>NC_088913.1:66155000-68655000 GCF_963576675.1 Euphorbia lathyris
TGTCATGAGTGAAAAACAACTAATTATGTGAAAAAAGACAGATTAGATCTTTGACACACCTAACTTAAGCAGCAACAGTTGTGCAATGGAGAAGCCGAAATGATCTCGTTAGATACTTCGATATAGTACCAACGTAACTTAGCTAGGTGGGCTATATATAGCTTCTGCCTTGCCTTTCGTGTTCCGGCACCGTTTGCTGTTTTTGGTGAGATAAGGTAATAACTGTCGTTGCTCTTACAATTTTTAAAATTATTGCTCAAACTACTAGTTGGTCCTTTAGTTATCTAAAATTTTATTATTTGGCTCGAATTTATTATTTAGCCATATTTAGCTTCTCATCTATCACATAGTTGGATGAAATTTTACTCAATTTGGATGGAGATATAACAAAACTTTTATCCTATTGACACATGATGGTATTTTGAGATTTGGACTTGATAAATTATAATTTAAGAATTTGTTCTTTTTTTAATCTTTTTTTTAGTAAAGGCAGGTACGGGAAAGGAATACGGACATCCCAACTATGTTGGTACCCCCAAAAGAACCTAACCACGAATCGATATTATTAAAAAGTAAAGCAAAAAATCATTACAGATATAGAACTAAAAGAGAAACCAAAATCAGGTGAACCGGTAAGCAGGCCGACCACTGAAATTGCAAAATAAAAAAGGAATACAAAAATTAGGAGCAGCGCTCCACCACTCATAATCTGAAGCTGTTCTTCCGTAATTAGCAAGCGAATCGGCTGCCTGGTTCCCTTCCCGGTAGACATGAGAAGCCACGAAAGTTAACGAATGAAGAGTTTCCACGCATTGAAGCCATTCCTGATGAATGGACCAAGGAACCGAGAGAGATTTGTTTCGGAGGAGATGAACGACATAAGCTGAGTCACTTTCAAGCCATAAATTGGTCCACCCATGTATAGCAGCAACCTTTACCGCCCAAATTGCAGCCTGTAGTTCATCTAGAAAGGAGAAGCTCGACTCAATCGGAAAAGCGAAGGCTCCCAAAAAATTACCAGTCGAATTACGGAAGACTCCACCACAACCTGCAGGACCAGGAGAGCCCATTACTGAAGCATCAGTATTGACTTTTATCCAATGGGCCGGAGGCGGCTGCCAACGAACCATAATGATCTTCGGAGATTTTAGAAGACGCTTGGGGATACCAAGTTGATTTAGAATTTGGGATTCAACCATAGAGTTCCACATATATCCAATTGAACAACGTGACGCTTCTCTAGTAGATTGCCACATCCGTCTTAGCGCTAAGAAAAGGCACGGCTGTTCATCCTCAAATAATTTTTTGTTCCGTAAGTTCCAAATGATCCAGAATCCGTTAACTATTGCAGCTGCCCATAGCACTTTAATTTGCGAACTGAATTTCTGTGAAGCTGCTGAATCTAAAAGATCCTGAACTGTGCCGTCAGTCTTAACTATTCTACCAAAAAGCGAGCTCACCCCAATCCATAACTGACGGGAGAAAGAGCAGCGGGTAAATAAATGCTCAATAGTTTCAACATCAACAGAGCATAAGTAGCAGCGAGAAATAACATGAATTCCACGCACTTGAAGCCTATCGTGTGTTGGCAAGGCGTCGAGTGAGGCTCTCCAACAAACAAAAGAGTGAGATGGTAAAATAGACGGACTCCAAATGAAGCTTTTCCAATTCGGAACAGCAGTAACATTAAAATGCCAGCTATAAAAGTCCTTCACAGTAAATAAACCATTAACCGAAGGCTCCCAAACACATCTATCCTCCATATCTCTCCCCCGACTAATATTTCGAATGCGAGACGAGACTTCTGACGGTAGATCAGGCAGTTCGCCCCAGGAATTCCCCGCCAAGTAATCCTCAACACTCTTAAGCCCTGTATCTCGTATCTGCACCCCTTCTGAATCTGCGATTGAAGGCTTTATCCATAAGCCGTGCCAAAAATTAAGAGTGGAGGTCTGCCCAATCCACCAAAAACATTGAGTCAGTAAAAGCGCATGAACCATTCGAACAGAAGCCCAAATTGAGGAATTCACTATCCAGTTCCTGGGCCGACCACTGGAGCTGAGAAAGCGAGAGCGCAACAAGTTAAAACATAATGAATTATCCTGTATTAGACCCCAGGCCATTTTTCCAAGTAGCGCAAAATTAAGAATTGTCAGGTCTTTTAAACCGATGCCCCCATCCTTGATCGAGCGACAACAGATATCCCAGGAAACCACAACTAACTTCCGACTTTCCGTGGAGCCGGTCCAAATGAAATTCCACATACAACGCTTCAAATGGGATAAGAGAGAGGCAGGCCATTTATAGATAGTGAAAGAATGAATAAATGAACCAGTTATGACAGATTTAACCAAGGCAAGCCGACCCGCCATCGAGAGGCAATTGCCTTTCCATCTAGCAAATGTTGCGATAATTCTATCCGACAAGCCGCGCAACATCGAAGCTTTCGGGGCACCCCAGAAGAGAGGAACTCCCAAATATGAGGAGGGAACCGCTCCAATCGAAACCCCAAGGATTCCAGCCATGACACCAGCCCGCCTCGCCCCTATTGAACTGCTGAAATAAACATTAGATTTGTTCCAATTGATATGCTGCCTAGACAGAGAGCTGTAGAGGTTAAAAGTGTTCTGAATAACCTGGAAGTTATCAACTGAAGCCGCACAAAAAATGAGGGCGTCATCCGCATAGAGAAGGTGAGTGGGGAATCCATTACCTCGAGAGTACATCATGGGTCTTAGCTGGCCCGAATTATTTAAGTGCAAAAGCAAGCGACTTAAGAAGTCTTCTGCGATACCAAACAGGATAGGCGATAATGGGTCTCCTTGCCTGACCCCTCTAGAACAATGGAAGTATCCAGTAGTAGTCCCACCTGTCAAAATAGATACCCTTGCAGAAGCTAAGATATTGGAAATCCAACTCTGAAATTGAGAAGAGAAACCGAAAGCCCTCATGACATTTAACAAAAAAGTCCAGTCAAGCGTATCAAACGCCTTTCGGATATCCACCTTTAAAGCCACAGATCCCCCAAAACATTTCTTTTTAAGCATGTTAGTACCTTCCGAGGCAATAGCAATGCATTGATGAATGCTACGACCCGGAATGAAACCAAATTGATTGTCAGATACAATCGAACCTGCAATTCCAGCCAATCTGTTAGCGAGAATTTTAGAAATAATTTTGTAGGAGAAATTGATCATGGCTATAGGACGATATTGATCAATAGTTATAGGATTCGAAGCTTTTGGCAAAAGAGTCATAATGCTGCTATTAATCCCCGGCAAAACAGTCCCAGTGCTGAAGAAAGCTTCCACCATTCTACAAACATCAGAACCAATGATGGACCAATAAGCTTGATAAAAACAGCCCATGAAACCATCGGGCCCTGGAGAGCTGCTTTTATCCAAACTGAAAACAATTTGTTTGATCTCCTCCCGATCCGGGCAGCGAACTAGAGAAGCATTATCCATGTCAGAAACCAGGCGAGGGACGACATCAAGAACAATGTCCAAATTTCTCTCAGAATTCTCTGCCGCTCGAAAAAGATTCGTGTAGTAATCACTAACATGAGAGGCAATCTTTGCAGCTTCAGTGACTAATTCCCCATCTATTTGCAATGCAGTTATGCCCGAGCTTGCTTTCCGCGCAGAAGCAACCCTATGAAAGAAGGTGCTGTTTCTATCCCCATCTTTTAACCATCTGACTCTACTTTTTTCACGGAGATAAATCTCTTTTTTATGAAGAGTGGAGTCCAGGTGAGCATGAGCTTCTAGTTCCTGGTGATTAAGATCAGATGAAAATCCATTTGAAGAAATGTTAGTTTGAACTCGCCCCAGTTCAGTTTCAGCCTTTGCAATGTTCTCATCAAGACAGCCAAAGACCTCTCGATTCCATTTCCTCAGAATAGGCCGCAGAAGTCTGAGTTTTAACCCAAGCAGTTGCATAGGAGGAAGACGGGGAAAAGAGCCGCTCCAAAAATCTGAAATAACATCTCGTAACCCTGGGTGTGTGATCCACATACCTTGGAAACGAAACCTCGACATTAAGGGAGTCGAGCTATCACAGCGGAACAGTAATAGGCAATGATCCGAGTGATGCCTTACCAAAACCGTGGTATTAAAAGAACCCCAAAAATCCGATAACTCTGGTGAGATAAGCACTCTATCCAATCGACAATCGACTCTAGAGGAGCCAGACCTGCCATTATTCCATGTATAAAAATTACCAGACACCGGACTATCAATGAATAAACCCTCATCAATAAAGTTGCAAAAATCCTGACATGACCGTCTACCAGGGGCTCTACCCGTCTTCTCATGAGACCCCAGAACTGCATTGAAGTCTCCCAGGACTAACCAAGCTCCCGGAAAATTTATTTTTTGCTCTAGAATAGCCTGAAATAAATCCTTCCTACAGTTTGCCACACACTGCCGTACACGACACAAACAAACTGAGGGATTCCCCTCACCAGAACTTTCACAAGCACAAATTGATCATGGCATAAGCTGACGGAACAAGCGTCCCCTAGCCTGTCAGAAATTAAAACCCATAAGGATTGTGGATCCCTTAAATTAGATGCAATCAGAGTAAAGCCCAGCCTTCTCCAAAAATTGGAAGGAACCGACTGGAAAGCAACCATAGGCTCCGCTAGGCACAGAATATCCGGTTTATGAAGATAACATAAATTAGTGAGATATCTCTGGGTATCTAAGTTCAGTATACCCCTACAATTCCAGAAAAGAACATTCATTTAAATCTAATAGGAATTTTACTGACCCGATGAATGCGAGGTTGAGCAAGAGAATTCACCACATTTTTACTACGCCCCCCTTTCTGAGAAGCCACGGTCTGCCAGTGCTCCTCCTCTTTGTCTGCGATATCGGCCCATGAGACGGGCGGGGTGCTCATATCAGTATTCATATCAGATATGTTGTCGTTACCAGGGGAAGACGACCGATCAGGGGATGAGAAAACTCTCTCATCATCACTGACTTGCGGACTGCCAGAGACAAAAGCCTCCATAGCACGTTCAGTTTCCTTTGCTGGTTGAGGGACCTGAACTTCAGGATGAAGGTCTGATATGATTCTGCTAGTTATCCCTGTTACCAGAATTACATAGTCAACATGTGCTGGCCTGTCCGGAATAGATTCACGATGAGAGGCAACTTTAGTCTGCTTCTCCACTTCACTATTCCCCTGAGCCTTTTTTACCCCTCTTGTTGCCGGTTTTTTTATTTCTTTTGCAATCATAGGCCATATGCCCGATACACGAGCAAACCTTGCAAAAACTCGGTAACCTCTCATAAACCACCTCTATCCATAATTGCTTCCCGTTATGCTCAATCCCCAGTTTAACAGGCAATTCATTAGCTAAGTCCACATCAAGCAGCAACCTAGCGTAATGACCAAAATCCCCTTCCAGGGTTGTTTTATCAAATCTGATCAAGCCCCCAATGCCCTTAGCAATGTCCGCTAATATTTGTGCATCCCAATACTCCCAAAGAAAAGAATATAAACGAACCCATACCTGAGCATTAGTCGCTTTCTCCGCCAAAGGATCAAAATCTGGCACCCATGGCTGTAAACGAAAAGTTCTTGGCTTGATATGAACAATCCCTTTCCCAAGCGCCAAGCTTTTGGCCTCCTGAGATTCAAGAAAGACGTGAAAATAGCCTCTTCCAATAGAGATGAGCCTCCAATTCTCCTTGAGTCCCCATGTTTTGGAGAGAGTATCTTTCAAATCAGCAACTTTCCAAGGTTTGTCCCCTTTATTCAAGACAATTTGTCCGATCAAAGAAAAAGCACATAGAGCGATCCGTCTGTCATATGCCGCCTGAGAAATCCGGATCGTCTTAATCCCTCCAATGTCCGTCACCATAGCCGAAGAGGCTGGATTAGGAGCCACGTTTTTCTGGAGGGCCGTAGCATAAGAGATAGGCTTAAGAACCGGTTGATGCGAAGTAGGCGTCTGCGCAATTGCGGTATCAAATCGCAGTTTTGGATTGAAGAGAACTCCGATTCCAATATAGGAATCAAGTGATTGATGATGAGGGTCTGCCATGGTAAGGAGATCGGCGCGCGGCGGCCGCAAGAAGAACCGCAAGAGACGCGGCGGCCGCAGGGAGGAGCGGCTAGGGTTTTCGACTCTCTTTTTTAATCTAATTAATTAATTTCACATAATAAAATCTATGTAGAAAGATAAACTTTAAGATGTGCGACATATCAAGTGTCAAAATATCATAACATATTTAGAGGTTAACAATAGTTTTGTCAAATTCCTATCCAAATTAGATGAAATTTCACCAATTGGATAGTTTAGAGACTGAATGTGGCCGAATAATACATCAGATGTCAAAAGACAAACTTATACATAAATCAAGTGCTAAATAACACTTTAAGCCTAAAATATTTGTAATTACTGTATATATTTCATTGGTTATTATTAGTTTTCATCACAATTCAAAGAAGATTTAATTCATAGAAAAAAAGACAAAAAAAATCTTAGACATTCGAATCTTTAGCTAGACAATTAGGTTTTGATAAGAAACAAAATACATTACAAACTTTAATATATATTTTATTGTTTGAAATTTTTCTTCGAGTTTGTGTTTTTTGATCACAAATATCATCTGCTATTCTAGAATTTCGACAATAACATGATTGTTTTTCTTTATAAATATTTTAAACTCATATGGAGTATGGTATAAGATTTTTTTTTGGTTTTTTACGCTATTTATGTTATGTATGTATGACAAATTTGGTTAAAGCTCAATAAAAGCTCGGCTGGGTCAAAACTCGATCAGATTCGATCAAAATTCGGCCTGGTTAAAGCTCAATTCGAGAGGGTTAGGCTTGAGATATTAACGAGCCAATATCCATAGGGTTCAACTCGGCTCGGCTCGTTTACACCCCTAGATTGACCGTAGTTCTTACAGAGTTGTTGAAGTTTAACAAACCCAACATAACTCAAACCATAGTCTTAACCTTCTAGTCCAAGTTTGACAACACTACTTTTAATCAAGTTTTATATTCAAAGCAAGTTCTATGATATTATTTTTTTACAAAAGAAAGTATTTGAAACTATACCATTTAATCCTGATGACAATCAAAAGCATTTATCTTTTAAAAAAATTACATGATATCCAAAAACGAACCGCAGTTGTGCACAATGAACTTAAAAATGTTTTCAGATGGACTGTGTTTTATCGATATGTAAATATATTTTTTTAAATTAAAATTACAATATAATTTTAAAGGTAGCATACCACCGGGTAAGGACACATCTTGGTGGACAGAAGAAGTACGACAAGCAGTAAAGAGTAAGCGAGAATCCTATAAAATATTGGGGAAATGTAGGAGTGACGAGAACTACGAAAAATACAAAGAGGCTAAAAGGGAAGTAAAGAAGGTCATACGAGATGCTAGAGCAAAGGTGAATCAGGATATGTATACAAGATTGGATACGAAAGAAGGGGAAAAAGACATATATAGAATTGCTCGGATGAGAGATAGAAAGATGCAAGATCTCAAAAAAGTTAAATGTGTGAAGGATGTGGACCAGAAAGTCCTAGTTGGAGATAAGGATATCAAGGAACGATGGAGGTCCTATTTTGATGACTTATTTAATAGAGATCGCAGACAAGATGTTGGAGATATAAGTATCCATCACGATATGATAAATCATGAATGCCTACGGAGAATTCAAAAGGGTGAAGTCAAAATGGCATTAAGTAAGATGAAGTTGAAGAAAGCAGTAGGACCGGATGTCATCCCTATTGAGATTTGGAGATGTTTGGGAGAAAGAGGAATCGAATGGTTGACAATGTTCTTCAACAAAATTTGGAGAAACAATAAGATGCCATCAGAATGGAGGAAAAGTATATTAATCCTTTTGTATAAGAACAAAGACGATGTCCAAGATTGTGCCAACTATCGGGGAATCAAATTAATGAGTCAAACTATGAAACTTTGGGAGAGAGTGATCGAACAAAGGCTAAAGAGGACGGTGAAGATCTCGGAAAACTAGTTTGGCTTTATGCCGGGAAGATCAACTATGGAAGCCATCCATCTAATGAGACAATTAATGGAGCACTATCGAAACAAGAAGAAAGACTTGCATATGGTTTTCATTGACTTGGAGAAAGCATATGATAAGGTACCAAGGGAAGTACTTTGGTGGGCCTTGATACGGAAAGGCATTTCGCGGAAATATATTGACATCATAAAGGACATGTATGAGGGAGCATGCACGAGTGTACGTATTAGTGTTGGGAAGACTGAAGAGTTTCCTATTACGATTGGAGTGCATCAAGGTTCCGCACTAAGCCCATTTCTTTTTGCCATCGTTATGGATGAACTAACAAGTTCACTTCAAGATGGTATACCATGGTGCATGCTGTTTGCAGATGATATTGTGTTGGTTGATGAGACGAAAGAAGGAGTGGAGAGGAAGTTGGAACTATTGAGACAAACTCTAGAATCTAGAGGCTTTAAGTTGAGCCGAAGTAAGACAGAATATTTAGAGTGTAAGTTTAGCGGCCATATGAGTAGGGAGGCCAGGACAATCACCCTAGATGGGAGAGTTGTTCAGGCCTCAGATTGCTTCCGGTATTTAGGATCTATTATCCAAACGGATGGAGAATTAGATGGAGATGTTGCTCATAGGATTAAAGCTGGTTGGTCGAAGTGGAAGAGTGCTACGGGTTTCCTTTGTGACCCCGGCATGCCTAATAGATTGAAGGGAAAATTCTACCGAACGACAATTAGACCAGCATTGCTATATGGTACGAAGTGTTGGGCAGTGAAACACTGCCACATCCATAAGATGTCGGTGGCGGAGATGCGTATGTTGAGATGGATGTGTGGTCATACAAGAAAGGATTAGGTGAGTAATGAAATAATTAAGACAAAAGTAGGGGTCACATCTATTGAAAATAAAATGAGAGAAAACCGACTAAGGTGGTTTGACCATGTAAGACGTAGAGCGCTTGATGCGCCGGTTAGGAGAATCGAATAGTGGCAAAGGGATGTAGTGGTGAAGGGTAGGGGAAGACCTAAGCAAACTTGGAGAAGGGTGATCGAGAGTGATATGAGTTTACTGGGAATTGAGGAAAATATGGTAGTAGATAGGACGGAGTGGAGGGAGCGAATTTGTTTCGTTGACACGACTTGATTTCACGGTTTTATATGATGGTTCATGTTAGCCGACCCCGAATCATTTCGGGACTAAGGCTTTGTTGTTGTTGTAAAATTACAATATAATTTAAAATACTTTATTTTGTAAATAAACACAGCACATGTTTTTATTTACAAACTTTTAAATCAAAGATTTGCATATTTGATAAACCATGAGTTAGTTTGAAAATTACACAAACCACACATATTTGTTTCTGTAATTTTCCTAAGAAGCTTAATATAATAATAAAAAAAAACTCAATTTATCAAAATTAGAAACAATGAAGAGCCCTCGAAATACTTATTTGATAAATATTTTATATCATAAAATAGTTTAAATAAACAACCAAATCATAAAATTACCAGGAGGTTTGTTCTTAAAAACATTATTGAAGTACCAATGAGCAAAAAACATTTTCTTTGAGTTCCTACGCTTAACTTCATATACTTTATTCACTCATCCTCTTTGATCTTTTAGCAAGGAAAACACTTGTTGGAACATTCTTATTGTTGGATTGCAAAGATTCCTTTAAAATTTTCAATCCCTATAACAAAATTAAAATAGATATGAATCATAATCATATAAATCTAGCAACAAGAAATTTATTCAATTAAGTTGTTTAGCAAAGCCAGGAACATACCTCATCTTCAGCAATATGAACAACCACCTCTTCAAGCGAAGTAAGATCCTGAATATTGGCAGAATTGAGCAGAGAAGCACAAGAAATGGTAGATAATGGTTTCACCTCCAAATTATCTATCACCATATATGTTACCAACTCTTTCACAAATCCACCTGAACTACCCCCTTTCACAAATCCTCCGATACAAGTGTATGCGAATGCTTTTGAATCATTGTTATTGGTTAAACGAGAAGGTTTTGGATTCAGAATGCGATCTCAACCTTATGATGATTGAAGGTAAGATTTATTGAGTGATTTAATGCTATTGTAGAGATCAGCTATGCTACCTATCATGCCCTTGTCGTTCAAGAGTTTAAGTACCATTCCTAATGGTAAAGACATGAGTCTCACCAGAAAATCTACAAATTCATTATTTGCTTCTGCATATATCAATTTACCATCCTTTTTGTTTATGGTAAGCTTTAGTTCTAGCTTGGAATTGGATGCGCCAGTGAAGGCCATATGCAGATCTTTTGATGTACAATTGATTACAAGTTCAAAATACAGTTTATGAAATAGTGCAAAGAAATATAGGGTTTATAGATAGTCAAAATGATCATACAATTACCTTTGAACGCCGTTGATGAAAAACTTGAGAAGAATTGACTAAACATGGAGAAACCAGAAAACACAACAAAAAGAGGTTAGAAAAGAAAAACTCCCAAATGATCATGAACTCCGACCAAAATGTGCATAAATACAAAACGAAAACAAAAACAGAAGCTAAAATTAATAAACATGAACTATTTTTTTATCCACCAGTTCCTGATCGGATGCTCCCAGACAAATTCGGATCGGTATCATCACAACCCTAATAAACATGAACTTTATTGATAGAAAATGATATCTTTAGGAACAGGAACGAGGAAAACGGGTGTAGACACTGAGTCGGAGGACCAATGAAGAAAACCCACGATAAAAAGTTGAGACGGTTGATTCTACTAAATCTGAAAGTTTTAAAATAAAAAGTCAAATCGATAAAAGAAAAATTGCGGAAAACGATGATTAGGAGTCCCACGAGCAAACTCATTTTCTCCCAAAAATGTTTTGAAATTCGTCAGGCGTCCTCGCTGTTTTTATAGGCGTGAGAGACCCGGGGGTGGGAAACCGCGCCCGGACGGTCGCCAACGTGACGCCTCGCGAAGGGAGCGTCGCACAGTACGGGGGTGACGCCTCGCAAGTGGGGCGTCGCCCACAAACGCCGGACGTGACGCCCAGTAAAAACATTGGGCAATACGCCCAGCAAGTGCTGTGCGTATGCCCAGCGCTGGGCGTACGCCCAATAGTTGGGCGTACACCCAACGAGTGTGGGTGTACGCCCAACTTGGGATCCGTGCCTATAAAAGGCACGGATCCCAATGCAAGATGAGGGGATTTTTTTTGGATAAAAAATTAGAATTTGGGAGGAATTTTTTGGGAAAAAACTTTGGACAAAAAAATTAAAGACGCACTAAAAATATACGAAAACACGTGGAATCAGCCGGACGTCAATCGGAATACCGATTTAGAGGTATTAATACAAGGAATAGACTCTTTTAAAGTATTTATTTTATCGCTCGTATTTATTTAATTTCTGTTTTGCATTTAAATAATTTTTGGTTTTCGGTTTTTAAATAAAACCTCATTTTGGGTCCCAACACGAATCCTGACCCGATTTAAAGGTAGTTCAAGACTAAAACGTTGTAGATCTGTTTTTGTAAATATTTTAAATTAACGTTTTAAAATAAAAACATCGTTTTATTGACCTCCGTTACAAACCGTGACCCGATTTGGGTAGTTTGGGGGTTAAAATGATTGAATAGAGTAGATGTAATGAGTTTTAATAAATCTGAAAAATGTAAGGACTGGTTCTGTAATTTTGCCTTTTCTGTTAAAAGCAGTTTATTGACAGATTTTCCGTCGCTAAATCTTATGAAACTTTAAAATTTTCATTTTTAAGCATTTTTCTCACATTTTTTACATTTGCTCTTATATATATATAGTTATTATATAAATAGTTATGTAATTCATTTATTAAATTTATTTTTGTGGTATATAATTAGCAATTATTTATTATGTATCTACTTATTTTATATTTGGATGTTATTTATACTAATTTAGTTTTTAAGATTATATATATATATATATATATATATATATATGTTTTCTTTAAACTCTTTTAGGTTATATTAGCTATTACTTTGTGGTTATTTACTTGGGCTTTTGGGATAACTAATTAATAAATATTTTTGAGTTTATTAAGTATTATTTTTTTTATTAATATTTAATATACATATTTGGGTTGATTTTTTTTTTTTTTTTATACTCATTATGTATAATGCTATTTTGGGTTAAACATCAATTTTTCCACATTTTAACATTACCTAGTATTTTCTTACATTTGTATTTAAATTAAAGTATAATAGGTATATCCATATTTTTGCTCCTATTTGTACATATTTACTCTATTTTCATTACTTATAGTTATAAAAACTATTTTGATCTTATTTATACCTAGTAGACATTGTCATTTATTTAAATATATATATATATTTTTGGGTGATTATAGATTAGGTGTTTTTGGAGTTAGCTTGTCATTTGATGTAATTATATTTGTATTTAACAAGTAGAGGTGAGGACTAAATTGAGTGAAAAGGGGAGGAATAAATCACGAAAGAGAGATTTTAATTTGTTTTTGCTGAATTAAAAGAAATTCAAATGTTGTAAAAATGTAAATAAAATGTTTTAATTTCACTTTCTATTTCAAACGGTTTCTAAAAATGTCACGTTTTGAAACCTTAATCCGTTTCAACGGCGGTTTAAGCGAACATTTTAATTAAAAACGTTTTCACGAATAAAGCCTTTTTTAATATTCATTAAGTGTAAATTGAAGAGTTTTAAGTTGATTTTCTTTCAAAACAATTTTGTATAAAATAATTGACTTGTATGCCTAACCACGTTTTTTTTATTAAAGAGTCTTAATTTCACGTTGTCAAACGCTCAAGTCGTTCCAAACGACGACTCGAGTGAAAAGCATACAAATTAATGGGATTTTGAAACGTGCCTAAATCATTCCAACGACGATTAAGGCACGAACCATGAAAATAAACATTCTTTTGGGGAGAGTTAGTTTAGACACAATGTATAGCTCAAAATATATTTATTATTGTAAATTACCGATTCATGCTATCTCCCTCTTTCTTCTACATACTCTAAATCTTGTAAAATGGGTGATTCTTTAACAAATTGGCTTTCACTAATACATGCTCAAAACGGTTTTCAAAACGAGAAAGAAAAGGTTTCAAATGAATTTTAAACTTAAAGAAATATGCGATTAGTCCGTTAGCGCCTAAGGTGTTAAGTAGGAGGCCGATGGTTCAGAACCGGGCAATGTCGAGGTACCTAGTAGCTTTTCTCCAGAAAGGAGCTAGCCTTCTCGGCTCGTACCCAATTTTCCAAACCCACACTGCTCTCCCGCAAGGAATTGGTGTTCATTTTCCATTCGTGGGTGACGACTCTTCCATACTCTGAGCTCTGGTCTTGGCGAGTAGCTTGATTCCCAGATTGGTTGCTTTCGGCGCCAATCACATCGTTGTCGTCAACGGTGCCTACCCCCCGGGCTCACCGGGCGAGGCATGACACCTACACCGTCTATTCACGGGTAACAAACCTAGGAGAATTAGCAAAATAGAAATGAAATACTGATGATTCTATGAGCAAATTAGGTGATTCGCTGATAGAGACAACTACCTTAGCTAATTGCTTCAGAGAGTTACCTATTAGGTTAGAACAAGGAACCGCAAAAGACTGCTGATTCTACAACAAATGCAACTCATTCTGAAATGTCAACAACTGATTGTGCGATACTTTTGTCACGAGTGAAAAACAACTAATTATGCGAAAAAAAGGCAGATGAGATCTTTGACATACCTAACTTAAGCAACATTGGTTGTGCAATGGAGAAGACGAAATGATCGCGTTAGACACTTCAATATAGTACCAATGTATCCTAGCTAGGTGGGCTATATATAGCTTTTGCCTTGCCTTTCGTGTTCCAGCATTGTTTGCTATTTTTGGTGAGATAAGGTAATAACTATCGTTGCTCTTACAATTTTAAAAATTATTGCTCAAACTACTATTTGGTCCTTTATTTATTTAAAATTTTATTATTTGACCCGAATTTATTATTTAGCCATATTTAGCTTCTCATCTATCACATAGTTGGATGAAATTTTACTCAATTTGGATGGAGTTTTAACAGAGCTTTTATCCTATTGATACATGATGGTATTTTGAGATTTGGACTTGATAAATTTTAATTTAAGAATTTGTTCTTTTTTTAATCTAATTAATTAATTTCGCATAACAAAATCTATGTAGAAAGATAAATTTTAAGATATGCGACATATCAAGTGTCAAAATATCATAATACATTTAGAGATTAACAATAGTTTTGTCAAATTCTTATCCAAATTAGATGAAATTTGACCAATTGGAATAGTCTAGAGACTGAATATGACCGAATAATAGATCAGATGTCAAAAGATAAATGTATACATAATTCAAGTGCTAAATAACATTTTAGGCCTAAAATATTTGTTAATTTTCCTACACCTTTCACAATTTAATAGAGATAAGGCTAAAATTTACTTAAATATAGATTTATTTTTACAATAAAGATAGATGGATAGAATTTATCCGGATAGACATTAGTTTTTTTCCATTAGGACTAAAACACCCTTATCCTATATTAATAGTGTTATTTATTTGAAATATATAGCTGCTGTCATTTGACTATGTTCTTTGAATTTTAACCATAAAGATTTATAATTATATTGGTTTCCAATGACATTATTAATTACAATTTCAAAAATTAATTATCATTATTTTTTGGCTTAAAGCATTATTTAGCCTTTAACCTATTTAAAATTGTGTCATTTGGCCCCTGACCTGTTATTTAGTTAAATTTGGCCCTTAACCTATTCAATTTGGTGAAATTTCACCCAATTTGTATGAATACTTAACGGAATTGTTATCTCATTAATAAGTAATGATATTTTGACACTTAAACTTGAAATGTGATTTTTCTTAAGTTCAAGTGTCAAAATATCGTTACTTATCAATGAGATAGTGTTTCGGTTAAGTTTTAATCCAAATTGGGTCAAAATTCACCAATTTGGGATAGATCAGGGGTTAAATATAACTAAATAATAGGTGAAAGACTAAATGATAAAATTTTGGATAGATCAAGAACCAAATAGTGCTTTAAGCCTTATTTTCTTCTTTTTCTTTAAGATTCTTTTTTCTTTATTTGTATTAATCCAAATAACAAGCATTGTTTGTATTTTTTCCTTTTTTCTTTTTCCTATATTTAAAATTTTATTTATTTAATTATAAAATATAATATTAGTAGCTAGAAGCAATTTTTTTCCTAATGTTTTAATGATATTTAACTATAAAATACAATGTTACCCTAATATTAACGGTCAAAAGCAATTTTATCTCTAAAATAATTATTTATGAGTCAATTTCAAACATCATTAAAACGCACATAAATTATATTCATATGTTTTATACCAGTTTCATATCAGTTGGTTTAAAAAACGGATTTTGCATATTTTTTTCATTAATTTGGTCGGCTCGATAAAACCTCATGAGCAGCTCAACAGTCGGTTCAATAAAAGCTCGGATCAATTCGGTTCGATTTATAAACAAACTGCTCGTGAACACGGTTTAGAGGCTCGATTCATAAACAAACCGAGCTTGAGCATGACAAAACCCGGCTCGAAAGCTTGCGTGCAGACTTAGTTATATGCTCATGAACAAGTTCGTAACCAAGCTCGATTATAATATTCAAGAACAACATTGGTTTAGGGTTTTTTTTTCTAAATTATTATCAGATCACTTCATATCTTCATCACACTCACTTCTTCTCCCGTACCTCTTTTCATTTTCATCTCCCTCACCTCACATTATTTTTTATTTAATGACTAAAAGGAGGTTTTTAATATTTATTCATGTAAAATTGTATTATTTTATTTGCTAAACATGTTATTATTTTATTTGATATTATTTTGTTTGTGAACAAAAAAAAAAGTTACTCACAATCAAACTCGTGAATAAGATAAACAAGCTGGCTTATGACCGGCTCGTGAACAAATGAATTGGCTCATTAATGAGTTGGTTCGTGAACAAACGAGCTAAACTCAAACACAAATTTGAGTTTGAAGCTCGACTTGAGCTCATTAACATTATGATGACCGAGCTAGCTTGAGCATGTTAAAGCTCGGCTCGGCTATAGCCCTAGCTATAATTGAGCCAAGTTTTGGCATACTCAAGCTCGTCTCATCAGAAAAATGACAAGTTTGAGCTTAACATTCTGTTTATGAGCTTCTTACGAACTGTTCATGAGTTTGTTCACGAGCTTTGTTACCCACCAACTCGTTAGTTTAGTTCATGAACGCGCAAACAACTCATTAATTATGTTCATTAATAGTATTGATTTGAAATTTCATTAACATAAACTCATAAATCTCAAACTCGTGACAATATATTTTAGACCCCTAATTTATAAACTTTAATCTTTAAAAATAATGATTTTATTAGTTTAACATAATAAATAGTTTTTTAAAAGTGAATTTCTATGTAAATTTCCCTAATTTTAAATATTTGAACATTACTCAATAATATAAATGTTAAATGAGGTACAATTGAATAAATTAAAATCCAGTCGTTCGTGAGCTTTTCTCGAACCTAAAATTATAGGCTCGTCGAGTTTCGAGCTCGAGCCGAGCTTAAAATTTTTAGGTTATACGAGCTTCGAGTCGAGCCGGATCTTTTCGATTCTCGAGTCGGGCCTGCTTAGGTTAGGTATCAGTTCAGTTCATCAACACCCCTATTATCCACTACAAATGTACATTATGTTATTTCGATCGTTTAGTCGGTCCTGACAGTCTTTTTTTCTTCAACACCAAAATCATATATTTTAGTAAGTAATTTTCCATATCTTTTTCCTGCTCATTTGAATCAAATTCATCTTCAATGTTCAGAATTTTCATAGAAATCATCTATTGCCGTAATCTTCTTCATCAATGCCAAAAAATTATTCTATTCTATTCTTACCAAAAAAAAAAAATTATTCTATTATTTTTTTTTATAATTTATTTCATCAATGTCCTCCATTGTTTATAACTAAATTTCAACTTAAAGGATGATGCACTATTTGTGCCATGATCTATTGAAAATTTATTTGGTTACATTTAACCTCTAATCTATTCCAATTGATGAAATTTCACGCAATTTGTATTAAAACTTAACCGAATTGTTATCTTATTAATAAGTAACAATATTTGACACTTGAACTTAATAGATTTTAGTTTAGAATTTGTTTTTTTTTTAAATTTAATTCATTATTTCCACATAATGTGACAAATTTTTTTTTAAGAAATATCACGTGTTAAGTTCAAATGTCAAAATATCATTACTTGTCAATGGGATAATGATTCCGTTAAGTATTTATATAAGTTGGGTGAAATTTCACCAATTGAGATAGGTTAGAGGTCAAATGTGACCAAATAATACATCAGAGGTCAAATAATAAAATTTTGAAAAAATCAAGGACCAAATAATACTTTAAACCTAGAAAAAATGATTAGAACACAAATGGATGTTTATTGATTTTGCTTGAATAAATTCGGATGTTACTTTTGTAAATTTCTTGAATTTTTTTTATATTAAATTAAGTAATTATAAGAAATACTTATATAATCCTAAAAATTAAAACAATAATTAATACACTTATTTTTCTAATTCCATGGACGAATTAAAATGTTATGGTTCAGAGAATTATTTGGATAGTGTATTGGTTTTATTTGTATAGTGTATCCGTTTTTAAGGATAGTTGCAAAGTAACAAAAAATTTAACAGCCCAATCAATAGTCTTTTAAATAATTACAAATTTCAATGAGTAAAAAATATAAAAATAAAAATCTATATTTGACAAAAGGTAATTATGATATTTCAATTTACAAGAATCAGATTCTATCCTTATTTTTAACATACTAATTTTATTTTATTCCTATACTGCTGAGCATGATGAATTTTACATTTATTTAGATAATAAAACTGATTTGATAGTATTATCAAATTGGATTCCGAACAAAATTTTCAGATTTGACAGTATAATAATAAAATTAGATTTTTTAAATAAACTTATTGATAAACTGAAGTAATAAAATAGTTTCGTGCGCATTTTAATAGGTGGTTTATAAATGTTTTAATAAAATAGTACCATGTTTAAAGGCAAAAGTAAGATAATACGGTTGGAAAACAATGGAAATAAAATTATATCATTTGGTTGGTTATGATTCTGTACTTCTAAAAAAAACATTTATATTTTTAGAAAAACAGGTTGTATAACGACCACAAGCTCTGAACCACATCAAGAAACAAACTAAATTATCAGTAGTTGCTGTAGCCTGAAGCTGCTTTCATTCATCAATGGCAATATCTTCAGTTTCTTTGAGCTGGGCTTCCTCAATCTTATCCCAGAAGGTCTAATTCTCGCAGCTTAACACATCATTTGCCACCTGAACTTGTCCAAAATGGTTGATTGGCCCCTGAACTTTCAAAGTGTCTCCATAGCCCACTGAACTTGCATAAAATGTTCAGTTAGCCCATTGAACTTGCATAAAATGTAATTACTTAATCACTCGGTTGTAAAAAAGTAAGTTAAATGTGGAAGATATATTGCAAGCATGACTAGAGTCAGAGTATGCGATTATAATATTAGAGAAGAAAAATGTTTTATAGTTGAATAAGTAAGAAATTCTTTTTTAACATGTTTTAATCTATTTTGTGAAATATGTAATAACATTCTAAGGCACTTGTAACATATCTTCGGCATTTGATTTACTTTTTTACAACCGAATGATTAATTGATTACATTTTACGCAAGTTTAGGGGGCTAACTAAACATTTTATGTAAGTTTAAGGGGTTATCGAGACACTTTGAAAGTTCAGGGGGCCAATCAACCATTTTGGACAAGTTCAGGGGCAAATGATGTATTAAGCCAATTCTCGCTCTCTTCTTCTATTTATGTATGTTCAACCTTGACATTCAATTAACTTGAATTTGAATTTAAATTTAAATTTGCAGTTCGAATAATTTCCTTTGCTCAAATGAATTGCCTCGACACATTCCATTAGCTGCTAATTGCTCTTCCATTGAACAAAGTAAGATACCCATTCTCTATTAGCTACTGTTTTAGTCGGGGATGGATACAAGATTCACTGATAGAGGTCCTTGCCGTGGTCACTTGTGATTTATGGATACCGGCGTGTTTTTACCTAAAAAAATTAACTTCTGGTACACAATTTACATAGAAATTTTAGCATTTTCTTACAACCAATGGGTGTCAACTTTGAATTAGCTGCTTAAAGTGAAAAGGTACTGTGAAATGGTTAGGATTTTGATTTCCGGGGGCATGATTCAGCGTTCAAGGACCGAACAATGCAGTTGCAGAATGTTAGAGTGAGGTTCATACCTACTGAGAAGAAAGACATTCATGATTTGAGATCAATGCAACGGGTATTTCAAACACTTTCATGTGTTTTCTATCCTTTTCGAGTGTTATTAGTGTCTCGGAAAATTCAGGTTGTTTCTGACTTGGTTGAGAAGATTTACGCTGCCCCGAATCAAAGAGCTACCATATTTGACATACAAGAGGTTTATGTATATATAAATAGAGTGTCTGTTATGTTACGTTATGTTCAATTAGCAGCTAATAATTATATTCTTAGTAACGTTTTAATGGGTGAATGCAGAGAAGTGGAGATGGGAAAAACTACTACACCTTTGAATATGAGCTTACATCTCCCAATTTCTCCAGTGTTGCCTTTGCAACCATTGGAATTGGCAATGGTAACGCCCCTTTCTCTCTTTCTTGTCTTACTAAAATGTCATCAACGCATTTTTCAGTCATCAAGTTGGCAATATTTAACAAATTAGACGAAATTTCATAAATTTTAAGTATTAAAGCTCATTTATTTGTTTAAATATTGAACCATTAATTAACTATTAAGATAACAGGTATATGTAAAAATTAACTCGAAGCTTAATCTGAAAAATAAATGAACTTTGGGCTTAAGTATGCATTGAGCCTTTAATCAATCAAGTAGTACAAGTGTCATTTTAAATTGATTCGTACAATTGTATAAATTTTTTAATTTTCAAATAGAAGTTTGAAATTTATAAACTATTGGCCGCATTGAAAATGGTTGGTGTGTGTAGATATTACACCCTAATCGTGGGGGGCAAATGAAAGACGTTGGAAAAGATACCGCAACCAGCTTAAAGTGGTGGCTGACTCTTTCAAGATGCTTGATATTTAACAGATGTCCTCAATGAAAAAAGCATATCTACTTGTATATACTTACTAGAAAATTTGCCATTGTTTTCCCTTGAGCAAATTTGCCAATTCAATAATGCAATTTTTTAATTACCATTCCTCAAACTGAAAACATTTCATCAGAAAGCAGAAAGTGAAATTTGCATTTATTCATTTACAAGCTATGTTGCCCGGACACGGACACGGATACGGTATCCGACACGGACACGGATACGGGAAATGTCATTTCTATAAAACATAGGACACGAATGCATGGGAGACACTTGTAAATATTAAAAATATTGGGGCACATTTATAAATATTAAAAATATATTTTTATATATGATTTTTTGTAATATAACTAAATAAATACATATAAACGAAATTATAAAACTCTTAACTGAACATAATAAAAGCTTTCATCCTTAACACTAAAAACCTATTTCTTCAATGTTTTTCTTTCAATCTTCAGCAACAAGTAGGCCTATTTATATAGATGGATGGAGAAGTTTGAGAGTTTTTATATTAATGGCATTAATTCCCCCGTCCTTTGGAGTTTCTGGCTCTCCAAATCTATTTGGAATAAGAATCGATGATTAAAGAATTACTTTGGAGTTGAACGGATGTTTTTTCAGATTTGAAGAATCATAGTGTTTTTTTTCTGGGACACTTGTATCCTTCAGCGATAAGCGTGTCCAACTTTCCGATATTACGGAAACGGCCCCGACACCGTGTCCTAGGCATTTCCGCCCATTTCCGTATCGGAAACGTATGGGACACGCAACACGTTGGGTTGCCGGCGTGTCTGTGCTTCAGAGTTTACAAGTGAAGGTGGAAACAAGATACATATATTCTTTATCAAACATTAAATACTAAGTGTCTATTTGGTATAAAGTGTTGAAATAAGATTGAAAAACATGTGTTTTTATTTTAGCAATTTTAAAAGTAAATATTCTTTATCAGATTGTTTGGTTCTCATACTTTAACAACAAACTCTAAACAACTAAGATCAAACCATAAATATGAACGGTCTGAGGTTTCTGATAGCGAGTTAAAGATTTTCATAATATCTTCATACCATGAAAAACTCTGTTTCGAAGCAACAGTTTCTAATGCCTACAGTTATTTAGGATTTATATTAATCTCAGGCTTTCCCAAATCGTTTTACACACAGGTTCAGCATTAGGATCGGATAGTACCCCGTACCCTTACCCATTGCTATCCCTAATCACAGCCTCTCAAATCCACCAAAACCAACAAGGTTTAATCAATACTAAGCCCTTTCTCTTCCATTAACAAAGTATTAATTCTATAATGAATAGCATACATCTAAACTTCACCAATGAACATTAAAATGTTCAATATTACCAAGCTTTTAGGATACCAATTCTAGCACATGAAATACAAAATTTAATTTTCAACACTTTTTTTCCCACTTACTACATGACAAGCTAGACATATCAAGCTAAAAAGAATAAACCAATCAACAAACTTGATTGTTGATATTTATGAAGACTTTTTGTTTTACGAATGACAGTTCATACAGAGTAGTCACAAGTAATCAACGAGGATCTAATGATTTCAATCTAAAACAGCTGCAATTGATTGATTTGTACTAATGCTTTGGAACAAATAGCAGAAAATAACAGAGCTACAGAACACGAATTCATGGCATCGGGGCGGGAAACAATAATTATGCTTACTCAATTATATTTCTTTCTACATTACCTTTGGGGCCATTGATGAAAATCGTTCAAGAATAATTAACTAAACTTGAAGAAAAAAGAAAACATAGGAAAAAGAGGTCAGCAAAGAAAAACTCTCAACCCATCCTTAACTCCGACCAAAATGAGCATAAACACAAAACGAAAACAAAAAATAGAAGCTAAAATCATCAAACGGGAACTTTAATTGAAAGAAAATAATATTTCTGGGAACACGAGGGAAGAATAAAGATGAGATCTTTGACATACCTAAGTAGCAGCGGCTATGCAATGGAGAAGATGAAATGATGCGTTATATAAGACACTTCTTCGAAGTACCAATTTAACCTACCTGGGCTATAGCTTCGGCCTTATATTTCGTGTTTCGGCCCAGTTTCTTTTTTTATATAGATATTGGTAGTATTATAAAACTTAATTTTTAATTTTTATTATGTCACTATTTTTTATATATAATAAATAAAATATATTTTAATTTTAATTTAAAAATTTTGAGCTCTAATTTATAAATTTTTTTTTATAAGAAAACTTGTATAATTAAATAAGGAAAGAAACATCATCTCGAATACAAGAAGAAATACAAACTGGAAAATATTCAATGAAAATTTCCATATGAGACACAGATCGTGCTCAAGCTGCCAAATTATAAGCCTAAACACAAGGGTGCATAGATTGATCACGTGAGGGTGTTGTTGCTTCTAGTTTCTTGTTTTACACATTACGTGCAGTGTTGTTGAGACGTTTTTGGGAGTTAGAAGTATTCTAAAATTCGAAAGATTATTGACTTGGATGATTGGTAGTCAATGTCTTTATAACGCTTAGGGGAATTAGGAATGAATGGCAAGACAACCTAAGAGTAAGCGGAGCTAATGCCATGATCTGGTATGCTTGAGGGCAAGCATTGGGCAAGTGTGAGGTGTTTGATAAGTGCATAATTCAACAATAAATAACTCCGCTTTTGTGCTTTATAATTGTCATGTTTTGTTATTTTTGCGGGTTTTATTGCTTGTTTTTGGTATTTTCATCTCTACAGGCCAATGATGACTAAAGGGAGATAAATTGGGCTTAATTTGGGCCGAGCTGATGTCGGGTCGTGATCCGGAGCTGATTGGGCAGATATTGGTCTGAGTCAGAGTTAGTCTTGCACAAGACTAAGGCAGTTACGGGCTGACAGTTTCCTACTTCAAATAGGATTGCTTTCCTGATCCGGATTGGAAGATTTGAGAACAAGATTTTCAGCTAGAGCACGAATTTGTAGGAGACAAATGAGGAGGCAATTAATTTCAAATTTGAAAGGAGATTCTAAAGCGAATTGAAGGGATTTAGTTCCCTATTTTGAGGAGCCGTAATAGACTTAAGAACGGCAGATTTTCCAAGTCGAGGATATCAGTTTTTTACATTTTATTTTCCAGCAGAAAAACACATACATTCATGGCTATTGATAGCTAACTTTTTAATTTCGGTTAAGGGATAGTTCAAGGGATTCTTCTCCGTTATCGTGAGATCGTTGTATTTCACTTTTCTCCATTTATTAAGTCGTTTATTTGTTCATTGTGTTCAGGGAATTATCCTCAATTGATTATTTGTTCCATGAATGATTACTGTAGGTTGTTTGTCGAATTGAATAATCATAAAGCTGATTTGGTTTATTAGAGTTTCACCTAAGACAACCGAACTAAGCAGCTATTGACTGTTTGAACCAAGCTAGTTTCGTGTTTGGAAGAACGGATCCAAGTTTGACAAACCTGAGTTCGTATTCCGTGTGACATTAACACGAATCAAGCTAGGTTTATCTAAGTCAAATGAACAGATAAGTTAGTTTATAATCGCCGACGCTGAGAGACGATTAACTAAGATCAGGTTCTTCTATTTCTTAAGCTGTCAGTAAATTAAATCTTAGGCGCTGAGATAGGATTGTCTATTGATTAGGAACAAGCTATTTGCCGTGCTTAGCTAGTTCATTATTAAGGAAGAACATTCAAACTGACCCGGCGGAAACATGAGAATATAACCTTATCTATCAATGATCGTTAACGAATGAATCATCCTGCGATTCCCCTTGACTGAACTTTTCCAAATATTATTCACAAACCATCTTCAATTTCTGTTCTGTTTTTGCCATATCTTTTACTTGCTACCTTTAATTTAATAAGCTTCACAATTTCAAACCCCCATTTAATTATTTTGTTAGGTCATTAGGAGTTTTAAATTAATATTATTCCCTTGGGTTCGACCTCTACTTGCTCTATTACAAATTATTCGTTTAGGGAAAGTTGGGATTATTTTTGATGGATTCGGCACTCATCAGCTGCCAACGAACTTGAATTGAATTATCCACGTATCCACTTGCTGAACCGTCATCAACAAAAAATTTTCCCGAACAATTATTCACGGCCTTACTCATGCAAGCTGCTATTTCCTGCCTCCTACTTCCATGATGCACACCTGCAAAAGAAATAAAATTTTCTTGTACAGGTCCATTCCGTCCAAATAAATCAGCAGCTCCCACCACATTTACATCATTATAATTCAAACAAGCAGCTCCTCCCCCATCAAACCCATCATCAATTGAATTTCTCACAATCAGCCCCAATCTAATGCCAAATTCCTCATTAACTCCCTCCATAGTTAAACAACCATTAACCAATTCCCTTATAATTTCCATCACTTAAATCTCCCCAAAACGTGGTTTATCATGAATTATCTGATTTCTCTCAAACCAGATAAAATGAATAATTCCACAAAACATAGAAAACTCCTTTGATGGTAAAATTTTAATAATAGTTGCAAACTAATCCAGACAGTTCATACCTTCAATCTTATACACAGGGTATAACAAATTCGCCTGCTTCCAATACAATCGAGTTCCAGGACATTCTTTAAAAATATGGATAAGTGTTTCAGCATGAAACCCATAAAAACAATAATATCCAATCACACTAATTCCTTTTTGCAAGAGATTATCAAAACAAGGCAAGATATTCCTAGCCGCACTCCAAATAGTGTGAATAAATTTTGATGGCGCTTTGACCTTCCATAGAAATTTCCAAAACGAATTTACCCCTGCAGATGATGAAGCTAAAGATGAATTTACCTGCAAAGCTCCAACGGCAACCTTATAACCTGATTTCATAAGATAATTCCCCTTTTTGGAAAATACCCAAAATAAAGTAACAGAAAGGTTTCTTCTACTTAATGGAATTTTCAAAATTGCATCAGCAACATCAGTTGAAAAACAGAAATAAATCAATTCTCTTTTCTAACAGAACTCATCAAAATCAATCAAACATGAAACGCTACGTGTTGGCGTAGGATTCAACAGATAAAAAGGACGATTACAAGGGACATCAAGAATCCAACGTGAATCAAATAAATTAACCGATCTTCCCTCCCCAATCCTCCAACTGCTACCATCAATGATAACCTGTCGAGCCTTTATAAGGCTCCGCCAAACATAACTAGCACATAATCCCACACCAGCCTCCAAAACACCCACCCTTGGAAAATACTTATGTTTAAAAACTTGGGAACATAGAGATTCAGGAAATTCAATCATTCTCCAAATTTGCTTTGCAAGCATAGCAAGATTAAAAGCATAAAGATTCCTAAAACCTAAACCTCCCTCATCCTTTGGTACACACAATCTTTCCCAACTAATCCAATGAACTCGTTTTTTACCCGACTCACAACTCCACCAAAATCTAGCCATCACTTGCTGTAACTCATCACAGAAAGATTTTGGAAGCAAAAAACAACTCATTATATATTGGGGAACTGCCTGTGCCACTGCTTTGATTAATATTTCCTTACCTCCCCGAGATAAACACTTCTCTTGCCAACCCTCAGTTTTTTCATCAACTTGCCCTTTAAGAAACAGAAAACTGCCTTTTTAGAATGCCCAGTAATAGAAGGTAAACCCAAATATTTCTCAAATGATTGTACCTCCCGCACCCCTAACAAATCAGCACACCTGGCTCGATTATCACCACTTACCCCTTTACTAAAGGAAATATCAGTTTTTTCATGGTTAATTCTTTGCCCTGAAGCTGTTTCATACACACTCAATGTTGGGGTTTAGTGTCCTATAGACAATTGTTCCAGGATATAAACCTAATGTAAAGGCAATTGTTCCAGGATATAGACAATTGTTCTTTATGTCATTTGTTTTAATAAGATATGGTTTCATAACCGTATAAAGGCAACCTCTTTTAAAGAACTAAATAAGTCTAATAAAAGGAAATCCCTAAGTTTATTTAAAGTGATTATAAAGTGTTCATACAAGCATGAAGTGAGACGAAACATTATAATAAACTAATAAACTTAAAACCACCCCAAGTCAAGTGATATGTTTTGAACAGGGATTGACATAACACTATTGAGACTTGCATGTAACAATGTTTTCTGTCGAGACAGAGAGCTGATCTCACAAGCTTCAGATATGCAGATATCTGGACAGTTATATGGATCCAATGAAAGGGGGTTCATTAGGATTGGGGACCTGACTTGAGATAATAGGATGGGTATATTTATCCTTGTCACATGTTCATCTCATTGGTATTAATAGGTATAAGTAATCCTAAGACTCAAAGGAATGTTAATTAGTGATTCTGGATTATGGAATGTGATGCTTTGATCCTGTTGTAACACGATCCATAACAGGGATGACTCTGGGGTGTGTACGGCAGACGTTGGGTATCACAGGAAGTAATTGCAGGATAGTTATACATTGGATTGAGCATTTGTCACTCCTGATAAATGGGAGATACGTCCAAGGATCGCTTGTGGAAAACTTAACTCTAAATCCTTGCAAGGTGATAACTTAAGACTTGAAATGCAGATTTCACTTAACCTATCTAATTGGAGTTAACTCGGCTTGTACAAGTAAAACGAACGTCTCGCTATGTTTTTAAGTTCGGGTACACATTTACTTAATTACAGGACATATTTACTCAGAAAATTACGCAAAACAGAGTTTTTAGGCGCATTTTTTCGCAGCCAGGTTCCGAATCTCGACGAGATTATATAATCTCGGTAAGTCCAGCAAAAACATCAGTTTTCAAGAGAGATTTTCTCTCTGAAAACAGCGTGTCGCGACCGAGATTCTGGAATCTCGGTCGCAACACGCGACCTGTATGGCCGGTGGAGTCCGAATTTTGCACAAAAAATTTGTCTATTCCTATTCCTACTCTACCTATACTCCCCTATATTCAACCTATATTTATCTACCCCTTACACAAACATCAACTCACCTCCAATTTTACCCAATCCCTCACTCTAAACTCTTCCCAATACACTACCTTTTGTTCTTCCCTATTAATTCTTTCCCTATTCACAATCAATTACACCTTCACTCTACCTTCTCTTTCACTCTTTCACCATTACCATTACTCAAACCCTCTCAAGCTTTTGCTTTTCTCTCTATTTTCTCTTCTTCTATTTTCTCAAACACTACCAAAATCATGCCTAGAACCAAGGTTTCTGGTCACAAGCCTAAGGTCACCGAAGCCAATCGTCTTCGTGTCCGTTACGGTGCCTATTTTGATATTAAAACCGAGGAGGAAGGAAAATGCTTTGCTCACTTTTCCGGAACCAAAATGAAGTATGTAGACATGCCTTTTCTACATTTTGATTCGGTAAGAGCGTTATCTTTCTCTGATCGGGTTCATGCGTTCCTTGATACTCTAGGTTGGCAAATATTTTCTACTATGAAATTTCCTCATAATGATGAATTTATCATAGAATTTTTTGTCACTTTGAAATTTGATAAAAACGAAGAATTTTATCACCTTTAGGAACAATAGTGTCACCTATACTATTGATTATGAGGCGATGGGGAATATTTTCGGGTTTCCAACGAGTGGTTTTGTTACTAAGCCTAGAGAAGTTGATTCTAACACAATTTGGCATGCACTTTCGGGCCAAGATTATTTTTCACCCAAAAACACTTCAAGCAAGTTTATTAGAGATAATTGTGTGTTTTATTTTCACAAATTTTTGAGTTTTTCATTGTTTGGGAGAGTTGAAAGTTCCAAAGTTCAAGTTCGGGATTTATTTGTTCTCGATTGCTTGTTGAAAGGTCTTCGTGTTGATAGCATCGGAATGCTATTTGATAATCTATATCGTGCTTCCAAGTCACACACTAAGCAAGTGCCCTTAGGAAATTTTATTACCGGCTTAGTGATGGGTGCACGTGGGGAATTAGCGGATTATGACATCACCTCCTACCATAGCTATATCCCTCTTTTGGATATCGCGGCCCTCAATCGAGCCAACTTATTGCTTGGTTTCGGTCCTCCCATTTTTGTTTCATATGAGTCACGAATTGCACATCTTAGTGGTCATACGGGAGGAGGGGCCTAGAGTTCTCAAAATGTAGGTACCGAAGAAGGCGGTAAGGAGGAAGCGGAAGAGGAAGCGGCGCATGATGCACCACAAGCACCACCACAACCACAAGCACCTAATGTTGATGATCCTATTGATTTGAGGAGGATTTGGAACCAAATGAATGCCCATAATCGGCAATTAAATTTGCGATTGGATGACATGGTCGAGAGCAACAATGTATTGAGTTCCTGCGTCACCGAGGTGGACACCAATATTAATACTTTGCGGAGGGAGAACAAGTCCACAAGGCGTCGGCTGTTTTCATTCTTCCGTCGTCAAAATGTTGAAACATCACCATCTCCACTGGATTCACCTACTCATACTTAGGTTCTATCTACTCTTTTTCATCATTTATCTTGTTGTTTTTAAGCTTGAGTTTGATACAATTTATTGTTACTATGCTTCGTACAATTTCCATTTTATTCTATGTTGAATGTTTTTATTTTAGTTTTATGATGGATGCATTTATATCATAATTTTTCTATCTTTAATTCGTATGATTTATTTTTGTCCCTTATTTTTCGTGTTTTATCAATTTTTGCACCAATGAGGACATGGTCCAAATTAAGTGTGGGAGGAGATATTACATATAATTTTATTTTAGTACGAATAAATGAAACGAATAAAGATAAAATGACATCCATTTTCACCATATAAATTTTTTTTAAGCAACATTTACAAATTGCAACAATTGTTTTATACAAATGCAACACATATTGCACCATTTTTTAAATATGATATTATTTCATAAACCATTATTTTCATAAACTTTACACTTTACATTTGTATAATAAAAATAAAATTTTTTAACTTATGAATATTTTTAGGTTATTATTATCGTTAGAAATAATATTTCTATACGGGCAATATTTTTTCAAATTTTTCACAAATCTCCGAAACGATTTTAAGTAAAATTGTCTCGAGTAAATGTATTTAAGTAAAAAATTCTTTATTTCAATCTCTATTTTATATCATGCAATTCATGATACAATAAATCTTATTTTAAATTTTCAATTAGGTTTATAGGCATTAAATTGAACTAACAAATTTTTAGCTCGGTTTGATTTTCGTCTTACATTAACACCGATTGAAGTCTTTAAGGAAACTTTAGCCATAATACATGTTGAATTTTAAGTCAATATAGGATGAATTTGCTATTTTTCTTTTTCCCAATTTATAATTTTAATTTTATAATTCATGTTAATTAAATCAAGTAATCGTATTCTAAACTTTTGGCCACGATTGGGACCAACCTTATCACAATCGAGGTATGAAAGGGAAGAAAATTAAGTAGACGGTACTTTTGGCCACGATTGCGACCACCCTTATCACAATCAAGGTATGGAAGGAACGTTAAATAAAAAATTAATCATGTTTAAAGTTTAAAGTAACGATTGCGTCCACTCATGGCATGGTCGGTACCTCTTAAGCGAACACAAATAAAAAGCATATAAAGTTACGATCGAGACCACCCTTATCACGGGCGTAACTAAGCAAATAAATTAACCTAAGTACTTAATTCATTTAATATAATTCATATAATAGTTTAGGTTTGGGAAAGGAAATTTTGTGCTTTGAAATGCCTTGAGACGAAAGACTCAATAATATGCGTGCTTATATCGTCCCAAATACTTCAATTTAAAAATTGAAAATATAAGACGAATGATATATCGCCTTTATACTAGTTAGTTTGATATTTTGCGTATAAATTTGCCATGCGAAGTTAGTCTTTTCAGCTTAACTAATTAAAAAAGCAATACAGAGATATATGTTTTATTTTTATAAAGAGAATAGTTAGAGAATAAATTCAGTGAAATTTTGCTCGGGACTAGCAAAAGATTAAGTGTGGAGATTTGTTAAGCCCAAAATATACCTAAAATATCATCAATATTTACATCAGTTTTGCTACAAATTTGTGTTGTTTATATCTATTTAGAGTACTTTACGTCCGAATATATTTCTTTCATGCAAGGTACCTAAATATTTGGTAAAATCCAAATAAGAATGAAAAGAGGTCAAAAACGAAGGAAAAACCCTACGAAAAGAGTCAAAGACGAAGAAAATCAAACGCACCGAAATGAAGACGGGAAATGAAGTCGAAGACGGGAATAATCACCCGTGTCGCGACCGAGATTCCCTAATCTCGGTCGCTACACGCCTTTTTCATGCACTTCACCTGTTCGTTTCAAAGACCAAAAAATGCTCCCTCAATCTCGGTCGAGATTCTGTAATCTCGGTAAGATCAGAAATCCTGGCATCACTATCTTCAGATGTTCAAATACAAAGAAACGCGTCCGTTCGGGTGGATAAACGTCTCTTCACAGCGGACACGATCCCTAAACACGACTCTTCAACATCTATAAATAAAGAGTTGATTTCAGAGTTGTATAGAGAGTTAGATTATTAAGATTTAGTACAGAATTTATGCAGAAATTCTGAGTCAGAAACGATTTAGAGTTAGAAGTTCGATTTTGTAAAAACGATATGATGTACACACATTGTTTATTCATTAATTACAAACACAGAAGCGATTAGATTTATATTAAGATTTGTTCAATATTAGTTTACATTTTGGTAGTAGAAGAACCATCTCTATTCCGAAGATTCGGCGAGAAGATTAAGTAGCAGATTCGACCCCGAAGCCTGACAAACTCAAACGAGGTTTGAGGAAAGGATTGACGACCCGGAACTCCAATTTCGTTTTGAATGCTTCCATGTTTTTTATTCTCTGTAAACTTGTATCAAATTCACACTTCATCCAATAAAGTTCATGCAATTCAATATATTTTTATGTAGCACTTTGGTAAATGATCCGAAGTGAGTTCTGGTGTTTTCATTAAAATGTAGTTAAATTCAATATCTTTACAAGGAAACTTTGTTGAACACTTAGGCAAATTCATTCTTTAAGAATTAATTTGGTTAAGGTAGCAATCTAACCCGACCGTAGGAGGATTGTCTGCGGTTCAAAGCCTTTTAATTGAAGGAGTTTACGTTATTACACTTTTATAATTTATACAAAGTTTTAAGTTGTTTTTTTTTTTGCTTAATGCAAATGATTACATTTATTCTCTTATTTTAAACACTAAACGTTTCTGTTTTGTAATTCATATTCAAACAGAGTTGATTTCTAACATTCTTCATATATTCTAACCTAATTCTTATTAAATCAATCTCAAAACCAATTTCAAATAACGATTATCTATTTTATAAACCTTAAGTCGTATTTAAACTACATTTAAATAAGTTTTTGTGAAAAAACGTTCCCTGTGGGATCGATATCTTTTTATTACTACAAGTGAAACCGTGCACTTGCGGAAATCGCTCAACAAAAATTACCCAAAATTCACCCTCACATACTTTCAAATACCATCATCCAAACAATCTCTAAGGAACCCTCATATATATCCTAAGAACCTTGCATCAATTAATGTTCTCATTCGAAACTGGCAATTGCACTTTTTTTTGTAGTTAGCTCAGGACATGATGATAATTCAAAAGTTTTGTTTCAATTTGGTAATTCATCAGCCCATAATGGTCTTAATAGTTAGGGACAATTACGGGATAATCACAAATAGACTCAATATTTACAAGTCCCTTATGTTGGTAAAAGAAATTCTAATAATGTCAAATAAACAGTTTTTATATGAATAAACATACACTAACACTATAAGAAAAATGAGTATTAGTAAGCAAAATTTAATAAGGGTGTAAAAAACATTTATTAAAATTATATTCTTCATACATATAATAAACATAAATTCTATTACTATATTATTTTTTTGGTAGGAAAGGGAAAGAAAAGACAAACAAAAAACAAAAAACCGCCTAACCCGGGATTAGCCTAGGAAAGCTAACCCCCACCACATCCTCCAAAAGAAGAGAAGACAGGAAACTAGGAGGTGAAGAAAAGGTTGAGACTCCCAACATCCTCACATGGCCTTCAACCGCAAGACGGTCCGCCACCCTATTCTGCTCTCTGAAAATATGGTAGAAGCTGATGGACTCAAAGGATGAACCCACCCTTCTAATCCATTTAATTAAGTTCTGGCTATTTAAACAAATAGCATTATTATCTGAGATCAATTTGATAGCTTCAAGGTTGTTAGATTCCACAAGCAGCTTCTTCAATCCCAGATTCTTAGCAATCCTGAGACCAGAAAATATCCCCAAAGCTCCGCAGAAAAGGAAGAACCCATACCTAGATTCTGAGCAAACCCAGACACCCAAGCCCGACCAGCATCTCTAACGACTCCTCCAGCAGCAATTTTATCGTCCTTTAAACAAGAGCCATCAATATTTAACTTCACCACTCCTTCCCTAGGCCTACTCCAACCAAGGAGATGAATCTCCTTCCTCTGGATAGACCTAGCTAAGGTATCCTCTTTGAAGTGTCAGTAATAGTGCCAATCTTTTTAGAAAAGAAATCAACTAAATTAGGAAAAACAACAGTTTCTCCTCCAAAAATCTCCTCATTCCTCCATTTCCAAATCTGGTGACAGACAATCGCAAAGATGATGACACCATGCTCCATCTCGGCCAACAGCTTCCCACTAACACCATCTACAAACCAGTCAAGATCAAAGTGAGACAAAAAATCAGATAGCAACTGGTTAGGGAGAACTTTCCTCCACACTTCTTTACTCTTAGCACAATCTCTAAGAGCATGGCAGATGGATTCTTCATGCCCTCTGCATCTACTACACGCACCAGACTCCACCAAATGACGTCTTTTCCTATCAGAATTAGTAAGCAACCTATTTTTGACACCAAGCCATAGGAAACTCCTAATGTGGTACGAGACCTTCAAGGCCCAAATATACTTCCAAACTTCTGGGTGCGGAGTCTCCAAATTTTGGTTGAAGGCCTCAAAAGCAGATTTACAAGAATAAGTCCCGTTGTTTGTCAAAGACCAACAGTGACTGTCCCTATCTTCCTCCTTGCTACTAATTTTAACTCCTCTAATTTTCAGGAGCGTTTCCAGACTGAGGTAAGATTCGAACCTCGACCAAATCCAATCACCCTCAGAATCCACCACATCAGCAATCTTCCAATCTCTAATAAGGGCTTCTTACCAATCCAGACATCTTTCCAAAAGCTAATAGATTTACCATTACCCACCGCCCAACCAATCCCAGAGCAAAACTATGTAAACACAGCACTAAGGCCTTTCCAAAGGAAGGAACAATTAAGAACTCTCTCCTTAGGACCCCCAAAAATCCTATCTTTTCTATACTTCCCACACAATAACCGAACCTAAAGAGAAGACGAAAGTTGCCATATCCTCCACAGAAGTTTCATTAATAACACTTTATTATTGTCCCTAGCTTGCCTTATCCCCAGACCTCCCATGTTTTTAGGTTGACAAACCTCTTTCCAAGGAACAAGGTGAATTTTTCCCCCTCCTTAGAGTCCCCCCACAGGAACCGACGATTGATTTTATCAAGATCATTGAGAACAGGCTCAGGCAACCGATAAGCTTACATAATATGATTAGGGACCGCACAATTGACTGATTGAATTAAGGTAAGACGACCCACAAAAGAAAGGGTTTTAGCTTTCCAATTGGCACATTTTCTATTAGTTTTGTCGAAAGTCTCCTTAAAAGAAGCTTTAGAAACTCTGTCACTATGGAGGGGGACCCCCAGATACTTGCCCAAAGAGTTAGTCAGAGGTATACCAGAGATTTCACTCAACTTTTTGCAAACTCTTTGACTCATGTTTTTAGAACACAACATCCGGGATTTTTGGATGTTAAGCTTTTGACCAGAAGCAGAGCAGAAACAGTTAAGGATATCCGTAATCACACCAATTTGCTCCTCATTGCCTTCCACAAAGATCATAACATCATCCGCAAAGAACAAATGAGTAACCGGGGGACAGAATTTATTGATGGAAACCGAAAATCCCATTATCAACAGCTTATTGGATAAGGTGAGTCAACCTTTCCATCGCAATAACAAAAAGGAAGTGGCTCATGGGGTCCCCTTGACGGATGCCCCGGGAAAGAGTAAACTCTTCAGACATATCCCCATTAATCAAAACTTGAAAAACATGAGAAGAGATGCAGACCTCAATTAATCTCTTCTAATTATCTGGAATCCCTGCTCTCTTCAGACTATCAAGAAGAAAACTCTAGTTCAAGCGGTCATAAGCTTTTTCCAAATCCAGCTTCAGAGCCACAATACCCCTCTTTCCCTTTTTGATTTTCATAGAGTGGACCATATCTTGAGCTATAACCACATTATCCATCATCTGTCTTCCTGGGACAAAACTGCCCTGATTCTGGCTAATAATATCAGGAAGAATACACCGGAGTCTATTTTCCACAATTTTGGTAATAGCCTTGTAAAGTACATTACAAATACTAATAGGCCTCATTTGTAAGAAAGAAGACGGCTTCTCCACTTTAGGGATCAGGACCAGAAGAGTTTTATTCACAAGCTTAATATCCCCGGATCCATTAAAAACTCCTTTAATAAAACTGTAAATACCTTCCTTCACAGTCTCCCAATGTTTATGATAAAAATTGGCAGGGAAACCATCAACCCCAGGAGCTTTAGTAGCCCCAATACTAAAGATCGCCTGATCAATCTCTTTCTGCTCAATAGGGTGGAAAGCTTCCCGAATCTTATCATCTCCCAATATGGGAAACGTAGTCCTAGAAAGAGCTTTGTCCAGATCCACAAGGTCCTCTTTGAATAAATCTTTATAGAAATTAAGGGCCAAGTGACGAATATCCTCATCCTCATAAACCCAATCTCCATTAGGATCTTTGATAGCATCAATCTGATTCTTCTACCTTCTAATAGCAGTAGAGAGATGGAAATGCATGGTATTGCGACCTCCATCTTTAATCCAAGCTTTCCTAGATTTTTGAAACCAAAGTAACTCTTCCTGCCTTAGCACAGCTTCCAACTCCTTCTGTAGGGTTCTAAGAAGACCATCCAAACTATGATCAAACCTAGCCTCCAAAGTACGGTGGATGCCTTCAATCCTGATCAAAAGTTTATTCTTTCTTCTGATAATATGGCCAAAGATGTTTTTATTCCAACTCACCACATTACTTCTAAAGCCCTCAGCTGCTAGTAAAATATTAGAATGAGGCTTCCAATTATCCTAAACAAAGTTTTTAAACTCGGGATAAGATTCCCAAGCCACCTGATACCTAAAAGGTCTATCCCCTCTAGGACGATGGCCTCTCACCAGCTTAACTAAGATGGGACAATGATCAGAATGACGGAAAGGAAGATTTAGCACAGACACTTCAGGAAATCTACTTTGAGCCGAAATGTTAGCATAAACCTTGTCTAAACGAACAAAAGTACTATTACGCTTCCAAGTATACTTATGACCAGCGGCACCTAGATCTGAAAGCCCACACAAATCCATACTATGTTTATGATTGAGACACCGATTAACATAGTGATTACCACCCCCTCTTTGATCACTCATAAGAGCAATATCATTAAAATCACCAGCCACAAACCAAGCATCCGCCATACTTTTACTCATAGTATATAGAACCTCCCACAACCGTTTACGATTGGCCAGGATAGGATCAGCATACACAACACTGATAAAGAAGGGTTTGTTACTAAGGTAGAGAACTTTACTATGAATAAATTGTTTATCCATACTAACTATATCAAAATGAACACGATCAGGCTTCCAAAAAAGCCAAATCCCTCCACCCCGGCTAGTAGCCTCCGATCTAACACACTTCCAATTTCTAAACATTCTAACCGCCTCATCCGCTTTAGCTCCACTAATCTTAGTTTCCAGTAAAGCAAAATAAGAAGGGTTAAACTGTTTAATTAAGTCTTTAACATGGATACGGGTAGCCTTACTAGCCGCTCCTCTAACATTCCAAACAAACAAATCAATTAAAAAGGAAGACTACTGACCCCAGGCCCAATACACTAAACCAGATACTTATTAGGGGCTCCTAAGAGCCTAGAAGAGGTACCTGCAGGCCCCCTCTTTTCCAAAAACTCCAAAGAGCTTTGGTTATTTTTATGATTACCCTTAAGTTTTTTCATATTCATCTTATTGACACCCATAGCCTTTCTATTTCTAGGCTCAACACAGATATTAGGGATACTAACCTCTTTGTACTTCTCTTTAACTTATGAGGCCTGAGCCTGGGAACTAACCTAGACTTCTTCTTTGGATTCAAAGAGAGGATTAACTGCCTCCACATTATTACCTACCGGCTCAGCAGATTCTAAACCCGGCATGCTCAACTCAAGTTGCTCGTTAGAGTGGTCAAAGTCTTGTTCATCCTCAATAGTTAGAGCCCCAAATATAGATCATGAACTGATGACCGCAGCATCACTGGTTCCTTCTTTCTCTTTCGGACATGGCCTCTCCTTATTTCCAAGATCATTTTGAATCAAAACAGTATCCTTAATAATGTCAGGAGGACGATTCTGCACGACAGATGCTCGAGTCCTTCTTCTCCCCGTCCTCTTAGCGACCATCCAAGGGCCAAAATTCCTCCCATCCCCTTGAATCCCCTCTTCTCTAGCCTTAACAGCTTCAACCACCTCTTCCACCACCTTCTTTCTTTTAGAACAACCCTCGTAAGTATGCCCAAACATACCACACTCCAAACAAATGTTATGAATTCCTTCATATTCAATAAAATAAACTGTATTTTGTAAACAGAATTTAGACAAAAGAGGTTTAGCAAGGTCAATATCGATGCAAACTCTTGCAAACTTACCTCTAACTGCCCCAATGGTAGTTTTGTCCACATGGTGAACTTTTCCAATAAGCCCACCAATCTTTTTAAGAAAACTTTCATTATAATATTCGATTGGAAGACTCAGGAATCTCACCCAAGTTAGAATTATATTCACCGAACAATCATGTGGATTAAAGTTAGGGACCCATGGCCTTAAGGCCAGCACATGATTAGAAATAATATAAGGGCCCCCCATTAATCATAGCATTATAATCTTCAGCTTGGGTAAATTTAATTACATAATAATCGTTTTCCAAGTCAGTGATACTGACTTTCCCTTTTTTAGCCCACTGCGCCTGGATTCTCTGGGCAAAATAGTTAAAACTAATTCTTTTTCCAAGCACCGTCACTATTAAAGACAACTTCCATCTGGCCCGGAGATAACGTTTATCAGCCGAAGAAAGCCGAATCACTGGACATAGAGGATCATCCTGTTCCCCATCCTCTGCGTCTGAGTCAGAAAAAACCTCATCCAAATCACCCTCCATCAGGCTTTCATTTAATAATGGCTCCTCCTCGACAACTCCCATAACCGTATCTTTCCACGAAATATTCCCCAAACATTGATCAAAATTATTTTTAATTGCCCCATTACTCTCTGTCCTCAAAACCATATTGGCAACAGAAGGGGCCTTGACCGTCGTCGCATCCAAATTGTCAAGATTTTCCCCATCAGCCATGGATACCACAGAATTAACGTCACCAAATTGCACTTGCTTAACCCCCGCGCCAACTGCCGCATCCACCCCCGAACCTACCGCCAACAGGCTGCCCGCCCCTGGGCGAACAACACGCCCCCTGCCTATTGCCCATGGCCTCCACCGAGCCAACCCTTACGCCAGCCGCCCCTATACTGCGCAACCCCTGGCCGCAAGCCACTCCCCCCTACCGAACCTCCCGTCTGGGCTCCTCTCCCTGGCCATACACCCCGCCCCCTGCCTAAACTCTCCCCTTGCCTCCCCCTCATCCCTAGACCCAGATCCACCGAAACCGCTCCTTCCTATCCCTGCCGAGCCCCTACCTCCCGCCTCCCTCTCCCCTTTTGCCCCAGATCCGAAGGTCTCGCTCCTCCCAAACCCTGCCGCTCCCCTATCGCCCATCTCCCTCACCCCTTCCGTCCCTAAATCCACCCCAACGCCCAATCCCCCAGCCAGATCCGACCGCTCGCCCACCTTCCGCGCCTGCCCACTGTCTTGCGCCGCCCGATCCCCACTGCCTTGCGCCGCCCGATCCCTCTCCCTTGACCGCTCCCTCACCCGCACGCTCTCTCTAGGTCTATTTTCTTTCATCGCATGTAAACAAAAATATATTATTAATAAGCAAACACTTTTTTTTGTTAATTTTTAATAAATTTTTTCCTTATTAATTCACTCTAAATTAAAATATTTTTATTTTTATTTTTTCCCCTTACTAATTGTATTAAAAAAAAGTAGAAACTTATTAATTATAATAGTAACAAATAAATTACTTATTAAAAAGTTTTGATAGTAAAAATAAAACCTTAAAAAAAATATAAATAATTATAAAATGTAATGGTAACCAGTAAATCACTTATTAAAACCTTTCGAAGAGTCCAAAAAAAAAACCTTTCAAAAAAAATCACTTATTAAATTTTGGAAAAAGTACAAAAATAAACCTGGTGGTTACACCTATTTTCGATCGGTACCCTTGTGGTTTAAAAGTTTCCAAACTGGTACCTTGAGGTTCATTCCGTTAGCAAACACATGCCAAATTGACTAACGGTGTTAAAAGTCAAAGAAAAAAGAGCTAATTATTTATTTTATAAATTAAACACCTTTATTATCTAATTATCACAAAAAAACCCAAAATAAAAAATAAAAATCAATTATACCATCTTCTTCCTCTACCTTTAATTTCTTTTTTTTTTTTCAATTTTTCTCTCTCTACCCAACCAATAAATAAATAAAAACAAAATACATATCACTTATACATATGACTTGATTCAAAATTCAAAATTAAATTGGTGAACAGTTATTAGTGATTTGGCCCATTTTTCTTTAATTCAATATCTCCATTAACGGTTGCTGCCAAACTTGAATTTGAAGCTGCGTTGTCTTTCTCCACCACACCTGGACACAAGCTGCGTTTTCTTTAATTCAATGTCTCCTCTTGAAAAGACTTTATTAATTCCAGCGCCTCAAAAGCATCGTTGTATGCAGCTGGAAGGCGATGTTCGGGCGCACTATGATACTCAACGGAGACTACGACGGCATCGATGCGTTGAGACATGATCACGCAAAAGTCATGGTTAATGGTTGAATCTGCAGCGAAGAAAATAAAGCCGCCGCCGTGAAAATAAAGCTGGAGAGGAAGGCGGCGGTTGTTGGCGGAGGATGAAGAATCGAGTACGTCGCGTGGAAGATATATTCAGAGCCAAGTTTTGTAAGCAAAGTTAATTTGGATGTCTTTAGTTAGGATAAGAGAGGAAGATGAATTTGGATTTGGAGTTGTAGAAAGCCATAACTTTTATTACACAAGGAGGATTTTACAATGGAAGCAAAGGATGCCCTTACAAATGAGCTAAGGCTTCCTTATATAGGAAAAACCTTAGGAACAAGACAAAATAAAAAGATAAGAATAACATCTTATCTTATCTTACACACCACTCATCACACCATTATCTTTTTTAAAGATAAGATAAGAATCTTACCTTTCTTACACACCACACCATTATCTTTAAGAAAGATAAGAATCTTATCTTTCTTATTACACATCACATCACACTAGATTATTATTACAAGAAAAATACAAACTTGATACTTAAACCACAACTTTCTGGACAAGTGGCACTTATGTCTTCTGGATATTTTCATATGTAATGACTAGGAGAGAGATTGAAGTTCTTCCAGTCTTCATCATCCGAATCAATGTCGCCATACAGAGATTCGTACCATGGTCCTTTCCTTACTCGTGGGTCCGGATAAGGGTCTTGGGAATCTTGAAAGTAATGAGGTGGAACTTGAGGTTCTTGAGTTGGCACTTGAGTTGCTTGAGGTGGCATTTGAGGTGGCACTTGAGTTGCTTGAGGTGGCACTTGAGTTGCTTGAGGTGGCACTTGAGGTGGTCTTGATCTGGAAGAAGATGCTTGTCCTGGTTCTGGTTGTTGTTGTGAAGCCATAAATGGAGTCCGATTTGACACTAAGTGAATGTTGACTGGCTTGGCAGGGTACAGTGTTGTACTAAGAAATTGGTTAGTATTGAGATCATAACCATTAAGGCAACAAAGATAATTTTTGAGTGCCATTTTTTCATTGCCTTTGGTTTCCTGTATTGGAGTTAAAAAAGTATTCAACTCATAAGCTTCATTTTGAGTCCAAAATTTCCCTTGCATGTCTTGGAAGTATGGCCTGTGGATGATAAAGACTGCACTGGTTGATAAATGGGACGTTGCACTATCCCAGAGCTTGAGTCTTTCAATTATTTTCTGGAGTTCCTTTCGCCACCACGAAAGGGGGGCATACCAGTCCATTAAAGTCCATAGCAGAGAATCACATTGCTGTTCTTCATGGAGGTGATAAAACATTTCCAAGACTGGTATTTCAATGGCAATGGAATAGAGAACCGTTAAGCACCAAATGCACCATAATTCGGAAGAGAGGAGATCTTGTGTGGGTTTCAGACGGAAAAGGATAAGGAAAGGGCAATCTTGGTAAAATTCATCAGGTTTAGGGAGGTTCCTTGCAGTGAGGAAGTCTTTGAAGTGAACAAACAGGTGGGTTTTGGCATAGCACTGAATTTCAAAAATATTTTTGAAATTAGTTCTAGGAGGAAAGGGGCGAAGGGCTACAGGATTCTTAGGAGTAGAGGATGCCATGAAGATGAAAGGTAGGGAGGCTATAGAGGTAATAAGTGAAGGTTGTGGTCTGGAAAGCAAGTATGGGATGAGGTTCTGATGTCCTTTTATATGCTCCACATGGAAGTCATATTTTGCAAACCAGTCCTTAAGTCTCAATAATTGTTGGCTAGGGAGAGACTTATTTTTGAATTCAAGGATTTTCGGAAAAGATGAATTATCCATTCTGACGGTGAAATGATGGCCGATGAGATGGAATTCAAATTTCTTTATACCATTTTTTACCGCAAGAATCTCTTTGATCGTGGTGTGATAATGTTGCTCTGCAGCTTTGAATTGTCCACTAGCATGTCCACAGTAATGAGAAGTTCCATCAACTTCTTCAATAAGCAATGCACCCCAATGTTCATCATTAGCATCTGTTTGTAAAACACGCTTTCCAGTGCCAAGTATCTTTAATGCTGGAGGATTTTGAGCCACAACTTTAAGTTGCTGAACAGCTTTAGTTTGGACATGACTCCACGATGGTGCATTCTTTTTCAGCATTTTTGATAATTGGCTAGTGTGCTCAGAGACATGAGGGATGAATTTCCGGATGTAATTGATGATTCCCAAGAATTGCTGAATTTGCTTTACAGAAAGATTCTCATCAGGGAATTTCAATAATTCTTGAGAAATGTGGGGTCCAGGCTGATATTGGCCATCATGGAATCTCATGCCTAAAAACTCCACTGAGTCCTGTCCAATAATGCTCTTCTTTTCAGAAAGCATTATGCCATGCTGGTCTACAATGTGCTGGAATTGGGCCAAAAGACTATTATGGGCCTGGACGTCTTTTGAGAAGAGTAAGATATCATCAATGTAGATAAGAGCACTATGAAGGATGGGCTCAAAAATCTTAATCATGGCCTTTTGGAACAGAGATGGGGCTGTTTTCAGCCCAAAAGGCATAACTCTCCATTGATATTGTGCTGTAGGAATGCAAAATGCTGTCTTGTAACGATCTTCTGGATGAATCCCAAGCTGCCAAAAACCTGCTTTGAGATCAAATTTTGAAAAGATATGGGCTTCATTGAGATGGACAAATAAGGAATTAATCCTTGGAAGGGGGAATTTGTCATCTCTTAGAAATCCATTGAGGGGCTTGTAGTCAATCACAAGCCTTTTCTTTGCACGAACTATTTCTGACCGCTTCTCGACATAAAATGCTTGACAAGCCCAAGGAGATGTGGTTGGCTCTATCAAGCCTTGTTGCAACAATTGAGCACATTCTTCTTTTGCCAGGAGAAGGTTAGCAGGTGTCATGCCCGGATGCGTTGCCTTTGTAGGATTGACATCTTCATTAAGCTTGAAAGGCAATTTGATGAAGAAATCTTTATTTTTCCAAAGTGGTGAGGGATGCGAGAATTGCGAGTGGGAATCAGCACATGACTTCAAGAGAAGTTTTGTAATTTGTTGAAAATCTGGTGAGACTTCAGCTAGGGAGTACATCTTAGGGACGCACGTGTACAATTTTAATTGTCGTTTGAAACGAATCCCTTCAGGAAGAATTTGTAACCCTTTAGCTTTCTGGTAGACATCAAAACCAACTAAGATGTCTTTGTCTGGAAGTGCCGATCCAAGGACTTTGACCCAAATGATACAGTTAGGGAAAAACTGAATCCCAATGGGTTTTTTGGATCTGAGTGTAGTGGAAAATACCTTGCCATCTGCAGCCTTGAAATACTCATAGTGGGTTTCCCATGAGGTATTAGGCAAAATTGATGGATTAACCATCGTCTTTTGAGCCCCAGTATCCATAAGACCAATAACAGAAATGGGTCTGTCATATTTGGACGGCAATAGATGAATATTTACCAGGGGATAAGTGGGAGTAAGACTCTCTGATGAGCATGATTGTAGGGAATAGATGGGAAGCAAATCATCAGAAACTGGAAAATCATCATCAGAATCTTCTGAAGAAGAAGAATCTGTATAATCTTCAAGGGCGAAGATGGTTTCTGGTGTTGCTTCATCTTGCTCTGAGTACAAGGATTCAACATCTGCATCTTCAAGACTGTAGGAAAGTTGTTGGACCAATTTTTGAGCCTTTTGTGGCTGATTTGGACATTTACGAGCGTAATGCCCCTTTTGACCACAAATGTAACACCGATCAGTCCGCTTATTCCTGTTGGTCTTTTTCTTGAAAAACTTGAATCGTTTCTGCCGTCTGGACCCTTGATATGAATTAGGGAATTTAGAGAATCTAGAGAGCTTCCTGTGGTGTTTCTTCTTTGAGGGACGACAGTCACATTTGCTATCCTTGCACTTGATATGTAGGTAAGATTTGTTGCAAAATTTCTGAGCAAGATTTCTTTGGGACATGATATTGCTGAAGAGGCGTTGTTGCTCACACAATTTCTCTAGAGCAAGAAGAGTGAATTGGTGAATTTCCCCAATGCTGATGTCGGCGAAATTTCTGCCTGTAGCTGTGATGAGACGTTGTAACTCTGGTTGGAGTTCGGTTGGTAGAGAGGCAATGTAAGTGTACCGAAGATTCGGATCATTATACCCATTTAGCATGTAGTACCTCTTCACCATTCTTTGATAATGAAAGTCTAGATCTTTTTTCTTCAAAGAGCAGCATTTCATATCAAAGAATTCTTGTTTCATCTGGTTGTGATATTTTTTAGGATCGCCGATGAACTGTTGATGGATCTCTCCCAGAGCATGACTAGCAGTTGGAAGATTGAGAAAGGCGGCCATCTTGTATGGTCCAAGACTTTGGTACCATTATCGAAGCGTGCCTGTAAACCGGGAGACAAATTCAGTTAGCACCTCCTTCATGGTGACATCTTGTTTAGTCATTTGCAAATCTATCCATGCTGCCATTTCATGGAGATGGTCTCTCCATCGATGAGGAGGGAGATGATCAAATGTGAACCAAGGACCAGATGTTGGCTTGGTAGTTTTAGGTTCTTCATAGAATATAAAATCTTCATCAGCTGGTTCTTCAACTGTGGGTTCTGTCACACCAGGGGTTGGTGCAGAAGAATGTTGTTCATCAGCCATGAGTATCTGAGTAATATCAGTAATATCAGCATCAGGTTCTGAAGGAAGATCTTCAGATGTTCCTTCTGAGGAGTCTGTAGAATACTCCGGGACAGTGGTGAGATGGTTAATCATGGAAGCCATATTGGAAAACATAGGTTGTTTGTCTTTTGAGGGCCTATGATGTTTTGGCTTCGGAGAATCTTCTTCAAATGAGCCGGAAGAAGATAAAACTTTTGTGGGTGGAGCTTGAAGTTGTTCATGGATCATCTGAAAAGGAGTATATGTTTGTGCTGGAGGTGGAAAAGGTGAAAAATGATGAGGGGATCTGGAAAAGGGATCCACAAATTCTGGAGGAGAAGTTGAAGGTTGAGATTGAACCTTTGCCAAGTCTGCTTCTACTTGAGCTAACTGATCTTTTAACCTCCTAATCTCAGCTTCTTTCTGGTTGAATTCTTGACCAAATCTTCGCTGAGAGATCAAAGTTCGAAGATTGTTGTCAACCTTTTGGATCTGCTGTGTCAGATCTTTCTGCGTTTTGAGTGCAAACTCTGTCAAAGAATCAACCTTTTGGGACATGTGTTTCTGGGAGGAAACCATATGCTCAAGCTTGTGATCAATCTTTTGAAGATAATTATTCTGGGCTATGGCATTGTCAGTCTGCCAGTTTAGCACAGACTCAAAGGGTTTAGGTTCTTCAAGATGGCCAGTGTGGGTAACAGTATGGGAAGGTATGTAAGGAAAGGATACTGTTTTAGACTGGGTGTTGGTTTGTTTTGTCAAAGGTGGGAAATCTTCTGGGGTAAAACTGGTGTTCATCATGCATGGTTGTACAAGAGGTGGTAGTTCTGGAGAATTAACAGGTGGAGAAGGATGACACCGTCTTTTTAATTTTGCAAGAAATTCAAGCTCCCTTTTGTAGATTGCAAGAGGCTTTAGATAAGCTGGGGTGACCTTAAATTGAGGGTCTGGAGTGATATCTTTTCTGGGATGGATACCGATCCAGGGCGCATCATCCTCATCAGGCTTTGTCGGAGCTCTGGTTGAGGACGAGCGACATGCTCCTTTTTTGGATGGCTTTGTTGTTTTCTTGTGCGAGTAATTATCGCAAGAATCATCATCAGAATCAAGATCTTCTACACATGTGCACGATGGATCACACATCCCACTACCGGGAACATCCCAGATGAAATGACCATCTATGTGTGAAACATAGGTGTGTCGACCATCAGGCCCAAAACTATGGATGGGAATTTTCTTTTCTCTCGGAAAAGAGGTCGGAGAGATCATCATGGCTTGGTGAAAGGAGTGCCTTGGGGGCTGAAAAACTGTTTTTACCAGTCCATCTTCCCTGTTTTGAAAGGATGAAGAAGTGGTTTGGACGGGCTGAGAAATCTGGTGCAATTTCTCATATGCAGTGAGCCATTCAAGAGGCATCAAATGAGTAAGCTCTTCCCTGGAGATCTGGCGAGGGATTTGTACAATTGTTGGATTATGTTATCGTCGTAATTTGTAGCATTTTTAGTATTTAATTACTAGTTATTTTGTATCATTTTAATAAATTTTAATAATAGTTTTTGTATATTTTCTTCATTTTATGTATCTAAGCCACTTTGTGTGTTTTTAGGCACTTTCGCAAAGTTTTCGGCACAAATAACCAAGTCGGGACTTAAGGCGACAACTCGGGAGTAAAAGAGACCAGAAAAAAGGAGTTTTAGTGACATCAGCATACACTTCGTCGCGGATGTGTGCTGTAAGATAAAAGTCTACTTGTTCACATTAGGACAGATTTGACACATTTTCGTATTTTCAACGTATCTCCCTCATACGGACTCGGATTGAGGCGATTCAAAATGCGTTGGAAAGCTAAAAGAAAGATGAACAAGTGACTAATAATGACTTCTCCAAATTCGAAGTGTATTAAGCCCAGAAAATTATCCAAGTTGATGAACATGTTGAAGCCTATGATTCCTTTCCCACCTTTACACATTTCAACTCCTAAATTGTCAAAGTCTTCCACCATCATCTCTTAAATGCAAAATTCAGAAGATTAGGAAATGGGAGGCCATAAGGAGACTTGGTCTTTGGAATTTTGTGTGCCATTTTACTATAAAAGGAGACATTGGGTGCCATTTGAAGACACACCAAGCTTAGGCTTAATTCATCCCTCTATAATGTTATTTTGTTGATTCTTCTCCTTAAGAATCAGTTGTTTGTGTTGTTGTTATTGTTGTTAGAGTGTTGTTTGTGCAAAAGTTCATCTAATAAAAGTAAGTTTCAAGTTACCGAAGAAGGTCGTTCGTTAATCATCATTACGGTTTCTTCTAAACTTTGATCTCTTTTATTAATATGAACTCTATTATCTATCTTTCTAAAGTGTGTTTTAATCTAATGATGGGCTAAACCCCTCTTAACTAAGGCTAAAAGTGGATCTTAACCTTAATTATGTGGTAATTACGTTTAACCTATTTAAGTTATCTTTATCCTTTTTGAGAACTAACTTATGATTCTTAATGCTTGTAGGAGATGGGCCAACTCTCTACTTGGATATAGTTAATCGTTTATATTGACCGTGATTAAATTGATTAATCGAAATTCATAAGTTGGACCTAATGACCATTTAGTGTGGCTTATTGGTTTTCCAAGGTTTTTCATGAATCTTATTACAAATCTTTAATTTATTACTTGAGCCGGACCAAGGGAAAGTAATAAATCGAAGGTTTGGAAATAAGAAAACTTAATGCTTCTTTGGATTAATTACTTGAGCCGGACCAAGGGAAAGTAATTAATCGAAAGTTTAGAACTAATTACTCGAGCGGTTTTTCTTGAATCTTAAGTAATCACTTTAGCCGGACCAAGGTAAAGTAGGTTAAAAAGGTTTAGATTTAATCTTGTTACAAATCTTAGATTTATTACTTGAGCCGGACCAAGGGAAAGTAATAAATCGAAGGTTTGGAACTAAGAAAACTTAATGATTCTCTTGATTAATTACTTGAGCCGGACCAAGGGAAAGTAATTAGTCAAGAGTTTAGAACCGATCTCGAGAACTATTAGTTAATAAGAAAAATCGCCATCTTAAAAAGGATAAAACAACTTAAAAGGGGTTAAGTGTTATTACCAAGCAAAGAGGTTAAGTGAAGCTAGAAGCCTTAGTTTCTTTTATTATAAGTAATCTCTCACTTAATTTGTGTAATTTTTATTTCATTTCTTGCTTAAGTCTTAACTTGGTTGTCCAACAAACTCTACATTTTGGTTGTTTAAATAATAGATAGTAAGCAAAAAGATTAATACTTATAATCACCATCCTCGTGGGAACGATACCCTACTTCTACTTTATTACTTGATACACGATTAAGGTACACTTGCCTTCACATGCACGTATACGTAAAACGCGCATCAAGTTTTTGGCGCCGTTGCCGGGGATGGTTGAATTGTAATATTAATCTAGTCGAACTTCTATTAATTTAAACGTTTTTTTTTTTGTAAATATTTTGATCTTTTTTCTTCATTTTTTTATGAATCTTTTTGTAGGGAGATGGCGATGAATGATTTTTCATGTAGAATACATTCGCCATTAGAAAATGTTTTCAACTCATTCTACTCAAATGGGGAGGACGAACCTGAAAATTCATGGTTCGAATATCAAAATGATGGTCCAAATTCACCACAACATATCGGCGATGAAGAAAAGACTCTTGAGGAACTAATGATTGATTTTATTTCTTCAAAAGAAAATCAATATGATAGTTCTTATACTTTAATAAGAGATATTTGCATTAAACGCGATCTACTAATTGATTTGACTGCAGATAAATCAACTAGAGAGTTTGATTCAAATGATCAAATTGAGGTATTTATCTTAGATGAGGCTCAACATGATAATTTTCTCAATAAATCTTTAGAGCCGACATTAGTGGAGAATAGTGACCGTTCGACCAAAATTGAAGAGTTGAAAATTTTAAAATCTACGATAGAGGAGTTCAAGATCATCCCGACTCAAACATTTTATGTGTTATATAACTTGCCAAGGGAGTCAAAAGGGAGAAATCGAAACTCGTACATAATTTTTTTAAATTTATGTCGTGGATTTTATTTAGTTATCTTTCATCTGATAATCCAATGTGCATCTACAGGATTTTTATCAAAGAATTTGGATTCCTCGTACGACTTCATGCGTTCACATAAAAAGGGAAGTATAAGTCGAGCTAAACGACTTTAAATTTAGTGCTTGTCGGGAAGCAACCCGATATTTCTAACTTTTTAATTATTTTAATTTTAATTTTTAACTTTTATTTATGTTTTGATATAACAAAAAGCAAAATAATAAAATATATATAAAACAAAACAAAAAGAATTGAAATAAAAAAAAACAAAAAAAAACAAAAAAAACAAAAAAAACATAACAAGAAATTGAAATTTAGTTAAAAGTTCCAGAGACTTTTTTGAAGTCTCTGGAACAGCTCCCTTTGGCGAGGTGATTATTCGCCTCGCCGAAGTGAGCATGCACCTCGCCGAGGTGCACAAGTTCCAGGAGGTTTCTAACCTCTGGAACTTCTCACTCCCCCCCCTCATTTTCTTTTTTCTTTCTTTCTTTTTCATTTTCTTTTTCTCATTTTCTTTTTCTTTTTCCCCTCTATTCATTTTTATTTATTCGACCCAATTTTCTATCCGTTATATTTTTATTTTAGTAATTGTTTTTATTTTTATTAAATAAAAATAAAATAAAAAAATAAAAAAAATCCTTTACTTTTTCCTTTAATAGTGTCATTTTTCGCATTTCGGGACTAAATACTACACTAGTGGGGGATGAGAGTAAAGGATAATACGTTATTGTTATTTTCGTACTTTTGTTTCAATCGTGTGACGTACGTTTAATTTTAATTTTGCGTTATTTTGCACTTTATTTTCACTTTTGTGTTATTTTGCACTTTATTTTTTTCCTTTGTTTTACTTTTTATTTTTACTATCTTTATTTTAGCTTTTAAGTGAATTTTTTTTTTTGTTAAATAATGTTAAATAAAAACCCCACTCTAAAATTTTGCTTTAATCAAATAAGAAAATCAAAACAAAATGTTGTCTAGAATAAATGTTAAATTTTGATAGGATGAAATTTTATTTGAAAATCTTAAATTTTGTAAACGAATTTTGGACTATTTTGAATACGTAAATTTTTTTTTTATTACACTCAGTATTTAACAAATCGATATTTACATTTTGAGGAATAAAATTGAGTTAATTGGCACACATTACCATTCCAAAGTGAGTTTTTGAGCCTAATTTAAAAAGCATTCACTAATGCTTCATTTTTTTTTTCTCACGAGTGTTCCATAATTACACGAAACTTGAGAATTTGCATCAAATACCGGTCAAAATCTCACGCGTCTAGCTCAAAACACGACATGATTAAGGCCTTCCTTGTTTTACCCCCACATTTCAAACTCAAAATGATAGCCCACCTTAAATACATTCTCCGTCGTTCACCCCTTCGAGCCTAGACATTCCATTCATTTCACCACGTTACAAGCCGCATTCCTTTCATAAATATCATTTTTCCCCCTAAATTTACGGGTAATTAGTAACCAATATGCTTGAGATGATGATTCACAATAAATACGAAATTCAGACAAACACTTCTACCGACATATAACGGTTATATCTCTCTATTTTCGTATATTTCATATTCTCTCTCTCTCTCTATATATATATATATATATATATATATATAAAGTCAAAAAAAATTTATATATATAAACAAATAAAAATATATAGTATCATATATATATATATATATATAAATAAAAATAAAAGAGAGATCTCCGTTACAAAAATTCTGAATTTCCGAAAGACAAAATCTCTTTTGTGAATCTATCAAATAATTACCCGTGAATTTATTTACCCACAAATCTCCTCTTCTCCATACCTTTACCTTCAACCAACGTTACAACCCGTTAAAGACCTTTTGATCGTGTTTATAGTCAGTCGTGTTTGGTAAAGATTTGGATGACCATGCAAATTTTTAATAGTTAGTGTTTTTATCGGATTTGAGCGAAAATTTGATGCCCTAAACACTTGAGCGTAAGAGTGACTTCCATGCGAGGTGTTTAAATTGGTTCAATTTTATTCAACACAATGAAAAATGTCGGTTTGAAAAATAAGGGTATAAAAACAAATCATTTTATCCAAAGAAATAGTCCGAGATTTGAATATAGAATTTTTGCTCATTTTCGATTAAAACAATTCCTGGCTTTACGTTAACTTATTCGACGATAAATTTTGTTTTCAGCTTTTCTTTGCTTGAGGACAAGCAAAGCTTAAGTTTGGGGGTGTTGTTATCGTCGTAATTTGTAGCATTTTTAGTATTTAATTACTAGTTATTTTGTATCATTTTAATAAATTTTAATAATAGTTTTTGTATATTTTCTTCATTTTATGTATCTAAGCCACTTTGTGTGTTTTTAGGCACTTTCGCAAAGTTTTCGGCACAAATAACCAAGTCGGGACTTAAGGCGACAACTCGGGAGTAAAAGAGACCAGAAAAAAGGAGTTTTAGTGACATCAGCATACACTTCGTCGCGGATGTGTGCTGTAAGATAAAAGTGTACTTGTTCACATTAGGACAGATTTGACACATTTTCGTATTTTCAACGTATCTCCCTCATACGGACTCAGATTGAGGCGATTCAAAATGCGTTGGAAAGCTAAAAGAAAGATGAACAAGTGACTAATAATGACTTCTCCAAATTCGAGTGTATTAAGCCCAGAAAATTATCCAAGTTGATGAACATGTTGAAGCCTATGATTCCTTTCCCACCTTTACACATTTCAACTCCTAAATTGTCAAAGTCTTCCACCATCATCTCTTAAATGCAAAATTCAGAAGATTAGGAAATGGGAGGCCATAAGGAGACTTGGTCTTTGGAATTTTGTGTGCCATTTTACTATAAAAGGAGACATTGGGTGCCATTTGAAGACACACCAAGCTTAGGCTTAATTCCTCCCTCTATAATGTTATTTTGTTGATTCTTCTCCTTAAGAATCAGTTGTTTGTGTTGTTGTTATTGTTGTTAGAGTGTTGTTTGTGCAAAAGTTCATCTAATAAAAGTAAGTTTCAAGTTACCGAAGAAGGTCGTTCGTTAATCGTCATTACGGTTTCTTCTAAACTTTGATCTCTTTTATTAATATGAACTCTATTATCTATCTTTCTAAAGTGTGTTTTAATCTAATGATGGGCTAAACCCCTCTTAACTAAGGCTAAAAGTGGATCTTAACCTTAATTATGTGGTAATTACGTTTAACCTATTTAAGTTATCTTTATCCTTTTTGAGAACTAACTTATGATTCTTAATGCTTGTAGGAGATGGGCCAACTCTCTACTTGGATATAATTAATCGTTTATATTGACCGTGATTAAATTGATTAATCGAAATTCATAAGTTGGACCTAATGACCATTTAGTGTGGCTTATTGGTTTTCCAAGGTTTTTCATGAATCTTATTACAAATCTTTAATTTATTACTTGAGCCGGACCAAGGGAAAGTAATAAATCGAAGGTTTGGAAATAAGAAAACTTAATGCTTCTTTGGATTAATTACTTGAGCCGGACCAAGGGAAAGTAATTAATCGAAAGTTTAGAACTAATTACTCGAGCGGTTTTTCTTGAATCTTAAGTAATCACTTTAGCCGGACCAAGGTAAAGTAGGTTAAAAAGGTTTAGATTTAATCTTGTTACAAATCTTAGATTTATTACTTGAGCCGGACCAAGGGAAAGTAATAAATCGAAGGTTTGGAACTAAGAAAACTTAATGATTCTCTTGATTAATTACTTGAGCCGGACCAAGGGAAAGTAATTAGTCGAGAGTTTAGAACCGATCTCGAGAACTATTAGTTAATAAGAAAAATCGCCATCTTAAAAAGGATAAAACAACTTAAAAGGGGTTAAGTGTTATTACCAAGCAAAGAGGTTAAGTGAAGCTAGAAGCCTTAGTTTCTTTTATTATAAGTAATCTCTCACTTAATTTGTGTAATTTTTATTTCATTTCTTGCTTAAGTCTTAACTTGGTTGTCCAACAAACTCTACATTTTGGTTGTTTAAATAATAGATAGTAAGCAAAAAAATTAATACTTATAATCACCATCCTCGTGGGAACGATACCCTACTTCTACTTTATTACTTGATACACGATTAAGGTACACTTGCCTTCACATGCACGTATACGTAAAACGCGCATCAGATTATCATCTTCCTCCGCAATTAAAAACAAGGCTTCAGATGAAGTACTCTGGATTGGCATGTCAAGTGCATGATTCTGGAGCCGATAAATGAGTTGGTGGTGAATTGTTGCTCCAACAGCTGTTGAGATTTGTTCAGCACCAATTAGCTGTACTTGAATCTTAAAGGTGGAAGGAAGGTTTGGGTCATGTAATGAAAGGTTGAAGTTTGGAAAAAATGTTAGAACAATACTATCGGCATTGAGTGTTTTTAAAACTGTGCCGATGACAGCATGTTCAAATTTAAGAAATTTAGTATCCAACAGGCTTACTCGTGCTGTGACTGGAAGACCCTTCCTACCATGAAGAGTCAAAATAATACGTACTGCCCCAAGGTGGAAATGGGAGTATCCTTCTTGCCTCCATTTGGATATGAAAGAAGTATGAATCTCCAAGGTTACATATTGTTCTGCACTGGTAGCCTTCAGAGAACATTGGTCCATTTTGGAAGTTTGGACATATTCTTTAGCATGCGGTCGTCTGGTGGAGATCAAAGACCTGATACTGCGTGTGATAGAAGAATCACGCCTATAAATGTTGTAGGGATTGATCAAGGGTAAGTTGGTTAAGTGGATTTGAGCATCTTCTGGAACATAAGAGTATTCCACAAGATTTTCAATTTTTGAGGTTTTGGTTTGTCGAAAGGATGATGGGATAGAAAGAGAAGAAGAAAGTTGGATGGGATTAGAATTAGAAGTTGAAGGTAATTCCATGATTGAATGATGTTTACTCTGTACTCCTTAATTTAATCAATCATACCTCTACCTTATGGCTCTGGTACCAGCGGCTCAATTCTTCACCTGCGTGAGCTTCTTCAACCTAATTTACCTGTACGACTACCACTCAACCCAGACCACCATAACATCTCTGATTGTCATCGGTTGAAGCTAGAGAAGCAGGTACTTCTTGAAACTCTTTCACTTGCTCGAGCTCTTCGTCCAAGTTTGTTGTTTACTTCCTCTCAATTTGATTCCTCGATAGTTTCCCTTGCTCTTGGTTTGCTTGATGATTTTAGGGTTTTCAGTTTTAATCAAATTAATTATAGTCATCAACTTGTTTAATTTGGTGTTTCATTTTTTTTGTACGTTTGTTCTTGAAGTTATAAAGGCTTTCAACCAGCTCTATTAAAAAACCCTTTGTTTTCAGTATTTTCTGTTTTGTGTTTCTGGGTTCTATGTTTTTAAAAATCCCCAACAAAAGAAAAGAGAGTAATTAATTTCTTAAACAGGTAATGACATGGTTCCTGATATCAACTTTTTCCCTTTCTTCCGTGGTTCTGTATTCTACATAAAGTATACTAATAAGATAAGATGTCCAGCTACTTGATCCACCTACAAAACAATTAAATAATACTTAGTAAATGCTAAGCAAGACTTAATTAGAGTAAAACTAACCTGATTAATATGAACTTTAAACCACGTTGGTGTTTTTTTTGAGATTAGCCTTTTGTGTATTTTGCTTATGTAGATGATTTTCCATGTCGGTGTCTATTAATGTTGATATGTTAATGGTTACTATGAAGTTCAATATGGTGATTTGTCAGCTTCCTGAATCTTAACTGCAACTTGGTGAATGGTTGAATCTCTCTCTCAATCACTCTGTTCCATCTTCTCTTTTGATCCTTTCAAGGTAATCTAGAGCCCCATAGTAACCCTTTTTTTTACTCCTTTTTTCTGCCTGATAAATACATCATGTGTATATGCTAAATTTCAATTGAGTGTGAATCTCCTGGTTTGAAACCATATGCAGGGCCTTTACTGTGTCTGGTAAGTTGAAACCAGAGGAAGTTGTTCAAGCAACCATATCTCTTTGCCTGATCAGGTTTTAGATATTGTTGGTGTTACATCTTTACCATCATAAGATTCTATTCCTGAAAGGAGGAAATTGGAGTACCTTGAGATGCAGGAAGAGCTTATCAAGGTTATTATGTTTTTTATTCCTGTTCTTGGCGTCATGAAATTCTCCTTAATTTCTCTTTAATGATACGAAAATACAGTGAGATGCGTTAATGTTAGCCCATGTGTGAGCCAAATATGTGATGATTTCATTATGTCAATATAACCTTAATTTAGTTAAATAAGAAATTTGAAACCTTTTGCATCAAGTTGTGAACTACACACTTCTCTCTTTCAGAAGGAACCTCAACATTTTTTATATGCTAAGTCAGTTTGAAATTGATAATTTTGAGGAGGAAGAAAGAGAAAGGGGAAGAAGAGCTTGCCAAGATGAACGAATCTAAAAGTAGTGAAGAGGATGTGGCATTAAAAGAGATGACCACACTAGGAGAACATGAGGCACAAGAACTAGCTAGAGCAAGAACATGTGGCAGTCGTGCACTTGCAGTTTTAGCTTCAACATCTATAAGGACTGGAATTTTAAGTTTTTAATGGTAAGTTTTTTTTACTTAATTTTTAAAGCTGCTTTGGGCAAGGCCTTTCATTCCTTGACCATGCTTATTACCTGGGATTCTGGTGGTATGAACTCTGCTTCCCATGGTTTACAAATGAAAGCCAATAAGATTTTCTGGTTAGAGGTTGTTTTGTAATTTAATCTGTTCTGACTTTATTATGAGTATTTGACTGAACATTGTGTGATACAATCAGTTGCATGGCTACTTTGATATATTCTATTCGGCCTACTAAAATTTATGCCTTATATGCACTTATATGAGTTCATTTTGAGGTTCATTCAAGAATTGGTTCTTTGGTTTATTTATTTATCTATCAGGTTATTGTTAAACTTGCAAAAATGGGTTACATCGAGGAGAGTTCAATAGCTCTAGAGAGACGGGGTTACATTTGCAGATCTAACTTCTTGGCTGATGTGATGATATTTTTATTGCGAAAGCCAAAATCTTTCATGCAAGGATATATAATTCATCACTAGAATCTAGTTATTCAATTCTATAATTGGAATCTTGTAGTTTGTTTATCCTTTTTTTGTAGTGTTATAATAACTAATTTTGGTTCCTTTAGTTTCTTTTTAGTCAATAGTTTAAGGGGCTTAAAATACCGATTGGCTCTGTGAACTTGCTTAAACTGACTTGATTAACCTATTGATGCTATGTGACGAGGAAGATGCGAATTCGGCAAATTGAATTGCCTAATTACTTAAGACAAGTTCAAGGAGCCAACATGTCACTTTAAGTAAGTTCGAGTACTAATTGGTTAGTTTAAGTAAGTTTAGGGTACGAATAAGTCAATCTAAGTTGCGGGAGTTTTTGAGACATGTCCAAAATTCAAGGATCAATCAGTGTTTCAGGCCGAGTATAAGGGACCGTTGATGTATTCATTCTTTTGTGTGTGTATATGTGTATGGTGGATGCAGTGTCACTCTTTCCAGTTGCAGAGTTGACAGATTTCATTTGTGATGCTCAAATGGCAAAGGCATTTGATGCTCCAGAAGTGAAGGTAAATTTCACCTAATTTTAACTGTTCTTTTTAATTAAAACATGGAGAAGAAAAAAAATCAACAAAATCAGAATCATCTTTATATATATAAGAAGTTAATGTAGAGTATCAATGAAATCTGAAGTCGTTTTAAGGATCGATACTACACAAGGACTGACTTGGTTAGAAATAGAATTGACAGTTCTTGAAACAGAATTAGCTCTGTTTCCAGAACTGTGGTATACAAGTTAGAACTTGAAAACTAATCCTCAAAACCTAGAATTCAATCAAAGCCTAAAGAAACCAAGATGAAAATGACTTGAAGATTAGAAAAGGAAAACATGTAATTGTCTTAAAATATGTTTATGTTAACTAAGGATGGACGAAATTATGCACTCCTGAAAATATTGTATATAAGTTATGGTTTTCTCTAATCAATAATAAAGATTTGGACTCTGTAGAAAAGTTTTTCAAAAATAACAGTTTTTTTTTTACCTTTTTCTTTTTTCTATTAATTTAAAAAAAAAACCATACTCACCAGATCGAGTCCTCGATTGACCGCAGTTCTTACAGAGTTGTTGAAGTTTCGCAAACCTAGCATACTTCAAACCATAGTTTTAACTGTCTAGTCCAAGTCTGACAACATTACCTTTAATCAAGTTTTATATTCAAAGCAAGTTTGATGATATTATTTTTTTACAAAACAAAGTATTTGAAATTATACCATTCAATCCTAATGACAATCAAAAGCTGTTATCTTTTAAAAAAATTACATGATTTCCAAAAATGAACCGTAGTTGTGTACAATGAACTTAAAGATGTTTCCGGAGGTATTGCGTTTTATCGATATGTAAAAATATATTTTTTTAAATAGAAATTATAATATAATTTAAAATACTTTATTTTATAAATAAACATAGCACATGTCTATATTTACAAACTTTTAAATCATAAATTTGCAAATTTGATAAACCACGAGTTAGATTACAAATTAGACAAATCACACATTTATTTCTGCAATTATCCTAAGAAGCTTAATATAATAAAAATAAAAAAACTCAATTTATCAAAATTAGAAACAATGAATGAAGACCCCTCGAAATATTTATTTGATAAATATTTTAGTTTTAAAAGCAACCAAATCATAAAATAACTAGAGGATTGTTCTTAGAAACATTCTTGAACTACCAATGAGCAAAGAACATTCTCTTTAAGTTCATACATTGAATTTTGTATACTTTATTCAATCCTCTTTGTTAGAACATTCTTATTATTCGACTACAAAATTAAAATAGATATGAATCATAATCGTATAAATTTAGCAATAAGAAATTTATTCAATTAAGTTGTTTAACAAAGAGAAGAACATACATTGGCTGCATCAACATGAACAATCATCTCTTCAAGTGAAGTAAGGTCCTAAATATTGGCAAAATTGAGCAGAACAACATAAGAAATAGTAGATAATGGTTTTACCTCCAAATTATCTTTTACCATATATGTTACCATCTCTTTCACAAATCCACCTAACTACTCCCTTTCACAAATTGCATTCCATAACTCATTTTCTTCTTGCAAATGGGACAATCAAACAGTGGTGGGTTTTGAAGGTGAACTGGGAAACTGTGACTGTGTCCTCCGAGACAGGTGTATGCGAATGTTTTTTTCTTCATTGAATCATTGTTATTGGTTAAACGAGAAGGTTTTGGATTCAGAATACGATCTAAATCTTCTGATGATTGAAGGTAAGATTTGTTGAGTGATTTAATGCTATTGTAGAGATCAGCTATGCTGCCTATCATGCCTTTGCCGTCAAGAGATTAACTATCATTCATAATGATAAAGGCGTGAGGCTCACCAGAAAATCTATAAATTCCTCATTTGCTTCTGCATATATCATTCGTATTTGCAAACAAATGAGTTATTTATAGAGAAACCAGAAAAAAAGAAGAAAAATCAGAATGGAAATCTAAGAAAATGTGAGTTATTTATAGAGAAAACGAGGATTTCGTATAAAGACAAAGAAATAGATGGCCTCCTCATTTAATTCCCAATCCACGTCAATAATTTAAATGAATTACCATTTTTAAATTAAGGAAATAAACAAAATTTGCAAAAAGACCATATATATACCACCCCTTAATTGACTAAAATAATCTTACCATTCTCATTTTCTGTTTTAAATGCTAGTATCATTTTGTAAAGGGCTAATACACAAATAACCCCTGAACTGGTTCAAATGTTGCAACTGCCTCCTCTAAATTTTAATTATAACAATTTACCCATCAAACTTGTCCAACTATAAAACATAACCTTAAATTGGAAATTTTTTATTCCGTACTTGAAGCAACCGTAAAAACGTTTTCTCTGGATTCGTATCACGCCAACAATCTGATTATCACACTCTACAAACATTGCAACATTTGTATTTCACGTGTTTCTTCAATTTCAGGTAATGTCAGCAATTTGGAGTTATGTTTTACAATTGGAAAAGTTTGAGGGGTTATGTTTTACAATTGGATAAATTTGAAGGGTAAGTTCTTATAATTAAAAGTTGGAGGGGGCAGTTGCAACATTTGGACAAGTTTAAGGATAATTTATGTATCACGCTTTTTTGTAAAATATTCAAGTCAAAAGTAAAAACAAATTTATGATTGTGGTTAATATATATTTTTTTATTACAAAATAGTACTTGACTTATACAGTGGCACATGTGCGACTCTTCTTCTTCTCTCTTGTAATAACCTTAATTTTGGACATTTTATAAATATATAGATATAATTTTGGTTAGTTTGCTTTTTAATAAATACCCTTATTTGTATTAAGTAGGTTTTTTTTTTACAACCTGATTACATTTGCCAAGTATACCCTTAGCCACTCAAAACTATTTCAATTGTGTAACCTAAACATAAAAAAAAAAAAGGAATTGGCAGCCGCTTTCTCTGTGTTATTTACAAACTTCAAAAGAAACAAAAACTTCCAAGTTCTTGCTCCAGAAATCAGATCTTGATCGGCAACTGTAAAGTTAGAAAAAGTAAGTTCCTGATCTTTTATGTTTTGTTTTTATCAAACCCACCTCATATCCCCATATTTCTATATGTAAATTAAGTTGGACTTCCTCCGTTTGCGCACCAAAATTTGGAGGTTGCTGTAACATTATCCTATATAATGTTATTAAATTTTTGAGAAAATAATAGTTTATGATGACTAAGGTGTTTGCATTGGTTTTATCAAGGCTATCAATTCCTTTTGTTTGATGTTTCTGGAACTTAAGATGTTGGATTAAAGTAATATATTTGGTACTAGTTCATCTTAGTCTTATCTCTTTGCAATATTAGGTGGTGGTGATGTAAATATTTCTTTTTTGTTTTTTTTAAATCTCTTTTCATTTATTTCATAATCTTTATCTTACATGAGAAGTAGAGCATGAGTTTTCTTTTATTAGAATTGTTTCCAAATGGCAGTAGGTAAATTAATTCTTATGGTTTCAAAATTCTTAATCTATTAATTTGTGAGGATTTAATTACTAGTTTGATTCCGTTAATTTAGATATGATTAAGCTTAGTTAATTCATTCTCCCTTTTATTTGAACCGATAGAAAATTCTGACATCCCTCCAGTCGATTGAGAGACGGGCTTTTCGGTTCTTGCTTCCGTTTAAATCCCAGGTGAGTGGTAATTATGGTACACGACGCTGTTTGATTGAAATATCAGACTTTAAACTGTTTATCAAAAATTAACATTTGATTATATGTTTCCGTCTATAAAAGCGTTGATTTTGAACCTTCTGTTTACTAAATATCATTAGTATTAGAGCGTATATTCTGGGAACATGTCCTTCATATTTGATTTGTTTTATTACCAGTTACAAAGAAGTTATTAAAATTTGATTTGATATTATCTGTACTTTCTGATACGCGATTTATCGCCGTTATTACTTTTATTTTAGAAATCTGATAATTTGTTCAATCAGTTATGATTTTCTGATTTATATATGTATACTATATGTTTTCAAACTGGTACAAGTGCTCAGTATATCTGTATCTGTTATCTGGCCTCTCACCGATCTTCATAACATTAGGACTTTGCATTTGTCTTCGAGTCATGATGTCAGTTGTCAGTTTTGTCGTCAGTTGTGTCAACATTAGAATCATGCATAAGATCGGTGAAGGCAATTATCTGTTATCTGTATCTGTTATTGGTAGCGCACTTACCATTTATCTAGCCCTGGTGGTGTGCAGTATCACCACTCTGTTACACTGTACCATGTGTTTTAAAGCTTTTGCCTTATTTTCTGATTATTCTATTATTTGATATTTTGAAAGGCTTCAGGATTGTGTTTGACAATTGATTTCCAGTATTTTGAATTGATTATCTTATATTGACCTTTTTGTTTAACTGATTTTGAAATACTATATTTTGAGCTATAATTATCATGATTTAATAGTATCAGCCTGCCTGCCTGTTCCTTTTCTGTTGTGTGCTATAGCTACTGCTCACTGAGGTTTTCGCTCGTATAGACGAAAATCTCATACCACGTTGAATATTTCTTTTCAGATTAAAGTCCCTGTTCGTGAGGTAACCCTTGGATTGATCTTGAAGGAGGCTGCTTAATGATTTAGCTTTATATTATTTTTGGAGACTTTTGATTATTGAGATTTGACTCGAATAGTTAGGTTCCTTTGAGGTTTATGATGTAATTGAGATGACTTTGATACTCTGTTAGTAAATTTTGGATTTTCTATTAGTTCAGAATTAAGGCTAGCATAGATTAAAGTTACTTTAATTTATGCGCCGGTCATGGCCTGGATTGGGTCGTGACAAAGGTGGTATCAGAGCCTAGGTTTAGGTTCTTATGGACTTACTGTATAGGATTCACATGTTCTGTTCGTATCCCTTATCTTGCATATCTATCTGATACCAATTATAACACCCTGGTCCAATACCATGTAGATATTGTCCGCTCTGGCCCAATTCCAACACATTGGGCCTCACGGCTTTAAAACGCGTCTGCATGTATTGGATCAGGGTGTTATAATTGGTATCAGAGCCGAATCTCCACGTACGATGTGTGGTTCGGGGACGAACCAGGTGGAAGCTGGTGGGCCTGTAACGACCCGGTCCGGAGTGGGTGGCGCCGGGGTAGAAGGCCTGAGCAAGGAGCGGCCCTAAGGGATGGCGATGGGGGCAGGAATGAACTGAATCCCACATCGGAAATGGAGAGGGAGTGATTGGGGCTTATTAGTAAGATGTGAATCCAATACATGTAGACGCGTTTTAAAGCCGTGAGGCCCAAAGTGTTGGATTTGGGCCAGAGCGGACAATATCTACATGGTATTGGATCAGGGTGTTACATCTCTGGTTTACGCGTGTCCACTTGACTTCTACCTAATCACCGTGTGCTACTGTGCTTCCGGACAAATCCCATTCCCATTCCCATACTCTTTCCCTTTTATTCATTAAAGTCCCACCTCCTCTCCTTCTACTCTAAATAGGCTGTCAATATGAATTAAAACACGATAACACGATTCGCATAATACGGAAATTAAACGAATTAGGGTTGAGATAAATGGATCGACACATCTAACCCGTAAAATAAGCGGGTCAGGTCGCAGATTGACTCGTGAATTCGTTGTAACCCGTATAATTTAGATGAGTCTATGGGTCATGTCAACCCCACCCGCGGACCCATATAACCCGATCCGTATAACCCATCTAACTCATATATCATGTAAATATAAAAAAGTTATATGGATATTAAAGTAATTTTAATTTTTAACTCTAATATATATACATACAGATTAGTAGATTACAGAACACGTCAAATTTTCAACTTTCTTTCCCTAACGATTTGTGCTGTCTGCCTCGCTTCATTGGCATCCGGTAAATGCTTCATTGACTTTGTTCACGATGCTTTTATTTATAAGTTTTGGATTTTAGACGTTTGATGTTATCTTGTTGAATTTGTTTTGTATTGGATTTTATTTTTTCATATGCAATTATGCATGTCTTTATTTTCTTTTACATTTTGTTTAGTTGAATAATTTTTTTTAGTATGGAGTTGTAAAATTAAATGGGTTAGCCAGGTTGACACGTTTAACCCGCTTTTTAAACGAATTGTGCCGAGTCGACCCATTTATTAAATGGGTTGGGTCAGGGTTGGGATAAATGGGTCATCTGAGTAAGTCGACATGATATGTTTACAACTCGTGAACCCATATCGACACCCCTTCCAAACTCATCTTTCTTTTTGTCTCTTTCTTTTATATTTATAACAATATTGAAAGGATAGACATCTACTTTTATTTTATACTTGACCTTGAACTTAACACTCGGTCCCAAATCGCTAGTTATTGCTCTCTATTAGACAATTTTATCATTTTTATATTTCTTCTAAATAAATTGTGAATGGTTTTTCTTTCGATAAAAACTGAAATTCTAAAAATAATTGATAAGTTATAATTCGAGAATCTCGAAAATGGATGATTACGAGTAGGATAAATTGGACGAGATACATTTTTCGTGAAAATATACGTTATTGAATGGTTTTTTCTCTTCCGATCAAAACTGAAATTCTAAAAATAATTGATGAGTTACATTACAACCGAGAACCCCAAAAATGGATGATTATGAGTCGGAAAAATTGGACGAGATATATTTTTCGTAAAAAAAATCTTGTACATTTTTCGTGAAAAAAAATTCTCTCGAAAAGGGAAAATTTTCAGTTTTGAAAAAAAGTATATGAAAAAGACAATTATTCAATAGAAAACGATAAATAGCAATTGGAGACGGTAAATAGCGACACCTTTTTTTCCCTTTTGGAGATTAATGTTCTATTTAGTCACATTTGTCCGTACATGTTTCAATTGGTAAAATTTTAATTATAGAACTGTTATTTGAATGACATCAGATAATATTTTAACACTTGAGTATAAGAGATTTTAATTTAAAGATTTGTTTTTTATCTTTTTATTTTCTTTAATCTAATTAATTTTAAGAAAATTCATGTGATAAAAAAGTACTTCAACTTCATTCAATAATTCCAAAACTTCAACCGTGATGTGTGTTGAAACACCTTTCCACATAATTTTGATTTGACAAAATTGTTTAAGTATAATTTAAAATACATATTCTAAACACACTAAGTTTAAATGCTTTGATTTATTCTACTAATGTGTTTGTTCAATGTTGAGTTAAAACTGTTATAAGACATAAGAATTGGAAGGCCCAAAACGGAAACCAAGGCCCAAGTCAAACAACTCAGTACACTCGGCCCGTGTATGTCAAGACGTTGCCGTTTTGAACAAAACGCAACTCAGCAAACGGAAGGATCTAGAAGACCCTCGGGAACAACTTCAAAATGAAGCTGCTGAGTAGTCTCGACAGAGCGTACAAGACAGCAGCTGGCAAAGGAAAACTTCCAGACAAAGTGTTTCCTCTTTTGGCAAAGTTCAGACGACACAGTATGCTGTCCAGTTGACTTTACCATAAAAGCAGAGACCATCTGCTGAGCTGACCGAGGACAGAAGATACACGATTCTGATTGGCCGAGAGCTCTGTGCAAGTCAGGATGACAACGACATATAGCCGTTTCCCTCCAACGGTTATTTCGAAATTCGAAATGACCGAATGCCCAGACGTCTCTATAAATAGTGCCATCAGAAGCTTCACAATACATAGAACTTGATCAAGCAGTTACGCTGACCAAATTTCCATACGAGTTCTGCGAGCAAGAAGCAAAGCAAATTTCTTACACTACAACTTTCTCATTTGTGTAAAAGTCTAGAGTGATTGTAAAATCGTCTAAAGTGTCTTAGCACATCTTTGTATTAGGACAAAAACACTTATCATTTCTAGAGATAGAAAGGAGAGGCTGAGTACTCGGTTTTAAGTACTCAGCGGAGAGATTAGGATTGAGTAGAAGTATAGAGGAAGGTACTCTTGTCATACTCAATTGCTGATATTGTAAAAGGTTTGAGGCTCTACCTTTAAAGAGCTCAGTAGAGGATTTGAAATCTCGGAAGTGTTCCGGGGACAGGACGTAGGCTTAGAAGAAGCCGAACCTGGATAAATCTGCTGAGTGAAGTATTTCCTACCTTAACTCCTTATTTATATTGCTTGCTTTAAATAATCAAAACTGACCAAGTGAAGAGGTCAAGTTGAGTTGTGCGCGTTGAACACCTGAGCTCAGGAATAGACTCTAAGTGCTATCTCCTGACTCAAGCTAAGAAACTGACCTAGTCACCTGTTGACTAAGCCAGTATCTTGCTGTTTACCCAGCACTGCTGTTCAAACCTTTTTTTCTTTTAAAAAAAAGTCTGCCTAAATTGTCAAAAAGTTTAAATAGTTCCTAACCCCCGCCCTTGGAACTATACTTGCAACTAAACAAGGGACCAACAAGTGGTATCAGAGCTCTAAAAGCTCACTTTAAAAGGTTTAACAACCTTGAGCTGATCCCTACCATGGGCGAAAACAGCACTCGGTTTCTCCCTGGAAACCAAACAACTCAAATACTGCCTGAGGGGCTGTCCATTACTAGGCCTCCCATATTCTTCGGGTCAAACTATACCTTCTGGAAGAATAGGATGAAAAACTTCATTCAGGCTACAAACATGAGTGCCTGGCTATCTATAGTCCAAGGCCCGTTTGTACCTGTCGAGGTTGTGGCTGGCCAAACAGTTATAAAAGCTGAGGCCAAATGGACAGAGGATGATCTTAAGAAGCTTCAAAACCATGCTTCGGCTATCAATATGCTTCACTGTGCGCTCGATGCTGCAGAATATAACAAAATCTCAGGTTGTGAGTCGGCACAAGAGATCTGGAAAAAGTTGGAAGTCACCTATGAGGGAACAAACAAAGTAAAAGAATCCAAGGTGAATCAGCAGATGAGACTGTACGAGCTGTTCGAGATGAACAATGATGAGGGCATTTCAGACATGAACGCAAGGTTCACCAACATCATTAATGAGCTCAAGAGACTTGGAAAAATCTTCACTGAGGAAGAACAAGTCAAAAAGATACTCAGGAGTCTTCCGAAAGACTGGCAAGCAAAGAAGACAGCAGTTGAGGAAGCTCAGGATTTAACCACCTACAAATATGACGAACTCATCGGTTCATTACTGACCCATAAGATATCCATGAAAAACTTTGAGGTGAAGGAAAAATCTGATGACAAGAAGCAGAAGTCACTTGTCATGAAAGCTGACTCCACTGACGGGAGTTCAACTGATGATGAGGAGATGGCTATGTTCACAAGGAAGATGAAAAGGCTATTCAGGAAGAGTGACAAATACTCTAAAAAGCCTTACAAAAAGTTTGATAAGTATAAGGCTGACTTAAGTGATAGCAAATACAGAAAGGACAGCTCAAAGCCCATTACATGCTTTGAGTGCCATCAAACTGGCCATATTAAGTCAAACTGCCCTACGCTGAGGAAAGACAAGAAGAGTGGGAAGAAGGCAATGGTGGCTACTTGGAGCGACAGTGATGAGTCTTCATCCACAGAAATTGAGGCCACCGAGTCAGCGAAGATATGCTTCATGGCTGACGAACTTACTGAGCCATGCGTCTCTGAGCATGCTGACCCATCTATCGCATCAGATGATGAGGAGCAATCAAATGAGGTAATTTTTCTTCCCCAGCTCAGAAATGATATGGTCAATGCCCTGAGTGATCTCTATACACTTGTCAAGAAGTGTAATAAGAAAGTTAGAGCACTCAGCAGGCGCTGTGACGAAGTGGAAGAGGTCAAACTCAGTGACCTCAGATTCCTTCTTCAGGACAACTCAACTCTGCATGATAATATGAAAATCATTGCTGAGTCTGTCTCTGAAGTCCAGTCAGTTTCAAAGAAACTGAGGAAGGACGTCACAACTATCCAGAAACAACTAAAGGTTCCTAAGAAAAATAACATTCCTCTGAGAACTCAGTACCAAGGTACTCAGCAGAGATGGAATCCCCAGCGAAAAGTCCAGTGTGACTTTTGTGGGAAGTTAGGACACACCACTAAGGTGTGCTGGCACGCTCAGCACTGGGGTGCTGACAAGTCAGTAAAAAATCCTAAACAGAAGGTCAGTTGTGACTTCTGTGGAAAGAATGGCCATACTGTCCATGTATGTCACCATAAAATAAAGTATGATGCTATACCTGTTGCACCTAACAAGTCAGGACCCAAAAAGAATTGGGTACCTAAAAGTAACTAGTTACAATGCAGGTAAGCCTGAGATGTGCCGAGAAGTCAAAGATGTGGTATATTGACAGCGCATGCTCAAGGCATATGACGGGTGATGAAACTCAGTTCATCACGTTTGAACGTAAACGAGGAGGGAGCGTAAGTTTTGGAGACAACAAGAAGGGTAAGACAGTAGGCTCAGGAACCATCGGAGGTAATCCTACTATTGAATCTATCTCCCTAGTCAGCGGACTCAAATATAACTTACTCAGCGTAGCTCAGCTATGTGACAATGGGAGAAAAGTTATATTTGATGCTACTGGATGTAAAATATACGAGGGTGAAACAAATGAGTTAATCTTAACTGCCCCTCGGATAGATAATGTCTTTATGCTAGATTTAGAGAAAAAGTTTTCAAAAACTGTGTGCTTAGTAACAAAGGAAGAAAATTCCTGGCTATGGCACAGGAGACTTGGTCATGTAAGCATGGACCTCCTGGCCAAACTAGCAAGAAAGCAATTGGTTGAGGGACTGCCCGAACTCAAATTTCAAAAAGATCAATTATGCCACGCTTGCCAAGCTGGAAAACAAACCAAACAATCTTTTCACAGTAAAAATATTGTCTCAACTAAACGTCCGTTAGAGTTACTACACTTGGATCTCTTTGGTCCAGTCCAGCCGCTGAGTCTGGGTGGAAGAAGATTTTTCTTGGTCATTATAGATGACTTCTCTCGGTATACGTGGGTCATCTTGCTGACCAGTAAGGATGAGACTTTTGAGACATTTTCAAATTTGGTTAGAAAAATTGAAAATGAAAAAGACCTAAAATTAGCTCATATCCGTAGTGATAACGGTGGAGAATTCAAAAACCAAAAGTTTGTTGAATTCTGTGAAGCCAGCGGCATTGACCACAATTTTTCTGCTCCTAGAACACCTCAGCAAAATGGGGTTGTAGAAAGGAAGAACAGAACTCTGGTTGAAATAGCCAGGACAATGCTGGATGAGCATAGGCTTCCAAAGTATTTTTGGGGAGAGGATGTTAACACAGCATGCTACATTCTTAATAGGGCTCTAGTTAGACCTATACTCAAGAAAACCCCCTATGAACTTTGGAAAGGACGAAAGCCCAATATTGGATACTTTCGTGCCTTTGGATGTAGATGTTTTATTTTAAATACCAAAGATAGCTTAGCAAAGTTTGACTCAAAAGCTGATGAGGCTATCTTTTTGGGCTACTCAACAAACAGCAAAGCATACAGAGTTTTTAATAAGCGAACTCAAGTCTTAGAAGAGTCAATACATGTAGAGTTCGATGAAACTGACCCTGCAGGTAGATACCAGCCGCTGACCGAAGATGATCCAAACTCAGTAACCATTGCTGACCCAGAACCAGCTACTGAGTCATTCACAAAAAGGCTGACCAAGAGGAAGAGTGAACCCAAGATTACTTTTGCTGACCCATCTACTTCTGCAGAGATTGTTGAAACAGAAACAGCACAAGGCATAAATCTACCCAAAGAAATAAGGATTCTAAGAGGGCACTCCGAAAGTGCAATCCTTGATTCTGCTGGGAATACCCTGATGACTAGGAATCAACTCAGGAAGTACCTCAGCAATGTTGCCTTCGTCTCAATACAAGAACCGAAGAATTTCGCTGAGGCTGAGTACGATGAATTCTGGATGATCGCAATGCAGGAGGAGCTCGATCAATTTAGAAGAAATGATGTATGGGAGCTAGTGCCTCATCCAAAGAGTCAAAAGACCATCGGAACAAGATGGGTCTTCGGGAACAAGATGGACGAACAAGGAAACGTAGTCAGGAACAAAGCAAGGCTTGTAGCTCAGGGCTACAGTCAGCAAGAAGGTATTGACTACGGTGAGACCTTCGCCCCAGTGGCAAGGCTAGAGGCAATTAGAATACTGTGTGCATATGCATCTCACATGAATTTTAAATTATTTCAAATGGATGTCAAAAGTGCATTTCTTAATGGAGTTATAAACGAGGAGGTTTATGTAAATCAACCTCCAGGTTTTGAGGACCCTAAATTCTCAAACCATGTTTATAAACTCAAAAAGGCTCTATATGGTCTCAAACAAGCACCACGTGTTTGGTATGAGAGGCTGACCAGTTTCCTGCTGACTAGAAATTACGTCAGGGGTAAAGCTGATACAACCTTATTCATTAAGAAAAAGGGTAAAGATACCCTGCTGGCCCAAATTTATGTTGATGATATAATATTTGGTGCAACTAACGAATCAATGTGCAAGGAGTTTAGCAAACAAATGCAGACTGAGTTTGAAATGTCCATGATGGGAGAACTCAACTTCTTCCTCAGTCTTCAAATTAAACAATGAAAGAATGGCATCTTCATCAGTCAAGCCAAATATGCCAAGGAGATCTTAAAGAAATATGACTTGGAAAATTGCAAGCCAATATCCACTCCTATAGGCACTGACACTGTCCTCTGCGCTGATGAGAATGGTAAGTCAGTAGACAGCAAGTTATATCGAGGTATGATAGGCTCTCTACTTTACTTAACAGCCAGTAGACCGGACATTCAGTTTTCAGTATGCTATTGTGCTAGATATCAATCTAACCCTAAGGAATCTCATTACATTGCTGTAAAAAGGATCCTTAGATATTTGCAAGGCTCAGTGAACGCAGGTTTGTGGTATCCAAATACTCATGATTTTACACTCATTGGATACACTGACGCTGACTATGGACGAGATAAGCTGGAACGAAAAAGCACCTCTGGAGGATGCCACTTCTTAGGAAGCTGTCTTGTATCCTGGTTCAGCAAAAAGCAGGCGTCAGTAGCCCTGTCCACCACTGAAGCTGAGTACATTGCTGGTCATTGTGTTGCTCAAGTCCTATGGATCAAGCAACAACTTGAAGATTATGGTGTTCAAACGAAGACAATTGAAGTCAAATGTGACAACAAAAGTGCAATTGATCTTTCCAAGAACCCAGTTCAACACAGCAGAATGAAGCATGTCAGCATCAGACATCACTTCATTAGAGACCATGTACTCAAGGGTGAGATCAAGCTGACTTTTGTCCCAACGGACGAACAGCTTGCTGATATCTTCACGGAGCCACTGGCCCGTGAGCAGTTCAGCATACTGAGAGAAGCAATTGGTATGTTTAATCCTCTTCAGTAAATTCCTTGCTAAATGAATATGAATGCTGAGTGGATTACATGTTGAATGTTTTTTTTGTTTGCTGGGTGTCTCATTGAAACTGACTGAATATACAATACTGAGTAAACTCGCACACTGAGTAAATTAGTTTAGAACTTGAACTTAAAATCATCCTTAAATGATGCACTGACCACTCAGAATATCAAAACGCTTGACATTCTGTATACTGAGTGATTAATCCGTTAGCATAAATGCAATAGCACGCGTATAGCCCTAGGATGACGTATTCGTCGTATGTGTCATAAATACCAGGATCTTTGTCGGTACACAATCCCAAGGCAAAACTGACACATGGATTTGATTAAATCCACACCGCTCACTCCACCTATAAATAATGGGTAATTCCCCATATTTTATTCTTTACGTTTAATCAAATTCTAAGGCAAAGAAACCTTCTCTCTCAAGATCCTTCTAAACCCTTCCCATCCTTGAAAATGACTAAGGTATCCTACAACGTCTCCGGTGCCGGCCACCAAAAGACTAACTCCGATGAACCTACTGGAAATCCTCCTACACCGAACAAAGGAAAAACTGGCCAAAGCTCTGGTCAAGGAAAGACTATGAGAATCCGAACCTACTCCAAAGTTTTTGAGAACGTACGAGAATGGAAAGTTGAGCCCTCCAGATGGGTCTCAGAACACTTCGTACAGAACGAAAAACCTTTCTGCGAATGGATTTCACAAAACGGCTGGACGAAGCTGTTTTCGGTTAGGGATGAAACCTATCCTGACCTAGTGAGGGAGTTTTACCACAACCTCAAAGTTGCCAATGACAACACTGACTACTTGAGCACTGAGGTGAAAGGCATAACCATCTTCGTCAACCCTCTCTACATAGGAAATCTTCTCAAGCTAAAAACTGAGGGAGCAAGGCTGAGAAGATCGGGAGATTAGGACAAAACTGATTATGCACACAACTTTTGCAAACCTGAGGGTCACTCAGGAGAAGTGTCAGCTTCATCAATGGGTCAGCACCAGAAGATGGCACACTACTTGCTGACCTACTTCATCTACCCGAAGATCAACTGCACTACATCAGCAAAACCAATTTCGAGCAGTGCTTTATATGGCACATGCTGACGTACACTCCCATCAACATGCCGGTCTTTCTCGTTGCTGGTTTCCTTCGAAGCACTGGCACGATGCGGCTTGGATCACTCATCACAAGAATCCTTATTGACCATAATGTTGACCTCGAAGGTGAGGAATCTATTCGAGGATCTGAGATAACAGCTGCCTCGCTGAGGGCATTGAAGTTTGGACAGCCCTTGAAGAAAGGTAAAGTTACTGTTGCTGCTGGCCAAGCTGAAGACATTGCTGAGCCTAACAAAGGAAGAAGGACTAAGGCTCCAGCTTCCCGCAAGAGGAAAACTGCTGAGACTCCTTCTAAAAATGTTGAGTCTCCAGCAAAGAGGCAGAATTCAGCTGGTAAGTCAGCTGAGAAAAGAAGCAGGCAAGGTGAGCCTGGAACTGAGGAAGCTACTGCGCAACCTCAGAAGAAGCAAAAGCCTTCAACACTGTCTCCCCTCAACGCTATACCTATTGATTTCATTGTACCGGGTGACTCTCACTTCACCCAGTGTCAAGGTAGTGTAGCTGAGCATGATGAAAATGAGGTTCAACTAGATGATCACTTCATCTTTCAAGTTGAGGAAGAACTCGACGGTGACAGTACTGAAGAAGAAGTGGAAGAAGCCAGCGGTCAGGATGACGCTGAGGATTCTGAGGAAACAGCCAGTGAGCATGAGGGTGAGGATGCTGATACTGAGATAGCTGCTGGTGAAGAGTATGCCAATACTGAGTTGGCTGCGGGAGTTGAGCAAGTACTTGACCAACACACTGTTGATCAAGTTGAAGAGCAAGCTGACCAGACTCATACTGAACAACAAGGATCCTCCCCTTCTCACTCAGGAGAACCTGATCATACTGTCACTCCACCTCGTAGAAGGCGAAAGTTGGTCAAGGCCAGTGAGAAGCTAATCAGTGAACCTCCTGTGCAACTCTCAACCATTCCTGACTTTATCGTCTCCAAGACAACTAAGGACCCTTCTACCGTCCAACTCAAGTTTTTCAAACGCCAATCCACTTCCACTACATCGGCGGCGTTAGAAAAACAAGCCTCTGTTTCTTCCCAACAGGAACATGCCGAACCAAATGCTTCTGCAACATCAACCAGTCAGGTTGAGCCGTCTACTGTTCATGCTATTTTCTCAAGCATGGTGCTGACTCCACACACATCTGCCGTCAGCACAGAAAGTATTCGCATTACAACTTCTCCACCTCAACTCTCTGCCGATCAATCAACTATTCCTAAAACTCAAATGCAGATTGAGCATACTATTCCAGTCACTAACCAGGTTACTCCTTTCACTCCTCTTCCTTCCGGTCATACTGATGTCCCTGAAGGTTCACAAAGTCATCTGAATGCCACTGAGTCCGGCAAAAAGATCATTGACTCAGTGCAAGCCTTAATCAGAGACCTTCAACATTCCACCTCTCCTGCTGCTGGATCTTCACTTCTTGAGACCACCCAGCTTTCTCAAGTCACTCAGCTTCTCAACGAAGTTAAGGGGCTCAAGGATCTGCTGAACGTTGTCTTATCCTACCAAGCACAGCAAGCTAAGCAGGAGTCAATTGCCAAGTTGGCTGAGATCCAGCTGACAACCGTGCAACACTTGAACTCTCTCCATCAACAAGTCCAGAAATTGTCAGCTGTGAACACTGACTATGCTACTTCATCTGAAATCAAAATGCTTTTTGCTCAGCTTCATACTGAGCAACTTAAGACCAACGAGCAAATGGTGTCGTACAGTCAGTGCTCAGTAGAGCAAATTAGTGAGGCTATAAGGTTGCTTAATCTGAATAAGCAAGAGATGGATACTGACGCAATGAAGCAGAACGAGATGATGACTCTCGCACAACAGACCTTTAATCACATTCGTCATAACAACATCCAACGTCAGTATTACGACACAGCTCTCTTAAAAACCTTCCACCAAATCTTTGCTGGCCTTACTGAAGCTCTTATCTGGCAAGGCAAAGCTCAAGCATTCAGCGTCAATATGCTCAGTGCTGCTGATCTCAAAGTACCCGAAGAGGTCTCAGCTGATGGAGTTGCCATTTTTTATGGTGTAAATGAAAGCGCTAAGAATCTTAAGGAGCTCTCCCAAGAACTGACTCGTGCTGTATTAACTGATGCTTTCAGACTCCCTGAAGTTGACAAAACGGGGGAGAAAGAACATGCAGCTAGAGCTCAGCATGAGCGAAGTCAGTCATCGCAACACAAGAAAAAGAAATAAATAGGCTAGCCCAGTTCTAGACTGAGTCACTTGTAATCTAATTCTATTTGCCTTATCTATACAAATTTTTGTGTGTAATTACTGACTTCTATCTATATATCATATTTGCATCTCTTATTCAAATCCTGAGCTATGATATATGTTACTAAGTACTGAGTCATTATGTATCTTCAATTAAATCAGCTATGTTTAATACCTGTAACATTATTGACTAAATCAAATGCTGATAACATGTTTGACATTGACCTATGTGCTTATAAAACATTCTGATAAGAACTCATTGAACAACAAATTACTCAGCGCGCTCTATATGACTAAACCTTCCGCTTAATTCTGAGTAAATAGAATATGTTGAAATAGCTGACCTATATCTGAAAACTGACCTTAGACTTACTCATTTAAACCTTTAAATGTTTTGAGTAAAACTAAGTCAGTAGCTCAACCCTTACGGGGGAGTTTGCAAAATTATACTAGGTCAACTATCATGGGGGAGCTCATACTGAGTTCCTCGCTGAATAGTTTTGCCAACATCAAAATGGGGGAGTTTGTTGAAACACATTTCCACATAATTTTGATTTGACAAAATTGTTTAAGTATAATTTAAAATACATATTCTAAACACACTAAGTTTAAATGCTTTGATTTATTCTACTAATGTGTTTGTTCAATGTTGAGTTAAAACTGTTATAAGACATAAGAATTGGAAGGCCCAAAACGGAAACCAAGGCCCAATTCAAACAACTCAGTACACTCGGCCCGTGTATGTCAAGACGTTGCCGTTTTGAACAAAACGCAACTCAGCAAACGGAAGGATCTAGAAGACCCTCGGGAACAACTTCAAAATGAAGCTGATGAGTAGTCTCGACAGAGCGTACAAGACAGCAGCTGGCAAAGGAAAACTTCCAGACAAAGTGTTTCCTCTTTTGGCAAAGTTCAGACGACATAGTATGCTGTCCAGTTGACTTTACCATAAAAGGAGAGACCATCTGCTGAGCTGACCGAGGACAGAAGATACACGATTCTGATTGGCCGAGAGCTCTGTGCAAGTCAGGATGACAACGACATATAGCCGTTTCCCTCCAACGGTTATTTCGAAATTCAAAATGACCGAATGCCCAGACGTCTCTATAAATAGTGCCATCAGAAGCTTCACAATACACAGAACTTGATCAAGCAGTTACGCTGACCAAATTTCCATACGAGTTCTGCGAGCAAGAAGCAAAGCAAATTTCTTACACTACAACTTTCTCATTTGTGTAAAAGTCTAGAGTGATTGTAAAATCGTCTAAAGTGTCTTAGCACATCTTTGTATTAGGACAAAAACACTTATCATTTCTAGAGATAGAAAGGAGAGGCTGAGTACTCGGTTTTAAGTACTCAGCGGAGAGATTAGGATTGAGTAGAAGTATAGAGGAAGGTACTCTTGTCATACTCAATTGCTGATATTGTAAAAGGTTTGAGGCTCTACCTTTAAAGAGCTCAGTAGAGGATTTGAAATCTCGGAAGTGTTCCGGGGACAGGACGTAGGTTTAGAAGAAGCCGAACCTGGATAAATCTGCTGAGTGAAGTATTTCCTACCTTAACTCCTTATTTATATTGCTTGCTTTAAATAATCAAAACTGACCAAGTGAAGAGGTCAAGTTGAGTTGTGGGCGTTTAACACCTGAGCTCAGGAATAGACTCTAAGTGATATCTCCTGACTCAAGCTAAGAAACTGACCTAGTCACCTGTTGACTAAGCCAGTATCTTGCTGTTTACCCAGCATTGCTGTTCAAACCTTTTTTTCTTTTAAAAAAAAGTCTGTCTAAATTGTCAAAAAGTTTAAATAGTTCCTAACCCCCCCTTGGAACTATACTTGCAACTAAACAAGGGACCAACAATGTGAACTTTCAAAAATTCCTAATTTTTTCTATTTCATATTTTATTTTTGATGTGTAGGGAGCACTTTGACATATGTTGGAGCGTGTCTTCCATTTTCTGTTTTAAATGCTAAAATAATCTTACCATTCTCATTTTCTGTTTTAAATGCTAGTATCATTTTTTAAAATATTCAAGTCAAAAGTAAAAACAAATTTATGATTGTGGTTAATATATATTTTTTTATTACAAAATAGTACTTGACTTATACAGTGGCACGTGTGCGACTCTTCTTCTTCTCTTTGGTTTACGCGTGTCCACTTGACTTCTACCTAATCACCATGTGCTACTGTGCTTCCGGACAAATCTCATTCCCATTCCCATTCCCATACTCTTTCCCTTTTATTCATTAAAGTCCCACCTCCTCTCCTTCTATTCTAAATAGGCTGTCAATATGAATCAAAACACGATAACACGATTCGTATAATACGGAAACTAAACGAATTAGGATTGAGATAAATGGGATTAGATAAATGGATCGACACACCTAACCCGTAAAATAAGCGGGCCAGGTCGCAGATTGACTCGTGAATTCGTTGTAACCCGTATAATTTAGATGAGTCTATGGGTCGTGTCAACCCCACCCGCGGATCCATATAACCCGATCCGTATAACCCATCTAACTCATATATCATGTAAATATAAAAAAAGTTATATGGATATTAAAGTAATTTTAATTTTTAACCCTAATATATATACATACAGATTAGTAGATTACAGAACACGTCAAGTTTTCAACTTTCTTTCCCTAACGATTTGTGCTGTCTGCCTCGCTTCATTGGCATCCGGTAAATGCTTCATTGACTTTGTTCATGATGCTTTTATTTATAAGTTTTGGATTTTAGACTTTTGATGTTATCTTGTTGAATTTGTTTTGTATTGGATTTTATTTTTTCATATGCAATTATGCATGTCTTTATTTTCTTTTACATTTTATTTAGTTGAATATTTTTTTAAGTATGGAGTTGCAAAATTAAATGGGTTAGCCAGGTTGATACGTTTAACCCGCTTTTTAAACGAATTGTGTCGAGTCGACCCATTTATTAAATGGGTTGGGATAAATGGGTCATTTGAGTAAGTCGACACGACACGTTTACAACTCGTGAATCCATATCGACACCCCTTCCAAACTCATCTTTCTTTTTGTCTCTTTCTTTTATATTTATAACAATATTGAAAGGATAGACATCTACTTTTATTTTATACTTGGCCTTGAACTTAACACCCGGTCCCAAATCGCTAGTTATTGCTCTCTATTAGACAATTTTATCATTTTTATATTTCTTTCTAAATAAATTGTGAATGGTTTTTCTTTCAAAAATTCCTAATTTTTTCTATTTCATATTTTATTTTTGATGTGTAGGGAGCACTTTAACATATGTTGGAGCGTGTCTTCCATTTTCTGCATCCAACAAATTCTGTTCAGAAATAAAGGGTTATTGAATGCAATCAGATAAGAATGAAATGTCATTTAAATTTTCTAAAAGTTCAATGAGCCAATTGAAGTTTTAAACCAAGTATATGGACCAACAAATATATTAGGCCTAATAACAATATATATGTATTATAGTATCTCCAACAACGGTCTCTTAGTTGGACTTTAAGTTAAAATTTGAAGAGAGTGAGTTAAAAACCAACTCCAACAACTTTTTAGTGACTCCTCAAATCACTAAGAGTCTCAATATTCTCTCTATTATTGAGGAGCTCCTAGTGCCTCTTATTTCATTTTTTATTAATAATTTATTATTGAGTAGTCTCTCTCATCTCTCTACTCGTAAATATAACAATACTTACTAATTTTAATAATAAAATAATAAATAAAGAATGCATATGAATAATATTGTTGAAGATGATATGTCATAGTCACTCCTTAAATCACTAAGAGTTGATTGTTTATATTATTTTTAAAGAATGGACTATAAATCTCTTAGAAATGCTTTTAGACTTATATATAATTTTTTTTGAAACTATTATCATATCAACAAAAATTATAACATATATATCAACATATCAAACAACCTCAATATTATATAATATAATAGTAAAAAGAAGACTGTGATGTATGAAAATTTGTTAGAATGTTATTTAACTGTCGCATCAGACTTTTTAAATAAGTTTGTTAATAAAATTAAGCAGTTTTATATATTTTTTATTGGCTATTTATAATTATATTAATAACACATTAAACATTTTAGACATTTTAACAAAAAAAAAATTGTGAATAACTAATATCTAGTAGACTTGGTTGTTAGCATTTTAACAGTACGGACCGATGGGCAATATACGATGGAAAGAAAACTGAAATCAAAGAAAGGTACAACAGAATTTATGTCGAACTTGATCGAATTAGGGAAATAATATATGAATAGAAGTAGATTTACGAAAATTCTCATGTTACTTTTTAATTTTTTACTTCATTCTCTGGTTTGTGTTTGAAGTCCTTGTAATCTCATATATCCTGCTATTCTCGACGAGAATTCTGATTTATTAGCAAAGAGGCGAAGAAATAAATTCATTATTCCATTCCAATCAATTCAAGAACGGGAGAAAGAACAAATTACCTACTCCGCTATCTCGATTGAAATACCTAAAAATGGTATTTTCCGTAGAAATAGTGTTTTTTCTTATTTCGACGATCCCCAATACCGAAGAAAGATTTTAGGAATTACTAAATATGGGGCTATAGGGGTGCATTCAATCGTCAAAAAAGAAGATTTGATTGATTACCATGGAGTCAAAGAATTTAACAACAACCACTAAAATTAGAATCTTATGATTCTGGATTTGAATATTACTGTTCGATTTAATTCAGCTTTATTTCCATCCGAATCTACAGACGAATCTAAATTAAAATAGAATCTTACGATCCCATTCAATCTTATGAAGTTGACAATGAGGCAGAAAACAATACTTAGAAATTCAAACTCATCATCTCTACTCAGAACATCTCCAAGAGACTCTTAGTACACTCTAAAAATAATATACATAATTGACTCTTAGTGATTTAAGAATGACTTAGATATATCATCTCCAACAATACTCCTTAGAGCAACTCTAGTGGTCCTATTTTGGACCAATTTGTAATTTTCAAGGAGTCTCCAACTAGTAGAAGGGAAGGCTGGAGACTCCCCAAATCTTAGCAGGTCGCTCAATCCAGCGACCTGCTTGGAAAAAAATGCTACTTCATATATTAAGAACAAAACATGCAATTGTGATACACTTACTTGTGGTATGAAGGAAAAAATTGGAGCGTGAGTATCAATCCCGTAAATTGACGCGTGAAACTTTTGAAAAGGCAAAGAAAGTGGCTGACATAACCTGCAGTGGCCATGTTGCTATATTTTAATTGAAATTGGTTCAAAATTTGTTGATGAGCCAATTTATTAATAGTATATTATTTTGTCTTTTTCAGGTTTCATATGTATATATAAACTGAACGGTAATATTTGGAATTTCAAAATTTTTTTTATACATATGATATCAACAGTACGGTAATATTTTATTTTTACTATAAAACATCTCATTTAACCCATAAAAATCACATTCAATCTAAAAACCATCTTCCACTCTTAATATATTTTTATACAATGGATTCCAATGATGAATACAGTCAATATTATTCTTACGTTCCAAATTCTCAAAACGTAGCGAATCCAAATTCTCAAAACCCGACCCCAACTACTTATAATTCTCAAAGTTCTCCAATCCGACCTATTCCACGTAATTTTCAATATGATCCTAATATGTCATATGCTTCGAGTCCTCCCATTCACTATAATCCTGACGGTTACTTCCCTCCTGTGAATGCAGCAGGTAATCGGCCAATGATGTCGGGATACTTTTCTCGTATCCCGTATCCTCAAGAACCATATATGGTTCCTGAAAATATGAGAAGAGACAGCTTTGGATCGTCCACCATGCCAGATGAATCTCCGAACACCGGTTCCGTTGCCGAGTCTGAAGTTCCAATAGTTCAGGAACCAAATGCAAACAATCAAAAATCAACGAAAATGAAGTGGACCAATGTACGTGATGCACATTTATGCCAGAGTTGGTTGATAATAACTGTAAGTTTGGAAAAAGCAACTAAAGTCTGGAAAAAATGGTGAAGAAAAGAAAAGTGAGAAACATGAATATAGTTTTGAAAAATAATAATTATTTGAACTAATAACTGTAAAATTAACAAAACTAAAATATAAAATAGGTTTTTCTTGACCTTTCCTAAACTTTTCTCCTTCCCCCTTCTTCTTGTTTGTTCCCCTTCCTCTTCTCTTGTTCAAACACTCACCTTTTCTTTTATTAATATGTCGGGTTTGACAGTTCTTGGGCCATGGGTGCATTCTCCCAGCTCAAGGTCTGTCTCGTCCCATTTTCTATCAAAAAAAACTATTAAAAGAAATTAATTAATTATAAATAATTACTTGCATTAACTGTAAAATTTAACTCATAATTTATGTTTCGTGTAATTTTCGCATAAATGAAGCAAATATATCTTTAATCAATATTGTCAAAATTGGATCAGATATTAAACCAGATTTATAGTTGGATATAGTTCAATCAAATAAGTCGAATTGGTCGAACCGATGATGTATATATATATATATATATATATATATATATATGGAGAGAGGGAAATATAAAAATAAACTTTGTGTAGCCGATTTGTAAAAATAGTCCTCATGGTTTAAAAGTTTGCAAACAATGGTTTTATGCTTTGTCAAACAATACTTGTGGTTTATTAATATACAAAGTCAGAGTTTGTATTTTGAGTAATTTGCAAAGTTAGTATTTTTAATTGCTCCAAATTACTCTATTTTGGGGTAAATATTCACAACAATAATTTTTAACGGAGTGGCTCAATTTGTAAACTGCACAAAACACAAAACTCGTGTTTGCAAACTTTTAAATCTTGGGAACTGTTTTTGGAAATCGGTCAAATCATATGGTTTAATTTTATACTTTTCTCTATAATTTAAATTTATAACCCGGTTATATAAATTATTTTTTGCAAATGTAATCTAATAAATTCTATGAATTTATCACCACCATATTCTAGTGTGATTACAACAATTTGTAGGGTAAATTATACACCTATGGCCGCTAAACTTTAAAATTTAAGATTAAAGTCACTTAATTTTACAATTTTTAATATATGTGACCACTCAAATCCTCAAAACGATCATTGACGGTCTGAAAATAAATAATTTCTATAGTCACTCAAAAGCCCTCGATGCACGGCCGATGCAAATGCATCTTATTTCCATCGGTCCTTGAAATGGGCCAACGCAATTGATGTTGCATTTGCGTCGGCCTGTAAAAGGGCCGATGCAAATGATGTAGCATTTGCATCGCACTTTTTAAAGGGCTGATGCAAATGACTTTTTTCTGACAGAATTTGTGACGGATTTTTGTAAATAGTAAAATATTTAAATTTTAATTGAACGGAGCTCTATACAAACAATAATATTAACTTACAAGAAACATAAAGATTTAAATTTTTGACAAATGAAGCTGTGAAGCACATGAACCATATTCTGGAATTGACAAAAATGTCTAAAATAGGAATATCTTAGAAATAGCATGTTAATACAAATCACAAACTGACCATTAAAAAAATACCCTTAAAAATAGCCACAAAGCCAAAAGTTAAATGTTGTTCTTATCCCAAGGATTCCAAAAACAGAGAGATAAAAAAGACATGATATTAAGTCCAATATTGGCGGCAACACCATCAATGTCTCTTCATCCTGCACAGAGAAGCAAGGCATATTGAGCTGCTCAGATCAACTGAAAACCAGACAAGTACCAGTTGTTTCACTAATCCAATGAAATGCAATAAACAAACACCGAGATTCGAATCATTATTAAAAGAAACAATTAAATGAACTCACTTGTTTTTTGTCCTTAGACACCATTGCGTCAGTGGAAAGAGGAGATATAGTGACACGGGGGATGATGTTGTATGGAAAATTGCAGAATCATGAGACCTCAAGTTGTCCTCAGAAATAGGAAACACTACTCCATGCTCTAATGATTTATCAAAAGAGAAGCGAATGCTGCCTCTCTCGCTGTGCCTTTTGCTATTAAGACACCTATCCCCAACATCACCTGCCTCTGAAACACTTTTACTTTCAATATCATCATCTATTTGAAAAGATGCAGCTCGGGATAAACTTATGGAACCCCTTCTAAGTGAGGAGCTTCTACTGCTTCTCCGAGATCCATGACCTGAGGCCAGATCAATTCATTGAATGTTTTTCAAATGTTGGAATAATAACATGATATTGATTTCAAAACCAAGAAGATATGACAAAAACATGATGTAATTGCTGATGAAAATGGTTTAGGATAGCAAAAGTCAACCATTAATAATTTACATTAGACATATAATTCCATACGTAACAGAAAAACTCAAAATAAATTTCTCTAATAATATTAGAGTTGTCAGTTGTCACAGCTGGAAAAGACAACACTAATAATACGATTACAGCTGATTGGTAATTCAAAGATAACCAAAACCATTGGAAATAATTATCTATTAAAAAAAGAAGCAAAAAGCAGTTTTCTGTTGAATTGTCAAAATCTCCTTTTCTAGTTCTCTTATATTGCTAGACTATTCATTATTTAGTGTGTTAACATGGGAGATGCACTTAAAAGAATTGTTGAAGCAAGAATCTCAAACTAGTTGGTGAAGGGCAAGCAAGGCACTAAATTAGGCTAAATAAGTCTTCCTTACACACCAAACAGTCAACATTCTTAAAGCAAAGAACAATGTGCAGGACAACATTTTCGCACTTGAAATAATTCTAATTAAAGGATCTGATCATGGAATAAAAGGGAAAAAAAATAGCAAAGCCTATTGATTCCACTAAGATTTTATGGATTTCTGCACAAAAATACAATGACCATGCACAGTGACAAAGAAAGTTCAAACATAATACCTTAGCAATAAAGGGTTTGGAACCAACAATGACTGAACCAACTGGTGCACCTAAGCCTTTTGATAAGCATACCTGGTTCAATTTCAAGGAGATTCATATGAAAGTTTGTGAAACTATTCAATAAAATCATTTGCCGAAACTAAATCAGCAGCTTCAACAAGCCTATGAACATGAACTCCAAGTGCTAAAAGAGATTTATGTTCAATCAGATACTTGAAATGTATGCTAATGATACTTGTAAAGGAACCATAACTCATAATTGCTGCATGAACTCTTGCTTTGGCTTCAAAACAATGCCACTTACTTCTTGCTTAACTGTACAATTGATTTCATTTTCTCGCTTTGGTTTCAGTATGATTCCTGCTTCTGCGTTTTTCTATTTCAAGGCAGGAGAAACCATCTAACATTTTGTTATGATTAAATAACTGAAAAAATGAAACAAACATCAATTTAATAACAAATTCCAGAAAAATAATAGCAGCTGCCAAAAGGAAAAATAAAATCTAATTACGGTGAAAGGTTTGATTAATACTTTTCTGATTTGCTCGGAATCTCATTGACTCTATAATCTAAGATTCAAATGAGACCAAGGTTCTGAATATTTCTGGAAATGCGATCAAGTTCTTTCAAAGCATGCTAATCAGAAGAATATTTTGAATAGGAATTGTTTAATCTGTTAGCTATTTTATCAAAAAAGTTTAGTTTAGCCTTTTCACTGGAGTGTGACAGAAATTCTCTCAAATCCAATTCAAATTTGATCCCGATAGAATCAATTACTAGAATGTGAAGACAAATGCATGAATTCAAAGACAAATGGATCACAATAGACACAGGCTGCATACCAGACACATAATTCAAAAGATGTTGTTCTTAATCTTTGCTGGTATCATCCAATTCTGAAAGACTCTTCTTCTAAACAAGAAAAACCACAATTAGAAAAATCTAACAATCACGTTTTAATTGCCAGGGAAGAAACGGAAACAGGAAGTTGAAAAAAAAAATCCAAAGAAAACGACTCAGTGACAATAACATAATCATAATCAAACTATGAAACCAAATCCTAAAATTACAAAAAAGTAAGGAGGTTGAAGACGGACGAGAAAGAAGAGAAATGCACACCTTTACTTTCAATTCAGAGAGATTGACAGCGTTCGCCAAAATTATGCTTCAATCACTTGAATGTTTCACAGCCCAAAACTAGAAATGGACCTGGATTTACAATAGACAAGCAAATATCTTTCCCCCCTTCAAAATGTTACTCACTTTCTCTTGACACCAGATTTGGAAACCTTCAGGCTTCTGTGCACAACACTCAACCCTGCAAGAGTTGCGCTCTTCAAATCACGCCTGTAATAGTTATCACCAACCTGAAAGTACAAGATAAATATTTAAAAAAAATGAATGAAAAACATGGATTATACGTGTTCCCATAACAGAAAAGCAGAAATATATCATGTAATGAATAAACAAATCAAAGCAATGACATTATTTCAAAAGGACTGCACAGCCAAGCATAAGTATATTTCATTGAAGAATCAAGTGTTACTAATCCTTTCACCCAAACAGCTTATGGGTACCAAGGATGCTACATGAGTAATTGAGATTATTGTTTTAAAAGCATCATGTTGTACAAGTTCAAAACCATTTCATAAACCATATATAGCAAAGCACTGTTTCAGAAAAGCACAAAAAGCCAAGCGAGCAAGTATATTTAATAAAAGAAAGTGTCAAAAATTTCTGAAGTTTGATACAGAAATTTCTGGTATCACCACATTAGCAAGACATTAAGGCACATCAAATGAATCAAAATCAACAATGCAACTATAGATTTGTTCACATTCATATAAATCGAGAAATTAATGCATCAATCTTTCAAGTGCACTCTAATTTCCCATAATTTAAACAAAAAACCAAGCAAATCATAACCAGATAGGAAGTGCAAGCAGAGAACGAGATAAATTCAAAATATATTCAAATCTAGAAATAAAATCAAACGTCAAAGGCGCTAACCTTAATGAAGCCCTCTAGCAATGAGGTCGGGGATGTAGAAGTAGCGATAACCATTGATATCAATAGCGCCAAAACTAAACAGATCATGGATAAGGGAGGAGGTATAGATTTACTTCGTCGAGGCTTGAGTGGTGTTTCCCTGGGATTTTGAGAAAGCAGAAGAGCGCATAGGGAGAGAGAAGGATAATTTTCCGTCTGTCTTTCCTTTTCAACAGAATCACAAATATCCTAAATTTTCAATTGACATAGCAGAGGACCGAAATTCCAAACCATAAACAGAGCAAACATTGTTTCAAATGGTACCGCTCCAGATCTGACCCTTGATTAGAGTATTCAAACGAGGAAAACAGACGAAACATCGGCAATATCAAATGCCGTTAAAGCGAGATGATGAAACTGAGAATGAGGATGCGGAGGAGAATAGAGATGGTGACGAAGAGAGATTTAGGGTTGGGGATTTCTTCAGTAAACTTCTTTCTTCGGTATTAGGTCTACTCTATTTTTCGCCAAAAGGGAATTGGGGAAAAAGAGATTGTTCATTTGCATCAGCCCTATCAAAGGCCGATGCAAATGATAACCGTATCGGACCGCTGCAAATATATTAATGGGCTTTTGCATCGTCCCTTAACAAGGGACCAATGCAAATAACAGAAGTATTTGCATCGGTCTTATTTAAAGGGCCAATGCAAATACATGAACAAGTTTTTGCATCAGCCTTTTATTAAAGGCCGATGCAAATAACAAAAGTATTTGCGTCTGTCCTTAATAAGGGGTCGATGCAAATACTTATTTCATGACAATTGCATCGGCCCCTAATAAAGGGACGATGTAAATGTATTATTTAGCGCGTGTTTAAAGGGGCCGATGCAAATGAACATTTTTCTCCTAGTGAATTTTTAAAGAAAGAAATCTCCAAAAATTGTTTGGATAATAAAAAATGTAGTTTTATAATAAATGTAGTTCTGAGCAACTTTAATTCCTAACTATTTTCATTTTGAGGTCGTTAATGGTCATTTTAAGGTTGTTAATAGTCATTTTGAGGAGTTAGTTAAAGTTTAATGGTCATGGGTGTTAAAAAGTGTAAAGTTCTGTGGCATTGATGTTAAATTACCGTTAAAAACAGTAAAGTTCAATGGCGTGGGTGTAATTTATCCACAATTTATGTATCAAACTATTAGTATTTCAAATTTAAGCTTCTTATTATTTAGGTAGAAAACAAAAGTCGGAAAAGTAACGACACTTAAGATCCAAAGTTTTTCAAAAATAATAGTTTCTTTGTTTTACCTTTTTCATTTTTCCATTAATTTTAAAAGAAAAATAAAAAATCATATGCACCAGATCGAGTCCCCGATTGGCTGTAGTTCAACCCAGCATAACTCAAACCATAGTCTTAACCGTCTAGTCCAAGTCTCACAACACTATCTTTAATCAAGTTTTATATTCAAAGCAAGTTCTATGATATTATTTTTTTACAAAACAAAGTATTTGAAATTATACCATTTAATCCTGATGACAATCAAACGTAGTTATCTTTTAAAAAAATTACATGATATCCAAAAACGAACCTCAATTGTGTACAATGAACTTAAAGATGTTTTTGGAAGGACTATATGTAAATATATATTTAATTAAAAATTACAATATAATTTAAAATACTTTATTTTGTAAATAAAAATAGCACATGTTTTTATTTACGAACTTTTAAATCACAAATTTGATAAACCACGAGTTAATTTGCAAATTACACAAACCATACATATTTGTTTCTGTAATTTTCATAAAAAGCTTAATATAATAAAAAAAACTCAATTTATCAAAATTAGAAATGGTAGTTAAACTCTTGAACGACAAAGACATGATAGGCAGCATAGCTGATCTCTACGATAACATTAAATCATTCAACAAATCTTACCTTCAATTATCAGAAGATTTAGATCGCATTCTGAATCCAAAACCTTCTTCAATGAAGAAAAAAGCATTCGCATACACCTGTCTCGGAGGACACAGTTTCCCAGTTCACCTTCAAACACCACCACTGCTTGATTGTCCAATTTGCCAGAACAAAAGGACTTGTGGGATGCAATTTGTGAAATGAAGTAGTTCAGGTGGATTTGTGAAAGAGATATAACATATATGGTAACGGATAATTTGGAGGTGAAACTATTATCTACCATTTCTTGTATTGCTCTGCTCAATTCTGCCAACATTCGGGATCTTACTTCGCTTGAAGAGATAGTTGTTCATGTTGGTGCAGTCGAGGTATGTTCTTCTCTTTGCTAAACAACTTAATTGAATAATTTTCTTGTTGCTAGATTTATACGATTATGATTCATATCTATTTTAATTTTGTTATAGGGATTGAAAATTTTAGAGTTATCTTTGCGGTCCAACAATAAGAATGTTCAAACAAATGTTTTCCTTGCTAAAAGATCAAAAAGGATGATTAAATAAAGTATATGAAGTTCGGTGTAGGAACTCAAAGAGAAGGTTCAAGAATGTTTCTAAGAATGTTTCTAAGAACAATCCTCCTGGCTTAAAAAACAACTAAATCATTGTTTTTTAAATCAGGAGGATTGTTCTTGAAAACATTCTTGAACATTCTCTTTGAGTTCCTACACCGAATTTCATATACTTTATTTAATCCTCCACTTTGATCTTTTAGCAAGGAAAACACTTGTTAGAACATTCTTATTGTTGGACCGCAAAGATTCTTCTAAAATTTTCAAGCACTATAACAAAATTAAAATAGATATTGAATCATAATCGTATAAATCTAGCAACAAAAAATTTATTCAATTAAGTTGTTTAGCAAACAGAAGAACATACCTCGGCTGCACCAACATGAACAACAATCTCTTCAAGCGAAGTAAGATCCGGAATAGCAGAGCAACACAAGAAATGGTAGATAATGGTTTCACCTCCAAATTATCTGTTACCATATATGTTACAATCTCTTTCATAAATCCACCTGAACTACTCCCTTTTCACAAATTGCATTTCATAACTCATTTTGTTCTTGCAAATGGGAAATTGCATTTCATAACTCATTTTTTTTCTTGCAAATGGGACAATCAAGCAATGGTGGTATTTGAAGGTGAACTGGGAAACTGTGACGGTGTCCTCCGAGACAGGTGTATGCGAATGCTTTTTTCTTCATTGAAGAAGGTTTTGGATTCAAAATGCGATCTAAATCTTCTGATGATTGAAGGTAAGATTTGTTGAGTGATTTAATGCTATTGTAGAGATCACATACGCTGCCTATCATGCCATTGCCTTCCAAGAATTTAACTACCATTCCTAATGGTAAAGATATGAGGCTCAGAAAATCTACAAATTCCTTTTTTGCTTCTGCATATATCAATTTCCCGCCCATTTTATTTATCAGAAGCTTTAGTTCTAGCTTGGAATTGGGTGCGGAAAAAGCTTTTTCAGCCATGTGCAAATCTTCTTATGTACAATTAATTACAAGTTCAAAATCCAGTTTAAGAAATAATGCAAAGAAAGAAATCTAGGGTTTATAGATAGTCAAACTGATGATACAATTACCTTTAAACGCCATTGATGAAAATCGTTCTAGAAGAATTAACTAAACCTGGAGAAACCAGAAAACGCAGCAAAAAGAGGTCATAAAAGAAAAACTCCCAAACGATCATGAACCCCGATCAAAATGTGCATAAACATAAAACGAAACCAAAAACAGAAACTAATAAACAGGAACTTTAATTGACAGAAAATAATATCTTTGGGAACATGAAAGAAGAAGATAGATGAGATCTTTGACATACCTAACTTAAGCAGCAGCGGTTGTGCAATGGAGAAAACGAAATTATGCGTTAGACACTTCGATATAGTACCAATGTAACCTAGCAGGCTGGGCCAGTGAAGTTCGGGGGACTTGACCATGTAAGAAAAAAAAAAAATTCAATGGTAACATATTAATAAAAATAATAAAAAAAAAACATCACAAAACGTGAATACATAGTTTTTTTAACCTATAATAAGAAAACAAATGTCTAACATGTGGCAATTTACCCCTTCGCAAATGTCATATTTTGACAATTTTTCACAATCACTTCATTTTCTATACCGATAAAAATTCTTTTCTAAATTTAGCCCTTCGCGATGTCATAAGTTTTACTAAGTTTTTAATAAGTCTTAATAAGTTTACAAGTTTTAATAAGGTTACAAGTTTCTTACAAGTTTTTCAATATCATATTCAATTCAATCCTAAATTCAATTCAATTTAATTGAATTCAATATCACATTCAATTCAATCCTAAACTCAATTCAATTCAATCCAAAATTCAATTGAACCCTAAAAAATCAAATTGAATTCAATCAATTTAATAAATCAAAACCCCTAAAATTAAAACCCTAACTATCACATTATCAATTTCAATTCAATTTAGTCAAAAACCCTAAAATTAAAACCCTAAAATCAAATCCCTAAAATTAAAAACTAACCTAGATATCTCTCTTCCCCAACTTCCGGCGGCGGCGGCAAACGAACGGTAGCCGGCAGCAGCAAGAAGGTTCTTCAAATGGCCGCAGCAGCTCCTCTCCTTCCTTTCATACGATTCGCGATGTTGAATGAAGTGGTGTGGAGAGGAGTAAATAGCAATGGCTGTGTATATAAAATAAATAGGGATGGGCACAGTTCGGTTAACCGGCCCAGTAGGCAAAAAAAAATTAACCGAACCATTACCTACGGTTTCTTAACCATACAAATCGAAACTGGTTCATATCATTTGATCAATCATACAACCGGTTAACCATTAATTTCGGTTAAGTTTTTCGGTTACAACTTGCAAACGTTGATGAGAATAATTAGTTTCTTAGTGCACAATTTATTATTAATATTAAGATAATAAACAAGGGTTAGGCTATGCTTAATTTGTTTTAACAAAGTAAGCTTCATTTTGTTTTTTCCACCATTGGATTGGATGGTGATGAACTTTGACAAAGTAAGCTCTTCTAATGGTGGAAAAAACAAAATAAGACTTACTTTGTTGAAAACAGAGTAAGCATAGAAGGCACCAAACAATATTGGTCAATTTAATTAAGTTGGTCACTTCATCAATTTGTTTACCATACCAATCAGAATGTCCTATTTAATATTTAATTTTGTTCTTTACATTTTTTTAATGTTAATTTGATTCCCCCATTTCGTCACACACAACAGACACATATATTTATAAATAAATCCAACAATTTATATTATATTATGAGGTTTATAAGTTTTGTTGCAATTAATTTCTATCTATTTCTCTATTAGTCAAAGATTTTTTTGCAAACAAACAAACAGTAGCAAAATCAGCTATAGTATTCAATAGCAGATATACCTTAATCAAACGGTGAGAGATTGGAACGACGGTGCCAGATCGGAAGAGAGACAGCGGGCGGTGTGAGAGAGGAGGAGAGGAAGAGAGACGGCGGGCGGTGTGAGAGACGGCGAGATCCGGCGAGATCGGAAGAGAGACGGGGATGGGTGTGAGAGAGGAGGAGAGGAAGAGATACGGCGGGCGGCTCTTCTTCTAGGTACAAACGATGGTGGGTGGTGTGTGATAGGAGAATAATAGGGTTTTGATTGGCCTTAAGCAAGCAGCTTTACATTTTAATAATCTATGTTAAAGCGTCACCAAAAAAAACAAATCTATGTTAAAGGGTTTAAAAAGTGAAAGCGGTTTTCGGGGGAGCGACTTGCTCTGTCCGCTAGAATTTGAAACAAATCCAAAAGAAAAACACTATTGATCTTTTCCTTATGTTATATATATGTATTTTAAATTTATTAAACGGTATGTTAACCGTGGTTTTTCACACGCTAACCGAAACCGAAACGGATACCAATTTATATTTTTAACCATTAAGAAAATCACCAGTTCGGTTTCCAGTTTGATCAGATTTTTTGTCCAATCCTAAAAATAAACACATGTTTAAATGATTAATTTAAATGAATGACACATAAGTCATTTCCATAAATTTTTAGAAGTCCTAATACAACTAAAACGGCGTCGTTTTATCCGTATAATTGAAAAAAAAAAAAAATTACAGAGAACCCATCTCCATCTTCTCCATCGCCATTACTGGGTAAGGGTGAGTATTGGTTCGGTACGGTCATAACCGAACCGAATTATCGGTTAACCGAATCGAATTTTGTATAATTTTAAAAACCGAACCGTACTAAATAACTAAAATAACCGAAGTTGATCGAACCGAAATTTTTTGGTTCGGTTTGATTACCAACCAAATAACCGAGATTTTTATATTTTTAATTTAAATATTTAAAATGTTATAAATTATGAAATTTGAGCTTCATTAATTTAGAATTTGCAATTTCAAATTCAATTAACCAAATACCTTATATATTACAAATTAATTCAATAATGTTTAAAATCAAAATTTTAGGATTTCTTGTACAAATTAAAGTATAAAAAACAAATAAATAAGTAAAATTATATTATTTTTATTTAAATATATATTTAGTTTGGTTTTCGGTTAAACCAATATTTTTTCCAGAATAACCGAACCGATAACCGAATAAGGAAAATTTGACAACCGAACCGAACCAAACAAGAATTTCGGTTCGGTTATCGGTTTGGTTATTGGACTTTTTGCTCACCCCTAACTGGGGGAGCTCCCAGCCATGGCGATTTCTGCACTTAACAGCGGCAGAGCACCCTACCCTAGGGTTTCCTGAGGGCCGGAGGATCGGGCGATCCTCCCTAGCTGGGCTGGGCTATAGCTTCGGTCAAAGTGTTCAGGCACCGTTTGCTCTTTTTGGTGGGAGATAAGGTAATAACTGCTTACCATTTTTAAAATTATAGCTTAAACTACTATTTGGTCATTTAGTTATCTAAATTTTTATTATTTGGCCCCAATTTATTATTTAGGCATATTTAGCTTCTCATCTATCACACACTTGGGTGAAATTTTACTCAATTTGGATTGTGACTTAACAAAACTTTTATCCTATTGACACATGACGATATTTTGAGACTTAGACTTGATAAAATTTAATTTAAGAATTTGTTCTTTTTTTAATCTAATTAATTAATTTCGCATAATAAAATCTATGTGGAAAGATAAAATTTAAAATGTGCAACGTGAAGTCCATGTGTCAAAATATCACAATATATCTATAGGTTAACAACAGTTTTGTCAAATCTCCATCCAAATTAGATGAAATTTCACCAATGATGAGTAACTGAATAATAGATCAGATGTCAAAAGACAAACTTATAAATAAATCAAGCGCTAAATAACACTTTAAGCCAAAATAACACTTGCATTTTGAATTTGTTGGTAGATAAAAGTAAGATAAATATTATTGGAAACGTTGGTAATAAAATTATATCATTTAGTTGGTTATGGTATAAATATGTACTTCTAAAAAAAACAATTATAGTTTTAGAAAAACAAGTTGTATAATGATCACAAGCTCTGAGCCACATCCATTGCTGTAGTCTGTAGCTGCTTTCATTCATCAAATGGCAGTATCTTCCGTTTCTTTGAGCTGGGCTTCCACAAAGGTATAATTCTCACTCTCTTCTTCTATATATGTTCAACCTTGACATTCAATCACTTTCAATTTGAATTTGAATTTGCAGTTGAATAATGTCCCTTGCTCAAATGAATTGCCTCAACCCTTTCCATTAGCTGCTAATTGCTCTTCCATTGAACAAAGTAAGATAACCATTCTCTATTAGCTACTGTTTTAGTCGGGGATGGATACAGGATTCACTGATAGGCGTGCTTGCGGTGTCTTTATCTAAAAAAAAAATTAAAAGTACCTCACACAATTTACATAGAAATTTTAGCATTTTACTACGACCAGTGGGTGCTAAACCTCCGGAAGCGCCCCTCTGGATCGTCTTTTATTGCTAGAAATCATGTTGAGGGGTATTTTGTGTGACTATTATCCGTTTTGACACAATCCCATTTCTTGGATCTCAGAGTTTTAAGAACATCTCCATTGTATTGAAACACTTATGTCGGTGTCTCGTCATTCTTTAGGATTGTTCATTGCTCGAATCGGCCCCTTCAAAGAGTGGATTAAGAGAACCAAAGATAGCAGTATTGAAAAGTCAAACCGACTTTGAAGCTAGTAGAAAAATCTAGCTCTTTGAATTCAAAATTAAAAGACATGTCTAGTAAAGTCTAGATGAATGAATTTGTGGCTGAAATTAATAGAGCCACTGACATAAATCACTATAAATTAGGAAGAGATGTCCTAGTGTGCTATCAAGGAAAATAAAGTGTGAAATCCTAAATATCCAATTTATGTATGTGTATGTGAGTAGTTGGTGAGTGAGTGAGTGTAGATTCATAAACTTATTTTGATTCAAATAAAAGTTTATTTTAATTTAAGTCCTCCAATTTTTCAACAAGTGGTATCAGAGCGGGCGGTCAGGGACCGGTACGTGGTCGAGTGCAAGCAGGCGGTCAGGGACCGGGAGTCGAGTGCTTCGAAAGTTCGCGATCCGGGATCGTGGTGGTACGAGGTATTTTTAGCGCGCAGTCCGGGACTGTAAAATTATTGGTCGGTGTTACTTGGTTAATTAAAGGAGATAACCAAGTCGTGATGGCAGACATGTCTACCTCGGTAAGCACTCTCGAAAAACTCAATAATAATAATTATAGTACTTGGAGTACTCGTATGCAATTTTATCTGCTCGGCCAAGATTTGTGGGAGACTGTTGGAGGAAACGAAACAGCGCCTCCGACGGAACAAAATGACCTTAAGAAATGGAAGGTCAAGTGTGGTAAAGCTATGTATGCTTTATCAATTTCAGTGGAGGACGATTTGCTGCAACGCATCAAGGATGCTAAAAACCCCAAAGAAGCATGGGACACTCTTGCCGGAGTATTTGCAAGAACGAACGATGCCAAGCTCCAACAACTCGAGAACGAGTTATCGTCGGTCTCGCAAAACGACATGACGGTGAGTCAATACTTTACTAAAGTTAAAACTTTATGTAAAGAAATTTCAAAATTGGATCCTGAAAATAAAATTACTGAAACGAGAATGAGAAGAATAATAGTCCACGGGTTGCGTCCCGAATTCAACGCGTTTGTCACAGCAACCCGTGGATGGGCTAAAGAGCCAAATTTAAATGAATTGGAAAATATTTTGGCTAATCAAGAGGCCCTGGACAAACAAATGTCTAAAGTCTCAGTTAATGATGACGATAAAGCTCTTTTTAGTAATAAAGAGAGAAAGGATCCAACAACCGCGAGATCGAGATTCGGAGAAAGATCTAAAGAAGACAGGTGGCAGAAAAGTCCACAAAGAAGGAGTTGGCAACAAGGGGGAGCTCACCACACTCACAACCATAATGAAGAAGACGAGAAGGCGTATCGACGAAAGAACAACCAGTGCTATGTTTGTGGCAAAAGAGGTCACTATGCACGAAATTACTGGTACAGGAAAGTAGAAGGCAACGTCGTTACATCCACACACACTCAAGAAGGAAGCGAAGAAGAATGGGATTTTCAGGCTTGTGATCCAGTCAGATCATCCATAGCAGATGGAAAGAAAGAGCAAGCGTTTGTTGCTGGGCAGCAAAAGGAGGATGAACTAATAAGGCAGCTGGGTTGCCTTCAGCTCCTCAACTCTAAACAAAAGATTGAAGATCATGGTGGTGATGAGGAACCACTCGAGGAGCGTTCCAATGAGGAAAGGAACAAGAGAGATGTTCGAAATGAGTCACCGACTTCATGTGAAACGCCACCAGTCAAAGGAGAGGTGAAGCGTCAACAGCAAGTAATGACAAAGACGGTGTCATGAAAAGGGAAGATGATGAAGAGTAAGCCAACAGGTTCACCAAAATGGTTGCCACCCAAAGAGAGGGTGAAGTCTACGCTAATGCAGATGCCCAAGGTTCAGAAGCCAAAGCAGACAGTGGAGCACGAGGCGAACATAGTTAAAGATAGAGTTGGTACATCAAGAAAATATAAGCAAAGTGCTTACAATCAACAAAGGTTCACCAACAAGGCAATCATCAGAGAGATAGTATTGCTGGAAGCTCTAGTCAAGAGTTTGAGCGAATTAGCTAAGCTAGGGAAGGCTTGGCAATATTGGCTAGAAGGTCGACGACAAAAATCGAACAAAGATTACACGTATGCGTCGAGGCGACGTAGGTCGAGGGAGACCAACAAAGAAGAGTGCAGCAATCTCAACAGAGTGGGAAAACCCAATTGTGTGATAAACAACAAAGAGGAGTGTGGACAAGTCGTGTTTGGTAAAGGAATACAAGTGACCGAGGAAGTTATCATAAAGGAGCCTACAATATATAGAGAAACATCTTCAAACGAGGAGTGGAAAAAGGTTCTAAAAGAAGATTTCAGAAAAGCAGCTTGGAACGGTTAGCATATACGAACTATTAAAAGTCGGTGTTGAGGGGGAGTATTGAAAAGTCAAACCGACTTTGAAGCTAGTAGAACAATCTAGCTCTTTGAATTCAAAATTAAAAGACATGTCTAGTAAAGTCTAGATGAATGAATTTGTGGCTGAAATTAATAGAGCCACCGACATAAATCACTATAAATTAGGAAGAGATGTCCTAGTGTGCTATCAAGGAAAATAAAGTGTGAAATCCTAAATATCCAATTTATGTATGTGTATGTGAGTAGTTGGTGAGTGAGTGTAGATTCATAAACTTATTTTGATTCAAATAAAAGTTTATTTTAATTTAAGTCCTCCAATTTTTCAACAAGCAGCACCAATGCTTCCTAACACATCATAGAGCCACTCTGCAAAACTAAGTTCAGCCAGTCTCCAAAAGGATTGAGCTTCTGATGTTTTGCATCCCGTGCATTCTACGCTCATTTTTAGGATCTGATGTCAAAAGCGGTGATACTGGTGATTCAGGATCTGATCCATTTGATTGTTATCGATTTGCAGACCGGACATCAATCTTAGGTAACTCTGGCAGTCTCATTTCAAAACTATCCTGTCTTTTTATTGATGGTTCCTTGTCAGCTTCATCCACGGGAAGACCATTTTCCATCGTCTTCTCTGGTGGCGGGCTTCCTGCTTTGGGCGAATAAAACTCTATTTTCAGAATTTGATATTTTAAGGGAAAAAAAATATGGGATACTTATAAATAGTTTAACCAATCATGACTATCGGCTATTTTCACGGATAATCATTTTCATGTTGTTATTTTAATTTATAAAATTATCGCTTAGAAAATGGTTCGATAATGTGACACTTGTTTTGGCAACTTTCAAAAAGTACGAGCTTGCCACCTTTTTGGCAACCTTAACACATCATCATATATGGGACCAATTTGAGTTGTTCATATTACTTGGTACATACCAAGCAGTATGAGCATATGAGTTTAATAGATCATTTTTACTTTTGGAGTTAATGAGCCCCCATTATATATAAATGCTCTTAGAATTGAAGCAATTTTAGCAATGTAGATTAAGTTTTGATACTCTTAAAAGCAATCTCTACTAGAGATGCTCTAATAGCACTATTATAGACACTAAAAGTATTATAAGAACCAGACTTAATAGGGTAAAATTGGAAAATTTACATTAAAAACTTTAATAATATGAACCAAAAATATTCTCTCTCCAACGGGAGTATATATATATATATTTTTTTTTTCTTGTGTTTGAATATATGTTTTGATTATGTAGATTCTCAATTCTAATAATTTAATCTTCAAATTATGTGTTATGAATTTGGATTTTTTTTCCCGAGTTTTGAGCTTATGTTTGATATATGCTTTGCTTTTTCACGAGTAAATTGTTGATTTTTTTAGTAGATTAAGGGCTTGATTCGCTGATTCTAATAGTTTAGGAATCCAATTGATTTTTGAATATAGGTTAGGGATTAATATGAACTTTAATTCTTTAATTTTATTAGAGGAGGTGTTGGAATTTGCATTTAGAACTCGGTTGATCATTATGAGTCCATTAGTCCGCTCAATCCTTTTAAGTCTGCGTCTTGTGGATTGGATTTGGATATGTATATTTAAGAATTGGTCTAGCCTGATTCAACCCAATCCGAACCCGCTTAAATCCGCATATAGATTGAATTGAGTTTGGAATTTATCTTAAAAGTCCGAACTCAATTCAGTCCGCTCTTATATAATATACATTTTTTATATATATTTTTATTACGTCTATTTTATTTTTATTACTTTATTAAAAAAATTGTTACATAAAAAATTATCTTTATTGAGTTTTAGGGCCCGTTTGTTTTACTTATTGTTTGTTGTTTGCTGTTGTTATTTACTGTTGGAAAAAGCACGAAAAGAAGCAACCAAACACCCCTTATTCTAATCAACTAAAATTTTAGTTTGTTGTTGTAATACCCCAAATTATATATATTTAAGCTATTTGCTAAAATGAATTAGTTAGAAGGAGTTAAGGCTAAAATATAATTACTTTTAGGAATTGTTTTAAAAGATATTATAAATATAGGGACCAATATGGAAATTTGACCAATTGGTGGTAAATTAAAATCTGCTATTACGCAGATCACCTTCTTCCCCACATTCAAGCTTCATTTCCATTATACAATCTCCACATACCTTGTTCTTCCTCATTTCTTCACTGTTTTTGACGTTCTTTATACCGAAACGAAGCTCTCAACTCCAGCTACAAGTGCATGTAAGTTTTATTGTGAGATTTTGAGTTTATAAAAATCGTTTAGAGAGAGAAAATTCGTCACTTTTACTATTCTCTCTATTTCTCGATCTTATGTTCATTATTTTGCAATTCTAACACTAAAAATGGACTCAGGGGGTCGATTTACCTATGGATACACTAGATTTTGATGCATGCAAGGAGTTTTGAGGTGTAATCGGAGCTACACCGGAAAAAGTAAGAAATCTAACCAAAATTTAATTTTCCGGTTGATTTTGGGTGTTTTGAGAGTGATTCTAGACTCCTGGAATCATAAGGAACAAAGTGGTATAATTAATTTCTCAAAACAATCAACTTTAATTTTTCCGATAGGCGGATCCCGAACACCGGTGATATTTTCCGGTGACATACGAAATAAGTGTAGAAAAATTATTTGGTTAAGTTCAGAATGTTCTAAATATTATTTGGAGCAACATTAATTCTTGGACCTTGGCCAAATTCCTTACCGTTTAGTCTCTATAAATTACGAAAGTATATAGTCGGGTGAAATTAAGGAAAATAAATTAAATTGGGTTAAAAATAATTTTTGGATCCTTATTTAAATGAATATTCAGAATATATAATTTGAAAAATAAGGGTTGAAGGAAGATTGGACTAAGCATAATTAATTAATTATGCTCTTAAGATTATTGGTTAGTTAATTTGATCGATATAGATATTATGAAAATGAATTATAAATATATATGTTTATATTGTTATTTGATTATGAGTAAATTTGGAAGTAAAGTATTGGAATTGCTGACAGTTATGGAACTGTCAGATGATTGATGTCCAACCAGGTTGATAATTGCAGTCTATGGAGTACCGGTTTGGACTTTGGATATTTTTAAATATAGAAGTGTATTTTATTGCAGGGTTGACCCTAGTTATTACTAGGAGGATGTCTGTTTTATAGGGGAGACTCTGCCGAATTTTCGGTAGACAGTCTGCAAAACGAGACAAAATAAATTTTAATATTTCCCTAAACGTATATAAATTCTAAAAATAATATTATCTCTTTTAGATACGCAACTGGTAGGAGGAGCAGCAGTACCTGAAAATTAGGACAGTCGGCTAGGAGCAATTTGTGAGTTAATTATATGTTATGCATTTTTAATTTAGCATTTTCATTCATAATAAATGATTTCATGATATTTCAAGTAAAGTGTTATTTTTACTTATAAGAGTGTCTTATCGTTTATAATAATTTATACGTAATTATTTGTGGATAAATACGTGTTATGGACATGCTTCCTGGTGAGCGGCATCAGGACCTTGTGCGCACAGGTACTATCGGGTTATTGGATATTGATGATACTAATGTTGTGAATGTTGTGATATATGGATAAGCTCGGTTGAGATATTCTCGGGCTATATGATATGTGGATTTTGGATTTTAAGTGAGGCTGGGTACGGAATCGGTTGAGTTATTCTCGGTCCTCCAGCTAACTGGGCGTGTGGTCGGTTGAGTTATTCTCGGTCCCCCAGTTATTGGATAAAAGTGATATGGTGATTATTGGTGGATTATTAGATTGGGTATTGAGGTTTAGGGTCCAACACACGTATTAAACCACATATTTATTTATTTACAAGACAATTTTATGAAAAGCATATTGTGTGCATACTTATATTATATATTACTATTATTATTATGTGTGACATCAATGTTAAATTACTCATGCATTGCATATAATTAATTCACTATGGGAGGTTTGACTCCTTTAATTTTTCAGGTGATTAGAAGTCTCTTGCAGCCCAATATCTTCTTCCGGGCGGCACACTTATCTTTATTTGTATAATCCTTCTAGCTAATATAAAATTCTAATTCTAGACCGCGGTACCAGATATACGAGTATTTATTAAATTATATTGCGCAATGATTTAATGTTTAATACTTTTAAATATTTTATTAAAAAAAATAAATTTATGTAATTGATTAGCTAAGATAATTTAGGCTTGTTACGGGTTCCGGTAGCTTAAGCTTACCCGTTCCCTAGCGCCGGTCACGGTCCGTGGGATGGGTCGTGACTAAGTTGGTATCAGAGCCTAGGTTAAAGATTGTATGACCTAGGATGATAGAAAATCTGGATACTGCGGAAATAGGTTTCGAAGTCGTCTTGACAGTTTTCTTTTAGTTAGATTCAGCGTACCGTAAGAGTCTTGCTATTTGCTAATACCTTTTATTTGTCCACATAATGAGGCAATCAATATCTAAAATAGTTTAAAACAAACTAGTAAATGAGTCAATGATACGTGATCTTGATGATGAGATTTTTGTTCGTAAAAAAAATAAAAAAAAAAGAAGAAAAGAAAAGTAATGATCTATCATCCCAACTACCTCCTTAGAGAAGAAAAGGCAAATTTAGAAGTTAAACGAACTAGAGGACTAAATAAGTGGAATCTCATGTGACCCAACAAGTTCGGCAAGAAGAAATAATTTTCTCTAGAAATGCAAACGATTTAAAATTCAATCAATTATTTTTCATTGTCCTTCATCTGTTCTATTAGTATTTCTCCTCAAACTTCGGCCTACCAAACTGCTATTATATTTTCTTACGAATTGTGACTTCAATGCCTTATATTAAAGCTTATCTCATTTTTTCCTCAATTCCTAAGTGCGACACATATATCCATAATTTGGTTCGTTTTCTCACATGTCTCTAACGAACTTAGAACCTATTTTCTATTGACCGTCTACTAAGTTTCGTACAACACACAACTATTCACCTCAACTCAATTTGTACAAATTTTGATAAGATGATAGCATATTGGTGGAAGTTTTTGCGGTTTATGTTAGTTGAAAGGTGTTTTTAGAATGATACATACTATGTATGATGGTGTCACAGATTACCTTATGGACTAGCTAACTAAGTAGAGAAAAATGCAACAGCTATCTTACTATCCATATGGTAGAATGTTCTTTGAAGGGTGATATATAAGTATGGTTCAAGGATAATATCTAAACTTAAATGGAAAGTATGATGTGGGATAAATTTAAGAAACTATTTAATGAAGACTTCGCTATAATGAAGAACAAAAAGAAGGTCTGCAACCATAGAAAAAGATAATAATATCCATTGCATAAATTATCATGGTCCTTATTATGTTACAACCAATGGGTTTTCCGTAAGTAGTGTGAGCATATATCGAATAATATTCGCAATAAGAATTTTAACCGCTTTTTTCAACGGTCTTCATCTAGTGCAGTAGGCCAAACTTCTTATTCAAACTGGGATACATCGTCTCAATTCCAGAATGTGTGTGGGACGTATTAGGGTCAACTGAGCCATTTTGTTTGTAGAGACGAGACAGTTGGCAGAAATTTGTAGTCTGAACAGGAACAAACTATAGTGTAATAATTCACTCTCACTCCACAAGATAGTGAGACTTGAAATGTTTCATGGGATGCTCTAATATTTTGGATCTTGGTGTTACTCATTCTTTTATTGTTCTGTGCTTTCCTATAAGAATAAATATGACTCCGGAATAGTTAAGGTACTCCTATTCTTAACTACTCCAATAATAACTCATTAGAAACAGATCTTGTGTTCTTTTCTTGTCCTGTTACGGTAGAAGGATGAAATCTACTAGTAGATTTGATTCTGTTGGATGTGATTGATTTTGATGTCATCTTGAGAATGGATTGACTATCTCAACATTTTGCCACTTTAGATTATCATGGAAAGGTGGTGAGATTTAACATACCGGGAGATGTTGAATTCGAATTCAAAGGCAACAAAGACATTTCCTCCTTGATTTTGATATCAACCATAGCAGCTAGAAAGTTGTTGCATAAAGGGTGTAGAGGATATTTGGTCTTAGTCAAGTATACAATGGCAGATGAGGGTAAAGTAGAGAATGTTCATGTTGTTAATGAATTCCAAGATGTTTTTTTTTCTTTCTTGAGGAATTACCGAGGTTATCTATTGAAAGAGAAATTGAGTTTTGTATTGACTTAGTTCCTGGTACTACCCCAATATCCATGCCACCTTACAGAATGGCGCCAGCAGAATTGAAAGAGTTGAAGGAACAATTGCAAGATTTAATTGATAAAGGCTTCATTCGATCTAGCGTGTCTCCTTGGGATGCTCTTGTGTTGTTCGTTCAGAAGAAAGATGTGTCACTTCGGCTTTGCATTGATTATAGACAAACAATCCATAACAAATACCCTCTTCCTCGAATTGATGATTTATTTGATCAGTTACAAGGTGCGTGTCACTTCCCTAAAATTGATTTGCGGTCTGGATATCATTAGTTGAGAATCAGGAGCGAAGATATACCCAAGACAACATTCAGAACACGATATGGCCATTATGAATTTTTGGTGATGTCGTTTGGCTTAACCGATGCACCAACATCATTTATCATTCTAATGAATATGGTGTTTAGGCCATTCTTAGACTATTTTGTGATTTTATTCATAGATGATATTTTGATATATTCACTTAGCAATGTAGAACACGCATACCATTTGAGGATGATATTGCAGACTTTGAGAGAACAACTTTATGCCAAGTTCACTAAATGTGAATTTAGAATGGAAAGTCTGTCTTTCTTAGAACATGTGTTGTCCAAATATGAAATACAAGTATATTACAAAAAGGTAGAACTAATCACCAATTGGAAGAGACTTATACCACTATAACCGAATTCGTAGTTTTCAAGTTTAGTCGGCTAACATAGGAGATTTGTTCAAGATTTTTCCAATATATCAACACTTTTAACTCGGCTAACTCAGAAAAATGTTCCTTTTATATGGTCAAAAGCATGTGAGAATAGTTTTCAAAAGCTAAAAGAATGTTTGACTTCAACATTAGTATTATCATCTGGATTAGGAGGATGCACTGTATATTCTAATTTTTCTAGAGTTGGCTTAGGCTGTGTTTTGATGTAAAATGGTAGGGTTGTAGCTTATGCTTCGAGACAGTTAAAGAAATATGAACAAAACTATCCTACTCACGACTTAGAGATGGCAGCAGTAGTATTTGCACTAAAGATCTAGAGACATTATATGTATGGAGAAACTTGTTAAATTTACATGTATCGCAAATGTCTTAAATACATTTTCTAGCAAAGGGATTTGGATTTTTAAGGCAGAGACATTGTATGAATCTTTTTGAAGGATTGTGATTGGATCATATTATATCTTTCAGGTAAAGCTAATGTTGTGGCAAATGCTCTAAGTAGAAAATCTTCAGGAAGTCTAGCTCATATTATCTTAGAAAGAAGACCTTTGATTAAAAAAAATGCACGATCTGTATGATTCTAAAGTGCAACTAGAGTTGGATCATCAGGGCACATTCTTAGCTCACTTTAAGATTAGATCGGTATCACTTGATAGAATCAAGGCAGCTCAATCAAGAGATCCTCAGTTGTGTAAGACTGTAGATGAATTGAATGATGGTGAGGCTCGAGATTTTAGAATTGACGATGGTGGATGTCTACGATATGGAGACCGATTTTGTGTTCCCAATGTAGATGATTTGAGGAAAGAGATCATGGAAGAAGCACACTTTGCAGCTTATAATGTGCATCCAGGCTCTACAAACATGTATCAAGATCTTAAGAAGCAATATTGGTGGAATGGTATGAAGCGAGACGTAGCGGAGTTTGTATCTCGATGTTTAACTTGTCAACAAGTGAAACTCGAACATCAGAAGCCTTCAGGATTATTACAACAATTGCTTATTCCAGAGTGGAAATGGGAGTGAGTAACCATGGATTTTGTAGTTGGATTGCCCCGTGCTTTAACCGGATATAATTCTATTTGGGTCATAGTTGATAGATTAACCAAGTCAGCACATTTTCTTCTAGTAAAGACAACATATTCAGTGGCAAAATTGGCACAATTGTACGTGGATAAAATTGTTTGCCTACATGGAGTATCAGTTTCTATTGTGTCAGATAGAGGCTCGATATTTACTTCAAAGTTTTGGAAAAAACTCCAAAGTGCTTTGGGCACTAGGTTAAAATTTAGCACAACTTTTCATCCACAGACAGATGATCAATCTGAAAGAACAATCCAAACGCTGGAAGACATGTTGAGAATGTGTGTGTTGGACTTTGGTGGTCATTAGGATATATATTTGCCTCTCATTGAATTTGCATATAATAATAGTTACCACTCAAGCATTCAAATGGCTCCTTATGAAGCATTATATGGTAGAAAGTGCAGATCTCCTTTATGTTGGGAAGAAGTTGGTGAAAGGAAGCTCATTGGTCCTGAGCTAATACAAATAACTTCTGAAAAGGTTCCTATCATTCGTCAAAGATTGCAAACTGCCTTTAGTAGGCAGAAAAGCTATGTCGATCCAAGGAGGAAGGACGTGGTATTCATGTAAGGGGACTATGTTTTTATCAAAGTGTCACCAATGAAAGGAATCATGAGATTTGGAAAGAAAGGAAAGTTGACACCTAAATACATTAGACCATTTGAGATTTTGAAGAGAATATGTGAAGTTGCATATCAATTAGCATTGCCTCCTAACTTATCACAAGTTCATCATGTGTTCCATATATCAATGCTAAGGAAATATGTTCATGATCATTCTCATAATCTCCATCCTCAAAGTATTGAAGTTAGAGATGACTTATTCTATAAGGAGCAATCATTGATCATCAAGTCGCCAACTTAGATTTCTCATAATCTCCATCCTCAAAGTATTGAAGTTAGAGATGACTTATTCTATAAGGAGCAATCATTGATCATCAAGTCGCCAACTTAGATTAATCATCCTAGTGGTGAAGGTGTTATGGATTAACAATTCTATATATATAAAAAAAAATTGCACTTGTGAATAAGAAATACAAACATAGAACAATTATCCATATCTATTTTAAATATGAGATTAGTCCTTCAAATTTAAATTCGAGGACGAATTTCTTTAAGGGGGGAAGAATTGTAATACCCCAAATTATATATATTTAAGCTATTTGCTACAATGAATTAGTTAGAAGGAGTTAAGGCTAAAATATAATTACTTTTAGGAATTGTTTTAAAAGATATTATAAATATAGGGACCAATATGGAAATTTGACCAATTGGTGTAGGGGTGGCAACGGGGCGGGGCGGGGGCGGTTTTGCATTCCCCATTCCGCCCCCAATATTTTCGGGGGCGGTTTCGGAGAATCCCCAAAACAATATTCGGGGATTTTTTGGCACCCACACCCGCCCGCACGGTTCTCCATGGGTTTCGGGGAATCCCCAATCCCCAAATAAAATTTAAAAAATTCCCCAAATTTAAAATTCACTACGTGTTACTGGTATAAAATATCAGTTTAGAACAATAATAAAACGAAATTATAAAATATAACTTTAGATTAACAATAAAATAAAATTAAAGTACTGATATAATATAAAAAAGCTTAGCATTAAATATCAGTACTAATATAATAAAGAAACTCAGCATTCAGTACTAATATATCTAAATACATGTGATATACCAAGAGTAACAATAATCCAAAATTGATATACCAAGAGCACCAATAAAATAAAATAAAATTGTTGTATGTAGATAATAGTATTAGTTAACTTATCACAATGCTGATTATTTTTTAATCACATTTAAATACTAATTATCTTAGATATATATAATATTTTATTTTATTGTACGGGGATTTTGCGGGGATTTTACGGTCGGTTTTTCGGGGGCGGTTTGCGGATCCCCGCGGTTCGGGGATAGTAATACCCACCCCGCCCAATTTTAATGTTAGGGGCTAAAATTTCCCCCGCCCCCAGCCCCACACCCAAAATTTTCGGTTTTTCCCCGACCCTATAGGTTCGGATCCCCACGGTTTTCGGTATTTCCCCGCCCCATTGCCATCCCTAAATTGGTGGTAAATTAAAATCTGCTATTACGCAGATCACCTTCTTCCACACATTCAAGCTTCATTTCCATTATACAATCTTCACATACCTTGTTCTTCCTCATTTCTTCACCGTTTTTGACGTTCTTTATACCGAAACGAAGCTCTCAACTCCACCTACAAGTGCATGTAAGTTTTATTGTGAGATTTTGAGTTTATAAAAATCATTTAGAGAGAGAAAATTCGTCACTTTTACTATTCTCTCTATTTCTCGGTCTTATGTTCATTATTTTGCAATTCTAACACTAAAAATGGACTCAGGGGGTCGATTTACCTATGGATACACTAGATTTTGATGCATGCAAGGAGTTTTGAGTAGGGGTGAGCATCGGTTCGGTTCGGTTACTAACCGAACTGTCGGTTAACCGAACCGAAATTTGCTCCATTTTCATAACCGAACCGAACCGAATAAGTTTGGTAACCGAATTTGATTTAACCGAAAATTTTCGGTTCGGTTCGGTTACCGACCAAATAACCGAAAACTCAAAATATTTAAATTTTTGTACATTTTTATTTAATTAGTTTTCTTGTACAAAAGTTACAATTGAATAAATTAAAGGCTAAACCAAAATATATATATACAAAGATAAAAGTGTATTTTTTAGGGTTGAACTTTTTATTTATATATATATAAAGATAAAATTATATTTTTTATATTTATATATTAAGTTCGGTCGGTTATCGGTTACACAGATATTTTTTTTTCAATAACCGAACCGATAACCGATTACCAAATTAAGCTAAAATTAAAACCGAACCAAACCAGAATATTAAAATAACCGAACCAAACTAAGATTTCGGTTCGGTTATCGGTTCGGTAATCGGTTACCGGTTTTTTTGCTCACCCTTAGTTTTGAGGTGTAATCGGAGCTACACCGGAAAAAGTAAGAAATCTAACCAAAGTTTAATTTTCCGGTTGATTTTGGGTGTTTTGAGAGTGATTCTAGACTCCTGGAATCATAAGGAACAAAGTGGTATAATTAATTTCTCAAAACAATCAACTTTAATTTTTCCGATAGGCGGATCCCGAACACCGGTGATATTTTCCGGTGACATACGAAATAAGTGCAGAAAAATTATTTGGTTAAGTTCAGAATGTTCTAAATATTATTTGGAGCAACATTAATTCTTGGACCTTGGCCAAATTCCTTACCGTTTAGTCTCTATAAATTACGAAAGTATATAGTCGGGTGAAATTAAGGAAAATAAATTAAATTGGGTTAAAAATAATTTTTGGATCCTTATTTAAATGAATATTCAGAATATATATTTGAAAAATATGGGTTGAAGGAAGATTGGACTAAGCATAATTAATTAATTATGCTTTTAAGATTATTGGTTAGTTAATTTGATCGATATAGATATTATGAAAATGAATTATAAATATATATGTTTATATTGTTATTTGATTATGAGTAAATTTGGAAGTAAAGTATTGGAATTGCTGACAGTTATGGAACTGTCAGATGATTGATGTCCAACCGGGTTGATAATTGCAGTCTATGGAGTACCGGTTTGGACTTTGGATATTTTTAAATATAGAAGTGTATTTTATTGCAAGGTTGACCCTAGTTATTACTAGGAGGATGTCTGTTTTATAGGGGAGACTCTGCCGAATTTTCGGTAGACAGTCTGCAAAACGAGACAAAATAAATTTTAATATTTCCCTAAACGTATATAAATTCTAAAAATAATATTATCTCTTTTAGATACGCAACTGGTAGAAGGAGCAACAGTACCTGAAAATTAGGACAGTCGGCTAGGAGCAATTTGTGAGTTAATTATATGTTATGCATTTTTAATTTAGCATTTTCATTCATAATAAATGATTTCATGATATTTCAAGTAAAGTGTTATTTTTACTTATAAGAGTGTCTTATCGTTTATAATAATTTATACGTAATTATTTGTGGATAAATACGTGTTATGGACATGCTTCCTGGTGAGCGGCATCAGGACCTTGTGCGCACAGGTACTATCGGGTTATTGGATATTGATGATACTAATGTTGTGAATGTTGTGATATATGGATAAGCTCGGTTGAGATATTCTCGGGCTATATGATATGTGGATTTTGGATTTTAAGTGAGGCTGGGTACGGAATCGGTTGAGTTATTCTCGGTCCTCCAGCTAACTGGGCGTGTGGTCGGTTGAGTTATTCTCGGTCCCCCAGTTATTGGATAAAAGTGATATGGTGATTATTGGTGGATTATTAGATTGGGTATTGAGGTTTAGGGTCCAACACACGTATTAAACCACATATTTATTTATTTACAAGACAATTTTATGAAAAGCATATTGTGTGCATACTTATATTATATATTACTATTATTATTATGTGTGACATCAATGTTAAATTACTCATGCATTGCATATAATTAATTCACTATGGGAGGTTTGACTCCTTTAATTTTTCAGGTGATTAGAAGTCTCTTGCAGCCCAATATCTTCTTCCGGGCGGCACACTTATCTTTATTTGTATAATCCTTCTAGCTAATATAAAATTCTAATTCTAGACCGCGGTACCAGATATACGAGTATTTATTAAATTATATTGCGCAATGATTTAATGTTTAATACTTTTAAATATTTTATTAAAAAAAAAATAAATTTATGTAATTGATTAGCTAAGATAATTTAGGCTTGCTACGGGTTTCGGTAGCTTAAGCTTACCCGTTCCCTAGCGCCGGTCACGGTCCGTGGGATGGGTCGTGACTGTTGTATTTTTACTATTCATACTTATAGTTCAATGTACTCTTTAATTAAATTTTTTAATATAAATATATATTAATTGAGTGAGCTGAGTTTGGGAATCAATTTTTTTTATCTTTATCTTGATCCAACCCCATTCCAATCTACTATAAATATAATAAGGGCTGGATTGAATTAGAACAAGATAGTTTAGTGTAAAATTATAGATTAAACGCAACTTAAATATAGCCAACCTAACTCATGATCTAAAAAAAACTACGCGACTTCCATTAAAATTCTGGAACTACACATGAATTTGTTGAATTGATTGATTAATTTGATTCATGTATTATTATATTGACTCCCAACTATAAATTGAATCAACAATTTGTATAGGTATATAGGTGACCCTCTAAAAAGTAATGACACTTATTTAACATGTGTATACACGAGGACACTTATATATTTATTCAGTTGATTTATAATATATGTAGGGCACGTTTGATACGCAGTGTAAGAATGAAATCCAGAATAGAATCCAGAAAGGAAACAATAAGAAAAGAATGGAAGACCATGAATTTCTTTTTCTGTTTGTTTTGCTTCTACAAAGGGAATGATATATCTTTGATTCCTTGTTTGGTTGTTTGGTTCAAATGATATAATAAATGAGAATTATGAATTATTTTTAATAATAATTTTTATATGTACATGTTCTGCAGTAATAAAATACTCACATGAATTAAAATCAATTACTTCAACCACTAAAATAAAAAGACGGTGAAACAAATGAAACTGAAATAAAATTAATCAAAGGAAGCATAAACATTAGTATAATTTAAAGGGAAAAGTACAAAAATAAACCTTGTGGTTTGGACCATTTTCAAACGTATACAACGTGATTTAAAAATTTACAAACAAGTACATTGAGGTTCATTCCGTTAGCAAACAGAGTCAAAAAAAGCTAACGGTGTTAAAAAAAAGGTGATGTGGCAGTCAAAGTCAAAAAATTAAAAGGGCATTTTTATCATTTCATTTACTTTTAATTTTATTATTGATTTTATTTTAAAGATAATACACTCTACCCAATAACTAAATGACACCTCACTGAATTTCTAAATACTATACTCTCTTTCTCTCACCTATCTCTCTTCCTCTTCCGTCAAATACAAATGAGAAAAATAAAGGTAAAGTTTCCGTTTCTCCATCTCTGCAACCGAAGCACCATTACAGAGTAATATAGGTCCGGCCACCGGAATGGTGCATTGAGCGGAGAAATCGAGTAAAGCTTCGCGAGAGAAGGTAATCGATTATCAGATAATTTTTTCATGGAAGCTATCGGAGGAGATAAGGAGATAGGAAGAGGAAATTAAGATCTCCAGAACGGAGAAAATACGAAGCATGAGTGATGTTATCGACGGAAAGACGCATCTCTGTATTAATACTCCTCCTCCTCCATCCCCATTCTCGTTCCCATTTCGATCTCAATCTCTAAATCAATTTCAACTTCACAATAAAACCCGATCTTCTCTCAAAATTTCTAATTCAAAAAAATGGAAACTGATCTGAATCTTTAGGCAACTGAGCTCCGACTAGGATTACCAGACTCCGACATAATCAACGAAGAACAAGAAGCTTGTTCTACTAGAAACAACAACAATTGCCAAAAGATGATTCAATTTCAAACCCAATTTTGAAACACGATCAACAAACCTCTGCTCCTGCTCAAAAGTAAGTGATAATTTGTTTCTCCTATAAATGAAATTGATAATTTCAGTTTGGAATAATGTAGTTATTTACGATCTGTTTGTTCTTATTGTTTGTAGAACACTATGATGGCAGCCGGTAGCTGAAGAAGACAGAGACCGAGTTGTTATGTTCAGCTATGGAGTAAATGTAATTTTAGGGAGGAGGAAGAGAGATAGGCGAGAGAAAGTGTAGTATTTAGAAATTCAGTGAGGTGTCATTTAGTTATTGGGTAGAGTGTATTATTTTTAAAATAAAATCAATAATAAAAGTAAAAGTAAATGAAATGATAAAAATGCCCTTTTAATTTTTTGATTTTGACTGTCACGTCACCTTTTTTTAACACCGTTAGCCTTTTTTGACTCTGTTTGCTAATGGAATGAACCGCAATGTACTTGTTTGTAAACTTTTAAACCACGTAGTATACGTTTGAAAATGGTCCAAACCACAAGGTTTATTTTTTACTTTTCCCTAATTTAAAATAAAAATATTTATTTTAAAATAATTAAAAATATATATTAAAACTGAATAACATTATAAAATAAAAAAAATAGGAAAATTATTTTTCTGATAAAAAAAGTAAAAATAAAATGGATGAAAAATAAAATGAGTCTAAGGATAAAAAAATATAAATAAATTAGTATAAGGATTAAAAAAAGTAAAGTAAACTTTGATCAAATTATTTTTTAGAATAAATGTAAAAATATATAAGAATTAAAAGTGAAATTAATGTAAATATAAAAAAATTAAAATAAACAAATATATTTTTGAGAAAAAAAAGTATATACTTATTTATTTTTACTTTTAAAAAAAAGTAAGTATATTCATTAAAAAGATATAAAAATTAAAATAGAGATTAAAGTATAATGGCTTAATACATTATTTGCCCCCTGAACATGTCCAAATAGTTTGATTCGCCTCCTGAACTTTCAAAATGTCGCGATAGCCTCCTGAACTTGCATAAAATATTCAGTTAGTCTCCTAAACTTGTGTAAAATGTAATCAACTGATTACTCGATTGCAAAAAAAAGTAACTTAAATGTAGAAGATATATTCCACGTGTCTTAAAAAAAGTAAAACAATCAAGATCAGAGGTATGCAGTTGTAATATTAGAGAATACAAAGTTTATAGTTGAGTAAGTAATAACCTTATTTTTAATCTATTATTGAATTATGTAATAACATTCTAAGACACATGAAATACATCTTCCACATTTAAGTTCATTTTTTGCAATCGAGTGATCAATTGATTACATTTTACGCAAGTTTAAGGGGGCTATAACTGAACATTTTATGCAAGTTCAAGGGGCTATCGATACACTTTAAAAGTTCAGGGAGCCGATCAAGCTTTTGAAACAAGTTCAGGGGGCAAATGACGTATTAAGCCAAGTATAATTTTATGAGTATGATAGATGTGCAAGTTAGTTAAGGAGATGAAACGGAATAGAAAATCTTAGAGGGTTTGGGTAATGAGATTAAAGAAGTTTGGCATAAATGCAAAAATATATTAATTTGTTAGATTGATTTAAAACAACTCAATATTAGTCATTTAATATAGGGTTAATACACATATTTGCCCTTGTATTATCACGGAAAAACAGATATGGCCTTATATCAAATAAACCCATAAAACTATCCTGAATTTTCTACAAACCTGCAATTATACCCTAATCTAACAGATCTGTAATGTTTCATAAACGACATACTTTTTAATTTGATATAAGAGCGTACCCCTGATTGAAAAACTAATAAAAAACCATGTAATAAATTAAATTTAAAACTAATTTAATCTAATCCTATAAATAATGGCAGCAGAAGAAAATAGTAAGATTAGAATCAAATCAAATAAAAAAAAATGGCAGCAGTAGAAGCTTGAACGAAGATGGTGAGAAGCTTGAGTGGAGCATTATCGAACTCGTTAATGGTGAGATTAGAATCAGATGTTTGAACCAAGATGGTGAGATTAGAATCAGAAGCTACGAAGCTTTATCGAACTCGTTAATGGTGAGATTTGAATCAGAAACTTGAACGAAGCTTTCTCTCTATATATATTCTTTGCTTTCTTTCTCTAAAATTCAGTTTAAAAAAGGCTAAGAAAGTTTCTCACTTAGATCTGTTGAATTGCAGAAAACAAATTGGAATTAAAAAAAATTGTGTTCAAACTCAAATATAAAACTCAGTTGATTCCTTTGAATTTGATACAACACCAAATCAGATTTCCTCAAGCTCTAAACCTCGAAAAAACAGTAATAATTAATTTGGTTGCTACCATATACCCAATTTTATCAGATGGAGGTGGTAATGGTTGGTGGAGGAGAACACACAGAGGTGATGGTGATGGTTGGGGAGGAAGAGAATGTGAAAATGCAGACCTGGAATATGAAAGGGTATTAAATAATGAGTTTTTTTGTTTTGTTTTAGGTAGACTGTTTTATCACAATAAAAGGACACACCGTTTATGCCACATCATATATCTGTTAGACTAGGATATAATTGCAGGTTTATGAAAAATTCAGGGATATTTTTGTGGATTTATTTGATATAAGAGTATATTTGTTTTTCCCTATACAAAGACAAATATGTGTATTAACCCTTTAATATACTAATAGCAAATATTAATTATAATTTTACCAAATATTAATAATTAATTAATAATAGTAATAATAAAAGTAATCTGCTAACAAAAATAGCAATCAATAAACAACAAATAAATGAAGGGTTAGTTAGATCATCTCCAATAGAGGGTGTCCAAAAGAGTGTCAACTGTGTGCATTTAGTTTGGCAACTTTTAAAAGGTGCATACTATTGGAGTGATGGTAGGTGGCAAAAAAGTTGTCACAAGATTGCCAATTTTTGGCAACGTTAAAGCAAGGTTGTCAAACATTTTTTAATATAAATTTTTTTTTGATTTACTTGAATATTATTGGTTCACCTTTTTGATGACTTTCTCTTTCATTTCACTATTAGTTGACAATATTTATAATTAAATAAATTATATATTAAGTAATGATTTATGGGGTCATTCTGGTAACTTTTAAGTTGTTTTACTGTTGGAGCATTTTTAAATAAAAGTTACCAAAAGTGATCTGTATTATTAAATTAATAAAATATTATATTTTAGTATGATGTGTTAATTTTTGACATTCTTTAGAGCAATTCTATTGGAGATGCTCTTATAAAAAATATTAAGAAAGTAAGACATGAAAAAAAGAAAAGATGCAAAAGCAAATAAAGTCCGGAAGAAATGGTTGGATGGAGAAGAAAGAAAAGAAAAGTGAGAAACATCATTATAGTTTTGAAAAATAATAATTATTTGAATTAATAACCGTAAAATTTGACAAAACTAAAATATAAAATAGGTTTTTGATATAACTATTAAAAGAAATTAATTAATTGATAATATACAAACAATTATTTGCATTAACTGTAAAATTTAATTTATAATTGATGTTTTGTATAATTTTCTCATAAATGAAGCAAATATATCTGTAATTAATATTGTCAAAACCGAATTAGATATTAAACCAGACTTGTAGTTGGATCATGTGTCACTTAGTTCAATCAAATAAGTCGAATTGGTCGAACCAATGATATATATATATGGAGAGAGAAATACAAAAATAAACTTTGTGTAGCCGATTTGCAAAAACAGTCTTTATAGTTTAAAAGTTTGCAAACAATTGTTTTATGCTTTGTGAATTTTACATTTAAATGATCTATGAATCAAATTTTCAGTCAAATAATACTTGTGGTTTAGTTAATTTACAAAACTTTGTGTTTTGGGTAATTTGCAAAGTTATAGTATTTTTAATTGCTCCAAATTTTCTCTTCAAAAAAAATTTGATCCAAATTACTCTATTTTAGGATAAATATTCACAACAACATTTTTTAACGGGGTGACTGGATTTGTAAACTGCACAAAACACAGAACTTGTGTTTGCAAACTTTTAAAACATGCAAACTGTTTTTGGAAATCCGTCAAACCATGTGGTTTAATTTTATACTTTTCTCTATAATTTAAATTTATAAACCCGCTATACATCACTTGAAATTGGAATTATTTTTTGCAACTGAAATCTAATAAATTCTATGAATTTATCAACACCATATTATAGTGTGATTACAACAATTTATGGGATAAATTACACCTATGGCAACTGAACTTTAAAACTTAACATCAAAGTCACTTAACTTTACAAATTTTAACATTTGGGGCCACTCAACTCCTTAAAACAACCATTGACGATCTCAAAATAAATTTAGTTAATGATAAGCAACTTTAAATCTTGAAAATTTTCATTTTGAGGTCATTTAATAGTTGTTTGGTTAGGAGATGGAATAAATTTTGAGAGAGAGAGCTCCAAAATTATAATTTTAGATAATAAAAAATTTAGTTTTATAATAAATGCCGTTCTGAGCAACTTTAATTTTTAAACATTTTCATTTTGAGGTCATTAAGGGTCATTTTAAGGTTGTTAATGATCATTTTGATGAGTTAGTTCAAATTTAATGGTCATGGGTGTTAAAAAGTGTAAAGCTCAGTGGCTTTGATTAGAGGTGCACATGATCGGTTAACCAGTCCATTAAGGTTAATTCGATTGGTTAATCATTTGTTCGGTTTTTTAAAAACACTAACCATACACTAGTCCACTAAATTCGGTTAACTACTAATCGGCGAACCAATTATTTCGATCGGTTAACCTTTTATTTCGGTTTCTAACCATTAGTAAATAAAAATAAAAATGATAAAAGAATTCTAATTTTGATTGTGAGTGAGACGACGGATCAATGACGAGTTGATTTAAGTGCGGAGAGAGAGATGTGCGTGCATTATATGTCTGTGTCATTTTACACAATACACTAATTATTTAACACTTATGGTTTTACATAATACAGTAATTAGTCCCAAACCTTTTTTAAAATAATTATATGATCCATCAGTTTTGATTCCATTAAATTGTTTAGTCCCTATATAAAATCTATGTCTACAAATATGTTAAAGAACAATTAAACGGATAAAAATAAAATTTTAAAAGGTAAAATTGCCCGTGATAAAATTTTTGGCTACAAAGTTTTAGAAAACAAGTAATACAATCTTGTCTTTGTTTCTATATCCAAAAACATAAAAGAAAAAGAATGCCGTATACACTGAAATTAGAGAGACAGTAACAAATAAACTGAGAGTTATTTATATATTTTCATCTTATTTTGTGTTAATATTTGATAAAAAAGACTAAACCATTAAAAGTAAAAAAAGTTAGAGACTTTATAATTAAATAGTGGACTGATTGATGAGTTATGTAAAAATATAGGGACTAAATAATTGTTTACCAATATAAATAAATGTATTTTTATATATTTTTTAATATTTAATTGACATTCGGTCGGTTTCGGTTAACCGCGGTTTTTAGAATAAAGAAACCGTAACCGTAATCATTAACCACTATTTTTAAAATTAAAAATCGTACACTAGTTCATCGAACCTTATTTTCAGTTTGGTTTCGGTTTTTCGGTTTTTTGTGTGCACCCCTAGCTTTGATGTTAAATTTTAAATTAACAGCAAAGTTCAATGGCATAGGTGTAATTTATATATCAAACTATTAGTATTTCAAATTTAAGCTTCTTATTATTTAGGTAGAAAACAAAAATCAGAAAAGTAACGAGACTTAAGATCCAAAGTTTTTCAAAAATATAGTTTCTTTTTTGTTACCTTTTTCTGTTTTCTATTAATTAAAAGAAAAGAAATCATACTCACCAGATCAAGTCCCCGGTTGACCTAGGGATGTAAACGAGCATTGGTAGTTCGCAAACTATTCGAGCTCGACTTGGTGAAACCTCGATCAAAGCTCTATTCGGAATCGGCTCAAGCACTAACAAGCTGAGTCCGAGCTTCCTCAGGTTCGGCTCGAAAGCTCACGAGTAGGCTCGATTATTTTTAATTACTGTATATATTTCATTATATATATATATATATATATATATATATATATATTTCATTGGTTATTATTAGTTTTCATCACAATTCACAATTCAAATAAGATTTAATCCATAGAAAAAAAACAAAAAAAAAAGCTTAGACATTTGAATCTTTAGACAATTAGGTTTTGATAAGAAACAAATACATTACAAAATTTATTATATATTTTATTGTTTGAAATTTTTCTTCGAGTTTGTGTTTTCTGATCACAAATATCATCTACTATTCTAGAATTTCGACAATAACATGATTGTTTTTCGTTATAAATATTTTAAACTCATATGTAGTATGTTATAAGGTTTTTTTTGGTTTTCTACGCTATTTATGTTATGCATGTATGATAAATTTGGTTAAATTTCGTTAGAAGCTCGATAAAAGCTCGGCTTGGTCAAAACTCGATCATATTTGATCAAAACTCGGCTCGGTTAAAGCTCATCAAAGCTCGGTTCGAGAGGGTTCAAATAGAGATTTGTTAATGGTCATTTTGAGGAGTTAGCTAAAGTTTAATAGTCATGGGTGTTAAAACGTGTAAAGCTCAGTGGCTTTGATGTTAAATTTTAAATTACCGTTAAAACATTAAAGTTCAATGGCATGGGTGTAATTTACCCACAATTTATATATCAAACTATTAGTATTTCAAATTTGAGCTTCTTATTATTTAGGTTGAAAACAAAAGTCGGAAAAGTAACGAGACTTAAGATCCAAAGCTTTTCAAAAATAATAGTTTCTTTTTTGTTACCTTTTTCTTTTTTCTATTAATTTTAAAAAAAATCATACTCACCAGATCGAGTCCCTGATTGACCTAGGGGTGTAAACGAGTCTTGGTAGTTCGCAAACTATTCAAGCTCGACTCGGTGAAAGCTTGATTAAAGCTCAGTTCGATAGTGTTCGACTCGAGTTCGGGATCGGTTCGAGCACTAACGAGCTGAGTCCGAGGTTCCTCAGGTTCGGGTCGAAAGCTCGCGAGTAGGCTCGATTATTTTTAATTACTGTATATATTATTATATATATATTTAATATATATTGCATTGGTTATTATTAGTTTTCATCACAATTCACAATTCAAGTAAGATTTAATTCACAGAAAAAAAGACAAAAAAAAAGCTTAGATATTTGAGTCTTTAGCTAGACAATTAGGTTTTGATAATAAACAAAATGCATTACAAATTTTAATATATATTTTATTGTTTGAAATTTTTCTTCATGTTTGTGTTTTCTGATCACAAGTAGCATCTACTATTCTAGAATTTCGACAATAACATGATTGTTCTTCTTTATAAATATTTTAAATTCATATGGAGTATGTTATAAGGTTTTTTTCGTTTTCTATGCTATTTATGTTATGCATATATGATAAATTTGGTTAAAGCTCGTTAGAGAAGCTCGATAAAAGCTCGGCTCGGTCAAAGCTCGATCAGATTCGATCAAAACTCGACTCGGTTAAAGCTCGGTTCGAGAGGGCTCGGCTCGTTTACACCCCTAGATTGACCGCAGTTCTTACAGAGTTGTTGAAGTTTAACAAACCCAACATAACTCAAACCATAGCCTTAACCGTCTAGTCCAAGTCTGACAACACTGCCTTTAATCAAGTTTTATATTCAAAGCAAGTTCTATTATATTATTTTTTTTACAAAACAAAGTATTTGAAATTATACCATTTAATCTTGATGACAATCAAAAGTAGTTCTTTAAAAAAAATACATGATATCCAAAAACGAACCGCGGTTGTGTACAATGAAGTTAAAGATGTTTTCAAAGGGACTGTGTTTTATCGATATGTAAATATATATTTTTTTAAATAAAAATTACAATATAATTTAAAGTACTTTATTTTGTAAATAAACATAGCACATGTCTTTATTTACAAAATTTTAAATCACAAATTTGCAAATTAGATATTGGACACTTCATCCACTTTAGACAAGAATATCCTTATTTCAATTCACATCCTTACTCAGACTTTCAACGTCTTCTTCATCATCCCAAACTGACGAAAAGACGGTGGTTTATAAAGAGAAAAAATTATGTTTCGTACAACCTTACAAGAATTTGTGTCTGTGGAAGACGATTCGGATGGAAAGCTCAAAAAATGAGAAAGAAAACAAAAATATAACAATTGAACTGCTGTAATGTCGCATTTGTGACGAATTCGTCACAAATGCGACAAGAGTTATCGCATCTGTGACAAGAGTTGTCGTATTTGTGATGAAATGCGATAATGTTATCGCATTTGTGACGAAATGCGACAACTGTTGTCGCATTTGTGACGAAATGCGACAAATTTCGTCATAATGCGACAACAATGGAGGAAAATAGAGGAAATTGAAACGATACCATTACAGATGAAGAAAGAGACAAGACCAGCGAGAAAAGCAGACGTATAAGCTAAAAAACATACAATTTCTACGGGAAATTGAACATAATACTTCAATAATCTCAAAAATCGCTAACGATTGGTATTAGAAATTGAAGAAAATGAACTGAAGAAGAAGTTGAAAAGAAGAAGAAGAAGAAAAATAAGAAGAAGAAGAAGAAGAAGCGATGAAGCGGAAGAAGAAGAAGTAGGAGCAAATGGATCGATCGAATAGAACTGAGGGTAATTTTATCCAAAGTGGATGAAAGTGTCTAATTTGGTGAGATGGAAACTGTTGAAACACCTTTCCACATAATTTTGATTTGACAAAATTGTTTAAGTATAATTTAAAATACATATTCTAAACACACTAAGTTTAAATGCTTTGATTTATTCTACTAATGTGTTTGTTCAATGTTGAGTTAAAATTATTTATAAGACACAAGAATCAAATGGCCCAAGCCCAATACGGAAGTCAAGGCCCAAGTCAAACAACTCAGTACAACTCGGCCCGTGTTTGTCAAGACGTTGCCATTTTGAACAAAACGCAACTCAATAAAGAGAAGGATCTAGAAGACCTTCGGGAACAACTTCAAGATGAAGCCGCTGAGTATTTTCGACAAAACGTACAAGACAGCAGCTGGCAAATGAAAACCTTCAGATAAAGTATTTCTACTTTGGGTAAAGTTCAGACGACACAGTATGCTATCCAGTTGACTTTACCATAAAAGGAGAGACAGTCTGCTGAGCTGACCGAGGACAGAAGATACACAATTCTGATTGGCCGAGAACTCTGAGCAAGTCAGGATGACAACGACATGTAGCCGTTTCCCTCCAACGGTTATTTCGAAATTCGAAATGACCGATGCCCAGACGTCTCTATAAATAGTGCCATCAGAAGCTTCACTCCATACAGAACTTGATCAAGCCATTACGCTGACCAAATTTCTACAAGTTCTGCAAGCAAAGAAGCAAAGCAAAATCTTACACTACAATTCTTATATCTGTGTAAAAGTCTAGAGTGATTGTTTCAATCGTCTAAAGTGTCTTAGCAAATATTTGTATAGGACAAAACACTTATCATTTCTAGAGATAGAAAGGAGAGGCTGAGTACTCGGTTTTAGTACTCAGCGTGAGATTAGGATTGAGTAGAGGTATAGAGGAAGGTACTCTTGTCATACTCAGTTGTTGATATTGTAAAAGGTTTGAGGCTCTACCTTTAAAGAGCTCAGTAGAGGATTCGAAATCTCGGAACGTGTTCCGGGGACAGGACGTAGGCTTAGAAGAAGCCGAACCTGGATAAATCTGCTGAGTGAAGTATTTCTTACCTTTAACTCCCTATATATATTGCTTGCTTAAAATAACCAAAAACTGACCAAGTAAAGAGGTCAAGTTGAGTTGTGCGCGTTGAACGTCTGAGCTCAGGAATAGACTCTAAGTGCTATCTCCTGACTCAAGCTAAGAAACTGACCTAGTCACCAGTTGACTAAGCCAGTATCTTGCTGTTTACTCAGCGCCGCTATTAAAACCTTTTTCCTTAGAAAAAGAAGTCTGCCCTAATTGCAAAAAAGTTTAAATAGTTCCTAACCCCCACTTGGAACTATACTTGCAACCTTACAAGGGACCAACAAGTGGTATCAGAGCTCAAAAGCTCACTTTAAAAGGTCTAACAACCTTGAGCTGATCCCTACCATGGGCGAAAACAGCACTCGGTTTCTCCCTGGAAACCAAACAACTCAAATACTGCCTGAGGGGTTGTCCATTACTAGGCCTCCCCTATTCTTCGAGTCAAACTATACCTTCTGGAAGAATAGGATGAAAAACTTCATTCAGGCTACAAACATGAGTGCCTGGCTATCTATAGTCCAAGGCCCATTTGTACCTGTCGAGGTTGTGGCTGGCCAAACAGTTGTAAAAGCTGAGGCCAAATGGACAGAGGATGATCTTAAGAAGCTTCAAAATCACGCTTCGGCTATCAATATGCTTCACTGTGCGCTCGATGCTGCAGAATATAATAAAATCTCAGGTTGTGAGTCGGCACAAGAGATCTGGAAAAAGCTGGAAGTCACCTACGAGGGAACCAATAAAGTAAAGGAGTCCAAGGTGAATCAGCAGATGAGACTATACGAGCTGTTCGAGATGAACAATGATGAGGGCATTTCAGACATGAATGCAAGGTTTACCAACATCATTAATGAGCTCAAGAGACTTGGGAAAATCTTCACTGAGGAAGAACAAGTCAAAAAGATACTCAGGAGTCTGCCTAAAGACTGACAAGCAAAGAAGACAGCAGTTGAGGAAGCTCAGGATTTAACCACCTACAAATATGACGAACTCATCAGTTCATTGCTGACCCATGAGATATCCATGAAAAACTTTGAGGTGAAGGAAAAATCTGAAGACAAGAAGCAGAAATCCCTTGTCATGAAAGATGACTCCACTGACGGGAGCTCAACTGATGATGAGGAGATGGCCATGTTCACAAGGAAGATGAAAAGGCTATTCAGGAAAAATGATAAATACTCCAAGAAGCCTTACAGAAAGTTTGATAAGTATAAAGCTGACTCAAGCGACAGTAAATACAAAAAGGACAGCTCAAAGCCCATTACATGCTTTGAGTGCCATCAAACCGGCCATATTAAGTCAAGCTGCCCCACACTGAGGAAAGACAAGAAGAGTGGCAAGAAGGCAATGGTGGCTACTTGGAGCGACAGTGATGAGTCTTCATCAACAGAAGCTGAGGCCACCGAGTCAGCAAAGATATGCTTCATGGCTGACGAACTTACTGAGCCATGCGTCTCTGATCATGCTGACCCCTCCGTTGAAACTAACGATGAGGAGCAATCAAATGAGGTAATATCACTTTCTCTGCTTAGAAACGAAATGGGTAATGTCCTGAGTGATCTCTATACACTTATCAAAAAGTGTAATAAGAAAATTAGAGCACTCAGCAGGCGCTGTGATGAGGTTGAAGAGGTCAAACTGAGTGATCTCAGATACATCCTTCAGGACAACTCAACGTTGCATGATAACATGAAAATCATACATGAGTCTGTCTCTGAAGTCCAATCAGTTTCAAAGAAACTGAGAAAGGAAGTCACAACTATCCAGAACCAATTAAAGGTTCCAATTAAAAGAAACATTCCTCTGAGAACTCAGTACCAAGGTACTCAGCAGAGATGGAATCCCCAGTGAAAAGTCCAGTGTGACTTTTGTGGGAAGTTAAGGTGTGCTGGCACGCTCAGCACTGGGGTGCTGACAAGTCAGTGAAACATCCTAAACAGAAGGTCAGCTGTGACTTCTGTGGAAAGAATGGCCATACTGTCCATGTATGTCGCCATAAAATAAAATATGATGCTTTACCTGTTGCAGCTAACAAGCAAGGACCCAAAAAGAATTGGGTACCTAAAAGTAACTAGTTACAATGCAGGTAAGCCTGAGGTGTGCTGAGAAGTCAAAGATGTGGTATATTGACAGCGCATGCTCAAGGCATATGACGGGTGATGAAACTCAGTTCATCACGTTTGAGCGTAAACGAGGAGGGAGCGTAAGTTTTGGAGACAACAAGAAGGGTACGATAGTAGGGTCAGGAACCATTGGAGGTAATCCTACTATTGAATCTGTCTCCCTAGTCAGCGGACTCAAATATAACTTACTCAGTGTAGCTCAGCTATGTGACAATGGGAGAAAAGTTATATTTGATGCTACTGGATGTAAAATATACGAGGTTAAAACAAATGAGTTAATATTAACTGCCCCTCGAATAGATAATGTCTTTATGCTAAATTTAGAGAAAAAGTTTTCAAAAACTGTGTGCTTAGTGTCAAATGAAGAAAATTCCTGGCTATGGCACAGGAGACTTGGTCATGTAAGCATGGACCTCCTGGCCAAACTAGCAAGAAAGCAATTGGTTGAGGGACTGCCTGAACTTAAATTTGAAAAAGATAAATTATGCCACGCCTGCCAAGCTGGAAAACAAACCAAACAATCTTTTCATAGCAAAAACATTGTCTCAACTAAGCGTCCGTTAGAGTTACTACACTTGGATCTCTTTGGTCCAGTCCAGCCGCTGAGTCTGGGTGGAAGAAGATTTTCCTTGGTCATTGTAGATGACTTCTCTCGGTATACGTGGGTTATCTTGCTGACCAGCAAGGATGAGACCTTTGAGACATTTTCAAATTTGGTTAGAAAAATTGAAAATGAAAAAGACCTAAAATTAGCTCACATCCGTAGTGATAACGGTGGAGAATTCAAAAACCAAAAGTTTGTTGAATTCTGTGAAGCCAGCGGCATTGACCACAATTTTTCTGCTCCTAGAACACCTTAGCAAAATGGGGTTGTAGAAAGGAAGAACAGAACTCTGGTTGAAATAGCCAGGACAATGCTGGATGAGCATAGGCTTCCAAAGTATTTTTGGGGAGAGGCTGTTAACACAGCATGCTATATTCTTAATAGGGCTCTAGTTAGACCTATATTAAAGAAAACCCCTATGAACTTTGGAAAGGACGAAAGCCCAATATTGGATACTTTCGTGCCTTTGGCTGTAGATGTTTTATTTTAAATACCAAAGATAGCTTAGAAAAGTTTGATTCAAAAGCTGATGAGGCTATCTTTTTGGGCTACTCAACAAACAGCAAAGCATACAGAGTTTTTAATAAGCGAACTCAAGTTTTAGAAGAGTCAGTACTTGTAGAGTTCGACGAAACTGACCCTGCAGGTAGATACCAGCCGCTGACCGAAGATGATCCACACTCAGTAACCACCGCTGACCAAGAACCAGCTACTGAGTCATTCACTAAAAGGCTGACCAAGAGTAAGAGTGAACCTAAGATTACTTTTACTGACCTATCTACTTCTGCAGAGATTGTTGAAACAGAAACATCACAAGACATAAATCTACCTAAAGAGATAAGGATCCCAAGAGGGCACTCAGAAAGTGCAATCCTTGATTCTGCTGGGAATACCCTGATGACGAGGAATCAACTCAGGAAGTACCTCAGCAATGTCGCTTTCGTCTCAGTGCAAGAACCGAAGAATTTTGCTGAAGCTGAGTACGATGAATTCTGGATGAACGCAATGCAAGAGGAGCTTGATCAATTCAGAAGAAACGATGTATGGGAGCTAGTGCCTCATCCAAAGAGTCAAAGGACCATTGGAACAAGATGGGTCTTCAGAAACAAGATGGATGAACAAGGGAATGTAGTCAGGAACAAAGCGAGGCTTGTAGCTCAGGGCTACAGTCAGCAAGAAGGTATTGACTACGGTGAGACCTTTGCCCCAGTGGCAAGGCTAGAGGCAATTAGAATTCTATGTGCATATGCATCGTACATGAACTTTAAATTATTCCAAATGGATGTCAAAAGTGCATTCCTTAATGGAGTTATAAACGAGGAGGTTTATGTAAATCAACCTCCAGGTTTTATGGACCCTAAGTTCCCAACCCATGTTTTCAAACTCAAAAAGGCTCTGTACGGCCTCAAGCAAGCACCACGTGCTTGGTATGAGAGGCTGACCAGTTTCCTGCTGACTAGAAAATACGTCAGGGGTAAAGCTGATACAACCTTATTCATTAAGAAAAAGGGTAAAGATACCCTGCTGGCCCAAATTTATGTTGATGATATAATATTTGGTGCAACTAACGAATCAATGTGCAAGGAGTTTAGCCAGCAAATGCAGACTGAGTTTGAAATGTCCATGATGGGAGAACTCAACTTCTTCCTCGGTCTTCAAATTAAACAAGGAAAGAATGGCATTTTCATCAGTCAAGCCAAATATGCCAAGGAGATATTAAAGAAATATGATTTGGAAAATTGCAAGCCAATATCCACTCCTATGGGCACTGACACTGTCCTCTGCACTGACGAGAATGGTAAGTCAGTAGACAGCAAATTATATCGAGGTATGATAGGCTCTCTACTTTACTTAACAGCCAGTAGACCGGACATTCAGTTTTCAGTATGCTACTGTGCTAGATATCAATCTAACCCTAAGGAATCTCATTACATTGCTATAAAAAGAATCCTTAGATATTTGCAAAGCTCAGTGAACGCAGGTTTATGGTATCCAAATACTCATGATTTTACACTCATCGGATACACTGACGCTGACTATGGACGGGATAAGCTAGAACGTAAAAGCACCTCTGGAGGATGTCACTCCTTAGGAAGCTGTCTTGTATCCTGGTTCAGCAAAAAGCAGGCGTCAGTAGCCTTGTCTACCAATGAAGCTAAGTACATTTCTACTGGTCATTGTGTTGCTCAAGTCCTATGGATTAAGCAACAGCTTGAAGACTATGGTGTTCAAACGAAGACAATTGAAGTCAAGTGTGACAACAAAAGTGCAATTGATCTTTCAAAGAACCCAATTCAACACAACAGAATGAAGCATGTCAGCAGCAGGCATCACTTCATTAGAGACCATGTACTCAAGGGTGAGATCAAGCTGACCTTTGTCCTAACGGACGAACAGCTTGCGGATATCTTCACGAAGCCACTGGCTCGTGAGCAGTTCAGCATACTGAGAGAAGCTATTGGTATGTTTAATCCTCTTCAGTAAATTCCTATGCTAAATGAATATGAATGCTGAGTGAATTATTATGCTGAATGATTGATTGTTTGCTGAGTAACTCATCGAAACTGACTGAACATCAAATACTGAGTAAACTTGCACACTGAGTAAATTAGTTTAAACTTAAACTTTAAAATCATCCGTAAATGCAATACTGACCACTCAGAATATCAAACGCTTGACATTCTAAACGTTGAGTGTTAGATCCGTTAGCATAAATGCAATAGCACGCGTATAGCCCTAGGATGACGTATTCGCCGTATGTGTCATAAATGCCAGGATCTTTGTCGGTACACAATCCCAAGGCAAAACTAACACATGGATTTGGTTAAATCCACACCGCTCATTCCATCTATAAATAATGGGTAATTTCCCATCTTTTATTCTTTACGCTTAATCAAATCCTAAGGCAAAGAAACTCTTTCTCTCTCAAGATCCTTCTAAACCTTCCCCATCCTTGAAAATGACTAAGATATCCTGCAACGTCTCCGGTGCCGGCCACCAAAAGACTAACTCCGATGAACCTACTGGAAATGCTCCTACGCCGAGCAAAGGAAAAACTGGCCAAACCTCTGGTCAAGGAAAGCCTGTGAAAGTCCGAACCTACTCCAAAGTTTTTGAGAACGTACGAGAATGGAAAGTTGAGCCCTCCAGATGGGTCTCAGAACACTTCGTACAGAGCGAACAACCTTTCTGCGAATGGATGGACTGGGCTGTTTTCGGTTAGGGATGAAACCTATCCTGACCTAGTGAGGGAGTTTTACCACAACCTCAAAGTTGCAAATGACAACACTGACTACCTGTGCACTGAGGTGAAAGGCAAAACCATCTTCGTCAACCCTCTCTACATAGGAAATCTTCTCAGGCTAAAAACTGAGGGAGCAAGGCTGAGAAGATCGGGAGATCAGGATAAAACTGACTATGCACACAAATTTTGCAAACCTGAGGGTCACTCAGGAGAAGTCTCAGCTTCATCAATGGGTCAACACCAGAAGATGGCTCACTACTTGCTGACCTACTTCATCTACCCGAAGATCAACTGCACTACATCAGCGATAAATTTCGAGCAGTGCTTTATATGGCACATGCTGACGTACACTCCCATCAACATGCCCGTCTTTCTCGTTGCTGGTTTCCTTCGAAGCACTGGCACGATGCGGCTTGGTTCAATCATCACCAGAATCCTGATTGACCACAAAGTTGACCTCGAAGGTGAGGAGAAGACTCGAGGAACTGAGATAACAGCTTCCTCGCTGAGGGCACTAAAGTTTGGACAGCCCTTGAAGAAAGGAAAAGTTGCTGCTGCTGCTGGCCAAGCTGAAGAAGCTGCTGAGCCAAAGAAAGGAAGAAGGACTAAGGCCCCAGCTTCCCGCAAGAGGAAAACTGCTGAGACTCCTTCTAAAAATGTTGAGTCTCCAGCAAAGAGGCAGAAGTCAGCTGGTAAGCCAGCTGAGAAAAGAAGCAGGCAAGGTGAGCCTGGAACTGAGGAAGCTGTGGAGCAACCTCAAAAGAAGCAGAAGTCTTCAACACTGACTCCACTCAACACTATACCTACTGATTTCATTGTACCGGATGACTCTCACTTCACCCAGTGTCAAGGTACAACAGCTGAGTCAGAAGAACATGAGGTATAATTAGATGATCACTTCATCTCTCAAGTTGAAGAAGAACTTGACGGTGACAGTACCAAAGAAGAAGAAGAAGAAGCCAGCGGTCAGGATGACGCTGAGGATTCTGAGGAAACAGCCAGTGAGTATGAGGCTGAGGATGTTGATATTGGGTTAGTTGCTGGTGATAAGCATGCCAATACTGAGTTGGCTGCGGGAGTTGAGCAAGTACTTGACCAACACACTGTTGATCAACTTGAAGAGCAAGCTGACCAGACTCATACTGAGCAACAAGAATCTTCCCCTTCTCACTCAGGAGAACCTGATCATATTGTCACTCCACCTCGTAGAAGGCGAAAGTTGGTCAAGGCCAGTGAGAAGCTAGTCAGTGAACCTCCTGTGCAACTACCAACTCTTCCTGACTTTGTCGTCTCAAAGACAACTAAGGACCCTTCTACCGTCAAACTTAAGTTTTTCAAACGCCAATCCACTTCCACTACATCGGCATTAGAAAAACAAGCCTCTGTTTCTTCTCAACAGGAACATGCCGACCCCAATGCTTCTGCAACATCAACCAGTCAGGTTGAGCCATCTACTGTTCATGCTATTTCCTCAAGCATGGTGCTAACTCCACACACCTCTGCCGTCAGCACGGACAGTATTCGCATTACAACTTCTCCAACTCAACTCTCTGCCGATCAATCAACCATCCCACAAACACAAGTGCAGATTGGTTCATCACTTCCAGTCACGGACCTGGTAACTCCTTTCACTCCTCTTCCTTCCGGTCATACTGATGTCCCTGAAGGTTCACAAAGCCATCTAAATGCCACTGAGTCCGGCAAAAAGATCATTGACTCAGTGCAAGCATTAATCAGAGACCTTCAACATTCCACCTCTCCTGCTGCTGGATCTTCAATTCTTGAGACCACCCAGCTTTCCCAGGTCACTCAGCTTCTCAACGAGGTTAAGGGACTCAAGGATCTGCTGAACGTCGTCTTATCCTTCCAAGCCCAGCAAGCTAAGCAGGAATCAATTACCAAGTTGGTTGAGATCCAGCTGACAACCGTGCAACACCTGAACTCTCTCCATCAACAAGTCCAGAAATTGTCAGCTGTGAACATTGACTATGCCACTTCATCTGAAATCAAAATGCTCTTTGCTCAGCTTCATACTGAGCAACTTAAGACCAACGAGCAAATGGTGTCGTACAGTCAGTGCTCAGTAGAGCAAATTGGTGAGGCTATAAGGTTGCTTAATCTGAATAAGCAAGAGATGGATACTGACGCAATAAAGCAGAACGAGATGATGACTCTCGCACAACAAACTTTCAATCACATTCGTCATAACAACATCCAACGTTAGTATTACGACATAGCTCTCTTAAAAACCTTTCACCAAATCTTTGCTGGCCTTACTGAAGCTCTTATCTGGCAAGGCAAAGCTCAATCGTTCAGTGTAAATATGCTCAGTGCTGCTGATCTCAAAGTACCCGATGAGGTATCAGCTGATGGAGTTGCCATTTTTGATGGCGTAAATGAAACCGCTGAGAAGCTTAAGGAGCTGTCCCAAGAACTGACTCGCGCTGTATTAACTGATGCTTTCAGACTTCCTCCTCCTGATGCTGACAAAACGGGGGAGAAAGAACATGCAGCTAGAGCTCAGCATGAGCGAAGTCATGAGCGAAGTCAGTCATCGCAACACAAGAAAAAGAAATAGATAGGCTAGCCCAGTTTTAGACTGAGTCACTTGTAATCTAATTCTATTTGCCTTATCTATAAAAATTTTTTGCTGTGTAATTACTGACTTCTATCTATATATCATATTTGCATCTCTTATTCAAATCCTGATTTATGATATATGTTATTAAGTACTGAGTCATTATGTATCTTCAATTAAATCAGCTATGTTTAATACTTGTAACATTTATTGACTAAATGATATGCTGATAACATGTTTGACATTGACCTATGTGTTTATAAAACATTCTGATAAGAACCCATTGAACAACAAATTACTCAGCGCACTCTATATGATTAAACCTTCCGCTTAATACTGAGTAAATTGAATATGTTGATATAGCTGACCTATATCTGAAAACTGACCTTAGACTTACTCAATTAATCCTTCGAATGTTTAAGAGTAAAACTAAGTCAGTAGCTCAACCCTTACGGGGGAGTTTGCTAAATTATACTAGGTCAACTATCATGGGGGAGCTCATACTGAGTTCCTCACTGAATAGTTTTGCCAACATCAAAATGGGGGAGTTTGTTGAAACACCTTTCCACATAATTTTGATTTGACAAAATTGTTTAAGTATAATTTAAAATACATATTCTAAACACACTAAGTTTAAATGTTTTGATTTATTCTACTAATGTGTTTGTTCAATGTTGAGTTAAAATTATTTATAAGACACAAGAATCAAATGGCCCAAGCCCAATACGGAAGTCAAGGCCCAAGTCAAACAACTCAGTACAACTCGGCCCGTGTTTGTCAAGACGTTGCCGTTTTGAACAAAACGCAACTCAGCAAAGAGAAGGATCTAGAAGACCTTTGGGACAACTTCAAGATGAAGCCGCTGAGTAGTCTCGACAACACGTACAAGACAGCAGCTGGCAAATGAAAACCTCTAGACAAAGTATTTCTACTTTGGGTAAAGTTCAGACGACACAGTATGCTGTCCAGTTGACTTTACCATAAAAGGAGAGACAGTCTGCTGAGCTGACCGAGGACAGAAGATACACAATTCTGATTGGCCGAGAGCTCTGAGCAAGTCAGGATGACAACGACATGTAGCCGTTTCCCTCTAACTGTTATTTCGAAATTCGAAATGACCGATGCCCAGACGTCTCTATAAATAGTGCCATCAGAAGCTTCACTCCATACAGAACTTGATCAAGCCATTACGCTGACCAAATTTCTACAAGTTCTGCAAGCAAAGAAGCAAAGCAAAATCTTACACTACAATTCTTATATCTGTGTAAAAGTCTAGAGTGATTGTTTCAATCGTCTAAAGTGTCTTAGCAAATATTTGTATAGGACAAAACACTTATCATTTCTAGAGATAGAAAGGAGAGGCTGAGTACTCGGTTTTAGTACTCAGCGTGAGATTAGGATTGAGTAGAGGTATAGAGGAAGGTACTCTTGTCATACTCAGTTGCTGATATTGTAAAAGGTTTGAGGCTCTACCTTTAAAGAGCTCAGTAGAGGATTCGAAATCTCGGAACGTGTTCCGGGGACAGGACGTAGGCTTAGAAGAAGCTGAACCTGGATAAATCTGCTGAGTGAAGTATTTCTTACCTTTAACTCCCTATATATATTGCTTGCTTAAAATAACCAAAAACTGACCAAGTAAAGAGGTCAGGTTGAGTTGTGCGCGTTGAACGTCTGAGCTCAGGAATAGACTCTAAGTGCTATCTCCTGACTCAAGCTAAGAAACTGACCTAGTCACCAGTTGACTAAGCCAGTATCTTGCTGTTTACTCAGCGCCGCTGTTAAAACCTTTTTCCTTAGAAAAAGAAGTCTGCCCTAATTGCAAAAAAGTTTAAATAGTTCCTAACCCCCCCTTGGAACTATACTTGCAACCTTACAAGGGACCAACAGAAACAAAGTGAGTTAGATATGTAAATGGACCCTTTTAGTTGGGCTAGATTTGTAATTAGCCCTATTATTTTTTTTACAAAACAAAGTATTTGGAATTACACCATTCAATCATAATGACAATCAAAAGTAGTTATTTTTAAAAAAAAATATATATGATATCCAACCGCAGTTGTGTACAATGAACTTAAAGATGTTTTCGGAGGGACTGTGTTTTAAACATAGCACATATCTTTATTTACAAACTATTAAATCACAAATTTACAAATTAGACAACCATTGCAAATTAGACAAACCACACGTGTTTGTTTATGTAATTTTTCTAAGAAGCTTAATGTAATAAAAATAAAAAAAACTCAATTTATCAAAATTAGAAACAATGAAGAGCCCTCGAAATACTTATTTGATAAATATTTTATATCATAAAATAGTTTAAAAAAACAAGTAAATCATAAAATAAGCAAAGAACATATTCTTGAACTACCAATGAGCAAAGAACATTCTCTTTGAGTTCCTACACCGAACTTCATGTACTTTATTCACTCCTCCTCATTGATCTCTTAGCAAGGAAAACACTTGTTAGAACATTCTTATTGTTGGACTGCAAAGATTCCTCTAAAATTTTCAATTCCTATAATAAAATTAAAATAGATATGAATTATAATCATATAAATCTAGCAACAAGAAATTTATTCAATTAAGTTGTTTAGCAAAGAGAAGAACATACCTCGGCTGCACCAACATGAACAACCATCACTTTAAGTGAAGTAAGATCTTGAATATTGGCAGAATTGAGCAGAGCACCACAATGAATGGTAGATAATGGTTTCACCTCCAAATTATCTGTTACCATATATGTTACCTTCTCTTTCACAAATCCACCTGAACTACTCCCTTCCACAAATCCTCCGAGACAGGTATATGCGAATGCTTTTTTTTTCATTGAATCATTGTTATTGGTTAAACGAGAAGGTTTTGGATTTAGAATGCGATCTAAACCTTCTGATGATTGAAAGTAAGATTTGTTGAGTGATTTAATGCTATTGTAGAAATCAGCTATGCTGCCTATCATGCTCTTGCCGTTCAAGAGTTTAAGTACCATTCCTAATGGTAAAGACATGAGGCTCACCAGAAAATCTACAAATTCCTTATTTGCTTCTGCAAATATCACTTTACTGTCTTTTTTGTTTATGATAAGCTTTAGTTTTAGCTTGGAATTAGGTAAGAAAAAAGCTTTTGCACCGATGAAAGCCATGCGCAGATCTTCTGATGTACAATTGATTACAAGTTCAATATCCAGTTTAAGAAATGGTACAAAGAAAGAAATCTAGGATTTATAGATAGTCAAAATGATGATACAATAGCTTTGAACGCCATTGATGAAAATCCTTGTAAAAGAATTAACTAACCCTAGAGAAACCAGAAAACGCAGCAAAAGGAGGTTAGAAAAGAAAAACTCCCAATGATCATAAACTCCGATCAAAATGTGCATAAACACAAAACGAAAACAAAAACACAAGCTAAAATTAATAAACACGAACTTTAATTGATAGAAAATAATATCTTTAGGAACATGAAAGAAGAAGAAAGATGAGATCTTTGACATATCTAACTGATATTACCTGGTTGAATTCTCGTTGGAGCTCCACCTATGGGGGGCGCTATTGGGTTCGGCCGAGGGGTCTCCGATGCTAAAGTCAGTACAGTGTATGAGATGATAAAACAAAAGCACGAAGTAGGGTATTGGAATATGAGCTTGAGATGCAAGACTATTTATACTAGGTTAGGTGTAACCCTCAATTTGGTAACTAGAATGTCTCCATTAATGTCTCATTAATGGTGGTTACTGAGTTCATTCAAGTGTGACTGTTAGCTCATTAAAGGGTTATTACTTGCCTTTAATGATGTCGGTTTTCTCATGGGGAAGACGACGCCGACATTCTATGGGCGTATCGATCCCTGATGACGGGTCTCCCGAGACGCGGTGGTTACGAGACATGACGATATTTTGAGACTTAAACTTTATAAATTTTAATTTAAGAATTTGTTTTTTTTTTTAATTTAATTAATTAATTTCGCATAACAAAATTTATGTGGAAAGATAAACAACAGTTTTGTCAAATCTTCATCCAAATTAGATGAAATTTCATCAATTGAAATAGTTTAGAAACCGAATGTGACCGAATAATAGATCAGATGTAAAAAGACAAACTTATAAATAAATCAAATGCTAAATAACACTTTAAACCTAAAATATTTGTTAATTTTCATACACCTTTCACAATTTAATAAAGATAAGGCTAAAATTTGCTTAAATACAAATTTATTTTAACATACAAAAGTCATTTTATTCCTAACATTAATTTACCTAATACAATATTTGATAGAACTTATTTAACAATATTATCAAATTGGATCTTTTAAACAGATTTATCGATAAATTGAAATAATAAAGTAGTTTCGTGCATTTTAATAGGTGGTTGATAAATGCTTTAATAACATAGTACATATTGTTAAATTAACTTGCATTTTGAGAGATTTTTTACCGACATTTTGACATTTTATTACTAAGACAGTTTGTTTAAATTTTGTGATAGATACTAACGGAAAACATTCATTACTTTGTTAAACAATTCTAAAAAAACAATTATATTTTTAGAAAAACAATTCTAAGTTGTATAACGACCACAAGGTCTGAGCCACATCCATTGCTGTAGTCTGTAGCTGCTTTCATTCATCAATGGCAGTATCTTCGGTTTCTTTGAGCTGGGCTTCCACAACCTTATCCAAAAAGGTGTATTTCTCACCCTCTTCTTCTAAATATATGTTCAACCTTGACATTCAATTAATTTGAATTTGAATTTGAATTTGCAGTTGAATAATTTCCCTTGCTCAAATGAATTGCCTCGACCCTTTCCATTAGCTGCTAATTGCTCTTCCATTGAACAAAGTAAGATACCCAATTTCTATTAGCTATTCTTTTAGCCAGGATTCATTGATAGGGATACTTGTGGTGGTTTTTCTTGATTCATGGTGCTAAACTGAATTTTTTAGTGTTTTTACCCAAAAAAAATTGAAGTCCAATACACAATTTACATAGAAAATTTTACTATTTTCCTGCGAACAGCCGGTGTTTAACCCTCCCAAGCCCTCCTCTAGATCCATCCCTGGTATTTTGTATTGGAACACTCTGTCTCAGCACTCACATCTTACATCTGGACGCTATCCCTTTTGTTAAATAGACAAATATAAACACTGGTTATTAAATAAGCTTAATAGTTATCGGTCAGCATTTCAGCATAGGTAAAAAAATAATTAACAATAATTATCTCCAACACCCTTCAAAACCGGCTGTTAATTATGAAACCATATAGATAAGTTTTGGTGCAAAAATGTTCTTATTCGCTAATTTGTTGTAGGCAATTGCAGAAGAAGATTGTTACTATTAGGAGCTGGAACACTGGCAACAAGCTTACTCCCAGCAAGCCCCTTTTTAGCTCAAGGTGTCACATTATTACCTCCTTTTCTTATTACATTGAAATAGCAAGTTAAAACACATGTGTATTATGTTGGGATTGTACAGAGATACCGCAGAATTATCGGGCATTTGTCGACAAAAGAGATGGATATTCATATTACTACCCCTCAGATTGGATAGTAAGTTCATTTGTGAACTAATTAACATGTTCAACTTTGAATTAGCTACTTAAAGTGAAAAGGGTATTGTGAAATGGTTAGGATTTTGATTTCCGGGGGCATGATTCGGCGTTCAAGGACCGAACAATGCAGTTGCAGAATGTTAGAGTGAGGTTCATACCTACTGACAAGAAAGACCTTCATGATTTGGGATCAATGCAACAGGTATTTCAAACACTTTCATGCTTTTGCTCGCCTTTTCAAGTGTTATTAATGTCTCGGAAAATTCAGGTTGTTTCTGACTTGGTTGAGAAGATTTACGCTGCCCCGAATCAAAGAGCTACCATATTTGACGTACAAGAGGTTTGTGTATATATAAATAGAGTGTCTGTTATGTTACGTTATGTTCTGTTATGTTCAATTAGCAGCTAATAATTATATTCTTAGTAACATTTTAATGGGCGAATGCAGAGAAGTGAAGATGGGAAAAACTACTACACCTTTGAATATGAGCTTACATCTCCCAATTTCTCCAGTGTTGCCTTTGCAACCATTGGAATTAGCAACGGTAACGCCCCTTTCTCTCTTTCTTGTCTTACTAAAATGTCATCAACGCATTTTTCAGCCATCGGGTTGGTAATATTTAACAAATTAGACCAAATTTCATAAATTTTAAATATTAAAGCTCGTTTATTTGTTTAAGTATTGAACCGTTCACTGACTGTTAAGATAACGGGTATAAAAATTAATTCACAGCTTAATCTGAAAAATAAATGAATTTTGGGCTTAAATATGCATTGAGCCTTTAATCAATCAAGTAGTACAAATGTCGTTTTAAATTGATTCGTACAAATTTTATATATTTTTTAATTTTCAAATAGAAGTTTGAAATTTATAAACTATTGACGTCATTAAAAGTGGTTTGTGTGTGCAGGTAGATATTACACCCTAATCGTGGGGGCAAATGAAAGACGTTGGAAAAGATATCGCAACCAGCTTAAAATGGTCGCCGACTCTTTCAAGATGCTTGATATTTAATAGATGTCCTCATTGAAAAAAGCATCTCTACTTGTATATACTTACTAGAAAATTTGCCGTTGTTCTCCCTTCAACTTTATCACACAATGCCAAAGCAAATTTGCCAATTCAATAATGCAATTTTTTAATTACCATTCCTCAAACTGAAAACATTTCAGAAAGTGAAATTTGCATTTATTCATTTACAAGCGAAGGTGGAAACAAGATACATATATTCTTTATCAAATAATAAATAATAATAATAAGTGTCTATTTGGTTCTCATTTTCATAACTCTTTTTCGCTTTCTCATTCTAAAAGTGTCTAAAATGTTGAAGTAAGATTGAAAAACATATGCTTTTAGCAATTTTAAAAGTAAATATTCTTTATCAGATTGGTTGGTTCTCATACTTTAACAACAAAGTCTAAACAACTAAGATCAAACCATAAATATAAATGGCCTAACCAAACAGGCAAAATTATAGTATGCATTCTGATTTCAAGAGAAAAGAAAATGAACAAGTTAAACCAGAAAAAAGAGTTAAAAAAACCTATAAATTATCCGAGTGGTTATGTACATAGATTACAACAATTGCCTCCACATTTTCTTCCTCTTCGATCTAAACTTTCTTTCCTTTTCACAAACGTAAAAATTTACAGTGTAAAACACAAGCTAGTGGGAGTTGCAATAATTCACAAGAAAGCCACAAAAAAGAAACGCGAAACAACGCAAGAGGCACACCTGATTAAGGACTAAACTATCCCCTTTCCAACCCAATTTTCTGATTTAATCAACAAATAAATACACCATGGAGACAAAGCAACAACTATATCAACTCAGCCTCCTAAAAGAATATTATGCATTACCAACCTCCAAATCCTATTTCTAAACCCTAAATCAGAATGGCTATAATGGTCGGTGCCACCGCCACCTCGACCCTCCCGTTCAACCATACAAAAAAATTCTACAAGCCTCATCATTCTCGTCTGCACTCGCCGCTCTGGAAAATGTGTATAATTGCCAACAAATATCAACATTTCCAGCAAAGTAAAACGACTAATTAGAGCTATACAAAGGAACCATGCCCAAATGTCAAAACCCGAGCTATATAAGTCGATGCTGTCGCAAACCTTTCCCAAAGTGGGGTTGCATCAACCTGACGTACAAGCCATTCTTTGCCATCAAAGCATCATGGCTCCCTTCCTCCACTATTCGGCCTCCATTTAGAACCACTATATTGTCAACATGCCTCATCATTGCAGCTCGATGAGCTATTATAATGGTTGTTTTATTTCCCATAATCAATGTATCAAGTGCTTCTTGCACCACTCTACTTGACTCCGATTCAATGGATGAACTAGCTTCATCCAATAACAAAATGGGTGCATTCTTCAGCACCACTCGAGCAATCGCAATTCTTTGCTTCTGTCCCGGTGTCAAGTCCACACCCCTCATTCCCACAAGTGTGTCGTAACCGTGAGGCTGACTGCTGATGAAGTGGTGAGCATTTGCTATTCTAGCAGCCTCTTTCATCTCAGCTTCATTGGCGTTGTGCCGGGCATATATAATGTTTTCTCTTATGGTTGTCGGGAATATAACTGGTTCTTGCTGAACAAGACCTAAATGGCTCCTTAACCATCTCAAATTATAAAGTTTCAAATCCCGCCCATCTAACATGACTTGACCAGCAACTGGATCATAAAATCTCTGGATTAAAGAAATTATAGAGCTCTTTCCAGATCCTGAAACTCCTACCACAGCTACAGTTTGTCCACCATTTACTTTGAGAGTGAAATTGCTCAACACCAACATTTCGGGGCGAGTTGGATAACAGAAATCTACATTCTTCAACTCTAAGCTCCCATAAACATTAGGTGGCTTCAGGGCTGAGCTATCATCAGGATCTATCTTGGGCACTCTATCTATAATTTCAAAAACTGAAATGAGAGATTTCCTCCGTTTAAGAATGTATGGGGCCAATCCAAAAGGCTCAACTAGCGCAAATGTTGCAAATGAGAAAACCATATACTCCTTGAGAGCTGTAGGCAGATCAATATACTTTTTCTTTACAGCATATGCAGTATACCAGAGAAGAAGGGCATTGCAGGCAAAAAGAAGAAATTGTGAAAAGCCAAAGGCGAAACCAATGGCCATTCCATGGAGAAAACTCTGCTTGAATATTTTCTTTAGTTGCAACCTATATAGCTCCATTACTTTGTTACCAGCACAGAATGCTACGACAGTGTAAATGTTTCTAACTGCATCCTCAAGGACCAACGATGCCTTCCTGTGCATCTCCTGGATGCCCCGTGAAAATCCAGCAAGCCACAACTTCTGCAATATTTCATTTGACCACCATTCAGTATTTTTGCAAAGAAAAGTAGCATATAAGAATTCTTCATTTATCAAAATTTAAGAAAACAAAAAGGCTGAACCTTTTTTGTGAAAAAAAAAGAATAAACTTCTTCACTGATCAACTACAGACATAATAATGACTCGCATTTAAATTGATCTAAAATTCTAGTAGCTTTCCTTAGTTCCCTATTTTTTAAATATGTAAGAGAATCTCCAAGAGACTCTTAGTTCACTATCTAAAAATAATATAAACAATTAATTAACTCTTAGTTATTTGAGGAGTGACTAATACATATCATCATCTCCAACAATACTCCTCACATTCACTCCTTATTTATTATTTTGTCATTAAAATTATTAAGTATTGTTATATTTACAAATAGTGAGAGGAGAGAGACTCAATAATAAATTATTAATAAAAAATGAAATAAGGAGGGGACTAGGAGTGGAGCGAGGCTCCTCAATAATAGAGAGGATGAAGAGGCTTTTAGTGATTTGAGAAGTCACTAAGACACTGCTGGAGTTGGATTTTAACACTCTCTCCTCAAATTTTAACTTAAGAGGCTGTTGGAGATGCTATGACACTAGGAAATTAAGACAGGACACCACTAGACTAGCTGAATGTTGTATTCAACATTTCTTTTCTTGGTTGACCTTAATTGCAGTTTTAGCAATTACACACTACAGTTGGAATTGAAGCACAACAATCATGAGAATCGAAGGATGCTGTATCATCAGACCACTAAAAACTCATGAATTTTTTTTTTTTTTTTGTATTATCCCCAATGAAAACAAACATCAATTGTCACACTAGATACAAAAACTGATAGAAATGCTAATGGGTCTAGCGAATGGTTATCAGATGTGAGTAAGTGAATGAAGGTGTGGAGGGTTTACCATAGGAAATGATAGAGACCATGACTGAAAACAAACCTCATTGTCACACAATATACCAGAACTGATGGAAACGCTAATGGGCCTTGTGAGTAAGGGAATGAAGGTGTGTTGAGTTTACAAGGAGTTTGTTATGGAGAGGGACAGTACTGATGAGCTGGCTATAGGGGAAAGGAAAGTTATGACAGACAGGTTTGTTAGAGGGGCAAGGGTGGAACAAGGCAAATGTTTGATAATTCTGTTTGGCTTTTCACTGCAATGCAGGGAGGAGAGCTTAGTTCATTATGATCTAAGCTCTTAGCTGTATTTTCCAGTTGTGTTCACTTTCTGGTTACAGCATTCACTTGGAGATATTGCAAAAATAAACTTCTTAAACCACTATTTATGTGTTTTTACTTGTTGATTGAACATTTTATCAAGAACTCTGTTTCAAAATTCATAATCCTTACTTTTTTATATTAAAATGCAATTCTGAAAAACTTGCCCGTTTCTGTCAGAATCAATAATACAATCAAACGACTTTTCTGTACGTAGAAATTGGACTAGTCATCCTCGTAGAAAGTAGAAAACAAACCAAAATTTGAAATTGCAATTTCATGAAGTGCAGAAAAGTCCATCTTACGGTAAAGAAAAGAATTAGAGAGGAAATTGACTGAATGACTGGTAAAAAGTAGACACTAAAAGGACTCTTAAGACGACCATATATTTTGTTTTTATTCATGTGTAGTAGCCAACTATGTAGGCTAATAGAATAACAATCCAAACCGTTAATTCATTCACAAAATCAGAAAAATATGTTGAAAAAATGAACAAACAATGAAGATACATTAATTCCAAAAGCAGAACAGAACATGCAAACCTGTGCTACTGCAGAAACCATAAGAATTGGCAAGGTCGCCAAAGCCACAAGAGCTACTCGCCATTCAAGTAGCATACCAATGACAACAGCCACAATAACAGCAGTACTATCCTGTATAAATATTGAAAGTCGGTTGCTAAATGCTGCTCGGACAAATGTAGCATCATTTGCCAACCGCATGGACAATGTGTCAGCACTGTTCTCTTCTTCATCAAACCATCCAACTTCATTCCGCAGCATAGCTGTTACAATGGGCACAAAATAAGGTAAAGCTCATATACTGAATTTTGTATTTTGTAATGTTCTTTTCCAAGTACCTAACAACAAGGACAGAGATCATTTACCTGAGAACATCATTCTTCGGACTCGTTCGGTCATTTTTTCACCCATAATACCAAAATAGAAATGCTGCAAAAAATTTGCAACCACTGTCACTACACCCATGCAGGCAATTATCAAGCACCACTTGTTTACATCCTCCTGCAAGTGATGACGCCCAGGTCTATAATATGCTGTCACAATCAATGCAATAACATAAGCAAGAAGTGGATTAAAAGAACCAAAGATAGCAGCACCAATGCTTCCTAACACAGCATAGAGCCACTCTGCAAAACTAAGTTCAGCCAGTCTCCAAAAGGATGGAGCTTCCTGATGTTTTGCATCCCTTGCACTCTTGTATTTAGTAGGGATGTCATCAGAATGACTATGGGGCCTACTAAAAGTCTGTGAATGGGAACGCTCATTTTTAGGATCTGATGTCAAAAGCGGTGATACTGGTGATTCAGGATCTGATCCATTTGATTTTTGTCGATTTGCAGACTGGACATCAATCTTGGGTAACTCTGGCAGTCTCATTTCAAAACTATCCTGTCTTTTTATTGATGGTTCCTTGTCAGCTTCATCCACGGGAAGACCATTTTCCATCATCTTCTCTGGTGGCGGGCTTCGAGTTTTGGGTGATTCTTGAGAGTTAAAGTTGCTATCTGGATGCCGTGTTACACCAGGTATTCTCTGAAGGGAGGGTGATTTCATCATTTTGGGAGAGGACGGCTCTTGGAAGCTGTGACTGGCAGACGAATCCTTTTCAATTTGAAAAGTGTCCATGTAATTTCTTGCTGGCATTCTGGAGAAAGATATGCAGCATATTTGTAATTATTCTAGCATATCAATACATTTTTAGAACACAAGAAAACCATATATTTCAAAATGGAAGTCATATTCACAAAAAATATTGTCATAGTGGAGATTGTTGCCAGGTTATACCTCCTTGGCAGTTTGGCGGCTTCTTCACATTTAAGCAGTTCAGCATATAGACCATCTAAGTTTAACAGTTCATCATGTGTACCCATTTCAACAAGTTGACCTTCCTCCATAACGGCTATGTAATCAGCATTCCTAATAAGACTGAGACGTCGAGCTATTATGATGGTTGACCGTCCCAACATGAGGAGATCTAGAGCCTCCTGCACAGCTCTCTCAGCTTCAAAGTCAAGACCACCAGTAACCTCATCTAGCAGAAGAATTGTAGGATTCAGAAGCACTGCTCTAGCAATAGAAAGTTTAATTTTTTGCTCCTCTGTCAAAGATAAACCAGCTCTTCCCACCTAAAATGCAGAATGATTAATCTCTCGAAAGAGTGACCAAAGATGGAACAATAAATAACAAAGGTTTAAGCAATCATTTATTCTTGTTAGATATACCTGCGTATCATAGCCTCTCTCGAGTGAGCTGATAAATGTATGTGCATGTGCTATCTTGGCAGCCTCTTCAATCTGATCAAAAGTAGCTTCTCGTCCATAAGCAATATTATCCTTGATACTCAAACTGAGCAAGGCAGGTTCCTGGGTGACTAGTCCTATTAGGCTTCTAAGCCATTCCAGTTTCAGGTTTTTAATATTTTCTCCGTCTAAAAGAACTTCTCCTGCATGGCAAAGAAAAAATGAAAAATAGATGGAATATAAATGAAAATTAAATTGCCAATTCACTGGAACTTCAGACTAAGAATATGAGACTCAAGGAAGTACCTAAAGTGGGATCATAAAACCGTTCCATGAGAGGGATAATACTGCTTTTCCCAGAGCCATTTCTACCAACGAGTGCCACAGCCTTTTTAGCTGGTACAGTGAGGTAAAATCCACTCAAGATTGGGATCTCAGGACGAGACAGATAGCTAAAATACACATTGCGGAACTCAATATTTCCTTGCACTGAAACTAGGGTATTCCCATCTTGATCAACTGTGGATGATGATCGGCTTATCATCTCATAAAGTCTATAGGCAGCAATCCGTCCTTGGTCAAAAGAATAAAAATTTGTTGCTGCTTGGTTCAGTCCGCTAGGAGACACAACATGGCAAATAAGAATGTATAGAGAAGATAAAATACTAACAACAGAGAAGAACAAGACGCTTACAGGCCACTCAATATTACAGCAAATAGGGCTGTTATTATTTCACCACCATGGGCATGATTTCGTGTAACCAGAAATCTTCCAACCCACAATTGTAAGGCACACGAACATATTGCAAGCCCATATGTAAACCCAAGCCCAAGTCCTTGCACAAGACTAATCAGAATACCATATCTCAGAGTTGCTTGTAATGAGGTCGCATAAGAATATTTGGCCAAAGTTTCATTAGTGAATGCATATAAGGTCCTAATATATGAGACCGCCTGCACAAAAGACATTATTATCATTTAGTATGAACTTTTGAAGGATGTACATATGCTGCAGGAGAAAGAGCCAATTTTGTGATGCCAGGACACTGAATGTATACAGTGAGACATAACATGCAAGATGCAACAAAATTTTCAAAAACTGCCCTGGGTGTAAGGGAACAGTCTACATACATCCATGAAGATAATGAAAACTGGATAGTGTGCAAGTGTATGTGAGAGAGACAGGAAGTTGACAATAAAAGTATTAAACGTAATATTATAGTTACTGAAGGCACAACACATTATCAAGGTATTAAGGAGTCTTGGTGTCAAAAAGCAAGATTCCTTCCAACTGGGATCATCAACATATTTTAGTGGAATATCTACCCCCCAATTGAGAAGATGCTTTTTGCCTTTCTCCAAATGTTAGAATTGGAGGTGGACATGATAATTTTGCCTCTAAGTTGTAGTACAATAAGGCTACTTTCAAGCTATAATTAACCCACATATATCTTTGTCAAAGAAAAATAACCCAACCAAGTTCTATAGTCAGCTCTATTTCTTCTTCAGTGAAAAGAATATGGTGCTTCATGAATTAAACTAAAAACAAAAATGTTAACAATGCACACCTTTTCTGTGCCTTGACATGAATTGAGGCACACATCCTATTGCCAGGGAATTAATTCTCTAAGTGAGGCCATCATCCCCAAGCTAACACACTGAGTCTGGGGAATAATGTACCTTAAGCAAGAGTTGAGCCCACAGCATGCCTTTTTAATAATTATACTGGATACGCGTGCCTTTTTAATAATCTATGAAGCACCGATATTTCTAAGAGGTCAACATACGCGTATCCGATACTCCAAGGATGGGGATACGGCGGGATAAGTACGGGATACGGCTAGGAAGTATCCCCTTTTTTTCTTTTTCTTTTTTAATCAGGGGATACTTTTCATAATTAATTATAGGGGTTTTTAAAAAAAAAAAAAAAAACTCTAAAAAGATAAGGATTATATAACAAATTAAATAAAGTAATATCGACCCACCACCCATTGACAAATTAAAAAACTTCAAAAATATAAGGATCATATGACTTATTAGTTAATATTGTAGATGTTATTTGTGGTTTTATAATGACTTACGAGTTTTATTTGTGGTTTTATAATGACTTTATGAATGTGATTTGTGGTTTATATATTTTTGTATCTTTTAAATTTTTCATTACAAATGATATATATATATATATATATATATATATATATATATATATATATATATTATTAATTATATATAAAATTTGCCGTATCCCCGCCGTACCCGTTCCTGTACGCGTATCGTTGCTTGATAGTTAATAATTAAACTGGATACGTGGGTCCAATTCCCTTAGGATCATCACTAACATTCAATCCACCACTTCAAGAATCACCATTGTCTTCTAATGCTTTCTAAAGATCCTCTTCCTCTTTATCAAATAGAACAAAGGAGGATACGCAAGAGAGATTTTCATTCTGTGAATGGGTAAAACTAAGCTTTTGTTTGTTTAACCAAAAAATTTGAGAGAGAGAGAGAGAGAAAGTTCATCATTTGTGGACTGAGCTACGAAAATACATTGTACAGTACAGGAAAAGGGTAGGAGGTTATTTTCCAGCATTTGAATTATGCCACAAAGGAAAAAAAAAATGTTAATTTTTCAGTAAGACAATGAAAAATTTCACTAGCATCTCCAAGAGACTCTTACGCCAATCTCTAAAAATAATATAAACAAATGACTCTTACTGATTTGAGGAGTGACTACATATCATCTCCAACAATACTCCTCATATTCACTCCTTATTTATTATTTTATCATTAAAATTATTAAGTACGGTTATATTTACCAATAGTTAGAGGAGAGAGAGTATTCAATAAAAAATTATTAATAAAAAATGAAATAAGGAGGGGACTAGGAGTGGAAAGAGGCTCCTCAATAATAGAGAGGATGAGGAGGCTCTTAGTTATTTGAGGAGTCACTAAGAGGCTGTTGAATTTGGTTTTTAACTCTATCTCCTCAAATATTAACTTAAGAGCCAAACTAAGAGGCTTTTGGAGATGCTCTTAGAGCAATTTATGAGGACTACATTCTTCCATCTGTTTCCAACCAGCTGAATCACAAAATGATTGAATTGCAATACTTTGCAGCAACAAAAGTGGCCTTACACGAGTGGAGTCACAATTTGTAGCTTCCTTATGGGTACACCCTCTTGTTATCACTTTTAATTAAGTTCACGGGTGTTCAAAAATGATTTCTTGTTTTCAGAATTAGAAGACAACTCATAGTAAATGATTTAGTATTTTAATTGACAAGGAAACATTTCCTGTTGTGATGAAAAAATTCAGTACAGTGATCTAAACATTAAAAAATGTGGAATCTGTCCGTTGACAAAATTTATAAAGGATGTTTTTCAGTCCGACTAGTTGTCCAAAATACACACAACTCAGAATTTAAGGGAGCTGAAACTATTTCAGTAATATAGAATCATACAAGCCACTCCAATATTCCATGAATGTAATACTGCCGAAAACCCATCTAGCTAAACAACTAAGCTGAGTAAGCAGGAATCATCTTCACATTATACAAGGTAAGATATGTATATCCTGAAGTAATTTATCAGTAACATAGAGTATAAGCTATAATTCCAGACAATCAAAATCAACTTAATGTTTTTCAAGAAAAGACATTTAGACAGAATCCAATAATAGCAAATCACAAGTAACTCTTGTATCAAACGAAAGGAGTAAGACAAAATTAATTATAGAAATCATTGCAACAAAAAGACCAAAAGGGGAGGTTCTTTTATCTTCTGTCCAATAGCTATGGAATCTAAAGCTTATTCATGGGGGAAGGAGGGGATCTTTTCGGGTTCAACCTTCAAAGTGCAAAAAAAAAATTCAATTTAATAGGAAAAAGAACAAACCTGTTCAGCAACACTAGCAGCTTCAGCATATGCATCTTGAATACTCTCAGCTAGCCTATGAAGAAATATATTTGATATACCTCCAGCAGCAACAATAAAAGGACCAGTGGCTAATGTTATGATGGCAATCTGCCAGCAGTTGACAAATCCAATGACAAGACCACTAAAAAATGTTGCCATGTTATGTATATAGTTTCCAACCTACATCATCAAAAATCCCTCATCATGTTACACTAATACAAGATATTTGAAGACTTAGAAACCAAAGAACAATAAATCACTAGTCGACCTTTTCACTTAGAGCAGACTGAATGAGCAGCACATCACTCAATACTTGGCTCACAATGTCCCCATTGTTACCGTAGGTGTCAAAAAAGCTCATGTCCTGATTAAGCAACACTTGAACATAGTTTGATCTTATGACCGCCGTCTGACGCTCTCCAGTTAGAATCCAGCATGAAACCTCTATTACAGGTAGCAGATTAGCACAGATAATAGTCATCCACGAGAAAATTACAGAAACTACAGAGAAATAATTGCCATATATATCTGAACCTTACCAATCCAACCAGCTGCGAAAACACCCCCTGCTATATAAACAATAGTCAAAGCAAGCTGCCACAAAAATAAAAGCATAGGTTAGAAAAAAGCAGTTAAATCAACTAGAAATGTGCAAAGAAATTTCTAATAGAAGTTTGGAGAGAGGGAAATAAACATCTCCCCGATCGTCCCCACTATCCCTTGTATTTATCCCAGTAATTCAGGAAGAGAACTGTGATTTAAAAATGGGCACTGTTACCCCAAAAACAATAGGTGAAGTAAGTAATGACATCCTAAAATAAACCACACCACATTAGAAGATATGTATCCCGAACTCTTGGATAATATCAAAGTAGATTCATATGCAAATGCATCAGTCATTAAAAAAACGAGGGCTCCAGCCCAAAAACTTCATCAGATTGTGACCCTCTATCCACATTACAAAGATATTGTATTCTTATGTCCGGCACGAAAGGAATCGACCATGCCATACCAGTAGACCAAACAGGTATACCTCTGGACTCTTGATGTCGTGATCTAGCAAAGCTTTGACTGAGGGAGAGAGAGGGAGGGACGGAGAGGGTAAGGTGGTTAAAACCTCAACATAGATATTGTTGGGGAAGAAAAGGGAAGTGCTTGAAAGTTAGATTTTTGAAGCATTCTGCTCACAAGATCACTCAAAAACTTTTTTGGTCTATTTGTACAGCTGAAGACTTAGCTTCAATTAATAAATAGGTAATTTTTCGTAGGATTTTTTAACGAAGTAAGTTTTCCTTTCAGTTGGTCTTAGACAATAGTTTTGGTTGTAATTAGATTTAAACTGTTACTTAGCCTTACAGTTGTATTATGTTTGCGTTGAATAATTTAGTATATTAATAATCATTACTGCCAATTGTAAATTTAATGTGCTTTCTATAGTTTCATTTATTTTAGTGGTTTCTCTCAACGTCATTAGTTTTTAGGGTAATTAATTTATTAGTCCCTATATTTTGACAAAACACCCTGTTTAGTCCCTGTATTTTCAAAAACACATGGTAAGGTCCTAACCTTTTTCTCAGTGAACTGTTTAGTCCTTCCGTCTGTTTGTTAGATTTTTTACCGTTTATGACTTCGGAAACGACTAAATTACCCTTTACTATTTACCTTCAAACTTCAGAAGAGGAAATCTAATTTAGAAAAAGAAGCTATTTGTATGGAGAATAAGAAAAAAAACAGACTCAATGCTTACGAATTTGAACGATTAAGAAGAAAATCAAGAAGAAGAACACTCAAAGTTGATTTCAGATGCATTAGAGTTTAAAGGAAAGGAAAATAAAGGAAAAGAAGAACGCAAATCCTTAAGGACTTTACCGTGTGTTTTTGAAAATATAGGGACTAAACAGTGTATTTTGTCAAAATATAGGGACTAATAAATTAATTACCCTAGTTTTTATCTGTTTTGCATATTTTCTGAAAAGACATGCTAAATTCTAACCATTACACCACAAAATAGCTGCACAAACACCTCCATTGCAAGCAACTGCAACTGAAGTTTAATTTTTAACAGAAATTGCAACAACAATTTGGACAACTTAAGTAATTACATAAATTATTTTAAGTTTTTGAAACGAAAGGTTTTGCTTTGATGTAGGTTTGTCAGCGACAATTGACATAGTTGAGGTCAGCTAGCTTTTTTACGTAGATGGATCTGATCAAACTTATCTTAGTAGTCATATCTAAATGTAATTCTAATATTCTATTCATTCAGTGTGCGCAGCCACATGACATGTTAAATTAGATCCAAACAATGATTTTCTGTGAAATATATATGTTTAACTAAGCCTTTTGGATTTTTTGCATTTCACTTATTACAATTCACAATTGAATTTGAATCCTAAGCACTAATATGCTTTAGTAAAGTGCACTTGTGACTTGATACACCCCAGCATGAGCATACTCCTAATTCCTAACCTCCTGCACCATGCACCTTCAATGTCAGGATTAGGATTCCTGGAAATAGAAGATTAGGAAGAAGGAGAATAAGGAAGAAAGAGAGAGAAGACAAGAAATAGAATATTCATTGATTTCATAATTATTCTTAGAGTGGTAGGACAGACCTCATATAAATAGTTGTACCAGCTATAAGGTGGCAACGGTTACAGAGAGGACAATTCTAGTATTACATCAATCAAGCACATTAATCACTGATATGATCACAGTCAACCACCTTAATTACCGGCCTTAACTCAGTCAACCACGTTAATTACTGATATTAACTCAGTCAACCACATTAATTACTCTAATAATACCTAATTAACCACCTAAATAATACCTAAATGCTTCCCCTTAATTACTCTAATGATCGTGACAATACCCCTCCTTTAGAACATTCTTGTCCCCAAGAATGTAGGAAGGCTGGAAATCAGTGAACTTGAAAGGGCTCTGCAACAGAAACAATCCATTGAATGTGCAGCGGAAAAACAATGAACTTGAAAGCTCTCTGTGACGGAACAGAGACAGACCATCCTTAGTGAGCCAGCTTGCTGGTTTATATTTGTGAGCATCATCATCCCATATGACTTTCAGCCTTCCCATTGCATAAGGTTGGTAAGCTACCACATCTCCTTTCTTAACACTAAACCATCTGGTAGAGTATCATAAGATAAGCAAACTTTTGCATCGACAACACAACTGGATAGAATCTGAGTGTTTTAGAAATGTTTAATGCTTGGGTGATGGTTGTATAGGGTTTTGGAGTATTGGGGTTGTATGTACAAGGCTTGGCGATTACAGGGGTCCTGAAATTGGGTTTAGGTTCAAGCAAGTCCACCGTATTCTTAAGGTGTATTTCTTCAAGTTTGGCTTGTTTGATGGCGGCATAGAGGTCAGTTGAGTGGTTAGATCTAACCGCAGACCTAATCTCTGGCTTCGGTCCAGCAGTAAAAGTAGAAAGGTAAAAGGATTCGGAATTCTCAGGGTGTACCCTTTCCATTTTCAACTTGATAGCCTCAAACTGATCTTGGTAGCCTACCACATATTCTGTTTGTTTGAGCAAGGAAAGCTGCTCCACTACATCTACAGCCTCATTTCCTTGGAATCGCCCCTCTACATCTTCTATGAAATTCTTCCAAGAGATGAGTGGGTGGCTTGGCAACCAGTTCCTGAACCATTTTTCTGCCTTACCTTGCAGATACAAGTCCATTTGGATCTTTCTATCTTCCTCAACTTCAAATAGTTGAAAATGTCAGATTAATATAAAAGCTATTATTGGGCAATAACTATCAACTTAAGCTTTTAGTTCAATTGGTTCCTTAACATGGTACCAGAGCTTCTTAGACCAAACGGTCGAGGGTTCAAATCCTGGCAACCTCATCAATTGGGGGTATGTCAGAGATTAATATAAAAGCTATTATTGGGTCTTAACTATCAGTTTAAGCTTTTAGTTCAACTGGTTCCTTGACAGAAAATACTTGGTGCACTTGTTTATCCACAGCTCCATGTCAGCTCCATCGAAGGATGGCAGATCACACTTGGGAAGGAGCTTAATGTAGGGAAGGTTCTTCACCCTCAACCACTTGGCCACCAGAGTGATTTCCCATAAATCCTCTGTTGGGTTCTCTTTGAGTATTAGAGACTGAATGTGGTGGGGGTGTCTAAAGGGTTACTTGCTGAGTGTGGATTTTTTGTGATAAGGCTAGAATGTACTTCTCTAAGGACTGTTGTGAATACATTTGCTCCATAAGGAGGTGCTCTATGCGTTGTTGCTGTGTGGTCTGTTGAGCCTTAATATTTTCCAGTTGTTCTGTTGTAGATTCAGCTCTGTCATAGAACTGGCCAACAAGTTCTTTGAGTTGTTTCTCCAAGCTTCCATGGCTACCTTAGCATTTCTTTTTGTTGTGCAAGTCTTTTTATAGGAGTTATTAACCATTCACAGAATGGCCGGACCAACGAGTCTCTGATACCAATGTCAGGATTAGGATTCCTGGCAAATTGGTAATAGAAGATTAGGGCAGAAATAGAATATAGAGAAGAGAAGAATAAAGAAGAAGAGAGAAACAGAAAAATAGGAAGAGAATCGCAGAAAATTAGAGAAGAGAGGTGAGGAAGAAGGAGAATAAGGAAGAAAGAGAGAAAAGAAAGAAAAGGGAGAGGAGAAGGAAATGAAGAAATAGAATATTCATTGATTTCATAATGATGCTTATAATTGTAGGATAGACCTTGTATAAATAGTTGTACCAGTTATGAGGTGGCAATGGTTACATAAAGGACAATTCTAGTATTACATTCTGATATTAACTCAGTCAACCACATTAATTAATGGCCTTAACTCGGTCGACCACATCAATTATTGATATTAACTCAGTCAACCACATTAATCACTCTAATAATAATACCTAATTAACCACCTAAATAGTACCGAAATGCTTCCCCTTAATTACTCTAATGATCGTGACATTCAACAACTACTACTATAAGTTCAAGAACGAATGACATTCAGAACTGACGACTTCCGCAAGGAACAAAATATGACATGACAGTAAAGCCTGCTTGCACCAAGGATCATCCTTAACAAATATGATGCAGATTGGTACATGCACTAATGCAAAAGATCATACATACAAATTAAATAATTCAAGTAATTTAGAGGAAACAATAATGCCATACATTTTATAGTAAATAGCTAGTCACTACCCTTTGTGTAAAATGTGATCCTAAACTGAACAGATTGACAAAAAAATTGAACCTGAACGATTGTGGTTGAGGTTTAGCCATATTTTAATTAATGAAAAACGGCCTGTTATTGATAGGTGTGGCACAATTAGCAGTGTATACCTGTTAATTTCTTTCCCTATGTTAATATTTCCTCTCCATTAATCAAGATAAAAAAAAAAAACTATGGTTGTAGCATATAAAATGATATCAATTGTCCACAAAGTACATGCTTATGCAAAAGTTCAACTCGATGGCACCCCAACAAAAGCATGTAGGTTTCATCCTGAACAGATCCCTAGAGACGAAGACAGCGAAAAGCGAATGGTAACCCCCTCCTGATATCATAAACATTATGATTCCTAGACCTCTTTCCACATAGATAAATATAAACACCAAGTCTCAAACAGATGTTTTGCAATGCTGTTGCTGATAGAAAAGAGATAACAGTAACATAGATTGATAGTATCTCCATTTCACTATAAGCAAAACCACCAATGGAACACAAAATGAAAGTAAATTATCTTGTGTGCCAAGACAACATTTTTATCAAGCTTCAATGGGCAATTAACGAGTCTGCCAATTTGCCAAACTAGCCATAACAATGGCAACTGAAAACAGGATATGCACACAAGTGTAGCTAATAGCATGTAACTTCCCAAGTACTGCTAGAGGTACATAACTTCCTTTGTTTTAATTGATTTTGTAGAAATTTCACACTATTGGAACCTAACTACAAATTTCAGATCCCAGATTGCTCCAAAGTAAGCGGAAAATCTAGCACACCTCACACGAGTATTAACAGTTTCCTAAATGAACATAGCAATCCTTAAAACATATTCCTCATAAGAATTCTCGACTTGATAAGGCATAAGATATCATCTTCATGTCTAAACCAAAATAGAACTCCACTGAATTGAATAGTATACAGAATGTCCAACTGCTAAAAAGCTACAGAAAAGTTTCTCCAGGTAGGAAACATCATGGACGAACAGAGTACTTAGTTTATACACATTATAAGACCACATATAAAAGCTACCCCATGTTAAACAGCAGAATCCTAAGATCAAAAACTAAACTACAGCTCTTATAAATTCATCAATCCATTAACATCTGCTAAGAAGCTCAGCTAATTATTGAGTGCTTCTTGGGATGATGAAATTCACATGACCTCGGCAAACTCGGTCCAGAGTTCACAAGCACACAAAATTCCGTAACTCAACATCTCGCCTCCTTTCCATTTCCCTCAGTTTCACATCAAAAAATTAAACACACTAACTAAGAGAAGACTAAATTGCAAGAAGAAAAATAGTTTTCAACAATTCAAACATCCACAGCACAAAACTTACATCTTTGAACCTCTCGAATTGCTCCTCAGTTCTGTTAGGACCAATCTTCATAACATCAATAATCTTGGCAAAGTAGTGCAAGTAGACAACAAGCGCAGTCCCATGAGCAGCAGCAGCAATCGAACCAACGATCATGAGTCCCCAGTCAAGGCGGTCAGCACAAGCAAACAACCGAGAAAAAGGAACAGCAGCAGGGGGCGGTTCCATCTCTTCAGTCTCTTCCATCTCATCTTCCTCAGCCTGCGCAGCAGCAGCTGCCTGAGCAGCTGCCTCCGCACTAGTATCCAAGTAGGGAGACGGGGACTCCGGCGGCTCCGACACCTCAGAAACCGGCGTCAACGGCTGTATATGAGGTGGGGACCACCCAAAGAGTCCCCTAGAGACCATCATCTTGAAGGATTTAGTGACCTACAAACCTCTGCTCCTCTGTATCAATGAAAAACCCTAATTGAGTCCTAACCCTCTAAATTTAGCAGCAGATCCGCTAAATTTAGAGGAAAGAAAACAAATGAGCAGTTGGAAACGTTTCTGCTAAATGGGTCTGTAATTTTATGAATTCTGTATTCCGATTTGGAAAAGAGAAAAGAAAAGGAGGAGGCGATGGAAGGAGAAGGAGAAGGTGGAGTGAGTCAAAAGAGGCGGAGAAAGATGGAGAATTGTGCAGTGTTAGCTTACCCAGGATAGTACGAAACCAGTTAGAAAAAGCAAAAAGAAAAATAAAATAAAAAAAGAAACGTTTCTTAAATTGTTCTTGTTTTTGTATTGGTGTTAGGTTAACGGTCAAGTGCCGGCAAGTAACAAACATTGTTGAGCTTTTTACGTTCTCTTTCATTAAATTAAACTCCAAAGATTAAAATTTTGAATTTAAAGTTACCACTTCACTTCAATCATTTTTACTACTTTCTTCTTAAATGCAACAGAAAACATTTATTTGATTTTAGTTAAATCCTTGTAATTCATAAATTTATACTGTAGCTGAATTTATGTTCAGCTTACCTCTCAACCAATATAATAATTATATAATATTGATACTAAAAATTAAATTTTAGACTTAATTTATAAATTAAATACGTTAATATATATGATATGACATTAAATTATTAATCCAATATGCAAATAACATGGTAAACTATATACTGAAATGAAATATACTGAAATATATTTAGAGCAAATTAAAACAAATCTCTTAAAAGAAATATACTGAAATGAAATCAGTGCATTATGTTATGTAGCATAATTATAAAATGTCAAACTATATATTTAATTATTACAATACAAATATAATTATGGTTATTCATCTGAAAGCTTAATAATATAAATAGATTTATGGAAAGATTGCACAGAAATTCATTTTTTAGAAACTATTTACAACTATGTAAGTTATAATTTTGTATTATGTCAAACTAGTAAAATCAGTATTTTTAATATATTTTAAGGATTAGAATTTATAAATCAGAAGTCTATAATATATTTTTTAGGGTTTATGATTTATGAATTGGAGTCTAGAATTTTTAAATTATAATATAAAATCATAATATATAAAGAATAATGATATATTAAGAATTAAGCTTGGTGATATGACTTAGTTGTAATTTTGTAGTTAGTTATGATATTCATGTAATTGACCCTAGATTTATTGTTCCTATTTGTAAAATGTATATCTTTAAATCAGGGGCGGAATTAAGGGGGGCGCCGGAGAATTGAGAAAAAAAAATTTAGTAATGGTATCTGATAATATTTTGGAGAGAATTATATTGACTCTATGTAGTACCATTTCAATGTTCAAATGTGGATGAGGTGGTTAAGACCTCTCACCTCATTTTCTTTTAAAAAGTTTTTATTTATTTTATTTTTATTTTTCAATAATTATAAAAACATATTACCATTATTAATTAATTTAAATTGACTCTCTATTTTTATTTTGATAATACTTTTGAATTCATTTTTAATATGTCTTTACTATTAAAAAAAAATAAACCACCGGGCAGTTCGCTCCTTAAAGGAGCTTGTTTCGTCCCAAAGCCCTAATATTGTATTTTTGATGGAAACACTAGTAGAGGATCAGAGAGTAAGTTTGATAAAACAACAGTTAAAGTTTGAGGGAGCATTCCCTGTCAGTAGAAGAGGCCGTAGTGGAGGGTTGGCTTTGTTGTGGAAAGCAGGGACTCAGGTGGTGATCAAAAGTTTTTCTGATCATCATATTGAGGCAATTATCACTAATTCTTCTCAGGGGGAGTGGAGATTGGTGGGCTTCTATGGTTTTGCTGATCGGAGTAGGCATGGTGAGCCTTGGGAATTACTGAGAAGATTAGCCATGGATGGTTCTGTCCCATGGGTAGTGATTGGAGATTTTAATTGTATTCTGAATTCTAATGAAAAGGTGGGTGGAGCGGTATACCCTAACCCCTTAATGTAGGAGTTTGCCAAAACAATTGAGGAGTGTGGACTGAGCGAACTGATTCTGAAGGGTAACCGTTTTACTTGGGAAAGAGGTAGAGGGTCCGAGCTCTGGGTTAGAGAAAAACTGGACAGGGGTTTTGCTTCGGCTGAGTGGCTGAATCGTTTTGACAATCATCACCTCAAAACTTGTATGACGGGGTATTCAGACCACCTTCCGCTCTTTCTTCATCTGGAAAGGGAGAGAAGTAGAAATAGAGGAAGGAGATTTCATTTTGAGGAGGTTTGGCTTAAAGAGCAGGAGTTTAATAATCTGGTTAGAGGTCACTAGAGAAGCTAGAGGGGCAAACCAGTTCAGGAAAATTTGGAGGAGTGTGTGCAGAAAATGGCAGTGTGGGGAAAGAGTTTCAATATGCGTTTCAAAAGCCAAATTAGGAAATGGAGGACCCAAATGGAAAGATTACATGGTAGTAGAAACAGGGATTCCATTGCCGCCTACTTCCTAGCCAAAAGAAAACTTAATGATACCCTGGAAGCTGAGGAGAGTTATTGGAGGCAGAGGGCTAAGGTTTTTTGGCTGACAGAAGGGGACAGAAACACACAGTTCTTCCATGCTAGTGTCAAAACTAGACGTCAACAGAACTCAATTACCTCTTTGACAGATGAGAATGGGGTTGTGATTGATAACCAAGCCGAATTATTGGACCTTGCACAGAGTTGCTTTCAGGATGTGTTCTCGGCTTCGAATTTGAGTAGGGGTGACAGTGTGCAGGTAATTGACACGTGCATCAGTCCTGATATGAACGAATCACTTGTTGCTCCTTTTAACCAGGAAGAGTTTAAACAAGCTCTATTTTCTATGAGTCCTAACAAATCCCCTGGCCCTGATGGGCTAAATTCGGGCTTCTTTCAAGCCTTTTGGGACACATTGGGAGCAGATGTGGGAGCTGCCTGCGCAAAGTGGCTTAGTGAGGGGGAATTTCCAAGTGGAATAAACGACACCACAATTGTTCTGATTCCAAAGGTTGACAATCCTAGAATGCTGAAGGATTTTCGCCCTATCGCCCTGTGCAATGTCATCTACAAGATAATTGCTAAGGCCTTAGCAAATCGTCTGAAAAGGGTTCTCCCTAAGATTATTGGTGAAACTCAATCTGCTTTTGTTCCTGGAAGGTCTATAATTGACAATGTGCAGGTGGCTTTTGAAAGCATACATTATATGAAGAGATTAAATAGAGGGAAGAATGGGCAGGTTGCCTTAAAAATTGATATCAGCAAGGCCTATGATAGAGTTGATTGGGATTTCCTTAAAGCAGTTTTGGGCAGAATGGGATTTCATGAAACCTGGATTGGCTGGATGATGCTATGCATTACAACTGTGAAATACAAGGTGGCAATAAATGGGGAGTGCTCTGACCAAGTTGTACCTGGTAGAGGATTGAGGCAAGGGGATCCTCTATCTCCCTACCTTTTTATCCTGTGTGCTGAAGTCTTATCTAAACTCATCAGAAAGGCTGAAGAAGAAGGGCTTATTTCAGGGTGTAAGATCTGCAGAAGGACACCAGCTGTAACACACCTCTTCTTTGCTGATGACAGCTTCTTGTTCTTCAGGGCAACTATTGATGAGACTAGAAAGGTCATGAACATCTTGTCTGAATATGAAGTGGCTTCGGGCCAGGCAGTTAACTTGAGTAAATCAGGGGTTTTCTTCAGTCTAAATGTGTATGAGCCTTTGCGAGTACATATCAGAGCATTATTGGGGGTGTGCACTCCTCTCGACACAGGCAGATATCTGGGTTTACCATCACTCATTGGACGGTCCAAACGCATAATTTTTGCTTTCCTGATTGATAGGCTTCGCAAGAAGTTTGGTGCGTGGGGTCTCAAATTCCTGTCCCATGCTGGGAAAGAGGTGCTTCTTAAGTATGTGGCTCAAGCCTTGCCAACCTTTTGTATGAGTACGTTCCTCTTACCTTTATCTATATGTGATGAGCTGCAAAAATTAATGAATTCTTTTTGGTGGGGTATGAAACCTGAGCGCAGAAGAAACATTCATTGGTTTGATTGAGGTAAATTGTGTAGACCTAAAGATTCAGGTGGGATGGGCTTTAAGGATCTACATGTGTTTAACCTAGCAATGTTAGGTAAACAGGGATGGAAATTACTAAAATTCCCAAATACTTTAGTGAGTCAAATGTTCAAAGCTAAATATTACCCTAGGGAGGACTTACTTCTCTCCAAATTAGGCAATAATCCTAGTATGGTTTGGAGAAGCATATGGGAAGGCATTAGTATATTGAAAACAGAGGTTAGATGGAGAGTGGAAGATGGTAGATCAATCAGAGTTTGGGAGGATGAGTGGGTTCCTAATCTAGAGGGTTTTCGCATAAATTCCTTTTTGGTCCCTGGAATGGAGAATTTGATGGTAGCGGACTTGTTACTTGAAAATGGGAGAGGGTGGGACTTGTAGAGACTAAACGGCTGCTTTAGCGAAGTGGAAGTGCAGGCTATTAGTGATATTATCTTGCCATATAATGCAGGGGAAGATATGAGGATCTGGCATTGGTCAAGGGATGGACACTACAATGTTCATTCAGGCTACTTGTCAGGTATGGGGCTAGTAGAAACTAGAAGAGCCCAGGAGGGTTGGAAGAGGTTGTGGAAGCTGATGATTCCCCCTAAGCTGAAACAGTTTATTTGGCGCCTGTGTTCAAAGTGCTTACCCACTAGAGCTCGGTTGGCCCAGAGAAGAGTCCCTATTTCAACTGAATGTCCAGTATGTGTGGAGCAAGAAGAGACGGATAATCATTTATTTGTTGATTGTTGTTTCGCAGGTGACATTTGGCGTGTAGCAGGTATTCCTGTGCCAAGAGTAGATAACATATACCTTGACGAGTGGCTTCTCCAAGCCTTGAGCAACTCAAATATGGAAGAAATAGTCAGAATCTGTTGTGCACTCAAAGCAATCTGGGACCACAGAAACAGAGTCCTGTGACACATGAGATGGTGGCCGGCAGACACGGCTTGGCGTATCAGTTTGGAGGTGGTTCGGTATTGGAAAGCCTATCAACAGAAGGCGCCAGCTTTGGGCAATCGACACACGCAAGCAACGCACATACAGACGGCCCCGCCGACGGCCGCCCAGCCATTCCTGCATACACAGGGCACACAGATGAGAGGTAACCACTTTTTGCCAAATCCTTAACATAGATGGAACATGCCTAGCCCGGGCTTTATCAAATGCAATATCGACGGGGCCATTTTCAATGAATTAGAGAGCAGTGGCATGGGAGCGGTTATTAGGGACGAAAGGGGAGCATTTCTCTTTTGTAGTAGCAGTCTTATCCCAAGCATTAAGGAGCCACGTGTCATTGAAGCTCTTGCAATCCGCACGAGTTTGTTATGGATTGCTAATTTGGGTTATTCTGCTGTTATTTTTGAATCTGATGCTAAGGCTGTGGTAGATGCTATTCACTCTGAAAAGCAGGACATTTCTGAATTTGGTATGATTGTGGAAGATTGTCGAGTCCTACTAAGATCCACCCCATCTTTTAAATTAGCTTTTATTTCTCGTTTAGCGAACAGTGCGGCTCATTTGGTAGCTAGGCTTGCCTGTTCCAATGCTATCGATTTTGTTTCAACTATTGTGCCAGACTGGATTGTGAACACTATTCATATGGATGCAAATCCATCATCTATTTAAGCTTCACTTTCAGGTTAAAAAAAAATAAACATATTTAATATTCATTTTTATTATGTCTTTGCCATTAAAAAAAACTAAACATTTTTAATTTTCTATTAGTTCAATGTTAGTTTCTAAAAATTGATAACATTTTTACAGTTTTAACGCGTTGGAGGCTAAAAAAAATTTACCGAGCCCTAACGGGCTAGACTTTGAAAATTTACCGTCAACCACATGGTTAAAATTAGCCCCCCAAATTATTGTGTTAAAAATTATTGAATTTTACGTGATATAATATTTTTAACATTATAAAATTTTATTATTAAATATTTAAGCCTCATTTAGTTTAGGTTCTGGTTCCGCTACTGCTTTAAATGATAGACACAAATTTAGTTATATGGTTATTTTTTAAAAAAGAATTATATGGTTATTATGGAGAAATAGATTTAGTTTTCATGTACAAACATTATAATCTTAAGTCTAACGTTCATCAAATTGTGCAATTTCAAGCATCATTAACGGAAGATGAGTTTTTTCATTGATATAAAATGTTCAATTCAGACCTTATTGGAATGCCAAGATGCTTGAGGTTGGAGGGTGTATTGAATATGAAGTTGTACATGAAAAAAATATTTTCCATTAATAAGACTTAAAATTACATCTACTAGTAAACGTTAGAATTAGAATTGCAATATTTTATGTTAGATTTATTTAAAAGGGTCTAAGAATAATGACAAAACAAATCCCTTAAATTAAATGTAGTATTAGCCGAGATATATATACAAGGAGAGATACGAATTCTAGACAGACTAAAGTTATGAGATTGAAAAGGGATAGAAAGTATTATCCCTTAATTAAAATATAATTACAAATAATCTAGAATAATAACAAAGAGGGATAAGGATAGAACTTGGGAGTTCATCTTATCTTTAACAGTCTCCTACATGCCAATGAGGAGGGCAAAGCTGCAGATGATCTCGCAACAATGTAAAATGAGCACTTGACAATGGTGTGGTAAGAATGTCAGCAACATAATCCTTAGTTGGAATAAAGTGAATAACAAGAAAAACAGTCGACACTTGCTAGCGAACAAAGTGATAATCAAGTTCAATATGCTTTATACGAGCATGAAAAAATGGGTCAGAAGTTAAGTAAATTGCTCCCACGTTGTCATCCCACAACTAAACTAGACGTGGGATTGGAAACCGAAGTTCACAAAGTAGGGGCTGAATCTAGAGAAGTTCAGTTGTAGCATTAACAATGGCTTTGTATTCGTTTTTAGTGGACAATCGAGCAATTATGGGTTGCTTCTATGTGTGCTCCGAGATTAAACTTTTTGCCAAGGTAAATGTAGAATTCTTTAACGGACTGATGCTCATCAGGACATCCACCATAATCGTTGTTAAGTAATAGTGCACATTAGTGATAGGGGAAACAGTAAAGACAAGACTTGGATACTGAGAGCCCTGACATAGAATGCATTCAACCCCCTTTCAATGCTTATTTTATGGGATAGTGAAGAACTAACATAACTTATTAACGTAAATGATATGTTATAATGAGTTAAGGTGAGATATCACTGAGCCCCGACAATACTGCAATATTTATCCTTAGATTTGAGCTTAATCCCAAGCTCCCGAGAAAGATTGGGAGTAGTGGCCATCAGGGTAGAATAGGGTTTACAATCAACCATGTTTATACGTTCAAGAATATCACCAACATACTTAGTTGAGATAAATGAATGCCTTTTCGTGCGTAATGAATTTCAAGTCCTAGAAAATAGGAAGCTCATCTCAATTTGTAATGGAAAATTCTATTTCAATGGCTTTGATGGTACTCTGAATCAATCCATGATTGCGTCATATGATCCAAAATATCATTCATATAGCACAAAATGAAGGTATTTGATGTAGTTGCGGATTGTATGAAGAAAGAATTATTAACACTAAACATGATATACTAAAGGATACCAAAAAACATCTTAAGTTTTGTGGACCATTCTCGATGAGCCTATTTCAATATGTATAAAGATTTTAAAAGTAATCACACATGATATGGTCGATCTTTATCCTGAAAATCTCGAGATTCCTCCATGTAAATGGTTTCAGCTAGATTACCATGAAGAAATGCAATGGAGATATCAAACTGATTAATAAACCACCTGTGAGCGACGACAATAGCAAAAATTAGACGAACATTGATTGCCTTGACAGCTAGACTGCCTGTTTCTTTGTAATCAATGGTAAATTGTTGAGTGAAACCCAACTAAGTGTGTCTTATGACGTTCAATGCTACCATTTGGTTTTTGTTTTGTTCTAAATGACCATAGACAAGTTATAACATTGAGATTTAAGGATGAGGAATCAGAGTCCATATTTATTGTCCATAAAAGCTGCAACTCCAATGGCCATTGCTTGTCTCTAGTCTTTGGGTTTATTAGCCCTTGTGAAACAAGATGGGGGCATCAATTGTGTTAAGAGTTGCAACTAGTCTATAAAATCTTCACTGGAAATTCAAAGTGGACTCACGAAGATTCATTAGGTGTTCATATTGAGGTTCGTCACGTGTCACCTGATGCATTAGATGGTCGGCCACGTGTCTAGAATTTAAAGAAAAATTTGAATCATTAATTTTAACAAAAAAAAAAGAGGAATCTACCTTGAGAATGGGAGATTCCAAAATGGGTGGACGATTATTGACATTAATGGTGGCACAAAAGGAGAATTTGTCTTGGGATTAGTCTTAATGATTGGAAAATAAATAGATGGAGAAATAATTTGAGTCAATAATGAAGGGGCAGTTATATAATTATTACAAAGTACATAATCCTACGCTGCCATTATCCTCTACTCTGATATCTATGTGATTCATCGAGGAGCTCAACAAAGTATATAGCGCCGCAGACCTCCAAAAAAACATATAAACTGCCACTGTATCCCGTGCAATCCACCATATAGCACCTATCAAACCCAATACAAACTCTTATTTGTTCAATATATGAAAGACTTACTAACGTTTCAAATAAAAAATTGACTTCCGGTCTGTGAGCTCTGATCAGCTCACGCAAAACTGGAACTGTCCGAGCATTACCAAAGCCTCGACAGTTCCAACTCATAATTCTCATAACTCTTTGCGGGCCCTGCTTTATCTCCAAAATTTGGGATGGACTTCCCATGTGTAATTGTTTGACTTGGAAAACCCGAACTCTTTGAGTTGTCGTTATTATCTATATCCATACTTTTGGAGTCATTCACTGTGGCAGGTGCCCCACGAGCAATAGATAATCAAGTAGTTTTCAATTATTAAAAACCAATTAAGTTTTACCAAATATATTTGCACAAACAAATAATTAAATTTTCTAAATAAAAAAATAATCAATTGGTAACATTCTGTCCAATACAATGTAGATATTGTCCGCTTTGGCTCAAATCCTACACATTGGGCTTCACGGTTTTAAAAACGCGTCTGCATGCATTGGATTCTCATCTTACCAATAAGCCTTAATCACTCCCTCTTTATTTCCAATATGGGATTCAGTTCATTCTTGCCTCATCGCCATCCCTTAGAGCCGCTCCTTGCTCAGGCCTTCTACTCCGACGCCATCTACTCCGGGCTGGATCGTTACACAATTAACCGCTAATGTAATCACTTTACTGCAAACCTCGAAACTCTATTAGACAAACATATTTTACGACTCACTAATCTATTTTAATACTCCTAAACATCACCATATTTTAGATTTTGGAAGAATAAATATAAAAAGCTTACGCTATACTTATTAAATCTAAAGAGACAATGTTAGATTGAATTGTATATTTTTGAAGCATTTCTCCAATTAAGTTATTAGTAACATTAGTAGACCATGACAGCTGTGTTGAACTGGCTTAAAAAAAAGTTAACTTTTGTGGGGGTATTATATAATATATGGTATGGTGGGTGGTGATATTAGCAACAAAGAAAAAGAACATAAAAATGAGATAAAATAAAGACTGGAGGAAGAGCAGAACATCATTGTGGGCTTTTTATGTCTGTATGCAAGATTGACACTGCAATTTCTCTGTCATTTTTCTTTTTCTAATTATCCTTTCTCAACATTTAATATTTAATCACTTTTATTAATTGCTATCTTTGGATCGATTATGCCAATGTGAAAGATTCCTTAGCTTATAGTAATACAAATAACAACAGTCAATATTTCTCTTTGTTTTTCATTAATTATCGTCGGATTAATGTTAATTCTCTTGTTTTTCATTAATTGTCGTCGGATTAATGTTAATCACATGGCTAATTCATTGTTTTGTTTTTTCTGTTTTGGAATTACTTTATTAGTTTCATAATTTGACTCATTTTTTTTATTATTATTATAATGCGAAGTTTCAAATAAGGCAAGACCGCCTATAAATGTAGGAGTTGAATTTCTCATTTAGGAGACTGGAATTGCTGTCTAAAAACCAAACTTGAACATACATTTTATTTTACATAGAAATTTATGATAATTATATTTATAGATTAATCAATATTGATAATTTAATCCATAATATCAGAAGTATTAACTAGAAATGTCATCAGTAAACAATGACATTAATTTTAAAATTCCTACTTTGTAGGGATTGATTGTTAAAAAATGTGAGAATATCTAAAGATATTAAAAAATAAATATATTTAAACTGAAAATGATATAATTATAAATAATTTTTAAAAATGGAATTTAAGTGTAAAATTTTCTTTTATTATATTAGGCCTGTCCAAGCCTAAGCCCAACTTAGTCAGATCATTGCATAAAATGGGCTTCAGATTAGCTTTAAAACTCACCGATTTCTCAGTCCTTTCCGAGCTATATATACATAGAAAAATTATTTGTAGTAAAAGTCTTCGGAGCCAAATGGCTGAGAGTTTATCTATAAAGTGAAAGTTATTTCTTTATTATTTAATATAAACGCGATTGTGCAAAACTATATATATATAGAAAGTACTAATTTTTTTTTTATGTGAGTGGACATGGGCCGGCTTGAGAATTGATCTCAAAATTTGAGCTTAGCCCGGCCCAAGTCTACATCAGAATTAGACGAGCTAGTCTAGGTATAGTCCAATCAAAGATCAGAGATCAACCGAACCCAATGTCTAAGTATAAGTTTCACTCCATTCTTTTTCATTTCATTAAACACCAATATGTGTTGTTTAGATCAATTGTTGCTTATTCGAGTTAAACTTCCTTTCTATAGTCCAATTAAACACGGTGAATTTGGTGAATTTGGACCCTAATGACTACGGTGAATTTGGTCATTCACCATTAGATGTAGGCTGATTAAAATCCTAAGGTGGAAATTCAAAGCATCCTAAGGCTTATATTTAATCAGCCTACATCTAACGGTGAATGACCAAATTAACGTGGTCATTAGGCTCCATGTGAAAAATACTGTAAGACTGAAAGTGTTAAAAAATCTACAAAATTGGTTAAAGTCTCTAAGTCCACTTGAAAAATTGTTATTTCTACTTATCTCTAATGAATTTATATATGTTTTGAATCGAAATACATGTATTTAAAAAATATTAGATTTTCCTGACCTTGGTTACCTAAACTTTTTCCTACCAACAAAATATTAGATTTTATACAACTCTTTCCATAACATACATCATTTAACATGTTTGATACTTGTTGATTGGTTGTTTGTAACTGTTTGTAAATTAGCAAACTTTTTAGGTACGAGCAACTTTTTGTTGTGTTCAACTTGTATGCAACATATTTAGTTATTACTTTCTCCGTTCCATATTATTAGACGCTTTATGGTACTTTTTATTTGTCAAATTAATAGGCGTTTACAATATCAATGTAATTTTATCCATTTTTTTTCCTTTTATACCTTTTACTCCATTAGCTGTTGAACTACCTTATTAAATGTAAGTTTTAGTTTCCAAGTATACTTTCTTAATAAACCTTTCCATTTCCAATTAATTATAATTGTAAATTTTAGTTCCCAATGAATCTATTCCATTTATGCCTTTATTTACTTAGGACCCGTTTGTTTTACCTAGTGTTTGCTGTTACGGTTTGCTGTTGTTGTTTGCTGTTGCTGTTACGGTTTGTTGTTTGTTGTTGGAAAAAGCTGTTTTTCCAAAAAAGCAGAGGTTCACTGCTTTTGTAAAGAACTGTGTTTCGGGTGTAAAAGGCAAACATGAGATCACTAACCAAACACGTAATGATGCTTTTCAGATGTAAAAGGCAAACATGACACTAACCAAACACCTAAAACTCTCCTTTTTGAAGTGAAAATGTTAAAAGGAACATGAAAAGGAGCAACCAAACACCCCATTATATTCGTATTTGACAAAAATAAATCCATAAATGGAGTAGGTCCATTTCCAACACTAAGATTAACAAAAACAAGTGTATAATGGCGTATATCAACAATAAAAAAGCAATTAATTTCACAATAAATGTTAACCAAAATTGATTAAAAGGTAATTTAGCCATTGTTGGCTTTATTAATAAATTTCTTAATTCACGTAAAATCCTCAAAAGCGTTTAATAATATGGAACGGAGGGAGTAACATTTTGATAAATTGTTTGTAATCGTATTAATAACATAGTACACATTTTAGATATATATGTTCGATGAGAAAATTAAATAATGTTCAAATCAATTTGTTGAAATATCCCTTTACATGGGTGTGAAATTGACATTGTCCGGAAAAGTTTAGGGTAAATCTATACCTTTGGACTTTATTTTTTATATGAAAAAATTATAGGGATACGAGGAGTATTTCTAACTCAAAGCTTTATGACCACAAATTAACTTAAGAGAATCTGTCATAAGAGTGTGGTTAACTTACTATTAGTCCATTTTCGTAGTTGTTAGAAGTATTTTAATAAGGGTAAATTTCAAATAAAACTCATATGGTTTCACTAATTTTCAGATAAAGAACCATGGTTTACTTTTTGTCAAAACAAGGATTGAGGTTTCGCATTTGGATTAATGTTATTAAAACCATCTTTAACGATCTGAAAATGAAAATTTTCAAGAATTAAAGTTGTTCAATGTCATATTTTTTATGGAACTGTATTTTCAATTTTCGAAAATCATCTTTTTTAGAACTTTCTCTCTCTCTAAACATACTTTCTCTCTCTTTACCAAACATCATCTAAATAATCTCAAAATAAAAAAGTTAAGAATTAAAGTTGTTTAGAATATTAATAGTTCTTAAAATATGTCATTTTTGAAGTCGTCAATGGTGATTCTAATAGTATCAATCGAAAAAGTTCTTATTTTGCTAAAGTTGAAAACCTCAATCATCGTTTTGATAAAAAGTAAACCACAATCATTTATTTGAAAATTAGTGAAATCACAGGGGTTTTATTTGAAATTTACCCTTTTAACATAAGTCGGAGTTCAACTTAATTCCATAATTTTACCATTGATTTATTATAAAAATAATATTAAAATTTCGTCTTTAAACCCTAATTCTACCTATCATTCATCTATATTTTACTGGTAACAATTTAGGGACGTAAAATCATGCACGACTGATTACACAACACGAAAACGAAAACATGTAAATTAAGTAGGCAATGGAGTTTGGTTAACATAAAATTAAAATTGAATTGAATTGCTCAATTATCGTTTTTTTTTTTTTTTTTGTTGTTGTTCCGAACATGAAATATGATAAAAGTGAATTGAATAAAAACACAGCTTCCATATAGAAAGGAAAGTGCTATGAACTTTCCCTGAATTCGTTTCCAAGCATAAATAGCCAGAAACCAGAACGCGGTTAGGGCACAGTCTGAACATCTCGAGAAAGAATGGTGAAATCAAGGAAGATAGCGATGGTGAGACGGGAAACACGGAAGCAAAGATCAGTGAGTTTTACGAAAAGACGGCAAGGTCTCTTCAACAAAGCTGCTGAACTATGTATCTTCTCCGATGCTCATATCGTTGTTCTTGTTTCCGCGCCCAACAACAATAAGATTTACTCTTTCGGTCACTCTTCAGTCGGTGCTGTCATCGATGCTTTTCTTCACAATTCTCTACCTAATAATGTGGTATTAGATCATCAAATCAAGCAACTTTCACTCTCTCTTTTTCAGAATGAAATCGAAACCCTAACTCATCATTCCAGAAATTCAACACTAGTACAGTTGGAGGATTTTGAGAATTCTGAGTCGGTGGAGGAGTTGGAGAAGCTCGTTCAGGGTTTGGAGATTTTGGTTCATAATGCAAACACAAACAAACCCTAACTATACCACTTAATAGTTATCATATGTAATTAAGAACTTGAGCTTGTCTTGGCTGTTTTAATTAGGGCTATATATTTATGTTAATGCTCAACTTACTAATGCAAATTTTTTTTTGATCAATCAAGTATTCGAACTTAACCCTAATTAGTATGTAATCATATTTAATTCTTCCGCTTTAGAATTATGATTAGGGTTTTCAATTATACTTGAGGATTCCACTTCATCACTCTACTACAATTCCACGAGTTCTTATATTAAGCATCGGGTCTTCCATGTCACTTGCAGGACCCCAATTCACATTTGGACATGTGTAGTGTGACCCCACGTAATAATTAAAATAGTATGACCTCTTATAGTATATGTGGGTCCATGTTATACGTGTCAAAATATGTATGGAAGGTCCTCCATTTGACATGGAGAACCAGTTGCTTCTAATAATTTGCCCAATTCCACACAATACACAATATATATGTGTGTTTAACTAGCTGTTGATATGCACATGAGATATAAATTGACATTTAAAAGAAAAAACTTTTGGTTCTATGATAAGTAGAGCAATGTTGTATTTTCTTTTGCAAAAAAAGTATATAAAAAATGATTAAGGTGTTAGTTTTTGATAATGTGGCACTTTGATTTTATTTATATATTTATGTGCCAGAATTAAATTTTTTGATTTTAATGATGTGATATATTAATTTGATTTGCTAAAAGCGATAAAACACATGCATTCTTTAAAAAAAGAAAATACTATATTCCTCTGCTTAATCTATAATTTGTTTTTTTTTTCTGAATAATCTATAATTTGTTTTTTTGGTGATATAGGAAGGGTGGAACACCCCGAGAACAAACAGAAAGGAGGAACTAAAGAGAAGAGGGAAAAACAATCATTTCAACTAGTTTGAAGCTCGGCCCTTCTCACGCGGATCTTAATCTGATCTTCTAGGATGATGTCACGGAGGCCTACAGGCAGCCTATCACACTCGTGATGACCCATGGGAGTAGTTCCTACGAATTTCGCCATCCAGCCAGCGGCTTTGTTACCTTCACGGAAGGTATGGACCACTCTGACGTCCCAGTTTTGATTCAGAAGAGATTTACATTTGTCAATAAGCCAATAGTACATGTGGTAGGAGGCTTCCTTACTTAAAACCAGTTCGACCGCTAAAAGAGCGTCTAGCTCCAAAACAACTTTTCTGTAGCCCTTCTGCCAGGCCAAGACCAAACCGTAGTACAACCCCCAAAATTCTGCTAAATCTGCCGAGCAAAAACCGAGGTTGCACCCAAACCCGCCTTTCCAATTTCCCTCACTGTCTCGGATCAGCCCACCAGTAGCGGCGATCCCCGGGTTCCCTCTGCTGGCCCCGTCACAATTGACTTTCACCCAATTCTCCTCCGGCGGTCTCCAACCTCTATTTCTGTTCATCCTATCGCGCTGCGCCTTTGGGATTCTGTTCATCTGGAAGCTTTTTGCTTGGCTGCTGATAACCTCGTGCTTTCGGTGTGCATCCAGAGAGGCCGAGTTAAATATAACGTCATTTCTCCAGCGCCAGATTCACCAGCACGCAAAGGCAAATATCGATTGCCATTCAATTCCTTTCCATTGAGCTTTGGCCTTTAAGTTAGCAACAGCCCAATCCTGTAAGTTTCCTCGCTCAAAATTCCGATATTTGTCAGCAGGGATGAAAAATTTCCAAACCTCTTTTGCATTTCGGCAATCGCGCAGGAGATGAATTATAGTTTCGTCATTAGGGCAGCTTGGACACTTTGCCTCAGATGCTAGGTTCCTCCAGACCCGTCTCACATTCGTCAATATGGCTTGGCGCAGGACTAACCACATGAAGCTTCGTACCCTCTCAGTTGCTTCGATCGACCAGACAGCCTTCCAATCCTCGTTAATAGTAGGGCGAGGGGTCTCCAGTAGGATTAGTTGATACAATGATTTGACCGAGAAGTTTCCGGATGAAGATAACCGCCAGAACCAGCCATCCTCTTCAATGCAATCCTCAAACAGCACAAAGGATGCCAGCTGCATCCGTATATTTGGGGGGAGAAGGTTCTCCAACCTAGCCCAATCCCAGCCCCTAGAGCTGATCCAATAATCCCGCACAGGCCGGCGTTGATCAGAGCTCGAGATCGTCTGGCTTGCCAGTTCCACGAGGGCCGTGTCTCCTAACCAGATATCCAACCAGAATAAAATATCATTACCTATCCGCAGCAGCCGCCCTGTTCCTTTTGCCATGTTCTTTGCACCAGCTACTAGTGCTTTCCAGGTTTTGCTGCTTCCCCTCTTATTTTTGAACATTTCCATGCCATTTCCTTTTCTAGCATATTTATTCTTCATAGCTCTGACCCATAGGGTCTCCGGAGAAGTTATCATTTTCCAGTTCAGCTTTGCATTGAGCGCTATGTTATATTCTCTGGCTCTACGAATCCCTAACCCCCCATTCTGACGATTCTGGCATATTTGATCCCAATTAACTAGGCTTATTCTCTTTTCCCCATCCTTGCTGCCCCATAGGAATTTTTGACTAATCAAGTCCAAAGTCTTACAGGTACTGATCGGGAGGAGGTTCGTCTGCATCGTGTAGGTTGGCATAGCTGTTAAGACCGATTTAACCAGAGTAGTTCTGCCGGCAAAGGATAGAGTTTTCTCTTTCCATCCTGAAAGTCTCGCTTTAACCCTCTCAGTGACATGTTGAAAACTCTGTTGGTTTGCTCTCTCATGCAAGATGGGTACCCCGAGGTACGTACCGAAAGACGCCGACTTCTTGAACCCTAGTTCTTCACAAACGGCACTCTGGTTTCTGTTGTTGGTATTTTTGGAGAAATAGACGCTTGACTTGCTTAAACTGACTTTTTGGCCTGAGCAATCACAAAAGTAGTTCAGAATTGATTTGATCACACGGGCCTGGTCTTGGGACGACTCTGCCATCAGAACAATGTTATCCGCGAAGAAGCAGTGAGAGAGAGGGGGGCCATCCTTGGAAAAGAGTATTGGCTTCCATGTTTTATCCGCAACTGCATCCAGTATTAGGTGACTCAGCTGCTCAAGACACAGGACAAACAGGTAGGGCGAGATCGAATCTCCTTGCCTGATGCCTCGAGACCGTTTGAAGCCCTCACTCTTTTCTCCATGCCACAAGATATTCATATAAGCCGACGATATGCATTGCATTATGATCTCCACCATACCTGTTGGCAAGCCAATAACTCTCATAGTGTCCTCAATAAAGCTCCAGCTGAGCCTGTCATAGGCTTTTTCAAGGTCCAGTTTAATGATCATGGTTCCTTTACGGCCTTTTCTGTGTTTGAGGGAGTGGACAGTTTCTTGAAGAAGAATAATGTTGTCAGATATTTGCCGGCCCGATACAAAACTGCTTTGCATAGGCCCTACCAAATCAGCTAACATGGGTTTTAACCGATTGACAATGCATTTGGTGATTAGTTTGTATGTCACATTGCACAGACTGATGGGTCGGAATTGGAAGAAGTCTTCAGGCACATTTACCTTTGGGATAAGCGTGATATCCGTTCGGTTGAGTTCTTCCTCAAACTTGCCTTTATTTAGGGCTTCTAAAATCTTGCTGCTTATGTCAGGACCAACAACGCACCAGAATTTCTAATATACTCCTGCTTGGACCCCATCCGGGCCCGGCGCTTTCCGCGGTGCCATGGATTTCAAAGCAGCATGAATCTCCTCCTTGTCATACGGTTTATTCATCGCTTCACACTCCGGCCCCATAACTGGTGGGAAGCAGTGGCGAGAGGCCAGGTGAATTCTGGTCATCATATCTTCCTTGTAGAGATTACTAAAAAAGTTAACAGCCATGGTTCGAAGTCTTCTACTGTCCTAGACCCAGCTTCCTTCGGAGTCTTTCAAACCCTCAATCTTATTGTGCCTTCTACGAATGATAGTTGTCGTATGGAAGAAAGAGGTATTTCTGTCCCCTTCCCTCATCCACATAATCCTTGATTTCTGTGCCCAGTACATCTCCTCCTGCTTTAGGATCTAGTTTAACTCATCAAGAAGTTTTCTTTCTAATCTTATCAGCCCTTGGGTATAGTGATCTGATAGAGCTCTCTGGACCCCTGCTAATCTTGCATAAACCTTGTTCCTATGTTTGAAGATGTTCCCAAAGGAGTGGCTGTTCCAGTTCTTAAGCTGGTCTGTTAGGTGTTTGATTTGGTCGCTCAACTTATCTTCCTGATGCCACCAACTGTGGATAAGATCTTTCAAATCAGGCGCCTCCATCCAAGACTTGAGGAAGCGGAAAGGGGCCTGTGGTTTATTACTCGACTGGTTTAGTTCTACCAGGATGGGAGAATGGTCAGACTGATTGCGCTGCAGATGTGGAACAGTCACCTCTGGAAAGCAATGGCGCCAGCTCGTTGAACAGAGCCCCCGATCAAGTCGACAGGCAATATGAGTTCTCGGAGAGTTACCATGAAACAAGGTGAAGCAAGGCCCTATGAACCCCATGTCAATCAGTCCCAAATCCGCAATCCAGTTAGTAAACGGCCTGCTCCTGTCAAACATGCTAGATGCTCCTCCTTGCTTCTTAAGGTGAGAGCTAATACAGTTAAACTCTCCATAGAGAATCCACGGTTGATCAATAGTTTCGTTCAAAGCTTTCATTTCTTCAAAAAACATTTTCTTATACCTCATTTGGGGTCGAACATAAACGACGCTGAGGAGGAAGGGGCAGTTGTGATAAATCCCTTATCTCATTGTGATTAAACAGTGAATGAATTGTATATTCTGCACTTTAACTTCTAATTTGATTTCATTATCATCCCAAAAGATCCAAATTCCGCCACTAAAACCGTCAGCTTCTATAATGACATGGTTAGGGAGAGCAATCTGTCTACCAATATCCTTAGCACGTGTACCGGGGATTCTGGTCTCAAGCAAGCAGAGAATCGACGGTTTGTGGGTTCTAACAAGGTGGCGGAGAGCACGCTGAAAGACGGTGCCGCCAGCACCGAAACAATTCCATGATAAGAGCTTCATCATATAAAGAATTCAACAAGAACCACAGACCCAAGCAATTTAGACAGTGTATAGAGGGCTCTCCCCTTCCACTTCTCTTCCCTTAAGCTTCTCCCGATCCCTCAATAATTGGCTAAGTTTGTCATCTCGTCTCGATCCGGTATCGCTCTTTTCTCTGTTTTGATCAACAGGTTGTAATGCCAACCTGGTTTCAGTTTCAACTCTAACTCTATTTCCCCTGCTCTTGCTATTCATACTGATTTCCATTGGTTCCTGGCTTGTTATATGCTCGTCATTCATGCAGAAATCTGGACTCTCCGGTGCAAGGCTTCCAAACGGGTTGGTGTCGCAAAGGTTATGTTTATTAGGGACCTTCGATAATATCCCTGGGGACGCCCTCGGCCCTTTCCTTAAAACAGACTTGTTTACTCTGTTTGTCCTGTTTTTATCTGATGTACCAGCCTGGGCTCCAAGTCCTTCAAAGCTGTTCATTGACACTTGCTTCCCCTTCCCTAACAGTTCGAACGAATTAGGGTTCTGGTGGTTCCCTGGCACATCGGTTCCCTTCTCTCCCAATCGGCTCTTCCGGACACGGGGGTTGGATTTCCGTCTAGGCACAATCATCCACGGTCCATAGTCTTCAGGCAAATCCCATGCTAGGCTGGTATCTTGGTTCTCTGGTTCCCTTTCCTCAGTAGTTTTACTGCTTTCAGATCTTAAACTGTTCTCATTTTCTACTATCATCTCGCTTATGACTTCTTTTTCTTTGGTGGGTATCACACTAGGCCATCCGCACTCTGTCTTTAAGTGCCCATATCTACCACAGTTAGTGCAGGCTATGTGCAGTCCCTCATACTCCACCCTCTGGATATCTCCTTCCAGTTCAAACTGCGCTACAAGTGGCTTTTGCAGGTTGATTTCGACACAGACACGAGCAAAACGTCCCCTAGCCTTTTGGGCAATATTCTCGTCAACCCTGACTGGCTTACCAATTGTTTCTGCAATCCCAAGCAACACATCCACATCATAGTAAAGAAGAGGGAGTTGAGGAAATCTTACCCATACCAGAGATGTTTCCACACAAGCAGCACTTGGATTGAACTCAACATCCCAGGTTCTGACAGTTAAGTAATGTCCATGTATCATCCAGGGGCCATCGTTGATGACATGATCACGGTCCATGTCGTTATCAAATTGCACTATATGAAAGCCCTCTCCAATGTCCATCATGTTAAAACCTTCAATTGGTTTCCAGATTTCTGAAACTCTTCTCTGCAGCGCCACATACCCTAGGTTTCTCCCTAATAGCTTGATAACTAGTGCCTTCTCCCACGGTTTGCTCAATTTATTTTTGAGCCCAGCATCAATTGTAACTCGCGGACAAAGGGGGTTCGAACTTGGAAAATCAATTTTGAGCAGCCCAGCAGCTCTGAGGCCAGTTCTGATTCGAGGTGGAGAGAAGGCGTCCTTAGCTTCTGCAATTTCTTTCCATGTTCGACGGGCGGGGCCAAACTCGGAGGAAGGTGAGCTGCCGGTTAAGTCGGGTGGGATGGGGATCGGTGACCGAAAGGGGGAAGAGGCAGGCGCCGCCATGGGTGCCTCAGAGAGAGAGAGAGAAAAATCGCTGTTGTATAATATCTATAATTTGTTTTAAACTTTCTCTTTTTACCTTAATTAAATTTTCTACATTTAATTTTTCTTTTCTTTTCTTAAAAAAAAAGGGGTGGACTGAAGTCTTAAGTTTTTTTTTGTTTTAATTTAATAAATAATTTTTTTTATTTGAAATGATTATATATATTAAATTTACTTAGCACAAAATACTTATATATAAGTGAGTTTTAGTAGTAACGTTATTGGCTTGTCTTCACTTCAATATTTTAGAGGCGTAAAAGATAAAAATATCTTAAAATAGACCTGTTGTGGAGTCTTCTCCCTGTGCTTTGGCTATTAGGGCTTTATTACCTTCGTAGACAAGCTACCAACATGGATCGCGAGATGGAAAGGTTGTGGTGAAATTTCGCCCTAACTGAGACTAAAGAGGTTACTGTCGATCTAAGCGAGGTCACTGAGGATTTAAAAACAGACAGTTATGTGTTGGTCGGTCGAATCCTTTCACCAAAAACCCTAAATGTGCGTGCCCTTTACCAGGCGTTTAAGGGACTTTGGTGAATTCAGAAGGCATTCAAAGTCAGAGACAGTGGGAACGAGACCTTCGTGGTTGAGTTTCAATCTGAGAAAGATCGGGAGAAAGTATTGAAAGAGGGACCTTGGAATTTTGATCGAAATCTGGTGATTTTGGCAAAAGTCCAGGCTAACGAACAACCATCTGATGTTAAACTTGATCAGAGTGACTTTTGGATTCGAATTAATGATCTCCCCCTAAATTATAGATCCAATAAAGCAATAACAAAGCTAGCTACTCGGGTGGGCATTCCAATTTGTGTTGATAATGAGGAGGGGGGATCATGGGCAAAATATGTTCGTGTTCGGATTAGGATTGATATTACAAAACCCTTACTCAGGGGGCTGGCCATATCTAATGGAAATAAAGGTACAGGATGGGTGTATTTTAGGTATGAGAGGCTACCTAATTATTGTTATTAGTATGGGATGTTAGGTCATATATTTGATGATTGTGAGGAGGAAGTTAATATAGAAGGAGGAGAAGGGGAGGAAAGGGAGTGGCCTTATGGTCCTGTATTAAGAGCATCGCCATACAAGCTCCGTTCATTCGGACAGGACTTCCCAAAGAAAACTGATAAACCTAAGAGTCCTGAGGTTACTAGTAGCAGGACATTCCCAACTCTACCAAGAAGAAGACTTGTTATGGAATCATCGAAAGAAAATGATAATCAACAAATTAGGAAAGAATGAAGTGTTGAATGTGGGGAGAGAATGGATACGTGGGAAAACTTGGTGGGTGAACAAGGATTGGTAGAATCTGAAGTTGTGGGTGTGGAGTCAATGGTTCCCGAAACAGGACTGAATAAGGCAAAGGAGGTTGTAATACATCCTGGTGCAACTCCTTTCCTCTTTAACTCTACTACTACTCCAAAAAAGACAAAATGTGGAGGCCGTGGTAGCTTCAGGAAGGTTGGAAAGAAGTCTTTGACTCCTAGGGATACAATGGTATCAGTTCCTATCCAATTAAATACTATTGTGTCATTGAAAAGGAAAGCTGTGGATGATCGAGTAAAAGGAAGGGAGGATGGGGGTAAGAAACAATGTTTGGATGTGGAGATGATTAACTTAGAAGACCAGAGGGTGGAGGCCGTGAAGCGGCTCCACCCTACGCAATGAAAATCTTGAGTTGGAATGTCCAAGGTTTGGGTAATCCTTGGACGTTCCGAGCCCTTAAGCATGAGCTTAAGGTCAATTGCCCAGATATCTTCTTTCTTATGGAGTCTAGGCTTCATAGAGGGGAGGTGAAGAATTTGGAAAAAGGATTCAGGGATTATTTTTTATTTAGGGTGGATGCGGTGGGGCGAGCAGGCGGTCTGGTTCTGGGGTCGTTGGAGGTTCATATCCAACGCTATTCTCAACATTGTATATACTTTCATGTGATGGAGGATAGTGTGTTCAAGTGGAGAGGAATGGGGATTTATGGATGGCCTGACAGGGGTTCTAAACATTTGACGTGGGAATTGATGGAGTTCCTGGCAAGAGTTGAAGAAGGCCCATTACTTACTTTTGGTGATTTTAATGAAATCTTGGCACCGGCCGAGAAATTTGGTGGGCGAATGATGTTGGTCCCTTATAATGTAACAAGTTAGTTCCAAAGGGGGGATATGAACTATTTAAAATTTAAGTACGTTAAGGCTGACTTCTTTTTCTTTGAAAAAGGATTACACAGCGCGCTGAGTAAATAAGACACTAGCTTAGTCAACTGGTGACTAAGTCAGCTTCTTTCGTTGAGTCAGGAGATAGCACTTTAAGTCTATTCCTGAACTCAGATACTCAATACACACAACTCATCGTGACCTCTTTACTTGGTCAGTTTTGTTTAAGCAAGCAATATATATATTAAGGAGTTTAAGGTTAGAAAGATGTTACTCAGCAGATTTATCCAGGTTCGGCCTCTAAGCCTACGTCCTGTCCCCGGAACACGTTCCGAGCTTTCGAATTCTCTATTGAGCTCTTTAACGGTAGAGCATCAAACCTTTTACAACTTAGAAGCTGAGTATAACAAGAGTACCTTCCTCTATACCTCTACTCACTCCTAATCTCTCGCTGAGTACTATAACCGAGTACTCAGCCTCTCCTTTCTAATCTCTAGAAATGATAAAGATTTGTCCTAAACAACAATTGCTAAGACACCTTAGATGATTGAATAATCACTCTAGACTTTTACACGAAAGATATAGAATTTGGTGTAAGTATTTGCTTTGCTTTTTCTCACAGAACTTTGAGTAGAATTTTGGTCAGTGTAATGGCTTGATGATGTTCTGTGTGTTCAAATGAAGCAACTGAAGGGCACTATTTATAGAGACGTCTGAGACATCAGTCATTTCGAATTTCGAAATAACCGTTGGAGGAAAACGGCTTCCTGTCGTTGTCACTCAGTCTTGCTCAGAGCTCTCAGCCAATCAGATTTGAGTATCTTCTGTCCTCGGTCAGCTTTTAGTCAGTTCGGCAGAATGTCTCTCCATTTATGGTAAGGTCAACTAGACAGCGTCCTGTGTCTTCTGAACTTTACCCAAAGTAGAAACACTTTGTCTGGAAGTTGTTCTTGCTCAGCTGCTGTCTTGTACTCTTTGTCGATTCAACTCAGCAGCTTCATTCCGAAGTTGTTCAACGAAGGTCTTCTGGATTCTTCTTCCGCTGAGCTGCGTTTTGTACATAACGACAGCGTTTTGCACACGCGGGCCGAGTTGTCTTGATCTGTTTGACTTGGGCTTTGACTTCCGTATTTGGGCTTTAAGCCTTTTAGTCTTTATGTCTTAAAAACAATTTAACTCAACATTGAACAAACACATTAGTGTAATAAATCAAAGCATTTAAACTTAGTGTGTTTAGAATATATTTAATTTTACTTAAATAATTTTGTCAAATCAAAATCATGTGGAAAGGTGTTTCAACAAACTCCCCCATTTTGATGTTGGCAAAACTATTCAACGAGGAACTCAGTGTTGAGCTCCCCCATGATAGTTTACCTATTATTACTTAGCAAACTCCCCCATCAGGGTTGAGCTGCTGACTTAGTTTTACTCAATGTTTAATCGAGTGAGTCTAAGGTCAGTTTTCAGATATAGGTCAGCTCATGGAACATATTCTATTTTACTCAGTATTAAGCGGAAGGTGTAACATAGAGAGCACTGAGTAATCATTTTGTTCAATGGGTCTTATAAGATAGTGTTTTATAAACATACAAGACAATGTCAAACATATTATCAACATTGGATACAATCAACAAGTATTATAAGCATTAAACATAGTTGATGTATTTGAAGATACATAATAACATAATACTCAGCATCGTATGAAATAACTTAAGTTAGGATAAAAGATGCAAGTATTGTATTGAAGTAAAGTAGTCAGCATACATAGCAAAAGATGAGCATAAAAGAACATAGAGACTACAGACTAAGTACAAAACTAAGCTAGCTAGCCCATTTCTACTTCTTTTTCTTTTGCTTAGACTGACTGCTTCTAATAGCCTCCTGCTGAGTTCTAGCTTGTTCTTTCTCCCCCGTTTTGTCAGCATCGGGAGGAGCAGGAATTCTAAAAGAGTCGGTTAAGACTGAGGCGGTCAGTACGGTGGACAGCTCCTTAAGTTTGTCGGCACTTTCATTAATGCCATCAAAGACAATAACGCCTTCATTCAAGACCTCTTTTGGTATGCTGATTTCAGCGGCGCTGAGCAGGCTCAGTATGTAAGATTGAGACTTACCTACCCAAGTAATTGAATCTGTTAGTGCAGCAAAAACTTGATGAAAGGTCTTCAGCAGTGCTGAGTCATAATATTGACGCTGGATATTGTTATGACGCACATGGGTGAAGATCCTTTGGGAGTTGACCAATATCTCATTTTGCTTCATTTGGTCAGTGTCCATCTCTTGCTTATTTAAATTCAGCAGACGAACTGCTTCGTTAATTTGCTCCACTGAGCATTGAGAGTAAGAGGCTGGCTGATTGTTGGTCTTTGTTTGCTCAGTGTGAAGCTGGGCAAAGAGCATCTTAACTCATCAGAAGTTGCATATTGAGTATTCGCAGCTGACAAGGTCTGGAATTGGCCTTGAAGAGTGTGAAGATGTTGAACAGTTGTCAGTTGGAGCTCAGCCAGCTTGGTTATTGAGTCCTGCTTGGGCTGATGTGATTGAATTGAGATCATATCACTTAGCAAATCCTTCAGTCCTTTAACCTCATTTAAGAGCTGAGAGACTTGGGACAGCTGAGTTGATGTATTGCCACTTGACCCAGCAGTAGGTTTAGTAGTTTGATGAATGTCCTTAATTAATAACTGCACCGAGTTGATGAGTTTTCTGCCAGACTCTGTGGCATGCAGATAGCTGAGTGAATCTTCATCATGTTGCCTATTTTCCTCAGTATGACCAGTTTGTGGAGGAGTCGGAGTTATGACGTGGTCAGTGACTGGAAAGGAGTTTTCAGTCTACACTTGGTGTTCTGGAAGAGATGGTTGATCGGCATGAATTATGGTTGGTGAAGTAGTAACCCTAATAGATTCAGTGCTGACGGGGGCAGGAATGTTCTGAGTCAGCACAGTGCTTGGAGCAGCAACATTGACGAGAACTTGCTCGATTTGGCTTGTAGAGTTAGCGGAAGCATTCAAGTCGGCTTGTTCCTTTTGTGAAGAAACAGAGGCTTGCTTTTCAAGAGAAGCTTGTTGAGAAGAAGGGGTTTGCTTACTGAAAAACTTCAGCTTCAGAGAAGAAGGATCTTTAGTCGGCTTTTGAACAGGGAGGTCAATGACCGTTTTCTGACTTGCCTTTACTAATCTTCTTCTGCGAGGAGGAGTAGGATCAGCTTGGATAGATTCTCCTGAGTGAGAAGGAGAAGTCTCTTCTTGATCAGCATTGGGCTGGTTAGCTTGTTCTTGTACTTCATCTGCAGCCAACTCAGTATTAGTTGGATCAGCAGCTTCCTCTTCACTCGCTGTCTCCTCAGCGTCATCCTGATCGTTGTCTTCTTCTTCTTATTCTTCCTCATCATCCTGATCTTCGTTATCTAATTCTTCTTCCACCAGAGTGATGAAGTGATCATCCAGTTCCACATCATCTTCTTGATGCTCAGCTTCAGTTCCTTGACACTGTGTGAAGTGAGAATCACCAGGAACAATGATGTCAGTGGGGATAGCATCAATAGGGGTCAGCCCTGAAGACTTCGTCTTCTTCAAAGGTTGCTCAGCGGCATCCACTCTTTCCTCTGTATCAGGCTCATCTTGCCTGCTTCTTTTCTGAGCTGACTTAGGTCTCTCCTGACCTTTTTGGGCAGCTGACTTCAACTTCTTTGCCAGCGACTCAGCATCTTTCGAAGGAGTCCCAACAGCTTTTCTTTTGCGGGCAGCTGGAGCCTTTATTCTTTTGCCCTTCTTTGGGACAGTCTCCTCAGCAGCCTCATCAGCATTTTTGGCTTTCTTAACTGGTTGGTTATACTTCAAGACACGCAGTGCAGCAGCTATTATCTCTGAGCCTTGGGCCTCAGTTTCCTCGAAAAGATCAATTTGATGGTCTTTGAGGATTCTGGTTATGAGTGAGCCTAGCCTAAGAGTTCCTGTGCTTCTCTGGAAGCCAGCGATTAAGAAAACTGGCATATTGATGGGCTTGTAGGTCAGCATATGCCATATGAAGCATTGCTCGAAATTCGTCACTGAGCTGGTGCAATTAATCTTGGGGTAGATGTAATTGGTCAGCAGGTAGTGTGCCATCTTTTGATGCTGACCCATTGAAGAGCTTGAGATTTCTCCAGAATGGCCAGGGGGTTTGCAGAAGGTGGCTACGTACCCAGTTCCTTCATGATCACCAGTTCTCCTCAGCTTTGTTCCCTCATTCTTCAATTTCAGCAAATTGGCAAGGTAAGTAGGGTTGACAAAGATTGTTTTCTCCTTTACCACGGTTACCAGATAGTCCTGGTTGTCGTCAGCAACCCGCAGATTGTGGTAAAATTCCCTTACTAGGTCAGGGTAAGTTGGGTCTCTAATGGAGAACAGCTCCGTCCACCCATTCTTTGATATCCATTCACAGAATGGTTGCTCGGTTGTTACAAACGCCTCAGAGAACCATCTGGAGAAGTCTATCTTCCACTCTCTGACGTCTTCGAAAACCTTAGTATAGGTTCTTACTTTGGTCGGCTTTCCTTTGGAGGAAGTGGCTTGGCCAGCTTTCCCTTTGCTTGGTGTGGTGGCCTTAGTCGTTTCAGGCAGAGTTGTATGTGTAGAAGGTTCATCGGAACTGGTCTTAGGGTGACCGGCACCGGAGAAGTTCACTGAAATCTTAGTCATAGCTTCAGAGAGGGTTTTGGAAGTCTTGAGAGTTTTTAGAGAGAGAATGCTTATGCCTGAGAATTCGGTAAGTGTAAAGTGATAAAAATGGGGATTTGCCCATTATTTATAGCGGTGAAGAGTGGATCTTATCAAATCCATGTGTCAGTTTTGCCTTGGGATTGTCAACCGACAATGATCCTGGCTTTTATGACACATTCGGCGCATACATCATCCTAGGTGGCTATTCGCGTGCTCTAGCATTAAATGCAACGGATCTTATACTCAGCGTTTAGAATACTAAGCGTTTTATCTTCTAAGTGGTCAGTTTTATGCAAACGGATGATTTCTCAATTTGAAATAACTACTCGGCACCAATGTTTGCTCAGTATGTGATATTCATTCATTCAGCATTAATCACTCAGCATACATCTATTCACTCAGCAAATAATAGATCACTCAGCATGTTAATTCACTCAGCATGAATATATATTAAGAGCTGGAATTTACTGAAGAGGATTAAACATACCAATGGCTTCTCTCAGTATGCTGAACTGTTCATGAGCCAGTGGCTTTGTGAAGATATCCGCAAGCTGCTCATCCGTTGGGACGTAGGTCAGCTTTATCTCACCCTTGAGTACATGGTCTCTAATGAAGTGATGTCTTATGCTGACATGCTTCATCCTGCTGTGTTGAATTGGGTTCTTTGATAGATCAATTGCACTTTTGTTGTCACATTTGACCTTAATTGTCTTTGTTTGAACACCATAGTCTTCAAGCTGTTGCTTAATCCATAGGACTTGAGCAACACAGTGTCCAGCAGCAATGTACTCAGCTTCAGTGGTAGATAAGGCTACTGACGCCTGCTTCTTGCTGAACCAGGATACAAGACAGCTTCCTAAGAAGTGACATCCTCCAGAGGTGCTTTTTCGTTCAAGCTTGTCTCGTCCGTAGTCAACGTCAGTGTATCCAACGAGTGTGAAACCATGAGTGTTGGGATACCATAAACCTACGTTCACTGAGCTTTGCAAATATCTAAGGATTCTTTTTACAGCTATGTAATGAGATTCCTTAGGGTTAGATTGATATCTAGCACAGTAACATACTGAGAACTGAATGTTCGGTCTATTTGCTGTTAAGTAAAGTAGAGAGCCTATCATACCTCGATACAATTTGCTGTCTACCGACTTACCATTCTCGTCAGCGCAAAGGACAGTGTCAGTGCCCATAGGAGTAGATATTGGCTTGCAATTTTCAAGATCATATTTCTTCAATATCTCCTTGGCATATTTAGCTTGACTGATGAAGATGCCATTTTTCCCTTGTTTGATTTGAAGTCTAAGGAAGAAGTTGAGTTCTCCCATCATTGACATTTCAAACTCAGTCTGCATTTGCTTGCTAAATTCCTTGCACATTGACTCATTAGTAGCACCGAAAATAATATCATCAACATATATTTGAGCCAGCAGGGTGTCTTTACCCTTTCTCTTAATGAATAAGGTTGTATCAGCTTTGCCTCTGACATAATTTCTAGTCAGCAGGAAACTGGTCAACCTCTCATACCAAGCACGTGGTGCTTGCTTGAGGCCGTACAGAGCCTTTTTGAGTTTATAAACGTGGTTTGGGAATTTAGGATCCTCAAACCCTGGAGGTTGATTAACATAAACTTCCTCGTTTATAACTCTATTAAGGAATGCACTCTTAACATCCATTTGAAACAGTTTGAAGTTCATATAACTTGCATAAGTGCACAAAATTCTAATAGCCTCTAGCCTTGCCACTGGGGCAAAGGTCTCACCGTAGTCAATACATTCTTGCTGACTGTAGCCCTGAGCTACAAGCCTTGCTTTGTTCCTGACTACATTTCCTTGCTCATCCAGCTTGTTGCGGAAGACCCATCTTGTTCCAATGGTCTTCTGACTCCTTGGATGTGGCACTAACTCCCATACATCGTTTCTTCTGAATTGGTCAAGTTCCTCTTGCATTGCGCTCATCCAGAATTCATCTTCCTCAGCATCAGCGAAGTTCTTAGGTTCCTGAACTGAGACGAAGGCTACGTTGCTGAGGTATCTCCTGAGTTGATTTCTTGTCATCAGGGTATTCTCAGCGGCATCAAGAATGGCACTCTCTAAGTGTCCTCTTAGTATTCTTATCTCCTTTGGTAGATTGATGTCTTGTGCTGTCTGTGTTTCAACAGTCTCTACAAGTATAGATTGGTCAGTGAAAACAATTTGAGGTTCACTTTTACCTTTGGTCAGCCCTTGAGGGAATGACTCAGTGGCTGTATCTTGATCAGCGGGTACTGAGTGTGGATCATCCTCGGTCAGCAGCAGATATCTTCCTGCAGGGTTAGTTTCGTCGAACTCAACATGTACTGACTCTTCTAAAACTTGAGTTCGTTTATTGAAAACTCTATATGCTTTGCTGTTTGTTGAGTAGCCTAAAAAGATAGCTTCATCAGCTTTTGAGTCAAACTTAGCTAGGCTATCTTTGGTGTTTAAAATAAAACATTTACAGCCAAAGGCACGAAAGTATCCAATGTTGGGCTTTCGTCCTTTCCAAAGTTCGTAGGGGGTTTTCTTTAGTATAGGTCTAACAAGAGCCCTATTAAGAATATAGCACGCTGTGTTAACAGCTTCTCCCCAAAAGTACTTTGGAAGCCTATGCTCACTCAGCATTGTCCTGGCTATTTCAACCAAGGTTCTGTTCTTCCTTTCAACAACCCCATTTTGTTGAGGCGTCCTAAGAGCAGAAAAATTATGGTCAATGCCGCTGGCTTCACAGAATTCAACAAACTGTTGGTTTTTGAATTCTCCACCATTATCACTTCGGATGTGAGCCAATTTTAGGTCTTTATCATTTTCAAGTTTTCTAACCAAATTTGAAAATGTCTCAAAGGTCTCATCCTTGCTACTTAGCAAGATGACCCAAGTGTACCGAGAGAAGTCATCTATAATGACCAAGGAAAATCTTCTTCCACCCAGACTCAGCGGCTGGACTGGATCGAAGAGATCCAAGTGTAGTAACTCTAACGGACGCTTAGTTGAGACAATATTTTTACTATGAAAAGATTGTTTGGTTTGTTTTCCAGCTTGGCAAGCGTGGCATAGTTGATCTTTTTCAAATTTAAGTTCTAGCAGTCCCTTAACCAATTGCTTTCTTGCTAATTTGGCCAGGAGATCCATGCTTACATGACCAAGTCTCCTGTGCCATAGCCAGGAATTTTCTTCCTTTGAAACTAAGCATACAGTTTTTGAAAACTTTTTCTCCAAGTTCAGCATGAAGACATTATCAATGCGAGGGGCAGTTAAAATTAACTCATTAGTTTTACCCTCGTATATTTTACATCCAGTGTCATCAAATATAACTTTTCTCCCATTATCACATAGCTGAGCTACGTTGAGTAAGTTATATTTGAGTCCGCTGACTAGGGAGACTGACTCAATAGTAGGATTACCTCCAACGGTTCCTGACCCTACTATCTTACCCTTTTTGTTGTCTCCAAAACTTACGCTTCCTCCTCGTTTACGCTCAAATGTGATGAACTGAGTTTCATCACCAGTCATATGCCTCGAGCATGCACTGTCAATATACCATATCTTTGACTTCTCAGCACATCTCAGGCTTACCTCATTTGATTGCTCCTCGTCATCAGATGCGATGGAGGGGTCAGCATGCTCAGAGATGCACGGCTCAGCAAGTTCGTCAGCCATGAAACAGATCTTTGCTGACTCAGTGGCATCAGCTTCTGATGATGAAGACTCATCACTGTCGCTCCATGTTGCCACCATTGCCTTTTTGCCGTTCTTCCTTTCTTTCCTCAGCGTGGGGCAGCTTGACTTGATATGGCCAGTTTGATGACATTCAAAGCATGTAATGGGCTTTGAGTTGTCCTTCTTGTATTTTCTGTCGCTGGACTCAGCTTTATACTTATCAAACTTTCTGTAAGGCTTTTTAGAATATTTGTCATTCTTTCTAAACAGCCTTTTCATCTTTCTGGTGAACATATCCATCTCCTCATCATCTGTTGAGCTCCCATCAGTGGAGTCAGCTTTCATGACAAGAGATTTTTGCTTCTTGTCTTCAGACTTTTCCTTCACCTCGAAATTCTTCATTGAGATCTTATGGGTCAGCAATGAGCCGATGAGTTCATCATATTTGTAGGTGGTTAAGTCTTGAGCTTCCTCAACAGCAGTCTTCTTTGCTTGCCAGTTTTTAGGAAGACTCCTAAGAATCTTCTTGACTTGTTCTTCCTCAGTCAAGATCTTCCTAAGTCTCTTGAGCTCATTGATGATGTTTGTAAACCTTGCATTCATGTCAGATATTCCTTCATCATCGTTCATTTCGAACAGCTCGTACAGTCTCATCTGCTGGTTCACCTTGGACTCCTTCACTTTGTTGGTTCCTTCGTAGGTGACCTCCAGCTTCTTCCAGATCTCTTGCGCTGACTCACAACCTGATATCTTATTATATTCTGCAGCATCAAGCGCACAGTGAAGAATATTTATAGCCGAAGCGTGATTTTGTAGCTTCTTGAGATCATCCTCTGTCCATTTGGCCTCAGCTTTGACAACTGTTTGGCCAGCCACAACTTCAACAGGAACAAACGGGCCTTGGACTATTAAAAGCCATGCACTCATGTTTGTTGCCTGAATAAAGTTTTTCATCCTATTCTTCCAGAAGGTGTAGTTAGACCCGAAGAATAGGGGAGGCCGAGTAATGGACAGCCCCTCAGGTAAGATCTGAGTTGTCTGGTTTCCTGGGAGAAACCGAGTGCTGTTTTCAGCCATAGTGAGGATTAGCTCAAGGTAGTTAAACCTTTCACAGTGAGCTTTTAAGCTCTGATACCACTTGTTGGTCCCTTATAACGTAACAAGTTAGTTCCAAGGGGGGGATAGGAACTATTTAAAATTTAAGTACGTTAAGGCTGACTTCTTTTTCTTTGAACAGGGATTACACATCGCGCTGAGTAAATAAGACACTAGCTTAGTCAACTGGTGACTAAGTCAGCTTCTTTCGTTGAGTCAGGAGATAGCACTTTAAGTCTATTCCTGAACTCAGATACTCAATACACACAACTCATCGTGACCTCTTTACTTGGTCAGTTTTGTTTAAGCAAGCAATATATATATTAAGGAGTTTAAGGTTAGAAAGATGTTACTCAGCAGATTTATCCAGGTTCGGCCTCTAAGCCTACGTCTTGTCCCCGGAACACATTCCGAGCTTTCGAATTCTCTACTGAGCTCTTTAACGGTAGAGCATCAAACCTTTTACAACTTAGAAGCTGAGTATAACAAGAGTACCTTCCTCTATACCTCTACTCACTCCTAATCTCTCGCTGAGTACTATAACCGAGTACTCAGCCTCTCCTTTCTAATCTCTAGAAATGATAAAGATTTGTCCTAAACAACAATTGCTAAGACACCTTAGATGATTGAATAATCACTCTAGACTTTTACACGAAAGATATAGAATTTGGTGTAAGTATTTGCTTTGCTTTTTCTCACAGAACTTTGAGTAGAATTTTGGTCAGCGTAATGGCTTGATGATGTTTTGTGTGTTCAAATGAAGCAACTGAATTGAACTATTTATAGAGACGTCTGAGACATCAGTCATTTCGAATTTCGAAATAACCATTGGAGGGAAACGGCTTCCTGTCGTTGTCACTCAGTCTTGCTCAGAGCTCTCGGCCAATCAGATTTGAGTATCTTCTGTCCTCGGTCAGCTTTTAGTCAGTTCGGTAGAATGTCTCTCCATTTATGGTAAGGTCAACTAGACAGCGTCCTGTGTCTTCTGAACTTTACCCAAAGTAGAAACACTTTGTCTGGAAGTTGTTCTTGCTCAGCTGTTGTCTTGTACTCTTTGTCGATTCAACTCAGCAGCTTCATTCCGAAGTTGTTCAACGAAGGTCTTCTGGATCCTTCTTCCGCTGAGCTGCGTTTTGTACATAACGACAGCGTTTTGCACACGCGGGCCGAGTTGTCTTGATCTGTTTGACTTGGGCTTTGACTTCCGTATTTGGGCTTTAAGCCTTTTAGTCTTTATGTCTTAAAAACAATTTAACTCAACATTGAACAAACACATTAGTGTAATAAATCAAAGAATTTAAACTTAGTGTGTTTAGAATATATTTAATTTTACTTAAATAATTTTGTCAAATCAAAATCATGTGGAAAGGTGTTTCAACAAATGAAAGATATGCAAAGTATGGAGGCCTTTCAGACGTGTATTGAGAACTGTCAGATCAAAGATTTAGGATTTATGGGGCCAAAGTTCACTTGGAGTAATGGGAGGGGAGGTGATAATCAAATTGTGGAAAGACTAGACAGGTTTATGGCTAATGAGGAATGGATGGAATGCTTCCCCGAGGCTGAAGTCCAACATTTAGTGGCTTCCTGATCTGATCATCTACCGATTATCATTGATACGAGAGGCAAATTGGTTGGGAGTAAGAGGAAGGGTAGGAGGTTCAGATTTGAAGCTATATGGCTTCGCGATCAAAAGTGCAGGGAAGTGGTTAAAATGGCTTGGGAGAGATTGAATTCAAGCAATAGCATTCAAACAAAGATTCAGAACTGTGCTAAATCTCTACAGCAATGGAATAAGGATGAATTCGGTAATGTTGGGTGGATGATTAAGCGAAAAAAACGTGAATTGCTCAATGCCCAGAGTATGAGGGAGACAGACGGAATAAATGAGAAAATCAAAAAGTTGAAGGAAGAGATTGCAGAATTTCTTAAAAGAGAAGAAGTAATGTGGAGGCAAAGGTCAAGAGTCGAGTGGCTAAAACATGGGGATGCCAATGTGGCATTTTTTCATTCTAAAGCATCAGCACGAAGATCCACCAATCGACTGACTGGGCTGCAAGATGAGGATAAGATATGGTACAGGGGTGACGACCAATTAACATACTTTCTTAACCAATATTATTCGACCCTATTTAAAAGCTCAAACCCGACCACTATCGAGACTGTGCTGAATGTGGTGACAAGCTCAATTAACACTGAAGATATGGAGAACCTGACGGCACCTTTTGATAGGGAAGAGGTAGAAGCTACGGTTAAGGCAATGAATCCCTCTAAAGCTCATGGTCCGGACGGGATGACTGGTCTTTTCTATCAATCAAACTGGGAAGTGGTAGGCAATGATGTGGTAGACTTTGTTATGGAGGTTCTTAGGACTGGAATCATGCCGGGAGACCTCAATCATACGATTATCACTCTGATCCCAAAGGTTAAAGCCCCTAGAAAAGTCAGAGATCTTAGACCAATCAGTTTGTGTAATGTACTCTATAAAGTAATATCAAAGATTCTGGCGAATAGGCTGAAAAGAGTTCTCCCTAATTTAATCTTTCAGACACAAAGTGCATTTGTGCCTGGAAGGCTAATGACTGATAACGCTTTGGTGGCTTTTGAAATTTTTCATTCAATGAAAACGAGGAAGAAAGGGAAGGTTGGACAGCTTGCTTTGAAGCTTGATATGAGTAAAGCATACGACCGGGTTGAATGGAAGTTTTTAGAGATGATAATGCAGAAGATGGGTTTCCCTAATCACTTTCGGAGGCTGGTCATGCAGTGTATTACAACGGTGTCCTTCTTTTTTATGGTGAATGGACAACAAAGAGACCGGGTGATACCGGAGCGTGGGTTACGGCAAGGTGACCCAATTTCTCCTTATTTGTTCCTTCTCTGTGCCGAGGGGTTTTCATCTTTATTAAGGGATGCAGAAAGACGTAATACGATATCAAGTATTAAAATTGCAAGGGACTGCCCTACCATTTCACATCTCTTCTTCGCTGATGACGCGATTATCTTTGGCAAAGCAAGTGTAAGGGAGGGACAGGAAATCCAAAAGCTGATTAAAATTTATGAAGCTGCTACAGGGCAATGTGTTAACTTCGATAAATCCGAACTGTCTTTTAGTGCTCATGTCCCTGCTCAGGCCAAGGCTCGATTGAAAGAAATTTTCTCGGCTAATGAAGTGGGAAATTTTCCAAAATACCTTGGCATTCCCACGGTGGTTGGAAGATCTAAGCGGGAGATTTTTGGTTTTTTAAAATACCGGCTTCTTAAGAGAGTTAATGGTTGGTCTGAAAGGATGTTATCTAAAGGAGGAAAAGAAGTATTAATTAAGGCTGTTGCCCAAGCCGTCCCAACTTATTTGATGAGCTGTTTCCGTTTACCTGATAGTTTTTGCAACGAACTATAGAGTATTGTGGGACGTTTCTGGTGGAAAGCGGGAGATTCTGACAGGGCGATGCATTGGCTGAATTGGAATGTGTTGTGCAAAGCTAAGGAGGAAGGATGTATTGGATTCCGGTGGCTCTCATCTTTTAATTTAGCAATGCTTGCTAAGCAGTGCTGGCGACTCCTGCTTTATCCGAACTCGTTATGTGCCCAGGTCTTTAGAGGCAAATATTATGTGAATGACTCTATTTTTGCTGCAAGGATGGAAAATGGTCCTAGCTATGTCTAGAGAGGGCTAATGGAAGCGGTTACTGTCACACCCGACCCTAAACGACATCGGGTATGGATGGAAAACAGGATAACCAACTTCTAACAGTCTATAAGACGAACCAATTTTCTACGAATAAAAATTTATTTGGACTACCTAAAATTTTATTTATTATTTGGCTTGGACTTGATAATTCTATCAAGCTTCCTACGTATCCCGAACTTCTTTTAATATTTAAACCGGGAATCAAAGCCACGTAGTTCTACCTATTTTAGGTAGTTCTCTTAAGTTATGTAGTTCTCTTAACTTCGCTTAACTTCGATAGTTCTCTTAACTTCAGTAGTTCTCTTAACTTATTAACCCGTTTTAACATATTGACACGTTGAATGACACGCTAATACTTTAATTGCATATTTCACTTTGTTACTATATAATTTTATATATATAACTCATTTTTATCAAAACGAATCAAATTAAATAACTGTTTTATCAAACCAGCTCATAAACAAATAAACGTTTTATCAAACCAATTCGTAATCAAATAAATTGCTTTAACAAACCAACTCGTAATCAAACAAACATAAAACATTATATTTCAAATCATCAATCATTTTCAAAACTTAATACAAAACTCTTGCGTGTGTGTGTCCATCCTCGAATTCCACCTGTGTAGCTTATCATAACATCAATCATATCAATAATCGAGATATCTCATTCATATCCCGCCTTGCCTAACGTTAGGACTACCAGTCGTGCACTCTGGCCATACCGCCCTTAGGTATGGTCTTACAATTCTTACAACTCCTACCCCGGGCAATCCTAGATGGACAAAACCATTTTTATATATCGTTCAAAATATTAGAACATCCAAAAATCATATCTGGACTTCAATCCAAATCACATAAATATTAACAACCACCAAATCAGCTTTCTCAATCCAAAAACACTTCGTATAAGATTGTCAAATTCATTTCTTTCGACCAAATTTCCGAAATAATACGATAATAAATTTTTTTTGGTAAGAAGGGAAGAAAAAAAAACAAACAAACAAAAACCTAACCCGGGATCAGTCTAGGAAGACTGACCCCAATCCTATCCTCAAGAAGAGAAGGTAACAGAAAAGAAGGAGGAACGGAAAGGGTAGAAACACCTAACATCCCCCCATGCCCAGCAGCTGCCAAGCGATCCGCCACGCGGTTTTGCTCCCTATAAATATGGGAGAAGGTAAGAGAATCGAAGGCAGGACGAAGCCTCAAGATGGCTTTAATGAGATTCTGACTCTTAAGACAAACAGCATGTCTATCCGAAATCCTGTTGATAGCCTCCAAATTGTCAGACTCCACCGAAAGTCTTTTAACACCCATGCGAATGGCGAGTTTAATGCCAAACAAGATCCCCCAGAGCTCTGCAGTAAAGGAGGAGCCCGTACCTAAGTTATGGGTAAACCCAGCCAGCCAGGCGCCACCAGAATCCCGAAGAACTCCACCAGCAGCAATTCTGCCATTACTAAGGCAGGAGCCATCCGTATTCAACTTGACAACCCCTTCCCTGGGCTTCCTCCAACCAACTAACTGGACCTCTTTAACCGGGGAGGGGTGAACCAGGGGCTCTCCTTCAAAACTCTTTGTAATAACAGAGAGTTTTTTCGAGAAGTAAAACCGGAGGTCAGGAATAAAGACAGTCTTCAAAAGTGTATGAATATTTTAAACGATAATAAATAATTATTCTTTAAATAATCAAAATCAAAAGTGTATGAATATTTTAAACAATATATTTTAAAAAATTTAATAAAACGTATTCAAAGCCACTTAAATAATTTAAGAACTAAAACTTATTTTTATCTATCATTGGAATAGTTACGTATTAACATTAAACCGATATAATTAATTTAGACCGAATACACCGTTAGACTCGTTATATTGTCATAAGTTTATTTGAACTAGTTTTAAATTTAATTTCTTGTACTAATTTTATATTCGACTTTATACCGACTCTACTGATAATATCAGTATTAGTCCTTCTATTTTCAAGGTATTATAAATTAGCGTCACTTAATTATTATATAAAATTAAAGTTTAAACCGAACATTTCTATTAGACTATTTATGTTCGTCACTGAAATTGTAACGTATAACACTAAACTGGCGTCGTTAATTCCAACCGAAGGTTTAGTTAGACTCGTGACATTAAAAATTCAGTTACTGACAATTTAACAATGTACTAGCATAAATTCCTTCCGTAACCGAAACCTCCAAAGAATCGTCCACTGTCTAATTAGAACCATATTTGAATTCAAAATAATATTACCTCACGTGATGACCGTAAAGCTTGACATATTACACGAGCATTACACCTCTAACCCGTTCACGAAACGTTTGTCACGTGTGAAAATTTCTCAAAAATAGAACAACCATTTCTCTAAGAAAGTAAAATCACCAAAACTTTAAATCTTTGAATTTAACAAATTGTTGTATTTGTTTGAGAAGGAAAACAATGGAAGTTCTAGTGGAAAGTTAATGAAAATGGTGAAAACAAAATGAAAGAAAACAAGTTAAAGAAATAATAATAGTAATTATTATTCAAGTAAGCTTAAAATAAATTGCCCAAAATAAAAGTTTGTGTATATGTTAATTAGAAACTTTTTTTTATTCTCCTAATTTTTAATTTCTTTTAAAATTGACCCCAAAACTTTTAATTTATATCTAAACACCTTAAATTAAAATTGAACCCAATAGTGTATTTAAATTTTTTAATTAATTAACACTATCTATTTCAAAAAAAAAATAATATTTTAGACACAGATGTTACAGTTGTTAAAAGAAGGGATTGGTTGGAAGGTTGTGGATGGAAAGAGCATCAAAATCCTTCATGATCGATGGGTTCCTGAGATTCCTTGTATGCGTCCCCTAGTGACTAAATTTGCTCCCCCGGAGGCCCATGTTAACTGCTTAATTGACGCTGCGAGTGGTCGATGGAAGGAAGAGCTTATAAAGGGAATTTTTACTGAGGAGGATGCAAGGCAAATTATCAAAATTCTGCTTAGCTATCGCAGACCAAGTGACCAGCTGGTGTGGGCGTTCACCAAATCGGGTGAGTTCTTTGTTAAATCAGGTTACCATCTTGCTGAGCAGGGGAGACGGGGAAGAGGAATGCATGCTTCAACATTTGAGGGTGCTCCTTCCATTTGGCAAAAAATCTGGAACCTCTCTGTACCTGTCAAAATTAGGCATTTTTTTATGGAGATGTTGCAATGGATCATTGCCTTATCTGGCTAATTTACTTAAAAGACATGTTGGGGTGGATACGACTTGCCGTGGATGTGGTGAGATGATGGAAACCGAGGAACATGTATTCAAAAGTTGTATAAAAGCTAAGGAACAATGGAGGAAATTTTCATATGGGGGTCGTGTTGATAAAATCCAAGGACACAATGCTCTTGTAACCCCCTCACTTGGATCACATCAGCTCTTGTTTGGATTAATAATGTGTTTAATTCCCTTTCTAAAGAGGAGGTAAAATTCTTTGCTGTTTTTTGTGTGGCTCTTATGGTATGATCGGAACCAACGCCATCATAATGCGGAGGTTCTGAATAATATTAGTACAACAGAGAGAGCACAAGGTCTGCTGATAGAATGGACAGGCAAGGAGCAGGAGGCGGATGCTGCTACTAGGGAAAGGATACACGCAGGGGTGGAAAAATGGTTACTACCACCATTCCGACGGTTGAAACTGAATGTTGATGCATCGTTTGGCTCAAAAGGGGGGTGTTGCGGGGCCAGAGCTGTTGTTCGGAACGATAAAGGAGAGATTATGATGTCTGCAGGTTTTCCGATGGGAGCTTGTCTGTCGGTTTCTGGTACGGAAGCAATTGCTATTAGAGATTTTTGAGAATTGCAAAGGATGCTGGTTTTGTGGATTTAATTGTTGAATCTGATGCAAAAAACGTTGTAGATTCGATCCTGGGGAAAACTGAGGTCTCGGCAGAGCTAAAGTTCATCTTGGAAGATATTGTTGACATGGGGAAGGAGTTCCAGCAGCTACAGTTTTCATTTGTCAAAAGAGATGCTAATCAGGTGGCTCATGAACTTGCTAAGTGGGGAGCTTCGCTTACTGAACCAATTATTCTTATGGAAGAAGTGCCTAGCTTTATTTTATCAATTGTAAACCTGGATAGTTCTTGATATAATATGAGATCTTGTTATAAAAAAAAATATTTTAGAGGCGTAATTTTTTTTATATATAAATTTAAATTTAATAAATAGAAAAATTTATTAATTTTTATCTGCATGAAGAAAAATCAAATAAAGAGTTGAGGAATTTTAAAACATAAAGCAGATAACATTTATATTATTGTATGGTAAAATATAAATTTAGTCATGTTATTGAAAAAAAAATCTTATCTTTATCGAACAATACAATCTTCAGTCTCATTAATCAAATATGAGTTTTTTTATGGGCCAATTTCATGTTTTGGCTACTCTCCAACCTCTAGTGTTCTGATTATTCAATAAGGTTTGAAATTGCACAGATTCTGTTACTGAAAAAAACTCATCTTCCATTGATGAAGTTATATATCTTTGGTCAATGATTTTTGAAATTGCACCGGCTGGTAAATGTTAAGCTTAAAAATTATATTCTTTTGTATAAAAAAAAAGCTAAGTCCAGTCTCACAAATAACCATATGGTTAAATTTATAAGGGCCGAGATGTAAAAATACCCCTAACGTTTTGGGTCATGAGCAATTTTACCTCTAATGTCTAAAATGGTGCAATTTTACCCCTAACCTTCGAAGGCAAAAACAATTTTACCCCTAACGTTGATAAATTTGGTCAATTTAAGAAATAATTCATCAAACTGTCTTCTCGGTCATGAATCTTATCATCTACACATGTGCATCATTTTATTAGTAACAAATCACAAACATATGTTGGGATGTAAAAAAATAAAAAAATATATTGTCTTTTTGTACAAATTAGACAAAAAAAATTCAAAAAGTTCACCGAATTTATAAATATTAATCTCCAATTCTATTATTAAATTATAAAAAACATGAAATTCTTTTTTTAGAATGAATTGTTATGCAATTGGTGTAGAATAAGGAACACAAATATATGTATTTTTTTTGGTAGGAAAAGGAAAGGACTAAAAAAAAAAAACAGCTCAAAACCTAACCCGGGATTAGCTTAGGAAAGCTAACCCCAACAACATTATCCAAAAGAAGATGTTGACCAATAGTGTTTGACATTGACCAGTTTATCAACTTTAGGGGTAAAATTGTTTTTACCTTCCAATGTTATGGGTAAAATTACACTATTTTAAACGTTAGGGGTAAAATTATACCATTTTAAACGTTAGAGGTAAAATTGATCATGACCCAAAACGTTAGGTGTATTTTTACACATTAACCCAATTTATAACTTATTCCTATTATTATTAAAAGATAGTAGTGAAATAAATTTGGAGGCTCACTTTTGCTATTTGTTATTAAGAGACGTCGATTGGGAAAAAAGGACAATGTTATTGTTATCTACTCTCGATTCCATTTAGCAAGTTGTATTCTTATTTTCCATATAGATGCAAGATAATAATTATTTTTGGAGATAGTTAGTTTAGGTGACTGTCTGTCTTTCATTTCAGAAGTTGCTTTGGCTAACGAGTCCTTTAGGGAAAGATAAAAGTAAGATTTCGCAGCTATATCAGGTATAAATTTTCTGATTTCACGACCAAGTAAGGAAAAAAGACATATATGTGGCCAGCAACGGGCTCCTAATTGCCTCGTTGGAATGAGCTTAGAAACAGAAACTTCGTTTCTTAGAACGCATCTGCAAAAAGCAGTTATTTCTCCCGAGCTATTTGTCCCGTAGACCAGAGAGTAAAAGAGCCAGTTCGGACACTACATTTCAAAAACTATTATATTATATTTGAAATAATTTTTGAATTTTTTATATAAAAAGTTTTGGATAAAAAGCCCATTTGAATTGGAGGACTTACACGGGTGCTTAGATCGGCTCCTCCTACACTCGGCCTTGGATTAAGGCCCCGTTTGTTTGGGGGAAAATATTGTCTAGAAAAATAAAATATTTTTCTGTGTTTGTCAACAACACTGGAAAATATTTTCCAACCACTAAAAACGTGAAAAAACACAAAAAAATGTGAAATTTTGTTAAAAACACAAAAAGTGGAAAAATGCGAAAATCACGAAAAGTAAAAAAATATTAAAAACATGGGAAAAAAGTGGAAAACCACGAAAATGTGAAAAAAATTAATGTTAAAAACACGAAAAACGTTTTTTTCACATTTTTGGCATTTTTTGTACGTTTTCTCGTGTTATTAACGTTATTGTGTTTTTTTGCATTTTTTCTTCATTTTTTCATATTTTCACATTTAGTTTTTCGGGTTTTCCCTTTTTCACATTTTTTTTTTCGCGTTTTTTATTTTTCGCATTTTGTTACTTTTTCGTGTTATTTACGTTTTCATGTTTTTCGTATTTTTCATGTTTTTGTGTTTTTTACGTTTTTGTGTTTTGTTTATATTTTTCGTCTTTTCATGTTTATCACGTTTTTCACTTATTGTCACGTTTTTATGTTTTAGCATTTTCGTATTTTTTCACATTTTCGTGTTTTTTTTTTGTATTTTTCACGTTTTTGTATAGTTTATGTTTTCTCACTTTTTCGCGTTGTTCATGCTTTGTGCCTTTTCAAGTGTTTGTTTTTTTTGTGTTTTTGTGTTTTTCACGTTTGTTCACCTTTTCATGTTTTTTTCGGGTTTTTTTCCATATTCTCATGTGTTGTAACGTTTTCACGTTATTCATGTTTTTTCGTGTTCCATATTTTTGTATTTTTACATTTTTTAACGTTTTCCCTTTTTTCTTTAGACGCGTATGTTTTGAGGAAAATGTTTTACCAGAAGAGTAAAACATTTTCCCTTATTTCTTTATTCCTTTTCCATTGACTTGCTACTTATTTTCCTTTGATTTATTTTCATGCTCAAACAAACAGTGGAAAATTAGAAAAATATTTTCATGCTGAATATTTTCTCCCCAAACAAACGCGCCTAAAAGTATCTTCATCTTGCAATTGCTTAATGATAGGACGTGGGACCATTACCGTTACATTAACAGAATTCAAATCTCATTTTCAAAGACGCTTCATTTTGTAATTGCTTTATGATTAACACCACTTTCAATTTGTGGGACCAAAATATTTATTATTAATGAAATTAATTTTGTTTAACAAGTGTCCAAAATATTAAATTAATAAATGATATAAAATGTAATTATGAAAATTAATAAAAACTAAAAGAAAGACAACATTTCATTTATGAAAATAAATTATAAAGAAAATCTATACCATATATAATTACGGAAGCAGAAAAAAATGAGAAGAAGTGTTTTAGAGGTCTTTTTGATGAGTTGTCAACGTAGTAAAAAATCAGATTAAAAATATTTAATTAATTAAAAATAAATATTTAATTAATTAAAAATAACAAATTTATATTTATAATATATTAAATAATTACTAGCCTATTAATTAAAATAATAAAAGAAAGCAAGAGTTATGGGAAGATGAAAAAACACAAAGCAAAGAAAATCCAAAAGTCACAAATAAACTTCTATATAAAGAATGATAGATAGTATTCCACCATTATATTCATTGGTCATGATAGATAGTATTATATTTCTGAAGGTAAATATTCGATTTTTTTCATATGTTGTAGTTATTTTGTTCTCAATTATGTTGTTGTTTTATTTTTATTAAACAATAGTTGTTATAGTTTTATCTTTCAGATTCATTTCTGTTGTTACCCAGGTTCTATACCTCTCGCTATCTTATCCATGTTTTCTTTTTTATTTGTCTTTTTTTTTCCAAACTGATAGCTTCAATTGAAGAAATCCGACAGAAATAGAAGATGCATGAACAACTAAAACCGGAAAACACAAAAGTGTCAAAAATTACAAGAAATTCTTATGTTTCTCAAGGTAATTATTCGATTTTTTTTCATATGTTGTAGTTATTTTTGTTCTCAATTGTGTTGTTGTTTTCTTTTTATTAAACAATAGTTGTTATAGTTTCATTTTTTAGAGATGAAATTCCATTTCTGTCGTTACCCAGGTTCCATACCTCTCGCTACCTTATCCATGTTTTCTTTTTTATTTGTTTTTTTTTCCAAAATGACTAAAATAAAGATTTTGTAAATTTGTATTCTTTTTTAGTATATGTTGCTAGGTGTTATCGTTTCGATTGCTAACTCTTAACTAAAATTTAGATTTTCGGCTTTATATGAACTCAATTTTTGGCTTTCTCAATTGTGCTGTTGTTTTATTTTTATTAAACAATTACTGTTATAGTTTCATCTTTCAGAGATGAAATTCTATTTCTGTCGTTATCCAGATTCCATACCTCTCGCTACCTTATTCATGTTTTCTTATTTATTTATTTTTCAAAATGACTAAAATAAAGATTTTGTATATTTGCATTCTTTTTTAGTATATGTTCCTATGTGTTATCGTTTTGATTGTTAACTCTAACTAAAATTTATATTTTCGTCTTTTTATGAACTCAATTTTTAGTTTTAATTGAAGTTAGATTAATTTTTCTAATTCGGAACATGTTGAAATCCACTCATTTTTTTAGTTTGAGTTTAGCTAATTGATATGGATTGTATTTTTTATTTTTATGCATTTTGGTACAAATAGATATAAAGTTTCACACGATAGTTGTTCATTGAAGTTTGAGACATATTAAATAAAATATTAAAGAGATATTGGAATATTATACTTACAATGAAGTTTATTTCAATATAAATTATGTTATATTATTATCAAGAAATTATTTTTTTCCAATTTTCTAGACAAGAAGATTGTGAGCGTCGAATACGCTTGATAAGATGTTTATTCTTGAAGAATGTGGATTATGCTAGATACGAATTCAAAATCAAGGTAAATAAAAATAAATTTTGATGCTCAAAATCCTAAAAATGTACATTAATTATGGATATCGAGATAATTGCTTTTGCAACATTGTCTTATATAATTTTTAACTATTATATTATGGTTCGTACAAAATTATTAGTATTTCAAGAGTTTTTAACAGATGAAAATGAAATATGATCATAGGATAAATTATTGAAAAATATTAATTAAGAAAATATTATTATTTGAATCTCTTCAAATTCTCAAATGTTGAGCATAATGATTCTAATTAATATAATTAATTTCACATATTAATTATAAAACGTTTTTTTTGTACTGAGTGGTTATCATTGCGATTTAATTCTATTTAACTAAAATTAATTTATGGACTTAATACTTCATTAAGAAAAAATAAAATGTTTAATTAATGGACAAAAAATATTTTCACTCTTCTCTTTATATGCTTATGTCTTGACATTCTCTCTTATTTTCAAAAAAAAAAAAAAACCCGAGAGGAAGATGGTTCTCTCCTAATTATCTTTTTCGTCCCTTCATTTTTTTTTCAATTCTTTTGTTTGTTTTTCTTACTTTCAAAATTCAAGAATATATAATTATTAGAAAATATTAATGAAGTCAAATAAGTGATATCTGCGAGTATGGCTGATATTCTATATAGTGAAAGAATGAAGAACAAATTGATCGAATGTCTTGATGATGAGATATTACGAGATGAAAATAGGAGAAATCATCATCTTAAACTGATTCAATTAGATATATTGGGTTATTGTAGCAGAATGAATAATTGAATTCGAATACTTTGTGATCATGAAATTCCATCAACCAAAATAATTATCATCAAGATGAATTTGTGACTAATTCTTACGAATTTTATTTTTTTTATATGTAACATATTGAATTGATAAAGTTTCTTCATATGCAACATTAGAAAAGTATTGATTGTAATAGTTTATAGAATAATATATTGATGTTACTTTCATTTTAACATAGATTGTAATTCTTTTGGATCGTAGATATAATATTTAATTTTAATTGTAGTTTAATTCAATTTTTATTTAACCTATATTGTAATTCTTTTGTATCATAAATATAATATTTAATTTTAATTATAGTTTAATTCAATTTTTTGTTTTTTTTTTATTATATTCTAATATATTTCTTAATTAATCTACTATTTTATTATTGTTGTTTCACAGAATATTTGGAATAAAATATGTATTAAAATTCCTAAAAAGTACAAATCATTGAATTTTGTAAAAATAAATAAATCATTCATCTTTAGTTAAAATTCTATAAAAAAAGTAGTCAATTATTTTTTAAATTAATTTAATTTAAATTATCATTAAAAAATATATATTAATTTCAAATATACATAATATAAATTTTTTTCATAGCATGATATAAAATTATTTAAAAGTAAATATGTCAATTTATTTATTTATCTAAATTATATAAAAGTTTCATACCTCGTGCATCGCACGGGTTTTCGACTAGTTACAATAAAACTCAAACAAAATCCCACGTTAAAAAATTTACAAAATAAAATACTACATTTACAGAAATATATGAGAGGAGCAAGAATTGAAAATACAAAAAAAATCAATATTAACTGAAGAACAAAAGATCAACGTGAAGTTTAGAAGTCATTTTGATTGCATGATGATGTTCAGCTTCATAGTTTTTCATTTATTTTCACGGGCAGTTTATTAAAAAAAAGGGTTAAGGTGTAAAAATACCCCTAACGTTTTGGGCCAGGAGCAATTTTACTCTTAACGTCTAAAATGGTGCAATTTTACCCCTAACGTTGGAAGCCAAGAGCAATTTTACTCCTAACGTTGATAAATTGGGTCAATTTCAGACACTATTATAAAACACAGATATTTTTGTTCATTATTCTGCACCAATTGCATAATAATTCATTCTAAAAAAAGGATTTCATGTTTTTTTGTAATTTAATAATAGAATTTGAGATTAATATTTATAAATTCAGTGGATTTTTTGAATTTTTTTGTCTAATCCGTAGAAAAAGACAGTATATTTTTTTATTTTTTTATTTTTTTCACATCCCAACGAATGTTTATGATTTGTTACTGATAAAATGATACACGTATGAAGTGTAGATAACAAGATTCATGACCGAGAAGACAGTTTGATGAATTATTTCTCAAATTGACCCAATTTATTAACGTTAGGGGTAAAATTGCTCATGGTCCAAAACGTTAGGGGTATTTTTGCACCTTAACCCTTAAAAAAACTTTGCGAGATAAAAGGTTTGAGCCATTTTAAAGGTTTTAACTAGTCAAATTTATAATAGTTATGTTTAATAAAGAGAAGTTTGAAAAAGCTTATTTAGTCAAAAAAAAAAAAAAAAAAAAAAACTAATTTTGAAAAAACTGGTTTAGGAGTTTTTTCAATTAGTTTATTGTCTCGTATATTTTTAAGGACATTTTTACTCCTGATTACTACCTTTTAATCCCAAATAAAAACTTTATAATGTCCTTATTTGTTATTATACACAAACAGCTATTAACAATCAGCTAAGTTTTAACAAAAAAGTTTACATAATCAGCTAACCAAAAAGATAATCAGCTAACAACTATTTTATTTTTATTTTAAGGATTTTTTTTTAATTTTTTAATCTAATTAATTATTTTTACGTAAGTGGCAAATAAAATTTAAGACACATCATGCATCAAGTCCAAATGTCAAAACATCACCATGTATTAAGAGGATACGGGTCTATCAAATCTCCATCCAAATTAGGTAAAATTTCGTAAATTAAAATAGCTCATGATTCAAGTGTAACCAAATAATAGATGAGGAACCAACTGATAAAATTTTGGATAGACCAAAGACTAAATAACACTTTAAAATCATAAAAGAAATAAAACTGATTTATAATTATATAGGGAGGGACTACTACTATTAGGTCCTTCAAAAATCATTAATTAAAAAAAATTGTACTTTGTTTTTTATCTGTTTTGTTTTTCTTCTGTTAAGGGCTGTAACGAATCGAGCCGAACTTTGATCTATTCATATTTGGCTAATCATAAAATTGACGAGTTCGAACTCAACATTTTATTTGTGAGCTGCTCACTTCACGAACTTATTTACGAGCTTTGTTTGTGACCAGTTCGTTAATTCAATTCATGAACTTTGCTCGCGAGCAACTCATTAATTATATCAGTTTGTTTTTTTTTTAATACAAAACTACATATTTTTAATCTACAAAAACAAAGTTTACATAAAACTACGTTGTTTTACATTTCTCCATTTATAGAAATATTATTATTAAAATAATAATTGAACCAAATTGCTCATGAGCATACATAAACTTATAAAGCCTTCTCACGAGCTTTGGAGCCGAGCTTCATCGTGCTCAACCTCGACTCGTTTATAAATCAAGCCGAGCGTGATCGAGATTTTATCGAGCCTAACACTGATTTGTTCATGAGTGGCTCGGTCCATTTACAGCCCCGAGTGAGTGACTGGTATGAATTTCAATTTCACTCAAATAATTTTCATTCAATGGAAAAACTCTTTACTACAATAATTGCGTAGAGCCTCTAAAATGTTGGAGACGACCTTGAGTATTTTTTATTGTCTTTGGTAACGATTTGAACCTCAAAGTACTAGTTTATAAATTTTTAAATCACATAGTTTATGTTTGAAAATTCTCCAAACCACAACTTTTTTTTTTTTTTTTTTGTACTTTTTTCTATTTTTTTGTATTTAAAAAAAGCTTAATACATCATTTACTCTTGAACTTGTCCAAAAAACTTGATTGCCCCCCTAAACTTTCAAAGTATCTCGATAGCCCCCTGAACTTGCATAATATGTCCAGTTAGCTCCTTGAACTTGCGTAAAATGTAATCAATTGATCACTCGATTGCAAAAAAAGTAGGTTAAATACGGAAGATGTATTCCACGTGTCTTAAAAAAAAAAAGTAAATTAATCAAGATCAGAGGTATGGGGTTGTAATATTAGAGAATACAAGGTTTATAGTTGAGCAAGTAATAATTTTATTTTTAATCTATTTTTGAATTATGTAATAACATTCTAAGACACATGGAATACATCTTCCGCAGTTAACTTACTTTTTTGCAATTGAGTGATCAATTGATTAAATTTTATACAAGTTCATGGGGCTATCAAGACATTTTGAAAGTTTAGAAAACCAATAAAGCTTTTCGAACAAGTTCAGCAGGCAAATGATGTATTAAGTCTTTAAAAAATAATCAAATGAGAGCCAAGGGCGAGCTCAGACAGTAAGTAGGAGCTTCGCCTATCAGTTTTCTGTGGAAATACATGCAATGAAAAAAAAAATACCTACATCTAATTCTATGAAATTCTCTTTCTTCTATTTTTTTTAGCGGTGTTTATCGGCCGGTTCGGTCTGAAAACCGAACCGAACCAAAATAACAAAAAACCGAATAGCCTTAAAAATAAAAACCAAATCTAACCGAATAATAATAAATAACCGAACCGAACCGAACCGACCGAATTATTTCGGTTGGTTCGGTTCGGTTATTCGGTTTTCTTACATTAAATTTTTTTATTAACAATTATTTTTATATAAGATTAATATTACACCGTTAATGATATTATTGAGTATTTATTAATATATACAACAATTTTTATATTTATTTTTCTTTTTGGATTGAAAAAAAAAATAGAAATTTTATATAGAAATGAAATCAATCTTAATTCCAAATATAAATTAGTGTACAATTGTACTAAATTGGTAGACAAACATTAAATAGACCAATAATATAATTAGTTACGGGAAATCCAAAAAATATCCTGCTTAAAAAAGATTCTAATAAATAAATCAAATATAACTTAGAACAATAAACGATAAACACCAATTATATAATAAATCTAATTTTTAATTATATTTAATTTATTTCGGTCTGTTCGGTTAATTCGGTAATTTTGATTTAAAAACCGGCCGAAATTACCGAAATATTAGAAAAAATAAAACTGAAACCGAACCTAATAGACCGAAAACCGAAAAAACCGAAATTCATCAATTTGGTTGGTTATTTCGGTCCGGTTCGGTTTTTGAACACCCCTAATTTTTTTCATTTAACAAGCTTGCAAACTAAACCTTAACAACATACTTATTAAAAAAAAATGGTAAGTGAACTTAAACAATTGCGTTGCAAGTACATAAGATAGATAGGGCATAGAGGTTCTCTATTAACCTATTGATAAGTGCAATGTTCAAACGTAGAAAAGGATCAAAATGATATTTTTGGCCCTCACTTTTGATTGAATTTTAGCTTTCATCCTCTACACTTTGGTTTGGTAAAATTTAATCCCTAAATCTTAATATATGCCTTTTATATACGAAATTGTCATGCTAAAACCCACATGTTCATGGACTGAAATTCAAAACTTGACAAAATAGGGGACCAGAAATACGCAAACTTTTAACAGTAAAAGCAACCGTTTTTTTTCATAGACCTCTTCTTTCGGGAAATCCAAACCGAGAGTCTGGAGAGGGCTTGAGCACCAATGATTGCCGAATAACTCCATTAAATTTGTGTATAGAGGTTTAATTTTTTTTTAAGGATAAAGGTACCAAAAATATATCAATCACCACTGTTAAATTCCTGTAAGTATTGAACCCAACAATAAGAAAGCGAATCTTGTAGCACTCCTATCTAAGCACGAGTCTCATTGTCGTTGTTGAAGTCCCGAGCGATATGTAAGCCTTCACATAAGCCTTTCTATAGCCTTGAGACTTTTCTTAACTTTGGACTGGAGTCACCTCTCCCCCTAAACTTTTTCTCTACCCAAAAAAAAGCCAAGAGTAAGAGTGAGGACTAACACCAACACAAGGCACGAATACAATTCAAAATAGCCATAGAATCTATCTAGCTCAACAATCACTTTTTCGAAAACCATGCTCCAAAGAAATTTTAAGACCGAAGTAGAGACCCAAATTTTAATTAAACTTAGGTTTCTATTTTTCAAAATATTAGTTAATGGCATTATAGTGCCATTTAAGTAAATAAATTTACTAATTTATTAATGGAAATGAAAAAAAATGAATGAAATTTTTTTATTCCTTTTTTGGAATTTTTACAAAAATAGTAGCAAATAAGTTAAAATTAACAAAATAACAATAGAACAAATTTACAAAAATAGCAGAATGTTAAAGATAATCAAAAAGATATAGCAGAATCTCATAAAAGGAGTAAGGTACTCGAAAGGTCAACAGACAAAAATTTGTTAAAAATTACAGTTTCTTTTTGGGATTAAGCATTAGCAATGGATTTTAAATTTCGTCTATCAAATCCTTCACAAATTCTAAATATAATGGAACTTCTGACGAAAATTATAAACTTAGAGCGGAAATTTCCCTCAGTAATTCTAATTTATTTCATTTTCTTCCCGGGAGTTCTTTCATATTGAATAAGATCCTAGCCTCAGTTGTATAGTATTACTTGGGAACAGATGTCAACAAAAGTGGACGCATTTGTGAGATTTGAGGATGGAAGAGTATCTTCTATTATCCACATATGCTTCTATTTTCATATCAAAACAAACACAGCATTTTCTGTTTGGGGAATTTCAAGTTCCAAAAGATATTTATTACAAGTAAACAAAATTGGTGATTCAAAACTCATTTATGGTTTTTTATAACCCTAAAAGAGGGATGCTTTTATAAATATGATTGGTGATTCAAAAGATATTCTAGACATTGTTGAGCTATTGAGCCATATCCCAAAGATTGCAACTCTGTTTCCTTCCATCAGTATTCTCCCTTTTCCAATCTAATGAAGAATTGAAAAGAAACATTTATTTGTTTCTTCTTTTATTCTTTTGTATGCAATTGCATAAGTTGATTGTTTATGCTAACCTCAAGTGCTGCTCCATGATTATGAGGAGGAAGAGGGACTCCAATTCCGTTGTCCCTTGGCCTTGGGAAACTGAAACAGCTTGGTCTGTCCTCTATGGCTGCTGCATTCATCAGATGGAGCCATGACTACCATGTTTGGTAAGCAAGCCATGTATGCAGAACTTGCAACTGCTATCCCTGCATATATTTGCACATTTAGTTGTTAATTTCTAAGATGAACTCAATTATCAATCGTAATCTGTTAGAGCAATAATCCCATCTTTACAAATTTGTATACAGATTAGACTGATGAACTTCATATCAATGTTTATGCTCAAAATTTTGAAGACTACGAAGTGAACATACCAAGACCAGCGGAGATGCTTGCAGAACTATGTCCAGCACCAAAAGCATCATGAACACTCTCATCTCCTTTAGGAAATCCAGCAAGCCGTGAAGTTTTGCTTATGGTATGCATTCTAGACTGCCTTCTTGAATTGAATTAATAAATCCTGGAAACTTCTTTGGCAATCAAGTGCCCAGAAAATCCAAAATTCCATTTGTATGTACTTATCTAAGCAATAACAAAAGACACAGTCATTTATCCTTGGAGACACTAAGGACTATGTAGCATCAAGTCCTTCAATTAAAAGCTTGTATGTTAGAGGATGAATTTGGCAATGCATTGTTTCCATCATGCCTAAAAATTCAGAGCATGTATCAGCATGGCCGTTCTTTAGTAAGCCATCAATGAGAATTTTCCAAGCTACTTCATCATTATTATACTCACACTGAAGCAAATTACAGAAAACTTCTTTAGCCTTCTCTTTCTTCCCTTCATTGCATAGACCACAAACAAGTAAATTTGAAGACTCCAAAAGTGGTAGATAACCACTCGCCATCATAGCATCCAACAGTCTCAATGCATCTTCATACATTCCGAGCTTACAGTAACAGTTAAAAAGAGAATTATATATATCATCACTAGGGCAAATTCCTCTTTCATTCATATCACAAAATAATCTCTGGGCCACTCCAATGCGCCCCACTTTGCAAAGACCTATAATGAGTTTTGCATAAGTGTTAATGTTAGGTGAACAACCATGTTCCAGCATTTTCCAGAAAAGCTTGATTACAGTTTCAAATTCCATTATCTTCCACACATCAGCAACATCAACCGAGGACACATTTGGAACAAAATCAAGTCTTGCATCATTCTTGTTTTCCTTTAAGAGATGCTTGATTAGAAAACCATAAGTATGATGAGAGGGATCACAACCAGTATCGAACATATGATTGAGAATATCAAATGCTTGATCTAATAATCCCAATTGTCCATATGCATTAACTAACAATGTATATAACAATGAATCAGGCAAAACACCTTTCTTTATCATCCTAGCTACTATAGCCTCTGCCTCTTTTAACTTCCCTGTGTTGCAATATGTATGAATAAATACAGTGTAAGCATACACATCAGGCTCGTTCCCTGAGGAAACCATTTGAGAAAAAACCATATGAGCATGGCCCACATCACCACCTTTCAACAATGCTGCAAGAAGAATGGTATATGTTTGAACTGTGGGTTTCACACCTTTCTGTGCCATGTCTTCCACCAAGAAGATTGCCTTCCCCATTTTTTGCTCTTTGCAAAATCCATCTATAAGAGCATTATACGTGGATGAGTTAGGTAAACAGTCATCAGTGATCATTCTTTTAAGCAAAGAATCAGCATCCTCTACCTTGCCAGCTTTGCAGTATCCATCAATCAGAGCAGTATAGATCACTTCATTTGCCTTCAAACCTTTCTCCTTCAGAGAATTGAATAAATCATATGCTTCTGCTATCCTCTTATTTTTAGAAAGGCTGTCTATAACAAAACTGTAAGTCCATTGATCAGGAGAGACACCATTTTCTTTCATCAAATTGAGCAACCTATAAGCACTATCTAAATGACCTAGTCTGCACTCCCCTTGGATTAATGAATTATAAGTAATCAGGCCTGGTGTCAGCCCATGCTTGATCATTTCACTGAGCAACACCATTGCCTTGTACACATTGTTCATTTTGCAAAAACCACTTATTAATTCATTGTATGTACGTTCATTTGGAATACAGTTATTGGATTGCATTAGCTCCAAAATATCCCCTGCAGCCTCCATCATTCCCTCCTTGCAGTACCCATCAATCAATGCATTGTAGGTAGCCACACTTGGAACCAACCCTTTCCCCATCATCTCATCTAACATGCCTCTACCCTCATCAAGCTTGCTTTCTTTACACGCTGCATCTATCACCACAGTGTATGTATGAACATTCGGCTTACAACCACTCTTTCTCATCTCACTAAATATATTTATTGCCTCCAATTTCCTATTTGATTTGAACAATGCATCTATAATCACTGTATAAGTACGTACAGTTGGATAACAACCATCTTCCCTCATCTTCTTAAACAAATTAATACCTTTATCAACAATTCCAGATTCACAAAACCCATGTATAAGGTTTGTGTAAGAAACCTCATTTCTTGGACAACCTTTTTCTGGCATCAGTAAAAAAATGTTATAAGCACTATTTACATCTTTATTCCTGCAATGGCCCAATATCAAGGAAGTATAAGTAAATGTATCTGGCCTCAAGCCTCGTTGCAAAATCCTACTTACATATACATTAGCCTCCACAATATTACCCATCTTACAATAGGCATTAACCATAGTATTTAAAGTATATATATTTGGGACAACCATGTCACTCAGCATCTCTGCATAGACTCTCTTCATTTCATCAATCAATAGATACCTCGCTAACATCATTAACAGCTCATTATATGTCCTAATAGTGAGCTTAAATTTTAGTTCATTGTCATCTCTATTCATTTCCCTTAGACAATCTAATGTCAATCGCACATCATCCATACAAACGCAACTTCTAACCATAGAAATACGGATTTTCTCACAGACACCAAAAAACTTACTGCGAATCAAAATGTTTAAAAGAAATGAATGAGATTGGGCACTATGTTTAAATCCAGATTTTCGCGCTATAAAATGGAAAAAGTTAAGCGCAATATGAGGATCAAGATTAGGGTTGCTGCTATAGAGAGAAGATACATGAGATGGACATATGTTGGTGATTAAAGAGCGGAGAGAAGGGTGTTTCTGCCAATTTGGATGAGAGAGGATTGAGAGAAGCTTCAAGGAGAGATCAGATGGTTCTGGGTCAATAGGGAGAGAAGCGATTGAAGAGGTGGAAAATAGTTTGCTAGTAAGATGGTGATGAAGGAGGATTGGAGACTCACCAGGGAGAATAATAGCCGGTAGTTTTCTCGTCTTGGAGGATTGGAGGATTGAATAAAATTCTGATACCTGTTTGAGAGAAACCATGAGCTGTAATCCTGAAGTTGATACTTCCTGAACCTGGCCATACAAGATAGAATTAGTCAACAAACTGGACAACACTGGATTAAAAGCTTTTGTTACTGGACTTTATTACCTACCAAAAGAAATTGGATCGGTTGTCTCAGCTAGCAAAGGAATTCGAAATTGAAAGCAGAAAAGAACAATATAGGTTTTGTGAAATCTGAGTTTCAACTGACATTAACATATAATTTAACATATTAACTGACATCAAAGCTAATACCATAGAATTTAACAATAACATCAAAGCTAATCCCATTAGATGATAAACCGTAGCATCACAATTAACATAACATCAAACAAAATCAAAGTTAACATAACAATTAACAATAACATCAAACCAAAAGTAGAGGCAGAACAGATAGAGTGCAATGAGATCAATATATTCTTCTTTAGCAACCTAAAGTAACAATTAACATCAATCTCTAAATCCCTAAAGTAACAATTAATAACAATTAATATAAAATGTGATTGAATTTTGATGATAATGAAGAAGAATTTAGTATTTTACTAACCTTTAAAGTAAATCCCCAATCTGAACCTTAAGTCACTTGGGGAGAGTGAAGACAATTAGACAAAGCCTTTAGGCTTTAGCGACAAACAGAACCACCAGAAGCGGCGCCGGCGAGGAGGAGAAGAACGATTTGTGGCGACGAAGTGGAAGGTGAAGAAGCAAATATTGAGGAGAGGAAGAAAGGAGTCTGGACTCGGAAATGAATTTGAGGGATTTTGCGTTTTATGTTTTAATATTCTGTTTTGTTTTATTTTATTTTCTGAAAGCAAAACGGCGTAGTTTTGTTTTGAGAAAAAAGAATTTTCTTTCTCCGGGCCTTCTGCCATTGCAGTTCTAAATTACGAGTACTGTTTATATGAACTCTCAATCATCAAATTCATATATGTAAACACTATTGCTAAATTGTACGGATAATTTTTTGTGTATTTCAATTTATTTATATCTTGAGGTTTCTACTTTAATTATTGAACCATATTAACTACTATTTTATTGAACCGTAATAAAAATAGAGTAAATGAGAACTTATATGTTGTTATGCTCCTTAACTTGCTGAAACCTATCTATTGATCACTCAAATAAAGGAGAGATTTTAGACAAGTTCACGAGTGTATTCATGAGGCAAATAAACCAATCTATTGATCACTCAAATAAAGGAGAGATTTTAGACAAGCTCACGAGTGTATTCATGAGGCAAATAAACCATTGGAAAAGTTGAGAGATATAATAGATCTTGTATAGCTATTGAGTTATTTCATGAGATATTTTTAGATTATTGACATGTATATTTTTATTTATTATGATGTATATAATATTATGATATTATCTTGTGTTTTATACAATTAATCCATATTACATTGTAAAATTGAGTGTTTTATATTGTGAAATGGAGTGAAATTATACATTTAATCCAATATTACATTATGCAATTGAGTGAAATTTAGTGAAATTGAATACATTTTGACTGAAACTCCACACAATCTTCGCATTTGGATAGAGTCAGTTCGCATTTGAGGTATTACGAAACAATTTTCACAATGTCCACTCTATCATAAGCCTTGTTCATATCCAATTTCAATGCACATACACCCTTCTTACTACTAATTCTATGCTTCATTTATTGAAATAATTCAAAATCAATTAAAGCATTATCAGTTATCAAACAATTTGGTACAAAGGCACTCTGTGAAGGATGAATAATATAATTCAAACAATGTTTGAGACGATTTGCCAAAGTTTTAGAGACAAGCTTATAAACCTCATTGCAAAGGCTAATAGGATGAAGATATTTAAGTGTACCCGGAGTTTTCACCTTTGGGATTAAAGTAACAAAGGTATGATTTAGAGAAGGAAAAGAAGCATCATTAAGCACACTTAAGACAAGGGCAATAATCTGATCCCCAACAGCATCCTAAATATGTTTTAAAAAATAAACCATACATACCGTTATGACTTAGTGCCTTTGAACCATCATTTTGCCTTAATGCCACTAACACCTCATCGGCAACAAAAGGTGCATGAAGTGAATCTATCTCATCAGATGAAAAGTGCTTGTCAACAGAATTTAGAATTTCTTCGTTGGGGGAAGGAGATGATGTTGAAAATAAACATGCATCCTCCTTATCATGCCAAACACTTTCATTATCCCTTAAGCGTTTAATACAATTCACCCATAACATTTGCTTTTGAATGAAAAATTTTGGTGTTTTTATCACCCTCTCGAAGCCAAGAGACACATGAACATTGATGCCACATAATTTCTTCATCCTCCTGCAAACGTATAATGTCATTTTGAATACTTTCAATTACCACTGATTTGTCCTCCGATATTACACCCTCCTCTAAATCAAGCAGATCTTTAGTGAGTTTTTTCAATTTTGTCCCAACATGCCTAAAACAATTTTTATTCCACCAATTGAGAGAAAACCCACATTGTTTCAACTTCTCACAAACATCCATTTGATCCCCCAAACCAGAATCCCAAACTAACTAGATAACATCACGGAAACTTGGATCCCGAACCCACATCTTTTCAAATCGGAATTATCGTTGCTTATAAACATGCACACCATCAGTATCAAGTAGAATATGTGAATAATATGAAGCTACTCTCCCGATTGTGAATATCTCTCATTTTATCCAATATTCGAGATTTATTCGAACCTTCAAACCAACCATAAACCCTAATATCCCTCCATTATAGACTACCCTCCTCACTCTCCACACCAAAATGAATATAATGAAGAGAAAATCCTAAAATTTGCAACATAATCTCCTCTTTCCACAGTAAACTTAAGCCCCCCACACGACCAACTGAATCTACTTTAAAAAGTTGATAGCCTAAAAACTTCCTCCTTAACCCTTCAATATTCTCATACAATTGTGTCTCCATTAAGAAAACCACATCAGGGTAATGACTTTTAATAAACCGTCTGAGGATTGCCCAAGCCCTGAACGTTCCAATTAAAGATTTTCATGATGCCTGACGGGGCCGTTCAACAGCCTCCACCGATAAATCATTTTGCAATAAGTAGGGTTGGATACACACCTTCTTACCAGGCCCGACATCATCACAGACCATATCATGCACTTCACCATTTTGTACAACTTTCATCTTACCACAAATATTAGTAATGGTTATACCTGATTTTGAAAATGATACCTCATTTTTTTACCATTGAGCTTTGAGCTTGGGACTTCCAACGACTCTAACCTGTAACATAATGACTATTTGGTTTCGGCACATCCTATATTGCACTTAAACTTGCTTCAATTGAAGATGTTGCGTTACAGTGTTTTTTTTATGCAACACCTGTTATTGCCTTCAAATTTGAACAATCACATACTGCCCCAATGCTCAAGAATTGTGGAACTAGAGCAATTGTTGTTGCCAAAATCCCACTTCATGTAGTCATTTTTACCCACGTCAAAACACATCTAACTCAGAACCTCGATATGGAAGGACAATAGGCTCGTTACTAGCCGCAACAGAGGCATCCTCTTCACTAGTTCCAGTAGATGACTTAATTTGTGCATCACAAATGGCACTACCTTCGCTAACAATTATTTTAGCAGCAACAAATTGATTTCCAGTATCCAAAACCGATTCATGCCTAACCTGCCCCTCGCCAATTAAAATTAAACTAAAAATATTTGTTGCCTTTTGACTCATCATAGTAGTACTTGGCGCCTTCGACATGTAGTTTTTAATCTTTTACAAGACTTTTTTCTCTCCAATGAATTATCTAATACAATGTTACAACTTGAATCAACCTTTACTTTTTTAACACGTAAAGGAGATGTCCTTAATCCCTGACCAAAAAGCCAATCCACATCGTCATCTTCCTCAGGAGCATCCGAACATTCATCAAAGCCACATGTCCCAAACATCCACATCAGTAACAAAAGTTTGGTAACTTTCATATTTAAAAGTGACCCAAACTAATGTACCTTTTCTAGTTTTGATCTTGACTCCATAAATCAAAGGTTTTGTCATATTTAATGAGACCTGTGCTCTGACATAACTGCTCCACACATAATTCCCTCGCCATCTGGTTCACGAACCACATCCACACAGGAGGCAACTGAATTGATCGATGCAACATCACGATGATTTACAGTCAAAGTAATGATCCTAAACCAGAAATCACAATCGTCCACGAGAATATCAGTTAATTGCTCATCGAACATCAAATTCTTTAAGAATAACCAACTGCCTCTCAAAATTCCACGGTCCATCCCTGAGAACTTTCTTCAAATCACGTGTGGATGAAAACTCACAGACAAACAAATTATTGCCAACATCCTTCAACTGGAAATTCTTCACTCTTCATACCACCAAAAAAGCATACGTCATCCCCTTCAAATTAAGTGGTTTTAGGGATAGAATCTTCCCAACAAGACTAGGACACAGAGAAACCTCAGATTCTAAAACATTTGCTTTTTCCAAATCCACCAACACAACTTCACGATCTTTCAGTTGTACATTTTATAGTAAACCTTCTAAATTTGAACTACATGCAACAAAATAACTAATTGAATAAGAGAACCAAAGAAACACATATAGCTAGGGGTGTTTGTTGGTCCCTTATAACGTGACAAGTTAGTTCCAAGGGGGGATAGGAACTATTTAAAAATTTGTCCGTTGAGGCTGACTTCTTTTCTTATGAAAAGGTTTACACAGCGTCACTAAGTAGATTCAAGACACAAGCTTAGTCAACTTGTGACTAAGTCTGCTTCTTTACTTGAGTCAGGAAATAGCACTTAGAGTCTATTCCTAAACTCAGCTTCTTAGTAAACTTAACTCAGCGTGAGTTCTTTACTTAGTCAGTTTTATAGCAAGCAATATATATTAAAGGAGTTTAAGGGTTAGAAAGATGTTACTCAGCAGACTTATCCTGGTTCGGCCTCTCCGCCTACGTCCAGTCCCCGAAACTTGTTCCGAGCTTTTTGAATTCTCTACTGAGCTCTTTAAAGGTAGAGCACGAAACCTTTTACAGATAGAAGCTGAGTATAACAAGAGTACCTTCCTCTATACCTCTACTCACTCCTATATCTACGCTGAGTACTATAACCGAGTACTCAGCCTCTCCTTTCTATTCTTCTAGAAATGATAAAGTGTTTGTCCTAAACAACGATTGCTAAGACACTTTAGATGATTGGAAATCACTCTAGACTTTTACACAAAGATTAAGAATTGGTGTAAGGTATTTGCTTTGCTTTTCTCACAGAAACTTCAAGTATGAATTTGGTCAGCGTTTTGACTAGTTGAAGATCTGCATCGATTGAAGCAAATGGATGACCTTTATATAGTGACACTTGAGGCACCTGGTTATTTCGAAATTTGAAATAACCGTTGGAGGGAAACGGCTTCCTGTCGTTGTCACTCTGGGCGTGCTCAGCGTCATTGGCCAATAGGATTCTTGCATCTTCTGTCTTCGTCAGTCTTCGGCAGAATGTTTCGACATTTAAGGAAAAGTCCACGAGACAGTTTCCTGCGCCTTCTGAACTTTTCCCAAAGTAGAAATACTTTGTCTAGAAGTTGAACATTGTCTGCCGCTGTCCAGACTGCATTGTCGTCCAACTCAGCAACTTCCACTTGAAGCTTTTGCTACGAAGGCTTCTCGATCCTTCTTCTGCTGAGTCGTCGTTTTGCTTGATACGGCTTCGTTTTGAACTTTTGAGCCGAATGGTCTTGATGTGTTGATTTGGGCTTGACTTCCACTTTATGGGCCTTTGGGCTTTTTAATCTCAATGTCTTATAAATAAGTAAACTCAACATTGAACAAACACATTAGTGTAATAAATCAAAGCATTTAAATTTAATGTGTTAGAATATTTTTATCATCACTTAAATAATTTTGTCAAATCAAAATCATGTGGAAAGGTGTTTCAACAAACTCCCCCATTTTGATGTTGGCAAAAATATTTAGTTGAAGAACTCAGTATTGAGCTCCCCCATGATAGTTGACCTAATTTTATCAAATAACTCCCCCGTAAGGGTTGAGCGGCTGACTTAGTTTTACTCTAAACATTTTAAGGTTTAATCGAGTAAGTCTAAGGTCAGTTTTCAGAAATAGGTCAACTCATGGAACATATTCTATTTAACTCAGTTTTACGCGGAAGGTTTAAATATCAGAGAGCGTTGAGTAAGCTTTGTTCAATGAGTTTTTCTTAAGTGGACATATAAGAAGTGGTCAACACATTTGATCAACACAGCAGACATATCATTAATCAATATAGACAGTGTAGCACAGTTGATTTAATGAAGATGCGTTTTAACAAGTTATAACAATAACTTAAGTAGGCATCACATAACAGTATGAAAGAGATGCATATACTTTGTTTGAATTTTAAAGTCAGCACAACAAAGTTCACAAACAGAATACAGATATGAAGGTTCAAAAAGCTAGCTATTCTAGTCAGTGCAAATGAAGCTATTTCTTCTTGTAATTAATTTGAACAGCATGTTCTGTAGTAGCTTTGCTTTTACTCTTGACTGTCTGCTGACTAACTGAAGCTTCTTCAGTTCGCTGAGTTCTTGGGGCTTGTTCTTTCTCCCCCGTTTTGCCAGCATCAGTTTTGGCAATGAAGGGTTCTTCAATGGCAGCTTGAGTTAGGCGTTTAGAAAATGCCTTTAGCCTTCTTGTGCTTTCATTCATTCCGTCAAAGATTGGGACACCGTCATCCACAATAGCTCAAGGAATACTGATAGATGCAACACTCAGCATACTCAAAACATAGGCTTGAGACTTGCCAACCCAATGTATGGTTTCGGTGAGCATTGCAAAAGCTTGATGAAACATCTTTAACAAAGATGAATCAAAATACTCATGCTGAGCATTGATTTGGCGCACATGGTTGAAAGTTACGCGAGAATACTTCAGAATCTCGTTGGTTTTAAGCTCATCAATTGCCATCTCTTGCCTGTTTAAGTTCAGCAGACGCACAGCCTCGCTAATTTGCTCAATGGAGCATTGGGAGGAGGTGGAAAGTTGGTGATTTGTTTTCTCCTACTCAGAATGAAGCTGGCTGAAGAGATGATGTACTTCGACAGAAGTGGCATATGCTGAGTTCGCAGCTGACAATTGATGAATCTACCCTTGTAGTGAGTTCATGTGGTTTACCATGGTCAGCTGGAGTTCGGCCAGCTTTGTTATAGAGTCCTGCCTGGGCTGTTGAGATTGCAATGAAGTCATGACACTCAGAAGATCCTTCCAACCTTTGATCTCAGTTAGAAGCTGAGTGACAGACGAAAGTGGAGTTGTCTCAACATTAGTAGACCCAGCGACATTGGTACTGGTTTGATGGAGGTCCTGGATAAGAGCTTGAGATGAGTCAACGATTCTTCAACCAGACTCAGAGGTATTCAAATAGCTTAAGGATCCATCATTTGTTGACCCAGATGTCGGAGGAGGAGTAGAACCGAATGAAGGCGGTGTTTGGTTCTGCTCATCATTAGAAGGCCCAACATTGTCAGCGGCTGGCCTAGAATTTGGATTGTCAGTAGAAACTGACTGGATTTGATTCTGCACATTGAGTTGTGGAAGTGGAGGATCGGCAGAAAGTGTTGCTTGCTTAGGGTCAGGCTGAAGCTGACTAGGTGTTGGAAGTTGAGGAAGTTCAGTGTTCACCTGAGCAAGTAATTCCTTAGCTTGCTCAACATGTTGAGGAGCGGAATCTTCGAGCACTTGCTCGGCACTACTTTGGTTGGCGGAAGCATTTAAGTCGGCATGTTCCTTCGGTTGAGAAACAGAGGCTTGATTTTCTTGTTGCTCTGGTTGAGACTCAGGAGGGATTGAGAAGTACCGAAGATGTACATCTGTAAGGTCAGAGATCTCATCCCTTAGCGGTGAGTCACCCATGAGGTCAATGACGGGTGCTCGAAAAGCCTTCTGCCTCCTCAGTCTCTTTAGCTTTGGAGGAGTAGGGTCACAAGGAATGGACTCAATAGAGTCAGTAGGTGAAGCTTCCCTTTGAACAGCGGGAGCATTTGCTGTGTGCTCAGTTTCTTCTTCGTCAACCAACTCAGTGTTGATTGGTTCAAAGTGCTCATCATCAACTATTTCTTCAGTGTCATCCTGACCACTTGCTTCTTCTTCAGACTCATCATCCAGTTCTTCTTCCTCAAACTGTTCCTCCAGTTCTTCCTCGACAAACTGACCACCCAGTTGGTCTTGTTCTTCCTGATCATCTAACTGTTGCTCAGCGTCAACGTCTTGACTTTTTACATAGTGTGAGTTAGGAGGAACGACGACATCAGTTGGTAGTGCATCGATAGGTCTTAACTCAAAATTGAGCTGCTTCTTCCTCTTCCTTAATGGTTGGTTATCAACCTCTCTTTCTTCTGTCTCAGGCTCAGCTTGCCTAGGTCTTTTCTTAGCTGACCTAGATCCACCCTGACTTTGTTGAATCTGAGGCTTAGTTCCTCCACATACAAATTTAACCTTCTTTGGGGCAGAAGTAGCAGCTTTAGAGGTGCTCTGGATAGCCTTCCTCTTTCTTTGAGTTCTTCCCTTTCGAGTCACCGCCCCCTCAGCGTTCTGGACAGCTTCCCCTTTTCCTTTCTTCGGCACAATAGGTTGATCATATGCCAAACCGAATAGGGCACCAGCTGTAATCTCGGTTCCCTGAGTGCTGATTTCCGTAACCATGTCCACATTATGATCCTTGAGGATACGGGTGATAAAAGAGCCTAACCTAAGGGTTCCTGTACTTCATAGAAACCCACCGATTATGAATACGGGCATGTTTATCGGTGTGTAGGTCAGCATGTGCCATATAAAACACTACTCAAAATTGGTTGTTGAGTTGGTGCAGTTGATTTTAGGGAAAAGGAAGTTGGTCAGTATGTAATGGGCCATCTTTTGATGCTGACCCATGGAAGTGCTCGAGATTTCACCTACATGACCTCAGGTTTACAGAAGGTCTGAACGTAGTTGGTTTTCTCATGGTCACCAGATTTACGAAGTATAGCTCCTTCATTTTTCAGTTTGAACAGTGAGGCAAGATATGCAGGGTTGATGAAGATGTCCTTTCCTCGAACATGAGAAGCTAGGTAGTTCCGGTCATCATCGGTGATCTTTAGGTTGGCGTAGAATTCTCTTACCAACTCAGGGTAAGTAGCATCACGAACTGAGAATAGCTCGGTCCAACCATTATTCTTGATCCACTCACAAAAGGGTTGCCCGGCTTCCACGAATCCTCTTGAAAACCATCTCGAGTGATCAATTTTACACCCCTTCACACTCTCGAAAACCTGAGAGTAGGTGCGTTCGACAACTTTCTTGCCCTTGTCCTTTTGCTTTTGTTTTTCCTTCGAAGAGGTGGCTTGGACAGCTTGAGCTTTCTTGCTCGGTGTTGTGACCTTAGCGTGGTCACGCTGGGTAGGAGATTTGGGGTTTGCATCGGAGCGGTTGTTGGGTAAACCGGCACCGGAGATATTTAGAGAACCGTTCGTCATATTCTCAGAGAAGTTTTGGGAATTTTGGGAATTTTTAGAGAGAGAGTATGAATGCCAAAGATTTCTAAGCGTAAAGAAATAAAAGTGGGAATTCATCCACTATTTATAGAGATGTTGAGTTAATCCAAGGCGTTGGGTTGTTCGTTTTACCTCGAGATTCTCAATCGACAAAGATTTTGGCATTTATGACACATACGGCGCGTATATTTTCTAATTATAGCCTATACGTCATCCTAGGTGGCTATTTAATTCGCGTGCTTTGCATTAAAGTTTGCAACGGCTCTTCACTCAGTGTTAAGAATTTCAAGCGTTTAAAATTCTGAGTAGTCAGTGTTATGCAAAGGAATAATTCTTATGCTTAGTTACTCAGCTTAAGATAAACACACAGCATGCAATAGCATAAATCATTCAGCATAGTAATTCACTCAGCATGCATACTATACTTGAAATTTATTGAAGAGGATTAAACATACCAATGGCTTCTCTAAGTATGTTGAATTGCTCACGAGCCAGTGGCTTTGTGAAGATATCAGCAAACTGCTCATCCGTTGGGACATAGGTCAGCTTGATCTCTCCCTTGAGTACGTGATCTCTGATGAAGTGATGTCTTATGCTGACATGCTTCATCCTGCTGTGCTGGATCGGGTTCTTTGATAAGTCAATGGCACTTTTGTTGTCACATTTGACTTCAATTGTTTTAGTCCGAACGCCAAAATCTTTAAGCTGTTGCTTAATCCATAGGACTTGAGCAACACAGCTTCCAGCAGCAACGTACTCAGCTTCAGTGGTTGACAGGGCTACTGACACCTGCTTCTTGCTGAACCAGGACACAAGACAGCTCCCAAGGAAGTGGCATCCTCCTGAGGTGCTTTTTCGTTCAAGCTTGTCTCGTCCATAGTCAGCGTCAGTGTATCCAATGAGTGTGAAGTCATGAGTATTGGGATACCACAAACCTGCATTCACTGAGCCTTGCAAATATCTAAGGATTCTTTTTACAGCTATGTAATGAGATTCCTTAGGGTTAGATTGATATCTAGCACAATAACATACCGAGAACTGAATGTCCGGCCTACTAGCAGTTAAGTAAAGTAGAGAACCAATCATACCTTGGTACAATCTGCTGTCTACTGACTTACCATTCTCATCAGCGCAGAGGACAGTGTCAGTGCCCATTGGGGTAGATATTGACTTACAATTCTCAAGTTCATACTTCTTCAATATCTCCTTAGCATACTTAGTTTGGCTGATGAAGATGCCATTTTTCCCTTGTTTGATTTGAAGTCCAAGGAAGAAATTGAGTTCTCCCATCATTGACATTTCAAACTCAGTCTGCATCTGCTTACTAAATTCCTTGCACATTGACTCGTTAGTGGCACCAAAAATAATGTCATCAACATATATTTGAGCCAGCAGGGTATCTTTACCCTTCCTCATAATGAATAAGGTTGTATCAGCTTTACCTCTGACATAATTTCTAGTCAGCAGGAAACTGGTCAGCCTCTCATACCAAGCATGTGGTGCTTGCTTGAGGCCATACAGAGCCCTTTTAAGCTTATAAACGTGGTTTGGGAATTTAGGATCCTCAAACCCTGGAGGCTGATTAACATAAACTTCCTCGTTTATAACTCCATTAAGGAATGCACTCTTAACATCCATTTGAAACAGTTTAAATTTCATATAGCTTGCATATGCACATAAAATTCTAATAGCCTCTAGCCTTGCCACTGGGGCAAAGGTCTCACCATAGTCAATACCTTCTTGTTGACTGTAGCCCTGAGCTACAAGTCTTGCTTTGTTTTTGACCACGTTCCCTTGTTCATCCAGCTTGTTGCGGAAGACCCATCTTGTTCCTATGGTCTTCTGACTTCTTGGTTTTGGCACTAGATCCCATACTTCATTTCGTCTGAACTGATCAAGTTCTTCTTGCATTGCATTCATCCAGAATTCATCATACTCAGCTTTAGCGAAATTCTTTGGCTCCTGGATAGAGACGAATGCTACGTTGCTGAGTTGATTCCTCGTCATCAGGGTATTCTCAGCGGCATCAAGAATGGCACTCTCTGAGTGTCCTCTTGGTATCCTAATCTCCTTTGGTAGATTGATGTCTTGCGCTGGTTGTGTTTCAACAATCTCTGCAGGTGTAGATTGGTCAGTGAAAGTAATTTGAGTTTCACTTTTACCTTTGGTCAGCCCTTGAGGAAATGACTCAGTGGCAGTTTCTTGGTCAGCGGGTGCTGAGTGTGGATCATCCTCGATCAGCGGCTGGTATCTTCCTGCAGGGTTAGTTTCATCGAACTCAACATGTACTGACTCTTCTAAGACTTGAGTTCGTTTATTGAAAACTCTGTATGCTTTGCTGTTTGTTGAGTAGCCTAAAAAGATAGCCTCATCAGCTTTTGAGTCAAACTTAGCTAGGCTGTCTTTAGTATTCAAGATAAAGCATTTACAACCAAAGGTACGAAAGTATCCAATGTTGGGCTTTCGTCCTTTCCAAAGTTCGTAGGGGGTTTTCTTTAGTATAGGTCTAACTAGAGCCCTATTAAGAATATAGCACGCTGTGTTGACAGCTTCTCCCCAAAAGTACTTTGGAAGCCTATGCTCACTCAGCATTGTCCTGGCTATTTCAACCAAGGTTCTGTTTTTCCTTTCAACAACCCCATTTTGTTGAGGCGTTCTAGGAGCAGAGAAATTATGGTCAATGCCGTTGGTTTCACAAAATTCAACAAACTGTTGGTTCTTGAATTCTCCACCATTATCATTTCGGATGTGAGCTAACTTAAGGTCTTTATCATTTTCAAGTTTTCTTACTAAATTTGAAAACGTCTCAAAGGTTTCATCCTTGCTACTCAACAAGATGATCCAAGTGTACCGAGAAAAGTCATCTACAATGACCAAGGAAAATCTTCTTCCACCCAAGCTCAGCGGCTGGACTGGACCGAAGAGATCCAAGTGTAGTAACTCTAATGGACGCTTAGTTGAGACAATGTTTTTACTATGAAAAGATTGTTTGGTTTGTTTTCCAGCTTGGCAAGCGTGGCATAATTGATCTTTTTCAAACTTACGTTCTGGCAGTCCCTCAACCAATTGCTTTCTTGCTAATTTGGCCAGGAGGTCCATGCTTACATGACCAAGTCTCCTGTACCATAGCCAGGAATTTTCTTCCTTTGACACTAAGCATACAGTTTTTGAAAACTTCTTTTCTAAGTTCAGCATAAAGACATTATCAATACGAGGGGTAGTTAAAATTAACTCATTTGTTTTACCCTCGAATATTTTACATCCAGTGTCATCAAATATAACTTTTCTCCCATTGTCACATAGCTGAGCTACACTGAGTAAGTTTGATAACATTGAGATATTATCCCGAGGACCTAGAGGGATATTCACCTAAAGAACGCCGCGTATTGACGAGATCCGACTGGCGGATCACCGGGTAACTAAGGTCTCGTCAAAAGAGACCCGCCAGAGAACCTATGAGGCGAATCTCCTTGGACACCCATTCGCCATTAGAACGGCTGGGCCGATCCGGCCATAAAGACCATTAATGAGCTATAAATTAGCTAACCGCCGGCTTCTAGGTAACTTGTAACCGCCATTAATGGAACATTAATGGAGACTTTCTAGTTACTGTAAGTTACAACTTTCTAGCTATATATAACCTACGTCTCAGGCTATCAAGGTACACATTTACTTACCCTTTGTCAATTCAGTTTGCTCTCTGGTTCTTCCTTACTGACTTTGGCATCGGAGCTTCCCCCCGTCGAACCCAACGACGCCCCCACAGGGACGGAAGTTGATCCGAATTTCTCCGCGTGTCATCAATTAGTGCGGTGAACGTGGAAATCCTTAAACAAATAAAGGGTTTTCATTCACGATTAGAAGAAATATGACAAGTGGAGAGCATAACCCCTCCTCGGGGGTTGAAACACCACCAATAACTAGTGCTGGCCGCATTGATTGGAATGCTCCTACAACACAAGCTGAAAGTAGCATGCCCCCGGACGCATTCATCAACATGTGTGCAGAAGCTATTGGGGAAAAGTTTGGCCCTGAAACAGGTGATCGCCTACGGTCGTTCATGACCATTCCTCCGGTTTGGAGCTTAGCGCCTTCATCTACGATATCTTCTTGGCCCCAGATGACCCTAGGAACAAACGCCCACAATTCTTCATTTCTCCAAGCCCACAATACGGAATCCATGGTAACCACCACGGCGGCGTTGGGAGAACGACCGATCAATCAAGAGTTATTCCCTGCTGGCGCAGGAGGAAGTCAAAGGAACAATCAAACTCTTGCTGGCGGATCTGCAAACCATGGGATCAACCTAGGCGGATCAGATATCCCAAGGCGACCACGGTCGAATCTCTCCTTGGGTGGTTTGGAAGGGCGAAAACACAAAAAGCGTAGAAAGGAGAAAAGTAGGCGGTCCGAATCACCTTCGCCCCGAAGATCGAGATCCTCCCGCAGAGGCAGATCACCCCCATCTACTGGGCGTAGACAGAGCAAAAGGCCAGTAGACACACCACATCCAAACGGGGCGCCGCCACCACCACCACCACCACACCAAGGGAATGATGGGCATATTCCTTCAGGAGGCTCTGGGGGGGTAACGGTCAGGCTCCCCCGGGCGGAGGAGGTGGAGGTGGAGGAGGAGGCGGGCATGGAAACGGAGGCAGACGTGGTGGACGATCACCCTCGGATCCGTCTTCGGGATCTAGTTCATCATCTTCTCCAAGCAGATCTCCACAGAAGGGTCGTCCAAGGGCAGATCCGGAGAATTTTGACGACAGAGTTCGAGCTGCGGTGCTCCGCATGAATGAGGAGAATGCCAGGCATAATCCGTTCGCCAATCGAGATTCGCCCTTCACGGCTTGGATTGAAGCAGAGGAAACGGATAGGCATTTTAAAATACCAAATCTCGCTATATACACGGGTGTTGATAACCCGGAGGCCCATATCAGAAAGTACCGAATACTGCTTCGCCTCAACCGTGCAACTGAACCAGTGCTATGCAAAATGTTTGTCACCACGTTGGGAGGTCCCGCTTATGGCTGGTTCCAATCACTCCCTCCTGGCTCGATAGACAGTTGGGACCAACTAAGCAGAGAGTTTTGTGCTAAATTCGCCGGCTATATCCCTCCAGTGGTCAAATCTAGGAAGCTCTTTGGATTAAAGCAGAAGGCAAACGAATCCCTTCGAGAGTATATAAACTCTTTCAACAAATTGTGTATACAAATTGTTGATGTGGATATCTCCATGGCAGTGGAATCTCTGGTAAAAAACACCACTTGTAAGAGTTTACAGGAGGACCTAATTCGAAAGAAGCCCACCAGCATGGCAGAATTAATAGAGCGCTGCAAGGACTTTATGGAGGTGGATGACATTCACTGGGAATCATCATCTCTGCCTAGGAGGGACAAAGGCGAATCTCGCCATCGGGATAGAGAAAAGGACAAGCACTAGGATTCCTCCTCTAGAAGCCGACGTAGGGGTTCTAAGAACAAATCGGCATTTGTCACCTCCTTCACACCTCTCAATGCTTCTAAAAGTGAAGTGCTTATGTGGATCGAGAATAGTCAACACAAACGGAGCATTTCATACCCCGAACCAAAAGGGGGGGGGGGGGAGTACACCAATACTGGTAAAAATCCTAAAAATTATTGTAAGTATCACAGGAAAAATGATCATGACACAGATGCATGCTGGGAGTTAGCTCGGGAAATAGAGCGTCTCATTGAGAGGGGCAAATTGGATCGGTTCATCCAAAATGATGGCAAGAAGGATGGTGATAGATCCAGAGATGACCCAAAGAAGAAAGGAAAGGGGACCATCAATGTCATAGCAGGCGGACCTGGGTACCAACCGGTACTGAAAAAGACAAAGACCACTACTCTTGACAGGGCATCATTGAATCGCCCCTTTGCAGACGTAGGTCCAGAGATCTCTCCCCATGCAGATGCTTTGGTCATTACTATGATCGTGGAAGGCTGGGAGATGAAAAGAGTGATGATCGATACTGGGAGCTCGTGCAATGTCATCACAAGAGGAGCTTTCGCCAAACTCATAGTTGATCCAATCCAAGTAGAATCAACCGTGGTGGATATCCTGGGAGTGACAGGACATACCATCCAGACAAAGGGCCAGGTAACATTGGATTGTGAGTTAGCAGATGAGGATCAAGTCTGGAAGGGCGATCTGGAATTTTCTATCTTGGATGGTCAGTTGGCCTACAATATTATCCTCGGACGGCCCTTTATCTCTGAGGCAGCTGCCCTTATCTCCATACGCCACTGAACTCTTTACATCCCTACGGCCAAAAAGTGGCTCAGGAGACATATTCGGCATCACTAATGATTCGCCCCCAATCTAAGGATGAAGATGAAGAGGAACTCGTCACAATGGCCTTGGGCGAGACAGAAATGTATCTCATGGCGGATGAAAAGCAGGTGCGAATGGCTAAAGGGCTCAAAGGTGAAGTTAAAGAAGCAATCACCAAGGTTCTCCATGAAGCGGAGGACGTCTTTGCATGGAAAGATGAGATCCTCCCAGGGATCAGTCCAGACGTGATCACTCACAAACTTAACATCGACAAAGATGCAGTTCCCGTAGATCAGAAACGGAGAACCATGGCCTTGAAAGGCAGAAGGTGATAGAGGAAGAGATCACCAAGCTCCAACGGGCGGACGAAATTGAAGAGGTCCTTTATACACAATGGTTGGCGAACGTCGTCTTAGTGAAGAAGGCAGGCGGATCCTACCGCATGTGCATTGACTTTACGGATCTCAAGAAAGCTTGTCCCAAGGACAACTATCCTTTGCCGTGTATTGACATACTCATAGATGGAACCACTGGACATGCTATGTACTCCTTTACAGATGTAAAGTCGAGTTATCATCAAATACCCATGAAGCCTTCAGATAGAATCAAGACCTCGTTCGTGACTCACTAAGCCACTTATTGCTTCAAAGTCATGCCCTTTGGGCTTAAGAACGCAGGTGCCACCTATCAGCGGATGATGAAAAAAATATTCGCAGAAAGCAAAGGTGATAACTACTCTGTCTATGTAGATGACATGATCATCAAAAGCACCACTGTGGAGAAGCACGCGGATGATGTAAGGGAAGTACTAGCCGTACTCCGACGCCACAATATTAAGCTAAATCCGGAAAAATGTACTTTTGGTGCGACATATGGAAAGTTTCTGGGATTCATGATTAGTGAAAAAGGAGTGAGCCCAAATCCCGACAAGGTTAAGGCTGTTCTAGAAATGCAGGCACCACGGAACATCAGGGAAGTGCAACGCCTCAACGGGCGGATCATGGCCTTGGGCAGGTTTATCTCCTGTTCAGCTCGTAGATGTCAACCTTTTTATGAGGTCATCAAGAAGCAAAAGGCATTCGAGTGGAATGAGGATTGTGAAATGGCTTTCGAGGGGATCAAACGGTTTCTCACGGAACCGCCCATGATGAGCCGACCCCTAAAAGGTGAGAATCTCTACATATATGTCTCGGTTACAGAAAAAGCTGTGTGCACTGTCATGATAAGAGAAGAGGATGGCCAGCAATATCCAATCTATTACGTGAGCAAAGTATTGAAAGATGCTGAAACCAGGTATTCTAAACTTGATAAAATGGCTTTGACCGTTGTCACCACAGCAATCCGCCTTAGGCCATACTTCCAGGCCCACACTGTCATAGTTCGCACGAATATACCCATGAGAAAGGTATTGCAAAAGCCGGACACTTCAGGGAGATTGATGGAATGGGCAATTCACCTCGGGGAGTTTGATGTGCGATATGAGAGCAGGACCGCCTTGAAGAGTCAGGTCTTGGCAGACTTTGTGAATAAATTCACAGAAGAAGGGGTGAATCTTCCTAAATCTCAAATAGAGGAGTGGACGATGTACACGGATGGAGCTTCCTCTGCAGATGGAGCTGGCATAGGTATCGTGATCAAGGGCCCCCAGTACATAAAATTACGGTCCGCAGCAAAGTTGGATTTCCATGCCACCAACAATGCCGCTGAATATGAGGCTCTAATATTAGGGTTACGCCTGCTTAAAGAAATCACTCCCGAGCGGATCGTGATCTATAGTGACTCCAAGTTGATGGGCAATCAAGTGATCAAAAATTATGAAGTAAAGGATGACGTTCTGGCCAAATACGTAGCCGAGGTCAAAAAGCTGCTGGATCACCTCGAAGCTAAGGAAACCAAATGGGAATTGGTCCATGTGCCCCGAGAATCAAACACTGAAGCTGATCACCTAGCAAAAATGGCTTCCAGTGAAGAAAGCTGGATAGATCCGCAATGTCCCTTCGAGGTTAAAGCTGCTCCCGCATTCGCCTCCGAAGAAGTATCCCTACTCACAACAGTAGAGGATGATTGGCGGACAGCCCTTCGCCAGTATTTTTCAGATGGAGCTCTACCCGTCAATAAGGAGGAGGCTCGGCGGCTCGTCAGGAAAGCGGCCTATTTCTCCATGATCAACGATTGCCTCTATAGAAAGTCATTTAGCCATCCTTGGTTAAAATGTATTCTGCTAGAAGAGGGACAACAAGTCCTCAAGGAGCTGCACGAAGGATCATGTGGGGCCCATGAGGCATCCGCCACTATCCTAAAGAAATCCAGGTTAGCAGGATTTTATTGGCCCACTGCCGAGCTTGATGCACAAAAATTGGTAGAATCATGCCATAGTTGTCAGATTCATGCGAATGAATCACACACTGCCAAACATCTCTAGAGGCCTATCATTGAAGGGAGACCCTTTGCCATCTGGGGAATTGACATCGTTGGACCGTTTCCTCCTACTCGTAGACAGAGGAAATATGTGGTAGTGGCAGTAGATCATTTCACCAAGTGGGTAGAAGCCGAAGCTGTCTCCTCCATCACGGCCGAACGAATGGTGGAATTTGTTAAAGACAATATCGTGGGAAGATATGGCGCACCCCACACCATCATCACCGATAATGGAACACAGTTCAACTGTGACGAGTTCAAAACTTTCTGCGAGAAATTGGGCATTTTGAACAGATTCGCCTCCGTTTATTATCCTCAATCCAACGGTATGACTGAAGTTACGAATCAGACGATTGTAAAAGGAATAAAGAAAAGATTGGGGGAACATGATAAGAAGTGGGCGGATCAATTGACAAGCGTCTTATGGGCGTATCGCACCACTCCTAGAACGGCCACAGGAGAAACACCATTCGCCCTCTCTCATGGTGTAGAAGCTGTAATCCCAGTTGAAATACTGGTCCCAAGTGATAGAGTTGCATTCTATTGCGAGGAGGACAACAGCCACAGATTAACAGAGAGTCTTGATCAAGTGGAGGAGCGAAGAGACAAGACTTATGTACGTATGGCGGCATACAAGCAGCGGATCGCCGCTTACCACGACAAAAATGCCAAACTTGTAGACCTGAATGTGGGAGACCTCGTGCTCTGCAAAGCTGAAAAAATCCAGTCTCGAGAAGGGAAGGGCAAGCTAGGGCTCACCTGGACGGGTCCATATCAAATAGTGGACAAGATTGGGTTCGCCACATTTAAGATTCAAAACATGGAGGGGAACACATTACCACGCACGTGGAACCTCCAAAATCTCCGCGAATATTTTGTCAGAAAATAAAGTGTACATACGGTCTTGAGTACTCTTTTTCCTTTAGTAAGCTTTTTTCCCAAGTGGTTTTTCTTATTAAAGGTTTTAACGAGGCTCACATGTAAGACCTGCTTGCTGTAATAAAGCATTTCTCCTATCAATAAACATCAATTGTTCTATTATCTATGTTCTTTTTAAAGTTTTTATTGCAGCAATATCAATATTCCAGTCTTAAAAAGAAGGGGGGCATCCAACGCTCTCCACATTAAAAAGTACTGCTATCTCATAGCTACTTTTTCTCCTCAAAGATAGGAGAACAAATCTCATGGGCGGATCCATCTCTAGAGGATCCCCATTCGAGATAGAGTTAAAACGATTCTTGGACGCAAGGTCTTTACACTCTCTTACACCCTTCCTAAAGAAGGATTCACAAGTCCTAAAGGCGGATCACTTCACCTCAAAGATAGGTAGCAAGTTGATCCCTAATGCAACTTTACTTCCTCTAAAGGAATAGAACAGCTTCTAACCTTCACAAAGGTTTACGTAATAGGAGTATGGCTGGCCACCTACTCCAAAATAAACCCTAGACGTTTATATGTTTACGCAGACGTAAAGGTAAAATAAAAAGCTACCATAAGGATTAAACAAATTGTACTTGAAAAGTTTTACAAACAAAATAAAACATTAAGTAACCACATGAGCATCCTCCTTCACATTCTTCTCGCCCGAAGCACTTGCTTGAGAAGCTTCCTTCTCGACAGCCCTGGATACGCCCCCCAAGGAGACTTCCTTTTCCACGGAAGGTGTTTCCCCTGAAAGAGAGGGGCCATCGGTTATCAGCTCCTCACCAGACTTCGGAGGCACTTCCTCGAGATCCACTAGCTGGACGTTGGTGGCAGGTTTGCTTTCTTCAACAGGTCCCTTCATCCATTTTCGAACATAGTCACGGAGGTAGTCCTTGATGTCCGGGATTTTGTTAAATTTAAGAACATCTTCTGGCTCTGGAACGGCGAACTGCGGATCTGTGAAATCGATCTCAGGATGCGCCAGCGAGACATACGCCATAATCAGTTCACCGTAAAAGAAAGCTTGCTCGCCAGCCATGTACTCAGCTTCTCCTACAGCGTTCTCAAGCTCCTTGGCATCAGCCTCGATCTTCTCCTTCAGCTTCTTTATCTCGGCATCCTTAAGGGCCATGGCAGTCGTGGCAGATGCTATATTCGCCCTGGCGTCAGCTATTTCTTTCTCCAACCTATCTATGGTAGCCTTGTCCGCCACACCTTGAAGGAGCTCCGCCTCCATACCACGTATGCGAGTATACATCTGTCAAAGGCAAACCTTTTTGTCAAGAATGAAAGAACAAAGGTATAGCTTTTTTAAAAAAAAGATCCTTTCTAGCAAGGGGACATACCGTGAGAAGCTCAGTCTTCCCCCTTTGAGCATGGATTGATCCGGGAATTTGATTCTGATTCCTCTGCACCTCACCCAACTGGCCCAAAGCCTCATCCAAGTCGTTGATAACAGACTCATTCTCTAGGGATCCATCGGCCCCATACTTGGCGGACCAGTATTTGCCTAGGTCAGGCTTCGCCGTCTGCACAAAGAAGTAAGGATCAAAACTTAGATTCTAAACATAACGAACAGACAAGAGGTAAAGGCAACCTACTTGTTCCATCTCCCCCGCGGGCATGGCGGATCTCATGGCATCCGCCATAAACTTGGGACCACCAGAGGCTGCAGTCTTCCTCCTTTTCAGAGGCGGATCGACCATTCCCTCCGCCAGACGTTTCCCAGTGTCCTTTTGAGGATTCGCCACCTGAGCTTTCTTGCGGGCCTCATCCTCCAACAACTTCCTACGCTTCTCTGCAAGAGCGTGATTGGCCTTAGATAAACCCCTGCCATAGAAAACAATAAAGTAATCAAGGTTCAAGAAGAAAACAAAGTTACCTTGGTCAAATTGTGTAATCTTCGAGTAAATGAACTTGTCCCCATCTTTGCGAATCAGGGGAATATCGCTCATCATGAAGGCTAAAGCATCCGCATATGTCCAGGCATCCGCCTTGACACTCTTCATGAGCTCCGCCACTACCTCATCACTCGCCGTCAATATTCGCATATCACCCGCCATATGCAAAGGTTTGGGATTCTAGAATGTTGGAAAACCCAGTGATTCGCCCTCGTTTATCTTCACGTAGAAGAATTTCTCGTCCCAACAGTGGACATTGGACATTTTGCCACTGAATGGCGAATACACTCCAAATTTTGCAAAAGTAAGAAACGACTCCGACTTTCGCTTTGACGGTTTATGAAAAGCTCTAAAGATCCGCGGAGTGAATACTACCCCTAAGTTCGAGGCTAAATAGCAATCTAAAGCAATATCTAACCAGCCATTGGGGTGTAGTTGGAGGGCGGTGATATCGAAATAGGAAAGGATGTCCGCCATCATCTTGGGAAGAGGAAGTCGAAACCCTCTCTCTACGTGACTACAATATACGGTTAGAAAGCCACTTGGCGGACAGGAGGGACGTTGATGAGCCGCCGTTAATTGAGTCTCATAGTTATTGATCCATGGGAAGCGAATCGCCAGATCCGCTAGATCCGTGGCATTCATGCGAGACGAAGTGGACTCCGCTCCGGGATTCTTTTTCCTAGGTTGGGCAGAGGAAGAGGCCATAGTTCCCGAAAAACGCCTAAAATCTACGGCCGGAGCAATGCCGGTGGCCGAAGTGGAAAGAATTTGACTCCTAGTGGAACGAGTTCGATAACGATTACACGCCGAGTTACGTAACTCAGCTAAATCGGAGCTAACCGTGTCCTCGGAGGAAGATGAATTTCCCGATGACGAAGTGGTCCAACTAAAACTAACTACAATTTCAGGAGGAGGGGTCAAATTAAAAAGCTCAGAGGTTGATCTAGAGGAGGACGAAGAACTCCTAAACATTCAGAAAAAATAGAATGAGAAAAGATGAACTTACATGTAAGAAGGCTTTGAAGGAACTCTGAAACTCCCAGGAAAAAGCTTCGAGCAACAAAATAGTAAATGAAGACGAAATGGGAAGAAAGAGAAAGAGAAGGGAGAAGAAGGCGTCTTCTCTTTCCTCGAACAGGACACCCGTTACACGTGTCACTCTACGATTGGCATCGAACAGAGTGCTCATTAAGGTAAGTAATCATGACGGCGCGCAGAAGCTCAAAAGCCCTAAAGGACTTTAAGGGAACTTAGGGGGGGCTTCTGATAACATTGAGGTATTATCCCGAGGACCCAGAGGGATATTCACCTAAAGAACGCCGCGTATTGACGAGATCCGACTGGCGGATCACCGGGTAACTAAGGTCTCGTCAAAAGAGACCCGCCAGAGAACCTATAAGGCGAATCTCCTTGGACACCCATTCGCCATTAGAACGGCTGGGCCGATCCGGCCATAAAGACCATTAATGAGCTATCAATTAGCTAACCGCCGGCTTCTAGGTAACTTGTAACCGCCATTAATGGAACATTAATGGAGACTTTCTAGTTACTGTAAGTTACAACTTTCTAGCTATATATAACCTACGTCTCAGGCTATCAAGGTACACATTTACTTACCCTTTGTCAATTCAGTTTGCTCTCTGGTTCTTCCTTACTGACTTTGGCATCGGAGCTTCCCCCCGTCGAACCCAACGACGCCCCCATAGGGACGGAAGTTGATCCGAATTTCTCCGCGTGTCATCAAAGTTATATTTGAGTCCGCTGACTAGGGAGACTGACTCAATAGTAGGATTACCACCAATGGTTCCTGACCCTACTATCTTACCCTTCTTTGTCTCCAAAACTTACACTTCCTCCTCGTTTACGCAAAACGTGATGAACTGAGTTTCATCACCAGTCATATGCCTCGAGCATGCGCTGTCAATGTACCACATCTTTGACTTCTCAGCACACCTCAGGCTTACTTGCAATATAGCTAGTTGCTTTTAGGTACCTAATTCTTTTTGGGTCCTTGCTTGTTAGGTTCAACAGGTAAAGCATCATATTTCATTTTATGACGACATACTTGGACAGTGTGTCCATTCTTTCCACAGAAGTCACAGCTGACCTTCCGTTTAGGATGTCTCACTGACTGGTCAGCACCCCAGTGCTGAGCGTGCCAGCACACCTTTGTGGTGTGTCCTTTCTTCCCACAGAAGTCACACTGGACATTCCGCTGAGGATTCCATCTCTGCTGACTAGTACTTCGGTACTCAGTGTTCAAAGGGATATTTCTTTTATTCGGAACCTTGAGTTGGTTCTGAATTGATGTGACATCCTTTCTCAGTTTCTTAGAATCTGATTGGACCTCAGAGACAAACTTTTGCATAATTTCTACATTACTATGCAAAATTGAAGTGTCCTAGAGAATATATCGAAGGTCACTCAGTTTGACCTCCTCAACCTCATCACATCGCCTGCTGAGTGCTCTAACCTTTTTATTACACTTTTTGACAAGTGTGTAGAGGTCACTCAGGGCATTAACCATTTCATTTCTGAGCAGAGGTAGTGACATTACCTCAGTTGAGTGTTCCTCATCGTCAGATGCAATGGAGGGGTCAGCATGCTCAGAAACACATGGCTCAGCAAGTTCGTCAGCCATGAAACAAATCTTTGCTGACTCAGTGGCATCAGCTTCTGATGATGAAGACTCATCACTGTCGCTCCAAGTTGCCACCATTGCCTTCTTGCTGTTCTTTCTTTCTTTCCTCAGTGTGGGATAGCTTGACTTGATATGGTCAGTTTGATGACATTCAAAGCATGTAATGAGCTTTGAGCTGTTCTTCTTGTACTTGCTGTCGCTGGACTCAGCTTTGTACTTATCAAACTTCTTGTAAGGCTTCTTAGAATATTTTGTTGAAACACCTTTCCACATAATTTTGATTTGACAAAATTGTTTAAGTATAATTAAAAACATATTCTAAACACACTAAGTTTAAATGCTTTGATTTATTCTACTAATGTGTTTGTTCAATGTTGAGTTAAAATTGCTTATAAGACATAAGGATTAAAAGGCCCAAGCTCAATACAAGAGTCAAAGCCCAAGTCAAACGGTTCAAGACAACTCGGCCCGCGTATGTCAAAACATTGTCGTTATGGACAAAACGCAACTCAGCGGAAGAAGGATCTAGAAGACCTTCAGGGAACAACTTCGAAACGAAGCTGCTGAGTTGATTCGACAAAGCGTACAAGACAGCAGCTGGCTAAGGAAAACTTCCAAGACAACCTTAAGCTGATCCCCACTATGGGCGAAAACAGTACTCGGTTTCTCCCAGGAAACCAAACAACTCAGATATTGCCTGAGGGGCTGTCCATCACTCGGCCTCCCCTATTCTTTGGGTCTAACTATACCTTCTGGAAGAATAGGATGAAAAATTTCATTCAGGCTACAAATATGAGCGCCTGGCTATCTATAGTGCAAGGCCCATTTGTACCTGTCGAAGTTGTGGCTGGCCAAACAGTTGTAAAAGCTGAGGCCAAATGGACAGAGGATGATCTCAAGAAGCTTCAAAATCATGCTTCGGCTATAAATATGCTTCACTGTGCGCTCGATGCTGCAGAATATAATAAAATTTCAGGTTGTGAGTCGGCGCAAGAGATCTGGAAGAAGCTGGAGGTCACCTACGAAGGAACCAATAAAGTAAAAGAGTCCAAGGTGAACCAGCAGATGAGACTGTACGAGCTGTTCGAGATGAACAATGATGAGGGCATATCTGACATGAATGCAAGGTTTACCAACATCATAAATGAGCTCAAGAGACTTGGGAAGATCTTCACTGAGGAAGAACAAGTCAAAAAGATACTCAGGAGTCTTCCTAAAGACTGGCAAGCAAAGAAGACTGCTGTTGAGGAAGCTCAGGACTTAACCACCTACAAATATGATGAACTCATCGGCTCGTTGCTGACCTATGAGATATCTATGAAAAACTTCGAGGTGAAGGAAAAGTCTGAAGACAAGAAGCAGAAATCTCTTGTCATGAAAGCTGACTCCACTGATGGGAGCTCAACAGATGATGAAGAGATGGCTATGTTCACAAGGAAGATGAAAAGGCTGTTCAGGAAAAATGACAAATATTCTAAGAAGCCTTACAGAAAGTTTGATAAGTATAAAGCTGAGTCCAACGACAGCAAATATAAGAAAGACAACTCAAAGCCCATTACATGCTTTGAATGTCATCAAACTGGCCATATAAAGTCAAGCTGCCCCACGCTGAGGAAAGATAAGAAGAACGGCAAAAAGGCAATGGTGGCTACATGGAGCGACAGTGATGAGTCTTCATCAACAGAAGCTGAGGCCATCGAGTCAGCGAAGATATGCTTCATGGCTGACAAACTTGCTGAGCCGTGCGTCTCTGAGCATACTGACCCCTCCGTTGCATCTGACGATGAGGAGCAATCAAATGAGGTAATACCACTTTCCCAGCTCAGAAACGAAATGGGTAATGCCCCGAGTGATCTCTATACACTTGTCAAAAAGTGTAATAAGGCAATTAGAGCACTCAGCAGGCGCTGTGACGAGGTTGAAGAGGTCAAGCTGAGTGACCTCAGATACCTTCTTCAGGACAACTCAACTTTGCATGATAACATGAAGATCATACATGAGTCTATCTCTGAAGTCCAATCAGTTTCAAAGAAACTGAGAAAGGACGTCACAACTATCCAGAACCAATTAAAGGTTCCAAATAAAAGAAACATTCCTCTGAGAACTCAGTACCAAGGTACTCAGCAGAGATGGAATCCCTAGTGGAATGTCTAGTGTGACTTCTATGGGAAGAAAGGTCACACCACAAAGGTGTGCTGGCATGCTCAGCACTGGGGTGCTGACCAGTCAGTGAGACAACCTAAACAGAAGGTCAGCTGTGACTTCTGTGGAAAGAATGGCCATACTGTCCAAGTATGTCACCATAAAATAAAATATGATGCTTTACCTGTTGCACCTAACAAGCAAGGACCCAAAAAGAATTGGGTACCTAAGAGTAACTAGTTACAATGCAGGTAAGCCTGAGATGTGCTGAGAAGTCAAAGATGTGGTATATTGACAGCGCATGCTCGAGGCATATGACTGGTGATGAAACTCAGTTCATCACGTTTGAGCGTAAACGATGAGGAAGTGTAAGTTTTGGAGACAACAAAAAGGGTAAGATAGTAGGGTCAGGAACCATCGGAGATAATCCTACTATTGAGTCAGTCTCCCTAGTCAGCGGACTCAAATATAACTTACTCAGCGTAGCTCAGCTATGTGACAATGGGAGAAAAGTTATATTTGATGCTACTGCCCCTCGCATAGATAATGTCTTTATGCTAGACTTAGAGAAAAAGTTTTCAAAAACTGTATGCTTAGTATCAAAGGAAGAAAATTCCTGGCTATGGCACAGGAGACTTGGTCATGTAAGCATGGACCTCCTGGCCAAATTAGCAAGAAAGCAATTGGTTGAGGGACTGCCTGAACTTAAATTTGAAAAAGATCAATTATGCCACGCTTGCCAAGCTGGAAAACAAACCAAACAATCATTTCACAGCAAAAACATTGTCTCAACTAAGCGTCCGTTAGAGTTACTACACTTGGATCTCTTCGGTCCAGTCCAGCCGCTGAGTCTGGGTGGAAGAAGATTTTCCTTGGTCATTGTAGATGACTTCTCTCGGTACATTTAGGTCATCTTACTGAGTAGCAAGGATGAGACCTTTTGAGACATTTTCAAATTTGGTAAGAAAAATTGAAAATGATAAAGACCTAAAATTGGCTCACATCCGAAGTGATAATGGTGGAGAATTCAAAAACCAAAAGTTTGTTGAATTCTGTGAAGCCAGCGGCATTGACCATAATTTTTCTGCTCCTAGAACACCTCAACAAAATGGGGTTGTTGAAAGGAAGAACAGAACTCTGGTTGAAATAGCCAGGACAATGCTGGATGAGCATAGGCTTCCAAAGTATTTTTGGGGAGAGGCTGTTAACACAGCGTGCTATATTCTTAATAGGGCTCTAGTTAGACCTATATTAAAGAAAACCCCCTATGAACTTTGGAAAGGACGAAAGCCCAACATTGGATACTTTCGTGCCTTTGGCTGTAAATGTTTTATTTTGAATACCAAAGATAGCTTAGCAAAGTTTGACTCAAAAGCTGATGAGGCTATCTTTTTAGGCTACTCAACAAACAGCAAAGCATACAGAGTTTTCAATAAATGAACTCAAGTTTTAGAAGAGTCAGTACATGTTGAGTTCGACGAGACTAACCCTGCAGGTAGATACCAGCCACTGACCGAGGATGATCCACACTCAGTAACCGCTGACCAAGAACCAGCTGCTGAGTCATTTACTAAAAGGCTGACCAAGAGTAAGAGTGAACCTAAGATTGTTTTCACTAACCAGTCTACTTCTGCAGAGATTGTTGAAACACAGACAACACAAGACATAAATCTACCTAAAGAGATAAGGATTCCAAGAGGGCACTCAGAGAGTGCAATCCTTGATTCTGCTGGGAATACCCTGATGACGAGGAATCAACTCAAGAGGTACCTCAGCAATGTAGCCTTCGTCTCAGTTCAGGAACCTAAGAACTTCGCTGATGCTGAGGAAGATGAATTCTGGATGAGCGCAATGCAAGAGGAACTTGACCAATTCAGAAGAAACGATGTATGGGAGCTAGTGCCACATCCAAGGAGTCAGAAGACCATTGGAACAAGATGGGTCTTCCGCAACAAACTGGATGAGCAAGGAAATGTAGTCAGGAACAAAGCAAGGCTTGTAGCACAGGGCTACAGTCAGCAAGAAGGTATTGACTACGGTGAGACCTTTGCCCCAGTGGCAAGGCTAGAAGCTATTAGGATCTTATGTGCATATGCATCTTACATGAACTTTAAATTATTCCAAATGGATGTTAAGAGTGCATTTCTTAATGGAGTTATAAACGAGGAAGTTTATGTTAATCAACCACCAGGGTTTGAGGATCCAAAATTCCCAAACCACGTTTATAAACTCAAAAAGGCTCTGTACGGCCTCAAGCAAGCACCAGGTGCTTGGTATGAGAGGCTGACCAATTTCCTGCTGACTAGAAATTATGTCAGGGGCAAAGCAGATACAACCTTATTCATTAAGAGAAAGGGTAAAGATACCCTGCTGGCTCAAATTTATGTTGATGATATAATATTTGGTGCAACTAACGAATCAATGTGCAAGGAATTTAGCAAACAAATGCAGACTGAGTTTGAAATGTCGATGATGGGAGAACTCAACTTCTTCCTCGGACTTCAAATAAAACAAGGAAAGAATGGCATCTTCATCAGTCAAGCTAAATATGTCAAGGAGATATTAAAGAAATATGACTTGGAAAATTGCAAGCCAATATCCACTCCTATGGGCACTGACACTGTCCTCTGCGCTGACGAGAATGGTAAGTCAGTAGACAGCAAATTGTATCGAGGTATGATAGGCTCTCTACTTTACTTAACAGCCAGTAGACCGGACATTCAGTTCTCAGTATGCTACTGTGCTAGATATCAATCTAACCCTAAGGAATCTCATTACATAGCTGTAAAAAGAATCCTTAGATACTTGCAAAGCTCAGTGAACGCAGGTTTATGGTATCCCAACACTCATGGCTTTACACTCGTTGGATACACTGACGCTGACTATGGTCGAGACAAGCTAGAACGAAAAAGCACCTCTGGAGGATGTCATTTCTTAGGAAGCTGTCTTGTATCTTGGTTCAGCAAGAAGCAGGCGTCAGTAGCCTTGTCTACCACTAAAGCTGAGTACATTGCTGCCGGTCACTGTGTTGCTTAAGTCCTATGGATTAAGCAACAGCTTGAAGACTATAGTGTTCAAACAAAGACAATTAAGGTCAAATGCGACAACAAAAGTGCAATTGATCTATCAAAGAACCCAATTCAACACAGCAGAATGAAGCATGTCAGCATAAGGCATCACTTCATTAGAGACCATGTACTCAAAGGTGAGATAAAGTTGACCTACGTCCCAACGAATGAGCAGCTTGCGGATATCTTCACAAAGCCAATGGCTCGTGAACAGTTCAACATACTGAGAGAAGCCATTGGTATGTTTAATCCTCTTCAGTAAATTCCTATTCTAAAATTAAATTTATGCTGAGTGAATTACTATGCTGAATGATTTATGCAAATGTTGAGTGATTGTTATGCTGATTACTTAACACAAAATACACATCAATACTGAGCCAATATGCACACCGAGTAGTAATCTTAAACTGAGAAATCATCCTTTCATATACTACTGACCACTCAGAATCCAAAACGCTTAGTATTCTAAACGCTGAGTGTTAGATCCGTTGCACTTAATGCTTAAGCACACAAACAGCCACCTAGGATGACGTACGCGCCGAATGTGTCATAAATGCCAGGATCTTTGTCGGTTGACAATCCCAAGGCAAAACTGACACATGGATTCAATAAGATCCACTCTTCACCGCTATAAATAATGGGTAAATCCCCATTCTTTATTTTCTTTACACCTACCGAATTCTAAGGCAAAGCTTTCTCTCTAAAAACTCTCAAAGCTTCCCAAACTTGTTCTGAAACTATGACTAAAGTTTCCATCAACATCTCCGGTGCCGGTCACCCTAAGACCAGCTCCGATGAACCCTCCAGGCAAACTTCTGTGCCTAAAACTACCAAGGTCACTACGCCGAGTAAAGGAAAAACTGGGCAAGCTACCTCCTCCAAAGAAAAACCGACCAAAACCAGAACCTATACCAAGGTCTTTGGTAACATTAGCGAATGGAAAGTGGACTTCTCACGATGGGTCTCTGAGTCCTTCGTGACTTCCGAGCAACCCTTCTGCGAATGGATATCGCAAAATGGATGGACCGAGCTGTTCTCTATTAGGGATCACACTTATCCTGACCTAGTAAGGGAGTTCTACCACAATCTCTGTGTTGCTGATGACAACCAGGACTATCTGGCAACTGTGGTAAGAGAAAAGACCATTTTCATAAACCCTAACTATCTGGCAAACTTGCTGAAGTTGAAAAATGAAGGAGCAAAGCTGAGAAGATCTGGAGATCATGACGGTACTGGGTATGAAGTCACCTTCTGTAAACCTGAAGGCCACTCAGGAGAAGTCTCTAGTTCCTCTATGGGACAACACCAAAAGATGGCTCACTATCTGCTGACCTACTTCATTTATCCTAAGATCAACTGCACCACCTCAGCAACGAACTTTGAGCAATGCTTCATATGGCATATGCTGACATACAAACTGATCAACATGCCAGTATTCCTGATTGCTGGGTTCCTACGAAGCACTGGAACTCTAAGGCTGGGCTCGCTCATCACCAGGATCCTCATTGATCATCAAATAGACCTAACTGATGAAGTTAAAGCTAGAGGATCTGAAATCACAGCAGCTTCGCCGAGGGCTTTGAAGTTCAATCAGCCTCTGAAGAAAGGAAAAACTGCTGCTGCTGGTGAACAACAAGCTGAGGAAACAACTGTCCCGAAGAAAGGGAGAAGAACTAAAGCTCCAGCTGCCCGCAAGAGGAAAGATGTTGAGACCCCTTCAAAGAAGGCTGAGCCTAAGGCAAAGAAGCCTAAGTCAGTTGCTGAACCAGGTCAGGAGAGACCTAAGTCAGCTGAGAAAAGGAGCAGGCAAGATAAGCCTAAAATTGAGGAAAGACAAGATGCTGATGAGCAACCTCAAAAGAAGCAGAAGTCTTCTTCACTGACTCCAATTGATGCTATCCCTACTGACGTCATTGTTCCTGGTGACTCTCACTACACACAGTGTCTAGGAACTGTAGCTGAGCATCAAGAAGATGAGGTGCATTTGGACGATCAGTTCATTGCACAAGTTGAGGAAGAGCTAGATGGTGACAGTTCAGAAGATGACGAAGAAGAAGAAGCCAGCGGTCAGGATGACGCTGAGGACAATGAGGAAACAACCAATGAGGTTGAAGATGAGCAAGCCAATACTGAGTTGGCTGCTAGAGAAGAACAAGAACATGACCAACACAATGTTGATCAAGTACAAGAACAAGCTGACCAGCTTAATGCTGATCAAGAAGCTGATCAAGAAGAAACTTCTCCATCTCACTCAGGAGAGTCTATCCAAGCTGACACTCCTCCTCCTCGCAGAAGAAGATTGGTTAAGGCAGGTCAGACGACAGTCAGTGACATTCCTGTTCAACAACCAACCCTTCCTGACTTTGTTATTCAGAAGCCAACCAAGGACCCCTCTGCACTTAAGCTGAAATTTTTCAGAAAGCAACCATCCTCTACTCCACCGGCTTCTCTAGAAAAGCAAGCCTATGTTTCTTCACTAAAGGAACATGCCGACTTGAATGCTTCCACAAATTCTACGAGTCAAGTGGAATCAATTCTCGTCGATGCTGTCAATCCAAGTCTTGTGCTGACTCAGAACATTCCTGCCTCAGTTAGCATCGACAGCATCCGGATTACTTCTTCTCCAATCAACACCTCTGCCGATCAATCAGTTCTACCTGAAACACAAGTGCAGATTGGAAACTCACTTCCAGTCACTGACCACGTCATTCCCTTGACTCCTCCTCCAACCGGTCATACTGATGTCACTGGACAACTTAATGAAGGCTCTCGAACCTACTTAAATGCCACTGAGTCTGGAAAAAGAATAATCGACTCAGTACAAGCATTGATCAAAGACCTTCAACAAACTACTCCTCCTGCTGCTGGGTCTTCCACTATTGAGACAACTCAGCTTTCCCAAGTCACTCAGCTTCTCAACGAAGTTAAGGGATTCAAGGATTTGCTGAATGTCATCATTACCTTTCAAGCACAGCAAGCTAAGCAGGATTCCATTGCAAAGCTGGCTGAGATCCAGCTGACAACAGTTCAACATCTCAACACTCTTCAAGAACAAGTTCAGACTTTGTCAGCTGCGAACACACGCTATGCTACTTCTGATGAAGTTAAAATGCTCTTTGCTTAGCTTCACACCGAGCAAATCAAAACCAACGAGCAAATGGTCTCCTATTCTCAGTGCTCAGTGGAGCAAATTGGTGAGGCCGTTCGATTGCTGAATCTGAACAAGCAAGAGATGGATACTGACGCTATGAAACAAAATGAAATGCTGTCTATCACCAGACAAACCTTCAACCACATACGTCACAGCAATGTTCAGCATCAATACTATGACACCTACTTACTCAAAACATTCCATCAAGTCATTGCTGGTCTGACCGATGCACTTACATGGATAGGCAAATCTCAAGCCTTCACAGTCAGCATGATCAGCGCTGCTGAGCTTAATATACCCGCCGAGGTCTCAGATAATGGAGTGGCTATTTTTGATGGTGTCAATGAAAGCGCCGATAGACTTAAAGCACTGTCCACAGAACTGACCAGAGCCGTCTTAACCGACGCCTTTAGGATTCCTCCTCCCGATGCTGACAAAACGGGGGAGAAAGAACAAGCGAGAACACAGCATGAGTCTAGTCAGTCCAAACAGAAGAGAAAGAAATAGATATAGGCTAGCTCAGTATAGGCTAAGTATGTAGTCTCTATGCCTGTCTTGAATTTTTGTTTGTAAACGCTGACTACCTATATTAAATATCAATACTTGCATCTTCTGTTCAAACTCTGAGTTATGAATTATTTTTATACGATGCTGTGTATTATGTCATTATGTATCTTCAATTAAATCAGCTATTTTTAAAGGCTTATAAAATTTATTGATTGAACCCAATGCTGATAACATGTTTGACATTGACTTGAATGTTTATAAAACATCGTCTTATAAAACTCATTGAACAACAAATTACTCAGCGCTCTCTGAATGCTATAATTTCCGCTTAATACTGAGTCAAATAGAATATGTTCCATGAGCTGACCTATATCTGAAAACTGACCTTAGACTTACTCGATTAAACCTTTAAATGTTTAGAGTAAAACTAAGTCAGTAGCTCAACCCTTACGGGGGAGGTTGCTAAGTTATATTAGGTCAACTATCATGGGGGAGCTCAATACTGAGTTCCTTGCTAAATAGTTTTGCCAACATCAAAATGGGGGAGTTTGTTGAAACACCTTTCCACATAATTTTGATTTGACAAAATTGTTTAAGTATAATTAAAAACATATTCTAAACACACTAAGTTTAAATGCTTTGATTTATTCTACTAATGTGTTTGTTCAATGTTGAGTTAAAATTGCTTATAAGACATAAGGATTAAAAGGCCCAAGCTCAATACAAGAGTCAAAGCCCAAGTCAAACGGTTCAAGACAACTCGGCCCGCGTATGTCAAAACGTTGTCGTTATGGACAAAACGCAACTCAACGGAAGAAGGATCTAGAAGACCTTCAGGGAACAACTTCGAAACGAAGCTGCTGAGTTGATTCGACAAAGCGTACAAGACAGCAGCTGGCTAAGGAAAACTTCTAGACAAAGTGTTTCCACTTTGGGTAAAGTTCAGACGACACAGTATGCTGTCTAGTTGACATTACCATAAATGGAGAGACACTCTGCCGAGCTGACCAAAAGCTGACCGAGGACAGAAGATACTCAAATCTGATTGGCCGAGAGCTCTGAGCAAGTCAGGATGACAACGACAGGAAGCCGTTTCCCTCCAATGGTTATTTCGAAATTCAAAATGACCGATGCCTCAAGACGTCTCTATAAATAGTGCCCTTCAGTTGCTTCATTTGAACACACAGAACATCATCAAGCCATTACGCTGACCAAAATTCTACTCAAAGTTCTGTGAGAAAAAGCAAAGCAATCTTACACTAAATTTCATATCTTTTGTGTAAAAGTATAGAGTGATTATTCAATCATCTAAGGTGTCTTAGCAATCATTGTTTAGGACAAACACTTATCATTTCTAGAGATTAGAAAGGAGAGGCTGAGTACTCGGTTATAATACTCAGCGAGAGATTAGGATTGAGTAGAGGTATAGAGGAAGGTACTCTTGTTATACTCAGTTGCTAAGATTGTAAAAGGTTTGAGGCTCTACCTTTAAAGAGCTCAGTAGAGGATTCGAAAGCTCGGAACGTGTTCCGGGGACTGGACGTAGGCTTAGAAGCCGAACCTGGATAAATCTGCTGAGTAACGCATTTCTTACCTTAAACTCCTTATATGTATTGCTTGCTTAAATAACCAAAAAAACTGACCAAGTAAAGAGGTCAAGCTGAGTTGTGCGCATCAAACATCTGAGCTCAGGAATAGACTCTAAGTGCTATCTCTTGACTCAAGTTAAGAAACTGACCTAGTCACCAGTTGACTAAGCCAGTATCTTGCTGTTTACTCAGCGCCGCTGTTAAAACCTTTTCTCCTAAGAAAAGAAGTCTGCCCTAAATTAAGAAAAAGTTTAAATAGTTCCTAACCCCCCCTTGGAACTATACTTGTAACGTTATAAGGGACCAACATATTTGTCATTTTTTCTGAACAGCCTCTTCATCTTTTTAGTGAACATAGCCATTTCTTCATCGTCTGTTGAGCTCCCATCAGTGGAGTCAGCTTTCATGACAAGAGACTTTTGCTTCTTGTCTTTAGACTTCTCCTTCACCTCGAAGTTCTTCATTGATATCTCGTGGGTCAGCAGCGAGCCAATGAGTTCATCATACTTGTAGGTGGTTAAGTCTTGAGCTTCCTCAACAGCAGTTTTCTTTGCTTGCCAGCTTTTAGAAAAACTCCTAAGAATCTTCTTGACTTGCTCTTCCTCAATGAAGATCTTTCCAAGTCTCTTGAGCTCGTTGATGATGTTTGTGAACCTTGCGTTCATGTCAGAGATTCCTTCATCATCATTCATTTCAAACAGCTCGTACAACCTCATATGCTGGTTGACCTTGGATTCCTTCACCTTATTGGTTCCTTCATAGGTGACCTCCAGATTCTTCCAAATCTCCTGCGCTGACTCACAACCTGAAATCTTGTTGTATTCTGTAGCATCGAAAGCACAGTGAAGCATGTTTATAGCTGAAGCATGATTTTGTAGCTTCTTGAGATCATCCTCTGTCCATTTAGTCTCTGCTTTGACAACCGTTTGGCCATCAATAGTTTCAACAGGAACAAATGGGCCTTGGACTATAGATAGCCATGCACTCATATTTGTTGCCTGAATGAAATTTTTCATTCTATTCTTCCAAAAGGTATAGTTAGACCCGAAGAATAGAGGAGGCCGAGTTATGGACAGACCCTCAGGCAAAATCTGAGTTGTCAGATTTCCTGGGAGAAACCGAGTGCTGTTCTCAGCCATAGTGGGGATCAGCTCAATGTAGTTAAACCTTGCACAGTGAGCTTTAAAGCTCTGATACCACTTGTTGGTCCCTTATAACATGACAAGTTAGTTCCAAGGGGGGTGGGGGGGGGGGGGGGGGAGGGAGATAGGAACTATTTAAAAATTTATCCGTTGAGGCTGACTTCTTTTCTTATGAAAAGGTTTACACAGCGTCACTAAGTAGATTCAAGACACAAGCTTAGTCAACTTGTGACTAAGTCTGCTTCTTTACTTGAGTCAGGAAATAGCACTTAGAGTCTATTCCTGAACTCAGCTTCTTAGTAAACTTAACTCAGCGTGAGTTCTTTACTTAGTCAGTTTTATAGCAAGCAATATATATTAAAGGAGTTTAAGGGTTAGAAAGATGTTACTCAGCAGACTTATCCTGGTTCGGCCTCTCCGTCTACATCCAGTCCCCGGAACTCGTTCCGAGCTTTTTGAATTCTCTACTGAGCTCTTTAAAGGTAGAGCACGAAACCTTTTACAGATAGAAGCTGAGTATAACAAGAGTACCTTCCTCTATACCTCTACTCACTCCTATATCTACGCTGAGTACTATAACCGATTACTCAACCTCTCCTTTCTATTCTTCTAGAAATGATAAAGTGTTTGTCCTAAACAATGATTGCTAAGACACTTTAGATGATTGGAAATCACTCTAGACTTTTACACAAAGATTAAGAATTGGTGTAAGGTATTTGCTTTGCTTTTCTCACAGAAACTTCAAGTATGAATTTGGTCAGCGTTTCGACTAGTTGAAGATCTGCATCAATTGAAGCAAATGGATGGCCTTTATATAGTGACACTTGAGGCACCTGGTTATTTCGAAATTCGAAATAACCGTTGGAGGGAAACGGCTTCCTGTCGTTGTCACTCTGGGCGTGCTCAGCGTCATTGGCCAATAGGATTCTTGCATCTTCTGTCTTCGGCAGTCTTCGGCAGAATGTTTCGACATTTAAGGAAAAGTCCACGAGACAGTTTCCTGCGCCTTCTGAACTTTTCCCAAAGTAGAAATACTTTGTCTAGAAGTTGAACATTGTCCGCCGCTGTCCAGACTGCATTTTCGTCCAACTCAGCAACTTCCACTTGAAGCTTTTGCTACGAAGGCTTCTCGATCCTTCTTCTGCTGAGTCGTCGTTTTACTTGATACGGCTTCGTTTTGAACTTTTGAACCGAATGGTCTTGATGTGTTGATTTGGGCTTGACTTCCACTTCATGGGCCTTTGGGCTTTTTAATCTCAATGTCTTATAAACAATTAAACTCAACATTGAACAAACACATTAGTGTAATAAATCAAAGCATTTAAATTTAATGTGTTAGAATATTTTTATCATCACTTAAATAATTTTGTCAAATCAAAATCATGTGGAAAGGTGTTTCAACAGTGTTCAAAAACCAAACCGGACCAGAATAATCTATCGCATCAATGAAATTCGGTTTTTCGGTTCGATTATTCAGTCTATTTAGGTCGGTTTCGGTTTGAGTTTATAAAATATATCGTGGTTCGGTTTTTGTGATAAAATCATCAAATTAATAGAACCGGCCGAAATAGAAATTAACTAGATAAATTATATTAAAAATTGATATGATGCCTAAACAAATTTGTAGTCTTCACTTTTTAATTTATGAATTAGTTAAGTTATTTTAAATAATAAAAAAAGTCAGTTTCTTATCTATAAAGCTTAAAATGAGGATGAATGTCTTAGAAAGAAATTTCACAATGGAAACATAAGTAACGAAAGAGATTTTCTTAAGTTGTTTTAAGTAACATCAAGATTTAAGAATTAGGAAGAAGTGTATAAATATACGGCCTTCCAAAATTATATATTTCTTGAAATAACTTTGCAAATAACATTCAGAGAATAACTTTCATGTCTTTATAGAATAAGCTAACCTGATAAAAAAAAATCGAAAATTGTTAAATGAATGCACTTATTTTAGGCTATGAGTGGATTACTTGTGTTTATATGTCCAACTTTAAAGCTAGATTACATTCGTTTCGTCCAATTATTTGTTGAAATCGAAAACCGAATCTAATCGAGTCAAAATACTCGATTCGATTAGGTTCGGTTTATAATATTATTGGTTAAGTTCGATTTTAATTTTAAATCTTATTTGGTATTTGGTTATTTCGGTTCACTCCTACATATATCACACTGTAATACCAAAAACTACAAGAGTAAAACCAGATCCAACATTGAACCTTCCACCTAAGCTCAGATTTGAAGTAGTTAGAGAAAAGGAGAGAGGACCATAAAAGCCAGTTTTTTTTGGTATGTTTATTTTATTTCATTAAACAATTAAAATTAATAGTAAAGGACAAAATATATTAAATTTTTTTTATGTATTTTACATTAATTCGAACCTAACAGTATTTTTTTTTGTGTGTGTTAATTTTGGAGAAGTGGTGTCCCATTAGCTTAGCTAGCCATTGCCCACCAACTAAACCATTTCTTTAAATAAAAACAATAGAAAAATAATTGAATTCATGGAATTTTTTTTAGGGACAGGTACACAAAAAAAAAAAATGTTTGTGGTATACACTTTTTGCAAACTCGAACATGTGGTATTTTTTTTTGCAAACAGAGGTATGTGTTACAGGCCGTTAGCAAACAGATGCTAAATTGACTAACGGTGTTGAAATTTAAAAAGAAAAGAATTAATTTGATCCTTATATTTATTTATTTTATAAATTAACCCCCCTAATTATCTAATTATCACAAATAAACCCCAAAATCAAAAATAAAAATAAAAAATACCATCTTCTCCATCCCTTTTTAATTTTTGATTTTCATTCTTTTTTCTCTCTCTCTTCTTTCTCTCCTCTCTTCTTCTTCTTCTTCTTCTTCCCTCTTTTTTTTTTCTTCTTCTTCTTCTTCTTCTCTGATTTATCCTCCTCCTCTGTCACACAGCTTCATCATTCTGTTTCTATTTGCTTCTTTCTTAACTGTGTTTTCAAATTTTTCCTTCTCTTTAACTGGTAAACGTAGAAGAAAATTGTTCCTAGAATTGCAATACCGACAGTGATTCCGACGATTGTTCCTAGTTTAAGCCCTGAGTCTCCGCTAGAATGAGCGGTTTCCGATGGGACAGAAGCTATGGTTCTCAGAATAGTAGCAATTGCAGCAGGAGAAGTAGGGGAAGATGGAATTAGACATGGGTTTCTTGATGCTCCGCCGCAGAGATCAGGATTTCCGGTGAAAGAATTCGATTTATGGTTCAAAAAAATGGTTGAATCTGGAATTTCTCCGGTGAGATTGTTGAATGAGAGATCTATAGTGGCATTAAATGGGATTACCAAGTTTTTCTCTTCCGTATTGCATCGGCACAGGTGGGTCGATTGGAAAGCTTCATACACCGCTGATTTCATCAGTGGCATCTGTTCAAGAGCACCCATCGTCACCTCTCCACTGTTTGATTTTAGTACCGATCTTATCTCTTGGGCTAACTGTGTGTGTGTGAATTAATGGCTCCTCGACTAATAATTGAGAAATTTGGGGTAAATGGAATTGAGATTGCAAGAAAGCAGAAGGGAGAGAAGATGAAGCCATGTTTGTGTAAATTGAAATTGATAATTGAGAAATTGTGTGTTTGGTTGAAGAGAAAAGAAAGGAAAGTGGGGCTGCAGTGGAGAGTTAAAGGTTTGGTGTGTGAAGAAGAAGAAGAAGAAGAAGAAGAAGAGAGGAGAGAGAGAAGAGAGAGAAAGAAGAATGAAAATCAAAAATTAAAAAGGGATGGAAAAGATGGTATTTTTTATTTTTATTTTTGATTTTGGGGTTTATTTGTGATAATTAGATAATTAGGGGGGTTAATTTATAAAATAAATAAATATAAGGACCAAATCAATTATTTTCTCTTTGAATTTTAACACCGTTAGTCAATTTAACATCTGTTTGCTAACGGCCTGTAACACATACCTCTGTTTGCAAAAAAAAAAATACCACAGATTCGAGTTTGCAAAAAGTGTATACCACAGACTTTTTTTTTTTTTTTTTTTTTTACTTATCCCATTTTTTTTATTCAAACAACCAAACCAATGATTAAAGAAAGAAGCCACTAATTTGGTTGTCAAACAAAAAAAAGAAGCAAAAAAAAAAACGTATAAAAACAAATCTAAATCCATAATAAAGAAGAACATCTTTTTATGTTTATTGATTCCGCACCGCTTTATGTTTTCTTACCATAAGCATCTTTCCTAATTAAAAAATTCCAAAAAGAAAAAGGGTTAATTACAAAAATGGGTCAAATGGAAGACCCATTTACATATTTAACCCATTTACTCAACCTACTAAATATCTAGACTGATTTTTTGTGACTTTTTCATAATACCCTCAATATTTACGCGCGTCTCGCCCCCTACCGTCTGACTTCGCAGATTCCATATTATGCGAAGCCTGCGAAGCTAATGTTTGGGTTTACTTGATGAATTTAATTAGCATATGCGAAGCCTGCGAAGCTAATGTTTGGTTTACTTGATCAATTTCATTAGCATATGCGAAGCCTGCAAAGCTAAAGTTTGGTTTACTTGATGAATTTAATTCGCATATGCGAAGCCTGGATGTGTTTTGAAGCTAATTCGCGAAGTGGTAAATAAAAAAAATGGCAAACAACAACGGATTCTAACATTAAAATCATAACATTATCAAAATTTACAACAAGATTGCCACAATAACAACATTAAAATCACAACAACATCAAAATTTACAACAAGATTGCCACAATAAACTCCTACCAAAGCACATTCACTCCTAAAATGGTTGGTTAATAGAAATTGTGCCAATAATACGGTACCAATTTTGAATCGGATGAGTAATCTTGGTGTGCACCGTGAGACACATCCATCCCAAAAGGTCTGGACTTCCATTTCTCATCCTAAAAGGTCTGAAAAGTTCAGACCTTTTGGGATGAGAAATGGAAGTCCAGACCAGACCTTTTGGGATGGATGTGTCCCATGGTGCACACCAAGATTACTCATCCGCTTCAAAATTGGTACCGGATTATTGGCACAATCTCTCCTAACCAACCATTTTAGGAGTGAATGTGCCAATCTTGAGGGAAATTTCTCCCTGTACAGGAAGGAAAGTTATCTCCCCTGCATCTGAGGACGCCGCCTTCTAGAAAGGGATGTTATGTAATCAACCACCTTTAGAAAAAATTAATCATGTTAGGAAGGGAAAAAGACGATTTTGGCTTCGTGAAATGAGGATTAGCGAAGCATGCGAATGTAAATGTGCAGGGAAAGAGGTGATTTTACTTCGCTAATCGATGTTTTCGCGAGGTATGCGAGGTCTGAAACGTGACGATCTACGTCGCATATCGATGCTTTCGCGAAGTCTGCGAGTCAAATCATGAACTTTTCTACTCGCAGACTTCGCGAAATAATCGATTCGCGAAGCAGATCCACACCTTTCAGGCTCTTTCTCTTCGCAGATCTTCGCGAAATCATCGATTCACGAAGTAGATCGTCACGTTTCAGGCTATTTCTCTTCAAAAAACTTCGCGAAATCATCGATTCACGAAGTGTATTCATGAAAAAACGCAGAAAAAACAACAGATACTTACATTTTTCGCGCCTTTCACCATTAAAAGCGACAATAACAATATGATAAACTGGGAAAAACGAAGGAAATAATGTAGAATAACCATTTCTTTGATGGTAACAAGAAGAAAGAAACCAAGTAACGAGCAGGAACAGGAAGATGAAGAACCATGACTTCGTTTTCTAGGATTAGGAAGTTGCAGAATCAAGAGATGAAGAGAGGAAAAAGAGAAATTCATTGTGATTTGGTGAAATGGTGCAGATTTCGTGCAATTTAAAGGAAGAAAAGAAGATCAAAAGTCTTGAAATCATTAATGGAGGAGCCAACTTTTTGCGTAACCAATGAGATGGAGAGGGGGGGGGGGGGGGGGGACCGGCGGTTCGCGTTGTGGGGAAGTGGGAAGGTTAGGGGTATTATGGGAAAGTCACAAAAAATCAGTCTAGATATATAATAGGTTGAGTAAATGAGTTAAATATGTAAATAGGCCTCCCATTTGACCTAATTTTATAATTTTCCTAAAAAAAAAAAGAAATGAAGAGGCTAATTACTTTATTAATCATATAATACATGAATTGGTTATCAAAATTGCTATTTACCGTCAACAGTAATGATAAATTTTTTTTCTATTAAAAAAAACGATATTTTTCTTTTGGTAGATAGTAACGATATTCCTTTTGTACCTTAAAAAACATTATTTTTTTCCCTATAAAAACATTAATTTTTTATATATAAATTTTTTAATCGATTAACCCCTCAAATATTTAAAGTCTGTGATTCAAGTGTTGCTATTATTTAAAATTATATGAATTAAAATTAATAATTAAATTAATGAATATTATTGAAAACTTTGAGAAGAATATACAAATGAGTTAATTATATATGGATGTCATGTGATTTCGTCGATTTATAGATGAGTACATGTGGTATTTTTTTACAAACGCAATCCTGTGATTTGCGCCGTTAAGTGGATGGGTCTTCTTCTTAGTGTTAAACGCTGGAATTTTCAGCTTGTTGGAAAATTTCCAGCATAATTCTAGACTTTCTAAAATTCTGGAAATTCCATAATTTAGTTTCAGAATAAAAAAGAAAGAAAGGAGAAGAAGCAGAAGAAGAAGAAGAAGAAGAAGAAGAAGAAGAAGAAGAAGAAGAAGAAGAAGAAGAAGAAGAAGAAGAAGAAGAAGAAGAAGAAGAAGAAGAAGAAGAAGAAGAAGAAGAAGAAGAAGAAGAAGGAGGAGAGAGAAAGAAGAAAAGTAAAAAAAATGTCAAAAACTTAACTTTCCGAAATTATTTCTCTGATTTAAGAGAGTTAAGGCATTTGCCTTGATTTTGATAATGACGTAAACTACAAGGCTGTCTTTGTAAAAACAAATACCATAAGTATCCATCTGCAAATCGGCGAAACCACATGACATTTATATGTAATTAACCCTATAAAAAATATTAGGTTTTTGTTTTTGTAAAATATTAAATTATAAATGAATTGGTATATATATTAAAAAATGTATTATATAATATAGGAGAGGGGGTGCCCGCTAACCATAGCGAACACCGAGGAGTTGTGAGAACCATTTTTTAGGTGAGGACACTTCATTATAGTGAGAACACTCAAAACTACGTCGTTTTGAGTATAAAAAATAAAAAAAACGCTACTTCTGATGAGGTTTGAAACTTGAACCCTTGATTTACACTCTACACTACTTGTCATTGAGACAATTGCTTTTTTTGTGTATTATGTCGCGCGTTGCTTAATATACCATTGCCTTTGTAGCTTCTATTGTTTAATATTTGACGCATACACTTATTAATATCGATTAAATTTGCATAATAATGAATTATTAATAAAAAAAAAGAAATTTGCATAATAATGAATTGTTAATACAAAAAAAATTCAAGAACATGCTCTAATTTCTTATTTATGTTTTAAAATGTTAAGGACGATGTTCTAAATATTGTTACATATGTTCTAAACTTTATAATTTGTGTTCTAAAAATTAAGTATAGTGTTTTAAAAAAACCAGTAAATATATGGACCATTTTTGCATTTGTTCTATAATATAATTTATAACTCATATTCTAAATAACATAACGTATGTTCTAAAAAACATAACGTATGTTCTAAAGTTTGTAGTTTGTTTTCCAAAAATTAAGTATAATGTTCTAAAAAAATCAGTAGATATCTGGATCGTTTTTTCATTTGTTCCAAAAATATAATTTATTACTCATGTTCGAAAAAACATAACACATGTTCTAAAAAACATAACGTATGTTCTAAAGTTTATAGTTTGTGTTCCAAAAATTAAGTATAATGTTCTAAAAAAATCAGTAGATATTTGGATCGTTTTTTGATTTCTTCCAAAAATATAATTTAAAACTCATGTTCGAAAAAACATAACACATGTTCTAAAAAACATAACGTATGTTCTAAAAAATATGTCGTACGTTCTAAACTTCATAGTTCGTGTTTTAAAAGTTAAAATATATGTTGTTTCAAAAAAAAAGTTAAAATATATGTTCTAACGTATGTTTTAAAAAATATATTTTCTTATATAACATAAATTACAAAAATATAAAGGAATTAAATAAATAAAAAATTGGAGCATGTTCTTGGTTATTTTTTCTATTAATAATTTATTATTATGCACATTTATTTTTTTTTTCTATTAATAATTCATTATTATGCATATTTAATTGATATTAATAAGTGCATGCGTCAAACATTAAACAATAGAAGCTACTAGCACAATGATATATTAAGCAGCGCGCGTGATATGATGCATAAGAGAAGCTGTTAAGCCCAAAATATACCTAAAATATCATATATAAATACGTTAAATTTACATTGAAATCGTGCTAATTATATTTATTTAGAATACTTTTACGTCTTTATCTACTTCTTTGATGCAAGGTACTTAATTATTTGGTTAAATCCAAAACCGAGCTAAAACGGAGCTAAAATGGAGGAAAAACCTAAAAAACGTACCAAGAATACGTATCAGTCAGAAGAACGCTCAAGGAGGACAAGAAGCAGTCGAGAGACGGGGAGAAAAGTCCCTGTCGCGACTGAGATTTTCAGAATCTCAGTCGCGACATACGGTCACCAAACTCCGAAATTTCGAAGTCTTCAACTCGCCCCTGCACCCCCTGTCGCGACTGAGATTTTCAGAATCTCATATGAGATTTTCGGAATCTCATATGAGACAGCGAAGCATTCTGCACATATTTCACATGTTTTAATCCGAGAAACGCGTCTGTTCGTTTGGATAAAAGCGACCATTCACCAACGGACACGACCCATCATTTATAACCCTTCAACAACTATAAATAAGTGATTCATTTCAGAAATTGAGGAGGTTGGAAAAGTTAAAGAAATTAGAGAAGAAAGTTATTATGTTGAGTTTCTGATTCAGAAAAGAATCAGAAAATTAACAAACTCCCACACTTAAGCTTTTGCTAGTCCCGAGCAAAATTTCACTGAATTTATTCTTTAATCAATCTCTTTATAAATAGAACATATATCCATAATTTCCTCTTTAAATTAGTTTAACCGAAAGATAAACTTTTCATGGTAAATTTATACGCAAAGTATCAAACTAGCTAGTGTAAAAGAGATATATCATTCGTCTTGTATCTCAATTTTTATATTGAAGTATTCGGGACGGTGTAAGCACGCATGTTTTTGAATCTTTCGTCTCAAGGCATTTCTAAGCACAAAATTTCCTTTCCCAAACCTAAACTATTACAAATATAGATTTATTAAGGACTTAGGTTTAATATATTTGCTCAGTCACGCCCGTGATAAGGGTGGTCTCGTCCGTGACTTAATATAAATTAATTTGCTTTTGTGTTCGTTTAAGAGGTACCGACCATGCCATGGGTGGACGCAATCGTTACTTAAAACTTTAAACACGTTTAATTTTGCTTTAATTTCTAACGTTCCTTTCATACCTCGACCGTGATAAGGGTGGTCGCAATCGTGGCCAAAAGTAAACGGTACTTAATGTTCTTCCCTTTCATACCTCGATTGTGATAAGGTTGGTCTCAATCGTGGCCAAAAGTTAAGAATACGACTACTTGATTAAATTAACACAGGTTATAAAATTGAAAATTATAAATGGGGAAAAGAAAAATAGCACATTCATCCTATATTGACTTGAAATTCAACATGTATTATGGCTAAAGTTTCCTTAAAAACTTCAATTGGTTTTTAATGTAAGACGAAAAATAATATCAAGCTAAAAAGCTAAAGTTATTAGTTTGATTTATGCCTATAAACCTAATTGAAAATTGAAAATAAGATTTATATTTATCATGAATTCAAGATATAAAGTAGAGATTTGAAACTAAAGAAATTTTACTTATATACATTTACATTTACATCTCAAAGTGGTGATATTGGCATCCACCGTGTTTATCCTCGAACTCATTTCGGTATTGTTGGCAACGACTTCATCTAACCGCAAATTCATGTGACGGTTATGCTCGTTCATTTGTGTCAAAACACGTTGCCATCCAACTTGTTCCTCATCATTTGGTTCCACATTGGCTTGCTCTTGTGCATTGGAATCAACATGCTCCTCCTCCTCCTCCTCTTCATCAAATTCCTCTTCATCTTCCTCATCATCATCTTGGGCACCCAAACCTTGAGAACTCGAAGCTTCACTACCCATGGTAGCAAAAACACGTCTTGTACGAGCTTCATAAGAGATAAAGGCGGGTGGTCCCATGTTCTTCAATAAATTGGCCCTTTGTAGTGCCGTGAGATCTAAGGAAGGTAAACCAACATGAGGCATATTTTGATAATCTACTAATTCACCCTGAGCACCCAAAACAATGCCGGTAATTAAATTACCCATAGGTAAAAGAAATTTGGTGAAAGAGATAAAGAAAATATGAAAGAATGAAAGGAAGAGTAAAAGATAATGGTGGTGATTTAGGGAAGAAGAAAATGAATAAGGTAAAGATTTATGGGGAAGGTGAGTGAATCTTGGTATTGGGAAGAGAAAAGATGATTGATTGGTGTAAAAATAGGTGATTTAAATAGGTGTAAATAATAGGTATTGATTAGGATAGAGTAATAGGTAATGAATTAGAGTAGGAATATGATTAAATGCAAAAAACCATCCAAATCCCGTCACAGCAGCCACAAGTCGCGACTGAGATTTTCAAAATCTCAGTCATGACAGCAAGCTTGCAAGGGGGCGGATATTTCCTGAAAGTTGTTCTTTTGCTGTCTCAACTGAGATTTCAGAATCTCAACCGAGATTCTGGAATTTTTGGGTAAAAATTGGACTGTTTTTGACAATTTGAACATGACTAATTCAATTCCTCTTGTAATTAAGTGACATTAATGCTATGTATTAATTCCTGAAATTGAGAGAAACAAAACTGAAACATTAAATCAAAGGAAAACCAAAGGTTGTTCCTTAAATAAAAGAAATTAAGGAAAGAATTAATGCACTTTTATTAATCATAAACAAAAATATAAACAATACCTTAATATATTACATAAAAACCTTTAACTCATAAAAACACAAAAATATAAACACTCATATATATAATAAAACAAAACAGAAACTCATATTATATCCTTAAATAGTGGACAAACGACGTGCATTGGCCCTGTTAATCTTCGTTTGAATGAAGACTTGCCTCTCTGGTGCAGAAAGGAATGTTGGACTAGAACGAAAAACTCGTTTGACAAGCCCCTCGTTCTCCAAGAACTCGTAGTCTATAATAGGGAATGGTTCCGTATCAGTCCAAGGGACAGAAATGGTTCCCTTGGCTCCTAGAATGATTCCACAAATGACATTGGCGAACCCAATCTTCTGGTTCTTCGAACGAGAAGCGGCAACTAATCCCTCCAACAAAATCTTTGAGGAATTAACCGTGTTACCTTGGAAAATATCACCTAGCACATACAAATCAGTATCTTGGACGACACTGCTTCTGACTCGACCAAACAAACTATGACATGGAAAGTTGTGCAAAAACAGCATGGAGTTAGAATTTATTGATTTGTTGTAGGCAAGATGTGGATTGAATCTCCAAAATCCTGTCAACATTCTCCAGATATCTGTAGAAGTCAAATCGCTTCCAGGATGGTGTGGAGTGGTGTCCCGTGGTGGAAAACCAAACCAATTATGAAGTTCAGGATATCCAAAAGTGAATATCTTACCCTCACAACGAAAACTGAGACGAACACGCCTCTTATCGACGAAACGAACAGTAGACAGAAACTCTAATACCCAGTTTCCAATAATAGGAAACTTCATTGATGCAAACTTGGTCCATCCTAAATTTGTCTGATAGCGATTAATGTCATCACTTATCCCGAGTTCTTCGTTCAAGAACTCGTCCAGATACAGCATGCCACAGAATTGTGCATATCTAAACTGCAAATAACGTTTCCCTTTGTCATGATTGTAGATTGGAAACCATGCTCATTAATGTGAAGAGATATCAACTCTCTTGCTTCGAGCAGAAGTGTTCTTCCTATTATTTTTTAAAGATTTGGTCATGTTTGTGAAATAAGATTGTGTCTGTAGGATTTATAATTGAAGAAAGAAATTCAGAATTCTGAAAGATGAAATGAAATGGAATAATTCTGAGCCTACAGGAATACATAAGATACATAAGTGAAAGGTTGTGTCTGTTTAAAAATAAAAGATGTCAAAATGATACCTCTATGATTTAACTGACAGAAATTTTGAAATCAGATGTCTGTAATCCCTTACAGTTATTTCAAAATGTTAAAATACAGAAAATCTCAACTGAGATTTCCGGAATCTCAACTGAGATTTTTGGATATATATTTTCTCAAAAACACTTAACACTCTATGAAAATAGATTTCAAAACATGACTAAATTTGATTTTTATTTTACAAAACTTATTTGTATACAAAAATCAGAAATAAAAATAAATAAAATAAAAACAAAAATAAATTTACCTAAAAATTAAAATAAAAATAAAAATAAAAACTATGAACAAAAAATAAGAAAAACTAAAAATTAAAAAATATGAAAACTAAATAAATTAATTTTCATAGAACAAAAGATATCCTATTGAAAATTATGCGTGTCATGGTCGAGAAATTGGAATATCGATCGCGACACGTCTTGCCCATTGGCAAGGAATGCTTTGCATTGGTCCTCTCTAGTTATATAGAGAATTGTAAAATCTTAGTTGAGAATTAAAAAGTTCTCAGTAAGTTCAGAAATTTATAAAACGTCAAATAAAAATCACTGTAGAGACTTGTTTAAAAATATCTATACAATCAGAAACACAAATTATGTGTGATTTTAATTCAATTGAGATATCTTTAAATTCAATTGAGATTTCTTTAAATCAAAAGACACTTGCCTCATTAAGTACAAATATTTAAGATACATAACATATTTTCAATATCTTTCAATGAATTTTTTTTTCTAATCTAATCATTATTGCTAAACTAAAGATGAATATAAAAATTAGAATATGAAATATTAAAAAACTAAAAATGAGATAATCATTAAGAATTCTCAAGGAGAATCAAAATTATGGACAGAGTCAATTACCTAGACCGGTTCTAAATAATGGTTCTGTGTACTTACCTGGGAATAATTTCAAGCAGGAATAAAAGAAAGTAGAACTGTATCCCAAACTTTGAAATTATTATTTTTTTTTTAATTTTTTTTAATTTTTTTTAATTTTTTTAATTTTTTTTAATTATTTTTAATTATTTTTAATTTTTTATATTTTTTTTAGCGTTTTCTCAATTCAAGGATCTACTGATTGCGGTTGAATGCCCGAACTTCTAGTTTTGTGCACGAACTGGAACTACGCACATGAACCGAAACTTTCAAAACTATATTAAAAGTGTACAATTCCTTCCTGGTGGATAAGGTAATTTCATTGACTGTATTCCCCATTCCTACTTTCTGATGTATCTGTCTGAGAAAATTTCCATGGTGATTTCTTAGAGAGATAAATGTAGGTCTTTAAGGAAATGGTATGATAAAAGAAGAAATTATTTGGATGTAATGTAGGATTTGAATAATTTTTTTTACAAAGAGATGTGATATTTTGGTGAAGGGTTAGTGTATAGAAAAGAGGTAAATGTGTTTGGGAAGAGGTAAATTTTTTGGAAAAATCATCTATCACGTCTGACATCCTGTTTCATAAAATTTTCTTTCCCTTCTGATGTATCTGCAAGCCGAATTTCTTTTCTGTAGACTCCTTCTGTGAATTTTATTGATAATCAAATCTCCAGTCTATCATTGAAAAAACTTGAATTTTTTTTTATCTGCAAACATCTAATTGCAAACGTTAAATAACAACGAGGATTTAGTCCTAGTGACCATCCTCAATAAATAAAATACTATATAAAAATAAATAAATAAATACATATATTATAAACCAAGGTTCGGAATAAAACACGAAAAAATATAAATTTTTGTTAAAAATTTGGCGTTCCCCGGCAACGGCGCCACAAACTTATTGAGCGATTTCCGCAAGTGCACGGTATACGCTTGTAGTAATAAAATATATCGAACCCATAGGGAACGCTTTTTAACTAAAACTTTATTTAATTCAGTTTTAATCACGTGTTTAGGTTTAATAAAAGAAATACGTTTAATTGATGGAATTGGTTCGGGTAAATTAGGATTAGATAAGAATGTTATATTGAGTTTAGAGAACAATTCTGTCTTGAGATTTTGATTACAAGACAGATACTTCCGTAATTGGAATAAAATAGAAGGTATAAAACTTATTTTCATAAAGCAAAGAAAACAACTTTAACTTTGGAAAGATTATGGACGTGTAACAATATAGGGATTTGCTCAATTAAATGGCTTTGAACCGTAGAAATCTCTCTAGATCGGAGCAGATTGCTACCTTAATCAAACTAGTATTTTATGTCTGATAAGCCGCGATCAGCGATCATATCATCCATAAAAACTAAATCTGTCAAGTGTTCAACAAAGTTCTTATATGAATAAGATGGAATAGAACGTTTTAATAAAAACACCAATTTATCATTTTGAAAATCATTTTGTCAGAACAATATCAAAATAACAACAGAAAGAATGTATTGAATAAATAAGTATATCATTAATGAAATGTGAATCTTCATAAGTTAACAGAGAAGTAGAAACTTGGAGAGCATTGCAACGAAAACTTTGAGATCCGGGTTGTCAATCTTTCCCACAAACTCCGTAGGTTTGTCAGACCTCATACGCTTCAGCCGTCAATTCTCCTCGCTGGATATTCGGAATAGAGACTGGTCAGTCCACTACCAGAATGAAAACTTGTCTCTGATCAACCTTTGAAACTAAACTAATACTGTGTTTATAACTAATCTAATAACAACTTGTGTACAGTAAGTTTGTTTACACAGAAATGAAATCTAACTTTCTGACTCATTTCTGAGTCAGAGTTTCTTCAACATAACAACTCTATAATTTCTCTAACATTTTTCCAACATTGATTTCTTGAAACAGATCACTTATTTATAGTTGTTGAAGGGTTGTAAATGATGGGTCGTGTCTGTTGGTGAAGGGTCGCTTTTATCCAAACGAACAGACGCGTTTCTTGGATTTAAACATGTGAAAACTGTGCAGAATGCTTCGCTGTCTTATATGAGATTCTAAAAATCTCATATGAGATTCTGCAAATCTCAGTCGCGACAGGGGGTGCAGGGGCGAGTTGAAGACTTCGTTTTTTCGGAGTTCGGTGACCGTATGTCGCGACTGAGATTATGAAAATCTCAGTCGCGATAGGGACTTTTCTCTCCGTCTCTCGACTGCTTCTTGTCCTCCTTGAGCGTTCTTCTGACTGATACGTATTCTTGGTACGTTTTTTAGGTTTTTCCTCCATTTTAGCTCCGTTTTAGCTCCTATTTGGATTTAACCAAATAATTAAGTACCTTGCATCAAAGAAGTAGATAAAGAAGTAAAAGTATTCTAAATGAATATAATTAGCACGATTTCAATGTAAATTTAACGTATTTATATATGATATTTTAGGTATATTTTGGGCTCAACAAACTCCCACACTTAAGCTTTTGCTAGTCCCGAGCAAAATTTCACTGAATTTATTCTTTAATCAATCTCTTTATAAATAGAACATATATCCATATATTCCTCTTTAAATTAGTTAAACCGAAAGATAAACTTTTCATGGTAAATTTACACGCAAAGTATCAAACTAGCTAGTGTAAAAGAGATATATCATTCGTCTTGTATCTCAATTTTTATATTGAAGTATTCAGGACGGTGTAAGCACGCATGTTTTTGAATCTTTCGTCTCAAGACATTTCTAAGCACAAAATTTCCTTTCCCAAACCTAAACTATTACAAATATAGATTTATTAAGGACTTAGGTTTAACATATTTACTTAGTCACGCCCGTGATAAGGGTGGTCTCGTCCGTGACTTAATATAAATTAATTTGCTTTCGTGTTCGTTTAAGAGGTACCGACCATGCCATGGGTGGACGCAATCGTTACTTAAAACTTTAAACACGTTTAATTTTGCTTTAATTTCTAACGTTCCTTTCATACCTCGACTGTGATAAGGGTGGTCGCAATCGTGGCCAAAAGTAAACGGTACTTAATGTTCTTCCCTTTCATACCTCGATTGTGATAAGGTTGGTCTCAATCGTGGCCAAAAGTTAAGAATACGACTACTTGATTAAATTAACATGAAAATAAAATTGAAAATTATAAATTGGGAAAAGAAAAATAGCACATTCATCTTATATTGACTTGAAATTCAACATGTATTATGGCTAAAGTTTCCTTAAAAACTTCAATTGGTTTTTAATGTAAGACGAAAAATAATATCGAGCTAAAAAGCTAAAGTTGTTAGTTTGATTTATGCCTATAAACCTAATTCAAAATTGAAAATAAGATTTATATTTATCATGAATTCATGATATAGGGTTGAGATTTGAAACTAAAGAAATTTTTACTTATATATATTTACTCGAGACGTTTTTTATAAAATCGTATCGGAGATTTTGTAAACATATTTGTAAAAATATTGCCCGTATAGAAATATTATTTCTACCAATAATGATAACCTTAAAATATGCTTAACATTATTTTGAAAGTTAAAGTGTTTGAAACATATGAAATAGATAGTTAATAAAAAATTTACGTTTATGAAAAATAGCTATTATTTTTGAAAAATGTTGCACTTTATATAAAAATGTTGCAATTGGTTTTTTGAAAACTGTTGCATTATATAGTTTACTTAAAATTTGAATAACAACATGCATTTATACTTAAATAAATAGCATTCATTCTCATTCGTTGCATTCATTCGTACTTAAAATTAAAACGAATATGAAATATCTCCTCCCACACTTAATTTGGACCATGTCCTCATTGGTGCAAAAAGCGATAAAACACGAAAAATAGTACGAAATAAATCATACGAATTAGAATTAAAAATATAGTATGATAACATTCAAACAGAATATTAAAAATAATTGTTTCAAACATAATTAAAAATATTGTACCAAACTTGAACAAAACATAAGAATAATAACGAAAAGGAGTTAAAGATAGAAAGGATAAAACCTATCAAGGTGAACTCGGTAGTGAAGGCGTAGCCTCAACTCCTTGGCGTCGGAAGAAAGATAGCAACCGGCGACGAGTAGATTTGTGCTCATGTCTTAACGTAGTGATATTGGCATCCACCGTGTTTATCCTCGAACTCATATCGGTATTGCTGGCAACGACTTCATCTAATCGCAAATTCATGTGACGGTTATGCTCGTTCATTTGTTGCAAAACACGTTGCCATCCAACTTGTTCTGCAACAGTTGGTTCCACATTGGCTTGCTCTTGTGCATTGGCATCAACATGCTCCTCCTCCTCCTCCTCTTTATCAAATTCCTCTTCATCTTCCTCATCATCATCTTGGGCACCCAAGCCTTGAGAACTCGAAGCTTCACCACCCATGGTAGAAAAAACACGTCTTGTACGAGCTTCATAAGAGATAAAGGCGGGCGGTCCCATTTTCTTCAATAAATTAGCCCTTTGTAGTGCCGTGAGATCCAAGGAAGGTAAACCAACATGGGGCATATTTTGATAATCTACTAATTCACCCCGAGCACCCAAAACAATGCCGGTAATTAAATTACCCATTGGCACTTGCTTATTGCGGGACTTGGAAGCTCGAACTAAATTAGTAAATATCATCTCAATACTATCAACGGTCAAATTCTTAAAAATACTATCCAACACAAACAAATCACGGACTTGCACCTTTGAACTTTCAACCCGACCAAATAAGGAAAATGATAAAAACTTGTGAAAGAAGAAGATACAATCATCCTTAAGTAGCTTACTAGATGTGGTCTTTGGATTAAAAACATCTAAACTGGTTAAAGAGTGCCAAACCGTGTGTGCATTAAAAGGCTTTGGTTTGGAATAAAAATTCCGAGTAGGAAATCCAAACCATCGGTTCATAGCCGCATACCCAACTTCAAAACGAATCCCATTATTCCGAAAAGAGATAACTCCTTTTTTCTTGTCATAGGTTAGAGTAACAAAAAATTCCCTAATATGCGATTTAATACTAGAAAAACGCATACTAGCAAATCTTGTCCAACCAAGAACGGATAAATATTCATCAATACGTTCGATAAAAGAAAAGACGTTTACCATATCAATATCGAGAAAAGGCATGTCGACGAACTCAATTAGGCTATTAGAAAAACGGCGATATTTGCGTCCTTCGGCATCCGTCGCAATATCGAACGGTGCTCCATATTGAACCCGTAATCGATTGACTTCGGTGGCCTTAGTTTTGTTAGCAACGGTCTTTTGTCTAGGCATTTTGTTTGTGAAATTTGGTGAAAGAGATGAAGAAAATATGAAAGAATGAAAGGAAGAGTAAAAGATAATGGTGATGAATTAGGGAAGAAGAAGATGAATAGGGTAAAGATTTATGGGGAAGGTGAGTGAATCTTTGTGTTGGGAAGAGAAAAGATGATTGATTGGTGTAAAAATAGGTGATTTAAATAGGTGTAAGTAATAGGTATTGATTAGGATAGATGAATAGGTAAGTAATTAGAGTAGAAATAGGATTAAATGCAAAAAAACATCCAAATCCCGTCACAGCAGCCGTAAGTCGCGACTGAGATTTTCAAAATCTCAGTCGCGACAGCAAGCTTGCAAAGGGGCGGATTTGTGCTGAAAAATTGCTCTGTTGCTGTCTCAACTGAGATTTCAGAATCTCAACTGAGATTCTGGAATTTCTGGGTAAAAATTGGACTGTTTTTGACAATTTGAACATGACTAATGCAATTCCTCGTGTAATTAAGTGACATTAATGCAAATTTTAATTCCTGAAACTGAGATAAACAAAACTGAAATATTAAATTAAAGGAAAACCAAAGGTTGTTCCTTAAATAAAAGAAATTAAGGAAAGAATTAATGCACTTTTATTAATCATAATTAAAGGAAATACAATATAATACCTAATTACATATAGACATAAAAACATCTATTCATAAAAACATCAAACATATATACACTATTTACAAACAAACTATATAAACTCAAATTGTATCCCGATGAATTGGAATACGACGAACAGTGGCCCGGTCAATCTTCGCTTGAATGAAGATTTCTCTTTCTGTAGGAGAAAGAAATTTTGGACCAGAACGAAACTCTCTTTTTACAAGTCCCTCATTTTTCAGAAACTCGTAATTCATTATGGGAAATGGTTCCTTATCAGTCCAAGGAACAGAAACTGATCCCTTGGTACCCAGGAGTATTCCACATATGATATTCCTAAACCCTATTTTCCTGTTCTGCGAACGTGAAGCGGCAACTAATCCTTCCATAATTTTTTTTGAGGAATTAACTATGTTGCCTTGGAAAATATCTCCTAAAACATACAAATCTGTATCTTGGACGACACTGCTTCGAACTCGACCAAATAGGCTATGGCAGAGAAATTTATGAAAATACAGCATGGAGTTAGAATTTATTGATTCGTTGAAGGCAAGACTTGGATTGAATCTCCAAAATCCCATCAACATTCTCCAAATATCGGTACAAGTCAAATCTTTGCCAGGATGATGTGGAGTGGTGTCCCGTGGTGGAAAACCAAACCAAGAATGAAGTTCAGGGTATCCAAAAGTGAACATCTTACCCTCACATCGAAAACTGAGACGAACACGCCTCTTATTGACGAACCGAATGGTGGACAGAAACTCTAATACCCAGTTCCCAATTATAGGAAACTTCATGGAAGCAAACTTGGTCCATCCCAAATTTGTCAGATAGCGATTCATGTCACCGCTTATCCCGAGTTCTTTGTTCAGGAACTCATCCAGATACAACATGCCACAGAATTGTGCATATCGAAACCTTAAATAACGTTTCCCCTCATCATGATTGTAGATTGGAAACCATGCTCCATAGCGTAAAGAGATATCAACTCTCTTGCTTCGAGCAGAAGTGTTCTTCCTAGCATTTTTCAGAGATTTGGTCATGTTTGTGAGATAAGATTGTGTCTGTAGGATTTAGAATTGAAGAAAGAAATTCAGAATTCTGAAAGATGAAATGAAATGGAATAATTCTGAGCCTACAGGAATACATAAGATACATAAGTGAAAGGTTGTGTCTGTTTAAAAATAAAAAGATGCAAAAAGTGATACCTCTTCAAATCAACTGACAGAAAATTTAAAATCAGATGGCTGAAATCCCTTACAGTTATTTCAAAATGTTAAAATACAGAAAATCTCAACTGAGATTTCCGGAATCTCAACTGAGATTTCTAGATATATATTTTCTCAAAAACACTTAACACTCTATGAAATTTTTTAAAACATGACTAAATTTGAATTTAATTTTACAAAACTTATTTGTACACACAAACCAGAAAATAAAAATAAATAAAAATAAAAACAAAAATAAATTAACCTAAAAATTAAAATAAAAATAAATTAAATTAAAAAGAAATAAAAATAAAAACTATGAACAAAAGATAAGAAAAACTAAAAATTAAAAAAAATATGAAAAATAAATAAATTAATTTTCATAGAACAAAAGATATCCTATTGAAAATTATGCGTGTCATGGTCGAGAAATTGGAATATCGATCGCGACACGTCTTGCCAATTGGCAATGAATGCTTTGCATTGGTCCTCCCTAGTTCTATAGAGAATTGTAAAATCTTAGTTGAGAATTAAAAATTCTCAGTAAGTTCAGAAATTTATAAAACGTCAAATAAAAATCACTGTAGAGATTTGTTTAAAAATCTCTATACAATCAGAAACTTAAATTACATGTGATTTTAATTCAATTGAGATTTCTTTAAATCTAAAGACATTTTCCTCCTTAAGTACAAATATTTAAGATACATAGCATATTTTCAATATCTTTCAATGAATTTTTTTTTATTTCTAATCTAATCATTATTGCTAAGCTAAAGATGAATATAAAAATTAAACTAAAATAAAATGTAAAAATTAGAATATGAAATATTAAAAACTAAAAATGAGATAATCCTTAAGAATTCTCAAGGAGAATCAAAATTATGGACAGAGTAAATTATTTAGACCGGTTCTAAATAATGGTTCTGTTTACTTACCTGGGAATAATTTCAAGCAGGAATAAAAGAAAGTAGAACTGTATCCTAAACTTTGAAATTATTATTTTTTTTCCTTTTATTTTTTTTATTTTTTTAAGCGCTTTCTTTTTTTTTAGCGTTTTCTCAATTCAAGGATCTACTGATTTTGGTTGAATGTCCGAACTTCTGGTTCTGGCCACGAACAAAAACTACGTACATTAACTGAAACTTTCAAAACTAGTGTAAAAATCAACAATTCCTTCCTGGGGGATAAGATAATTTCAAGGACTGTATTCCCCATTCCTACTTCCTAATATATCTGTCTGAGAAAAGTTGATCGGCTATTTCTTGGAGAGATAAATGTAGGTGTTTAAGGAAATGATATGATAAAAGAAGAAATTATGTGGGTGTAATGTAGGAATTGAATAATTTTTGTACAAAGCGAAATGATGTTTTGGTGAAGGGTTAGTGTATAGAAAAGAGGTAAATGTGTTTGGGAAGAGGTAAATTTTCTGGAAGAATCATCTGTCACGTCTGACATCCTGTTTCATAAAATTTTCTTTTCCTTCTGATGTATCTGTACTGGATTTCTTTTCTGTAGACTCCTTCTCTGAATTTATATTGATGATCAAATCGCCAGTTTATCTTTGAAAAAACTTGAATTTTTTTATCTGCAAACATCTAATTGCAAACGTTAAATAACAACAAGGATTTAGTCCTAGTGACCATCCTCAATAAATAATAAAAACTATAAAATAAATAGATACATATACTATAAACCAAGGTTCGGAATAAAACACGAAAAACATAAATTTTTGTTAAAAAATTTGGCGTTCCCCGGCAACGGCGCCAAAAACTTGTTGAGCGATTTCCGCAAGTGCACGGTATACGCTTGTAGTAATAAAAGATATCGAACCCACATGGAACGCTTTTTAACTAAAACTTTATTTAATTCAGTTTTAATCACGTGTTTAGGTTTAATAAAAGAAATACGTTTAATTGATTGAATTGGTTCGGGTAAATTAGGATTAGATAAGAATGTTATATTGAGTTTAGAGAACAATTCCGTCTTGAGATTTTGATTACAAGACAGATACTTCCGTAATTGGAATAAAATAGAAGGTATAAAACTTATTTTCATAAAGCAAAGAAAACAACTTTAACTTTGGAAAGATTATGGACGTGTACCAATATAGGGATTTACTCAATTAAATGGCTTTGAACCGTAGAAATCTCTCTGGATCGGAGCAGATTGCTACCTTAATCAAACTAGTATTTTATGTCTGATAAGCCGCGATCAGCAATCATATCATCCATAAAAACTAAATATGTCAAGTGTTCAACAAAGTTCTTATATGAATAAGATGGAATAGAACGTTTTAATAAAAACACCAATTTATCATTTTGAAAATCATTTTGTCAGAACAATATCATAATAACAACAGAAAAAATGTATTGAATAAATAAGTATATCATTAATGAAATGTAAATCTTCAGAAGTTAACAGAGAAGTAGAAGCTTGGAGAGCATTGCAACGAAAACTTTGAGATCCGGGTTGTCAATCTTTCCCTCAAACTCCGTAGGTTTGTCAGACCTCATACGCTTCAGCCGTCAATTCTTCTCGCTGGATCTTCGGAATAGAGACTGGTCAGTCCACTACCAGAATGAAAACTTGTCTCTGATCAACCTTTGAAACTAAACTAATACTGTGTTTATAACTAATCTAATAACAACTTGTGTACAACAAGTTTGTTTACACAGAAATGAAATCTAACTTTCTGACAAATTTCTGAGTCAGAGTTTCTTCAACATAACAACTCTATAATTTCTCTAACATTTTTCCAACACTGATTTCTTGAAACGGATCACTTATTTATACTTGTTGAAGGGTTGTAAATGATGGGTCGTGTCCGTTGGTGAAGGGTCGCTTTTATCCAAACGAACAGACGCGTTTCTTGGATTTAAACATGTGAAAACTGTGCAGAATGCTTCGCTGTCTCATATGAGATTCTAAAAATCTCATATGAGATTCTGCAAATCTCAGTCGCGACAGGGGGTGCAGGGGCGAGTTGAAGACTTCATTTTTTTGGAGTTCGGTGACCGTATGTCGCGACTGAGATTCTGAAAATCTCAATCGCGACAGGGACTTTTCTCTCCGTCTCTCGACTGCTTCTTGTCCTCCTTGAGCGTTCTTCTGACTGATACGTATTCTTGGTACGTTTTTTAGGTTTTTCCTCCATTTTAGCTCCGTTTTAGCTCCTATTTGGATTTAACCAAATAATTAAGTACCTTGCATCAAAGAAGTAGATAAAGACGTAAAAGTATTCTAAATGAATATAATTAGCACGATTTCAATGTAAATTTAACGTATTTATATATGATATTTTAGGTATATTTTGGGCTCAACAAACTCCCACACTTAAGCTTTTGCTAGTCCCGAGCAAAATTTCACTGAATTTATTCTTTAATCAATCTCTTTATAAATAGAACATATATCCATATATTCCTCTTTAAATTAGTTAAACCGAAAGATAAACTTTTCATGGTAAATTTACACGCAAAGTATCAAACTAGCTAGTGTAAAAGAGATATATCATTCGTCTTGTATCTCAATTTTTATATTGAAGTATTCAGGACGGTGTAAGCACGCATGTTTTTAAATCTTTCGTCTCAAGACATTTCTAAGCACAAAATTTCCTTTCCCAAACCTAAACTATTACAAATATAGATTTATTAAGGACTTAGGTTTAATATATTTACTTAGTCACGCCCGTGATAAGGGTGGTCTCGTCCGTGACTTAATATAAATTAATTTGCTTTCGTGTTCATTTAAGAGGTACCGACCATGCCATGGGTGGACGCAATCGTTACTTAAAACTTTAAACACGTTTAATTTTGCTTTAATTTCTAACGTTCCTTTCATACCTCGACTGTGATAAGGGTGGTCGCAATCGTGGCCAAAAGTAAACGGTACTTAATGTTCTTCCCTTTCATACCTCGATTGTGATAAGGTTGGTCTCAATCGTGGCCAAAAGTTAAGAATACGACTACTTGATTAAATTAACATGAAAATAAAATTGAAAATTATAAATTGGGAAAAGAAAAATAGCACATTCATCTTATATTGACTTGAAATTCAACATGTATTATGGCTAAAGTTTCCTTAAAAACTTCAATTGGTTTTTAATGTAAGACGAAAAATAATATCGAGCTAAAAAGCTAAAGTTGTTAGTTTGATTTATGCCTATAAACCTAATTGAAAATTGAAAATAAGATTTATATTTATCATGAATTCATGATATAGGGTTGAGATTTGAAACTAAAGAAATTTTTACTTATATATATTTACTCGAGACGTTTTTTATAAAATCGTATCGGAGATTTTGTAAACATATTTGTAAAAATATTGCCCGTATAGAAATATTATTTCTACCAATAATGATAACCTTAAAATATGCTTAACATTATTTTGAAAGTTAAAGTGTTTGAAACATATGAAATAGATAGTTAATAAAAATTTTACGTTTATGAAAAATAGCTATTATTTTTGAAAAATGTTGCACTTTATATAAAAATGTTGCAATTGGTTTGTTGAAAACTGTTGCATAATATATTTTACTTAAAATTTGAATAACAACATGCATTTATACTTAAATAAATATCATTCATTCTCATTCGTTGCATTCATTCGTACTTAAAATTAAAACGAATATGAAATATCTCCTCCCACACTAAATCTGGACCATGTCCTCATTGTTGCAAAAAGCGATAAAACACGAAAAATAGTACGAAATAAATCATACGAATTAGAATTAAAAATATAGTATGATAACATTCAAACAGAATATTAAAAATAATTGTTTCAAACATAATTAAAAATATTGTACCAAACTTAACAAAACATAAAAACGAAAATGAGTGAAAGATAGAAAGGATAAAACCTATCAAGGTGAACTCGGTGGAGAAGGCGTAGTCTCAACTCCTTGGCGTCGGAAGAAAGATAGCAACCGACGACGAGTAGATTTGTGCTCACGTCTCAAAGTGGTGATATTGGCATCCACCGTGTTTATCCTCGAACTCATTTCGGTATTGTTGGCAACGAATTCATCTAACCGCAAATTCATGTGACGGTTATGCTCGTTCATTTGTGTCAAAACACGTTGCCATCCAACTTGTTCCTCATCATTTGGTTCCACATTGGCTTGCTCTTGTGCATTGGCATCAACATGCTCCTCCTCCTCTTCATCAAATTCCTCTTCATCTTCCTCATCATCATCTTGGGCACCCAAACCTTGAGAACTCGAAGCTTCACTACCCATGGTAGCAAAAACACGTCTTGTACGAGCTTCATAAGAGATAAAGGCGGGCGGTCCCATATTCTCCAAGAACTCGTAGTCTATAATAGGGAATGGTTCCGTATCAGTCCAAGGGACAGAAATGGTTCCCTTGGCTCCTAGAATGATTCCACAAATGACATTGGCGAACCCAATCTTCCGGTTCTTCGAACGGGAAGCGGCAACTAATCCCTCCAACAAAATCTTTGAGGAGTTAACTGTGTTACCTTGGAAAATATCGCCTAACACATAAAAATCAGTATCTTTCACAACATTGCTACTGACTCGACCAAAAAGACTATGACAGAGGAATTTGTGTAGATACAACATGGAATTAGAATTGATGGATTTGTTGAAGGCAAGACGTGGATTGAATCACCAAAATCCTGTTAACATCCTCCATATATCTCTAGAAGTCATATCCCTTCCAGGATGGTGTTGAGTTGTGTCTCGGGGTGGAAATCCAAACCAATTATGAAGTTCTGGATATCCAAAAGTGAATATCTTACCCTCACAACGAAAACTGAGATGAACACGCCTCTTATCGACGAAACGAATAGTAGACAGAAACTCTAATGCCCAGTTTCCAATAATAGGAAACTTCATTGGTGCAAACTTTGTCCATCCTAAATTTGTCTGATAGCGATTAATGTCATCACTTATCCCGAGTTCTTCGTTCAGGAACTCGTCCAGATACAGCATGCCACAGAATTGAGCATATCTAAACTGCAAATAACGTTTCCCTTTATCATGATTGTAGATTGGAAACCATGCTCATTAATGTGAGAAGTGTTCTTCCTAGCATTTTTTAGAGATTTGGTCATGTTTGTGAAATAAGATTGTGTCTGTAGGATTTAGAATTGAAGAAAGAAATTCAGAAAGATGAAATGAAATGGAAGAAGTCTGATCCTGCAGGAATACATAAGATACATAAGTGAAAGGTTGTGTCTGTTTAAAAATAAAAAGATGCAAAAAGTGATACCTCTTCAAATCAACTGACAGAAAATTTAAAATCAGATGGCTGAAATCCCTTACAGTTATTTCAAAATGTTAAAATACAGAAAATCTCAACTGAGATTTCTGGAATCTCAACTGAGATTTCTGGATATATATTTTCTCAAAAACACTTAACACTCTATGAAATTTTTCAAAACATGACTAAATTTGAATTTAATTTTACAAAACTTATTTGTATACAAAAACCAGAAATAAAAATAAATAAAAATAAAAACAAAAATAAATTAATCTAAAAATTAAAATAAAAATAAATTAAATTAAAAAGAAATAAAAATAAATACCATGAACAAAAGATAAGAAAAACTAAAAATTAAAAAAAATATGAAAACTAAATAAATTAATTTTCATAGAACAAAAGATATCCTATTGAAAATTATGCGTGTCATGGTCGAGAAATTGGAATATTGATCGCGACACGTCTTGCCCATTGGCAAGGAATGCTTTGCATTGGTCCTCCCTAGTTATATAGAGAATTGTAAAATCTTAGTTGAGAATTAAAAAGTTCTCAGTAAGTTCAGAAATTTATAAAACGTCAAATAAAAATCACTGTAGAGACTTGTTTAAAAATCTCTATACAATCAGAAACTCAAATTATGTGTGATTTTAATTCAATTGAGATATCTTTAAATTCAATTGAGATTTCTTTAAATCAAAAGACACTTGCCTCATTAAGTACAAATAGTTAAGATACATAGCATATTTTCAATATCTTTCAATGAATTTTTTTTTCTAATCTAATCATTATTGCTAAACTAAAGATGAATATAAAAATTAAACTAAAATAAAATATAAAAATTAGAATATGAAATATTAAAAAACTAAAAATGAGATAATCATTAAAAATTCTCAAGGAGAATCAAAATTATGGACAGAGTCAATTACCTAGACCGGTTCTAAATAATGGTTCTGTGTACTTACTTGGGAATAATTTCAAGCAGGAATAAAAGAAAGTAGAACTGTATTCCAAACTTTGAATTTTTTTTTTCCTTCTCGTTTTTTTTTCTTTTATTTTTTTTATTTTTTTTTATTTTTTTAGCGTTTTCTCAATTCAAGGATCTACTGATTGCGGTTGAATGCCCGAACTTCTAGTTTTGTGCACGAACTGGAACTACGCACATGAACCGAAACTTTCAAAACTATATTAAAAGTATACAATTCCTTCCTGGCGGATAAGGTAATTTCATTGACTGTATTCCCCATTCCTACTTTCTGATGTATCTGTTTGAGAAAAATTTCCATGGTGATTTCTTAGAGAGATAAATGTAGGTGTTTAAGGAAATGGTATGATAAAAGAAGAAATTATTTGGATGTAATGTAGGATTTGAATAATTTTTTTTACAAAGAGATGTGATATTTTGGTGAAGGGTTAGTGTATAGAAAAGAGGTAAATGTGTTTGGGAAGAGGTAAATTTTCTGAAAAAATCATCTATCACGTCTGACATCCTGTTTCATAAAATTTTCTTTCCCTTCTGATGTATCTGCAAGCCGAATTTCTTTTCTGTAGACTCCTTCTGTGAATTTTAGTGATAATCAAATCTCCAGTCTATCTTTGAAAAAACTTGAATTTTTATTTATCTGCAAACATCTAATTGCAAACGTTAAATAACAACGAGGATTTAGTCCTAGTGACCATCCTCAATAAATAAAATACTATATAAAAATAAATAAATAAATACATATATTATAAACCAAGGTTCGGAATAAAACACGAAAAAATATAAATTTTTGTTAAAAATTTGGCGTTCCCCGGCAACGGCGCCAAAAACTTGTTGAGCGATTTCCGCAAGTGCACGGTATACGCTTGTAGTTAAAAAGCGTTCCCTGTGGGTTCGATATCTTTTATTACTACAAGCGTATACCGTGCACTTGCGCAAATCGCTCAACAGAAGCAATTGTCCTAGTGGTAAGTAGGGTGGACTATAGATGGAAGTGCCTAGTTTTGATTCCCACAAGCAACATTTAGTATTTTCTATTGATTTTTATACTCAAAACAACGTAGTTTTGAGTGTTCTCACCAAAAGGAAGTGTCCTCACCTAAAATTCTGATTCTAAAGTTTTTTGGGAAAAATACAAAAATAAACCTTGTGGTTACACTTGTTTTCGAACAACACTCATGTGGTTTAAAAGTTTGCAAAATGGTACCATGTACTTCATCCCGTTAGCAAACATATACCAAATTGACTAACGGTGTTAAAAGTTAAAGGAAAAAGAGTTAATTTGGTCTTTATATTTATTTATTTTATAAATTAAACCTCATTATTATCTAATTATCACAAATAAATCCCAAAATAAAAATTAAAAATCAAATAAACCATCTTCTCCATCTCTTTAATTTCTTATTTTTGTTCTTTTTTCTCTCTCTGCTCTTTGTAAATTTCTCTCTCTAAAATCAATTGATTTTCAAGATGTTTGCTTTTTCTTGTACTTTTTTAGAGATGGAAATTAAATTGGTGGTGGTAAACCCACCATTTCATTTCCCTCTTTGTGTTTACGAACCTTTTCACATATTCTTTGCTTAGGCTTTTCATCTGCCGCATAAGAACTCTCTGCATTACCTATAACTTGATTGTCTTTAACATCTGCAACGCTAGTAAAATTCACTGGTGGTTTCAAATAAAGGGTTATTTGTTTCTATGGTTGTTTCAAATCAAGGGTTCTTTGTTAATTTCTCTCTCTAAAATCAATTGATTTTTAAGATGTTTACTTTTTCTTGTACTTTTTTAGAGATGCAAATTCAATTGGTGGTCGTAAATCCACCAATTCATTTTCGTCTTTGTGTTTCGGAACATTTTCTCCTATTCTTTGCTTAGGCTTTTCATCTGCCGCATCAGAACTCTCTGCATTACCTATAACCTGATTGTCTTTAACATCTGCAACGCTAGTAAAATTCACTGATGGTTTCCAATCAAGGGTTCTTTGTTAATTTCTCTCTCTAAAATCAAATGATTTTCAAGATGTTTGCCTTTTCTTGTACTTTTTTAGAGATGGAAATTCAATTGGTGGTGGAAATCTATCATTTCATTTCCCTCTTTGTGTTTCGGAACCTTTTCACCTATTCTTTGCTTAGGCTTTTCATCCGCCGTATCAGAACTCTCTGTATTACCAATAACCTGATTGTCTTTAGTATCTGCAACGCTAGTAAAATTCACTGGTGGTTTCAAATCAATGGTTCTTTGTTTCTTTGTTGGTTTCAAATCAAGGGTTCTTTGTTAATTCTCTCTCTAGAATCAATTGATTTTCAAGATTTTGCTTTTTCTTGTACTTTTTTAGAGATGGAAATTCAATTGGTGGTGGTAAATCCACCATTTCATTTCCCTCTTTGTGTTTCGGAACCTTTTAACCTATTCTTTGCTTAGGCTTTTCATCTGCTGCATCAGAACTCTCTGTATTACCTATAACCTGATTGTTTTAAGCATCTGCAACGCTAGTAAAATACACTGGTGGTTTCAAATCAAGGGTTCTTTGTTAATTTCTCTCTCTAAAATCAAATGATTTTCAAGATGTTTGCTTTTTCTTGTACTTTTTTAGAGATGGAAATTCAATTGGTGGTGGTAAATCCATCATTTCATTTCCCTCTTTGTGTTTCGGAACCTTTTCACCTATTCTTTGCTTAGGCTTTTAATCTGCCACATCAGAACTCTCTGCATTACCTATAACTTGATTCTCTTTAACATCTGCAACGCTAGTAAAATTCACTGGAGGTTTCAAATCAAGGGTTTTTTTTTTCTCTCGTGGTTTCAAATCAAGGGTTATTTGTTAATTTCACTCTCTAAAATCAATTGATTTTCAAGATGTTTGCTTCTTCTTGTACTTTTTTAGAGATGGAAATTCAATTGGTGGTGGTAAATCCACCATTTCATTTCCCTCTTTGTGTTTCGGAACCATTTCACTTATTCTTTGCTTAGGCTTTTCATCTGCTGCATCAGAACTCTCTGCATTACCTATAACATGATTGTCTTTAACATATGCAACACTAGGAAAATTCACTGGTGGTTTCAAATCAAGGGTTTTTTGTTTCTCTGATAGTTTCAAATCAAGGGTTCTTTGTTAATTTATCTCTCTAAAATCAATTGATTTTCAAGATGTTTGCTTTTTCTTGTACTTTTTTAGAGATGGAAATTCAATTGATGGTGGTAAATCCACCATTTCATTTCCCTCTTTGTGTTTCGGAACCTTTTCACCTATTCTTTGCTTAGGCTTTTCATTTGCCGCATCAGAACTCCCTGCATTACCTATAACCAGATTGTCTTTAACATCTGCAACGCTAGTGAAATTCACTGGTTGTTTCAAATCAAGTGTTCTTTGTTTCTCTGGTGGTTTCAAATCAAAGGTTCTTTGTTAATTTCTCTCTCTAAAATCAATTTATTTTCAAGATGTTTGCTTTTTCTTGTACTTTTTTAGAGATGGAAATTCAATTGGTGGTGGTAAATCCATCATTTCATTTCCCTCTTTGTGTTTCGTAACCTTTTCACCTATTCTTTGCTTAGGCTTTTCATCTGCCGTATCAGAACTCTCTGCATTACCTGTAACCTGATTGTCTTTAGCATCTGCAACGCTAGTAAAATTCACTGGTGGTGTCAAATCAATGGTTCTTTGTTTCTATGTTGGTTTCAAATCAAGGGTTCTTTGTTAATTCTCTCTCTAAAATCAAATGATTTTCAAGATTTTGCTTTTTCTTGTATTATTTTGAGATGGAAATTCAATTGGTGGTGGTAAATCCACCATTTCATTTCCCTCTTTGTGTTTCGGAACCTTTTAACCTATTCTTTGCTTAGGCTTTTCATCTGCCGCATCAGAACTCTCTGCATTACCTATAACCTGATTGTTTTAAGCATCTGCAACGCTAGTAAAATACACTGGTGGTTTCAAATCAAGGGTTCTGTGTTAATTTCTCTCTCTAAAATCAAATGATTTTCAAGATGTTTGCTTTTTCTTGTACTTTTTTTATTGATGGAAATTCAATTGGTGGTGGTAAATCCATCATTTCATTTCCCTCTTTGTGCTTCGGAACCTTTTCACCTATTCTTTGCTTAGGCTTTTCATCTGCCGCATCAGAACTCTCTGCATTACCTATAACTTGATTCTCTTTAACATCTGCAACGCTAGTAAAATTCACTGGCGGTTTCAAATCAAGGGTTTTTTGTTTCTCTCGTGGTTTCAAATCAAGGGTTGTTTGTTAATTTCTCTCTCTAAAATCAATTGATTTTCAAGATGTTTGCTTCTTCTTGTACTTTTTTAGAGATGGAAATTCAATTGGTGGTGGTAAATCCACCACTTCATTTCCCTCTTTGTGTTTTTGAACCTTTTCACCTATTCTTTGCTTAGGCTTTTCATCTGCCGCATCAGAACTCTCTGCATTACCTATAACCTGATTGTCTTTAACATTTGCAACACTAGTAAAACTCACTGGTGGTTTCAAATCAAGGGTTCTTTGTTTCTCTGATAGTTTCAAATCAAAGGTTCTTTGTTAATTTATCTCTCTAAAATCAATTGATTTTCAAGATGTTTGCTTTTTCTTGTACTTTTTTAGAGATGGAAAATCAATTGATGGTGGTAAATCCACCATTTCATTTCTCTCTTTGTGTTTCGGAACCTTTTCACCTATTCTTTGCTTAGGCTTTTCATTTGCCACATCAGAACTCTCTGCATTACCTATAACCAGATTGTCTTTAACATCTGCAACGCTAGTGAAATTCACTGGTTGTTTCAAATCAAGAGTTCTTTGTTTCTCTGGTGGTTTCAAATCAAAGGTTCTTTGTTAATTTCTCTCTCTAAAATCAATTTATTTTCAAGATGTTTGCTTTTTCTTGTACTTTTTTAAAGATGGAAATTCAATTGGTGGTGGTAAATCCATCATTTCATTTCACTCTTTGTCTTTCGGAACCTTTTCACCTATTCTTTGCTTAGACTTTTCATCTGCCGTATCAGAACTCTCTGCATTACCTGTAACCTGATTGTCTTTAGCATCTGCAACGCTAGTAAAATTCACTGGTGGTTTCAAATCAATGGTTCTTTGTTTCTCTGTTGGTTTCAAATCAAGGGTTCTTTGGTAATTCTCTCTCTAAAATCAAATGATTTTCAAGATTTTGCTTTTTCTTGTACTTTTTTAGAGATGGAAATTCAATTGGTGGTGGTAAATCAACCATTTCATTTCCCTCTTTATGTTTCGGAACCTTTTCACATATTCTTCGCTTAGGCTTTTCATCTGCCGCATCAGAACTCTCTACATTACCTATAACCTGATTGTCTTTAACATCTGCAACGCTAGTAAAATTCACTGATGGTTTCAAATCAAGGGTCCTTTGTTAATTTCTCTCTCTAAAATCAAATGATTTTCAAGATGTTTGCTTTTTCTTGTACTTTTTTAGAGATGGAAATTCAATTGGTGGTGGAAATCCATCATTTCATTTCCCTCTTTGTGTTTCGGAACCTTTTCACCTATTCTTTGCTTAGGCTTTTCATCTGCCGTATCAGAACTCTTTGTATTACCTGTAACCTGATTGTCTTTAGCATCTGCAACGCTAGTAAAATTCACTGGCGGTTTCAAATCAATGGTTCTTTGTTTCTCTGTTGGTTTCAAATCAAGGGTTCTTTGTTAATTCTCTCTCTAGAATCAATTGATTTTCAAGATTCTGCTTTTTCTTGTACTTTTTTAGAGATGGAAATTCAATTGGTGGTGGTAAATCCACCATTTCATTTCCCTCTTTGTGTTTCGGAACCTTTTCTCCTATTCTTTGCTTAGGCTTTTCATCCGCCGCATCAGAACTCTCTGCATTACATATAACCTGATTGTGTTTAAGATCTGCAACGCTAGTAAAATTCACTGGTGGTTTCAAATCAAGGGTTCTTTGTTTCTTTGGTGGTTTCAAATCAAGGGTTCTTTGTTAATTTCTCTCTCTAAAATCAATTAATTTTCAAGATATTTGCTTTTTCTTGTTCTTTTTTAGAGATGGAAATTCAATTGGTGGTGGTAAATCCACCATTTCATTTCCCTCTTTGTGTTTCGGAACCTTTTCACCTATTCTTTGCTTAGGCTTTTCATCTGCCACATCAAAACTCTCTGCATTACCTATAACCTGATTGTCTTTAACATCTGCAACGCTAGTAAAATTCACTGGAGGTTTCAAATCAAGGGTTCTTTGTTTCTCTGGTGGTTTCAAATCAAGGGTTGTTTGTGAATTTCTCTCTCTAAAATCAATTGATTTTCAAGATGTTTGCTTCTTCTTGTACTTTTTTAGAGATGGAAATTCAATTGGTGGTGGTAAATCCAGCATTTCATTTCCCTCTTTGTGTTTCGGAACCCTCTCACCTATTCTTTGCTTAGGTTTTTCATCTGCCACATCAAAACTCTATGCATTACCTATAACCTGATTGTCTTTAACATCTGCAACACTAGTAAAATTCACTGGTGGTTTCAAATCAAGGATTCTTTTTTTCTCTGATGGTTTCAAATCAAGCGTTCTTTGTTAATTTCTCTCTAAAAAATCAATTGATTTTCAAGATGTTTGCTTTTTCTTGTACTTTTTTAGAGATGAAAATTCAATTGGTGGTGGTAAATCCACCATTTCATTTCCCTCTTTGTGTTTCAGAACCTTTTCACCTATTCTTTGCTTAGGCTTTTCATCTGCCGTATCAGAACTCTCTGCATTACCTGTAACCTGAGTGTCTTTAGCATCTGCAACACTAGTAAAATTCACTGGTGGTTTCAAATCAATGGTTCTTTGTTTCTCTGTTGGTTTCAAATCAAGGGTTCTTTGTTAATTCTCTCCCTAAAATCAATTACTTTTCAAGATTTTGCTTTTTCTTGTACTTTTTTAGAGATTGAAATTCAATTGGTGGTGGTAAATCCACCATTTCATTTGCCTCTTTGTGTTTCAGAACCTTTTCACATATTCTTCGCTTAGGCTTTTCATCTGCCGCATCAGAACACGCTGCATTACCTATAACCTGATTGTCTTTAACATCTGCAACGCTAGTAAAATTCACTGGTGGTTTCAAATCTAGGGTTCTTTGTTAATTTCTCTCTCTAAAATCAATTGATTTTCAAGATGTTTGCTTTTTCTTGTACTTGTTTAGAGATGGAAATTCAATTGGTGGTGGTAAATCCATAATTTCATTTCCCTCTTTGTGTTTCGGAACCTTTTCACCTATTCTTTGCTTAGGCTTTTCATCTGCCGCATCAGAACTTTCTGCATTACCTATAACTTGATTCTCTTTAACATCTGCAACGCTAGTAAAATTCACTGCAGGTTTCAAATAAGGGGTTCTTTGTTTCTCTCGTGGTTTCAAATCAACGGTCGTTTGTTAATTTCTCTCTCTAAAATCAATTGATTTTCAAGATGTTTGCTTCTTCTTGTACTTTTTTAGGGTTGGAAATTCAATTGGTGGTGGTAAATCCACCATTTCATTTCCCTCTTTGTGTTTCGGAACCTTTTCACCTATTCTTTGCTTAGGCTTTTCATTTGCCGCATCAGAACTCCATGCATTACCTATAACCAGATTGTCTTTAACATCTGCAACGCTAGTGAAATTCACTGGTTGTTTCAAATCAAGTGTTCTTTGTATCTCTGGTGGTTTCAAATCAAAGGTTCTTTGTTAATTTCTCTCTCTAAAATCAATTTATTTTCAAGATGTTTGCTTTTTCTTGTACTTTTTTAGAGATGGAAATTCAATTGGTGGTGGTAAATCCATCATTTCATTTCCCTCTTTGTGTTTCAGAACCTTTTCACCTATTCTTTGCTTAGGCTTTTCATCTGCCGTATCAGAACTCTCTGCATTACCTGTAACATGATTGTCTTTAGCATCTGCAACGCTAGTAAAATTCACTAGTGGTGTCAAATCAATGGTTCTTTGTTTCTCTGTTGGTTTCAAATCAAGGGTTCTTTGTTAATTCTCTCTCTAAAATCAAATGATTTTCAAGATTTTGCTTTTTCTTGTATTATTTTGAGATGGAAATTCAATTGGTGGTGGTAAATCCACCATTTCATTTCCCTCTTTGTGTTTCGGAACCTTTTAACCTATTCTTTGCTTAGGCTTTTCATCTGCCGCATCAGAACTCTCTGCATTACCTATAACCTGATTGTTTTAAGCATCTGCAACGCTAGTAAAATACACTGGTGGTTTCAAATCAAGGGTTCTGTGTTAATTTCTCTCTCTAAAATCAAATGATTTTCAAGATGTTTGCTTTTTCTTGTACTTTTTTTATTGATGGAAATTCAATTGGTGGTGGTAAATCCATCATTTCATTTCCCTCTTTGTGTTTCGGAACCTTTTCACCTATTCTTTGCTTAGGCTTTTCATCTGCCACATCAGAACTCTCTGCATTACCTATAACTTGATTCTCTTTAACATCTGCAACGCTAGTAAAATTCACTGGCGGTTTCAAATCAAGGGTTTTTTGTTTCTCTCGTCGTTTCAAATCAAGGGTTGTTTGTTAATTTCTCTCTCTAAAATCAATTGATTTTCAAGATGTTTGCTTCTTCTTGTACTTTTTTAGAGATGGAAATTCAATTGGTGGTGGTAAATCCACCACTTCATTTCCCTCTTTGTGTTTCGGAACCTTTTCACCTATTCTTTGCTTAGGCTTTTCATCTGCCGCATCAGAACTCTCTGCATTACCTATAACCTGATTGTCTTTAACATTTGCAACACTAGTAAAACTCACTGGTGGTTTCAAATCAAGGGTTCTTTGTTTCTCTGATAGTTTCAAATCAAGGGTTCTTTGTTAATTTATCTCTCTAAAATCAATTGATTTTCAAGATGTTTGCTTTTTCTTATACTTTTTTAGAGATGGAAATTCAATTGATGGTGGTAAATCCACCATTTCATTTGCCTCTTTGTGTTTCAGAACCTTTTCACATATTCTTCGCTTAGGCTTTTCATCTGCCGCATCAGAACACGCTGCATTACCTATAACCTGATTGTCTTTAACATCTGCAACGCTAGTAAAATTCACTGGTGGTTTCAAATCAAGGGTTCTTTGTTAATTTCTCTCTCTAAAATCAAATGATTTTCAAGATGTTTGCTTTTTCTTGTACTTGTTTAGAGATGGAAATTCAATTGGTGGTGGTAAATCCATAATTTCATTTCCCTCTTTGTGTTTCGGAACCTTTTCACCTATTCTTTGCTTAGGCTTTTCATCTGCCGCATCAGAACTTTCTGCATTACCTATAACTTGATTCTCTTTAACATCTGCAACGCTAGTAAAATTCACTGCAGGTTTCAAATCAAGGGTTCTTTGTTTCTCTCGTGGTTTCAAATCAACGGTCGTTTGTTAATTTCTCTCTCTATAATCAATTGATTTTCAAGATGTTTGCTTCTTCTTGTACTTTTTTAGGGTTGGAAATTCAATTGGTGGTGGTAAATCCACCATTTCATTTCCCTCTTTGTGTTTCGGAACCTTTTCACCTATTCTTTGCTTAGGCTTTTCATCTGCCGCATCAGAACTCTCTGCATATGTATAACCTGATTGTCTTTAACATCTGCTACGCTAGTAAAATTCACTGGTGGTTTCAAATCAAGGGTTCTTTGTTTCTTTGGTGGTTTCAAATCAAGAGTTCTTTGTTTCTTTGGTGGTTTCAAATCAAGGGTTCTTTGTTTCTTTGGTGGTTTCAAATCCACCATTTCATTTGCCTCTTTGTGTTTCAGAACCTTTTCACATATTCTTCGCTTAGGCTTTTCATCTGCCGCATCAGAACACGCTGCATTACCTATAACCTGATTGTCTTTAACATCTGCAACGCTAGTAAAATTCACTAGTGGTTTTAAATCAAGGGTTCTTTGTTAATTTCTCTCTCTAAAATCAAATGATTTTCAAGATGTTTGCTTTTTCTTGTACTTTTTTAGAGATGGAAATTCAATTGGTTGTGGTAAATCCATAATTTCATTTCCCTCTTTGTGTTTCGGAACCTTTTCACCTATTCTTTGCTTAGGCTTTTCATCTGCCGCATCAGAACTCTCTGCATATGTATAACCTGATTGTCTTTAACATCTGCTACGCTAGTAAAATTCACTGGTGGTTTCAAATCAAGGGTTCTTTATTTCTTTGGTGGTTTCAAATCAAGGGTTGTTTGTTAATTTCTCTCTCTAAAATCAATTAATTTTCAAGATATTTGCTTTTTCTTGTTCTTTTTTAGAGATGGAAATTCAATTGGTTGTGGTAAATCCACCATTTCATTTCCCTCTTTGTGTTTCAGAACCTTTTCACCTATTCTTTGCTTAGGCTTTACATCTACCGCATCAAAACTCTCTGCATTACCTATAACCTGATTGTCTTTAACATCTGCAACGCTAGTAAAATTCACTGGACGTTTCAAATCAAGGGTTCTTTGCTTCTCTGGTGGTTTCAAATCAAGGGTTGTTTGTGAATTTCTCTCTCTAAAATCAATTGATTTTCAGGATGTTTGCTTCTTCTTGTACTTTTTTAGAGATGGAAATTCAATTGGTGGTGGTAAATCCACCATTTCATTTCCCTCTTTGGGTTTCGGAACCCTCCCACCTATTCTTTGCTTAGGCTTTTCATCTGCCGCATCAGAACTCTCTGCATTACCTATAACCTGATTGTCTTTAACATCTGCAACGCTAGTAAAATTCACTGGTGGTTTCAAATCAAGGATTCTTTTTTTCTTTGATGGTTTCAAATCAAGGGTTATTTGTTAATTTCTCTCTCAAAAATCAATTGATTTTCAAGATGTTTGCTTTTTCTTGTACTTTTTTAGAGATGGAAATTCAATTGGTGGTGGTAAATCCACCATTTCATTTCCCTCTTTGTGTTTCAGAACCTTTTCACCTATTCTTTGCTTAGGCTTTTCATCTGCCGTATCAGAACTCTCTGCATTACTTGTAACCTGAGTGTCTTTAGCATCTGCAACGCTAGTAAAATTCACTGGTGGTTTCAAATCAATGGTTCTTTGTTTCTCTGTTGGTTTCAAAACGAGGGTTCTTTGTTAATTCTCTCTCTAAAATCAATTAATTTTCAAGATTTTGCTTTTTCTTGTACTTTTTTAGAGATGGAAATTCAATTGGTGGTGGTAAATCCACCATTTCATTTGCCTCTTTGTATTTCAGAACCTTTTCACATATTCTTCGCTTAGGCTTTTCATCTGCCGCATCAGAACTCTCTGCATTACCTATAACCTGATTGTCTTTAACATCTGCAACGCTAGTAAAATTCACTGATGGTTTCAAATAAAGGGTTCTTTGTTAATTTCTCTCTCAAAAATCAATTGATTTTCAAGATGTTTGCTTTTTCTTGTACTTTTTTAGAGATGTAAATTCAATTGATGGTGGTAAATCCACCATTTCATTTCCCTCTTTGTGTTTCAGAACCTTTTCACCTATTCTTTGCTTAGTATTTTTATCTGCCGCATCAGAACTCTCTGCATTGCATATAACCTGATTGTCTTTAACATCTGCAACGCTAGTAAAATTCACTGGTGGTTTCAAATCAAGGGTTCTTTGTTTCTCTAGTGGTTTCAAATCAAGGGTTCTTTGTTAATTTCTCTCTCTAAAATCAATTGCTTTTAAAGATTTTACTTTTTCTTGTACTTTTTTAGAGATAGAAATTCAATTGGTGGTGGTAAATCCACTATTTCATTTCCCTCATTGTGTTTCGGAACCTTTTCACCTATTATTTGCTTAGGCTTTTCATCTGCCGTATCAGAACTCTCTGCATTACCTAAAACCTGATTGTCTTTAACATCTGCAACGCTAGTAAAATTCACGGGAGGTTTCAAATCAGGGGTTCTTTGTTTCTCTGGTGGTTTCAAATCAAGGGTTCTTTGTTAATTTCTCTCTCAAAAATCAATTGATTTTCAAGATGTTTGCTTCTTCTTGTACTTTTTTAGAGATGGAAATTCAATTGGTGGTGGTAAATCCACCACATCATTTCCCTCTGTGTGTTTTGGAACCTTTTCACCTATTCTTTGCTTAGGCTTTTCATATGCCGTATCAGAACTCTCTACATTACCTATAACCTGATTGTCTTTAACATCTGCAACGCTAGTAAAATTCACTGGTGGTTTCAAATCAAGGGTTCTTTGTTAATTTCTCTCTCTAAAATCAATTTATTTTCAAGATGTTTGCTTTTTCTTGTACTTTTTTAGAGATGGAAATTCAATGGATGGTGGTAAATCCACCATTTCATTTCGCTCTTTGTGTTTCGGAACCTTTTCACCTATTCTTTGCTTAGGCTTTTCATCTGCCGCATCATAACTCTCTGCATTACCTATAACATGATTGTCTTTAACATCTGCAACGCTAGTAAAATTCACTGGTGGTTTCAAATCCAGGGTTCTTTGTTTCTCTGGTGGTTTCAAATTAATGGTTCTTTGCTAATTTCTCTCTCTAAAATCAATTGATTTTCAAGATGTTTGCTTTTTCTTGTACTTTTTTAGAGATAGAAATTCAATTGGAGGTGGTAAATCCACTATTTCGTTTCCCTCTTTGTGTTTCAGAACCTTTTCACCTATTCTTTGCTTAGGATTTTCATCTGCCGTATCAGAACTCTCTGCATTACCTGTAACCTGATTGTCTTTAGCATCTGCAACGCTAGTAAAATTCACTGGTGGTTTCAAATCAATGGTTCTTTGTTTCTCTGTTGGTTTCAAATCAAGGGTTCTTTGTTAATTTTCTCTCTAAAATCAATTGATTTTCAAGATTTTGCTTTTTCTTGTACTTTTTTAGAGATGGAAATTCAATTGGTGGTGGTAAATCCACCATTTCATTTCCCTATTTGTGTTTCGGAACCCTCTCACCTATTCTTTGGTTAGGCTTTTCATCTGCCGCATCAGAACTCTCTGCATTACCTATAACCTAATTGTCTTTAACATCTGCAACGCTAGTAAAATTCACTGATGGTTTCAAATCAAGGGTTCTTTGTTAATTTCTCTCTCTAAAATCAATTGCTTTTAAAGATTTTACTTTTTCTTGTACTTTTTTAGAGATAGAAATTCAATTGGTGGTGGTAAATCCACTATTTCATTTCCCTCATTGTGTTTCGGAACCTTTTCACCTATTATTTGCTTAGGCTTTTCATCTGCCGTATCAGAACTCTCTGCATTACCTAAAACCTGATTGTCTTTAACATCTGCAACGCTAGTAAAATTCACGGGAGGTTTCAAATCAGGGGTTCTTTGTTTCTCTGGTGGTTTCAAATCAAGGGTTCTTTGTTAATTTCTCTCTCAAAAATCAATTGATTTTCAAGATGTTTGCTTCTTCTTGTACTTTTTTAGAGATGGAAATTCAATTGGTGGTGGTAAATCCACCACATCATTTCCCTCTGTGTGTTTTGGAACCTTTTCACCTATTCTTTGCTTAGGCTTTTCATATGCCGTATCAGAACTCTCTACATTACCTATAACCTGATTGTCTTTAACATCTGCAACGCTAGTAAAATTCACTGGTGGTTTCAAATCAAGGGTTCTTTGTTAATTTCTCTCTCTAAAATCAATTTATTTTCAAGATGTTTGCTTTTTCTTGTACTTTTTTAGAGATGGAAATTCAATGGATGGTGGTAAATCCACCATTTCATTTCCCTCTTTGTGTTTCGGAACCTTTTCACCTATTCTTTGCTTAGGCTTTTCATCTGCCGCATCAGAACTCTCTGCATTACCTATAACATGATTGTCTTTAACATCTGCAACGCTAGTAAAATTCACTGGTGGTTTCACATCAAGGGTTCTTTGTTTCTTTGGTGGTTTCAAATCAAAGGTTCTTTGTTAATTTCTCTCTCTAAAATCAATTGATTTTCAAGATGTTTGCTTTTTCTTGTTCTTTTTTAGAGATGGAATTTCAATTTGTGGTGGTAAATCCACCATTTCATTTCCCTCTTTGTGTTTCGGAACCTTCTCACCTATTCTTTGCTTAGGCTTTTCATCTGCCGCATCAGAACTCTCAGCATTACCTATAACCTGATTGTCTTTAACATCTGCAACACTAGTAAAATTCACTGGTGGTTTCAAATCAAGGGTTCTTTGTTAATTTCTCTCTCTAAAATCAATTTATTTTCAAGATGTTTGCTTTTTCTTGTACTTTTTTAGAGATGGAAATTCAATGGATGGTGGTAAATCCACCATTTCATTTCCCTCTTTGTGTTTCGGAACCTTTTCACCTATTCTTTGCTTAGGCTTTTCATCTGCCGCATCATAACTCTCTGCATTACCTATAACCTGATTGTCTTTAACATCTGCAACGCTAGTAAAATTCACTGGTGGTTTCAAATCAAGGGTTCTTTGTTTCTCTGGTGGTTTCAAATTAATGGTTCTTTGCTAATTTCTCTCTCTAAAATCAATTGATTTTCAAGATGTTTCCTTTTTCTTGTACTTTTTTAGAGATAGAAATTCAATTGGAGGTGGTAAATCCACTATTTCGTTTCCCTCTTTGTGTTTCAGAACCTTTTCACCTATTCTTTGCTTAGGATTTTCATCTGCCGTATCAGAACTCTCTGCATTACCTGTAACCTGATTGTCTTTAGCATCTGCAACGCTAGTAAATATCACTGGTGGTTTCAAATCAATGGTTCTTTGTTTCTCTGTTGGTTTCAAATCAAGGGTTCTTTGTTAATTCTCTCTCTAAAATCAATTGATTTTCAAGATTTTGCTTTTTCTTGTACTTTTTTAGAGATGGAAATTCAATTGGTGGTGGTAAATCCACCATTTCATTTCCCTATTTGTGTTTCGGAACCCTCTCACCTATTCTTTGCTTAGGCTTTTCATCTGCCGCATCAGAACTCTCTGCATTACCTATAACCTAATTGTCTTTAACATCTGCAACGCTAGTAAAATTCACTGATGGTTTCAAATCAAGGGTTCTTTGTTAATTTCTCTCTCTAAAATCAAATGATTTTCAAGATATTTGCTTTTTCTTGTACTTTTTTAGAGATGGAAATTCAATTGGTGGTGGAAATCCATCATTTCATTTCCCTCTTTGTGTTTTGTAACCTTTTCACCTATTCTTTACTTAGGCTTTTCATCTGCCGTATCAGAACTCTCTGTATTACCTGCAACCTGATTGTCTTTAGCATCTGCAACGCTAGTAAAATTCACTGGTGGTTTCAAATCAATGGTTCTTTGTTTCTCTGTTGGTTTCAAATAAAGGGTTCTTTGTTAATTCTCTCTATAAAATCAATTGATTTTCAAGATTTTGCTTTTTCTTGTACTTTTTTAGAGATGGAAATTCAATTGGTGTTGGTAAATCCACCATTTCATTTCCCTCTTTGTGTTTCGGAACATTTCACCTATTCTTTGCTTAGGCTTTTCATCTGCCGCATCAGAACTCTCTGCATTACGTATAACCTGATTGCCTTTTAACATCTGCAATGCTAGTAAAATTCACTGGTGGTTTCAAAGCAAGGTTCTTTGTTTCTCTGGTGGTTTCAAATCAAGGGGTTTTTTTTGCTAATTTCTCTATCTAAAATGAATTGATTTTCAAGATGTTTTCTTTTTTCTTGTACTTTTTTAGAGATGGAAATTCAATTATTGGTGGTAAATCCACCATTTCATTTCCCTCTTTGTGTTTCGGAACCTTTTCACCTATTCTTTGCTTAGGCTTTTCATCTGCCGCATCAGAACTCTCTGCATTACCTATAACATGATTGTCTTTAACATCTGCAACGCTAGTAAAATTCACTGGTGGTTTCACATCAAGGGTTCTTTGTTTCTTTGGTGGTTTCAAATCAAAGGTTCTTTGTTAATTTCTCTCTCTAAAATCAATTGATTTTCAAGATGTTTGCTTTTTCTTGTTCTTTTTTAGAGATGGAATTTCAATTTGTGGTGGTAAATCCACCATTTCATTTCCCTCTTTGTGTTTCGGAACCTTCTCACCTATTCTTTGCTTAGGCTTTTCATCTGCCGCATCAGAACTCTCAGCATTACCTATAACCTGATTGTCTTTAACATCTGCAACACTAGTAAAATTCACTGGTGGTTTCAAATCAAGGGTTCTTTGTTAATTTCTCTCTCTAAAATCAATTTATTTTCAAGATGTTTGCTTTTTCTTGTACTTTTTTAGAGATGGAAATTCAATGGATGGTGGTAAATCCACCATTTCATTTCCCTCTTTGTGTTTCGGAACCTTTTCACCTATTCTTTGCTTAGGCTTTTCATCTGCCGCATCATAACTCTCTGCATTACCTATAACCTGATTGTCTTTAACATCTGCAACGCTAGTAAAATTCACTGGTGGTTTCAAATCAAGGGTTCTTTGTTTCTCTGGTGGTTTCAAATTAATGGTTCTTTGCTAATTTCTCTCTCTAAAATCAATTGATTTTCAAGATGTTTGCTTTTTCTTGTACTTTTTTAGAGATAGAAATTCAATTGGAGGTGGTAAATCCACTATTTCGTTTCCCTCTTTGTGTTTCAGAACCTTTTCACCTATTCTTTGCTTAGGATTTTCATCTGCCGTATCAGAACTCTCTGCATTACCTGTAACCTGATTGTCTTTAGCATCTGCAACGCTAGTAAATATCACTGGTGGTTTCAAATCAATGGTTCTTTGTTTCTCTGTTGGTTTCAAATCAAGGGTTCTTTGTTAATTCTCTCTCTAAAATCAATTGATTTTCAAGATTTTGCTTTTTCTTGTACTTTTTTAGAGATGGAAATTCAATTGGTGGTGGTAAATCCACCATTTCATTTCCCTATTTGTGTTTCGGAACCCTCTCACCTATTCTTTGCTTAGGCTTTTCATCTGCCGCATCAGAACTCTCTGCATTACCTATAACCTAATTGTCTTTAACATCTGCAACGCTAGTAAAATTCACTGATGGTTTCAAATCAAGGGTTCTTTGTTAATTTCTCTCTCTAAAATCAAATGATTTTCAAGATATTTGCTTTTTCTTGTACTTTTTTAGAGATGGAAATTCAATTGGTGGTGGAAATCCATCATTTCATTTCCCTCTTTGTGTTTTGTAACCTTTTCACCTATTCTTTACTTAGGCTTTTCATCTGCCGTATCAGAACTCTCTGTATTACCTGCAACCTGATTGTCTTTAGCATCTGCAACGCTAGTAAAATTCACTGGTGGTTTCAAATCAATGGTTCTTTGTTTCTCTGTTGGTTTCAAAAAAAGGGTTCTTTGTTAATTCTCTCTATAAAATCAATTGATTTTCAAGATTTTGCTTTTTCTTGTACTTTTTTAGAGATGGAAATTCAATTGGTGTTGGTAAATCCACCATTTCATTTCCCTATTTGTGTTTCGGAACCTTTTCACCTATTCTTAGCTTAGGCTTTTCATCTACCGTATCAGAACTCTCTGCATTACCTGTAACCTGATTGTCATTAGCATCTGCAACGCTAGTAAAATTCACTGGTGGTTTCAAATCAATGGTTCTTTGTTTCTCTGTTGGTTTCAAATCAAGGTTTCTTTGTTAATTCTCTCTCTAAAATCAATTAATTTTCAAGATTTTGCTTTTTCTTGTACTTTTTTAGAGATGGAAATTCAATTGGTGGTGGTAAATCCACCATTTCATTTGCCTCTTTGTATTTCAGAACCTTTTCACATATTCTTCGCTTAGGCTTTTCATCTGCCGCATCAGAACTCTCTGCATTACCTATAACCTGATTGTCTTTAACATCTGCAACGCTAGTAAAATTCACTGATGGTTTCAAATCAAGGGTTCTTTGTTAATTTCTCTCTCAAAAATCAATTGATTTTCAAGATGTTTGCTTTTTCTTGTACTTTTTTAGAGATGTAAATTCAATTGATGGTGGTAAATCCACCATTTCATTTCCCTCTTTGTGTTTCAGAACCTTTTCACCTATTCTTTGCTTAGGATTTTTATTTGCCGCATCAGAACTCTCTGTATTGCATATAACCTGATTGTCTTTAACATCTGCAACGCTAGTAAAATTCACTGGTGGTTTCAAATCAAGGGTTCTTTGTTTCTCTAGTGGTTTCAAATCAAGGGTTCTTTGTTAATTTCTCTCTCTAAAATCAATTGCTTTTAAAGATTTTACTTTTTCTTGTACTTTTTTAGAGATAGAAATTCAATTGGTGGTGGTAAATCCACTATTTCGTTTCCCTCTTTGTGTTTCAGAACCTTTTCACCTATTCTTTGCTTAGGATTTTCATCTGCCGTATCAGAACTCTCTGCATTACCTATAATATGATTGTCTTTAACATCTGCAACGCTAGTAAAATTCACTGGTGGTTTCAAATCAAGGTTTCTTGGTTTCTTTGGTGGTTTCAAATCAAGGGTTCTTTGTTAATTTCCCTCTCTAAAATCAATTGATTTTCAAGATATTTGCTTTTTCTTGTTCTTTTTTAAAGATGGAAATTCAATTCGTGGTGGTAAATCCACCATTTCATTTCCCTCTTTGTGTTTCGGAACCTTTTCACCTATTCTTTGCTTAGGCTTTTCATCTGCCGCATCAGAACTCTCTGCATTACCTATAACCTGATTGTCTTTAACATCTGCAACGCTAGTAAAATTCACTAGAGGTTTTAAATCAAGGGTTCTTTGTTTCTCTGGTGGTTTCAAATAATGGGTTGTTTGTGAATTTCTCTCTGTAAAAGCAATTGATTTTTAAGATGTTTGCTTCTTCTTGTACTTTTTTAGAGATGGAAATTCAATTGTCGGTGGTAAATCCACCATTTCATTTCCATCTTTGTGTTTCGGAACCTTTTCACCTATTCTTTGGTTAGGCTCTTCATCTGCCGCATCAGAACTCTCTGCATTACCTATAACCTGATTGTCTTTAACATCTGCAACACTAGTAAAATTCACTGGTGGTTTCAAATCAAGGATTCTTTGTTTCTCTTATGGTTTCAAATTAAGGGTTCTTTGTTAATTTCTCTCTCAAAAATCAATTGATTTTCAAGATGTTTGCTTTTTCTTGTACTTTTTTAGAGATGGAAATTCAATGGATGGTGGTAAATCCACCATTTCATTTCCCTCTTTGTGTTTCGGAACCTTTTCACCTATTCTTTGCTTAGGCTTTTCATCTGCCGCATCATAACTCTCTGCATTACCTATAACCTGATTGTCTTTAACATTTGCAACGCTAGTAAAATTCACTGGTGGTTTCAAATCAAGGGTTCTTTGTTTCTCTGATGGTTTCAAATCAAGGGTTCTTTGCTAATTTCTCTCTCTAAAATCAATTGATTTTCAAGATTTTGCTTTTTCTTGTACTTTTTTAGAGATGGAAACTCAATTGGTGGTGGTAAATCCACTATTTCATTTCCCTCTTTGTGTTTCAGAACCTTTTCACCTATTCTTTGCTTAGGCTTTACATCTGCTGTATCCGAACTCTCTGCATTACCTAAAACCTGATTGTCTTTAACATCTGCAACGCTAGTAAAATTCACTGGTGGTTTCAAATCAAGGGTTCTTTGTTTCTCTGGTTGTTTCAAATCAAGGGTTCTTTGTTAATTTCTCTCTCTGAAATCAATTGATTTTCAAGATGTTTGCTTTTTCTTGTAATTTTTTAGAGATGGAAATTCAATTGGTGGTGGTAAATCCACCATTTCATTTCCCTCTTTGTGTTTCGGAACATTTCACCTATTCTTTGCTTAGGCTTTTCATCTGCCGCATCAGAACTCTCTGCATTACGTATAACCTGATTGCCTTTTAACATCTGCAATGCTAGTAAAATTCACTGGTGGTTTCAAAGCAAGGTTCTTTGTTTCTCTGGTGGTTTCAAATCAAGGGGTTTTTTTGCTAATTTCTCTATCTAAAATGAATTGATTTTCAAGATGTTTTCTTTTTTCTTGTACTTTTTTAGAGATGGAAATTCAATTATTGGTGGTAAATCCACCATTTCATTTCCCTCTTTGTGTTTCGGAACCTTTTCACCTATTCTTTGCTTAGGCTTTTCATCTGCCGCATCAGAACTCTCTGCATTACCTATAACATGATTGTCTTTAACATCTGCAACGCTAGTAAAATTCACTGGTGGTTTCACATCAAGGGTTCTTTGTTTCTTTGGTGGTTTCAAATCAAAGGTTCTTTGTTAATTTCTCTCTCTAAAATCAATTGATTTTCAAGATGTTTGCTTTTTCTTGTTCTTTTTTAGAGATGGAATTTCAATTTGTGGTGGTAAATCCACCATTTCATTTCCCTCTTTGTGTTTCGGAACCTTCTCACCTATTCTTTGCTTAGGCTTTTCATCTGCCGCATCAGAACTCTCAGCATTACCTATAACCTGATTGTCTTTAACATCTGCAACACTAGTAAAATTCACTGGTGGTTTCAAATCAAGGGTTCTTTGTTAATTTCTCTCTCTAAAATCAATTTATTTTCAAGATGTTTGCTTTTTCTTGTACTTTTTTAGAGATGGAAATTCAATTGGTGGTGGTAAATCCATCATTTCATTTCACTCTTTGTGTTTCGGAACCTTTTCACCTATTCTTTGCTTAGGCTTTTCATCTGCCGTATCAGAACTCTCTGCATTACCTGTAACCTGATTGTCTTTAGCATCTGCAACGCTAGTAAAATTCACTGGTGGTTTCAAATCAATGGTTCTTTGTTTCTCTGTTGGTTTCAAATCAAGGGTTCTTTGTTAATTCTCTCTCTAAAATCAAAAGATTTTCAAGATTTTGCTATTTCTTGTACTTTTTTAGAGATGGAAATTCAATTGGTGGTGGTAAATCAACCATTTCATTTCCCTCTTTATGTTTCGGAACCTTTTCACATATTCTTCGCTTAGGCTTTTCATCTGCCGCATCAGAACTCTCTACATTACCTATAACCTGATTGTCTTTAACATCTGCAACGCTAGTAAAATTCACTGATGGTTTCAAATCAAGGGTCCTTTGTTAATTTCTCTCTCTAAAATCAAATGATTTTCAAGATGTTTGCTTTTTCTTGTACTTTTTTAGAGATGGAAATTCAATTGGTGGTGGAAATCCATCATTTCATTTCCCGCGTTGGGTTTCGGAACCTTTTCACCTATTATTTGCTTAGGCTTTTCATCTGCCGTATCAGAACTCTTTGTATTACCTGTAACCTGATTGTCTTTAGCATCTGCAACACTAGTAAAATTCACTGGTGGTTTCAAATCAATGGTTCTTTGTTTCTCTGTTGGTTTCAAATCAAGGGTTCTTTGTTAATTCTCTCTCTAGAATCAATTGATTTTCAAGATTTTGCTTTTTCTTATACTTTTTTAGAGATGGAAATTCAATTGGTGGTGGTAAATCCACCATTTCATTTCCCTCTTTGTGTTTCGGAACCTTTTCACCTATTCTTTGCTTAGGCTTTTCATCCGCCGCATCAGAACTCTCTGCATTACCTATAACCTGATTGTCTTTAAGATCTGCAACGCTAGTAAAATTCACTGGTGGTTTCAAATCAAGGGTTCTTTGTTTCTTTGGTGGTTTCAAATCAAGGGTTCTTTGTTAATTTCTCTCTCTAAAATCAATTAATTTTCAAGATATTTGCTTTTTCTTGTTCTTTTTTAGAGATGGAAATTCAATTGGTGGTGGTAAATCCACCATTTCATTTCCCTCTTTGTGTTTCGGAACCTTTTCACCTATTCTTTGCTTAGGCTTTTCATCTGCCACATCAAAACTCTCTGCATTACCTATAACCTGATTGTCTTTAACATCTGCAACGCTAGTAAAATTCACTGGAGGTTTCAAATCAAGGGTTCTTTGTTTCTCTGGTGGTTTCAAATCAAGGGTTGTTTGTGAATTTCTCTCTCTAAAATCAATTGATTTTCAAGATGTTTGCTTCTTCTTGTACTTTTTTAGAGATGGAAATTCAATTGGTGGTGGTAAATCCAGCATTTCATTTCCCTTTTTGTGTTTCGGAACCCTCTCACCTATTCTTTGCTTAGGTTTTTCATCTGCCACATCAAAACACTATGCATTACCTATAACCTGATTGTCTTTAACATCTGCAACACTAGTAAAATTCACTGGTGGTTTCAAATCAAGGATTCTTTTTTTCTCTGATGGTTTCAAATCAAGGGTTCTTTGTTAATTTCTCTCTCAAAAATCAATTGATTTTCAAGATGTTTGCTTTTTCTTGTACTTTTTTAGAGATGGAAATTCAATTGGTGGTGGTAAATCCACCATTTCATTTCCCTCTTTGTGTTTCAGAACCTTTTCACCTATTCTTTGCTTAGGCTTTTCATCTGCCGTATCAGAACTCTCTGCATTACCTGTAACCTGAGTGTCTTTAGCATCTGCAACACTAGTAAAATTCACTGGTGGTTTCAAATCAATGGTTCTTTGTTTCTCTGTTGGTTTCAAATCAAGGGTTCTTTGTTAATTCTCTCTCTAAAATCAATTAATTTTCAAGATTTTGCTTTTTCTTGTACTTTTTTAGAGATGGAAATTCAATTGGTGGTGGTAAATCCACCATTTCATTTGCCTCTTTGTGTTTCAGAACCTTTTCACATATTCTTCGCTTAGGCTTTTCATCTGCCGCATCAGAACACGCTGCATTACCTATAACCTGATTGTCTTTAACATCTGCAACGCTAGTAAAATTCACTAGTGGTTTTAAATCAAGGGTTCTTTGTTAATTTCTCTCTCTAAAATCAAATGATTTTCAAGATGTTTGCTTTTTCTTGTACTTTTTTAGAGATGGAAATTCAATTGGTGGTGGTAAATCCATAATTTCATTTCCCTCTTTGTGTTTCGGAACCTTTTCACCTATTCTTTGCTTAGGCTTTTCATCTGCCGCATCAGAACTCTCTGCATATGTATAACCTGATTGTCTTTAACATCTTCTACGCTAGTAAAATTCACTGGTGGTTTCAAATCAAGGGTTCTTTATTTCTTTGGTGGTTTCAAATCAAGGGTTGTTTGTTAATTTCTCTCTCTAAAATCAATTAATTTTCAAGATATTTGCTTTTTCTTGTTCTTTTTTAGAGATGGTGTAGACACCGAGTCGGAGGACCTGTGACGAAATCCTGGAAACAAGACGGTTGAAGCGATTGATTCCGAAAGTTTCAAAAAAATAAAATAAATAAGTTACGGTCGGTCACTGTTGTCGATCGGATAGCTCACAAAGGCTTAACGGCACGGTGCGAGTGCTTAGCGGCGGCCGGCGCGCGTTCGACGACAGTCGGACGCCCGCTCGACGACGCAAAGCGCGCGCTCGACGTCTGTCGGACGCATGCATCCAACCATGAATGGTATGCGCTCGGTGTCCGAGCAAGACACGAGCTTGGCGGCACGGGACGCGCGCTCGTCGGCCACGAGGCATGCGCGCCCGGCAGCGCGGAACACGCGCTCGGCGGTCACGACGCGTGAACGCCCGACGACGCGGAGCGCGAGCTCGACGGCCGCGGGGCGTGCACGCCCGACGACGTGAGACGCGTCCCGGCGGCCGTTGAGCGAGTGCCCGACCGCGTCGGGCGGAATCCCAACGGTAGGCGGGCACGAGCGCCCAACCGCGTCGGGCGGACGCCCAACGGTAGTTGGGCGCGCGCGCCCAACCTCGCGTTGGGCGGCCGCCCAACAATCGTTGGGCGGCCGCCCAACGGCTTTGGGCGACGCTCGATTTTACTCGGGCGTCGCCCATTGCTCCGGGACCCGTTTTCCTATAAAAAGGGGCACGGATCCCAATGAAAAAGGGGGAGGATTTTTGGAGCCTTTCTCACTCTAGACATTTTTAGAGGGAGAAGGTGATTTTTTTTTAGAAAATATTTTTTTTCCCAAAAAAATTCCGAATTTCCCAAAGTTAAATTTTTACTAAAAAAAATACAAAAAAACGGAAAATCACGACTCGTGAAATCAATCGGCTTCGACTGTCAGATACCGAATTTAAGGTATTATCCGAGGACTAGACTCTTTTATTTTATTTAATTTATTTCCTTCTTCTATTTAGTTTTTATGTTATAGTTTTTATTTATTTAATTAGTTATTTATTTTATCATGTTTTATTGAATTAGCGTATTTATTTAATTTTCGTTTCGTGTTGAATAAAATTCGGTTTTGTTTTAAAATAAAAAACCTCGTTTTAATATCCCAATACGAACCGTGATCCGATAAAAAGGTAGTTCGGGTGTTGAAAACGTTGTAATTATAAGCTTTTGATTTAAAAAGGAATTTTCAAATAATGTTTTAAAAATAAAAACGTCGTTTTAGGAACTTCCGTTATTGACTGTGATCCATTTTTGGTAGTTCGAAAATCCAAAACGATTGAATTAGACTTAATTTAAAGCCTTTGAATAAATCTGGAAACAATTGGAGTGCTGCTGTAATTTTCCGTTTCTGTCACTAATTGCTGTTTACCGACGGATTTTCCGTCGGTAAATCTGCCTAAACGTAAAAAATGTCATTTCAGTCCCTTTTTCTTAACTTTTAAGCTTTTAATCCTTTATGTATATATGTATAGTTATGTAATATATATTTTCAAATTATTTTAGACATTTTGTATATATAATTATCTAGGATGTTTGTATATCATTTTGTATTCAATTTTAAATATAAGTATATGTATATATATATATTCTTTTTGTTATTCATTTGAGTTAAATTAGATTCTATTTTAAAGGTTATTTATTTGGGCATTTTGGAGATAATTAGTAGATATTAGTGGATTAATATATATTATTTTTGACATTTAAAATTACATTAGGTATGTATACATATAGTTTTGGGGAGTTTGGGCTATATTAACGATTATTAAATGAAACTATTTTGGGTAAATGTTATTTCTTTCATTTATGAGATTTATTTACTATTTTAACATCTTTAAAGTATAAATGTATTATATCTAGTATTTTCATATATGTATTATATAGTTTCTTTTTATTAACTTTTATTTTCATATTCTCTTTTTGATTTAAAGGTATATGTATATGCTTAAGTTATTTTCTTTATTCCTTTGGACTATTCATGGGTCCATGTTTCAAATGGGCTTTATTTGAGTGAGAATCTTGGTTTAAATGAGTTTATTATTGTAATTATAATAAGTAAAGAGTCCATTAAAGAAAAAGGGAAAAATAAATCACAAAAAAGAGTTTTCGACTTAATTATTTAAATTAATGAATTTTTAGAGATTTCTAATGTAGATAAATAGAGTTTTCTTAATATTTCAAATCGTTTCTCAAACGCCACGTTTTAAAACCTTAGTCCGTTCCAACGACGGATTAAGCGAACATTGTAATTAAAAACGTTTTCTTTGTGAATAATAGAGTTTTGAATCATTTTCTTAAATAATTTGTACAAAATAAATTGACTTGTATGACTTAATCACGTTTTCTTATTAAAAGGTTTTTATCTTAACACTTTCAAACACTCGAGTCGTTCCAACGGCGATTCGGGCGAACTTCATCTAACGGGGTTTTAAAACACACCTAAGTCGTTCCAACGGCGATTAAGGTGCGAACCATGTAAATAAACCCGTTTTGGGGAAATAAGTTAGTGTAGAATTAACTTGCAACACGACATTTAAAGTTGTAAATAAATCACTTCTTTCTTCCCCCTTTTCTGTGTATGTATAACGTAAATGTGTGATTCTTTACTTATGTGGCTTTTCAATAATATATGCTCAAAACGGTTTCCAAAATGAGAAAGAAAAGGTTTCAAATGAATTTTAAACTTAAAGAAATATGCGATTAGTCCGTTATCGCCTAACATGCTGAGTAGGATGCCGGTGGTTCATAACCGGGCGATGTCGGGGTGCCTAGTAGCCTTTCTCCGGAAAGAAGCTAGCCTTCTCGGCTCGTACACAAGTTTCCAGAACCCACACCGGTCTCCCGCAAGGGATCGGTGTTCATTTTCCCATTCGTGGGTGGCGACTCTTCCATATCTCCGAGCTCCGGTCCTACCGAGCAGCTTGATTCCACGATTGGTTGCTTTCGGCGCCAATCACCGCTTACGTCGCCATGAGGTTGTCCACCCCCCGGTCCGCCCGGGAGATTAGGCCGCGGCACCTCGTCTAACAAGTGGCGACTCTGCTGGGGAAGCGAGAAATTTGATTCCGGAAGGCGTGTATGAAGCCCTTAACGGGGACGGATCGTATTATTTCTTTTCGAATGCATTCATAAGCATTATTGCAAACCTTTTGGGTAATTTCCGCGAAACCTCTAGCGAGAGTCCATTCGTCGCTTGAAAGAGGCTAGTGTAAGTCCCCCTTACAGTAAGTCGCCAAAGGGTCCCCATCCATTCGTTAGGGGCGAATTTGTGCGGTCCTGTGAGGTCCCGCGCTCAGCCGTGTCAGCATATAGTAGCCTTAGAAGTTGCCATAGGATTACCCGTTACCATTTTTGATGTGATAAATGAATCAGTTCGTGTTTTCAAATTTCCATGATACGTGTCTAATCCTAAAATATGTAAAGAAAATGAAACGATACGTTAATATATACTCTTAAACCGATATACAAACTACCCCAAAACATCGAAACGATTCGAACTAAAGACGACTTAGTCATCTCGTATGAATGAACTTGTGCGACCCGCCTGGTCCCTTTCCGTGTCCCGTCGAAGGCACATGTTCAGGAAATGCGTTATGACGTAAGCACATATTAGTATGAATCGGTTTGGTATTAAGGATAGTTATATCTCGATTCAAAAGACTATATTAACGAGTAGCCGTTATTCACATTCTTTAAATAGGTTGGGATAAAACGAAATTATGACGAAACGAAAACGAAGAACATTTCTGTTTCGAATGACCCTGCTGTAACGTAAAGAGTTTCGCAAACGTGACCCGTCCCTTTCCGAATAAAAGACGAGCTCTTGCGTTATGTCTTGTGTCGTTCTTAAGAGAAATGGACGTATCCGCAAAAGTGACTAAGAAAATAAAAGAAAAACAAAAATAAACAAACGACCAAAACCATTCTTTATCTACGATATATGTCAATCCCGAGAGTAGTTAAAGAAAATAAACCAATGCCGTTAAATACGTGCCTCGAACTGGTATATACGCCGTTTAAAATCACAAAGCCGAATTAAGCTAAACCGCATTATCGCACCATGTGGACGAGACTGTGGATTTGACTAAGGGCTCGATCATTTCGACCATTACCAAAACTACAAGAAATATGGCCCGATATGCACGTTTGCTTAAACTCGTGCCTAAATGAAAAAGAACGGTAATATCCCTGCTTCGAATAAGCACGCGATTCAATGAAACATTGATTTTCTATAACCACGCTAAGATGATATATCCCGTAGATTGGAAGGAATAAAGAGTTGTAATTAGCCGAAAGATTACCGTACGCTCAAATAAGACTCGCCATCTTTTCACGTAGCCAAAACGAGCAAACAGAGTCTTAACGCTAAAAACAAACGCGTTACGCGATGAGTCCGTTCCCTAAATTCAAAAGTGATCCCATCACTAAATAAACACGTGGTTACGTCTCTCGATAGATCCAAAAGATCCCGTTGTAATCCAAAAATCGAGACACGAACCCACGCGAATAAAAGGGAACGAGCCATTGACAATAACGAGCGATTGGACTAAAAGAATAACTCGTACCACGTCTAAAAACTGAGATGCGCTCAAAGGGAGTCAAAACCCGAATTAATGCATCTCGCGAAAGGACAAAAGATGAGTTATTCCGAAAGGACAATCCAACTTGGTCGATTTCTTAGTCACTGAACGTTGATACGTCAAAATGAACTGTGTTGTCTGATGGATGATTTACCTTTTCCGCAATAATCGACGGCATCACGCGTCCCCTGGACCGCAATGTGAGCCCCAAACCAAAATCCTAGGAAAGAGACTTGGACCATAGAGTGTGTGGAGGAATAAGGGTGGAAGAGAGATGTTGTGATACGTGTAATTAGACTAACGTTTGTTCTTCTTATCTTATATATCCGTAAATAATAAACGCACACACCACGAATCATGCATATAAAATCATGCATACATACTAATGGATACCGTTCGCGCAGACGTCATCATTAAGCGGTTGTGGTACCGAGAGAGCAGTCGGCTAGTTAGGCAGTTTGATCAGCTACAGATTGACAGTCCCGAATCAGCAATTGTGGCTTCTAATTCATCTTCGTCCGAGTATTCTCATTCTTCCGTCAGTATGTCTGCAACCGACGAAAAAGTGGCCGGATTGGAAAACTCTGTGAACAACATTAATGAGCAGTTGGCTGCGATAGTGGCCCAGATAGCTAAGTTGGCCATGAAGGAGGACAAGAGTGGCAGCAAGCACGCTGAGAATGAGGTGAACGATGGCCCTCGCTTTGGGAACGAGGATGATTATCAGGATTACATCCGAAAACAGCTTGAGAAAGAGAAAGCTAAGGAAGAGGAGTGGAAACAGCACATCACGCAGGAGGTGCAGGACTTACGTGAGGGAAGTTCCGGGAGTCAGGACTTTTATAACTTGAAGAACTGTTTGTCGGCAACTGCTCTGCCATTGAAATTCCGACTTCCTGACATGAAAAAGTTCGATGGAACTGGGGATCCCACTGCCCACATGAATCAGTATGTTGCTGTGATGAAGCACACGATCCTGACTGAGGATCAAGTCCTGGGGCTGTTTAACACTTATCTAGAGGGGGCTGCCCTCACATGGTTTCATGCATTACCGATGGTGACGAATAGGGATTGGAAAGAGTTAGCGAAGTCATTCATTGCACAGTATAGCTTCAACACCATGCTTGAGGTCACTTTGAAGGAGCTTGAGAGCACTAAGCAACAGGCTGGGGAATCTTTTTCCGATTTTGTGAAAAGATGGAGGGCCAAGCCCGCGGTTATGAAGCAGAAGCCGCTTGAGCAGGATCAAATCCGAATGGTAGTCGGCAACACGTTGCCGTATATCAAGAATGAGCTGCGGTATATGCCTTTTACCGATTTTAACCAGATGTATAGTTGTGCCTTGACAGTTGAGGGGGATGGAGAACCAAAGAAAGCTTATACCAAATGGACCAAGTCTGGATATAGTGCCGGAGGGCCAAGTGCGAGTACGGAATCCGCAGCAGTGAAAGTGCTTGATCTAAATGCTATTGAAAAGAGGCGGTTCGCCAAGTTTGATCAAACCTACACAAAAGTTTTCGAACGTTTGCAGAAAAAGGGATTGTTGAAAGCCCTTACCCCATATAACAAAGCTCCACCTACTCCGCAGATATAGGCTAGAGGGTATTGTGAATTCCATAGCAGTTATGGGCATACAATTGAGAATTGCGAGAGGCTGAAACACGAAATTCAAGATTTAATCGAGGAGAAGAAGATAGCTGATCCTTCGTCAGCGAACCCTTCCACTAGGCGTAATCCATTTCCTAATCATAGGGTGAGCATGATCGGAGTTGGTCTGACAGAATGTGTAGTGATGGAATCCTTCGAGGAGAATGTAGAGGAGTTGTTGGACTCCGACGAAAAGAGCAATGTAGGAAATGGTATATATGTGTCCTTCCTTGGTGAGGAACAGGAGGGTGAACTGATGGATGAAGGGTTGGACAGTGGAGCACCGTATGATAAAGATAGTGCTGAAGAGATCGGAGAAGGGTCGTCTCGAACTATTGTGCCTAATTTGGGTCTGTTTAGTGGTGGAGGTAATCCCGAGGTGCACTTGCGTGAATATATGTGCGACATGTTTGTTGAATCCTTCGGGGTGGACGAGATTGCTCAGTGGTTTCACCATTCGCTGGTAGGCGAGCCTTTAGGGTGGTTCCACTCATTACCCGACTCTTGTAAGCATGATTGGGATCTGTTATCAGATTTATTCTTGGAAAAATACCAAAGAGCTGAGGATAGGACCGCAGAGCGCTTCGCAATGCAGATTGGACCTATCAAGCGTCCGTTACCGAGGGTTAGCAAGTATAATGGCAACAAAGATCCTATGGAACACCTTCACTTCTACTTATCGGCCATGGCGCCTTTGGGTTTTAAGGAAGAAGAGATCACCAGCTTGTTCTGTAATTCGCTGATGGGTGAGCCGTTAATGTGGTATATGTCACTTCCAATGTATGTTAAGACCGATGGGGCGGCAATGACGAAGAGGTTTATCAAAGAGTATACGGTATGGATGCTGGCAGAGCAAACCCCAGATTACCCGTCTTACCAAACACTTGATGCGGTGTTAGCGATGCCTATGTATGGTGGATACAAGGATCCTGTTGAGCATGAGAGGTTATTCCGCAATCATATGTATGACGCCGGATTTCCGCAGTGTGAATTACATGAACATTTCCCGGAAACGTTAATGGGAGAAGCCTTGTTGTGGCACCAAGGCCTATCAGAGGAGGAAATGGGTCATTGGATACCGCTTAGGAGGGCCTTTGTGGCAAGATATGAGATGTATGTTCCATGGACGGGATCCCTAGAGGATCTGGATAGGATCAGGCAATTCCCCGAAGAACCATTTGTAGATTATGCTAAAAGGTGGAGGCACCGTTATAAGCAGTGTCACGAAACAATGAGCGATAAGGTGCAGCTTATGTGCATACAGAGAGAAGCTATTCCGTTAGCAGCTAAAAGGATGAGTAGAGTGTCCCTCCGGGATTATGATGATCTGATAGGCTGGGCATTGTATGGATCGGCGGATCCTTTTTATTTGAATCCGAACGTTCCTCATGTTATGGATTTAATGGTTGTAGACATTTGGGAGAGCTCTTCGGACGAGGAAGATACTAATCAGAGGATTCCTATTAACATTTGGGACGAATCGGATGATGAGCCGGAAATTGCCGTCATGACAAGATCAGGTCGAGTGGCCGAAGGAAAGGCACCTATGGTAGAGACTGAGATAGGGGAAGGGTCGGCTCCTAAGCCCGACGACCAAGTTCTCGAGCAGTTGAAGAAGACACAAGCTAAATCCACGGTGTGGGAAGTTTTATGCCATTCTAAGTATCATCGTGAGAACCTGATGAAAGAGCTGCAGAGTTTGGTCATTTCTACCGATACTGAGCCGGCAGCGCTAGTAGGGGCCATTATGGCTCGAAAGAAAACCGAGATCACGTTTACTGACGAGGATCTCCCAGAGGAGGGAAAAGCTCACAACAAGCCTTTGTACATCCGAGCTGAGATTAACAGGAAGAAGACTAGCTGTGTGATGGTCGATGATGGATCGACTATTAATGTTTGCCCGTTGAAACTCTTGTCTAAACTGGGAGTGGAAAGAGGAGACTTGACGGCCTCGGAAACTGTGATTAGGGCCTATGATGATAGTCGTAGGCATATTGAAGGAGTCTTTAAGGCCAAGTTGAAAGTGGGGCCGCATGAAGAAGAAACTGAGTTCACAGTGCTGGATATCCCGGTAACCTTTGCTGTATTGTTGGGACGCCCATGGTTCCACAAGTTGGGAGGTTTGCCCTCCACGCTCCATCAAATGATCAAATTTCCCTTCGGGGAAGAGATAGTGACAATCAGAGCAAAAAAATTGAGCTCAGTGGCGGCATTGGGGATCGAGCCTCAGCTTTTCTCCGGATTCCAAGTTTCTGGGATCTACGAGTCTAGCATGACCACCGATGTGGTGAAGATGATGAAGGGAGGTTTCATCCCAGGAATGGGCTTAGGAGCACACCATCAGGGGTTGCCAGAATTTCCGGACTTTAAGAGTCAGAAAACCCGGAGGGGTTTGGGATATGAGCACGGAGGTCCGTCCAATGCAAGTAGGGAAGGAAAAGTGGGCCTAAGAAAATACTTCGTGAATGAGGGGCATGGAAAGGTGTATTCAGGAACCCCCGAGTCGTGGACTAGCACCGAAGGGAAGATTCTGCCGGGCTTTGAAATCTTCAATGATGTTGCCGACTGGGGCAAAGGAAAGGCGAGCTGCGTTGTCGAGGAGATTATGATGTTAGACTAGAATGCCGAGGAGCAAGTCATCACTATTGAAGCAACTGCAGGAGCGGTGAATGAGCCTAGTACCTCCAAAGCATATGAGAAACCGAGAACCCTGATGATGAAAATTGTATTACTGCTTTGTTTGAATCAGATGATGTAATCGCCAATACTATCAATGAAATGAATTCTGATTTTGCTTACTTGCTTGATGTTGATCGTGATCATACCATGTATTCTCATTCATATAACATGCCTACATTTGAAATCAATACAATAGAAATGTCAACTTTCAATCTTGGTACGGATGAAAATCCTAAACTTATACAAATTGCTCAAGATTTAACTATTGAAGAGAGGAAAGAATTCGAGAGAATAATTAAAAAATATGAAATAGTGTTTGCTTGGACATATGAAGACATGTCTGGAATTGATCAATCAATCGTAACTCACCGCATTCCAACATATCCCGAGGCGAAGCCCGTAAAACAGAAGCTCTGACGCATGAGACCAGAATGGGCAGATAAGATCAGAGAGGAAGTGAAGAAGCAATTAGAAGCAGGGTTCATCGAAGTAATCGACTATCCCCCTTGGGTCGCAAATGTGGTGCCCATCGCAAAGAAAGACGGCAAAGTGAGAATGTGCATTGATTATAGAGATCTTAACAAAGCATGCCCGAAAGATGAGTTCGCATTGCCTCATATTGACGTATTGATCGACAGTGCAGCTTCAAGCGTCTTACACATGAATGTGGACGGTTTCATGGGCTACATGCAAGTTCAGATGGCCGAAAAACACAAAGCAAAATCCTCGTTCACAACTGAGTGGGGGACATACTGTTACAGAGTGATGCCGTTTGGTTTGAAAAATGCCGGGGCAACTTACCAGCGAATGGCTACAGCACTGTTCCATGATATGATACACAAGGAAGTAGAAGTGTATGTGGATGACATGATGGTCAAGTCGGAGACAAGAAAGGGGCATTTTGTCGCACTCGAGAAGTTTTTGGCCCGAATTGCAGAATTCAAGCTAAGGTTAAACCCGAAGAAGTGCTTTTTCGGCGTTTCATCGGGGAAAATCTTAGGCTACGTAATCGAGAATAAAGGAATCGAAGTAGATCCCGATAAAGTGAAGGCTATACAAGAAATGCCGGCACCAAAGAATGAGAAAGAAGTGAGAGGGTTTCTGGGGCAGGTTCAGTATATCAGTCGGTTCATAGCAAGACTCACTGCAATCTGCGAGCCAATCTTTAAGTTGTTAAGGAAAGACCAACCCACAACCTGGAATGATAAGTGTCAGCAAGCTTTGGAGAGCGTCCGAAACTATTTGTCTAATCCGCCAGTGCTGAGACCGCCTAAACTAGGAAAACCGCTTCTCCTCTACGTAGCGATTGAGGAACGATCTATTGGGGCAATGCTGGCCCAAGAGGGGGACACCGGTGTGGAGCACGCGGTGTATTATCTGAGTAAGAAGTTCCTGGAGTACGAGATCAAATACAACATGATCGAAAAAACGTGTGTGGCGGTAGTATGGCTAACGAAGAAACTACGACATTATTTTCAATCATATAAAGTAATCATTATTTCTCGGATGGACCCCGTGAAGTATCTGTACCGAACTCCGTCTTTGACAGGGAAGTTAGCCCGATGGTTACTACTTTTATCCGAGTTTGACATTGAATATGTAACGAAGAAGGTTGTCAAAGGGAGGGCCGTGGCAGAGTTTCTGGCCAACCAACCCCTGAATGCAAAAGAGGAAGAGATAAGCTATGATTTCCCCGATGAACACTTGAACGCAATAGAAGTTATACCATGGAAAATGTTCTTCGACGGAGCAGTTAATTCAAATGGAGCCAGAGTTGGAATACTACTTATTTCACCGGAAGGAGAAATGATCCCGATGGCGAAGAAGTTATCCTTCCCTCTCACCAATAATATGGCCGAATATGAAGCGTGCATTTATGGTTTAGAGTCATTAGCAGCACTGGGAGCATCGTATGTCGAAATTTGGGGTGATTCAAAGCTGATCATCGAACAGGCACAAGGAAACTGGGAAGTAAGGGAAGAAAGGCTACGTCCGTACCTAGACCAACTAGATGGGTTGGCACAAAGATTCAAAGAATGTCGTTTTCATCATATCCCTCGAGCACAGAACCAGGCAGCGGATGCTTTGGCCACTTTGGTGTCAGTTTGGGACAATCCCCGGAACCTCGCCTCGAAACCGTTGGTATTGAGGAGATCTCACAAACCATGCTACGAAGACGTAATGTTGTTAGGGGCAGATGAAAAGCCATGGTATTTCGACATCGTGAACTTTATGAAGAGTGGAACATATCCGGCAGAATCAGAACCTAGGGATCAAGCTGTGATTAGAAGATTGGCTCAGCAGTTCGTCATCCACAACGATTTGCTTTACAAAAGGCACATTGATGGGTTACAACTAAGGTGTTTGGATGCGGGAGAAGCCCGCGAGGCGATGGAATCTGTACACTCGGGAATTTGTGGGGCCCATATGGGAGGAGCCGTGTTAGCTAAGAAAATCATCAGACAAGGCTTCTATTGGCTCACTATGGAAAGAGATTGTAACGAGTATGCGAAGAAATGCCACGATTGTCAAATCCACGGCGATTGTAGTCATCTGCCAGCCATGGAATTACATGTGTTAGCACCTATTTGGCCATTCGCTGCTTGGGGCATTGACATCATTGGTGAGGTAAGGCCTAATGCTTCGAATGGGCAGAAGTTTATCGCAGTCGCCATCGATTATTTCACCAAGTGGGTAGAGGCAGAGTCGTTTAGCAAATTGGGATCCAAGCAGATGAGAAAGTTCATTGAGAAACACTTGATCACCAGGTTCGGAGTGCCTCATCACATGATTACGGATAATGGGGTCCAGTTTCAGGGGGAAGTAAGAAATCTCTTCCGAGAATATGGCATTGAACATCACAGGTCTTCTCCGTACCGTCCATAAGCTAATGGGGCAGTAGAAGCAGCTAATAAGAACCTTAAGAGAATTCTCGTAAAAACGGTGGAATCACATCGGAATTGGCACGAGCAGCTCCCACTCGCATTATGGGCTTATCGCACGATAGTTAGAACCTCGACTGGGGCAACGCCGTTCTCCTTGGTATACGGTGCAGAAGCCGTTCTCCCGTTTGAGATTGAAAAGCGACCGTTGAGAATCGCAGTGGAAGCAGAGATTCCCGAGACAAAATGGGTGAAGAAGCGATATGAACAGTTGGCACTCGTAGACGAGAAAAGGATGGAAGCCCTTTACCATGTGCAGCTATATCAGAGGAGGATGGCCCGAGCCTTCAACAAAAAGGTCAAGGCCAGCCCTATCAAAGAAGGGGATATGGTGCTAAAGCAGATCCGTGTGACGCATACCGACCCTAGGGGCAAGTTCAAGCCTAACTGGGAAGGGCCATTCATCGTGAAGAAGATACTAAGCAAAGGAGCGGTGAAGTTAACTACTATGGATGGCATGGAATTCTCCGAACCTACCAACCTGGATAGGCTTAAGAAATACTTTTCGTAAAAAAAAAAAAAAAAAAAGAAAGAAAAATTCCCGATAGGTTGAAAACCCGCAAAGGGCGACCTATGCAACAGTCAGGGACATCCCAATGGGTGAAAACCCGAAAGGGCACTCATTTGAAAATTCTGGGATAGTAAAAGGAGAGGAGAAAAATCGCCAGGATCCCAAAACCGAAAGGAGGGTCCTGGTAACAATAGTTATAACTTGAGCAATTACAAAAACAATGTATAAGAGGCTAAGTATTTCTGTTGTTTGTAAATAAATAAAGGCATGAATATATTTGACGAGAATGGTTGGAATCATCATAATCTACTGAATGCATGGTAATATGAATCATGAGTTATACATTTCCTATCTTACTTTTCACAAAAAGCCTACCTGCTATCCACCCCACTCCCTATACATCAGCTATACATCAGGGTAACTCTAATAAAAACTACAAAGCAATACATAATAAGCCTAATATGGAGGGAAGTCCCAATAGGCCTCAAACTCCCTCAAATGCGATGCCCGCTCCGCAGATAATGTCTCCTCGGCAGCTCGCGCTCTCTCATCGGCAACTCGTGCTCTCTCATCGGCGACTCGTGCTCTCTCCTCGGCAGCGAGGCATCCAGTCGACTCATCACGCGCTCTCTCCTCGGCAGCAAGGCAACCCTCAGTCTCCCGCCGCATCACCCCCGACCAGTGGTCGTTCCGCTCTTGGTACACCTGACCAACCCGGGCATCGGCCTCCCGCACCAACTCGCTCTGTCTCCGCTCATGGGCATGCAGATCGCTCTAAAGAAAAAGAAGGGAAAACAGATAAAAATAAGAAACAGCATAAGCAAGAACATGAATCATACATACATGCATACATTCTACTACACTAAAGTAAAGTAATGATACATACCAGGTGATCGGCGCAGCGCAAGCTGAGGCGGTCTCGGAGATAACCAGACAGCCCCACATAATCCGAACAGGTCTCCCTCGTAGTCAGAGAAGCATCTGAAGGATCAAATGGGACCCTCGAGGTAAAGATAAAAGGAGCCGTCTCGAATCCCGCATAAGCTGCCCCGGACTCATCGTAACAAACTGTGGCAAAGTCTCTCCCGTAGTCCGGTACAGGCACACCTAGGGAAGACCTCTCCGGTCGGGCGGCGCTGGAGGACTCGCCAACGTAGTAGGGTGGCTCGCACACAGGTGTCTGAGCTCGAGTGCCGTCAAAGAAATCGGATAGATGGGCACTCCTCCAGGACCCCTCCTGCAAATAAAAAAACGATAAATACCTCTAATCATCTCATGAATAAAAGGTAAAAAAGGGCGGAATCACTTACCGGAACCTCCTCCTGACCAAAGACTGCCGTGACAACCTCCCTCGAAAATACATCAGCCACCGGATCCATCTCCATCGCTGCCGCCGGGGCATCCCTCGTGCTCAGCAGAGTAGATAAGTAAGGAGCACGGCCCCCGACGTGAACCCACACCTCTCGACCGATGAACCGACGGGTCAAGTCCCGACGGATGACCAACAGGGGCATGGTCCGCACCGCGAACATGGAAACGGGAATCTCGCCCGGTGTCCAGTGTGCGTCACTAACCCCGGTGATGCCTCGATCCCCCAAATACCATGCCCGCACACAGGGGCCGGTAAGCACGCACTGCTGCTCCTGGATCACCGATATATACATATAATCGGGACCGAAGTCGAGGTTGTCCCACCTGAACTTAATCTAAAAAAGATACACAAAAGAGAAAGTCAGAACGGTTCAAACAAGAATCTAGCACGACTAGAAGATATCTACCTGTCCCAGGGTCAGCGAGTCGATCCAATCTAGGAGTCGTGGCACCGTCTGTATCCTCTCGGCACCCAAGTCGAAATCTTTCCACCGGGTCATGAGAGGCGGCCTCGGTACTCTCGGTCGAGGTCGAGACCGGCTGGGAAGAATCCGCCTCTCATACGCCCAAACCTGCGGTAAAAACAAGGATTAGGAGTGTGAAAGCGCAAAGAAGATAAGACGGGCAAGTCAAAAAGGCGTCACGTACCAGCAGAGCAAAGGTGTAACCACCGAAATCCTTGCGCTTCCGACAAGTCAGATCCAAAAACTTGTAGAGAAAGGCTAAGCCTGCCACCGCCCAATCATAGGAAGCCACCGCATCCGAATCGCTGAGTGCCTGAATGAGACCCGCGTGTACCTTCCCGCCCTTCGTGCGGAAAATCGTCTCACTCAGAGCATATACCAAGAAACTACGAACCGCCAAGTCGGTGCCGTCGGTCTCGCAGAAATCTCGCCGACTCAAAAGGCTCGTGGTGGAAATAAACTTCGCCGGAGTAGACTTGGCGCATGGGCGAACCCCCGGTCCAATCAAGGCAGCAAGCCTAGCAAGGTCGACCCGTGGTCGCATCATATCGAAATAAAAGGGAACGAGAGTGCTGCTCCCTCGCAACCCTGTCAGCAATGAAAAATCTCTGGGCGAGATCGTCATCTCCCCGAAAGAAAGGTGGAATGTGTGGGTCGAGTCAACCCACCGCTCACATAGGGCGCGTAGGCCAAAACGGTCACACACCCCATTGGTGCGGGGCAACGCTGAAATAAAGGGCTCAAAGCCCAACTCGCGCACACAGGCCCTCGCCGCGGCGCCCAGCCTAGCGTACCATGAATGAATCTCTGCCGTAGTCCCGGAAATCTCAATGAACTAGAAAGTACAAGACAGGAAAATTTAAATACGATTCCTAAAGCATACATAGACATCTGGTCAGTTAGGACCAACTTCTTGTAAAAATCTCTCCTTTAGGGTCGTTCATGTAAGGTTTAGTTAATTCTTTAATCCACTCTCGTCCGCATAGACAAGGAGCATAGGTTAAGTTATACTATTCACGTGCATTAGTTAAGTTTTCACAATTCACGTTTTTACTATTCACATGCACTATTCACGTTTTTACTATTCACGCGCACTATTCACATTTTTACTATTCATGTTTTACTATTCACGTTTTACTATTTACGTGCACTAGTTAAGTTTCCACTATTCAAGTTTTTACTATTCACGCGCATTAGTTAAGTTGTACTATTCACGTATATTAGTTAAGTTTTTACTATTCACGTGCACTATTCACGTTTTTACTATTCACGTGCACTATTCGCGTTTTTACTATACACGCTATTTTTACTGTTAGCATGCATAAATTCGTAGTGTCACTATTCACATGCATATAGCGCGCATTCTCGCACAGAAATAAACAAATGTTACTTGTAAGTGAAGAAATTCATGTTGTCTAGCTAATGTCCTCTAAGGCAATCTAAAGGTTAGCATGCAAGTCACGTTCGGATAGGGATACTAAAGCCTAGAATTTAAATCAAACAAAAGTGAGAAATTACTTACCTCGTTGCAGCGTGTCCGGCTCAGATGCGTCGTAGGGTCGTGGAAAGGGTCCACTCTATCTAGGTTCACGTAAACCTCGTCCATGCCTCTCGTGCCATCCCATTCATCCAAATCCATCCCGAGAATAATCCAAATCAAAGTCTAGAGAGAGAAAGAAGAGAGAGAAGGTGTGGGGTTGAAATGAAACCCCACCACCTTATATAGGAAGAGGGAATGGCATTCCCGTAAATAGTGAGAAATGTACGATTTGACATAAAGGTGAAAAGTAAATAATTAATTACCGGGTGCACAGACCTCCGATTTGCAGTCTGTTTCAGCCTGTATTTCTCCCAGACAGCAACCAATATCGTCAAGATATGAACTCCAGGCAACAGCCAATTTTTACAGAACAGTGACACCAGTCAAAGTACAAACGACAGTCAGCAGAAAAATAATCATTAGTCTAAATCATTCCAGACTAAAACACGTTCCAATTAAACCTCCGAGACGCTAGCTCCAGTGAGAAAATACAGACAACAGTGTTGTAAGAAAATCCAGAGACAATCCTCGCTTTTGAGCCATCTTACTCACGGTCGCAGACCGGAATTGCTTTTGAGCCATCTGACTCACGGTCGCAGACCGGAGTTGCTTTTGAGCCATCTGACTCACGGTCGCAGACCGGAGTTGCTTTTGAGCCATCTGACTCAAGGTCGCAGACCTGAGTTGCTTTTGAGCCATTTTACCCGCGGTCGTGGACCAGGGTCGCTTTTGAGCCATCTGACTCACGGTCGCAGACCGGAGTTGCTTTTGAGCCATCTGACTCAAGATCGCAGACCTGAGTTGCTTTTGAGCCATTTTACCCGCGGTCGTGGACCAGGGTCGCTTTTGAGCCATCTTGCTCTCGGCCGTAGACCAGAGTTGCTTTTGAGCCATCTTACTCAAGGTCGCAGACCTGAGTTGCTTTTGAGCCTTCTTGCCCGCGGTCGTGGACCAGGGTCGCTTTTGAGCCATCTTACTCCCGGTCGCAGACCGGAGTTGCTTTTGAGCCATTTTACCCGCATTCGTAGGCCGAAATCGCTTTCGAGCCCTCTTACTCACGGTCGTGCACCGAAATTGCTTTTGAGCCGTTCTTACCCATAGTCAACGTACGCCAGATTCTGAGAAAAGAACGTCCATCGACGGTCGCTTCAGGGGCGAGGATGGAAAGAATCGGAGAATGACACCGGAACGCGCAGCGCGAAGGTCAGGTATGCTCCCTCCTACTCTTTACGTGTCTTTTACTTTTATATGTTTTACATTGCATGTGTTACGTTAGCAAAAAACGTTTTCAAAACACACACATCACTGTCAAAATAGAAAAGTAGGGGCAACTATAGACACCGAGTCAGAGGACCTGTGACGAAATCCTGGAAACAAGACGGTTGAAGCGATTGATTCCGAAAGTTTCAAAAAAATAAAATAAATATGTTACGGTCGGTCACTGTTGTCGATCGGATAGCTCACGAAGGCTTAACGGCACGGTGCGAGTGCTTAACGGCGGCCGGTGCGCGTTCGACGACAGTCGAACGCCCGCTCGACGAAGCAAAGCGCGCGCTCGACGTCTGTCGGACGCACGCATCCAACCATGAACGGTACGCGCTCGGTGTCCGAGCAAGACACGAGCTTGGCGGCACGGGACGCGCGCTCGTCGGCCACGAGGCATGCGCGCCCGACAGCACGGAACACGCGCTCGGCGGTCACGACGCCTGAACGCCCGACGACGCGGAGCGCGAGCTCGACGGCCGCGGGGCGTGCACGCCCGACGACGTGAGACGTACCCCGGCGGCCGTTGAGCGAGTGCCCGACCGCATCGGGCGGAAGCCCAACGGTAGGCGGGCGCGACCGCCCAACCGCGTCGGGCGGACGCCCAACGGCAGTTGGGCGCGCGCGCCCAACCTCGCGTTGGGCGCTCGCCCAACGCTGTGGGGCGACCGCCCAACCATTGTTGGGCGATCGCCCAACAATCGTTGGGCGGCCGCCCGACAATGTTGGGCGACCGCCCGATAATGTTGGGCGACCGCCCGACAATGTTGGGCGGTAGCCCAACGTAGTGTTGGGCGGCCGCCCAACAAGCCTTGGGCGCCCGCCCAACGGCTTTGGGCGACGCCCGATTTTACTCGGGCGTCGCCCATTGCTCCGGGACCCGTTTCCCTATAAAAAGGGGCACGGATCCCAATGAAAAAGGGGGAGGATATTTGGAGCCTTTCTCACTCTAGACATTTTTAGAGGGAGAAGGTGATTTTTTTTGAGAAAATATTTTTTTTCCCAAAAAAATTCCGAATTTCCCAAAGTTAAATTTTTACTAAAAAAATACAAAAAAACGGAAAATCACGACTCGTGGAATCAATCGGCTTCGACTGTCAGATACCGAATTTAAGGTATTATCCGAGGACTAGACTCTTTTATTTTATTTAATTTATTTCCTTCTTCTATTTAGTTTTTATGTTATAGTTTTTATTTATTTAATTAGTTATTTATTTTATCACGTTTTATTTAATTAGCGTATTTATTTAATTTTCGTTTCGTGTTGAATAAAATTCGGTTTTGTTTTAAAATAAAAAACCTCGTTTTAATATCCCAATACGAACCGTGATCCGATAAAAAGGTAGTTCGGGTGTTGAAAATGTTGTAATTATAAGCTTTTGATTTAAAAAGGAATTTCCAAATAATGTTTTAAAAATAAAAACGTCGTTTTAGGAACTTCCGTTATTGACTATGATCCATTTTTGGTAGTTCGGAAATCCAAAACGATTGAATTAGACTTAATTTAAAGCCTTTGAATAAATCTGGAAACAATTGGAGTGCTGCTGTAATTTTCCGTTTCTGTCACTAATTGCTGTTTACCGACGGATTTTCCGTCGGTAAATCTGCCTAAACGTAAAAAATGCCATTTCAGTCCCTTTTTCTTAACTTTTAAGCTTTTAATCCTTTATGTATATATGTATAGTTATGTAATATATATTTTCAAATTATTTTAGACATTTTGTATATATAATTATCTAGGATGTTTGTATATCATTTTGTATTCAATTTTAAATATAAGTATATGTATATATATATATTCTTTTTGTTATTCATTTGAGTTAAATTAGATTCTATTTTAAAGGTTATTTATTTGGGCATTTTGGAGATAATTAGTAGATATTAGTGGATTAATATATATTATTTTTGACATTTAAAATTACATTAGGTATGTATACATATAGTTTTGGGGAGTTTGGGCTATATTAACGATTATTAAATGAAACTATTTTGGGTAAATGTTATTTCTTTCATTTATGAGATTTATTTACTATTTTAACATCTTTAAAGTATAAATGTATTATATCTAGTATTTTCATATATGTATTATATAGTTTCTTTTTATTAACTTTTATTTTCATATTCTCTTTTTGATTTAAAGGTATATGTATATGCTTAAGTTATTTTCTTTATTCCTTTGGACTATTCATGGGTCCATGTTTCAAATGGGCTTTATTTGAGTGAGAATCTTGGTTTAAATGGGTTCATTATTGTAATTATAATAAGTAAAGAGTCCATTAAAGAAAAACGGGAAAATAAATCACAAAAAAGAGTTTTCAACTTAATTATTTAAATTAATGAATTTTTAGAGATTTCTAATGTAGATAAATAGAGTTTTCTTAATATTTCAAATCGTTTCTCAAACGCCACGTTTTAAAACCTTAGTCCGTTCCAACGACGGATTAAGCGAACATTGTAATTAAAAACGTTTTCTTTGTGAATAATAGAGTTTTGAATCATTTTCTTAAATAATTTGTACAAAATAAATTGACTTGTATGACTTAATCACGTTTTCTTATTAAAAGGTTTTTATCTTAACACTTTCAAACACTCGAGTCGTTCCAACGGCGATTCGGGCGAAATTCATCTAACGGGGTTTTAAAACGCACCTAAGTCATTCCAACGGCGATTAAGGTGCGAACCATGTAAATAAACCCGTTTTGGGGGGAATAAGTTAGTGTAGAATTAACTCGCAACACGACATTTAAAGTTGTAAATAAATCACTTCTTTCTTCCCCCTTTTCTGTGTATGTATAACGTAAATGGGTGATTCTTTACTTATGTGGCTTTTCAATAATATATGCTCAAAACGGTTTCCAAAAGGAGAAAGAAAAGGTTTCAAATGAATTTTAAACTTAAAGAAATATGCGATTAGTCCGTTATCGCCTAACATGCTGAGTAGGAGGCCGGTGGTTCATAACCGGGCGATGTCGGGGTGCCTAGTAGCCTTTCTCCGGAAAGAAGCTAGCCTTCTCGGCTCGTACACAAGTTTCCAGAACCCACACCGGTCTCCCGCAAGGGATCAGTGTTTATTTTCCCATTCGTGGGTGGCGACTCTTCCATATCTCCGAGCTCCGGTCCTGCCGAGCAGTTTGATTCCACGATTGGTTGCTTTCGGCGCCAATCACCGCTTACGTCGCCATGAGGTTGTCCACCCCCCGGTCCGCCCGGGAGATTAGGCCGCGGCACCTCGTCTAACAGATGGAAATTCAATTGGTTGTGGTAAATCCACCATTTCATTTCCCTCTTTGTGTTTCAGAACCTTTTCACCTATTCTTTGCTTAGGCTTTTCATCTGCCGCATCAAAACTCTCTGCATTACCTATAACCTGATTGTCTTTAACATCTGCAACGCTAGTAAAATTCACTGGACGTTTCAAATCAAGGGTTCTTTGTTTCTCTGGTGGTTTCAAATCAAGGGTTGTTTGTGAATTTCTCTCTCTAAAATCAATTGATTTTCAGGATGTTTGCTTCTTCTTGTACTTTTTTAGAGATGGAAATTCAATTGGTGGTGGTAAATCCACCATTTCATTTCCCTCTTTGGGTTTCGGAACCCTCCCACCTATTCTTTGCTTAGGCTTTTCATCTGCCGCATCAGAACTATCTGCATTACCTATAACCTGATTGTCTTTAACATCTGCAACGCTAGTAAAATTCACTGGTGGTTTCAAATCAAGGATTCTTTTTTTCTTTGATGGTTTCAAATCAAGGGTTATTTGTTAATTTCTCTCTCAAAAATCAATTGATTTTCAAGATGTTTGCTTTTTCTTGTACTTTTTTAGAGATGGAAATTCAATTGGTGGTGGTAAATCCACCATTTCATTTCCCTCTTTGTATTTCAGAACCTTTTCACCTATTCTTTGCTTAGGCTTTTCATCTGCCGTATCAGAACTCTCTGCATTACCTGTAACCTGAGTGTCTTTAGCATCTGCAACGCTAGTAAAATTCACTGGTGGTTTGAAATCAATGGTTCTTTGTTTCTCTCTTGGTTTCAAATCAAGGGTTCTTTATTAATTCTCTCTCTAAAATCAATTAATTTTCAAGATTTTGCTTTTTCTTGTACTTTTTTAGAGATGGAAATTCAATTGGTGGTGGTAAATCCACCATTTCATTTGCCTCTTTGTGTTTCAGAACCTTTTCACATATTCTACGCTTAGGCTTTTCATCTGCCGCATCCGAACTCTCTGTATTACCTATAACCTGATTGTCTTTAACATCTGCAACGCTAGTAAAATTCACTGATGGTTTCAAATCAGGGGTTCTTTGTTAATTTCTCTCTCAAAAATCAATTGATTTTCAAGATGTTTGCTTTTTCTTGTACTTTTTTAGAGATGTAAATTCAATTGATGGTGGTAAATCCTCCATTTCATTTCCCTCTTTGTGTTTCAGAACCTTTTCACCTATTCTTTGCTTAGGATTTTTATCTGCCGCATCAGAACTCTCTGCATTGAATATAACCTGATTGTCTTTAACATCTGCAACGCTAGTAAAATTCACTGGTGGTTTCAAATCAAGGGTTCTTTGTTTCTCTAGTGGTTTCAAATCAAGGGTTCTTTGTTAATTTCTCTCTCTAAAATCAATTGCTTTTAAAGATTTTACTTTTTCTTGTACTTTTTTAGAGATAGAAATTCAATTGGTGGTGGTAAATCCACTATTTCATTTCCCTCATTGTGTTTCGGAACCTTTTCACCTATTATTTGCTTAGGCTTTTCATCTGTCGTATCAGAACTCTCTGCAACGCTAGTAAAATTCACTGGTGGCTTCAAATCAGGGGTTCTTTGTTTCTCTGGTGGTTTCAAATCAAGGGTTCTTTGTTAATTTCTCTCTCAAAAATCAATTGATTTTCAAGATGTTTGCTTCTTCTTGTACTTTTTTAGAGATGGAAATTCAAATGGTGGTGGTAAATCCACCATTTCATTTCCCTCTTTGTGTTTCGGAATCTTTTCACCTATTCTTTGCTTAGGCTTTTGATCTGCCGCATCAGAACTCTCTGCATTACCTATAACCTGATTGTCTTTAACATCTGCAACACTAGTAAAATTCACTGGTGGTTTCAAATGAAGGGTTCTTTGTTTCTCTGATGGTTTCAAATCAAGGGTTCTTTGTTAATTTATCTCTCTAAAATCAATTGATTTTCAAGATGTTTGCTTTTTCTTGTACTTTTTTAGAGATGGAAATTCAATTGATGGTGGTAAATCCACCATTTCATTTCCCTCTGTGTGTTTTGGAACCTTTTCACCTATTCTTTGCTTAGGCTTTTCATATGCCGTATCAGAACTCTCTACATTACCTATAACCTGATTGTCTTTAACATCTGCAACGCTAGTAAAATTCACTGGTGGTTTCAAATCAAGGGTTCTTTGTTAATTTCTCTCTCTAAAATCAATTTATTTTCAAGATGTTTGCTTTTTCTTGTACTTTTTTAGAGATGGAAATTCAATTGGTGGTGGTAAATCCACTATTTCATTTCCCTCTTTGTGTTTCAGAACCTTTTCACCTATTCTTTGCTTAGGCTTTTCATCTGTCGTATCAGAACGCTCTGCATTACCGAAAACCTGATTGTCTTTAACATCTGCAACGCTAATAAAATTCACTAGTGGTTTCAAATCAAGGGTTCTTTGTTTCTCTGGTGGTTTCAAATCAATGGTTCTTTGTTAATTTCTCTCTCTAAAATCAATTGATTTTCAAGATGTTTGCTTTTTCTTGTACTTTTTTAGAGATGGAAATTCAATTGGTGGTGGTAAATCCACTATTTCGTTTCCCTCTTTGTGTTTCGGAACCTTTTCACCTATTCTTTGCTTAGGATTTTCATCTGCCGTATCAGAACTCTCTGCATTACCTGTGACCTGATTGTCTTTAGCATCTGCAACGCTAGTAAAATTCACTGGTGGTTTCAAACCAATGGTTCTTTGTTTCTCTATTGGTTTCAAATCAAGGGTTCTTTGTTAATTCTCTCTCTAAAATCAATTGATTTTCAAGATTTTGCTTTTTCTTGTACTTTTTTAGAGATGGAAATTCAATTGGTGGTGGTAAATCCACCATTTCATTTCCCTATTTGTGTTTCGGAACCTTTTCACATATTCTTTGCTTAGGCTTTTCATCTGCCGCATCAGAACTCTCTGCATTACCTATAACCTAATTGTCTTTAACATCTGCAACGCTAGTAAAATTCACTGATGGTTTCAAATCAAGGGTTCTTTGTTAATTTCTCTCTCTAAAATCAAATGATTTTCAAGATGTTTGCTTTTTCTTGTACTTTTTTAGAGATGGAAATTCAATTGGTGGTGGAAATCCATCATTTCATTTCCCTCTTTGTGTTTTGGAACCTTTTCACCTATTCTTTACTTAGGCTTTTCATCTGCCGTATCAGAACTCTTTGTATTACCTGCAACCTGATTGTCTTTAGCATCTGCAACGCTAGTAAAATTCACTGGTGGTTTCAAATCAATGGTTCTTTGTTTCTCTGTTGGTTTCAAATAAAGGGTTCTTTGTTAATTCTCTCTATAAAATCAATTGATTTTCAAGATTTTGCTTTTTCTTGTACTTTTTTAGAGATGGAAATTCAATTGGTGGTGGTAAATCCACCATTTCATTTCCCTCTTTGTGTTTCGAAACCTTTTCACCTATTCTTTGCTTAGGCTTTTCATCTACCGTATCAGAACTCTCTGCATTACCTGTAACCTGATTGTCATTAGCATCTGCAACGCTAGTAAAATTCACTGGTGGTTTCAAATCAATGGTTCTTTGTTTCTCTGTTGGTTTCAAATCAAGGTTTCTTTGTTAATTCTCTCTCTAAAATCAATTGATTTTCAAAATTTTGCTTTTTCTTGTACTTTTTTAGAGATGGAAATTCAATTGGTGGTGGTAAATCCACCATTTCATTTCCCTCTTTGTCTTTCGGAAACTTTTCACATATTCTTTGCTTAGGCTTTCCATCTGCCGCATCAGAACTCTCTGCATTAGCTAAAACCTGATTGTCTTTAACATCTGCAACGCTGGTAAAATTCACTGATGGTTTCAAATCAAGGGTTGTTTGTTAATTTCTCTCTCTAAAATCAAATGATTTACAAGATGTTTGCTTTTTCTTGTACTTTTTTAGAGAAGGAAATTCAATTGGTGGTGGAAATCCATCATTTCATTTCCCTCTTTGTGTTTCGGAACCTTTTCACCTATTCTTTGCTTAGGCTTTTCATCTGCCGTATCAGAACTCTCTGTATTACCGGTAACCTGATTGTCTTTAGCATCTACAATGCTAGTAAAATTCACTGGTGGTTTAAAATCAATGGTTCTTTGTTTCTCTGTTGGTTTCAAATCAAGGGTTCTTTGTTAATTCTCTCTATAAAATCAATTGATTTTCAAGATTTTGCTTTTTCTTGTACTTTTTTAGAGATGGAAATTTAATTTGTGGTGGTAAATCCACCATTTCATTTCCCTCTTTGTGTTTCGGAACCTTTTCACCTATTCTTTGCTTAGGCTTTTCATTTGCCGCCTCAGAACTCTCTGCATTACCTATAATCTGATTGTCTTTAACATCTGCAACGCTAGTAAAATTCACTGGTGGTTTCAAATCAAGGTTTCTTGGTTTCTTTGGTGGTTTCAAATCAAGGGTTCTTTGTTAATTTCTCTCTCTAAAATCAATTGATTTTCAAGATATTTGCTTTTTCTTGTCCTTTTTTAAAGATGGAAATTCAATTCATGGTGGTAAATCCACCATTTCATTTCCCTCTTTGTGTTTCGGAACCTTTTCACCTATTCTTTGCTTAGGCTTTTCATCTGCCGCATCAGAACTCTCTGCATTACCTATAACCTGATTGTCTTTAACATATGCAACGCTAGTAAAATTCAATAGAGGTTTTAAATCAAGGGTTCTTTGTTTCTCTGGTGGTTTCAAATAATGGGTTGTTTGTGAATTTCTCTCTCTAAAAGCAATTGATTTTTAAGATGTTTGCTTCTTTTTGTACTTTTTTAGAGATGGAAATTCAATTGTTGGTGGTAAATCCACCATTTCATTTCCATCTTTGTGTTTCGGAACCTTTTCACCTATTCTTTGCTTAGGCTCTTCATCTGCCGCATCAGAACTCTCTGCATTACCTATAACCTGATTGTCTTTAACATCTGCAACACTAGTAAAATTCACTGGTGGTTTCAAATCAAGGATTCTTTGTTTCTCTGATGGTTTCAAATTAAGGGTTCTTTGTTAATTTCTCTCTCAAAAATCAATTGATTTTCAAGATGTTTGTTTTTTCTTGTACTTTTTTAGAGATGGAAATTCAATGGATGGTGGTAAATCCACCATTTCATTTCCCTCTTTGTGTTTCGGAACCTTTTCACCTATTCTTTGCTTAGGCTTTTCATCTGCCGCATCAGAACTCTCTGCATTACCTATAACCTGATTGTCTTTAACATCTGCAACGCTAGTAAAATTCACTGGTGGTTTCAAATCAAGGGTTCTTTGTTTCTCTGGTGGTTTCAAATCAAGGGTTCTTTGTTAATTTCTCTCTCTAAAATCAATTGATTTTCAAGATTTTGCTTTTTCTTGTACTTTTTTAGAGATGGAAACTCAATTGGTGGTGGTAAATCCACTATTTCATTTCCCTATTTGTGTTTCAGAACCTTTTCACCTATTCTTTGCTTAGGCTTTTCATCTGCTGTATCAGAACTCTCTACATTACCTAAAACCTGATTGTCTTTAACATCTGCAACTCTAGTAAAATTCACTGGTGGTTTCAAATCAAGGGTTCTTTGTTTCTGTGGTGGTTTCAAATCAAGGGTTCTTTGTTAAAATCTCTCTCTAAAATCAATTGATTTCCAAGATGTTTGCTTTTTCTTGTCCTTTTTTAAAGATGGAAATTCAATTCGTGGTGGTAAATCCACCATTTCATTTCCCTCTTTGTGTTTCAGAACCTTTTCACCTATTCTTTGCTTAGGCTTTTCATCTGCTGTATCAGAACTCTCTGCATTACCTATAACCTGATTGTCTTTAACATCTACAACGCTACTAAAATTCACTGGTGGTTTCAAATCAAGGGTTCTTTGTTTCTCTGGTTGTTTCAAATCCAGGGTTCTTTGTTAATTTCTCTCTCTAAAATCAATTGATTTTAAAGATGTTTGCTTTTTCTTGTAATTTTTTAGAGATGGAAATTCAATTGGTGGTGGTAAATCCACCATTTCATTTCCCTCTTTGTGTTTCGGAACATTTCACCTATTCTTTGCTTAGGCTTTTCATCTGCCGCATCAGAACTCTCTGCATTACGTATAACCTGATTGCCTTTTAACATCTGCAATGCTAGTAAAATTCACGGGTGGTTTCAAAGCAAGGTTCTTTGTTTCTCTAGTGGTTTCAAATCAAGGGTTTTTTTTTGCTAATTTCTCTATCTAAAATGAATTGATTTTCAAGATATTTGCTTTTTTCTTGTACTTTTTTAGAGATGGAAATTTAATTATTGGTGGTAAATCCACCATTTCATTTCCCTCCTTGTGTTTCAGAACCTTTTCACCTATTGTTTGCTTAGGCTTTTCATCTGCCGCATCAGAACTCTCTGCATTACATATAACATGATTGTCTTTAACATCTGCAACGCTAGTAAAATTCACTGGTGGTTTCAAATCAAGGGTTCTTTGTTTCTTTGGTGGTTTCAAATCAAGGGTTCTTTGTTAATTTCTCTCTCTAAAATCAATTGATTTTCAAGATGTTTGATTTTTCTTGTTCTTTTTTAGAGATGGAATTTCAATTGGTGGTGGTAAATCCACCATTTCATTTCCCTCTTTGTGTTTCGGAACCTTCTCACCTATTCTTTGCTTAGGCTTTTCATCTGCCGCATCAGAACTCTCAGCATTACCTATAACCTGATTGTCTTTAACATCTGCAACACTAGTAAAATTCACTGGTGGTTTCAAATCAAGGATTCTTTGTTTCTCTGATGGTTTCAAATCAAGGGTTCTTTGTTAGTTTCTCTCTCAAAAATCAATTGTTTTTCAAGATGTTTGCTTTTTCTTGTACTTTTTTAGAGATGGAAATTCAATTGTTGGTGGTAAATCCACCATTTCATTTCCCTCTTTGTGTTTCGGAACCTTTTCACCTATTCTTTGCTTAGGCTTTTCATCTGCCGCATCAGAACTCTCTACATTACCTATAACCTGATTGTCTTTAACATCTGCAACGCTAGTAAAATTCACTGGTGGTTTTAAATCAAGGGTTCTTTGTTTCTCTGGTGGTTTCAAATCAAGGGTTCTTTGTTAATTTCTCTCTCTAAAACCAATTGATTTTCAAGATTTTGCTTTTTCTTGTGCTTTTTTAGAGATGGAAATTCAATTGGTGGTAGTAAATCCACTATTTCATTTCCCTCTTTGTGTTTCAGAACCTTTTCACACATTCCTCGCTTAGACTTTTCATCTGCCGCATCAGAACTCTATGCATTACCTATAACCTGATTGTTTTTAACATCTGCAACGCTAGTAAAATTCACTAGTGGTTTCAAATCAAGGGTTCTTTGTTAATTTCTCTCTCTAAAATCAAATGATTTTCAAGATGTTTTCTTTTTCTTGTACTTTTTTAGAGATGGAAATTCAATTAGTGGTGGTAAATCCATCATTTCATTTCCCTCTTGGTGTTTCGGAACCTTTTCACCTATTCTTTGCTTAGGTTTTTTATCTGCCGCATCAGAACTCTCTGCATTACCTATAACTTGATTCTCTTTAACATCTGCAACGCTTATAAAATTCACTGGAGGTTTCAAATCAAGGGTTCTTTGTTTCTCTGGTGGTTTCAAATCAAGGGTTGTTTGTGAATTTCTCTCTCTAAAATCAATTGATTTTCAAGATGTTTGCTTCTTCTTGTACTTTTTTACAGATGGAAATTCAATTGGTGGTGGTAAATCCACCATTTCATTTCCCTCTTTGTGTTTCGGAACCTTCTCACCTATTCTTTGCTTAGGCTTTTCATCTGCTGCATCAGAACTCTCTGCATTACCTATAACCTGATTGTCTTTAACATCTGCAACACTAGTAAAATTCACTGGTGGTTTCAAATCAAGGATTCTTTGTTTCTCTGATGGTTTCAAATCAAGGGTTCGTTGTTAATTTCTTTCTAAAAAATCAATTGATTTTCAAGATGTTTGCTTTTTCTTGTACTTTTTTAGAGATGGAAATTCAATTGATGGTGGTAAATCCACCATTTCATTTCCCTCTTTGTATTTCGGAACCTTTTCACCTATTCTTTGCTTAGGCTTTTCATCTGCCGCATCAGAACTCTCTGCATTACCTATAACCTGATTGTCTTTAACATGTCCAACTCTAGTAAAATTCGCTGGTGGTTTCAAATCAAGGGTTCTTTGTTTCTCTGGTGGTTTCAAATCAAGGGTTGTTTGTTAATTTCTCTCTCTAAAATCAATTGATTTTCAAGATTTTGCTTTTTCTTGTGCTTTTTTAGAGATGGAAATTTAATTGGTGGTGGTAAATCCACTATTTCATTTCCCTCTTTGTGTTTCAGAACCTTTTCACCTAATCTTTGCTTAGGCTTTTCATCTGCCGTATCAGAATTCTCTGCATTTCCTAAAACCTGATTGTCTTTAACATCTGCAACGCTAGTAAAATTACGCCCCACCCTATGGTGTGGACGTGATGTTCATTCGCCCACCTCCGATTCCGTAAATTTCTCCCAATTCCTCACAGATTCAAAAACGAAGCACAAATCGACAAAAAAACCCCGTAAATCTAACCATTAGTGCTTTGCCTTTACCGCCCCTCTCACGATCCATGCTTTGATTGAGAAATTAGTCTGGATTTGATCAATTAGAGTTTAGGGTGTTTGAGAGGTTTTGAAATTTTTGAAAATTTAGCCAAAGGGTATTTTGGTCTATTCACGGGGCTAGGGGTGGGAAAGTGTTGCTATGTATGTAATTCACAAGTTATATCATGTGTATATGCCATTTTTTTAGAATGTAATTAAGAATATAAATTAGGGAAAAGTATAAAAATAAACTTGGGGTTACACTTGTTTTCGATCGGCACCTTTGCGGTTTAAAAATTTACAAAATGGTACCTTGAGGTTCATTCTGTTAGCAAACATTTACCAAATTGACTAACAGTGTTAAAAGTTGAAGGTAAAAAAAGTTAATTTCATCCTTATATTTATTTATTTTATAAATTAACCCTATTATTATCTAATTATCACAAACAAACCCTAAAATAAAAATTAAAAATCAATTATACAATCTTCTCCATCTCTTTAATTTCTTTTTTTTTTCTCTCTTCTCTCGCATCTTTCTTAATTTTTTTTCTCTCTAAAATCAATTTGGGATATAATTAAAGAGAGAGAAACTATCAACAAAATCAAGTAAGCTCAAATTACAGAAACTATCAACGCATCTGATAAAAAAAATAGCGGATTTTCATAAATTTTCTTCATAATTTTCAAATGATTTCATGGAAACTTAGTAATAGCGGATTTTGAAAGTTGTTCTACAATGTGAATTCATCCATGAGAAGTTTTTATTGTTACTTGAGTTAATTTCTTTGTTTTTAGCAGGTTTTTGTTTAATTTGGACATAGTTAGCATCATGAGATTCGAGAAAGGAAGTAAAGTGGAGGTATTTGAGCAGAAAGGATGGGTTGATAGTTTACTACATGGTTAAGTTAATTGGATATTCAAGGGAACTTCTATTGCGCAAAGTTCACCTTAGTGTGCGTCAATTTTAATCAGATATGCGTTGATAGTTTCTCTCTTTAATTATATCCCTAATTGATTTTAGGGAGAAAAATTAAGAAAGATATGGGAGAGAAGAGAAAAATAAGAAAAAAAATAAGAAATTAAAAAGATGTAGAAGATGATATAATTGATTTTTATTTTTTATTTGGGGGTTTGTTTGTGATAATTAGATAATAAGGGAGTTCATTTTTAAAATAAATAAATAAATATAAGGACCAAATTAACTCTTTTCCCTTTGACTTTTAAAACTGTTAGTCAATTTGGTATGCGTTTGCTAACGAAATGAACCTCAAGGTGCCATTTTATAAATTTTTAAATCACAAGGGTGCCGATAAAAAATCAGATGTAATCACAATGTTTATTTTTGTATTTTTCTCTATAAATTATTAAAAGAGAAAATATTGCCTATAAAATATCAATGTCCTTGTCATTTTATACAAACAACTATTAGCAATCAGCTAAAATTTTACCAAACAAGTTTACACAAACATTCAAATCAGTTAGTTAAATCATCAAACCAAAAAGATAATCAATTAATATAGCTAATGTAATCCGCTAACAATAATTTGCCAAATAGGGCCACTACTTGTTAAGGGATATTGATAAAATTTGACCTTAACATTCTTAAAGAATTATATATTTAGCCTAACATATAAAACCATACAAATTTGATTTTAACGTTGCCCAATCAACATCAATTTTAGCTACATATTACCGAAAATTTAAAAAACCTGGGTTGACTGTTATTTAACTGTCACACCAAATCTTCTAAATAAGTTTGTCAATAAACTGAACCAGTTTCGTACGATTTTTATTGGTTATTTTTAACTATATTAATAACACAATAAACATTAGACACTTTGATAATATTTTATTTTTTTTTATAGTGATTAATTTATATGTGACAGACTTAGTTATTATCAGTTTAACATGTTTTTTTTGTAAATGTATCACTAATACATTAAATATCTTAGATACATAAAGTCTTATTTGGTCCTTATGGTATTCAAAATTTTACCATTTGTCCCATGTGGTATTCCTATATGTGACATTTAATCCATTTTATATGAAAATTTATCCGATTTGCTAATTCTTCTTACATATCACAACTTTTAACACGTGGCATGTATACGGCCAATTATTTTAATTTTCTTTTTTCCATATAGACTTTATACGTGGATAAATAAGAAAATGGTAAGTTTACCCACTCCTAAAGAGTGGACAAACCACAAACATTGATGAAAATTTAAAATGGACTTTACAGATTACCTACCAGTAAAAGTTAAATTTTGATAGAGTGATGAATCAAAAATCAAACTTAACAAGCAGATATTCAACTTTTTATTATTCGGGCTAACCTTCATTAGCAGTGTAACTATTAAAATAATAATCAAACCAATTTTTTCACATTTTTCCTATGATATTGTTGGAAAGAGTTAAGATTAAGTTTGGATCATTAGATTAAGGACAAATCTGCATTTGAATGAAAATGTTAGGGCCATCCATATATTAATATTGTATTTTTTTTTCTAACATTTTAATATTGGAATTAAAGCCCAAAAATAGACCAATCATGCACTTAAATTATACTCCTAATAATATTAACATTAAGAAAAATTGAACTCATAGTCTAATTTAATGACCGTCCACGTGATAAATTATATAACGCTCCCCCACAAAAACTAACCTTAAAATAGGCCCACAAGCCACACCAGTCACAAATGTTTGAATATTCAAACAAAAATGACGGTCGTCGGTCCGACTCCAAAACTCTACGTCCTTGAGAAACTCATGATTTAAATAAATAAATAGTGACCACATTAATTAATTATTCACAATCATAAGTGGGACCATGGTCGGCGATCGATCTGCATCGCCGATTTATTTGCCGCTAAAATTCAATGTTGCCTGTCATTTTCACTAGCTGTAAAGTCACCGACTGTCACTTGATTATAGAATCCTCCCTCCTTGGACTTATTCACCGGGTACGGGCTAATACCGGTTCTATAGCCGTTATTTCAGGTATATATATAGATAGGGAGAAATAATGTACTCACTCCAAACTAAGCTATACAATTTAATACAAATAAATACACAAGGCAAGGATAGAAAAAGAAAACTTCTAATTTCTTTTAAAAATGCCAATCCAAAGAATTGCAGTTGGACACCCGGGCGAGGCCAGCCAACCGGATGCTCTCCGGGCAGCTCTTGCCGAGTTCTTTTCTATGGTTATTTTTGTATTCGCCGGTTCTGGATCCGGCATGGCTTTCAGTAAGACTTACTCTCTTTTTTTTTTCTCATTTTTCATTAATTCTATAGAAAAACTGAACAAATTTAGAATTACCGACGGATAGGTATGTAATTTCCGTCTCGATAATTTCAGAATTTGACGGAATTTGCAACGGAATTTTAATTATTGATGCTAATAAATAGAAATTGAAATTAAATTTATTGTAAATCTATATATATGCTAATTGGGGAATATTTAATTTGGCAGACAAGCTAACGGACAACGGGGCAGCAACACCAGCTGGTCTAATAGCAGCGGCACTAGCTCACGCGTTCGCATTATTTGTGGCGGTTTCCGTCGGTGCAAACATCTCCGGCGGTCATGTAAACCCCGCAGTCACTTTTGGGGCATTCATGGGAGGCCACATTTCTCTCTTACGAGGAATTTTATACTGGATAGCCCAATTGCTCGGATCTGTCGTTGCTTGCTACCTTCTAAAATTCTCCACCGGCGGATTGGTATAAAATAATTCACATTTTTCCACAATTTTAAAACACGTGCATCTATTAGAAACACATTTTACTAACTAATTAATATATGTCTGTATTGCAGGTAACGCCAGCATTCGCGTTATCGGCAGGAGTGACATCATGGAACGCGGTTGTGTTTGAGATAGTGATGACATTTGGGCTAGTGTACACAGTGTATGCAACAGCAGTGGATCCAAAGAAGGGAAATTTAGGAACCATAGCTCCAATTGCAATAGGGTTCATAGTTGGTGCAAACATTTTAGCCGGTGGTGCGTTTGATGGTGCATCTATGAACCCAGCTGTGTCTTTTGGTCCAGCTTTTGTGAGCTGGACATGGACTAACCATTGGGTCTATTGGGTTGGTCCATTGATTGGTTCAGCCATTGCAGCTATTGTTTATGATAATGTTTTTATTGGTGATGGTGCACATGAGCCACTTCCTACCAATGATTTTTAAGTAATTAATTATGATTTTTTTTATTAATTCATAGATAGAAAAATGCCTCTATGATCATCTCCTCCTTTATTTTTAGATTGAGGAGTAATAAAATTAGATGGCATTTGTTTTAGGTGTTTTCACTCAAAGTTATTGTCATTTTATTTGTGCTATCAATGAAACTGTTCTGTTTTTTTTCCCCATCAATTCAGTAATTTATCGGAAGGTAAAAGTACATATGATCTGATTACACAATACAAAATCGATGCTAATCCGAAAATGACATGTGAATATTTAAAATTATTCTTATATTTTCTCATGTTCTTACATGTCATATTTATTAATAAAGGTAATAAAAATACAATTATTACTTGCAATCACGACTCGAACCTCTTATATTAGGGAAAATTACAAAACTCGGTCAAATGGGAGACCCATTTACATATTTAACCCATTTATTCAACCTACTACATATCTAGACTGATTTTGTGTGACTTTTCCATAATACCCCTAACCTTCCCACTTCCCACCACTCTCGAATGGCCGCTCCCCTATCTCCTTGGTTACGCGAAAACATGGCTCATGCATTAATGATTTCAAGACTTTTGATCTTCATTTCTTCCTTTAAATTGTACGAAATCTGCACCATTTCGCCAAATCACAATGAATTTCTCTTTTTCCTCTCTTCATCTCTTGATTATGTAACTTCCTAACCCTAGAAAACGAAGCCATGGTTCTTCATCTTCCTGTTCGTTACTTGGTTTCTTTCTTCTTGTTACCATCAAAGAAATGGTTTTTCTACGTTATTTCCTTCGTTCTTCCCATGTTATCATATTGTTATTGTCGCTTTTGGGGGTGAAAGGGGCGAAAAATGTAAGTATCTATTGTTTTTTCTGGGTTTTTTCATGAATACACTTCGTGAATCGATGGTTTCGCGAAGCTTTGCGAAGAGAAAAAACCTGGAAAGTGACGATCTACTTCGTGAATCTATGATTTTGCGAAGATCTGCGGAGAGAAAGAGTCTGAAACGTATGGATCTACCTCGTGAATCGATTAGTTCGCGAAGTCTGCGAATAGATCCTCACGTTTCAGACCTCGCAGACTTCGCGAAAGCATCGATATGCGACGTAGATAGTCACGTTTCAGACCTCACATACCTCGCGAAAACATCGATTAGCGAAGTCAAATCACCTCTTTCCCTACACATTTACATTCGCATGCTTCGCTAATCCTCATTTCGCGAAGCCAAAATTGTCTTTTTCCCTGCCTAACACGATTATTTTTTTCTGAAGGTGGTTGAATACGTAACATCCCTTTTTGGAAGGCGACGTACTGGGCTGCAGGGGAGATGATTTTCCTTCCTGTATAGGGATTAACTTCCCTCAAGATTGACACATTCACTCCTAAAATGGTTGGTTAGGAGAGATTGTGCCAATCTTGGGGTGCACCATGGGACACGTCCATCCCATGGTGCCAATCTTCAAAGTGAACCTAACTAATCCGGTACCAATTTTAAATCGGATGAGTAATCTTGGTGTGCACCGTGGGACACGTCCATCCCAAAAGGTCTGGAAGTCCAGACCTTTTGGGATGAGAAATGGAAGTCCAGACCTTTTGGGATGGATGTGTCTCATGGTGCACACCAAGATTACTCATCCGCTTCAAAATTGGTACCGGATTAGTTAGGTTCACTTTGAAGTGATTTGTTAGGAGTTTATTGTGGCAATCTTGTTGTAAATTTTGATAAGGTTATGATTTGAATGTTGTTATTGTGGCAATCTTGTTGTAAATTTTGATAATGTTATGATTTTAATGTTAGAATCCGTTGTTGTTTGCCATTTTTTTTGTTATATACCACTTCGTGAATTAGCTTCAAAACATATCCAGGCTTCGCATATGCGAACTAAATTCATCAAGTAAACCAAACTTTAGCTTCGCAGGCTTCGCATATGCGAACTAAATTCATCAAGTAAATCCAAACATTAGCTTCGCAAGCTTCACATAATATGGAATCTGCGAAGTCAGACGGGAGGGGGCGAGACGCGCGTAAATATTTAGGGTATTATGGGAAAGTCACACAAAATCAGTCTAGATATGTAGTAGGTTGAATAAATGGGTTAAATATGTAAATGGGCCTCCCATTTGATCCAGTTTTGTAATTTTCCCCTTATATTATTATACACATTACATGACCAACAAACACGATATTAGCGGACTTTTAGGTGGTTAGTGCTTGCATATTAATAAAAAAATGACATAAAATATTTAAAGAGTGCCATATCCTCCTGTATTTTTAAAAGGTCATCATTGATATATGACTCGAAAACACGATAAGAAATCGACACTAATTTGATTATGACACGAAAGTTTTTGGGTTGGGTTGGGTTAGGATTGACTCATTTTGACACTAACCCGAAATTGACAAAACAAGAACACGACACTACCACACCGTTCAATTTTCTTGGGCATAAAATTCCCCATTTTATAAAGGTAAAATGCATATTTGAGCACCAGACCAATTTATTTTTTATTGATTAAACCCTTTAAGCTTTCAAATGGATATATTAGGTCACTGATCAATTATTTTTAAGCACGTTAAGTCATTAATCTTTTAAATGGATATACTAACTCATTGATCGAATTTTTTTTACACACATTTATGACACATCAGTTATACAAATAATTCAAGCTCCATTTAATATGCATAAACTATCAGAATATCATTGTTCTTCTAAAGTAAAATAGTTACAAAAAATATGGGTTGATTACAAGTAGATGCCATGTGGTTACACGGATTTGCAGATGAGTATCTGTGGTATTTTTTTACAAACGCAACCATGTGGTTGCAAAATTTTGCATTTTTTTCACTTTGCCAAATTTGACCGATAGCGACCTCAAAATGAAAATTTTCAAAAATTAAAGTTATTTAGAATCATATTTACCATGGAACTATATTTTTAATTTTTCAAAATCATCATTTTTTGAGTTTTCTCTCTCTAAACATTAACATTCTCTATCATAAAAAAAACAATACCTAAATGACCTCAAACCTAAGAAGTTGAAGAATCAAAGTTGCTTAAAATATCATTTAACGCTTGAATATTTTCATTTCGAGATCGTTATCGGTCAAATTCTGACAAAATAAACCTAAATGTAAAATTTTGCAAACCACAAGATTGCGTTTGCAAAAAAGAAAAAAAATACCACAAGTGCCCAGCTACAAATCGGCATGACGTCTATATGTAATTAACCCAAAACATATTTATAATCAGTTGATGTGTTAAAATAGTGATATATTGACAGTCCGCACCTACGGTGAGGCGTGATAGCCTCACGCATCACCCGGTGGTGAGGCGTGATTACCTCACGCCCGCATGAATAAATCCAAAAAAATTGTTGCTGATTGTGGTTAACTTGAATTATCCGTTTAGAAATAAAAATTACGGCATTTTAACTCGGATTACCCTTTAACAAATAAAATTTAACAACATAAATATTAAAATAAAAATTATTAAACATAAAAGAGTACATATAATATCAAAAGTGTTAAAATGTATAAAGTTCTAGTTCGCCCGATGCCACGCGTCCATAAACTCATCCATCTCCCTCTTAATGAGTGGAGCTTCCTCGTCAGATCGGTAGGTAGCCGCTAGTTGGGTGACACGCCACAACCAGCTAACCCACTGCAAAATAAATAAATAAATATTAAAAAATAAACACATATAAACTAATACTAAATAATAATATTAAATAATAATAAACTTACAAATTCGCTGTTGGTGCGAGCATGCTGGACCGGTCCAACTTGTGGTGCATGAAGGAGATGAGGATGCGAATATCGCATATACCAGTCCATAAAAGCAGGATCAAAGGCAGTGAGATCGTATCCAACTGGTCAGCATCTCCTCCGATCAATGCCCCGAGCCGATGGAAATCTCCGCCAAGTATCCTCAACTGTGACAGAGGAATGCGTGAGCTTGTACGATAAAGACCTCTATGGTCGTACTGCTTTATCAGGTCTAATACGCTCAGCTGGGATAGGCTGAGTATATCCGACTTGTCGTAGCACTTGATTGGGCATATACGGCTCGACGATGTCTTTACACCGTATCCAACCGGCGTAGGACACTCGAAGCCGATCATCATCAGGGACAGGACCATAAGGCAACCACGTCACCTGAAAAAAATAATACTCAATAATAAATAATAATATACTATAAATAATACTTAAATTAATTCTAAAATTTTATAAAATACCCCTGTTGCCGTCATACGGTCCAGCTTCCCGCGTATGGTATCTAGTCGGGCGGTCGTCTTGCCTGGTACCCCGACCTCCCATCTTAGTGCATGGGCATGATCAGCTGGGATCACGTGAGCTAGTCTATGCGACCGGAACACCGAAAAATACTCGTATATCCACGCATGTAGTAGGGTCAAACATCCGCATATACCAGAACAGTCTCCTCTGCTCGCTATGCCCAGCTGCTGGTACAACGTGGCAAGTGTAGCAGACCCCCATGGAAAGTTTTTGAGGTTTATAGTTAAAAATACAAATTACAATAAATGTTGACAAACTAAATTATTCTTACCTCGGGTGATGCACCAGAAAACCACGCCCATAAATCTCGGCATGCTGTTGATCTGTTGTAGCATGTCAGAAACGACCGAAGCTCTCCACCCAGCATCCGTGAGGCAACATGTCCTAGAAAACTAGGAATCAAGGAACCATCAACGGGGCCACCATCCACCAGTCCACTAACTAGCCAGCTCTCTTCCTCACTAGCTTTGGGAAGTTTGTTGGTCCCTGAAAGTTATAAAATTATACTAAAGTTATACTAAATTTATAAAATTATACTAAAATTATACTAAAGTTATACTAAAATTATACTAAAACTATTAAATTTATACTAAAATTATAATAAAATTATACTAAAGTTATACTACATTTATAAAATTATACTAAATTTATAAAATTATACTAAAGTTATACTAAAATTATACTAAAGTTATACTACAACTATTAAAGTATACTAAAATTAAATAAAATTATACTACAGTTATACTAAATTTATAAAATTATATTAAAGTTATACTAAAATTATATTAAAGTTATACTAAAACTATTAAATTATACTAAAATTATACTAAATTATACTAAAGTTATAAAATTATACTAGAAAATACATGTACTCGCAAAGCGACCTCCTATGCGCTGGGTCAGCTGTCTAACCGGGGTCGGCTGCTCATCAATATCCTCACCCTCGTGATCACGTGCAGCTACAGACTGTCGCAGTACCTGGGCTACCACATCCAGATAGTCATCCACAGAATCGCTATCAGGCTCTCTGTCACCAAAATCCGTCGCCCCCTCTGATCCATGAATATCGGGCTGATCCACAATCGGCCACCTCCTCACCTGCTCCGTCGTAGCCCCTCTCCGCATACGACCAGATATATCAATACCACGCAATCTCGTATGTCGTGGTGTATCATCCTCGTCGTTCATATCTAGACGACGAGCAGATGACGGGATGGATTTTCCACACCTAGTAGGCCGCTCCGTCTACAAAAAATTACACTAAGTTAATCTAAAATTGTAACATATAAATTATAAATTACACTAAATTAATTTAAATGTAAATAATGTAAATATAATTTAAAAAAAATAACACCCTCGGGCGTATGAACATCACGCCCGAACCACTGGTCGGGCGTATGAACATCACGTCCGACCTATGGTTCGGGCGTTTGAACATCATGCCCAACCTATGGTGCGGGCATGTGGCTATCACGCCCCGCACCACTGGTCGGGCGTGATGTTCTTACGCCGGAACCATAGGTCGGGCGTGATGTTCATACGCCCGACTGCGATTCCGGCGATTTTCCAAAACAACCCACATATCACAAATATAAGCGTAAATCAACAAAATAAAACCGTAAATCTTACCATTTTCGCTTTCCTTTTACGGCCTCTGTCACCATTCCTGATTTGGTTCAAAAATTAGTCCGGATTTGATCGAAGAGTGTATAGGGTTCTTGAGAGGTTTTGTCTTTTTTCAATTTTTGTGCAAAGGGTAGTTCGATCAATTCACGAGGCTAGAGGTAGGAATTTATAGCTAGGTATAGTAATTCACTTAATTTATCAAGACGAGTGCTGGCAAAGTAAGTATTCAAAGAAATAAGGTTACATGTAAGATAATGGATCAATATAAGATCAGACCGATTATTCCAAAGAAAAGATTTAGGATTTGATCAAATCGTTAATGTTTTTTTAGAGAATTGGATCAAATTGGACAGTTGATTTTTTTTGTTAAAAAACTGGATCGAATTTGATTGAAATTTATCCAGAACCAAACCGATAACAGAGTTGGATTGGATTGTATTAGATTGGACCAATTGGATTGAAAAAACTTAAAATTTATCAATATTAAATTTATATTTCATGCATCAAATTATATAATTTTATTTTATATATATAAATTTCATCAAAACTATTTTAATTAAATTTAAAAACTAAAAGATAAGTTTTTATTTATTTATGCAAGGGATTAGAAAGTTGACTAAGATAAAATTTAAGTACATATACTGATAATGTGATAGGTAAAAATATACAAAACTTATAATTGTTTAATGTTTATTGATTGGAATTTTTTTTTCTTAATTTGCGCACAATGCGCTTACATTAAAGAAGCAAGAAAAATCTCTACCAGATCCGAATGTAATTTGAAGGTTTGAAAAATAGCCTAAATGTGGAGCAAATTAGAGAGGAAGAGATCCGATGTAAGGTATGAAAGAAAACAATTTCTTAATAATATATTGTTGTATGCTAAGAGTTAAAAAAATAAAATAAAATAATGCATAGGGTTTCATAAAACCACTTGAGTGTAGAATTTCTTCAAAAAAATCTTTAAGTTTGTAGTTTTCATTAATTCTCTTATATTATTTTCAGTAGGTGGTTTTCACCTGGTCAGAAACTGACCAAGTGAATTTAGTTAGTCACCATTAGATATGGACTTATTAAAATCAGATCTAACGGTTTGATAGGGGTCAAAAACCCCTATCTTTGGGTACGGTTTTAGGACGGATTTTAGCATTATTTAGTTAATAAACGAGCATTTCTCGCATTTAAATGCTTTTGTGTGAGTTAGTTAGGAATTGGAAACGTTTTATTTATTTTTCGTTATTTAGGCTCGTTTTATGACCAATTTAGGCAATAACGGCCAAAATAGTATGCATAGTATAATTCCGTTATCTTTTGAAGCTAATTGGTCCGTCAAAAGTCGCACCAAACAAAACGTTTGCTCAAAATAAGCGATTGTCGGGTCAATTTAGCCTTTGGACTAATGTTATCTGGAGTTTCGGTACATGCGCAGGTATAAGTTCGGACGAAAAAGGCATCGACGGCAGTCGGCAAGCACGTGAGGGCATACCGGGCAAAAATGCTCGACAAGCGGGCCTTCGTAGGCCATGCCTGCTCGTCGAGCAGGCCCCTGGAGGCCTGCTCGGGCGAGCAGGATGCCTGCTCGCCGAGCAGGCCGCCAGAGGCCTAGTCGGGCGAGCAGGATGCCTGCTCGCCGAGCAGGCCGCCAGGCGCCTGCTCACCGAGCAGGGCGCTGCTCGTCGCGAGTAGCACTGCTCGCCGAGCAGCTCGCCCTGCTCGGTGAGCAGACCTGCGGGAATTCGTCAAAAAGACCAATTCCGCCCCCACGAAGCCACGACGGACCCCACAACTTCCTACCTGCATAAGGACACGAAAATAGGTCAAAAAGAGGGCCGAGCCACGCCTATAAATAGAGTTTTTCCAATGTAAATTAGATATCTTTCATTTTTGTAAATTATCTTAGCTTTCCCCTTGTAATTCCTCTCCATCTTCTTCAAACGTCCATTGAAGCTCCTTCAAAGCTTTTCTCGAGGAATTATCAAGGTTCGTCCTTAAGATTAGGTCGCCGGCTGCAGAGTAAACAGGTTCCCTGAAAGGGATTTTTGTATCTCCTTTTATCTTTCCTTGTTTGTACTCTTTGATACAGTTGCCGAACTTAACTTATTGTATCTTGTGACATTTATCTTCGCCTTTAATAATAATTTAGCTCTTGTTTTGTTCTATGATTATTTGTCTAATCTCTGTCTTACGCTTTATTCAATTGGTTTAACTCATTCAAAAGCCCCAAAATCCAGTAGGCACATATTGCGAGCTGAATCTGACCTAGTCAGAGCCTAGGAGATTGACGACCTCTTAGTTGATTAAACGCCAATTTACTGAGCCTTAGACCTAGTTTCGGCCTTAGGGAATCACGCGCTAGGAACTTCAGGAGGGTAAGTAGGGTTAATCGCCTTGAATACAAGTGACTCAGATTAGGTTTTTATTCAATAGACCTAATAATCTATCTTTATTATTATCGTTCATACCATGTTCCTTTGGATAATTGCATTAGTGAAAGATCAATTAGGAGTAGTTTAACTTAATTAGGGGTAGAGTAACTTAATTAGGCATAGAATAACTTAGTTAGAATCAGATAACTTAGCTAGGATTAATTCAACCTAGGAATAGATTAACTTAAACAAACAAACTCCAAACCCCCTAAGCCTAGATAACACCAGAAACCGAGTAGCTCGATACTTGTAGAAATAAATCCTGTGGATGATAACCTGGACTTAACTAGAAATTTATTACTTGATAACGACGGGGTACACTTATCCCTTAGTGAGGCTTCTTCACGGAATCAGCATCAAGTTTTTGGCGTTGTTGTCGGGGATTTATTTCTTCTGCAATATCGAACCAAAGGTCGATTTGTTAGTTTAGGCATTCATTGTGAATATCTTTGTTAATATCATTTATACTTGTTCACATATATACTTGTTTATAATAACTATACTTGTTTATAATCATGATACTTGTTCACACGTATCTATACCGTTTATACTTGTTTATATATACTTGTTTATAATAGCCATCCTTGTTTATACTTACGCTTGTTTATATTCGTTTGTACAAACGTGTAGTTATACTTGTCAGCTTCATCTATACGTGTCTATATGTGTTTATTTATACCGTTCCTATACTTGTACACTCTTACATTTATATTTGTTCATATGCACACTTGTTTATCTCTAATAATCTATGCCATGTACATCAACCCATGTTTGTCAATATCAATATAAACCAATACTTGTACAAAACTGTGCAACCTTGTATGATGTGTATGATTTTCCTTCCGCTTTCATTTATTTCTTGTATTTATCTTTTCTCAGCGTATGCCTACGAGATCAGCGAAAATACTGTGTGTCCCTCTTAACCCTGAACTTGAACGTACTCTTCGCAGGAGCAAACAAATCGGAAAGCTGAAGCAAGACGAGATCATCGAGCCTATAAAGATGACTGACAATGAACGGAACAACGAACGGAATACTGAGAACACCGGGCCAGAAAATGACACTCGTCTGATGAGTGAGATCCTGGCACCACACCGGCACCAGCATTTGTCAGGCATTGCCGCTCCAAATATTCCGGCTAATACATACGAAATCAAGTCCGGTATAATTCACTTGATCCAACAGACCGGATTGTTTGGAGGAGAAGCGCATGAGAGCCCGAATGATCATCTGGATCGCTTCCTAATGTGCGCAGACACCACAAGAACAAATGGGGTTCCCCAAGATGCTGCTAGACTGAAATTATTCCCGTTTTCTCTGACTGGGCAAGCTTTGGAATGGCTGAGAACACTGGAGCCCGGATCAATCACGACTTGGGCAGGGTTGGAGAAGGAATTCTTGTCCTACTACTTTCCTCCCTCGAAAACAGCAATGCTCAGGGGTGAGATCACATCATTTCACCAACCCGAGCACGAAGCGGTCCATACATCTTGGACCCGATTCAGGAAAATGCTGCGTATGTGCCCTCATCATGACATACCCAAGCATCAATTGGTGAGCGTCTTCTATCACGGACTGACACCCACCAACAGAGCTATTGTAGACTCCGCAGCGGGTGGAGATTTGTTCAGAAAGACACCAACAGAGGCATATGACATGATTAATGAGCTGGCCAGAAAGAGTGTGCAGTGGTAAGAACAGAAGCTCGCTGGCCCCACAAGGCAGCGGGTATTTGCTGTGGAAGAACAGGAACAAAATCCAGTTGTTGCGGATTTGAGTAGGAAGATGGATGTACTGTTGGCTAAGCTTAGCCAACCTCCCACCTGTGTGCACTGTGGCGGCGACCACCATGGAAAGAATTGTCAAGCAGGTAGCCGTTTCGCTGGAGATGGGGTGGAGATGGTCAACTATGTTGGGGGGCAGCCGAGATACAATCAGAACTATAACAACTCCAACCCTAACAACTACAACTCCTACAACAACAACAATAGCAACTACATGAGGCCTCAGCACCCGAACCTCTCTTACGGGAATTCAAATCAAAATGTGCTTCGACCTCCCAGCGGTTTTGTTCAGGAACATAGAGAGCAGGGGCTTGGCATGCCCCCATATCAACAGCAGAACCAAGGGCCAATGCAACCTCCTAAGGAATCTGACGAGGTGGTCACTCTTTTGAAGGAGATCTCGGCTAGGCTTGCCAACAATGAAGCCTTCTGCAAAGATTTGAGCAATCAGGTAGCTCAGATCAATAGGGACAGGCAGAAAAGGCCACAGGGTTCTCTCCCAAGCACAACGGAGAAGAATCCAAAGATCCTGAGAAAGGATTGAGTAAGGGGGAGAAATCGGGTTCTCCTCGATTTAAATTCAAAGCTTGAACAATTTACTTCTGCATTTCCTTTTCTTTTATTTTTTTTGTTTTGTTAATTTTGGTTGTTGAATCTTAATCTCATTTCTTTTCCTTTTTACTTATTTTGTCAAGCTTTGTTCCCCCATACTTTGTTCTATTATAAAAAAAAAAAATCGCCCAACCCGGGCGAGTTAGGCACTGCCCAGCTCGCCGGGCTGGTCGGCCGAGCCAGTCAGCTCGGCCGACACGGGCTGTTCGGGATTTTAAAATCCCGAACCAAGAAAAAAAAGAAGAAAAGGAAGAAAAAAAAAGAATAAGAAAAGGGGGGGGGGGGATGACTCATCATCCCCTTCCCCACCTTCTTCTTCCCTTCTCTCTTTCTTTGTTTTTCTTATTTCCATTCTTTCTTTCTTCCTTTCTTCCTCTCTTTCCCTTTCAAAACCTAACCCCCCAAATCCACCATTCTAACCCGAATTCAAGATATAAGGTATGAATCTTTACCCATTTTTTATTTCTAACATGTTTCTAGGCTTAGATTTTAGCTTAGGGTGATAATTTTTGAGATTTAAGGAAAAACCTAAGTTTTAGGTTTTTCTCTTTTTTCACAAATAAATCTCTTGTTTGCTTTTAATTCTTGATTTCCTTGCAATATATGTTAGCATTATGATTAATTTGTGGTTTGGGTGTGATTTCTGTTCTTAATTTGTGAATATTTGGAGAAATTGCTCAATTTGGGTAAAATCTCCATTTTAGCTCAAAGTTCAACTATTCAATTTATAGTTAAAAACTTGCCAATAGAGTTATGAATTGCATTCTTACCATGCTTTAAGTCATTGGGCATCTCTAATTTTGCATGAATTTGTGAATTACGGGTAAAACACTTAGGGACCGAATACTTATGGTTTTAGTCCCTAAATTCCTAAGCTATGGTTTATACCCATGAATGGTTTATTTGGGGGTTTATGTTTAAAATTGTAAATATGTCCTAACTTGTCCATTTTTTTGGTCTATTCCTTAGGAACTATGGGTAAGAAGGGCAAAGCCAAGGTCATAGTTGAGAATGAAGCCGAGTCCGACGTCGAGTTCAGCGATAGCCTCCAAGCTAAGTATGACCCACCTTTTGGGCTCGTCGATGAACGTGAGGGGGTATTGTATGATAGATTTTCTAAGCAAGAACTTGCCACCCATATAGTTGTTGATCAAACATATTTAGCGTCTATAGGCTTGAAAAAGGATTTCAATGAAATCCTCAAATTCCACGGCTGGTATAGACTAGCCACAAAACCGACCCCAGTTTATCACAACTTCACTATGGAATTTTTGACTACTTGGAAAAAAGAGCTACCCGCGGGCAGTGGTAAGCATTCTTTTAGACTGAATGGTAAACCTTACCGTCTCGATGATACCACACTAGCAACCCTGATGGGAGTCTATAACAACCCAGAGGCAATCTCAGATTTTGAGAAACCCATGACAAAAGATATGGCCTGGGAAAAATTAACAGGCATATCGGACTTTGACTCCCAGACTGCTAGCCCAGTCGCTCTCTTGGACCCACTCCTCAACCTCGTTCACAAGTTTGTGGCTCATAACTTGTTGGGCAAAAACGAGAGCAATAAAGTCTCAAAGACAGAATTGCTCATACTATGGTGTGTGGCCAACCACAAACACATGAATAATGTCAAGACCATCTTTGAAGGCTTCTCAAGCCAAACGAGTAGAAAACGCGGTTCCCTTGGCCTTGGACACTTGGTTACCAACTTACTTGATAGCCAATTCAAAAATTTGGACAATCAAGAAGTTGTTTTTTACCCTACTTTGCTTAACTCCAAGTTTTTGGGGAGATCTACTTTTCATGAAGTCTTAAACAGGAACCCAACCGGAGGAGCAAGCTCTAGCAGAGGGGGACGGAAAAGAGCACGAATTCCACCACATCATAGGGACGAGGAACCTGAGGAAGAAGAACCTGCAACAGCAGGAGACCAAAAGGAAGAAAGAGCACCGGGGACGGAGGCCCAATTCCAAGCCATCAACACCATGATGGCAGAAATGCGAGACCTGAACCTTTGGACATTTAACACTGTTCAACAAATGGACCATCGATTCACAACCTTCGAACAGAACATGGACCGGAGGCTCACGGGCCTTGAATATGTAGCGTCAGACTACTGCGAGCGCTATAACATGCCATGGCCACCTCCCCCGACCGATCAGTAAGTTGTCTTCTCCACCCTAACTCTTTACACTCGTACTTCATGATTTGTGATGCAATGTTGGAACTTATTGCATATTTTTAGTGTGAGGAGGAGGGGTAGACAAACTTACAAAAATTGTATAATTTTTAAATTTTTGTTGCGTCGTGTCTAGTTTAGTTTAGCGTTTTTGGGGTTTGTTTATGTTTTTGCATGTTTAGGACCTAAAACCGTGAACCTCCTTCGAATCTAAACTTCGTTATTTGTCTTTGAGGGCTGAGAACCGAATCTAAAATTGCATGACAACTAGTTTAGGTGTAGGACACAACCCTTGTATCTGTAAAAGCATGAGCTAAAGTTTGCATTTAGACCCTACTTTTGAAGAAATGCTAAAATCATTACTTAGGTAAATAACTTAAGAATTGAAGGCATGTGATATTAAACTTGAGTTTGGGGAAAACCAGTAAACACAAAATTGAATGCTTTGACTTGTGCAAAGATTACAGATTTTGCACCTAATACTGTGTTGAACCTACATGCAATGATTTGAAATGATAAACGATGAATCGGCCTCATTAGAATTAACCCTTTTCTTTACCTTATTTTCTCTTTTTCATCCACTCTAGGAAGCCCCTTTGAGCCTATATTTTTGTAGTTTATAGATTTTTCTTTCGTTCTAACCTATTTTTGCAAACCACCACTTGGTTTGCTACTTAACCCAAAGTTTTTGCAAAGCTCAAATTGAGCATTTGTTTTCTTCTAGCGCTTTTTCTTTGTTTATGGCATTATAGTAGCAAGCCAAAAGGCTAAGAAGTGAATGAGCATCACTATCCAAAAAAAAAAAGAGACGAACTAAAAGGGGAGAACTTCATTCCCCAGTTCTTTAAATCAAAACGTCTCAAGAAAACATCCCAAAAAGAGAATGATGGATGAATAAAAAGCTCAGTCACTTCATATTTGCTAAAGCCATTTGAACTTTGTTTTTCTAGCGCTAGAACTATTAACCCTTGTTGTACCTTTAACCCTCTAACCACATTACAACCCCAATTCGAGGATGTTTTTGATATCATTGGAGTCATATAGCATAGTAGAGGAACTCGGATGAACGTGCAAAATCAACGTAATCCTAAGCAAGAACATAAGCCGAGAGTAAACACTTTAGCCACCAAAATTGTGTGAAATGAGTGAACTACCTATGGTGAGGTGTTTTACTTAGCGATCCCCTCAAGCTCGTTTAATTGAACATGTGTCCTTTTGCTTAAAACTATGACCTATGATAATTGAAATGCGGCTTTTGGATATCGTGTCTCTACTTTGTATTTCCGAATGCATGTAATTACAGATGCTCGAAATTGTGTCAAGCACCTAGTCAAACCGGGAGGTTTTCTAGCTTGCTTGTGATTGCGGGTTTAGTTTTTTTAGTTTACTTGGGGACAAGTAAAGTTTTAAGTGCGAGGAGGTTTGATAGGGGTCAAAAACCCCTATCTTTGGGTACGGTTTTAGGATGGGTTTTAGCATTATTTAGTTAATAAGCGAGCATTTCTCGCATTTAAATGCTTTTGTGTGAGTTAGTTAGGAATTGGAAACGTTTTATTTATTTTTCGTTGTTTAGGCTCGTTTTCTGACCAATTTAGGCAATTACGGCCAAAATAGCATGCATAGTATAATTCTGTTATCTTTTGAAGCTAATTGGTCCGTCAAAAGTCGCACCAAACGAAGCGTTTGCTCAAAATAAGCGATTGGCGGGTCAATTTAGCTTTTGGACTAATGTTATCAGGAGTTTCGGTACATGCGCAGGTATAAGTTCGGACGAAAAAGGCATCGACGGCAGTCGGCAAGCACGCGGGGGCATACCGGGTAAAAATGCTCGACGAGCGGGCCTCCGTAGGCCATGCCTGCTCGCCGAGCAGGCCCCTGGAGGCCTACTTGGGCGAGCAGGATGCCTGCTTGCGGAGCAGGCCGCCAGGCGCCTGCTCGCCGAGCAGGGCGCTGCTCGTCGCGAGTAGCCCTGCTCGCCGAGCAGCTCACCCTGCTCGGCGAGCAGACCTGCGGGAATTGGTGAAAAAGACCAATTCCGCCCCCACGAAGCCACGACGGACCCCACGACTTCCTACCTGCATAAGGACACGAAAATAGGTCAAAAAGAGGGCCGAGCCACGCCTATAAATAGAGTTTTTCCAATGTAAATTAGATATCTTTCATTTTTGTAAATTATCTTAGCTTTCCCCTTGTAATTCCTCTCTATCTCCTCCATCTTCTTCAAACCTCCATTGAAGCTCCTTCAAAGCTTTTCTCGAGGAATTATCAAGGTTCGTCCTTAAGATTAGGTCGCCGGCTGCAGAGTAAACAGGTTCCCTAAAAGGGATTTTTGTATCTCCTTTTATCTTTCCTTGTTTGTACTCTTTGATACAGTTGCCGAACTTAACTTATTGTATCTTGTGACATTTATCTTCGCCTTTAATAATAATTTAGCTCTTGTTTTGTTCTATGATTATTTGTCTAATCTCTGTCTTACGCTTTATTCAATTGGTTTAACTCATTCAAAAGCCCCAAAATCCAGTAGGCACATATTGCGAGCTGAATCTGACCTAGTCAGAGCCTAGAAGATTGACGACCTCTTAGTTGATTAAGTGCCAATTTACTGAGCCTTAGACCTAGTTTCGGCCTTAGGGAATCACGCGCTAGGAACTTCAGGAGGGTAAGTAGGGTTAATCGCCTTGAATACAAGTGACTCAGATTAGGTTTTTATTCAATAGACCTAATAATCTATCTTTATTATTATCGTTCATACCATGTTCCTTCGGATAATTGCATTAGTGAAAGATCAATTAGGAGTAGTTTAACTTAATTAGGGGTAGAGTAACTTAATTAGGCATAGAATAACTTAGTTAGAATCAGATAACTTAGCTAGGATTAATTCAACCTAGGAGTAGATTAACTTAAACAAACAAACTCAAAACCCCCTAAGCCTAGATAACACTAGAAACCGAGTAGCTCGATACTTGCAGAAATAAATCCTGTGGATGATAACCTGGACTTAACCAGAAATTTATTACTTGATAACGACGGGGTACACTTATCCCTTAGTGAGGCTTCTTCACGGAATCCGAATCAACGGTGACTGGCCAAATTCACTTGGTCAGTCACTAACTGATGCAGACATCCTAACTGGGATCACTGATCACGCGTGCTCTGGCGGATCCTCAGAACACCACATCCACGGAAGTTGTACCTAGGAGGGCGGATCTAGGAGTACACAAGGAGGCGTATCAATATCTGACCAGGGGAGGATGTTCAAGCTACTCCTGGGCGGATCTCTAGGTTTACTTCCTCCCGAAGGAATTCACCAACAACCGTGACATTCCGTACCTGTACCGTTGTACTGATTGTCGGGGCGTATTACCTATTTTACCCTTTTGTTGTTAATCTTATTGTAACCCTAGTAGGGGTAGTCCTTATCCTTTTCTTATCTTTAGGGGGGATGTATTTAAACCCCCATTTTGTAAGGATGAGGTAACTTTTATCAACCCAAAATCATTCTCTTTGAGAATCTAAGGTTTATACCTTGTTATATTGGGATTCACTCCTTCTAGTTTAGCAAGAGAAGAACCTCTTTGTTGGTTTATGATTAAAACCTTCATTTATCGCCTTCAATCTGTATCAGTTGGTATCATAGTCGATCATTTCTTGACCCGAAACTTCTTTTGGCAATGGTTCAACCCCGACAACCGCAAGATTCCATGGAGACCAGTGACCGGAAGTATGAGGAGCTGAGGGAGCACCTCGCGGAGCAGATCCAAGCCAGCCATGAGCGGCAGAGGCAAACCGACCAACGGTTCCTCGAGCTAACCACCTCCCTAGAAAACTTCAAACTGGAGGTTCTGGCTCTCATCCGACCAACCGCGGGAGGATCAACCCAGAGAAAGGAAGGAGTCCCTGAACAACAGCTTCCACAAATGGGTCCTAGGGATCCTGAGGTAAGACGACCCAACTATGTCCTTGTGCATAATGCTGATAGTGATAGTGATGACTTTGAGGGTATTGGGGATGACGATACCGTTAGAACTACGAGGGATGTTGGGCCTGTTGACAACCGACATGTGGATGTTGCTAGAGTATACCCAGGCCTAGGAAACTTTGATAGAGATGATGCCTTTAAGCTAAAAATAGACTTACCATCTTTTGGAGGCGAACTGCATATAGAGGGATTCTTAGACTGGTTATCGGAAGTTGAACGTTTCTTTGAGTATGCTGGGATTCCTGATGAGAGGAAAGTGAGGCTGGTGGCGTATCACTTGAAGGGTGGCGCATCAGTTTGGTGGGATCAGATGAGGGAAGAGAGAAGAAGAGGGGGTAGAGATCCGATTAGATCTTGGCTATGGATGAAGGCGATGTTGAGGGAGCGGTTCTTACCGTCGGATTATGAGCAATATATTTACAGCTCCTACATGGGATGCTCTCAAGGGACCCGAAGTGTCAAACCCGACCCAAAACGGCATCGTGTATGAACGGAAAATAAGATAACCAACGTCTAACAGCCCAAAAGGTGAACCGATTTTCTCGTAGATAAAAATTTATCTGGACTACCTAAAGTTTATTTAATTATTTGGCTTGGACTCGATAATTCTATCGAGCTTCCTACGTATCCCGAACATCTTTTAATCTTTTAAATCGGGAATCAAAGCCACGTAGTTCTACCTATTTTAGGTAGTTCTCTTAATTAGGTAGTTCTTTTAACTTACGAACTCATTTTAACTTATTGACAAGTTGATTGATTCGCTAATAACGTAATTGTATATTTCACTTTATTTCTATATAATTTAATATATATAAATCACTTTATCAAAACGAATCAAATCAAATAACGTTTTATCAAAACGAATCAAATCGAACAACATTTTATCAAAACGAATCAAATCGAACAACGTTTTATCAAAACGTATCAAATCGAATAAACCGCTTTAACAAACCAAATAATAATTAAATAAATCGCTTACAAACCAACTCGTAATCAAATAAATCGCTTTAACAAACCAACTCGTAATCAAACAAACGTAAAACATTATAATTCAAATCATCAAACATTATCAAAATGTAATACAAATTTTGCGTGTGTGTCCATCCTCGAATTCCACCCGTGTAGCTTATCATAACATCAATCATATCAATAATCGAGATATATCATTCATATCTCGCCTTGTCTAACGTTAGGACTACCAGCCGTGCACTCTGGCCATACCGCCCTTAGGTATGGTCTTACAACTTACAACTCCTACCCCGGACAATCCTAGATGGACAAAACCATTTTATCTAAAATATCGCAACATAAAAATCATATTTGGATTTCGATCCAAATCACATAAATATTAACAACAACCAAATCAGCTTTCTCAGTCCAAAACCACTTCGTATAAGATTGTCAAATTCATTTCTTTCGACCAAATTTTCGAAATAGCACAATAATAATCAAAATCAAAAGTATACGAATGTTTTAAACAATATATTTTAAACAATTTAATAAAACGTATTCAAAGCCACATAAATAAATTAAAACTGAAACTTACGTTTATCTGTTACCGAAATGACTATTTTAGACCGAATATAGCTTTAGACTCGTTATAAGTCTATTTGTACTAATTTTATATTCGACTTTATGCCAACTCTACTTGGTAAATATCAGTATTGGTCCTTCTATTTTTAAAGTTATTTGTAAAATAATCAACTATTCTTATTGGTCTATTTTGGGTCAATGAGATGGTTATTTTAAACTGACGTTTTTATCAGACTCTTTATGTTCGTCACTGAAATTGTACTCTGTAACACTAAACTAGTATCATTAATTCTGACAGAAGGTTCAGTTAGATTCCTAACATGGCTATCTACCCGTACCAATTTTTATTATCAGTTTCTTTATATTATTATTATTTTTCAATATATAGAATTTCATACTCACAATTTAATAATTGACTAGTGTCATATATTTACCGTGACCGAAACCTCTAATTGACCGTCTATTAAATTCTTTCCGTAAATTCGTTCCGTGACCGTGACCGAAGATCGTCTATTCTTTTTTTTTTTTGGTAGAAAAGGAAAAGAAAAACGAATAACAACAAACTACCAGGAATTAGCCTAGGGAAGCTAACCCCAATCCTATCTTCTAAGAGAAGATGAGAGATGAAACTAGGGGAAACAGGAAGGGTAGTAACGCCTAACGTCCCTTCATGGCCCGCCGCCGCCAAGCGATCAGCAACACGATTCTGCTCTCTAAAAATGTGTCTGAACTCTACGAACTCAAAGGAGGAGCAAAGCCTTATAATAGCTTTGATGAGGTTGCGACTGTTAAGACCCATAGAATGATTCTCAGAAATCATTTTGATTGCTTCCAAATTATCAGACTCCACAGAGAGCCTCTTAACACCCAGCCTTTTAGCAAGATTGATTCCAGTAAGAATAGCCCAGAGCTCCGCAGAAAAGGAAGAACCCAACCCTAAATTCTGGGAGAACCCAGAAAGCCAGACGCCCCCTACATCTCTAAGCACACCTCCAGCCGCAATCTTACCGTTACTGAGGCAGGAACCATCAGTATTCAGCTTCACAACCCCCTCTCTTGGCCTGCTCCATCCCACGAGATGGACATCACAACACTGAGAGGCTCTGGCAAGGGACTAATATCTAATTATCTAACTAGAACACTATTTAAAAGGAAAATAATAATAAAAATATTTATTCTTTTTATTCTACTCTATGAAAAAGTGGTAATTTATTAGATTACTTTTATATATATGAAATTAATGGTAAGATAAGGTTCTTATAATAATAAAATATATATATATAATCACGTAAAAGTTAGGTCCTAGAAACTAATTTGAGTAATATAAAAGTAATGATAATTAACTTCTTGAAAAATAAATTTAGAAGAGAGGAAACTTAATTACTAAAATAGCATAAAAGAAAATCAACTCCAAAAGATCAATTCCAAAATGATAACTCCTTTTATTCAAAAACCATATTATATTATCTAGTTATATCATATAAGAGTTTATGATAAACACCATACCTCTACCCTTATATTATATTATCTAGTTATATCATATAAGAGTTTATGATAAACACCATACCTCTACCCTTAATATATAGATGATTTAATTGCATCAAAATCATTAGAATAAAATCAATTAATTCATTCAACTTACTAGTTTTTATCTCTCTTGAGAATTGGAGCATTTAACTACCAAGATTCCTTCATGTGTTTTTCTCCCCCCATATAATTTCTCCCCATTTTACACACATGTAACCATATAAATACTTTAAGCTTTATACACATGTCACACTTATTACATGCTAGATGACACATGGAGGACACATGGTGACTTAATGTTATAATATTATAATAATAAAAAAATTTAAACTAATTAATTATTATTATTATTTTAATCATTAATCATTAATCATTTTATCCAAATGATAGGTTGAATAAATTTTCATATCTCATTAAATGGTTTAGTACTACCATTTTCTATTCAAAATTTGATTGCACATTATATTATTATACTCATATGATATCATATATACATGATTTGGTAATAATAATATAAAATAAATTTTTATCCTTTTAATTATAACTTATTTTAAAACTTACCCAAATCTTTTAAGTCAAACCTAAAAACATTAAATTAAATCCAATAAATTAAACCCGATAGTATATTTAAATCCGAAATAAATTAACACTATAAAGATTATATTATAATGTATATCGAAGTTCAGAATTTCAGACACAGACGTTACAATTCTTCCCACCTAAAAAAAATTTCGTCCTCGAAATTCATATCCTCTTAAGTACATTACCTCAAATACTCTTTATCAAACCTTATTAGCTTCAGCTAGCACAACAACTTCGTTCTGATCCTTAACTTCTTCCAACATTACCCTTTTTCCCTTTAAATTAGTATATGCATCACTAATTTAACTAGTACCCCTTCTAACCGTGTTTCTCTTAAATTCCCTACCTTTCTGTAGTTCCTTACTATGTCCAGAATTGTTCATTTTAGGACAATTCATTTTCACATGCCCTTTCTCACCACATTTATAACAAATAATTCTCCTTTTAGATCCAGCCAATTTATCTGTTGGACATACATTTCTTATATGACCCATACCTCCACATTTATAACATACCATAGGTTTCTTCCTACATTCACCTGGATGATATTTTCCACATTGAACACACTTTTGAACCCTATTACTTGAGACTAGGGCTGGGCGCGGATCCTGGATATATTGGACCGGACCGAATATCCGAGGAAAAAACTCCGGAATTGGACCGGACCGTTGACTCTTTTTGAAGAACCGAACTGGATTGGACCGTTGACTTTTCGTCAAAGAACTGGACCGAACTGGACCGAAATTTATCCAGGACCGGACCGATAACCGGATTAGATTGGATTTGATTGGACCGAACTGAAATAACCGAAAGTTTAGCATTAATATATTTATATTTCATACATGAACTTTATATAAAGAGAAATATTATATAATATATAGTTATATATTTTGTAAGGTTTGGTAAACTAATTACAATAATATAAATTTATAATTTATTAATAAGGTATAACATTATTATATAGTCATAAAAATTATCCCGATTAATTCCCGTTTATAAAATGAAATAAAAAATATTTACCTAAAATGTAGACATGGAGAATCAAACACCTAACCAAATGGAATATTGTTAATCGCCTTAACCATCTAAACCAATTCTACTTCTTGTTAACCATTTAATTAAATAACAAATATTAGAAGTTTTAAATACTAAATTTTTTAAACATTTTATAAAATAGAATATCGTGCTTCTTTTACCCATTCTCTCTGCTTCGATTTTTTTTCTAGGGTTCTATCTCCTCCACTGCACTCCATCGCCGCTACCACCTCGCACACCACTGCTACCACCTCGCATGCCGCCATCTCCACCTTGCACACCGCCACCTCCACCTTTTATCAATCTAAACTCTGATAAGTTTTCTAAACTCTGAACTTTTATATTTCAATTTCTAAACTCTGTGTTGTGTACATGGTGTAGATTTGAAGTTTTATATGTTCTATGTTATATTTGAAGTTTCATATGTTAGGGTATTAGATATAGTTCTTAATTAATCTACAGAAGCTTCCTCTCATGGAAAATCAATTAGGAAAATTTTCTTCACCTGGTTTTTCAGGCATGGAAAATTTTCTAGATAGCCACTCCCACCTTTCCCATCTCATCACCTCTTGTTCAATCGGGTATTATGGGGTCTTATAGCTAAAAAAGCTTTGCTTAATCTGCCAAGGGAGGACAACATCAATCTATGAATGAGATACCAACATTGATGAATTGAACCTATAGAAATGCAACTATCTTTGCCTACCCCATCCGCCCTTAATCAGATAACCAAGAATCAAAGAAATTTGATCATCCAAATCTTCTGTGAATAATCAGAAAGTGGACAACTTCTCTATTAAAAGCAGATTGTTGATCACTTGTTAAGAATTCATAATTGTCAATGACATCTTGTTCTTCAAGTGACTGTGAAATATCACTGAAGAAAAGAATAGAGATTACAATAAATATCATACAAATCCTCATAAGAGATACCATTTTGTGTATTTATATTATGTTGAAATAATGGGAATGGAGAAAAGGGATGCTAATGAGTTGGTGGCACAAGTTATAAAGATTATTATTGCATTGTTAGATGAGTATATAGTGCAAAATGTGCAAGAAAATGTGAATCTTGGAGCACATTCTTCTAGTTTGGATGAAGCGGATGATGACATTGATGATTATTTTTTGAATATTGATAAAGATATGTCAATTGAGGGAGAATGGGAAAGATATGTCAATGAGGCACCTGAAAAATATGTAATTGAGTTTGACCTTCTATTGTGGTGGAAGGTTAATGCTATGCGATATCCTACTTTATCCAAAGTTGTAAAAAATGTTTTTGCAATTCAATGCTCAATTGTGGCTTCTGAATCTACGTTTAGCACAAGTGATAGAACTTTGGATCAATTTAGGAGTTTTTTAACTCCTGCTAGAGCTGCGTTTTGATTTGTTGTCAAGATTGGTTGAAAACTTCAACTCAAGCTTTCAAGCATGAAGAAGAAGTTGAAGATCTTGATGCTATTGAAGAAGGTAATATTTACTAACTAATTATATTTCATAGTTTTATTTTAATTAAATGTTTATGAATACTAACTATATAAATGTTATTTAATTTGTAGAAATTAGTTCTGATCCTAAAATTGCATCATCTCTTTTCTCCATATTTCAATTGGATATCTAAGGTTTTTTAACCGAATCAAATGCACTTTGGTAAGCATGTTTTTTTCCCTTTTTACTTTTTGTTAGTGTGTTGATTAATTTTATTGAAGTGAAAGCTAATTAACTTAACATTTGTTGATTCACTAATATGGTAAATTTTATATGTTTAGGTTGATGTTTGGCTTTTACTGCATTTGCTTTTGAAAACAAAGAATTTGTTGTGTTAAGAAGATTCAATTACAAATTGGGATGATGATTAGAAAGATTTTGCTAATGAAGTGTTGTCTTTTTTGAATTAAAGGTTGTTTGTTTTTATGAATTTGTTATTTTGTAACTTTGATTTTGTGGGTTTTTTTTAGCCTTGTTGTCTACCGTAACTTTTAATACTTTGATTTTGTGGGTTTTTTTAGCCTTGTTATCTACTGTAACTTTTAATGAATGTTGTTTACTTCCTAAAAAAATATAATTTATTTCAAGTTATGTAAGATAATAAAATTTTGTAAATTAAATTTTTAATTTATTTTTTAGGACTTAAACTATTAGATATTTATCCGAATCACCGAAAAATTATATTGGATTGGACCGGAACCGAATCTCCGAATCCCCGAACTGGACTGGACTGAAATTTTGGGGCAATTCAATTCTGGAGATTTATTCTTTCAATCCAATCTTGGAGATTTCCTTTTATTAATCTCCGAATTTCAATCCAATACTGGAGATTCATGAATCCCCGACTTGGACCGAAATGTGCCCAGCCCTACTTGAGACTTGATTAATAATATCAGAAAATTGACACTGTTTTTGACCTCCTTGCAATCGAGATGATCCTTCACTGACCACGTCAATTCTCCAGACATCTCTACCTAACCCATCTTTAAACTTTTTAAATTTGATTTCTTCATTTCCACATGATTGACCACTTGGTTGTCTCGAACTCATCTATATAATAAACACATATTAAGCATATTAAGCATTTAAACTTTTACACGTAATATGCATGAATCTTAAGTATGAAAGACACATCTCTATATATCAACACTTTATTTTGATAAACCTGACTAACTAATATAATCCTCGAAATTTATTTTTTTAACTATCACCAATTATATCCATTTTCCTCCATCACTATACATTTAGGTCCGAAGAAAATAACCTAGAGCTCTGATACCAAAATGTCAAACCCGACCCAAAACGGCATCGGGTATGAACGGAAAATAAGATAACCAACGTCTAACAGCCCAAAAGGTGAACCGATTTTCTCGTAGATAAAAATTTATCCGGACTACCTAAAGTTTATTTAATTATTTGGCTTGGACTCGATAATTCTATCGAGCTTTCTACGTATCCCGAACATCTTTTAATATTTTAAATCGGGAATCAAAGCCACGTAGTTCTACCTATTTTAGGTAGTTCTCTTAATTAGGTAGTTCTTTTAACTTACGAACTCATTTTAACTTATTGACAAGTTGATTGATTCGCTAATAACGTAATTGTATATTTCACTTTATTTCTATATAATTTAATATATATAAATCACTTTATCAAAACGAATCAAATCGAATAACGTTTTATCAAAATGAATCAAATCGAACAACATTTTATCAAAACGAATCAAATCGAACAACGTTTTATCAAAACGTATCAAATCGAATAAACCGCTTTAACAAACCAAATAATAATCAAATAAATCTCTTACAAACCAACTCGTAATCAAATAAATCGCTTTAACAAACCAACTCGTAATCAAACAAACGTAAAACATTATAATTCAAATCATCAAACATTATCAAAATGTAATACAAATTTTGCGTGTGTGTCCATCCTCGAATTCCACCCGTGTAGCTTATCATAACATCAATCATATCAATTATCGAGATATCTCATTCATATCTCGCCTTGTCTAACGTTAGGACTACCAGCCGTGCACTCTGGCCATACCGCCCTTAGGTATGGTCTTACAACTTACAACTCCTACCCCGGGCAATCCTAGATGGACAAAACCATTTTATCTAAAATATCGCAACATAAAAATCATATTTGGATTTCGATCCAAATCACATAAATATTAACAACAACCAAATCAGCTTTCTCAGTCCAAAACCACTTCGTATAAGATTGTCAAATTCATTTCTTTCGACCAAATTTTCGAAATACCACAATAATAATCAAAATCAGAAGTATACGAATGTTTTAAACAATATATTTTAAACAATTTAATAAAATGTATTCAAAGCCACATAAATAAATTAAAACTGAAACTTACGTTTATCTGTTACCGAAATGACTATTTTAGACCGAATATAGCTTTAGACTCGTTATAAGTCTATTTGTACTAATTTTATATTCGACTTTATGCCGACTCTACTTGGCAAATATCAGTATTGGTCCTTCTATTTTTAAAGTTATTTGTAAAATAATCAACTATTCTTATTGGTCTATTTTGGGTCAATGAGATGGTTATTTTAAACTGACGTTTTTATCAGACTCTTTATGTTCGTCACTGAAATTGTACTCTGTAACACTAAACTAGTATCGTTAATTCTGACAGAAGGTTCAGTTAGATTCCTAACATGGCTATCTACCCGTACCAATTTTTATTATCAGTTTCTTTATATTATTGTTATTTTTCAATATATAGAATTTCATACTCACAATTTAATAATTGACTAGTGTCATATATTTACCGTACCGAAACCTCTAATTGACCGTCTATTAAATTCTTTCCGTAAATTCGTTCCGTGACCATGACCGAAGATAGTCTATTCTAATATCTAATTATCTAACTAGAACACTATTTAAAAGGAAAATAATAATAAAAATATTTATTCTTTTTATTCTACTCTATGAAAAAGTGGTAATTTATTAGATTACTTTTATATATATGAAATTAATGGTAAGATAAGGTTCTTATAATAATAAAATATATATATATATAATCACGTAAAAGTTAGGTCCTAGAAACTAATTTGAGTAATATAAAAGTAATGATAATTAACTTCTTGAAAAATAAATTTAGAAGAGAGGAAACTTAATTACTAAAATAGCATAAAAGAAAATCAACTCCAAAAGATCAATTCCAAAATGATAACTCCTTTTATTCAAAAACCATATTATATTATCTAGTTATATCATATAAGAGTTTATGATAAACACCATACCTCTACCCTTAATATATAGATGATTTAATTGCATCAAAATCATTAGAATAAAATCAATTAATTAATTTAACTTACTAGTTTTTATCTCTTTTGAGAATTGGAGCATTTAACTACCAAGATTCCTTCATGTGTTTTTCTCCCCCATATAATTTCTCCCCATTTTACACACATGTAACCATATAAATACTCTAAACTTTATACACATGTCACATTTATTACATGCTAGATGACACATGAAGGACACATGATGACTTAATGTTATAATATTATAATAATAAAAGAATTTAAACTAATTAATTATTATTATTATTTTAATCATTATTCATTAATCATTTTATCCAAATGATAGGTTGAATAAATTTTCATATCTCATTAAATGGTTTAGTACTACCATTTTCTATTCAAAATTTGATTGCACATTATATTATTATACTCATATGATATCATATATACATAATTTGGTAATAATAATATAAAATAAATTTTTATCCTTTTAATTATAACTTATTATAAAACTTACCCAAAACTTTTAAGTCAAACCTAAAAACATTAAATTAAATCCAATAAATTAAACCCGATAGTATATTTAAATCCGAAATAAATTAACACTATAAAGATTATATTATAATGTATATCGAAGTTCAGAATTTCAGACACGGACGTTACACGAAGTGTCCATGAATATACCTCAGAGTTCTTGAGGCTTTCGGCAAGGGCCAACTTGTCAGAAACTGAAACCCAAAAGACCTCTAGGTATCTAGAAGGGTTGAGATACAACATCCAGGATCGTATTGGCACACAAATGGTGGTTCGGGTATAAGATGCTAGGAATTTAGCCCTCAAGGCTGAATCCCAACTAACCGGGAGATCCAGGAGATCCGCCACTACTGAGTATACGCCTGGAGGAAGAGATAACATGAAGCCCTATGACAAAGGCAAGCAGGTGGCGAGTGCCAGTGGGGCCAAGGTCAATAGTGTGGGAAGGGGATTTGTCGGAGATACTAGGCCGTACAAGGAAGCACCTATACCACCTAAGAGCAACAATCCGTACACGAGGCCAGCGCCTTTTAAATGTTTTCGGTGCAATGAGCCAGGCCATAGGTCCAACGAGTGTCCTAGGAGGAAGAGCGCCAACATGGTGGAGAGGTATGAAGATGACTATGACGAAGGGGATGAAGTATTTTGTGAACCCTTAGGAGAAGATGATGATGAGGCAGATGAAGAGAGATACGCCATTCATGTGGTACGACGTTTGTTAGTCTCCAGCCGGATAGAGGGAGATCAGAGGCACCGGCTATTCAGGACCCGCTGTCTTGTGAAAGGTGGGCGATGCAATGTGATAATAGATAGTGGGAGCCAAGAGAACATTGTGAGCAGTAGCGTCGTTCGGAAATTCGGGTTGTTGGCGGAAGCGCATCCCGACCCCTATAGGGTGGGATGGATCAAGAACGTGGGTGAACTTAGAGTAAACCAGAGATGCAGGGTACCTATTGAGATTGGTGATTATAGTGATGAAGTCTGTTGTGATGTGGTCGATATGGATGCCTGCCACCTATTGTTGGGCCGACCCTGGCAGTTTGATAACGACGCCATCCACGCAGGAAGAGAGAACACTTACAGATTTATGAAGAATGGGGGTGAAGTTCGTACTTACGCCAATGATGAGAGAGCCAAAGGCCGACGAGAAGTCTACCTTGGTAGTCTGTCCCACACACAAATCGTTCGTTAGCGAATGTGAGGAGAGCCAGATGGTGTATGTTGTAATGGTGAAGGCGAATCACGAATCATCCCAAAGGGGCGAAAGGGAGATGCCGAATGAAGTGACCCGCCTACTTGGAGAATATCAAGATCTGTTCCCTGAAGGGCTGCCAAGTGGGTTACCACCTTTGAGGGACATCCAACATCATATCGACCTTGTGCCCGAGGCTAGTTTACCAAGCCTCCCCCATTATCGAATGAGTCCAAAGGAAAATGACATCATGAGGCAGAAAGTGGAAGAGCTCATTGAGATGGGATACGTTAGAGAAAGTATGAGTCCATGCGCCGTCCCAGCCCTACTTACGCCCAAGAAGGATGGATCTTGGCGGATGTGTGTGGACAGCAGGGCTATCAACAAGATCACTATCAAGTATAAGTTCCCTATTCCAAGGCTGGATGATATGCTAGACCAACTTGGCGGATCCCGAGTTTTCTCCAAGATTGATCTCAGCAGCGGTTATCATCAGATACGAATTCGATCTGGGGATGAGTGTTGGGGTTTAGTGTCCTATAGACAATTGTTCTAGGATACAAACTTAATGTAAATGAATTGTTCTTTATATCATTTGTTTAATGAGATATATGTTTTATAACTATATAAAGGCAATCCCTTTTAAGCACTAAATAAAGTCTAATAAAAGGAAATCCGTAAGTTTATTTAAAGTGATTATAAAGTGTTCATACAAGCATGAAGTGAGACAAAACTTTATAGTAAATTGATAAACTTAAAACCACCCCAAGTCAAGTGATATGTTTGGGATTGACATATCACTGTTGAGACTTGTATGTGACAATGTCTTCTGTCCGACAGAAAGCTGATCTCACAAGCTTCATATATACAGATATCTGGATAGTTACATAGATCCGATGAAACGTTGTTCATTAGGATTGGGGATCCGATTTGAGATAACAGGATGGGTAGATTCATCCTTGTCATATGTTCATCTCATTGGTATTAATAGGTATAACTAATCCTCAGACTCAAAGGAATATTAATTGGTATTCTGGATTACGGAATGTGATGCTTTGACTCTGGTGTAACACGATCCTTAACAGAGATGACTCTGGGGTGTGAACAGTAGACGTTGGGTATCATAGGAAGTAATTGCGGAGTCGTTATATATTGGATTGAGCATTTATCACTCCCGATAAATGGGAGATACATCCATGGATCGCTTGTGGAAGACTCGACTCTAAATCCTTGCAAGGTGATAGCTTAAGAGTAAGAAATACAGATTTCACTTAATCTATCTTTTTGAGTTGACTCGGCCTGTACAAGTAAAACGAACGTCTCGCTATATGTGACTTGACATCACCCATAGTCATAAGATTCAGTTCAAGGATGTAGTTGATAAAGGATCGAATTATACTGTAACTAATACGGAAAGGTTAACGACAGAATCAACCTGTCTTCTTATAGCTCTAGGGGAATGATTACGGACTTGCTAATCACATACTCTGTACATCATTCCGTTATGCAAAGATTAAATATAATTCTTTGAAAATTAATTTAATAACGTTGCATACGGCTAGAAGCAATAAGAACCTAATGGATCACACATAAGACTTGGAACCTAAAAGAGAGATAGATGTTAATTAATTGATAGAAGCTCAATTGAGCCCAATAAGGCCCATGGACATAAGAGGGTCGAAATTCATGTAGTAATATACATGAATAATTAATTTAATTTTGTTAATCCTAATTAGATTAGGAATATGAATTAAATTAATTAAGAGATAATTAAGTTAGGAGTTTTAATTAGATTAATATACTCCTATTATTATCCGAATGGAATTCCTATTCAGTAACCTAATTCTATCTAACTAGGGATTAGATACAAGAGATTATAAATACCCCTTCCCTTGAGATTTTCGAAATCCAAGCAAGCCAAACCCTACTTGTGATTTTCGAAATTCACCTAGTCCAAGAGAGAGAAAATTCGACACCCCTGGTTCGAGGACGAGATTTCTCTACGGCTTCGTTTGATCAATTGATTTTCATCTATTTCTTTTATCCTTGATCTTGTGTTGATTAGTTAGAGGCAATCTACTTTGGTTGCTATTCAACAGTTGATACTAAATTAATCTTCCCGTGTTTTATTTCGTGTTTGGGAACTCGAAGAAGAAAAACAAATAAAAAGGGAGAAATTCGTTTTACTACTCCTACATCAGGTCAGTTCACGATTTCGCGGATTCCCGGAGATTGAACCGTCGGATCGTCGCGATTTTTGGACAGGAGCTTCTAGACATATTCTTCCACGTTTCCACCGAAGGGATTGTTGTTCGGAGGTCTGGAAGGTATGTTTCGGATAGGGGCAGATTGGTAGACAGTTTCTATCTCTTTTGAAGTTGTGGGCACTTCGTTTGCAACGGTAGATAGAACTTCTAAGAGGTAATTCTTTTTATTCCTCTTTATATGAAATAACGGTTAACGGATCTTGTGGTTTATGGAAATAAGTTAAAATTTTTATATTTCCGCTGCTATACCTTAGCCTAATTTCCAACAGTGGTATCAGAGCCATCGTTAAATCCGTTATTTCATATATGAAAATTTAGAAGTTTTTCAATAGGATTGAATAAATATTTATAGTTAGGATTAATTAACAACTTGTTTTGATTAATTGATTCTAAAGATAAATAAGTTTTAATTAATTGTTAATTAAAAGAGATTATGCGTATGTTCCTAATTATTTTGGTTGATAATCATTATAACGAAATCTATTAGTTTTATAGTTAGATTGATAAAATCAGTTTTATTAATTCTAAAGATAAAACGGAAATCTATAGTAGTTTTTTCTATTTTCTGAAAATCGTTTTAAAACCGTTTTAGAACTAATATATATATATATATATATATTTAAAATCATTTTTTATATTTAAATATATATGTTTTAGAAATTGATAGTTTTCTGTTTTGATTATCGAATGAAAATTTGTTTAAAAGTTTGTTTTACCAATTTGTAAATCAAAATGTTAAATGAATTAAAATCAAAATAATTGGGACGTGCATAATTAAAGTTTTGTATAGTTATATTAATCTAAAGATTAATATAAAAGATACGAAAACTATTAGAAGTAAAATTGGATGAAAGTTAATTGATAAGTTAATGTGATTAATATAAATATTGCATAAGATAGTTATGTAATCAACCAATTAAATTTATTTAATTGAATCTATGCATGCTTGGAGTTATGGACATATTTGGACTCTCTTTAGTCTTTTGGTATTTTTGAAATAGGGCCTGCGAGTTCTGCCTTTCTACTATCTATTGTAATTTCTCCTCTCATCTGATTCCCTTCAATTCAATTGAAGTTTTCTTTAGTAGTATAGAAATTAATATGTAATTTCAAGGCGCTATGGAGAAGACGGAGGACCTAAAGAGAAATATGTAATAGTTAGTATTTCCTTAGGTTTACCCTTTTATTCCGTCTCTGGCTCGACGGAATAATTTAGATGATATGTCTATAACGCCAATGTATGTGAATGTATGTGTCTGATGTATGCTAAAGCAAATCAAGACTAAGTTAGATTATGAGACCTAAAATAAAATCCCTCATTAAAAAGTTAAGTAAATAAACAAGTTATTAAAATCGGTTGCCCCTCCCTAATATTATAATTCAGCCGGCAGTGCTGAGGGCCTTTGGGTTGTTGAGTAAACTCAAGCTCGGGGTCCTTTCGGTAACACCTGAATTATCGAAAATCATTTTTCATGAATATGGGGTAATACTTAAATTAGATTATGATAATTGGATGAGTAAACTCACGTTGTCATAAACTAATGGGTAAGACGGTTGAGATTAATATGAATAGCATATTAGTTACTAATGTGGTTAGTAACCCAATAACCTAGGAATCACATTAAAGATGTGATTGATTACTGATAACATAGAGATATTATCCCAAGGATCAAAAGGGATATTCGCCTTGAGAACGCCGCGTATTAATCCCCAAAGGGGAGCCGGCAGGCGGATCTCCACGGTTCTGCGCAGAGAGATCCGCTGGCGGACCTATGAGGCGAATCTCTTCATTCACCTGATTCGCCACTGTAACGGCTGGCCACCGACTCGGCCATAAAGATCATTAATGAGTTATCAATTAGCTAACCGCCAGGTTAAAGATAACTTGTAACCGCCATTAATGAAGCATTAATGGAGGCTTTCTAGTTGCCTGAAGGTTACGACTTCCTAGCTATATATAGCCTGATTCCCTAGGCTATCAAGGTACACATTCTCACAACCTTTGTCAATTCAGTTTGTTTCCTTGATTCACCTTACTGACTTTGGCATCGGAGCTTCCCCCCGTCGAACCCAACGACGCCCCCACAGGGACGAACGTTGATTAGAATTTCACTACTTATTATCAATTACATGAATCTACCTAATGAATGAGACTAGCTTGTTGAGTAAACTCAAGGCGAAATCTCAGGAGTTAGGATCCTAGCTCACTAAAGGATTTGTGAAATTCTTCGAATTAATATGGAGGCCTATTAATTTGGCAAAATAGTGGGAGCAATCTAAAATAAACTAAAAGGCCTATAATTTTAGATTGATATACTTTAAGCAAATGAATGACATACGTTTACTCTTTCTCACTCTCAGGTTTAATTAAACCCACTCTTATAATCATGACTAAAACCAATCTGCAAAACATTCTTACCGATAACAAATTGAATGGTTCAAACTTCACTGACTGGTTTCGTAACCTCAAAATTGTTTTGAAGTTCGATAAAATAGGGTATGTACTTGATACATCGATACCCCCTCTCCCTGCTGATGATGCTCCCATTGAGGAAATTGATGCTTACCAGAAGCATAAGGCTAATGATGATCATGCCGGATGCATCATACTTGCATCGATGACACCGGAATTACAAAGGCAACATGAGGAAATGGATGCCTATTCCATCATCATGCACCTAAAGGAATTGTTTGGGAAACAAACTAGGTGCGAACGCTACGAGATATCCAAGTTGCTATATCGTAGTAGGATGCAAGAGGGCACATCTGTCATGACACATTGTGTCAAGATGATTGGCTACATTACCAAACTTTCTAGTATTGGATTTGCGATGGATAACGAATTAAGTATAGACTTAATTCTTCAATCCCTCCCAGAAAGTTATTCACAGTTCATTATGAACTATCAGATGAATGACTTGCAAACCTCTCTTGAAGAGCTTGCAAATATGCTCAAGTCAGTTGAGCCCAATATGAAGAAAGACAAAGCCATACCGGCTCTTGTCATTGAGGGATCAAAGAAAAGGAAAGGGAGCTATCCCAATCCTAATTATCCCAAGAAAGGTAAGAAAGCCGTGCCCAACAAAACTAAGGGAAAGGAAGTGAAGAAGCCCAAAGGAGAGTGCCACTTCTGTGGTAAAGACGGGCATTGGAAAAGAAACTGTTGGTGTACCTAGCCTTCCTCAAAAGGGGAAGAAGCCGAGACTTCAACATCTGGTATGTTTTATATTGAAATTTCAAAGTCTGAATCTTTTGGTATTTGATACCGGATGCAGCCTAAGGATATTCCAGGAATATCTAGAAATATTATTTCTATTAGCCGTCTCGTTGACGACGGTTTTCATATTTCAATAGAAGACAAACGTTGCGATTTTTATAGAGATTCGATCTTCTATTTTTCAGGAATATCACAAAATGGGATTTATGTGTTAGATGACAAAATTCCTGTTTTTGCAATTGATACCAAAAGACATAAGCTAGATAATTCAACTTACTTGTGGCATTGTCGTTTAGGCCATATAAACAAGAGACGCATGCTAAAGCTACATTCAGATAGGGTTATAGATCCAATCGATCCCGAATCATTGGAAACATGCAAATCATGTTTAAAAGGTAAAATGACAAAGACACCCTTTAGCAATAAAGGTGAGCGTGTATCAGACACTCTAGGACTCATTCATTCAGATGTATGCGGTCCTATGTCAGTCCAAGCAAGAGGAGGATTCAGATTCTTCATAAGCTTCATAGATGACCATACCCGATATGGTTACATCTACTTGATGAAGCACAAGTCAGAAGCTTTTGAGAAATTCAAATGCTTCAAGACTGAAGTAGAAAATCAATTAGGAAAGAAAATAAAGACGCTTCGATCTGATCGAGGTGGCGAATATCTTTCAGATGATTTTCTGAATTATCTAACTGAATGTGGGATATGCTCACAATGGACACCTCCCTATACACTACAACACAATGGTGTGTCCGAGAGGAGAAACCGTACCCTATTAGATATGGTACGATCCATGATGAGCATTGCCTTACTTCCAAAGACGTTCTGGGGCTATGCCTTAGAAACTGCCCTCTTCACCCTAAATCGAGTACCAACTAAATCCGCTAGTTCCATACCATATGAATTGTTCGTTGGTAGGAAACCCGTGTTTTCATTTATGAGAGTATGGGGTTGTTCAGCCTTTGTCATACGCATTGCGTCCGACAAACTAGATTCGAAATTAATCTTCCCATGTTTTATTTCGTGTTTGGGAACTCGAAGAAGAAAAACAAATAAAAAAGGAGAAATTCATTTTACTACTCCTACATCAGGTCAGTTCACGATTGCGCGGATTCCCGGAGATTGAACCGTCGGATCGTCGCGATTTTTGGACAGGAGCTTCTAGACATATTCTTCCACGTTTCCACCGAAGGGATTCTCGTTTGGAGGTCTGGAAGGTCTGTTTCAGATAGGGGCAGATTGGTAGATAATTTCTATCTCTTTTGAAGTTGTGGGCACTTCGTTTCCAACGGTAGATAGAACTTCTAAGAGGTAATTCTTCTTATCCCTCTTTATATGAAATAACGGTTAACGGATCTTCTGATTTATGGAAATAGGTTAAAATTTTTATATTTCCGCTGCTATACCTTAGCCTAATTTCCAACAATGAGTGGAAGACCGCCTTCAAGACCAGAGATGGATTGTATGAGTGGTTAGTTATGCCATTTGGGATGACTAACGCCCCCAGTACTTTCATGAGGCTGATGAATCAGGTGCTTCGCCCGGTGATTGGAAAATTTATAGTTGTGTATTTTGATGACATCCTGATTCATAGCGAGACCTTGGGGAAGCATGTGGAGCATTTACAGATAGTGTTTGACCTGTTAAGGAAACACCAGCTATACGCCAACACTAAGAAGTGTGATTTCGTCATGGAAAGCCTGGTTTTCCTTGGGTTCGTGGTTAGTGGCGATAGGGTCCAAGTTGATGGGGAGAAGGTCAGAGCCATCCGAGAATGGCCTACTCCAAGGAACGTGGGGGACATCAGGAGCTTTCATGGGCTAGCAACATTTTATCGACGATTCATCAAGAACTTCAGTTCCATAGTGGCCCCGTTGACGGAGTGCTTGAAGAAAGGAAAGGGATTCGCATGGGCGGATGCGCAAGAGAAGAGCTTCGCCCTGATCAAGGAAAAGTTGAGTACAGCGCCCGTGCTGGCGTATCCCAATTGTGATAAACTGTTCGAAGTTGAGTGTGATGCCAGTGGAGTTGGGATTGGTGGTGTCTTGATGCAAGAAAAGCGGCCCATCGCATATTTCAATGAGAAGCTCTGTGAGGCACGGCAAAAGTGGGCAACGTATGATCAAGAGTTTTATGCTGTAGTTAGGGCGTTGAAGGTGTGGGAACATTACTTGGTGGGGAAAGAATTCATCCTCGACACTAACCACCAAGCTCTCAAGTACCTGGGAAGTCAGAAGCAACTTCGAAACTCCATGCATGCCCGGTGGTCCGCCTTCATAGATAAGTTCCCCTATAAGCTTATCCATAAGGCTGGAAAACAGAACAAGGTGGTGGACGCCTTGAGTCGAAGGGTGTCACTAATCAAGACAGTAAACCTGGAGACCGATTGTTTTGAACACATCCGAGGAGAATACTTGGTGGATCCTGATTTTGGCAGTATCTAGGAAAAGTGTCAGCACCAGCATGGGGATGGGGCTTATCACCTGATGGATGAGTATCTCATGCGGGGCAACCAACTTTGCTTACCCTGCACTTCCATCCGCGAGAAGGTTGTTCGTGATCTACATGGCGGATCCCTGGGAGGGCATTTTGGGCGAGACAAGACATATGAAGCAGTGAGTTCCCGTTATTTCTGGCCTAAGATGAGGAGAGATATTGTCTACTTAGTAGAACGATGCTATATTTGCCAGACCGCCAAGGGACGCTCTACAAATGCTGGCTTGCAGCTACCCTTGCCTGTACCAGAAACCATATGGGAGGATCTGTCCATGGATTTTGTCCTAGGGTTACCCAAAACTCAGAGAGGCATAGATTCCATCTTTGTCGTGGTTGATCGGTTTTCAAAGATGGCCCATTTCATACCATGTCGCAAGACTAATGATGCCTCAGCGACTGCTAAGCTATTCTTCAAAAAGATTGTCAGGCTACATGGCGTACCTAAGAGCATTGTCTCGGATCGAGATACGAAGTTCCTCAGTCACTTCTGGCGGACATTGTGGCCTCTGTTTGATACGTCCCTAAAGTTTAGCACCACCGCCCACCCTCAAACAGACGGACATACAGAGGTGGTCAATAGAACTTTGGGAAACTTACTGCGCAGCAAATGTAAGGATAAGCCCAGGATGTGGGATGTGGTTTTAGCCCAAGTTGAGTTCGCTTACAATGGCTCTGTACATTCGAGAACCGGGAGATCCCCATTTGAGGTAGTATACACGAAGACCCCGAATCACGTCCTTGATATAGCCCCTCTTCCTAAAGGAAATGTGACTGCCAACCAGCTGGCCAAGGATTATGTACAGATGCACCAAGAGGTGAGAGAGACTCTTGAGGAGAGAAATCAGAAATTAAAGGCTAAGGCAGATGAGCACCGCAGGGACCTACAGTTTAAAGTTGGGGATGAGGTTATGGTATATTTGGGCAAAGAGAGACTCGCCAACGCCCAAGCAGCAAGCTTCGGCCTAGGAAATACGGGCCATATAAGGTCACCAAGAAGGTCAATGCCAATGCCTATCATATAGCATTGCCGAATTGGCTTGGTAAAATCTCACTAGCGTTCAACATCCGTGACCTTAGCCCGTGGAAGCCGGACGGTCCTTTGGAGTTCAACAAGGACGAATCTGTGCCGAGATCTTTTAAAGAAGGAGAGAATGATGCGAACATCCTAACTGGGATCACTGATCACGCGCGCTCTAGCGGATCCTCAGAACACCACATCCACGGAAGTTGTACCTAGGAGGGCGGATCCCCAGGACATACGAGCAGGGCGGATCTAGGAGTACACAAGGAGGCGTATCAACATCTGACCAGGGGAGGATGTTCAAGCTACTCCTGGGTGGATCTCCAGGTTTACTTCCTCCCGAAGGAATTCACCAACAACCCTGACATTCCGTACCTGTACCGTTGTACTGATTGTCGGGGCGTATTACCTATTTTACCCTTTTGTTGTTAACCTTATTGTAACCCTAGTAGGGGTAGTCCTTGTCCTTTTCTTATCTTTAGGGGGGATGTATTTAAACCCCCATTTTGTAAGGATGAGGTAACTTTTATCAACCCAAAATCATTCTCTTTGAGAACCTAAGGTTTATACCTTGTTATATTGGGATTAACTCCTTCTAGTTTAGCTAGAAAAGAACCTCTTTGTTGGTTTACGATTAAAACCTTCATTTATCGCCTTCAATCTGTATCACTAACCAGGTGAAAATTACTGTATTTTCAGTTGCTCCAGTAATAAATTTTCTCAAGTCCCATAGAAGTAGGCACAAATTGACTGAATATGTAAATATTATATTTTGAATTAGTATATAATTTCCTTTTCACATATTAATTTCTCTAATTACTACGCAATCCATTCTCAATTCCTAACAAAATATAACAAGGTTCTCCAACAATAATGTAAGGTTAAATTTCATCTAAGCATCTCTATATATTATTTCACGAGAGGGCAAAGTCTAGCTTAAGAACTAAGAAGTCACCTTCAAAATAGATAAAAATAAAGGGCACTCTTGTAATTTATGATATGAAAATATATCCAATATAATTAGAAGAATATATAATTTCTACATCAATTCTTTTGGAAATTTTGCAGTCCCTTTGAGGAGTTCCTTTGAGGATGAAGCTTGAGGTATACAAATATCGGTATCAGAAACAACTTCAATTAGTTCGTTTTCAATAGGTACAAAATTTGATTTTTCTTTCGTCTCTTTGCTTTGTCCCCATAGCGCCACATACAATCCAATCACTATCAATGCTCCACCTAATATGCTGTCCTCATTCAAACAAAAATCAAATTATGAATATATGAATACTATGTTATACAGACACTTTTCTTTAGTAGCATTTCTGTATTTCATTTCTGTTTATGAACTAATTAATTATAGAAAACAAGTCCACAAATAGATAATTTTATTACCTTCCCAAATGAAGCATTTCTTGTAGAATCAAAGAAGATGCAATTGCAGTCAGGAGAAGTGTGAGAGGATTAAAACTACTAACAAATACTGGGCCTCTCATGGTTAGACTCATTGCAATAAATACCATCATTAATACCGAAGTCATAATTCCCTACAAATATAAATTCCCAAATTAATCCAATCAATGAATCTCAATTTTGTTAATTACGATTCTAGCTACCGCAACTCATTTTTTTCATTATATAAAATGTCTAATATAAAAATAGAATTAGAATATATCTTAATTTAAAAAGTCTATTAGAATTTTAACATACCGCATAAAAAATAACTAAGAGCTTGAAATTCCATCCTAATTTCCACTGGCTCCAATCCCTCTCCACACAAAGTGCAAATATAACACATTGAACGGAAGACATTAAAGACATCAATGCAGTAGTTGTGTAATGGCGAGGGTATATCTTGCTCAACTTGCCCTAAATCATACATTAAAAACAATTTAAAAAAATCAATATATGAAAATTAAAGTACTAAGATCATAAGGCTTCATATATTTTCTTTCACACCTTAATCAAAATGCGTGGGAATAATTTTTTATATATATACTAAAAATTAAATTTATATAGATTAAAATACTAAATTAATAAAAATGATTAAAATTTAATAAAATACATATAATACAGTTAAATTTTTATCAATGATTTTGGGGATATCTATAGGGATGGGGATCCCCAAGGGACAAAGAGTGCATTCTTCGGCCAGTCTTAATCTATAACTATCTTATTAACTATATACTTAATAAGTGTAATTATACTTCCAAATTGAAAACTCGTAAAATATAAGAGCCTGATTATACCCATTTACAAAAAATATATGCTTAACCAAGTATTTACCTGAACTATCAACCAAAGTGAATAAGTTATGCTACTGCAAAATGCAACGAAACAACCCAGAATTTGATGATTGGCTTTCTGCATTTTATTATTTGGTTTCAAGAGATGAATATTTGTTGACCATATTTTGAGCTCTACACCTTTGTAGAATGTGATAATTATTGTCCCGCTTATTCCTATTAGCATTCCTGATACTTTTGCTTTTCCTGCTCTTGTTTTCAGCCCCAATTTCTCAATCCTATAATATCAATTTATAAACCATTAACACACAAATTAAAAATGTCAAATATAAAAGAATGAATTTAAATGAACTGAAAATAAAAATTAATACCCAAGAATGGCAGAAAAGATTAGAGTGAAACAAGAAACAAGATTAATTATCGCAGAAACATAGGTTGCAGATGTTAAGACCAAGCTTTCCGCCATTAAATTTTGCGTTAAGAATCCCCTAAAAATTAATCATGAAAACCAATTATTATAGAATTTTATTAATTTATTAATAAAAGTACCAATTGCTATGTTATACTAATTACTTACCCAAATAAACTAGTAAGAAAGCCAAACAAAAGTACTTTCCATGTGAATTTTGGCCTGTTCTTCCTGAATATATGAACATAAAACCAGTTTTATCAATCAATAAAAGAAGACACGAGAATTAACATAAAATATGAAACTAATAAATTTATTAAACCTATCGAAAACAAGAGCAAGAGGGACACTAAAAGCAGAGGCAATTATCCAACGGTAAGCAACAAGAACCCTCATGCTTATATCGTCATTTGCAGCTAATTTGTCTAAAATATTCATCCCAGCCCAAATCATTTGAGCTAAAATCATTAGAATAACTGGTTTTAATCCATGCAAAACTTCACCAATACGCCCCATTTGCTTAGTAGAAAGAAAAAAAGAGGAAGTTGCAAGTAATTTTACTCTATCAATTATATATATATATATATATACATGGCGAATGTAATATGCAAGTGTTTATGGTGATCGCATTAATCAAACTTTGTTGACAAAATTTGATGTGCATGTGTAGATTTTTTTATTGCACATTGCAATAGTAATTAATAACTAAGTATTTTATAACTAACATTTTCTTTCCCTTGATGAATTACTTGCATATATACAAACTATCAATTGGAATAGTTAGGTTCTCTTTCTCATTAGAACTCAATTACTTGCATATATACAAATTATTAATTGGAATAGTTAAGCTGTTTATGGAAAAATATTAAAACAAAATTATAACAAATTAATTGGTAGTTAAGTCAAATATGGTTCCACACTTTTAATTATATTGTTGACAAAATTAAAGAGTGACACCACCTATCAATCAATTCACTCACAACAATTTTATTAGAGAATATGTTAACATGTGTTTTTGCTACAAAAGCATATGGACCACAAGATTGATAAAAACCTTAAGATGAGAGTTGAGAACTTGAGATATCCCCACAAGAAAATAAGCCCTTAAAAGTAAGGGTTGAAATACCAATTTGTTGCAATTATATAAAAAAAATTAGAGGCTTATGGTATAGTATTTATAATTTTAAGGTAGTCTTAGGCTGCGTCACTAATCAAAATATTGGACACGTTGTCAAGACTTATAATAAAAAAGATCCATAAGTGCCCGTCGTTATTATGATATTTTAATGAGAGAATAGACTCCCATTATTTACATATAGGATTAATTTCAAATAAAATCTCGTGGTTTTACATTTTTTACATATCGGTACATGTGGTTCATTTTTCTAAATTTAGCCGATAACAATCTCAAAATAAAAAATTTCAAGAATTAAATGATATTTTAAGTAACTTTAATTCTTTAACTTTTTAGGTTTGAGACCATTTATTTGTTGTTTTTTTATGAGAGAAAGTTAATGTTTAGAAAGAGAAAACTCCAAAAATGATAATTTTGAAAAATAAAAAATGTGTTTGCATAGTAAATATGATACTAAACAACTTTAATTCTTAAATTTTTTTATTTTGAGGTCGTTACCGATCAAATTTGGAAAAATGAATTTTTTTGCCAATCACATGTATTGATATAAAATAATGTGAAACCATGGGGTTTTATTTAAAATTAATCCTTACATATCGTAAAAAATAGTGACATTTACTACTAAGAATCCGATCACTATTTCATGATTATACTAACTAAAAATTATATTTAGTGTTATGAACCTGTTATTTTTTTTTTTTTGAAATAAAGCTATTTATTAAGAATCACTGACAGCTTTAACAAGAGTATGAGCTACCATATTCGCTGTTATTATTTCAACCAGAATCAGCTGTTATTATTTGAACAATTAACTTTTTTTTTTTTTAATTATGTTTCAACACAATCATCATAAAAGAAAATAACAAAATTGTTAATATAATGAAATACAAATTAAATAATTAAAACATATGATAAATTCAATAAAATTAACTTTTCAGCCAAAGTACTGAGCAATCAAAACTTTTGAGGAGCCAAAGTACTATGAAAATATCATCTACGTACGTTACGTTTATCCATCTCCTCTTGTTCATGGGTAAGAATGGCTAAGGACGACCATTTTTTGTTGGTTTGCTCAAGTAATATCTACCGGGTGTTTTGCATAACATAATTGATTGTGTGCAGAAAATAAATTAAAGAGTGATGGTAAGGAAAAAAATAGTAGAAAGCTGCGTAAGAGGACACGTGGTTGTTTCGGATCTTAAAGTTACGTTCTTAATTTTTAAATCAAGCCATGTATTATAGAATGATATAAAGGGAAAGAGTCTGAAGCCAATCACAAGCTGACGGATATATAACTATTATCAAAGCCAATCAGGATCTAACATATGTAAAGTACATAAACATTTCAGATACATGATTATAAATAGCCTTGGAATTTAAACCCTAGATACGTCATAATTACACACAATCTACTAACACTTGTTTTCAAGTTATTTTATATTTATAAACTTTTCTGACTTAAGCATCGGAAAGGAAAATGCTGGAATCCGGTCCTTCCTAACAGTTTGTTATTGATTCAGGTGATCAGAAGACATGATTGGAAAAGGACATTCATTATTAAAGACATCATCCGGGACTGATAATACTTCAAGTGTCTGTTGTTATTATAACACTTTAACGAGAGAATAGACGATTAGTATTTACATATGTATTATCATTATAAAAAAAATGATATTTACTACTAGGAATCTAATCGTTATTTCATGAATATACTAACACTAACCATTATATTTAATACTATGAAATCTCATTATTATTTAAACAATTAACGTTTTTTTCTTAATTATGTTTAGGTGACAGTGCTTAGATGCTGCATCACACAATGGGCAAGTTTCTTTCATAATCAATCAATAACAATTAGTCCTAATATTTAATAGTTTGAGTAATCGTTAGGGAATAATGACAATTAAATTGATAATCTATATATAATATAAAACAGTAACGATGGAACTGAGATGTCACTCCCTTCTTTTTTACTGATAAAAAATATAATATAAAATATAATATATTAACTTGAGTTATATTATTATATTTATTTATAAAAAGATTATTTTATCTGTACTATATCTAAGAGTTCTACAGAATTTAAATTAATCCATAAAATCCCTCTAATTCTCTGCATATCTATATCTAAAAGTTCTACATAATTTAAATTAATCCCTAAAATCTCTCTAATTTTCTGTATATCTATATCTAAAAGTTCTGCATAATTTAAATTAATCCCTAAAATCCTTCTAATTCTCTGCATATCTATATTCTATATATAATATAAAACAGTAACGATGGAGCTGAGGTGTCACTTCCTCCTTTTTTACTAATAAAAAATATAATAAAAAATATAATATATTAACTTTAGTTATATTATTATATTTATTTATAAAAAGATTATTTTATCCGTACTATATCTAAGAGTTCTACAGAATTTAAATTAATCTCTAAAATCTCTCTAATTCTCTGCATATCTATATCTAAAAGTTCTACATAATTTAAATTAGTCCCTAAAATCTTTCTATTTCTTTGCATATCTATATATAATATAAAACAGTAACGATGGAGCTGAGGTGTCACTTCCTCCTTTTTTATATCATTAATTGTAATTATTAATTATATTTTTGTTAATATTTATATATTAAGATGAATCCGTGCATCGCACGGGTCAAAAACTAGTTAACATAAATATTAAATCAGAAAAATCCTACGCAAGAATAGATCTGTTCACGGGCTTAGGTACTCGTCCGGCCTGCCCAAACCCGTGTCCCCTAGACCGGGCTTGGACATGAAAATTTATTTTTAGATCTAGGCCCGTTAAAGCCTGCCTCTTTTTTAGGCGGGCTTGAGATTTATAAAAAGGTCAAATACATGAATATCAAAATTAAGTATAAAATTACAACTAAGTCATATCACCAAACTTAATTCTTAAAATATCATTATTCTTTATATATTATGATTTTACACCATAATTTAAAAATTCTAGACTCCAATTCATAAATCATAAACTCTAGAAAATACATTCTAGACTCCTAATTTATAAATTCCAATCCTTAAAATATATTAAAAGTATTGATTTTACTAGTTTGACATAATCCAAAATTATGACTTGAGATAGTTGTAAATAGTTTTTAAAAGATGAATTTTTGTGTAAATTCCTCTTTATAAAAATAGTCCAGGTCATGTCCGGTCCAGCCCGCCTATTAATATTTATTTTTAAGTATAAATTAAATTTTTTATGATTAAAAATTATATTTATGTGGGCTTATATGGGTTGAACTTGAGATTTGATTTTTGAACCCGAACCCAGTCCGGTCCAAGCCTATCTAAATTTACAACGGGCTGGGCTGGACTTGGACTGAGCATTTTTAGATAAAAACCCGATGGATCCGATCCGAACCCGACCCATGAACAGATCTATCCAAGAATATCGATTGCCCAAGCTCCTGAAACCAGCTCCCAACTAAGGGGTATGTGCATCTCCGTTATAAACAAAAGCTGTTCATGGGATAGATTATAAATAAAGTAGCTATTCCTATAAAACTTAAATTTCACCGTTTGGTTGATTTTCTTCTTCTTCCGTTGAACAGCTATTTCATAGAAATTGGATTCCAAAATTGATAGAATATTGATTCCTTAATTTGACCTAGTAATAGTAATAGATATTCAATAACTATTTTTTTCTTTAATTCTAATAAAATTATCTCTCTTATATTGATTATTTGTTTCACATCTTACCTGAAAACGTGAAAAAATAGTTAAAACATGAAAGTGCAAAAAAAACATGAAAAACGGTAAAAAAGGGAAAACTTTGAAAAACATTAAAAGTACAAAAATATTGGTAAAAACAGGGGAAAATGGTAAAACAAAAAAAAACGGTGAAAAAAAAGTGAAAAATGAAAAAAAAAAACTCGAAAAATAGAAAAATGCGAAACGGTAAAAAGTAGGGTGCACACGAAAATCCCTAAAACCGAAAAATCAAACCGAACCCGAACCGAAAATAAGGTTAACCGAAACTGATGGACTAGTGTATGGTTTTTAATTTTAAGAATAGTGGTTAATGGTTACGGTTACGGTTTTTGTATTCCAAAAACTGCGGTTAACCAAAACCGACTGAATATCAATTAAATATTAAAAACATATAAAATATATTTTTTTTATATTTATATATATAATTGTATATCCCACTTGTCAATAACAAAAAAAAAAAATAATAAGAAACACTAATTATTTTTGGTGACTAAGACTCAACTCATACTACCAGTTTGTCACAAATTAGGTAACTAGTGAAATTAATATACCTAAAAAGGGGTTAGTTGGTAAAGAACTGAGAATAATAATTCTAGTCCAAAAAATAAACATAATAATTTGATGTTGTAAATAGTTGTTGTGGGGAAAATTTTAGGACATGTTTGGTTTACCTGTTGTTTGTTATTTGCTGTTACAGTTTGTTGTTTCTTATTGTTGTTGGAAAGTAGAAATTCTCTGCTTAAGACAAATAGTAATTCCCTAACCAAACTAAAACTTTTATTTTTAATATTAAAAGACAAACAAGAGGTGAAAATTAAGTAAACAAAAAAACGCGGCTATGTCCAATCCATAGTCTATAGTCTACACAATGCATGCACGTTTCCCTCTCTACTGTTAATCTCTTCAACTCGTCATTGACCCACCATTACACTTAAAATAAAAAAAAAAATAGGATTCTCTTATTATTTATATTTTTATTTACTAATAGCTAGAAACCGAAATAAAAAGTTAACCGACCAAATTGGTTAACCGATTAGTGGTTAACCAAATTTAGTAGACTAGTGTACAGTTAGTATTTTTAAAAAACAGATTAAATGATTAACCGATCGAATTAATCTTAATAGACCGATTAACCGACCACATACACCCCTAGTAAAAAGTAGAAAATTGTGAAAACGGAAAAACAGTAAAATTGCGAAAACAGGAACAAAGAGTTGGTTAAATATAATATAAAACAACAGGGTAAAGGATTGAATAGAAATTGTAATCAATATATGTAAATTAAGTATTTGAAAGAAGAACTGTTAATATTAAAACTAGCAATCCAATTGATCCAACTGAAGTGAGATAAGCCCAAACGAAATTTAGGAGAAAAAGAAGTTGAAATGAGAAATTTGGAATTATGAAACTAGGCTCCAACAGCGTCAGAAACACAACATTAAGCAAGGGCCCAACGGATTTTGCCCCAAAATGCCTTATGAGAATTTTCGTAAAGGTCTTAGTTAAGACTGTAGGATTCTATTAACCAGAATGAAACTGATTGCTAGTCTATCCGTTTTAAAATAAAAATAAAAAATATAAACCTTACGCAATTCTCTGAACTTATCAATTTTGGTCATTTTGTCCTCTGAACTTACAGGACGACCTATTTACCCCCTCAGTTATTTAAAAATGGTATTAGTAACCCTCTATTTTCATCGTAACGGAAACAAAATGAAATTCCAACATTAGTATAAGTGTTCATGGAAGTATTAGAACCAGCCTGCATATACGTAACCTCATTTGCAGCTTGTTTTAGTAGTGCACAACCCTATATGCAATTTTTACAAGAGAACTTGTGTACTGTCTATACTAACCTCATTTGTAGCTTGTTTTAGTAGTGCACAACCCTTTTTATTATGACCTTGATCCTTGCAATAAGATATGTCATAATTGTTTTCGTTATAATGAAAACAGGGGGTTGCTAATACCAATTTTAAATAGTTAAAATGGCAAATAGGTCATCCTGTAAGTTCAGAGAACAAAATAACTAAAAGTGACAAGTTCAGGGGCTGCGTACGGTTTAAACCTAAAAAAAATAACTTTTTTTTTTTAAAATTTGTTAGTCTACCAGTTTTAGCTATATTATTTTGAAAAATAGGACTTTTGATATGGTTTTCAAAATTTTAAAAGCAAAAATTTAAAACTAGTCCTTATACTTTTGAGGATTTTAATTTAACTTCAAACCATTAACCACCTATAAAGGACTTATTAATTTTTTATTTCCTTAATTATTTATTTTTGGGCTTTTTACTTAAGTCATTTCTTGCCAAATTAGTGAGCAGTGAATATCTAATTCAGTTAAAGATATTTTATTCCTTTAAATGTGTTTGACATTATATTTTTTACAGTTTAAATTAGAGTTTTTACAATTTCTTTATAGTCACATTTGTACTGTTTCGTATGTTAGGGTTAAATAACCACTTTTCAAAATTAAATAGTAAAATTTAAAGATGAATGGTATGAAGTTAAATTAAAATTGTTAAAAGTATATGGACCACTTTTGAGTTTTTGCTTTTAAAATTTTCAAAAGCTTATAAGAAGTCACCATTTTCTTACTTTTTAAAATACTATAGCTGAAATCAATAGGCTAGCTACCGGTTTGAATTGATTTTTTTAGATATTATTAATTTTTATTTTAAAAGTGATAGCTAATCTATCAGTTTCTTTACAATTTGAAACCGGTAGACTAGTTACTAGTTTCACTCAGGTTAGCAGAACCACACAGTGGGTATAATGTTTAACCAGGACCTTTATGAGAATTTATTTCTTACAAGGGCTCCATTATGGGGCAAAATCCGGGTCCAACCTAGTACACTGCTTGATTCTTGAACTTTTTGACGACAGTAGCAGACCAAAATGCGCAATGTCGATTTCATTGATCCACTGGAAAAAGGCCCTATTGTCAGAATATTTCAGGCATTTTCTTAATTTCCGGTTTTACCTTTTTTTGGTGTTTTAGCTTTCCATATTTTTCGCGTTTTTATGTTTTCAAATTTTCCATTTTTTTTACTAGATACTAGGCTCCATTTTTCCTTTTCAAACGTGTTCCAATAAAGAGATATTCTCAAACTTAAACCTCGCTGAATGAGGAGCTATGTATATGGGCAACAAATACCCATGTAATATTACGGGATTAGGAATAATGAAGATAAGGATGGTTGATAGAGTGATACCACACTGAAGAATATGTTCGGTATGTACTAGATTTTAAGAAAAAAAAGATCTATTTAAAAAAAGGGTGTAGTTAGTCGGGAATAAAAAGATCTAAAATTAATGCGGGGTTCTGATGGTAGCAAGCTGGTGCGTTTTTTTATCTTTCAGGGGAAATGATCTTTATAAGGACAAGTAGTTGTTAGGCATGAAGAAAAGAAGAATGAAGTTTGAAATTAATAGTTAAAAGAGGAGATTGTTAGTTTTAACAATTAATTTTCAACAAAAAAAAAAAGTAAAATAAAAGAAAAGTAAAAAAAATGACAACTAAAAAACGTGTTGGTGTTGTGAATTGTCTTATATATTTTAGCAGTGTACATCAGTATGGTTTAAACAACATACTGAACCGAACTTATTGAATTCGGTTTTTTTGATACTTCGGTTCGGTGTCAGTTTTTTTTGGTGCATTTCAGTATTCGGTTCGTGACATGTATAAAAAGCGACGAAAAACATCTGTCGCGATCGTGACCCCTGTCATGATCGTGACAGACAAATTCCATCATCCTTGTCACGAACATGACACCCCGTCTCATTCGTGACAATCATTTTTACTGCAAAAGACATGATTCCTCACCTCTAAGGCATCTCATTTCGTCTGAATAATCATTCTTCTTCACCACTGGCTGTGACTTTTTATCATATCTACATGAAGAGTTATCACTTCAAAAGGACACAATCCTTCATCAACTATAAAAAAGATCCTCATCTCCATTCAATACACAAATTGATAATTACAGAAATTCACAGAGACATTCAGAGATATACTGAACTTATCAAGTTACAATTATTTCTAAGGATTTAATTCCAAGCACTAAAGGAAGCAAGATCGAGAGATACACTTCATCGAGATACACTTCATCGAGATACAAAGACAAGATACAATTGAAGAAGATGAACCAGAGGCTTGACAGCCTTATAGAGACAGTAAAAGGATTCACAATCCCTATGCTCTCATCTGTTATAGTCTTTATTCTCTGGATTCTTTACTTTTGACATATGATCTACATTGTCAATGCTTGTTTATCACGAACCAAATCAATCTAATACAAATTGTTCTATGTTCATCATCTTATTTTATTACTACTTTATGAATATTCTAGGAAAATCCATATAAGCAAGACATATGAATAGTTATCATTTTATGAAGTTAGAAGAAATTCAGTTCATAAAAGGATAATTGTATCACATCGTTTACTTATTCCGTTTTTAATTCTTAATTCTAATTCACTACGATAGGTCGAGGAATTAGAAATATCTATCTAAAAACTGCTAAGTTATTTAATCCTGGATCAAGAGATTTGATTAAATATTTTCTATCTAATACAACTGTAGGAACATTGAGAAGTATTAACAGGTTTATAATTAATAAAACTTTTTATGTATCCCGAGCTATGCACGGAATCAAACCGTAGAAATATAATTTAGATATTATATTATTGACAATAAAACTATTTTACAACTCATTCATTTTCTATAATCAAAAGAAAATGAATTAATAATATAATAATTATTTAACTAGTCAATTGCGTTCTCCGAGGGAACGATATCTTTTTATTACTACAAGCGAAATCGTGCACTTGCAAAACTCGCCTAACAAGTTTTTGGCGCCGTTGACGGGGAACGCCAAAATTGACTTGCTTAAACCATTATTTTATGATTCCAGATTTTGATTTATAGACTCATATAATATTCTTTCCATTTTATAGGTACTAAAGTTCAGTGTTTATGCGTAAAACACAAAGCGCTAAGCAGACACCCGAGCCTTATCAACCTGAGATTGAAAAAAATCTAAAGAAAAAGAAAAGAGCAAGGAAAAATAAAAACAAGAACAAGGAAAAGATGGCAGTACTGCAGAGATTAATGGACTATGCCACGCTAAGACTCATTAGAGTAGCTGATGGAGTAGTACGTCCACCAATTATTGCTTTACAGTTTGAGATTAAGCCATCTTTACTTTAGATGTTACAAAATAGTGTCCAATACTATGGACTACCCAAGGAAAACCCGAACACCCATCTGGCAAGCTTTCTGGAAATTTGTGACAACTTTAAAATAAACAGGGTGACATCATATGATATTAAGCTACGTCTTTTCCCATTTACATTAATAAAAAGACAAAGAAAAAGCTTGGTTGAACTCACTTCCACCAGGAACAATCACCACTTGGGACCAACTAGCCAGGAGTTTTCTATCCAAATTCTTTCCCTTAGCAAAAACAACAAGAATTATAAAAAAGATCACATCATTTACCCAACATGAAGCTTAAACCATTTATGAAGTGTGGGAACGCGTTAAAGAACTTCAGAGGTTCTTCCCACACCATAACCTACCCCAAGAATTACTCATGCAAACCTTTTATAATGGTATTAACCTAACCACTCGAGGAACAATTGATGCCATGACTAGAGGATCATTTATGAAAAAGACTTCTGCTAAAACATTCGATCTATTAGAAGAAATGGCAACAAACAGCAGCATGTGGCCAGTAGAAAGATCACCGGTAACAAATGCTACTGGTACTCCCGCCTCTTCTTCATCCTCCACGGTAAAAGGTATACATGATCTAGACCCGGTTACTCTATTACAAGCACAATTTTCTATTTTGTCTCATAAGATAGACAAATTACACAATGAAGTACAAATCAATCCAATAATTATTGTAATGATTTGGAAGAACAAGTGAATTATGTTCAAAATCGAAATAATTCGTATTCGAATACCTATAACCAGGGATGGAGAAATCATCCTAACTTTGGTTGGACAGAAGGTAATAATTCCAACCAAGAGAGGACAAATAATAATCAAACCAGTGACCCATTAGGAAAGCTTTCTCCGAAGATTGATAAGTTCATTGATGGAATAGGTGGCAAAATCGATCACCAAGACGAAATTTTTTAAAAGGATCGAAAATAAATTCGATCAACTTTTCAAAAATCATTCATCTCCATCCACAACTTAGAAGTACAGATTGGTCAATTAGCAAATGTTAACCCATCTAGAGGTCATGGTGGACTTCCTAGTAATATAGAAAGTAACCCAAAAGAGAAAATGAAAGCTATCCCTCTCAGATTAGGAAAAAATTATATTAATCCTGATGCCACCAGTATTGAGATTGGAATTGTGCAGGAAAAAGAAACTCCCATCCTGCAGGCATCTGCTATACCTGATTGTTTTAGTGATAATTTTGTTAATGCTGCAAAAGAGTCCAATGCTAATACATACAAGCCCAAACCCCCTTTTCCTCAACGTACACGAAATAAATATTATGATAAGCAACTTATTAACTTTCTTCACAAACTGAAAAATATTCATATTAATTTATCATTTATGGATGTTATAACATAGATTCCAAATTATGGCAAGTTTCTGAAAGATTTAATTTCCAAGAAAATAACTTGGGAATGAGCATCTACAATTGCCCTAACGGAAGATTGTAGTTCCATAATTTCGAGTCAAGTACCAACGAAGTTAAAAGACCCAAGATGTTTTACCATACCCTATAAACTAGGAGATGCAGAATTTCCAAGTTGTTTATGTGATTTAGGTGCCAGTATAAACTTGATGCCTTTATCAATATTCAAGAAACTAGGTCTTGAGGAAGATATAAAACGAACGTCTATGGTTTTACAGCTAGCCGAACCAAACTATTAAAAAACCATATGACATCATTGAGGATGTATTAGTTAAAGTTGATAAATTCATTTTTCCTACTGACTTTGTTACATAGATTTTACATATGACGTGAACTATCCTTTAATCTTAGGAAGACCTTTCATGAATACATGAAGGGCATTAGTTGACGTGTCAGAAGGAAAAATAATGTTAAGGATATATGTAGATAAGATTGAATTTGATATGAATAAAGCAATAAGATATCCTATGGAGGATAATGTTTGTATGATGATAAATCTAATAGATGAATGTGTCGATGATTTAATGACCGAGGAAAGTGATGAGATTAGCCCAAAGGTAGAACTGGAAATTGAAGATAAAAATCCTGAACCACTTTTGAGGAATGAAGGATCTATTCCTCCATCAATAGAAAAACCACCCACATTAGAGTTAAAAGAATTGCCTAAGCATTTGAGGTATGCATATTTAGGAGAAGGAAATACTCTACCAATCATAATATCAGACAAATTGAATAAAGACCAAGAGGGTTATTTACTGGAAGTAGTAAAAAGAAGAATTAAGAGTATATGTTGGCAGATTTCTGACCTTAAGGGAATTAGTCCCAATATAGTAATGCATAGAATACATTTGGAAGAAGGACAATTACCTATGGCAGATAGACAAAGAAGGTTAAACCCAGATACGAAAGAAGTAGTAAGAGCAGAGATCACCAAATTACTAGATGCAAGTATTATATTAGATAGTGAATGGGTTAGCCCTATTCATTATGTTCCTAAGAAGGGAGGTATGGTAGTGGTAAGAAATGAGAAAGGTGAACTTATACCAATACAAACCACCACCAGTTGAAGGGTTTGTATAGACTATAAGAAGACAAAGAAGGTTAAACCCAGATACGAAAGAAGTAGTAAGAGCAGAGATCACCAAATTACTAGATGCAAGTATTATATACCCTATATTAGATAGTGAATGAGTTAGCCCTATTCATTATGTTCCTAAGAAGGGAGGTATGGTAGTGGTAAAAAATGAGAAAGGTGAACTTATACCAACACAAACCACCACCAGTTGGAGGGTTTGTATAGACTATAAGAAGCTTAATTCAGCCACTAGGAAAGATCATTTTCCCTTACCTTTTATAGACCAGATGATAAAAAGAATAGCGGGTCATGCTTTGTACTATTTCATGGATGGATATCCTAGATTTTTCCAGATATTTATTTATCCCGATGACCAAGATAAAACAACATTCACATGTCCCTATGGCACATTTGCATATAGGAGAATGCACTTTGGTCTATATAATGCACCTACTACATTTCAAGGATGCATGACTTCCATATTTAGTGATTTCATTGAAGATATCATGGAAGTATTCATGGATGATTTCTCTGTATATGGAGATTCTTTTAATACATGCTTAATGAACTTGGATAAAGTTCTATCTAGATGTGAAGAGACAAAGCTAGTTTTAAATTGGGAGAAATGTCACGTCATGGTAGATGAATGAATTATTTTAGGGCATAAAATATCAAGCAAATGGATAGAAGTAGACATAGCCAAGATAGAACTGATAGAGAAATTACCAGCACCTACAACTATAAAAGGTATCAGATCATTTCTAGGCCATGCTGGTTTTTACAGAAGATTCATTAAGAATTTTTCAGTAATTGCTAAACCTCTTACCAACCTGTTAGTTAAGGATAATCCATTTAACTTTAATGAGGAATGTTTAAAGGCTTTTAATATACTTAAAACAACCTTAATTAGTGAACCAATAATCACTAAACCAGATTGGGATCAACCATTTGAAATTATGTGTGATGTAAGTGACCTTGTTGTAGGATGTGTATTAGGGCAGATGAAGGATAAGAAATTGCATGTTATATATTATGCAAGTCATACATTGCCAGGAGCTCAGTTAAATTATACAACAGCTGAGAAAGAAATGTTAGCTATCGTATTTGCATGTGATAAATTTAGGTCATATCCGTTAGGATTAAAAGTGATAATGTATACTGATCATGCTGCTTTGAGATATTTGTTCTCAAAGAAAGATGCAAAACCTCATCTCATTCGATGGGTTCTTTTGTTACAAGAATTTGATATCGAAATACGAGATAAGAAGGGTGTTGAAAATGTTGAAGTGGGCCATCTCTATAGACTTGAAGATGAGTATGGACCATTAGGGGAAACATCTAGAATTAATGATAACTTTGCTGATGAAAATCTTATGAAAGTTAACTGTTTTATAGTGCCATGGTATGCAGATTTTGCTAACTATCATGCAACAAATATCATCCCCCTGATTTAACATATCATCAAAATAAAAAAATTCTCAGATGTTAAGCAATATCTATAGGATGATCCCTACATGTTCAAAGTATGCGGGGATGGTATAATCAAGAGATGTGTAAATGAATATGAAATGAATGTGATAATCAATGATTGTCATGGCAGCCCTTATGGAGGACATAATTGGGCTACTAAGACCGCAACCAAGATACTTGACAGCGGATTCTTTTGGCCAACTTTGTTTAAGGATGTTCGTCCTCATATCACTCATTTTGATAGATGCCAACGTACTGGTAATCTAGGGAAGAGAGATGAAATGCCATTAAGATCCATCTTGGAAGTAGAACTATTTGGTGTGTGGGGTATATTCCCTACATCATTTGGAAATACCTACATTTTAGTTGCAGTAGACTATGCGTCTAAATGGGTAGAAGCAATTATCGCACCCACAAATGATGCAAAAGTAGGAGTAAGATTCCTGAAAAAGCTTTTTAGCAGATTTAGAGTTCCAAGAGCTATAATTAGTGATGGAGGAATGCATTTTATAAATAAATCTTTTGAATCTCTTATGAAAAAATACAGGATACACCATCGTGTCTCTACCCCTTATCATCCACAAACAAGTGGACAAGTTGAGATTTTTAATAGAGAAATAAAATGGATTTTGGAGAAAATAGTATCATCTTCCAAAAAAGATTAGTCTGTTAAGCTTGATGATGCGTTATGGGCATACCGTACTGCATTCAAAACTCCTATAGCAATGACGCCATATCATTTAGTTTATGGTAAGGCATATCATTTACCTGTAGAGTTAGAACATAAAGCTTACTGGGCAATCAAAGCTTTGAATTATGATCCGTAGAGTGCAAGAAAGAAGAGATGTCTGCAGTTAAGTGAATTAGATGAATTTTGTTATCTATCATATGAAAACGCTAAGTTATATAAAGAGTGGGTTAAAGGATGACATGATTCCCGTTTGAAACCCAAAATGTTCAAGATAGGTGATCAATGTCTTACTTTTTAATTCCCGCCTAAGATTATTCCCTGGAAAGTCAAAATCCAGATGACAGGACCATATGAGGTGAATAATGTCTTCAATAACGGAGCATTAGAACTTAAGAATCTTAAGTGAGAATTATTTAAAGTAAATGGACATCGTTGTAAGGTCTACTATGAGACCAATGAAGGACCATTTGACAGTACTATCAAGTATCTGTCCAATCCTTGAATTTATCTTTTCTTACATATATTTACACATTATTTATTTATGTTTTTATAGTATTTGTTTTAAGGGAAGTCACTAGGACACGCCATTCTTTATTTAACATTTGCATTTTAGAGTTTTTTTTCCCAGATAATATAGGTTATTTACAAAGCTTGATTACGAAGGTCATAAGTGAAGACAAATGAACAAAGACATAAAATATGTCTCAAAAGAGTGAAACATTGCACAAAATGAGGTGTCACATTCGTGACCAAGCAGTCACGTTCTTGACAGAGGATTTTAAGGATGGACAATTGAAGTTAGGGCAAGGATTAAAGAAAAAAGCGGTGTCACAATCGTGACCCATATCACAATCGTGACAGAAGAAATTGCAAAAAAAAAAGAGAAAGAGTTGTAGCCATCACGAACGTGACAGTTAAAATCCGACTATATAGGTAAAAAAAGGCTTAATACACATCCAACCCCCTTAAGTTGCACCATTTGGTCATTTTACCCCCCCAGGTTAGGGGACTTCCCTTTTACCCCCATCAACTCTAGTATAAGTGGTACTATGTGCCCCAATTTTGCTAAAATTAGCAGACAAAGTAATGATTGTGTTACACGCTCTTGCCCAATTGAATTTTCGTAGGACACGTGGCAAGGTGTGAGTCAATTTTTTAACATGTCAGCTTTTTAGTAAATAGACAAAAATACCCTTAATGACTCCTCAGTACTCCTACCTTTTACTTCATCTCATTCTAGACATAAACTAATTTCTTCACCACCCTAAATCGATTACTTCAAACGATCATTTCATAGAAGAATATCTGTTTAGTGTTCGACTGTGAGTGAAGTTAATGAAGGGCTAGGGTTCGATTGTGAGTGAAGTTAACGACTCAAAGGACATATCATCTTGAGGTTAGTGTTTTAAAATGTTACTCTTTTAGTTTGATTGATATATATATATATATATATATATATATATATATATATATATGTATAGAAGGTTGTAATGTGTAGGTATTTTTTGTGATATTGCTTGAATATAAGGGGGGAATATATTTCGATAAAGAAAGTGTACCCAACATGTGCAACACTATAACTTTTTCAGAAAAGAATCCTTTTTATAATAATATTAGTTGTTTGAATATGGTGTGAGAATCTTATGTCATGTATCTATTGCTTTTTTGTGTATTTGTCAGTTTTGAAGGAATGGGTGATTGTAAAGTTATCCTGATATTGCATCATGGTGGGAGGCTAGTCAATACAGTAGATGGATTGATATATGATGGTGGTACACTACATGGGAAAGAGGATGTTGATATTGATAAACTGAGCTGGATGGAAATTCTGTGGCTTATTAGGGGTTTAGGCTATATTCATTGTGGGTCTATGGTGTTTAGAAATTTTGAGTCTAGTAATTTAGTGAGGATAAGCAATGGCTAGGATGTATTAAACATGGTTAGTGGTAGAGGGGAAGAGAGATATATTGACTTATTTGTGGACAAAACAGAAGTTGCAAAAGAAAAAGGGGCCCATATGTCAGAGGATGTTGCCATCGTGGCAAATATGTGCATAAATACTTTACCTAATTCCCCTGAAGCTTTAAATAAAGAAATAACAGTAGATAGACCTGAGGCTGTAGAAGAAGTTAATGTTGAGCAAAATGAGGTAATTGATGAATTGGGATTAGAAGCAACTTCAGAAGATGGAATAGGGGAGGGTGAATTAGGGGAGGATGAATTAGGGGATGAAGACTCTAGGGAGGATGATTCAGGGGAGGATAAGAATTACATTGAGCCTAATGAGGACTCTCAAGGTAGTGACTTTGATGAGGAGCTAGCATAAGTTAGAGTAGATATTCAAAGGGAGAAGAGGGACAGATCTAACAAAAAAAGGCCTTCAGCTGCAGAAGAAGTTCATTTAGGCCCTTTAGGCACAGATAAGGGTCTAGATGGTAAGGATTATGTTCCTAAAAAAGATAGGGAAGGGCTATTGGCTGGTGATGAGGATTACATTAGAAGTTTAGATTTAGATAGCTTTGATTATGGATCTGAAGATGATGATGGTCCAAGAAGGAGGAGAACTAGAAGAGTTCATGTTCATTATGACCCAACCACTAAGAGCCTTCTAATTGAATTGGCTATGGTCTTTAAACATGCTGATGAGTTTAGAGAGGTAATAAGAAATTTTTCTGTCAAGAGGGAAGCCAAGTTAAAGATTAAACCCAATGACTTTCATAAGGTTAGAGCAAGATGTCATAATTGCACTTGGCATTTGTATGGTAGTCTAGATAAGAGAACACATGATTTTATAGTTAGAACATATATTCCTTCACACACATGCTTTAAGACAAATAGGAATAGACACTGTAATTCCAAGTACATTGCCCAGTACTTTAGAGAAAAATTTTTGGACAACCCGAATATATGGATTTGGAGATTACAAGAGATGGTGAAGCAAAAGCATGAAGTGTTTATAGGGAAGACAGTGTGCAGGAGAGCAAAGTTGAAGGTTATACAGGAATTGATTGGTGATTACAAGCTGGAATTCAGTAAGCTTTATGACTATAGGGATGAGATACTGAGTTCCAATCCTGGTTCAACATGTACTGTGCTAGTAGACATCAAAGATATACCTCAAAGACATATATTTAGAGGTTTTTATGTATGCTTTAAAGCAATGAAATAGGGTTTTTAAACAAGGATGCAAGAGGTTTCTTGGTATGGATGGGTGTTTCCTTAAGGGAATATGCAAAGGAGAGCTATTATCTGTCATTACCAAAGATGGTAATAACCAGATGTACCCTATAGCATGGGCTGTAGTTGACACTGAAACAAAGGAGACTTGGAAGTGGTTTCTGAGGCTAGTGAAAGAGGACTTGGACCTGGATGAAGGGGCATGATTTACCCTTATCACTGACTGCCAAAAAGTATGCTTCTATCTCTTTAAGTGTTTTATTAACATAAATTTGCTTGACTGTTGGTGAATTATTTATGTGATGGCTATTTTACTCGTTCATATAGGGCTTGATTCCTTCCATTAAGGAGGTGTTGCCAGATGTGGAACACAGAATGTGTGCAATACACATCTTGGCTAACTGGTCCAAAACATGGAGGGGAGTTGATAAATGACACTGGTTTTGGAAGATTTGCAAGTCCTCATTTGAAGCTCAATTAAGGGACAACTTGCAAGAACTATATAAGATTGGAGGTAAAAAATGTGTAGAGGATTTACTTGATTACAATAGATTTAGGTGCTGTAGAGTTTACTTTCCTATTGGTAATAAATGTGATGTCATTGATACTAACATATCTGAGACATTCAATTCTTGGATTCTAGCTACTAGACACAAGACCATCATAACCATGCTAGAAGAGATTAGGGTGATGTTCATGCAGAGACATATAGAAATGAGAGATTTTGTTGAAAAGTGGAAAACTCCTATATATCCAATGGCAATGAGTACATTAAATGCCAATGCAAGTGCTGCAATGAGATGCAGGATTGGAATGGGGATGATGGCTATGAGGTAATTGATGATGAGTATAAGCATATTGTGAAACTTGAAAAAAGGGACTTGTACTTGCAGATCTTGGGGATGAAGGGGATTTCATGCCCCTTTGCCATTGCTGCTTTCCATAATGGTGACAAAATTCCAATGGATTATCTCAGCAAGTGGTATGGGATTGAGAAGTACAAAATTACATATTACCATTATATTCAGCCCGTCTTGAATATGAAAATGTGGCCAATGAGCTCATATCCTCCAATTGAGCCCCCAAAGATTAAGATTATGCCTGGCAGACCCAAGAAGAACAGAAGAAAAGACAGGGATGAGGTGAAAAAGATTGGTAAACTTTCTAAGAAAGGAGCAACTATGAGGTGTTCCCATTGCAAGAACATGGGACAACAAAAAAGGTTGTGCACTTCGTAAACAGGGAGAACCAGTTGTTGCTGAACCTACAACATCAAACCAGGTGATTCTATTATTTTCATTTACACAACAAATAATAATGTTTACAATTGTGTGACTAATTCAAATTATTTACTAGATGCCAAAGCCACAAAGGAAACAAAGGCTTCCAAAAGCTACTGCAACTGTAACTGCTAATCACCAGAAGATGCCACTAGAACATCAAATTGCTAAAAAACCAAGAATGTCAGGAGTTCGAATTTTTATTTCAGAAAGGACAGGATGGACATGTGCTCAGGTAAGGCATCCATATATTTTAGCATTTGTTGAATGGTAATGCTTAGTGGTTTGTTGGCTGTTATTGTCTTGCTAGAATCTAAGAGGTGAACAAACTGTTATATCCATTGGTGCACAAAAGTTCAAAAATGCCGCAGAAGTAACAGGAGACATTGGATTTGAAACAAGAAATCTCAAATTCAAAGGCAAAGAAGTCATGTACACTCGAGAGGATAACGTGTATAAAAGGACTAGAAATGTACCAGTAGCAACAACTTCAAGAGCAACAGTAACAAAATGTGCTTTTGGATCAGCAACAACAACAAATCATCTTGCTGCAACTAACCCATCTTCTCAACCATCAAATTCCCCCATTAGACATCCAACAACAAGAAAAACTACTTCACAGCCTAATGTTGTTAAATGGATGCCTTTATTAGGCCTTTGTAATTGAACATGTAATATGGTAGTTTGTTTTTCAGCATGTGTTGTGCTCCCTATACAGGTTGAGCTTCTATCTCTTTTGGTTTTTTGGACAAATTTGTATGGCAATATGCTCCCTATGTAGGTTGAGCTTCTATCTCTTAGCTCCACCATTAGTATGATATTGTCCGCCTTGGGCCAAGCCCGCACGGATTTGTTTTTGGGTTCCTTCCCAAAAGGTCTCATACTAATGTAGTTGGTGGACTTCTTTATAAACTATGCATCTCCCTTGTATCTTTCCGATGTGGGACTTGGGATGTATACCCAACATGTTTTTGACAAATGATCTGGTTGCTGCTTCATACTGATTTTCTAATTTCTTACAAATGATCTGATTTCTTACAAAATTTAGGAGCCCATTATTTCAGAGTTATTGGATGCATCATGATGTGTAAAACAAAAATTCATTATATTTTGTGCAGAACAAAAGGATGCCTAATTTAATTCCTGTTGTGTTTCGAACTGCTCGTGGGGATTCGATGCGCGGCAGGGATGTTATGGCTAAACATGGTTGCTGGTCTTTGCTCAAAGCTGGTCTTTTCTAGTCTTTAATTTGGTTATATGATTTTTTTTTGGAAACTGTTGATTTATTGGGCATGTCGGTTGGGTTTGGTATTTAGGTAGTGCGATGAACATATTTGGCTTTTGCTTGAACTAAGGTCATTAATTTCAAAATCTGTTTGTTGAAGTTTTGGTTAGCTCAGAATATAATGGTTTGAACAGATAAATGAGATAACAGTTTGCTTCTTGTGTTAACTGTCACCAATTCTATAAAATACAGAAGGTGAGATAACAGTATGGGTTTCTTGTGTTAATTGTCACCAATTCAATTTATGCAGATAGGTGAGATAACAGTTTGCTTCTTATTTCAACCATATGGTGAGGTTCCTTGAATAAGAGTGTAGATAAATCAAACGATGAACTCAATTTATGCAAATGCCTGAAGCATCGCCACCAATGATGAACTCAAGGATGGATGAGAACTGTCAAACTCCTCCGAGAAGGAACCAAGCCTCTTTCCTTTCTGCTTTGGACAGATAGCTTAGCTAACTTTCTAGCTTGGTTTGGTTGTTTTCATTTGTGTGTGTGAAATCAAATCAAATCAATTGTTTTTTTTGTATCAATCTGTATAGTATAGCTCTTGTTTTGTTTATGAAATCATACACATGTAAATAACCAAAAGTATTTATTCAATTCTCCATTCTTTTATTTCAAACTTCAATCTGTAGATTAGATACTCTTTCCCATTGAAAATGGTACATGTTAGTTATTTGAGATGCTGGACCCTGGATATAAGCTACAAATCTTATATCAAAATGATTTATCTACAATTCTATAAAATACAGTATGAATTTGCAGACAAATTAAGCAAAAAAAACCCAATCCAACCATACATTATTGATAATTACATTACATACATAACCAATACATGTCTATAAATCACATTACTCCTGACCCTAACTCATTAACATTACTCCTATGACAAACCCCAATATAAAATACAGTATGAATTTCAGCCATTCTCTTTTCAACAGACTAACTTTCATCTTCTTTCCTTTTTTCACACCAAATTTTTCATCATCATCTTGTTTCATCCTTTTCTGTATCCCCATGTTGTAGTTACTCACTGGTTGATCAAATCACCTAAAAAATCCACAAAAATCATCACACCCATAGTTTGGGCATCCATAGAATCTTCTACCACGATATGGAGGTTTCCAGCAAACTTTGATAAAAGCAACTTCACCACAGTGGCAAAATTGATCATTTTCCATCACTGATTGAGGAGGAAGAAGAAGCAACACTTTGAACGAGGAAGAAGCAGACTGAGGGGAAGATGCAATTGCTAACGAAGAAGACCCACAAGTTAACGAGGAAGAAGAAGAAAGAGACGGATTGGAGAAGTTAAAGACAACGCAGAAGAAGAAGTTAAAGAGGAGGAAGAAGAAAGAGATGGATTGGAGAAGTTAACGAAAACGAAGAAGTAGAAGTTAACGAGGAAGAAGATCCATGAACGATAGATGAAGGTGAAGACCCAAAATTTTAGGGATTTCAATCTCTAAGTAATTTGGGGATTTTTTTTATATAGATCCCATTATTTTACCGTTGGAACAGGGCAAGTTAATCACCCACGCGCCCTCTTGTGTTGTTTCCCCAACACAATTAAAGTGAATGCCACATAGTACCAGTTATACTAGAGTTAAGGGGGTAAAAGGGAAGTCCCCTAACCTGGGGGGGGGGGGGGGGGGTAAAATGACCAAATGGTGCAACTTAAGGGGATTGGGTGTGTACTAACCCATCAAGAAAATCAAAAATTTGATTTTCCTTACACCTTTTCCTATTCCTAGTCAACTTCAATCCATCATAACTGTTGGTCCCGTATAACGTGACAAGGTTAGTTCCAAGGGGGGGATAGGAACTATTTAAAATTTTGTCCATTAAGGCTGACTTCTTTTCTTTAAGAAAATGTTTACACAACGGCGCTAAGTAGTTTTAAGACACAAGCTTAGTCAACTGGTGACTAAGTTTGTTTCTTTCCCTGAGTCAAGAGATAGCACTTAAGTCTATTCCTGAATTCAGCTTCTTAGTGCACTCAACTCAGCGTGAGTTCGTTACTTAGTCAGTTTTATAGCAAGCAATATATAAAGGAGTTTAAAGGTTAGAAATATGTTACTCAGCAGACATATCCTGGTTCGGCCTTGATGGGCGTAGTCTAGCATAGTGTAGAGCTTTTCTAATGACGACTTAAATGTGTATTGCGATGAATGTTCTACTAGTGTGGATGTGATCTCTCTAATGCTCTAACTCTACTAGACGCAACGACTACTTAGGGGCAAGTGTACCCCATCGTATCAAGTAATAATCCGGTTAAGACCGGGTATCGAATCCACGGGATTTATAATTACAAATATTAGACGACTCGGTTTCGTATGTTATTTAAGCGGTAATTACTTTGGGGTTAAGTAAGACACAACTACACACTATTCCTCACTATTGGCGACACAGATTTATGTAGCTAAAACTCTATGAAGTGGGATGAATATGATAAGTTATAACCATGATAAATAATGACTCTAAATGTATACGGATAATAGTTTACTCTTGCAAAGACGACCAAGTGTAGTAGAACTGACCCGTGAAGTACTTAGACTACGTGATTCCTAGTCAAGGCGTGTCTAATGCGGGGGAATTAGAAACTAGGGACCGTAAGTTTCGTGGCTTGTCAATTCCTACGGTTTCCAGTTTGTCACTTCCGATAAGGCAACACCTATATAACTCCCTAAAGATAGCCCGAATGGCGGCGGTAATCGCGTTCTCCTACACAATAATCAATTATCAATATCAAAACAAGCAATAAACATTAACACATAAAGGGAAATAGAGATTATAAATCATAAATTATAAATATGGAAAGTGATTTGATGAAATACAACCAAGCCAAGTACATAGGAAGAGTTCAAGCTAATTAGCAAGTAAAAAGGGAGAATCCGCCCTTGGAACTAGCTAACTGGACTCAAAGCCATCTCCTAGGTCGTGGAGGTGGAACTCTCGAGCTTGGGGACGAATGGTGGAACGTCAATGGAATGCCGGAACAACGAACAAGCTCTCGAGGGGGAGAGTTTAACTTACAAAATCTGAATCTAAATTACAAGGAAAGAAAAGAGTATAGTGTAGCTCTCTAGTATGTAGTTGGTGTCAAATGAAGTTCAAGAGCTTCTTATTTATAGATATCAAGCAAGGGCAAGTTTGTAATTTCACAAAGCACAAGTATGGAGCAACATTATTTGGTGCAGAAATCCCATGATACGCCCTGCGTAAATTGGTCTATGCCCCGCGTAAATGCCCATTCCGTCAGAAATCTCCTGCATGTGGACCAATTCGTTGTCTTGTTGTCTCAAGCACGCCCTGCGTAAAGGATTGTACGCCCCGCGTGTTTGAGTCTCTGGAGTTTTATTGCTTGAATTGGTGCTTTTACGCCGTGCGTAGCTAAAGTACGCCCCGCGTAAAAGAGTCTCTGATCTTTTTATGTTGAAGAACTGCCTTTTACGCCCCGCGTATATGGTGGTACGCCCCACGTAAGGAGAGTTGACTCTGGGAGACAATGCAGTCTGACTTTCAGGATTAGGCCAATTATTGCCGACATGTGTCATACGCCCCGCGTAGAGTGGCATACGCCCCGCGTATGCTGAGTCAGTTCCACATGGCTTCTGCGGATAAGGCAATCATTACCGACACCATGTTTCACGCCCCACGTAGGGGATTATACGCCCCGCGTATGGAGTGGATTTTTGCTCCTTTCTCGTACCTGAAATACAAATCTTGAGAGCCGAGTTAGCTTGACGTTTTTATTTCCTAAACTAATAAAAAATGAGGAAAATAAACTGAAAGTATGAGATTTATTTTTATTTCTTTATTTTATCAAAAACACTTTATTTTTGTAATTAAACTTATTTATTTTATCCAAAATCAACCCGTAAATCACGCTAAAAGATAGGGGTAAAATACCCCTATCAAACCTCCTCGGACTTTAAATTTTTACTTGTCCTCAAGTAAAAGAAATCGAAAGACAAGGGATTGAGAAAATTAAGAAACAAACCGAATGTTGGTTTTTGATAGGGGCGTTTCGTCCCTATCTTTTAGCGTGATTTACGGTTTAATTTTAGAAGAAATAAATAAGTTTAATTACAAAAATAGAGTGTTTTAATAAAATAACAAAATAAAAATAAATTCCTTACTTTCGGTTAATTTCCTTTATTTTTAGTTGAATTTAGAGAATAAAACGTCAAGCTAACTCGGCTCTCAAGATTTGTATTTCAGGTACGAGGAAGGAGTGAAAATCTACTCAAATACGCGGGGCGTATCATCATTTACGCGGGGCGTATCGTCATTTACGCGGGGCGTAAAACATGGTGTCAGAAATAATTGCCTTATCCACAGGCACCATGTGGAAATGACTCAGCATACGCGGGGCGTATGACACCTTACGTGGGGCGTATGACACATGTCGGAAATGATTGGCCTAATCCTGAAAGTCAGACTGCATTGTCTCTCGGAGTCAACTCTCCATACGCGGGGCGTATCATCCTTTACGCGGGGCGTATCGTCATTTACGCGGGGCGTAAAAGCACCAATTCAAGCAGTAAAACTTCAGAGACTCATTTACGCGGGGCGTACTTCAGACTACACAGGGCGTATTTGAGACAATTAGACATAGAATTGGTCCACATGCAGGAGATTTCTGATGGAATGGGCATATACGCGGGGCGTGTATCACCATACGCGGGGCGTATTATGGGATTTCTGCACCAAATAATGTTGCTCCATACTTGTACCTTGTGAAGTTACAATTCTACCCCTAGCTTGATGTATAAATAAGAGTGACTAGAACTCATTTAGGCACCTTCTACCTTCTATCTTCTACCTCTTTGTATAGTTTTGGTTTTAGATTCGGTTTATGTAATAAAACTCTCCCACCTCGAGAGCTTGTTCAGTTATTCCGGCGTTCCATCAAAGTTCCGCTCCATCATTCATCACCAAGCTCGAGAGTTCCACCTCCGAGTCCTAAGAGACGGCATTGAGTCCGGTTAGCTTGTTCTGAGGGCCAATTCTTCCCTCTTCACTTGCTAACTAGCTTACACTCTTCCTATGTACTAGGCTTGGTTGTATTCCTCATTTATGCTTTCCATATTTATAATATATGATTTGCAATTTCCGTTTCTATATACATGTTGATGTTTATTGCTTGTTTTGATACTCATAATTGACAATTGTGTAGGGGAACGCGATTTCCGACGCCATTCGGGCTATCTTTAGGGATTCATATAGGTGTTGCCTTACCGGAAGTGACAAACCGGAAACCGTAGGAATTGACACACCACGGAACTTACGGGCCCTAGTTTCTGGTCCCCAGCATTAGACACGCCTTGACTAGGAACCACGTAGTCTAAGCACTTCACGGGTCGGTCGAACTACACGTAGTCGTCTTTGCAAGAGTAAACCGTCAACCGAATATATTCGGAGTTATTGCATATTATATTTATAACTTATCGTCACCCATATCACTCCGTGGAGTTTTCCATTACATAAATCTGTGTCACCAATAGGTTAGGAGTAGTTTGTAGTTGTGTCTTACTTTACCCCAAAGTAATCACCGCTTAAATAACATATGAAACCGAGTCGTCTAATACTTGTAATTATAAATCCCGTGGATTCGATACCCGGTCTTAACCGGATTATTACTTGATACGACGGGGTACACTTTCCCCTAAGTAGTCGTAGCGTCTAAGTAGAGTCAAGAGCAATTTATAAAGACCACATCCATAGACATAACACATTCACCCCAATACACATTTAATCGTCGTAAGAGAAACTCTACCACTAGGCGTCGCGCTATCAAGTTTTTGGCGCCGTTGTCGGGGATTTATAATTTCCTACAATATTAGACAAAAACGTTTTATTGTTAGTTTAAGCATTTGTAAATATCATTTTCTTTTTGTGAATAATTTATTTTGTTTCGTACTAATAATCTTTTCCATGGTATTATAGTTGTCATCTGTGGGACGATCTCATGGGTGACGAATGTTCGCACCAACAATCGTCCTCGCAATTCGATGTGGTAATCTCTATGCTTAAAGATATTCAAGTGAGATTATCTAACAATGAGGCATATTGCAGGGATTTGGGCAATCAAATCACTAGATTGACGTCTCGTCTCGATTCAACCGCGGACGAATCAATTCGAGACACCAATCCGGGTGATCAAGTTGTAGGGGTCGAGTTAATTGAGCCCTCTCAAGAGGAGTCCCCAAGTCATGTAGGATGTCTCAACTGCGAGGAGCCGGAAATCCTAATCGATAAGCCGGTTGTGTGCGGGCCCATGGAAATAAATCCAAAGCTAGAAGAGTTTGAGGTTCCTTCTACCTCGGAATATTTCACTCTTTTTGAGCTACCCAAGGAGTCAAAGAGGGAGCAAACTAAACTCTTCAATAATTTCTTTAAATGTAGGTTTTGGTTTTCATTAAAATTCTTTGAATCTAACAATCCGTTTTGTAGGTACGGATTGTTCATTCAGGAATTTGCATTTGTAACGCGAGAGGAAGCATACACCTAGGAGGAAATGCTAAGTCGAGCTCACCGACTATAACGTAGCGCTTCTTGGGAGGCAACCCAAGCTCGAATAAGGGAGTTTTCTTTCCCAACTTTTATTTTCCGCATGTTATTTCTTTAAAAAAAAAAATCCCACTTTATCCAAAGGAGAATAAGCCATGCGGGGCGTACACACCTATACACCCCGCGCACAGTACTTGTCGCTTTTGTTTTTGCGTGAGTTAATAACGTTCACGCAGGGCGTATCCCTTTTACGCCCCGCGTGCCCCACCTTATCCCAGATAAAATGGCCCAGAGCTCAGAACACGCAGGGCGTCCCTCTACGTGCGCCCCGCGTATTTGAGTCTCTGGCCAAAAATGGCTAAAAGTGCACCTCCTACGCGGGGCGCCCCTTTGGACACGCCTCGCGTAGGACCTAACTCTAAGAGTCCTATTTTGTCCTTCTTTATTTTTATTTTTGTTTTGTTTTCTTTTTGCGACGCTCTTGGAACATGCGTCATTTTAAATAACGTGGAGGGATGTGCAACCCCGCACTTTTAGTTTGGTTTGCACTAACAAAAACAAAAATAAAAATAAAATAAACAACAAAATAATTAAACTAATTTATTTACTCTTTTAAAATTTTCCCGACACGTTACCCCTCCTTCGGAAATTAATTAAAGTTCCGTTATTTGTCGTCAAAAATAAAAGACGTCGACACAAGGGGATGATCTAATTAAGAAATTTTAGTCTTGGTTTTGAAATTAGGGAATTTATGCAAAGCTTAGGTTAGTACTAAACTAAGGCATTGAGTCTTAACCCAAATGTTATCTCCATAATGAACTTTGAAAAGGCAATAAAAACGGGATAGTTGAGAATTTAGCGAAGACTTGATAGTACACAATTTAAACCCGAATCTTTGTGAGGTATTTTTGAGCCTAAAAGAGTTCGTACGAGAACTCTATTTTCTTTCACAACTTTTCGAGGGATTTGACTTTACTCGACTCATAGAATTTGCATCTAATACCGGGTTAAGTACACTTATTTTTGGTAAAAAGACAATAGATGATAAACTGAACCCACTTAGGCTAATTTTTCTTAATTTATTTTTGTCGTTTTCATTTACCACTAGGAAACCCCTTCGAGCCTATTAACCAACTTTTTTGTTAATACCCCTTTTTTAACATTTAACCCTTTTTCCTCTTGTTCAAATACCGACATAATCAAGTTGCACCTGAATTACTCGAAATAAGTCATGGCCTTAACAATTGAGCATCATAAGTTTTCAAAATATTGTTTTTGTGCCTCTATCAAAACAAAGGATACGATAAAAATAAAAAGACATTCTCAAGCTCCGTCCGAGCAATTTTGAAGTATATTTTGTGAAATTCGCCAAGGCTGAAATAAACAAAAATACGGTGCAATCACAAAACGGTATTTTTGAGCTCGAGTTTCTTTAAACTAACCACTAAAGAAGCCACTCACATTACAACCCCCCTCCGGGTTCTTTTTTAATATTGCCTAACCATTATGTAGGAGGAAAAACCCGTATGAAAATGCAAATTCAACATGATCTCGAGTAAGTGCAAAGAAGAGTGCAAAAACACCGACCCACCAAAAATTGAGGGTAAGAGTGAAATCCCTTGGTGAGGTACTACCGGGTTCTCAAAAGATAATCGACCCCCGTTAATATTGCCTATTAAATTTGATCATAGAGGTCTCGAATAAGTTTTTGTACTCAATTGCTTGTGTAGGTACTCACCGAAACCTTTGCATAAAACCGTAACTTTGAAATCACACACTTGGTAAAACCAACCTTCGGTTTGTTTTTCAATTATCTCAATCCCTTGTCTTTCGATTTCTTTTACTTGAGGACGAGTAAAACTTTAAAGTCCGAGGAGGTTTGATAGGGGCATTTCGTCCCTATCTTTTAGCGTGATTTACGATTTAATTTTAGAAGAAATAAATAAGTTTAATTACAAAAATAGAGTTTTTAATAAAATAACAAAATAAAAATAAATTCCTTACTTTCGGTTAATTTCCTTTATTTTTAGTTGAATTTAGAGAATAAAACGTCAAGCTAACTCGGCTCTCAAGATTTGTATTTCAGGTACGAGGAAGGAGTGAAAATCTACTCAAATACGCGGGGCGTATCATCATTTACATGGGGCGTATCGTCATTTACGCGGGGCGTATCGTCATTTACGCGGGGCATAAAACATGGTGTTAGAAATAATTGCCTTATTCGCAGGCACCATGTGGAAATGACTCAGCATACGCGGGGCGTATGACACATGTCGGAAATGATTGGCCTAATCCTGAAAGTCAGACTGCATTGTCTCCCAGAGTCAACTCTCCATACGCGGGGCGTATCATCCTTTACGCGGGGCGTATCGTCATTTAGCGTGATTTACGGGATGATTTTGGATAAAATAAATAAGTTTAATTGCAAAAATAAAGTGTTTTTGATAAATAAAGAAATAAAAATAAATCTCGTACTTTTTGTTTATTTCCCTCATTTTTTATTAGTTTAGGAAATAAAAACGTCAAGCTAACTTGGCTCTCAAGTTTTGTATTTCAGGTACGGGAAAGGAGCAAAAATCCACTCCATACGCGGGGCGTATAAGCCTCTACGCGGGGCGTGAAACATGGTGTCAGTAATGATTTCCTTATCCGCAGACGCCATGTGGAACTGACTCAGTATACGCGGGGCGTATGACATTTTACGCGGGGCGTATGACACATGTCGGCAATAATTGGCCTAATCCTGAAAGTCAGACTGCATTGTCTCCCGGAGTCAACTCTCCATACGCGGGGCGTATCACTATATACGCGGGGCGTAAAAGGCAGTTCTTCAACGTAAAAAGATCAGAGACTCATTTACGCGGGGCGTACTCCAGCTACGCACGGCGTAAATGCTCCAATTCAAGCAATAAAACTTCAGAAATTCAAACACGCGGGGCGTACTTCAGCTACGCAGGGCGTGTTTGAGACAATTAGACATGGAATTGGTCCACATGCAGGAGATTTCTGATGGAATAGGCACTTACGCGGGGCGTAAACCACTTTACGCGGGGCGTATCATGGGATTTCTGCACCAAATAATGTTGCAACATGCTTGTGCTTTGTGAAATTACAAACTTGCCCTTACTTGATGTCTATAAATAGATAGTTCTTGAACTTCATTTAACACCAATTGCATACTAGAGAGCTATAATATACTCTTTTCTTTCCTTCTAATTTAGATTCAGATTTTGTAGTAAAACTCTCCTCCTCGAGAGCTTGTTCGGTTGTTCCCGTTTTCCATCGAAGTTCCGCTTCATCATTCGTCACCAAGCTCGAGAGTTCCACCTCCATGACCTAGGAGACGACTTTGAGTCCGGTTAGCTAGTTCCAAGGGCGGATTCTCCCTTTTTACTTGCTAATTAGCTTGTACTCTTCCTATGTACTAGGCTTGGTTGTATTTCATCTAAACACTTTCCATATTTATAATTTATGATTTATAATCTCTATTTCCCTTTACGTGTTAATGTTTATTGCTTGCTTTGATATTGATAATTGATTATTGTGTAGGAGCACTTGATTACCGCCGCCATCCGGGCTATCTTTAGGGAATTATATAGGTGTCGCCCTACCGGAAGTGACAAACCGGAAACCGTAGGAATTGACAAGCCACGGAACTTACGGGCCCTAATTTCTAATTCCCCCGCATTAGACACGCCTTGACTAGGAATCACGTAGTCTAAGTACTTCACGGGTCGGTCTTACTACACTTGGTCGTCTTTGCAAGAATAAACCATTATCCGTATACATTTAGAGTCGTTATTTATCGTGGTTATAACTTATCATACACGCCCCGCTTCATAGAGTTTTAGCTACACGAATCTGTGTCGCCAATAGTTAGGAATAGTGTGTAGTTGTGTCTTACTTTACCCCAAAGTAATCACCGCTTAAATAACATACGAAACCGAGTCGTCTAATACTTGTAATTATAAATCCCGTGGATTTGATACCCGGTCTTAACCGGATTATTACTTGATACGACGGGGTACACTTGCCCCTAAGTAGTCGTAGCGTCTAAGTAGAGTTAAGAACATTTAAAAGATCACATCCATAGATAAAGAGTCCGGACTCAATATATATATTTCATCAAAGAAAACTCCACTAGGCACCACGCTATCAAGTTTTTGGCGCCGTTGCCGGGGATTTATAATTTCCTACAATATTAGACAAAAACGTTTCATTGTTAGTTTAAGCATTCTTTTTGTATAAATTGTTTATATATACGTTTGCTAACATTATTCTTTTTGTTGATAATTCTTGTATACTTGTTTTACTTTATGCACACCCGATCTAAAAGTGATTCTCTCGTACCTATTGATCTCAAAATTGAACGTACTCTTTGTAGGTTACGTAGAGAGAAAATGGCAAACCCCAACGCCGAGGTCAACCAACCCAACGGAAACCCAAGGCCACACGTGAACAACATCCGTGGGGCCAATGATACGCGTTCGATGATGGAGATCCTTGCGCCGCATCGTCCCCAAAATCGTAACGGCATTGTCGCCCCCACGATTCCGGCCAACACATATGAGATCAAAACCGGAATGATCCAACTGATACAACAATGCGGTCAATTCGGAGGGGAACTCCATGAGAACCCCAACGAACATTTGGATAAATTTCTTATGTGTGCCGATACCTCTCGGCAAAATGGTGTTCCCGTTGAGGCTGTGAGACTGAAATTGTTTCCTTTTTCATTGACAGGACAGGCACTGGAGTGGCTACACTCATTGGAGGTGGGATCCATCACGTCATGGGAAGAGCTTGAAAAGGAGTTTCTTTCCTACTATTTTCCGCCGTCCAAAACAGTCAAGTTACGGACCGATATCACATCCTTCAGGCAGTTGGAATGCGAGGCCCTTCACGCAGCTTGGGCTAGGTTTCGGAAGTTGCTCCGAAACTGCCCCCACCATGACATCCCAAAGCACGACTTGGTAAGCACTTTTTACCACGGGTTAACCCCCACTAACCGTGCGACTGTTGATTCCGCTGCAGGTGGGGATCTATTTCGGAAGTCAGCTAGTGAGGCCTATGAGCTCATTCATGAGCTCGCAAGGAAAAGTGTGCAATAGCAAGAGGATCGGCTTGCCGGCCCGTCGCGACACCAGACATTCGCTGTGGAGAAAGAGGCTCCGAAGAGCTCCATAGCTGAAATGAACAAGAAGCTTGACTCGTTGATCGCCCAATTAAGCCTCAATAAAAGTGTACAGGTCATGATGTGCACTCACTGTGGTGGAGACCATGATGCGTTTAATTGCCAAATCGGTAGCCCCTTCGCCGGCGATGCCGAAAACGTAAGTTTTATAGGAGGTAACCAAAGGTATAATTCCCATCCGAACTCCTATTCTCACCACAATAATAATAATAACAGCGGATGGAGGCCTCGGTATCAACACCCGAACTTATCATATGGCAACAATAATAACGTGTTGAGGCCCCCATCCGGCTTTGAGCAAGAATTTCGGGAAAACGGGCTCGGGCAATCACCAGTCGCGCCCGGAAATCGAAACGCTCCGCCTTCCAACAGTGTACATGACCAATCGGTCACGTCTTTGTTGAAGGACATATTAACCCGTCTTTCCGATAGCGAAGTGTTTTGTAGGGATCTTAGTCGCCAGGTGGCCCACCTAAACCGTCAACAACAAGAAAGGCCGCTAGGAACCCTCCCAGCGAATACTGAACAAAATCCGCGGGGTAAGAATCGGGAATCCGGACAAGTGGTAACGCTCCTCAACAATAGGAGTTTGGACCCGTCAAGCTCCAACGCGGACGTCTTGCAATAAGCCGCCATATAAGAAAGTCGAGCTACTTCGACTCAAAACGTAGCATCGGTTTGAATCCCTCGAACCATTTGTCTATATATATTATAAACATTATTTCTTTTCTTTATTTTGCATTATGGTGATTTTTCATCTTCATCTTCATTTTATTTTGCTTTCTTCCTTTTTCTTTTATTTTATTTTATTTTCTTAAAATCAAAAGAAAAACAAATCCCACATTAATCCAAAATCTTGCAAATACGCGGGGCGTACAACCCATTGCGCCCCGCGTAGTTGTGTTTTCTACCCCTTTTGCTTAAATAAAGAACACACTACGCGCGGCGTACCTATATTTACGCCCCGCGCACGCCTTCCCTAAAAAAAACGAACTCTTTTTACTAAATGCCACGTGGAGGACACGCGGGGCGTACCGCATGTTACGCCGCGCGTATCCCCGGGGAGTTGTGAATCACAACTCCCCATGGCAACTCCCCATCTCTCAAACTTCTAATCACTCCTCTTCCCTATACACCTTTTCCACTTCCACACTCCACCTCCTCTTCCACCCTATCAATTCTCACCCTTTCAAATTCAAATTTCCACCTTCCCTCCACAATAAATTATCATTAACCACCATCTTAATTACCCATAAATAAAACATACAAATCATAAAATAATTAAAAAATCATTAAACCCTCATAACTCCACAAAAATTAGAAAATTACCAAAAACCACAAAAGATCCCTCTTCTCCCGTCTGATTACGCGGGGCATAACCCCATTTACGCCCCGCGTCCCTGCCCTTTTTGTCATAAAAAGGGGGCAGAAGAACCGATACGTGTGGCGTAACCCTACTTACGCCGCGCGTATCTCACCGATTTTTCATCCAATAACGTCAGGAGGAGGGATACGCGGAGCGTGGCCCCTTCACGCCCCGTGTACCCCTCTGGGAATCCGAGCTTTGCTTGGATTCCCCACTCCTCTCCTATATATAACTCATCTTTCTTCCTCTTCTTCCCTCACTATTCTCTCAACTCTATCCCAACCTCTTCCCACCTTCTCTCAAGCTTTCTCCATCCCTCACCCTAACCATGACCCGAAGCAAACGAGTCGCCATTAACACCCCCCTCGACCAACAAATGCAAGCTCACTAAGCTCGCACCTCACGATCCTCCCGGTCCACCCAAAATCAACAACCACCACCACCCGACCGGGAAGACACTCCACCACTCACCCGCCTATACCGGGCACCTTTCCACCTTCTCGCCGAGGAGGAAGCCCTCCGGTACGAAGCCCTTTGTGCCGCCACCGTCATGGAGCTTCCCTACATCCCACGTAGCGTGCTCAATCAACACGATCTTGGCACGCCTTTCGAAGCTCGTCTCCGTGCCCTCGGGTGGTACGATATGTATAGCACGGAATACCATCTGTACCCCTCCTTGGTGATCGAGTTCTTCACCTCCCTCACCTCCAACAATGTGCCCGGAGCCGCCCTCTTCAACTTTCGCCTCCACAACCGCCCTTTCACCATTGACACTCAATGGCTCCGCACCCACTTCACTCATCAAGCGGAGCCTAGCGTCGCCCATTGGCCCGACGGTGTCTCCGCCCCCGAATTTTGGACCTCCATTACCGGGTCCAATGACTATCACGTCTCCAACCTCCACCCGGCCAGTATTCGTGACCCTATTCTCCAGTTGCTTCACCGCTTCATCTCCTTCTACTTCACGAGGAAGTCGGAGTCCACCAAGGTCAACAAACATGAGCTGTTGGCCCTCTACTGTTGTGTCAATGGGCTCACCTACGACCTTGCCTACCATGTGGCTCTTCACCTCCGTGCCACACCCATCCGAAAAAGGGCTAAGCTCGGGTTTGGTCACCCCATCACCATCTTCGCCCTCTCCACTCTCGGCTCCGACGCCATTGGGCACCTCCCACGCCTTGTGCCTCGACCAATAGACAAAAATGCTTTTAAATCCTTGACTACTCCAACTTCCGGCCCGGGTGAAACCTCGGGGGCTGCCAACTCCGATGCGGGAGGGGATTCGGACTCAGATTTGGGTCTCAATTTTAGTCCCCCATCGCTTCACGACTTCAATGCCCTCTATGCTCGGTTGGATATCCTCGAGGGCAACCAACGTCGTGATCGAGCCCATTTTGACACCCGCTTCGATACCCTCGCGGCGCAACAACGGGAGGATCGGGCTCATATCGACACTCATTTCGATGCTCTCACCGCTTCCTTCGCTTCCTACTTCAACCTCCATGGCAATCCACCTCCACCTCAACAATAGTTCCCTTTCCTTTTTGTTCTTCTTATGATGTTTTTGTTATTCTTTTTGTTGTTGTTAATGTACTTTCTGTTTATTTTATTATATTAGTAATTTTCATTTGTGTTTCGTGTTCTTTGTGCGCTTATTTTGCTGTTTCTAATAAAATTACTCAGGGCATACTCCATAGTACGCCCCGCGTAACCTTTATTTTCATACGCCAAATGGTTCAGGAACTCAAACACGCGGGGCGCCTCTTTCTTGCGCCCCGCGTATTTGAGTCTCTGCCCAAAAAAACATCACAAAACGTAGTGGTTACGCGGGGCACCCCTGTGGGCACGCCTCGCGTAACCCCTGACCACTAAGGGTCTTCTTTTTCTTTCTCACTTCATTTTTGTTTTTGTTTTCCTTTCTTTTTGCGACGCCCTTGGAATAGGCGTCATTTTAAATAACGCAGAGGGACGTGCAACCCCGCACTTAACGTTTGTTTTGCACTACCAAAAACAAAAATAAAAATAAAATAAACAACAAACTAATTAAACTAATTTATTGACTCTCTTAAATTTTCCCGACATACTATACCTCCTTCGGAAATTAATTAAAGTTCTGTTATCTGTCGTCAAAAATAAAAAGTATCGGAACATAAAGGAATGATTCGATGAAGAAATTTTAGTCTTGGTTTTGAAATTAGGGAATTTGTGCAAAGCTTAGGTTAGTACTAAACTAAAACATTGAGTCTTAACCCAAATGTTATCTCCATAATGAACTTTAAAAAGGCAATAAAAACAGGATAGCTAAGAATTTAGCGAAAACTTGATAGTACACAATTTAAACCCGAATCTTTGTGAGGTATTTTTGAGCCTAAAAGAGTTCGTACGAGAACTCTAATTCTTTCACAATTTTTCGAGAGCTTTGACTTCGCTCGACTCAGAGAATTTGCATCCAATACCGGGTTAAGTACACTTATTATGGTAAAAAGGCAATAGATGATAAACCGAACCTACTTAGGCTAATTTTTCTTTTTCTTGTTTTCATTAAACGCTAGGAAACCCCCTCGAGCCTATTAAACCGACTTTTTGTTGTTAACACCCTTTTTCCTCTTGTTTAAATACCAACAAGATCAAATCGCACCAAAATTACCCGAAATAAGCCAAAGGCCTTGACAAGTAAGCACCAAAAAGTCTCGGAATCGTTTTTGTGCCGCTCTCAAAACAAAAAGAAAAAGAAAAAACACAATAAAGAGCAAAAAGGCATTCTCAAGCTCCACCCGAGCAATTTCGAGTATATTTTATGAACCCGCCAACGCCAAAATGAAAATGCGGTACGATCACTAAATTGGTATTTAAACTCGAGTTTCAAAAATTAAACACTAAAAAGCCACCCACATTACAACCCCCCTCCGGGTTCATTTTTAATATTGCCTAACCATATTTTAAGAGGAAAAACCTGGATAAAAATGCAAATTCAACATGACCTCGAGTAAGTGCAAAGAAGAGCGATAAAACACTGACCCACCTAAAAATTGAGCGTAAGAGCGAAATCCTTTGGTGAGGTACTATCGGGTTCTCAAAAGATAATCAACCCCCGTTGATATTGCCTATTAAAATCTTGATCATGGAGGTTTCAAACAAGTTTTTGTACTCAATTGTTGGCGTAGGTAATTACCGAAACCTTTGCACAAAACCATAACTTTGAAATCACGCACTTGGCAAAACCAACCTTCGGTTTGTTTCTTAATTTTCTCAATCCCTTGCTTTTCGATTTCTTTTACTTGAGGACAAGTAAAACTTTAAAGTCCGAGGAGGTTTGATAGGGGTATTTTACCCCTATCTTTTAGCGTGATTTACGGGATGATTTTGGATAAAATAAATAAGTTTAATTGCAAAAATAAAGTGTTTTTGATAAATAAAGAAATAAAAATAAATCTCGTACTTTTAGTTTATTTCCCTCATTTTTGATTAGTTTAGGAAATAAAAACGTCAAGCTAACTCAGCTCTCAAGTTTTGTATTTCAGGTACGGGAAAGGAGCAAAAATCCACTCCATATGCGGGGCGTATAAGCCTCTACGCGAGGCGTGAAACATGGTGTCGGTAATGATTGCCTTATCCGCAGACGCCATGTGGAACTGACTCAGCATACGCGGGGCGTATGACATTTTACGCGGGGCGTATGACACATGTCGGCAATAATTGGCCTAATCCTGAAAGTCAGACTGCATTGTCTCCCGGAGTCAACTCTCCATACGCGGGGCGTATCACTATATACGCGGGGCGTAAAAGGCAGTTCTTCAACGTAAAAAGATCAGAGACTCATTTACGCGGGGCGTACTCCAGCTACGCACGGCGTAAATGCTCCAATTCAAGCAATAAAACTTCAGAAATTCAAACACGCGGGTCGTACTTCAGCTACGCAGGGCGTGTTTGAGACAATTAGACATGGAATTGGTCCACATGCAGGAGATTTCTGACGGAATGGGCACTTACGCGGGGCGTAAACCACTTTACGCGGGGCGTATCATGGGATTTCTGCACCAAATAATGTTGCAACATGCTTGTGCTTTGTGAAATTACAAACTTGCCCTTGCTTGATGTCTATAAATAGATAGTTCTTGAACTTCATTTAACACCAATTGCATACTAGAGAGCTATAATATACTCTTTTCTTTCCTTCTAATTTAGATTCAGATTTTGTAGTAAAACTCTCCCCCTCGAGAGCTTGTTCGGTTGTTCCGGCGTTCCATCGAAGTTCCGCTTCATCATTCGTCACCAAGCTCGAGAGTTCCACCTCCACGACCTAGGAGACAGCTTTGAGTCCGGTTAGCTAGTTCCAAGGGCAGATTCTCCCTTTTTACTTGCTAATTAGCTTGTAATCTTCCTATGTACTAGGCTTGGTTGTATTTCATCTAAACACTTTCCATATTTATAATTTATGATTTATAATCTTTATTTCCCTTTACGTGTTAATGTTTATTGCTTGCTTTGATATTGATAATTGATTATTGTGTAGGAGCACACGATTACCGCCGCCATCCTGGCTATCTTTAGGGAATTATATAGGTGTCGCCCTACCGGAAGTGACAAACCGGAAACCGTAGGAATTGACAAGCCACGGAACTTATGGGCCCTAATTTCTAATTCCCCCGCATTAGACACGCCTTGAGTAGGAATCACGTAGTCTAAGTACTTCACGGGTCGGTCTTACTACACCTGGTCGTCTTTGCAAGAATAAACCATTATCCGTATACATTTAGAGTCGTTATTTATCGTGGTTATAACTTATCATACACGCCCCGCTTCATAGAGTTTTAGCTACACGAATCTGTGTCGCCAATAGTTAGGAATAGTGTGTAGTTGTGTCTTACTTTACCCCAAAGTAATCACCGCTTAAATAACATACGAAACCGAGTCGTCTAATACTTGTAATTATAAATCCCGTGGATTCGATACCCGGTCTTAACCGGATTATTACTTGATACGACGGGGTACACTTGCCCCTAAGTAGTCGTAGCGTCTAAGTAGAGTTAAGAACATTTAAAAGATCACATCCATAGATAAAGAGTCCGCACTCAATATATATATTTCATCTTAGAAAACTCCACTAGGCACCACGCTATCAAAAAGCACCAATTCAAGCAGTAAAACTTCAGAGACTCATTTACGCGGGGCGTACTTCAGACTACGCAGGGCGTATTTGAGACAATTAGACATAGAATTGGTCCACATGCAGGAGATTTCTGACGGAATAGGCATATACGCGGGACGTGTATCACCATACGCGGGGCGTATTATGGGATTTCTGCACCAAATAATGTTGCTCCATACTTGTACCTTGTGAAGTTACAATTCTACCCCTAGCTTGATGTATAAACAAGAGTGACTAGCACTTATTTAGGCACCTTCTACCTCTTTGTATAGTTATGGTTTTAGATTCGGTTTATGTAATAAAACTCTCCCACCTCGAGAGCTTGTTCGGTTATTCCGGCGTTCCATCAAAGTTCCGCTCCATCATTCGTCACCAAGCTCGAGAGTTCCACCTCCGAGTCCTAAGAGACGGTCTTGAGTCCGGTTAGCTTGTTCTGAGGGCCAATTCTTCCCTCTTCACTTGCTAACTAGCTTGCACTCTTCCTATATACTAGGCTTGGTTGTATTCCTCATTTATGCTTTCCATATTTATAATATATGATTTGCAATTTCCGTTTCTATATACGTGTTGATGTTTATTGCTTGTTTTGATACTCATAATTGACTATTGTGTAGGGGAACGCGATTTCCGACGCCATTCGGGCTATCTTTAGGGATTCATATAGGTGTTGCCTTACCGGAAGTGACAAACCGGAAACCGTAGGAATTGACACACCACGGAACTTACGGGCCCTAGTTTCTGGTCCCTAGCATTAGACACGCCTTGACTAGGAACCACGTAGTCTAAGCACTTCACGGGTCGGTCGAACTACACGTATTCGTCTTTGCAAGAGTAAACCGTCAACCGAATATATTCGGAGTTATTGCATATTATATTTATGACTTATCGTCACCCATATCACTCCGTGGAGTTTTCCATTACATAAATCTGTGTCACCAATAGGTTAGGAGTAGTTTGTAGTTGTGTCTTACTTTACCCCAAAGTAATCACCGCTTAAATAACATACGAAACCGAGTCGTCTAATACTTGTAATTATAAATCCCATGGATTCGATACCCGGTCTTAACCGGATTATTACTTGATACGACGGGGTACACTTGCCCCTAAGTAGTCGTAGCGTCTAAGTAGAGTCAAGAGCAATTTATAAAGACCACATCCATAGACATAACACATTCACCGCAATACACATTTAATCGTCGTAAGAGAAACTCTACCACTAGGCGTCGCGCTATCAGTTTTGCCAAGTGCGTGATTTCAAAGTTATGGTTTTGTGCAAAGGTTCCAGTAAGTACCTACACAAACAATTGAGTACGAAACTTGTCTGAAACCTCCATGATCAAGATTTAATAGGCAATATTAACGGGGGTTGATTATCTTTTGAGAACCTGATAGTACCTCACCAAGGGATTTCGCTCTTACGCTCAATTTTAGGTGGGTCGGTGTTATATCACTCTTCTGTGCACTTACTCGAGATCATGTTGAATTTGCATTTTTATCCAGGTTTTCCTCCTAAAATATGGTTAGGCAATATTAAAAATGAATCCGGAGGGGGGTTGTAATGTGGGTGGCTTCTTTAGTGGTTAGTTTAAAGAAACTCAAGTTCAAAAATACCGTTTTGTGATTGTACCGTATTATTGCTTATTTCGGCCTTGGCGAATTTTACGAGACGTACTTCAAAATTGCTCGGGTGGAGCTTTGAGAATGCCTTCTTATTTATTGTATCCTTTGTTTTGATAGAGGCACAAAAACAATATTTTGAGAGCTAATGGTGCTCATTTGCTAAGGCCGCGACTTATTTCGGGTAATTCGGGTGCAACTTGATTATGTCGGTAATTGAACAAGAGGAAAAAGGGTTAAATGTTAAGAGGGTATTAACAAAAAAAAGTTGGTTAATAGGCTCGAGGGGGTTTCCTAATGTTTAATGAAAACGAGAAAAATAAATTAAGAAAAATTAGCCTAAGTGGGTTCGGTTTATCATCTATTGCCTTTTTACCACAATAAGTGTACTTAACCCGGTATTAGATGCAAATTCTATGAGTCGAGCGAAGTCAAAGTTCTCGAAAAAATGTGAAAGAATTAGAGTTCTCGTATGAACTCTTTTAGGCTCAAAATACTTCACAAAGATTCGGGTTTAAATTGTGTACTATCAAGTCTTCGCTAAATTCTCAACTATCCCGTTTTTATTGCCTTTTCAAAGTTCATTATGGAGATAACATTCGGGTTTAAGACTCAATGCCTTAGTTTAGTACTAATCCTAAGTTTTGCACAAATTCCCTAACTTTAAGATCAAGACTAAAATTTCTTAATCGAATCATTCCTTTATATTCCGACACTTTTATTTTTGATGACAAATAACGGAACTTTAATTAATTTCCGAAGGAGGGATAGCGTGTCGGGAAAATTTAAAAGAGTAAATAAATTAGTTTAATTATTTTGTTGTTATTAAATTTTTATGTTTGTTTTTGGTAGTGCAAAACAAACGTTAAGTGCGGGGTTGCACGTCCCTCCGCGTTATTTAAAATGACGCCTATTCCAGGGGCGTCGCAAAAAAAAAACGAAAACAAAAATAAAAATAAAGCTAAGGAAGGGAAAGAAGAAGACCCTAAGTGGCCAGGGGCCCTACGCGAGGCGTGCCTAGGGGGGCGCTCCGCGTAGGGCGGCGGTTAAATCTTTTATTTGGGCAGAGACTCAAGTACGCGGGGCGCAATAGGGAGGGCGCCCCACGTAAGTCGGTGTTTTTATTGTTTTTGGAGTTAGAGACTCAAATACGCGGGGCGTAATAGGGGACGCTCCGCGTGTTTGTGTTTCTGAACTGTAGGAACCACGGAAAGGAACTTATACGCGGGGCGTAAGAGGAGGTACGCCCTGCGTAAACGGTGTCCCTTGTAGAATTTTGGATCAGAGGCACAAAGACGTAGGGCGTGCATAGGAAGACGCCCCGCGTATTATGTCGAATTGGGATTTGGCTTTCCGTGGCTGGGAAGCGAAATAAAGAAAACAAGGAAAAATTGAACAGATATATACAGAGAGTTTGAGAGAGTCAAACCAATGCTACGTTTAGAGTCGGAGTAGCTCGACTTTCCTTTGCGATGTGCAAGCTTAAGGTGGTGCGAGGAGTGTGGTTTCACCTTGTTGTGGAAAAACGCCACCGCGGTATATCTTTAGACGGTGGCCATTGACCCGTAGGGTTGCATTGTCGGGACCTTTGATTTCAATTGCTCCAGAGGGGTGCACATTGATGACGGTGTATGGTCCCGACCACCGACTTTTCAATTTTCCGGGGAATAACAGGAGGCGAGAATTATAGAGGAGAACTTGATCCCCCTTGTTGAACTCCCGAATTTGGATGTGCTTGTCGTGCCACCGCTTAGTAGGTTCTTTGTAGAGTTTGGCATTTTCATATGACCCCAAGCGGAGTTCATCAAGAGTATTGAGTTGGAGGAGGCGGTGTTCTCCCGCAGCCTGCATGTCAAAATTCAAAAATTTCAGCGCCCAATAGGCTTTATGTTCTAATTCCACGGGTAAATGACATGACTTTCCAAAAACTAGACGATAAGGGGACATCCCGATGGGCGTCTTAAACGCTGTGCGGTAAGCCCAAAGAGCATCATCGAGCTTCAAGCTCCAGTGTTTCCTAGAGGAGTTAACCGTTTTTTCTAAAATGCGTTTTAGCTCTCGGTTAGAAACCTCAACTTGCCCACTAGTTTGCGGGTGGTAGGGTGTAGAGACTCGGTGTGCAACCCCATATTTAAGTAAGAGTTGATCGAATTGTCGGTTACAAAAGTGGGAACCCCCATCGCTAATGATAGTCCGAGGGGTTCCGAACCGAGTGAAAATGTTTTTCTTTATGAATTTCCCTACCGCCTTGGAGTCGTTTGAAGGTAAGGCAACGGCCTCCACCCATTTGGAGACATAGTCAACCACTAGAAGAATGTAAGCGTTGTTATGCGACTTAGGGAAAGGTCCCATGAAGTCTATCCCCCAAACGTCAAAAGTTCACAAACTAAGATCCCTTGTTGGAGCATTTCGTGTTTTCGGGAAATGTTTTCGCTCCTTTGACAAGCGTCACATGATTTGACGAAGTCTTGGGAATCTTTGGACAAAGTAGGCCAATAAAACCCACATTGTAAGACTTTTTCCATAGTCCGACTAGGGCCAAAATGGCCCCCCGGCTCTTGGGTATGACACATATGTAACACATGATTAACCTCTTCTTCCGGTATACACCTACGAATAATGTTATCGGCACAAGATTTGAACAGATACGGTTCTTCCCAAAAATAATGCTTAGCATCGTGAAAGAATTTCTTACGCTGCTCATATGTAAGGTGCGGGGGAAGAATATTACCGGCTTTGTAGTTTGCCATATCGGCATACCAAGGTAAAGATGTTACCACGTAGAGTGCTTCGTCGGGAAAGGTCTCCTTAATCTCAACAGCTTCCGAAGATTCGCCTTGCTCGCCTTGTAAGCGAGAGAGATGATCGGCCACAACATTCTCCACTCCTTTTTTATCTTTGATCTCGATGTCGAATTCTTGTAGGAGTAGGATCCACCGTATCAAGCGTGGTTTGGCGTCATGCTTAGTCATCAAGTACTTGAGAGCTGCGTGGTCAGTGTATACGATAATTTTGGATAACACAAGATATGACCTAAATTTATCGAAAGCAAAAACAACGGCAAGCATCTCCTTTTCCGTGATGGAATAGTTTTGTTGGGCCTCATTGAGCGTTTTGCTCGCATAATAGATAGGGCGAAAGAGTTTATCCACCCGTTGGCCCAAACAAGCGCCTACAGCCAAATCACTCACATCACACATGAGTTCAAAGAGGAGGTTCTAATTGGGTTTCACCATGATAGGTGCATTAACTAGTTTTTCCTTTAGCGTATTAAATGCAAGTAAACATTCGGGGGAAAAACTAAATTCCGCATCCTTTGCAAGGAGTTGGGTCAAGAGGGTTGCTATCTTAGAGAAATCCTTAATGAATCGTCTATAGAACCCCGCATGACCCAAGAAACTCCGAATTCCCTTAACGTTGATTGGTGGAGGTAGTTTTTCAATTACCTCGATCTTGGTCGGGTCGACCTCGATCCCCTCCCCGGACACTTTGTGTCCCAAAACAATGCAATCTTGAACCATAAATTGACATTTTTCCCAACTGAGCGCAAGGTTAGTGTCTTCGCAACGTTGGAGGACCTTATCAAGATTACTTAAACAAATTTCAAAGGACGACCCAAAAACAGAAAAATCGTCCATGAAGACTTCCATGAAATCCTCAATCATTTCGGAGAATATAGCCGTCATGCACCTTTGAAAGGTGGCGGGGGCGTTACAAAGCCCAAATGGCATCCGCCTATATGCAAATGTCCCATACGGACAAGTGAATGTCGTTTTTTCCTGATCCGAAGGATCGACGGGAATTTGCATATAACCGGATAAGCCATCGAGGGTGCAAAAGAATTTATGACCCGCCATTCTTTCCAACATTTGGTCGATGAACGGCAAGGGAAAATGATCTTTTCGGGTGGCTTCGTTAAGTTTTCTATAATCAATGCATACTCGCCACCCGGTTACTTTCCGTGTGGGGATTAATTCCCCTTGATCATTTTCCGTCACCGTTGTGCCCCCCTTTTTGGGAACACATTAGACCGGGCTAACCCATGGGCTATCGGAGATAGGAAAGATTATACCTACGTCGAGGAGTTTGATTACCTCGGCCTTCACTACCTCTTTCATATTGGGGTTAAGGCGTCGTTGCGGCTGCACGGAGGGCTTGACTTTATCCTCCATAAAGATGCGGTGTGTGCAAATGGTGGGGCTGATCCCTTTTATGTCGTGAATGGTCCACCCAAATGCGCCTTTATGTTTTTGTAATACCGCAATTAATGCCTCCTCCATTTCCGCTGTCAAAAGCGAAGAAATAACAACCGGTAAGAAATTAGGAGGTTGCAAAAATACGTATTTTAAATTAGGAGGCAAGGGTTTGAGTTCCAAAGTTGGAGGTTCCTCAAGGGAGGTCTTCGGCTTTGCTTTGCTATCCCGGTCTAAACCCTCAAACCGGCTCCTTGCCAACAGACATCGTTCTATTTCGGAGGAGTATTCAAACGGCTTGTTCAATGGCTCCTCATCCAAATGCTCAATACCATCCATTTCCGAAGAGGTTCCCACGGAAGACTTATCACAAAATTCTTCAACGAAAAGATCAATGGAGTCCACAAAATTTACAGAATTACAGTCCGCCATGGTATTAGATGGAAATTTCATGGTTTTATACACGTTAAATTCCACCTCTTCGTCTTGCAACCGTAGGATGAGCTTACCTTCGTGGACGTCAATGATAGTCCTACCTATTGCAAGGAATGGTCATCCTAGGAGGATTGGTACCGAATCGTCTTCCGTCATATCGAGCACTACAAAATCGGCGGGGAAAATGAACTTGTCCACTTTCACTAAGACATCCTCCACAATTCCTTTTGGCCGGGCAATGGATCTATCGGCCAGCTGAAGCGTCATATTGGTGGGCTTAGGTTCTCCCAAGCCGAGCTTCCTGAATACAGATAAAGGCATTAGATTGATGCTAGCGCCTAAATCACATAAATCTCTCCTAAACTCAACATTACCAATCGTGCAAGGGATAGAAAAACTACCTAAATCCTTGAGTTTAGGTGGGAGTTTGTTCGTTATAATCGCGGAGCATTCCTCCGTGAGCGCTACCGTCTCATTATAATCCAACTTCCTCTTTTTGGCGAGAATTTCTTTAAGAAACTTCGCATATGTGGGCATTTGCTCCAATGCTTCCGCAAGTGGGATGTTAATGTGAAGTTTCTTAAAGATTTCCAAAAACTTGCCGTATTGGTGGTCCAATTTTTCCTTTTTAAGTCGTTGTGGAAAAGGGAGCTTCGGCACGTAAGCTCCAATTGGTTCACACACATTTTTATTCTTATCCAAGGAAGTTGAGGGTTTTGGATCCGAACCGGGGTTGCTTACCACTTCCGGTTCATTACTTACCTATGGAGCGGGTGGAGTCGCCTTTGGAACCTGTGGTTCCAAACCCTTACCACTACGGAGAGTTATTGCTTGTGCGGTCTCCCGATCTTTTGGTTTCGGGTTTTGTTCGGTGTTAGTCGGGGGAGACCCATGTTGTCTCCCTTGTCGTTGGCGACTTAATTGGGCCACTTGCTGTCCCAAGTCCCTGCAAAATGCTTCGTTGTTAGCAAGATGGGAAGATATTTCTTTAAGAAGATCAATTACCATTGCGTCTTGCGTATTGCTAGGAGGTTGTGATTTTTGCCCTTCTTGGTCATGAGGGAATTGGCCCAACCCTTGTTCCACAAATTTACCATGGGGTTCGGATGGGGGCTTCAATACATTCCGCTCGTTATCATGAGATGGAATGTGTTGAAGCCTCCTTCCGTTATTATTATTGTTATGGTGGTGATAAGCATGCGTGTTAGGATAGGAGTTATAATGAGAATTATACCTTTGTTGTCCCCTTACATAACTTACGTTTTCGGTGTCACCGGTAAAAGGGCTTTCGACTTGACAATCCCTACCTTGGTGGCCACCACCACAGTGAGAGCACACTAAGACTTGTGATGAATTTTGGAGGCTCATTTGCACCATTAAGACGTCCAGTTTCTTGTTCATTTCGATCATGAAGATTGTGGGAGCCTCGTCTTCTACGGCAAAGGTTTGATGTTGCGAGGGTCCGGCAAGCCGATCTTCTTGCCATTGGATGCTTTTCCTAGCTAATTCGTGAATGAGCTCATACGCCTCGCTTGCCGATTTGCGAAACAAATCCCCACCTGCGGCGGAATCAACGGTTGCACGATTAGTCGGTGTTAGACCATGATAAAAAGTACTTACTAAATCATGCTTAGGGATATCATGATGGGGACAGCTTCGGAGCAGCTTTCGGAACCTGGCCCAAGCTGAGTGGAGGGCCTCGTATCTAAGTTGCCGAAAGGAAGTGATATCTTTTCTCAATTTAACCGTTTTAGAGGGCGGGAAGTAGTAAGATAGGAATTCCTTCTCGAGTTCCTTCCATGATGTGATCGATCCCGCCTCTAATGAGTGCAACCATTCCAACACCTGTCCTGTCAAAGAAAAAGGAAATAGTTTTAGTTGGACGGCCTCAACTGGGACATTATTTTGCCGTGAAGTTTCGGCACACATAAGAAATTTATCAAGGTGTTCGTTAGGCTTTTCATGGGGTTCCCCTCCGAATTGACCGAATTGTTGGATTAATTGGATCATGCTAGTCTTTATTTCAAATGTGTCGGCCGAAATGGTGGGGGCAACGATTCCGTGGCGGACTTGAGGACGATGTGGAGCAAGAATCTCCAACATCGAACACGTGTCATTGCCTTCACCATTACGGTCGTCATTGATGGGTTGTTCCGGCACCCTTTGGTTGAGCTCGGGCTGGTTAGCTTCATCGTTGAGATTTGCCATTCTCTCTTTTCGAATCCTACAAAGAGTACGTTCAATTTTGAGATCAATAGGAATAAGAGAATCACTTTTTGATCGGGTGTGCATAAAGTAAAACAAGTATAAAAGAATTATCCACAAGAAAAAATAATGTTAGTCAAAATATATATAAACAATTTATACAAAAAGAATGCTTAAACTAACAATGAAACGTCTTTGTCTAATATTGTAGGAAATTATAAATCCCCGGCAACGGCGCCAAAAACTTGATGGGCGTAGTCTAGCGTAGTGTAGAGCTTTTCTAATGACGACTTAAATGTGTATTGCGATGAATGTGCTACTAGTGTGGATGTGATCTCTCTAATGCTCTAACTCTACTAGACGCAACGACTACTTAGGGGCAAGTGTACCCCGTCGTATCAAGTAATAATCTGGTTAAGACCGGGTATCGAATCCACGGGATTTATAATTACAAGTATTAGACGACTCGGTTTCGTATGTTATTTAAGCGGTAATTACTTTGGGGTTAAGTAAGACACAACTACACACTATTCCTCACTATTGGCGACACAGATTTATGTAGCTAAAACTCTATGAAGTGGGATGAATATGATAAGTTATAACCATGATAAATAATGACTCTAAATGTATACGGATAATAGTTTACTCTTGCAAAGACGACCAAGTGTAGTAGAACCGACCCGTGAAGTACTTAGACTACGTGATTCCTAGTCAAGGCGTGTCTAATGAGGGGGAATTAGAAACTAGGGCCCGTAAGTTCTGTGGCTTGTCAATTCCTACGGTTTCCGGTTTGTCACTTCCGGTAAGGCAACACCTATATAACTCCCTAAAGATAGTCCGAATGGCGGCGGTAATCGCGTTCTCCTACACAATAATCAATTATCAATATCAAAACAAGCAATAAACATTAACACATAAAGGGAAATAGAGATTATAAATCATAAATTATAAATATGGAAAGTGATTAGATGAAATACAACCAAGCCTAGTACATAGGAAGAGTTCAAGCTAATTAGCAAGTAAAAAGGGAGAATCCGCCCTTGGAACTAGCTAACCGGACTCAAAGCCGTCTCCTAGGTCGTGGAGGTGGAACTCTTGAGCTTGGTGACGAATGGTGGAACGGAACGTCAATGGAACGCCGGAACAACGAACAAGCTCTCGAGGGGGAGAGTTTAACTTACAAAATCTGAATCTAAATTACAAGGAAAGAAAAGAGTATAATGTAGCTCTCTAGTATGTAGTTGGTGTCAAATGAAGTTCAAGAGCTTCTTATTTATAGACATCAAGCAAGGGCAAGTTTGTAATTTTACAAAGCACAAGTATGGAGCAACATTATTTGGTGCAGAAATCCCATGATACGCCCTGCGTAAATTGGTCTATGCCTCGCGTAAATGCCCATTCCGTCAGAAATCTCCTGCATGTGGACCAATTCGTTGTCTTGTTGTCTCAAGCACGCCCTGCGTAAAGGATTGTACGCTCCACATGTTTGAGTCTCTGGAGTTTTATTGCTTGAATTGGTGCTTTTACACCGTGCGTAGCTGAAGTACGCCCCGCGTAAAAGAGTCTCTGATCTTTTTATGTTGAAGAACTGCCTTTTACGCCCCACGTATATGGTGGTACGCCCCGCGTAAGGAGAGTTGACTCTGGGAGACAATGCAGTCTGACTTTCAGGATTAGGCCAATTATTGCCGACATGTGTCATACGCCTCGCGTAGAGTGGCATACGCCCCGCGTATGCTGAGTCAGTTCCACATGGCTTCTGCGGATAAGGCAATCATTACCGACACAATGTATACGGAGTGGATTTTTGCTCCTTTCTCGTACCTGAAATACAAATCTTGAGAGCCGAGTTAGCTTGATGTTTTTATTTCCTAAACTAATCAAAAACGAGGAAAATAAACTGAAAGTACGAGATTTATTTTTATTTCTTTATTTTATCAAAAACACTTTATTTTTGTAATTAAACTTATTTATTTTATCCAAAATCAACCCATAAATCACGCTAAAAGATAGGGGTAAAATACCCCTATCAGGCCTCTCTGCCTATGTCTAGTTCCCGGAACTCGTTCCGAGCTTTTTGAATCCTATACTGAGCTCTTTAAAGGTAGAGCATGAAACCTTTTACAACAGAAGCTGAGTATAGAAGAGTACCTTCCTCTATTCCTCTACTCACTCCTATAACTACCGCTGAGTACTATAACCGAGTACTCAGCTTCTCCTTTCTATTCTTCTAGAAATGATAAGTGTTTGTTCTAAACTACAATTGCTAAGACACCTTAGATGAATGAAATCACTCTAGACTTTTACACAATGATTGGAATTGGTGTAAGATTTGCTTTGCTTTTCTCCCCAAAAGTACGTTGGAAGCCTATGCTCACTCAGCATTGTCCTGACTATTTCAACCAAGGTTCTGTTTTTCCTTTCAACTACCCCATTCTATTGAGGCGTCCTAGGAGCAGAAAAATTATGGTCAATGCCGCTGGCTTCACAGAATTCAACAAACTGTTGGTTTTTGAATTCTCCACCATTATCACTTCGGATGTGAGCTAACTTTAGATCTTTATCATTTTCAAGTTTTCTTACTAATGTTGAAAACGTCTCAAAGGTTTCATCCTTGCTACTCAGCAAGATGATCCAAGTGTACCGAGAAAAGTCATCTACAATGACCAAGGAAAATCTTCTACCACCCAAGCTCAGCGGCTAGACTGGTCCGAAGAGATCCAAGTGTAGCAACTCGAGTGGACGTTTGGTTGAGACAATGTTTTTACTATGAAAAGATGTTTTAGTTTGTTTTCCAGCCTGACAAGCATTGCATAATTGATCCTTTTCGAACTTAAGTTCTGGCAGTCCCTCAACTAATTGCTTTCTTGCTAATTTGGCCAGGAGGTTCATGCTTACATGACCAAGTCTCCTGTGCCATAGCCAGGAATTTTCTTCCTTTGACACTAAGCATACATTTTTCGAAAATTTCTTTTCCAAATTCAGCATAAAGACATTATCAATACGAGGGGCAGTTAAAATCAATTCATTTGTTTTTCCCTCGAGTATTTTACATCCAGTGTTATCAAATATAACTTTTCTCCCGTTATCACATAGCTGAGCTACGCTGAGTAAGTTATATTTAAGTCCACTGACTAGGGAGACTAACTCAATAGTAGGATTACCACCAACGGTTCCTGACCCTACTATCTTACCCTTTTTGTTGTCTCCGAAACTTACTCTTCCACCTCATTTATGCACAAGTGTGATGAACTGAGTTTCATCACCAGTCATATGCCTCGAGCATGCGCTGTCAATGTACCACATTTTTTACTTCTCAGCACACCTCAGGCTTACCTGCAATATAGCTAGTTATCTTTAGGTACCCAAGTCTTTTTGGGTCCTTGTTTGTTAGGCTCAGCAGGTAAAGCATCATATTTAATCTTATGACGACACACTTGGACAGTGTGTCCATTTTTCCCACAAAAGTCACAGCTGACCTTCCGTTTGGGATATCTCACTGACTGGTCAGCACCCCCGTGCTGAGCATGCCAGCACACCTTTGTGGCGTGTCCTTTCTTCCCACAGAAGTCACACTGGACATTCCACTGAGGATTCCATCTCTGCTGACCAGTACTTCGGTACTGAGTGTTCAGAGGAATATTTCGTTTATTCGGAATCTTGAGTTGATTCTAAATAGATGTGATGTCCTTTCTCAGTTTTTTAGAATCTCATTGGACCTCTGAGACAAACTTGTGCATAGTTTCTACGTTGCTATGCAAAGTTGAGTTGTCTTGGAGGAGATATCGAAGGTCACTCAGTTTGACCTCTTCAATCTTGTCACATCGCCTGCTGAGTGCTCTAACCTTCTTCTTACACTTTTTGATAAGTGTGTAGAGGTCACTCAGGGCATTTATCATTTCATTTCTGAGCAGGGGTAGTGATATTACCTCAGTTGAGTGTGCCTCATCGTCAGATGCAACGGAAGGGTCAGCATGCTCAGAAACACAAGGCTCAGCAAGCTCATCTGCCATGAAGCAGATCTTTGCTGACTCAGTGGCATCAGCTCCTGATGATGATGACTCATCACTATCACTCCAGGTTGCCACCATTGCCTTCTTGATGTTCCTCTTTTCCTTCCTCAAGGTAGGACAGCTTGATTTGATATGGCCAGTTTGATGACATTCAAAGCATGTGATTAGCTTTGAGCTGTCCTTCTTGTACTTGCTGTCGCTGGACTCAGCTTTGTACTTGTCAAACTTCTTGTAAGGCTTCTTTGAATACTTATCATTCTTTCTGAACAACCTTTTCATTTTTCTAGTGAACATGGCCATCTCTTCATCGTCTGTTGAGCTCCCGTCAGTGGAGTTAGCTTTCATGACAAGAGACTTTTGCTTCTTGTCCTCAGACTTCTCCTTCACCTCAAAATTCTTCATTGAGATCTCATGGGTCAGCAGAGATCCAATAAGTTCATCATACTTGTAGGTGGTCAAGTCTTGAGCTTCCTCAACAGCAGTTTTCTTGGCTTGCCAGCTTTTGGGAAGGCTCCTCAGTATCTTCTTGACTTGCTCTTCCTCAGTAAAGATCTTGCCAAGTATTTTGAGCTGGTTGATTATGTTTGTGAATCTTGAGTTCATTTCAGAGATTCCTTCATCATCATTCATTTCAAACAGCTCGTACAACCTCATGTGCTGGTTCACCTTGGACTCCTTAACTTTGTTGGTTCCTTCATAGGTGACCTCCAGTTTCTTCCAGATTTCCTGTGCTGACTCACAACCTGAAATCTTGTTGTACTCTGCAGCATCTAGCGCACAGTGAAGCATGTTATAGCCGAAGTATGATTTTGTAGCTTCTTGAGGTCATCCTCTGTCCACTTAACCTCAGCTTTGACAACCGTTTGGCCGTTAACAGTTTCAACAGGAACAAATGGGCCTTGGACTATAGAAAGCCATGCACTCATATTTGTTGCCTGAATGAAATTTTTCATTATGTTCTTCCGAAAGGTGTAGTTAGACCCGAAGAACAGAGGAGGCCGAGTAATGGACAGTCCCTCAGGAAGAATCTGAGTTGTCTGATTTCCTGGGAGGAAACGAGTGTTGTTCTCAGCCATTGTAGGGATCAGCTCAAGATAGTTATATCTTGCTCAGTGAGCTTTTAAGCTCTGATACCACTTGTTGGTCCCGTATAACGTGACAAGGTTAGTTCCAAGGGGGGGGGGATAGGAACTATTTAAAATTTTATCTGTTAAGGCTGACTTCTTTTCTTTAAGAAAAGGTTTACACAGCGGCGCTAAGTAGTTTTAAGACACAAGCTTAGTCAACTGGTGACTAAGTTTGTTTCTTTCCTTGAGTCGGGAGATAACACTTAAGTCTATTCATGAACTCAGCTTCTTATTGCACTTACCTCAGCGTGAGTTCGTTACTTAGTCAGTTTTATAGCAAACAATATATAAAGGAGTTTAAAGGTTAGAAATATGTTACTCAGCAGACATATCCTGGTTCAGCCTCTCTGCCTACGTCCAGTCCTCGGAACTCGTTCCGAGCTTTTTGAATCCTCTACTGAGCTCTTTAAAGGTAGAGCACGAAACCTTTTACAACAAAATCTGAGTATACAAGAGTACCTTCCTCTATTCCTCTACTCACTCCTATAACTACCGCTGAGTACTATAACCGAGTACTCAGCTTCTCCTTTCTATTCTTCTAGAAATGATAAGTGTTTGTCCTAAACTACGATTGCTAAGACACCTTAGATGAATGAAATCACTCTAGACTTTTACACAATGATTGGAATTGGTGGAAGATTTGCTTTGCTTTTCTCACAGAACTTCAAGTGTGAATTTGGTCAGCGTTTTGACTTGATTGAAGATCTGCATCGAATGAAGCATTTGAAATCCTATTTATAGTTACACTTCAAGCACCGGTGATTTCGAATTTTGAAATAACCGTTGGAGGCTAACGGCTTCCTGTCGCTTTCACTCAGGACGTGCTCAGTGTCGTTGGCCAATGAGATTCTTGTATCTTGTGTCTATGGCAGTGCTCAGCAGCTTTTCATCAGATGAACATAATGTTTCGACATTTATAGTAAAGTCTTCCAGATAGCTTACTGCGTCTTCTGAGCTTTACCCAAAGTAGAAATACTTTGTCTCTAAGTTGGTTCTGTTCTGCCGCTGACTTGTACTTCTTGTCGTTTAACTCAGCAGCTTCATCTTGAAGCAATTGATAGAAGGCTTCTCGATCTTTCTTCATGCTGAGCTAGCGCTTTGCTTAGAACGACTGCGTTTTGTCTTCCTGGTCCGTGAGGTCTTGATCTGTTGACTTGGGCTTGACTTCCTCTTATGGGCCTTTAGGCTTTTTATCTTAATGTCTTACAAATCAATTAACTCAACATTGAACAAACACATTAGTGTGAATAAATCAAAGCATTTAAATTTAATGTGTTAGAATATTTTTATCATTCACATAAATAATTTTGTCAAATCAAAATCATGTGGAAAGGTGTTTCAACAATAACCCTTCCCCATAAACCTCTTACCTTCCCAATACACCTTTTACTCTTCCCTAAACATCACAATCTCTCATTACACTGATGCGTGTTTTACGTATACGTGCATATGAAGGCAAGTGTACCTTAGTCATGTATCAAGTAATAAAGTGAAAGTAGAGTATCGTTCCCACGAGGATGATGATTATAAGTACTAATCTTTTTTCTCACTAACTATTATTTAAACAATCGAAATGTAGAGTTTGTTTGACAACCAAGTTAAGACTTAAGCAAGAAATGAAATGAAAATTATACAAATTAGATTACTTATATTAAAAGAAACTAAGGCTTCTAGCTTCACTTAACCTCTTTGCTTGGTAATAACACTTAACCCCTTTTAAGTTGTTTTATCCTTTTTAAGATGACGATTTTTCTTATTAACTAATAGATTCTCGAGATTGGCTCTAAACTCTCGATTAATTACTTTCCCTTGGTCCGACTCAAGTACTTAATTTAGAGAAGCATTAATTTTTATTAATCTAAACCTTTTTAACCTACTTTACCTTGGTCCGGCTAAAGTGATTACTTAAGATTCAAGAAAAACCACTCGAGTAATTAGTTCTAAAATTTCGATTAATTACTTTCTCTTGGTTCGGCTCAAGTAATTAATCCAAAGAAGCATTAAGTTTTCTTAGTTCCAAACCTTCGATATATTACTTTCCCTTGGTCGGGCTCAAGTAATAAATCTAAGATTTGTAATAAGATTCATGAAAAACCTTGGAAAACCAATAAGCCACACTAAATGATCATTAGGTCAAACTTATGAATTTTGATTAATCAATTTAATCACGGTCAATATAAATGATTAATTATATTCAAGTAGGAATTAGGCCCATCACCTACAAGCATTAAGAATCATAATTAGTTCTAAAAAAAGATAAACATAGCTTAAATAGGTTAAACGTAATTACCATATAATTAAGGTTAAGATCCGCTTTTAGCCTTAGTTAAGGGGGTTTTAGCCCATGATTAGATTAAAACACACCTTAGAAAAATAGATAATGGAGTTCATAGTAATAAAAGAGATTGAAGTTTAGAAGAAACCGTAATGACGATTGCCGAACGAACTTCTTTGGTAACTTAAAACTTACTTTTATTGGATGAACTTTTGCACAAACAACACTTTAAGAACAATTACAACAACACAAACAAATGATTTTTGAAGAGAAAAATCAACAAAATAATATTATAGAGGGAGGAATTAAGCCTAAGCTTGGTGTGTCCTCAAATGGCTCCCAAGGTCTCTTTTTATAGTAAAAATGATACACATAATTCCAAAGACCATGTCTCCTTATGACCTCCCACTCCCCAATCTTCTGAATTCAGCCTTTAAGAGAGGGTGGTGGAAGACTTTGACAATTTAGGAGTTGAAATGTGTAAAGGTGGGAAAGGAATCATATGCTTCAACATGTTCATCAACTTTGGATAATTTTCTGGGTCTGATACACTTCGAAATTTGTTCATCTTTCTCTTAGCTTTCCAATGCATTTTGAATCACCTCAATCCGAGTTCGTATGAGGGAGATAAGTTGAAAATACGAAAATGTGTCAAATCTGTCATAGTATGAACAATTGGACTTTTATCTTACAGCACCCATCCGCGATGAGGTGCACGTTGGGTGTCACTAAAACTCCTTTTTTCTGGTCCCTTTTACTCCCGAGTTTTCGCCTTAAGCCCCGACTTGGTTATTTGTGCCGAAAACCTTGCGAAAGTGCCTAGAAAACATACAAAGTGCCTTAAATACATAAAATGAAGAAAATATACAAAAACCATTATTAAAATTTATTAAAATGGTACAAAATAACCAGTAATTAGATACTAAAAATGCTATAAATTACGATGATAACACACAACTCTTCATTCATGACTATTCAATATCTTTTTACCTACACCTAACTACCATTTCCATCTGTATAAAGAACACATCTTGTTACCATTCTCACCATAAGTCTTCATTATCCTAAAAACAACTAAACTCCATAACCATCTTCTCCAAATACCTTTGTTCTCCAAACTCTATATCCCACCAAGCAACAAGAATGTTAAAAGTCAAGAAGACTGGTAACAGAAGGCATGGTGATTCCTCCGGAATCAACATGGCTGAGAGGTATGGTGCTCCATTCCCCATCTATTCTTCGGATGAAGATAAACTGTATCTTCATTTTAAAGGGGTTGATTTTTAGAGCATGCCTTTTCTTGATGATATGTTGTTGGAAGAGTTTGGGATTAAAGATTGAGTTTCTGGGTTTATCAAAATCTTACGTCGGGAGAAGTTTGCTAAACTTCATTTTCCACAAATCAATGCATGGGCTGTTGAATTATTCTCTACTCGTAATTATGAAGACGAGAGAAAAAGTCATCTTGTGTATAGAAATAGATGAGACGAGTACACTGTTGGGTATAATGAGATGTTTGCTTGGTTTGGTTTTCCAAAACATAGCTTTGTTCCAAAGCCTGTTGATTATAATTACGCCCCAGTATGGACTCAACTAACTGGTTTGAATACTTTTAAGCCAAAGAATTCTCCGAACAAACTGATTAAGGATGAAGCAATCCTTTATTTTCACAAGTATCTCACTTATTCACTTTTTGGGTGGGTTGAAGGTTCAAAGGTGTAGGCTAAGGATTTATTTGTGATTGCCATGTTTTAAAGGGCAAATATGTGGATTCTACTGATATCATGTTTGATGCTCTGTATAAAGCATCTTGATCCTGAACTTTGAAGGTTGGGATGGGAAACATAGTCACTGGTATTGTTTTGGCTGCAAGAGATGAATTAAGGGCTCCTATTCCACCAAATGCTCATCTTCCACTTCATCATTTTGATTTTCTAAAGAAAGTCGGGTTGGTTAAAGATCCTGGTATGTTTAGTCCCGACCACAAAAAGGCTGCCAAGGCTTTGGTTGCTTATTCTGAAAAATCAACTTGAGGAAAAATCCTTGATCGGAGCACTTCCCTGTGAGGTGCCGTTGGGATCGGCCGGGGACACTCCGATGCCAAAGTCAGTAAGATGGATCAAGCAAACCAACGGAATTGACAAGAATGGTGAGAATGTGTGTGTGTACCTTTATAACCTAGGGGATCAGGCTATATATAGCTGGGAAGTTGTAACCTTCAGGTAACTAGAAAGTCTCCATTAATGCCTCATTAATGGCGGTTACGGGTTATTCTGAATCTGGCGGATTAGCTAATTAATAACTCATTAATGATCTTTTATGGCCGAGTCAGCGGCCAGCCGTTATAGAGGCGAAGGTAGAGATTCGCCCTATAGGTCCGCCAGCGGATCTCTCTGAGTTGATCTGGGGAGATCCGCCAACCAGCTTCCTTTTGGAGACCACTACGCGGCGTACTGTGAGGTGAATATCCCTTTTGGTCCTCAGGATAATATCTCAATGTTATCAGAAGCCCCCCCAAAATTTCCTTAAAGTCCTTTAGGGCTTTTGAACTTCCGCGCGCCGTCATAAACACTTGCATTAATGAGCACATTGTTCAATGCCATTGGATGATTGACACGTGTAATGGACACACTGTCCTAGGAAGAAGAAAACTTCTTTCTTCTTCTTACGCTTTCTCTTTCTTCCTCATTTCCCCATTTTTCTCCTGCGCTCGAAGCTTTTCTGGGATTTCTTCTGGGTTTTGCACCAAGCTTCCGATTTCTCATGTAAGTTTTTCTTTTCACTTTAATTTTCCCTGGATGTTTAGAAGTTCGTCTTCATCTTCTAGATCAACTTCAGAACTTTTTAATTCCTCTCCTCCTCCTGAAATTGAAGTAGATTTTAGCTGGACTACCTCGTCGTCGGAGAACTCCCATTCTTCCGAGGACACGGTTAATTCCGATTTAGCTGAGTTTGATAACTCGGCGCGTAATCATTACCAGACTCGTTCCACTAGGAATCCCTCTCTTTTTACTTCTATCTCCGGTGTTGTTCCGGCCGGTGGCCCTAGGTGGTTCCGGGGATCAATGGCCTCTCCTTCGATTCCTCCCAAGAAAAAGAATCCCCGAGCGGAGTCCACTCCGTCTCGCATGAATGCCGCGGATCTAGCGAATCTGGCGGATCGCTTTCCCTGGATCAAAAATTATGAGACCCAGCTCGCCGCATCTCATCAACGTCCTTCATGTCCGCCTAGCGACTTCCTCACAGTGTATAGTAGTCATGTGGAGAGAGGGTTCCGACTTCCTCTTCCAAAGATGATGGCGGACATCCTCTCTTACTTCGACATCACAGTCAGCCAGCTACATCCTAACTGCTGGTTGGACATTGCTTTAGACTGCTACCTTGCCTCGAATTTGGGAGTTGTATACACGGGCCGTATCTTTAGAGCTTTTCACAAACCCTCAAAAAGGAAGTCTGAATCTTATCTCACGTTCGCCAAGTTCGGAGCTTATTCGCCTTTTAGCGAAAAAATGTCTAATGTTCATTGCTGGGATGAGAAATTCTTCTACGTGAAGATAAAGGATGGCGAACCATTGGGCTTTCCTTCAATTTGGAATCCCAGGCCGCTACATATGGCGGGTGATATGCGAATTTTAACAAACAGTGATGAGGAGGTGGAGGAGCTCATGAAGCAGATTAAGGCGGATGCATGGACTTATGCAGATGCCTTAGCTTTCATGATGAGCGATATCCCATTGATTCGCCGGGAAGAGGATAAATTTATTTACTCAAAGATTGCGCAATTTGACCAAGGTACTCTTCATTTCTTCGTGAACTTTGATTACTTTAATGTTTTCTTTGGCAGGGGTGTATCTAAGGCCAATCACGCTCTTGCAGAGACACGCAGGAAGTTTTTGGAGGCTGAAGCATGCAAGAAAGGTCAAGCGGTGAATCCTCCAGCTGATACTGGTAAACGTCCCGTAGAGAAGGTGGCTGATCCGCCTCTAAAGAAGAGGAGCCCAACACCGCTGGGGGCGTTAAGCTTATGGCGGACGCCATGAGGTCCGCCAAACCTGCTGAGGAGATTGCACAGGTAGTCTACCTTTTGATTTCCTTTCGTTCATCAAGTTTCGGACCGGAGTATGACTCTTTCATGTTTGTGTAGACGGCGAAGCCTGATATTGGTGGATACTGGTCCGCCAAGTTGGGAGCCCAAGGTTCTTTCGAGAACGAATCCATCCTAAATGATCTGGATGAGGCCTTGGATCAGGTGGGCGAAGTGCAGAGGAACTATGACCAGATTCCTGGTTCAATTCATGCTCAAAAGGGGAAGACAGAGCTCCTTTCGGTGAGTTTCTTTTAGAAAAGATGTAGAAAGTATTAGTTCCTCAGTCCTTTTGCTTTTTGATTGAATCGTTTGTTTTTGACAGTTGTATGCTCGCCTTCGCACCATGGAAAATGAGCTCCTTCAGAATGTGGCGAATAAGGCAACTATTGAGAGGTTGGAGAAAGAGATAGTGGAAGCCAATTCCACTATTGCTTCTATTAATACAGGTCTTGCTTCTGCGAATGCAAACCTTGCTTCTGCCACAGCCGCCTTAATTCTTAGGGATGAGGAGATTAAGAGTCTAAAGGCAAAGATTGCATCTGATGCCAAGAGCCACGAAGACGCCCTTGGAGAAGCTGAATACACGGCAGGGGTGCAAGCTTTTTATTACGGCGAGATGCTTATGGCGTACTTCTCCTTGGCGCATCCTGAGATTAACTTCACCGATCCGCAATTCGCCGTCCCTGAACCGGAAGATGTGGCGAAGTTCAATAAAATTCCAGACACTAAGGAGTACCTCCGTGATTACGTTTGGAGATGGATGAAGGGTCCTATGGAGGAAACCAAACCCTCTACTACGGTCTTAATGAATGAGCTTGATGAAGTGCCCCTTAAGGCGGATGCAGAACCAATTCCTGACCAGGCTCCTCCACTTGGTCCCGTATCTTTGGTGAATAAGGAGGTATCTCCTGATGGCGTATCTGCGAATGTGGAGAAGGAGGATCCCCAAGCAAGCACCGTGGGCGAAGAAAGCGCAAAGGAGGATGCTCCTATTGTTGTTTAGCTTGCTTTTATTTGGGATATTGTAAAAACATTTCTAAGTACAATTTGTTTTGATCCTTTATGGAAACTATGTTATTTTACCTTTACGTTTGCGTAAGGAAATATATAGACACCTAGGATTTGGAGTAGGTGGCCAGCCATACTCCACCGTATGAACCTTTGTGAAGGTTTGAAAGCTGTTCTATTCCTTCTAGAGGAAGTAAAGCTGCCCAGGGGATCGATTTGCTACCTATCTTTGAGGTGAAATGATCCGCCCGTAGGACTTGTGAATTCCTTTATGGGAAGGATAAGAGAGTGTAAAGACCTTGCGTCCAAGGATCGTTTTAACTCTATTGGAGATTGGGATCCGCCTAGAGGCGGATCCGCCCATAAGATTGATCCTCTTATGTTTTTAAGGGCATCGAGGACGTATCTCTAAGATAGTGATACATTGCAAATGTGGAGAGCGTTGGATGCCCCCCTCTTTTTAAGACTGGAATATTGATATTGCTGCAGTAAACAATAAAAAGAACATAGATAATAGAACAAATGATGTTTATTAATGGGAGAAACCTTATTACAGCAAGTAGGTCTTATAAGTGAGCCTCGTTAAAACCTTTAATAAGAAAAACCACATGGGAAAAAGCTTATTAAAGGAAAAAGAGTACTCAAGACCGTGTGTACACTTCATTTTCTGACAAAGTATTTGCGGAGATTTTGGAGGTTCCACGTGCGTGGTAGTGTATTGCCCTCCATGTCCTGTATTTTAAACGTGGCTGGTCCAATCTTGTCCACTATCTGATATGGACCCGTCCAGTTAAGTCCCAGCTTGCCCTTGCCTTCTCGAGATTGGACTTTATCAGCTTTACGGAGCACGAGATCTCCCACATTTAGATCCACAAGTTTGGCATTTTTATCATGGTAAGCTGCAATCCGCTGTTTGTATGCTGCCATGCGTACATAGGATTGATCCCTGCGATCTTCAATCTGATCTAGGTGCTCCCTTAGTCGTTTGCCGTTGTCCTCTTCACAATAAAAGGCCACTCGGTCACTGGGGACCTGTATTTCGACTGGAATAACGGCCTCAACGCCATGAGAAAGGGCGAACGGTGTTTCCCCTGTAGCCGTCCTTGGGGTGGTGCGATAAGCCCATAAAACACTTGTTAGTTGATCCGCCCACTTCTTATCATGCTCTCCCAATCTCTTCTTTATCCCCTTCACGATCGTTCGATTGGTTACTTCAGTCATTCCATTGGACTGGGGATAATAAACGGAGGCGAATCTATTCAGGATGCCCAACCCCTCACAGAAAGCCTTGAATTCGCCACAGTTGAACTGTGTTCCATTATCGGTGATGATGGTATGTGGAACACCGTATCTTCCTACGATGTTGTCTTTGACGAATTCCACCATTCGTTCTGCAGTAATGGAGGAAACAGCTTCAGCTTCTACCCATTTGGTGAAATGGTCCACTGCCACTACCACGTACCTTCTTTGCCGACGAGTCGGGGGAAATGGGCCGACAATATCTATTCCCTAGAGGGCGAATGGACGTCCCTCAATAATTGGCCTCTGAATGTGTTTGGTAGTATGTGATTCATTCGCATGAACCTGACAATTGTGACAAGATTCTACCAATTTTTGGGCATCCAATTCAGCCATGGGCCAGTAGAAACCTGCTAACCTGGATTTTTTCAAGATGGTGGCGGATGCTTCGTGCGCCCCACATGATCCTTCATGTAGCTCTTTGAGGATCTGTTGCCCTTCTTTCGGTAGAATGCATTTCAACCAAGGATGATTAAAGGACTTTCTGTAAAGGCCGTCATTGATCAAGGAGAAATAAGCTGCTCTCCTGACTATCCGCCGTGCCTCTTCCTTGTCTTCAGGTAAGGTTCCATTTAACAGATATTGGCAAATGACCGATCTCCAATCATCTTCTACCGTTGTGAGTAGGGATACCTCCTCTAAGGCAAATGCTGGAGCTATTTTAACTTCGAAGGGACAATCCGGATCTGTCCAGTTTTCTTCACAAGAGGCCATTTTGGCCAAATGATCAGCCTCTGTGTTGGACTCCCTTGGTACGTGAATCAGCTCCCATTTAGTTTCCTTAGCTTCAAGGCGATCCAGCAACTTTTTGACTTCCGCTACGTATTTGGCCAGAACCTCGTCTTTCACCTCGTAATTCTTAATTACTTGGTTGACCATTAGTTTAGAGTCGCTATAGATTATGATCCGCTCCGGAGTGATTTCTTGGAGTAGGCGTAATCCCAATATGAGAGCTTCATATTCAGCAGCATTATTAGTGGCATAGAAATTTCATTTTGCTGCGTATCGTAATTTTATGTATTGGGGACATTTGATCACAACGCCTGCACCCGCTCCATCCGCCGAGGAGGCTCCATCAGTGTACATTGACCATTCCTCTATCAGAGGCTTGGGATGACCTATCCCTTCGTCAGTGAATTCGTTCACGAAGTCCGCCAGGACCTGACTCTTTAGAGCTGACCTGCTTTCATACCTTACATCGAATTCGCCAAGGCGAATTGCCCACTCCATCAATCTTCCCGAAGTGTCTGGTTTTTGTAACACTTTTCTCATTGGTATATTTGTTCGAACCACTATAGTATGCGCCTGAAAATATGGCCTAAGGAGGATTGTCGTGGTTACAACAGCCAGTGCCATTTTATCGAGCTTTGAATACCTGGTTTCGGCGTCTTTCAAAACCTTGCTCACGTAATAAACCGGAAACTGCTGGCCATCCTCTTCTCGTATCATGACCGTGCATACGGCTTTGTCTGTGACCGATACATACATGTAGAGATCTTCTCCCTTCAAAGGTCGACCCATCATGGGTGGCTCCGTGAGGAACTGCTTGATTCCTTCGAAGGCTCTTTCACAATCCTTATTCCACTCGAATGCCTTTTGCTTCTTGATGACTTCGTAAAAGGGCTGGCATCTGCGAGCTGAACAAGAGATAAACCTGCCCAAGGCTATGATACGCCCGTTAAGGCGTTGTACCTCTCTGATATTCCGTTTTGCTTGCATTTCCAGGACTGCCTTAACTTTATCAGGATTTGGGCTAACTCCTTTTTCGCTGATCATGAACCCTAAGAATTTTCCATAGGTTGCCCCGAAAGTGCACTTCTCTGGGTTTAACTTAATGTTGTGGCATCGGAGTACGTCCAGTACCTCCTTTATATCATCTGCATGCTTTTCTACGGTCGTACTTTTGATGATCATATAATCTACATAGACAGAATAATTACCTCTTTTACTATCTGCGAATATCTTGTTCATCATCCTCTGATAAGTTGCACCTGCGTTCTTGAGCCCGAAGGGCATAACTTTGAAACAATAGGTGGCTTGCTGTGTTACGAACGAGGTCTTGATTCTATCTGAGGGCTCCATAGGGATCTGATGATAACTTGACTTCACATCAGTAAAGGAATACATTGCGTGACCGGCTGTTCCATCTACAAGCATGTCAATACATGGCAAAGGATAGTTGTCCTTGGGGCAAGCTTTATTGAGATCTGTAAAGTCAATGCATATACGGTAAGATCCGCCAGCTTTTTTCACCAACACGACGTTCACCAACCACTGAGTGTAAAGTACCTCCTCGATGGCATCCGCCCTCTGGAGCTTGGCGATCTCTTCCTCAATCACTTTCTGCCTTTCCGGGCTATGATTTCTCCGTTTCTGAGCCACAGGAACTGCATCCTTATCAATGTTGAGTTTGTGAGTGATTACGTCTGGACTGATTCCGGGGAGAATTTCATCATTCCATGCAAAGAAATCCTCCACCCCACAGAGCACTTTGGTGATTGCATCTTTAATCTCGCCCCTGAGCCCCTTCGCCGTTCGTACCTGCTTTCCATCCGCCATAAGGTACATTTCGGTCTCGCCCAAGGCCATTGTGATGCGCTCCTCTTCATCTTCCTCTTTAGACTGGGGGCGAATCATTAATGATGTCGAATACGTCTCTTGGGCCACCTTTTGACTACCTTTGATCATTACACCTCCCTTAGCCGTGGGAATGTAAAGTGTTAAGTGGCGAATGGAGATAAGAGCTGCAACTTCAGAGATAAAAGGTCGTCCGAGGATGATATTGTAAGCTAACTGACCATCCAAGACCGAAAATTCTAAATCTCCCCTCCAAACTTGATCATCGTCTGTAAGCTCACAGTCCAAAGTAACTTGACCTTTTGTTTGAATAGTATGTCCCGTTACTCCCAAGATATCGACCACGGTTGGCTCTACTTGAACAGGATCAATCCTGAGTTTGGCGAAAGCTCCTCGGGTAATGACATTGCATGAACTTCCGGTATCAATCATTACCCTTTTCATCTCCCAGCCTTCAACCATCATAGTGACGGCCAGAGCATCTGCATGGGGTGGTGTCTCCGGACCTGCCTCTGAAAAGGGGCGATTTAATGACGTCCTGTCAAGGGCAGTAGTCCTTGCCTTTTTCACCATTGGCTGGTACCCAGGTCCGCCTGCTATGACATTGATGGTACCCTTTCCTTTCTTCTTTGGGTCCTCCTTGGGTCTGTCACCTTCTCCTCTTTTGCCTTCCGTTTGGATGAACCGATCCAATTTGCCCCTTTCTATGAGACGCTCAATTTCTCGAGCTAATTCCCAGCATGGATCAGTGTCATGGCCATTTTTCCTGTGGTACTTACAATAGTTTTTAGGGGTTTTACCATTATTGGTATACTCCCCCCCCTTTGGTTCGGGGTATGAAATGATCTGCTTGTGTTGGCTGTTCTCGATCCACATAAGAACTTCACTCTTAGAAGCATTGAGAGGTGTAAAGGAGGTGACAAACGTTGATTTATTCCTAGAATCTCTTCGCTTACTTCGGGAGGAAGGATCCTGACGCTTGTCTTTGTCCCGATCTCGAAGACGAGATTCGCCCCTGTCTCTTTTTGGCGATGATGGTGAACCTCGGCGAATGTCGTCTACCTCTATAAAATCTTTACAACGCTCCATCAGCTCCGCCATGCTGGTGGGTTTCTTTCGGATGAGATCTTCCTACAAACTCTTGCAGGTAGTGTTTCTTACGAAACATTCCACAGCTACGGAGATATCTACATCAACGATTTGTATGCACAATTGGTTGAAAGTGTCCACATATTCCCGAAGGGGTTCATTCGCTTTCTGCTTTAACTCAAAAAGCTTTCCAGATTTCACCACTGCAGGAATACAACCGGCGAATTTAGCACAAAATTCCCTGCTTAATTGATCAAAGCTGTTTATCGAGCCTGGAGGTAGAGATTGAAACCACAAATAGGCTGGGCCCCCCAGCGTGGTGACAAACATTTTATAGAGCACGGGCTCGGTGGCTCGATTGAGCCTGGCCAGTATTCGATACTTTCGAACGTGAGCTTTTGGATTATCTTTGCATGTGTATATTGCGAGATTGGGAATCTTAAAAGCTCTTTCCGTCTCCTCCGCCTCAATCCAATCTGCAAAAGGCGAATCTCTATTGGCGAACGGGTTGTGCCTGGCATTTTCTTCATTCATACGGAGCACCAGGGCCCTTACCCTATCATCAAAATTTTCCGGATCCGCCCTGGGACGGCCTCTTCGTGGCGATCTGCTTGGAGAAGAAGAAGAAGAAGAAGAACTCGAATCAGACGATGGATCTGATGGCGAACGTCTTCCTTCATTACCGCGTCCACCTCCTCCGCCTCCTCCTCCACCACCACCTCTCCCTCCATTTCCTCCACCTGGGGGAGTCAGACCGCTTCCTCCCCCCTGGCCTCCTGACGGGATGTGTCCAACAGTTCCTGAAGGCGGCGGTGGTGGTGGTCCACTTGCATGGGATGCCTTTTCTGGCCTTTTACTTCGCCTACGGCCAGTAGATGGGGGCGATCTGCCACGATGGGAGGATCTTGCTCGTCGGGGCGAAGGTGATCTTATCCGCTTATCTTTCTCTTTTCTATGCTTCTTGCGAGTTGGCCCTTTAGATCCGCCAAGGGATAAATTCGTTCGTGGACGCCTGGGTATATCGGACCCACCAAGATTCAACCCCGGACCCCCAGATCCGCCATGAAGGGTCGTATCATTTCTTTGACTTCCTTCACCAGGGAATAACTCCCGATTAATTGGTCACTCGCCACCTGATGTCGTGGCGGTTAACATCGAATCCGTGTTGTGAGCTTGAAGGAACGAGGAGCTATGGGCACCTAGTCCAAGGCCAAAGTTTAACAAAGGCAAAGATGAAACGGTTGAAGTAGACGTCGTACTCCAACGTGGAGGAAGAGTCATGTATGCTCAAAGATGATTTCCTATCTCGAGTCCATATCGCGCCTCGATATCTTGTGCACACATATTGATAAAAGCAGCGGTAGGCATGTTATTGTCGACATGCGTTATTGGAGCGGTTGTATCGGTGCGACCAACACTAGATGGTGTAACTAACGGTGTTTCAATCCCTGAAGAGGGATTTTCACCTCCGTTGGTCATTGCGTTTTCAGCGTGAACGAAAAAAAACCCTTTGTTTGATTAAGGATTCCACCTTCACCGCACCAATGTTAACTTGAGGAAAAATCCTTGATCGGAGCACTTCCCTGTGAGGTGCCGTTGGGATCAGCCGGGGACACTCCGATGCCAAAGTCAGTAAGATGGATCAAGCAAACCAACGGAATTGACAAGAATGGTGAGAATGTGTGTGTGTACCTTGATAACCTAGGGGATCAGGCTATATATAGCTGGGAAGTCGTAACCTTCAGGTAACTAGAAAGTCTCCATTAATGCCTCATTAATGGCGGTTACGGGTTATTCTGAATCTGGCGGATTAGCTAATTAATAACTCATTAATGATCTTTTATGGCCGAGTCAGCGGCCAGCTATTATAGAGGCGAAGGGAGAGATTCGCCCTATAGGTCCGCCAACGGATCTCTCTGAGTTGATCTGGGGAGATCCGCCAACCAGCTTCCTTTTGGAGACCACTACGCGGCGTACTTTGAGGTGAATATCCCTTTTGGTCTTCAGGATAATATCTCAATGTTATTAGAAGTAGTCTGGGAAAGGCAAGAATGTAGCTGAAGAATTTGAGGAGGAAGATGAGGCAGAAGATGATGAAGAAGAAGAAGAGTCATGAGAAGAAGAAGAAGAATAAGAATAAGAAGAGGCAGAAGATGAAGAGACAGACCACTCGGATGTTTTGGGTTGGCAATAAGCTTTAACACGGTTGGACCGTGTTGATGAGACTAATGAGCAGTTGTTGAGAAAGGTTGACAAAATCGACCAAGATGTTGAGATGTTGAAGAAGGATCATGCTTCAACTCGTTGGAAATTGTTTTCCTTTTTCTGACGTAAAAATATTGAGTTCACACCATCTCCACCGACTTCACCCCGTGATAAATATGTTCTATCTTTCCATTTCCTTTTACTTTTACTTTTATCTTTATATGTTTTAGTTTTTCTAGTTTTTAGTTTGAGCATGTTTTAATTTTTTGTTTTACCTTAGGTCAATGAGGAGAATGCCCAATTTAAATGTAGGGGGCGTATCGAATCATCGAGTCTATGTACGAAGAAAAGAGAGAAAAAATCATCAATGAAAAAAAAGCAAAAATATTAGAAAAATCAAGAAAGTTGTGTCTCTTTACTAACTTGAATCAGGTAAAGCGATCAGAAAAATAAATCAAAAAAGTCGATCCCGACACCCTTCCTCTTTATCATTTTAAGTTATTTTTGTATACTTCTATCTTTATTTTGAAATTAAACGTTTATATGTAATTTTTAAACTTATGATTTCTTATGCATGTTTTTAAAACCTGCTTGAGTTGATTCTTCTCAAAATTATTTTAAAAATACATATGAGGAACTACGGAAACTACAACCATAATACATATAAGGTCATTAGTCAATAAAGGATGAGGGTATATGCATTTGAGGGGAAAAAAACGAGTTGAGAGAAATATCCAATGTGATATAAAAAGGTGAGAAGTGGTATGAAGCATAAAATGCACAACCACTTAAGTGAGCTATTAAAGAAAAAATATGAAGTTGGCAACTCGAAAAATGAGTAAAAGAAAAAAAAGCAAATGCAAAAGAGATAAGAAAGAGCGAAAAAATGTGAGTATGGTACGAAGCATAAAATGCAACCATATGAGTGAAATAGAAATTAGGATACCTAAAAATACCTTGAGATTTTTTTTTATCATTAGCGTGTGCTTTAAAAATACATCCTGAAAGCTTCACTTTTGTTACAAAAAGTACAAACGAGATAGCTGACAGTCATATCTTTTACATACTTTAGATTCTGCATATAAATTGTCATATGGAAATTCTTAAAAAAAATCAGTTTTTTTTAGACAAAGATGGATTTATATAATCGTAATTTAAAACGGTTGAAGAGGAGAAAAACATCTTTGCTTGAGGACAAGCAAAAGATTAAGTGTAGGGGATTTGATAAGTCCAAAGTTTACGTATTTTTGCATGCATATTCACGTTTATATTTATGCATTTAGATTAGTTTACTTAATGTTTTGGAAAGATTTCACGTAGTTGTTTATGATTTGAACTGAGATAGGTTTAAAATAAATAAAAGCTCAATATGAAGAAATATCAGCAAGAAACAAGCAGAAGACAGGTAAAGAAGCATGAATTAGGACAAAAGTACTTGTCATGATCGTGACATGTACAAAAAGCTGACCAAGGATGAAAAACATATGTCGCGATCGTGATCCCTGTCACGATCGTGATAGACAAATTCCATCACCTTTGCATGGAAATTCTTGTCACGAACGTGACACCCCTGTCTCATTCGTGACAGTCATTTTTACTGTAAAAAGACATGATTCCTCGCCTCTAAGGCATCTCCTTTCATCTGAATCATCATTGTTCTTCACCATTGGCTATGACTTTTCATCATATCTACATGAAGAGTTATCACTTCAAAAGGACACAATCGATCCTTCATCAACTATAAAAAGGATCCTCCTCTCCATTCAATTCACAAATTGATAATTACAGAAATTCACAAGAGACATTCAGAGATATACTGAAGTTATCAAGTTACAATTATAAGGATTCAATTCCAAGAACTGAAGGAAGCAAGATCAAGAGATACACTTCCTCGAGATACAAAAGACAAGATACAATTGAAGAAGACAAACCAAAGTCTTGACATCCTTACAGAGACAGTAAAAGGATTCACAACCCCTATACTCTCATCTGTTATAGTCTTTATTCTCTGCATTATTTACTTTTGATATATGATCAACATTGTCAATACTTATTTATCAAGAACCAAATCAATCTCTTAATAAAAGAGATTTTTGTATTTTGAGAGCAAAAGAAAGAAACAATGCATAACATTTCCGAAAACCACTTAGGTATGAGTTCTTTTAAGAAAATTATTGGGTTGGTAGGATTTATTAATTCTCTTTTATTATTCTTGCTTGCTCCATTAATAAAGATTCTCCAGTCGTGTGGAAGTAGGCACAAATTGATCGAACCAAGTAAATAGTGTTTTGAATTAGCCTGTAATTTTATTTCCACATATCAAACATGTCTAAATCAATAATATATCCAATATCAATTGCTAACAAAACATGACAAGATTCTCCAACAATGATGCAAGGTTAAATTCCATCTATTTAAGCAGCTTTATATATATTATTTCATTAGAGGGCAAAGTCTAGCTCAAGAACTAAGCAGTCATCTTTAAAACCGATAAAAATAAAGACATCTGTTGTAATTTCTAATATAAAAATATATCTATATATAATTAGAATAATATATAATTTCTAATTCAATTCTATTGGGAATTTTGCAGTTCCTTTTGAGGATAGAGCTTGAGGTGTACAAGTATGAGAAACAACCTCAATCAGTTTGCTTTTAGTGCGTACAAGTTTTGCTTTATCTTTCATCTCTTTGCTTTGTCCCCATAATGCCAAATACAATCCAATCACTATCAATGCTCCTCCTAGTATGCTGTCCTCATAAAAAAAAAATCAATATATGAATAATATGTTTTACAAATACTCGTTTCGTGTCCGTGTCTATTCATAAAGTAATTAATTATATAAAAGAAGTTAACAATTGATAACTTTATTACCTTCCCAAATGAAGCATTTCTTGTAGAATCAAAGAGGAAGCAATGGCAGTGAGGAGAAGTGTGAGAGGATTAAAACTACTAACAAACACTGCACTTCTCATGGTTAGAGTCATTGCAACAAATATCAGCAGTAATCCGGAAGTTATAATTCCCTACAATTATCAATTCCCAAATTAATCCAATCAATAAATCTCATTTTTTTTCCAATTACAATTCTACCTACTATAACTAATTTTTTTCATAGGAAAAAATTTAAGGTACTTCCTGAGTAATAATTCCGACCAATCATAATTTGAGAAGTTTGTTATAGTCTCAACGTACCCCATAAAAAAACAACAAGGAGTTTAAGATTCCATCCTAATTTCCACTGGCTCCAATCTCTCTCTATACAAAGTGCTAATATAACACATTGAACTGAAGACATTAAGGACATCAATGCTGCAACTGTGTAATGACGAGGGTATATCTTGCTCAACTTCCCCTAAATCATGTGAAAATTAAAGTAATGAGTTCCTCATACTCCATACATTAATCAAAATGTAGACAAAGATTTTTACTTTACCTGGATTATCAACCAAAGTGCATAAATTATGCTAGTGCAAAATGCAACGAGACAACCCAGAATGTGATGATTGGGTTTCTGCATTTCATTATTTGGTTTGAAGAGATTATTATTTGTTGACCATATTTTGAGCTCTACACCTTTGTAGAAAGTGATAATCATTGTCCCACTTATTCCTATTAGTATTCCAGATACTTTTGCCTTCCCTACTCTTGTTTCCAATCCCAATTTCTCAATCCTATATATAACATCAATTTTATAAACCATTAACAGAACACTAATTAAAAATGTCACATATAGAAGAATTAATTAAAACAAAAATCAGTACCCAAGAACGGCAGAAAAGATTAAAGTGAAACAAGGAACAAGATTAATTATTGCAGAAACATATGTTGCAGATGTTAAGACCATGCTTTCTGCGATCAAATTTTGTGTTAAGCACCCCCTAAAAATTAATCATGAAAACCAATTAGTATTATTTTACTAATAAAAGTACCAAATTAATTTAATTATTTTACTTACCCAGATAAACCAGTTAGAAATGAAAACAAAAGTACTTTCCATGTGAATTTGGGTCTGTTCTTCCTGTATATATGAGCGTAATCAATCGGTAAAAGAATATAAGGGAATTAACATAAAATATGAAAGTAATACCTTTCAAAAATAAGAGCAAGAGGAACAGTGAAAACGGAGGCAAAGATCCAACGATAAGCAATAAGAACCCTCATGCTCATACCATCATTTGCAGCTAATTTATAAAAAATATTCATCCCAGCCAAAATCATTTGAGACAAAATCATTAGAATAACTGGTTTTAACCCATGCAAAACTTCACCAACATGTCCCATTTCCTTAGCAGAAAGAAGAAGAGAGCAAGTTTTGTAAGTAGTTTTACTTCATCAACTATATATGTATACATAAGAATGTAATATGCAAGTTTTTTTGGTAATTGCATTAATCAAACTTTGTTGAGAAAATTCGATATGCATGTGTAGATTTTTTTTATTGTACCTTACAATAGTAATTAATAACTAAGTATTGTACTTTATAACTACCATCGTCTTTCCTTTTATGAATTACTTGCAAATATATATAAACTATTAATTGGAATAGTTAAGTCAAATATGGTTCCACACTTTATTGTTGACAAATTAAAAAGTGACATCACCTGTAACATTAGTTTTTCTTTTCATAGGTTGGCTACCTATCAATCAATTTATTAACAAAAAAAAATTAATTAGACAATCTTGATACGCGTTTTTGTTATAAAAGTATATGGATCACAAGATAATAAAAATCAATATTTTAAAAATTGGATTGAAAGTCAAATCGGATTGACAAATGGATCAACAATCAATGAATTCAATCAGTTGATTCAGATTAAACAGGACGACATCATAAATAATATATATATATATATTAATTTAATTTTAATTATGAAATTTATTAGGTTTATTAAATTTTATTTTGGATATATTTAAAATTTAAATATAAAGTAAATTTTGTATATATTTGAACCAAAATCATTAGAATAATTGATTAGAATAATTGATTTTAACCCATCAAAACTTCATTAGTATGCCGCATTTACAAAGAGGAAAAAAACAAGTTTTGTATATAGTTTTACTCTATCAACTATACAATAGTGTTCACTTAGACTCTAACCAAATGAATTTACTCATTTATCGTTAAATTTAGGCTTATTAAATCTAAGGCCTTATTTTTTTTTTTGTAAAAATGAGGGGCTATTTCCCGACAACAAAAAGAAAAAGACCAAAACAAAAACACTATCCTGCACGAGTCATCTTAGGGAGATAAGTGCCACATAAATCAGAGTAAAGAATATCTTGAATGCCTCCAGGAGGCACCTCATATTCGTGAAGTCATAGCGTCAAATTCCCTGCATAGTTCGCCATCCAGTCCGCGGCTCTATTACCTTTGTGTAAAACATGAACAAGCATGACCGCCCAGTCCTGTCTATATAGTTTCTGGCACTCCAAAATCAGCCAATAAAAACAGTGTCAATTCTCTGTGCCATCATGTACCAATCGTATAAGCCACAAGCGAATCCATCTCAAAAACCACTATTCGATACTTTCTGTCCCAAGCAAACTTTAAGCTGAAATAGAACCCTCAGAGCCCAGCCAACACTGTCGTGCAAATACCGAGGGTTATTACAAAACTGCCTAGCCAGACCCCCTTATCATCTCTAGCAACCCCACATGCCATAGCAAGCCCCGGGTTCCCTTACTTGCTCCGTCGCTGTTTATTTTAATTCAACCACACTTAAGCGGCTGCCATTGCACAAAGATTTCCTTTATAGGTCGATTATCCATCCGATCTTGAATTTCCTTTGCTCTTTAGTAAAGAAACTCAATTTTATTCTACCCCTCTATGCTGATGCTAGATCAACGTCTTCCTCTAATCTCCTTATTCCTAATAAATTGGCATCAATCTTCCCTATATTCTTTTTCTAGATTCTCAAAATTAAAAACAGTGGAAGGTTGAAATTTTCAACCAATAATCTTCAATTTTGAATTATTTGAAACCTCTACCTTTTTTCCAGATTACAAAGAATATTTTCCCACATTAAACCTCTACCTTTTTAAATTTTAATGGTTAATAAACCAAGAACAACTTCACTAAGGTGTGATGCCCATTTAAATCCAAAAATAAACACAATCATGCCCATTTAAATCCAAAAATAAACACAATCTCCAATGACGAATTTTCAAGTCCACCTTTTATTATTATTATTATTATTATTATTATTATTAATTTGGTGTGATTTCTTATACGAATTCTTTCAACTATTTTTTCTCAATTATTTTTAGTTTCATTTAAAAATTTATAAAATTTATTTAATTTACAATATCCACTTTATTTTGTATTTCTTTAGATTAGTTGAATTAATACAAAGAGATTAAAATTTATAAAAAAAAATAAAGGGTAAAATTGTCCAATTTATTGTTTCGTATTTTCTTGTATTATAATTATCAAACATATTAATTACATTTGATACTTAATTTTCAGTAGAAACCAAACAGTTTTACAGTTTAAAACTTTTCATCTCTGTAATATTCAACACTTCAAATATTACTTAATTTTTCAGCAGTTAATTTTAAGTTTTATCAAACAAGACATAAGTCTTAGGATGCTTTGAATCTTCACCCTAAGATTCTAATAAGCTTAAATCCAACGGTGAATAACCAAACTAAATTTGATCTGTGAACACCACTGATCAACTATATATATATATAGGGAATTAAATGCATGGTAAAAAAACACATGTGTAAGTGTTTCTTGTAATTAAATTAATCAAATTTTGTGATAATTGGATGTACATGCGTAGATTTTTTATTGGGTTCTTTACATGAAATTAATAAATATTATTATATTTATTGTTTAATTGATATTGGTATTTTAATCAGTAATATATCAAAAATATGAATCTTTATCTTGCAAATGTCAAATTCTCTAAGTGGTTCAGTTCAGTGGCGAATACAGAATTACTCGGTTGGGGGGGCCGATTTTACACGTGCGTTCGGAAATTTTTTTCTTTTGCTAAATTGAACTTGCTTATTTTTTTTTGTATATATGTGTGTTATAATTTGAATGATCAAGAACCAACTTTAAGTATTAATGTACAATTTCTCAAAATTAAGTTAGATTTCGTTTAATTAACAGTCCTAATATGTAAACAAAATTGGATTTAGAGAGGACTGAACATGTAAAAAAATTAAGAAAATTGATTTCAGATGGCTTACCAGGCCAAAAAAAATTAATAATTTGGATTTAAGGAGACATAAGAGACTAAAAAAATAGAAATTTGGATTTATGGAGGCATAACAGGCCAAAAACTTAGAAATTTGAATTTAGAAAGGCCTAACAGGTTAAAAAAATTAGAAATTTGGATTTAGAGAGGCCTAACAGACCTAAAAAAAATGAGAAATTTGGATTTAAAAAGTACTGAATAGGTCCAAAATATTAAAATTTTGAATTTTGGACAAGCCTAACATGTAATGAGATATATTTAACTTTTCTATTAGTTCAATACTAGTTTCTAAAAAAAATTAGGGATAAGGTACTAAAATAGATCTATTGTTTTTTGGGAAGTATCAATTTAGGCTCCACGTACAAAATGACACCAATATAGGCTTAACATTTAAAAAATGGTATCAATTTAGGCCTCGATAACGGATTGGAAAAGACATAATAAAAATGAGTTCAAAAGTGTTATGAAAATAAATAAATTAATTAATAATGGTAACATAGTTTTATAATTATTGAAAAATATAATTTAAACAAATAAACATTTTCTAAAATAAATTGAGGTTGAGGAAATTGAACATATGACCTTTTAAAAAGGAACAAGTGTTTTTAACTATCTCATATACCTTTAAACAATGAAATATTACTACATAGAGTATATATAAACTAATATTAGGGGAGACGAAACTACTCGTAACCATGGTGGTTCTGGCGGCCGGAAGGGCCCGAGCCCACCCCTGTCTCCGCCCCTGGTTCAGTTGGTGAAATGGCCATGAAAATTGTTAACTGTCACGTATTATTGGGTTTGACATATTTCATAGTTTTGTTTTACAAACTCGTAGATAATTTTTAAAACTTGAATTCCGCTATAAATTTCCCTTTTTTATTTGGCATTGTAATAATAATAATTAATAGCTAAGTAATCTCTGTATTCCTGTCACGACACATCCCACGGACCGTGACCGGTGCTAGGGAACGGGTAAGCTCAAACTACCGGAACCCGTAGCAAGCCTTAATATAATATACGATCAACCTTACCAATAGTCTTAACATAATCTAATATTAAATCCTCCATGAAACACACAATGTAATCCTCAACTCTGGTACTGCGGTCTAGAATATAAATTTTAACATAATTCTTAAATAGTCATACATAGTAAGATAGATGTGCTCCCCGAAGAAAGATCGTGGGCTACAACATACTTCTAGTCATCTGAAAATTTAAAAGAGTCAAACCTCCCATAGTGAATTAATTATATGCAATGCATGAGTAGTTTAACATTGATGTCACACATAATAATAATAATAATAATAATAATAATAATAATAATAATATATAATATAAGTATGCACACAATATGCTTTTCATAAAATTGTCTTGTAAATAAATAGATATGTGGTTTAATACGTGTTGGACCCTAAACCTCAATACACAGTCTAATAATGCACCAATAATCACCATTACACTTATATCCAATAACTGGGGGACCAAGAATAACTCAACCGACCACACGCCCAGTAGCTGGAGGACCGAGAATAACTCAACTGATTTCATACCCAACCTCACTTAAATCCAAAATTCACACATCATATAGCCCGAGAATATTTCAACCGAGCTTATCCATATATCATAATATTCACAATATTAGTATCATCAATATCCAATAACCCGATGGTACCCGTGCGCACAAGGTCCTGGTGCCGCTCACTAGGAAGCATGTCCATAACACGTATTCATCCACAAATAATTACGTATAAATTATTATAAATAATAATACACCTTTATAAGTGAAAATAATACTTTACGTGAAATATCACGAAATAATTTATTATGAATGCAAATGCTAAATTAAAAATGCATAACATATAATTAACTCACAAATTGCTCTTAGCTGACTGTCCTAGTTTTCAGGTACTGCTGATTCTCCTACCGGTTGAGTATCTAAAAGAGATAATATTATTTTTAGAATCTATATTGGTTTAGGAAAATATTGAATTTTATTTCGTCACGTTTTATAGACTTTCTACCGAAAGTTCGGCAGAGTCTCCCCTAGAAAACGGACATCCTCCTAGTAATGACTAGGGTCAACCCTGCAATAAAATACACTTCTATATTAAAAAATATTCAAAGTCCAATCCATAGACTGCAATTTATCAACACGGTTGGACATCAATCATCCGACAGTTCCATAACTGTCAGTAATTCCAATACTTTACTTTCAAAATTACTCATCATCAAACAACATATAACCATATATACTTATAATCCATTTTCATAATATCTATATCAATCAAATTAACTATCCAATAATCTTAATAGCATAATTAATTAATTATGTTTAGTCCAATCTCCCTTCAACCTTTATTTTTAAAATTATTAATTCTGAATTTTTATTTAAATGTTGATCTAAAAATTATTTTTAACCCAACTTAATTATTTTCCTTAATTTCACCCAATTATATACTTTCATAATTTATAGAGACTAAGCGATAAGGAATTTGGCCAATGTCCAAGAATTAATGTTGCTCCAAATAATATTTAGAACATTCTGGAGTTAAACAAACATTTTTTCTGCCCTTATTTCGTATGTCACCGGAAAATATCACCGGTGGTCGGGATCCGCCTATCGGAAAAATTAAAGTTGATTATTTTGAGAAATTAATTATACCACATTGTTTCTTATGATTTTAGGAGTCTAGAAGCACTCTCAAAACACCCAAAATCAACCGGAAAATTAAATTTTGCTTAGATTTCTTACTTTTTCCGGTGTAGCTCCGATTACACCTCAAAACTCATTGCATGCATCAAAATCTAGTGTATCCATAGGTAAACCGACCCACTGAGTCCATTTTTGGTGTTAGAATTGCAAAATAATGAACAGAGGACCGAGAAATAGAGAGAATAGCAAAAGTGACGAATTTTCTCTCTCTAAACGTTTTTTAAAAACTGAAAATCTCACAATAAAACTTACATGTACTTGTAGCTGGAGTTGAGAGCTTCGTTTTGGTATAAAGAACGCCAAAAACGGTGAAGAAATGAGAAAGAATGGAGGTTAGAGAAGAATGGAAATGGAAAATGGTATTAATGTTGGAAGAAGAAGATGATCTCGTGTTTCATCTCTTATTTTCCTGATTTGTGGCTAAAATTTAGTTTGGTCCTCTCACTTTCATTATCTTTTAAATTCTCTCAAAAGTAATTAGTATATTTTAGTTTTAACTCCTTCTAATTAATTCATTTTAGCAACTAGTTTAAATGTATAAATTGGCGTGTTACAATTCCACAATAGATGTCTTATAAGGTTAAGACACACGAATTAAGAAATGCAATTAATTTTAGCTATAAGATTTTGTTACATATGTATTAATTGCATCCACTAATTAATTTTTATCTATTTCCAAAGTAAAAAACAACTTAAATAGGGATATATTTGGTAAAACTCAATTAATGTGTATAGATTGAATCAAAGCGTCATGTATTATGGAACTAAAAAAAATCTCTAGAAAGATATCTATTATGGAACGAAAGAAGTATTTTCTAAGGATACAAATCAAATTCAACCCTAACGTCTTAAGGAAAGTATAACGTATGAAATTGTAGAAATTTAACCCTAACGTCTCCAAGCAAGATCAAATTTAGCCATGTGTTATCGATAATTAGAAAAAACTGGATTGACTATTATTTAACTGTCATTTCAAATAATCCAAATATTAATTATGTCTAAGATATTTATTGTGTTACTAACACAATTACAAAAATCTGTTAAAATGCTAACAACTAAGGAGGTGTTTGTTTTACCTTTTCGGAGTAGCATCTAGCATTTCGCTCCAAACCGCAGGAAATATAGCGTTTGGTTAGATTTATATAATCGTAAAGTTTATCATTTTCTCTGGAAACTGCAGCGATTTAGAGCTTTTAATGAAAAACTCATTTTTTGAGTTTTTTCATGAACTATTTGTAGCTATGTTATTGATAAAATTATGGTGTTGTTAAACATAGCCTCCATTTCCGACCTCTAGCCCCGTGAAAGGTGAAAGGACGAAAATACCCTTTGAGTTTTTAGGGTGGGAAAGGGAGGATTTTTTCCTCTACCGGCACGCGGGCGTGAGGTAATCATGCCTCACCACAAGGTGAGGCATGAGGGTATCACGCTTCACCACATGGTGAGGCGTGATTATCCTTTTAGAAATAAAAATTACGGAATTTAACTCGGATTAACCTTTTACAAATAAAAATTAACAACATAAACATTAAAATAAATTAATAAACATAAAATACTACATATAATCTCAAAAGTGTTAAAATGTAATAAGTTCTAGTAGATAAACTCATAAAAATATATATCAGTTCGCTCGACGCCACACGTCCATAAACTCATCCATCTCGCTCCTAATAAGTGGAGCCTCCTCATCAGTTCGGCCGGCAGCCGATCGTTAGGTGATACGCCACAACCAGCTAACCCACTACAAAAAAAATAAATAAATATTAAAAAACAAACATATGTAAACTAATATTAAATAATAATAAACTTACATATTCGCTGTTGGAGCGAGCAAGCTGGATCGGTCCATCCTGTCCGGCATGAAGGAGATGAGGATGTGAATATCGCATGTACCAGTCCATGTAAGTAGGATCACAGGTAGTCGGATCGTATCCAAGTGGCCGGCATCTCCTCCGATCAATGCTCCGAGCCGATGGAAATCTCCGCCAAGTATCGTCAACTGTGACAGAGGAATGCGTGAGCCTGTACGATAAAGACTTTCATGACCGTATTGCTCTATCAGGTCTAATACGCTCAGCCATGATAGGCTCAGTATATCCGACCTAACGTAAGGCTCGATCCGGCATATACGGCTCGATAATATCTCTACACCGTATCCAACCGGCATAGGACACTCAAAGCTGATCATCATCGGGGACAGGACCTAAGGCAGCCACGTCACCTGCAAAAAAATAATACTCAATAATAAATAATAATATACTATAAATAATACTTAAATTAAAATTAAAAATACTATACTAAAATTATAAATAAAAATATACCAAAATTATAAAATTATAAAATTAAAATTATAATTATAATTAATAGTAAAATTATAAATAAAAATAGGGTAATTAATTTATTAGTCCCTATATTTTGACAAAACACACTGTTTAATACCTGTATTTTCAAAAACACACAGTAAGGTCCCTAACATTTTTCTTGATGAACTGTTTAGTCCCTAACATTTTTCTCGGTGAACTGTTTAGTCCCTAACATGAGTTGACAATATGGAGAAAATTAAACTCACCATTGAGAGTAAGAGGATTTCCACCTTCAATTCGTACAGGAAGAGTAAGCGAGAGAGATTTGAGTCGATTTCTACTTTCAATTCAAACAGGAAGAGTGAGCATGAGTGATTCGATTATGGGTTAGGGATTTAATCCTTTCTCCATTTTTTTTGTGAGCGCGAGTTGTGAGAGAAAGACATAGAGGTGTGAACTACTTTTGACTGATAAATAGTAAAGGGTAATTTAGTCATTTCTGAATACATAAACAGTAAAAAATCTAACAAACAGACGGAAGGACTAAACAGTTCACCGAGAAAAAGGTTAGGGACCTTACCGTGTGTTTTTAAAAATATAAGGACTAAACAGTGTGTTTTGTCAAAATATAGGGATTAATAAATTAATTACCCATAAAAATATACCAAAATTATAAAATTAAAATTAAAAATATAATTAATACTAAAATATAAATAAAACTATACTAAAATTATAAATTATAAAAATATAATTAATACTAAAATTATAAATAAAACTATAATTAATACTAAAATTTTATAAAATACCTCGGCTACCGTCATGCGGTCCAGCTGTGCACATATGGTCTCTAGTCGTGCGGTCGTCCTGTCTGGAACCCCGACCTCCCATCTGCATGCCTGGGGACGGTCAGCTGGGATCCTGAGTGGTAGTCTATGCGGCCGGAACACTGGAAAATACTCGTATATCCACGCCTATAGTAGGGTCAAACATCCGCAAATACCAGAACAGTCTCCTCTGCTCACTATCCCCAGCTGCCGATATAACGTGGCAAGTGTAGCAGACCCCCACGAAAGTCCAGCTGCCCCTCTAACACCGCCGTGAACCTCAGCCAGATGGGACGGCCTGATCCTATCGCCACTCTTGTCGATAAACAAGGTGGATCCGAGCATAAGCCACATCCACGTCGTGGCCCGAGTTGCGTCATCCCTCCCCTCACTGGTAAGTCTGTGTACAATATCAACAAATACACCTCCACTACTCCAGTATTTTCGGAGCGGCGACAACAACTCCTCCTGATCCACCCCGAACATCATCATGCACATGGCATGCGACCGCTCAGTACTGCATGACTCGAAGACCATCGGACCGTTGATCGGGATACACAAAATCTGTCATACATCATGCAGTAGAATAGTCATCTCCCCGAACGACATGTGGAAGGAGTTCATATCGGGCTGCCACCGCTCCATGAACGCAGATATCAGCAGGGCGTCAAGGTTCCTGTACATGGTGGATGGGAGGTGAGACAACCTAGTCCTCTCGATCATATCCTTCAGCTGTAAAATGACACATATACAAAAATTAAAAATAATAATTAACATAATAATTAAAATAATTTTGACAAACTAAATTATTCTTACCTTAGGTGTCGCACCACGTAACCACACCCCCAAATTCTGACATGCTAATGATCTGTTGTAGCATGTCAGAAACGATCGAAGCTCCCCTCCGAGCATCCGTGAGGCAACATGTCTTAGAAAACTAAGAATCACGGAACCATCAATGGGGCCACCATCCACCGGCCTAGAAACAATCCAACTGTGGTCCTGATGTTCGTGTCGTCTAGCGGTGTGTGTTTACGGATGTAGTGTGATATGAGTGTGCTATGGGACTATGGATGTGGTCTTTCTAAGTGCTTTATATCCACTAGACGTCACGACTACTTAGGGGCAAGTGTACCCCGTCGTATCAAGTAATAATCCGGTTAAGACCGGGTATTGAATCCACGGGATTTATAATTACAAGTATTAGACGACTCGGTTTCGTATGTTATTTAAGCGGTGATTACTTTGGGGTAAGGTAAGACACAATTACACACTATTCCTAACTACTGGCGACACAGACTCGTGTAACTAAAACTCTATGGAGCGGGGCGTGTATGATAAGTTATAACCACGATAGATAACGACTCTAAATGTATACGGATAATGATTTATTCTTGCAAAGACGACCAAATGTAGTAAGACCGACCCGTGAAGTACTTAGACTACGTGATTCCTAGTCAAGGCGTGTCTAATGTGGGGGAACTAGAAATTAGGGCCCGTAAGTTCCGTGGCTTGTCAATTCCTACGGTTTCCGGTTTGTCACTTCCGGTAGGCCAACACCTATATAATTCCCTAAAGATAGCCCGGATGGCGGCGGTAATCATGTGCTCCTACACAATAGTCAATTATCAATATCAAAACAAGTAATAAACATTAACACGTAAAGGGAAATAGAGATTATGAATCATAAATTATAAATATGGAAAGTGTATAGATGAAATACAACCAAGCCTAGTACATAGGAAGAGTACAAGCTAATTAGCAAGTAAAAAGGGAGAATCCGCCCTTGGAACTAGCTAACCGGACTCAAAGCCGTCTCCTATGTCGTGGAGGTGGAACTCTCAAGCTTGGTGATGAATGATGGAGCGGAACTTTGATGGAACGCCGGAACAACCGAACAAGCTCTCGAGGGGGAGAGTTTAACTACAAAATCTGAATCTAAATTACAAGAAAAGAAAAGAGTATAGTATAGCTCTCTAATATGCAATTGGTGTCTAATGAAGTTCACAAGCTATCTATTTATAGACATCAAGCAAGGGCAAGTTTGTAAATTCACAAGCACAAGCATGGAGCAACATTATTTGGTGCAGAAATCCCATGATACGCCCCGCGTAAGGTGGTTTACGCCCCGCGTAGGTGCCCATTCCATCAGAAATCTCCTGCATGTGGACCAATTCTGTGTCTAATTATCCCAAACACGCCCTGCGTAGCTGAAGTACGCCCCGCGTGTTTGAATCTCTGAAGTTTTATTGCTAGAATTGGAGTATTTACGCCGTGCGTAGATGAGGTACGCCCCGCGTAAATGTGTCTCTGATCTTTTTACGTTGAAGAACTGCCTTATACGTCCCGCGTATATAATGATACGCCCCGCGTATGGATAGTTGACTCTGGGAGACAATGCAGTTTGACTTTCAGGATTAGGCCAATTATTGCCGACATGTGTCATACGCCCCGCGTAAAATGGCATACGCCCTGCGTATGCTGAGTCAGTTCCACATGGTGCCTGTAGATAAGGCAATTATTTCTGGCATAATGTTTCACGCCCCGCGTAAGGGTTACTACGCCCCACGTATGAAGTGGGTTTTTGCTCCTTTCTTGTACCTGAAATACAACACTTGAGAGCCGAGTTAGCTTGACGTTTTTATTTCCTAAACTAATCAAAAATGAGGGAATTAAACTAAAAGTACGAGATTTATTTTTATTTCTTTATTTATTCAAAATACTTTATTTTTGTAATTAAACTTATTTATTTTATCCAAAATCATCCCGTAAATCACGCTAAAAGATAGGGGTAAAATACCCCTATCAAACCTCCTCGGACTTTAAAGTTTTACTTGTCCTCAAGTAAAATAAATCGAAAGACAAGGGATTGAGAAAATCAAGAAACAAACCGAAGGTTGGTTTTGCCAAGTGTGTGATTTCAAAGTTATGGTTTTGTGCAAAGGTTTCGGTAAGTACCTACGCCAACAATTGAGTACAAAAACTTGTTCGAAACCTCCATGATCAAGATTTGATAGGCAATATCAACGGGGGTTGATTATCTTTTGAGAACCCGATAGTACCTCACCAAGGGATTTCGCTCTTACGCTCAATTTTAGGTGGGTTGGTGTTTTATCGCTCTCCTTTGCACTTACTCGAGATCATGTTGAATTTGTATTTTTATCCGGGTTTTTCCTCTTAAAATATGGTTAGGCAATATTAAAAATGAACCCAGAGGGGGGTTGTAATGTGGCTGGCTTCTTTAGTGGTTAGTTTAAAGAAACTCGAGTTCAAAAATATTGTTTTGTGATTGCACCACATCATTGCTTATTTTGGCCTTGGCGAATTTTACAAGACGTACTTCAAAATTGCTCGGGTGGAGCTTTGAGAATGCCTCATTATTTATTGTATCCGTTGTTTTGATAGAGGCACAAAAACAATATTTTGAGCGCTAATGGTGTTCATTTGCTAAGGTCGTGACTTATTTCGGGTAATTCGGGTGCAATCTTGATTATGGCGGTAATTTAAACAAGAGGAAAAAGGGTTACATGTTAGGAGGGTAACAACAACAACAACAACAACAAAGCCTTAGTCCCGAAATGGTTCGGGGTCCGCTAACATGAACCATCATATAAAACCGTGAAAATCAAGTCGTGTCAGCGACACAGATTCGCTCCCTCCACTCCGTCCTATCCACTACCATATTTTCATCAATTCCCAATAAACTCATATCACTCTCGATCACCCTCCTCCAAGTTTGCTTAGGTCTTCCCCTACCCCTCACCACTACATCCCTTTGCCACTCTTCGGTTCTCACATGGCCAAACCACCTTAGTCGGTTTTCTCTCATTTTATTCTCAATAGATGTGACCCCTACTTTTGTCCTAATTATTTCATTACGCACCCGGTCCTTTCTCGTGTGACCACACATCCATCTCAACATACGCATCTCCGCCACCGACATCTTATGGATGTGGCATTGTTTCACTGCCCAACACTCCGTACCATATAACAATGCTGGTCTAATTGCCGTCCGGTAGAATTTTCCCTTCAATCTATTAGGCATGCCGGGATCACAAAGGAAACCCGTAGCACTCTTCCACTTCGACCAACCAGCTTTAATCCTATGAGCAACATCTCCATCTACTTCTCCATCCGTTTGGATAATAGATCCTAAATACCGGAAGCAATCCGAGGCCTGAACAACTCTCCCATCTATGGTGATTGTCCCTACCTCCCTACTCCTATGGCCGCTAAACTTACACTCCAAATATTCTGTCTTACTTCGACTCAACTTAAAGCCTCTAGATTCTAGAGTTTGCCTCCATAGTTCCAACTTCATCTCCATGAAAACGAGAAAAATAAATTAAGAAAAATTAGCCTAAGTGGGTTCGGTTTATCATCTATTGCCTTTTTACCAAAAATAAGTGTACTTAACCCGGTATTTGATGCAAACTCTATGAGTCGAGTGAAGTCAAAGCTCTCCAAAAATTGTGAAAGAATTAGAGTTCTCGTACGAACTCTTTTAGGCTCAAACATACCTCACAAAGATTCGGGTTTAAATTGTGTACTATCGAGTTTTCGCTAAATTCTCAACTATCCCGTTTTTATTGCCTTTTCAAAGTTCATTATGGAGATGACAATTGGGTTAAGACTCAATGCCTTAGTTTAGTACTCACCTAAGCTTTGTACAAATTCCCTAATTTCAAAACCAAGAGTAAAATTTCTTTATCGAATCATTCCTTTATGTTCCAACACTTTTATTTTTGACGACAAATAACGGAACTTTAATTAATTTTCGAAGGAGGGATAGCGTGTCGGGAAAATTTAAGAGAGTCAATAAATTAGTTTAATTATTTTGTTGTTTATTTTATTTTTATTTTTGTTTTTTTGGTAGTGCAAAACAAACGTTAAGTGCGGGGTTGCACGTCCCTCCGCGTTATTTAAAATGACGCCTATTCTAAGGGCGTCGCAAAAAGAAATGAAAACAAAAACAAAAACAAAAATAAAGGAAAAAAGGAAAGAAAAAGAGGACCTTTAGTGGTCAGGGGTTACGCGGGGCGTTTTTAGGCAGAGACTCAAATACGCGGGGCGCAGAAAGAGGCGCCCCGCGTGTTTGAGTTCCTGAACCATTTTACGTATGAAAATAAAGGGTACGCGGGGCGTACTGTGGGGTATGCCCTGCGTAATTTTATTAAAAGACAGCAAAATTAACACACAAAGAACACGAAATACAAATGGAAATTGCTAATATAATAAAATAAAGAGAAAGTACAACAACAAAAAGAACAACAACAATAACATAAGAAACATAAAAAAGAAAGGGAACTACTGCTGAGGTGGAGGTGGAGTGCCATGGAGGTTGAAGTAGGAAGCGAAGGAGGCGGTGAGAGCATCGAAACGAGTGTCGAGATGAGCCCGATCCTCCCGCTGTTGTGCCTCGAGGTTATCGAAGTGGGTGTCAAAATGGGCACGATCACGACGTTGGTTGTCCTCGAGAATATCCAACCGAGCATAAAGGGCATTGAAGTCGTGAAGTGGTGGGGGACTAAAATTGAGACCCAAATCGAAGTCCGAATCCCCTCCCTCATCGGAGTTGGCAGCCCCCGAGGTTTCACCCGGGCCGGAAGTAGGGGTAGTCAAGGATTTAAAAGCATTTTTGTCTATGGGTCGAGGCACAAGACGTGGGAGGTGCTCAATGGCGTCGGAGCCGAGAGTGGAGAGGGCGAAGATGGTGACGAGGTGGCCAAACCCGAGCTTAGCCCTTTTCCGGATGGGTGTGGCACGGAGGTGAAGAGCCACATGGTAGGCAAGGTCGTAGGTGAGCCCGTTGACACAACAGTATAGGGCCAACAGCTCATGTTTGTTGACCTTGGTGGACTCCAACTTCCCCGTGGAGTAGAAGGAGATGAAGCGGTGAAGCAATTGGAGAATGGGGTCACGAATACTAGCCGGGTGGAGGTTGGAGACGTGGTAGTCATTGGACCCGGTGATGGATGTCCAAAATTCGGGGGCGGAGACACCGTCGGGCCAATGGGCGACACTAGGCTCCGCTTGGTGAGTGAAGTGGGTGCGGAGCCATTGAGTGTCAATGGTGAAGGGGCGGTTGTGGAGGCGACAGTTGAAGAGGGCGGCTCCGGGCACATTGTTGGAGGTGAGGGAGGTGAAGAACTCGATTACCAAGGAAGGATACACATGGTATTCCGTGCTAAACATGTCGTACCACCCGAGGGCACGGAGACGAGCTTCAAAAGGCGTGCGAAGATTGTGTTGATCGAGCACGCTTTGTTGGATGTAGGGAAGCTCCATGACGGTGGCGGCACAAAGGGCTTCGTACCGGAGGGCTTCCTCCTCGGTGAGGAGGTGGAAATGTGCCCGGTATAGGCGGGTAAGTGGTGGAGTGTCTTCCCGTTCGGGTGGTGGTGGTTTTTGATTTTGGTTGGACCGGGAGGAACGTGAGGTGCGAGCTCGGCGAGCTTGCATTTGTTGGTCGAGGGGGGTGTTAATGGCGGCTCGTTTGCTTCGGGTCATGGTTAGGGTGAGGAATGGACAAAGCTTGAGAGAAGGTGGGAAGAGGTTGGGAAGGATTTGAGAGAATAGTGGGGGGAGAAGAGGAAAAAGATGAGTTATATATAGGAGAGGAGTGGGGAATCCAAGCAAAGCTCGGATTCCCAGAGGGGTACGCGGGGCGTGAAGGGGCCACGCTCCGCGTGTCTCGCCTCCTGACGTTATTGGAAGAAGAATCGGTGAGATACGCGCGGCGTAAGTAGGGTTATGCCACGCGTATCGGTCCTCCTACCCCCTTTTATGACGAAAGGGATAGGGACGCGGGGCGTAAATAGGGTTACGCCCCGCATAATCAGACGGGAGAAGAGGGATTTTTTTGTGGTTTTGGGTAATTTTCTAATTTTTGGTGGATTTATGAGGGTTTAATGATTTTTGATTATTTTATGATTTTTATGTTTTATTTATGGGTAATTAAGGTGGTGGTTAATGATAATTTATTGTGGAGGGAAGGTGGAAATTTGAATTTAAAAAGGTGAGAATTGATAGGGTGGAAGAGGAGGTGGAGTGTGGAAGTGGAAAAGGTGTATAGGAAAGAGGGATGATTGGAAGTTGGAGGGATGGGGGGTTGCCATGGGGAGTTGTGATTCACAACTCCCCGAGGATACGCGCGGCGTACCATGCAGTACGCCCCGCGTGTCCTTCACGTGGCATTTATTAAAGAAAATTCATTTTTATTTGTTTTAGGGAAAGCATACGCGGGGCGTAAATGTAGGTACGCCGCGCGTAGCGTGTTCTTTATTCAGTAAAAACGGCAGAAATTACAAGTACGCAGGGCGCAATGGTTTGTACGCCCCGCGTATTTGTAAAATTTTGGATTAATGTGGGATTTGTTTTTCTTTTGATTTCTTTAAGAAAATAAAATAAAAGAAAAAGGAAGAGAGCAAAATGAAGATGACGATGAAAATAAAAAACCACCATAATGCAAAATAAAGAAAAGAAATAATGTTTATGATACATATAGACAAATGGTTCGGGGGATTCAAACCGATGCTACGTTTTGAGTCGAAGTAGCTCGACTTTCTTATATGGCGGCTTATTGCAAGACGTCCGCGTTGGAGCCTGACGGGTCCGGACTCCTATTGTTGAGGAGCGTGATCACCTGTCCGGATTCCCAGTTCTTACCCCGCGGATTTTGTTCAGTGTTCGCTGGGAGGGTTCCTAGTGGCCTTTCTTGTTGTTGACGGTTCAGGTGGGCCACCTGGCGACTAAGGTCCCTACAAAACACTTCGCTATCGGAAAGACGGGTTAAAATGTCCTTCAACAAAGACGTGACCGATTGGTCTTGTACACTGTTGGAGGGCGGAGCGTTTCGATTTCCGGGCGCGGCTTGTGATTGCCCGAGCCCGTTTTCTCGAAATTCTTGCTCAAAGCCGGATGGGGGCCTCAACACATTATTATTGTTGCCATATGATAAGTTTGGGTGTTGATACCGAGGCCTCCATCCGCTGTTATTATTATTATTGTGGTGAGAATAGGAGTTCGAATGGGAATTATACCTTTGGTTACCTCCTATAAAACTTACGTTTTCGGCATCGCCGGCGAAGGGGCTACCGATTTGGCAATTAAACGCGTCATGGTATCCACCACAGTGAGTGCACATCATGACCTGTACACCTTTATTGAGGCTTAATTGAGCGATCAACGAGTCAAGCTTCTTGTTCATTTCAGCTATGGAGCTCTTCGGAGCCTCTTTCTCCACAGCGAATGTCTAGTGTCGTGACGGGCCGGCTAGCCGATCCTCTTGCCATTGCACACTTTTCCTTGCGAGCTCATGAATGAGCTCGTAGACCTCACTAGCTGACTTCCGAAATAGATCCCCACCTGCAGCGGAATCAACAGTCGCACGGTTAGTGGGAGTTAACCCGTGGTAAAAAGTGCTTACCAAGTCGTGCTTTGGGATGTCATGGTGGGGGCAGTTTCGGAGCAACTTCCGGAACCTAGCCCAAGCTGCATGAAGGGCCTCGCATTCCAACTGCCTGAAGGATGTGATATCGGTCCGTAACTTGACTGTTTTGGATGGCGGAAAATAGTAGGAGAGGAACTCCTTTTCAAGCTCTTCCCATGACGTGATGGATCCCGCCTCCAATGAGTGTAGCCACTCCAGCGCTTGTCCTGTCAATGAAAAAGGAAACAATTCCAGTCTCACAGCCTCAACGGGAACACCATTTTGCCAAGAAGTATCGGCACACATAAGAAATTTATCCAAATGTTCGTTGGGTTCTCATGGAGTTCCCCTCCGAATTGACCGCATTGTTGTATCAGTTGGATCATCCCGGTCTTGATCTCATATGTGTTGGCCGGAATCGTGGGAGCGATAATGCCGTTACGATTTTGGGGACGATGCAGTACAAGGATCTCCATCATCGAACGCGTATCATTGGCCCCGCGGATGTTGTTCACGTGTGGCCTTGGGTTTCCGTTGGGTTGGTTGACCTCGGCGTTGGGGTTTGCCATTTTCTCTCTACGAAACCTACAAAGAGTACGTTCAATTTCGAGATCAATAGGTACGAGAGAATCACTTTTAGATCGAGTGTGCATAAAGTAGAACAAGTATAAAAGAATTATCAACAAAAAGAATAATGTTAGCAAACGTATATATAAACAATTTATACAAAAAGAATGCTTAAACTAACAATAAAACGTTTTTGTCTAATATTGTAGGAAATTATAAATCCCAGGCTCCAACGGCGCCAAAAACTTGATGTTCGTGTCGTCTAGCGGTGTGTGTTTACGGATGTAGTGTGATATGAGTGTGCTATGGGACTATGGATGTGGTCTTTCTAAGTGCTTTATATCCACTAGACGTCACGACTACTTAGGGGCAAGTGTACCCCGTCGTATCAAGTAATAATTCGGTTAAGACCGGGTATCGAATCCACGGGATTTATAATTACAAGTATTAGACGACTCGGTTTCGTATGTTATTTAAGCGGTGATTACTTTGGGGTAAGGTAAGACACAATTACACACTATTCCTAACTATTGGCGACACAGACTCGTGTAACTAAAACTCTATGGAGCGGGGCGTGTATGATAAGTTATAACCACGATAGATAACGACTCTAAATGTATACGGATAATGATTTATTCTTGCAAAGACGACCAAATGTAGTAAGACCGACCCGTGAAGTACTTAGACTACGTGATTCCTAGTCAAGGCGTGTCTAATGCGGGGGAACTAGAAATTAGGGCCCGTAAGTTCCATGGCTTGTCAATTCCTACGGTTTCCGGTTTGTCACTTCCGGTAGGGCAACACCTATATAATTCCCTAAAGATAGCCCGGATGGCGGCGGTAATCACGTGCTCCTACACAATAGTCAATTATCAATATCAAAACAAGTAATAAACATTAACACGTAAAGGGAAATAGAGATTATGAATCATAAATTATAAATATGGAAAGTGTATAGATGAAATACAACCAAGCCTAGTACATAGGAAGAGTACAAGCTAATTAGCAAGTAAAAAGGGAGAATCCGCCCTTGGAACTAGCTAACCGGACTCAAAGCCGTCTCCTAGGTCGTGGAGGTGGAACTCTCGAGCTTGGTGATGAATGATGGAGCGGAACTTTGATGGAACGCCGGAACAATCGAACAAGCTCTCGAGGGGGAGAGTTTAACTACAAAATCTGAATCTAAATTACAAGAAAAGAAAAGAGTATAGTATAGCTCTCTAGTATGCAATTGGTGTCTAATGAAGTTCACAAGCTATCTATTTATAGACATCAAGCAGGGGCAAGTTTGTAAATTCACAAGCACAAGCATGGAGCAACATTATTTGGTGCAGAAATCCCATGATACGCCCCGCGTAAGGTGGTTTACGCCCCGCGTAGGTGCCCATTCCGTCAGAAATATCCTGCATGTGGACCAATTCCGTGTCTAATTGTCCCAAACACGCCCTGCGTAGCTGAAGTACGCCCCGCGTGTTTGAATCTCTGAAGTTTTATTGCTAGAATTGGAGTATTTACGCCGTGCGTAGATGAAGTACGCCCCGCGTAAATGTATCTCTGATCTTTTTACGTTGAAGAACTGCCTTATACGCCCCGCGTATGGATAGTTGACTCTGGGAGACAATGCAGTCTGACTTTCAGGATTAGGCCAATTATTGCCGACATGTGTCATACGCCCCGCGTAAAATGGCATACGCCCTGCGTATGCTGAGTCAGTTCCACATGGTGCCTGCAGATAAGGCAATTATTTCTGGCATCATGTTTCACGCCCAGCGTAAGGGTTACTACGCCCCGCGTATGAAGTGGGTTTTTGCTCCTTTCTTGTACCTGAAATACAACACTTGAGAGCCGAGTTAGCTTGATGTTTTTATTTCCTAAACTAATAAAAAACGAGGGAATTAAACTAAAAGTACGAGATTTATTTTTATTTCTTTATTTATTCAAAATACTTTATTTTTGCAATTAAACTTATTTATTTTATCCAAAATCATCCCGTAAATCACGCTAAAAGATAGGGGTAAAATACCCCTATCAGGTCCTCACTAGCTTTGGGACGTTTGCTAGTCCCTGAAATTTTAAATAATACTAAAATTATAAATACTATACTAAAATTATAAAATTATAAATATATAAAATTATACTATACTATACTATACTAAAATTATAAATAGTATACTAAAATTATAAAATTATACTATACTAAAATTATAAAATTATAATATACTAAAATTATACTATACTATACTAAAATTTAAAATACTATACGCAAATTAAAAGTACCTGTACTCGCAAAGCCACCACCTCTGCGCTGTCTGCCCTAGGTCGGCTGCTCATCGCCATCCTCACCCTCACCATCACCACCAGATATAGGTCGTCGATGTACCTGGGCTACCTCATGGAAATAGTCATCCACAACATCAACATCAGGATCTCGATCATCATAATAATCCGCCGTCGCCTCCGCTCCCCGAATCTCGGGCTGATCTAATACAGCCTCCTCAATCGAACCCCTTCGCACCTGCTGCGTCGCCCTCTCCGTCTACGACCCGATACATCAATACCACGATGTCTCGTATGTCGTGGTGTATCCTCCTCTTCGTCCATATCTAGATGAAGAGCAGATGACGGGATAGATTTCCCCCTGATAGTAGACCGCTCCGTCTACAAAATTACATTAAAAACAAATATGATTTACAACAACTAAATTTACCTATACAATTTACAACAATTAAATTAGAAAAGAATATAATTTACAACATAAACATTTAACTAAAATTATATTTACAACATAAACATAAACATTTAACAACAATAAATATTTACAACATAAACATTTAACATTTACAACAATATAATTTACAACAACAACATAAACATTACAACAATATAATTTACAACAACATAAACATTTACAACAGTATAATTTACAACATTTAACATTTAACATATAAATTATAATCAAATTCATCTAAACATTTAACATTTAACATGTAAATTATAATCAAACATTTAACAATATAATTAAATATAATTATATTATTTAAAAAATAAAAAAAAGCACCAAATACCACTCGGATGTATGAACATTACGCCCGACCTGTGCTTCGGGCGTTTGAACATCATGCCCGACCTATGGTGCGGGCATGTTTTAAAAATCCCTCACAGATTCAAAAAACAACAACAAATAAACAAAATAAAACCGTAAATCGTACCATTTTTGCTTTCCCTTTACCGTCCCTGTCACGATCCATGGTTTGGTTGAGAAATTAGTCCGGATTTGATCCAATAGCGTTTAGGGTGTTTGAGAGGTTTTGTTATTTTTGAAAATTTGTCCAAAGGGTATTTCCGTCTATTCACGGGGCTAGAGGTAGGAAATTGTGGCTATGTATAGTAATTCACTAAAATTATCCTTTTTATTTCTATAAAATATGTTTCTTTAATATTTTTTTCTATTTCTATAACATAATTACAGCAAGAACAAAGTTTTGTTGTGTCCAATAAATTTTTTCTTTTTCTTTTTTTTTATTTAGATTTTTTTTTATTTGGTAGATTATTTAGATTATTTTTTTTAGGTAGATTATTTAGATTATTTTTATTAATTTATGTAATACATTTTTTATTTTATAATTTATTTGTTAATTAATTTAAAACATGTCCATATTAGATATTTTAAATACTAACAGAAATAGTTTAATATAATTTTACCAAAGACTAGTTATTAAATAGCTAACATCAACATCAAACAGCTTACTGCAACTACAAACATCTAATAACAACAACAACTATTAGCTAAGAGCTAAACCAAACAAACCCTAAGTCTGCTATGTATAAATAAATTACAATTTTTTTTGTCAAAGTATCTACAATATTTACTGTTTTATTAATATAGTTACAAATAATCAATAAAAAATGTACAAAACTACTTCAGTTCATTGACAAATTTGCTTGCAATATCCGATGTGACAATGAAATAATAGTCAAACTAGTCTTTTCAAATTTTCAGCAATGCACAGTTAAAATTGATCTTTCTTGAAAACATTAGGGTTTAATTTGGCCCTTATCCCTATTTTATAATTATCATCGTCTTTCTCTTGATAAATTTATTGAATGGAGTAAAACCTTATTCTTTCGACCATAATATGACAAATGCATAACATCAAAGAAGAAATGCATTTTATGGAAATAAGAAAGATAATATAAATACAAATAGTTTTGTTCCAAAAAACTGAAACAACTGCTACTATTGAACAACTGTTTGTATTTATTTGATTTGACAAAATTATCTTTCTTATTTTCACAAAACATATTGCTTCTTTAACATTTATTCTTATCTCTATAATATTATTTATTCCTATCTCTATAATATTATTGTCGAAAAAATAAAATTTTATTCCGTTGAATAAATTATTATTTTGAATTACTATTTAGTTATTTAAATTATTTTTTTATTAATTTGTGTATTATAATTTTTATTTTTATAAGATTTGTTGATTAGTTTAAAATCTATTCATATTAGACATTTTACATACTAAGAGTATCTGAGTTTGACTCTTAAGTTAAAATTTGAGGATAACTAGTTAAAAATCAACTCTAACAACCTCTTAGTGGCTCATCAAATCACTATCACTGAGAGCTTCTTCATCCGCTCTGTTAATAATGAGTCTCTCTTTAGTGTCCTCCTTATTTCATTTTTTTATTAAAAATTTATTATTGAGGAGTCTCTCTCCTCTTACTATTGGTAAATATAATAATAATAATTAATAATTGTAATAATAAAATAATAAAATAATAAATAAGGAGTGAATATGAGGAGTATTGTTGAAGATGATATGTCTTAGTCACTCCTCAAATCACTAAGAGTCCATTGTTTATATTATTTTTATATAGTGGACTAAAAGTCTCTTGGAGATGCTCTAACAACAATAGCTAATCACAATTTTATCAAACACTATTTATTAATTAACTAATAACAAACAATTTACGAATAACATTAAACAATTAAGAACAAACAGTTAATAACAATATATATTGGCTAATAGCTGAACTAAACAAGTCCTTACTTGCATGTAAACTAACAATTGGAATAGTTAAGTTTTATTTCTCTTCAAAACTGAATTACTTGCATATATATAAACTATTAATTAGAATAGTTTAGTTCATGAAAAGATATTATAACAAAACTGATTGGAATAGTTAAGTCAAATATGGTTTCACACTTTAATTACATTGTTGACAAATTGAGGAGTGACACCACCTATCAAATTAATTTTCATAGATCGGATACATGTGGATCAATTTAATCATAATAATTTATATTGGACAAAATATTAATATTTTTATGAAATAATTATAATTAGGTTAATAATTATTTAATAGATTTCCACCATATTAAATGGATGTCCACCAATAACTAAATATGTATTAATTATACGAACCATTCCTTTGGTAAGTCTACTACTATAAATAGGCTTACCTCCCCATTTGTGATGCACACAAAGATTAAAGCTTTTTTTGTTTTGAAGAAAAAGATTAAGACTTTTATGCACTTATTATTTTCTCTCAATCTAAGTTCTTAATTATAATATATTAATCTCCATATATATATATATATATATATATATAGGAGAGGGATCTTGTGAGAACTCTTTTCTAGGTGAGAACCACCCAAAACTACGTAGTTTTGGGTAGAAAAATAAAATAAAAAATGCTTCTGCTTGGGGAGTCAAACCTGGGACTCTATGTTTACACTCCACACAACTTACCACTAAGCCAATTGCTTTCCTTGTAATTTATATCGCTCGCTGATTAATATACCATTGCCCTTTTAGCTTCTATTATTTAATTTTGATGCATGCATTTATTAATATCGATTAAATATGCATAATAATAAATTATTAATAGAAAAAAAAATGTGCATAATAATGAATTATTAATAGAAAAAAAATCTAAGAACATGCTCTAATTTCTTATTTATTTAATTCATCTAGCTTCTATTGTTTAATATTTGACGCATGCACTTATTAATATCGATTAAATGTGCATTATAATGAATTATTAATAGAAAAAAAATCCAAGAACATGCTCTAATTTCTTATTTATTTAATTCCTCCATATTTTTTGTAATTTATGTTTTAAAATGTTAAGGACGGTGTTCTAAATATTGTTACATGTGTTCTTAACTTTATAATTTGTGTTCTAAAAATTAAGTATAATGTTTAAAAAAACAGTAAATATATGGACCATTTTTGCATTTGTTCTATAATATAATTTATAACTCATATTCTAAATAACATAACGTATGTTCTAAAAAACATAACGTATGTTCTAAAGTTTATAGTTTGTGCTCCAAAAATTAAGTATAATGTTCTAAAAATATCAGTAGATATCTGAATTGTTTTTTCATTTGTTCCAAAAATATAATTTATAACTCATGTTCGAAAACACATAACACATGTTCTAAAATACATAACGTATGTTCTAAAAAACATAACGTATGTTCTAAAGTTTGTAGTTTGTGTTCCAAAAATTAAGTATAATGTTCTAAAAAAATCAGTAGATATTTGGATCGTTTTTTCATTTGTTCCAAAAATATAATTTATAACTCATGTTCGAAAAAACATAACACATGTTCTAAAAAACATAACGTATGTTCTAAAAAATATGTCGTACGTTCTAAACTTCATAGTTCATGTTTTAAAAGTTAAAATATATGTTGTTTCAAAAAAAAAGTTAAATTATATGTTATAACGTATGTTTAAAAAAATATATTTTCTTATAACACATAAATTACAAAATATAAAGGAATTAAATAAATAAGAAATTGGAGCATGTTCTTGAATTTTTTTCTATTAATAATTCATTATTATGCACATTTTTTTTTATAATGTTCTAAAAAAATCAGTGGATATCTGGATTGTTTTTTCATTTGTTCTATAATATAATTTATAATTTATGTTCGAAAAAACATAACACGTGTTCTAAAAAACATAACGTATGTTCTAAAACATATGTCGTACGTTCTAAACTTCATAGTTCGTGTTTTAAAAGTTAAAATATATGTTATAACGTATGTTTAAAAAAATATATTTTCTTATATAACATAAATTACAAAAATATAAAGGAATTAAATAAATAAGAAATTAGAGCATATTCTTGGATTTTTTTTCTATTAATAATTCATTATTATGCACATTTCTTTTTTTTCTATTAATAATTCATTATTATGCACTTTTTTTTCTATTCATAATTCATTATCATGCATATTTAATCGATATTAATAAGTGCATGCGTCAAATACTAAACAATGGAAGCTAAAAGGACTGTGGTATATTAAGCAGCGCGCGATATTATAAACAAAAAAAAAGCAATTGGCTTAGTGGTAAGTAATATGGAGTGTGGATGAAGAGACCTAAGGTCGAATCCCTTGGGTAGCAGTGTTTTTTATTTTATTTTTCTACTCAAAACTACGTAGTTTTGGATGGTTCTCACCTAATGTGAGTTCTCACCTACGGAAGGGTTCTCACTTGATCCCTCCCCTATATATATATGTATATATATATATATATATATATATATAAAGTGTGGTTATAATCACACTATAATTTGATAATATTATAACACGTTATCAACACGAGTTTGCTCGATTGATTAATTTCAGTACAAATTTGTTCTTCCAATTAATCTCAAAACAAGAACTCTTTCTCGGTATTAACTAGCTTCAAGATCAACGAAGCAAGTATATGCATTGTGGATGCCAGTACACATACTATTCTTAAAGATGCAAAATATTTTTCATTCTTTAAGAAATGGAGAAGCTATTGTTACTACAATATTTGGTAACATAATTGAAGGCTCCAGTAGAACCAATATAATCTTACCAAGAGGAACAAAATTTATTATAAATAATGCATTATTTTCTCTAAAATCTCACAGAAATTTGTTAAGTTTCAAAGATATTCATAGAAATTGATATCATATTGAGACTATAAGTGAAGAAAATAAAAAATGTCTTTATGTACGAATATAATTTCAAAAAAGAAATGTATGCTGGAAACTTTAATACTTTATCCTCTAGTTTATATTTCACATTCATCAATGTGATTGAAGCAAATCTTACAGTAAATCGGAAATTTACCGATTCAGATACTTATAAGATTTGACATAATAAACTTGGTCATCCTGGTTCTATAATGATGAGAAAAATTATAGAAAATGTACAAGGGCATCCATTGAAGAGCCAGAAGATTCTTCAAAGTAATGAATTTTTTTGTACTGCTTGTTCGCAAGACAAATTTATTATAAGTACCTCGAAGGGTAAGATTGGAATTGAATCGTCGGCATTTTTAGAAGGCCTTCAATGCAATATATGTGGACAATTTATCCACCACGTGGACCATTTAGGTATTTTATGATTTTAATTTATGTTTATACTCGATGGTCACATGTATGTTTATATCATCACGCAATATGGCTTTTGCGAGATTATTTGCTCAAATCATTAGATTAAGACCACAATTTCCTGATTATCCAATTAAGACAATTCATCTTGATAATGCCGGTGAATTCACATCCCAGACATTTAATGATTATTGTATGTCACTTGGGATAAGTGTTGAACATCTTGTAGCTTATGTTCATACACAAAATGGTCTATCAGATTCATTTATTAAACGTTTGTAATTAATCGCTAGACCATTACTCATGTGAACTAATCTTCCTACATCTGTATAGGGATATGCAATTTTACATGCAACACCACTTATATGTATTAAATTTACAAGCTATCATGAGTATTCCCCATTACAATTAACTTTTAGTCATGAGCCCAATATTTCTCATCTAAGAGTTTTTGGATGTGCAGTATATATTCCTATTGCTCCACCCCATCATACTAAGATGGGTCCTTAAAAGAGATTAGGAATTTATATTGGATATGAATCTCCCTCAATAGTTAAATATCTTGAGCCGTTAACAAGAGACATGTTTACTGCACGTTTTGCAGATTGTCATTTTGATGAATCCACATTCCCTAAATTAGGGAGAGAAAATAAAAATGTGGTAAAGACAATAACATGGAAAGCTTCATCACTTTCTCATATGGATCCTAAAACAAAGGATTGTGGACAAGAAGTTCAGAAAATAATTCATCTTCAAAATTTAGCAAATTAGTTGCCAGATGAACTAGCTGATCCAAAACGAGTAACAAAATCACATATACTAGCAATCAATGCACCAATTTGTATTGAAATTCCTGAAGAAAAACATGATGATCGTACTCAAGCACGCCTGAAGCATGGACGACCTATTGGTTCAACAACAACAACAACAACAACAAAGCCTTAGTCCTGAAATGATTCGGGATCGGCTAACATGAACCATCATATAAAACCATGAAATCAAGTCGTGTCAGCGACACAAATTCTCTCCCTCCACTCTTTCCTATCCACTACCATATTTTCCTCAATCCCCAATAAACTCATATCAATCTCGATCACCCTCCTCCAAGTTTGCTTAGGTCTTCCCCTACCCCTCACCACTACATCCCTTTGCCACTCTTAAGTCCTCCTAACCGGTGCATCAAACGCTCTTCGTCTTACATGGCCAAACCACTTTAGTTGGTTTTCCCTCATTTTATTCTCAATCGATGTAACCCCTACTTTTTTCCTAATTATTTCATTACTCACCCGGTCCTTTCTCGTATGACCACACATCCATCTCAATATACGCATCTCCGCCACCAACATCTTATGAGTGTGACAGTGTTTCACTGCCCAACACTCCGTACCATATAACAATGCTGGTCTGATTGCCGTGCAGTAGAATTTTCCCTTCAATCTATTTGGCATGTCGGGGTCACAAAGGAAACCTGTAGCACTCTTCCACTTCGCCCAACTAGATTTAATCCTATGAGCAACATCTCCATCTACTTCTCCATCTGTTTGGATAATAGATCCTAAATACCAAAAGCAATCTGATGCCTGAACAACTCTCCCATCTAGGGTGATTGTCCCTGCCTCCCTACTCCTATCGCCGCTAAACTTACACTCCAAATATTCTGTCTTACTTCGGCTCAGCGTAAAGCCTTTAGATTCTAAAGTTTGCCTCTATAGTTCCAACTTCCTCTCCACGCCTTCTTTCGTCTCATCAACCAACACAATATCATCTGCAAACAACATGCACCATGGTATACAATCTTGGAGTGAACTCGTTAGTTCATCCATAACGATGGCAAAAAGAAATGAGCTTAGTGCAGAACCTTGATGCACTCCAATCGTAATAGGGAACTCTTTAGTCTTCCCAACACTAGTGCGTACACTCGTGCATGCTCCCTCATACATGTCCTTTATGATGTCAACATATTTCCACGAAATGCCTTTCCTTATTAAGGCCCACCAAAGTACTTCCCTTGGTACCTTATCATATTCCTTCTCCAAGTCAATGAAAACCATATGCAAGTCTTTCTTCTTATTTCGATAGTGCTCCATTAATTGTCTCATTAGATGGATGGCTTCCATAGTTGATCTTCCCGGCATAAAGCCAAACTGGTTTCCCGAGATCTTCACCGTCCTCCTTAGCCTTTGTTCGATCACTCGCTCCCACAGTTTTATAGTGTGACTCATTAATTTGATTCCTCGATAGTTGGCACAATCTTGGACATCGCCTTTGTTCTTATACAATGGGATTAGGATATACTTTTCCTCCATTCGGATGGCATCTTATTGTTTCTCCAAATTTTGTTGAAGAACGTCGTCAACCATTCGATTCCTCTCTCTCCCAAACATCTCCAAATCTCAATAGGGATGCCATCAAGTCCTACTGCTTTCTTCAATCTCATCTTATTTAATGTCATTTTGACTTCACCCTTTTGAATTCTCCGTATGCATTCACGATTTATCATATCGTGAGGGATACTTATATCTCCAACCTCTTGTCCGCGATCTCCATTAAATAAGTTATCAAAATAGGACCTCCATCGTTCCTTGATATCATTATCTCCAACTAGGACTTTTTGGTCCACATCCTTCACACATTTAACTTTTCCGAGATCTTGCGTCTTCCTATCTCTCATCCAAGCAATTCTATATATGTCTCTTTCCCCTTCCTTCGTATCCAATCTTGTGTACAGATCCCGATTCACCTTTGCTCTAGCATCTCGTATGACATTCTTTACTTCCCTTTTAGCCTCTTTTTACTTTTCGTAGTTCTTATCACTCCTGCACTTCCCTAATATTTTATAGGATATAAATACTAACATAAACACACTTCCTGAAGAAGTGCAAACACCTAAAGTTGTTACAAATGAAGAGATTTTAATAAATTATGTTAGTTCTAAAAAAATATGTGATTGAAAGGAAATAGATGTGGACCATATTTTTGCATATAATGTAGCAATGCATATTATAGATGAAAATATGGATCATAAACCACAATCTGTTCAAGAATCACAAAATAGAGATGATTGGCAAAAATGGAAAGATGCAATCCAAGCAGAATTGAATTCTCTCAACAAACATGAGGTTTTGGACCAGTAGTCCAAACACTTGAAGGTGTCAAACCCGTAGATTCAAATGAGTATTTTTTAGAAAGAGAAATGAGAAAAATGAAGTTATGATCCTAAATTAGTTGGCTATGCTGATGCAGGTTACTTATCCGATCCACACAAAGCTCGATCACAAATATGTCATTTATTCAAACATGGAAGTACAAATATATTTTGTCACTCTATGAAGCAAACTATTACAACCACTTCTTCAAATCATGCTGAGTTAATAGTTATTCATAAAGCAAGCCAAGGATGTGTTTGGCTACGATCGTTAACCAAGTATATACGAAAGTCATGTGGTAGATTATCAGATAAATGAACACCAACTACAATATATGAAGATAATACAGCTTATATTGCGCAACTTAAGGAATGCTATATTAAAGGAGACAAAATAAAGCACATTTCACTAAAAAAATTTCCTTACCCACGATCTTCAAAAGAACGATGAAATCAATACTCAGGAAATTCGATCAAGTGACAATCTGACAGATTTGTTCACAAAGGCATTACCTTCTACAACTTTTAAGAAGTTGGTTTATGGTATTTGAATGTGTCATCTCAGAGATCTTCGGCAATATTGCAAATAGGGGGAGGGGGAGTAAACATTGTACTCTTTTTTCTCTTAACAAATGGTTTTTGTCCCACTTAGTTTTACTTGGTAAGATTTTTAATGAGGCAATGTCATATTTGAATGGATGGACATCCAAGTGGGAATGTTATGAAATAATTATAATTAGGTTAATAATTATTTAATGGATGTCCACCATATTAAATGAATGCCTATTATATTAAATGGATGTCCACCAACAACTAAACATGAATTAATTATACACATGGGATGGTTAAAGATAAATAAATTAGAACCATTCATTTTATAAGTCTACTACTATAAATAAGTTTATCTCCCCATTTGTAATGCACACAAAGATTAAGGCTTTTATGCATTTATTATTTTCTCTAAATCTAAGTTCTTAATTATAATATATTAATCTCCATATATATATATATATATATATATATATTAATCTACATATAAGTGTAGTTATAACTACATTACACAATATAATTCGGTAATTTTATAACAAATACGTGTTTTTGCTATAAAAGCATATGGAACATGATAAAAACCTTAAGAAGAGACACTACAGACCAGGGGAGGCTGCATAGGTAGCCGCCTAGGGCCTCACGGCTAAGAGGGCCTCCGATAAAAAAAAAATTCTTTATAAAATTCAAAATTAATTTCAATTATAATATAATAACACAATTTGTCTAATTTTTTGTTAGTTATTGTCTCTTAACAACAATAGCATAACAAGAGTCTTCAAAATTTATTTTACAACTTTTCTCTTAATATTAATAGGGATGCATTACAAATTTAGCTATATGGTTATTGGAGAAAGCAAATTCAGCATCTGCTTACAAAATAGTATAATTTTAAAGCCAAAATTCACGGTACAATATAATTTCAATGTCATTGACAGATGATGAGTTTTTGTCGGTAACAGAAAAATCTTATTGGGTGGTCAGAATGCTAGAGGTTGTAGGATAGCCAGAACATAAAATTGCACATGAAACAAAAAATTATCTTTCATTAACGAGGCTTGAAATTGGATTGTTTTGTACATAAGGGTTACATTAATTTTCACGTAATAACAAATTTGTACATAATCTAACAATAATATATCAATTAATTATTTCATTCTTTGAAAATTGTCAAAAAGTCTGATCTTCAATCGGTTCTTTTTGTAGAGTCAAAAATTAATTATATTTCATATATATTAGATTTAAATTTAAAAAAAAATTGGAGTATGGAAGCTGCCAAGAGCCAGGACCGGCCCTGAGCATAGACCAGAAGTGCAACCACCTAGGGTCTAAGCCAAAAGGAGCATAAATATAGTAATTTTTTTTAAATATAGTCATAATAGCAATTATATCTAGAAAATGATCAAATAATATGATATTTTAGGTCTAAAATAGGTCCAAATTTCTGTTTTAAAGCTTTTTATCTTTTTTTTTTTTTTTTGCATAGGACCCATAAAAATGTCAGAGCCGACCTTGCCTAGGGCCTCTAAATTATCTTAGCCGCCATTTAAAAAAAATTACATAGAAATTCAGTTTTAAAAAATTATCTAAATTATATTAAGTAATAATTTGAATTATATTAAACTAAGTAAATTATTATTTTTAATGTATTTTAAATATTAAAGTTTATAAATTAGGGATATATATTTTTATTGCGTTGGGGTTAGCTTTCCCAGGCTAATCCCGGGTTAATGTTTTTTGGTTTTTTCTTTCTTTTGCCCACAAAAAAAAAAGGGATATATATTTTTGGGTAAATAATTATAAAGTCCTTATGTTTTTGCTTAACACACTAGTAGGTCCATCCTATTATTATAAGGTCCTTAAGTTTTATTTTAATCAACTCTTTAGTCCTTCCATGTGTTTTTGTAGGTGAAAGTCCAAATTGCCCCTAGTTATTTACATAAAAAAACTTATTTTTTAATTTCAAATTTAATCGAAATAGTTTTAATAAAGTTTATGAAGTATATATATACTGAAATTTATGTAATTGTATATACTAATCATTAAAAATGTATTTTTATTCTCTTAAATTTTTATTTTTCTAATATAATGTCTTTAAACTAGCATTAAATATTAATAAATTTTTTAAAAAATCATATTCTTTTCATTGTAAAATTTATTAGAGATAAATAAAGATTAGTTTTTACAATTTATATAGTTTTGCTCTTATTTTGATAATTTTTGAAATATTTTTCATTCATTTTTTTAGTCAATAAAATTTAGACTACTAAATTAAATTCCTATAATTATATAAAATTTAATAAATTAATTACTCAATATTGTAGAGATTATGCAGAAAAAAAAATATTGTAGAGACTGTAGGAAAAAAGGAGAAAAAAACATAAAATAGGAAAAATAGATGTTTTATTATTAAAATATAGAATAAAGGGTAATTTGGGTATTTTAAAATTTATTTGGTATAGTTGGACCATTGACTCAAACATAAGGACTAAGGAGTTGATGAAACTAAAAACTGAGGGACTATATAATTATTTCTAAAAACAGAGGGACTGACTAGTGTATTACGTAAAAACTTAGGGACTTTATAATTATTTACCCCATATTTTTATGGCTTAGGATTTATGAATTGAGTTTTAGAATTTTTAAATTATGATATAAAAACATATTTATTTGTGATATAATTCTCAAACTTAACTGGAAGGAGTTGAAAACTCTAAAAATGATAAAAGGACGAACCCTAACTTTTAAAGGAGTAAGTTTTTTATTGGCCTAATGCTCCTCCAGCCCCCTTAACTTGTTCAAATTAGTCATTTTACCCCTCAAATTTATCGAATGTCCTATTTATCCCTTTAACTCTATAGAAATGGTATTTTCCATCCCCTTAACTTGTCCAAATTAGTCATTTTGCCCCTCCTTAACTCATCGAATGTCCTATTTACCTCTTTAACTTCATAAAAGTGGCATTTCTCACCCTTATGATCATATTTACCCCTTAACTCCATAAAAGTGGTATTTCTTACCCCTTTATAGTGCAAAATTAATAGCACTTATTCAAATGAGTTTGAAAATATATATTTTTAATATCACCTTTTTATTTTGTTTTAATTTAATAATTATATTAATCCTTCATGTGTTTATTATAATAATATTGTATTACAATAATTAGATAATCAAAATTCAACTAGCAAAAAAAGTTAGAAAAGTGAAAGAATGAATAAAAGATACAAATAACAAGAACATTTTTTTTTGATAAAAAAAATAAGAACATTAATATAAACAAGTTAAAGACATTATATCTAGGGAAAATGTACCAAAATAGGCCTATGATTTTGAGTAAGTATCAATTTAGGTTCCACGTACAAAATAGCACAAATATAGGTTTAACGTTTAAAAAGTGTATCAATTTAGGTCTCGATGACGGATTGTAAGGGGTGAGAAATACCACTTTTATGGAGTTAAGTGGGTAAATAAGACATTCTATGAGTTGGGGAGGGGGTAAATGGACAAGTTGAGGGGGTGAGAAATACCACTTTTATGGAGTTAATGGGTAAATAGGATATTCTATGAGTTGGGGGGGGGGGTAAATGGACAAGTTGGGAGGGTGAGAAATACCACTTTTATAGAGTTAAGGGGGTAAATAGGACATTCGATAAGTTAAGGGAGTAAAATGACCAATTTAGATAAGTTAAAGGGGCCGGAGGAGTATTAGGTTTTTTTATTTGATAGATAAAAGATTAGGTTTCTTTACATCAAGAGATGAATTATACGCAACTAGCTCTAAGAGTAAAATTACATCAAAACTCAATTATGAAAATCTAATCTAACACAAAGAAGAGGACTAAGTAGTCAAATTACAAAACTATTAATCCTAAGGTCATATTTATAATTTAATTAAAGAAAATATAGCATCATAAAAGAAATTAAGACATAAAGATAAAGTATGTTGCGGTCCGCGATCTAAAGTATAGCATCATTTTTTCGTCGAAGTTGATTACGTGATATTTAATCACATGTTTCACAATGGAGTCCCCGACCCTATGTTGCGGTCCGCGATCTAAAAGGATAATGCCTTGAAATTAAAAGGCTTGGGTTGCCGACTCCACCGTTTATCAACGACTTGAGTCCCTGAAAAGTCCTTCTTGAGTGTTTTTAGTTCTTTGACGATGTCTTGATGCGTTTCAATGACCTCGAATTATCCGACACATCTCGAACACCCAAATTGTCTCGTTTAGCACTATTTTCTCAGGTTAATAAATATTTAGAGTTGAACCTCTTTAACTTGATTTCTCTCTATTATCCGTTTTAGCGTTTTTACTCAACTTGATAAGATGACAAATATTTTAATGTCTTAGCATGTGTTTTTGCTAAAAACGAAGTAAGCATAGCCTAATCCAATAGTATATGTAACACAAGATGATAAAAACGTAAAGAGAAGAGTTAAGATATCCCAACGAACAAAACAAGCACTCAAAAGAAAAACAATTAACATTTTTTTAAGGGATAAGATATCAAAATAGATATAGTGTTTTTAGAAAAATATCAATATGGGGTCCACGTATAAAATAGCACCAATTTAAACTTAACGTTTTAAAAAAAGTAATAATTTAGGCTTCGATAACGAAATGTGACATATCATTCGTATTACTCCATTAAGTCCTGATTTCTCACTCTACGTACAATTGACAAAAACTTATCGGAATAATATGAATGACGTGTCACGTTCCGTTATCGAGACCTAAATTGGTACTATTTTTAAACGTTAAACCTATATTGAAAGTAAAAATGTTCATGCCATCAATCGTCCAAACTTGATGGAAGCGTTAAATAAGAGTTACATCCATAACAAAATCAATAATCAATAGCTAAATATGAAAAAATAATTAATCAGAGAGCCTTGATCCTTAAAACATACAAAGTTGGGAACTTTAATTATACTTTTTTGGCAATATAAAAAGAGAGAACTGTCAATATTAAAACGAGGAAATTACACCAAACCTCAATTATCAATTTAATTTTACACTTAATGCAGGTTTATTTTTGAATTTTATCAATAAACTAATTTTTTCTAATTATTTTGTCAAAAACTAATAGTTTATTGTACTTTTGTCAAATTGGTTAATTAATCACATGCAGGGTCTTTAATGACATAACTAATCACAATGTTTCCTTGGACCTTGCTATGGATGCTCTAGGCATTAATATGGATCTAGATAAAGGGGAATCTTCTAACCGTAGTAAACGGGGTAGGGCGGAGATTGACCCTAGCTTCCAACCAACCACTCATATATTGAATACAACAAGTAACTATGTGGTTTTAATTAGTCTTATTGCTCCGAATTCATCTAGGGATATTGGTATGATTTAAAGGGTTTTTATTTGGAATTTTTCTTCCCATCCTCTTTTGTTCTCTAGTTTTTTTATGATGAAGTTTGTATCCTGAAACCGTTTCGGAACAGGCGGAAAAAAAATCAGCAAGCTCTTTGGCCCTTGCTTTCCCTTCATGATCCCCATATCTTGGGTTTTTAGAAACTAGACTATCAGATCTAGCGCTAAGAGTCTCCTCGTTTGTTGAATTTTTTCAATGTAAAGATTATTGAGACAAATGGGTTTGGTGGTGGGATTTCGCTTTTTTGGAAAAACGACTGTGTGACGTGTGATTCATCGTATGCACTACTCTATTGATTGCTTGGCTAATTTAATTATTGGCTTGAGTTTTCTTTTGGCTACTTTTGTGTATGTGAGAACCCAGATGAGATTTAAAAAGCTTTATATGGATGATTTGATCTCTCTAAGAAGCACCGTCGATAGCCTGTGGGTAGTTCTATGGGATTTTAACTACATTAAAGAAACGGAGGAAAAACAAGGAGGGTCTATCCGTGTTTTTTATAGATGCAATTTCTTCTCCAAGTGGATTAATAACATGAATTTTGTGGATCTTGGATTTATAGCTCATCCTATTACATGGTTTCGCAACTCCACTCCCATAACGTGTGGTTCTTGTTAGTTAGACCGAGGTTTACGTTACATATTACTCCTTTCATGCTTTCCAAGACAGGATGCTCACTGAGCTTATTAAACCTTTCTAAGTTGTTGAGGTCCATAATGCTATCTTTAATATGTCTCCTTACAAAGCCCCGATGGCTGATAGATTCCATGCAAGGCTTTTATTAGAAGCTTTGGGATCGTATTGGAGGTCTTGTAAGATCGTCAACCTATGAGATTCTCAATTCTGGTGTGATGATGGATTCCTGGAATGAAACTCTCATTACTGTTATTCCCAACATTGTTCTTCCTGAGAGTGTTTCGCATTTTTGTCCTATCAGTTTATGTAACGTTCTTTATAAGGTAACCACTAAATGCATTATCCACTGCCTTAATTCCCGCCTTCGGTCTCCCATCAGTCCTTAACAATCTAGCTTTATTCACAGGCGTCAGATAATAGATAGCATTTTTCTTCTTTAAGAAACTATGCACTCTATGCAATACAATACAAGACATTGAGGACATCTTGGATGGTTATGAAGATTGATTTGGAAAAAGCTTATGAAAAAAATCAGCTAGCAGTTCTTGAAGGAAGCTGTGACTCTCCTATGGCTTAATCAACATTGGATTAATATTATTATGAGTTGTGTTGTTGCTTATTTGATGTGCATTTTTTGGAATGGAGAAAAGCTCACTGGGTTCAGACCTTCTTGAGGGCTTAGACAAGGAGACCCTTTATTCCCATAAGTCTGCAGTTTTTGTTTGAAGCTACTTGGTCACATGATTAATGATGAGATTATAACTAGAAACTGATTCATTTTTCGCATCGGGGAATGCCTTATCGCATATTTTCTTTGTTGGCGACATGGTTCTCATGTCCTAAAAGTCAAAGTAAATATAGTACAAAAGATAAAACTTAAATATATCACAAGTAATCTCTCCTAATATATGTGTATCACTAAAACATTGTTCTAAGAGGATTTGTTATCTTAATTCTATCTTTATGCCTAGAACCATTTACATCGTGAAGCAAATATCTATAGGCGACCCAATATTGAAATACAAGATTATGATACCATGTAAACAAATGTTTAACGCACCTCAATAGCTAGCTCAAATGATGAAATTCTCAAATGATGAAATTTCTCCCCCACTCTTATTATCCAAACGCCCACCCCTTTACAAAGTGTAAAAACCAAACAATCTCTTCCTCACACATCGGACCAAAGTTGGGACAACAACAACCTCTTTGTACCGTCTATTTATTTGAGCTTAGATACTTGATTTTGAAACCTATAAGTTGTAATAACTTATTATATATAATTAGCGACGAAACTCAACTTGCCCATGATATTGGTGTTGATATATAGTGTGCTCGATTTTTTTGTTATACCTAAAGACAAGTTGAATTAACGTTAGATATTGTCCGCTTTGGCCCAAATCCAACATCTTGGGCCTCACGGTTTTAAAATGCGTCTGCATGTATTGGATTCACACTTTACTAATAAGCCTCAATCACTTCCTCTCCATTTCCGATGTGGGATTCAGTTCATTCCTGCCCCATCGCCATCCCTTAGGACCGCTCCTTGCTCAGGCCTTCTACCCCGGCGCCACCCACTCTGGACCGGGTCGTTACAGTAATAAGGATAATATCATAATTAGATTACAAATCTTATAATTAGAACTATGTTTTAGTTATACACATATAGTAGGAGAGATTACAAGTCTTATAATTTTACATTTAAAGAGCCATATGAAGATGCTTAGTAGAATATGATTCCTTGGCATCTTTTAGAGAAACATGAGTATAAAAATAATTTGTTTGGTGAGAGTTGGGTATTTTCTTCAAGCAAACCCCATTTGCTGATGCAAAGATGATTGGTTCAGTAGTCACAATCTCAACTAAACCTTGAGCCAAATGGATTTCATGTTTCTGATTTCGGAATCCATCTAATTTTACCATTTTTAGATTTCCAAGTTTTGTGTTTCTCCCAGCTTCTATACAACAACATGACGACACTCTTGCCTTTTCCACACAATAGCTTTTAGGATCAATCTGCATCAATAACTTAATTACTAGCATGTAAGCTCATACATGAAAACGACATTTCTAAAAATATATATATATATATATATATAAGAAACAGGAACGAGAGTAGATAAAAAAAAGGATAAGGTCTAAAATTCTTTTTAAGTTTTTTTTAAGAGTGCGTAATAGTTCATTCACTCTATTATTAAGGGTTTGTTTGGTTGAACTGCTGTTTGAAAAAACTGTTAAGCTACTTTTCAGACATGAAAAGACAAACACGAGGAGGAGGAAATGATTAAAATGAGCAACCAAAAACCGTCTAAGTCATTCATTCTCTTCATTTCTGATGTGAAATCCAGTTCATTCATGTTTCTATCATCATTTTTTAAGGTTGGTCATTGTTCAGGATTTCTACTCCGATGTTACCCATTCCGGATCAGATTGTTACATCCGACCTCTAAGGGAAATCATAAATAGAAACTCTTATCTGAGTCTAAAGGCAGAAACAAGAAGTCATTTGGTGTCGGTGCACCCTCCCTTATAGGCATGGTTTCGCTCCTGTCCATCCCTACATCTTCATCTTGGGAATGATGCACCAACTAATAGACTGTATTTTTTTCTTCAATTGAGACCAAAATAACTTCATTTTGGTCTGGGTAGGAGCATTTTTTTTCTTAAGTCCAACCATAGTTGTTAAATCGAGATTATACTCGTGACTCAAAATTTCATTTTGTGAATTGAGACTCGTGAATCGAATCATAAGATTCTGATCAAATTCAAAATGATATAAAAAAATAAAATATTAACCATATTTAATTTTAAATATTAGTCCAAAAATACAATTTTAATATCTAAATAGAAAATAGAAAGAATAAAGAGTAGAAGAAGATAATAACAAATAAATAGAAAAGAAGAGGGAAGGTTTTGGACTTTGTAAAGTGAAGAGTCACCTGATTGAATCTATTTGTGTTTCATAACTTCTATAGATTTTTTTTTTGTTTTTATAAAGTGAATAGTCACCTTCTTCTACTGTACGTTTTTTAGTTGTTGAAAATTGAATTTTTTTCTTTAAATAGTGGACAGAATCGACCGAATCCGGTGACTCGGTAGATCGACTGAATCGGTGGTGACTCGGCCGATTCATGAAGCTTCCGAAGTCGTATCAGATACGACTCGAATTCTTCATGAATGGAATCGAATTGACTCGTACGATTCTAACAACTATGAGTCCAATCTATAGGGATGGTGTTTATTTTTTGAACTCTAAATAATTAAAGACGGACTCCTTAGTGTCTGCGTCGAAAATTGTTCCAAATTGAAAACGTTGAGAATAAAATGTTACTATTTCTTTACATTAATTGCAAATTTCAACCATATCCCCAATAAAAAGTATGCTAGTAGTAGTAAAAAAAAACTTACAGTCACAAAGAGTTGTTCTAGAAACGGACACAGTTTGAGGAAGCAGAATAAGGCATCACTATCATATTCATCATCTGAATTATTATCAATCCACCATAGCTCTTTCAGGTTGTAGAATTGAAATTCTGCATTAATTCTTGACAATGATCTACATATCAATGCCTGCACATGATCTAAATTAATTAATTAACCTTAATCACAACATTAATTTACTACTCAAATGATGTTTTTGCATACCTGAAATGTCCATTTGCATAGAGTTAGCACTCTTACATTCTTTATTGTCAACAGCATCAAATCAAAATTACACCTACTGACCATCAACCTATTATCAACCGGACCTAGTCTGAAATCAAGTAAAGCATCCACTAAATTATAATGATATTCCGGCCAGAAAGACGGACAAATCCCCCTGTACCGGAAAGTATGAAGCTTGAAACATCTGATATGAACAAACTCCAGTTTCAGACAATCAAAGATTGTCAAGCTCTGAAGCTTCGTGTCCGAACCTATGAACAAAGACCGTAAACAGTTACAATTTGATATCTTTAAGGTTTCAAGAAACTGAAATGTTGTTAATATGGAAGAAGCAGCTTCATTTGTTAGGCAGCTGAGAGATGTTAGGTGGAGAGTTTTGATAAAAAAGGATGATGGACGAATCCAGGATTCACTGACAGGGGTGTTTAGCGCACTTTTACACAAAAAATTATGGCTCTGTACATAACTTTCATATAGTTTTTCAGCGTTTTCTGACGACCAGCGGGTGCTGAAGTCCTGTCTGGTCCCCGTTGAATCTGTCCCTAAGCGATTATCGGGATTGAACTCGAGCTGTAAGTTGAATAATTGGTTGGTGGTGTGATTTGGGGGTGAGGAGAAATTAAGGAGAAGTTTGTGATTTGGTGCAATTATGGCTAAGAGGAAGCTGCCATTGTTGGTGAAATGGAACTTGAACTTTCTTGTATTCTTGGATGGATTTTGGTCGTTAAAATTGGCGAGGAAGGAAGAGAATTCAGTCGCAAAATGGTGTGATGTGCCATGGTGAACGAGAGCTGTGTCCCATAGGAATTTCCATCTTTTTGAAAGGAATATTGTTTGAATGGAAGATTCAAAAGGAAGTGAAGAGATTATGTGGAATAGTATCTCATCTGGCAAACTACTAATCCGATCATATGCATCCATAATTGATTGTATAACCAATTTCCTTTTCAAAAATACAATATGTTGCTAAAATATATATAGTATTTGTTCTAACTAATAATAACGGATAACTTACAAAAAATACTTCTAGTCTTGTATAAGTAATTACTTAATAGATTTGGAAATTAAATGCCTTTAAGCTCGATGGAATATTTGATTTTTTTTATCCAACATGTTAAGAACACGAGATAAAAAAAGTTTAAATTTTTTTCATATATATATTTTAATTATATTATTATTTATCTATAAAAATATAGATTTTATCCGTACTACATCTAAGAGTTTTACAAAATTTAAATTAATCTCTTAAATCTCTCTAATTTTCTGCATATCTATATATAATATAAAACAGTAACGATGAAGTTGAGGTGTCACTTCCTCATTTTTTACTGATAAAAAATAAAATAAAATATATAATATATTAATTTTAATTATATTATTATATTTATCTATAAAAAATATTATTTAAAGTAAATGTGGAAATAAAATAATAATATTTAATTTATATAGCATCTTCATATCATTAATTGTAATTATTATATTATATTCTTGAATTTTAAGATGAATCCGTGCATCGCACGGGCCAAAAACTAGTTTTATTTATATAATTAAAATCATCGAAAAACATGAAAACGTGAAAAATGAGAAAAATGAGAAAAATGCGAAAAACAGAAAACGCGAAAAACAGAAAACACGAAAAACATGAAAAAAAAATTAATAAAAAAGACGAAAAACAAAAAAAACCCGTGATAGGCAATATTTCGTCACGTTTTTTGAGTTTTTCGTTTTTCGTATTTTCGAGTTTTCACGTTTTTTTTTTATGTTTTTCTAGTTTTTTGTTTTATCATTTAATAAGAATTGTTCATAATAAGTATTAATAATAAAATGGAAGAGTTAGTCGTAATGAGGATTCATGTCTATTATTTATATAATGCTCATTACATAAATTTGTAAAGAAAATTTGAATGATGTATTTGTGATTCCATTACGACAAAAACAATATGACACGTCCAAACATAGTAATGAGCCTCCATTATAATGGGCATTCCATTACGATGCTCATTACGGCGTACCAAATGGGACCTAAGAACATTAGGTATTCATTTTTCAAGATGAGCATGTTTTTTGGTTAGTTGGGTTATGCATGATACTAGAAGGTTATCTGTCATTTTGCACGCCTAAACAACAACAAAAACATGGATTTAAGTAGTTGAAATGTATTCAAATAAAAGGAAGTTTGAATTTTTATTATTATTATTTGTTTCTTTAGCCATTGTTAATTTGTTTATATTAATATATACATACGTACAAATTGGGCTACGGATTCAAGTACTTTTTTTTTCAATTTGACAAATCGTACCACTTCTATTTTGACAATTAATTTGACATTACCATTAATTAATTTAATTGCTAACTCATTCTAAATTACATATATTTTCTTTGACCAAAAATAACTCACCAAACTCCCATCTCTTCGTACAAATAGATTTCAATTATATAAAATTTTACAATTATATTTTAGATGATGATGAGATCATTTTTAAATCCAGATGACAAGGAATTTAATATTTGATTAAGAAATAAAATCATTATTAATTAATAGAATGAGTTACAAGATTCATGTTGTATATGCATTTCTGCATAAATTATTTTATTAATATCGATGACAAACACACAAAATTAATCTTTGCATTTACATTTTTTTTTTCTTTAATCAAGCTGAAATAAAGTTACATGAACAAAATGGGGAGATGTGAAATATGAAATAATAAAAAGAAAATGTTTGTATATTTCATGCTAAAAGAAGATTACAGAAGTGTTACATATACAGTAGAAAATAAAATACAAACTAATAATAACACTAATGGCATGTAAGAACATTTCTCATAACATACATGTTATTGTCCCTAATTTGATGTGTTGAGAACAATGATGAAATATGCCGCAAATTAGTGCAAATAAATAGTAAAAATGACACTGAAAATTTAACGTTAGTTTTTAGGTTATTCCATGATTAAGTTTGAGAATTAATTCTTCCTCTATAAAATAACACGTTTACAAAGAAGACATTCTCTAAACAATTTTCTAGAGTTACAATAATATTCGGGTGTTTCTCAAAAATACCCTAAAGATAATTATCTTATTATTTTGTTACTCTCCCGTAATTGAATTACCCTCTTCTGAAACCCTCTCTATGTCTCGAAGTAGAGAAGGATACTTTGTTGTTGCACGAACTAAGAAAAGAGCAAAGTTACTGGGCACATAGAATATGGGAAGACTCGTGATGAGGTCTCTCTCTTTAAGACGTTCGCGGCACTGTTCGAAAATGTGCAAGCAGTAGCCGTTGCCTCTAGGATAAAATAACCAGTCAATCAACTGTAGGCACAATTCTGATGTGCTCGGATCTGAATTGCTTTAATGGAATAACTAAACTCAATTTCAATTCACTGCTCAGTTTCGAAAAGGAATGGATTTAGGAGAAAACTAGAGAAAGAATAATTGTTTTCTGCTTCTCAAAAATTCTTTTAGTTTTTTTTTTTAAATTAATACAATTTTGTTATGAGAAGATATATAGAGAAAAAAAAATCAGGAGGTTGAATAAAACGCCCAAAATATTATAGTGAGGGAGTTAAATGGAACGTTTAAAAAAAAACTGATTAAGACCGATTACCAGGGAAGTTACATAATAATTAATGATGAAGTTATATGTGGTTTTTTTTTTTAACTCTTTCCATTGAGGACTCTTTAGACTAAAAATACATAACTTGTTTTTACAACAATCCCCTTCTTGAATTTTTAAGAAAGTTTTATTAGTCATTCAAAAAACGTAAGATCGAGCATAAATAAAGGTATATTTTGAAAAAACTCTCTATTATTACTGAGAGCTTCAAAGGGGATCCCCTTGTCAGGTCTACCCAGAAAAGAGAGGTCCACCTCGTTGGTTGGAGCAAGTCGAGAGAAGGGGTAGTGAAGCTGAATACGGATGGTTCCTGCCTTAGCAATGGCAAGATTACTGCCGGAGGAGTTCTTCGTGATGCGGGTGGCGCCTGGCTGGCTGGGTTTACCCATAACCTGGGGATGGGTTCATCCATTTCGGCGGAACTTTGGGGTATCCTCTCGGGTATCAAGCTTGCCATTAGCCTGGGTGTTAAGAGGTTATCTGTGGAATCTGATAACATGGAGGCAATTAACAGGATTTCTGATAACCAGGCTATTTGTCTTAACAGCCAAAATCTTATCAAAGCTATTTTAAGGCTTCGCCCTTCCTTTGAGTTCTTAAAGTTCAGCCACATTTACAGGGAACAGAACCGGGTTGTGGATCGCTTGGCGGCAGCTGGGCATGAGGGGATGTTAGGTGTTTCTACCCTTTCTGTTCCTCCCATCTTTCTTTCGTCTCTTCTTTTAGAGGATAGGATTGGGGTTAGCCTGCCTAGGCTGATCCCGGGTTAGTTTTCTTTGTTTGTTTGTTTTCCTTTCCTGTTTCTACCAAAAAAAAATAAAGGTATATTTCGATTTGAACCATTGCGTAGTGAATAGAATTCAGATTATACTAGAGTGACTCATAGTCTTGAACTCTATCTCTAATATTGTACCATACCAAATCTTTTTAGAGTGTAGTTTAAGGAGCTCGTGCGTTTATTGCCATACACGTCTATCCCGGTATAGTGAATGCTCTACCGTTCTACCTTAAACTCATAGGAAGTGGCCCACTTCCATATTCATATAGATGAGTCTATCAAAAGTACTCATATAGCTACGTATTTCACTCCAAATGGAGTGTATATCTCATTAAGAGTTTCTATTATGTCAACCTAATCTAGCTTCAGGAATCCATTCTTCAATATGCATGTTCTGACTCATATTGCATTATAGCTTGTTGTTACCCATTGAACCTATTTCTTGGGATCTCCATTTTATAGGTTGGCTTACCATTATGTCTAGCTCGTCTCTTTAGGGGCATAAGTCCCACACTTTCTAAGTACTTTAGACTTTCTCTCTAGTTAATCCTTTTGTCAAAGGATCGAAATTCACTTAAGAGCGTACATGGTCCACTCTAACAGGTCCTTTACAGAGGAACTCTCTAAAAGTGTTGAGCTTACGACGTATTTTTCGTTTATTACCATTATAGTAACAATTCTGGATCTTAGCAATAGTTGTGGTACTATCGTAGTGCACCAATACAGCTAGAATCGGTTTTTTCCATAAAAGAATCTCACCTAGCAACCTCTCAACCAACTTGCTTTTTCACTAGATGTGGCTGGAGCTATCAGTTATGATTCTATAGTTTATTAAGCTAGAATAGTCCGTTTCTTCAAATTTCATGAAACAACACCACCAGTAATACTAAAATATAGCCAGTAGTTACCTGGGAATCATCTAATAAAGTGGTTCAGTCAGCATCACTATATCCCACAAGGAAAGCTGGAAACCTTTGGTAATGCAATCCAAGTTTCATAGTTCTTTTAAGTTACCGCATGGCCCTTTCTATAGCATTCCAATGCTTAACACTAGATCTATTAGTGAATCTGCACAATAATCCCACGACATAAGTTATGTCGGATCTAGTATAATCAGTGGCATACTAGAGGTTGCCGATTATGCTAGCATACTTGGATTGTCTTACACTATCTCTTGTGTTCTTAAAAAGCTTCACACTATGGTCAAAAGGTGTGCATGCGGGTTTATAATCAAAGTAATTCTATTTCCTTAAATCTTCACAATGTAGTGAGATTGATCTAAAGAAAATCCATTTTGAGACCTAATTATCTGGATGCCAAATATGACATTTGCTTTTCCTAGATCTTTCATGTCAAAGTTCTCACATGCAATAGATTCCATAGCATTCACAACATGAATATTAGATCCAAAAGTCATCAACGTATAAACATCTGATAGTGTAAACACCATTTTCATATTTATAGTAAATGCATTTATCACTTTCATTCACCTTAAAGTCATATGAAATAACAAGATTGTCAAAATTTTCACGTCATTACTTATATGCTTATTTTAAAACATACAAGGACTTATCTAATTTACACACTTTATGTGCTTGATCAGGAATTACAAAGCCCTTAGGTTGTTCCACCTATACTTCTTCCTCCAATCCACCATTAAAAAATGCAGTTTTAACATTCATTTGGTGCACAACAAGATTTTGTAAAGCATTAATAGCAATTAAAACATGAATAGATGTAATTCTAGTGACACGAGAATATGTGTCAAAGAAATCTACATTTTCTCTTAGTCTAAAGCCTTTAGGTACAAGATGTGCCTTGTACTTATCTATTGAACCATTGTGGTTCAGTTTTTCTTTTACAACCCATTTGTAGCCTATTATTTTGCAACCTGGTGGTAAGTTGACTAAGTGCCAAGTTTTATTAGACTATAGAGAGTCCATTTCATATTGATGGTTTCTTGCCACAAATCAACATCTAAAGAGGTCAAGGCTTCTTAGAGGCTAAGTGGATCCTCCTCTAGTGTGTATGCACAAAAATAAGGACCAAAGTCTTTTGAAACTCTAGGTCTCTTACTCCTTCTAGGTCCTGACGTCTCACCCTCACTTTGTACTATATTCCTAATGGCATGCATGTCACTAGATGATGTACCCCTACTATTTTTAGATTTAAAAGGAAACCTATCTTCATTAAAATAAATAATCTGATTCCAAAACAATATATGCATTCAAACATAGAATCTATATGCTTTAATATTCACAACATACCCAATAAACACATAAGCCTACTAGCAAGTTTGATTCTCTTAGGGTCAGGAATTCTAAAATAACTCAAACAACCCCAAGTTTAAAGTAGGACAATGTTGGTGGTCTATTTTTCAAAATCTCGTAAGGAGAGATTTTTACTCTTTGACTTAGGGACTCTATTAAGCGCATAGCAAAAAGTCAACAAAATTTCTCCCCACCAATGAGAGGCAGCACTTGAACTAACCATAATATCAACAGCAGACTCTGCTAGTGTCCTATTGTTTCTTTCAGCCTTTCCATTCAACTCAGGTGAATATGGTGTAATGGTTGCCTCTATCATTGTGAAATCTCTTAACTTTCCTATTGCATTGATTTTCTATTTCAACAACAAATAGTTTAAACATATCAAGAGTATCCGTTTTTTTCATGAAATACACAAGTAAAATTAGAATAATCATCAATAAAAGTTATGAAATAACATTTACCATTTCTGTTCAACTTTCCATCAAGTTCACATATCAGAATTAATTAATTCGAAAGCCTCGGAATCCCTAGTCACAAATTTATGAGAACACTTTATAGAGCACATTGCAAAGGGCAATGGGGGAGGGGGGGTAGATCCTTCATGGTGCTCGTCTCATCATATTTGGGAATAAGACAGATAATAATGTCATAAGGCCATCATGAAACTTACCTGTGTTGAACAACTATAGACCCGCTTCGAAAATTTCATCGCCAAGAACATCACAGAATTTCTAAAAAAAACCAAGACTGAAGCCATTTGGTCTATGGGCTTTATCAGGATGCATCTGGATTAAGGCCTTTTTGAATTCAACCTTTAAGAATGGAGCTAGAAGCATAGAATTATCCATGACAGAGACTTTTGGGGAGATAAGTTGAAGCACCCGATCAGAATTACCGCGGCTAGGGGAGAATAAGTCAGAAAAATACCTTGATGTAATATGGCAGAAACTATCATTGTCGTACACCTAGTGCTCATTATTATTTTGCAGACGAGAAATTCTGTTGCAATTGCATCTACCACCGGCATATGAGTGAAAGAATTGTGTATTAACACCCTCTTCTGTGAGCCAAAATATCTTAGACCATGGTCTTCTTCTTGCAGAAGTAGAGAGATAAGTTTGCTTTTTTCAGCCTAAAATCCAGCCGCCGAATTTGGTGAAGATGACTCTCGGAGCTGCTCCAATTTTCTATTGCTGATTTTGACTTCCTGTCTATAATTCTTGTTCAGCCCCCAATCCCACCCGGTCAGACAGTCAGCCACTCTGCTCAGCCTTTCTATAATCGGAAGATATACCGAAGCGGACCATTCCTATTGTACTAACTCACAAAGATCAGACTCTCCAAGCCATTTGTTTTCAAAGGAAAACTGCCTACCCCGAATAAGCACAATATGTTTCTCCGTTTGCAGAATAATAGGCGAATGGTCCGACACTGGAGCCATTGTATTGAAAGAAAAACCATTCAGAAACTTGGCTTGCCAGTCCACTGATGCAAATGCTCGGTCCAACCTCTCTTGAACATCACTATCTTTACCCCGATGTCTAAACCACGTAAAAGGGTATCCTTCTAATAGTACTTCAAATAATCCACACGTCTCTGTAGTATCACGAAAACCATTAGAGCACCAATCCGGGTGAGCAACCAAACACTCTTATCAGTTGGAGAAAGTAAATCATTAAAGTCTCCAATTATTACCCAGGATAGTGTGGAAGCTTTCGCAATACTTTGCAAAATGAATGCAAGGGTTGTCTACTATACGACAGTACTAACTAAAGAACTCACCCAATTACCTTCTAACTTCTCCTGTAAGACTAGGTTTTCAACTTAAACAGACTTAACAAACAATTTTTAACTTTCTATTAGGCTTAACAAACGGAAACTATTTAAACAAATCGTTTTGCAAAATGAATGCAAAAGTTTTCTACTATGCAACATCAGCATTAACTAAGTTCGATTTTTATAAAGAGAACCTTTAATTCTAACTATATGCTTTGTTTTTTTAGAAGTGATATTAGAACACGATAAATGAGATGAAGGATTTAATTGTTGAATTTGGGACCCTTTGGTGCTTTAAGGATAATATATGGCTAATTGATTTTAACTCTATCAAGGTACAAATGGGCTTTATGCCTATGATCAATTATAAGTGCAGTTGTAACATATTTTGTATTGATCACTCCATGTGCAACAACAACAAAACCTTAGTTCCGAAATGATTTGAGGTCGGCTAACATGAACCATCATAAGAAACCATGAAATCAAATCGTGTCAGCGACATAAATTCTCTCCATCCACTCCGTCCTATCCACTGCCATATTTTCCTCAATCTCCAATAAACTCATATCACTCTCAATGACCCTCTTCCAAGTTTGCTTAAGTCCCCTCCTACCCCTCACCATTGCATCCCTTTGACACTCTTCAGTCCTCCTAACCAGCGCATCAAGCGCTCTTCGACTTATATAACCAAACCACCTTAGTTGGCATATTTTGTCTTGATCACTCCATGTGCAAATAATTAAAAAAAAAAAGAACCGAAAATATATTTTCCTAAAACATATATCCTCTTGGAACATATTTTGTCATTTGTTAAAATTATTCTCTTCCGAACAAAAAGAGCTTCAATAAGAAGTGTTGTGTAATAGTGAAAATAATTGTCAGTATTTCCAGATACACAGTTTTGTACTTTTGTGTTAACAACCATTATATCAGATGGTTAAACAAATGAAATCATTTCTCAATCACCCTTCTCATAATACAAAAAATGACCAATATACATTCCTCAACCTCATGCAGATTTTAATTAACCTGTTGAGAAAGAAGAACTAGAAGGCCTTGAGGGCCAACCAGAATTTCATTAAGGAAACTTACCAATCCAAACCACACCACAGGAGTCACATCCACCCCTCCTACCGGTGGAATCACCTTCCGGGTTAGAAAGAGGATCGGTTCTGTCGGAGCATATGCTAATACATATGGAAATTTCCCAACAGGAAGCTTTGGGTACCATGACATCACTATTCTCAAAATAAACAGAAAACCAAATGCTGAGAGGAATGGCCCCAAAATACTAATTGCTACCTTTGCTGTGGCAGGGTCCAAGTCTGCAAGGATCATACTTGGAATGAACTTCAATCCACTGTTGTATGCTTCCAATACATTCCGATTCATATTCCCTGCATTCTCGTAGCTGCTTAATTGACTCTCTGAAAGGTCTACATATGCTTGCAGCGATTCAATGTTAACAGCGGAGCAGCAGATTCTAGACTGATGACCCTCATTTGGATTTCGCCTCGTAATATAGTTATATCTTTCCTGCTTCATTATAGAGATCAAAGACAATGAGTTTAAGCTAATAGTTCTTTCAGTAAAAACCATGATCCATGCTATGCAGCATTTGCTATTTCATTGATCTCTCTCTATCTCCTCTATTTATCATTTTCTTTGTTACAAGAAGCTTTGTGGAGGTTGCAGGTTTTGATTGAATTGGGAAGTTTCAAATTTCCCATTTAGTAATAGTGTTCTTCATAACAAAGAGTTGATGAAAATGCATACAACAACAAAGCCTTAGTCCCGAAATGATTTGGGTTGGTTAACATGAACCGTCGTACAAAGAGTTGATGAAAATGCATAATTGGCAATAATTAGTTCTAAGTTTCTTAAAGATGTAAATCCCCAGATGTGGACCTCAGGCCATTGAAATGCAAAACTAGAAAGGATAGGCCCCCCGAGGAAATCTCAGGAGATTATTAAGTGAAACAGAAAAGCATATAAAAGGTTCTATATTAGAGGGTTACAGGGTACTTATCAGAAACCAACCAAGGAGAAGGATATGAAATGAAAAGGGGTAAACCTAGGACCGAATATCATCTGAAGAGAGATAGAGAACTTATGAAGATAAAGATTTCCATTCCTCTATTGCAAAACACAGCATTGTGATTGTATGCAAACATAGTGTAAGATTGATATCTGAGTATGATTTTTCTTTCACAACATCAGCTGCCAAACTTTCTAAAAGAAGGCTACAAAAGTAGCAAGGCAGAAAGCTAGGACGGTTTGAACTATCAAAATATTAGGAACAGGTAGTCTCTGTAGTAGGCTAAACTTCAAAAAATGTCTATTGAATAATTCCCAAATTATGGGTTTTAATGCATATTAATCAAATCTCAGCTTACAAAATAGAAATCCCTGTTATGTAATGGCAATGAAAATCCAATACCACATATTGCTGGTGTTTGTTCACTTATTTAAAATCCAGTAAGAAAGAAACATCATCTTTGGATCAAATTCTCCACACACTCGTACTTAGTACCGCAAGCAATTCAATTGCTTAGTAATATTCATCACTTGTTACAAGCACAATCAATCTATGAAAAGAATGGAAAACTCATTGTCCAAGACTAGCTATCAATTAGAGATTTAACGGCTACAAAATACTTACAGAAATGTTGAATTTGTCTTTCCTCTGCACTGAAGGTCTCCATCCTAAAAAATTTCAGCAGAGAAAATGAATAATCTATGAAAAAGAGCGGGAAACAAACAGCTAAAGAAACTTGAAGCAATCGCCATGGAAATTCCTGTTAAAAGCGATAAAGCAGATAAGCAATCTATGAAATGGATAAGATAATACCTCCGATATGGTTGTTGCTGAAGAGGGAAGAACATGTCGCCATTTTGGGCAGAGGGAAGGTTATCTAACGGGAATGGTTCTGGTTATATCTATTTCTATCACTCTTCCATACGACGCCGTGTTAGTCTTGTTTGATATAAAAGCTTGGTCTTTCTTTATTTATTTTACTTTTGTCTAATTTGTATTCCAAAACCGCAAAATTAGGGTTTCTGCTTGGAGAGCAGCAATGGTGTTGTCGAACAAGAAGCTAAAACAGAAGTTAAGAGAAGCAAAGGGAGAATCTTTAGCGGCAAATGAGTTTGGACAGCTCGATCCGAAAGCCAAGCTATCTGCAGTAACTCCAGAAGGGAATTCGCGGCTTCAAGAGCTTCTAGAGGCAGCAAAACAGAAGGGCAAATTGACTAAGAGAGAGAAAAGAAGGAAGAGCCTTCCTGTGAAAGAATTAGTTGATGAAAACAATACTACAAATGGGGATAAAGATGAAGATACGTTAATTGAGAAGGAAAATGAATTGGTGAGTGAGGTTGATAATGGGGAAAAGAGTGAAAAAAAGAAGAAGGAAAGAAAGAGAAGGCGAGAGGAGGGAGAGAGTGAAGAAAAGGTCTTGGTAGAGAATGGCATAGTGAGTGAGGCAAAAAAGCCGAAGAAGCCAAAGAAGAAGAAGAAAAAGAAGAAGAAAAAGAAGGCAGCAAAAACTGTGGAGAAGGTAAATGTAGAAGCAGAAGAGGTTACTCATGAACCAGAGCATATTAGTCAAAGGTAATTAGTAGACATACCAATGTGATAAATAAAAAATTCGCATTTCATTGTGCTCGTTTGCTCAAACATTGTGTTATTCTTCCAATATATCTATGGCTATGTATTTGAATACCTTTTGTTTATATTGGTTCTGAAAAAAAGGAGGTATTTGAATCAATTCTGATAATAGATTATTTGAATTTTAGTGTAGCTAATCTGTTGTTTATTGTTTTGCAGTCTCACAAATGAGGATGCTGCCACAAAAATTTATGTAGGAGGCATTCCATATTACTCAACTGAGGATGACATTCGAAGTTTCTTTGAAGGTTGTGGAACCATAACTGAAATTGATTGTATGAAGTTTCCTGACAGTGGGAAGTTTAGAGGAATAGCCATAATTAACTTTAAGGTAATTATAGTTCTCAAAACTCAAAAAATACCTATTTTGGTTTAGTTGTCTATATGGTAACTTTAACTTGAAAGGCAGTGTTACTAACTCTTAGTTACTCAGTTCAAGAGTCTACTTATGGCGAAATGCATGAGAACAGTTTTCCTTTTTATTTCATCGGTGTAATGTTTGCTCTGCGTCAGTTGGTTTCGGAGTCTACCATTGTTTTAACCTCTATATTTGAAATGCTTCATCTAGCATTTTAGAATGAATTCTAGATTTTATAGTACTTGGTCTTTTTGCTCTGTTTCTGAGGCAACAAGTGAATGAAGTAGGAAACTGGGCAGTAGTAGATGGATTATATTGCTTTGGTTCTGCCTTTGGCTTGGCTACTATCATGCTTCCCAACGATCAATTTTAATTTGAACAGGATCATAAAACTGACAAGAAATAGTACTGGACAATAAGATTTGTTGTTGTCAATCATATTTTTCGAGATGAAACACCACCACATGTAGATCAAACCAATGGCGGAAATTTCGTGTCACTTTATCTCAGTCATGCTACAAATATATGCCTATGAAACTAAAACGGACATAGGAGGATGGATGTTTTTATTCTTTGGTTCTTACTCATTTCGAATCTTATTTCTCCATAAGAACCGTTGCTTTCTTCTTGCATTTGTTTTTTGGTCATTATAAAACTGATGAAGGTTCAACATATTGGAATTTGCAACAACTTACTTTTATGAATCATCTCTTTCAGACTGATGCTGCAGCTAAACGAGCTCTGGCTCTAGACGGGTCTGACATGTGAGTAACTGTAAATGACATGTTATTCAATCACCAAAAGTGTTATTTCCCATTTCCTGATCATGCTTATGGAACATCTAATATTTCAGGGGTGGATTTTTTCTGAAAATTCAACCATACAAGACAACTCGAGCCAACAAAGTGCCTGATTTTGCACCAAAAATTGTTGAGGGATACAATAGGATCTATGTCGGGAATCTGTCGTGGGATATAACTGAGGATGACCTGAAACTTTTTTTCTCTGAATGCAATATAGCATCCATACGCTGGGGTACAGACAAGGAAACAGGGGAATTTCGAGGATATGGCCATGTGGATTTTTCTGACAAGCCCTCACTGCTGAAGGCACTAGAGTTGGATCAGCAGATTGTTTGTGGACGACCTATCAAAATAAGTTGTGCAGTTCCTACTAAAACAGCAAAAACACATGCTACTGCTGCAGTTACAGCTACAGCTACAATTTCTAAAGCTGAAAATAATGGATTGCCCACAAATGCTCCTGCTCCTGCTCCCACAGCCACAGCCACGGCCACGGCCACAGAAAAAGAAGCTGAAAATGGGGGGTCGAGTGCAATCAGCGGTAAGATAAGGAGGAGAACCTGCTATGAGTGTGGGGAGAAAGGTCATATTTCTTCACTTTGCCCTAAGAAGCAAAGCGCTGAAACTAGTTCTGCAGCAAGCTAATCATGCTGTGTCAGTTTTTCGGTACCGCTTTCAATATTCATTGGTTCAAACAAGGCATTGGCAGTTGCAGCTACAATTTTGTATTCTAGGTTTTATATGTTAAAGGTTTTGACAAAATAATTAGATTAAAACAAGGGGTTTTTTTTTTATGTAATTGGAAGTTTTTTGCAATTTCCTTTATAATCTTAGTGAGGAATATATTTCCATGAAGATCAATGCACTCTACTGTCTAATTTCAGTCTTCCTTGAAATTTTCTTTAATGTAACCGGATCTGGAGATTGTAGAATTTTCTTTCAATTCTAGTAACGCGGGTACTAAAGGTGTTCAAGGTTTCTTGTCCCAATTATTCATCCAGGCTTCTCCTCCGGCCATCGATCAAGGTGAGTAAAACTCGAATTCTTTTATTTTCACAGTTCTTGATATTATTTCTATCTTCATTTTAGAATCCCTAAATTTCAATACATATTTACCATGCGATTCAAAGCATATTTGTTTTTTCAACAGGTTTCTGAGGAAACTAGAAGCGAGGAGACTTGTCAGCTACAGAAGGTGAAGCATAGATACAAATAATAGGATTTGAAATGGAGAATATTATGTGCATTTATTTAGTTGGAGGCATGGATACTGTAGCATATGAGATGCTTGTGAAATTGGAAGTTTTGAATATTAGGATACTGCCAAATTTGGTATCCCTGATTTGTGTTTCATGATTTCATGGGAAGGGTGTTGACTTGTATTGGTGTATAATAGTGAAAGTTTTTGTCTTTGAGTTTGCTTTGGTCTCTGAACCGGTAGCTAACATTTGCAACAATGATCCTAAATTTCAGAGAAATTGTCTTGCATTAGTCTTTCACATTATTGCCTCCTTATGTTAACAAATTGGAAAAGCACAAAATTTGATGTGATTTGTCAGTTTTGCACGCTTGCAATGTCATGAGTCCGGGAAATTATTAGAATCATCCAGTTCTCCATGTCAAATGGATGATCTTCCATATATATTTTGCCACATGTAATATGAATCCACACATTATAAGAGGTCTAAGTATTTTAATTATTAAGCGGGTTCACAATATATGTGGCCAAATGTGAATTGGGGGTCTCACAAATGATATAGAAGACCGGGTGCTTAATATAAGAACTCCATAAGTGCATCGTTAAAACTTCTGTAAACAAATTGAGCAATTCAGAACTCATATATTGTGTAAATCTTTAATATACGGATTCCTAAAGGTTTTTGCTAGTTGAATGTTTTCTTGCAAAACATATGAGGTTCAAATTTTGATTACAAATTTAGTCGAATGCTTTCCTGCAAAACATATGAGGTTGAAATTTTGATTACAAAGTATTTTTTTCAAAAATGAGAAAGCAACGGAGGCTAGGGTTTAGAACATATTAGGAACATGTCATTATCTTAACAGGGAACTTCTACATGCATTACCTTTCTTTTGTTGTGTTCACATGAACACATGGGACGTTCATCCTTTGTGCTTTATTTGAGGTTAACCATCCAAATCCCAAGCACATGGCCACGGGACATTCGTTCGGTTGTATGTTGGCTGTTGTATCCTGTCACTGAAGTTCATCTGACAAGCAGATGTCATTCTGATTTCACGTCAAGAAAATGAAAAGAATATTTAAGATATACAATCCACATCTAGGGACGTCAAGACTAGTTGTCGTTTTTTTTAATAGTATTACGTGGTCTATATATTTCACATGATTATATATGATATAAATGACATAAAATGATTATCGTTTTCATTCCATATGATTATGTATGATATAAATGACATAAAATGATTTTCGTTTCAAATTGATCATGTGAATCGTTGTCTATGTTGTGGTGTCAGAAATTTACAGCCTAACCTAATACGGCACTTAGAGTCAATTGATGAGGATAAAGTTGTTTTGTTCCTATATTTGGATTTCAGTAAAATAATAGTCAAAATTTTCCAGCTGTGAACAAGATAAAATGGAATCAAGAGGGTATTTGCCATCTTATCTAACGAGAAAACCTATGTGAAGAAATAAAATAACCATATTTTGTTTGTTAGCAGTTGCCTTGACATAAAAATGTAGTGCCTTTTAAAATAGAGCAACTCCCATTCTGTCATCCACATCTCTACTTCTATATAAGTGCTTACTGAAACCATCAAATATTTAAGACATTGTTGATTTATTAAGCATCATCTGAACCTACATTTGCTTCTCTGTTCTATTACAATGGCTGTCAATTCCACACAACTAACAGTGTCAAAGATAGAAGAAGCTACTACTGCTACTGCTACTGCTACTACTCCTGCAACGGGTAAGATGGTGATTCAGATTAAGGCACAAGTTAAAACAGAAAAAAAGGTGGGGGTTGTGTACTACCTAGCTCGAAATGGTGAGCTTGAACACCCCCATTTCATGGAACTAACTCTCTCTTCTCCTCAAGGTCTCTATCTAAGAGGTAAACAATAACAACCTTCTTATCAAATTTCACAACATCCTTTTAGTATCATCATGCCATGTTCAAACTGTGGTTCTTTATTATTTCAGATGTGATAGATGCTTTAAATCTCCTGCGAGGTCAAGGCATGGCTTCCATGTACTCCTGGGCTTCCAAAAGGTAAGTTGTCACCTCCAATACACTCAGATTGCTGAGTTATGCCCCATGTCTCAATCTTTCAACCTCATGGCTACATGTATGGAAAACGCCACTTATAGTTGAATCACTTTTTCACCATTTCTAACTTGCGGTTTAGTTCATTTTTTTCCATCACAATTCCTTAACGCCACTTGTTGCTCATGTCTTCTACTTTGGCGCTACTCCCTCAAGACCAAATTGTTATAAGCCACTAGTTTAGGCTTGGTTCATCCTCAATCAATACGTGGTACATGTAGAGTCGGTTTAGCCTAGTCTAATACCATGTAGACAATGCTAGAGGCAGCTCAGTGCTTTGGGGCAGAGCCTCCTGCTCCGGTGAAACCTTGAGTAGGGTGCTGCCTTTGTCGGAATTAGCCCCCTCTTCTCTTTGATCTTCTATATGAACCTTTTATTTTATTTTTTTAAAATCCTTCTCCTTCCTCCGTTCCAGTGCACCCCTGGCATCGAAGTCCGGCCCCTCTCTCATGTTCCCACTGTGGGATTAAAATTAGCCCCCTAATCTCAAATCTTGACTCCGCTGTTACATGTAGATATTGTCCCCGTTAGTACAAGTCTCATTTCGGCTATAGACAGAATTAGAGACATTCTTCCGTATTGACTCTTAATCGCAAAATTCTGTTTTCTTACTAAGAGTTTTTTGGTTCTTGTTCTGCCACTTTCCATCACCATTTTTATAGAATTGTTTCTTGGTCAAACCTTTCACTTCGGTACAATCATTTCGATGCCACTGTATGAGGAGAGGAGAGGATGGTTGCAATTTAGCTCCTAATGTTAAAGAGTGCAATCTTACTTTTATTGTTTTTACTATAGCTCAGCTAGCAATTACCAACAAGTTTTAATTTGTCTAATTTTGATTGGAATTAACTTGCCCTTCACCCTTTTTCACTTGCAATCCAATCTTTGATTTGTTGTGGATTTCAGGAGCTACAGGAATGGATATCTATGGCAAGATTTGTCAGATGATGAGTTGATACACCCAATTCATGGCCAAGACTACATTCTCAAGGGATCATTACTCCTCGAAACTTGTCTGAGCTTTCGATCCACCGACTCTGCATCATCAACATCAAGATCTAGATCACATTCCTCCGAAACAAACAATTCCAGCAGCGAGGACACCAATTCTCCGCCTGCCAGAAGAACAAATTCTTCATGGAGTTCAAGCGACGGAATTAATGGGGAAAACAAGGTTTACAAAGCCAAAACAAGCTCTGAACTATCCAGGACTGGTTCTAATGTGTCAACACAGACCACGGGTGATGTAATTCGGCGAGTAGAATCAGAAATCGGAGAAGCTAAAGCGGAAGAAGTTAGTATTGTAAATCTGAGCCGAAAGGAGATGAATGAACCAATTCTGAAGTCTACACAGGTTCATAATTCAGGGAATAATGTTAGATATGAGAAGGTTTTAAGGGAGCAACATAGAGGGAAAATGAAGGATTCGAATCTTGTGATGAAGCTGATAGGATGCGGATGTGGATCGAAAAGATTCAATGATTTTGAAAAGATTCATAATCAATGAGATCATAACTGTAATGGCTGCAAATCAAACAATCTAAAGCGCCTGGATTTCTGTCATGGAAAAGCAGGATTGGAAGCTTTGAAGATGGTGAAGGCTTTTATTTATTTGTTTATTTATTTATGGCTAATACATCAAGAGGTCTGAATTTGTCTCAAAATTTGATTTATAATCTTATAAAATGTCAGATTAACCCCTCAACTTGTTTAAAATATTCTATTAACATCCTGAATTTATTTAAAATGACATATTAATACCGTGAACTTATTTAAAATGATGTATTTATTCTAAACTTGTTTAAAGTAATATACATTTTAATTTGACAAAATTTGTAACCAAAATCAAAACTAAAAAAAACCTAATTCATAACTTTAAGTTTTTAAACTAAATTAGATTTCTAGTTTTATAAATTTTTATAGTGTTTTTATAGATTTAAGAACTTAATAATAATATGTTAAGTAAATTTAAAAAATTAATAAGATATTACATAAGTTTAAGCACTAATCAAACTTTTTTATTTGATGTTTTTTCTTATTATCAAATAAATTCAATGATATATTGATACAGATTGAAAGCGATAAATGAAGGTTTTAATCGTAAACCAACAAAGAGTTCTTCTCTAGCAAAACTAGAAGGAGTGAATCCCAATAAACAAGGTATAAACCTTAGGTTCTCAAAGAGAATGATTTTGATTGATAAAAAGTTGTTTCATCCTTACAAAATGGGGGTTTAAATACATCCCCCTAATGATAATCAAAAGACAAGGACTACCCCTACTAGGGTTACAATAAGGTTATCAACAAAAGGGTAAAATAGGTGATACGTCCCGACAATCAGTACAAAGGTACAGGTACGGAGTGTCAGGATTGTTGGTGAATTCCTTCGGGAGGAAGTAAACCTGGAGATCCGCCCAGGAGTAGCTTGAGGATCCTCCCCTGGTCAGATGTTGATACGCCTCCTTGTGTACTCCTAGATCCGCCCCGCTCGTATGTCCTTGGGATCCGCCCTCCTAGGTACACCCTCCGTGGATGTGATGTCTGAGGATCCGCCAAGACGCGCGTGATCAGTGATCCTAGTTAGGATGTCCGCATCATATATTATAGAGGAGATAGAGAGAGAATAACCACGTGTTTAATTTTCATTATATGTGTAATTAATTATGTGTCTTAATGTATTTTAAACCACTAATGTTATAAAAATAAGGGATAAGGTACCGAAATAGGTTTATAGTTTTTAGAAAAGTATATGTCTATAGTACCAATATAGGCTTAATGTTTAAAAAATGGTACCAATTTAAGTTTCGATAACGGAACGAGACACGTCATTGATATTACTACGTTAAATTTTGCCAATGTACATGAATAGATAAATCAAAATTTAATGGAGTAATATGAATGACATGCCCAATCCGTTTTCGAAACCTAAATTGATATATTTTTAAATGTGAAGCATAAATTGATACTTTTTCAAAAATCATAGAACTATTTTAGTACTTTATATCTACAAATAATAATAATAATGAAATATATGCTTTCATGGTTTAAGTTTGAGTTCTTAAGAATTGGTGAGGATAATTATATATGAAGTTGGATTAATGACTTTTATTTAATTGTCAAAGCAACTCAACTCATCTATCAAATCTATCCAAGTTCGTCTCCTAGAGCACTCACAATGTTTGAATCACTTTTTTTTATCACTTCATAAAAAAACTCATTTTTAAAAAAAAAATCTAATACACTCAACCACATCTCCATTATACATATGTGTATCACTTTTCTACGTAGGCTCCACTTGTCATAAAACTCTTACACATTTCAAATAAATTATTATTTCTATCTACTAAACAATTAATTTAATTATTCCATCATTCAATTTAAATAATTCAATTAATCTATAAATTAGTTAAAAAAAATAAATATCAATTATATCTATAATTATTTTCCACCGAAATGGTTAATTAAAAAATATAATTAATTGCAAAAATAACATATATCACAAACGATATTTTTTATTGAAATAAAACACGAGAATACGAAACAGAATAAAATACAAGATTTAAAAACGAAAAAATTACATTAAAAGCACGAAACAAGGGACGAAAAAAAAAACAATGACATTAGAACACGCAACATATTAAGCAACTGAACCGCTAGGTCTTTGGTTGAAATCTCTCGTTCCATGACGTCGTCATATATGCTTAACTAGATCATCATTTAACACGGTATGTGTCGCTCTATTGCAAATTGTCAACTCCTGTCTAACTAAGTTTTTGAAAATAATTGGAAGGTTTATCCATACCTCTAAATATGCAAAATGTAGTATTTAGATGTGTTTATTTATTGTGTAAAGAATTTGGATCATATGCAAAAATGTAAATGGGGTGGGTATTTATAATGAAATTTTTATAAAAAAAACTGTTAAAAAAGAGCTGTTTATATTACAGTTTATATATATATATATATATTTAATTTTTTTTTTTTTTTTTTTTGTAAAATCTGTCCAAGTTGCAACGGATATATATTTAAAAAGAGTTTTCATTTCAAATACAACAAATACCACCGCTTGCTTTTCCGATTTTTTTTTTAAGAAAAAAAATAGTTGGATCAGTCCACAATTGCGGCTGAGACGCGCCTCATGCGCACGTGTATCACACGCGCCAGCTGAGGTGCGATCTCAGCCGCAATTGTGGACGTGGATCACAAACAATTAAAAGCCTTCACTCTCACCCAATTGTATCACAATTGTGATACAATTATTCTCCCTCCTCCTTTGATACAAACCCCTACAATGCAATGATACAAGAAATTGTATCTCTTTTATCAAAGTGATACATGCACTGCAGTTGCTCTTATAAGTTGAGCTCAAATACATATAAAATAAAACCTGCTTAAATTTATATATAAAATAATTTGAACTTCAGATTTGTATGTATAATTATTTCTCCTTTAAGATGGTTGTTCAGGGTGGCACTACCCTACTCAGGAGTAGTGCGAGTAGTGCCGGAGGCAGAGAGGCTGCAGTTTTTCAGACTTTGTGTTGTCTCCATCCCTGACTATAATTCAATTCTATATTTTTTTATTGAGTTGATTTTTTTTTCTCTTTTATATTTTAATAGTTACATGTTTTTTTTACCAAAAGAATCAATATATTAAAGAAGAGGACTTGCATCCTCAGTAATAGTGTTTGATAACCAAATAGGCAAAAAAGAAAATAACCAATCGCTAGCATTGGAACATGCCCGCCTAGCTACCAAATGAGCGGCCCTATTCGTTAAACGAGAAACCTACGCTAAACGAGAAACCTATCAAATGAGCATTAAAAATGTCCCTGCAATCTTGTATGATCAAGCCAAATTCAGTGTAATCCTGTCGGCTAGAGAGAACCGCATCCACAACTACCTTAGCATCTGACTCAAACTCAACATGGGTAAAATTTTGACTAGCAAGCCAACATAGACATGTGCGTACCGCTAAAGCTTCGACAATTTTTGGTTCCTTCATGCCATTTATTATACACTTGCTACCAAATAAAAATAAACCGAATTCATCTCTTACCACTGCACTCAAACCGCATCTCCCTTCCGAAGCAAAAATTTCCGCATCCATATTACATTTAACCGCTCCCGTGACTGGCGGAAGCCAACGATTTAGACCCGACACTGAGGTCCTACCCTGTACGGCTCGTTTTTGTCGGGGCTGATCTAAAAGCTTTCTAGTCCCGAGCTTCGTCAGCAACCGATCTCCAGCTCAGGTCAGGTGGCCACCACTCCTCCTTCCACAATACCATGTTCCGGTGGTCCCATATTACCTTCAAAGCACAGCAGATTCTTTCACATCTTTCGGGTGCCTGATTTCCAAGTTCCTGTAATAACCACTAGGGGGAAAGTCAAGCCACCAACTTGTGGTATCGCCAAACCAGCAATCCTCCAAATTTCACCTGCAAAAGAATAAATTGTGAATAAAGGACAATCCGTCTCATCCTCCTCCACACATGTCGGGCATTCAATAGATAACAGGACTCTTCTTTGGGCAAGTATAGATCGGGTAGGTAAACACTTTGCACACACTTTCCAGAGAAATAACTTTAGTTTTGGTGGTACATCCAAATTCCAAAGCCTTTTCCACCCCTCATTCACAATTCCCTCATGTTTTAACAGCATTCGAGTGATATATCCAGATCTTACATTATAAACCACATCCTCACATCCTCCCTATCCCTCAATGGTAAAATAATATCACAGATGGCAGAAGCTTCAGATTCACTAAAATAGCCTCTCAATTTGTCCCTATCCCATCTCCTTCCAACAGATCCCCTACCCTCAAATCCTGGGTAAATTTCATCAATGGTGTACGACCTTTACCTCATTTCACACTTTGGTGTACAACCTTTTTTTTGTCTCACTAATATATACGAACTTATAGGTGACCTCTCACTTTGGTGTATAGCCGGTTAAAATGACCGGTCAACGCCAGTCAACGCACCACCTCATCCCCACCCCATGTACAATGACTAAAATACCCTTATCCCTAAAAAAAACACACTCTCTCCTCCTCTCTCTACCTTTCTCTCTCTAATGCTTCCATACATTACAGTTCTTCCTCATCCCAAATCAAACTTGAAATTTTATAATTAAAAAACCTTTTCTATTAATCTATTATTTACATAAACTGAAGTGGATTTTAAGTTTTTTTTCAAATTTGATCATCTGGGTGAGGAAAAAAGTCGTGGCCTTTGAACTGGGTTTTCCAAAATAATGAAGAACCAAGTCGAGCTCCCAGATCTGATTATGCGGTTGGTTTCTATTAATTGTTTGTTGTTTGTTTTAGGCCATTGGAGAGAAACGATGCAGTGATGAATTAAGAGAGAAACAGGAAAGCGTTCATAAACAAAGGAAATTGTCATATCTTCATTCTGTTAGCCCCAAATCCTTTATCAAATCCAAATCTCTTGTGAAGCATCTGAATAAACAAGTATCTTTGTTATCTTCCTGAACTTATTCGTCGTTTTTTCAACCGCACCACCATACCCAAGTACTAAAACTTTCGCTGATGATAAAATTCCATATCTAACTTCAAATTTTGAATAAAAAATGAGACTTGCCTCATATAGACAAGGAATTTGAGCAAAAACAATCAAGTAAACAAAAAAGAAAAAGGAAAAGTGGAAAAGCGGGGGATAATATCTAGAAAATAATCAAAACAATCCAAATTAAATGGTTGAGTTACTGGTTTTCATATTTTTGAGCGATAGAAAATAGAGAAATAAAGAAAATGAAAGCGGGGGGAAGAAAGCAGTACATGAGTGCGGTGATGAATCTGTGCACATCGTAATTGTGATGAATGAAAGCTTTGATAATGGAGGAATTGGACATAGAAAGTGGAGCTTAGAGAGAGAAAGGGAGAGATGAGAGTTTCAAAGGAGATAAGGTATTTTAGTAATTAATAAGAAATATGGATAATTTAGTAACTGTATAAGAGGTGGGTCCCACATTTTTATTGGGAGAGATGAAAATTGGATGAGGTGGCGCGTTGACTGGCATTGATCGGTCATTTTAACCGACTATACACCAAAGTGGGAGGTCACCTATAAGTTCGTATATATTAGTGAGACAAAATGAAGTTTGTACACCAAAGTGTGAAATGGGGCAAAGGTTGTACATCATTGACGAAATTTACCCCTCAAATCCTCTAACCCAGGAATTAGATAAGAATGCACTCGAAACCCATCTAGTTTTGGCACCCAATGGTCCTTCCATACTTTTATCCTTTTAACATTCTCCACCCTCCATCTCACCCATCTCCCAAGAATACTCAGTCCACTCCAAATACTCCTCCAAACCATACTAGGATTATTGCCTAATTTGGAGAGCAATAGGTCCTCCCTTGGAAAATATTTAGCCTTGAAAATTCGACCTACTAAAGTATTTGGGTTATTCATCAACTTCCACCCTTGCTTCCTAACATTGCTAGGTTAAATACATGCAGATCCTTAAAACTCATCCCTAATTCATAAAACCTAGTTATTAAAATATATCTTAGACCCCTAATTCATAAAACCTAGTTATTAAAATATATGAATAACAATTATTTACTTAGTTTGACATTATTTAAATTAGTACTTGATATAGTTATAAATAATTTTACTGAATTTATATATAAATTTCTTTAATTTTTTTTTATAATATATCTAATCCATGGAACCCACATATAATTCATATTCTATCATTGGATAAGTGGTATATAGATGGGTTATGTAACTCATCCATATTTGAAAGTCTTTTCAAAACAACAGACAGCTACCATCTTGTATATCTGAAGCCTCATAAACTCAGTCTGTCAGAAGCCTCATCATACATTTTATATTAATCTATGACACGCTAAATATATAATTTGTTTATTGTCATTAGGAATTGGAATGTGAAATCTCTTTACAAAATATTTTCTGAAATTCCAGGTCAACCTTCACTGAAACAAAAATCTCTTTTACTATCACTACATACATAAACTTCTAAAATGTTGTTTACAAAATAAAATAGCATGGAATAAAAGAGAAAGCTAATGCAGGACACCTTGATAAAAATTCACATTTTTTAATCAACTCAATTACACTCCCTAACCAGAAAAAAAATGTGACAAAAGACAGTAAATACAAAACACATATCTAAATTTTAATCAATAAAGCCAGTGAACACAAAACACATATCCAACCAATAAACCCACAAGCAATTATATTCCTAACGTTTAAAATTGTGCAATTTTGTATCTAATGTTAATATTTAAGGGCAATTTTACCCCTAATGTTGACAAGTTGGGTCAAATTAAGACATTATTATAAAACACATATATTTTGTTCGTTATTCTACACAAATTGCATATCACTTTGTTTTAAAATAAGATTTTATGTTTTTGTGATCTAATAATAGAATTGAAAATTAATATTTCTAAATTCGGTGAAATTTTTTGAAATTTTTTGTCCAACTCGTACAAAAGACAATGCATTTTTTTTCCACAACTAATCATACGTTTATGATCTGTTACTAATGAGTAAGAAAATGACTCATATGTGAAGTGTAGATAACAAGATTGATGATCAAAAAGACAGCTTCATAAATTATTTCTCAAATTGACCAAATTTAACAACGTTAGTGGTAAATTTACTCTTAGCTGTTAACAGTAGGAATAAAATTGCACCATTTTAGATATTAAAGATATAATTGCTCCTAACTATAAATGTTAAAAGTATTTTTTTTTTTTTTTGTTTGCATCTTCTCTCTTAAAATGTTAACAGGAATGATAATAGTTGTTAAATTCTAAAAATCTATATATAATTAACTTTTTGTAATATATATATTATAATCACTTTTATGTATATATAATGATGTCATAATAATTTTTATAAATTATTAAAATATAAGAAATAATACACATTCTATTTTCATTAAATTGTATTATAGGAGGCGATCTATTTTTACTTGAAAAGAGAGGGAATAAGGTATATACAGCAAGTGCCAGTGCTGTAGTTTTCCTATAAGGATTTTGAGGATTTTTTAGTCTTAATACATAATTACACAATTAAATTTATTCCTTTTTACTGTTTAACAACATATACCTTGTCTGGGTAATTAATATTCAAGAGTTTGAACAATATTTCCAAAAGTTCATAAAAATTTATTTTATCTCATTAAAATCACTTAAGTTTGTTTTTATCTTAATAATCACTTTAAATGTTTTTTTGGTTATTTTTGCTAGAATTGATTACGTGACATCTAATCACATGTCTCAACGCCATATAACATAATAAAAAACATTTAACCACAAAATTAACCTAAATAAATAAGGATTGTCAATTAAAAGTTTAACCACAAATTAACTTACGTAACATATCGATCATCAATTAAAATATACTGTTACATACTTTTAATATATTAGGTGGCGTTAACGTCATGTTGAGATGTCACATGAGTAATCTCGACGAAAAGATAACTGAAAAACATTCAATTATCTTTATTAGTGATATTATCCAAACTTTTATTATCACGAGTAAATTAGACAGAATTGAAGGTAAAATTGATAAATTGAAGTTTAAAAAAATTCAGACGATTTATCTTCCAAAAAAAAATTGGGTTTTTCTTTTACTAAAATCGTAAAATTGAAAAATTTTACACATTCATTTTTTGCTGGCATTTAAAGATTTATAGACTCTTTAGTCCTAACTCTAAAATGTTTATTAAATAGAAGAGAGAAAAAAAAAAACTGGAGAGAAAAATATAGCTTTTGCCTTTTCCTTTGCATCGTAGCTCTTTTCAGTATCTTCCCTTTTTTTCTAAGTCACTCTCACAGCATGTTTTGAACGAAAACACAAACACGAAAAAATATCTTATGCGACCCTTTTCAGATCAAACAGTCCATTTTCAATTCCTTTTACTCTCTTTTTAATATTTCTTGCTGATTTGCTACTTGTCTGTCTGTTATTTTTGTGGTTTCGCAATGGTACCCATTAGAGAATTCAAGCGAAGAAAGAAAGCAGAGAAAAAGGTTGACCAGAATGTATTAACTGCTGCTTTGTCTTCTTTGCAACCTCAGCCCAACCAGCCCTTGGATTGGTGGGATGATTTCTCCACCAGGATTACTGGTATACATTTGCATTTTACTACTTTTACCTTTAATCTCGTTAATTTCAATTCATTGTTTCTGATCGAGTTTCATTGTAATTAGGTTTGTGATTGTTTCCGTTACTGCATTGTAAATGTAGAATTATACTCTTCTCTTATTTTTAGAATGTTGATATTTTCTGCTTACGATTCTTGATCAATTGGTGTTGTTGTTGAGTTTCATAATGAATCATTATATTGATTCACCTCATTCAGCTTCTCAAGGTTTGGGGTCTGTAACTTCACTGGTTAGGTTTATTATGTTTTTGATAGAGTTTTGAATTCAGTTTTGCGTTATCGGATTTTTCTTAGATGACTACTTGATTTGAGTAGGAGTTCTTACGGTGCAATTTTTCCACATTTTTCCCAGGGTTATTTGTATCCGGTGATATCATAAGGAGAAGGCTTAATTTAGTGCTTAGTTATTGGACTAATGAATCATTTACGCGTGGTTAAGATTGGATAGGGGATTTCTTTTTAAAACAAAACTCATATAGAGGTGTTACTTCCTGTTACTCTGGATTTGCATCAATCATGTTCTTGCTTAGTTTTTTCCTTGACTTCTAGCATTAATTTAAAAATGCATTTTTCTTTGGCATTCACCAACCTTCTCTTTGTATCCTTTCTGAGTTTCCGAATCAGTGATGGAGAATTGGTAACCAGTACATTGTTATAGTTTTTGGTTATGCATTTACATATATTAAATGAGCAAATTCCTCCACGGTGAGGTTATATAGTTTCAGAATTGGTCATGCATGATTTGCTTTGCCCCGTGTTACATATTATGGCCTGCAAAAGCATTTGTTATATGCTATTATTTTCCAATAACTTGCTTCTTCTGTATGAACTATAGACTCAGTATGATTATTTGGTTCTGTTAGGAAAAGGATTTTTTTTTTATAACTGCGTCGCTATTCAGTTTGCTTTCTGCATGATAAATGGTCCTGCCAAGAATATTATCTTTTTTTAGGCTGGTAGAATACTCCCTTGCATTTTGAAAAAGACATGGAGTGATTGAAGTAAGACCAACTTCGGGGTGAGAGAGAGCAAAAGTAATATGTTGGAAGTGTTGTAACTTTTATGAGCTAGTACATTGTTATTCTTCTAGTTCATTGAACACATCTGCTTAGATAGGGCTAGTCTTCTATTGTTTGCCTATATAACATGGTGCTTGAAGAATATTTGGTGAAACTTCAGTTAGATGTTTCTAAAAGATAATGCATTAGCTCAATGTTTTTTATGTGCATTAGCATCTGTTCTATATCATTAGAAGTCTTAACGTGCATCGTAGAATCAGAATTTTTTTGTATCGAACCCGACAGAGAAATTATCTCAAAAGGATCATAATTTTGCCTCTTAGGGAACACTTACAATGCAAGCTTTAAGTAACTCTGAAGTATGTATTTTTTTATGAGTGAGTTGAATGGATTTCTACAAATTGAGTATTGACTTTTATCATTTTACAATTACAAAATAAATGTTTTCTTGTGTGTAGATCCAACATATGCGTAACAACAGCAACCATACTGCTTAATTTACATGTGAACTTACAGTTATTCTCCTTCCCTTTATATGTCAGGGAAAACATTCATTAGTTATGCCTATAACATTGTTTGTCCATTCCCCTAAGCGACTTTGACATGTTATTGTTGAATATACACATGCTTACAATAATTTAACTGTTACTCTTCCTTGTAGGACCTTTTTCTAACTCAAAAAAGTCGAAGACATTTGAATCTGTTTTCAAAATTACAAGGAAGACATTCGATTATATCTGTTCACTTGTGAATGATACTCTGCGGGCTAGGCAATCCAATCTTACTGGTTCAAATGGAAAACCATTATCGCCAGCTGATCAAGTAGCTATTGCTCTTAGGAGACTTAGCTCTGGCGATTCATTCTCAAACGTCGGAGATTTATTTGGCATTAATCAATCAACTGTTTCACATATAACATGGCGATTTGTGGAAGCAATGGAGGAGAGAGGACTGCATCATCTTTGCTGGCCTTCCACTGAAGCAGAGATGGAAGATATTAAGCACATGTTTGAGAAAAAGCATGGCCTCCCTAATTGCTGTGGTGTGATTGACACTACACACATTGTCATGACTCTTTCTACAGTGGATGATTCGAATGATGCATGGATTGATCAAGAAAAGAACCATAGCATGGCTTTCCAAGCAATAGTTGGCCCGGACATGCGATTCCGAGATGTTTCCATCGGTTACCCGGGTAGTTTAAGTGATGCCCTTGTGCTCCAGTACTCCGATTTCTTCAAACTTTCTGAGGAAAGGAAAAGGCTAAATGGGAAGAAGATAGAGGTTAAGAAAGGGACAGAATTGAGGGAATACATTATAGGGGATGAAGGGTTTCCTTTATTACCATGGCTACTCACTCCTTTTCAGCCTGCACTCCATGATTATCAGGTCGAGTTTAATAAGCGACATTCTGCAACACTAACGGTAGCACAAATTGCATTGGCCAAGCTGAAGGAGATATGGAGGATAATTCATGGAACTATGTTTATGCCTGATAAGAATAAGCTGCCAAGAATAGTTTTAGTTTGCTGCTTGCTTCACAATATTGTCATCAAAATGGAGGACAAGGTGCTTGATGAGACGTGTATATCTCATGCACACGACAAAGATTATCAACAACAAACTTGTGAGTCTGCATCTCAGACAGGCACTGATCTGAGGGAGGAGGTATCTCTCGGTTTATCTGGTAAGTTGCCACTTTTGTAAGAATCATACTGTCTTTTTTTTAATCAGCAGTAACCACTTGACATTCTTTTAAATGGAAATGTTAGTGAATTCATGGTATTAATTTCCCTTACTGAATGAAGAAAGCATGATTTGCAACAGGGCTGAACAACCATCAGTTTTGCTGAAAACACAGACCAAACTGAATAAACCTTAGATTGACCATCTTTAAGTATGCAGACCAATATTTTCTGTTTTGTTATATCTTTTCTCTGTGGTCTGCTAACCAGTCTCCCCATGGAACTTTTGTAACTATGCAAGGGGAGCTCATGAAGAAGAATAAGAATCCTCAAAGCCGAGCTCAATACAAGGTTCAACCAGTTCCTCCTCTGACCTCCCAACTACTCCTACCTGAGGGAGTTCATCCTCAGCACAAGGACTTGTCCATAGAGGTGGTGCAGGCAGATGTTGATGCCCGCCGGTCTTATCAACCTGCTATTTTGACTGCAGAAAAGGTCAAAAGAAGAAAGCAGATGGATTCACCAGCTTCAAGTTTGCCTCCCTTTGTATGTTGTCAGTCTTCTACTATTTTACTAATCTTATATTTTCATTTTTCTCATTATAAGGCTAAGTTGACAGCTTTGGATGCATCGATTTGTTGAAGGGGTCACCATTGACCATCTTGAGGTGCTGAGTGATCTTTCCTGTTTTTGTCAGATTCCCGGAGAGAAGAAGCAAAATGACGGGAAGACCCTTTTGGAACTTGCAGATGAGTTAGTCACTTCATGTGCTACGGTATGTTTACCGTTATATTTCTGTTGAGTTAACTTTTACTTTGTGACTGATCCACATTTTCTATCTTTTGCTTAGGGCTTGTCTACGGCTGTCCAACTGCAAGACAAGATCAAGAATTTAGACGGATATGCTGAGAAATACTTTGCCCTAAAAGCTGAGATGGTTAACAAAGCCCTCACATGGAAGGCTAAGGAAGAGTCATTGGTTCGTGCTCAACAGAAGCTCCTGGATGAGAAGAGATCGTTCCAACACATTATTCATACGAAAGATGAAAAAATCCAGGAGCTAACCAAAATGTGTAATCTTCAAGAATCCCAGACTAGAGATGCTAAAAAGAAGCTAGGGGACAAGTTTGAGGATATCCTATATCAGAAGAGATCGTGTATCCAAGTGAAAGGTGAAAAAATCCAGGAGGTAAACCAAATGTGTAATCTTCAGGAATCCCAGTCTCAGATCAGAGATGCTGAAAAGAAGCTATTAGACAAGTTCGAGGAGGTCCTCTATCAGAAGAGATTGTGTATTAAAGTGAAAGATGAAAAAATGCAGGAGCTAACTCAAATGTGTAATCTGAAAGAATTCCAGATCAGAGATGGTGAAAAGGAGCTAAAGGACAAGTTGGAGGAACTACTGGATAAGAAGATATGGGTCCAAGACGTTATTCAAACGAAAGACAAAAAGATCGAGGAGCTAACTCGATTGTGTAATCTTCAAGAATCCCAGATAAGAGATGCTGAAAAGAAGCTAGGGGAGCTCGGCCAGCAACAGAATGAGCTCGCTGGAAAGGTAAAGGAGGAGAAAGACCTTGGTTTGAGGCGTCTAGAGCGATACCAGATTGTGATGATTAAAGAAATGATTAATCAATTCCCAGATGTCGATGTCGAAGCCTGGAAAAACGTCTATCCTCCGGAAGATAATGAGGAAATAAGCGACTTGGAGGTCTCAGATGAAGAGCATGCAGTTGAGGAGGTTGTGAACGAGTCAGAAAATATGGTTGAAGGGACTGAGAAGCCTTGATGTCTTTTTCTTGTCATGTCTTCATAGGTTGTAAATGCAAATTAGTTTGAATGAAAATATCTCATTGCCATCATCCCAGTGCAGATCATTCCTTCAATGCCCAATCAGGAAAGGCTTCAAACAGAGCCGCTGGGACGGATCTAGGGGTAGGGAGGGGGCTTGAGTATCCAATGGTTGTCGGAAAACTCCATTTGGACCTTTTTTTTTTTTAGGATAAAACACCAAAAAAAAAAAAATCAATTAAACACCTATAGACATTGGAGCACTCGTGTCATTGGATTTTGCATCCGTCATTGCCTCCAAGGATGGAATTTTGCCGGCTTAGCACTTGAAAGGGTTTTACGGGCAGGCTTGACCCCTTCTTGATTCCGTTCATGTGTGTCCGTACACTCTCTTGATTATTATTTGATTTGACTAATAGATTCTATTCGAATTTTTATAGTAAGGAGTAAATGGTTGACGGTAACAAAAATTAGGAATTTTAATAATATGAAAAGTAAATAGTTTGTTATGTAAAAATGTTGAAATTAATAAATTATTTATGTTTAAAAAAATTTCAAATTTTGCATATTTAAGAATTTACTTATGTACATTTTTGTCCGATATATAATACATAGTAATTTTTTTTTAAGTTAATACTTTTTTCATATTCCCGGTCATTATCATCATAATTCAAAAGTTTATATTGAAATAAGGCTCACATTACAGCACTCCTGAACTTGATTAAAAAAAATTATTGATTTAAATTTTAAAAATGTCTCGTTATCTTATGAATTTGTTTATAATGATCTATTAGTTTCATAGTCTTATTTAAAGTGACCTATTAATCCATAAAATTATTATAATAATTTCTTAATTTCTAAATTTATTTAAAGCGATACATTAAAGTAAATAAGTGGTTTTTTTTTTTTAAATAAAAAGCTCCATTTATTCAATATCAGCGGACAGTACAATACAAATAAACTGTGGTGGGTTGGATCTCTACTCCCCTTGGTCGGACTCAGAATCGGCTGCCCTTGCTAGCACATGGGCTACACGGTTCGCAGACCTCTTAACAAAACAAACCGATAACACATTTAGCTCATTGATTAGAACCTTACAATCATCTACCAAAATGCCAAATGGGGAAACTAACTCCGTGGAACTGTTTAACGCCAGTACCAGCAGGTGCGAATCCATCTCCAAGTGAACATTTGAGTAGTTTGTCCCTTTTAACCAGCTCAAAGCCTCTATGTAGCTCATTACCTCCGCCATAAGGGGATCCTGTGAACTGTTTGTTAATCCGTTACCTGCTGCAAAAAATCCTCCTTCATGGTTTCTCAAAATAAAGCCAAAACCGGACATGTTATTCTCCGCAAAAATCGTTGCATCAACATTTAGTTTCAGGCTATGATGTGTCGGTTGTTGCCACAAAATGTTTGGCAATTGCTGTTCCGATCGGGCTGCTATACACTGCGCTTGCTTCCATCGACTTAGGTAAGTCGTGGCGTTGCTGAACGAAACCGACGGGGGAACTGATCGGTTATCCCAAACTTTAGCATTTCTATCTTTCTAGATAGCCCATCACACCGTTGCTGCCATATCTAGGGTACGGGTATCATGCTCCCGTTTAACAAATCTCTAGAAATCCTGAAAAAATGAAAACCGTAAGCTAATGTCCCCTATTGGGATAAACAACCACATTTACCTCGCCTATGGACACTCGACTAACGCATGGTAAATCGTCTTTCTTTGCCCTCCGCACCTCGGGCACTCACGGGGAATTTCCACACATTTTCTGATTACAGCTTTGCAGGTTGGTAAATAACCAACTAACGCCCTCCAGACTAGATGCCAGATTTTTGGTGGAGTTCGTAGCATCCACAGGCTTCCCCACATCTTTTCTTCCAATTGGATTGAGCCGTTGTGAAGAGTAGACTGTAAATGTCTATATCCACTTCGTACTGTATGGACACCTCCTCTCTCATTGTTCCACCACCATCTGTCCTTGACCCTCCTATCCGTAAGCCTTATTTTTCCTATCAACAACCTGTCTCTGGTTGAAAAAAGATCTGCGAGAATTGCTTGGTCCCAACCTTCATTTTGATTCATTCTGATCCTGTTAACAGTTTCATCCTTGCGCCTAGGAGGGGGTAGGTTGTCCACATATGGATTGAATTCATCGTGTAACCATAGGTCAACCCAAATGCGAGTCTTTTCCCCCGTGCCAATCAGAATTCACGCACATGCTTTAATTATGGGATACTTGCCATCACACTACACCAAATATAACTTGGGTTGGCCTATAACTGAGCTTCAAGGATTGAGGTATTAGGGAAATAACGCGCCTTGAAGACTCTTGCCATTAGTGAACTTGGTTCTATTAGCATCCTCCACGCTTGTTTAGCTAAGAGGGACAGATTGAACTCATGTAAACGTTTGAAACCAAGGCCCCCAAATTTCTTTGGATTACATAAATTATCCCACGATCTCCAATGAATTTTCTTCCCATTTCCATCCTCCGACCCCCACCAAAAGGAATTTAACAATTTTTCAAGGTCATTACAGAGAGAGTTATGGAGGAGAAACATACTAATGACATATGATGGGAGAGATTGCAGAACGGATTTGATTAGGACTTCTTTACCGGCTTTAGACAGATATTTAACCTTCCAACTGTTGACTCTGCTTCTGAACATATCCTCCAAGTAGCCAAATATCTCCTTTTTGTTCCTTCCTATTAGCAAAGGGAGGCCTAAGTATTTCCCTGGGCGTTCTACCACCCCCCACGCCTAGTCTGGCTCCCAATTAGGTACTTATTTCAGGATGGACATTTCTGCTGAAATGAACTGACGATTTGTCAAAGTTGATCTTCTGTCCAGATGCATGTTCATATTGCCACAAACAATGTTTGATGGCATCGCATTCCTGTTCCGAGGCCCTGAAAAACAGATAGCAAGCGTCAGTAAAAAAAAATAGGTGTGAGATTGAAGGGCCCCCGCTGCCACTGAGCACCTATGAATAATCCCACGAGTTTCAAGGGCCGCTAATGATGCTGAAAGTCCCTCTGCACATATCAGAAAGAGATACGGCGAGATTAGATCTCCCTGCCTGAGTCCCCTTTGCGGCAATATAGGACCTACAATATGAGAGCCATTAAGAACATGATAACTTGCTTTAGATACACATTGCATAACTGGTTGAATCCACTGAGGTGCAAAGCCTAGTTTCAACATCATTTTCTCCAGGAAGAGCCACTCTATCTGTCATATGCCTTTGCCATGTCGAGCTTGAGAGAAGAAAAACCTTTTTTGCCTTGAGTTTTTCTGTGTAAAAAGTGGTTTACTTCAAAAGCCAACATTACATTGTTCGTTATTAGTCTACCCGGGATGAAAGCACTCTGTTGTTCAGATATGATTTTTAGAAGAACTATGAGTCTATTTGCTAGCATCTTTGACATAATTTTATATAGGGAAAATTACAAAACTAGCACCTTTTAAGGGGCCAGTTTTCTTTTCTAACTCCTTTTGAGAAACTCACCAAAACTAACACATTTCATTAACTAAATTCCAACCTTGCCCTCCTCTCTAACACTCGGGTTTATTCCATCTACAAAACTCAACGAAACCAGCAATATCACTGTCATCCACTATGTGTGCTAATCTTCCAAAAAGTTTATTTGGACCGTATGTTGTGTGCATTGCCATTTGTATGTCAAAACAGGTTGCATCAACATTCAAGGAAGCGTGAATTCTATCTCTCAAAGTTTGATAATCAATTGGCGTTGAAAAATGGAGCACCTTCGATTGACCACCAACGTATATCATAGTGTCCATGGGCCCCTCTTTTTTCCATTCTCCATCCCACGAAAGCATACACAGACAAATATTCGGGGTGGACATATTTCTGCATTATCATAAACACAGAAGTAAATTATATATTATTTGTAACTAAACGAAGAAAGCTACTCTCAAATTATATATTATTTGTAACTAAACGAAGAAAGCTAACGAAAATTATATATTATTGATATGTCGATATATGTCGACCTATGTCGATCTATGTCGATACAACTAAAATATAGACACCTATCGGCACATATCTACACATAAGACTAGTTACTCCGCTGATATTTGACATAAATCTACAGTGCATTCTCGTGGTAGTTGTCGATACGGATCATATATCGACTGCTTTCAACGGAAGATCAAACGACGTTTTTGTAGAATGATCTGTTAATGAGCGTTAAATGCATGTAATGATCATTTTGACTTTCACTCTTCTTCGAATATCACTCTAAGCATTAAATACAAGGCTTGTCTGTTGAGATTCCCCATAAACAATACGGTTCTTTCTCCTATAAATAGATGCTTTGTCTGTTCATAGTATACTCATTCTAGTAAACTCTCAAAAAACTCTCAAACACTCTAGTTTATCCAGAAATGGAAGCGCCACCACCACCACCTCCTCTTCCTGAGTTCAAAGCTTTAATAGCTACGTTCGGCGAATCCTTCCGTGATGGTGACACGGACAAGATAGTCCGATTCATGAGGGGCATGGCGCGCACCATGTCTTTCGCTGCTGGGGCCATGGCTGACCATCTGGAGTCAGTTCGGGAAAAAAACAGGTGGCTCAGGAGGACAATTAGGCGCTTCAAAAGGCAGTTGGAGAAGTCCAAGATGGACTACGCTGACGCCCTTTTGGGTCCTAAGTACCTGGATGTTTAGTTTATGTATTTTTTGTCTTTAATGTTTATGAACTTTTGTGTTTTCTTGTGTTTTTTTCCGTTTTTTCCCGTTTTGTGTATTTTTTCTTTGTTTTAATATAAAAATATTGTTATTGTCTATGTTTTATGTGTTTTGTGTTTGAATATTATGATTTAGAATGGAAAAAATATGTCGATATACGTCGATATTCATCATCTAACGACGCCGATATGTCTATCGTTATGAATGACATATCGACGGCTATCGACCTTTTCGGTAAAAAATCGCTGATGAGTGAAGTTCAAAACGAAATGCATCTTCCTACAACAATGTCTCTGTTTTTAGGGATTCGCACAAACAGGAATAACATGAAAATGCAACAACAACAATATACATTGGGTTTTAGAGAAACAAAATGCTACATCTTAACCATGAATATGACGAAGCTTTAAATATTGTAAATAAATGAAAGACTTACATGATTGTGTATAAAATCTTGAAGCAAAAACTGTGGGTTGGATTGATTGTTGTTCGTTGTCTGTAAATCGATTTGTTCTTTAGAGAGGGAGAGAGAGAGAGCGAGAGCGAGGGCGCGAGAGAGAAGAGGAAAATGGGGGGAAAATAGAGATGAGGGCAAGGTTGGAATTTAGTTAATGAATTGTGTTAGTTTTGGTGGGTTTTTCAAAAGGAGTTAGAAAAAAAAAACTAACACCTTAAAAGGTGCTAGGTTTGTAATTGTCCTTTTTATATATCACATTGCACAATGCAATCGGTCGAAGATCAGAAACAAACTCTAGAATTGATTTTTTTGGGATAAGAACCAATGTTGTTTCATGTATTTATTCAGGGAAGAGCCTAGTGTTAAGCCAATGTAAACATGATTCTGTCACTTTTTCTCCAACCACATTCCAGAACTTTTGATAGAAACAAGGATTGAACCCATCCGGTCTGGGGCTTTTATCCAGGTGCATTGAGAAGACTGCTTCTTTCACTTCATCAGCTGTAAACTGCTTCGTAAGTTCTTCATTATCCTCCCTTGTCAGCTTGCTAGTGATGTTGTCCAATATGGTGTCGTCCTGGCATGGTTCAGATGTAAAAATATTTTGATAATAGTCTAACAGTACCTGATTTAAACCGATATCCCAATCATGTCAGGTTCCGTCCGCACCCTTCAGACGACCGAGTAAGTTCTTTTTCCTCCTTGCCGTGGCTGCCAGGTGGAAGAACTTGGAATTAGAGTCTCCATCCTTAAGCCACTGTTGCTTCGCCCGTTGTTTCCAGTAGGTTTCCCATTGTTGAAGAATCTCGTCAAGTTCATTTTTCGCTATTAGTAGTGCTTATTGGGACGCCATATCACGTCTGTTCTTTAATCTCTTGATTGTGGACCTGCACTCATTGAGTTTAATTTTGAATTGATTCCCGAGCATGTCTCCCCACTGAAGCAGCTTCACTCCGCATCGTTGTAACCTTGCCGTTAGCTGACCCAGCCTATCGTTCTGCCAACCGTCTTCTATTTTTTCTTTACAATCCACCTAATGCACCCATGAATTCTCAAAGCGAAAGGCATGTCTCCGGATTGTTCTGTCCTGCCATAGAGATGGGAAGATAGTTGTGTGATCTGAACTTGATACCTCTTCATTTATAACCCTTGCCTCACCAAACCGTGTGTGCCAGCTTGCATTTGCTAGGGCTCTGTCTAGTTTTTCATCAATCAAGTTCCCCGACGCACGGGCTCTTTCCCATGTAAATTCACTTCACATCATACCCACTTCTATTAAACCAGATTCGTCAATTGATTGATTAAACCCTCTGCATAGTGCCAGATTATGATGGTTTCTCCATTTTTTTTCTTTCTGGGCTCTGATATCATTAAAATCCCCAATTATGGTCCATGGTAGCGTAGATAGCGATGCTAGCCATTTGATCATCACCCATGATTCCTTCCTCCGGGTTCTTTCCGGATACCCACAGTAACCTGTCAGCCGCCAAGGTGCTCTTCCTGGCATAGTAATAATACCATCAATATAATTCCGAGAGAAACGGAGTAGCTGAATTGTATTATTGGACCTCCAAAATAGGGCTAATCCTCCTCCTGTACGAACCGAATCTACACAAAAGACACCAACAAAACCTAGTTTTTTCTTAATTACTTCTACTTTCTCCTTGTTGCACTTTACTTCAATTAAAAACACGAAATCAAGCTTGAATTTGGACACTATGTCCACTGACATCCGAACTGTACGAGGATTGCCCGCCCCTTGACAGTTCCAGCTCAGTGTACTCATTAGCTTGGGTGGCCCTGGACACCAGTGTTGGTCCCTTATAACGTTACAAGTATAGTTCCAAGGGGGGGTTAGGAACTATTTAAAAATTTTAAGCTAGGGCAGACTTCTTTTTCATGAGAAAAAGGTTTGGACAGCGGCGCTGAGTGAATAGCAAGATACTGGCTTAGTCAACTAGTGACTAGGTCAGTTTCTTTACTTGAGTTAGGAGATAGCACTTAGAGTCTATTCCTGAGCTCAGATATTCAATGCGCACAACTCAGCTTGACCTCTTTACTTGGTCAGTTTTTGTTTAAGCAAGTAATAAATATATAAAGGAGTTAAAGGTTAGAAATATGTTACTCAGCAGATTTATCCAGGTTCGGCCTCCAAGCCGACGTCCTGTCCCCGGAACACGTTCCGAGATTTCGAATTCTCTACTGAGCTCTTTAACGGTAGAGCATCAAACCTTTTACAATCTTAGCAACTGAGTATAACAAGAGTACCTTCCTCTATACCTCTACTCAATCCTAATCTCTCGCTGAGTACTATAACCGAGTACTCAGCCTCTCCTTTCTAATCTCTAGAAATGATAAGTGTTTGTCCTAAACAATGATTGCTAAGACACCTTAGATGATTGAATAATCACTCTAGACTTTTACACAAAAGATATGAAATTTAGTGTAAGATTGCTTTGCTTTTTCTTACAGAACTTTGCGTAGAAATTTGGTCAGCGTAATGGCTTGATCAAGTTCTGTGTAGAATGAAGCAACTGAAGGGCTCTATTTATAGAGACGTCTGAGGTGTCGGTCATTTCGAATTTCGAAATAACCGTTGGAGGGAAACGGCTTCCTGTCGTTGTCATCCTGTCTTGCTCAGAGCTCTCGGCCAATCAGATTTGAGTATCTTCTGTCCTCGGTCAGCTTTTGGTCAGCTCGGCAGAATGTCTCTCCATTTATGGTAAGGTCAATTGGGGCAGCATTCTGTGTCTTCTGATCTTTACCCAAAGTGGAAACACTTTGTCTGGAAGTTGTTCTTAGCCAGCTGCTGTCTTGTACTCTTTGTCGAATCAACTCAGCAGCTTCGTCCCGAAGTTGTTCCTTGAAGGTCTTCTAGATCCTTCTTCCGCTGAGCTGCGTTTTGTACATAACGACAGCGTTTTGACATACGCGGGCCGAGTTGCCTTAAACTGTTTGACTTGGGCTTTGACTTTCATATTGGGCTTTGGGCCTTTTAATCTTTGTGTCTTATAAACAATTTAACTCAACATTGAACAAACACATTAGTAGAATAAATCAAAGCATTTAAACTTAGTGTGTTTAGAATATTTTTACTTACACTTAAACAATTTTGTCAAATCAAAATTATGTGGAAAGGTGTTTCAACAAACTCCCACATTTTGATGTTGGCAAAACTATTCAGCGAAGAACTCAGTATTGAGCTCCCCCATGGTAGTTGACCTAATATAACTTAGCAAACTCCCCCGTCAGGGTTGAGCTACTGACTTAGTTTTACTCTAAACATTTGAAGGTTTAATCGAGTAAGTCTAAGGTCAGTTTTCAGATATAGGTCAGCTCATGGAACATATTCTATTTTACTCAGTGTTTAAGCGGAAGTTTTAACATTCGGAGGGCGCTGAGTAATTTATTGTTCAATGAGTTTTATAAGACAATGTTTTATAAACATACAAGTCAATGTCAAACATGTTATCAGCATTGGGTACAATCAATAAGTTTTATAAGCATTAAACATAGTTGATGTACTTGAAGATACATACTAACTTAATACTCAGCATCGTATATAATAACTCATAACTCAGGTTTGGAGAAAAAGATGCAAGTATTGATATTAATAGAAGTAGTCAGCGTATACAACAAAAGATAAACATACACATAGAGACTACAAACTTAGCATAACTGAGCTAGCCTAATTTCTATTTCTTTTTCTTTTGTTTGGACTGACTATGCTCATGCTATGTTCTAGCTTGTTCTTTCTCCCCCGTTTTGTCAGCATCGGGAGGAGGAATCCTAAAGGCGTCGATTAAGACGGATCTGGTCAGTTCTGTGGACATTGCCTTAAGCCTATTGGCGCTTTCATTGACGCCGTCAAAGATAGCAACTCCATCATCTGATACCTCGGCGGGTATATTGAGTTCAGCAGCGCTGATCATGCTTACTATGAAAGCTTGAGATTTACCTATCCAGGTAAGTGCATCGGTCAGACCAGCAACGACTTGATGAAAAGTCTTCAGTAAGGATGTGTCGTAGTATTGACGCTGAATGTTGCTGTGACATACATGGTTGAAGGTTTGTCTGGTGACAGGCAGTATTTCATTTTGCTTTATGGCGTCAGTGTCCATCTCTTGTTTGTTCAAGTTCAACAGTCGAACATCCTCTCCAATTTGCTCCACTGAGCATTGAGAATAGGAGACCATTTGCTCGGTGTGAAGCTGAGCAAAGAGCATTTTAACTTCATCAGAAGTGGCATATCGCGTGTTCGCAGATGACAGGGTCTGAACTTGACCTTGAAGAGAATTGAGATGTTGAACAATTGTCAGCTGGAGCTCAGCCAGCTTTGTGATGGAATCCTGCTTAGGTTGCTGTGCTTGAAAGGAGACTATGACACTCAGCAAATCCTTGAATCCCTTAACTTCATTGAGAAGCTGAGTTACTTGGGAGAGCTGAGTTGTCTCAACAGTAGAAGACCCAGCAGCAGGTGGAGTGGTTTGATGAAGGTCTTTGATTAAAGTTTGCACCGAGTCGATGATTCTTTTTCCAAACTCGGTGGCATGTAAGTAGCTGAGAGAGCCTTCATGAACTTGCCTAATTTCCTCAGTATGACCGGTTGGAAGAGGAGTCAAGGGTATAACATGGTTAGTGACTGGAAGTGTGTTTCCAATCTGCACTTGAGTCTCAGGTAAAGCTGATTGATCGGCAGAAGTGTTGATTGGAGAAGAAGTAATCCGAATGCTGTCTATGCTGACTGGAGCAGGAATGTCCTGAGTCAGCACAATGCTTATTGTAACAGCATTGACGGGAATTGGCTCCACTTGGCTTGTAGAGTTAGCAGAAGCATTCAAGTCGGCGTGTTCCTTTCGTGAAGAAACAGAGGCTTGCTTTTCAAGGGAAGCCGATGGAGTAGAAGATGGTTGTTTTCTGAAAAATTTCAGCTTGAGTTTAGAAGGGTCTTGGGTCGGCTTCTGGATAATAAAGTCAGGGACAGTTGGTTTCTGAACAGGAGGGTCAATGACAGACTTCTGACTTGCCTTGATTAATCTTCTTCTTGGAGGAGGAGTGTCAGCTTGTATAGATTCTCCTAAGTGAGAGGGAGAAGTTTCCTCTTGATCAGCATTAAGCTGGTCAGCTTGTTCTTGTTCTTGATTAACATTGGATTGGTCAGGTTCTTGTTCATTTCCAGCAGCCAACTCAGTATTGGCTGGCTCAGCTCCAATCTCACTAGCTGTCTCCTCAGTGTCCTCAGCATCATCCTGACCGCCTTCTTCTTCTTTTTCTTCATCTTCTTCACTATCGCCATCTAACTCTTCCTCAACTTGTGCAATGAACTAATCGTCCAGATGCACATCATCTTCTTGATGCTCAGCTACAATTCCTAGACACTGTGTGTAGTGAGAATCACCAGGAACAACGACGTCAGTAGGAATAGCATCAATAGGAGTCAGTGTAGAAGACTTCTGCTTCTTTTGAGGTTGCTCATCAGCATTTGTTCTTTCCTCAATTTCAGGCTCATCTTGCCTGCTCCTTTTCTCAGCTGACTTCTGCTTCTTTGTCATAGGCTCAGCTTTCTTCGAAGGTGTCCCGACAGCTTTCCTCTTTCGGGCAGCTGGAGCCTTTGTCCTTGTGCTTTGCTTTGGAGTTGTTTCCTCAGCTTGTTGTTCAGCAGCAGCTTTTCCTTTCTTTAGTAGCTGATTGAACTTCAAAGCCCTCAGCGAAGCCGTGGTTATCTCAGATCCTCTAGCCTTAGTTTCCTCAGATAGATCAATTTGATGATCTAAGAGGATTCTGGTAATGAGCGATCCCAGCCTGAGAGTTCCAGTGCTCCTTTAGAAGCCAGCAATAAAAAATACTGGCATGTTGATCGGCTTGTACGTCAGCATATGCCATATGAAGCATTGCTCAAAATTCGTTGCTGAGGTAGTGCAGTTGATCTTTGGATAAATGAAGAAGGTCAGTAGATAGTGAGCCATCTTTTGGTGCTGACCCATTGAGGTGCTTGAGACTTCTCCAGAGTGGCCAGCGGACTTACAGAAGGTGGTATCGTACCCAGTTCCTTCGTGATCCCCAGATCTCCTCAGTTTTGTTCCCTCATTCTTTAACTTCAGCAAGTTAGCGAGATAAGTAGGGTTTATGAAAATGGTCTTTTCCTTTACCACAGTTACCAGATAGTCCTAGTTATCATCAGCAACTCGGAGATTGTGGTAGAACTCCCTTACTAGGTCAGGATAGGTGCGATCTCTATTGGAGAACAGCTCTGTCCAGCCATTCTTCGATATCCATTCGCAGAAGGGTTGCTCAGATGTCACGAAGGCCTCAGAAACCCATCGTGAGAAGTCTACTTTCCATTCGCTAATGTCTTCAAATACCTTGGTATAGGTTCTGGCCTTGGTCGGCTTACCCTTAGTTGAGGTAGCTTGGCCAGCTTTGCCTTTGCTCGGTGTAGTGACCTTGGTGGTTTCAGGCATAGTAGTTTGCCTGCAGGGTTCACTGGAGCTGGTCTTAGGGTGACCGGCACCGGAGATGTTGACGGAAACTCTAGTCATTGTTTCAGAAAACGATTGGGAGGCTTTGAGAGTCTTAGAGAGAGAATGCTTTGCCAGAAAATTCGGTAAGTGTAAAGAAAATAAAAAATGGGGATTTACCCATTATTTATAGCGGTGAAGAGTGGATCTTATCGAATCCATGTGTCAGTTTTTCCTTGGGATTGTCAACCGACAAAGATCCTGGCTTTTATGACACATTCGGCGCATACGTCATCCTAGGTGGCTATTCGCGTGCTTTTGCATTTAATGCAACGGATCTAACACTCAGCGTTTAGAATAGTAAGCGTTTTATATTCTGAGTGGTCAGTAGTATATGAAAGGATGATTTCTCAGTTTGAGATTACTACTCGGTGTGCATATTTACTCAGTATTGATATGTATTTTGCGTTAAGTACTCAACATAACAATCACTCAGCATGCATTTGCATAAATCATTCAGCATAGTAATTCACTCAGCATAAATTACATTTTAGAACAGGAATTTACTGAAGAGGATTAAACATACCAATGGCTTCTCTCAGTATGCTGAACTGTTCACGAGCCAGTGGCTTTGTGAAGATATCCGCAAGCTGCTCATCCGTTGGGACATAGGTCAGCTTTATCTCACCCTTGAGTACATGGTCTCTAATGAAGTGATGTCTTATGCTGACATGCTTCATCCTGCTGTGTTGAATTGGGTTCTTTGATAGATCAATTGCACTTTTGTTGTCGCATTTGACCTCAATTGTCTTTATTTGAACACCATAGTCTTCAAGATGTTGCTTAATCCATAGGACTTGAGCAACACAGTGACCAGTAGCAATGTACTCAGCTTCAGTGGTAGACAAGGCTACTGACGCCTGCTTCTTGCTGAACCAGGATACAAGACAGCTTCCTAAGAAGTGACATCCTCCAGAGGTGCTTTTCCGTTCTAGCTTGTCTCGACCATAGTCAGCGTCAGTGTATCCAACGAGTGTAAAGCCATGAGTGTTGGGATACCATAAACCTGCGTTCACTGAGCTTTGCAAATATTTAAGGATTCTTTTTACAGCTATGTAATAAGATTCCTTAGGGTTAGATTGATATCTAGCACAGTATCATACTGAGAACTGAATGTCCGGTCTACTTGCTGTTAAGTAAAGTAGAGAGCCTATCATACCTCGATACAATTTGCTGTCTACCGACTTACCATTCTCGTCAGCGCAGAGGACAGTATCAGTGCCCATAGGAGTGGATATTGGCTTGCAATTTTCAAGATCATATTTCTTCAATATCTCCTTGGCATATTTAGCTTGACTGATGAAGATGCCATTCTTTCCTTGTTTGATTTGAAGTCCAAGAAAGAAGTTGAGTTCTCCCATCATAGACATTTCAAACTCAGTCTGCATTTGCTTGCTAAATTCCTTGCACATTGACTCATTAGTAGCACCAAAAATAATATCATCAACATATATTTGAGCCAACAGGGTATCTTTACCCTTTCTCTTAATGAATAAGGTTGTATCAGCTTTACCCCTGACATAGTTTCTAGTCAGCAGGAAACTGGTCAGCCTCTCATACCAAGCACGTGGTGCTTGCTTAAGGCAGTACAGAGCCTTTTTGAGTTTATAAACGTGGTTTGGGAATTTAGGATCCTCAAACCCTGGAGGTTGATTAACATAAACTTCCTCTTTTATAACTCCATTAAGGAATGCACTTTTAACATCCATTTGGAATAATTTAAAGTTCATGTAAGATGCATATGCACATAAAATTATAATAGCCTCTAGCCTTGCCACTGGGGCAAAGGTCTCACCGTAGTCAATACCTTCTTGCTGACTGTAGCCCTGAGCTACAGGCCTTGCTTTGTTCCTGACTATATTTCCTTGCTCATCCAGCTTGTTGCGGAAGACCCATCTTGTTCCAATGGACTTCTGACTCCTTGGATGTGGCACTAGTTCCCATACATCGTTTCTTCTGAATTGGTCAAGTTCCTCTTGCATTGCGCTCATCCAGAATTCATCTTCCTCAGCATCAGTGAAGTTATTAGGTTCCTGAACTGAGACGAAGGCTACGTTGCTGAGGTACCTCCTGAGTTGGTTTCTTGTCATCAGGGTATTTTCAGCGGCATCAAGGATTGCACTTTCTGAGTGCCCTCTTGGAATCCTTATCTCCTTGGGTAGATTGATGTCTTGTGCTGTCTGTGTTTCAACAATCTCTGCAGGTGTAGACTGGTCAGTGAAAACAATCTTAGGTTCACTTTTACCTTTGGTCAGCCCTTGAGGGAATGACTCAGTGACTGTATCTTGATCAGCGGATGCTGAGTGTGGATCATCCTCGGTCAGCGGCTGGTATCTACCTGCAGGGTTAGTTTCGTCGAACTCAACATGTACTGACTCTTCTAAAACTTGAGTTCGTTTATTGAAAACTCTGTATGCTTTGCTGTTTGTTGAGTAGCCTAAAAAGATAGCTTCATCAGCTTTTGAGTCAAACTTAGCTAGGTTATCCTTAGTGTTTAAAATAAAACATTTACAGCCAAAGGCACGAAAGTATCCAATGTTGGGCTTTCGTCCTTTCCAAAGCTCATAGGGGGTTTTCTTTAGTATAGGTCTAACAAGAGCCCTATTAAGAATGTAGCACGTTGTGTTAACAGCTTCTCCCCAGAAGTACTTTGGAAGCCTATGCTCACTCAGCATTGTCCTGGCTATTTCAACCAAGGTTCTGTTCTTCCTTTCAACAACCCCATTTTGTTGAGGCATTCTAGGAGCAGAAAAGTTATGGTCAATGCCGCTGGCTTCACAGAATTCAACAAACTGTTGTTTTTTGAATTCTCCACCATTATCACTTCGGATGTGAGCCAGTTTTAGGTCTTTATCATTTTCAAGTTTTCTAACCAAATTTGAAAATGTCTCAAAGGTCTCATCCTTGCTACTCAGCAAGATGACCCAAGTGTACCGAGAGAAGTCATCTACAATGACCAAGGAAAATCTTCTTCCACCCAGACTCGGTGGCTGGACTGGACCGAAGAGATCCAAGTGTAGTAATTCTAACGGACACTTAGTTGAGACAATGTTTTTGCTATGAAAAGATTGTTTGGTTTGTTTTCCAGCTTGGCAAGCATGGCATAATTGATCTTTTTCAAATCTAAGTTCAGGCAGTCCCTCAACCAATTGCTTTCTTGCTAATTTGGCCAGGAGGTCCATGCTTATATGACCAAGTCTCCTATGCCATAGCCAGGAATTTTCTTCCTTTGAAACTAAGCATACAGTTTTTGAAAACTTTTTCTCTAAGTCTAGCATAAAGACATTATCAATCCGAGGGGCAGTTAAAATTAACTCATTTTTTTCCCTCGTATATTTTACATCCAGTAGCATCAAATATAACTTTTCTCCCATTGTCACATAGCTGAGCTACGCTGAGTAAGTTATATTTGAGTCCACTGACTAGGGAGACTGACTAAATAGTAGGATTACCTCCGATGGTTCCTGACCCTACTATCTTACCCTTTTTGTTGTCTCCAAAACTTACGCTTCCTCCTCGTTTACGCTCAAACGTGATGAACTGAGCTTCATCACCAGTCATGTGCCTCGAGCATGCACTGTCAATATACCACATCTTTGACTTCTCAGCACACCTCAGGCTTACCTGCATTGTAACTAGTTACTTTTAGGTACCCAATTCTTTTTGGGTCTTTGATTGTTAGGTTCAACAGGTAAAGCATCATATTTTATTTTATGGCGGCATACTTGGATGGTATGGCCATTCTTTCCACAGAAGTCATAGCTGACCTTCTGTTTAGGATTTCTCACTGACTGGTCAGCACCCCAGTGCTGAGCGTGCCAGCACACCTTTGTGGTGTGTCCTTTCTTCCCACAGAAGTCACACTGGACATTCCGCTGGGGATTCCATCTTTGCTGACCAGTACTTCGGTACTGAGCATTCAGAGGAATATTTCTTTTGTTTTGAACCTTTAGTTGGTTCTGGATATTTGTGACGTCCTTTCTCAGTTTCTTTGAATCTGATTGGACTTTAGAGACAGACTTATGTATGATCTTCATATTATCATGCAAAGTTGAGTTGTCCTGAAGAAGGAATCTGAGGTCACTTAGCTTGACATTCAAAGCATGTAATGGGCTTTGAGTTGTCCTTCTTGTATTTGCTGTCGCTGGACTCAGCTTTATACTTATCAAACTTTCTGTAAGGCTTCTTAGAATATTTGTCATTCTTTTTGAACAGCCTTTTCATCTTCCTTGTGAACATAGCCATCTCCTCATCATCTATTGAGCTCCCATCAGTGGAGTCAGCTTTTATGACAAGAGATTTTTGCTTCTTGTCTTCAGACTTTTCCTTCACCTCGAAATTCTTCATTGAGATCTCATGGGTCAGCAGCGAGCCGATGAGCTCATCATATTTATAGGTGGTTAAGTCCTGAGCTTCCTCAACAGCGGTCTTCTTTGCTTGCCAGTCTTTGGGAAGGCTCATGAGTATCTTCTTGACTTGTTCTTCCTCAGTGAAGATCTTCCCAAGTCTCTTGAGCTCATTGATGATGTTGGTAAACCTTGCATTCATGTCAGATATTCCCTCATCATTGTTCATTTCGAACAGCTCGTACAGTCTCATCTGCTGGTTCACCTTGGACTCCTTTACTTTATTGGTTCCTTCGTAGGTGACCTCCAGCTTCTTCCAGATCTCTTGCGGCGACTCACAACCTGAGATTTTATTATATTCTGCAGCATCGAGCGCACAGTGAAGCATGTTTATAGCCGAAGCATGATTTTGTAGCTTCTTGAGATCATCCTCTGTCCATTTGGCCTCAGCTTTAACAACTGTTTGGCCAGCCACAACTTCGACAGGTACAAATGGACCTTGGACTATGGATAGCCAGGCACTCATATTTGTAGCCTGAATGAAATTTTTCATCCTATTCTTCCAGAAGGTGTAGTTAGACCCGGAGAATAGGAGAGGCCGAGTAATGGACGGCCCCTCAGGTAAGATCTGAGTTGTTTGGTTTCCTGGGAGAAACCGAGTGCTGTTTTCGCCCATAGTGGGAATCAGCTCAAGGTGGTTAAACCTTTTACAGTGAGCTTTTAAGCTCTGATACCACTTGTTGTTCCCTTATAACGTGACAAGTATAGTTCCAATGGGGGGTTAGGAACTATTTAAAAATTTTAAGCTAGGGCAGACTTCTTTTTTGTGAGAAAAAGGTTTGGACAGCGGCGCTGAGTGAATAGCAAGATACTGGCTTAGTCAACTAGTGACTAGGTCAGTTTCTTTACTTGAGTCAGGAGATAGCACTTAGAGTCTATTCCTGAGCTCAGATATTCAATCCGCACAACTCAGCTTGACCTCTTTACTTGGTCAGTTTTTGTTTAAGCAAGCAATAAATATATAAAGGAGTTAAAGGTTAGAAATATGTTACTCAGCAGATTTATCCAGGTTCGGCCTCCAAGCCTACGTCCTGTCCCCGGAACACGTTCCGAGATTTCGAATTCTCTACTGAGCTCTTTAACGGTAGAGCATCAAACCTTTTACAATCTTAGCAACTGAGTATAACAAGAGTACCTTCCTCTATACCTCTACTCAATCCTAATCTCTCGCTGAGTACTATAACCGAGTACTCAGCCTCTCCTTTCTAATCTCTAGAAATGATAAGTGTTTGTCCTAAACAATGATTGCTAAGACACCTTAGATGATTGAATAATCACTCTAGACTTTTACACAAAAGATATGAAATTTAGTGTAAGATTGCTTTGCTTTTTCTTGCAGAACTTTGCGTAGAAATTTGGTCAGCGTAATGGCTTGATCAAGTTCTGTGTAGAATGAAGCAACTGAAGGGCTCTATTTATAGAGACGTCTGAGGTGTCGGTCATTTCGAATTTCGAAATAACCGTTGGAGGGAAACGGGTTCCTGTCGTTGTCATCCTGTCTTGCTCAGAACTCTCGGCCAATCAGATTTGAGTATCTTCTGTCCTCGGTCAGCTTTTGGTCAGCTCGGCAGAATGTCTCTCCATTTATGGTAAGGTCAACTGGACAGCATTCTGTGTCTTCTGATCTTTACCCAAAGTGGAAACACTTTGTCTGGAAGTTGTTCTTAGCCAGCTGCTGTCTTGTACTCTTTGTCGAATCAACTCAGCAGCTTCGTCCCGAAGTTGTTCCTTGAAGGTCTTCTAGATCCTTCTTCCGCTGAGCTGCGTTTTGTACATAACGACAGCGTTTTGACATACGCGGGCCGAGTTGCCTTAAACTGTTTGACTTGGGCTTTGGGCCTTTTAATCTTTGTGTCTTATAAACAATTTAACTCAACATTGAACAAACACATTAGTAGAATAAATCAAAGCATTTAAACTTAGTGTGTTTAGAATATTTTTACTTACACTTAAACAATTTTGTCAAATCAAAATTATATGGAAAGGTGTTTTAACAACCAGGACCTCCCTTATGACTGGTTTGTGGTTGATCAGACCCTTTGGTTCTACATGTGGCCGCCTTTGCAATCTGTATCCCCTTCATCATGTTCTCCTTTCCTGTTGCTGGTTCTTCCTATCTTCTTCGTTTAACCTCGGATAGGATAAGTTCCTCATTGATCATGTTCAAAGGTGGCTGATCCCCTTTCCTCTCCTGACCAATCTGCTTACCCTGATTTTGGATTGAAGTAGCTCTAAATCTGTCTTTGGTGTTCCTGTTATTGTCTCTTGATGGCTCATGATCCTCTGGGGGGACTAGATAGCAAGAATTTGGACTGGACTTGTTGGGCTGCTCTCCAGGATAAGGCTCTAAGGGAGATTGGAAACACCCTCTCTACTTGGTCTGGGTCAGGAACTTCCAGTAGGAGCTCACAGAATTTGTCCGAGTGACCCATACACCCATAGAAGAATCAAAAGGTTGGAAGTTTCTCGTATATGAAGGTTACCCAGCTAAACTCTTCCCCTGTTTTGCTGATCTTCAATTTCCTTTTAAGAGGCTCACAAACATTAATCTCCACTCTAATTCGCATATAAGACCTTCCAATTCCGTTAAAATTGTTTGGGTCTGATTCGATGTACGCTCCCAAGAACTTTCCAATATGAGCCGCTACTCTTTCCGACATAAAACCGTTGGGGATTTCGTGCACCTGAACCCAAAACGCTGTGCTGTCGAGTTCTACTGCCTTCGGATCCTGCCCTTGCTCCAGCGGAGCCATTATCAATAACTGTTGTTCGAAGGTCCATGGACCTCCTTTCAATACTCTGTCTCTCTCCAGGATATGATAGAATTCAAATTGGTAGAGGTTCGGGCTTAATTCCAGTACAAATAAGCCGCATGAGGGACTCCACAGATCAGCAAGAACATTTTTCATGAACTGGGTTTTAATCGATCGAGTGGTGAGAAACGTACCGATTATGCTCCATGATCGATGTCGGTAAGGGGGAGCAGCATCCTCCGCTTGAAGGACCAAGTCGGCGACATTTTCTTCTTCCAGCGTGACCTGTTGGATGAGGTCTGGTAGTTCTGCCATCATCGACGGTCTCTACATTCCAACTCTGATTTATGTATTCAGACAACAATCTAAATGCTTAAAAACCATTCGACTTCACATAAAGAGATTCAAAACAATGTTTTAAAAAATCCACTCAAATCTCGAACAAGCAGAAGGAAAAAAATTTGGAAAAAATCGAAAATGTCTTACACAACAAAGATTACCTAAAGTCCACAACCGTTCGGCATAGCCGCCTAGCAGATGTTTCACTATCTACCTTAGCCATATTTATAGGGGATTTCAATATCTGGTCCTTGAGGTGATAGGTGACATTCTTCATTCGTTCGAAATCCATGTGGGTCAACTGCATCCTAACGGATGGATAATACCTAAATTCAAAATAATACAATCTTTAGCCTAATATTTATTACACACTGTAATTTCAAGCCTCATTAATGAAAAATGATTTTCTTTCATGTACAATTTCATATTCTGGTTACCTTCCAAGCTCTAGTATTTTGACAACCCAATAAAGCTTCAAATTGCTCATTTTCTTTTAACGGAAAAAACCCATCTCCTGTTAATAAGGTTCGAAATTGCACTATTAGGCAAATGTTAGGCTAAAAATTGTATTGTTTTGTACGTAGATGTTAAATATACTATCACTCAATAACCATATAGCTAAATTTGTAACTTATCTCTATTAGGTTTAAGATCGAAGTTTGTGAAACAAACTCTGGAAACCCCTGTTGTACATTGTTGTTAAGAGGCGGTGATTGAAAAAAAGAAATCAACGTGTGTTATTATTGTCGATTGTCGATTCCATTTTAGCATGCAGTATTCTAGTTTTTATATATAATACAATTAAATTCAGATGCAAAATAATAATTATTGTTGAGTATGCTCTAACCTTCGAGTTGACTTCCATGAATGCTTATTAACCTACAGTAGGATGGGCTCCTGAGGTTGAATGTGATGCCAAATTTAGTGACCATTTATAGTAAAGAAAATGAAATATCACATAATCATGAATAGAGAAAGTAGATATTATCTATTTATAGGCTTCCAAGTACTGGGCTATCCCTAGACTAGGTGGTCAAGAGAGTTTGTCCATGTTGAATCATGTAGCCTCTCTTTATTATTGAGCTTCTTAGAGTTGGATGGGCTTTAAAATGAATTAGGCCTATGCTTAGATTTGGACGAAACAAATTCCCTCCCACCCTTTTGTCTTTCCTTTTGAACATTGATGTGAATGAGCAATTAATAAACTATGTCTCTATCAATTATTCCATGTTTTAATTGTTGTTGGTCAAGATGCATTTAACTGTTGAGTATGGTTTATGATTACCTTTAATGATGAAAGGTATATAAAGTCAGGTTGAGTCATAAACCATTTCACCTTCAACAATTCTCAAGCTTAAAGCAGAAAGGTTATCATACATTTACATTTCAATGTCAAAACAAAAGAACATTTCCACATTCAGGTCAGCTCCTCTACCCCTTTTTCCAGCATATTTTTGTTTTATGTTCGAGTCCATTAGATTTTTATAGGGATTGTAGCTTGTTGTTTTACTTTTTTTTGAAACGCCTAAACTTTCTTCTTCCCTAAATATTTATTGACTCTGATGAAGAAGATAGGAACCACATTCTGTTAAGAAACCAAAGGAACTAGAAGTCATCAAGCGGTATACCAGAACATTCTTCCTAACCATAGATAGGTACACAAAGGAGTATTTAAGCTTGGGTAAATTCTAAAAAAAAACCCTGTGGTTTCATGGATTTTTTAAAAAAATCCATGTGGTTTGTTTTTATCAAAAAAAAGGGACCATGGTATACGCCGTTACAAAAAAAACGGAAAATGACTTAACACCTTAATTTGATGACGTGACAAAGGGTAAAATTGTCCGAATTAAAATAAAAAAAACAAAAAAAAACAAAAAAATTAAAATAAAGAAAAAAATCCCAAAATGGGGCCTTCTTCTTCTTCCTAGGCTTCTTCTTCTTCTTCCACCGTCTGCTTCAGATTCACTATTTCTTCTTCCACCATCTGCTTCAGATTCACTATACTCACCGGCAATGATCCACTAAACTGGTTTTTACTCGCAGAAAAAGAGCCGAGATTTGGTAACCATCCAATCTCCTCCGGTATACTTCCGTTGAAGTTATTGTTGTCCAAAATTATTTGGGACAAGTTCCTTGCACTAGCTATAGTTTTAGCAATCTGGCCGGAAAACGAGTTGTTAACGAGCTCAACAAGGTAGACATGAGGAAGACCCCAGAATCCAGATGGAACTTCGCCGGAAAATTTGTTAAATCCCAATCGTACTCGAGTTAATCTCCGGCATTCACTTAAGCTTTCTGGAATTGAACCCGAAAACGAATTATGAATCATTAGCAACTCCTCTAAGTTGCTCTTTGAACATAAACTCGAAGGGATTCCACCGATGAATTCGTTGTTCGAAATGTTGAGCCATCTCAGCGGTGAGATAAACAAAGGTGAGATTTTGAAGGCGGCAAAGGATAGACGGAAAAGGTCCGGCGACATTGGCATTGGAGAGGTCAATTGAAGTAACAGAATGAGCAGAAGAAGAAGAAGAAGTAGAAGAAAATGCCCGGAAGCGAGAAGAAGAAGAGAGAAGAACAGGAAGAAGAAGAGAGAAGAAGAATATGTTGGCCATTTGGGGATTTTTTTCTTTATTTTAATTTTTTTTTTGTTATTTTGTTATTTTAATTTTTTTTTAATTCGGACAATTTTACCCTTTGCCACGTTATCAAATTAAATAGTGTTAAGTAATTTTTCGTTTTTTTTGTAACGGCGTATACCACAGTCCTTTTTTTTTTGTAAAAACAAACCACAAGAGTTTTTTTTTTTTGAAATCTATGAAACCACATGTTTTTTTTTTTTGTAATTTACCCTTTAAGCTTTTAACAACGTCAACACTGATTTGTGTGGTTTTTATAAAGACGTAAAGAGAAAACTATAGAAGTATGAAAAGGGATTTTGGGGGACTTTACATGCTAGATTTAACCATTGTCGCTATCCAACCCCTCCAAAGAAGTGTCATCCAGTTGACGAGATTGCCAATATGCTCACTCTAGAGGATTTAGTATATCGAATTGGACGCGCTTACACATTAAATGTTCCTAGACCAAACGTTCGAACAAATAGTGTAATGGACGATATTCTATTCATTCTTTATGAAGCACATCTCGAACACGACTTCTAGTTTCCTTATATATATTAAACTTTTCTTTTATTTATGAAAAAATCATTAAAGTAATAGAAAACTCATATAAAAAAAGGCTTAATACATCATTTGCTCCCTGAACTTGTTTAAAAGGCTTGATTGGCTCCCTGAACTTTTAAAGTGTCCCGATAGCCCCCTGAACTTGCATGAAATGTTCAGTTAGCCCCCCTGAACTTGCGTAAAATGTAATCAATTGATCACTTGGTCGTAAAAAAGTAAGTTAAATGCGGAAGATATATTTTACGAGTCTTAAAAAAAAGTAAAACGTCCAAAATCGGGGTATGCAGTTCTAATATTAGAGAAGACAAGTTATATAGTTGAACAACTAATAACTTCATTTTTAATTTATTTTTTAATTATGTAATAACATTCTAAGATGCGTGGAATACATCTTCTGTATTTAACTTACTTTTTTGCTTGGAATTTGTAAATCTTATCAAGAATGTGATTATTTTCAATTACTACATACATAAACTTCTAAAATGTTGTTTACAAAATAACATGGAATAAAAGGGAAAGCTAATGCAGGACACCACCCTTGATAAAAATTCACATCTTTCCAAAATGTCTTGTAACCTTCAGAATCAACTCAATTACACTTCCTAACTAGAAAAAATGTGACAAAAAGACGGTGAATACAAAACACATATCTGAATTTTAATCAATTCATCAATTCATTCATAAGCATCCAACCAATAAAGCCAGCAACAATTTTACTCAAGCATCCAAAATAAATTGGGTTAATTGTAGACCTTATTATAAAATATAGATTTTTTTCGTTGTTCTACACTAAGTGCATAATACTTTGTTTTAAGAAAAATATTTCATATTTTTCACGTCAAATCATATATTTATGATTTGTTACTAATAAGTGATAAAATGGCTCACATGTGAAATGTAGATGACAAGATTTATGACCGAGCGGTCCGGCTAACCTATGCCTTATGACATAGGATAAGGTATAATTAATATATTTTTTAGTTCAAAAGTTTAGTTTTTCTAGGTAATTATATGCAATAATTAATATTTTCATATAAAAATAAAAGGTACTACATTTATTTGGGTTCCTAAACTAAAGTTTTAAAATCAATTAAGACTCTAAACTATCAAAATCATCAATTAGGATCTTAAACTATCAAAATCATCAATTAAGTTTCTAAACTAAGCAAAATCATCAATTAAGTCCCTAAACTAAGTAAAATGGGTTTGAAAAAGAAGGTATGAAATTGTTCAACCGAATGATTTTCGATAAGGCCTCAATTAAAGTTTTTTATTTAGAATGAGGACTCAAGAGAGAAAGTGAATTTTCAGAGAGAGAAAATTTAATTACTTACCGCCAAAAAACCTACATAAATTAAAATTCACTTTCTCTCTCCTAACCAAACAACACCTAAATAACATCAGAACGAAAATTTTCAAGAATTAAAGTTCCTTAGAATATCATTAAGGCTTTGGATTTTTTATTTTTAGCCTTCAATGGTCGTTTTGAGGCGTTAATTGGTCACCGATGTTAAAAAGTGTAAAGTTCAATGGTCATACCGGAAAGAAATGAAGTTGAGTAGTCATAATGTGAAAATGGATAAAGTTCAGTGGCCATAAATGTAATTTACCCTATATTTACAGCCAAAAAAACCGCCAAAAAAGATAATTAATGCATTAATGCAAACCTGTATCTTGATTTTTTTTTTAAAAACCTGTAAATTAATTCGTTTTCACTGTTTAACAACATGTATCTTGTATGGGTAATTAATATCGGTGGTGAAAAAAATTTGAACAATATTCTTTAAGGTTATAAAATTTTAATTTGTTTTAATAAAATTAATAAAATTTGTTTTTAGCTCAATAATCACTTTGAACGTTTTTTAACCATTTTTTTTTATCAGAATTGATTATGTGACATCTAATCACATTGTTCAACACTGTGTGATATAATGAAAAACATTTAACCACAAATTAACATAAATAAATAAGGATTGTCAATTAAAATTTTAACTACAAATTAACCTACATGACATATCGATTATCAATTAAAATCTGTAGTTACATCTTTTTAATATATCAGCTGGCGGTGACATGATGTTAAGATGTCATGTGAGTAATCTTGACGAAAAGATAAATAAAAAACGTTAAAAATGTCTTTATTTAAATCAAAACAAATTTAAATAATTTTATTGAAATAAATTAAACTTTTATAAATATTGTCCACACTTTTGTTACGACGAATGGAGGAAATATGAATTTAATCAAATAGTTTAATTCTACCCTCTTATTAACTTGAAGGTAAAATTGATGTAACATGAAAGTGAAGTTTTAAAAAAGGCTTAATATGTCATTTGCTGTCTAAACTTGTCTAAAATGGTTGATTGGTTCTCTGAACTTTCAAAGTGTTTCGATAGCTCCATGAATTTGTATAAAATGTTCAGTTAGCCCCCTGAATTTGCATAAAATGTAATCAATCAATCACTCGGTTGTAAAAAAGTAAGTTAAATGAAGAAGATACGTTGCACACATGTTTTATAGTTGAATAAATAAAAAATTCTTTTTTAACATGTTTTAATCTATTTTGTGAAGTATGTAATAACATTCTAAGGCACGTGTAACATATCTTCCGCATTTGACTTACTTTTTTTACAACCGAATGATTAATTGATTATATTTTACGCAAGTTCAAGAGGTTAACTGAACATTTTATGCAAGTTCAGGGGGCTATCGAAACACTTTGAAAGTTCAGAGGGCCAATCAACCATTTTGGACAAGTTCAGAGGGCAAATGATGTATTAAGCCTTTAAAAAATTCGGACGATTCTCTTCCAAACAAAATTCGGACGATTTTTAAATTGTACTATCATACTCTTTTTATCTTTTTTTTTTAGGGATAATAGGTTTAAGGTTTTTGGGGAAGTACCAATTTAGGTTCAACGTTCCAAATAGCACCAATATATGCTTAACGTTTATAACATAATATCAATTTAGGCTTAACGTTTACAATATAGCATCAATTTAGGCCTCACATACAAAATAGCACCAATATAGGTTTAACGTTTACAAAATAATACGAATTTAAGCTTAACGTTTACAAAATATATACAATTTAAGCTAAACGTCATAATTAAATTAATCATATTATATTCTTTCCCTATTAACTTTATATGTTATCTTTTTATTTAGTTCTATATTCTTATTTATTATAATACAATTAATTAGTATCCTTGCCCATTAAGATCTTATATTTGTTTTCATCAATGATTCCATAACTACTAAATTTCATTGCTTATGTAATATATGCAAACTAAAAGTAATTGAATATTCATAATATTTCGAACACTGACATGTATCAATATTATTTTACATGAGCCATGAAATTTAGGAGTCATGGAATGGTTGATGAAAAACAAATGTAAGGTTTTAATGGGCAAGAATACTAATTAATTGTATTATAATAAATAGGGTAATTAATTTATTAGTCCTTATATTTTGACAAAACACACTGTTTAGTCCCTGTATTTACAAAAACACATGGTAAGGTCCCTAACATTTTTCTCAATGAACTGTTTAGTCATTCCGTCTGTTTGTTAGATTTTTTTTACCGTTTATGACTTCGGAAATGACTAAATTACGCTTTACTATTTACTTTCAAACTTCAGAAGAGGAAATCCAATTTAGAAGAATAAGCTATTTGTATAAAGAACAAGAAAAAGAACAGACACAATGCTTATGAATTTGAACGATTAAGAAGAAAATCAAGAAGAAGAACACTCAAAGTTGATTTCAGATGCATTAGAGTTTAAAGGAAAGGAAAAGAAGATCGCAAATCCAAATTGACTAACAGAATCTTCATGAGACTCTAACGGCAGGGACTAAACAGTTCACCGAGAAAAACATTAGGGACTAAACAGTTCACCGAGAAAAACGTTAGGGACTTTACCGTGTGTTTTTGAAAATACAGGGACTAAACAGTGTGTTTTGTCAAAATATAGGGACTAATAAATTAATTACCCTAATAAATAAGAAAATAGAACTAAATAAAAAGATAACATATAAAATTAATAGGAAAAAAATATAATATGGTTAATTTAATTGTGACGTTTAGCTTAAATTGGATATATTTTGTAAACGTTAAGCTTAAATTTATATTATTTTATAAATGTTAAGCTTATATTGGTGTTATTTTGTACGTGAGACCTAAATTGATGCTATATTGTAAATTTAAGCCTATATTGGTGCTATTTTGAACGTTAAACCTAAATTAATACTTCCCAAAAACTTTAGGTCTATTTTGATATTTTTTTTTTTTTTTAACTAAAATCGTAAAATTGAAAAAATTTACACATTCGTTTTTTGCTGGCATTTAAAGTTTTATAGACTCTTTTAGTCCTCCAAAATGTTTATAAAAGAGGAGAGGAAGAAAAAAACTGGAGAGAAAAATATAGCTTTTGCCTTTTCCTTTCATCGTAGCTGCTTTCAGTATCTTCCCTTTTCTTCTAGTCACTCTCACAGCATGTTTTGAACGAAAACACAAACAGAAAAAATAACCTTATGCGACCCTTTTCAGATCAAACAATCCATTTTCAATTCCTTTTACTCCTTTTTTAATATTTCTTGCTGATTTGCTACTTGTCTGTCTGTTCTTTTTGTGGTTTTGCAATGGTACCCATTAGAGAATTCAAGCGAAGAAAAAAAGCAGAGAAAAAGGTTGACCAAAATGTATTAACTGCTGCTTTGTCTTCTTTGCAACCTCAGCCCAACCAGCCCTTAGACTGGTGGGATGATTTCTCCACCAGGATTACTGGTATACATTTGCATTTTACTACTTTTACCTTTAATCTCGTTAATTCCAATTCATTTTTTCTGATCGAGTTTCATTGTAATTAGGTTTGTTATTGTTTCCGTTACTGCATTGTAAATGTAGAATTATACTTTTCTCTTATTTCTAGAATGTTGATATTTTCTGCTTACGATTCTTGTCTTTGATCAATTGGTGTTGTTGTTGAGTTTCATAATGAATCATTATATTGATCCACCCCATTCAGCTTCTCAAGGTTTGGGGTTTGTAACTTCACTGGCTAAGTTTATTATGTTTTTGATAGAGTTTTGAATTCAGTTTTGCATTATCGGATTTTTCTTAGATGACTGATTGATTTGAGTAGGAGTTCTTACGGTTCAATTTTTCCACATTTTTCCAAGGGTTATTTGTATCCGTTGATATCATAAGGAGAAGGCTTAATTTAGTGCTTAGTTATTGGACTAATGAATCATTTACGCGTGGTTAAGATTGGATAGGGGATTTCTTTTTAAAACAAAACTCATCTAGAGGTGTTACTTCCTGTTACTCTTGATTTGCATCAATCATGTTCTTGCTTAGTTTTTCCTTGACTTCTAGCATTAATTTAAAAATGCAATTTTCTTTGACATTCACCAACCTTCTTCTTTGTATCCTTTCCGAGTTTCCGTATCAGTGATGGAGAATTAGTAGCCAGTACATTGTTATAGTTTTTGGTTATGCATTTACATAAACCAAATGAGCAAATTCCTCCATGGGAAGGTTATATAGTTTCAGAACTGGTCATGCATGATTTGCTTTGCCCCTTGTTACATATTATGGCCTGCAAAAGCATTTGTTTTATGCTATTATTTTCCAATAACTTGCTTCTTCTGTATGAACTATAGACTCAGTATGATTATTTGGTTCTGATAGGAAAAGGATTTTTTTTTTTATAACTGCGTCACTGTCACTATTCAGTTTTCTTTCTCCATGATAAATGGTCTTGCGAAGAATATTATCTTTTTTTAGGCTGGTAGATTACTCCCTTGCATTTTGAAAAAGACATGGAGTGATTTTACGAGTGAAGTAAGACCACCTTCGGGGTAAGAGAGAGCAAACGAAATATGTTGAAAGTGTTGTAACTTGTATGAGCTAGTACATTGTTATTCTTCTTTTTTTTTTGGTTACAGGGAGGGAGTACATTGTTATTCTTCTGGTTCACTGAACACATCTGCTTAGATAGGGCTAGTCTTCTATTTATTTATTTTTTTCAACATGGTGCTTGAAGAATATTTGCTGAAACTTCAATTGGATGTTTCTAAAAAAATAATGCATTAGCTCAATGTTTTTTATGTGCATTAGCATCTGTTCCATATCATTAGAAGTCTTAACGCGCAGCATCAGAATTTTTTTGTATCGAAACCGATAGAGAAATTATCCCAAAAGGATCCAAGTTCATTTGGCATACTTGAAATCAAATGAATTACCACAATTTAATCCATTATCATATAAAAGGTGTAATATTAACTGCACACGCTTTCTAGCAATTGCTTGTATTCAATCTGTGATTTTTATTTTTTTTCCAAATATATGAAAGGATTTTGTGCTGAAAGGATTTTGTGCTGAGCTCCTTGTGACATCACACATGTTTTCCTGTGGATCTATTCAACAGAATTTCTTTCTGTAAAACGTGTGAAATTGTTTTAGGCTTCTTGTTTATTTGTGTCTGAACCCTGAACCCTGAAGCATGTATTTAATTTTGCCTCTTAGGGAACACTTACAATGCAAGCTCTAAGTAACTCTGAAGTACGTATTTTTTATGAGTGAGTTGAATTGATTCTACAAATTGAGTATTGACTTTTATCATTTTACAATTACAAAATAAATGTTTTATTGTGTGTAGTATCCAACATATATGTAACAACAGCAACCATACTGCTTAATTTACATGTGAACTTACAGTTATTCTCCTTCCCTTTTATATGTCAGGGCAAACATTCATTAGTTTTGCCTACAACATTGTTTGTTCATTCCCCTAAGCGACTTTGACATGTTATTGTTGAATATGCACATGCTTACAATAATTTAACTGTTATTCTTCCTTGTAGGACCTCTTTCTAACTCAAAAAAGTCGAAGACATTTGAATCTGTTTTCAAAATTTCAAGGAAGACATTCGATTATATCTGTTCACTTGTGCATGATACTCTGCGGTCTAGGCAATCCAATCTTACTGGTTCAAATGGAAAACCATTATTGCCAGCTGATGAAGTAGCTATTGCTCTTAGGAGGCTTAGCTCCGGCGATTCATTCTCAAACGTTGGAGATTTATTTGGCATTAATCGATCAACTGTTTCACATATAACATGGCGATTTGTGGAAGCAATGGAGGAGAGAGGATTGCATCATCTTTGCTGGCCTTCCACAGAAGCAGAGATGGAAGATATTAAGCACAAGTTTGAGAAAAATCATGGCCTTCCTAATTGCTGTGGTGTGATTGACACTACACACATTGTCATGACTCTTTCTACAGTGGATGATTCGAATGATGCATGGATTGATCAAGAAAAGAACCATAGCATGGCTTTGCAAGCAATAGTTGGCCCGGACATGCGATTCCTAGATGTTTCCATCGGTTACCCGGGTAGTTTAAGTGATGCCCTTGTGCTCCAGTACTCCGATTTCTTCAAACTTTCTGAGGAAAGGAAAAGGCTAAATGGGAAGAAGATAGAGGTTAAGAAAGGGACAGAATTGAGGGAATACATTATAGGGGATGAAGGGTTTCCTTTATTACCATGGCTACTCACTCCTTTTCAGCCTGCACTCCATGATTATCAGGTCGAGTTTAATAAGCGACATTCTGCAACACTAACGGTAGCACAAATTGCATTGGCCAAGCTGAAGGAGATATGGAGGATAATTCATGGAACTATGTTTATGCCTGATAAGAATAAGCTGCCAAGAATAGTTTTGATTTGCTGCTTGCTTCACAATATTGTCATCGAAATGGAGGACAAGGTGCTTGATGAGACGTGTATATCTCATGCACACGACAAAGATTATCAACAACAAACTTGTGAGTCTGCATCTCAGACAGGCACTGATCTGAGGGAGGAGGTATCTCTCGGTTTATCTGGTAAGTTGCCACCTTTGTAAGAATCATACTGTCTTTTATTTAATCAGCAGTAACCACTTGACATTCTTTTAAATGGAAATGTTAGTGAATTCATGGTATTAATTTCCCTTACTGAATGAAGAAAGCATGATTTGCAACAGGGCTGAATAACCATCAGTTTTGCTGAAAACACAGACCAAACTGAATAAACTTAGATTGACCATCTTTAAGACTGCAGACCAATAATTTTTGTTTTGTTATATCTTTTTCCTGTGGTGTCTGCTAACCAGTCTCCCCATGGAACTTTTCCAACTATTCAAGGGGTGCTCGTGAAGAATCCTCAAAGCCGAGCTCAATACAAGGTTCAACCAGTTCCTCCTCTGACCTCCCAACTACTCCTACCTGGGAAACCAAAGGTGGACTGGTTTCCGCCTTCTTCCGAAGAGGTAAGATTACTTTACGTTTCTATTTTTTCCTTTTTATTCCTTTTTCTACTGCTTTTAACTTAGTATTTTCACTTTTAGCTGGTGAAACCGGACCTGGGCGAATACTGGCTCGCCAAGCACGGGGACAGAGTTGCCGTCCAAAGTGAGGCCATAATGAATGACCTTGATGAAACTTTTGGGTGGCTCTACACCGTCCAGAAAAACAGGACGAAGTACTCTGGGGCCAGCCATGCGAAAATGGGGAAAAGGAAACTTCTTGTGGTAAACCTTCGTTCCTTGGTTTTAGTTTTTGTTTACTTCGTCCATTTGACATTTTTGGACGAAAGACTGATCCTGATTTTGTGAATCTGTTCCTAGCGCTCCTTCATTTTGACATTTTTCCTTCAAATGGCAGGCGTATACCCATATTTGTGCTCTGGAGGCGGATGTCATACAAGGTGTTGCTGATAAGGCAACCATAAAGAGCCTTGAGACTGAAGTCTCCATTGCTAATTCCAACATAGCTGCGGCAGCTGCTCTCAGTGAAAGCAAAGACGCCAAGATAAAGGAGTTGGAAGACAAGCTGGTGGCGGTCACAAAAGACCTGGAAGCTGCCAAAGTTGAACTGAAGAACATGGATACCCTGTGTGGTAGTCGTGCTTTTTACTATGGCGAGCGGATAATGGCCTACATCAAAATCAGCCATCCTGAATTAGGCTTTGTTGACCCTGAGCTGCTCGTTCCCAGTGCCAAAGAGGCCAAAAAGTATGACAAGATGGAGAATGCCCGTGACTTCATTTATGGGCAGGTCCTGACCGAGATGAAGAAAAATGTTGGTGAGGACGTCAAGCCCTTTATCAATCTAGAGGAGGAGGAGGCGGACCATCCAAGTGAAATATCGGGGGAAAGGAGCGGGTAGACGGGTCATGTGGCAGCGGATGCTGGTGGTTCCCCAGTAAAAGCTGCTGAGAAGGTGAACGATCTTCCCGAAAAGGAAGTATCTTCTGCCAAGGCTGGGAAAACCAACGTCGTAGTGTAGTTTCCTTTTATTTTTGGGATGATTGCAACTAAGTACATTTTAATTTTTTCTTTTCTAATATATTTCCTATAAACAAATCATGCTTTATATCACAGATCTAATGGTAGGAACACTTTGGGGTAAGGTGGCCAGCCATACCCCGACGAATAAACCTTGTGAGGGTTTTTAGTTTTAAGACCTAAGAAAGATAAGACTCCCCTTGATGGCGATCAATCTTTTTCCTATCTTGCGGTATAAGTGATCATTGATTAGTGAAAAATACGTTGCTTTCCTTACCATCCATCTAGCTTCTTCCTTGTCTTGAGGCAAGGAACCATCAATAAGGTATTGACGAATAGGTTTTCACCAGTCGCCAGGAGCTAGTGTCATAACTGCCATAAATTCTGGGGCAAATGCTGGTTTAGATTTCACTTCAAAGGGACACTCGAGATCCGCCCACTAGTCTCTGCTTGAAGCTAACTTAGCCAGGTGATCTGCTTCCGTATTGGATCCTTTGAGTACATGGATCATTTCCCAATTCACCTCCTTACTTTCTAGGTAATTCAGGATCCGCTTGGCTTCCTCTACATATTTGACCAGAGTTTCATCTTTGACACTGAAATTTTTGATCATCTAGTTGACCATCAATTTTGAGTCGCTATAAATTACAACCCATTCTGGCACAATTTCTTTCAACAAGCGAAGCCCTAGAATCAGATCCTCATACTCGGCAACGTTGTTCGTTGTTGGAAAATCTAGTTTGGCCGCATAGTGTATCTTAATATACTAGGGTCTTTTGATCACAACTCCTATTCCAGCACCCTCAGCTGATGACGCCCCATCGGTGTACATTGTCCATTCTTCCTGTTTCACCTTGGGGGGATTGATGTCTTCTTCGGTGAATTCGTTTATAAAATCCGCCAATACTTGACTTTTTAAAGCGGATCTACCTTCATATCGAACATCAAACTCGCCAAGGCGAATGGACCATTCCATCAATCTGCTAGAAGTTTTGGGCTTCTGTAATACCTTTCTCATTGGTATGTTGGTTCTGACAACGACCGTGTGTGCTTAGAAGTAGGGTCTGAGGTAGATAGATGTGGTAACAACTGCCAACGCCATTTTATCCAATCTTGAGTATCGAGTTTCGGCATCCTTCAGAACTTTACTAACATAGTAGATTGAATATTGTTGGCCTTCTTCCTCTCTGATCATTGCCGTACATATAGCTTTATCAGTAACGGAAACATACATATACAAATCTTCACCTTTGAGAGGTCTACTCATCAGAGGTGGTTCTGCAAGGAAACGCTTCATGCCTTCAAAGGCTAGTTTGCAATCTCCATTCCACTCAAATGCCTTTTGCTTTTTTTATCACATCATAGAACTGAAGGCATCTTCGGGTGGAGCATGAAATAAATCTTCCAAGGGCTATGATCCGCCCATTGAGGCGCTGCACTTCTCTGATGTTTCGGGGAGCTTTCATGTGTAGCACCACTTTGATTTTGTCCGGATTAGAACCCACTCCCTTCTGACTGATCATATACCCAAGAAATTTACTGTATGTTGCTCCAAAGGTACATTTTTCTGGATTCAGCTTGTTGTTATGTTTGCGAAGGACTCCCAGGACTTCTTTGATATCTTCAATGTGCCTTTCCATAGTTTTGCTTTTAATGATCATGTCATCAACATAAACAGAGAAGTTGCCGGTAAGTGGCTCCAGCATTTTTGAGCCCAAAAGGCATGGCTTTAAAACAGTATGTGGCCTGATGCGTCACAAAAGAAGTCTTAATTCGATCTGAGGGCTCCATCAGGATCTGGTGATAACTTCACTTAACGTCTGTAAACGAGTATACTCCATACCCAGCTGTTCCATCCACGAGAATATCAATACAAGGAAGGGGGTAGTTATCCTTGGGACACGCCTTAGTGAGATCAATGAAGTATATACACATTCTATGGGATCCGCCCACCTTTTTAACTAGCACCACGTTTTCCAACCATTGTGCATAGATCACTTCCTCGATCGCATCAGCCTTTTTTAATTTGGCTATTTCTTCTTCGATCGCCTTTTGTCTCTCCGGGCCATGATTTCATCGTTTCTGAGCCATTGGAACTGCGTCCTCATTGATGTTTAGCTTATGAGTAATTACGTCTGGACTTACTCTTGTGAGGATCTCGTTCTCCTATGCTAACATGCTTTCAGACTCAATAAGGACCTTCGTGACATCCTCCTTGGTTTCTTCTTTCTATCCTTTGGCGATCTGTACCTGTTTTCCATCCGCAATAAGAAACATTTCGGTGTCGCCAAACGCTGTGGTGACAAGCTCATCTTTTTCACCTTCATCATCTTTGGATTGGGGGCGGATCGGTAGAGACGCCGAGTAAATCTCCTGAACCACTTTTTGATTTCCACTAATCATTACACCTCCTCTGCTGGTGGGAATGTACATTGCCAGATGGCGAATGGAAATTAGAGCTGCAACCTCTGAAATAAACGGCCGCCCAAGGATGATGTTATAAGCCAGTTGTCCATCCATAATAGAGAACTCAAGATCACCTATCCATGCCTGATCATCATTTGCCAGCTCGCATTCCAAAGTTACATGGCCTTTGGTCTGAATGGTATGACCTGTCACCCCCAGGATGTCAACAATCGTTGTTTCTATTTTGGATCGGATCAACCTTCAATTTGGCGAATGCACCTCTGGTTATGACATTGCAAGAACTTCCCGTATCTACCATTACTCGCTTCATTTCCCAGCCTTCTACCACCATGGTAATGACTAGAGTATCTGCATGTGGGGGGATTACTGGACCTATCTCCGCAAACAGACAATTGAGTGATGACCGGTCAAGGGCGGACGTTTTTTACTTTTAAGCAGGCGATTAGTAGCCTGGTCCGCCAGCAATGACGTTGATAACTCCTTTTGCCTTTTTCTTCGGATCATTTTTTTTGTTTGTCATCACCTTGCTTTTTGTCATCTTGGACGAATCTGTCTAGCTTGCCCTTTTCAATTAACCTTTCGATTTCTTTAGCTAGTTCCCAACATGCATCCGTGTCATGACCATTTCTTCTATGATATCTGCAATAATTTTTGGGGTTCTTTCCAACATTGGTGTACTCCCCTCCTTTTGGTTCTGGATATGTAATGTGCTGCTTGTGTTGGCTATTTTTCAATCACATTAATAGCTCACTCTTTGGGCTGTTCAGTGGGGTGTACGTCGGTCTGTTCCTCGAACTTTTGCGTCAACCCATGGCGGATGGTTCAGAAGCTTTTTCCTTCTCCTTTTCTTTATCCTTCCTCCTGAACTCACTTTTTCCATGTTTAGGAGGTGATGTAGATTCCCTCCGAATGTCATCGATCTCCATGAATCCTTTGCACTTTTCCATGAGCTCTACAATACTTCTGGGTTTGTGTCTTACCAACTTCTCTTGTAAGCTTTTACACGTGGTATTTTTTATCACTGCCTCAACAGCCATGGGAATATCCACATCGATAACTTGAATGCACATTTTGTTGAACTTGGTGATATAATCTCTGAGGGGTTCGCCCTCCTTCTGTTTGAGCTCAAAAAGCTTACGAGATGAGACGACTGGGGCGATGCTGTCTGCGAATTTGGCACAAAATTCTCTTCTCAACTGATCCCAGCTGTCTATTGATCCCGGTGGGAGGGATTGAAACCAATCATACGCCGGCCCTTCAAAGTGGTCAGGAACATTCGGCTTAAAATTGCTTCACTTGCTCCATTAATTGCCAGTAATTCCTTATATTTTCTTGCATGGGCTTCTGGATTTTCTTCTCCCATATAACTTGGAATATTTGGGATTTTGAATCGTCTATCCGGCGCTACTTCCTGGATAAGCCTAGAGAATGGCGATTCTCTATTGGCGTGTGGATTGTGCCTTGTATTTTCTTCATTTTGCCTTTGGAAGGCTGCTCTGATTTCTCTTGCAATATAATCAGGGTCTATCCTCGGGCGTTCCTTGCTATCAGATCTGCTTCGTCGAGATTCGGAGGACCTTGATGATGATGGATCCGATGGTGATCGTCCGCCACCTCTACCTTGTCTCCCAGGCGGGAATCGCCCGCCACCTCCTCATTGTCTTCCTGATGGGGGTGGGGTCCTTCTATGGTGAGAACGTGATCGCCTTCTACCATGGGAACGAGATTTGGAACACCTTCTACCTCTGGATCGAGTTCGCTTTCTGCGTCCAGGATTTGCCTATCTGCCCCTTTGGTGACCATGATTAGCTACTACCTCATGGGTCTGTTCATGTCCATCCGTCGCTAAAGGAGGCGGTCGTTGTCCGCCAATAGTGATTCCCGGGTTCAACGCATTTCTAGGTGGTACTTGATTGTTCCTCTGACTCCCTTCTGGCGGATCTTCGAACAATCTTCTGTTCAGCGGTAGGTTACTTCCCGCATCTATCGAATCTGGGAGCAAGAATGATGATTCGTTCCTTGCTCGGTGGTCTTACAATGGCGCTTTCCCAATTCGAGATTCTTGGCCTTGGCGGAGGATGACGAACAGGTGGTATAATTCCCGTGGTTGGTCCTCCTACGAGTGGGTTAGTAAAATATGGTCTCAATCGTTCCGCCACATCCCTACCATTTTTATTTGCCACTAAGTCTATAATAAGGCCGGTGTAAGTGTCTGGTGACATTTATCGTGCGCCCTGGACAAGAGGAGGCTGATCATTTCTTTAATTAGCAGGGATCGTCGAGATGTTGCTTACTAACGTTGGTACTGTAAGTGGTGGTGTTGTTATTCCAGATGAAGGGGGATGCCCTTTGCTAACCATCTTATGTTCGTGGTGTGAGCTCTTTTATAATTAGAGACTCCACGATCACCGCACCAATTGATGTAACTAGGTTGAATCTTTGACGGAGTGTTAAGCCCAAAATATACCTAAAATATCATCATTATTTACATCAGTTCTGCTACGAATTTGTGTTGTTTATATCTATTTAGAGTACTTTTACATCTGAATATATTTCTTTCATGCAAGGTACCTAAATATTTGGTAGAATCCAAATAGGAGCGAAAAAGGTCAGAAACGAAGGAAAACCCCTACGAAAAGAGTTAAAGACGACGAAAATCAAACGCACCAAAACAAAGACAAAGAATGAAGTTGGAGATGGGAAAAACCTCCCGTGTCGCGACCGAGATTCCTTATTCTCGATCGCGACACGCGTCGTCCAGTCACTCCTCCCTTTCATCCGAAGGCTGAAATTTCACTTCCCTATTCTCGGTAGAGATTTAATTAATCTCGGTAACTTCAGATTTTCTGTCAGCACAACATACACATGTTCGATTTCAAATATACGCGTCCGTTCGAGTGGATAGAAACATCTCTTCGTAGCAGACACGTCCCCTAGACACGACTCTTCAACATCTATAAATAAAGAGTTGATTCAGAGTTGAAAATATAATAATTGAGAGTTAAGATTTTAGTACAGAATTTATGCAGAAATTCTGAGTCAAACGATTCAGAGTTAGAAGTTCGATTTTGTAAAAACGATATGATGTACACACATTGTTTACTCATTAATTACAAACACAGTAGCAATTAGATTTAGATTAAGATCTGTTTGAAGATTAGTTTACATTTTGGTAGTAGAAGAACCATCTCTATTCCGAAGATTCAGCGAGAAGATTAAGTAGCGGATTCGACCCCGGAGCCTGACAAACTCTAACGAGGTTTGAGGAAAGGATTGATGACCTGGAACTCTCATGTCGTTTTGAATGCTTCCATGCTTTTTATTCTCTGTAAACTTGTATCAAATTCACACTTCATCTAATAAAGTTCATGCAATTCAATATATTTTTTATGTAGCACTTCTGTAAATGGTCCGAAGTGAATTCTGGTGTTTTCATTAAAACGTAGTTAAATTCAATATCTTTACAAGGAAACTTTATTGAACACTTAGGCAAATTCGTTCTTAGAGAATTAATTTGGTTAAGGTAGCAATCTAACCCGACCGTAGGAGGATTGTCTGCGGTTCAAAGCCCTTTAATTGAAGGAGTTTACGTTATTACACTTTTATAATATATGCAAAGTTTAAAGTTGTTTTCTTTGCTTAGTGCAAACGAACACAATAAATCTCTTATTTTAAACACTAAACGTTTCTGTTTTGTAATTCATATTCAAAACAGAATTGATTTCTAACATTCTACATATTTTAACCTAATTCTTATTCAATCAATTTCAAAACCAATTTCAAATAACGATTATCTATTTTTATAAACCTTAAGTCGTATTTAATCTACACATAAATAAGTTTTTGTTGAAAAACGTTCCTTGTGGGATCGATATCTTTTTATTACTACAAGCGAAACCGTGCACTTGCGGAAATCGCTCAACACGGAGCTCCACCCGTGGGGGGCACCATTGGGTTCGGTCGGGGGGACTCCGATGCTAAAGTCAGTAACGTATAGAAAATGATAAAACAAAAGCACGAAGAATGGTATTGGAATGTGTGTACCTCAATAGCTTGGGATGCGAGTCTATTTATACTAGGTTAGCTGTAACCTTCGATTTGGTAACCAAAGAGTCTCCATTAATGCCTCATTAATGGAGGTTACTGAGTTTATTCAAGTTTGACCATTTAGCTCATTAATGGGTTATTTACTTGCTTTTAATGATGTCAGTTTTCCTATGGAAAGACGGCGCAGACATCGGGCGTATCCATACCTGATGGTGAATCTCCCTAGATGAGGTAGTTAGGAGCTTCTTTATGACATCTGGCCACTGAGGCGTATCGATGACTCGATCAATCTGCCGTGCCTATGGCTTGTTTCGTACGCCTTCCATTCTGGCGTATCTCCTGGCCGTTTATGATTTGCTAATTTCCTTTTTGGTCCCTAGATAATATCTAGATGTTATCAATATACTTACACAGCTCAGCTCTAATAGCAGGCCATTGGCGCTGAAAGAAAAGTGCTTGGAAGCTATCGGGCCCCGGGGCCTTGAGCGGACCCATCTGAAAAAGGACGGCTTTCACTTCGCTCGGGGTAAACTGCCGGATTAGTCCTTGGATTACGCTATCCTCCAGCCGCGGGAAAACACGAAATGTCTGCAACTTGGACCTATCAGCGTTAGTTTCACAGTACAGATGCTTGAAAAATTATCTGGCAAGGACCCGAATCTGATCCACATCCCAGCACCAGGATCCCTCAGCATTCGGAATGCCCTTAACTCTATTCCGCCTTTGACGAATTAAGGTAGTTACGTGAAAAAAATTGAGTATTACGATCTCCATGTTGAAGCCAGTTGACCCGAGATTTTTACAACAAAAAAATCTCCTCTTGACTGAGGATTTCATCAAGCTCGGATTGGAGCTTTTTCTCGAGTCGAAGCAGACCATTAGTCACCCGGGATGCCAAAGCAAGCTGCGTACCAGCCAGTCGACGAAGGATTTTATGATTTCTATACTGAATATTACCGGAGACTGAGGTGTTCCATTCCTATAGGCGTGGCTTAAGCAATGACAGGCTATCCCGAAAACACAAAGATGCCTGCCAGTTATCTGTCAAAAAATCTTAGAAGTTTGGGTGATTGATTCAAGCTGCCTGAAACCGGAACAAACGAGAGGTTTTAGGCGGTACTGTGCCAAAAAGAGACAGACAAATAAAGACATGGTCTGATTTATTTCGAGGGAGATGCCGAAGAAAAGCTTTCGGATACGCCACTCTCCAACTAGTGCTGCATAAAGCCCTGTCAAGATGACACGCTACCCGTGTTCCAGCAGTGATCCTCTATACCAAGTAAAAATAGGGCATTGGAAACCAAGGTCGACCAGGCCCATATTAGCAATCCGCGTCGCAAAACTCGAACAATGGTTCATAATGATGAGATTACCCCCTTGTTTTTCTTCCAATCATTTGATACAGTTAAAATCACCAATTATAATCCACGGGTCTGAGGTCCGTCAATTAGAATAACTTTGGTATGAAGAAATTGAGGATCCGGAGAGCAAACATCCAAGGTAAGATTATGTGCTAGCCAGAAAACCCAAATCCCACCGCTGAATCCCTCATTTTCTACTATTTCCACTGCAGTGAAAGAGAGTTTACGGCTAAACTCTGTAGCTCGCATCCCCGGGAGGCGAGGTTCAATCAAAACCAAAATATCAGGCTTCTGGACCTTAACCATATATCTAATGGATCGAAAAAATGCGGTGTTACCCGCACCACAACAGTTCCAAGATATGACTTTCATGAGGAAAGAAGTAAAAATGGGAGGCAATGGATGCGAGTAATCATATTTGCAGGGTCTTCATTCCCCCTTGGGACCCAATATTAAAATCTAGCGGATGCCGATCAGAAGCAGGACCATTACTATTCCGAATCTGGTCTTGCAAACCCCTAGAAGAACCAACAACACTCTCATGTTGCGTTTTGAACACAAACCCTACCCGTTCAATCTCATTACAAGGGGGGATATTATCATTGGTGTTATCTGTATGGCTACATTTAGAACGGCTGGTCAAAGCCATGTCAGGTCCTATAGGACTCGATTGCTCCTCCAGGTAATTCTGAAGAACAACAAATCCATTCTGAAGTTGAACCTCGCTAAGAGGCTTTCTGAGAAGTTGAACTCGTCCCTACACTAACCGACTATTCCTAGATTTCATCCCCTTAATCGAAAGAATGATAATAATGCCCAGAGTCCATGAAGCAGTCACTGAAGTACTGGGCATATCAGCTACAGACTGCTTAAGGGTTGGACCGGTGCTAATGGCGGAATTATGCTTGGTGCTTCGTGGAGAGTATTTTCATCGTGGAACCATCATCCATGGCACGTACTCTGCTTCATCTTGCACTAGTATTATCTACTGTCATATCCTGATTTTTCTATAACCATGTCGAAGCCCATGCCAAAATCGTTGGAGCCGCGCAATCCGCCCGGGAGTGGCCATACCCTACCACACTTCATATAAGCAACATGTAGCCCCTCATATTCAATTTGATAAGAAATCCCATTAACCTCAAATTCAGCAATAAGAGGCTTCAACAAATCGATCTCAACGCATACTCTTGCGAAGCGACCATGCACAGTCTTAAGAGTGTGCTTCTCAATCCTCACTGCCTTCCTAATGAGGTTGGTGATAGGGGTCAAAAACCCCTATCTTTGGGTACGGTTTTAGGACGGGTTTTAGCGTTATTTAGTTAATAAGCGAGCAATTCTCGCATTTAAATGCTTTTGTGTGAGTTAGTTAGAAATTGGAAACGTTTTATTTACTTTTCGTTGTTTAGGCTCGTTTTATGATCAATTTAGGCCAATACGGCCAAAATGGCATGCATATTATAATTCCGTTATCTTTTGAAGCTAATTGATCCGTCAAAAGTCGCACCAAACGAAGCGTTTGCTCAAATAAGCGATTGGCGGGTCAATTTAGCCCTTGGACTAATGTTGTTTGGAGTTTATATGCGTGTGCAGGTTAAAACATGATCAATTTCAGGCAAAAACGAGTCTCGGGGACCCCCGGCAGTCGCTCGGTGAATAGAGCATCGGCGCGCAGCCCGAGCGCTGCTCGGCGAGCAGCCCAGGCACCGCCCAGGCACTGCCCAGGCACCGCCCCGGCACTGTGCCTGCTCGCCGAGCAGGCCACCAGAGGCCTGCTCGGGCGAGCAGGATGCCTGCTCGCCGAGCAGGCCGCCAGAGGCCTGCTCGCCGAGCAGGGCGCTGCTCGTCGCGAGTAGCCCTGCTCGCCGAGCAGCTCGCCCTGCTCGACGAGCAGACCTGCGGGAATTGGTCAAAAAGACCAATTTCGCCCCCACGAAGCCACGATGGACCCCACGACTTCCTACACCAATAAGGACACGAAAATAGGTCAAAAAGAGGGCCGAGCCACGCCTATAAATAGAGTTTTTCCAATGTAAATTAGATATCTTTTATCTTTGTAATTTTCTTAGCTTTTCACCTTGAGAAATCCTCTCCACCTCCTCCATATCCTTCAAAACCTCCATTGAAGACACCTCCGAAGCTCCGTTCACCGAGGATTGCTCAAGCTCCATCCTTAAGTCCTAGAAAGACGCCTGTATTGGTAGACAGGTTCCCTGAAAGGGATTTTTCTTCTTTTACATTCTGTCTAGCCTCTGATACATGTTATGAATTCTAGGCTTATTGTAACTTCGTGAAAATATTTTCCATCTTTGATATATATTATAGTTCTTGTTCATTCAATTGTTTTAATGCTTTAATCTTTGTCTTACGCTTTGTCTGATTGGTTTAACTCATTCGATAATCCCAAAATCAAGTTGGCACATATTGCGAGCTGAATCTGACCTAGTCAGTGCCTATAGGATTGACGACCCTATAGAAGATTAAGCCCAAATTACTGAGCCTTAGAGCTAGTTTCGGCCTTACAAGGGAATCACGAACTAGGAACTTTAGGAGGATAGGTCGGGTTAATCGCCTCGGACACAAGTGACTTAGGTTTTAATTCAATTACTTAAACAATCTATTTTCATTATCATCGTATCCCTTCATGTTCCTTCGGATAATTATATTGGTAAAAGATCACTTAGGAGTAGTTTAACTTAATTAGGGGTAGAGTAACTTAATTAGGCGTAGAATAACTTAGTTAGAATCAGATAACTTAGCTAGGAATAGTATAAATCAACCTAGGAGTAGATTAACTTAGAAAAACCAACTCAAAACCCCCTAAGCCCAGATAACATCCGAGACCGAGTAGCTCGATACTTGCAGGAATAAATCCTGTGGACGATAACCTGGACTTTCCAGAAATTTATTACTTGATAACGACGGGGTACACTTATCCCTTAGTGAGTTCTCATCTCTAACTTAGGTGAGGGCGCATCAAGTTTTTGGCGCCATTGCCGGGGATTTATTTCTTCTGCAATATCGAACCAAAGGTCGATTTTTTAGTTTAGGCATTCTTTGTGAATATATTCTTTGTTAATATCATTTATACTTGTTTATATATATACTTGTTTATAATAACTTATACCTGTATACATAAATACTTGTTGATTACTTAAAATCTGTAACATTACTTGTACTTATAAAAATCATTCTTCCAGCAACTATGGACAACAGAGCGTCAGATTCGTCCATGAAAGATCTCAACACAAAAATGGATTTCCTCGTGGCCTCATACAGCCATAATAACCAACCGAGGACACCATTTTATGGGAGATGCGGCCAGAATCACCCCGGTAGGGTATGCCACATCAACTATTACGCACCTAGAGGTGAGAATGTAAGTTATTTGGGTAATCATCAAAGGTATAATTCTGAACCCTCAACTTACAACTACTACGATCAGGAGCATACACGATATCCACCGGCGCCCTAAATGGCACCCGTGGATACCCTTCCATGTCCCCATTCTAACTCTGATTTTTATGGCAGGCAAACAGAGTACTCAGAAGGAATAATGACCCTCTTAAGAGAGATATCCGTCCGACTGGCAGCCAACGAGGAGGCATGCAGGACCCTGAGTAACCAACTTGCCACAATCAGACAAGAAGAAAGGGAATGCCAAGAGGCATTCCTCTTACAAGAAGAGGCAATTCACGCCATCGACCTAAGGAGCGGCAAGGAAGTGGACACACTCGTGGCACCTCCATCACAAACGTATCCGTCACCTCAGGTAAGTAGGGAACCGGAAGTGGTAAGCAACCCCGGTCCCGCATCTGAAACTCCAGCTCCTGAAGTAGCTGTAGAAAAAGTAGTTAGGCCTTATACACCAAAACTGCCATTCCCTCAGAAGCAGAAAAAGGCCAACCTAGATAAGAAGTTTGCTCGGTTTTCGAAAATCCTTAGTAGATTAGAAATAAACATTCCATTAATGGAAGCACTAGAGGAGATGCCGAACTATGCAAAATTTCTTAAAGACATGTTGTCGAAAAAGAAAAAGTTTGGGGAAAATGAGATAGTGGCTTTAACAGAACAATGCTCGGCCATAATCACCCATAAATTACCCCACAAGCTTAGAGATCAAGGGAGCTTTACCATCCCGTGTAGGATAGGCCACATGCACATAGATAGGGCATTATGCGATTTAGGAGCAAGTATTAATCTTATGCCTTTATCAATTTTCAGGAAATTGGGACTCGGAGAGCCTAAACCGACAAACATGACACTACAGCTGGCAGACAGGTCGATCGCATGGCCTAGAGGCATAGTTGAAGATGTATTGGTGAAGGTGGACAAACTGATATTCCCGGTCGATTTTGTGGTCCTCGACATGGAAGAAGATGACTCCGTCCCCATTCTTCTTGGGAGACCGTTTCTTGCAACCGGTAGGACACTGATAGACGTCCATGGAGGTAAACTGGTCCTAAGGGTGCAGGACGAAGAGGTAACATTTAACGTTTATGAGTCTATGAAATTTCCTCAAGAACGCTCCAAAAGTTGTAACTTTGTAGATGCACTAATAGATGAATGTATTGAGGAAGTTGACCTTAACATAAGAAAAGCCTCTTTAGAACTCGGTCTAGGTGGTGAGGAATGTGAAAACTCAAATGAACCATTTGAAGATCTCCCACCTGAAAAATGTTATTGGGTTAAGGGTAGAAAAGAGGACCTTGATCGTGAGATCAAACCTAAACCCAAAACCTCGTTAGAGGAACCTCCAAAATTGGAGCTTAAACCCTTACCCAACAACCTGAAATATGTTTTTCTTCAACCTCCCACAGATTTACCCGTTATTATTTCTTCTTTGTTGACAGTTGAACAGGAAGAAAAATTGGTGGAGGTGCTGATGCAACATAAGGGGGCCTTTGGATGGTCGATCCACGACATCAAAGGCATCGACCCCAAAATCTGCACGCATAGAATTTTCCTTGAGGAAGAGATCAAGCCATCCGCCCAACCTCAACGATGGCTCAACCCCAACATGAAAGAGGTGGTAAAAACCGAGGTTATAAAACTCCTCGATGCATGTATCATCTTTCCGATTTCTCATAGACAATGGGTAAGCCCGGTTCAATGTGTGCCCAAAAAAGGGGGAACAACGGTAATGGAAAATGAAAAAGGGGAATTAATCCCAACTAGAAAGGTTACGGGTTGGCGTGTATGCATAGATTATAGGAAATTAAACGAGGCCACCCGTAAAGACCACTTTCCTTTACCATTTATTGATCAAATGTTGGAACGGTTGGCAGGGCACGAATTTTTCTGTACTTTAGATGGGCTATCCGGCTATATGCAAATTCCTGTGGACCCTTTGGATCAAGAGAAAACCACATTCACTTGCCCCTATGTGACTTTCGCATATAGGCGGATGCCTTTTGGATTATGTAATGCCCCTGCCACATTCCAACGTTGTATGATGGCTATGTTTTCTGACATGGTCGAGGAGTTCCTAGAAATTTTCATGGATGATTTTAATGTTGTAGGACCTACTTTCGACCAATGTCTTGAAAACTTGGACCGAGTCTTAGAACGTTGTGAAGACAAAAACTTGGCACTCAATTGGGAAAAGTGCCAGTTTATGGTCCAAAATTGTATAGTATTAGGACACAAGGTGTCGGGGAAGGGGATCGAGGTCGATCCAGCAAAAATTGAGGTAATTGAAAAACTGCCACCTCCTACCAATGTGAAATTGGTTAGGAGATTTTTAGGACATGCGGGGTTTTATAGACGGTTCATAAAAGACTTTTCCAAAATCACTAAACCTCTCACTCAATTATTACTGAAAGATGCTGATTTTAATTTCAATAAAGAATGTATGCTTGCATTTAAATTACTGAAAAAGAAATTAATTGAAGCACCCACTATGGTCAGCCCGGATTGGTCCCTTCCCTTTGAGTTAATGTGTGATGCCAGTGATCTGGCTGTAGGAGCCTGTCATGGGCAGAGGGTAGATAAACTTTTTCGCCCAATCTTCCATGCTAACAAAACCTTAAATGATGCACAGCAGAATTATTCAATAACTGAAAAGGAATTGCTAGCCGTAGTGTTTGCCTTTGACAAATTTAGATCTTATTTGGTGCTGTCTAAGGTAATTGTTTTTACTGACCATGCAGCCTTGAGATATCTGATGAGCAAGCAGGATGCAAAACCTAGGCTGATCCGTTGGATCTTACTACTCTAAGAATTTGACATCGAGATCAGAGACAAGAAAGGGGTGGAAAACGTGATAGCAGACCACCTATCCAGGTTAGAGTCAGATCAGCAATCCTTAGAGCATGAGGCAATCAAGGAGGTATTCCCGGATGAAACGTTATATTTGGTAAAAACTCTCCCCTGGTTTGCAGACATCGCAAACTACAAAGTCGGTAACATTCTTCCTCTTGATTTAGATGCAAACAAAAGACGTAAGTTTTTGTTTGAAAGCAAACAATATTTTTGGGAAGAACCTTATTTATTTCGATTCTGCACCGATGGCATGATTAGGAGATGTATACCTAAGGAGGAGGTAGAGTCAGTGATTAACATGTGCCACTCTAGGGAACCAGGCGGCCACTTTGGGCCAGATAGGACAGTGGCAAAAATTCTCCAAAGTGGGCTTTGGTGGCCACAAATGCATAGTGATGTCAATAGTTATATTAAATACTGTGATGCATGTCAGAGAGTAGGGAATATTTCTAGGAGGAATGAGATGCTTCAACAAGGCATACTCGTCTGTGAGCTATTTGATGTTTGGGGCATAGACTTTATGGGACCTTTCCCTATGTCACACACCAACCGATACATTCTTATCGCGGTTGATTATGTCTCTAAATGGGTAGAGGCTGAAGCCTTACCCACAAACGATGCTCGAGTAGTGATAAAATTCCTGAAAAAGAATATCTTTACCAGATTTGGAACCCCCCGGACTATCATTAGTGATGGGGGATCCCATTTCTGTAATAAGCAGTTTGACACGTTGCTCCAAAAGTATGGCGTAGTCCATAGGGTCGCAACACCTTACCATCCTCAGACAAGTGGTCAGGTAGAAGTGTCAAACAGAGAGCTAAAACGCATTCTTGAGAAAACGGTGGGGAATGCTAGAAAAGATTGGAGTCTTAAACTGGACGATGCTCTTTGGGCATACCGGACAGCATTCAAGACTCCCATAGGAATGTCCCCCTACCGTTTAGTTTTCGGGAAATCTTGTCACTTGCTTGTTGAATTAGAGCACAAAGCTTATTGGGCGCTTAAATTTCTAAACTTTGACCCTAAACTTTCAGGTGACCTACGGTTAACACAACTGCATGAACTAGATGAGCTCCGATATAACTCTTACGAGAATGCCAAACTGTATAAAGAACGAACCAAGAGGGTGCACGATAAAAAAAGTACAGCGAAAAACCTTCCAAAAAGGCGACCAAGTGCTGCTTTATAACTCCCGATTGAGATTCTTCCCTGGCAAGCTCAAGAGTAGATGATATGGACCATTCTTAGTTCTTGATGCACATCCCTCCGGTATGGTTGAGATTATGTTGAATGATGGAACCACCCAGAAAGTAAATGGACATCGACTCAAACTTTATCTCGGTAAAGACACTTCGGGTGTCCAAATCCTCCGTCTTCAAGATGATCAGTAAGTTGTCTTATCCACCCTAACTCTTTAGACTTGCTCTTTATGATTTGAGATGCAATGTTGGAACTTATTGCATATTTTTAGTGTGAGGAGGAGGGGTAGACAAACTTACAAAAATTGTATAAATTTTAAATTTTTGTTGCGTCGTGTCTAGTTTAGTTTAGCGTTTTTGGGTTTTGTTTATGTTTTTGCATGCTTAGGACCTAAAACCGTGAACCTCCTTCGAATCTAAACTTCGTTAGTTGCCCTTGAGGGCTGAGAACCGAATCTAAGATTGCATGACAACTAGTTTAGGTGTAGGACACAATCCTTGTATCTGTAAGAGCATGAGCTAAAGTTTGCATTTAGACCCTACTTTTGAAGAAATGCTAAAATCATTACTTAGGTAGATAACTTAAGAATTGAAGGTATGTGATGTTGAACTTGAGTTTGGGGAAAACTAGTAAACACAAAATTGAAACCCAAAGAATTGTGAGTTGAATTTGAGCCTAAGAGCGAACATCAAAAAGCTCTTTTTCTTGACATTTTTGTGTGAATGCTTTGACTTGTGGAAAGATTACAGATTTTGCACCTAATACTGTGTTGAACCTACATGCAATGATTTGAAATGATAAACGATGAATCAGCCTCATTAGAATTAACCCTTTTTCTTTACCTTATTTTCTCTTTTTCATCCACTCTAGCAAGCCCCTTTGAGCCTATATTTTTGTAGTTGATAGATTTTTCTTTCGTTCTAACCTATTTTTGCAAACCACAACTTGGTTTGCTACTTAACCCAAGTTTTTGCAAAGCTCAAATTGAGCCTTTGCTTTCTCCTAGCGCTTTTTCTTTGTTTATGGCATTATAGTAGCAAGCCAAAAGGCTAAGAAGTGAATGAGCATCACTATCCCAAAAAAAAAAAAAGAGAAAAGGGAAAAAGAGAAAAACAGAAAAAGAAAAGGAAAGAAAAGAGACGAACAAAAAGGGGAGAACTTCATTCCCCAGTTCTTAAAATAAAAAACGTCTCAAGAAAACATCCCAAAAAGAGAATAGTGAATAAATAAAAAGCTCAGTCACTTCATACTCGCTAAAGCCATTTTAACTTTGTTTTTCTAGCGCTAGAACTATTAACCCTTGTTGTACCTTTAACCCTCTAACCACATTACAACCCCAATTAGAGGCTATTTTTGATAGCATCTGAGTCATATAGCATAGTAGAGGAACTCGGATGAACGTGCAAAATCAACGTAATCCTAAGCAAGAACATAAGCCGAGAGTAAACACTTTAGCCACCAAAATTGTGTGAATGAGTGAACTACCTATGGTGAGGTGTTCTACTTAGCGATCCCCTCAAGCTCGTTTAATTGAACATGTGTCCTTTTGCTTAAAACTATGACCTATGATAATTGAAATGCGGCTTTTGGATATCGTGTCTCTACTTTGTATTTCCGAATGCATGTAATTACAGATGCTCGAAATTGTGTCAGGCACCTAATCAAAACCGGGAGGTTTTCTAGCTTGCTTGTGATTACGGGTTTAGTTTTTTAGTTTACTTGGGGACAAGTAAAGTTTTAAGTGCGAGGAGGTTTGATAGGGGTCAAAAACCCCTATCTTTGGGTACGGTTTTAGGACGGGTTTTAGCGTTATTTAGTTAATAAGCGAGCAATTCTCGCATTTAAATGCTTTTGTGTGAGTTAGTTAGAAATTGGAAACGTTTTATTTACTTTTTGTTGTTTAGGCTCGTTTTATGATCAATTTAGGCAAATACGGCCAAAATGGCATGCATATTATAATTCCGTTATCTTTTGAAGCTAATTGATCCGTCAAAAGTCACACCAAACGAAACGTTTGCTCAAATAAGCGATTGGCGGGTCAATTTAGCCCTTGGACTAATGTTGTTTGGAGTTTATGTGCGTGTGCAGGTTAAAACATGATCAATTTCAGGCAAAAATCGAGTCTCGGGGACCCCCGACAGTCGCTCGGCGAATAGAGCATCGGCGCGCAGCCCGGGCGCTGCTCGGCGAGCAGCCCAGGCACTGCCCAGGCACCGCCCAGGCACTGTGCCTGCTCGCCGAGCAGGTTGTGCCTGCTCGTCGAGCAGGCCACCAGAGGCCTGCTCGGGCGAGCAGGATGCCTGCTCGCCGAGCAGGGCGCTGCTCGTCGCGAGTAGCCCTGCTCGCCGAGCAGCTCGCCCTGCTCGGCGAGCAGACCTGCGGGAATTGGTCAAAAAGACCAATTCCGCCCCCACGAAGCCACGATGGACCCCACGACTTCCTACACCAATAAGGACACGAAAATAGGTCAAAAAGAGGGTCGAGCCACGCCTATAAATAGAGTTTTTCCAATGTAAATTAGATATCTTTTATCTTTGTAATTTTCTTAGCTTTTCACCTTGAGAAATCCTCTCCACCTCCTCCATATCCTTCAAAACCTCCATTGAAGACACCTCCGAAGCTCCGTTCACCGGGGATTGCTCAAGCTCCATCCTTAAGTCCTAGAAAGACGCCTGCATTGGTAGACAGGTTCCCTGAAAGGGATTTTTCTTCTTTTACATTCTGTCTAGCCTCTGATACATGTTATGAATTCTAGGCTTATTGTAACTTCGTGACAATATTTTCCATCTTTGATATATATTACAGTTCTTGTTCATTCAATTATTTTAATGCTTTAATCTTTGTCTTACGCTTTGTCTGATTGGTTTAACTCATTCGATAATCCCAAAATCAAGTTGGCACATATTGCGAGCTGAATCTGACCTAGTCAGTGCCTATAGGATTGACGACCCTATAGAAGATTAAGCCCAAATTACTGAGCCTTAGAGCTAGTTTCGGCCTTACAAGGGAATCACGAACTAGGAACTTTAGGAGGATAGGTCGGGTTAATCGCCTCGGACACAAGTGACTTAGGTTTTAATTAAATTGCTTAAACAATCTATTTTCATTATCATCGTATCCCTTCATGTTCCTTCGGATAATTACATTGGTAAAAGATCACTTAGGAGTAGTTATGGTTAGGCCTACATAAAAAGTACGAAAGAAAAAAATATATATCACATACGTATGCTATAAAAATTATACAAATATGCTAGAAATAGTAGTGAAAAAAATATATTTCTATAAGGGCATTGCGCATAAAAAATACTCCGAAACTATTTATAAAGAAAAAGTCTCGAGCAGATGAAAATAAATAACAAATTATTTATTCGATCTTTTTTTATATTATGCTAATGCATGATAATATAATTCCTATTTCTATCTTTAAATTAGGTTTATAGATATTAATCAAACTAACATTTTTTGCTTTTGCTTGGTTTGATTCTGTCTTACTTTCAATTCAATTGAAGTTTTTAGGAAAACAATAGTCATAATACTAATACATGTTGATTTAGGTCAATATAGGATGAAGGTACTCTTTTCTTTTCCACATTAAAATTTTATTTATTTTTAACACGTATTGAGTAAATTCGAAGTCATTATCTTAACTTTTGGCCACGATTACGACCACCCATGTCATAGTCGAGGTATGAAAGGGAAGAAAAAAACGGTACTTTTGGCCACGGTTGCGTCCACTCTTATCACGATCGAGGTATGAAAGGAACATTAAAAAAAGTAATAAATTAAAAGCAAAATGGCATGTCTAAGTTTAAAGTCGCGGTTGCGTCCACCCATGGCATGGTCGGGACCTCTTAAGCAGACAATACATCCATTTACAAAATAAATAAATTCATAAAGTCATGGTCGAGACCACCCTTATTACGGACTTGAGTAGAAAATAAATTAACAATATATATATATATATATTAGATAGTGTAAATTGGGAAAAGAAAAATTTTTGTACCTAGAAATGCCTTGAAGACCAAAGATAAAAAAAAAAAACATGTGTGCTTTCACCCATCCCGAATGCTTCATTATACAATTTCCAATACAAGTCGAATGTTCACCACTTTTATCCTAGCTAGTTTGATGTTTTGCGTATAAATTTGCCTTATGAGATTTATCTTTTTGGTTTAACTTGTTTAAAAATGTTTATGGGGAATATATTCTATTTTTAAGATCGTTTGTAAGAAAAAATTTGATGATAATTTTGCTCGGGACTAGCAAAAACTCAAGTATAGGAGATTTGATAAGCCCAAATTATACCTAATTTAGCATACATAAATGTGTTTGATTTCATGTAAATTATGTGTTAATTACTTTATTTTGTAAAGATTTCACGTGGGTACTTGATGTTTGTGTGCAAGGTGTTAATTATTTGGACAAAGCTAAATTGGAGCAATCAATAACGATTTAAGACTTCGACTTTTTTAGTCTCACACTATTAGTTCTATTAAAAAAAATATAAGAAAAGAAAAGAAAAAACAAATGTGTTGTTAACTATTTTGAAATGGAACATTAATAGAATTTTAAAACGTGAATTTACAAAATAAATTCTATCACTTGTTATCCCATAAAATACTTTATTAAGTTAAAAGTAATATATTTAGGTGTCTTCTATGGTTAATTTGTTTTTGACAAAGTAAGTCTTGGTTATTTTCATCATTGGATGATTAAGTATAAAATTCATCCAATGGTAAAAACACACAAAGTAAGACTTGCTTGTCAAAAACAAAGTAACCATAGCCTTTACTAATATATTTATAAGTCATTTTACCATACATTCAAATTTCAAAGTTCAGGCTAAACTGAGTTTTATAAAAATAAATCCTAGTTTAGTCTCTAGAATATATGATGTACAAATAAATTATTAATCTGACATATAGATGACGTGGTGCGACAAACAACTATATAAAATTAATTATTATTTTATATTATCTTTTATAATAATTAATACTTTAATAATTAATTAAAATAAAATTAAAAAAAGTATAAGTTGAAAAAAAAAATTATAGAATAAACATTATTAGTTTAAATAATATAATTTGCTGCTACACTAGCTGAATAAAAAAGTTACACATTTAGTAAGATTCAACAAAATTCAAATGCAAGTGTTGGAAGCCCATTGCTATCCTTTCTGAATAAACGTGAAATTTCAACCCCATCTGCTGTAACTTAGACATCTTGGCCCCGTGAAGGGAAAATTACATCGAAATTCATGTTTTAAAAACTATTTACAACTATGTCAATCATAATTTTGGGTTATGTCAAACTATTAAAATCAGTACTTTTAATATATTTTAAAAATTAGAATTTATAAATTAGAAGTCTAAAATATATTTTATAGGGTTTATGATTTATGAATTGGAGTTTAGAATTTTTAAATGATGGTATAAAATCATAATATATAGAAAATAATGACATATTAAGAATTAAGTTTGATAATATGACTTAATTATAATATTATTCATGTATTTGACCCTGTAGACAACCCTTTTGCAACACTAGTGCTCAATGTATATCTGTTCAAGCCCAGCTCCAGTGGGATGGGACCAAGTATTTTAATGGGTTTTTCTTTTACATGAAAATTACAAAATTAATAGTTATAAATAATTTTTAAAAGGGTAAAGTTCAAATAAAACCCATGTGGTTTCACTAATTTTTAGATAAATGACTGTGGTTTACTTTTTGTCAAAACGAGGATTGAGGTTTTCAACTTTAACAAAATAAGGACTTTTTCGATTGATACTATTAAAATCACCTTTAACGACTTCAAAAATGACATATTTTAAGAACTACTAATATTTTAAGCAACTTTAATTCTTCAACTTTTTTTATTTTTAGATTGTTTAGATGATGTTTGGTAAAGAGAGAGAAAGTTAATGTTAGAGAGAGAAAGTTTCAAAAAAGATTTTCGAAAATCGAAAATGTAGTTCCATAGAAAATATGACATTGAACAATTTTAATTCTTGAAAATTTTCATTTTCAGGTCGTTAAAGATGGTTTTAATAGCATTAATCCAAATTTGAAACATCAATCCTTGTTTTGACAAAAAGTAAACCACAGTCCTTTATCTGAAAATTAGTGAAACCACAGAGGTTTTATTTGAAATTTACCCTTTTTAAAAATTGTATTTCCATGTAAATTTCTTTCCGGATTTGACTGTCCAATTAACAAGTCTATTTATATCCTGTTATTTATAGTGGATTGCTAAATACTGTTTCCATTTTACTTATCACCGTTTCTATTTGGATTTTTTTTACCCTTCTCATTTTTTTTTATAAAAAACTGAAAATTCTCTCTTCAAAATCACAAATCCGAACAAATTATGAAAATAATTGATGCGTGATAACCCGAGAATCCCAGAAATAGATGATTACGAATCGGAAACATTAAAATTTACTTTTTTTTATTAAAAAAAGCATGAAAATAATACATAGTTTTGTGATGATTTTATATTTTTTTCATAAAATTTTTTTTATGCCTAGGCATAAAATATATGGATTCTTTAAAAAAAATTCCATTTTTATTTTTTTTTATAAAAAAGATAAAATTGTCAAAATAAAAGCGGTAAATAGCAACATTCTATTTATATGCTGTTGACAAACCTTCTACGTAGTTCTTATGGTTGGAAGAAGCACATGAAACATGCTCCTGCTGCTCTTTAGTTGCGCAAGACTGCAAGGGAAAGCGTGTGGAATGTTTGCTTCCACGTGTGTACGGTTTACATTACATTCATGATATACCACCTAACCACGACCGTTCAAAATGTCAATACTAACAATTTTAACATGCAAAAAATAATAGTGTAATATAAAAAAATTAAAAGATAAATTATTAATCATTATGCAGAAATTATTATAATATAGAAGTTAAAAAAATAAAAAGTAAAAATTACAGTGTATAAATACTTTAAAAAGGTACATGTATATTAATTAATTATACTACTATGAATGGTTATAAGTATTCTTATTTTTTAATGAGATAAATCTAAATTTATTTTTATCATTTTTGAAAAATTGTATATTTACTCTTGATGTACCAAATTGTAAAATTTGGTTACTAACATTTCTAAGCTATAATTTAATGAATAATTTGCACGAATTAGTTTGACAATTATTTAACCGTCAGATCGAATTTCTTAAATAAATTTATTGATAAATTTAAATATTTTTATAAGTAACTTAAATGTAACAGATTTTGTTGTTAGACATGTTGACAAATTGTTTGCAACTGTATTGGTAGTATAGTAACGCAATTGATAATTGGAAGGTCTGTTGTTACAGTAAATAACATATCAAGTGATAGTAAACTGATAACAACCCAAAATATTCTTGAATAAGGAATAAGGGAAAATTAATAGAAATAATGGCAAACCATTATTCCTTCTAAAAGAGATATTTATGCATGATTAATATGGAATTAATGACAATTATTGCAGGATTAATGCAGGGGTGAATATATAAATAATGAAGAAAAGGAAGGTGTTTCTAGCATTATGCCACATCACGTGGACCATGGCGAGATACGCCATAACGAGATACGCCCGATGAGAGTGAGTAGCGGAGACCCGCCATAGCTCTCAAGGAGAGCGTACATACGCCTTGACGGATCAAAGAATATGAAAAGGCGCCTTTATTACCATCCATGAATGAGAATACATACAATTAAATGGAAATTAATAGCCATTAAAGGGGAATAAAGACTTGACTGTTCGAATACCTCAACTCTGAGGGTTTCGATGCTAAATGCTGGGATTAATGGAGAATTGATAGCAATTAAAGATGAGTAATGACATGACTCTTCACCTGCTTCCCCATTAATGCTGAAGGTTACAGAAACCTATATAAATACCTCAGCTTCCTAAGATCAAAGGTACACTTACTGATTCTCTACATTTGTGCTTACAGTTTATTCTCAGAAATATTACTGACTTTGGCATCGGAGTGTCCCCGGCCGATCCCAACGGCGCCTCACAGGGAAGTGCTCCGATCAAGGATTTTTCCACAAGTTATCAATTGGTGCGGTGATCGTGGATCTCTAACAAACAGAAGATCACAAAATCTTGATTGTATAGAGTTTCACAAAGAACAAAACAATGGAGTCAACGGAATAGAAATCACAGTCTCAAACCTTGGCTCAACCAGTACAACAAATCTATCCAAAGATATAGTTCTCCATATATTGGTGGGAAAGAGTTTTCTACATTAAATCTGGAACTTTATGATGAAAAAGATAAGTTTCCTCCCCTTTCTTATTCCATTTTTAATTAAAGAAAATTGAGATCCCTCACTCTTATAAAGTGCTATGAATGTGAGAAAGGGTAAATTCAAAAAAAAAACCCCTGTGGTTTGGCCGATTTCCAAATAAATCCTTGTGGTTTGTTTTTACCAAAAAAAAGGACTGTGTTATACGCCGTTACCCGAAAAACGGAAAATGGCTTAACACCGTTAATTTGATGACGTGGCAGAAGGGTAAAATTGGAAAATCGATTTTTTTATTTTTTTATTTTTTCCCCCTCTCTCCTCCTTCCTTCTTCCTTCTTCTCCTCCTTCTTCTTCATCTTCAACCCTTAATCGATTCAATTTCAAACCAGAAGAAGAAAGAAGCACAACGATTTGATCTTTATTCAGATCAGTAGTTCATAATCATGGTCTCTGATTCGATTTTGAACTCAACCAAACCCACCCAGCTCCCGACTCAAGAAGAAGAAGAAACAACCATTCAATCCGCTGCTCTTCTCTCTTTCAATACTGATTCCGATTCTTCAAATCCTACTCAGAAACCTACCACCACAATCGTCTTCATCTCTCTCCTTTTACTCACTTGCATTGCTCACACCGCCGCCTCCGCTTTCGCTTTCCTCTTCTTTTCAACTACTCCGATTCAGCAATCATCTTCCCTGGAAACGACGTCGCGCCCGTTGACCAAGCTCACCCGTCCTGTCGTGATTTTAGTTTCTTCCGATGGGTTTCGATTCGGGTACCAATTTAAAACTCCGACGCCGAATATTCACCGTCTGATCAACAACGGGACTGAAGCAGAAACAGGTTTAATTCCGGTGTTTCCTACTCTTACTTTCCCTAATAATTACTCAATTTTCACTGGGCTTCAAAATTTCCAGATTCTGGAAAATTTTCTAGAATTTCAAAGATGAAGAATTTCCAAGAAGAAGAGGATCGAAGAAGAAGGAGGCGAAGAAGAAGGAGGAGGCGAACGCCGATGCCGATGAGGATTGCGACGGAGACGGAGACATGAGAGAAGAAGAAGAAGGAGGAGGCGAAGAAGGAGGCGAAGAAGGAGAATCCCAGAAGCTAAGATTTGGGTATTGTTTTATGATTTTAATTTTCTTTTTTCTTTTTTGTTATTTTTATTTTTTATTTTGATTTGGACAATTTTGCCCCTTGCCACGTCATCAGATTTAACGGTTGTAGATACCCATTTTTGGGCACGGGCGCGACAACGGTGTTAAGCCATTTTTCGTTTTTCGGGTAACGGCGTAACCACGCTCCTTTTTTTTGGTAAAAACAAACCACAGGGGTTTATTTGGAAATCGGCCAAACCACATGGGTTTTTTTTGGAATTTACCCAAAGATAAAGTCATAAACACAAATCTTTCATTAAATCTTGCATGCTTACTATGCCCTTATATTTTTATGCATGACGAGTATAATATGTCATTATCATTGAATTAGTACAAGATGCATGTATAAGATCTGTAATCTTGGAATTTTATAAAAAATTCATCCATTCAAGGTGATTTTATCACTTAACATTAAGATATCATAAAAGGCTCGTGTAATTACAGATAATTTAGGTCTGACCAGTCTTTTGGATGAACATGCATACAACTATTAGAAGAAATTACAAAAAATCATATTTGGTTTTTCTTGTACAATTCACCATCTATGTATGGCTTTTCTCATATATAGTACCTTTAATATCAGAAATTCATATTTTTTTAATATTGTTTTGTCAAACAGTTATTTCATTCCATTTTTTTACAAGGATGTGTTTATTCATAATAAAAACTGTTTATCTGACATTGTCAGAATTTCTTTTACCAACTTAAGAGACTTGAACATATTGAATCTATTTGTGATTATCATGTAATTGTCTCTAATTATTAAGGCCATTATGGACTGATGAATTACCAAATTGGATAAACGAAACTTTCATACCCTGAGCTAACTACAAAATAGTGCAAGTGTCAGTTTTGGATCAGAACATTAATTTATGTAAAATTCTTAGGATATACATGATAATTCCTTAGAGATTGTTTGGATGATGGTATATGAAGGTATGTGAGGATGAATTTTGGATAATTTTCCATACACCCCGAATTGGAGGAGAATCATGGTACATGTATTTTTTCTTCCAAAATTACCCTTTGTATTTATTTTATTTATACAAATGAAATAATATAAGAGTAATTTCATATATAACTACATTATTAAACCATCACTTACCTTACTTTAATTAGGGTAAATAATTATAAAGTCCTTATGTTTTTGCTTAACATACTAGTAGGTCCATCATATTATTATAAGGTCCTTAAGCTTTATTTTAATCAACTCTTTAGTCCTTCCATCTGTTTTTGTAGATGAAAGTCCAAATTGCCCTTAGTTATTTACATAAAAAAACTTATCTTTTAATGCCAAAATTTAATCTAAATAGTTTTAATAAAGTTTATAAAGTATGTATACACCAAAATTTATATAATTGTATATATTATTCATTAAAAATGTATTTTTATTCTTTTAAACTTTTATTTTTTAATATAATGTCTTTAAACTAACATTAAATACTAATAAAGAATTTAAAAATCATATTTTTTTCTTCATTTATAAAATTTATTAGAGATAAATAAAGATTATTTTTTACAAAATTTATATAGTTTTGCTCATATTTTAATAATTTTTGAAATATTTTTCATTCATTTTTAGGCTACTAAATTAAAGTTCTATAATTATATAAAATTTAATAAATTAATTACTCAATATTGTAGAGATTATGTAGGAAAAAAGAAGAAAAAAACATAAAATAGGAAAAATAGATGTTTTATTATTAAAACATAGAGTAAAGAGTAATTTTGTTATTTTGAAATTTATTTGGTATAATTTGACCATTGACTCAAACATAAGGACTAAGGAGTTGATGAACACAAAAACTGATGGACTATATAATTATTTCTAAAAACGGAGGGACTGACTAGTGTATTAAGTAAAAACTCAGGGACCTTATAATTATTTACCCCTTTAATTATATTTCATCCAAACGAGGCATTAATGATCTCTGAATGCCATTAATGCATGGATGCACAATATTGATTGCAAGTAAATAGCAACTATGTAAGATATCTTTCCCAATATAGAATGTCATAACTTTTATGATGTTTAAAATAAATATGCTATCTTGGATATTAATGTGCATTGAAATACAAAAGGACACTGTTCTTAAACCATTTTCATTATGGTTATTTATTAAGAATTCATTATGATATTTATGTGCAGTAGTAATCTTTATGGTTATGACCGTTATATGTGGTATTATTAACACAATCATGAATAAAATTCTATTATGAATTTGTTTGACATATAATATTTACTCGGTTTTATCCTTTGACTAAGTTTATTCTAGACTCAAGGACCAACGTAAAGGAATTACTAAATTGATTCCAAGATTAACTAAGAATTCCATAAAGAGACATTGCATCGTACACAGGGGCGGATCTAGGGGGGTAGGGGAGGGTCTCCCGACCCTCCGGAACACCCTTGACGAATAGTGGTTCAGTCCCGAGAAGCCCCCCAAAATAGTTAAAATTAATACTTATAATGTAGAATGTAATTATATAACATAAAACTAAGTTTGTATAGTTGGTTGTAGTGATAGTTAAAGGCATCTCTACATCCCAGTGGTCCTGTGTTCGAATCTCCCTCTCTTCACTTTTTATTTCATTTTAATTTTTTCCCTTAAACCTCATTCTCCTTTAAAAATATCAATATTAAATATCATTTTTAATCATTATTAACCTCATTCTCCTTTATTATTTTTAATTATATTTTTTAGTTACAAAATTCATGACCGAGAAAACAATTTGATGAATAATTTCTCCAATTGACCAAACTTGTCAACGTTAGGGATAAAATTGCTCTTGGCTGCCAATATTAAGGGTAAAATTGCATCATTTTATACGTTAGAGGTAAAATTATTCTTAGGTGTAAACATTAGAGTATTTTTGCACCTTATCCTTACTTCATATTGAATCTTAGTTGTTTTGTACTTTAATTTTTCCAATTATGATCAAATTTACCCTTATATTATCAAAAATTTGAAAATTTCGATTCGACTACTATGAATCAAAGCCTTAAGTCGTTATTAAAAAAAAATCTTCATGCAATTGAGCCCCTCCGGACCTTGAGCTCTAGCTCCGCCACTGATCGTACATGATATTTGCCAACAAAGGTCAATGCAAATAGTCTTTCACTATGAAGTCAGTTCCATGGATCAAGCCATTGATCCCCAAGGTAAGTGAATATAGCTTTTATGCGTTACCACAATCTTTTAATAATGGACAGGACATGCCCCACTTCTGGAGTTCTTTCAGTACTAACCCACAAGTACAAGGGAATTGCTAATACTGCAACCAGTGCCAAACACTGGCATGAAAAATAAAGCTCAATCCAGAGAAGTGTATATTCGAAGTCACTTCAGAAAAATTCCTTGACTACGTCATTAGCCAAAAAGGAGTTAGAGCAAATCCAGATAAAGTAAAAGCACACTACGAGGCAAATGGCGAAAAAAGCGCCTAAATAAAAGCCCTACGAGGAGAAAGGTGAAAAGAGCGCCTAAATGAAAGCCCCACAAAGGGTGAGAAAGATCTAGAGGTTGAACGGGCGGATCATCGTACTAGGAAGATTGTCAACAAGCATTTCAAGGTACAAAACAATTCCTAGCAGAACCACCCTTAATGAGCAGACCAATTTGAAAGGGAGACCTACATTTGTATCTATCTGTCATGGATAAAGCTATGTGCACCGTGGTTATTCAAGAAGAAGAAGGTCAACAGTTCCCCATCTATTATGTTAGCAAAATGTTGAAGGATGCACAGACAAGATATTCGAAGCTAGATAAAATGGCTCCAGCGGTTGTGACAATATCCATCCGCGTCATACCGTAGTTCCAAGCATAATCTCAACATGATCAAGATCAAGATCAAGAGCTGGCTTCACCACCACGATTCAACATTGAACACACGGATGATGAGATTGAAAGGCGAGTGTATGCTGCTCTAGATAGATAAGAGAACAATGCGGAAAGATACGCCATCCAGTTAACATGAATTCGCCATTCACAGTGCGGATCCTGGGGTACGAGGCAGACAGAATGTTTAAAGACTTGCCACAATATAAAGGAGAAGAGTGCAATATAAACGGGACATTACATATCCCGAACCCAAAGGAGGGGAGCATGTAACCATTGGAAGAAACACCAAAGCGTATTACAGGTTCCATAGAAGAAATGGCCACCACATTTTGAAGCTTGCTGGGAGCTGAAAAACTAGATAGATTTGTCCATAATAACAAATAACAAGACGACAAGCAAAAGACAGATCCCAAAAAGAAATTCAAAAGTGTAATTAATGTCATAGCAGATGGACCAGTGTATCAGCCACCCGTGAAAAAAGCAAAAATATCCACTCTGGATAAAACATCCCTCAATTGCCCCTTTTGCAGAAACAGGTCCAGTAATCTCTCCACATATAGATGCGTTGATGATTGAAGGATGGGAGATGAAATGAAGCAAGTAATGGTAGACACGGGTAGTTCTTGCAATGTCATCACCAGAGGTGCATTCGCTAAACTAAAGGTTGATGCGATCCAAATAGAAACAACCATTATTGACATCATGGGAGTGACAGGTCACCCTATCCGGACCAAGGGCCAGGTAACTTTGGAATGCAAGCTGGCAGATGATGATCAAGCGTGGATTGGTGATCTGGAGTTCTCTATTATGGATGGACAATTAGCTTATAATATCATTCTTGGGCGGCCGTTCATCTCAGAGGTTGCAGCCCTAATTTCCATTCGCCGTCTGGCAATGTACATTCCCACCAGCAAAGGAGGAGTAATGATTAGCGGGAACCAAAAGGTGGCTCAAGAGACCTACTCGGCGTCACTATCAATCCGCCCACAATCCAAAGAGGACGAAGGTGAGGAAGATGAACTTTCACTACAGCTTTGGGCGACACATAAATGTTCCTTATTGCTGATGGAAAGCGGGTGCGGATCGCAAAAGGATTAAAACCTGAGATCAAGGAGGATGTTACGAAAGTTCTCATTAAGTCTGAAAATGTGTTTGCATGGGAGAATGAGATCCCCACAGGAGTAAGCCCAGATGTGATTACTCATAAGTTAAACATCATTGAGGAGGCGGTTCTAGTTGCTCAGAAAAGACGGAACCATGGGCCTAAAAATCAGTATTTTTACGTATTCTTATATGTGCATTAAACTGTTATAGTATCCTATATTTTATAATTTATTCTTTCTTGACATACTTTTTATATTCATTTGCCTAGTTTTGTTCTATATCTTTCCAAATTCTATAGAAGAAGAAATAGCAAAGCTGAAAAAGGCGGATGTAATCAAAGAGGTGATATACGCCCAGTGGCTGGCGAATGAAAAGTTCCACAGGCGGATCAATTACCTCAAAGATAGGACAATTGATCCCCATCACGGGCGGATCCCCTTTCCACAAAGATAAGAAACACAGACCCAAAGACAGGAAAAATATTGGTCACCATCAAAAGCGGGTTAAAATTATCTCAAACATGAGAAAATTACACCTTAAACTTTCTCCTCAAAGATAGGAGAACAATAATCTCAGCGGCGGATCGATCTACCTCAAAGATAGGAAACGATTGATCGCCGTCAGGGACGGGTTAAAAATTTCTCAGACATGAGATCTTTACACCCTCAAGTATTCTTCTCAAAAGGAGAGTATTAAGACCCGCTGGAGGATCGATTTACCTCAAAGATAGGAAACAATCGATCACCTGGGGCAGCTTAACTTCCTCACCAGGAATAAAAGCTTCTAACCTTCACAAAGGTTCACACATTGGGGTACGACTGGCCACCTACCCCAAACAATCGGAGAAATCCTAAACCAGATTCTAAAAAGTTACTTGCTAAAAGATATAATGCATTAGTAAAAATAGTTCTGGAAAGAAAAGGGTTCATCCAAATAATGAAGCATCGACTTCATCTCTAAATAATGAAGCCTTGTCTTCATCTCCAAATAATGGAGCCTCGTCTTCATCTCCAAATAATGAAGCCTCGTCTTCATCCAAGTAATGAAGCCTCGTCTTCATCTCCAAATAATGAAGCCTCGTCTTCATCCAAGTAATTAAGCCTCGTCTTCATCTCCAAGTAATGAAGCCTCGTCTTCATCCAAGTAATGAAGCCTCGTCTTCATCTCTAAATAATGAAGACTCGTCTTCATCCAAATAATAAAGCCCCGTCTTCATCCAAGTAATGAAGCCTCATCTTCATCCAAATAATGAAGCCTTGTCTTCATCCAAACAATGAAGCCTCTTCTTCATCAAAGTAATGAAGCCTCGTCTTCATCCAAACAATGAAGCCTCGTCTTCATCAAAGTAATGAATCCTCATCTTCATCATAGAAATAACGAAGTCTCGCCTTCACAAATGCAAAGTAAAAACACTTTGGAAAATGAGTAAATGCTAAAAAGGCAAGTGCCTAGAGTGCCAAAACCCTCCACAAGACGCGCAAAAAGTCCCTAAATGGCTGATCATTCTTACTGATCCCTAAGGGCGGGTCATTCTCCTCAATATGGCAGAACTGAAGAAAAAAAGTCCCTAAGGCGAATCATAATCCTATGCGGTAGGAACAAATGGTCCCATAAAGGGCGGGTTATTCCTTTCTAAAGGAAATATAACTCTCAAGAAGCCCCTAGAGGCTAACAATGGATACAGCTGACCACCTATCCATGAAGAAGCAAAAGCCCCTAAAAGTGTATCCTATCCATATGTGATCCCCCATCTAGGGCGGGTCCACTTTCCTCCAAGATAGAAAAATAAAACATCATTTAGACAGCCCTAAAGAGCTTTTTATACCTTTAGGGGGGGGGCTTCTGATAACAACCCAAAATATTCTTGAATAAGGAATAAGGGAAAATTAATAGAAATAATGGCAAACCATTATTCCTTCTAAAAGAGATATTTATGCATGATTAATATGGAATTAATGACAATTATTGCAGGATTAATGCATGGATGAATATATAAATAATGAAGAAAAGGAAGGAGTTTCTAGCATTATGCCACATCACGCGGACCATGGTGAGATACGCCATAACGAGATACGCCCGATGAGAGTGAGTAGCGGAGACCCACCATAGCTCTCAAGGAGAGCGTACATACGCCTTGACGGATCAAAGAATATGAAAAGGCGCCTTTATTACCATCCATGAATGGGAATACATATAATTAAATGGCAATTAATAGCCATTAAAGGGGAATAAAGACTTGACTGTTCGAATACCTCAACTCTGAGGGTTTCGATGCTAAATGCTGGGATTAATAGAGAATTGATAGCAATTAAAGATGAGTAATGACATGACTCTTCACCTGCTTCCCCATTAATGCTGAAGGTTACAGAAACCTATATAAAATACCCCAGCTTCCTAAGATCAAAGGTACACTTACTGATTCTCTACTTTTGTGCTTACAGTTTATTCTCAGAAATATTACTGACTTTGGCATCGGAGTGTCCCCGGACGATCCCAACGGCGCCTCACAGAGAAGTGCTCCGATCAAGGATTTTTCCACAAGTTATCATAAACCAAACTTTTTAAATTTCTCTAACATATGGGTAGATTTAGGTGCTGTTTGATGAAATTGAAAATTAAGTGCTGAAAAAATAAGTATTGAATTTTATGTGCTGAATATTATAAGTGTTGAAAATATTGAATGATTTAATTTTTATAAAAATATTAGTTGATAATATTTAACTTAAAATGTTAAGTTAAATATTTTGACTTATCAAAATAAGTGGTGATTCCTCAAACGTGTCAAAAGACCTTCTAGAATCTCACGAGATGGATGATTCCCTCCAGGATTCGAAGTCCTTGAGGGATACGAAATCCTAAGCTTATAAGGATTCCTTAAAAAGGTGACAACCTTAAAATTTAATCATGCACTATACATACACAGGTACAAATGCAGGGTTCGGTACGTTAAGTACTATCTCTAAACTACTCAATTCCCTTCCATTCGGTCCTAACTCAGAAATTGACTTACGTATCAGAGCGAATTTGCGGAACTCCGACCCCATCTGACCTGCATATTGTTTTCTAGGCTCGAATACGACGTCATATCATCACCGCAGCTGAGACACATGAACAAGTTCATGTAACAAGTTATCATGTGGGTAAATAGATTTTTCCTAATTATAAGCCATATATAGATAGCTAAGTCACACTAATCAAAACCCTGATTGAAACCTATAATTATAATATAATAGAGAAACAAAAGAGTTTCATCCCTCTCTCGTTACAGTCTGCGTTGCCCTCTCTCTCTCTCTCTCTCAATTATTGTTTTTAGTTCGTGGATTTATCACTTCTTGTCCGAACAATTTCGGCGCATGATTGTGTGACTTGTAAAAGAAGATTGTGGTTTTGATTCTTTCGATGCAATCACCTCAACAATTATCTATGCTTGAAGAGATAACCCGATAACCCACATATTTTTATTCGGTATAAATCTTTCAGCTGTTTATGAAAATGCATTTAATGTAAGTCTTATAACAAGTAAGACCTTATTCCTTTGTTGTTATGGTTATATATGGGAATCATACTTAGTGTTATAATAAAGATTTATAAGGGTGGTTTGGTAGCTTACCAATATATATATAGCGGAGCCAGCCCAGGGCTTGGGGGGGCTCCGGCCCCTCCGGCCGTCGGCTCCACCTTTGAGTAGTATGTGTCCGGTAGTTAACCGCCCCCTCGATTTTTGATACATATTGGTGTATTTGTAGTGTCATTACAATATATTAAGATAGTTGTGTTGGTAAGACATCATTTTCAATACAATATATCAAGGGTTCAAACCTCATAAAACTCTTTCTCTTTTTATTTTGATATTATCTTTATCTTTTTAACCATTTTGAATTAATTTTTTTCCTAAATCAATTTTTTAATTTTAAAACTCAAAAAACTCAATTTTTAAATTAAATTTACTTTATAAACATCATAAGAAATTCATCCAAAACGACAAAGTTTTAGGAGGTTGAGGCTAAAAAAAATTTGTCCAACCCTAACGGGATGGATTTCAAAAAAATTCTCTACAAGACTAAAATTAGCCCTATAAAGTGATACTTGTATTAATGCATCATTAAGATATAAGTTAGGCATGTATATTGCAGAAAAAATCTGATTAGCAATCTAATTAACATTATCTTAGACCAATTACTTCTGCTGTACAAAATAGTCTAAGAAAATTCAGTAGAAAACAAATATTGACTCTGGAGTCTATCATGGGAAAACAATTAAAATTAAACTTTTAGAATCCGCCTTTTCCAGCAGCTCTTTTTTTAATAATATAATATGTTTCAATTTTGATAACCTATTATCTTCTAGAAAGAGATCCATTCAAGCTTTTATTAAATTTCAACTTCATTGTTCTTTATATATTGCTAATAATTTTACGGGATAAGATGCAAAAATACCTCTAACATTTACGGTCACGAGTAGTTTTACTTCTAACATCTAAAATGGTGCAATTTTACTTATAACATTGATAAATTTGATCAATTTAAGAAATAATTTAACAAACTTTTCTTTATCGGCCATGAATCTTGTCATCTACACTTTCAATGGACAACATTTTTTTATCATTAATTGTTAACATATCACAAACATATGATTAGATGTGAAAATAGCTCTGGGGGATCTTGTCTGGCATTAAACTCGCCATTCGCATTGGTGTTAAAAGACTTTCGGTGGAGTCTGACAATTTGGAGGCTATCAACAGGATTTCGGATAGACAGGCTGTTTGTCTTAAGAGTCAGAATCTCATTAAAGCCATCTTGAGGCTTCGTCCTGCCTTCGATTCTCTTACCTTCTCCCATATTTATAGGGAGCAAAACCGCGTGGCGGATCGCTTGGCAGCTGCTGGGCATGGGGGGATGTTAGGTGTTTCTACCCTTTCCGTTCCTCCTTCTTTTCTGTTACCTTCTCTTCTTGAGGATAGGATTGGGGTCAGTCTTCCTAGACTGATCCCGGGTTAGGTTTTTGTTTGTTTGTTTTTTTTTCTTCCCTTCTTACCAAAAAAAAAAGATGTGAAAATAGTTTATGAAAAAATTAAAAAATATACTGTATTTTGTACGAGTTGGATAAAAAAAATTCAAATATTTCATCGATTCAAAAATATTAATCTCCAATTATATTATCCAATAATAAAAAATATAATTTTTTTTTAGAAACAATGATTATGCAATTGACGCAGAATAAGGAACAAAATATATATGTTTTATAATGATGTCTGAAATTGATCCAACTTGACAACATTAGGAATAAAATTGCTCTTAGCTGTCAATATTAGGAGTAAAATTGCATCATTCTAGACGTTTGAGGTATTTTTGCATCTTATCCTTATTTTTAAAAACTTGGTATTCAAATCATTTGACTTTTGTGCCCATCAAGTGCTATGTTCATTGGATTTTCATTTAAGAAAATTCCTCTAATTTACTGAAATTAAATAAATTTAATCAAGGTTTACTCTTGCAATTTACAATTTAATTTAAGATGATCTTCTAGACCCTATTGAACTTGAATAAATAATAATTTATTTTTTGGTGACTGTTAGTTAAAATATAAACTGTAATTTGGAGAAATGATTATTATGAAATAAATATTGTTTTCCTTATTCATATAGAAATAGTGCTAATGTTTGACTTGGGTGATTCTATTCTAGAGGCAGCTAGATGATATATTATATAGTCTCCGTTTACATTGAGATTGAATGGAAATTAATATACATAAAACCCCAATCAGTTTTATAATTATGAATCGGATTTGAATGAAATTAATATGGACATTTTTAAAGTATGAAAAAAAAAAGACATTAATTTATAGTCTAAACACAATTCTTTTTGAAAGTCAATATGCATATAGTCTCTAGTTAATGTCATAACTAAAGGGGTTAGTTTACAAATGGCAAAAAGCATATTTAAGCCCCTGAACTTTACCTGTTTTAAGGATCAAGTCCCTGATCAATTATTTTTCCACATTGAACCCCCGATCATTGATTTTGTTATGGATTTGGTCCTTATTTAACTTTTCTGTCGAGTTTGGACTGCATACGTCGTTAGGGCGATTCGACTTATTGACATGGACAAATAAAAAAAAGATTTCTTTGACTAGGAGAGATAAAAATTAAAAATCAAAACGAAATTATAGAAATTAATTTTCAGTATATTCTTCCAAACTCGATTTTCTTCTCTCCCATTTTGTGATTTTCAACATTAGAATTGCCAAATCGATCTTCTCATCTCCTAAACTCGACAAAAAAGTTAAATAAAGGCCAAAACCATAACAAAATCAATGTTCAGGGGCTTGATCCTTAAAACAGATACTGATTGTTTGCACTTCTATGGGTGAGACTGCTAGCCACGGAAATTCTTTCAATTTCCAAAGATGAGGATCGAACCCCTAAACCTTTGGTTAAGGGAGGAGGAGTCTTTACCGCTCCACTACAACCCCATGGTTACTTATGATTTGTTACTAATTAGTAATAAAATGTAGATGACAAGATTCATGACCGAGAAAATAGTTTGATGAATTATTTTTCAAATTGATCAAACTTGATAATATTAAAGGTAAAATTGCTCTCGGCTGCCAACATTAGGGGTAAAATTGCACCATATTGGACGTTAATGGTAAAATTGCTCTCGGCTGTAAACGTTAGGGATATTTTTGTACCTTATTTTTTTTTATCCATGTATAAAAATGTGACTTATCTATTGTCTACTAGAGACTGTTAATGGAATCTAGATTAAAAAAACTACAAGAAAAATTAATTGTAAACTTAAATGATTTTAATGTTAAAATTTAAGTTTTATGGTGTTTTTTTTTTTGAAGAAATAATTTTTATGGCATTTATATTTTTTTTATAGAAAATACTTATATATTGTATTAGACGAACAAGTTCAAGTACAAAGAGACAATAGCGAGGAATAAAATTTTATTCAAATATAGGATAAAGTCTAATACACCACAAAGGGAATAAACAGACCACAAAGAGTAAAAAAGACTATATAAATGGTACAATTAAAATAAAAACATAAAAAATCTCATACTTCTCTTGAATTTAAAACCGTATGACAAACTAATCGTCATCTTTTAATTTCAATACAAAAAGCTATATATAACTTTGTAATTAATTTAGTGTGAGATATTTAGCACACCATTCTCATACAAAGCATTTGAAATGTCAAACAAATACTCATACACCTAACATTAGGTACAAATTATAAATAGTCTTGTACCATATAATAAAGATGTAATTCACATCAGAATGTACTTCTAAAAAGGAATATATTAAACTTAAATCACATAATAAAAAGATATATAGTTTTCTAATTAAGTAATATAGAATATTGAGATGGAATTTGAGTAATCACATATCATTAGAAAATTCTATTTTGCTCATCTGATCTTCCCGGTCTTACAAAGATCGTTAATATTTCATTTTCTTTTGGGTGCATCATTTTTTTTTGGTAAAACCATCCGGTACTCCGAACCACATTGGGCCGACTAATCCGGATTCAGGGCGGGTCCAAGGATTACGGTATTTAAACCCCTCCCAATCGCCGTTGTGGGGGATCGATCCTGAGACCTCCCTACCAAGCGCAGCCCCATGCTACCACTGCGCCAACCAACGATTGGTTTTGGGTGCATCATCTAGGTATTGGATGTGCTTCTGTCTTTAATGTATTTTATTTTAAATAGTTGCAGTGTTTTATTTTGAGAAACTAATACAAACCATTAGGTAGTAAGATTTTTTTTTTTGTTACTATTAGGTAATAAGATAGTAAATAATAATTTAGAATAATTTAGTATAAGCTTAGGATGTCCTGGGAAAGACTCTGCACTCCAAAGGTAGGCGGAGGTCTCAGTTTTCGGAATTTTACTGCCTTTAATTTGGCTATGTTGAGAAAACAAGGGTGGCGGCTCATTACCGAACCCATCAGTCAAATCTACAAAGCTAAATACTATCCGAAAGGGGATTTCTTGAGTGCTTCATTGGGGCACTCGCCTAGATTTATATGGCGAAGTATTTGGAGTTTTCAACTTATTATCAGAGAAGGGGTCAGATGGAAGATTGGAAATGGAAGATCGGTCAATGTTTGGAGCGAGAGATGGCTTCGGGATGAAACAAACGGCTTTGTTGAAACTCCTAAAATAGGGGTCTTTAGCAACTGAAAGTCTGCGATCTACTTATTCCGAATACACTTGAATGGGACTTTGAGCTGTTGGAAGATATCTTCCTTGAGAGGGACATTAGAGAGATCAGTAAGCTACCTGCACAGTTATCAGGAAACAGTGACAAAATCCTATGGCTAGCGCAACCAAATGGCATATATTTAGTAAAAAGCGCCTAAAGAGTGGCGGTGAGTATGGAAGAAAGTGAAAGACACTTTGTGGAAGGCAATTGGAAGCGAATTTGGCAGGCACAAATCCCCCACAAGGTTCGATATCTAAATTGGCAGTTGGCTCGAAACAGTTTACCTGTTCGAGTTAATCTGCAGAACCGCGGTATTCATCTAGAAGTGCGATGTGTGATGTGTAATGGCTGCTGGGAGGATGAATGGCATTGCTTCACGGAATGCGAAATAGCTGTCCGTGTTTGGAGAAAAGCGAATTTGCTTGCTGTAGTGATGGAGCAGGCGCAGATAGCGGATGGTATTGGCGACTGGCTACATAAAACATTGGCGGTTCTGGACGAAGCAGAGGGTAACGTGCTACTCATGTTTAATTGGAGTCTTTGGAAGGCCAGAAATGACCGACTTTGGAACTCAGAAATAACCTCGACAGATGAAATCGTGTTCAGAGCGCAAACTGTACTAGGGGACTGGAATCGTGCGCAACGTTTGAAGAAGGAAATTTATGCAGCGGCAAATTGCAGAAACCACGCCAGCAGGTGCGTACAATGGCATTTACCACTGTCGAATTTCTATTCATGCTGCACCGACACTGCAGTTGCCGATGGAGACGAATTCGCGGGAGCTGGGGTGGTTATTAGAGATAGCCAAGGAATGTTCCGACAGGGGAGATCAGAGAGGTTCCGGAGCTGTGTAACAGTAAAGGAATGTGAGGCAAATGCACTACTTCGAGCTATGGAATGAGTTCGGGTGCAAAATATGGATTGTGTTATCTTCGAATCTGATGCCAAGTTAGTGGTTGAAGCGGTTCAATCACCAGAACAGGACAATTCAGAATTTGGGGATATAATCGGCAAATGCAAGGAGATCTTAAGCAACAATGACTCTTACTCAGTCAAGTGGATCAAGAGACAAGCTAATAGTGTCGCTCATGTGCTAGCTCAAGCAGCACGGTTAAATTCTTGTCCAATATTCTTTAATTCGTTACCGAGTTTTGTTACAACAACTATGTTACATTTTTGCCCAATTCAGGGTTCAGTAATATAATTCTTTGATTGTTTGATTCAAAAAAAAAATTAGAATAATCAATACTATTTTTTTTTTTTTTTTTTTGAGGAATGAACATTAATAAATTAAACATGATTGTGTATAGATAAATATAATGACGGTGTATGGCGGATAAGTAGGCTTAATAATCGTCCACACTAAAACCCTATATTTTGCCAAACAAACAAAGTAGTAAATATTATGGCATTCATACGTCAGCATCTTCTGTGCATTGGTGTTTAATTAAGTAGTGATTATACATTTCTTAACTATGGATTAATGTTAATCTGATGTTTTCGTGGGTAGGTAAGCACTGACTCATGCATTTGTTGTATTTTGTGGAATTTAATTAAGACATTTCATGTTTCAAAACTTAAATTCAAACAGAAACAAACTACTCTTCTTACCATCAATTTCCGTACAATTACTCATTTCTTCTTTAACATGTATACACATTAGTGTGCAACGCATTTGGCATTTTTTAATTATTTCTACAAAAATATAACTCAATTCACATTAATAATTGTAGAAAAAATATTAGTTCAAACAAATAAACTAACCACGACTAACAATAATAATATAAATTATTATTAAGTTGAAATTATGGTAACAAAATGAAATTACAGAAATCTTACGAATTGAAAATCGGACACAGCAATCTAAATCATGTATTAATAGTTTTCTTAAAATAGATTTAATCGTTATTGGCTATCGTCTTATAGGATACAACATATTCGTATAACAATTATCATCAGAATAGGAAACAAAAATAAAAACATCTTTTTGAATTGTTACATACATAAGTATGAATAAAAATTATTTAATTGTATTTTTTATTCGAGAAAAACAATTCCATTTAAACTGTTAGGAGATAAAAAAGTAGCTGAGAATTTTTACTGTATGCCAGGCATACCATGTCAAAATTCTGACGTAGTATGTCTGGCCAATAGAAATAAGCCACGTATTAAAAACTTAGTGTTCTGTTAATCTAATTTAAAATAATACAGCTGTTATTGCCTCCTAAGGATGAGAAGTCTGTCAAAACCCATCTTTCTCTTTCTCCCTCCCGCAAACTATCGCCGCCGCCAACCACATGATTTTTCCGATGATGGCCAAATTGATACAGAACTTGCATAAAGTTTGAAAGTATGAAATTCTAGCAGTTCTCTATAAATCTGATTTTCTTTTTTTTCTTCTAAATGGAAAGAAAGCATTTATGTGGGTACGAGAAATCCATATTTCTTCTCTGCCATGGGGTTCGGTTATTTCTTCCGCTTTACCTCTCCAGATCTATCTTCTCCTCTCATCAATCCCTATTTCTGCTCAGCCATGGCTGATTTGAACACACAAGGATTACAACTTAAGATGAAATAATATATATAGAGAGAATCAGTTAATCATCTTAAGGATTTGCTAAACAATTCAATTAGGGAAAGAGATTATGCAATTAAAAATCCCATGGATTCTCCCAGTAAAGCTTGCTGAAATTTTGAACATTGAAGATGTATAACAATGAAGTCCCTTTTCTCATATAAAATATGGAATTAAAAAAATTTGTTCTTCTGGGAGTTAGATTAATTAACTATTACAGTTTGAAGGTTATATTAATTAATTTTTGATGCAATTGTTTTTGTGATGGAGATGTTCAAACATTGAGTTTCTGCAACATGTGTTTTGGCAAAGAAGAAGATAGATAAATGTTTATTAAAATTCCGTAAAAAGAAAAGATTTAATAGAACCTTTGTTAGGTTTTTTGGGATGTGGCTTATTTCTATTGGCCAGGCATACCACGTCAGAAGTTTGACATGGTATGCCTGGCATACAGTAAAAATTCTCAAAGTGAGTAGCTTGAATCATTGCAACCTTTTATATATATATATATATATGAAAATAAACTAGTTAGTGGATCGGTTTTCACAATTTTTTTAGCAGAGTTAAGGGGTGTTTGGTAGTCATTTTCATACTCGTGTTTGCCTTTTCACTTCAAAAATAAGAGTTTTAGGTGTTTGATTAGTGATCTATTGTTTGTCTTTTACTTCTGAAAAGTAGCCTTTTACAAAAACAGAGAATCTCTGCTTTTTGAAAAAACAGATTTTTCCAACAACAAACAGCAAACAGCAAACCGTAACAGCAAACAACAAAAAACAACATCAAATAGTAGGTAAAATAAACGGACCATCAATCTGGTTGTTTCGTTTTATTCATCTTGCCTTATTTTTAATAAAGTTCCCTCAACTTTTATAGTTGTTTTATTTTGTTTCGTTCTATGTTTCTGATACACACAGTTAAAGTTCTATGCTTATAAATTTGTTGTATTTCGAAAAACGATAACTAATAATAGCTAAATTTGTCTAAAAGAAACCGGTTAATATATAACTTAGATTACTCCGTTCAATTTTCAATTTGTTAGGTTTTCTATAATTTTGTTACGGTAATTTCAGTTTAATAATTATTTTATACTACTATTATTATTATTATTATTCCTTATCTTTTTGGACTAATATTTGTTCTCTAATTAATTACAGTTTCCTGATAAATATTATTGGTCAATCATAATTAAAATCTTAAACTTATACTATTAAAAAAATTGAAGTTTATTAAAATCATTTTAAAGTTAAATTGAATAAATAAATTTATTTAATAACTCTCTGTGCAGATTAAACCCGAAATTTCTCAACCATATTAATGACATCAATTTGTTATACGGTTGGTCTTGACCGCGCCACCATATATATATATATATAGTTCACTTTTCTTTCTAATATATATATAGTCCACCTCTTAAAAAAAATTAGGAATTATTATTTTTTTATAGAAAATTAGGAATTACTAATTAATGAATTTCTTATATAGATTTTTCCAAATTCATTGTATTATAAATTAGAATTCATGTATAGCAGATGATTTTTGCCTTAATTTCTAGATGATAAAATTTGTCATTAATGAAAAGTATATTGTTGTTGGACCACATAAATTGCAGTCAATTTTATCTAGAATGGGATTGGTCTAATATTTTGACATTTTTGTAATTTAGTTACATCATGAATATTTTCAACATCCGTATCCATTTTATTTCCGTAATTTTATCTGTACGATTCCAGAGTTTCACAGAAACTTAATTCCCACTTTGTTGAAATCAACTATAGACTATACAGAAAAAATGTGAGAATTTGTCCCATCCTAGCTCAATAAATAATACTACTATAAATTAAAATTCATGCATAAACATGCTTGCCTTTTTTTTTTAGAAAATCTTAAAATTAACAATAATTATAAAGTCTTCAATTTCTTATATTAAATAAATAATTTTATACAATTATATAAGTATAGTTGTATTTGTATCTAATTAGAAATGATATAAATATTTGATAAATGATATAAATATAAAAGTATTATACAACAAATAATTATATTTAGTCAATAATTTTTATTTTATGGTTACTTGTGTTAAGATAATATATATATATATATATATATATATATATATTTATTGCTAATTCAATGATTGAAAATAAAAATAAAAATGACAACATGTTATACAAGCTAAAAAGAGGGTTGCTGGTGATTTAGACAGAAAGTTAACTAATTAATTAAGTTTGCTTCTTTACTGATGATAGTCCTCAACAAAGTCAATGCCACTAAATATATCTTTATCCCCCAAGTTATTTGGCAACTTGTCATTAGGAATTAATATAATCTCTTATTTAACTTCAAAATTTTGCCCCTTCTTTTCTTCGATGTTGACTATAGTAGTGAACAACATATATCAATTATCAAAAAAAATAAAAAAAATTATTAAACTAGTTCATATTATTGTAAGAAAATTTTTAAACCGCTGAAATACATATTTCGCGTGCAACTTATTTTTTCTTTTAACCGAATGATTCATGGATTACATTTTACTCAATAACTGAATATTTTATGTAAATTGAAAGAGCTATGTGGATACTTTAAATTAAGGAGGTCTATTAATTTTTTTGGACAAATTAAAAAATATAAGGTCTAATTATTGGAATTTTTTTGTCCAACTCGTGCAAAAGATAATATATTTTTTATTTTCTTAAAAAAGAATTTCACATCTAATCATATGTTTGTGATCTGTTACTAACGATGATAAGATCGTGCACATGGGAAGTGTAGATGACAATATTCATGAATAAGAAGACAGTTTGATAAATTATTTCTAAAATTGACCAAACTTGTCAATGTTATGGGTAAAATTGCTTTTGGCTGCCAAATTTAGGGGTATAATTGCACCATTTTAGACGTTAAGGGTAAAATTGCTCATAGCTATAAATGTTGGGGTATTTTTGCATCTTATCCTCTTATAAAAAAAATGTGTTACACAAATTAATAAAAATAATCTATATAAAAAATAAAAAATTTATTGAATGCAAAAAAACCTTGTTTTTCGGTAATTACATTGTAGAAATATAAGTAATGTTAAAGTAAGGATAATTCTGTCAATAACAACTAACTACAAACAGCTGTTTATAAAAAGCTGCAAATAGGAGCTGTTCGTGAAACGCTCCAAAACGCTGCAGTTTTCAGAGAAAATGGTAAACGCTTCGGTTAGATAAACCTAACCAAACGCTATATTTTCTGCGGTTTGGAGTGAAACGCTAAACGCTCCTCCGAAAAGTTGAAACAAACACCCTCTATATGTATGTTGTAAGTGAAATTTTAAATTTATAATTCATTTATGAAGTAGGTATTGATGATTAGATTAAAAGAAAAATAATATATGAGAAGGTGTGATGATGTAGCAGCAAGCAAGCAAAGTCTTATAGGATATATCAGTGAAATTTACATATGATATAACCAAACAATTAATGGAGTAGTGAGAAATGTAAAGTGGATAATTAAGACTATATATATTTTATTATTATTTAATAAACATAACTAAAATAAATAAAAAAAGGAGTCTTAATTCATTAGTTTTTGTAGATACCAACTTTGTTTTTGGTGAGCTATTATATATATTGAACTGCACGGCATTGCAATTTCGAAATTTCACTCTTACTTTACATCTAGAACAATCATACGTGTATATTACCTTTTTTTTTTTTAAGTAATTCTTTTATCCCATTTGAAAAGGTTTATGAATATAAATTTGTGATTTCCACGGTGATTTCTGTTAGATTCGAAGTAACACTCGAATTTGCTGAAAAAAAGAATCAATATTATTCAAAAATAAAGAGGCTATAAATAGTCTTACAGTAAAACAGAAAACCACGCTTAACAGGCTATAAGATCGTGGAGTAAAAAACAGAATAGAGATAAACTCTGTTATTTCCAAATAATAGGTCTCTCTAGGAATCTCTTTAATAAATAGAAGACTTATTCAAAACAAATAAATAACTAACAATCCCTCCCTTAAGCTAATACATCTATACTTAGTTTATCTCATTGATATCCACAACTCCAAGCATACCACGAAGCTTCTCAAACTGCTCCAACTTCAAAGGCTTCATCATAATATCTGCAACTTGGTTCTCAGAAGCACAGTGACTCAGCTTAACATATCCATCATTCACCAAATCTCTAAGAAATTGAAATTTCACATCAATGTGTTTGCTTTTTCCATGAAATACTGGGTTTTCGGACAACTGTATAGTAGAACTGTTATCACATAGGATTATAGTCTCTGCCTTCTCTTTAACCCCGAGCTTTTGTAATATTCTTCTGAGCCAGATACATTGACACATACATAAGGCTGCTGCCACGTATTCTGCTTTCGTCGTTGATAGAGCGACTACAAGCTGTTTCTTTGAAGCCCAAGAGATTACACCTGATCCCAACTTGAAAACATACCTGGAAGTGCTTCTCCGAACATCTAGGTCATCGACATAATCACTATCAGTGAAAGCCATGAGCTTCAAGCTGCTTTCTCCTTTCTTGTAGAAAATTCCTAAATTAACTGTCCCTTTTAAGTACCTCAGAATTCTCTTTGCTGCCAACCAATGTGATATAGTGGGATTTGATATAAATCTGCTAATTAAGCTGACTCCAAACATTAAGTCCGATCTAGACACAGTCAGATACATAAGACTTCCAACCATTTGTTTGAATCGAGTTGCATCAACTTTAGCACCACCTTCATCTTTGTGCAGCTTCGTTCCCGGCACCATTGGATTTTTTACAGCATTACTTTCTTCCATGCCAAATCTTGCTAGAACTTCTCTTGCATATCTTCTTTGACAGACAAAGATTCCTCTTGAACCCTGTTTCACTTCTACTCCAAGGAAATGCTTCATCTTTCCCAAGTCAGACATATCAAACTCCAACATCATAAATTTTTGAAATCATCACACATATTTTTATCATTCCCAGTAAATATTAAATCATCAACATAAAGACCGACGATTAAGATTTTACCTCCTTCGGATTTTGTGAACAAGTATGTTCGTTGGGAGATCTTTCGAATTTTTCCCGTGTGAAATAGGCTTCAATTCTGCTATACCAAGCTCGAGGCGCTTGCTTAAGGCCATACAACGCCTTTTTCAGCCTATAAACCTTATGTTCTTCTCCTTTCTTTATAAACCCCTCAGGTTGTTGCACAAACACTTCCTCCTTAAGCTCCCCATGAAGAAACACACTTTTTACGGGTAAATTTCATCAATGGTGTACAACCTTTGCTCCATTTCACAGTTTGGTGTACAACCTTCAATTTGTCTCACTAATATGTACGAACTTATAGGTGACCTCCCACTATGGTGTACAATAGGTAAAAATGACCGGTCAACCCGAAGTCAACGCGCCACATCATCATTTTTCATCCAATTCATTAGTAAAAGTGGGACCCACAAATTATAAAAAATTAATTTTATTCATTTCTCTCTTTTACCCTTATCCCTTCACCTCTCCATCTTCTTCCCCTTATTTCTCTCTCTCTCTTTGATTTCTTTCTCTCCCTCTAACTAAACTCTCCCTTTATTTTTGTAAGGAAACCATTGATTTTTTTTTAAGAAAATGATACGATATCAAATTATTTTTCGATTGAGAAAAGAAAAAAAATGGAAGGATGTAATTATTAAAAAAACCATCTAGATATAATAGAATAAAAGTCATTCTGAACATGTCCCTTTTCTCCATTCATAACCACAAACAAATCCTTTTCTTGAGTTTATCTCCTTGAGAAAGAAACATGATGGCTTTGGTTTCTGAAGAAAATGTGAACGTAGCTAATTTAGTTTCGAGGACTGGCAGGCATTTGCAACATTACACTAAATCTTGGCGTCTGCAAGTTGTTGGGGTCGTTAATTTCTTTAATTATGAATTAGCTAATTAATCTTTATATTATTGGTTTGCTAATATATGTGGTTGTTTATGGAAGGAGGTTGGGAATTAGATGAATCCATTAAAGAGGCTGCTTCAAGAGAGACTTTAGAGGAAGCTGGAGTTGGAGGGAGCTTCAGGTACTTAATTAATTATGATTTCTTAATTAATTATTAATAGGTTACTAATTATGTGATTTGTTAATTATGGTAAATTCGGGAAGAATTAGGTAAATGGAGTTGTGAAGGTATTATGAAGCTTATATGTTCCCTCTGCTTGTTGAGAAGGAATTCGAGTTGTGGCTTGAGAAAGATGTTCGTGAAAGAGTATGGATGAGGGTAGGATTGCTGCCAACATTGCTAGATGAATGAAGCTTTAGATAGATTAGTTAATAGGCTCACTTTCCACCAACAACGAAGAGAGAAAGAAATTTGGAGAGAGGTTAGAGAGAGAAAGAAATTTGAAGAGAGAGAAATAAATAGAGGGAAGAAGATGAAGGGATAGGGGTAAAAGAGAGAAAGAGATAAAATAAATTTTGATAATTCGTGGGTTCCATTTTTATTAATGAATTCAATAAAAAAATGCTGATGTGGCGCGTTGACTTCAGGTTGACCGGTCATTTTTACCTGCTGTACACTATAGTGATAGGTCACCTATAAGTTCGTACATATTAGTGAGACAAATTAAAGGTTGTACATCAAAGTGTGAAATGGAGCAAAGGTTATACACCATTGATGAAATTTACCCCACTTTTTACATCAAGTTGAAAGACTTCCCAACTAAATTGGGAAGCTATAACAAGAATTATGCGGATCGTATCGAGTCTTGCTACAGGAGCAAATACTTCAGTATAATCTATCCCATAATATTGTGCATATCCTTTCGCCACCAACCTCGCCTTGAACTTTTCAATCTTACCATCTTCGTTGAGTTTTGTCTTGAAAACCCACTTGACTCCAATAAGTTTGATTCCTTTAGGAGCCACAGTAACTTCCCAAGTTTGATTCCGCTCAATAGCTTCAATTTCTGACAACATAGCTTCTCTCCATTTTTTGTTTTTTACTGCTTCTTCAAATGAGGTTGGATGATTCTCAGTTACCATCATCAAGGAATTTAAATTTTCCTCATAAAAAAAACCTTATTCGATCACATAATCTTCCATCCATCCGGGTCTTCTTTTGCCTCGTACACCCCTCCCTTCAACTGGTTCATCATGATTTGGCTCATTTGGAGGTGAATCTGTCAGACTACTCGATTTACTAGAACTACAAATCGAGTTATGTGGACTGCTGGAATTTTCAAAACAGCTGTTGGAATTATTTGAGCTTATTCCATCATATTCTTCCTCATTTTGATTATCTAGGATGCTGCCTTCATCCTCATCTTCCCATTCTAGTATATCTCGCCTTATTTCTTCATTAGATCTTCCCCAATCCCAGCTTTTTTCTTCTTCAAAAACAACATCCTTGCTGGCAATAATTTTATTTGATATTGGATCATAAAGCCTCAACGCATTTGATTCATCAATGACGCCTAGAAAAACACATTTCCTGCTTTTATCATCCAATTTGCTCCTTTTCTGATCAGGTATATGCACATGCGCCATACATCCGAAGATTCGAAAGTATTCTACCACAGGTTTCTCACTACTCCATGTTGAAACACCTTTCCACAAGATTTTGATTTGACAAAATCATCCATGATTCAGAGACAATTAAATTTAAGTGCTTTATTTTAATTGTACTAATCCGTTTGTTCAATGTTGAGTATGAATATAAATAAAGATAAATATAAAAAGTAAGACAGGTAGAAGTCAGCATGAAGTGAACAAAACAAACCAACTAGAATGAAGGTCAACATAAAAGCCTAAAGTATCAAGCTGAGTGGAATCAACCTTAGCATCAAGAGACTAAGACATAAAAGTCCAACAAAGAGAAGCGAAATGCAACTCAGCATAAGAAACAGCAAACAACAACTGTCTTACGAAGCTGAGCTGACTAAAAGCATACTTAGCCCAGGAATTGCCAAAGACAATGATTTACGTGATAGAAGCTGAGTGATTCTTCAGGACAGCATGAAAAAGTCGTTTACTAAAAGACAATGATTACCGCCCCTTTGTACCAATAATTGAATCCTTAGAAATACGCAGAAGACACATTCCGAGATGTATGGGTCAATGGATTATTGGTAAAGGACAACTGGCACAAAAAGACAAGCCAGACACAAGAAGACAAGCCTGACGTCTGAATGAATGCAGAGGAAGGGAATGGCCGGAACAGTCTGAAGCTGACCAGAATCTGTCCCCTAAAAGAGCCGTTTTAACATCAACGGTTAAATCATTTCAAAATGATCCATCACAGATTTTCCTATATAAGGACAATCAAACTTCTTGGATCATTGCCGAACTACATAAAGAAAAATACAAGAGAGAAAAGAGAAAAGATAAAAAAAAAGCACTTAGATACAAAAAGATATCTTACACCCATCTTCTATTCCTTGTGTAAATGCTAGAGTGATTACTTGTAATCTTCTAAAGTGTTCTTTATTTGAAAAGGAACAAGCGTTTATCAATTGTAAAATTGAGAGTGTTGTGCTACGTGTTTGGTTGTAAACATTCAGTGGTAGAGAAATCTAGGTGCTGGGTTGTAGCACTTAGTAGGAGTTGAGTAGACGAATAGAGGAAGGTACTCTTGCATATTCAACTGCCTTGTAATTGGTTTGTGCTCTACCTTTAAAGAGCTCAGTATTGGATTCTAAAAGCCCGGAAGACTCTGGGGGCTGGACGTGGGTGGAGAGGCCGAACCAGGATAAGTGATACTGAGTAATCTCTAAACTATCTCTCAATATATATATGTGCATGTGTTGTGTGTGAAGTTTACTCAGCATATAAAATTGTTTAAAGTTGACTCTGAGTAATTTCAAGTGCTGAGTTAGAAGCTGACCTCCAAGAGTGTCAATATCTAACTTATAAATAAAACAGCCTTAGTCAATATCCGGCCAAAGCTGTCTTATAGCATATCTGGCCAAGCTGACCAAAAGCTGAGTTGACAAACTCGCAAAAATAACTAAGTTAGCATACAATTAAACGAAAAAAGTTATATTAGTTCCTCACCCCCCCCTTGGAACTAATCACACGGGACCAACAAGTGGTATCAGAGCTAAAGCTCACTACTCAAAGATATAACTATCTTGAGCGGATCCCCATAAATGGCTGAGAACAGCACTCATTTCCTTCCAGGGAACCAAACAACACAGATACTCTCTGAGGGATTATCAATCACTAGACCTCCCCTATTCTTTGGATCTAATTATACATTTTGGAAGAATAGGATGAAAAACTTTATTCAAGCAACAAACATGAGTGCATGGCTTACAATTGTTCAAGGTCCACATGTGCCATACAAAACTGTTAACAATGAGAAAATTGTTAAGAGCGAAGCTGAGTGGACAGAGGATGACCTCAGAAAATTACAAAATAATGCTTCGGCTATAAATATGCTTCACTGTGCTTTAGATGTTGCAGAATACAATAAGATTTCAGGTTGTGAGTCAGCACAGGAGATTTGGAAAAAGCTTGAAGTGACCTATGAAGGCACCAGTAAGGTTAAGGAGTCCAAAGTCAATCAGCATATGAGACTCTACGAGCTGTTCGAGATGAACGAGAACGAAGACATCTCTGAGATGAACTCAAGGTTCACAAATATTATAAATGAGCTTAAAAGGCTTGGAAAGAACTTCACTGAAGAAGAACAAGTGAAGAAGATCTTGAGAAGTTTACCTAAGAGTTGGCAAGCAAAGAAAACAGCTGTAGAAGAAGCTCAGGACTTGACTACTTACAAATATGATGAGCTAATCGGATCCCTGCTGACCCACGAGATCTCTATGAAAAATTTTGAGGCAAAAGAAAAATCTGAAGATAAGAAACAGAAATCTCTAGTGATGAAAGCTGACTCCACAGAAGCTGAGTCAACTGATTATGAGGAAATAGCCATGTTCACTAGAAAGATGAAGAAGCTGTTCAGAAGAAATGACAGGAACAGCAAAAGGCCATACAAAAGAGGTGACAGGTATAAAGCTGAGCCAAGTGACAACAGATATAAGAAAGATAGCTCCAAGTCTGTCACTTGCTTCGAGTGTCACCAAACTAGGCATATCAAGTCAAGCTGTCCTAATTTAAAAAAAGAAAAGAAAGGAAGCAAAAAGGCAATGGTGGCAACATGGAGTGATAGTGATGAGTCAACCTCGTCAGAGGCTGAGCAAAATGAAACTGCCAATATATGTTTCATGGCAGATGATGGAGCTAACCAATCTCAATCTAAGCAAGCTGACCTCTCTGATGAAACTGACCAGGAAGAACACAACAATGAGGTAACATCCCTATTTTTGCTTAGAAACGAAGTGGTAAATGCCTTGAGTGATTTATATACACTAACTAAAAAGTGCAACAAGAAAATCAAATCACTCAGCAGGCGGTGTGACGAGATTGAAGAGGTCAAGCTGAGTGACCTCCGATATCTTCTCCAAGACAACTCAGATTTACATACCAACATGCAAATAATGCATAAGCTTGTCACGGAGGTTCAATCTGAGTCAAAGAAACTCAGAAAGGATGTCACAATCTTACAGAGTCAAATAAAAGACTCAAAAAGAGATAAACCCCATGCTGAGTACGCAAGTACTAGTCAGCATAAGTAGTTCACTCAATGTGAATGTTGTGGAAAAAGGGGGCACACAAAAGAAGTGTGTTGGCATAACAAGCGAGTTGTCCAATGTGACTTCTGCGGAAGAAAAGGACATTCCACAAAGGTATGCTGGCATGCCCAGCACAACAATGCTGACCGCACTCAGTACAACCCCCAAAGGGTAATATTTTGTGACTTTTGTGGTAAGCCAGGCCACACTATAAAAGTATGTCGTCACAAATTAAAGTTTGATTTTGCACCTGTTTACACTAACAAGAAAGGACCCAAAAAGAATTGGGTACCTAAAAATGAATAGTTTAAAATGCAGGTTAGCTTGACATGCGTAGAGAAGTCAAAGTTGTGGTATATAGACAGCGCATGCTCAAGGCACATGACAGGTGATGAAACACAATTCATCACACTAGAGCTTAAACGAGGTGGAAGTGTAAGCTTCGGAGATAATAAGAAGGGTAAGATAGTCGGCTCAGGTACTATCGGAGGTAACCCAACTATTGAGTCAGTCTCCCTAGTTAAAGGTCTCAAATACAATCTGCTAAGTGTAGCTCAGCTTTGCAAGAGCGGCAGAAAAGTCGTATTCGATGATACTAAGTGTCAAATACTCGAGGGGAACACAAATGAATTGATTTTAACTACCCCTCGCGTAGATAATGTATACATGCTAAATTTAGAAAAACAGTTTTCCAAAGACATATGCTTAGTGTCTAAAGAGGATAACTCCTGGCTATGGCATAGAAGACTTGGGCATGTCAGCATGGATCTTCTTGCCAAATTAGCTAGAAAGCAATTAGTTGAGGGATTACCCAAATTGAAATTTGAGAAAGATCAATTATGTAAAGCTTGTCAGCAAGGGAAACAAACCAAAAAGTCATTTCAAAGTAAAAATATTGTCTCAACCAAGAGACCATTGGAATTACTACACTTGGATATTTTCGGACCTATCCAGCCACTCAGCTTGGGAGGTAAGAAATTTTCCTTGGTCATTGTAGATGATTTCTCTCGGTACACTTGGATCATCTTGCTAAGTAGCCAGGATGAAACTTTTGAGACGTTTACTACACTCATTAGAAAGCTTGAAATTGACAAAGACCTAAAAGTAGCTCATATTAGAAGCGACAACGGTGGAGAATTCAAAAACCAACAGTTTGATGAATTCTGTGAAACCAGTGGTATTGACCACAATTTCTCTGCTCCTAGAACACCTCAACAGAATGTGGTTGTTGAAAGGAAGAACAGAACAATTTTCGAAATCGCTAGAACCATGCTAAGTGAAAATAGGCTTCCAAAGTACTTCTGGGGTGAAGTTGTCCACACAACATGCTATATACTGAATAGGGCTCTAGTAAGACCTATACTTAAGAAAACCACATATGAACTTTGGAAAGGACGAAAGCCCAATATTGGTTACTTTCGTGCCTTTGGGTGTAAATGTTTCATACTCAATACAAAGGGCAATCTTGCAAAATTTGATGCTAAAGCTGACGAAGCAATCTTCTTAGGGTACTCAACTAACAGTAAAGCATATAGAGTCTATAATAAACGAACTCAGGTTGTAGAAGAGTCTGTTCATGTTGAGTTCGATGAAGCTGACCCTGCAGGAAGGTCAACTCAGCTCACTGAAGATGAACCAAGCTCAGCTTCCGCTGATCAAAGTGGAGCCTCTGAATCATCAATACAAGGGCTGACCAAAGGTAAGCAAGAAGTTGAAATAACATTTACTGACCAATCTATTCCTGTAGAGATTGTAGAAACACCTATTCCAAACGACTCAACATTGCCTAAAGAAATAAAAATCCCAAGAGGAGATTCAGAAAAGTCCATTCTTGATGCTGCTGACAACAAGCTGATGACCAGAGATCAGCTCAGGAAATACCTCAACAATGTTGCATTCGTCTCAATACATGAACCAAAGAACTTTGCTGATGCTGAGCATGATGAATATTGGATCAATGCCATGCAAGAAGAGCTTGACCAATTCACCAGAAATGAGGTATGGGATTTAGTACCTAAACTAAGGAATCAAAAGCCTATAGGAACTAAGTGGGTTTTTAGAAATAAACTAGATGAGCATGGGAATGTAATAAGAAACAAAGCTCGACTTGTAGCCCAAGGGTATAGTTAGCAAGAGGGTATTGACTATGGGGAAACATTTGCACATGTTGCTAGGTTAGAAGCAATACGTATATTATGTGCCTATGCTAGTTTCATGAACTTCAAGTTATACCAAATGGATGTCAAAAGTGCATTTCTTAATGGTTTCATAAACGAAGAGGTATATGTTAATCAACCTCCTGGGTTTGAAGATCCAAAATTTCCAAACCACGTTTATAAACTTAAAAAGGCCCTGTACGGCCTAAAACAAGCTCCAAGAGCTTGGTATGAGAGGTTGACCAACTTCCTGCTAACCAGGAACTACGTCAGGGGAAAAGCTGACACAACCTTGTTCATTAAGAGAAAGGGAAAACATACCCTACTTGCACAAATATATGTAGATGATATAATATTTGGTGCTACTGATGAATCTTTGTGCAAAGAATTTAGCAAACAGATGCAAACTAAGTTCGAGATGTCCATGATGGGGGAACTCAACTTCTTCCTTGGACTCCAAATCAAGCAAGGTAAGAATGACATCTTCATAAGCCAGTCCAAGTACACCAAGGAAATGTTAAAGAAATTCAATATGATGGACTGCAAACCAATATCAACCCCTATGGGTACTGATACTGTCCTATGCAAAGATGAGAAAAGTAAGTCAATAGACATTAAACTCTATCGAGGTATGATAGGTTCGTTACTTTATCTCACAGCTAGTAGACCGGATATACAGTACTCAATATGTTATTATGCGAGATATCAAGCTGACCCCAGAGAATCTCATCTAACGGCTGTAAAAAGAATTTTTTGATATTTGCAGAGTTCAGTTGATGCAGGTCTATGGTATCCAACTTCAAATGACTTCACACTCATTGGATATACTGACGCTGACTATGGATGAGATAAGCTAGAATGTAAGAGCACTTCAGGAGGATGTCATTTCCTTGGAAGCTGTCTAGTATCTTGGTTCAGCAAGAAGCAATCATCTGTGGCCCTGTCTACAACTGAAGCTGGGTACATGGCTGCTGGAAGCTGTGTTGCTCAAGTCCTATGGATAAAGCAACAGCTTGAGGATTATGGAGTAAAAACTGATACAATAGAGATCAAATGTGACAACAAGAGTGCCATTGATCTGTCCAAAAATCCAATCCAACATAGCAGGATGAAGCATGTCAGCATAAGACATCACTTCATCAGAGATCACGTACTAAAAGATGAGATCAAGCTGACCTACGTACCAACAAATGAACAGCTTGCAGATATTTTCACCAAGCCCTTGGGACGTGAACAATTCAACATACTAAAGGAAGCTATCGGTATGTCTAATCCCCTTCAATAGTTCTCTAGTAAATATTGAGTGATTGCCATATTGAGTAAAAATGAGAACGTTGTGCAAATGCAATGTTGAGTAAAATAAAACTCTACTGAGCTCAAAAATGTAGAAAAATCACCTCATACTGAGTTGACATACATGTTGTGTGATTATCCTGAGTAGGTACATATACTGAGCAAACATCATATACTAAGTTAGGAATTCACCTCGATAAGAACTAGGTTCTCAGTATCACAAACGGTTCACTTTCTAGGAAAAATGCGCTAAAACCCACTTGCACCATTAAATGCTAACACGTGTAATAAAAAGCACCTAGGAGAGGCAAACAATTATGAGACAACCCATGCACCGGAAATGTCATAAATGACAGAATCTCTGTCGGTTGAACGCCCCAAGGAAAAACGGCTAGTTCAATTAATAGGACCGTTTTAGGTATATATAATCTCTTCACACGTAATTCCTTTGGTATTCAGAATCTCTCTCTCTCAAATCTTACACAAAAATCTCTGAAAATGACCAACACTCAGAAAATCTCCGGTGAAAATTCTGGAAAATTGATCACTGATGAAAGCCCCAAATCTACTCCTTAGTCTAATCTAACTCCGAGCAAACGCCGACAAACGGACCCGGCAAGTTCCTCAAAACAGAAGAAACCCAAGGCTAGAACCATGGTAAAGGTTCACACGAAAGTCCACAACCTGTTGGAAATAGGGCTAAGGTATAGCAGCGGAAATATAAAAATTTTAGCCTACTTCCTTTTAACCATAGGATCCGTTAATCGTTATTTCATATAAAGAGGGATAAGAAGATATACCTTTCGATGATCAATCTACCGTTGCAAACGAAGTGCCCACAACTTCAAAGGAGATGTAAACTGTTTACCAATCTGCCCCTATTCTAAATAGACCTTCCAGACCTCCGAACGACGATCCCTTCGGTAGAAACGTGGAAGAATGTGTCTAGAAGCTACTGTCCAAAAATCGCGACGATCCGACGGTTCAATCTCCGGGAATCCTCGAAATAGTGAACTGACCTGATGTAGGCGAAGAAAAACGAATTTCTCCCTTTTGATTGTTTTTCTTCTTTCGTGAACACGGTGAGATTAAGTTAGAATCAACCCTTATGAGATGTAATCAAAATAGATTACCTCTAATTAACCAACACAAGATCAAGGAGAAAGAGGGATGAATTAGATTAATCAATCGATGGAATGCCGAATGAATTCTTGTCCACGAACTTGGGGATGGAATTCACTTTCTCTCTCTAGCTAGTAGATTTCAAAAATCACAAGGGGTGGGGCTAGAGTGTGTGTCGAAATTCACTAGGTAAGGGGTATATATATTATCTTATCTCTAAACCCTAGTTAGATAGGATTAGGTTACTTAATAGCAATCCAATTCGGAATAGGATTTCTAATTAGTATCTTACTATATATCTAATATAATTAGGATAATAATAAGTAACCTAGTTAGATAATAATAGGAGGACATTAATCCAATTAATAACTCCTAACTTGATTATCTCTTAATTAATTTAATTTCACAATCCTAATCCAATTAGGAAGAGTGGAATAAATTAATTCCCTTCCTTTAATACATATAATTTCGACCCCCCTTATCCATGGGCCTTACTAGGCTCAACTGGGCTTCCATCTATTAATCAGATCCATCTCTCTTTTGTTTCCAAGTCTTATGTGTGATCCATTAGGTCCTTACTACTTCTGGCCGTATGCAACTATTAAATTAATTTCTCCAAGAATTATATTTAATCCTTGCATAACGGAATGATGAACAGAGCATGTTATCGGCATGTCCGTAATCATTCCCCCAGAGTCCGTTAAGAAGACAGGTTGATTCTGCCATTAACCCTTCCGTATTAGTTACAGTATAATTCGATCCTTTATCAACTACATCCTTGAACTGAATCTTATGACTATGGATGATGTCAAGTCATATATAGCGAGACGTTCGTTTTACTTGTACAGGCCGAGTCAACTCAAATAGATAGGTTAAGTGAAATCTGTATTTCTACTCTTAAGCTATCACCTTGCAAGGATTTAGAGTCGAGTCTTCCACAAGCGATCCTTGGACGTATCTCCCATTCGTCGGGAGTGATAAATGCTCAATCCAATGTATAACTACCCTGACATTACCTCATGTGACACCCAACCTTTGCAGTTCACACCCCAGAGCCATCTCTGTTAAGGATCGTGGGACCACGCGATCAAAGTCTCACATTCAGTAATTCAGGATGACCAATTAACATTCCTTTGAGTCTGAGGATTATTTATACCTATTAATACCAATGAGATGAATAGGTGACAAGGACGAATCTACCCATCCTGTTATCTCAAATCGGATCCCCAATCCTAATGAACGACGTTTCATCGGATCTATGTAACTGTCCAGATATCTATATATGTGAAGCTTGTGAGATCAGCTTTCTATCGGACAGAAGACATTGTTACATACAAGTCTCAACAGTGATATGTCAATCCTAAACATCTCACTTGACTTGGGGTGGTTTTAAGTTTATTAGTTTATTATAAAGTCTTGTCTCACTTCATGCTTGTATGAACACTTTATAATCACTTTAAACAAACTTACGGATTTCCTTTTATTAGACTTTATTTAGTGCCGTAAAAGGGTTTGCCTTTATATAGTTATCAAACATATATCTTATTAAAACAAATGATATAAAGAACAATTCATTTACAATAAGTTTGCATCCTACAACCATTGTCTTTAGGACACTAAACCCCAACATACTCCCACTTGGACTAAAGCCAATTGTTTCTAAAACTTATCCCAGTAGAAGTCAAATGATGATCATGTACTTTCTGGGCTAACGGCTTTGTCAACGAATCTGCAACGTTGTCCTCGGTAGGTACTCTTTCTATTCTCACATCTCCTCTAGCCACAATCTCTCTGATGATGTGGTATCGCTTTAGGTAGTGTTTGGATGCATTATGAGACCGTGGTTCCTTTGCTTGCGCAATGGCTCCATTGTTATCACAGTACAGAGTAATGGGATTGACAATGTCAGGCACCACTTCTAGTTCTGTAATGAACTTTCTAATCCAAACCGCTTCCTTTGCCGCTTCCGCAGCAGCGATGTACTCTGACTCGGTCGTAGAGAAAGCCACGCTTCCCTGCTTGGAACTCTTCCAACTGACCGCGCCCCCATTCAAGATAAACAGGTATCCTGATTGGGATTTAAAATCATTCTCATCTGTGAGATGACTAGCGTCTGAAAATCCTTCAATTTTCAGATCTCCTTCTCCGTACACTAGGAACATATCTTTAGTCCTTCTCAAGTACTTAAGAATGTTCTTGACGGCAATCCAATGCTCGTCTCCCGGATTCCCTTGGTAACGACTCGTTACTGATAACGCGAACGCTACGTCAGGTCTAGTGCATAGCATAGCATACATAATCGAACCGATCGCGCTGGCATATGGGACTACAGCCATGCGTCGTTTGTCATCATCAGTTTTAGGACATTGATGATTGTTTAACTTCACTCCATGTACCATGGGTAAGTTACCTCGTTTCGATTCAAGCATGCTAAACCGATTTAGCACCTTTTCAATGTATGTAGCCTGTGAAAGACCAAGCAGTCTACGCGATCTATCTCTATAGATCTTTATACCAAGTATATAGGCTGCTTCACCAAGGTCTTTCATTGAGAAGTTACCGGATAACCATACTTTTACCGATTGTAATAGAGCAATGTCATTTCCCATTAATAGTATATCGTCCACATATAGTATGAGAAATGCTATAGAGCTCCCACTTGCTTTCTTGTAAATGCAAGCTTCCTCGCAATTTTGTTTGAAACCAAATTGTTTTATGGTTTCGTCAAAACGCTTATTCTAGCTTCTAGATGCTTGCTTGAGTCCATAAATGGATCTCTGAAGTTTGCAAACTTTATTTGCATCCTTTGATATGAAACCTTCAGGTTGCATCATGTATACATCCTCAAGCAGGTTTCCGTTTAGGAAAGCTGTTTTCACATCCATTTGCCAAATCTCATAATCAAAATGAGCGGCAATTGCAAGCATGATTCTGATTGATTTGGACATAGCAACTGGAGAGAAGGTTTCGTCATAATCAACACCTTATTTTTGACGATATCCTTTCGCTACCAACCTAGCCTTGTAGGTGCTAACCTTTCCATCCATGTCAGTCTTCCTTTTGAAGATCCACCTGCACCCGATGGGTTTTATTCCTTCGGGTGGATCAACCAAAGTCCACACTTGGTTAGTATACATGGAATCCATTTCAGAATCCATGGCCTCAAGCCATGCTTTAGAATCTGGACTAGTAAGAGCCTCTTCGTAGTTTTCGGGTTCGTCGTCTAGCACGGGAACCTCGTCATCATCTCCCACTAGAAAACCATATCTAACTGGGAGTTCACGAACTCTTCGTGATCTACGAATAGGTGCCACTGGAGTCTCATCTAATGGGACTTCTTCGGGTACTTCAACCGCTTCTGTTGTTTCAGCCGGCGTCTCTTCCTCTTAAACTTCGTCGAGTTCAATCACGCTTCCCTTTTGTGTTTCTTCGAGAAACTCTTTCTCTAAGAAGGTTGTGTATCTGGATACTATTACTTTCTGATCATTTGGATGATAGAAGTAATACCCTACGGTTTCTTTGGGATATCCAATGAAGAAACATTTATCAGATTTAGAATCTAATTTTTCGGACGCAATGCGTTTGACATATGCCGAACAACCCCATACTCTCATAAATGAGAACACAGGTTTCCTACCAACGAACAATTCATACGGTGTGGAACTAGCGGATTTAGTTGGTACTCGATTTAGGGTGAAGAGGGAAGTTTCTAAGGCATAGCCCCAGAACATCTTTGGAAGTAAGGCCATGCTCATCATGGACCGTACCATATCTAATAGGGTACGGTTTCTCCTCTCGGATACACCATTGTGTTGTGGTGTATAGGGAGGTGTCCATTGCGAGCATATCCCACATTCAGTTAGATAATTCAGAAAATTATTAGAAAGATATTCGCCACCTCGATCGGATCGAAGCGTCTTTATTTTCTTTCCTAATTGATTTTCTACTTCATTCTTGAAGCATTTGAACTTGTCAAAAGCTTCTGACTTGTGCTTCATCAAGTAGACATAACCATATCGAGTATGGTCATCTATGAAGCTAATGAAGTATCTGAATCCTCCTCTTGCTTGGACTGACATAGGACCACATACATCCGAATGAATGAGTCCTAGAGTGTCTGATACACGCTCACCTTTATTGCTAAAGGGTGTCTTTGTCATTTTACCTTTTAAACATGATTCGCATGTTTCCAATGATTCCGAATCAATTGAATCTATAAGCCCATCTGAATGAAGCTTTAGCATGCGTCTCTTGGTTATATGGCCTAAACGACAATGCCACAAGTAAGTTGAATTATCTAGTTTATGTCTTTTGGTATCAATTGCAAAAACAGGAGTTTTATCATCTAACACATAAATCCCATTTTGTGATATTCCTGAAAAATAAAAGATCGAATCTTTATAAAAATTGCAACTATTGTTCTTTATTGAAATATGAAAACCGTCGTCAACAAGACGGCTAATAGAAATAATGTTACGAGACATCTCAGGAACGTATAAACAATTCCTTAATTCTATTACAAGCCCAGAGGGCAAAAGTAAAACATAATCTCCAATTGCGATGGCGGCAACTCTTGCTCCATTTCCCACTCGCAAGTTTATGCTTCCTTTCTTAAGTTCCCTAGTCTGTTTTAGCTCCTGCATATTTGTACAAATATGAGATCCACATCCGGTATCAAGTACCCAAGATTCAGACAATGAAACTGTATTTATTTCAATATAGAACATACCAGATGTAGAAGCATCGCCCTTTCCCTTCTTGAGGGTGGCTAGATACTCCTTGCAGTTTCTCTTCCAATGCCCATCTTTACCACAGAAGTGGCACTCTCCTTTGGGCTTCTTCACTTCCTTTCCCTTGGACACAGCTTTCTTACCTTTCTTGGGATGTTTAGGATTGGGAAAATTCCCTTTCCTCTTCTTTGATCCCTCAATTACAAGAGCCGGTATGGCCTTGTCTTTCTTCATATTGGGCTCAACTGACTTGAGCATGTTTGCAAGCTCTTCAAGAGAAGTTTGCAAGTCATTCATCTGATAGTTCATGATGAACTGTGAATAACTCTCTGGGAGGGATTGAAGAATCAAGTCTATACTTAATTCGTTGTCCATCACAAATCCAATACTAGAAAGTTTGGTAATGTAGCCAATCATCTTGACACAATGTGTCATGACTGATGTGCCCTCTTGCATCCGGCAACGATATAGCAATTTGGATATCTCGTAGCGTTCGCACCTGGTCTGTTTCCCAAACAGTTCCTTTAGGTGCATGATGACGGAATAGGCATCCATCTCCTCATGTTGCCTTTGTAATTCCGACGTCATCGATGCAGGTATGATGCAACCGGCATGATCATCGTCAGCCTTGTGCTTCTGGTAAGCATCAATTTCCTCGATGGGAGCATCATCTTCCGGGATAGGAGGTATCGGTGTATCAAGTACATACCCAATTTTCTCGAACTTCAAAACAATTTTGAGGTTACGAAACCAGTCGGTGAAGTTTGAACCATTCAACTTGTTATCGGTAAGAATGTTTTGCAGATTGGTTTTAGTCATGATTTTAAGAGTATATGTTTAAACAAAAACCTGAGAGTGAGAAAGAGTAAACGTATGTTATTCATTTGTTTTAATGTGTAACAATCTAAAATTATAGGCCTTTTAATTTATTTCAGATTGCTCCCACTATTTTGCCAAATTAATAACCCTCCATATTAATTCGAAGAATTTCACAAATCCTTTAGTGAGCTAGGATCCTAACTCCTGAGATTTCGCCTTAACTTTAGCCAACAAACTAGTCTCATTCATTAGGTAGATTCATTCAATCAATCACATCTCGAATGTGACTCCTAGGTTATTGGGTTACTAACCACATTAGTAACTAATATGTCATTCATATTAATCCCAACCATTTTGCCCATTAGTGTATGAACAACATGACTTTTGCCAACCAATTGTCATACTCTAATTTAAGTATTACCCCATATTCATGAAAGAACTATTTTCGATAATCCAGGTGTTACCATAAGACCCCGAGCTTGACTTTTGCCAACAACCCAAAGGCCCCCAGTACTGCCGGCTGAATTATAATATTAGGGAGGGGCAACCGATTTTAATAACTTGTTTATTTACTTAACTTTTTAATGAGGGATTTTTATTTAAGTCTCATAATCTAACTTAGTCTTGATTTGCTTTAGCATACATCAGACATGCATTCACACATACATTGGCGTTATGGACATATCATCTAAATTATTCCGTCGAGCCAGAGACGGAATAAAAGGGCAAACCTAAGGAAATACTAACTATTACATATTTCTCTTTAGGTCCTCCGTCTTCTCCATGGCGCCTTGAAAATTACACATTAATTTTCTATACTACTAAAGAAAACTTCAATTGAAAATTGAAGGGAATAGATGAGAATAGAAATTACAATAGATAGTAGAAAGGCAGGACGCGCAGGCCCTATTTCAAAAATACCAAAAGAATAAAAGAGGGTCCAAATATGTCCATAACTCCAAACATGCAAAGACTCAATTAAATAAATTTAAGGGTAAATTCCAAAAAAAACCCCTGTGGTTTGATGTTGTTCCAAAAAAAACCCTTGTGGTTTGGTTTTACAAAAAAAAAGGCCCGTGGTTTCGCCGTTACCCGAAAAACGGAAAAGGCTTTAACACCGTTAAAAATGCTGACGTGGCAAGGGGTAGAGTTGGAAATTCGAATTTTTTTTTTATTATTTTTTTAATTTTTCTCTCTCTCTCTCTCCTCTTCTTCTCCTTCCTCCTCCTCCTTCTTCTTCTTCCTTCTTCTCCTCTTCCTCCTTCTTCTCCTCCTTCTTCCTTCTTCTTCTCCTTCTTCCAGAAATCTGGAATTTTCATTGCACGATTTCGTAATCTCCACCAGCGATCTTGATCTGAAACAGAAAGCTTCCGTTTCGTCCAACGATCGCATTAACAGCTGGTTTTTCAGTTTCAGGAAATCATCTGGATCCATTAACAGATGTAAATCCTCTATTTCCGATAGTAGTTTCCAGATTCTCTCTAGCATGTAGCAATCGCTTGATGCCATTTCAAATTTCTTCGCCTCGATTCTTTCAATTACGCGTTTAATTACCTCTTTAGTTACCTGAATCCATGACTCAAGTATCTGGTGTGTAGTGTACAGCGTTTGATTCTCGTGATTGTGTATTTGCTCGTACGGATTTTTGTTCAGATTGTGAACGTCGTTTGGCTTGCAAACCGCGAGTGTACGGACAACTCCTCATCTCACATTCGATCGAGTAAAGGATTTTCTGCGCGATGAGATTTTTGGAAATCTGGAAAAATTCCAGATTTCTGGAAATATTCCAGAAATCTGGAATTTTTCCAGATTTCCAGAAATCTGGAATTTTTCGAAACTTACAAAAAAAGAAAAAAAAAGGTAGAAGGAGGAGGAAGAAGAAGAAGAAGAAGAAGGGGGAAGAAGGAGGGGGGAGAAGAATAAGGAAGAAGGAGAAGAAGAAGGAAGAAGGAGGAAGAGGAGAAGAAGGAAGAAGAAGAAGGAGGAGGAGGAAGGAGAAGAAGAGGAGAGAGAAAAATTAAAAAAAAAAAAAATTCGAATTTCCAACTCTACCTCTTGCCACGTCAGCATTTTTAACGGTGTTAAAGCCTTTTCCGTTTTTCGGGTAACGGCGAAACCACAGGCCTTTTTTTTGTTAAACCAAACCACAAGGGTTTTTTTGGAACAACATCAAACCACAGGGGTTTTTTTTGGAATTTACCCTAAATTTAATTGGTTGATTACATAACTGATTTATGTAATATTTATGTTAATCACATTAACTTATCAAATTAATTTCCATCTAATTTTACTTCTAACCGTTTTGTATCTTTATATTAATTCTTAGATTAATATAACCATACAAAACTTCAATTATGCATGTCCCAATTATTTTGATTTCAATTCATTTAACGCTTTGATTTACAACTTGGTAAAAACAAACTTTTAAACGAATTTTCATTCGATAATCAAAACAGAAAACTATTAATTTCCGAAACGTGTATATATATATTTTATATTCAAAACTAATTTTAAATTTCATATATATATCAGATTTTCAATACGGTTGAAAAGCGATTTTCAGAAATAGGAAAAACTACAATAGTTTTCCATTTTATCTTTAGAATCAATAAAACTAATTTTATTAATCTAACCATAAAACTAATAGATTTTGTTATAATGATTATCAACCGAAATAATTAGGAACATACGCATAATCTATTTCACTTATTTATCTTTAGAATTAATTAACCAAACAATTTGTTAATTAATCCTAACCATAAATATTCATTCAATCCTATTGAAAGCTTCTAAATTTCATATATGAAATAACGGATTTAACGATGGCTCTGATACCACTGTTGGAAATAGGGCTAAGGTATAGCAGCGGAAATATAAAAATTTTAGCCTACTTCCTTTTAACCATAGGATCCGTTAATCGTTATTTCATATAAAGAGGGATAAGAAGATATACCTTTCGATGATCAATCTACCGTTGCAAACGAAGTGCCCACAACTTCAAAGGAGATGTAAACTGTTTACCAATCTGCCCCTATTCGAAATAGACCTTCCAGACCTCCGAACGACGATCCCTTCGGTGGAAACGTGGAAGAATGTGTCTAGAAGCTACTGTCCAAACATCGCGACGATCCGACGGTTCAATCTCCGGGAATCCTCGAAATAGTGAACTGACCTGATGTAGGCGAAGAAAAACGAATTTCTCCCTTTTGATTGTTTTTCTTCTTTCGTGAACACGGTGAGATTAAGTTAGAATCAACCCTTATGAGATGTAATCAAAATAGATTACCTCTAATTAACCAACACAAGATCAAGGAGAAAGAAGGATGAATTAGATTAATCAATCGATGGAATGCCGAATGAATTCTTATCCACGAACTTGGGGATGGAATTCACGTTCTCTCTCTAGCTAGTAGATTTCGAAAATCACAAGGGGTGGGGCTAGAGTGTGTGTCGAAATTCACTAGGTAAGGGGTATATATATTATCTTGTCTCTAAACCCTAGTTAGATAGGATTAGGTTACTTAATAGCAATCCAATTCGGAATAGGATTTCTAATTATTATCTTACTATATATCTAATATAATTAGGATAATAATAAGTAACCTAGTTAGATAATAATAGGAGGACATTAATCCAATTAATAACTCCTAACTTGATTATCTCTTAATTAATTTAATTTCACAATCCTAATCCAATTAGGAAGAGTGGAATAAATTAATTCCCTTCCTTTAATACATATAATTTCGACCCCCCTTATCCATGGGCCTTACTAGGCTCAACTGGGCTTCCATCTATTAATCAGATCCATCTCTCTTTTGTTTCCAAGTCTTATATGTGATCCATTAGGTCCTTACTACTTCTGGCCGTATGCAACTATTACATTAATTTCTCCAAGAATTATATTTAATCCTTGCATAACGGAATGATGAACAGAGCATGTTATCGGCATGTCCGTAATCATTCCCCCAGAGTCCGTTAAGAAGACAGGTTGATTCTGCCGTTAACCCTTCCGTATTAGTTACAGTATAATTCGATCCTTTATCAACTACATCCTTGAACTGAATCTTATGACTATGGATGATGTCAAGTCATATATAGCGAGACGTTCGTTTTACTTGTACAGACCGAGTCAACTCAAATAGATAGGTTAAGTGAAATCTGTATTTCTACTCTTAAGCTATCACCTTGCAAGGATTTAGAGTCGAGTCTTCCACAAGTGATCCTTGGACGTATCTCCCATTCGTCGGGAGTGATAAATGCTCAATCCAATGTATAACTACCCTGACATTACCTCTTGTGACACCCAACCTTTGCAGTTCACACCCCAGAGTCATCTCTCTTAAGGATCGTGGGACCACGCGATCAAAGTCTCACATTCAGTAATTCAAGATGAACAATTAACATTCCTTTGAGTCTGAGGATTATTTATACCTATTAATACCAATGAGATGAACAGGTGACAAGGACGAATCTACCCATCCTGTTATCTCAAATCGGATCCCCAATCCTAATGAACGACGTTTCATCGGATCTATGTAACTGTCCAGATATCTATATATGTGAAGCTTGTGAGATCAGCTTTCTGTCGGACAGAAGACATTGTTACATACAAGTCTCAACAGTGATATGTCAATCCTAAACATCTCACTTGACTTGGGGTGGTTTTAAGTTTATTAGTTTATTATAAAGTCTTGTCTCACTTCATGCTTGTATGAACACTTTATAATCACTTTAAACAAACTTACGGATTTCCTTTTATTAGACTTTATTTAGTGATGTAAAAGGGTTTGCCTTTATATAGTTATCAAACATATATCTTATTAAAACAAATGATATAAAGAACAATTCATTTACAATAAGTTTGCATCCTACAACCATTGTCTTTAGGACACTAAACCCCAACACAACCTAGAAGTCCTAAAGTGCCGCTGGTTCTCTCCCAGCTTCGTTACCTCCGAAAAGCCATTCTGTGAATGGATTGAGAAGAACGAATGGACATGCCTCTTCTCTCTCCCCGGAACCACCTATCCTCGGTTGGTTAGGGAATTCTACTCCGGTCTCCATGTTGACAAGGACGATGCTGACTATTTGGAGACGCACGTTAAAGGTCACAAGATTGTAATCACTCCGTCCTACTTGGCAACCTTACTCAACTTGCCTAACAAAGGAACCGAGTTTAGAACAACAAAAGAAAAGGTATCAACGGAAAAGCTTGACCAGATGAAGGGATTTTTCAAACCCAAAAATTACAAAGGAGAAATCCCCAGCACCAGTATGGGTCAAAACCAGAAGATGGCGCACTACCTATTCACTAACTTCATCTTCCCTAAACTCAACTCAGTCTCGTCTGCCTCCAACTTTGAGCAGTGCTTTATATGGCACATGCTAACCTATTGCCCACTCAATATGCCTGTATTTTTGGTAGGAGCACTTCAACGTGGGGGTAAGAAACTTCGACTAGGTTCTCTAATCACCAAGATCCTTGAAGATCACAAGATTGAGACCATCACTGAAACTAAAAGCTTGGGAAGAGAAATAACCGCGGCTCTACTATTTGGGTTATTGTTCAACCAACCTCTAAAGGGAGGTGAAGATGTTGAGGAAGATGAGGAAGAAAATGATGCTGAACAAGAAATTGAAACTGAGCTAGCAGCAGATGATGCTGAGCCAGAAGTTGAACCAGAGGAAGCTCCTGCCGATTCCCCTAAGGCAAAGAAGAAGAGAAAGACACTTGCCACTTGTGCAAAGGATATTGAAACTGTGCCCAGAAAGAAGAGGGCTATGACCAGAGGAAAGAATGTTGATGCTGACCTACCTCAGGTTACACCTCAGTCAGCAGAGAAAAGGAAAGGGCAAGCTGAGCCCGAGGAAGAAAGTCAAGAATCCCCAGAACAACCTCTGAGGAAGAAAAGTCAAAGTTCTGGATTGAAAGTTGTTGAAGCTGATCCAATTGATTGGGTTGTGACACCCAAATATCACTGCACTCAGAACATTGGGATTGATCTTGAGAAAACTCCAGTTGAGCAAGCTGATGAAGGAGAAGAACAAAGACAGGTTGATACTCAGCTTAATGCTGAAAAAACAGATCATGCTGAGTCACATAATGTTGAGCAAAATCAGGAGGCACATGTTGAACAAGAAGAAGAGGAACATCAAAAAGAGGATCTGAATGTTGAAGCCGAGGTTGAGGATGTCCATGTTCAAACTGACCCGTCACCTCCAAAAACTAAGTCCCTCAAACGACTGAAAAAGAAAGCTGTCAAAACCCCTCTTATTGATCTCCTGGCTGAGTCTCCATCTTTGGAGCAGATTACGGATCCATCTGAAATCCAGTTCGAGTATTTTTCCCATCATGTTGAGTCTCCTCCCAAGGAATCAGAGCAAAATCAAGCCTCTGTTACTCGCACTGAGGAACATGCCAAGACTCCACAGAATCCAAATCCTGCCGAGCAAGAGCTCGAAGATCCAGCCACTCAACACGGGGAGAAAGCTACGGATCCACCTGTTCAACCTCAACATCCTAGTATTGCACCTCATCAAGACCCAATTACTCAAGCTAGTAAGCACCCAACTCTACCACCATCCAGCTCCACCTCCATTCCTGCGTCTGAGCCAACTTCCACTGAGCAACATGCATACCTTAGTGCAACTCAGTCTGGCCGTCGAATCATAGAAACGGCTTAATCTCTTCTCAAGGAGTTCGCCACTTCTGATGCTGCTAGGTCTGCTCATCCCGAGTCAACAAATATCTCTGCCATCACTCAAATTCTTACTGAAATTAAGGGACTCAAGGATCTTATCAGTGTTGTAACCACCGTCCAATCACAGCAACCTAAGAAAGATCACATTGCCAAACTGACTGAGCTATTCCTTCTGATGATAAACCACATGAACTCCCTTGAAGGTAAATTCACAAATCTCTCTGCACCTACTCCAGGATATGCAACTTCGGCTGAGTTAGATCACCACTTTGCCAAGCTGAGAACAGAACTGCCCAACCTTGGGACAACGGCCAATCCTGAGTATGCCACATCCGCTGAGTTGCAGGGATGCTTTGCCAAGCTGACTGCTGATCTCACTTGTACACGAGAGCTTATTTCCTCCACTTCTCAATGTACAATTGATCAACTCAGTGAAGCCATCAGTCTTCTAAATGTCAACAAAGCTCAGATGGACGTTGATCCCAGCACCAATGATAAACTTTCACAAAGTATTCTGCAGGCCATTCGCTATGACAGTGCTCAACGCATCTTCAATGATTCTGCCCTATTGAAGATGTATCGTCAATCCTTTGCTCAGATTACCAGCTCTCTTACTTGGCTTAGCAAGTCCCATGAATGTATTATCAACTTGATCACTGGATCCATCCCAGTTCCTCAAAACATTCGAGATGATTGTGTTCCTGTAATCGATGGCTAGAGTGAGAGCATAAAGAGATTACAACGCTATTCCAATGTTCTATCCTCTGCTGCACGGAATGACACCTTTGTCTACAAACCCAATGCTGGAAAAACGGGGGAGAGAACTCAATATGGACTCAACAAAAGACAGGTGCATCAGGGAGCAAAGTAAAAGGAAAGGGTAAGGTTGTAGAGTGAGAAAAGAAAGGGTTAAGACTGTGCTTGAAGCACAAGTGAATCTTAAGACTAGTGAAACTTTTTTTTATGACTCTATTTTATGTGAGCACAAGTATTTTGCATTTGTATGTTTTACTCTAAGTTCCAATGAACTGTGTTTTTCATTCTGTTCAAATGCCATGCTTGTCAATACACATTAACATAAGCAAATTGAACAAACAAATACTCAGTATACATAATGACGAGTAAATCAAACTGAGTATTCAAGTATTTCTGAAAGCTGACCTAGACTCAAAATAAATTAGAACTGAATCTAGTCAGCACACACATCCTTAGTTTGTCTCAAAATAAAATCTTGGAAGGTTTAAGAGGTAAATTAACAGATGCAACCCTTACGGGGGAGAAATTTCAGAAACATGAAAAATAAATCAATCATGGGGAATTTCAAAACTGAGTTCCATAATTATGCATTTTGCCAACATCAAAATGGGGGAGTTTGTTGAAACACCTTTCCACAAGATTTTGATTTGACAAAATCATCCATGATTCAGAGACAATTAAATTTAAGTGCTTTATTTTAATTGTACTAATCCGTTTGTTCAATGTTGAGTATGAAAATAAAGATAAATATAAAAAGTAAGACAGGTAGAAGTCAGCATGAAGTGAACAAAACAAACCAAGTAAATGAAGGTCAGCATAAAAGCCTAAAGTATCAAGCTGAGTGGAATCAACCTTAGCATCAAGAGACTAAGACATAAAAGTCCAACAAAGAGAAGCGAAATGCAACTCAGCATAAGCAACAGCAAACAACAACTGTCTTATGAAGCTGAGCTGACTAAAAGCATACTTAGCCCAGGAATTGCCAAAGACAATGATTTACGTGATAGAAGCTGAGTGATTCTTCAGGACAGCATGAAAAAGTCGTTTACTAAAAGACAATGATTATCGCCCCTCTGTACCAATAATTGAATCCTTGGAAATACGCAGAAGACACATTCCGAGATGTATGGGTCAATGGATTATTGGTAAAGGACAACTGGCATAAAAAGACAAGCCAAACGCAAGAAGACAAGCTTGACGTCTGAAGGAATGCAGAGGAAGGGAATGGTCGGAACAATCTGAAGCTGGCCAGAATCTGTCCCCTAAAAGAGCCGTTTTAACATCAACGGCTAAATCATTTCAAAATGATCCATCACAGATTTTCCTATATAAGGACAATCAAACTTCTTGGATCATTGCCGAACTACAAAAAGAAAAATACAAGAGAGAAAAGATAAAAAAAAAAGCACTTAGATACAAAAAGAGATCTTACACCCATCTTCTATTCCTTGTGTAAATGCTAGAGTGATTACTTGTAATCTTCTAAAGTGTTCTTTATTTGAAAAGGAACAAGCGTTTATCAATTGTAAAATTGAGAGTGTTGTGCTGCGTGTTTGGTTGTAAACATTTAGTGGTAGAGAAATCTAGGTGCTGGGTTGTAGCACTTAGTAGGAGTTGAGTAGACGAATAGAGGAAGGTACTCTTGCATATTCAACTGCCTTGTAATTGGTTTGTGCTCTACCTTTAAAGAGCTCAGTATTGGATTCTAAAAGCCCGGAAGACTCTGGGGACTAGACGTAGGCGGAGAGGTCGAACCAGGATAAGTGATACTGAGTAATCTCTAAACTCTCTCTCAATATATATATGTGCATGTGTTGTGTGTGAAGTTTACTCAACATATAAAATTGTTTAAAGTTGACTCTGAGTAATTTCAAGTGCTGAGTTAGAAGCTGACCTCCAAGAGTGTCAATATCTAACTTATAAATAAAACAACCTTAGTCAATATCCGACCAAAGCTGTCTTATAGCATATCTGGCCAAGCTGACCAAAAGCTGAGTTGACAAACTCGCAAAAATAACAAAGTTAGCATACAATTAAATGAAAAAAGTTATATTAGTTCCTAACCCCCCCCCCCCCCCTTGGAACTAATCACACGGGACCAACACTCCACACCTCTTCTGGAGTTTTGTTTTCAATAGTTGCAGTTGGACATCGATTTTGAATGTGCACACACCATCTTTCAGCTTCAGACCAGAAAGTTTTGGGAACTTTCCTTTCAATTAACATTGATCGAACATCATTCATTATGGTCCTGTTCTTTCTCTCGGCAACGCCATTCTGTTGAGGTGTGTAGGCAGCCGTCAATTGTCTACTAATTCCTTATGATTTACAAAATTCTCCAAACTCAAGTGAGGTGAACTCACCACCTCTATCAGTCCTCAAACACATTATGAATGCACCTATCTCTTTTTCAACACTAGCTTTATAATTTTTAAAAATAGCAAAAGCTTCTGACTTTTCATGTAAGAAATAAATCCAAGTTTTACGACTAAAGTCATCAATAAAACTTAGGATATACCTCTTATCACTGTGTGAGGCTGGTTTGATAGGTCCACATATATCTGAGTGCACTAGCTGGAGTGGGTTTGATGCTCTCCATAGACTTCTCATTGGCATGGATTCTCAATGTTGTTTCCCGGTTAAGCAAGTTGTACATATTTCTTTAGGAGACTTCAAAATAGGTAAGCCAACCACCATCTTCTTGAAGGCTAATATTCTTAACCACTTGTGATCCAAGTGCCCGAATCGACAATGCCAAATGCGGGCTTCCTTATCAGATACATCTTCAGTTTGTAGGCACATGAAATTTCTTTGTGGAATAGATTCTAACAAGGATAACATTCTATTTCCACTCATATTAGTTTGCATAATCAAACCCTTCTTAGGGTGATATGCTTTACAAGTGCCTTCCTAAATTAAAATAGCTAACCCTCTTTCTTGAAGCTGCCCTATGCTCAAAAGGTTATTTTTAAGTTCATGAATATAATAGACATCAGATATTACCTGAATTATGCCATTTACTAGCACTCTTATACTCCCTTTTGCTACTACAACCATCCTTGTATCATTGCCCAGTTTTACTGTTCGGTTGAAATTTTCTGTCAAATCTGAGAACCATTCTTTGTTCCCTGTCATGTAATTGCTGCATCTAGAATCAAGAAACCATATATCTTCTCTCCTTGCTTGATGAGATTCAACAAAGGACATCAATAAGAGCTCTTCTTCCTCCAATTCTGCATAATTTGCTCTCCTCTCTAATTCTGGACACTCATATTGAAAGTGTCCCAAATTATGATATCTGAATCATTCAATGAGAGCTTTGTTTAGGGGTTGTCTCCCTCTACTTCTACCACGGCCACCTCTAAACGTGCCTCGACCTCTTTCTCTTCTTGATCTATCATCTTGAGTTACCTTTAGCACTTGTTCTTCCTCCTGATATCCCTGCATTCTTTGTTCATGAACCAGCAGACTTCCATGTAATTCATCAATACTGAAAATGCTTAGATCATTTGATTCCTCAATTGAGCATACCAGATAATTGAATTTAGCAGTCAACGATCTAAGTATCTTACTAACTACTGTGCTCTGCTCCATTGTTTCACCATTTGACTTCATTTTGTTCACTACAGTCAGGGTTCGCCCCAAGAAGTTATCTACTTTCTCTCCTTCTTTCACTGCCAACAACTCAAACTCATTTCTTAAGGCCTGAAGTTGTGCTCTCTTCACCTTCGTGGACCCTTGATACTTCTGCTTCATTGAGTCCCAAATTGCCTTTGATGTACTCTTGTTAAGAATTGTTTCAAGGATTTCTTTGTCAATTGCCTGAAACAGAAAGTTTTTGACCTTCAAATCCTTTAGCTTGGCCTCTTCCATCGTATTTCTCAGCACTTCACTTGCTGGAGCTGTCCCAATCGCAGTTGGAGGTATTCCTTCATCAACCAGGTTCCACATCTCTTTGCTCCTAAAGAAGTTCTCCATTGTCATTGACCAATAATCATAGTGGCCATCAAATTTTGGAATGGCTGGTTGCACAAACTTTTCTGAATTTGTCATTCTCACACTCTCAATTTCACACACCCAACTTGACCCACTGATATAACTCACACTCTCTCAATTTCACACACCCAATTTGGCCCTTTGCTCAGCTCTGATACCAAATGTTAGATTCGAAGTAACACTTGAATTTGCTGGAAAAAAAAGGATCAATATTATTCAAGAATAAAGAGGCTATAAATAGCCTTACAGCAAAACAGGAAACCACGCTTAACAGGCTAAGATCGTGGAGTAGAAAACATAATATAGATAAACTCTGTTATTCCTAAATATTAGGTCTCCCTACAAAACAAAACTCTCTTTAACAAATAGAAGACTTATTCAAAACAAATAAATAACTAACAATTTCTACCTTGTTAAACTCTCATATAATGAATCATCTCCTATTTAATGACAATATTATTAATGACTTTGCCTACTCTCGGGACAAAACTACCTTGATTAGGATGCATAAGAGTATACAGCAAATCAGGAACACTATTCGCTATAATCCTGGTCACTGTCTTATAAATCACATTACACAAGCTAATATGTCGGTAGGGTGTTGGACCTTAGGAGTCAAAACCAACAGGGTTTTATTAGCTTTAGCAATATCTCCCGTTATAATCTTCGACGGAATGGCTCTCTCTGAAGCAAAGAGATCATTATTTTTGCAAATGAGATGGGAATGGTTTAAACTACGAAAGGGAAGATTGAAAAAAAAATAATGCTCAGACGAACCCAAATCAAAGACTCCACAGTTGATGACCAAGGCAACTATTAAGGCAGTGATAAGCCTCGCCTTTCAGCATAGTTCATCAATTTACCATTTGATACTCTTGAAATAAAAAGAGTATAACATGAATGGAGAGAAAACAAGTTCTTTCTCATTGATTTTGGAAGATGAAAATACAGACTATATATCCGTTGCACAAAGCAAACGGTTACAATTTTGGAGGAAAGAGAAAAAGTACAGCTGTGCTAAAAAGGACAAAAGGAATGTGTGAGGTAGTGAAAAGGGAGTGGCAATGAGGTGTGTGGACAGCTGGAAGAAAAGGTAAAATATCTAAAACATAAAGGTATTAAAAAGCAATAATTCTTCACCCTCCCTCAAGCTTGGCAGGGAACAAATTGAGCAATCCAAGCTTGGAAACTAAGTACTGAAACTGAGGCGAATGCTGAGCCTTTGTGAAGATATCTGCAACCTGCAATGCAGTGGGAATTGGCATCAAACGAATCAGGCCGGAGAGAACTCTTTCACGAATGACATGACAGTCAATATCAATGTGCTTAGTACGTTCATGAAAAACCAGATTTTGAGCAATGTGGATTGCTGATGTGTTGTCGCAGAAAAGCAAGGCTGACTGGGGGTGTGAAATGAAGAGATTGTTTAGAAGACTCAAAATCCACTGTAATTCACAAGAAACAGAGGCCATGGCCCTGTATTCAGCTTCTGAAGACGATATGGAAACTGTACTCTGCTTCTTTGATCTCCAAGATATCAGAGAGTCTCCCAAATACACTGTATATCCTGTAATGGATCTTCTTGTCTCTGTGCAGGTGGCCCAATCTGAATCAGAGAAGGCTTGAACCTGTAATGTTGAGTTTGAGGGGAAAAACAAGCCCAAACCTGGGGACCCTTTAAGGTACCTGAGGACTCTATATGCCCTTGACAAATCCTCAGTTGATGGACTACTAAGATATTGTGATAGCTGATTAACAATATATGAGATCTCAGGTCTAGTGTGTGTGACATAAAGCAACTTGCCAATTAGTCTCCTGTACTCAGTTATATCCTTGAGAGGAGTGCTTATAGGGGAAGCTTTGTAATTTGGTAGAGCTGGGGTGAGAGTTGGCTTGCTGCCAAGGAAGTCATGCTCTTGTAATAGCTCGAGAACATACTTACGTTGACAAATATGAAAACCCTTTGATGTTCTTGCAATCTCGAAACCAAGAAAATAGTGCAAAGAACCAAGATTTTTGATGCTGAACTCAGTGTGTAAATACTGCTTGATATGCTTAATAGCATCAATACTAGTACCAGCAATGATAACATCATCCACATACACCAGAAGGATGGTGATACTATCATTCGTAGTGTTAACAAATAAAGAAGGGTCTGAAGGGGATTGAATGAAACCTGCGTTTTTTATGGAGGAAGTCAATTTCAAGTTCCATTGTCTTCCTACTTGGCGAAGTCCATATAAGGACTTTTTCAATTTACAGACTTGGTTTGGATAAGATGATTCAAGTCCAGGTGGCAGGCTCATGTAGACTTCTTCATTCAAATCTCCATGGAGATATGCATTGTTGATGTCAAGCTGCTCAACATGCCAACATTTCACTGCTGCTACTGCCAAAACTGTTCTCATTGTGGTGAACTTGGCTACAGGTGCAAATGTTTCTTTGAAGTCAATTCCCTCCCTTTGTGTGAAGCCCTTTGCCACCAAACGTGCCTTGAATCTGTTCACAGTGCCATCCGTGTTGTGTTTGATTCGAAAGACCCATATGCATCCTATTGGAACATGTCCATGAGGAAGAGTAACCAAATCCCAAGTGTCATTTGTGCCCAAGGCTATCAATTCACTTTCCATAGCTGCTCTCCATTTTGGATCTTGAGATGCCTCCACATAGCTCTTTGGCTCAGAGTGACAAGTTATATTCAAGACAAAGCTTTGTTTGATTTTGGATAAATTGCAATAGGATATTGATTTGGATAGAGGGTACGGTGTAAGAGGCAGTTGAGGCAAAGGGTTAGACACAAGTAATGAAGTGTGGTAGTCTTTCAAATAATGTGGCTGAATTCTGGTTCTTGTTGATCTTCTAGTGATATCTTGTGTGGTAAGGTCTGTATGCGTGTCCAGGTCTGTTGTGTTTAAGTTTGCAGTATCAATGTCAGATTCTGGGACTGGCATTGTGGGATTAAGCGAGGCTTCTTCTACTGTATCAGCAACATTATCATCAGGCATGGATAAATGCAGAATGTCAAGCTCTTCTTCACTGCACTTTGGTGGTTTCTCCAATATGTATGAGTCAGCAAAAGGAAAACAATGCTCAAAGAATTTTACATTTCTTGACACAAAGACTGTGTGTGTGGATAAATCAAGCAATTTGTATCCCTTAACTCCACGTTGGACTCCTAGATAAATTCATTTCAATGCTCTATCAGTAAGCTTGTGTTTGTTTCTGTTTAGTGTGGATGCATATGAGAGACAGCCAAACACTTTTAAGTCTGAAAAATCTGGGTGCTGTTTGTACAGTTAGTAATATGGAGTATGGTTTTATATCACTGTGGATGGCAGTCTATTGATAAGGTATGTGGCATGGACCACAGCAAATGACCAAAAAGTTTGAGGCAGGGATCCCTGTAACAACAAGGCCCTAGTGACACTCATAAGATCTTGGTGTTTTCTCTCAACTACACCGTTTTGCTGGGGTGTTTCTGGACAAGATTTTTGGTGGATTATGCCAAGGTTAAGGTAAAAATCAGGCATATGAAACCCAAGACCATTATCTGATCTCACAGTCTTAACCTTAGTCTGAAATTGTGTCTCTACATATGCACAGAACTGCTGCAGCAGCAATCTTGCCTCTCCTTTGGTTTTCATTAGGGAGATCCAGGTGTACCTGCTATAGTCATCAACCACAGTAAGGAAATAAGGTTGATCTGTAAATGAATCTTTCAATGGACCCCATATATCGACATGGATTAATTCAAAAGCACAACTCGAAAAGGTTTCACTTAATTTGAATGGCAAGCGTTTCTGTCTAGACAATTGGCATACATCACATGGATTTGGATGCTTTGAATTACAAATTGAAAAAGGACTATCTATTTTCTGCAACCTCTGTAAAGAAGGATGCCCTAGCCTCTTGTGCCAAATGTGTTCATCAGTGGATGAAGTGATGAGAGTTGTTACTTTATTTGAACTGAGCCCATTCTGCTGTACCAAATTATATAAACCCCCTTTTTCTTCAGCATAACCAATCATCTCCTGCCTTATAAGATCATGTATCACACAACAGGTTCCAGTCACAATAATTCCTATCTTGTTTGATGCAGTGAGCTTACTAGTGGATATCAAATTATAATTGAACAATGGTACATAGAGCACATTATCAAGGATTAAATTGGGTTGGAGAACCACTGTGCCTATATATGTAACCTTCACATTGCTCCCATTTGGTAATTGGACAAAACAACCTTCTACGGCTTTGTAGGTTTTGAAATAAGTAAGATCACAGGCAAGATGATTTGTGGCACCAGTATCAACAATCCAAGTATTAACAGTTGAGTAATTGAAAGTGGAGCTAAGAATTGTACCAGAATAACTGTGATTTGAGCCAACATGAGCAATATTGGCATATGCATTTACTCTGTTTGGTTGAGTGGAGCTTGAAGGTAATAGTGTCATGAGTTGGTGATACTGGTCCTTTGTTAAAGCATACTGTGGAGGCTCAATTGTAGTTGTCATTTGTTGCTTTCCTGCATCTTCATAGCCATCATTAGAATCCTTAACATTAACTGTGTTGGTATTGTTTGCCTTAGCAAAATTTCTGTTATGATTCTTGTTTCTCCCTGCATAATTTGGAGGGTATCCATGTTTCTTGTAGCAAATTTCCTCTGTATGCCCAGGTATATCACAGTAAGCGCACACTGGTTTGTTCTTGTTGTTGTTGTAATGTCATTTGGCATTGTTAGGAGATTTTTGAGTATTTGGAGGTCTGTTTTGGAAATTTGCAGACCCAGCGAAAGGCATGGTATCTGTGGGATTCTGTATTTTGACAGATAAATTTAATTGCCTCTCTGACTGAGTAGTAAGGGCAAAAACCTTGTTCATGCTTGGTAGTGGTTCCATCATGAGGATTTGAGAGCAAATATTTGAGTAATGTTCATTTAAACCTTGAAGGAAATCAATTACCTGATCTTGCTCAAATTGTGTGCGTATTTTGAGAAAAACACCACACTTACAGGCTGGGCTGCAGGTACACTTTGGCATTGGCCTCAAATTGAGTAACTCATCATACAAGATCTTCAATCTTGTGTAATATTCTGCAATTCCCAGATCTCCTTGCTTGAAGCTATGAATCTCCTTCTTCAAACCAGAAATCCTCAGGCCATCGCACTGTGAAAAACGATCGCGTAGATCCTTCCAAACATCATCTGCTTTGTCTATCCATATCACACTGTCTGCTATCTGTGGAGTAACAGCATGAATAATCCATGAGACCACCATATTATTGCATCTCTCCCACTGTGAATATTGTGCAGGATCTGAGACCGCAGGAGCCGTGATGGTTCCGTCAACAAACCCAAACTTGTTCTTCGACATTAGAGCGACCTTAACCTGGCGTGACCATGGATGATAATTATCTCCATTGAGAATTTGAGAAACCAGAGTCAGAGATGGAGATTCATTTGCTGAAAGGAAAAATGGACTTCCATTTGTTGGAGTCGCCATTAAAAAGCAAAGCTAGATCTGATTAAATCTTAGCATAAGAATGAAATCAGCAGAAGTGTATTTTCTGCTCTGATACCATCTTGAAATAAAAAGAGTATAACATGAATGGAGAGAAAACAAGTTCTTTCTCATTGATTTTGGAAGATGAAAATACAGACTATATATCCGTTGCACAAAGCAAACGGTTACAATTTTGGAGGAAAGAGAAAAAGTACAGTTGTGCTAAAAAGGACAAAAGGAATGTGTGAGGTAGTGAAAAGGGAGTGGCAATGAGGTGTGTGGACAGCTGGAAGAAAAGGTAAAATATCTAAAACATAAAGGTATTAAAAAGCAATAATTCTTCAGATACGATTATATAATTGATTTATATTAATGATTTTGGGATAGCTTAGTACTAACCATTAATTTCATCAAATAGATAATGTTTTTTTTTTTTGAAACATAAAACACAGAAATTATTTAAACATCTAATTAATTTCCATGATATCTTAAGTGTCCGTTTGTTTCCATTTTCGAAACTGCTTTATAAAGTATTTGGTAAAATTTTGAAACAACTGGAAAAGCAGCAACAAACAACAAATAAGAATAACCGAAACAAACAGACTTTTAAAGCCCGTTTGTTTTACCCACTGTCTGTCGTTGTTGTTTGTTGTTGGAAAAAACTGTTTTTCAAAAAAGCGGATATTGCTGCTTTTGTAAAATCCTACTTTTCAGGTGCAAAATGCAAACATGAGATCACTAACCAAATACTTAAAACTTTTTATTTTAAAGTTCAAAGGCAAACATTAGCATAAAAAGGAGGAACCAAACACTCGTGTTAATATTTTACTAATAAGAAAAAAAAAATCTGTTAAGAAGAATTTTATGATGATTTTTGAAATCTAGTTGATTAATTCATCAGGATTTAGGAAGTTTCCCAGAAAATTCTAATTCATGAGTTATCCTTTAACTATCAAATTAAATTATACCCGTCTAATGTCCTACATATTTATCAATTGCTGTAATAAAGTAAGCATCAAATTTATTTTTTGGCTAGCGATTTTATTTTTTAAACTTTCATATCATATTATTAAGTTATTTTAAGAGTATAAAGGTGAACTAAAAAGCATATTAAGCTAAAAATTCAATTAATTGTACCTCAGCAAGTATGTCATCTATAATGATGTAGATTGAAATCGACTGAAGGTTTTAATCGTAAACCAACAAAGAATCCGATCTTCTCAAGCTAAATTTGAAGGTTGAGTTAACCCAATGGATGTGAAATCCAAGCTCTCAATGGAGGCTATAAGTTTAATTCATCAAAAGTTGTGGAACATTACAAAGAGGAGAGTTTAAATACTCTCCCAAATAAGAAGGGAAAAGACCAAAAGCCCATAAATAGGGTTTTGGCCAAAACATGTGCACAATGGCAAAATAGGGAGATAGGATAATTCATGGCAAAAGAGTAATAAGAAGGTAATGGCAAAACAGTAAATAATGGTGGCAGAAAATGGTCCCCTCAAGGTAAGAACTTGGAGGAGAAGTATTCTCCTGGACAAGTACGCCCCACGCCCTAGCATCTACGCCCGCGTATATGTGCCTCTGAACTGGGAGGTGCTGGTTCGTGCTCGTTACGCGCGGCGTCTTGTGGAACACGCCCCGCGTCATTAGGCTCTTGAGTCTTAAGGTTCGGTGGGTGGAGATCTACGCGTGGCGCCCAAGGTGTACGCCCCGCGTGTTTGACCTTCTGGGGAATTTCCACCTCGGGGTTGTCATCCACGTCCCGCGTACTACTGGTGGCGCCCCGCGTCCCCGCATTGCTTGATTCTCCTCCCATATCCACACTCTCCACGCCGTGCGCCTGGATAGACACGCCCCGCGTGCCCTCTGTTTTGGTTTGTTCTTCCTTCTTCTTCGAGGGATTCTCTCGATTAGCTCCTTGCTGCTCCGGGCTCGGGCTTAGGGATAAGATGCCCTCATCATTCTCCCCTTCTTTGAAAGAGTCGGACTCCGCCTTCGACGCCTTGGTTGGCAACGTCCCCTCCGGCTTCCACAAGCTAAGGTCCTGCACATTAAAAGAAGAAGACATCTTCCCAAGCCAATTGGGAAGGGTTAGTTGGTAGGCATTGGCACTCATCTTCTTGGTAATCCGGTAAGGGCCATATTTCCTCAGTCTCAATTTGCTACTAGGAGCATGCATGAGTCGCTCTTTGCCCAAGTACACCATCACCTCATCCCCCACCTCAAACTGCACATCTCTTCGGTGCTCATCAACCTTGGCCTTGTCCCTACTATTCTTCTTCTCAATACTATCCCGCACTTCTTGGTGCATTTGGTGGTAGTCATTGGCTAAATTCTGAGCCGCCACACTCTTCCTCTATCCCTTCGGAATCTCCCCCAAATCAAGCGAATGGTTCGGAGCTTTGGTGTACACAACTTCGAAGGGTGACTTCCCGGTGGTTGAACTCACGGCGGAGTTATAGGCGAACTCGGCTTGGGCGATCACATAATCCCACATCTTGGGTTTATCTCGACATTCGCTCCTCAATAGGTTCCCCAAAGTTCGGTTTACCGCCTCAATTTGCCCATCCGTTTGTGGGTGAGCCGTGGTACTAAACTTCAAGGTGGATCCGAGGATGGCCCAAAGGGTCCGCCAAAAGTGGCTAACGAACTTGGTGTCCCGATCCGATACTATGGTCTTTGGTACCCCATGTAGTCTTACCACCTCACAGAAGAAAATCTTAGCAATGGCGGTGGCGTCACTAGTCTTTCGACACGGAATGAAATGAGCCATCTTTGAGAACCTATCCACCACCACGAATATAGAATCCATGCCGCTTTGGGTCCTTGGTAGTCCCAACACAAAATCCATAGAGAGATCCTCCCAAATGGTTTCAGGGATCGGGAGGTGCATCCGTAACCCGGCATTAGTGGCATGCCCCTTAGAGGTCTGGCAATCCTCACATCTCTCCACGATGTACGCCACATCCCTCCTCATCCTAGGCCAGAAGTATCGGGAGCTAACCGTCTCGAATGTCTTATCTCTTCCAAAGTGTCCCCCCAACACCCCTGCATGTAACTCTCGGATCACTCTTTCCCGTATGGATGTGTTCGGAAGGCACAATTGGCTACCCTTCATGAGGAATCCATCCACGAGCTGATATCCTCCCTCTTCGGTGCCTCTTCTACACTTCTCCCATTCAACCCCAAAGTCCGGATCCTCCTCGTATTCTCCTTTGATGTGCTCAAAATCCACTAACTCCAAGGCCACGGTTTTCAAGAGGGCAACCCTCTGGCTTAAGGCATCCGCCACTTTATTCTGTTGACCCGCTTTGTGGAGAAGTCGATAAGGAAACTTATCCACAAAAGCGGACCACCTAGCATGCATGGAGCTCCGGAGTTGCTTTTGACTTCCCAAGTACTTGAGGGCCTGGTGGTCGGTGTACAACATAAACTCCTTCCCGATGAGGTAGTGCTCCCACGTCTTGAGAGCCCGCTCTACCGCATAGAACTCCTTATCATAAGTGGCCCACTTCTGTCTTGAATCGCACAACTTCTCACTGAAGTACGCTATGGGCCTCTTCTCTTGCATTAACACTCCCCCAACTCCGACTCCACTCGCATCACACTCAACCTCGAAGAGCTTCTCAAAGTCCGGAAACGCTAAAACCGGAGCGGTACTTAGCTTCTACTTAATCAAGGCAAAACTGTTTTCTTGTTCATCTTCCCACTTGAAGCCTCTACCCTTCTTCAAACACTCGGTCATAGGAGCCACGATAGCGCTGAAATTTCGGATGAACCGCCTATAGAATGTAGCCAACCCATGGAAACTCCTAATATCCCCAACTGTCTTCGGAGTCGGCCACTCCCGGATAGCTCTCACTTTCTCTTCATCCACTCGGATACCTCTCCCACTAACCACGTACCCAAGAAACACCAAGCTCTCCATCACAAAGTCGCACTTCTTAGTGTTGGCAAAAAGTTGGTTTTCCCGAAGCAAAACTAACACGGCCCTCAAGTGCTCCACATGGTCTTCTAACGTCTTACTATGGATGAGAATATCATCAAAGTAGACCACTACAAACTTCCCAATCACCGGACGTAGTACTTGATTCATTAACCTCATGAAAGTGCTCGGTGCATTGGTCATCCCGAATGGCATCACTAACCATTCATATAGTCCGTCTCGCGTCTTAAACGCCGTCTTCCACTCATCTCCCGCCTTGATCCGGATTTGGTGGTACCCACTTCTCAAGTCGATCTTCAAAAAGACCTTGGAACCACCCAACTGATCAAGCATATCATCAAGTTGGGGAATCGGGAATTTATACCGAATGGTAATCTTGTTGATGGCTCGGCTATCCACACACATCCTCCACGACCCATCCTTCTTAGGTGTCAACAAAGCCGGCACCGCACATGGACTCATGCTCTCCCTCACATAGCCCATCCTTATCAATTCGTCCACCTTCTCCTTCATTACTTCACTCTCCTTGGGACTCATCCGGTAGTGAGGGAGACTAGGCAAGCTAGCCCCCGACACTAGGTCAATGTGGTGTTGGATGTCCCGTAGAGGTGGCAACCCATCCGGTAGCTCTTCCGGAAAGACGTCACGGAACTCATTGAGCAACCTCCCCACATCTTCCGGAACTTCTTTAGCTTCGCTTCCGACCCCATCCGTCGGTGTGCTTGACTTCACCATCACTACATAGACCGTTTGGCTTTCCTCACACTCGTTAATAAACGCCTTGTGAGTCGGACAAACGATCAAGGTAGACTTCCCCTTTTTTTAGGCTCTCCCAATAGAGGTGTTAGCAAATATCTAATGCCGTCCTTCATAAATCGGTAACTGTTCTTCCTCCCGGCATGGGTAGCATCCCTATCAAATTGCCACGGCCGTCCCAACAGTAGGTGGCAAGCATCCATCTCCACAACGTCGCAATAAACTTCATCCCGGTACTCCCTTATCTCAAGAGGGACCCTACACTTTTGAGTGACTTTCAGTGCTCCGACGTTCTTGATCCACCCCACACTATACGGACTAGGGTGCGCTTCAAGCTCTAACCTAAATCTCTTGGCTGCGGTATCACTGATAATATTCTCTTGGCTCCCACTATCAATGATCACATTGCACTTCACCCCTTGCACTAGACATTGGGTTCGGAACAATTGATGTCGCTGATTCGATTCCACTTTGCTCGAGACCAAGAGCCTTCTCACTACATGTATGGCGTGCCCACCATCATATTCTTCCCCATACTCATCCTCAACGGGAACACAGCAAACATCCCCTTCATCATCATACTCCTCATCGTCTTCGTACCGCTCAACCATGTTGGCGCTTCTTCTCTTGGGACACTCGTTGGAATGGTGGCCCGGCTCGTTGCATCGGAAACACTTGAATGGAGCCGGCCTTGCATAAGGGTTGTTGCCCCTAGGGGGTTGTGTCGCCTTAAAAGGCCTCACATCTCCACTAGGTGCCTTTCCCGCACTTGGCGCCTTGGGCTCGCTTGAACTTGCGACTCCCTTACCCTTGTCAATCCCCTTGGGAGCCCCTCTCCCTCCATAGGTATTCTCTACCCCGGCTCTCCTATAGCCTTCACGTCCTCTCAAGCTCAACTGTGCTTCGGCCTTCAATGCTAGATTACGGGCATCTTGCACCCGAATTACCATTTGCATTCCAATCCGGTCCTGAATGTTGTACCTCAGCCCTTCAAGATACCTTGAAGTCTTTTGGCTTTCGGTTTCCGATAAGTTAGCCCTCGCCGAAAGCCGCAAGAACTCCGAGGTGTACTCGTGCACACTCCTAGCACCTTGGGAACAATTTCGATATGAACTGTAGATGTACTGCTCATAGTCGGGTGGTAGAAACCTCTCCCGCAACATCGATTTCATCCTTAGCCAAGACCTAATCGGTTCGCTTCCTCCTCTTCTTCTTCCCTCCTTCACATTATCCCACCAAACTGAAGCCCCTCCTTTCAATCGGTAGGCTACTAACCGAACTTTCCGATCCTCCGGTATTCCCGCATAATCAAAGAACCGCTCTACCTCTAGCAACCAATCGAGGAAACCCTCTATATCGAGTTCTCCCCCGAATGTTGGCAAGTCCACTTTCAATTTGAAAGCATCATCTCTATCAAAGTTCCCTCCATACCCCATTCTCACATTCGGTTCGCCTCTATATCCGCCTCTACCAATGTCATGACCCCCATACGGATCATTCAACCCAACAACTCCCCTCTCATAACCACCTGCAACATTATCATGCACAATATCTATATTCCCGGCACGCACATACGCGGGACCAACAACATCATTTGCATGTATATCATTCCTAGGCCTATCATTCAAGGCATTATCATCTACCCTAATCCCCATAGTTCTAGCAATCATAGGCATTTCAAAATCATCAAAGAGATCTCCATCACTATCACTATCAATATTCCTAACGACTACGAGATTAGTCTGTCTTACCTCTTGAACCCGAGGGTCCAAGGCTTGGGGTGCATATATTCTCCTTGGTGGTGGTGTTGGTTGCCGTTCAAGTAGATGGCGGGTTTGTTCCTCTTGTCTCCGGTAAGGCTCTCCGGCTAGACGATTGTTGTTATGGCGGGTTTCTATTGTGAGTTCTTCAATGAGACGGCGCAACTCTCGGTTATCCGTCTCGCGCTTCTCCTCTATTGTTCTTAGAGATTCATTGATGTGCTTTATGTGGACTTCAAGTGTCTCAACTCGTTGCTCCATGGATCCGGTGGCTTCGTTTGTGATACGAGGTTGAACCATTTCTGAGAAGAAGTCTCCGGTCAAGGAAAACGACTCGGCTCTGATACCAACTGATGTAGATTGAAATCGACTGAAGGTTTTAATCGTAAACCAACAAAGAATCCGATCTTCTCAAGCTAAACTTGAAGGTTGAGTTAACCCAATGGATGTGAAATCCAAGCTCTCAATGGAGGCTATAAGTTTAATTCATCAAAAGTTGTGGAACATTACAAAGAGGAGAGTTTAAATACTCTCCCAAATAAGAAGGGAAAAGACCAAAAGCCCATGAATAGGGTTTTGGCCAAAAGATATGCACAATGGCAAAATAGGGAGATAGGATAATTCATGGCAAAAGAGTAATAAGAAGGTAATGGCAAAACAGTAAATAATGGTGGCAGAAAATGGTCCCCTCAAGGTAAGAACTTGGAGGAGAAGTATTCTCCTGGACAAGTACGCCCCACGCCCTAGCATCTATGCACCGCGTATATGTGCCTCTGAACTGGGAGGTGCTGGTTCGTGCTCGTTACGCGCGGCGTCTTGTGGAACACGCCCCGCGTCATTAGGCTCTTGAGTCTTAAGGTTCGGTGGGTGGAGATCTACGCGTGGCGCCCAAGGTGTACGCCCCGCGTGTTTGACCTTCTGGGGAATTTCCACCTCGGGGTTGTCATCCACGTCCCGCGTACTACTGGTGGCGCCCCGCGTCCCCGCATTGCTTGATTCTCCTCCCATATCCACACTCTCCACGCCGTGCGCCTGGATTGACACGCCCCGCGTGCCCTCTGTTTTGGTTTGTTCTTCCTTCTCCTTCGAGGGATTCTCTCGATTAGCTCCTTGCTCGGGCTTAGGGATAAGATGCCCTCATCATATAAATTACATATTTAATACATTAACTTGCTTACTGATCTCAATTTATTGATTAAGTATAGTATAAATCTAATAATTAGTTCTACTTAAACAAGTATATATAATACAAAAAATGTATTTTATATATCATAATGTATTTTATATTAATTAAAAGAAAGTTTGAATAATGAGTAATTATCCAAAGATGGGATGTTTGAGAAAATAAAGTATAACTTGATAAACTTTGTTAAGCAAAAGGAAAGAGTTGCTTGAGGAAGTGGATTAATTTATATATTAAACCATTATTAAAAAAAAAAAACATGCAAAGTAGTGTTATATTAATTAAAGATGATGGAATTAATATTAAAGGTTTGTTAAACATTCTGATTAACGTACGCAGCCGCTGATTAATTATATAATTAAGTTGACTTGCAGTTAAACAACTTCACAGCAAAATCTACTTCAAAAGCCACCTTTCCACTTCCATTATTTTTAACAAATAAAATAAAAATTAAATTTCTGACGAACTCTTACCTATTTTTATACTCTTATTTTTAATGGGTGTGTGCAGTGACGTATACGAACTGAACAGATTTTTAATGGCAATATTAAATAATAATAATGAGCAAATTCAAAGTAAAAATATATATTCAGTCAAATGTGCAATTTGCCTCTAAAATACAATAGTTGGCAATTGAAGGTAGATTCACCTTTTTAATTAGAAAATTAGGACAATATTTCCAATTTTGCTATACTAATTTTTTACAATTTATAACAATTTTAGACAATTCAATTTAAATTTCCGAAATAATTTCATGATTTCTTCAGAAAATATATTTTGCTAATTATTTTCCCTCAAATGATATTTAAGATACAAATATTTTTTTTCTCGTTGAAATATAAAAAAAAACATATTAATTGCATGTTTTTTTTTTGGTTCGTATTAATTGCATGTTTGATTGGTATAATCTTAATAAACTGGAATCTTAAATTCTAAATTATGGTTCCAATTTATTGGATCACCAAATGTGGCAATTATATAATTTTTTTTTTACACAAATCATTTTCTAATAAAGTAGTAGGTATTTCCAGGGGCGTATACAGGGGCCTGGGGGTGCCCGGGCCCCTCCGGCCTCCGAAATTACCATGGTCACGAATAGCTTCGGCCCCCCCAATATTAGTGTATATACACTCTGTGTAGTAATATTTCATTGTTTAAAGGTAGATGAGATGGTTAAAACACTTGTTTCTTTTTAAAATGTCCTAGGTTCAATTCCCCCTAACCTCAATTTATTTTAGAAAGTGTTTATTTATTTAAATTTTATTTTTCAATAATTATAAAACTATGTTACCATTATTAATTAATTTATTTATTTTCATAACAATTTTGAACTCATTTTTATTATGTGTTTTCCATTAAAAAATTAATTTCTTATTTTTGAGGCTCAAACAACTTAATTTCTGAATTAAATTTTAAAATTTTAAAATTTTAAAACTAAAAATGTAAAAATGTTATAATTTTTTTTAGAAACTAGTATTGAACTAATAAAAAAAATTTAAATATATCCCATTATGTGTTTGGCTTGTCCAAAATTCAAAATTTCAATATTTTAAACCTATTAGGTACTACATAAATCCAAATTTCTATTTTTTCGCTTGTTAGGCCTCTCTAAATCTCAATTTTTAATATATTTTTTTGACTTGTTAGGCCTTTTTAAATCCAAATTTTTAATTTTTTTGGCCTATTAGGCCTCCATAAATCCAAATTTCCAATTTTTTTTCCTCTTAGGTCTCCCTAAAATTGGTTCTTGACAATTTAAATTATAACACGTATATATAAAAAAATTAAGCAAATTCGAATTAGTAAAAAAAAAAAAATTCTCGGACGTAGTGCAAAATCGGCCCCCCCAACCGACTGATCCTGTATTCGCCACTGGGTATTTCTTTTAAGAGTATGCGCAACCTCCAATTTCTAAAGCGAGTTTTTATATTAAGCATCTAGTTTTCCATGTTACTGGTAGGATTCCCAATTTATATTTGGATACGTGTATGACGACCCCACATGATAATTAAAATAGTAGGACCTCTTAGAATAATTATGGATCCATATTACATATGTCAAAATATGTATGAGATCCTCTATTTGACATGAAAACCGGATGTTTCTAATAATTTGTCATCTAAAACTAGAGAGTTATACTTTTTGATGTATGAATCAAATATTTATTTATTTTTTAAGAGTATCTCATTTTTCAATTTAACATATATATTATATAGATAAAATAAAAAAGAGAGTTGGGGAATAGTTGAACAAGTAATTAATGAAAGTAGGGACCGACTTAAGGTGGTTTGGTATAATCTAGTAAATGACGTAAAGGGCAACAATAACCCTTTCACTACTTCAATTCAAACTTAACTTCTTCACTGCTAAGTCTTCTCTTGTTTATTTCTGCGCCTCACATTCACATTATATATTTTACACTAAAAATGGTGCATCATCAACACACACTCTCAAACTGCTCCACGTGTTAAATCCCGTTTTCAGCTCTACATATTACAACACTCACTCACCCACTCTGAAACCACCTTTCTGTTTCACAACAAGTTTAATATATTTACAGCATATGATGTAAAAATACTCCAAACATTATTATGAGAAATAATTTTATTTTCAGTGTCTAAAATTATGTAATTTTACCTCTAACGTTAGCAACGAAGAGTAATTTTATTCCTAATATTAGCAAGTTTAGTTAATTTCAGACATCATTATACAACACACATATTTTATTTGTTATTCTATACTAATTGTATATTTGTTGTTTCCAAAAAATATTAATATTTGAGATTTAATAATTGAATTAGAAATTAATATTTCTAAATTCGGTGAAATATTTAATATATTTTTGTTCAACTCGTACAAAATATACATTGTTATTTATATCTGTCCCAAAATTTCAGCTGTGCTAAATTTCTAAGAGTTCCCAAATAACTCATATTGTTGTGAGGTGTAAAAAGATTTGAAGTTTTTGACTAATTAATTACATATACATTAAGCCTTATATAAGAAAATAAAAATGTTAGCTAGGCTTGGAATAGAATGTGTTTATGGAATATTATTATAAAGATAATGTGATTCATGGATATACAAAAATTCAAAATCTCACTAATAATATTAAAATCAGTCAGTCCACAATATTCAGTCCACAAAGCTTGATCTATTTCACATTATTATTTCTGTTCAATACTTAACACAGAAAGAAAGAAAGAATCTTCTAGAAAGTCGTATGAAGATTCCAGGAAACCCAACTCAACCCCACTCGCTACCTGACTCGTTCTTCCCTCATATTGGCTCAGCTACCCAGTCATGCTTACGCATTATATCATCTACTCATATACATATCCAATCCAACATGCACTTTCTATTATTTTATTCCCCAAAATGTCCCCATCTCTCTCACTGCCTTATCCATCACGACACAAGGGCACTCACGTCATTCTTTATAAAGGTCAACTATACTCTAAAAGTCAACACTTTTTTTTTTCTTTTCTTTTGCTGTTACATTGCTCAACAAGTTAACCCTAAGATTTCTATAAATACCTTAACCCTAACACTTTCACATATTCTTTCTTTCTTTCATTACTTTAGCTTTCTTTTCACATTCAACCAAACAGAGCCTAAGAAAATATCAATTAACCACACCATGAAGAGAAGTTTTCACAATCTACACCCAGAAGTTGTCGATAGCATAAGCATGGCTAACTGCTTGATGTTATTATCTCAAGGAAGGGAAACGATGTCGTTCCCAAACTTCGAAGCCCTGAAGAACAATAATAATGTTAATCTAATTACTTCTTCAAATCGTGTTTTCGAGTGCAAAACCTGCAATCGGCAGTTTCCGTCGTTCCAAGCCCTCGGCGGCCACCGTGCGAGTCACAAGAAGCCGCGATTAATGGCTGTAGACGGGGGCAACTCGTCATCGGAGACTCAGTCATCTTCGTCGACTTCTCCGGCGAAACCTAAAACGCACGAATGTTCGATCTGTGGATTGGAATTTGCGATTGGACAAGCGTTAGGAGGTCATATGAGAAGACATAGAGCGGCGATTAATGATCATCAAAACGCAGAAATGGTGGTGATGAAGCCATCTCCGACGACGACTCCGATTGTTAAGAAATCGAATAGCAGAAGAGTTTTGTGTTTGGATTTGAATTTAACTCCGTTTGAAAATGATTTGGAGTTGTTTAAGATTGGAAAGACAGCTCCGATGGTTGATTGTTTCATTTAAATTAAATTAATTAATTAAGTTGGCTTAGCACATGTAATTAAATCTCATATATAAGCTAGCTATATATACATACATAGTATGTGTGTATATATAGAGTTAGGGTTTTTGTAATTTTCTTAAATCTTTCCTTTTTTTTCTTAAATTTAGGATATAAATGTTTTATTTTTATATTAATTCATTTGTTCATATATAGATACAATAGATATTACTGCATATGTTAATGTATGTAAACTTATTTTAATATTTTTTCTTTTTGACGAGAAACTTATTTTGATTTTCATTGTCTTCGCAATTTGTTGAATATGAATTTGAGAACATTTATTTTAATTATGACATAGTGATGAGAGAAGCATGATGTCATTAACCGCGGTTAGCATTATGTGTGTGTTTGGCTATTTTACCAATTTTAGAAATGCTTAATACATCACAGCCTTGAATTCGGTGTCAAAATAAGTTATCTTTCTTAATTTTTTTTTTTTTGTAGGCAAAGGAAAGAAAAACAAAATCCAGAAAAAAACTTAATCCGGGATTAGTCTGGGAAAGCTAACCCCAATAAGATCATCAAACAACAAAGAAGATAGGAAGCTCGGAGGCGACGGGAAGGTAGAAACACCAAGCATCCTCTCCTGGCCATCAGCAGCAAGGCGGTCAGCAACCCTGTTTTGCTCTCTAAAGACATGCCCAAAATTGATGGTATCGAAGGAGGAACATAATCTTTTGATCCCTCTTAGTAAGTTTTGGCTGCCTAAACAACTGGTCTTATTTTCAGAGATACTAACTTATAATATATGTCAAGCGATCTTATTTGAAATTTTAATTAGTTTAAAATTAGGTCTATTGGAAAATTTACTTATAGTTAACAATTGATACTCTGAATTTATTTAAATTGGCATACATTTTGATTTATCTAAATGTATTTTGTATTGCCACGTGGATTTAGGGGTTAATCATGTTAATTTAGTAAGTTTAGAAAGTTAGCGAGATATTTTGTAAATTCATGAGAATAATTAGTTCTTTGGACCAATTTCAGAAGACTGTTGTTGTATTGGAGCATCACCAATGAAGACTTCTAGTGGAGGGTGCTTGAAGTAGTGTCATGTGATAGAGAGAGAAATGACCGATTGCTTTTTTTTTTTTATGGTAATGTTGTCACATTTTGACAATATTGCCATTATTTTCAATAAATATACAATTTAAACAATAAAATAATTTTATATTATCCCAGATTCAACTTGGTGGGATGTTGTCCCAGATTTTTGTGGATCGGTCTTTTTTCATGATCGTGTAGGACGTTGTGTTTATCGCTTTTCCTAATTCTTTAGCTTCATTTTATTCTTTTTTCTTTTTGTATTATGACATTTATTTACTCTTTTAATAAATTTGGTTCGGAGCTTTTTTGGGTCTGTGATGGGAGTGCCAGCATAGCTGGGATGTCAGCCGCTTACCCTTCCTCGCTAACCAATCTTTAATAAAAAAAAAATAATAATTTTATATAGAACTAGATTAGTTAAACCTCTAGAAATTGCTTACATCCGAAATGTTTTTTAAGCTTTTAAAATTTGTGAGAATTGAACCACAATCTCACATTATGTGCAAAATTCAAAATACTACTAGAATAGGATACTCTTTATAAACACATGAGCAAAAATGTTGTTGCTATGCGGAAAAATTTCTCTACTAATCAATTCATATTATATATTTACATTTTTTTCGTTGCACCAATCATTTTCCATATAGTGATAGATAAAACGATTTCCATTAAATGGTCGAGTATATTATTTCTGAAATACTGTAAAATTTCTCGTTGCTACTGGCTAGTCACTTAAAGTGTAATAAAAAAATTAATTTCTTGTATAAGTAACTAAGAAGTATTCTAAAATTTCTCCAGTGAATGAAGACTATATTATACGTTATTAAGAGATATTGTAAGTCTGGAAAACAAAAACTGCCGCTCCTCCTTTCTTTCTTCTTCCTATCTTCAAGTTTTTTTTTCTCTTTTGTGGATCTACATTAAGGAGGAAAAAGGAAGTTCTTTCTTCCTCCTCTCAACGGGTTAGGTTTATTGTAAATTTTTTATTGTATTTTTTTCGATCAGTGTTTATATATTTTATTGGATCTCTTTATCCGTTTGAATTGTATCTGTTCTCCATTATTCTAATGTTTATACCTTTTCCGGATTTAGCAAGAGCGGAAACGATTTATTTTATACGTGGATCAATATATCTGCGTGGATGCAACAAATGAAAGGACTCAGATCCGAATGTTTGGAATGACATAAATGATGAAGATTCGATTGCAGTTGCTTTTCTGTGGATTTGGATTTCAATGAAGTATATGTTTTTTTTTGTTTTTTTGTTGGTTTTGTACCTTTTAGGGCTTTTTATGCTCTTTGTAGTCATTTTCGTCCCATTGTGAATTGTGTAAAGTTTTTTATCTTTCTCGATTCTTGTTGTATTTGTTGTTTTCGTATCTAATGAAGATGTATGCATTTTCAAAAAAAAAAAAAATATTGTAAGTTCAAAATTTTGTTTACATTATGTTAATGATTGTTTAAGCAGTGACATCATATCCTTCATGTTGCATGCCCTTCTTATATATATAAATATTCTATTAGGATTTTTTTATATTTGGTTTTAAGATTATCAATTTATTAATTATTTATATGAGTTTTATATTATTTTAATGAATTTTTTCATAAATAAATTAAAAGTTTAATATATATAAATGTATAAACAACTCTATTTCAGGCATACTGTTTAATTCTTTTTAGGGTAAATAATTATAAGATCCTTATGTTTTTACTTAATACGTCAGTAGGTCCATCATATTATTATAAAATCATTAAGTTTTATCTTAATCAATTGTTTAGTCCTTCTATTTATTTTTATAAATGAAAGTTCAAAATTGCCCCTAGTTATATTATAAAAAAAATTATCTTTTAGTTTCAAATTTAATCTAATTAATTTTAATGAAGTTTTTGAACTACATATATACCAAAATTAATATACTTTGAAAAAATATATTATACTCTTTCAAAAAAAATATCTATTATAAATTTTCTTAAATTATAATTATTTTTTATTACTTTTTTAATATAATATCTTTAAACTAAAATTAAATATTATTATAAAATTTTTAAAAATCATATATTTTTTTCATTTGTAAATTGATTAGAATTGTAAAAACCTTTTACAATGATAGTCTTACTGCTGTTTTAATAATTTTTGAAATATTTTTCATTCATTTTTTTAGTCAATAAAATTTACGTTATTAAATTAAAGTTTTATAATTACATAAAAATTAATAAATCAATTAATTTATATTGGAGTTTATATTGGATAGATTATGATTATTTAGGAGAAAAAAATATAAAATAGAAAAAATAGATGTTTTATTGTTAAAATATAAAGTAAAGGGTAATTTTGGTATTTTAAAATTTATTTAGTATAATTTGATCATTGCTCCAAGCATAAGGACTAAGGAGTTAACAAAAACAAAAACTGAAGGACTATATAATTATTTCTAAAAACACAGGGACGAAGTAGTGTATTAGGTAAAAACATAGGGATCTTATAATTATTTACCCTTTTTTATAGAGTTTCAGGAAAACATTATTAATTAATAAAGGTAAATAAATCATGTTAATAATATAATTAATATGTTATATTAAAAAAACTTAGAAAATATAAGATAGCGAATTCGGAAGAGTAGATTTGTGCAAAGAAAAAAGTTGTGGCTCTGGAAAACCTTGAAACCCTTAATTTGCATGATCGACTCTCCAACCCCTCCATCGATAGATGACGATGGCCCCGTGTGGATGGACTCCACTGACCGTCCTTCATACCGCGACTCCGTTATCGGTACTAAGACATCAATTCCACATCGTGTGATCTTCAGGCTGCAGGTTTGATCTCCGTAAACCAGGATAATCCATTAAAGACAAAGTTTGTTGTTGCACCCCAACTACTCGACGATTGGGCCCAAAAGTGGAAGGATGATTTGATTGTGAAAGTGTTAGACAAGAACGTTGGATACTTAGCTTTACAAAAGAGAGTACTAGAATTATGGAAGCTCAAAGGGGGAGTGAATATGATGGATGTTGGTAATGGCTTCCACCTCGTTCGATTTGACGTTATGGTTGACATGTATGGTTGACAGGGAACGTGTTGTTTGTGATGACTCTAGACAATCCAGGGACACTATCTAACTGTACGACAGTGGCCACCAGATTTCGTGGCTGCTTTTGCAACCGTTGCTTCCATTTTCTTATGGGTTCGTCTTCCGGACTTACCTGTCCAGATGTGCGATGAAGACTTCATCATGACTATTGCCAACTGATGCGCATGAGAACTCACTAAGGGATAAGTGTACCCCGTCGTTATCAAGTAATAAATTTCTGGTTAAGTCCAGGTTATCGTCCACAGGATTTATTTCTGCAAATATCGAGCTACTTGGTTTCAGGTGTTATCTAGGCTTAGGGGGTTTTGAGTTGGTTTTTCTAAGTTAATCTACTCCTAGGTTGATTTATACTATTCCTAGCTAAGTTATCTGATTCTAACTAAGTTATTCTACGCCTAATTAAGTTACTCTACCCCTAATTTTTTTCTATACATCGTGGAGCCCCTGAACTTTCGTCCTGGATCCGCCACTGCTCAGTATAAAGGAAGCAGAGCATAACAAATTTGAAAGGTTTTGGTAGTTTATCATTCAAATCTCAGAAGATTCTCATGCCTACAAACATGATCACATTCACACAGACCATTAAACATATATGTAAGCTGAGATAGAATATAAACGACTAGCCTGTTTGTTTCCATTTTTTGGCCACTTAATTATTAACAGGAGACAAAAAAAAAAAAATGTTTGGTAAAAATTCTAAATAAAAAACAGAAAAATCAACTAACACCTACTACCTATCCGTACTCACTAACAGTAATAGGTGAACCAAATGGACCCTAATACATCATTCCATGTTCCCGACTTCACAAGTAGTCCGGTAAACTAATTCTCAATTGAACATAGACCTGGTCTCAGCCACATTAGAGTATATTTTTCAGGAGACTAAAGACATACCAAGGTAATCTAGAGCACTTCCAAATCAACTACTCAAATGAAGATCAAGCATGGATTCTGCATACACTTCCCTTGCAAAACAGTTCAACAACATGAAGCAAAAACTAATAGGCAGGTAGGAGAAACGAAACCCTTTTAAAATCAAATGTTTACATGGTGCATTAAGAGGCCAAAAAAAGGATAAGGTATCAAAATAGGCCTACGGTTTTTGGGGAAGTATTAATTTAGGCTCCACGTACAAAATAGTACCAATGTAGGCTTAACGTTCAAAAAAGAGTATCAATTAAGGCCTTGATAACAGAACGTGGCACGCCATTCATTCCGTTATCGAGGCCCTAATTGATACTCTATTTTAAACGTTAAGCCTACATTGGTGCTATTTTTGTATGCGGAGCCTAAATTAATACTTCCCCAGAAACCATAAACCTATTTTGGTACCTTATCATTTTTTTTTTAAATGACTTGGCAGAAATGTAAGACACCATGATGCAATCCAAATGATAGTTCATGTTCCATAGGTAAAGTGCCAGGTTCTACTCCTCTTGGACCTTTTTTTAGTCATAAAATGTGATACCCATAGAGCTAAGCTGTTGAAGCGAATATGTCAATCTAAAGTTGATCAGTGATCACAGAAGTTATGATCAAGTGTTTAAAATAACATATCAAATTGATCTTTTTGATAGGTGATTCGAATAATTTGTTCAAGGTTGATCAGATACCCTCTAGATAACCCCTTTCCTATTACGGTTTTGTTGTGTACACTAAGAATCCAACTTCAGACCCAGCCTAAGTGCCCGTTTGTTCCCATTTTTCGGAACTATTTTTTACCTTTTAATCCTAAACTGGAGATAAAAAGTGTTTGGTAAAATTCCGAAACAGCTGCTTTTAGCATAAAAAACAACTAATATCTACTACCTACCCGCAACAGCAAACAGGTTCTAAGCAACTAGGCCCTTAGCTCAATCTAACCTTAATTGATTCAACTATTAAGTTGGATATCTCAAATCTTACTGAACTTAGTCAGCCGCTTTATGTTGAAAAGCACTGCAAACCTTACCCATAAACAGTGACGGATTCAAGGAGGGGCTAGGAGGGGTTTGAGTATTCACTGGTCATCAGAAAACGAAGAAAAACTCCATGAAAGCTATGAAATGAGCCTTAATCTTCAATGAAAAGCACCTAAAAAATATCAATTGAGCACCCATAAATCACCAGAGAGCACCCGAGTGTTTGTGAAGAGGACCCCAAGCATCCCATGTCACTGTTTGTGAATCCTGGATCCGCCGCTGCCTATAAATCCATCAAAGCTTGCACCTGAGCACCTTCTAAGTTAGGGTGTTTAAGGCAATGTGTTGCAATTTTTAGCACATTGACATATAAGTAACAACATCCAAGACTCAATCTCACTGGCATGAAACAGTTGAAGTAATGCTAAAGTATCCCAAATGTATCAAAATAAAACCTACAAGATGCAATTGAAGAAAATAACATAGAACGGTATCAATCAACTTCATATCTCAAGCATATTCATACAGGCAATCTTCCCTTCTCTTTCAACGCAATAACATCTTTTCATAATTCCATTCAATTACCCCCCTACTTATCTGAAAGGAGAGATGCTCCACCATTTATAAAATCACCCATATCCAAAATTAGTAAAAACTTATTTCGCATATAAATCTAGCAACTATCAGATTAAAAATTGATCAAGAACACACCTTTTCTGAAGCAAAATTTGAAATTCAAAATTGCACTTTCTTTACATAAACAGTCTCACTCAGTCTCTTCATTGTCAATTATTGATAACCTGATGTGGATCATTCTTGGGCATTGTTATAATTTTGATTATCGCTTTCGTTCAGTGTCCCGAACTTCTCCTTGAATGTGTCCTGCCTCTTTAACCACATCATGTGACCCTTCAACACCCAATGGAAAAATTCAAAATTTAGAAACTACCACTAAATGAATCAACAAAGCAAGTAAAGATGAATTACATGTATATGTAGCAGAGCCATATATCAATTGGATACCTGAAGAGCAGCAGCCCAGGTAATGAGGAAAGAAGCGATCCAGAATCTCTTGTCCTTAAGCAACTTATTTGCTTCCATTTTATTAGGATAATCCTAATTTTGAGAGAGAGAGTTTGAGAATTTGTAGAGTAGAAAGGTGTTTGGTTGATGAATTGGGGACGATACTTGGTTCTTCCGTTTGTTTCCTGCTCATGTATTCTTCGTCCAAGGATTATGGGCTCACATTTTTTGACCCATGTACAGGCTCAAATACGCTTTTTTTTTTTTTTTTTTTAATTGGCTTCTGGTTCTGAGGGAAGTGTTAATTTAGACTTTACGTATAAAATAGTATTAATATAGGTTTAATATATAAAAAATGGTACTAATTTAGGTCTTGATAACGGAACGTGACACGTCATTTATATTACTCCGTTAAATTAAATAATATGAATGATGTGTCACATTCTGTTATGAATGTCTAAATTAGTACCCTTTTTTAAACGTTAAGTTATATTTGTGCTATTTTGTACGTAAAACCTTATTACTTCTCCAAAAATCATAGGTTTATCATATTCCTTATTTCTTTTTTAGTACAAATAGTAGAAAAATGTTATTTTATATATATTACAGGTTATAGTTGAGTTAATAATGCATGTTGAGTTTGTAGGAAACGATCTCTTGTTAAAGTTCCATTAAATATATTCGCAAAGAGCATATGCACATTTTAAACATTTTTTTACGTTTTGTTTTGAATAAATTTAGTAACTATAATGTGAAAAAAGTGGAGAAAGATCCTGGGGCGGAGCCTCGGAGGCTGGAGTGGTGATGAAAATTTTTGTAAAACTATCAAGAAACATAACGATTCAAAATGATTGAATCATTGACACAGAATTCAAACGTAGTATCCAAACGGTAATCGAACAACACCCAGACTAGATGGTCGAACGGCGGCCGATGGCCGAGCAGCGACCAACAGGTCACGCCCGGGAATATGGACACGTGCGAACAGGTCGGTCAGCCCGACGCTAAAATAATTTTTTACACATTAAAAACAATTACAGAATACTAATTAAATCAATATTAATTATTCCGTATACCCAAAAATAAATTAGAAATTATAGAAAAATGTCAAATATTCAGATGATCGTATTGTGAAAAAACGACACCGAACGGATACCTGGAGACAATCGAACATTTTATCGAGTAAGTCAATCGAACATTTTAAATACATTTTATTATTTGATCTTTAAATTTTTTATTTAATTAGTTATTAAGTTAACTAGTTTTTTCTATATATTCAAATCTTAAATTCTCCATTTTATATTTCAATTAAATTAATTTAATTTTTATAAAAAAATTAAATTACATTCATAAACTATTAATATTTTCAATCGTACAAAGCGGTCATTTAAAACTGTTTAGCAGTCTTGAGTGAAGAACAAATGAAAGCTCTCAAACGACTCATGGGGTCGTCCAAAATATAGCAGTCCGGAATCAAGAGACAAACGAAATTCACCCAAACGACTTGAAGTCTCATTGCATGGTGAGGCTAGGATTTGATATGAAAGGAGAGAAAATAATATTACGTGCTTAGGTTAAATAGTGCTTTGATACGAAGTAGAAAATAACAGGTTGAATGATCTTTCCATTAACCTTTCAAGTATATTTATACAATTTCTGAATTCTATATAAGGCGGGATAATTATATAAGGTAAGACAACTAAGGTAAAACTAATATATAAGGTACAACAACTAAGGTAAAACTAATATATAAGGTGAAACAACTATACAAGTATAGACACTAGAGTCAGAAAACCTGTAATGAAAACTTCTGTAAAACGATCAAGAAACATAACGACTGAAAATGATTGAATCATTGACATAACGACTGAAGGTGATTGAATCATTGACACAAAATTAACACTCAGTATCCAAACGGCAGTCGAAGCACACCTAGACCAGGCGGTCAAACGACACTCGACGGTCGAGCAGCGACCAACCGGTCAAGCCCGGCAATATGGACACGTGCGAACGACCCGGCCACTAAAATAATTTTTTTACACATTAAAAACAATTTTAGAATACTAATTAAATCAATATTAATTATTACGTATACCCAAAAATAAATTAGAAATTACAGAAAAATCTCAAATATTCAGACGAGCATACTGTGAAAAAACGACACTGAATGGATGCCTGCAGACAATCGAACGTTTTATCGAGTAAGATAATCGAACATTTTAAATATATTTTATTATTTAATCTTTAAATTTTTTATTTAATTAGTTATTAAGTTAACTAGTTTTTTTTAATATATTCGAATCTTAAATTCTCCATTTTATATTTCAATTAAATTAAGGGAGATTTAATGCCTTTTATATATTCGAATCTTAAATTCTCCATTTTATATTTCAATTAAATTAAGGGAGATTCAATGCCTCTAGCCCCAAGATTCAGTGCCTCTTACCCGGCTTTTGACCCTTAATTCAGTGCAGTCTCAATTTGACTTTCCTTAAAAATTTCCAAAACGACGTTCTACTTGCAGAGCCGAAGGGCAACACTTCTGTACGTGATCGTAGTATATCACGTCATCTCGTCCCCGCTCCTGATCCCCTTTTGGCTGTTGTAGCTCTTGGGGGAGCGGCTAATGCAGTGAACGATCTTAAAGATTGCAATACCCAGCAACATATTGTGGTTACATATGTTTTCGATTGCCGACTTATAGTTTAAAATTTTACAAAATGGTACCTTGAGGTTCATTATGTTAACAAACACAAATCAAATTAACTAACGGTGTTAAAAGTCAAAGGAAAAAGAGTTACTTTGGTCCTTATATTTATTTATTTTATAAATTAATCCCCTTATTATCTAATTATCACAAACAAACCCCAAAATTAAAAATAAAAATCAAATACATCTTTTTCTCTATCTCTCTAATTTCTTATTTTTCTTCTTCTTTCTCTCTTTTCTCTCTCTTCTTTGTTAATTTATCTCTCTTTAAAAATACAAAATTAATATAACTTTGAAAGCCAATTATATAAACGAATATGAAAAAAAAAATTAACAATTTCCCCGGATTCAAAAAGAACAAACATATAAAAATTATAATTTACATCTTTGTTAGCCCTACAATTTTTCTATTGTCTAGAACCTAAATTATCATTTACAACATCATTAACACCAGATAAAATTAATTATCACTAATCTCTCATCAATCAATCTCAAATTGACATATTAAGATCAATTCGAGGTTTCTTCACCGACGGCAATGGAACAATCGAACTACACCGAGGACATTTCGGGTTATTTTTCATTACCAAAACATAAGATAAACAACCTGGACAGCCGGCGGCAATGGGAGAGAACACGGCGAGTCAGTGGCGGATCCAGGATTTGAGAGGGGCAAAACTCTATGTAAAAAAAATTTCGACAAAATAGCATTAATTGAAAAAAAATATACTTTAGTACATAATTGTTGTTCGATACAAAATGTCTTAAAATAATAATAAAAAAACTTCTAATGCTAAGTAGATCGACGATTACGAGGTGGCAATTAACATCTACGATCAGTCATAGTTTGAAAACGATCTGCTGCCTCTACCTATACTCCTTCTTTTTAGGGTTAATGTGCAAAAATACTCCTAACGTTTTGGGACATGAGCAATTTTACTCCTAACGTCTAAAATTGTGCAATTTTACCCCTAATGTTTGTAGCCAAGAGCAATTTTACCCCTAACGTTGATAAATTGGATCAATTTCAGACACTATTATAAAATACAGTCATTTTTTTCTTTATTTTCTACCCCTGCGGCGAGTTTATCTTCATCTTCTTGCATCTCTTCAATGGAGGATGAAGATGAAGAGTAGGAAGGCGACACCGACGATTTCCAGAGCGACGATCGTTTCCTGATCGGTTCTTTCTCTGCTCTTTCGAGTGCCATTTTTACTTTGTCTAGTGTGCAAACACTTTGATAATTGTTCCTCGACGATGAAGACGCCGACGGCGGTGATGAAAGTAACTTCAAGTCCAAATGACTTTCGTGGAACACATTAAGTGTGATTTTCGACGATGGGAAATTCAAGTCCTGAAGCTTCATCGCTGTTGAAAATGTTTGGTTGCCACTGATGATGACGACGGTGAAATTGAGGAGTTACCATCAAATGAGAAGATGAGATGATGGTAAACGATGGTTGTTTTATTTGATTTTGTATTTTTAAAAAAGGAAATTAACAAAAGGATAGAAATAAGAGAGAGAAAGAAAAAGAAAAATAAGAAATTAGAGAGGGATAGAGAAAAATGTGTATTTGATTTTTATTTTTAATTTTGTGGTTTATTTGTGATAATTAGATAACAATGGGGGTTAATTTATAAAATAAATAAATATAAAGACCAAATTAATTTTTTTCCCTTTGACTTTTAATACCGTTAATCAATTTGGTACGTGTTTGTTAACGGAATGAACCTCAAGATACCATTTTGTAAATTTTTAAACCACAATGCTGCAATCGAAAACAGATGTAACCACAAAGTTTATTTTTGTACTTTTTCTTTAAATTACATTACTTTTATAAAAAAAATTAAATTACATTCATAAACTATTAATATTTTCAATAGTCCAAAGTGGTCATTTAAAACTGTTTAGCAGTCTTGAGTCAAGAACAAACGAAAGCTCCCAAACGACTCATGTGGCTGTGCAAAATTTAGCGGTTACGAATCAAAAGACAAACAGAATCACTTAAACGACTTGAACTCTCATTGCATGGCGAGGCTAGGGTTTGATATGAAAGAAAAGAAAACAATGTTACGTGGTTAGGTTAAACAGTGCTATGATACAAAGTAGAAAATAACAGGTTGGATGATCTTTCCATTAACCTTTCAAGTATATTATTACAATTTATGTATTCTATTTAAGGCGGAACAACTATATAAGGTAAGACAACTAAGGTAAAACTAATATATAAGGTAAGCAACTAAGGTAAAACTAATATATAAGGTAAGACAATTATACAATTATAGACACTATAGTCGGATGACCTATGTTGAAAACTTTCGTAAAACGATCAAGAAACATAACGACTGTAAATGACTGAATCATTACACAAAATTAAAACATAGTGTCCAAACGGAAGTCAAACAACACATAGACCAGACGGTCAAACGACGTCCGACGGCTGAGCGGCGACCGACAGGTCAGGCCCGGCAATGTGGACCCGTGCGAACGGGTCGGTCAGCCTGGCACTAAAATAATTTTTACACATTAAAAATAATTAAAGAATGCTAATTAAATCAATATTAATAATTCCATACACCAAAAATAAATTAGAAATTACAGAAAAATCTCAAATATTCAGACGAGCGTACTGTGAAAAAACGACGCTGAAATGGACGCCTAGAGACAATCGAACATTTTATCGAGTAAGACAATCGAACATTTTAAATATATTTTATTATTTGATCTTTAATTTTTTTATTTAATTAGTTATTAAGTTAACTAGTTTTTCTATATATTTAAATTCTACATTTTATATTTCAATTAAATTAAATTGCTTTTATATAAAATAAATAAATTACATTCATAAACTATTAATATTTTAAATTTTAAGTTAACTAGTTTTTTCTATATATTTAAATTTTAAATTCTCCATCATATATTTCAATTAAATTAAATTACTTTTTCCAAATTCAAATAAAATAAATTATACTCATAAAGTATTAATATTTTCAATGGTCCAAAGTGGTCATTTAAAACTGTTTAACAGTCTTGAGTGAAGAAAAAACAAAAGCTCCCAAACGACTCATGGGGTCATGCAAAAATTAGCAGTCTGAAATAAAGAGACAAACAGAAACACCCAAATAACTTGAAGGCTCATTGCATGGCGAGACTAGGATTTGATATGAAATGAAAAAAAAATCATGTTACGTGGTTGGGTGTGGTTAGGTTAAACAGTGCTCAGTGCTCTGATATGAAGTAGAAAATAACAGGTTGAATGATCTTTCCATTAACCTTTCAAGTATATTTATACAATTTCTGAATTCTATATAAGGCGGGACAACTATATAAGGTAAGACAACTAAGGTAAAACTAAAATATAAGGTAAGACAACTAAGATAAAACTAATATATACGGTAAGACAACTATAAAAGTGTAGACACTAGAGTCGGATGACTTATCATGAAAACTTTCGTAACACGATCAAGAAACATAACGAGAAAAAAATGACAGAATCATTTGTTGAAACACCTTTCCACATAATTTTGATTTGACAAAATTGTTTAAGTATAATTAAAAACATATTCTAAAAACACTAAGTTTAAATGCTTTGGTTTATTTTACTAATGTGTTTGTTCAATGTTGAGTTAAATTGTTTATAAGACATAAGGATTAAAAGGCTCAAGCCTAATACAACAGTCAAAGCCCAAGTCAAACAGTTGAATACAACTCGGCCCGCGTTTGTCAAAACGCTGTCGTTATGGACAAAATGCAGCTCAGCGGAAGAAGGATCTAGAAGACCTTCAAGGAACAACTTCGGAACGAAGTTGCTGAGTTGATTCGACAAAGCGTACAAGACAGCAGCTGGCTAAGGAAAACTTCCAGACAAAGTGTTTCCACTTTGGGTAAAGTTCAGACGACACAGTATGCTGTCCAGTTGACTTTACCATAAAAGGAGAGACATTCTGCTGAGCTGACCAAAAGCTGACCGATGACAGAAGATACTCAAATCTGATTGGCCGAGAGCTCTGAGCAAGTCAGGATGACAACGACAGGGAGCCGTTTCCCTCCAACGGTTATTTCGAAATTCGAAATGACTGATGCCTCAAGACGTCTCTATAAATAGTGCCATCAGAAGCTTCATTCTACACAGAACTTGATCAAGCCACTACGCTGACCAAATTTCTACGCAAGTTCTCCAAGCAAAAAGCAAAGCAAATCTTACACTACATTTCATATCTTTGTGTAAAAGTCTAGAGTGATTATTCAATCATCTAAGGTGTCTTAGCAATCATTGTTTAGGACAAACACTTATCATTTCTAGAGATTAGAAAGGAGAGGCTGAGTACTCGGTTATAGTACTCAGCGAGAGATTAGGATTGAGTAGAGGTATAGAGGAAGGTACTCTTGTTATACTCAGTTACTAAGATTATAAAAGGTTTGAGGCTCTACCTTTAAAGAGCTCAGTAGAGGATTCGAAATCTCGGAACGTGTTTCGGGGACAGGACGTAGGCTTAGAAGAAGCCGAACCTGGATAAATCTGCTGAGTAACGTATTTCTTACCTTAAACTCCTTATATATATTGCTTGCTTAAATAACCAAAAACTGACCAAGTAAAGAGGTCAAGCTGAGTTGTGCGCATTGAACATCTGAGCTCAGGAATAGACTTTAAGTGCTATCTCCTGACTCAAGTCAAGAAACTGACCTAGTCACCAGTTGACTAAGCCAGTATCTTACTGATTACTCAGCGCCGCTGTTAAAACATTTTCTCTTAAGAAGAGAAGTCTGCCCTAAGAATTAAAAAGTTTAAATAGTTCCTAACCCCCCCTTGAAACTATACTTGTAACGTTATAAGGGACCAACAAGTGGTATCAGAGCTTAAAAGCTCACTATAAAAGGTTTAACAACCTTGAGCTGATCCCTACTATGGGCGAAAACAGTACTCGATTTCTCCCAGGAAACCAAACAACTCAGATATTGCCTGAGGGGCTGTCCATCACTCGGCCTCCCCTATTCTTCGGGTCTAACTATACCTTCTGGAAGAATAGGATGAAAAATTTCATTCAGGCTACAAATATGAGTGCCTGGCTATCTATAGTGCAAGGCCCATTTGTACCTGTCGAAGTTGTGGCTGGCCAAACAGTTGTAAAAGCTGAGGCCAAATGGACAGAGGATGATCTCAAGAAGCTTCAAAATCATGCTTCGACTATTAATATGCTTCACTGTGCGCTCGATGCTGCAGAATATAATAAAATTTCAGGTTGTGAGTCGGCGCAAGAGATCTGGAAGAAGCTGGAGGTCACCTACGAAGGAACCAATAAAGTAAAGGAGTCCAAGGTGAACCAGCAGATGAGACTGTACGAGCTGTTCGAGATGAATAATGATGAGGGCATATCTGACATGAATGCAAGGTTTACCAACATCATAAATGAGCTCAAGAGACTTGGGAAGATCTTCACTGAGGAAGAACAAGTCAAAAAGATACTCAGGAGTCTTCCTAAAGACTGGCAAGCAAAGAAGACCGTTGTTGAGGAAGCTCAGGATTTAACCACCTACAAATATGACGAACTCATCGGCTCGCTGCTGACCCATGAGATATCTATGAAAAACTTCGAGGTGAAGGAAAAATCTGAAGACAAGAAGCAGAAGTCTCTTGTCATGAAAGCTGACTCCACTGACGGGAGCTCAACAGATGATGAGGAGATGGCTATGTTCACAAGGAAGATGAAAAGGCTCTTCAGGAAGAATGACAAATATTCTAAGAAGCCTTACAGAAAGTTTGATAAATATAAAGCTGACTCCAGTGACAGCAAATACAAGAAAGACAACTCAAAGCCCATTACATGCTTTGAATGTCATCAGACTGGCCATATAAAGTCAAGCTGCCCCACGCTGAGGAAAGATAAGAAGAACGACAAAAAGGCAATGGTGGCTACATGGAGCGACAGTGATGAGTCTTCATCAACAGAAGCTGAGGCCACCGAGTCAGCAAAGATATGCTTCATGGCTGACGAACTTGCTGAGCCATGCATCTCTGAGCATGCTGACCCCTCCGTTGAATCTGACGATGAGGAGCAATCAAATGAGGTAATATCACTTTCCCAGCTCAGAAACGAAATGGGTAATGCCCTAAGTGATCTCTATACACTTGTCAAAAAGTGTAATAAGAAAATTAGAGCACTCAGCAGGCGCTGTGATGAGGTTGAAGAGGTCAAGCTGAGTGACCTCAGATACCTTCTTCAGGACAACTCAACTCTGCATGATAATATGAAGATCATACATGAGTCTGTCTCTGAAGTCCAGTCAGTTTCAAAGAAACTGAGAAAGGACGTCACAACTATCCAGAACCAATTAAAGGTTCCAAATAAAAGAAACATTCCTCTGAGAACTCAGTACCAAGGTACTCAGCAGAGATGGAATCCCCCGTGGAATGTCCAGTGTGACTTCTGTGGGAAGAAAGGTCACACCACAAAGGTGTGCTGGCATGCTCAGCACTGGGGTGCTGACCAGTCAGTGAGACAACCTAAACAGAAGGTCAGCTGTGACTTCTGTGGAAAGAATGGCCATACTGTCCAAGTATGTCGCCATAAAGTAAAATATGATGCTTTACCTGTTGCACCTAACAAGCAAGGACCCAAAAAGAATTGGGTACCTAAAAGTAACTAGTTACAATGCAGGTAAGCCTGAGATGCGCTGAGAAGTCAAAGATGTGGTATATTGACAGCGCATGCTCGAGGCATATGACTGGTGATGAAACCCAGTTCATCACGTTTGAGCGTAAATGAGAAGGAAGCGTAAGTTTTGGAGACAACAAGAAGGGTAAGATAGTAGGGTCAGGAACCATTGGAGGTAATCCTACTATTGAATCTGTCTCCCTAGTCAGCGGACTCAAATATAACTTACTCAGCGTAGCTCAGCTATGTGACAATGGGAGAAAAGTTATATTTGATGCTACTGGATGTAAAATATACGAGGGTGAATCAAATGAGTTAATTTTAACTGCTCCTCGCATAGATAATGTCTTTATGCTAGACTTAGAGAAAAAAGTTTTCAAAAACTGTATGCTTAGTATCAAAGGAAGAAAATTCCTGGCTATGGCACAGGAGACTTGGTCATGTAAGCATGGACCTCCTGGCCAAATTAGCAAGAAAGCAATTGGTTGAGGGACTGCCTGAACTTAAATTTGAAAAAGATCAATTATGCCACGCTTGCCAAGCTGGAAAACAAACTAAACAATCTTTTCACAGCAAAAATATTGTCTCAACTAAGCGTCCGTTAGAGTTACTACACTTGGATCTCTTCGGTCCAGTCCAGTCCAGCCGCTGAGTCTGGGTGGAAGAAAATTTTCCTTGGTCATTGTAGATGACTTCTCTCGGTACACTTGGGTCATCTTGCTGAGTAGCAAGGATGAGACCTTTGAGACATTTTCAAATTTGGTTAGAAAAATTGAAAATGATAAAGACCTAAAATTGGCTCACATCCGAAGTGATAATGGTGGAGAATTCAAAAACCAAAAGTTTGTTGAATTCTGTGAAGCCAGCGGCATTGACCACAATTTTTCTGCTCCTAGAACACCTCAACAAAATAGGGTTGTTGAAAGAAAGAACAGAACTCTGGTTGAAATAGCCAGGACAATGCTGGATGAGCATAGGCTTCCAAAGTATTTTTAGGGAGAGGTTGTTAACACAGTGTGCTATATTCTTAATAGGGCTCTAGTTAGACCTATATTAAAGAAAACCCCCTATGAACTTTGGAAAGGACGAAAGCCCAACATTGGATACTTTCGTGCCTTTGGCTGTAAATGTTTTATTTTGAATACCAAAGATAGCTTAGGAAAGTTTGACTCAAAAGCTGATGAGGCTATCTTTTTAGGCTACTCAATAAACAGCAAAGCATACAGAGTTTTCAATAAACGAACTCAAACTTTAAAAGAGTCAGTACATGTTGAGTTCGACGAGACTAACCCTGCAGGTAGATACCAGCCACTGACCAAGGATGATCCACACTCAGTAACCGCTGACCAAGAACCAGCTACTGAGTCATTCACTAAAAGGCTGACCAAGAGTAAGAGTGAACCTAAGATTACTTTCACTGACCAGTCTACTTCTGCAGAGATTGTTGAAACACAGACAACACAAGACATAAATCTACCTAAAGAGATAAGGATTCCAAGAGGGCACTCAGAGAGTGCAATCCTTGATTCTGCTGGGAATACCCTGATGATGAGGAATCAACTCAAGAGGTACCTCAGCAATGTAGCCTTCGTCTCAATTCAGGAACCTAAGAACTTCGCTGATGCTGAGGAAGATGAATTCTGGATGAGCGCAATGCAAGAGGAACTTGACCAATTCAGAAGAAACGATGTATGGGAGCTAGTGCCACATCCAAGGAGTCAGAAGACCATTGGAACAAGATGGGTCTTCCGCAACAAGCTGGATGAGCAAGGAAATGTAGTCAGGAACAAAGCAAGGCTTGTAGCTCAGGGCTACAGTCAGCAAGAAGGTATTGACTACGGTGAGACCTTTGCCCCAGTGGCAAGGCTAGAAGCTATTAGGATCTTATGTGCATATGCATCTTACATGAACTTCAAATTATTCCAAATGGATGTTAAGAGTGCATTTCTTAATGGAGTTATAAACAAGGAAGTTTATGTTAATCAACCTCCAGGGTTTGAGGATCCAAAATTCTCAAACCACGTTTATAAACTCAAAAAGGCTCTGTACGGCCTCAAGCAAGCACCACGTGCTTGGTATGAGAGGCTGACCAGTTTCCTGCTGACTAGAAATTATGTCAGGGGCAAAGCTGATACAACCTTATTCATTAAGAGAAAGGGTAAAGATACCATGCTGGCTCAAATTTATGTTGATGATATAATATTTGGTGCAACTAACGAATCAATGTGCAAGGAATTTAGCAAACAAATGCAGACTGAGTTTGAAATGTCGATGATAGGAGAACTCAACTTCTTCCTCAGACTTCAAATAAAACAAGGAGAGAATGGCATCTTCATCAGTCAAGCTAAATATGCCAAGGAGATATTAAAGAAATATGACTTGGAAAATTGCAAGCCAATATCCACTCCTATGGGCACTGACACTGTCCTCTGCGCTGACAAGAATGGTAAGTCAGTAGACAGCAAATTGTATAGAGGTATGATAGGCTCTCTACTTTACTTAACAGCCAGTAGACCGGACATTCAGTTCTCAGTATGCTACTGTGCTAGATATCAATCTAACCCTAAGGAATCTCATTACATAGCTGTAAAAAGAATCCTTAGATACTTGCAAAGCTCAGTGAACGCAGGTTTATGGTATCCCAACACACATGGCTTTACACTCGTTGGATACACTGACGCTGACTATGGTCGAGACAAGCTAGAACGAAAAAGCACCTCTGGAGGATATCATTTCTTAGGAAGCTGTCTTGTATCTTGGTTCAGCAAGAAGCAGGCGTCAGTAGCCTTGTCTACCACTGAAGTTGAGTACATTGCTGCTGGTCATTGTGTTGCTCAAGTCCTATGGATTAAGCAACAGCTTGAAGACTATGGTGTTCAAACAAAGACAATTAAGGTCAAATGCGACAACAAAAGTGCAATTGATCTATCAAAGAACCCAATTCAACACAGCAGAATGAAGCATGTCAGCATAAGACATCACTTCATTAGAGACCATGTACTCAAAGGTGAGATAAAGCTGACCTACGTCCCAACGGATGAGCAGCTTGCGGATATCTTCACAAAGCCACTGGCTCGTGAACAGTTCAGCATACTGAGAGAAGCCATTGGTATGTTTAATCCTCTTCAGTAATTTCCTGTTCTAAAATGAAAATTTATGCTGAGTGAATTACTATGCTGAATGATTTACACAAATGCATGCTGAGTGATTGTTATGCAGAGCACTTAACATAAAATACACATCCATACTAAGTCAATATGCACACCGAGTAGTAAATCTTAAACTGAGAAATCATCCTTTCATATACTACTAACCACTCAGAATCCAAAACGCTTAGTATTCTAAACGCTGAGTGTTAGATCCGTTGCATTTAATGCTTAAGCACGCGAATAGCCACCTAGGATGACGTATGCGCCGAATGTGTCATAAAAGCCAGGATTTTTGTCGGTTGACAATCCCAAGGCAAAACTGACACATGGATTCGATAAGATCCACACTTCACTGCTATAAATAATGGGAAAATCCCCATTCTTTATTTTCTTTACATCTACCGAATTCTAAGGCAAAGAGCTTTCTCTCTAAAAACTCTCAAAGCTTCCCAAACCCTTTCTGAAACTATGACTCAAGTTTCCATCAACATCTCCGGTGCCGGTCACCCTAAAACTACCAAGGTCACTATGCCGAGTAAAGGAAAAACTGGGCAAGCTACCTCCTCCAAAGAAAAACCGACCAAAGTCAGAACCTATACCAAGGTTTTTGATAATATTACCGAATGGAAGGTAGACTTCTCACGATGGGTCTCGGAGAACTTCGTGACTTCTGAGCAACCCTTCTGCGAATGGATATCGCAAAATGGATGGACCGAGCTGTTCTCCATTAGAGATCACACCTATCCTGACCTAGTAAGGGAATTCTACAAGAACCTCCAAGCCACCGATGATAACCAGGACTGTCTGGCAACAGTAGTAAAGGGGAAAACGATTTTCATCAATCCCACCTATCTGGCAAACTTGGCTGAAGTTAAAAAATGAAGGAGCAAAGCTGAGAAGATCTGGAGATCAGGATAATACTGGATACGTAGTCACCTTCTGTAAACCTGAAGGTCACTCAAGAGAAGTCTCCAGTTCCTCTATGGGTCAGCATCAAAAGATGGCTCACTATCTGCTGTCCTACTTCATTTATCCAAAGATCAACTGCACAACCTCAGCAACGAACTTCGAGCAATGCTTCATATGGCATATGCTGACATATAAGCCGATCAATATGCCAGTATTCCTCATTGTTGGCTTCCTAAGGAGTACCAGAACTCTAAGGCTGGGATCGCTCATCACCAGGATCCTCATTGATCATCAGATAGACCTAACTGATGAAGTTAAAGCTAGAGGATCTGAAATCACAGCAGCTTCGCTGAGGGCTTTAAAGTTCAATCAGCCTCTGAAGAAAGGAAAAACTGCTGCTGCTGATGAACAACAAGCTGAGGAAATAGCTGTCCCGAAGAAAGGGAGAAGAACTAAAGCTCCAGCTGCCCGCAAGAGGAAAGCTGTTGAGACCACTTCAAAGAAGGCTGAGCCTAAGGCAAAAAAGCCTAAGTCAGTTGCTGAACCAGGTCAGGAGAGACCTAAGTCAGCTGATAAAAGAAGCAGGCAAGATGAGCCTGAAACTGACTCCCATTGATGCTATTCCTACTGACATTGTTGTGCCTGGTGACTCCCACTACACACAGTGTCTAGGAAATGTAGCTGAGGAACAAGAAGAAGAGGTGCATCTGGACGATCAGTTCATTGCACAAGTTGAGGAAGAACTAGATGGTGAAAGCTCAGAAGATGACGAAGAAGAAGAGGCCAGCGGTCAGGATGACGCTGAGGAAAATGAGGAGACAACCAGTGAGATTGAAGCTGAGCAAGCCAATACTGAGTTGGCTGCTGGAGAAGAACAAGAACATGACCAACACAATGTTGATCAAGTCCATGAGCAAGCTGACCAGCTTGATGCTGAACAAGAAGAAACTTCTCCATCTCACTCAGGAGAATCTATTCAAGCTGACATTCCTCCTCGCAGAAGAAGATTGGTTAAGGCAAGTCAGAAGACAATCAGCGACATTCCTATTCCACAACCAACTCTTCCTGACTTCGTTATTCAGAAGCCAACCCAGGACCCTTCTGCAGTTAAGCTGAAATTTTTCAAAAGACAACCAAACTCTACTACATCGGCATCTATCGAAAAGCAAGCCTCTGTTTCTTCACCAAAGGAACACGCCGACTTGAATGCTTCTGCCAACTCAACAAGTCAAGTTGAGCCGATTACTGTAAATGCTGTTACTCCAAGCATTGTGCTGACTCCAAACATATCTGCTCCCATCAGCACTGACAGTATTCGAATTTCCTCTTCTCCACTCAACATATCTGCCGATCAATCAGTTCTGCCAGAACCTCAAGTGCAGATTGGAACCACACTACCAGTCACTGACCACGTCATTCCTCTAACTCCTCTTCCTACCGATCATACTGATGTCACTGAAGGTTCTTAAAGTTACATAAATGCCACTGAGTCTGGCAAAAGAATAATCGACTCAGTGCAAGCATTGATCAAAGACCTTCAACAAACTACTCCTCCTGCTGCTGGGTATTCAACTATTGAGACTACTCAGCTTTCCCAAGTCACTCAGCTTCTCAACGAAGTTAAGGGATTCAAGGATTTGCTGAATATCATCATTACTTTTCAAGCACAGCAAGCTAAGCAGGATTCCATTGCAAAGCTGGCTGAGATCCAGCTGACAACTGTTCAACACTTAAACACTCTACAACAACAAATTCAGACCCTGTCAGCTGCGAACACACGCTATGCAACTTCTGATGAAGTAAAGATGCTCTTTGCTCAGCTTCACACCGAGCAAATCAAAACCAACGAGCAAATGGCTTCCTATTCTCAGTGCTCAGTGGAGCAAATTGGTGAGGCTGTTCGATTGCTGAATATGAACAAGCAAGAGATGGATACTGACGTTATGAAGCAAAATGAAATGTTGTCCATCACCAAACAAACCTTCAATCACATACGTCACAGCAATGTTTAGCGTCAATACTATGACACCTACTTACTCAAAACATTCCATCAAGTCATTGTTGGTCTGACCGATGCACTTATATGGATAGGCAAAGCTGAAGCCTTCACAGTCAGCATGATCAGCGCTGCTGAGCTTAAAATACCTACCGAGGTCTCAGATAATGGAGTGGCTATTTTTTATGGTGTCAATGAAAGCGCCGATAGACTTAAATCGCTGTCCACAGAACTAACTAGAGCTGTCTTAACCGACACTTTTAGGATTCCTCCTCCCGATGCTGACAAAACGGGGGAGAAAGCATAAGCGAGAACACAGCATGAGTCTAGTTAGTCCAAACAGAAGAAAAAGAAATAGATATAGGCTAACTCAGTATAGGCTAAGTATGTAGTCTTTATGCCTGTCTTAAACTTTTGTTTGTAAACGCTGACTACCTACATTAAATATCAATACTTGCATCTTATGTTCAAACTCTGAGTTATGAATTATTTTTATACGATGTTGTGTATTATGTCATTATGTATCTTCAATTGAATCAGCCTTGTTTAAATGCTTATAAAATTATTGATTGAACCAAATGCTGATAACATGTTTGACATTGACTTATATATAGTCTTATAAAACTCATTGAACAATAAATTACTCAGCGCCCTCTGAATGTTGAAACCTTCCGCTTAACTCTGAGTAAAATAGAATATGTTCCATGAGCTGACCTATATCTGAATACTGACCTTAGACTTACTCGATTATACCTTTAAATATTCTGAGTAAAACTAAGTCATTAGCTCAACCCTTACGGGGGAGTTTACTAAGTTATATTAGGTCAACTATCATGTGGGAGCTCAACACTGAGTTCCTCGCTGAATAGTTTTGCCAACATCAAAATGGGGGAGTTTGTTGAAACACCTTTCCACATAATTTTGATTTGACAAAATTGTTTAAGTATAATTAAAAACATATTCTAAAAACTCTAAGTTTAAATGCTTTGATTTATTCTACTAATGTGTTTGTTCAATGTTGAGTTAAATTGTTTATAAGACATAAGGATTAAAAGGCCCAAGCCTAATACAACAGTCAAAGCCCAAGTCAAACAGTTGAATACAACTCAGCCCGCGTTTGTCAAAACGCTATCGTTATGGACAAAACGCAGCTCAGCGGAAGAAGGATCTAGAAGACCTTCAAGGAACAACTTCGGAACGAAGCTGCTGAGTTGATTCGACAAAGCGTACAAGACAGCAGCTGGCTAAGGAAAACTTCCAGACAAAGTGTTTCCACTTTGGGTAAAGTTCAGACGACACAGTATGCTGTCCAGTTGACTTTACCATAAAAGGAGAGACATTCTGCTGAGCTGACCAAAAGCTGACCGAGGACAGAAGATACTCAAATTTGATTGGCCGAGAGCTCTGAGCAAGTCAGGATGACAACGACAGGAAGCCATTTCCCTCCAACGGTTATTTCGAAATTCGAAATGACCAATGCCTCAAGACATCTCTATAAATAGTGCCATCAGAAGCTTCATTCTACACAGAACTTGATCAAGCCATTACGCTGACCAAATTTCTACGCAAGTTCTGCAAGCAAAAAGCAAAGCAAATCTTACACTACATTTCATATCTTTGTGTAAAAGTCTAGAGTGATTATTCAATCATCTAAGATGTCTTAGCAATCATTGTTTAGGACAAACACTTATCATTTCTAGAGATTAGAAAGGAGAGGCTGAGTACTCGGTTATAGTACTCAGCGAGAGATTAGGATTGAGTAGAGGTATAGAGGAAGGTACTCTTGTTATACTCAGTTGCTAAGATTGTAAAAGGTTTGAGGCTCTACCTTTAAAGAGCTCAGTAGAGGATTCGAAATCTCGGAACGTGTTCCGGGGACAGGACGTAGGCTTAGAAGAAGCCGAACTTGGATAAATCTGCTGAGTAACGTATTTCTTACCTTAAACTCCTTATATATATTGCTTGCTTAAATAACCAAAAAATGACCAAGTAAAGAGGTCAAGCTGAGTTGTGCGCATTGAACATCTGAGCTCAGGAATAGACTTTAAGTGCTATCTCCTGACTCAAGTCAAGAAACTGACCTAGTCACCAGTTGACTAAGCCAGTATCTTACTGATTACTCAGCGTCGCTGTTAAAACCTTTTCTCTTAAGAAAAGAAGTCTGCCCTAAGAATTAAAAAGTTTAAATAGTTCCTAACCCCCCCTTGGAACTATACTTGTAACGTTATAAGGGACCAACATCATTGACATAAAATTAAAACAGAGTGTCCAAATGGTAGTCGAACAACACCTAGACCAGACGGTTGAACGACGCCCGACAGCCGAGCGATGACCGACAGGTCAGGCCCGGGAATGTGGACCCGTGCGAACATGCCAGTCAGCCCGACACTAAAATATTTTGTTACACATTAAAAACAATTACAGAATACTAATTAAATCAATATTAATTATTCCGTACTCCCAAAAATAAATTAGAAATTATAAAAAAATCTCAAATATTCAGACGAGCGTAGTGTGAAAAAATGACACCGAACTGACTCATGGAGACAATCGAACATTTTATCGAGTAAGACAATAAAACATTTTAAATACATAATAACTATATTTTATTATTTGATCTTTAATTTTTTTTATTTAATTAGTTATTAAGTTAACTAGTTTTTTCTATATATTTAAATTTTAAATTCTCCATTTTATATTTCAATTAAATTAAATTACTTTTTTAAAATTCAAATAAAATAAATTACACTCGTAAACTATTAATATTTTCAATGGTCCAAAGTGGTCATTTAAAACTGTTTAACAGTCTTGACTGAAGAACAAACGAAAGCTCTCAAACGACTCATGGAATCGTGCAAAATTTAGCAGTTTGAAATCAAGAGACAAACGGAAACACCCAAATGACTTGAAGGCTCATTGCATGGCGAGACTAGGATTTGATATGAAATGAGAGAAAAATCATGTTACGTGGTTGGGTTAAACAGTGCTCTGATACGAAGTAGAAAATAACAGGCTGAATGATCTTTCCATTAACCTTTCAAGTATTTTTATACAATTTCTGAATTCTATATAAGGCGGGACAACTATATAAGATAAGACAACTAAGGTAAAACTAATATATAAGGAAAGACAACTAAGGTAAAACTAATATATAAGGTAAGACAACTATACAAGTGTAGATACTAGAGTCGAAGGACCTGTGATGAAAACTTTTATAAAACGATCAAGAAATATAACGATTGAAAATGACTAAATCACTGATATAAAATTAAAACGCAGTGCCCAAACGGCAGTCGAACAACATCGAGACCAGACGGTCGAACGACACTCGGCAGTCGAACGACGCCCGATGACCGAGCGGCGACCGACAGGTCAGGTCCGGCAATGTGGAACCGTGCGAACGGGCCAATCAGCTCGGCCCTACAATAATTTTTTACACATTAAAAACAATTACAAATTAGTAATTAAATCAATATTAATTATTCCGTATACCCTAAAATAAATTAGAAATCATAAAAAATCTCAAATATTCAAACGAGCGTATTGTGAAAAAATGACACCGCACAGACGCCTGGAGACCATCGAACATTTTATTGAGTAAGGCCATGGAACATTTTAAATACATTTTATTATTTGATTTTTTATTTATTTAATTAGTTATTAAGTTAACTAGTTTTTTCCATATATTTAAATTTTAAATTCTCCATTTTATATTCCAATTAAATTAAATTACTTTTATAAAAAAAAAAATTAAATTACATTCATAAACTATTAATATTTTCAATGGTCCAATGTGGTCATTTAAAATTGTTTGCAGTCTTGAGTGAAGAATAAACAAAAGCTTCCAAACGACTCATGTGGTCGTACAAAATTTAGCAGTTCTGAATCAAGAGACAAACAGAATCACCCAAACGACTTGAACGCTCCTTACATGGCGAGGCTTGGGTTTGACATGAAAGAAGAGAAAATAATGTTACGTGTTAACCACTACTCTGATACAAAGTAGAAAATAACAGGCTGAATGGTCTTTCAATTAGCCTTTCAAGTATATTTATGTAATTTCTGAATTCTATATGAGGCAGGACAAATAAATAAGGTAACACAACTAAAGTGAAACTAATATATAAGGTAAGACAACTAAGGTAAAACTAATACATAAAGTAAGACCACCATATAAGTGTATACACTACAGTCGGAGGACATGTGATGTTCCATAAAACGATCAAGAAAGATAACGTCTAAAAATAACTGAATCATTGACACAAAATTAAAACGCAGTGCCCAAACGGCAGTCGAACAACACCTAGACCGGATGGTCAAACGACACTCTGCGGTCGAACGGCGCCGGACAACTGAGCGACGACCGACAGGTTTGGCCGAACAATGTGGATCCGTACAAATGGGCCAGTAAACCCGGCACTAAAATAATTTTTTGCACATTAAAAATAATTAGAGAATATTAATTAAATCAATATTAATTATTCCGTACACCTAAAAATAAATTAGAAATTACAGAAAACGACACCGATAGAATGCCTCTAGTCAATCGAACATTTTATCAAGTAAGACAACCGAACATTTTAAATATATTTTATTATTTGATCTTTAAATTTTTTTATTCAATTAGTTATTAAGTTAACTAGTTTTTTCAATATATTTAAATTTTAAATTCTACATTTTATATTTCAATTAAATTAAATTACTTTTATGAAAATAAATAAATAAATTATATTATATTTATAAACTATTAATATTTTCAATGGTCTAAAGTGGTCATTTAAAATTGTTTAGCAGTTTTGAGTCAAGAACAAACGAAAGCTTCCAAACGACTCATGTGGTCCTGTAAAATTTAGCAGTTCGGAATCAAGAGATAAACGGAATCACCCAAACGACTTGAATGCTCATTGCATGGTGAGGCTATGGTTTGATATGAAAGAAGAGAAAATAATGTTAGGTGGTTAGGTTAAACAGTGCTTTGATACGGAGTAGAAAATAACAAGTTGAATGATTTTTCCATTAACCTTTCAAGTATATTTATACAATTTCTGAATTCTATATAAGGCGGGACAACTATATAAGGTAAAACAACTAAGGTAAAACTAATATATAAGATAAGACAACTAAGGTAAAACTAATATATAAGTTAAGACAACCATACAAGTGTTGACACTATAGTCGGATGATCTGTGATGAAAACTTTCGTAAAAGGATCAAGAGACATAACGACTGAATCATTGATACAAAATTAAAACACAGTGGCCAAACGACAGTCGAACAACACCTAGACCTAACTGTTGAACGACACTCGAAGGTCAAACGACGATCCACAGGTCAACTAAAATAATTTTTTACACATTAAAAATTATTACAGAATACTAATTTGTCAATATTAATTATTTTGTAAACCAAAAAATAAATTAGAAATTGTAGGAAAATCTCAATATTCAGTCAAACGTACTGTGAATTTTTGATAGACACATTATTGAACTTTACATTGTTGTAACATTAATAGCAAAATCAATGAAAATCCCTTAAAAAAAAACTAACAAAAGATGGTTTGGGCAAGGGTAAACTATATTATTGATGTTCTTAGTAAAACAAACCCCTAAAACTTCTTATCATTCACTATTGACCTTTCATTTCACACAGATTTTTATTTTTATTTTTATCACGTTAAGCCTGGATGATTATCAAAATCAGTTTTGAATATAAAACTTGGTTAATTAAGTATTATTCATTATATATGCGTTCATTTGTTTTAAACAAATCAGAAACTTTTTATAGGTGTGATATGATTAAACAAAAACTATAAAATCTTATTTCAAACCGTAAAAATTTAATTTCAAATACAGACGAAATGAGTAATTAAATATTCACAGCTAATTAATTTGTACAAATAATTACATGAGGTAAAATAATTATATGATAATAATTTATAATAATATAGATAATTTTTTTTTTTAAATTTTGTAACGAAAGTTGTATAAGTTAACTTTTCGTTAAATTTTTAGCAAATTTTTATCAATTTGGATTTAATGTTATAGTTATATAAAATTCAAAAAGTTTTTATATCAAAAAAACAAAATTTGGAAAACCGTACCATTAGTATAAAAATAAGGTTATAATTCAAGGAGCATAAATGTAATATACTAGTATGCTCTTTTGTCAGTACCACGTCACTTGAGTTTTTGAATTACGTAACATCTTGAAGTTTGAATGGTCCGAAATTCCACCATCGCTTTACTAGAGGCTACACACCATAGAATATCCAAGTCCACGGCTAATTAATATTGGCGGTTATTAAATTTAGATAATATAAAAGTTAGAATTTATTTTAATAAAATTATTTAAGATAAGTGTAAAAATATTTCTGTTAATTTTTAAAATGGTGTAACGTTGGTAGTTAAATAGTAATTTTAGATTTAATGTTTTTAAATTAGATCAATTTGAAAAATAATTCATCAAACTATGTTTTCAGTTATGAATATTGTCATCTACACTTCACATGTAAGTTATTTTATCACTTAATAGTAATAGAGTATAAACTATGTTTTCAGTTATGAATATTGTCATCTACACTTCACATGTAAGTTATTTTATCACTTAATAGTAATAGAGTATAAACATATCATTAAACGTGAAAAAAATTAAAAAAATAAAATTAAAACTATAATGTCTATTGCATGAGTTTAGGGGTGGCAACGAGTACGTACGCGTGGGTATTCGACACTATTCGATCATAAAGAAACTTCCCATACCCTGTATAAAAGAGTATGGAATGGGTATGAGGTCAAAACCATTATCCGTGACGGGTATAGAACGGGTACGAGAATACCCCCAGGGTATCCAATACCTGTTATAAATCTTTCATATATTAAAAAATATTATTATTATTTAGATGTGTGATTAAACCCAACATTTTATTGTTTAACCATTGATTGATACCATTAAACTACTTTATTCTTATTGCTTAAGGTTCAATTTGTTAAATTTTTAGATGGATGATTCATTAAATTTATATTTTATTAAATTTGTAATAACTTTTGTTTTACGTATTGATTCTTAATGGGTAAGGTACCCGCAGGTACCTGCGAATTAAACGGGATGGGTATGAGATGCAAAAAAGTATACCCGTTAGGGTAATGGGACATGTACGAGTAATAAAAAAATAAATGGATAAGAGTTTGATATTGATACTACCAGCGGGTACCCTACATGTTGCCATCCCTATACGAGTTGGATAAAAAATTTCAAAAAATTTCACCGATATTAATCTCCAATTATATTATTAAATCACAGTAAAACGAATTGATATGAAATTGGTGCATAATAAGGAACAAAATATCTGTGTTTTATAATAATGTTTGAAATTGACAAAACTTGGGAATGTTGGGGTAAAATTGCTATTGGTTGCCAACATTAGAGGTAAAATTGCATCATTTTAGACGTTAAAAGTAAAATTAATCGTGGTTTTAAATGTTATGAGTATTTTTACACCTTATCCTAATTTAATTTTAATTCAATAAGTCACTTTGAATATTCTTCGATTATTGTATCATCGAAATTGCTGATGTGATATCTCAACATGACATCAATGCCACTTAGCATATTAAGAAAATGTAACTATACATTGACAATCGATAGAAAACGTGTATTAATTTGTGGTTAAAATTTTAATTAACAATCTTTATTTATTTACTTGTTGTTAACTTTTTTTATTATATCATGACATTGAGATATATGATTAGATATGATCGATTCGAATGGAAAAATAATCGAAAAACGTCCAAAAATTACTTCATTGAATTTTACTCCTAACGTTGATAAGTTGGGTCAATTTCAGACATTATTATAAAATACAGATATTTTGTTTTTTATTCTGCACCAATTACACGTGTGTTGATTCTAATTTTTTTTTTCATATTTTGTATGGTTTAATAATAGAATCAGAAATTAAATTTCTTAAATTCGGTGAAATATTTGAATTTTTTTTTTTGCCAATCTTATACAAAATACAATATATTTTTTTTTATTTTTTTCTCGTTTAATTATATGTTTGTGACCTGGTACTACTTAGTGATAAAATGATGTACATATGAACCGTAGATGACAATATATATGATCGAGAAAGACATTTTGATGAATTATTTCTCAAATTGATCTAACTTGTCAATTTTAGGCCTTGTTTGGACAGTGGTATTTTAAAGTAAAGTAAGATAAGGTAAAGTAAGTGAAGTGTGTTAAATAACTTGTTGTGTTTGGATAGAATGTAAGGTAAGTGATGGTTTAATAATGTAATTGTGTTTAGTTTGATAGTAAGGTAAAACAAGGTAAGGTAATGTTATATATAAAATTACTTTTATATCCAAACAATGTCTTATTTTAAAATAAAACATAGAGGATAATTTTGAAAATGAAAGATCTGTCACCTGTCTACTCTCTAATTTGGAGTGTAAAGAAAATTAGTCAAATTTTACCTCACCTACCCTCATTTACTATTACATTCAATTACACCTCAAAACAAACAAGATTATTTACCATCATTTACCCTCACTTACTTTAAAATATCTCAATCCAAATAAACTATTAGGGATAAAATTGTTATTAGTTATCAATTTTAAGGATAAAATCGTACTATTTTAAATGTTAGGTGTAAAATTGCTCCTATCCCTAAATATTAGCTGTATTTTTCTATCTTATCTCTAATAAAAATAAACTCAAAGTGATTTTATTTAAAAAAATTAAACTGTTATGATCTTTTATAGAAGGTGTCCAAACTTTTGTCAACACAGCTGGCAGCTGGTAATTACCCCCAATTTCACAGTTAAAAATACCAAAAACCAAAGCACTCCCCATATCTAGCTAAAACAAAAAAATTAAAAATACTCTCACTCTGTCTTTCTGTAGGCTTGAATTTCGCCGGCGAGTTCTCCGGCGAAGGTATGATCCCTCGAAACTCTCACCTATGCCTTGATTTCTATGTTTTTCTTCCATTGATATTCCTTTCTATTTCAAATGTATGAAAATGTGTATGGATTTTACAATTCAGAATTCTGTTCCGAGCTCTCTCTCTTTCTCGGAACAGGTGGATAACTTCTTCCTCTTTGATCGTAACTGCATGTTGTTTGTGGTCGGAGTTGATTTTTCATTGGTTTGATTTGAACTGTTAGGTTTAATTTTCCGTTTGTTTCTGGAGCAGAAGGAAGCTTTTGGAGTTCGCTTGGCTGTTGCATGGCTTGAGGAGCTCGACCTTTAACAACGGCTTCTGTGAGTTACGGAGTCTTAAGGAGTACAATTGGTTCCGAGAAAGTTATCAGTTCCGGCTTTAGAGTGTTCGTCGCTGGGAAACGAGTTAAGCAAGCTGGTTTTAGTCGATTCAGTGAGTCCTTGAATTCGGTATCGTTCAAAAATGGTAGGCCTGGAACTCTATCTTGAAGCTTTTTTTTCCTGCAAAGGCTGCCTTAAGTGTCTATTTTATGTGAATACTGTTTGATGATCTTGATGGAAAATAATTAGTCTTCATTATATTTAACATTGTGCTTGTTGATCCCATAATAAGTACGTTGCTTTTTTTGTCCAACCCTTAAATCCTTTTATGTTTAATCATAGATCGAGCTTCAGTTATGGGATTGATGATGGTATTGGTATGCCATTCATGAATCCTTTCTTGGAATTTGTCTACAGTTTGCTTTAACGAATGTTATAAATGCACAAAATAGGTTGGTGGGTGATTATTATATATCTGGATTGGGAGATGTTCAGAGAAACTTGTTTATGGAGCTTTAAGATAATTCCATTGCAATCATGTTTTCACAGTGATTGATTGGATTTGCAAACTGCAAATAGTCGCAATGGGCTACTACAAGGTTATTTTCTTGTTTAAGCTAGGCTTAATGCATATTTAGACCCTTGAACTTGACACGTTTTTCCTATCATCATCCCGAACTTTTAAAATAACGTATCACGCATTTATAGTTACCTTTAAAAACTTATCACTCATATATAGTTGGCTTTAAAAACCTATCATACACTTGTAGTTGTTTATTCGGATCTCCTCCACACAAAATCATTAATCTGTCATCCCATCTGTCAAAGATGATAGATCAACGATTTTGTATGTAGAAGGTCCGAATAAGCCAACTATATATGTGTGATAGGTTTTTAAAGCCAACTATATATGCGTGATAAGTTTTTAAAGGAAACTATAAATGTGTGATAGGTTATTTTAAAAGTTCAGGTGCCAATAGGCAAAACGTGCAAGTTTAAGGGTCTAAATATGCATTAAGCCTAGCTTAAACTTAAAAATAACCTGTCGTAGCCCATAGCGACTATTTGCAGTTTGCAAATCCAATCAATCACTAGGGAAACATGATTGCAATGGAATTATCTTAAAGCTCCATAAATAAGGTTCTCTGAACATCTCCCAATCCAGATAATAGATATATAATAATCACCCACCAGCCTATCTGTGCACTTATAACATTCGTTAAAGCAAACTATAGACAAATTCCAAAAAAGGATTCATGAATGGCATACCAGTACCATCATCAATCCCACAACTGAAGTTCGACCAATGATTAAACATAAAAGGATTTAATGGTTGGACAAAATAGCAACATACTTATTATGGGTTCAACAAGCAGAATGTTAAATATAGTGAAGACTAATTATTTTCCATCAAGATCATCAAACAGCATTCACATAAACAACTATAGAGTTTATAATTTGTTAAGGTGGCTCCAATTGCTCATTGGAGCTTGGAGTGTTATTAGTGCATGCAAGATAATTGAACCTTCCTAGGATTGAATATAATGAAAATTTGGCCTATAATTTGCTTAAGAGTTTGCTTTTGTCAACAGGCATTTTATTGAAACTTTGTAATTTGGCATACTGTAAATGCTACCAACTCAAATTAATTTGAGTGTGCATTACTGTCTAGTTTGTTACCCACCATGCAACAGTTTATGGATACTGATGTGAGATATAATTGAGAAGAAAAGGGAATTGAAACCTTTGTATCATCAACCAACTTGAACAATGACCCACAAACGAGTCAAGAAAAAAAAAAAGCTTGTTCTTCATCCAAAATGGAGTAGAAGAGAACAGACTCTTGAAGCATCCTTTTTCTGAATGCTCCAATGTTTTCCAGTCTAACTCTAACTCCTTTCTCTCGTGGTTAAATTCATGATTCATTTGAAAATCATGGTGTTTTCTTGCCTTTGTCCTTATGTTCGTATCTGGTTTTCCATTACCAATTTAAATACGTCTTAATGATCATTGAGTGAACAAAACCTTAGGAGACAACTTTCGTAGACTTTCTCGTTGATGGACAATTGTCTAAGTAGTAAATGAAAATTTTATCTAGCTTGTCGTTAAAGGCTCCCTAACAATTTAACTACTAATTGTTTTCAATTTAACTGATTTTAAGGGACCTCCAATGATGCCGTCCATGCTCACATTACTAGAAGCATTTTGCATGGGCTGCTAACAAATAATACTTGTATGGCCTGATAGTCTCATTTATTGGAAACATCATATTGCTGCCTCTTAATATTTTCCATAAAGCTAAATCAAAAATTAGTTTGAAATTAAGTCTATGTAGAAATATCATTTTTTTTAAAAGTTGTGCGCAATGCACTTACATTAAACAAAGTAAAATTACATTAAAGACAAAGTAAAACCCTCAACCCACCCCATGTGATTCGAACCCATGACCTCTACAGTCATTTAATTAGTTGACTTATTGCTCCTATGTTTATTCTTTATTCTTTTTGATATTTGTGTTGAATATCAATATTCCTTAAAACAGTTTTAATACATGCTCTATTCCTTAACATGCTCCCCGGACCCTCGCTCAGCGGGGACGCGTAATGCGACCGGGCCGCCAAAAAAAAAAAAAAAAAAAATGATTTTCCGTTTTTATACAACTTTGAATTACTGTATTTCTTCCCTTTTTACTACATAATATATATTTATTAAACATAGCTAGAGTTAGAAAGAAAAACGTTCTACTAGATTGGCTTTTTTGTACTGGAATGGATTTAGTAAAAGCAATAATTATCCTCAATAAAAAATTGCTCAAATTGCAAACTTTAGTTCCATTTCTAATTAAACTAGGTCAAATGATAATACAATAGTTTATTTTTTTATTTTCTTACATAATTTTTTTTAAAGGAATTGAGAGGTTATTGTATTAATTTCTAGCATTGCTAGAAGTAGTTCTTAAATTTTTAACTGAGAATATAAAGATAGAAATGATCAACTTTCTAAATATAATATCTTTGATATGACAAACGGATTTAATGCAGTCACAAGACCTTTAGCCTTCGTTATCAATCCTTCAACATAGTAAGCAACTGCTAAACATACATACCCTACATCAAATGGGACTCCTTGGTTCTCCAAGTTAAAAGTTGTGTGATCAAACTGGTGTTCTTTTATTCATTTGAGGAAAATGTTGTGTGAGAATGTATGAACATATTCTAACATGTAAATACACCTTTGATTGTTGAACTGAGAAAAAGGTACTTCATTGTCATTGCAACTTTAGTTCTCTCTCTTAGACACTTCCCCTCTTTACTTTGAATCGTCCTAATCATTTCTCTTGTTAGGGTCTGCTGAATCTGTCTTTACTAACTCCAAAACTTTCATAATTACTGCTAGAATTGTTAAGTTAGTGAAAAGTTTGGTGGAATTTAGGCATTTTCTATGCATAAGTAAATTTGTTGAAAGCTTTATGTGGAGCTTTACAACTTTATAAGTTGTACTTTTCGCAGCCCTAATATCAATCTTTTGTTGGCTAAGCTTTCTCAACAACAATTTATGAAGAATTGTATCTCCAAAAAACTTTTAAGTAATTTAAGGTTTCATGTGTCTTGAGCTAAAGCAATTTCTAGATATATGGTGCATGAAAGTAGAGAGGTAGATCTGAGCATGATTAATGATGTTTATTGCCTTGCAAATCCAAAGTGGTAGGTACAAGTGACATAGGAATTTACAAAAGCAGGCTAGTCTATACAATAGAGAACTATAAAAAGAATCGACAATCAAGTGCATATATTGAACAAATACTCTTTGTTTATGTGAGTTGATGCTTATTTCATAAAAGAGTTGTTGATTTGCATGAAAGCAATGGTGAATTCTCTAAATAAAAGAACTCATTTTATGAGAAGAAAACTTTTAATCAAAGAAGTTACACTTTCATTGATTGAAGTTCCGTAGATCAGAAATACAAAGATGGCTAGAGAATCTTTCTCCTCCTTTAGAATCTTTTGTTTCTTTTATTGAGTACCCAAATATTGACCTTAAGGACCAACAATCCTCTTCCATATTCGTAAAAGTTCCTTTTCAAGCTTAATAAACCTCATTCTTCCACAACAACAACAACAACAACAAAGCCTTAGTCCCGAAATGATTCGGGGTCGGCTAACATGAACCATCATATAAAACCGTGAAAGTCAAGTCGTGTCAGCGACACAGATTCGCTCCCTCCAATCCGTCCTATCCACTACCATATTTTCCTCAATTCCCAGTAAACTCATATCACTCTCGATCACCCTCCTCCAAGTTTGCTTAGGTCTTCCCCTACCCCTCACCACTACATCCCTTTGCCACTCTTCGGTTCTCCTAACCGGCGCATCAAGCGCTCTACGTCTCACATGGCCAAACCACCTTAGTCGGTTTTCTCTCATTTTATTCTCAATAGATGTGACCCCTACTTTTGTCCTAATTATTTCATTACGCACCCGGTCCTTTCTCGTATGACCACACATCCATCTCAACATACGCATCTCCGCCACCGACATCTTATGGATGTGGCAGTGTTTCACTGCCCAACACTCCGTACCATATAACAATGCTGGTCTAATTGCCGTCCGGTAGAATTTTCCCTTCAATCTATTAGGCATGCCGGGATCACAAAGGAAACCCGTAGCACTCTTCCACTTCGACCAACCAGCTTTAATCCTATGAGCAACATCTCCATGAAAGAAAATTCTCATCTATAATGCTTTACTATTAACCTATCCAATTACTTAACAACAAGATATGTCTCATTCTTATGGTTATGCTTTTCAAATATCAATCCGCTAGTTGCTTTCCATTTATAGAAACATACCTTAGATGATTTCTTATCATTTCAAGTTTACCACCATGTAAAATTAAGTTTCTTATCAAAGTTGGAATTAATTGTTAATCTCGTAAGGACTCAAGATTTAAGTATATGAAGTTAGGCTCAAGGTCTTATGTTATGATCATGAAATTCTAGATTGGGATTTTCTCAATCTCTTGGGTAGGATGGTATCCTAATTTGCTTTTAGAACATTAGCTGATAAAATAAAGGTTAAATAATTTATTAGTCCTTACATTTTTATCTAACGTACTGTTTAGTCCTCATATTTTAAAAATATACCATTTAGTCTTTAACTTTTATTCTATTCAATAGTTTAGTCCCTCAAATATTTGAATTACGAGGACTAAACAATGTATTATTAATTACGAGGACTAAACCGTGTGTTAGGTAAAAATGTAGGGACTAATAAACTATTTACCCTAAAATAAACATATTCATCATCAAAACACGGTTTCACATCAAGGCTAACTTGTTTGAGGTAAAACTAAATATTCATGAATTTTGTATTTAATTTGAAAAAAGTTAGAAAAGCAAAAAAAAAGTGGATTCAACTTTAGTAGAACTCGGGGTCCTCCTCGAGCATAAATTACCGTGGTCCCTACAAAGAAGCAATTGATTTGGAATTAGAATGGAAAGAGTAGAGTGAAAGTATGACAAGGTTTCCATAACCTTCAAAGTTACCAGAACCGAATAAGTTGTAGTTGGCCTATTCTCTTGTTTTATAAGCTAGGGCTAAGGTTGAGCAAGCTTGCTTCCATCCTGTTATTCTATAATCTATCATATCAAGCCAATACATAGTGTAGAAAAATCAAGTAGTACTCATGAGATCTTTTTGTCAGAACATAAGCCCATGATGGCAAAAAGCCTTCTTTTCCCAAATCTCATTTGATTTCGAACCGTAAGAAGAAATGAAGCAAGGACTTGGTTCTCCAAGCAAAGTAATCTTGTTGTTGCCGCTATAGTTATCAAAGGTGCGCCTTAGGCTCAAAGGTGCTAGGCTCCAATCATGTGGCTTGAGAAGCCAAGCCTTGCCGGAGGTACGCCTAGGCGCAAATTTAGAAGCTACACAATGTATTTTAGGGTCCAAATTAAAAATAGGATTTTAACCTCAGCCTTTTCCTATCTATATGATCTAGGTTAAAATCAAATTAGAATGAAATGAATAAATAAAAAAAGGAAGGCTTAATGCTTCTCCAGCCCCCTTAACTTGTCTAAATTGGTCATTTTACCCCTCCAACTCATCGAATGTCCTATTTACCCCCCTTAACTCCATAAAAATGGTATTTCTCACCCCCTTAACTTGTCCAAATTTGTCATTTTACCCCTTCTCAACTCATCGAATATCTTATTTACCCCCTTAACTCTATAAAAGTGGTATTTCTCACCACTTATGATCTTATTTACCCTCTTAACTCCATAAAAATGGTATTTCTTATCCCTTTATAGTAGTAAAAAAAGTTGAAAAGAGAAAGAACGAATAAAAAATACAAATAACAAGAACATTAATATAAATAAGTTAAATACATTATATGTAGAGATAATGTACCAAAATAGGCCTATGATTTTTAGGAAAGTATCAATTTAGGTTCCACTTACAAAATAGCATAAATATAGGTTTAACGTTTAAAAGATGTTATCAATTTAGGCTTCGATAACAGAGGTGAAAAATACCACCTTTATGGAGTTAAGGGGGTAAATAGAACATTCTATAAGTTGGGGGGATAAATGGACAAGTTGAGGGGGTGAGAAATACCACTTTTATGGAGTTAAGGGGGGTAAATAGGACATTCGATGAGTTGAGGGGGTAAAACGACCAATTTGGACAAGTTAAGGGGGCTGGGGAAGCATTAGGCCAAAAAGGAAAGAAGATTTGGTCGACAGAAATAACACAAAGAATGACAGAAAGAACGCCGCTCCATTTGAAGAGTTTAGAATTGTTAATTGTTGTTATTCATTATTTTATATATTATTTTTCTGTAATGCACACCATGTTTCGCTCTGGCGCGCGCCTAGGTTACCGCTACAGTCAAAAGAGTCGCATAAGAGATAAATTACCAAGCTAGAAAATGTCTTCGAGCTAACTTCTATCAAGGAGAAGCTCGTTTAAAAAAAAAAAAAAAAAGAAAAACTTTCTTTGTCTTATTTTCCATAGAAGATCTCAGTAGTGGTTTTATTTGACCACCTTCAACATTTTCTGCTAGCATAAGCATTAATAAAAACAAAAGACTAGAAGATGGGAGATTTCTTCATTACTTGATACCCTTATTTTTCTTTTGTTCTTGTACATTAGATATGGAACATTGGATTTTGGATGTTATGAAGCATTCTATTTTTTTTTTGTCCTAGTGTAAACTTGCTATTAACTTCTAATTAAACTCACCCTAAGAAAATCTTAGAGATCCATTCAGAGATAGAATTTGTTGCACATTAGGGGGTGTAATGATCTATTTAAGGATATAATTTGTTGTGCATTCAATTTGATTAACATTTACCATATTACCTTTGCAAATTACTTTTTTTTCCCTCATTCTTCTACTGTATTTGCAAACATTGCTGTGTCCATGCGTTGTTATTCTTTCCATAGAAGCATAATAAACAGCCTGACACCTTTGCAACTTAATTAGAATTAATTAGCTTCGGGATCTTGATTCTGTGATTAATCATTGTTGATAGGTCTAATAGAAATGTGAAACTCTCATGGTATATGGTAATTACTCTGCTATGAATGAAGTGTCATAGTCAAGGAAGTAGTGAGATTACCTTGCCTTCTAAGTAGAACATTGCAAACTTTTTACTTGAGTTGTGACTTGGTATCATACTATTACTCAAGAGGATAACAGTCTGGGTGAAAACAACAGCTTAGGTCTGAAATCGTCCAGAAATAGGATCTACAATATTGATAAAACAATATAGGCAGACCAGACTGTAGTCGAAGTTTTTTTAGTCATGCGAAAACAAAATTAAGTTCGTTATAAGTAATTAGGTTCAGGTGCGACAATCTTATCACTAAAATCCTGTTTGCAATAACCTCTTTTTGTCCATGCATATATCTGACAAACACCATAGTTTATCTATTCTTCTTGTTACCAATGTTAACCAGCTACGTGTAGTTGTGTTCATATAAGGTCAAAGTAGATGAAAAACCATTTCGTAGGTGACTGTTTTCAATTTAGATCATGGAGTTAGGCTGTGCCAAAGTCTTTTCATTGAACTGTACTTTTAATTTTGGATGAAACTATTGTCTGCATTAGGTATGCTGAATGGACTAGTATAACTATACAGCATGGGAGCAGGCAAGAACAAATTAAATATTGAACTGTTGGAGCTTGCTCAGTGAGTATAAGCTTGTTTTCAAGCTTGGGTTGAGCATATCCTACTTTCTTCTGCCTTGGCTCCATCATATTCTTGTAAATGCTCAAATGCAAAGATCTCTCTGTCAACTGGATCTACTAACAGCAAGGATACACAAAGTGGGTTCAGTGTGCAATGATAATCTCTTTTCTGAGGAGCTCCAATTGTGATGAAAATGTGGAGTACAAAACTGTGGAAGATGTATCCCAAGGGGCAGGAGGAAATAAATTTTCTTTTTGAATGTGTCATTTGGATCGCGCCCTGAGCAGAAACTAGATTGCATTTAATTGATTTGATGTCAATTACCTAGGCATGCGAATACCCTTTTCACACACTAACACTTTTGATGCTGATGTTTTATTAACAGTTAACCTAACTGGTCCAGATGACAGTATACTGTCATGTGTCAATTTTAATTCCTAGATCTGTTGTCACTGGATATCTACTGTTATGTTAGGTTATGTTATTGTTTGCTTTTGCTGATTTTGATCCTTTCATGCCATATCTACTTTTTGATTTATTTGAGCATTTAAGAAGTTTCTGCTTATCGATTATGGCTAGCATGGTAAGTAATGCATTTCCAAATTAAAATAAAATGTGAAACGTCATCCACAATCGTACTGAAAAAGGAAGTCTTGATTAATGCGAGGAAAAGGTTTCCCATCAGATTCTTGGAATCTTTAAAAGTCATGTATGACAAATTTTTGTCGATTTTGCTTTGAATGCTGTTAGAGATTTCATTTTTTTTTTTTTTTAAAAAAAAAAAAAATCTGAACGCATTTGTGCTTCATTCTGTCCGATAAGTTAGCAATTAAAAACCCGTAACTTTCTTTTGATCTTTGGGGATTGTAAAGCATATGAAAACATTGATGTGTTAACCTAGTACAGGATTCTGCGTGTCATACGGATAAACAAAAAAAAGTTTTTGTTGGAGTTGCTATCTACCTATTTCCACCTTAAAAGTTTGTTGGCATTTGAAATAGCAAGAACATATTGTTTCATATTCCTCACAATCATCTTTTCCTTGTTCTTATAGATAGTTGGAGTTTGAATTATCAGTTTCAGTTCTTAGTCACTTTTATTTATTTAAAATCATAATTTATATAGCATTAAACATGTTCTATATGATCTTTTTGTTGTAGTCTTTCCAACACAAGAGTTTTTGGATGCCGAGAGATGCTGGATGTTTAACTGATGGAGAGATAGTTTATGATGGTTCCTCAAGAATGGAACCAAAGCGCAGTCATCAGTGGTTTATGGATACGACTGGACCAGAATTGTTCAGCAACAAAAAGCAAGCAATTGAAGCTTCTAGTAACAGCCCAGCTTTGGGATCTTCTCAAATTAATGTTTCTCCATGGCATAATGCTTCCAGTTTTCAGTCAGTTTCAGGGCAATTCAGTGACCGCCTATTTGGGTCTGAGGCTGTGCGGACAGGCAATATGCATGATAGAAACCTTACTTCTGATGCTAGGGGAAAGATGAGCATGAATATGGGAAGAAGAAAGGATTTCGATGATCAATATGGTTCCAATTCTTCAATGGGGTTGTCCATGTCTAACTCCATAGATGATCCCTCAGATGGTATTAGTTTTGGAGGAATTAGAAAAGTTAGAGTGAATCAAGTTAGGGACTCCAATGATGAAATTCCTGCGTCCTTAGAGCTTTCCTATGGTCGAGGTGATAACAATGTGATTTCAATGGGTGCTTCCTATAACAAGGGTGATATTGGTGCCATATCTTTGGGCCCAACCTATAACGACAGGGAAAAGAATACCATTGGAGGTGACATTTTCATTTCAATGGGCCACCCTTTTAACAAGGATAGTGAAAATTTCATGTCAATTGGTCATGATTTTGGCAAGGGAGAGGACAATATCTTATCAATGGGTCAGCCCTTTGACAAGGAGGATGCCAACTTTATAACAATAGGCTCATCATATGAAAAGGAAGACAACGATGTCACGTTGCTGAATCCTTCCTTTAGCAAGGGACATGAAAATTTCATTTCAATTGGCCCTACATATGATAAACCAAATGAGAACTTCATTTCTATGGGTGCCTCCTATAGCAAGGGAGATGATAGTATCATATCAGTTGGTCCTACTTATGGCAACACAGATTTGAACATCACAGCCATGTGTTCTGCCCAGGACAAAGGAGATTCGGATATTCTTACTGTGGGTCACAATTACAACAAAGATGAGAGCAATACCATATCATTTGAAGGCTTTCATGATGATTCTGAGTCAAATCTTTCTGGCAATATTATTAGTGCCTATGATGTGTTAGTGGGTAATCAGAACTTGGCTCAAACTTCAGAAGGCCAAAAAGATATTGTTCAGTCAAATACAGATTCAATTGCCAGTAATGCCTCAAAAGGTAATTCAAAAACTGATGTGTCCGCCAAGAATAAAGATGCAAAGAGAGCTAAGAAGGTTCCTCCTAACAACTTTCCTTCAAATGTCAAAAGTTTGTTATCAACTGGCATGCTAGATGGGGTTCCTGTGAAATATGTTTCATGGTCAAGGGAGGTGAGGTTCATTTATTATGAGAAACTCGTATTTTTTTCAGAAAATATGCATTATTTTACTGACTAAGTTTATTTCTTTCAAAATGCCTTGATCTTATTGTGTGGCAGAAAAACGTTCATGGAATCATAAAAAACACCGGTTATCTATGTGGGTGCCAGGAGTGCAACTTCTCCAAGGTAAATTAGTTTATAGTAGTAACTGTCTGCATTTTTGTAGGACACTGATCTAAGTATGTTGATAACATGTTTCCTGACATAAGATGCATTGCGCAGGCTGTGAATGCTTATGAATTTGAGCGTCATGCTAACTGCAAGACCAAGCACCCCAATAATCACATTTACTTTGAGAATGGAAAGACTATCTATGCAGTTGTTCAAGAGCTAAAGAACACTCCACAGGAGATGCTGTTTGATGCAATCCAAAGTGTGACCGGGTCTCAAATTAATCAGAAGAATTTCCGTAGCTGGAAAGGTAATGTATTAATAGATTATTTCATTAGGCTTGAATTACAGGTGTATGAAATATTCAATACTCTCTCACAAAATTCTGTCGTTCTATTTATTGATTTATTTTTTGATATTCTTCTTATTAGCGTCATATCAAGCTGCCACCCGTGAACTTCAGCGCATTTATGGAAAGGATGAAATTCCAATAGCATCTTGAGTTGAAGATCTTAGTCCCGGAATATGTGAAGTGGTATATTCTGTGTATACCGGCATATATTTATGGTAATTTAGTGACTTGTTTTGGGGGTTATAATAACATTAAAGAGACCACATGGTTGTTTAGATATTTACCCTCTAAAATAATTTCAAGTTTGATTTGGACAATTATATCTTTCAAAGTTAAGAGTTTGCTGTCAATTTTTTCCGTGTTCATGCATGAAATGACACTAGAGGTATTGCTTCTCTATGTTAAGAAGACATACCTCTTTCACTGAAAGGAAGGAAAAGGCTACAGCCTGAATAAATGAATGCTTAATTAAACATGAAAACTTCGCCAGTGCTTATTTGCACATGGTCGGTAGCTCAAATGAATTTTGCAGGGATATCAACAAATTTCAAAGTGAGTCTGGGATTCCATGGACAGGAAAACTTGTATTTCACAGTAAAAGATTGCTTGTTGAGAGGTCCAAACTGGATGCTATCTATGTTTATTGTCTATATTTGCTCTAGTTAACTTTGATACATGCAAAACTGTGACCGAACATTATGGGAAATGTTCGCATTTATGTCAGGACAAGTCTCAGCTCAATCATGCTGTAGATAAAAGTTCTGTGCTAACTGCTAATCTATTGTTGCTTTCTTGATACTTCAGCTTGGGGAAGATCCTGCAACTGTGGTTACTTTACCAATTAATGGGATGGAATTAGGAGTTCTTTTAATTTGTTTTTTTTATTTCCTTTCCGAAGCAAGAATATATGGAAATGTCGTAATATAGCGTGTTGCTATTTTAGTTTATCAATCTGTTCCAGATTGTCCAGCTTGATTTGCCTACTTCTACCTCATACCATGGCATTAGCCGCCAGATATTAGGATTGGTGCGAGTCTGTAAGATATCGAACTATATAATTCGTGTTCATTTGATTCTGATATGAATTCAAATGAACACGAATTATATAGTTCGATATCTTACGGACTTGTATCAAGACATGAAGGATTAGAAGCACTCAGACAAGACTTTTCGGGTTTTAGCTTGCACTTGCACAGGAGAGTATCTTAAACATCTTTAGGAAAACATTTCTTCTCAAGTGCATCAAACCTTGCATCAAGTTAGAATGGTGCTGTGGTAGAAGCTGATTACCTCTTTCGTATATATCATTATAGAACTATGAGAGGCCTTAGTTTATGGTTATTGCATTTGTGATCAGCTAGGGTTGTTAATCTAGTGAATGTGTTCATGAACTATTTAAATTCAATTCCACATCGAGAAAGGCAGAATGATATTTTTTTATTAGAGATATTTAGTATTATTTACTGTTTATAGAATTTATTGTATTTACACAACAGTTAGAAAGTTAGACAGAATTAGAGTTTCACTGAAACGTGAACTGTGTTATGTATATATATCATTTTACTCATCAATAACAATCACTGAGAATCATATCATTTCATGGTATCAGAGCTTAAACCTAACTCTTCTTCCCTCACCTAAAATTCCGAAATCTTCCTCTTCCTTCTAAACCCTAAATTCCGCCGACCGAAAACCCTAAAATCACCCTATCGCTGCTGACCCCTCCTCCTTCCGCAGCCATGACAAACAGTTCGGCCACCTCTAACACAAACAACACAGCCAATTCCAACATCGAACCCCCCCCCCCCCCCCCAATGACAACCACACCTCGAATCATCCCTCTCTGTCCGTTTCCAACATATCGACATTCGTCAAAATCACCCTGGATATTGAAAAAGGTAATTATCCAACCTGGGCAGCTCTATTCAAGCTTCATGCCAAAGCATACCAAGTCCTAGACCACATTATTCCTCCATCTGAAACCCTAGCTACCTCCCTCAAAGCCCGAAACCCTTACCTATGGTCCCGTATTGATGCTGTTGTTCTTCAATGGATATACAACACAATATCTCTCGATCTGCTTCATACCATCATTGAGGAGGATTTCACTGCAGCCAAGGCATGGACTAGTCTACAGGACATATTCTCAGATAACAAAAACTCCCGTGCTCTTTTTCTACAACATGAATTCTCCAAAACCAAGCTAGAAAATTTCTCCGACATTTCATCCTACTGTCAAAACCTAAAATCCTTATCTGACCAACTTTCGAACGTGGACTGCCCTGTTACCAACGATCAGATAGTTCTGCAGCTTATATCTGGTCTCACTGATGCCTATGACACCATCGGCACACAGATTCGCCATGGGGACCCCCTCCCTCCCTTTCAAAAAGCCCGATCCATGCTTATTCTAGAGGAAACAGCCCGTGCACGCAAAGCTATCCCAACATCGGATACCGTCGCCCTAACTGCCGCCTCCGCTGACTCCACCGTCACTCAGTCGCATTTTCCCCCTACCCGACCGCCGCATCAGCGCCCATATTCCTCTCATCGCGGCGGCCAGTATGGTCGGAATAATCGCGGCCGCGGAGGTAGATACCACCAATGGAATGCCGCACAATCAAGCTACCGCCCTTCTGCCTATATGCCTTGGGCGCCTCAATATTCATGGATGCCTCAACAGCCGTGGGCCACCCCACCTTGCCCCTTTCCGATAAACAATTGGCAGCCAAACTACTCATCAGGACAGTCGACATCTCAACCTGGAATTCTTGGTCCGCGGCCGACCACACACCAGGCACATGTCAACATGCGTTCTCCTTCATATGCTCTGACTGACATAGCAGAAGCCATGCACACCATGTCAATCACACCACCTCCTGATCAATGGCATATGGACACAGGAGCCACGTCACACATGACAGCTCAAAAAGGTACACTTACGTCTTATCTTAATTCGAGCTTCAATGGTAATATTGTTGTTGGTAATGGTACTTGTGTCCCAATTTGTGGATCTGGCAATACGCAATTGGACACCAAACCCTACCCTTTAAAATTAAATGATGTCTTACATGCTCCCCAACTCATCAAAAATCTTATTTCTGTCCGTAAATTTACCAAAGATAACCATGTTTCTGTTGAATTTGATCCTTTGGGTTTTTCTGTGAAGGATATCCAGACGGGAACACCTATCATGAGGTGTAACAGTCAAGGGGACCTCTATCTAGTCACTTCTAGTCCTTCCGTGTCTTTGTCTTCTCATTCCGCGTTTACTGCATTATCCTCTGATGTCTGGCATAGTCGTTTAGGTCATCCAGGACCTCCTATTTTGAGTGTCTTGCAGAATAAAAATCTGATTTCTTGTAATAGGATTAAGGATATTTCTGTTTGTTCTTCTTGCATTAATGGAAAACAAGTCAAATTACCATTTCAGTCCTCGTACAATGTTGCATGTATGCCTTTTGATTTAATTCATAGTGATCTTTGGACATTTCCTACTTTAAGTTCTAGTGGTCATCGATACTATGTATTATTCCTTGACAGTTATACCAATTTCTTGTGGACGTTTCCTTTAGCAAATAAATCACAAGTATTTTCTGTTTTCCTTACCTTCAGCTCATATGTCCACACTCAATTTGAACGAAAAATTAAAGTTTTTCAATGTGACAATGGCGGTGAATTTAACAATCACTCCTTCCGCCAGTTTTGCAATGATCATGGAATGCAATTTCGTTTTTCATGCCCATACACATCCCCTCAAAACGGTAAATCCGAACGCACCATCCGAAAACCATAAATAATATCATTCGTACCGTCATGAACCATGCATCAATTCCATATAAATTTTGGCATCATGCCCTTGCACTTGCAACATATCTGTTAAATATTTACCCTCACAAAGTTCTAGGCTATAACTCTCCTACCAAAATTCTGTATCAAAAAGATCCCACCTACTCTCATCTACGTGTGTTCGGTTGCCTCTGTTTTCCTCTCATTCCATCCACATCTCGTCATAAACTTGAAGCTCGATCCTCTCCATGTGTGTTTTTCGGCTATCCGTCGAATGATAGAGGATATATATGCTTTAATCCTGTAACAAACCAGTTCGTCATATCCCGTCACGTTGTGTTTAATGAGTCAATTTATCCATTCTCGTTAACATCAGCGCCAAGTACTTCTATTCCTGAAAATACTACGAATGACACTGGATTCATAATTCATCCTCCATCTCCCACATCGAGTCAGTCACCGTCCGACCCACAATCACCCCGCGTCGCGTCCCGTCCTGTTCGTGTCGTCCTGTCGTCTCCCCGTGTTTCGTCCGTCGAGTCGTCCAAATCACCATCGTCCGAGTCCACGAAATCCGTTGCGTCAACATCGCCAGCGTCGTCTCCTTCCGTCCCGTCGCCCGTTTCGTATGGTTCTAACCCGTCGTCTCCCTTATCATCTCGTATCGAGTCTTCTACTCTCCTGTCCTCCCCTTCATCGCATACCAATATTACCTCTCCTGCCTTACCTTGCATTACCCCTGATCCTAATCCCCTAGCCACGAACAACTCCCTGCCCAATCCAAATAACCATAATATGACTACCCGCGCCAAACACGGCATTCACAAGCCATGTCGAATGCTCAATTTGTCTGCCTCTGCACCTAGCACTATATCCCCTATTCCCAAATCACCGATTCTTGCATTAAGTGATCCAAATTGGACACAAGCCATGACTGATGAGTTTGAGGCTCTTATTGAAAATAAGATGTGGGTACTCGTACCCCGTCCACATAATGCTAATGTTATTCGTAGTTGGTGGATTTTCAGGCACATGACTAAGTCAGATGGTTCATTTGAAAAGTATAAAGCAAGACTGGTTGGCAATGGATCTGGACAGCTGGCTGGTATCGATTGTGGTGAAACGTTCAGTCCTGTGGTCAAACCAACGACCATCCGTACTGTCCTTAGCATTGCTTTGTCAAAACAGTGGAATATCCGTCAATTGGATGTCAAAAATGCCTTCCTACATGGTAATCTTAATAAAACAGTGTATATGCATCAACCGTTGGGCTTCCGTGATCCCCACTATCCTGATCATGTGTGTCTGCTTCAGAAATCTCTATATGGCTTAAAGCAAGCTCCTCGGGCCTGGTACCACAGGTTCGCTACATTCGTTACCACAATGGGATTCACCAATAGCATTTCTGACAATTCTCTGTTCATTCTTCAGCAAGGCACAGACACAGCTTATATCCTTCTTTATGTTGATGATATTGTACTTGTCACCTCCTCTGATACACTTCAGTCGTCGATCCTTTCTCAATTGAACTCCGAATTTGCAATGAAAGACTTGGGGCCTCTTCACTACTTCTTGGGCATTTCAGTTAGACAATCACCGGGTTCCCTCTTCTTATCTCAAAAGAAGTACGCCTCAGAAATTATTGCCAAAGCTGGTCTCGGCTCCTGCAATCCTGCTAATACTCCGGTTAACACAAAACAGAAACTCAGCATCTCATCAGGATCTGCTTATCACAATCCCACGGAATACAGACAGTTGGCAGGTGCCCTTTAATACCTCACTCTCACCAGACCGGACATCTCCTATGCAGTTCAGCAAATTTGTCTGTTCATGCACGACCCCAAGACATCCCACATGGCAGCTCTTAAATGCATTCTTCGGTATGTACAGGGTACTCTTGATCTTGGTCTCACCTTATTTGCTTCCTCTCCGTGTCAGTTGATTTCTTACACCGATGCCGACTGGGCTGGGTGCCCCGACACTCGTCGCTCCACTTCCGGGTATTGTGTTTTTCTTGGAGATAACCTCCTTTCTTGGTCAGCAAAATGACAGCCCACGCTGTCCCGGTCCAGCGCCGAAGCAGAGTATCGTGGAGTGGCTAATGTAGTGTCCGAAACCTGCTGGATTTGCAACCTTCTACTTGAGCTCGGGTATCCGATACAGAAATCAACTATTGTTTATTGTGACAACGTTAGCGCAATTTATCTCGCCGGCAATCCAGTTCAACATCATCGCACAAAACATGTCGAGATGGACATTCACTTCGTCCGGGAACGGGTCGCCAAAGGCGAAGTCCGCGTGCTACATTCCCGTCACGATATCAAATAGCCGGCATCTTCACAAAAGGGCTGCCCACACCACTCTTCGAAGATTTCAGAAATAGTCTCAATGTTCGGCCTCCGAACCTTTCAACTACGGGGGTGTATTAGAGATATTTAGTATTATTTACTGTTTATAGAATTTACTGTATTTACACAACAGTTAGACAGTTAGACAGAATTAGAGTTTCACTGAAACGTGAACTGTGTTATGTATATATATCATTTTACTCATCAATAACAATCACTGAGAATCATATCATTTCATTTTTGGCCTCTATATTTAGGTGGCAATTAGCATAAATGGACTGTATTTGTGTGGTGTTAGCTATCGGGATAGTATAAAAAGGATCAATCCAAACACGATTCGAAATGGTTCGTGTCATTATTGGGTCAATGTGAAATAGTATAAAAAGGAGCTATCGGGATAGTATAAAAAGGATCAATCCAAACACGATTCGAAATGGTTCGTGTCATTATTGGGTCAATGTGAAATAGTTCAAAGATTAAGTTAGTAAAATATTGTTATAGGAAGTGACATTAACAAATATAACGCAGGGAATAAGCTAGGATCAAGGAGCCACTGAGATTTAGAAATGTTTAAAACCCCATATATATAGTTTTGGATATTTGGAGTTCGCCCCCAGTTCTCCATTGTTGCCGCCAAAGGTTTTCACAGTGAGTTCTATCAAAATGTTGAAGATGAAGAAAGGGTTTTAGGTTTTATTTTTTTTGCATTTCTACTTGACAAAACCACGTTGTTTCACTTAAGTGGAACGACCCTGTTTTGTCAAGCAGAAATGCAAAAGTAGAAATTACAACCAAAACCCTTTCTTCATCTTCAACATTCCGACAGAGCTTAGAATTACAAATCCCTCAACAGAGCTTAGGACTGCAATCCCTCACAAGAGCTTAGGACTGCAAACCCCTAAATCCCTCAACAGAGCTCAATTTCAAATTGGGCTAATTACTAATCTAGCCTATTTGAAAAGGTCCATTAACATATTTAACCCACTTTGCTTTCATCTCATCAAATTATACACTTTCATCCACTTTGGACAAGAATACTCTTATTTCAATTCACCTTCTTCCTCAGACTTTCAATGTTTTCTTCACCATCCCAAACCGACGAAAGCGGTATTACCGTCAAGTCTTGAGAGAGAAAAGACGGTGGTTCATAGAGAGAGAGAGAGAAGAGATTATGTTTGTAGAGAGAGAAAAGACGGTGGTTTATAGAGAATTAAGATGGAAAGCTCAAAAAAGAGAAAGAAAAAAATCTACCAATTGAACTGCTGCGATGTCACATATGTGACGAGTTCGTCACAAATGCGACAACAGTTGTCGCATCTGTGACAAAATGCACAAAATGCAACAAATGCGATAACTGTTGTTGCATTAGGGACGAAATCTGACAGCACAGATACGATAACTGTTGTCACATTTGTGACGAAATGTGATAAATTGCGTCACAAATGCGATAAAATGGAGGAAAATGGAGGAAACTTGAGGAAATTGAAACGATACCATTACAGATGAAGAAAGAGACAAGATCAGCGAGAAAAGCAGGCGTATAAGCTAAAAACATACCATTTCTATGGGAAAACATCATTTGTTTAGTGCTTCCTTTCCAAAATTTAGAATACTTAAATAATATAAAAAATCGCTAACCATTGGTATCAGAAATTAAAAAAGAAGAAGAAGCAGGAGCAGAAGTCGAATGGAACTAGAGGTATATTTGTCCAAAAGGGAGGAAAGTGTCTAATTTGTGAGATGAAAGCAAAGTGGATCAAATATGTTAATGGACCCCTTCAGTTGGGCTAGATTTGTAATTTGCCCTTTCAAATTCACCAAACAAAACCCAAACCAAATCCTTAATTAATTCCCTCAAACGAAGGTTGAAGTCCGCTTCTCTCACTCGGTATGTCCTTCGAAAGTCTGCTTCTCGCACTTGTCTTATCTTGTTGGTTTTCTTGATTTCTTGTTCTTTTTTTTTTCTTTCTTAATTGTTAATGTTTTATGAATTGTGATTTCTTTTTAGCTGTTGATATGGTATTAAATCATTTGAGTTTTTATTAAGAAGGCTTATTATGATCCGAAAACCTCAAATGGACCTTGGCCCATTCAAGATAAAGGTAATGGCCAGTCTTAGCCGAAGATTGACTAAAGTCAAAGCTTCGGGCACCCTATCATTGCGTACCAACCTATTTATGAAAGTGAGGAGTGTGTGTTTGGAGTCCTACATGTTGATTGGTCCACGCGTCTTCAAACACTCCTTTGAAGACTGCTTTCGGCAATGCTAGGGTGCCTGAAGCTTTGACTTTGGTAAATCTTCAGCTGAGACTGACCATTACCTTTATCATGAATGGGCCAAGGCCCATCTAAGGTCTTCGGATCATAATGGGTCTTCTAAATAAAAGCTCAAATGATTTAATACCATATTATTTGTGTTGAGTGTTAATTGAAGTTTTTGTGTAAGTTGTGTTATTATTAGTGTTAATTGATTTAGTTTCATGTTATTGTTAATCGAAACTTCCCGTTTTAACAGCAGAGATGATTAGATTGAGGAAAAGAAGTGCTAAATGTATTTTGATTAGCTTTAGCTTTATGCTTGGTTATCTTGCTATTAATTCCTGTTTTACGTGTTATTATTAGCGTCGAAGGAATGAGCTCTGTTAAACAGTAACACAATAACAAGTTACATTAGTATAAAGCATTCATTTGGCTTTTCAAATTGGGGTCAATTGATAGTAAAAGTTGGTGTTAATTCGAGAACTACAACCGGTAGCAAATTGAATTAGTTTTAAGTAGGAATTCAAGGTAAACTTTATGTTCATCATCATTTAACTTCTTGAGACAATAAAGGGTGGTCCGGTGCATTACGTGTCCCTGCTTAAGCGAGGGTACCACCACAAGGGTGTACTGGGGCAAGTCTTTCCCTGTCAATATTTTGACAAGAGGCCGCTCCTAAGACTCGAACCTGTGACCTCTCAGTCACACGACAATAACGTTTACTTTTTACATTTAACTTTTTGAGACAATAAATTAGTAAATTGAATTAGAGGTTCTCTTTATATTATAGGAATGTAATTGGAGATGAAAAAGGAGTGAAACTACTTGAAAATTTGGATGGTTCAAATTATTGTAGTTCTGAGTGATTGCTTCCAAAAAGATACTGGAAGACAAGAAAACTTATCAACATTTGCTTTCTAGTGTTTAGGAATAAGGAAGTACTTTATCATGCATTTCATTACAAGATAACACACGTAAAACTTTTAATATATGACTATTTATGTCTTTTTTCCAATCAAATATATGTCTAATGATGTTTCCATGTCATGTTGGATATGATCTATTAGTCCAAGATACACTCTGATAACATCGGGATATTATCGCAAGGACCAAAAGAGATAATCGCCTCAAATATGCCACGTGGCATAGGAAACCGCCCGGCGGATCCCCCTGAGTTAGCTCTAAGAGATCCGCTGGCGGATCTCTAAGGCGAATCTCTCCACTTACTTAAGTAACGGCTAACCGTCAACTCGGCCATAATGATCATTAAATGAATCATTAATAATCTTAACCCGCCATTAAATGAGCATTAATGGAGACTCTCTAGTTACCTAGGAGTTACAAATCTATCTACTATAAATAGCCTACGTCTAGGCTATCAAGGTACACTCACTCATACTTACTTTTCGCTAAGCTTTGTCCATTCAGTTTATTCGCCATATTTGTTACTGACTTTAGCATCGGAGTGTCCCCGGCCGATCCCAACGGCGCCTCACAGGGATGTGGTCCGGTTAGAAGTTTCATTTGTGTTATCAATTGGTGCGGTGAAGGTGGAATCCTTGACCCAATAAAGGATTTTCGGTCACATTGAAACATCATGAATGATGAAATACTAAATCCCTCCTCAGGGATCGAGTCGCCAGTAATCAAACCATCCAGTGCTGGGCACACGGGTACGACCGCTCCCACAATGAATATCGATGGAAATATGCCCCCAGCATCCTTCCTTGATATGTGTGTTCTGGATATCGAGGCGCGATATGGGATTGAAATTGGAGACCGCCTTCGAGCGTTCACAACTATTCCTTATAGTAGTACGGTTTCTACGTCAGTGGTCTCGTCTCTACCTCCGTTAAACTTTGGTCTAGGACCAGGGGCTCGTAGCTCTTCATTCCTTCAAGCTCATAATGTTGACTCTACGGTAACTACCACGGCGCCAAGTGGATCACGACCAGTTATGAGGGAGCTGTTTCCTGGCGAAGGAAGCCGTAGGAATTACATGGTCCCCCCTGGCGGATCAGAAGTTCCAAGGTTTAATCTTGATGGGCCGAATGTACCCAGACGACCACGGACGAATTCGTCCCTTGGGGGATTTAAAGAGCCCATTCGCAAAAAGCACAGAAAGAACAAAGATAAGCAGCGAAGATCTCCTTCGCCCCGGCGAACAAAATCTTCACGCCGTGGCAGATCTCCTCCAACTACTGGTCGTAAAAAGAGTAAGAGACCGGAAAAAATGTCTCATTTAGGAGGATCGCCACCCCATCCATCCTCGGGAACTGTTGGACACACTCTGACGGGAGGTCAACAAGGAGGAAACGAGCTGAATCCTCCAAACAAGGGAAGTGGGGGAGGAGGCAATGGAAGAGGAAGGGGAGGCGGACGAGGAGGACATTCGCCATCGGATTCATCGTCCGAATCGAGTTTTTCATCTTCTCCGAGCAGATCGCCACGAAGAGATCGTCCCAGAGCGGAGCCAGAGAATTTTGATGACAGAGTCAGAGCCCTAGTGCTTCAAATGAATGAAGAAAATGCTAGGCATAATCCATTCGCCAACAGGGATTCGCCTTTTGCGGTTTGGATTGAAGCAGAGGAAACTGAAAGAGCGTTTAAAATCCCTAATCTGGCAATTTATACAGGTAAAGACAACCCGGAAGCTCATGTTCGAAAATACAGAATCATGGCCAGACTCAATCGAGCCACCGAACCTGTGCTTTGCAAAATGTTTGTCACCACGTTAGGAGGCCCGGCTTATTTGTGGTTTCAATCCCTACCTCCAGGCTCAATAAACAGCTTCGATCAATTGAGTAGGGAATTTTGTGCTAAATTCGCCGGTTGCATTCCTGCAGTGGTGAAATCCGGAAAACTTTTTGAGTTAAAACAAAAGGCGAATGAATCCCTCCGAGACTATGTAGACACTTTTAATCAATTGTGTATACAGATCGTTGACGTAGATATCTCCGTAGCTGTGGAATGCTTTGTGAGAAACACTACTTGTAAAAGTTTGCAAGAAGACCTCATCCGCAAGAAACCAACCAGCATGGCGGAATTAATGGAACGTTGCAAGGATTTTATAGAGGTAGATGATATTCGCCGAGGCTCACCATCATCGCCAAAGAAGGATCGAGGCGAATCCCGCTCCCGAGATCGAGATCGGGACAGAGACAAACGTCAAGATTCTCCTCGAAACAAACGAAGAGATTCCAGGAACAAATCAACATTTGTCACCTCCTTCACACCTCTTAATGCTTCTAAAAGTGAGGTTCTTATATGGATCGAGAACAGCCAGCACAAACGGAGCATTTCATACCCCGAGCCAAAAGGGGGAGAGTATACCAATAAAGGCAAGGATCCTAAAAATTATTGCAAATATCACAGGAAAAATGGCCATGATACGGATGCTTGCTGGGAGTTAGCTCGAGAAATTGAACGACTCATTGAAAGAGGTAAATTGGATCGGTTCATCCAAACGGAAGGAAAAGACGATGATAGATCCAAGGAGGATTCAAAGAAGAAAGGAAAGGGCACTATTAATGTCATAGCTGGCGGACCTGGTTATCAGCCAGCATCAAAAGAGGCAAAAATAATCAACCTTGATGGGATATCGTTAAATCGCCCTTTTTCAGACGCAGGTCTGGAGATTGCACCCCATGCGGATGCACTGGTCGTCACAATGATGGTTGAAGGCTGGGAAATTAGACGGGTGATGATTGATACGGGAAGTTCATGTAACGTCATCACTCAAGAAGCATTCATCAAACTTAAAGTTGATCCTGTCCAAGTGGAACCAACTATGGTCGATATTCTGGGAGTCACTGGTCATACCATTCAGACGAAAGGCCAAGTTATTTTGGAGTGCGAACTCGCTGGGGATGATCAAGTTTGGAAAGGAGATTTGGAGTTCTCAGTCCTAGATAGACAATTGGCCTACAATATTATTCTCAGACGACCATTTATCTCCGAAGTTGCGGCCCTTATCTCTATTCGCCATCTAACACTTTACATTCCTACGGTCAAGGGAGGAGTGATGGTTAGAGGTTGTCAAAAAGTGGCTCAAGAAACTTATTCGGCTTCGTTAATGATTCGCCCTCAATCTAAAAAGGAAACAGAAGAGGAATGCATTACAATAGCAGTGGATAAGGATGATACGGAGGACAATACATTACCACACATGGCGAATCTCTTGAGCCGACGTAAACACTTGGTCAGAGAATGAAATGCACCTATGGTCTTGAGTACTCTTTTTTCTTTAACAAGCTTTTTCCCACGAGGTTTTTCTTGTTAAAGGTTTTAATGAGGCTCATTTGCAAAGACCTATTTCCTGTAATAAGGTGTTTCTTCCATTAATAAAGATTGTTGGTTTCATTATCCATTTTCTTTTTTATGATTCACTACTGCAATATCAATATTCCAGTCATAAAAAGGAGGCATCTAATGCTCCTCACAATCACAACAGATCTGCCACTTGGCAGATCATGGTCACCAATAGAGTTAAAACGATCCTTGGACGCAAGGTCTTTACACTCTCTTGTCCTTCCCTAAGAAGGACTTACAAGTCCTACGGGCGGATCGTTTCACCTCAAAGATAGGTGGCAAAACGAACCCCTGGGCAGCTTTACTTCCTCTAAAGAGGAATAGAACAGCTTCAAACCTTCACAAAGGTTCATACGGTGAAGTAGGGCTGGCCACCTACTTCAAACAAAAATCCTGAACATATTCACATTCAAAACACTATCGGACACAAAGTGTAAAAGTGAATTAAATAGCAATGTTTGGAATCATACTGGTTTTTACAAAAACTTATACAAACAAAAACTAAATAATAGCAGGGGCATCCCCTTTTGCGCTTCCCTCACCCGCAGGGCACACCGGAGGATCCTTTTTCTCCACAGTTGTAGATTCGCCACCAAGAGATACCTCCTTGTCCCCTTTTGGTTCTGAATCAGCCTTGGACGGTATCTCCGGAAGATCATCCTCCACAACTATGGTAGAAGGCTTAGCCTCAGGCAAGGTTCCTTTTATCCATCTTCTTACATAATCACGGAGATACCCCTTGGCATCAGGCATCTTCTTGAACTTCGCCACATCCTCCGGCTCAGGAACGGCGAACTCAGGATCTGTGAAATCGATCCCGGGATGAGCTAAGGAGAAATACGCCATAAGCATCTCTCCATAAAAGAATGCTTGTTCGCCTGCCGTGTATTCCGCCTCCCCGAGAGCATCTTCATGATTTTTAGTATCAGAGGCTATCTTTGCCTTTAACTTCTGTATCTCCTCGTCTCAGAGAATCAAAGCAGCTGTGGCAGAAGCCAAATTCGCATTAGCGGAAGAAAGGTTGGCATTGGCAACGGCAAGAGAAGAATTGGCATTTGCCAACTCTTTTTCCAGCTTCTCAACAGTAACCCTATCCTGAAGCAGCCCATTCTCCAAGGTACGTAGGCGGGCGTACAGCTGAGAAAAGCAAAGAAAGTTAGCCAAAAAGCAGAAACAAAGAAATCATCACACTCTTCCAAAAAACTTACTGAAAGAAGCTCCAATTTTCCCTTTTGGAGGTGGATCGATCTGGGGATTTGGTCATAACCCCTTTGTACTTCTCCTACTTGTCCTAGAGCTTCGTCCAGGTTATTCAAAAGCGATTCATCCTCGAAAGTTCGTCCAGCCAACTTGGCGGACCAAGATTCGCCAGTACTGGGCTTCGCCGTCTGCATAAGTAAGAAAGACCATACGCCACTTCAAAATCTGACAAGCAGACAAAAGAATTAAAAGATGCATTACCTGAACCGTTTTTTCAGTAGTCTTGGCAGATTTAATGGCATCCGCCATTATCTTGGTACTCCCAATGTTATTGGGCCGCCTCTTCTTTAGTGGCGGGTCAGCAGTCGTCTCCATAGGGCGTTTGCCCGTATCAGTTTGAGGGATAGCCTCTTGATTTTTCTTGCGGGCTTCCTCTTCTCGAAATTGCCTGCGCGTCTCTGCAAGAGCACGATTTGCCTTAGATGCAGCCCTGCCAAAAGAAGATATCAAAATAAATTAAAGCTCCAAAAATAAATAAGGTACCTTGATCAAATTGAGTTATTTTCGAGTAAACAAGTTGATCCTCCACTCGGCGGATCAAAGGAACGTCGCTCATCATGAAGGCTAAGGCATCCTCATAAGTCCAAGCATCCGCCTTAATTTGCTTCATGAGATCCGCCACAGCCTCATCACCAAGCGTTAAGATTCGCATGTCTCCCGCCATGTGTAGTGGACGAGAGTTCCAGACTAAAGGAAAGTCCAATGGCTCGTCCTCCTTTATTCTCACATAGAAGAAACTCTCATCCCAGCTATGCACGTTAGACATTTTATGGTAGAAGGGCGAATAGACACCAAATTTGGCGAATGTAAGATAGGACTCTGACTTCCTCTTAGAAGGTTTGTGAAAGGCTCTGAAGATACGGCCATTATACGTTACGCCTAAATTCGACGCCAGATAACAATCCAAGGCCATATCAAGCCAACCATTAGGATGTAGTTGGCTGACAGCAATGTCAAAGTACGAGAGGATATCCGCCAACATCTTGGGAAGAGGAAGGCGAAACCCTCTCTCAACATGACTACAAAAAACAGTAAAAAAGCCTGTCGGCGGATTGGAAGGGCGTTGATGTGAAGCGGGGAGTTGGGTTTCGTAGTTTTTAATCCACGAAAAGCGATCTGATAGGTTCGCCAAATCCGCGACACTCATGCGAGACGAAGTGGATTCTGCTCGAGGTGTCTTCTTCCTAACAGGAACAGAAGAAGAAGCCATTAGACCCAGAAACCGGTTACGGGCACCGGCTGGAGCGAAACTAGAAGGAAAAGAAGGATTTCCAGAGGAACGAGTCCGATAATGGCTCTGCGCCGAGTTATTGAACTCAGCTAAACCGGAATTAATTTCTCCGGCGAGAAATTGGGAATCCTCCAACGAAGACGAAGACGAGGACCAACTAAAATCTACTTCAATACGAGGAGAAGATGGCAAATTAAAAAGTTCTGAAGTTGACCCCGAAGACGAAGATGAACTTCTAAACATTCAAAAAATGATGTAAAGAACACTTACATGGAAATGCAGAAGCTTGAGGTTTCTGAGAAAAGGCTCCGAAAAGCAGAAGAAAATGGAAAGCAAGGGAGAAAGAGAACTCCGGAGAAGGAAGACGGCTTTTTAAAACGCTCCTAGGGCAGTGTGATTTGTGTCAACCATCAAAGAACCTCGAACAGAGTGCACATTAATACGGAAGCGTGTGACGGCGCGCAGAAGTCTAAAAGCCCTAAAGGACTTTAAAGGCATTTTGGGGGGGCTTCTGATAACATCGGGATATTATCGCAAGGACCAAAAGAGATAATCGCCTCAAATATGCCACGTGGCATAGGAAACCGCCCGGCGGATCCCCCTGAGTTAGCTCTAAGAGATCCGCTGGCGGATCTCTAAGGCGAATCTCTCCACTTACTTAAGTAACGGCTAACCGTCAACTCGGCCATAATGATCATTAAATGAATCATTAATAATCTTAACCCGCCATTAAATGAGCATTAATGGAGACTCTCTAGTTACCTAGGAGTTACAAATCTATCTACTATAAATAGCCTACGTCTAGGCTATCAAGGTACACTCACTCATACTTACTTTTCGCTAAGCTTTGTCCATTCAGTTTATTCGCCATATTTGTTACTGACTTTAGCATCGGAGTGTCCCCGGCCGATCCCAACGGCGCCTCACAGGGATGTGGTCCGGTCAGAAGTTTCATTTGTGTTATCACACTCCTACTTAAATATGAGCTGCCTACTCTACATCCTACCACAAGACGGATTGTTAGCTCATGTCAAAATTTTAACATAGAAGTGTTTGGTTGCTCATTTTCATGTTTTTGTTTACCTTCTGGTGTTTGTTTAATGGCATTCTGCTTGCTTTTTACATATTAAAAATAGTTTTTTACAAAAACAGGAATCATTGTTTTTTTGAAAAATCAGTTTTTTCTAACAGCAAACCGTAACAGCAAACAATAAGAATAAATAGTAAGTAAAGCAAACAGCAACAACAAATAGTAAGTAAAGCCAACAGATCCATAATCTTAATCCAATACAAACTGCTAGTCCAATTCAAATTCGATCTACATCACTCCAAACTAAAATAAATCAATTTAAAATCTTATATTTTTTAAAGCATTCAAAATCTTATCTCGAGCCCATAACCTCTCCAAACCAATTCTACTCCTTAATAAAAAATTCACATGTATTTTAGCATATATGTTATATATGTAAAACTAAAATGAATTTTAATTAGATAAATACACTGTATATGTAACTCAAATTAAAGTAAATCAAACTCTAAGTTTTAAATTCATGAGATCAGGGCCGACTTAGAGGGTGTTTGTTTTAGCTTTTCGGATGAGCGTTTAGCGTTTCACTCCAAACCGCAAGAAATATAGCGTTTGGTTACGCTTAGATAACCGCAGCGTTTAGCATTTTCTCTGGAAACTGCAGCGTTTTGGAGCTTTTCACGAAAAGCTCCTATTTGGAGCTTTTCATAAACAACTGTTTGTAGTTATTTGTTATTGACAAAATTATCCTTCTTATTTCCACAAAATTATGTTTATTTTTACATTATTTATATTTCTACAATATAATTACTGGAAGAATAAGGTTTTGTTGCGTTCAATAAATTTTTTACTTTTTATATAGATTATTTTTTTTTTAATTTGTGTAACACATTTTTTATTTTATAATAGGATAATGTACAAAAATACCCCTAACATTTATAGCTAGGAGCAATTTTACCTTAACGTCTAAAATGATGCAATTATACTCCTAATATTAGCAGCCAAAAGCAATTTTATCCTTAACATTGAAAAGTTGGGTCAATTTGATAAATAATTTATCAAACTGTTTTCTTGGTCATGAATATTGTCATCTACACTTTACATGTGCATCATTTTATTATCGTAAGTAACATATCACAAACATATGATTAGACGTGATTTTTTTTAAGAAAATAAAAAAAATATTATCTTTTGTACGAGTTGGACAAAAAAAAATATGAAATCTCTTTTTGAGAACTGCTGGTATATGCAATTGGTGTAGAATAAGAAATAAAATATCTATGTTTTCTAATAATATCTAAAATCAACCCAACTTGCCAATGTTATGGGTAAAATTGCTAATTAGCTGCCAGCGTTATGGGTCAAATTGCACCATTCTAGACGTAAAGAGTAAAATTATTTCTAGTTGTATATGTTATGGGCATTTTTTCATATTTTTCCTTTTATAATTTCATCATTGATTAATTTAAAACATGTCCATTTCAGATATTTTAAATCCAAACAGCAACCGTTCAATATAATTTTACCAAACACTAGTAATTAAACAGATAATAACAAACAGCTAACAGCAACCGCTAACAGCTTACTGCAACTGCAAACAGCTAACAGCAACCGCAACAGCTGTTAACTAACAGCTGAACCAAACAGACCCTTAACCATAAAGCCACTAAACCAAAGGCTTTAGGTCCCACAATTTAAAATTATAATACATTTTAAATCCATAAAAAGTTCAATATATAAATAATTCAAAATAATAATCAACTTACTATAATACATATTAATAGTTGTATAAATTTTTTCTTAATTTATGTAATTAGTTATTATATTTTTAACTTTTTTATTTGTTTATGTTTTGTATCCGTTAGAAGAGTTTAATGTTTTTTTTTTTTCTTTTACCATTAGAATACATTTATAACCCATTAGAAGAGTTTAAGGCTTTTCATGTTCTGTTATCATTAGATTTTAGAGTATGCATATTATCTAGATTTAGAAAAGAACATCATACAGTTGGGGGCTAATTAAATTTTTGTATTTTAGCATAGGTTATAATTTTTAGACTATAGTTATTTTATTTTAATTAAATTCATTTTGCAATCAAATAAAAATGTGATAAAAATAGAAAATAATATCAAAAGATTATTATAAAAAGAAAATAAAAAGAAAAAGAAAAGAAAAAGAAATAATAAAAATCAGGGTAAATTTGCACCATTTTTTTAGTAACCCGTCCAGAAACTTCGACGATGAAAACGGACCCCAAAACGGCAAGATATCAGACCGTTATTATTTTTTTAGAAAGGTCGGGATGTTAGCCACGGAGAAAACGAAAGCCAATAAATAAAAATAAAAGTGGCGCAAACCAAGGCCGGTCACGCTTCGTTACTCCACCGGCGCAAGTTCCCCTCGAAAAATGGTTCATCAACCGACATAAAAAATTTCCACAACCTCTCTCAAAAAATGCAAAAAGAAGAATAAGAAAGAGAGAGGCAGAAAAAAGAAGGAAAAATGAAATGGAGTTGTCTAGTGTCGATTCTAGCAACGTTTCGAAAGAAAAAAGAAAAGAAAAGGAAAAAGTGGAAATTCGTGTCAGAGACTTTTGATCCAAGTTGGATGTGCTGCTACTTCTCTAATTTTACCAATAAATTTCAGAAGTGAAGATACAAAGGAGGAAAGAAACAAAGTCCAGAAGAACGACGAGGTGGTGTTACAATAAAATCTTCGTTAGAAAATCGGATGAAGCGGGTTTATTTTGACAAACCCACTCCGCAGATGACACGCCATATTAAGCCATTATACGTCAAAGCACACGTTGATGGCAAGCCCTTATCGAGAGTTCTAGTTGATAATGGTTCAGCCGTTAACATTATGCCATTAAAGATGGCACTAGCTCTCGGGAAATCCGTATGCGACATAATGACGTCAGAAATTTCCGTCTCAGCTTTTACCGGCGAAATTGCTAAAACCTATGAGGTTTTACCTGTGCAACTTACCATCGGTACCCAAACCACTACGGCGACATTTTTTGTGGTGAGCTCTACAGCAAGTTATCAAACTTTGCTCGGTCGAGATTGGATTCACTCTAACTCATGAATTCCGACATCTTTGAATCAACTTTTACTACTTTGGAAAGGGGATGACATTGAGGTGATTCGGACAAATGAAAAACCTATTGAGACACATTCGGATATGGTGGAGTCTCGATTATACGAAGATAATATTGGTCCAATCAAGATCAAGACTAAAGGAAAAAGCAAGTCATGCGCCAATCAAGTGAAGAGCATCTTCAAGACGAGCATCATTATGCCTTACCGTAGGCCGATTAGCAATGAGCCTCTCATCGAAAAGGTTCAATGATTTTGTCACATCCGAAGGACAAAGCGGTGGCATCAGCCGCTATAGAAAAATAAGGATGCGACAAGGTACGAGGTGCCTTTTATTTTTTGTTTTGTTTTTGCATCATTTTACATTTTAGTTTTTCTTTTAAGCTGTTAATTAGCATCATTGATATTTTTTAGTGTACTTAGAGGTAATAAAGCATCCATTTCAAAAAAAAAGTGTAAAAAACGAAATGATAAAAGACATAAATGAAAAGAAAAATAAAAATGAAGAAAAACAATAAAAGTTCGTCTACATGTCCCAAAAAATTTAAAAAAAAATAAAAGAGTTGCGAGATATAAAAAAAAAAGCAATCGAGACAAAGAAGCTCAGTGTAGCCTTTTCTATCCGATCCGTCGTCCAGTCGCTCAGTTTTGTCCCCATCAAATACGAGACAACAACATGTGCAGCACCGATGGCATCCAAGCTCGAAGACGTCGGGGGGGGGGGGGGGCAGATTTCGTCATGTATGATATATCCATATCATCAAATGGATTCTCAACTCCAAGCTCAAGAGGTTCAAGACATATATTAGCCAATCATGATTCTTGAGAAAAAGAAGTGACAATTCAATTTATTTCCGCCAATCAGTAGCTCAAAGAAGTGTATTAACAACGGAAGTGAAGTCGCGAATTCATAGACGGAGTTAAACCAATTTCAGCAAAGAACATATTTATATGGATATAAATCAGATTCAACTTCAACATTTTTCTGGAATAAGCTCAACTCAAGATCAATTTTTATACAATTTAAATAAAATGGCAGCAGCTATTTTGTTTAAATGAGCAGAAAAAACAGATTGCAAATTGATCCTAGTTACGAAGGAAAATAAAGGCAGCCACGAGCATTTTCGGCATCAACAAGCATGGCGTGAGTGATGCAAATTTCAGCAGCAGCGAAGCATATCAGTCAAAGCCGAAGCAAGAAAAAATCGAGATTGCAATATTAGAAAATGCAGCAGCAGCAGATGAGCATGTCTCGTAATTCAAAGAAAAATTCAACAAGTCACCCAGCAATTCCATCACACACCGTCAATTTTCATACAAAATTTACATCGCTGATCTTTACTTTCTTTTTGAGCCATGAACCAGCAGAAATCATGTGTGAAAATGATGAGGAAGCTGCAAAGAACACAATTTCAGCTTCAACAAATTCGGTACTGACAGGTAAAAAAAAAAAAGACTTATTTTATGTGTAAAATTCATTTTCAAATCTTTTACACATAAAATAGGGGGGCAATTGTTGGGGGCTAATTAAATTTTTGTATTTTAGCATAGGTTATAATTTTTAGACTATAGTTATTTTATTTTAATTAAATTCATTTTGCAATCAAATAAAAATGTGATAAAAATAGAAAATAATATCAAAATATTATTATAAAAAGAAAATAGAAATAAAAAGAAAAGAAAAAGAAATAATAAAAATCAGGGGTAAATTTGCACCATTTTTTTAGTAACCCGTTCAGCAACTTCGACGATGAAAATGGACCCCGAAACGGCAAGATATCAGACCGTTATTATTTTTTTTAGAAAGGTCGGGATGTTAGCTTTCCGGAATGTCAAAAACGGAGCAAAACGGAGTTAAAATGAAGCCGGTAGAATTTTTCAAAGGGAAGTAGTGCTGAAAAACGGGTTTGAACATGTCCAACACATTACAAGAACGTTTTTCATGGCATTATCTCCATTCTTCCAACTCCCAACTCAGCCATTTTCTTTCTTCAACTAATGGGAAGGTAATGAGATCATGGGTGAGAAATTTAAGGGCCACTAATATGAGATTTGTTACTCAAAATCCTATAAATGGAGTCTAATCCTTTCATTCCAAACCCCACTCAAAAATCAATCAACCACACTCAAAATCAATCAAAAACACAGAACAACTCAATTTGTCTCTCAAATTCTCTACCAAATTCGGCCTCTTTATCAATCCTTAGATTCGTAGAAATCGTTCTTTAGCATCTAATTAGTCTAAACAAGGTCTCAATTCACAGAATTAGTTCTTTAATCTCCAGTTCCTCAGAAAAGCTTTCAATTTTCAGAAACTTCAAATCCGAAATTCTCTTAGTTTAATCAACCAATTCTCAAATCGTTTTTTGCAATCTCTTAGTTAAGTCAGTAAAATCATTACCCAATCCTCGGTTCAAGCTTTTTTAGTCTAAACCAAATTTCGCCATTGTTAAGTTTTTCAAAGCTTCAAGCATTTTCCGTGAAACCAAGATCACCGAAACCCCATTTTCGAGTCATTCTTAGTTTACACACCTATTCCAAATCATATTTGGGATTTTTCAAATTTTATTTAGAGTTCGTTAGCTGATCGTTTTAGTCCAAATTAATTTTAATCTCTTTATTGACATCAATTCTAGAACTCTCAATTTTTATTTCGTAAAAAACGACATCCTATAGCCTTCTAAATCGCCCCTAAAGTACCCTCCACGAAACAGAATCAAGCTTTTGGTTTTTTCAACCATCAAAAAATTATTCTGTCGTCCAATTTTCAATAATTTATTCCGACTCATTTACTCGATCTTTTTCTGAAATTCCAGTTCTAAATCCTTCCTTCGCACACTAACTTTAGATAGTAGCCTTCGTATCGCTATAATCCGACCTCTACAGCTCCCGAAATTGAGCCCGAAAGTCCCACAAAAGCATCAATTTAGTCCCGTTTTGCTGTTGACTTGGTGGTAAATTTCTGCTCAAGTCCCTGAACTCTCCGAATTACTTCAAATTCGCCCAGCACTACCCGGACAACGCAACAGCCCCCGAGCCGATTTTCTGGAGGTCCAATCCTCAATTTCACGCATCCCAACGACATCAAAGAGATCGGTTAATTTTATTTCATCCCGTACATATTTGTTTTTGTGACTTATTTGCGTTTCTAGCTTTAAAGTTATCATTTCTTTTTAAGTTGTAATTTTCATGCTTTATTATTATTTGTAATACAAAAAACATTGAAAAATATTTACAAAATCAATAAAAATATAAAAGAAAATTAAAAAATTTATATCTTTGTATTGTTTTATTGCCTTTATTTTTAGTACTTATCTTAAAAAATTGTTTTTCCGACCGACCTGTCAAGTAACGTCGGGGTCCAAGACCGTTGTTTTTATTTTCAGTCCTTGTAACGGTCGTCAATCGCTTTTCGTTTAGAATTCAAGTAATTTAGGCGCATTTTATTTATTTACTTCATTCAATTACCATTTTACCCTTTGAGAATTAGCTTCTCTGACACGCCTGCATTATTTTTACCATTTTTAATCCCCGCAAACGCGTATCAAGGTTGAAAATTGGGATATTTCGAAAATATCGCCAACACATACATTCCTTTTTTTTCTTTTTATCATTTTCTATATATATAAAAGAAGATATTGTTACAATCATCTAACTCTTTTAAAAAATCTCTCATTATTTTCATATTATTTCTTATTTTAATGGATTTTTCATCAACTCTTGATTTTTTTTAATCATTGGTGTTACTATCCTTCTCCTATGTTGCTTATTCAGTAAGAAGTTTTTCTAAACTAAAATTAATTAAAAAAATTACTTCCATGTTACAAGAAAAATTAAATGAAATAACAATTTTATCTATTGAAAATGACTTGTTAGAAAAAATTGATTATAAAAGTTTAATTAAGGAATTTGTATCAAAGAAATGTAGGATAATTTTCACATAGAAATATGTATATAATATTCAAAAGGTCTAATTAAATAATTTGCTTTAGGCCTTATAATATGTAGAGACGGCCCTGTCTGAGATTAATTTCAAAGTACTGGGGGGGCTAATTTTAGCCAGATGGTTTAGTGTAATTTTCTAATGACCAGCCTGTCAGGGCTGGACAAATTTTTTTTTGCTCTCTAACATAACTTGTTTCGTTTTAGTGCATATACATATTTAATTTTCTAAAATTTAACGCTAATTTCCTAAATTAAAACTTCTAAACAAGTATATTTTTCTTTATTTGAATATTTACATTGGCATTTTGATTAAAGAAAAAAATTACAATTAATTAATAATAATGAAAAATAATTAAATTAGATAATAATATAGATATTTTAATTTAAAGAAAAACTATAATTAGATAAAAACAATGATGAAAAAAATTAATATTCACATTACATAATAAAAAAAAATATGGGACATATTTAAACAAAAAAGGAAAAAAAGGAAAAAACTATGGGATATAAGGAGTACAAGAAAAAAAATTAGAAAGAAAAATATGGGATATACAATTTTGACATTTTAAATAGGAAAAAAAGGAAAAAAAATATGGGATATACAATTTTGACATTTTAAATAGGAAAAAAAGGAAAAAAAATATGGGATATAAGGAGGGTTAAATGCATCATTGGTCACTGAACTTACATGGTTGTCTAAAAATGGTCACTCAACTTCAATTTGTCTCAATAAAATCACTCAACTTTGAGTTTTGTCTCAATTACGTCACTCTGGCGATTTCAGTATTTAAAAAGCATCGGAATGATAAAATACATGAAATGTCTGCATGAGTCAACTCATATATATGACCGAAACGACACAAGACATCCACGTATGCGCCACATAGCTATCATATGTCGGTTATTTTTATGAAAAAAAACAAAATTTAGTTTTTTTTCATAAAAATAACCGACACGTGGATGTCATGTGTTGTTTCGGTCAGAAATCTGAGTTGACTCATGTTGACATGTCACCTACGTCATCATTTCGATGCTTTTCAATCATTGAAAATCGTCAAAGTGACCTAATTTAGATAAAACTCAAAGTTGAGTGATTTTATTGAGACAAATTGAAGTTGAGTGACCATTTTGAGACAACCATGTAAGTCCAGTGACCAATGATGCATTTAACCCGATATAAGGAGTATGTACAGGAAAAAAAATTAGAAAGAAAAAATATGGGACACATACAATTTTACAAAAAAAATGATGAGTGGGGGGTTCAAAAACCAAGGGATTATTATATAGCACCTTCACCAACGGAGCAACTCCATTTTCGTGTTATATGTTTACAGCCTAATTATAAGTAAAATTAAATTATTTTGGGGGGCTACCCTGGACAGAACCACTATTCCTTAAGGGTGGAGTCGGAGTCCGGGGGGGCTGGAGCCCCCCGGGCTGTCTCCGCCCCTGTGAGTGATGTAGAGTATTCACAATATAATTTATTTAATCGTAGAACCAACACGTGGGATTATGTTATAATCACGTGTAGGGTTACTAGATTTAATAAATTTTGTCGATATAATTATATATCTTAAAATTATCAAGTCGTTATTTCTATATACGATTACATCATAATTGTATGTATGGCTTTGAATTGCAAAATAAAAGGAAATATTAGAATATTGGGTTAAACAAACATCAAATACATAATATTACGATAGTACAAATTTATCAGGTGAGACATATCGAGACTACATCTCTTACAAGTAACCGAAAAATGAAATTAAATCTCTTCGCACACTATCACTTTATCCAAATACTAAAAAAAACAGAGTTGATAAACTGGAAAATCATCTAGTAATACATACATAGTGACTGGTAGCGGCTCGAGCTCAAGCAAGTACGAGCCTCTGATAAGAGGCTTGCCTAAACCCTAACCATTTCAGAGCGTCAGAGTACGCCTTGCTGCCCGGGGCGAGATGCGATAATATAAGCACCTAAAAGTATAATTCTTCATAGTAGAATCAATTAAAGAGTAAATTTATAATTCTTATTCTAATTAGAAAAAACAAATTAAATAAGATTCTAGACATGATTTTATTAAATAAATTTATTGGATGCTGCCGTTGTTAAAGAAGCAGAAGAATTTGAGTTTGTTAGTAGATTCATGTGAGACTGAGTGACGTCTACTTAATAAAATATGGGAATGGTGGGGTTGGATGAAAGATTAGAATAGTTTATGGTGCAATCATCAAATTGTTTCCACTACCCATTAATCTGGAGGCCTGCAATTAATATGGATTATAATAGTGCTAATTTAGATTATGGGGATGGAGAGTGTGACATGCACGAGTGTTTATATTATTAATGTAGAATGAGAGGTCAGAAATATGCCTATTATCCTAATCTAATCTTAAATGCTTCATAATGCCAAATTTTGACTTTTATATATCTCCTTAGTTTCATTATTTTTTTTATTTATTTATTCTTCTTATGATTGCAGTTTTTAGTGGAGGAAATTATTACACTAACATTCAGTAATACATGAATCTGAATCGCATTTAGTGTAGCTTAGTTAGTAACAGCATGTTTGGTTCACCGGTTAATTAATAGATATTAGGGTAAATTCAAAAAAAAACCCCTGTGGTTTGATGTTATTCCAAAAAACCCTTGTGGTTTGTTATTACAAAAAAAAAGGACCGTGGTTTACGCCGTTACCCGAAAAACGGAAATTGGCTTAACAGTGTTAAAGTTGCTGACGTGGCAAGGGGTAGAGTTGGAAAAATATTTTTTTTTATTTTTCTTTTTCTTCTTCTCCTTCTTCCTCTCCTCCTCCTCTTCTTCTCTTCCTCTTCTTCTTCTTCTCCTTCTCCTTCTTCCTCTCTTCTCTTCTCCTTCCTCTCTCTCTCTTCTCTTCTTCTTCCTCCTCTCTTCTTCTTCTTCTATTTTTTTTTAAATTTCTGAAATCCAGACGTTACGTCTGAAATTCAGACGTTGAACGTCTGGATTTCAGACATTGAACGTCTGAAATCCAGACGTTCAACGTCTGAAACCCAGACGTTCGATTTCAGGCAAAAGCAGGATTGATCGATGACAAACACTTGAAAAATTTAGGAAAAATCAGCGCCTCGACTGAGTTGATTGGGTATGTAGGTAGTATTTTTCTGAAATTTAGGGATTTGAAGAAATTAAATGAGGAGGAGATCTGTTTGGAATCGACAATTGATGTTGCTGTTATGAGGGGAATTGGGCATGAACAGGAAGAGGAGAGAATAAGAAAAATGAGAGAGAATTCTGGAAAAATTCTGGAATTGGGCATGAACAGGAAGAGGATGTCTAGAATTCTGGAAAAATTCCAGAATTCTGGAAAATTTCCAGAAATTCTGGAAATTAAAAAAAAAAGAAAAAAAAGATGAAAAAAAGAAGAAGAAGAGAAGAGAGAGAGAAAGAAGAAGAAAAAAGAAGAAGAAGAGAAGAGAGAGAGAAAGAAGAAGAAAAAAGAAGAAGAAAAGAAGAAGAAGAAGAAGGAGGAGGAGGAGGGGAAGGAGGAGGAGGAGGAGAAGAAGAAGAAGAAGAAGAAGAAGAAGAAGAAAAGGAGGAGGAGAGGAAGAAGAAGAAAAAGAAAAAGAAAAAAGAAAAAAGAAAAAGAAAAAATAAAAAATAATTTTTTTTTTCCAACTCTACCCCTTGCCACGTCAGCATTTTTAACGGTGTTAAGTCATTTTCCGTTTTTCGGGTAACGGTGAAACCACAGTCTTTTTTTTGTAAAAACAAACCACAAGGGTTTTTTTGGAACAACATCAAACCACATGGGTTTTTTTTGGAATTTACCCTAGATATTATTATTGTGCTGTTAGCTGTTTGCGGTTAAATAAGCTGTTTGTTGTGCAATCCTTTTTATAAAAGATGCCAAAATCAACAATAGCTTGAATATATCTAAAAATTGTTTTAGCTTGGGTTTGGAGATGAATATACTTATCGGACATGCACTGTACATCAAATATGGTCTTGTGACAGTAGTGTATAACAAGTTTCTTTCGATTTGTTTGAACAAATTTCCATGTGCTTGAGCACCTTCCTCATACTTTGATGATTTGTTTCGTGGAACTATTGGATTTTTAACTCCATTGCAACTTTTCATCCCGAATTTTTCAAGAATTTCATTGGTATATTTCTTCTGAATGATGAAAATTCCATTGACGCCTTGATATACTTCCACCCTAAGAAATACTTCATCTCTAGATCGGTCATTTCGAACTTATTGAGATTTTGAAGTATTATATCATAAAAAAATCATTGCCTCTAAAAAATAAGATCATCGATAGAAAGACTTATAATTAAAATTTTATTGTTCTTCCATTTTTTTTTATAAATATACTAGGATCACAGTAGCTACTCTCAAACTCTTCTTTGACAAAGTATCCTTCAATTCTATTAAACCCCCTTGGAGCTTGTTTAAGCCATAGAGGGCTTTGTTTTACACCTTATTCTCCTTTCCCTTCGTTTCATAGCCTAATCATTGAGCAACATAAACATCTTTTTTTGAGTTCTCCGTGCAAAAAGACGTTTTTGACATCGAGTCAAAACAGCTTCCAACCTTTTTTTTTGCTGCTAATGCAATCACCATGCGAACAGTGTCGCATCTTGCTACTGGGGCAAAGACTTTATTGTAGTCAATTCCTTTTTCTTGAGCATAACCTTTTTCCACAAGTCGTGCTTTACATTCGTCAATTTATCCATTATCGTTCAACTTTGTTCGATACACCCACTTGACTCCAATCACCTTCACTCCAAAAGGGACCTTTACAAGCTTCCAAGTTTGATTATTCTCTATTTCTTTGATTTCAAGGTCTATTGCACCCATCCACCTTTTTGATTTCGCTGCTTGTTCATAGAAAAGAGGGTCAGTAGATATGCATAAAGCAAAGTTTTGTACCTCATCTTCAGAGAGTCCTTATCCACTTGTGTAATCTTCTAAGTAGGCAAAAGCTCTTCGTTCTCTAATTGAAGAAGATGAATTTGAGGCATTGCAAGAGTTGGAGTTCATCAAATTTGGAATATCACTAGAGCTAGAATTCACCAAGTTTGGAACATCGCTGCTGGAGCTAGAATTTTCTAGATCATTAAAGGTGGTATCTTCATCCGCATATGTTGTATTTTCTTCATTTAAACTTGTTTCTTCTTCACTTCTGTCTCCATGATTATAAGTTTGTTCATATGTTTCTCCCCAATCAAGTACATTAATGGTCTCCTCTTTTGTTTTTGTCCAATACTATCTTTCATTCTCTTCAAACATCACACCTCTGCTGATGGTTACCTTCTTTGTGGACGGATTAATCAGTTTGTAAGCTTTGGATTCTTTATTGTAGTTGATCAAAACTAACTTCATTCTCCTAACATCAGGTACATGCACATTTTCAATGCAGCCAAAGACCCTAAAGTATTCAACTTAGGTTTAACACCATTCTAAAATTCTTTTGGAGTTGTATTCTTTAAGGAAGCAATAGGACTTCCACTGAGAACATGACAAGTCCATTTAACAGTATCATGCCAGAGCATTTTGGCTATCTCATTATCTTCAAGCAAGCATCAAACTATGTGGAGAATGGTACGGTTTTTACACTCCATAACTCCATTTTGTTAAGGCATATACGCTGTATTAAACTGCCTTTTGATGCTTTGCATTTTGCATGATTCTGAAAATTCTTTAGAGTTGAATTCTCCTCCTCTATCTGTTCTGAAACTGCACATTGACAAACCACACTCTTTCTCCACCATTATTTTGAAATTTTGGAAGGTTATAAACTCTTCATCATTTTCATTTAGAAAATAGACCCATAGCTTTTAACTAAAATCATCTAAGAAAGTTAATATGTACCTTTTTTGTTATAAGAAGCTGCTGAGATAGGACCAAAAATATCAGAGTGGATGAGTTGTAATTGCTTGGTGTCTCTCCATTTGCTTTTCTTTGACATGGCTTCTTTGTGTTGTTTTCCCAGAAAACAACTTGTGCATTTTTTTCCGTTGGTGTTCGGAGAATTGGAAGCCCTCTAACCATCCCTTTGTTGTGTTGTAAAGCAAGATTTTTTATAGCTCAGGTGCCCATATCTTTTGTGCCAAATCTCACTCGATTCTTCAACTTGAGTGGTAAAACAAGAGGATGGTCTTGCGAGAATGTTTGCAATGACTACAAACATTCTATTTGTTGTCATTATTATGTTCATTATAACACCACAAGTCGGATGGAATAGCTTACAAACTCCATCGTTGATCAAAATTCTAATGCCACGGTCTTGTAATTGACATATACTGAGCAAATAGTCATGCAAATTAGGCACAAAAAAACGTCACTTATAGTCCGATCTTGACCTCCAACATCTATCTTAATACACCCTTTTCCCATTACCATCATTTTGGAATCATTTCCAAGCTTGGCAAAATGATTGAACTTTCCATAAAGTTGTGTGAATGAGTTTTTGTTCATGGTCATGTGAGTTGAGCAACTAGAATCTAGAAACCAAATTCCTTCATCTTTGCTTTTTTTGAGCTCTATTTGTTCCATTAGAAGCATCTCATCTTTATCATTAATTTCAGCATAATGAGCAATTTTCTCTCCGTCAGATCATTCATATTGAAGTGCCCAAGTTGTGACACTTGTAGCATTCCACATCATCTTTATAAAAAAAAGTTGTTTGCCTCTATCTCTTCCTCGACCCCTACTAGCACCTCTGCCTCTTCCACCTCGATTTTCATGCGTGACTTTTAGGGCTTGTTCTTCTTCAACTGACACTTTCATCCTTTGTTCACGCATTAGAAGAGTGTTTTGGAGTTCATCAACAGTTAAAAGATCCACATTATTTGATTCTTCAATTGAACATACTACATAATTGAATTTTAGGACTAAGGATCAAAGGATTTTTCATATGATGTCTGCTTCCTTGAGGCATTCTCCACATGCTTTCATCCTCTTGGAAATGGAAAGTGTTCTTCCAAAATAGGCAGTGATAGTTTCCGCTTCTTCCGTCTTTAGAGTTTCAAATTCAGTTTTGAGAGTCTGGAGTTGCGATCTCTTGACTCTTATCAACCCTTTGAACTTTTGGTTCATTGAATCCCAATTTCACTTGGATGTATCATCATTGGGGATAGTTTCCATGATTTTTCTATCGATTATCCGATAGAGATAATTTTTCACCTTCTTGTCCTTCAATTGTTGCTCTCCAGTGAGCTTTCCTTTTGTTTCTGATGAGTCCTTACCCGCTAGAATATCCATTACTCCATCTTCTACTAGGCTCTAGTACTCCTTTTCTAAACCTCTCCTATAAGCTTTCCTTTAGTTTTATTTATTAAAAAGTATCTCCTTAGACAAAAACCTATTCCGCTGTTACTTTAGTATTTTCAATTTTTACTAGAGAAATAGCCAAATATGTTTAGATAATAACTAATTTATTGAAAATTCACCTGACTCAACATTATATGTATTTTTCTTTCTTTTTATTTATAAAAATGGGTTAAGGTGCAAAAATACCCCTAACGTTTTGGGTCTGGAGCAATTTTACCCCTAACGTCTAAAATGGTGCAATTTTACCCTTAACGTTTGTAGCCAAGAGCAATTTTACCCCTAACGTTGATAAATTGGATCAATTTCAGAAATAATTTATCAAACTGTCTTCTCGGTCATGAATCTTATCATCTACACTTTATATATGCGTCATTTTATCAGTAACAAATCATAAACATATGTTGGGATGTGAAAAAAATAAAAAAAAATAAAAAATATATTGTCTTTTGTATGAATTAGACAAAAAAAATTCAAAAAATTCACCGAATTTGTAAATATTAATCTCCAATTCTATTATTAAATTATAAAAAAACATGAAATTCTTTTTTTAGGATGAATTGATATGAAATTGGTGCAAAATAATGAATAAAAATATCTGTGTTTTATAATAATATCTGAAATTGACCCAAATTACCAACGTTAGGGGTAAAATTGCTCTTGGCTACAAACGTTAGGGGCAAAATTGCACCATTTTAGACGTTAGGGGTAAAATTGCTCCTGACCCAAAACGTTAGGGGTATTTTTGCACCTTAACCCTATAAAAAATATCTCTCCTTAAACCAAAAAAAAAAAAAAAGAAAAAAAAACTATTCCTATTCGGCTATTACTCTAGTATTTTCAATTTTAATTTTTTTTTTTTTTTTTTTTCCAAACTTGGTTTCAAAAAGCAGCTGTCATTTTTATTAGAAATGAGTGTATATCCACCCAACCCAACCCAAACTATGGTCTTTGATTGATTTTGATGAGACTGCTACACTTTAAGGCTTTTCATGAAATTGTAGAAATGTATGTTCTGATTTTTGTCCCAAATTATTGTCGTGAAATATTTGAACATGAATTATGTGTCACAGACAACTTTTCTTTTAGCAATTCAAGACTTTGAATTCCGCACTAACCCTTCATCTTTGCACCTCTAAATAACACTATTCTTCATTTTCTATTATATAACAATTATTGTATGTCTTCACCTATTCAATTATAGGTCAGTTTATTCTCTCAAGATGGTTTATAACTAGGTAATAATTAGTTATTGGGTTTGTATATATAGTATTCCGCGTGATATTAATAAACGAGTCGATTCTAATTCAACCCAAATAATTACGTATAATAATTGGTTCAATATCAATTGTATGTTGTATTTTTACTTAATATGAAATATTTAGGTTAATAATGATATTTAAAATTATAAGAGGATATGATAATATTTATAAATATTTTATGTTATTTTTTTTTATTAATAATGTAACAATGATCATTCAACAGTTAGCTAATACCGGGTTCGTACACTGTGTTTACAAGTCATATGTAATTTTACTACATCTATTATAAATGAAATACAAAAATATCTGATGTTCGAATTCGAATCGTGTTTGTGGATAATGTAGGAAATAATTAGTCGGAAAGATATAAAAATACATTAATATTGTTATTTTTTTTTTGATAAAAAATAAAAAGCAATAGACACATGAAAAAAAGCTAGTCCGGGATTAGACTCGGGAAACTAACACCAACAAGATCCTCATGCCACACACAGACAAGACAAGTAGGAATATTTTCCAGAACGATAACCCCAAGATCACTCGAATGTGCCTCATGAGCAAGTCTATCCGCTACACAATTTTGCTCTCAGTAAAAATGTTGGAAGTGAATGCTATCAAAACACTGACCCAGCTTGCGAATTTCAAGAATAAGATTCCTAGAAGAGCCCAACAAAATGGAACAAGACTGAATGCAATTAATAAGCTTAGAATTATCCGACTCCACTTCAAGGAACCAAATTCATTTCGATTTAGCCACATGCAACCCATAGAATAAACCCCAAATCTCAGCGTGGGATGAATTACCGCAACCCATATTACCCAAGAAGCCCCCGTACCCAACAACCATTTTGGATACGAATAACCCTATCCGGCAGAAATCTCCCCTCTATCACTCTTAGAGCCATTTGTATTCAATTTACACCAACCCGAAGCCAATTTCAACTCAAGATTTATCAAAGCTAGCCATTTATTTGGCCTCAAGTTTGTCATTTTAGATTGCTTTTGATTCTATTTTTAGCATTTCAATTCTGTTATTTCTTTTTCACATTCCAATTGATGTATCATTCATGTTTTATTTTTATAATCAACATCTACAATTAAGTTATCTTTTGTAATAGACATAAATTTGATTGTAATTGCTTCTGCTTCATCTTGTAATTAAACTATTCTTTATCAATAAAATTGACTTTCTCTCAAAATCATTGTGTCAATTTCGCATTTTATTTTTGGTAGGTATTAGCGTTCTATAGTAAAGCTTCTATAGCGGCACTAGGAACCCAAGAGAGAAATTTTTCAGTGCTTGTGTCCTCGCCAGTCGTTTCATTTGAAATCAAGTTACACGTGCATTTATTACGTAACTATTTAAAAAAGTAATTAAGAATTATTTCCTTGACACGCCCGCGCTCCAATCCACATGTGACAAGGTTGAGATTCACAATATTTCAAAAATATCGCTAACAGATGGTTTGTATGAAATTAATCTAATGTAGTTTACATATTTCTTCTCAAATTTATGTCAACTTAAATTAAAATGTATATAATACAATATACAAAATAATGCATATTTTTTTGAGTCGAAATAGGTTATTTAGCATCCCAACTAAATTAGCATCAAGATAGAGACATATACATAATTATCGTAATAAGAATATAAAAAAAATTATCCACCATTAAATAATGTTATATTTTGTTAAAAATTTAAAGTAAAAAACAGTTAGTTACGATCGCAACACGCGTAAAAAAATGAAATAAAATTTCAAATAATTCGAATTTCAGTAAATGATGATAATTAAACGTGATAGATATATGATTAGGCAATGATACATATGAATTTATGATTATACTTTTTGTTGAGGCCCTATGCTGCATATATAATTGGCAATCACAATTATTGGGTTTGTTTTCATATCTTTGTTGGGACTGCATTTGTCTTATTTCTGCCCTTCTATAGTCAGTCCCCTTAGCCGTGTCAGAAATCATATATGAGGGGATAATTTTAGCTCGGTAGTTGGAGATAATTTTTAAAGTTCGGCTCATTAAAATTGGGCTAAAAAATTTCATGCTATAACATGCTAAAATTTTATCATTTTTGTGTATTAGTTAAAAATATTAAAAATATCCAACGCATGATATAATTTTCTATAAGTTCAATTTTTTAAAAATTATAATATTTTTACAAACTTTTTATTTTATTTTTAGTATAAATATTTATAATGGTCATAAATTAAAATTTAACTTAAGTTATTTAAGTTTCAAATTAAAAAATTAATTATTTTTTATGGAAAATAAAAAATAGGGTTAAGATGCAAAAATACCCTAACGTTTTGGATCAGGAGCAATTTTACCCCCAACGTCTAAAATGATGCAATTTTACTCATAATGTTTGTAGCCAAGGGTAATTTTAACCATAATGTTGATACTTTGAGTCAATTTCAGGCACTGTTATAAAACACAGTAATTTTTTTCTTTATTTTACACCAATTGTATATCAATTCGTTCTAGAAAAAGGATTTCATGTTTTTTTGTAATTTAATAATAGAATTGAAGATTAATATTTATAAATTCGATGAATTTTTTGTTTATTTCTTACAAAAAAACATTATATTTTTTTATTTTTTCACATCCCAACATATGTTTGTGATTTGTTACTGATGTGAAGTGTAAATGATAAGATTCATGACCGAGAAGACAATTTGATGAATTATTTCGTAAATTGACCTAATCTATCAATATTAGGTGTAAAATTGTTCTTGCCTTCCATCGTTAGGGGTAAAATTACACCATTTTAAACGTTAGGGATAAAATTACTCCTGAGCCAAAATGTTAGAAGTATTTTTACACCTTAGTTGAAAATTTAATGTAATTAATAATGAAAATATAATCACATATTTAAAAAAATAAAATAAAGTTCAAACAAATAAAAAACATAAAAAAACGAGATTAATAGGATTTAAACCCATAACTTCTTACATGTATCATAAATCAACTCAACCACTTTAAAATATTATTATAATACTATAAAATGTAAATATAAATCTTTTTTTTATAAGAAAAATATAAATCAATATTATAGAAAGGTTACAAGGGACGGAACCACTACTATTCAGGACTGGGACAGGTGGTTCGAGTTTCGATTCTAGCTTCGCCCCTACCCTTCCTTATCAGAAAATAAATGAATATATAAAAATATCATATTGATATAGTTTTAAATAGACCTGGGCATGGACCGGACTCGGGCCAGGCCCGTCGAGCTTTTAATAAAGCCTGACGAGCCCAAGCCCAGCCCAGCACAGTCCGCAAGAAATTTAATTGGGTTCGGACTCGGGCCTAAGATCTGAATCTCAAGTCCGTCCGTCCAAGCCCATCTGTATATTAAAGAAAAATTAAAGTCATAAATTTACTAATTAAATCCAAAAAACAATTAAACCAAAAAAACATACTATAATGATCATATGGTTTTCTTTTTTCTGGAAGTATGAATTTTTTTCCTAGAAGTATTTATATTTATCATAATATAATTTATGTTTATAAAAATATATTATAATTTATATTTATATAATATAATTTATAATATAAATATATATATATATATATATATATTAATATATTAATTATAGTATATCGGGCCGGGCCGATGTAAAATTAGTAAAGTCCAAGCCCGCTCAGTTTTTAGCGGGCTTATACGGGTTTGGACCGGCCAGATCCAACAGCATTTTTTATGTGTCCAAGCTCGGCTAAATGGACCTGGGCGGACCGGGCGGGCTCGCTGGCCCATGCCGAGGTCTAGTTTTAAAGAGTTTTCAACATTTAATTATCTAATGAAATTCAATTTTGAAAACCTATAACTATTAATTAAAATAAATTTTAATAGTGTATTCTAATGCATCAAATTCCTTTTCAAGTAGTAATAATAAATTATTTTTTTGGAATCTCCTGCCTCCATTTAGGGAATCTAGTAACAGAGTAGATAATGAGAGTGCATGAAATTATGATTAGTGAGAGGTCCATAATAAAGTAATTATATTGGTACACATAATATAATATAATAATATAATGCATGACTGTCTCTTTGTCTCTCTCTGTTTATATAACAAACAAAACTTGCAAAACACACATTTTTATTTTTTAAAGAATAACACGTTATCTTTATTTTCATGCCCATCAAATTTTTAAGTTCCGTCTTAATCTGGATAAATTCTATAAAGCAGTGGCTGTTTTGAGTTTTCGCCACTCAATTTATTTAATTTATTTTTTTTATCTTATCTTCCACTTAATTAATAATCTACTCGCAATAACATTAAGGACTAATTAAGACCACAAATTAAAATTTCTCAAAAAAAAAAAAACCCATTAGAGATGATACCGCTATAGAATCAAAACCATTATTACTGGTACCGTTAGCTATTGTAGATCTTTTATATATTTAAAAAATTATTGTTTTTGTAGATATAAGATATGAATTCAAACCCCAACCTTTTGTTATTCAACCATTGAGTAATACCGTTTTTTTTTTATAGAAATTGGGACGAGACAGAACTTGGGCGGGGTGAGTAATACCGTTAAACTACTTTATGTTTATTAATTAAAGTTCAAATCTGTTCCATTTTTAAATGGATGATTTATTAAACTTCTATTATGTTAAATTTGTGTAATTTTTTGTTTGTTTTATGTATTGATTTTTAACGGCGAATTAAATGGGACAATGTGATGCAAAAAAATATATTCGTTAGGGTAATGGGATGAGAACGGGTAATTAAAAAATAAACGTGTAAAACGACACATATATCCTCATCTCATGCTAACAAGGGTGTGTGAAGCAAGGAGGACATTTGGATGAAACTGTACTCGAATAAATAACATTTAGGATGAGTGGACCAATGGAACACATTTTGACTTCTCTTCAGATTAGGACCCCTGATTCACATATGATTAAAGAACTATAATTCGAGTATTATTAGTATTACTAACTGTGTAAATAGTGTTCACTATATATTCAGGAGTTGACACTATTGTCTTTCAAGAAAGTTAGGATGCACACCTTACACCAACTACCATATTTTTTCCTCACCCTATGCGGCATCACAGTCAATGTACATAGAGTTAGTGCTCTCATCCAAAACTATGCTAACTTAGGGATAGAAGTGGGGTCGCTAGGCAACGACCTTGTAAAGAGTTGTTGCCGTCACCGGAGCACTATCACCTGAATTCAGTCGTACAAATAGCATTATTCATTTCAACTGCGTTCGAAATTTTAATTTTTAACAAATCTAAAGAAATTATTTTTATACGTGTTATTATGTGGGTAAGTATAGAGGAATTGTAAAAATCTTATTTCGAACGATAAAACATATTACTTCAAATACAAATGTGTAATCTTTTGTTAACTGAATTTTATGTTCACAACTAAGTAATGTTAACCGAGTTTTATGTTCACAACTAATTCATGTTACCTAGTTTTATGTTCACAACTAAGTAATTTGACAAATAAGAGCTTAATGTGAAAAATAAATAAAGATCAAAACGTTCCTATTTTGAAATAAAAGATCGAAAGCTCATTACACCAAAATCCAAATGTTTGGGAATATATGGTTATTTTGTTTAATTAATACAATATAAATTACAAATATAATTTATGGGCTTCCACTAGGAAAGCTCAAACACAAAAAAGGACTGAATTTGATTTAGTACACAATAATTTTTTAGCAATATAGGCCAGCAAAAACTCTTGTGTTCTACCTCAAAATTGAGACATTTAAATCAATTAATTCAAACTGATTCAACCATTTCTTTTGATTTTGTAAACTCTTCATCCATCACTCCAGTTGGTGTTATTTTATCATCAATCTTTGAAGATGGACTTTGATCCTTGCTCTTCCCCCATAATACCATATATAACCCTACTACTATTACGCCCGCTCCGATCACTCTGCACAAAATCATTAACCGTAAATTAGTCATTTTAATAAAAAAAATATAATGACATATAAAAAAGAACAGATAATAACGCTCACCTTCCTACGTAAATAATCTCCGATAAAACAAACGAACCCAAAATTGTAACAATGACCATGCTTAAAGGATTGAATGCTGTTACAAAAACTGGACCTTTTTCTTTCATTATAATCCCTTGTACATAGTAAGCAATTCCTGAACATATCACTCCCTGCACAAATATATAAATTAATCCAATGAAAAATCTTAAACGACATATAAAAAAGAACGAACGTGTCAGTGATTACTTACACTGTAAACAGCAGCTAATAACTTAGAATCCAAATGAACAGCCCAAGCTGAAGGATTACCCCTTTCCATTACAACAGCAAGTAATGTTCCTTCAATTGTCCCCATCAAACATATCAGAGCCGTCAGTGACAGCTCAGCGGGGTATGTTTTAAGCGTAATCGCCTGTAATTAATTAATTAATCAATCGCTAATTAATTATATTACACTAACAAACTAACTAACTAATTAATTATATAATAATAAAATAATAATTAAGCACCTGAAGAATGATGAAAGCAGACCAGCAAATGCAACCAATTCCAATTAAAATAGCACCTTTAGTAGTTTCATCATGTGTTGCTAATGATGTATTAACAACATGATTAACATAACCTCTTGTCCATGGTAAATCTAGTTTAGCTCCTGTAATTAAGGTCATTAACATGGCTCCTCCTACTGTGACAAGTGTCCCTATCACTTTTGCCCAGCTGTGCACTTTTCTTAACCTAACCTTCTCCAGCCTGGAAATTAATTAATTCTATTGAAATTAATAAATTATGAATAGTAATTAGAAGATAATTAATTGTAATTACTAGTTTTGATTAATTACCTTAATAACCAAGCCATGAGAAATGCAAAAGCTGGGAGGACATTACACATGGTTGCTGCAAAAGTTGCTGTTGTATACTTCATACCAGTGTAGTATAAGTTCTGGTCTATTGTTGGCCTGCATAATATACATTAATTTATTAATTACAACAAGAAAAAAGCATAAAAGTTGCGAAAAATTTAAGTGCCCGTTTGGTTATTTTCTATGTTGCACGGATAGGGAAATAGATATGAACACAAGAACGGAAAAGAACATCAGGAAACATTATCTTTAGAAAAAATAGAACGGAGAAATAGGAAAAACTTGTAAATATAAAAAATATAGGGACATATTTATAGATATTAAAAGTAAAATAAAAAAAGATTTGGTATTTATATTGTAATGACCCAGTCAGGAGTGAGTGATGCTGGAGTAGAAGGCTTGAGCAAAAAGCGGCTCCAAGGGATGTCGATGGGGTTAGAAATGAATTGAATCTTATATAGGACATGGAGAGAGGATGACTGATGCTTATTATACCTATACATCAACTGAGACGCTCTTTTAGCAAAAGAGGAAGTTTTACTTGGTTACAATCATAATTGGAATTGGAATTTGATTGTGTTTACGAGCAAAAACAGTTTTCCAAACTTAAAACGCGTTTTCTATTTTCAATATTTATAGAAAAGCGCCCCGAAAACATGTCGTACTAACGAAAACGAAACTTAGATACTCTACTGAAGAGACTTTTTCGTGCAACATATATAGCTAGTATCTAACAATAAATAGGAAATAAACAACAGATAAACTAAAGAGACGCGCTAAATAGAATAATCAATAGAGAAGGATATTCTTACTCTAGCAATCCGAGAAACATAATCTTAATAAAGGTGGAGAGAGTCATCTTTGGCCTGACTTTCCTGTGATGCAACATATATAAGTAAAAAATGTGTATAAACAATCTCGAACCGATTAATCAGATAAAAAAATGCGAAAGCGGGAATAGTTACCTGTCAAAAATGATAGCAAAAGGAGCAATAACAAGGGTGGCTATAGCATGTCTATAGACAACCAAAACATGTTGGCTCATCCCATGGTTAAGAGCAAATTTTGAAATAATAGACATTCCTGCATACCCAAATTGCAGAAATATCACTGCTAAATATAACTTTGCTCTGTCCCATAAGCTGCCCATTTTTAATATCTCTCTCTTTCTCTGAGAAGAAAGTATAGAATATGGTTTACATACAAAACATTTTAATTTATAGGGAGATTTGTTTCACATAAATACAAAAACAACACGTATTGTTTACAGTCTGGGGACTCCACTAAGTAAGTCCATTTTCACAATATTTAAAATTAAAACTATATAATAAAATTTTATATATGTATATTTGAGGTTTAATGCATGAAGCAAAGATAGATAGCTATGAAAATGGTTTTGGTAGGGATGGAGATTTCTTAAACGTAACCTTTTAATAAAATAAAATAGTTAAAGCATTTTTCATTAAAGGGATTTTTTGATGCAATATTTAGGGGTCTTTTTCTCTTCTTTTTCCTTTTTTTCTGCATTGCTATTTCACGTGATCATGATTTTATTCATTTTGTCTTCTATTCTATTTTAATTCCTTTAATTACCACGTAATTACACCATCATTTTTACATTTATTGATTGTAATTCAGATTGACATTGGCAATAATGAATTTAATGTTTAATTCCATTTATTTTTTTTGAAGAATTCCATTTAGTTTTAAGAAATGAAAATGTAAGATGCATTTAGACTTGTTCATCTTAAATTCCTATAGATATTTATGTATATGAATATGATTAATTTTTAATTTCTATCATTCTAACTAACTTAATTTATTCCGCAAGGTATGCATTTTCTGTATGGTATTATTATATCTATGTTGTTTGCTTTGGGTATATTTGAATTTGGATATTTTTTTTAAGAGTCGTATGCCTATGATTTATTATTATCTAAGCGATTTTATTATTCAATTCAATTAAATAAAAAAAAACACCATGAGTTTGTTGTATTATTGCTTAGGAATTTTTTTTTGTTACACTGTGAAGGCTTACTAAACAAACATAAAAGAAGGAAAAAAAACTTCCGAAGCAACTAATTTATTAAAAGAAAATTAACACTATGTCTATTTCAAAAAATAATTTCCTAAATGTCTGCCGGAGGTACATCAAGCTCATGATGATGTAAAGAAAAACTCCCTATGAAATTCGCAATCCAATCAACAACACGATTTCCTTCCCGATAGATGTGGACAAAGCGAATCTCCTACACTATCTATCCTATAACTCTTGACATTTAGAAATCAATCAAGAAAATGGATGAGTGACAACAACCGAACCTGACATAAAATGAAGGACCAAAGTAAAATCTAACTCAACCACCACATGTTTGAAACCCTTCTCCCAAGCTAATTTCATGACAAGAAAATGCCTTAGAGCAGATGCCAATATTAGTAGCAAAACCTCTTTAATCCAAGCCCTTTACTAGTCGCGAATCAAACCACTTGCAGATGCCAAATCCAGATTACCTTTGCACGGTCCATCCGAGTTGAGATCATGCTAATCAGTCTCCGGAGGATGCCACCTGAGTAAGGACCTTAGGATTAGGGCAAACATAATCCTTCAAGGAGAAAGCATGACGGAATCCTTAGTTTGGAACACAAGGAATGCAAAACCCATATTACTAGCATGCCCCTTTAAAAATGAACTTATTCCTCCACTTCCAAATCTAACAAAGGCTAGTAGCAAACAAAACTCCACTTAATATTATGAACTTTTACCTGAGTGCTAAGGTTAACATCAAACCATGTATCAAAGTCACAAGTGAAAAACAAAGGCTAATGTTGTGACGGGACCAAGTCACCCCAACCGCCTCGCGCTAACTCAATCTCGGAGAAAATTAATTTCATACTCTAGCCTGCCACAAGCAGGACAATCCCAATTCAAAGTGAGATGACAACGAAACTGATTTTTATTACAAGCAAGGTTATTATGAATAATGCTGGATTCATATTCTGGCGTCCCTTCTCCGATGTTTAAGCCAGTCAGAGTACTGATAGAAGGTACAATGACTAAGAAGAAAAGTGAAATAGAGTGATTGTGTACCTTTTACTCTTTGAGGTGACTATTTATAGAGGTAAATGAAGGGTACCCTACAGTTGGGTAGGTTTCCACGTGGAAATGCTTGATTGGCCCATGTGACTATGCAGTTTTGCACCTGTTTCCTTTTCCATAAGTTACGACACATCTTTATGATTAAAAGTGTATGTTTCAAGTTTGTCCGTGTGATTGGGACCCATGTGCTTGGAAGTTATTCCTTTTTGTGTAAGGCTCTTTCATTGTCCACGTGTTCGTCTACTTTCAGCTTCTTTATTTGATGTGATATCACCCAGTAATTAGTAAGTGTATGGTTGTTTATTTCAATGATATACTACTTATTCATAGCCAAACATTTGAAGAACTTATTGAGCACTTCCATGTGGTATTTGATTTGTTGAGAACACATCAACTCCATACTAATACTAAAAAAAGGTGATTTCGTGACGGAGAGTTTGGTGTTCCTTGGTTATATGGTTAGTGGAGAAGGAATTTTGGTGGATGAAGAGAAGGTTAGCTATCTGTGAGTGGCTGACACCTTGTAATGTATGACATATCCCGAGCTTCCATGGGTTATCAATGTTCCATCAGAGGTTCAACCAAAATTTCAGCACGATTGTAGCGCCTCTTACCGAGTGTTTGAAGACGAGTACATGATTCAAATGGGAGGATGAACAAGAGGGAAGTTTTGCACTCATCAAGGAGAGGTTGATCATGGCTTTGGTGCTTGTGTTTTTAGATTTTGATAAAATCTTTGAGGTGGATATGATGCAAGTGGAGTTAGGGTAAAAGGAGGAGTCCCGATGACAGAAAATAGGTCGATTGCCTACTTTAGTGAGAAATTATGCGACTCCTAGAAAAAGTGGGCTACATATGATAAAGAATTGTATGCTATCGTGAGGGTTTTGAAGACATAGGAACACTATCTCATCATGAAGGAATTAATGTTGTACATAGATCATCAAGCTTGAAAGTACTTTACATGTCGTTACCAGTTTCGAGTATCGTTTGGGAGGATCTTGATAACATCCAGATATTGTCCTTGGGGCAAATCCATCTAATCAAATGACATGTGTTCATTCACCTAATATCCCTCTTGGAGGTAGGCCATGATGTTGACCCAAAAAAGGAGTGACACTAGCAAGTGCACTAGGTCCAAGTAATAAAATGAAAGTATATTATCGTCTCCACAGGGATAGGACGGTTGAAAACCAAGATGTCTTTATAGAACAGTCAAGTTTTTATAATGGTAAATTGGGTGACTTAAAATTGAGGTTTGAGTAATTAGGACTAGTTGTAAAGTAAACAGAAAATTAAATAAATCAGAACAGTTGCTAAGCATGCAAAAAAATATAAAGTAGGGTAATTTAGAATTTAAAAAGAACAATATGGAACCGCAACCAGACGGCTAGTGAATAAGCGAATGTTTCCTCTAATGAACAATATTACATATATAGACCCAATGTATCTTTCACTATTCTTACTAGGGCTAAGTCTCCCATTTTCCAAAGATTCTCTAAGAACATGCAAACTAGTTTCCTTTGTGTTTATAAAGACTCCTAAGCATTAAGAACAAGAAAGCCTTTTAACGGTGAATCTAAAAACCTTTGGCACATTGTTTAATCGTGTCTCCATCCTTAAGCAATGTGTGCTAGATGGTGTTTCCATCGCCTAACCCGAGTCTCCTCCGTAATTATTTGACTAATATATAGGCTAGCTAGACCTATAATGAATTAAGCAACCATCTAACAATCATCTAAAGTTATTCTTGTAAACATTAGGGGCGGAATACCACTTGCATCCACCAGCCTAAGGCTGGCTTCAACCTATTGAGTGACTACTCACTCATGCTTATGCTTAAAATACTAAAAATAATTGAAGAAACATAAAATGAAAATAGATTAAAGTGTGAGATCACTAAGGATCTCACTTGAATTCAACAAAGTGGAGAAAACTAAACTTAAAGATGATAAAAAATATGACAGAGATGATCCCCTAGCTTCCTAACAAGGAGCGATATATAGGATCAACATAAAACAAACTAAAATAACAGATAGCCTGCTGCAAATTAGAACAGTCTATAGAGTAAAATAAACAGTCTATAGAAAGAGACAAATGTAGCACAAGCAGACAAAACTGCTCATAAGAGGACAATGTACAACTTTCTATGTGCCAGAGAAGACACATGCATAACACTACTTGTTCAGAAATTATTACATCAGCCTTGAAACTCAATATTTCTCTTTCCCCAAGCATCTGCCTCACGTGACCTCTATTTCTCTCTCCTAGTTTGACCGTTCTTGACCCTTTTAGAACACGTAGAAACATCGAGGAACAACCTGCACAGATAAGGCAAATTATAAAAATTTATGGATAATAATCGGTTCATTTCAACTCTAAATTATGTCTAAATCCCGTGATTACATGGGTGTAATTTGCATTTATCAAAGGATGAGTGTAATGCCCTTATGGCTAACAATACTTGACCCTAGTCTCGAACATTGCAAATTTAGTGGACCATGTATTGATATTTTAAACAATAATTGTGTTCGAATGGTTCATTAGAGATATATAAAGCTCGATTGTTGGTCAGAGGTTTTCATCAGTAGCCAGACATTGATTACATCGCGAATTTTAGTCTAGTTATGAAGCCTACGACCATTTGTCTCATCTAACTTTAGCAGTTTTTATACATTTGGGATGTTTTTCACTTGGATGTTTTAATGGTTTCTTACATGGTGATATGACAAATATGATTTACATGACACAACCTACGGGCTTTCTTGATCCTTATTGCCCTACAATTGTCTGCGAATTCCATAAATCATTATACGAGCTTAAACAATCCTTACGAGTGTTCTATGAGAAATTACATTCGATCCTTCGCATGTTCGATTTTCAAGGTTCTAAAATTTATTGTTCCTTTATGTTTTGATTGAAGGTCGTGTTCGCCTTTACTACTTGATCTATATTGATGATTTACTACTTACAGTAAATGATCCTACACTATTATGCAAAGTTATGACATATATGGATCAATTGCATTTTTTCTCAAGAGATTAGGTTTGCCCTACTTTGGTGTGATAATCTCAGTGTAGTGTATTTGACAGTAAATCTAGTCTTTAATAATCAAAGCAAATATTTGGAGATTGATTTTTATTTTGTTCGTGACAAAGTTCATTCTAAAGCTCTTGTTATACGGTACATTGTTAGAAGTTGATCATGTGAGAGATAAATATAAGATCTATGATTGAGCCTTAACTATAAGCATGTGCTTTTAGTTCAATTGGTTCTATGACATGGTATTAGAGCCTCTTGAACCAAATGGTCAAGGATTCGAGTCGTGACAATCTGATTAATTTCTGTTGTTAAAAAACACATGGTGGGATCTATGATTGTGCCTTAACTTGGTCTTGCTTCCAATTGTTGTGTAACTAGTTCATTGTTCGATCACCCAATATTCACTTGAGGAAGTAGGGGTGTGCATCGGTTCAAAACCAAACCGAAATAACCGAATATTAAAATTACTAAAATAATTAACACCGAACCGAATAGTATGTAAAACCGAAATATTCGGTTCGGTTTGAAACCGAACAAACCGAATTAGAAATAAAAATTAATGTATTTTCTTATTAAATTTATCTCAAAAAAAATGGAAATACTTCCAAAATATATCTATATTGGCTTATTATCTCAACAATATTAAAAAAACTAAACTCGTAACATCTAATTATGTGTGTGTATATAAAATAATGTAGAATATACGATTTGGGCTTTTTACATTTTTTTTGTCAAACCAAACCGAACCGAATACCAAAAACACATAAAACTAAAACCGATGCTGAACCGATATGTCAAAAAACTGAACTGAAAAATCATATTCAATCGGTTCGGTTTGGTTCAGTGTGCGGTTTAAACCAGACCGATGAACACCCCTACGAGGGAGGGGGTGTAACAAAAATAGTATTAAATTAAAATTATTGTTAAAATAGGATTCAATTTTATTCTCCTAAGTAACTAGTCTAGGTTAGATGAGTTGAATAGGACTAGGGTTTCTGCCTCACTTTTGTATAAATATGTAATAAAAGCCAAGAGGAATTTTCATAAAAAAATAAAATAAAAATCTATTTTAGCAGTCTAAAATACTATTCACGTGCCTTAGACATAATATAATATGGAGTATAATCAATGAAATTATTATTTTTTTTATTGAGACTTAATTATCAATTTAAATTTATAAGTAAAATACTATTTTTGATATGATACAAAAGTCTTTTAAATCAACTGCTGGATGATTAAAATCCTAAATATCCTATTTATTGATTAAATTTCAACATATAATAATAAAATGGATATATGATGTATACATTTTAATTTTGGTGCGAATTCCCGTGTTTAGATATGTTAGAGATAACAATAAAAGTTTTACTTAAACTTCGTTAATCGGTTTAAACTTTTAGTTCAAATGATTATTTGATATAGTATGAGACTGTTAGACCAAGTGATTGAGAGTTCAAATATTGACAAACTCATTTATTTGTAAATTATCAAAACTTGGTAATGTAGACATATGTTGTACACGTTTCAAGTCCAGAAGGATTTTTTTGTATAAAATGTGTGAGAAATTATAATAAAAATGATTAGAGGTTAATGTGTTTATCAATAAAAAAAAAAATCAAAAAGTTAATGATTATAATTTTAATATGAAACAAACAATATATATATTTATATATAAACAGAAGACAACAACTTCAAATGATTAAATGAAATTTTAATTGTTCTATAGAAAGAGAGAGTACAAATTGAATTCTTAATATTTTTTCTTATAAATTAAATAGAGACATACCCTTTTTTGGGTCATAAAGAATTGGGTGCAAGCAATGTATAATGTATGATATATATGTATATAGCCACATCCGTAAGATATGTATATGAGTCCATAGGACTTGGCATATGGTCAAATCCTACATAAATTAATCTATATCTTCTGCTTTGTCACTAATCCACTCATATCTTAATCCAAATTTTGACTTTTAACTATATATATATATATAAAAGGTGCAAAATTTACTCCTAATATTTACAGTCAAATCGGAGATTAATATAAGATATATGATTGGGTCTTAACTATCAATTCAAGCTTTTAGTTTAATCGGTTCCTTGACATGGTATCAGAGCCTATAGGACCAAACGGTCGAGGGTTCGAGTCCCGACAACCTCATTAATTTGATGAATTAATAAAACACATGGCGGGATGGGCCTGTGTTGTGCACGCTGCAAGCCCAATGGGCATTTGCGTGTGGGGGTGTGTCGGATCTTAATATAAGATATATGATTGGGCCTTAACTATCAGCTCGAGCTTTTAGTTCAAACGGTTCCTTGACAAATTTTTCCCTTAATATTTAAAATTGTGCAATTTTACTCATAACGTTGGCAGCTAAAAAGATTACATTTTCCTTATTTAATAGTAGAATTGGAGATTAATATTTATAAATTCGGTGAAATATTTAATTTTTTTTATCCAATTTGTACAAAAGACATTATATATATATATTTTTTTTAAATTTCACGTCTAAGCATATGTTTGTGATCTGTTACTAATGAGTGATAAAATGACGCACATGTGAAGTGTAGATGATAAGATTAATGACTGAGAAGACAGTTTGATTAAGCACATGTGAAGTGCAGATGACAAGATTTACCGAGAAGAGAGTTTATGAATTATTTCTCATATTGACCTAATTCATCAATATTAAAGGTAAAATTACTCTTAACTGTCAATATTAGAAGTAAAATTGCATCAGACATTATAGATAAAAGTAGTCGTGGCTGTAAATGTTAAGAGTATTTTATTCCATAATTATACATGAGATTTGCCTATGATACTTCTAAAAAATAATTAAAAATAAACAATTAGTGGGTCTCATATTCACATATTGGGATTAATTATGGATTATTGAGTGGATGGAATTGGTGGTTAGCTCTTAATCAAAAGTAACTTTTTATTTCCATTAGCTCATAATTTCACCTTTTTATGCATCCATAATATGGTTACCATATAAATTAGTTAAACTATTTTTATCACTAGCAAAATTGCAATCCTTCTCATTCTCTAATAACTTCATTATGTTGAGTGTGTCATCATCTTTTTATATATATATATATATATAAATTAAATTAAGTAGTAGTTTACTAAAACTATGTCTTCTTGCCCATTGTTGGATTTTATGGCTAGAAACCTAACCCAAGGTAACAAGTCTATATTATTCTTTAATTTGGTCTTTTTTTTTATAGTGCAATTATTATTTTTAGTTCTATTTATTGGAAGTATTGCAGTAATATGATACAAATAATTTAGTTTATTATAACAAGTATTGTACAAAAACAATAATAATGCTAGAGAGAAAAGAAATATAATATTTTATGAATTAATGGTTTCATTTGATTAATATCATATACTTATTTATATAAATACAACACACGTAAAATAAAAATTCAATACACGTAAATAAACGTTACCTATTTTTTCTGCTACGTATTGAAGTTTTTGGTTTTTTATTTCCTCATTTCTTTTGCCGACATTTAGTTTTGTGTTCTCTTTTTTTTTGTTTCTTTCTTGTCATTTTTATTTTTAGTTATTGTTAAAGTTGTCGACTCTAACTTATGAATTTGAAATCACATGTTTCAACACTCATCTTAATGTTTTGTTAACAAACACCAAGTTTCTTTTCTATCAAACTCAAACCTATTTATTTATTTGAAAGTGTTTTCATAAAAATATATGTAATATGAGTTTCATTTTTGCAACGAATCAAGTTACTTCGCATTAGTTGTAAGCTTCACATACAACATGAAACTTGATCTTTATGTGCTTCATTTTTTTTTTTATGTTGGACTTGTAATTAGATAGTGCTGAATTTTGCTCATATATGCCAAACTTGTTCTATGCCATATTACCGGGTAAATTTTATCAATGATGTACAACTTTTGCCTCATTCCAGATTTTAGTGCACAACCTTCATTTTGTCTCATTAATATGTACGAGCTTATATGTGATCTCCCACTATGGTGTGTTGAAACACAAATGTCCACAGTGTTTTTGAATGTGACAAAAATAAATCAGAACCCTAAAAGAAGTAAACTAAAATTGATTTATTTACTAATCTTGTGTGTTGAGTGTATTGAACTAAGTTATAGCAAAGAAAAACAGAAGGGGTTTGAGAAAAATTAAAGGCTTATCATTCAACCGGAGGACTACATCGTGTAATAAAGCCTGATCAATTATCCGGAAGACCATACTTGCATCCGGGGTCCGCAAGATAGAGGAGATAAACAACTGGCATGCTTATTCTCAAGGTTTGATCTAAAAGATAAGTGACACAGTGGGCACGTCAGATCAATGTACCTATTCCATAGTAGTAGACAGAAAAGGTGGCAGAATTACACGGCCCAAGACTGAAGTTGTGGATGTGTGGCAGACCTTTTCACCTACCAGACAAAAAGGTGTCAGGAGAGGATAAGACAACCTCCGTTCTATCAGAACGGTAACTTCAAGTTCAAACGGATCTTTTGATTCCATCTGCATATAAATAGAAGCTCACAAGCTTCATTTCAAGTTGACGAAATCCAAAAACTTTCAAGCAAAATCAATCTTCAAAAGCAATAGTCAAACACTCAAGCATTGTTCTTATTTTGTTCGTCCAAGGATATTGTTTAGATCTTCATTGTATTTCTTGTAAAAGAAAAATCACTGTTCATAATATTTTCTATTGGAAGCCCTGTTGTTTGCTTCGGTCATAGGCAAGCAATAGAAGTATAGATAAGTTGAGAGATTGTAAAGGAAGGTACTTTATAGAGGCTCTATCTATTTGTAAAAGGTTTTGTGCTCTACCTCCGAAAGAGTGTTCTAGTGGATTAAAGCCCAAAAGAAGGTATTCTAGGAACTGGATGTAGGCTGGAGGCCGAACCAGGATAAGTCTGCTGAGTAACTATTTTCTAATCTCTGACCTGCTGCTTCTGATCATTTACATGCTATAACTAATCTTGCATAAAATCGTATTGCTACTTCTGTCACGTCATTTAGTTATTCAAGTAGTGCATTGTGTTCTGTCATTTAATAAGTTTATACATCAAAGCTCAGAAGGCAATAATCGGTGATCAGATTTGTAAGGTTGAATTGCTCCTCTGTCTATCTTAAAGCCAGCCTCTGATCTCAATTATTGTGCGATCTAAGAATCTTGTGCTAACTAAGTGAGAATTTATTAAAGAGGTAAAATTACCTAATAGTTCCATTCACCCCCCCCCCCCCCTTTGGAACTAATACCATCTCACTAGGGACCAACACAGTGTACAATATGTAAAAATGGACGGTCAATGCATGATCAATGTGGCACCTCAGCAGTTTTCATTCCACTCATTAATAAATCACATGTGCAATTATTGAAATACCCCCGTCCCTCCTAAATATAAAAATAAAGTTAGACTCTCTCTCTCTCTCCTTCATTCAACTCCTCTTTATATCTTTCCCTTTCTTTCTCTAACTCTCTTTCTCTAAAAAAGCTAAAAAAGTAGAAGGGTTGATCAGATTATTATAAAGGCAAAAGCAAAAAAGGCAGTCAGTTTTTATTTTTCTTTCAATGTTTTTTCAAATCAGAATTTGGAGTTTCATCTTCTTCTCTACTCGAACAATCCATGAATCGTTCCATCTCCCAACCATTTCCAACACCACCATCTACCTCTCTCCCCCTGTCTCATCCCCCAATCACTGCCACCACTGCATAACTTGATACAAGAGTGACTATATTTTCTCTCATCGTGCGTGAATCCTTTGGCCTCATGACAATTATCTAATGAAATAAGGCGTCAATCTTGATTTTAATGAAATTGAATCCGATAATGGAATATTTCTGAGTTTTCTCTCTATTCAGTTTTCTTCCCCTCAATCAATGCAAGGCACATCTCAAGTTGATTTAATGTAAAAGAAATGCAATAAGCAAAATTCTATACGACTTCAAACTTCAACAATGCACTAAATTATAGGCTTAATAGACATCCAACCCCCTAAACTTATAACTTTTTTTCACCTGGCCCCCTCAACTTAAGGGACAACCTCTTAACCCCCTTAACTCTCCAAAAACATCACATACAACCCCTTAAACTTACAACTTTTTTTCACCTGGCCCCCTCAACTTAGGGGACAACCTCTCAACCCCTTCAACTCTCTAAAAACATCACATATAGCCCATTAACGCCTGCGTCGCTCTGACATGGAATAAGTTGGGATTGCACTCATTAGAAAGCGCGTGAAGGTGGCTTTAGAAACTTAAACGGTAAAAAAATCTTCTTTCTTCTTAAATCCCTAACGTTCTTCTCCTCAGAAATCCTTCCTTCATCTTTTCCGATTCCTTCGATTCACCTCTTTTCTGTCTCCGATCGGTCTCTGGTTCAAGTTCAACAGTAAGTATTCATCTCCTTCATCTCCTTTATTCCTCCTCTACCTTCTTTTTTTTATTCTTCTCATTCGCCTCTTTCTTCTTCTGAGATAATTTTTTTTTTGTCAATTAGGTTAGGGCTTGTGTTGTTCTTGAAACCGATTTCATGGTGGGTACTCATGAATCATGTTTTTATGGTGAATATGTTGTACTTAAGGTTTCGTGGAAACCTGCAAATCAAGGAAGAAGACTCTACGGATGCCCAAATTATGGGGTAATTTATATGGAAAAATTTAAGAAAAAAAATGACATGTGGCATTGGTGTGGTCAACAAGCGCGTTTTCTACACAAATCAATATTTTGACCGGATATAGGGATGTAAGGGGATGTATGGATGTTTTTGGAGAGTTAAGAGGGTTGAGAGGTTGTCCCCTAAGTTGAAGGGGCCAGGTGAAAAAAATTTACAAGTTTAAGGAGTTGTATGTGATGTTTTTGGAGAGTTAAGGGGGTTGAGAGGTTATACCCTAAGTTGAGGGGGCCAGGTGAAAAAAAGTTACAAGTTTAGGGGGCTGGGTACCTATTAACCCTAAATTATAATGACAATGATGTAGTGAAATAAGGTGCCGATATTGAGTTTGATGAAATCGATTACGATAATGGCAGAGTTTTCTCTCTATTCAGTTTGCCTCTCTTTTGGTTCATGTGTTCTCTTCTTCTTTGCGATAATGGCAGCGTTCTGAGTTTTCTCTCTATTCAGTTTGCCTCTCTTTTGCTTCCTGCATTTTCTTATTCTTCTTTCCACTCTCGATGCCTTTCTTTTGCTTCTTGCGCTCTCTTCTTCTCCTTCTCCTTTTCACTCTCCCTATCTTTCGGGAATATTTTTCCTAACACAATCCATGTATATGCACATAGAAAAAAGAAATCCAAAATCCAACAAATCAACCATTAGATTCATTTTGAGTACGCGCAAGAGATCTTCATACCTGCATCTATATGGTAAATTACAGTAGTGGATTTATGAAAAAGGGTTTTAGAGAGAGAAAAGTAAGAGAGAGGAAGATAATGCACGTTAATGGTGGGTTTAGGAAGAAAACCCAAATAAGGGTATTTTAGTAATTATATATATGGTGGGGTGAATTTTTAAATTTTTGACCGATCAAACTGATGTCATCGCGCATTGACTTCGTGTTGATCAGTCATTTTTACCTGTTGTACACTATAATGCGAGGTCATATATACAGTCGTACATATTAGTAAGACAAAATAAAGGTTGTACACCAAACTGTAAAATGAGACACATATTGTACACCATTGATGAAATTTACCCCCATATTACTTGATTGATTGTTGAACATGTTGCATCTCATCTTTTATGGTTGATTATGTTACTGTGAGCATAGATTTATCCGGTCTCAATGATTATATATCAATTATGCCTTTGTTTGTGTTATTAATGAAGTGGGTTCTTAGTTCTTGTTGACAATCCAAATCCCCAAAAGTCTTGAGTCCTTAAGATTTTCACTTTTATTCTCTTTTCTACTTTATAGAGTCATGCAGCTCAATTTGGGTAATAATAGAGTTGTACAACTCAAGTTATTTCTTCTTTTTGAGCACAATATTTCTCTATCATTTTCTAATTTGTTTGAGTCAAGGGCTCAAATAATGGGTTGTGTGACTCACTTAATGTGAGTCATCACATCTCTCCTTATGAAAAGTGCATTGTGTTTAGGGCTGTAATCGAGCCGAGCCGAGCCGAGCTTTGGCCTGTTTAAGCTCGGCTCGCTATAAAATTAATGAGCTCGAGCTCGAGCCCGAGCCGAGCCCGAACCGAGCTTCGAGCTTGTTTCGAATCCAAAATCTTCTCTTGGACTTGGCTCATTAAGAAAATTATCTAACCATAAATTGTTTGTGAGTAAATTGTTAATTATATTTGTGAAGTTTGCTCGCAAATAACTCTTTAATTTTATACATAAACAAGCTCACAAGCAAAGTTTGTGAATAAATAAACAAGATGCTTACAAATAGTTCATCTATTACTCATTTATTATGTTTGTGAACAAACTCATCTAATAGCAAATGAAATAATATTAAATTTAGATATTTGTGAACTAACACAAAACTATATAGTTTTCTACAAAACTAAAATTTGTTCATAAATATTCTAATCGAGCCTGGTCGTGAGCTTTCGAGTCAAGCTTTGGCCTGCTCAAGCTTGGCTCGTTTACGAACCGAGCCATTAAATCGTGTTCATCAGCGGCTCGTTTACAAATCGAGCCGAGTCAAGCCGATCACCGAGCTGCTCATGAGTGGCTCTGTTCATTTACAACCCTAATTGTGTTGATGTGGTGGAGAAAACCAATAGAGCGATGTTGGAAAAGCGTCAATAGTACACCTTATTAGTAATAGGCTCATATGTGCATCGTTACGAAAATATTATTTGTATTTGTTATCATAAACTCAAGTTACATATAGTCTAGTCCAATCAAGTTGACTAGATATAGGTTTGTATGATATAAATTATATTTTTATAACAGGTTTAGTTAACGCACGTTACAAATAGTTCAATCAGCACACAACTGATTGAGTATTTATAACGGTTTACATATACGCCCCTTAAACAACAAATTTATCGTACAATAAATGTATATTTTGAAAATTGAAATTCCTTTCTATCAATTTTAAGTGTGACCTTCTAAATCCACAATTTATAATTCCACCTTTTATATATATATAATTCTCATTTTTCCATTATATATTTTGTTGAGGTTTTTTTTTTGTTATTTCTTTATTGCATCTTTGTTTGTTGATGCATCTTTGTCTCTTTTTATGGACGTTTTTCTACGTCATTGTTTTTTGTACCGTTACTTCTATATTTTTTTTGTGTTCATTTTAAAAATTATTTCAAATGTTTTGAAGATTACTTGGAAAATTATAGGCTTTTTGCAGATGTAGTTTTCGACGAGCATAATTCAAAAGTGAGTATTAAGCAGTCTTAAATTTGTTTTTTTATCTTTAAAGATAATTTTTTTATGATGTATGTCTGGTTTTTTGGTTGTATATAGATAATTTTATGATTATACTCTAATTAGAAGCTGAGGTTCATGATGAATTTGAGAAGCTATTAAGAAGATCATGACCGATAAGACAAGATAAGAAGAGCCAACTCAAGTAGAAAAATCATATCATGGTGATATTGTTATTGGGAGGTGTGAGAAATCACAACATAAGCTGAAACAAAGGAAAAGTGAGGGGAAGTAAACGAAGGGTTGGAATTAAGAACTATTAATTTAGAAATCTTTTTTTTTTTTACATTTGCATTAATTTAGTTCTCGATGAAGATCGTGAAGAAGCAACAAAGACATGATATGTACTGATTTACAATTTATTATTTAAAATATTATTATACATGTTTTATTTAAGATTAATAAAATTATTTGATGATTATATAACTTGATACATATATAGGGTAAATTACCTATGGCTACCAAATTTAGTCTATTTTCATGGTATGACCACTAAATTTTAAAATTGTTAGGAATAATTAAAATTACGATAAACGAAAATAAGTAGACACACAAGAATTGTTTACACAGTTCACCACTCAATATGAATGACTACGTCTGGGGGCACTACCAAGCCAGGATATTTACTATAATGAATGAGATGCGGATTACAGAGAAAGAGGTTACATTTATACTCCTGAAACCCTAACCGTCTGAAACCCTAATCGCTGCAGTTGGGTCCATCGCTTCAGTTGGGCCTATATATATTAGTCTCCATAAGCCCAACAATGTCCCACCTGGAGACTAAATCCGTCATCTGATGGAAGTGCCATGCCTTTAACTTAATTACCAAGGCCAGCTGAAGCCATACATAGCTTCAGCTTCTCTAAGGTTACAACCTTAGTCAACATGTCTGCAGGATTCTCTATGCCTGGAATCTTCATCAACTGCAATTGCCTTCCTCTCCAAGAGATGACGTATGTAGTGATACTTCAACTCTATGTGCTTTGTTCTTGAGTGAAAGGCGGGATTCTTTGCCAAATGAATGGCACTCTAACTGTCGCTGTACAGAATAGGATCCTTCTGCTCCTTTCCCAACTCACGCAAGAAATTCTGCAACCATACCATCTCCTTACTAGCCTCAGTCACTACAACATACTCAGCTTCTGTAGTAGACAAAGCCACCACCTTCTGCAGCTTTGAAGCCCAAGAGACAACAGTACCACCCAATGTGAAGATATATCCGGTTGTACTTCTTCTCTTGTCAAGGTCACTAGATGCCAAATCTGCATCCACATATCCTATCAACATAACTTCCTTGCCCTCAAAACATAAGGCATGTTCAGTGGTTCCCTTCAGGTATCTCAAAATCCACTTTACTGCTTCCCAATGCTTCTTACCAGGGTCTCCCATAAAACGACTAACAACTCCCACAGCATGTGCAATATCCGGCCTTGTGCACACCATTGCATACATCAAGCTGCCAATTGCTGAGGCATACGGAGTTCTCTCCATCTGGACTCGCTCTTCTCTGCTCTTGGGTGAGTCATGTTTAGATAGCTTGAAATGGCTACCCAAAGGAATCGTAGCTGGCTTGGCATCTTGAATGCCGAATCTAATCAAGACCTTCTTGATATACTCAGCTTGTGAGAGATACAACTTTCCAGCCTTCCTATCTCTTTCAATCGTCATGCCCAGAATCTTCTTAGCTTCTCCGAAATCTTTCATAGCAAACCGCTCAGATAACTGCTTCTTCAGTTTTCTCACTTCTCGAGCACTCGACCCTGCAATCAGCATATCATCAACATATAACAGTAAAATTATGTAGCCTTCATTCAATTTCCTGAAGTAACAACAATGATCAGCTTCACTCCTCACGAACTCAATTTCATACATGAATCCGTCAAATTTCTTATACCACTGTCTTGGAGCTTGTTTCAGACCATACAAGCTCTTGTTCAACTTGCACACAAGCTCAGCGTTATCAGACTCATAGCCCTGAGGTTGCTTCATATAGATGTCTTCATCTAAGTCCCCATGAAGAAATGTCATTTTTACATCCATTTGCTGCAGCTCCAAATCTTCTGCAGCTACCATACTCAACACTAAACGAATAGTAGTCAGCTTCACCACTGGAGTAAAAACGTCAGTATAATTTATACCGTACCTCTGCTGAAAGCCTTTCACGACCAGCCTTGCCATGTAGCGTTTACTACCATCAGCCTCTTCTTTGACTCTGAAAATCCACCTGTTTTGTAGAGCCTTCTTACCCTTTGGAAGCTCAACAAGTTCCCAGGTGCCATTGGTCATCAAGGAATCCATCTCATCATCTATTGCAAGCCTCCACTTGCTTGCATCCTCTCCACAAGATGCCTCCAAGTAGCTTTCTGGTTCACCACTATCTGTCAGTAGCATGTAGTTGCTTGAAGGCGTGTACTTATCAGGTGCTCTACGCTCTCTAGTGGATCTGCGTAGTGTAATCGCTGGAGTTTGGGGTTCTTCTTCCTCCTCAACAACTACCTTCTTGCTCCCACCAGAATTCGTGATGTCTAGCTCCATTATCTCTGGTTCTGAATCAGCAGTATTAGATGCTCCCAGACTATCCTTGTACATTATCTGCTCATTGAAAACAACGTCCCAACTGCGAATAATCTTCCTGTTCTGACTATCCCAGAACCGATATCCGAAATCATCACCACCGTATCCAATAAATGTGCACTTAACAGACTTTGCATCTAACTTACTTCTCTCAAGGGGAGCAATATGAACATATGAATCACATCCAAATACTCGTAGAAAGGATAGATTTACCTGCTTGCCACTCCAAGCCTCTTCAGGAATGCCACTCTGCAAGGGAGTTGATGGCCCTCTGTTGATCAAGAATGCTGCAGTGTTAACTGCTTCTGCCTAGAACATCTTTGGAAGTCCACACTTCAGTCTCATGCTTCTAGAACGCTCACACAGAGTTCTGTTCATTCGTTCTGCAACTCCGTTCTCCTGAGGAGTTCCTTTCAGAGTTTTCTCCATGTGGATTCCATTCTCAACACAGAATTCCTTGAATTCCCTAAGCTCATACTCCCCACCATTGTCAGACCTCAAGCACTTTACCTTCAAACCTGTCTCATTCTCAACCAGGGCCTTCCATTTTCGAAAGGAATCAAAAGCATCAGATTTCTTTCTCAGAAAATAGATCCACACTTTCCTAGTGGAGTCGTCAATGAGGGTCATGTAATACAAAGCTCCACTAAGAGATTTCACAGGTGCAGGACCCCATAGATCTTTGTGAACTAACTCCAACTTCTCTTTCTTCAAAGTTCTGCCACCTTTAGAGAAACTGACTCGTTTCTGCTTCCCGAAGATGCAATCTTCACACAGCCCAAGATCAGCAGATTTCAGACCCGGCAGCAGACCCTTTGAACACATCACTTTCATCCCCTTTTCACTCATGTGACCAAGACGACAGTGCCACAAATCTGCATTGACATTCTCCCTCACAACATCAATGCTATTGAAAACGTTGTCTGTTAAGTACAACGATCCAACCTTCTCACCACGGGCAACCACCATGGCTCCTTTGGTCATTTTCCAAGTACCACCTGCAAAGAATACACAATAACCTTCATTATCCATTTTCCCAATTGACAACAGATTTCTCTTTAGGCCAGGAACATGCTTTACTCCAGACAGCTTTATCACAGATCCATTCAGGGATTTGATCGAAACGTCTCCCTTCCCTACAATCTCCAAAGGCTCATCATCAGCAAGATAAACCTTTCCGAATTTACCAGGGGTATAGTTTTCCATCAAATCTGCACTACTACATGAATGAAACGAAGCTCCTGATTCTAATACCCAAGACTCCAGAGGACTTCTTACACTCAATACCAGGGCTTCTGCTGCTGTTTCTGCAGTTGAATTACTCAGAATCAACGCATCACCAAAATCCTCACTGGCTGAATTCACTGACTTCTCCTTCTGCGGTGCCTTACATTCACTCTTGTAATGACCATTCTCATTACAATTCCAGCACTTGATGTGGCTCTTGTCCTTCACAGGTTTGTCTCTCCCTTTGGACTTAGACTTGCCACGATTCTGCTTTAACCTGCGATCTGACCTGCCCCGATTCTCTGCATTCAAGGCTGATCCAGATGTGGAACCTGACTCTTTCCTGCGAATCTCCTCGCTTATAATCAAGTCTCTGACATCATCAAACCTAAGTTTTTCTTTCCCTGCTGAAGCACTTAGGGCAGAAACCGTGCCGCTCTAACTCTCTGGTAAAGAAGATAACAGAATTAGGGCTAATACCTCTTCGTCGAAATCAATATCTACAGAACTTAGTTGAGTGATTGTCATATTAAAATCATTCAGGTGCGTCGCCACTGCTATATTCTCCGTCATCTGCAGATTAAACAGTCGTCGCATCCGATGAACTTTATTTGCCGCGGAAGGCTTCTCGTACAACGAAATCAAGATCTCCAACATCTCCTTCGTGGTCTTTGCCTTCACCGTGTGATACGCCACGTTTCTGGACAGCGACAGGCGAATCATGCTCATCACTTTTCTGTCCAACAGCTTCCACTCTTCATCATACATATCCTCCAGCTGCTCACTGATAGGGACGTTTCGCCTCTATCTTTTAGCGTGGTTTACAGTTTAATTTAGGACCAAATAAATAAGTTTAATTACAAAAATAATGAGTTTTTAATAAAATAACAAAATAAAAATAAAATCCGTACTTTCGGTTAATTGTCTCTATTTGTGATTAAATTTAGAAAATAAAACGTCAAGCTAATTCGGCTCTCGAGAATTGTATTTCAGGTACGAGTAAGGAGCAAATTTCCACCGACACACGCGAGGCGTGTTATCTAGTTAGAACTGATTGAGCAATCCACAGGCACCACGTGGGACTTAGGCCCTGTTTTTTATCACTTAATTTCAGTAACAATCAGTTCAGTTCAGTTCAATTCAGCATTCAGTTTCAGCATCCAGTTTCAGCATTCAGTTTCAGTATTCAGTAATTTATCATTATTTATTATATTATAATTATTTATATATAATTTATTATAATAATTATTATTATTTATCTATAATTTATCATTATTTATTATTATTATTATTATTATTATTATTATTATTATTTATAGTTTATCATTATCTATAAATTAGATAAAAGTCAAGAAATGATAGTTTATTAAAGTATATATGGTTTAATAAAAAAAAATAAAACTAAAGTATGTATCCATATTTAAAAATTAGGAATTGCATCCATATTATGAATTATTTCTCAAATTTATCCAATTTATCAATGTTAGGGATAAAATTCCACCATTTTAGACGTTAGAGGTAAAATTACTTCTGACCCAAAACGTTATTTTTGCACTTTAACCCTTAATTAAAATAAAAAGTTAAGAGTTTGTATTCATATGAAGATTTGTATTTAATTTCATAGGCTTTAAATTATATATAAATTTGTGTTTGTATGTAATTTGTATTTTTAATTTAAATTAGACTTATTTTTATTTAATGTCATAGGCTTTTATCGAGCCAAGATTTTATCATCCCGGGCTTTTATTTGATATTCGATTTAGTTTTATCTTTAATAATATATTTATTTATTATTGATATTATTAAATTTATTAGAACCATTATTATTATTATTATTATTATTATTATTATTATAAGTTCATTAATGTCCAATATTATCATGAAAATTATTTTAAAGTCTAATATCATCATTATTGTTAAGTTCGGTTAAGTTCGGTAGCATTCAGTTAAGTTCAGTAGCATTCAGTTAAGTTCAGTATTCAGTAGTATTCAGTTAAATTCAGTTCAGTATTCAGCAGTATTCAGTTCAGTTCAGTTCAGTTCAGTTCAATTCAGTTCAGTTCAGTTCAATTTAGTTCAGTTCAATTCAGTTCAGTTCAATTCAGTTCAGTTCAGTTTAGTTCAGTTTTTTTCAGCGATAAAGAACAGAGCCTTACCCACTGATACGCAGGGTGTATGAACCACCACGCGGGGCGTATATGCAATAATACACTCAATCATAAAGGTCAGACTGTATGGTCTCCCAAGTCAACAGGTTCTACGCGGGGCGTCCCACCTTATACACGGAGCGTATTGGGAAATTCTTCAATCAAAAGATCTAAGGACTCACATACGCGGGGCGTGCTCCAGGCTACGCATGGCGTACAAGGCATAATTCAAGCTATTAAATCTCAGGAGCTCAACCACACGGGACGTACCCCAGTTTACGCGGGGCGTGATTGAGACAACAAAATCTGAATTTGGCCCACATGCAAGAGATTATTGACGAAATGGGTCAATATGCGGGGCGTCCTCAACCCTACGCGTGGCGTGTCATGGGAAAACTGCAGAAATAATGTATCTCCATGCTTGTATCTTGTGAATTTATAATTTTTCCCCTAGCTTAATGTGTATAAATAAGGGTGAGTAGCACTCATTTAGGCATTCGGATTTTACATAGCAAAACTCTATCACCTTGAGAGCTTGTTCATTTATTCCGGCATTCCGTCAAAGTTCCGTTCCATCTTCGTTCACCAAGCTCGAGAGTTCCACCTCCAAGTCCTAAGAGACGGCCTTGAGTCCGGTTAGCTAGTTCCGAGGGCAGATTCTTCCCTTTTCACTTGTTAATTAGCTTGTACTCTTTCTATGTACTAGGCTTGGTTGTATTCCATATTTACGCTTTCCATATTTATAACATATGATTTACGATTTCTTTTTCTTTATACGTGTTGATGCTTGCTACTTGTTTTGATATTTGTAATTGATTATTGTGTAGGGGAACACGATTTCCGACGCCATTCGGGCTATCTTTAGGGATTTATATAGGTGTTGCCTTACCGGAAGTGACGCACCGGAAACCGTAGGAATTGACAAACCACGCAACTTACGGGTCCTAGTTTCTAATCCCTAGCTTTAGACACGCCTTGACTAGGAACCACGTGGTCTAAGTACTTCACGGATCGGTCACTCTACATGTAGTCGTCATTGCAAGAGTAAATCATTAACCGTATATATTTGGAGTCATTGTTTATCATACTTATAACTTATCACCATCCATATCACTTCGTAGAGTTTTCGTTATGTAAATCTGTCTCACCCATAGTTAGGAGTAGTTTGTAGTTGTTTCCCAAATCAACCCAAAGTATTCACCGCTTAGATAACGTATAAAACCATGTCATTTAATACTTATAGTTATAAATCTCGTGGATTCGATACCTGGTCTTAACCGGATTATTACTTGATACGACGGGGTACACTTGCCCCTAAGTAGTAGCGTCTAGTAGAGATAGAGCATTTAGGAAGATTACATCCATAGTCATAACGTCCTTAACATAATATATATTCAGAGCTCTACTCGGCGGCTCATCAAGTTTTTGGCGCCGTTGCTGGGGATTTATAATTTTTGCAATATTAGACAAAAACGTTTTATTGTTACTCTAAGCATTATCTTTGTATAAATTGTTTATATACACTTTTTACTAACAATATTCTTTCTTGTTTATAATTTCTCTATTTATTTATTTTATGCACACCCGATCTCGGAGTGATACTCTCGTTCCTATTGATCTTGACATTGAACGTACTCTTTGTAGGATTCGGAGAGAGAAAATGGCCAACCTCAACAATGAAGCTAACCAACCTGAGGCCAACCAAAGACCGCCGGTTCAACCCGTGCATAACAACGCAATGGTGGAAATGACACCCGAACAATGATGGAGATTCTTGCTCCGCATCGCCCTCAAAATCGCAACGGAATCGTTGCTCCCACCATTCCGGCCAACACATATGAAATAAAGACTAGCATGATCCAACTAATCCAACAACTTGGTCAATTCGGAGGGGAACCCCATGAAAACCCTGACGAACATCTCGATAAATTTCTTATGTGTGCCGAAACTTCTCGGCAAAACGGTGTTCCGATTGAGGCCGTCCGACTAAAGTTGTTTCCTTTCTCTTTGACAGGACAAGAGTTGGAGTGGTTGCACTCGTTGGAGGCGGGATCGATTACATCATGGGAGGAGCTTGAGAAGGAGTTCCTTTCCTACTACTTCCCGCCATCCAAAACGGTTAAGTTGAAGAACAATATCACATCCTTTAGGCAACTTGAATGCGAAGCCCTTCAAGCGGCTTGGGCGAGATTCCAAAAATTGCTTCGAAGCTGCTCGCACCACAATATCCCCAAGCACGATCTTGTAAGTACTTTTTATCACGGATTAATGCCTACTAATCGTGCTACCATAGATTCCGTAGCAGGTGGGTACCTGTTTAGGAAATCGGCCAGCGAAAAATATGAGCTCATCCACAAGCTCGCAAGGAAAAGCGTACAGTGGCAAGAAGATCGGCTTGCCAGACCCCCACAACATCAAACGTTCGCCATGGAGAAAGAGGTTCCAAAAAGTTCCATGGCAGAAATGAATAAGAAACTAGATGCTTTGATAGCATAGTTGAGCCTCAACAAAGATGCACAGGTCCTGATGTGCAATCATTGTGGTGGAGATCATGACAGACTTAATTGCCAAGTCGGTAGCCCTTTCGCCGGTGACACCGAAAATGTAAGTTACGTAGGAGGTAATCAAAGGTACAACCCTAACCCGAACTCCTATTCACACCACCACAATAATAATGATAGCGGGTGGAGACCTCGATACCAACACCCTAACTTGTCGTACGGCAATAACAATAATGTATTGAGGCCCCCACCTGACTTTCACCAAGAATATAGGGAAAATGGGCTAGGGCAATCACAAACCATGCCCGGAGGTCGGAACACTCAACCTCCCAACAACGTGCATGGCCAATCGGTAACTTCTTTGTTAAAGGACATCCTAACCCGTCTTGCCGATAGTGAGGTATTTTGCAGGGACCCAAGCCACCAGGTAGCCCATTTGAATCGTCAACAACAGGAAAGGCAGTTAGGAACTCTCCCGACAAACATCGAGCAAAACCCGCAGGCCAAAAATAGAGAGTCCGGACAAGCAATAACTCTCCTTAACAGTAGAAGTTCGGACCCATCGAGTTTTAACTTGGACAGCCTGTAATAAGCCGCCACAAGAGAAAGTCGAGCTACTCTGACTCTAAACGTAGCCCCGGTTTGCATATCTCAAACCCATTTGTGTATATGTATTATATCCATTTTTCCCTTATTTCTATTTTCTTTCTTTTTCGTTATATATCTCTTTCCTTTTCCCTTCAAATTCTTATTTTCATTTGTTTTTCTTTTAAGCTCATCTCGTTTCTTTTCAATTAATAAAAACCATGAAAAAACAAATCCTTCATTAATCCAAAATAAATACGCGGAGCGTACGCACCAGTGCGCCCCGCGTAGCCAAGTTTCTGATCTTATTTTTGTACTCAAATGCATGGCTACGCGGGCGCCGTACCCTTTAGGCCTCGCGCCCTTGGCCCAGCTAATTCACAACCAAAAATAAAGGCCACGCGGGGCGTGCCCCTTCTACGCCCCGCGTACCCTCGGGGAGTTGCGAATTGCAACTCCCCATAACAGCTTTTCCCCTTCCACATCTCATCTTTTTCCCACTTCTACACTCAACCTCCTCTCACATCCAATCACCCTTAACCTTTTCAAATTCAAACATTATTAACCTTCCCTCCTACATTAATTTGGCTTTTCAACCACCCTCTTAATTACCCTTAAAAACCATAATTAACCACCAATTAAAATCCATAAAAATTTCCACCCTCCCTCTATATATACTCACCCCTTTTTCCTAACTCCATCACTTACACTCCCTCTAACTCCCCATATTCCTAATACAAACTTCCTCACTCCTCCCAAATCATGACTCGAAGCAAGCATATAGTCGATATCCGCCCCCCGCGGTCCACTCGGGCCCGCTCTTCTCGTTCCCAACAACACCAATCACCACCACCCCCCGAACGAGACGAAACACCGCGACTAACCCGCCAATATCGGGCTCCCTTTCATCTCCTCACTGACGCGGAGGCCCTATCCTACCAAACCCTCTCCGCTGCCCATGTCATGGAACTCCCGTACATCAACCTTAGCACTCTTGATCATCACAACGTTGGCAGTGCTTTCGAAGGTCGCCTCCGTACCCTCAATTGGCACGATCACTTTCGTGCACGCCAACACGTTTACCCCTCGTTGGTCTTGGAGTTCTACACCATCCTCACTTCTAATGGAGTTCCCGGTGCCGCCCTCTTCAACTTAACACAATAGCTCCGCTACCATTTCACCATGCAAGCGGATTCCGGCATAGCACATTGGCCCGAGGGTGTCTCCCCTCGTGACTTTTGGACCCCCATCACCGGGTCCGACGATTATGACATCTCCAATCTCCGTCGGGTTGCATCCGCGATCCCACCCTCCAACTTCTCCACCGCTTCATCAATTATTACTTCTCGGGCAAGTCCGAGGCCACCAAGGTCAATAAACACGAGCTTCTGGCACTCTATTGCTGCGAAAACGGTCTCACTTTCGACCTCTCCTACCTCGTAGCCCTCAACATTCGCTCCATGCCCACCTGAAAGCGTGCCAAACTCGGGTTGGGCCATCTCATCACAATCTTTGCCACCTCCGCTCTTTGCTCCGCCGCCCTTGATCACCTCCCCAGCCTTGAGCCACGGCCCTTGGACAAAAACGCCTTCAAATTACTCCAGCGCCCTGCCTCTGGCCTGGGTGAAAGTTTGGGGGCGGCCCAACCCCACGAGGACGAGGGATCAGACTCGGACATGGGCCTAAACTTTAGCCCACCACCTAACCACGATTTCAACTCCATATATGCCCGGTTGGACGCCTTGGAAGGCCACCTACGACAAGATCGCGCCCACTTTGTTTCTTAATTTGCCAACCTCAACGCCACTCTCACCACCCGCTTCGATACCCTTGAGGGTAATCGCCTCATGGACCATTCCACCTTCACCACCCGCTTCGATTCCATCGAGGCCCAACGGCGTGAGGATCGGGCCAATTTTAATGCCTTCACCAATGCGTTCTTCACACATTTCAACATCCATGGGCATCCTCCTCCGCCTCCTCCCTAGTTTTTTCTTTTATTTTCATGCTTTTATCATCTCATGTTTTTTCTGTGTTTTTCCGTTTCCGTTTTTCTTTTTTGTTGTGTTTTGTGTTTTTATTGTACCTTCTTTTATTTTAATATATTTCCCTTTCGCATGCTCTCTCTTTGTTTTGTTTCGTTTATTTCCCATTTTCGTGTTCGTTATTTCCGTTTTTACGTAAGTTAATATTCACGCAGGGCGTGCCCCTTCTGCGCCCCGCGTGCCTCCCAAAACGGCCTCATACACGGTCTACGCGGAGCGCCCCTTTGAGTGCACCCCGCGTATCCGTGTCTCTGGCCCCAAAATGCTTAATTTGCACCTCTTACGCGGGGCGCCCCTTTGGGTACGCCGCGCGTAAGACCTGACCTCCAGGGTCCTTTTTAAATTCTATCTTTATTTTTGTTTTTGTTTTCTTTTCTTTTGCGACGTCCTTGGAATAGACGTTATTTTCATAACGCGGAGGGCAGTGCAACCCCGCACTCACCGTTTGTGTTGCACTAACAAAAAAAAAAATAAAAATCAAATAAACAACAAAATAATTAAATTAATTTATTGATTCTTAAATTTTTTCCGACACACTACCTCCCTCGGAAATTAACTAAAAGTTCCGTTATTTGTTCTTAAATGTAAAGACGTTAAATCAAAGGATCGGTTTAATTAAGAAATTTTAGTCTTGATTCTGAAGTTTTAGAATTTATGCAAAGCCTAGGTTCCTACTAAACAAGAGCATTGAGTCCTAACCCACATGTTATCTTTATAATGAAATTTAAAAAAGGCAATAAAAACGGGATGGTTGAAAGTTTGGCAAGAACGCGAAAGTACAAAATATAACCCGAAATTCGTGTGAGGTATTTTTGAGCCTAAAAGAGTTCGTACGAGAACTCTATTTTCTTTCACAACCTTTCGAGGGCTTTGACTTCACTCGACTCATAGAGTTTGCATCTAATACCGGGTTAAGTACACTTATTTTGGTAAGAAGGGCAATAAATGATAAAACAAACCCACTTAGGCTAATTCTTTTCTTAAATTATTTTTTTCGTTTTCATTAACCTTTAGGAAACCCCCTCGAGCCTATTGACCAACTTCTTTGCTAAATACCCTTTTAACATTTAACCCCGTTTCCTCTTATTCAATCACCGACAAAATCAAATCGCACCAGAATTACCCAAAACAAGCCAAGGCCTTGACAAGTAAGCACCATAAGCTTTCGAAATCGTTTTTGTGCCGCTCTCGAAACAAAAAGGACACAATAAAGAGCAAAAAGGAATTTTCAAGCTCCACCCGAGCAATTTCGAATTATATTTTACGAACTCGCTAGGGTCAAAATGAAAATACGGTGCAATCATCAAAGCGGTGTTTGAACTTGAGTTTCTATAAGAAAATTAACCACTAAAAAGCCACCCATATTACAACCCCCCTCCGGGTTCATTTTTAATATTGCCTAGACCATAACATAGGAGGAAAAGCCCGGATGAAAATGCAAACTCAAAGTGACTTCAAGTAAGTGCAAAGGAGAGTGCAAAACACCGACCGACCAAGATTTGAACGTAAGAGTGAAATCCCTTGGTGAGGTACTTTCGGGTTCTCAAAAGATAATCGGCCCCGTTGATATTGCCTATTAAATTTGATCATGGAGGTTTCAAACAAGTTTTGGTCGCTCATTTGTTTGCATAGGTACTTGCCGAAAACTTTGCGTAAAACTTTAACTTTGGAATCACGCACTTGGTAAAACCAACCGAAGGTTTGTTTCTTAATAATCTCAATCCTTTGTCTTTCAACTTCTTTTACTTGAGGACAAGTAAAACTTTAAAGTCCGAGGAGGTTGATAGGGACGTTTCGCCCCTATCTTTTAGCGTGATTTACGGTTTAATTTAGGACCAAATAAATAAGTTTAATTACAAAAATAAGGAGTTTTTAATAAAATAACAAAATAAAAATAAAATTCGTACTTTTGGTTAATTGTCTCTATTTGTGATTAAATTTAGAAAATAAAACGTCAAGCTAATTTGGCTCTCGAGAATTGTATTTCAGGTACGAGTAAGGAGCAAATTTCCACCGACACACGCGGGGCATATCAACCTCCATGCGGGGCGTGTTATCTAGTCAGAACTGATTGAGCAATCCACAGGCACCACGTGGGACTTACCCACTGATATGCGAGGCGTATGAACCACCACGCGGGGCGTATATGCAATAATACACTCAATCATGAAGGTCAGACTGCATGGTCTCCCAAGTCAACAAGTTCTATGCGGGGCGTCCCACCTTATACGCGGAGCGTATTGGGAAATTCTTCAATCAAAAGATCCAGGGACTCACATACGTGGGGCATGCTCCAAGCTACGCGTGGCGTACAAGACATAATTCAAGCTATTAAATCTCAGGAGCTCAACCACGCGGGGCGTACCCCAGTCTACGCGGGGCGTGGTTGAGACAGCAAAATCTGAATTTGGCCCACATGCAAGAGATTATTGATGAAATGGGTCAATACGCGGGGCGTCCTCAACCCTACACATGGCGTGTCATGGGAAAACTGCGGAAATAATGTATCTCCATGCTTGTATCTTGTGAATTTATAATAAGGGTGAGTAGCACTTATTTAGGCATTCAGATTTTACATAGCAAAACTCTATCACCTTGAGAGCTTGTTCATTTATTCCGGCATTCCGTCAAAGTTCCATTGCATCTTCGTTCACCAAGCTCGAGAGTTCCACCTCCAAGTCCTAAGAGACGGCCTTGAGTCCGGTTAGCTAGTTCCGAGGGCGGATTCTTCCCTTTTCACTTGCTAATTAGCTTGTACTCTTCCTATGTACTAGGCTTGGTTGTTTTCCATATTTACGCTTTCCATATTTATAACATATGATTTACGATTTCTTTTTCTCTATACGTGTTGATGCTTGCTACTTGTTTTGATATTTGTAATTGATTATTGTGTAGGGGAACACGATTTGCAACGCCATTCGGGTTATCTTTAGGGATTTATATAGGTGTTGCCTTACCGGAAGTGACGCACCGGAAACCGTAGGAATTGACAAACCACGGAACTAACGGGCCCTAGTTTCTAATCCCCGGCTTTAGACACGCCTTGACTAGGAACCACGTGGTCTAAGTACTTCACGGATCGGTCACTCTACACGTAGTCGTCATTGCAAGAGTAAATCATTAACCGTATATATTTGGAGTCATTGTTTATCATACTTATAACTTATCACCATCCATATCACTTCGTAAAGTTTTCGTTATGTAAATCTATCTCACCCACAGTTAGGAGTAGTTTGTAGTTGTTTCCCAAATCAACCCAAAGTATTCACTGCTTAGATAACGTATAAAACCGAGTCGTTTAATACTTGTAGTTATAAATCCCGTGGATTCGATACCCAGTCTTAACCGGATTATTACTTGATACGACGGGGTACACTTGCCCCTAAGTAGTAGCGTCTAGTAGAGATAGAGTATTTAGGAAGATCACATCCATAGTCATAACGTCCTTAACATAATATATATTCAGAGCTCTACTCGGAGGCTCATCACTCACCCAGAGGCTGGTACAGATCTTTACCGTACAGGTAATCCTCGATCTGCATCTTCCAGAAACCGAAATCCGAACCATCGAATTTCTCCACAGGGGTTTTTCCGTCTCCCATTGTAATTACCCTCGCTCTGATACCAGTTGTTAGGAATAGTTGAAATTACGATAAACGAAAATAAGCAAACACACAAGAATTGTTTACCCAGTTCGCCACTCAATATGAATGACTACGTCTGGGGGCACTACCAAGCCAGGATATTTACTATAATGAATGAGATGCGGATTACAGAGAAAGATGTTACATTTATACTCCTGAAACCCTAACCGTTTGAAACCCTAATCGCTGCAGTTGGGCCCATCGCTTCAGTTGGGCCTATATATATTAGTCTCCATAAACCCAACAAAAATGAAATATAAATTCCCCTCGATTACACTTTCTAACATTATATCAATACCTCAAAATGAAAAAAGAAAATCAAGAATTGATGATAATCTAGACAACTTTAATTCTTCAAAAATTTTATTTTGATGTAATTTAGGTGTTGTTTGGTTAGTTGATTGGAAATGATTTTTTAGAGAGATAAACCTCTAAGAAGTTGTGATTTTTAAAAAATAAAAAAAAATGTGATTTCATGGTAAATGTCATTCTAAACCACTTTACTTCTTGAACATTTCCATTTTGAGGTATTAACAATCATTTAATAAATACAACACACGTAATATAAGAATTCAATACGCATAAATAAGAATTAATGGTTTCACTTGATTACGAACTTAGTATCATATACTTATTTATATAAATAAAACACGCATAAAATAAGAATTCAACTGCATGCATAAGGTCTGTTGCATACGCCTTGAAATGTTATTACATAATTCACAGAATAAATTAAAACGTACTAAAGAGGAAGTTCTTACTTGCTCAACTGTAAAATCTTTCCTCTCCGATATTAGAATATTATACCTTATGGTGAGGGCATCAAGTTGATCGAATATGTAAAAACGTGTAGTGGAGAGAAGTCGGGTCAAAGGGGCGACACACCAAGGGGAATAGATGACAATCCGTGTGAGCCCACACGTCGTGTGAAAAAACCCACACGTCGTGTGGACTTTCAAAGTTATCAATGTCAAAACTTTCTATTTCTAAAGTAAAGCCCACACGTCGTATGGCTATTCTCACACATCGTGTGGACTTTTTAAAAGGCCCTTGCGAATTAGTCTTGTTCCTTCTCCAGTTGCCTCCTTATTACAACTTGTCGCTCCTTATTTACCGTTAGCTTATTTACAAGATTGCGTCTCCTTTAACCTTATCCCATTTTACCCCTTTATCTTTTATCTAACTAGTTATGTAATTAGCCTTTTATGCAACTTAGTCCTTTAGGTTAGAAATGATATAAATTCATCTCTTTCATGTATGAAGACAATCTTTTTTATAAATCAATACAAAATTTCTTTTTGAGAGCTTAGGATTCATCCCTTTTATCGATGGGGATGTTTAATTCATACAAATTTTAGCTTGTGAATTTGGGTGTTGCGTTTTCCTTTAAGGTTAGCTTGAGAATTTGATAGATACAGTTGAAAAGTATCGTCACAAACTCGATCCGTATCACCGACTTTGGTCGTTTTACTTTTCCAATGTGTTTGCAACAAACTTTCTGCGTGTATGTTACTTTTTGCAACCGAATAATTAATTGACTGAATTATAAACAAGTTGACGGAATTATTAAATATTTTAAACAAGTTGAATTATTAAAATATTTTAAAAGTTAAAAGAGTCAATTAAGCTAAACAGATAAGTTTGGGGGTGGGGGGAATGATATATCAAGGTATAGCAAAATCAGGTCGTTATATTCATTATGATGTGATATCATATGTAAGATGTATCTCCTTAATTTTCATAAGGCGGATTTAATTTCTGATGTTTAAAGTGGGTACTTGGATCCTGTTTAAAGTGGGTACTTGGATCCCACTATTTCTATTCTATATATATAATCACTCTATTTATACATCTAATCTAAAGTATGTAGAATATAAGGTAAAATGCATTCATTTTACTTTAGATTTTCTTGCATTAATTTTATTACTTGATAAACTATGCATTACAAAGAATAAATAAGAATAGAATAGAAAAAAAAACAAAACAAAAAAAAAAACTAGTCAAAAGATAAGTGGATTGCTATACGTCGCCCCTATTTTACTTACCGTCGCCTCCTGTTTGACATTTTTGCCCTTTTCATTTTTCATTTTTCATTTTTCATTCAAAAAAGTGAAATTCTCTCAACTGCGAAAAACAAAACGAAGAAAAATCATGCCTCCAAAATAAGGAAAAACGGGTCCATGGACCGGTAGTATGAACTACCCGTTTCACCTAGGTAAAAACGGGTAGGCTACCCGTTTTTAGCTAGGTAAAACGGGTCCTGAACCTGTTTTCCTTTAGGAAAAACGGGTTTATTTATTTATTTTTTTTAATTATAATAAATATTAATTATAGATAAATTATGTATTGATTGGAAATAAAAAATACGTATTGAAGTGTCCAATTAATTTTTATTTGGTAAATTATATTTATTTACCTTTTAGAACGTAAATTTAATTATACGTAAATTATGTATTGACTGGATAGAAAAAACATGTATGTAAATTATTGATTGGAAATAAAAAAAATACGTATTTACGAGTGCAATTAATTTTTATTTCTTAATTTATATTTATTTATCTTTTAGAACGTAAATTTAATTATTGATAAATTATGTATTGATTGGATAGAAAAAACGTATAGATAAATTGGAAATAAAAAATACGTATTGAAGCGTCCAATCAATTTTTAATATTTATTATAATTAAAAATAAAAAAATAAACCCGTTTTCCCTAAAGGAAAACGGGTTCATGACCCGTTTTACCTAGCTAAAAACGGGTAGCCTACCCGTTTTTACCTAGGTGAAACGGGTAGTTCATACTACCGGTCCATGGACCAGACCGTATGGGCTACCCGTTTAGAGCAAATTCAACGGAAAAAAAATTCGTTTCAAGTTAAATTCGTTAAATTTCAGATTATTGGTAAATACGAAACTTAGATGTTCAAGTATTTTTCCTTGTTTTGGAGGCATGATTTTTCTTCGTTTTGTTCTTCACGGTTGAGAGAATTTCACTTTTTTGAATGAAAAATGAAAAAGGCAATAATGTCAAACAGGAGGTGGCGGTAAGTAAAATAGGGGCGACGAATAGTAAAACCCGAAGATAAACTCGCTTGCTTTGTCGGTTCTTTTACAAAGATAAAATTCGGCTTGCTTTTTATTGATTAAATTTTTTATTGATATAATATTGTATATTTGATAGTTTTCTCGTTCTCCTTTTACATGTAGTTGTGGTATTTCTTACTATATGAGTGTTATCGTATTTTTTTAATAGAAAAAATAAATTTTTTGTCTATCATTGCATAGATTTATCTCATTGAAAGATCATGAAGTCATTCCTAGGGATAATAAAGACTATGAAATCGATTCTGGCTGGAGTGTGTTTTTCGTCATTGTGTCAAAAATAGTTTCAAACACGGTCTATGATATTGAAGATGCAAATTCAAGTTTATCTGGTGTAATTCTAAATTATAATTTTTAAATTACTTATATAGAGATAATATTTTTCTTATGAATGAAACCATTATACTGTTTCTAAAAATAAATAAATAAATTTATGGAACTAATTGAATTAAAAGCTCAAATTAATAGAATTAATCTCTGATATCTTTTTTTTTTATTGGAGGCCAATTAGCATGAGAGTGTAAAAAACAGATATCCCAGCTATGCTGACATATTAATCTCTGGTATCAATTAAACTAAAAGGTATCAATTAAACTGATAGTTAAGCTCGATCATAGATCTTATTAATATGAAGTGAACCATTAACAATTAGCTTGAACTCTTAGTTCAATTGGTTCCATAACATGGTACCGGAACCAGATTGACCGAATAATCTAGGGTTCAATTTCTAACAGTCTCATTTATTTATTTTTTAAATTTTGTAAGCCACCACTACATTAATAATGTGATTCGGATTAACCAATACTAATAATAGCATATGGTTGACGTACGAAAATGTATAATAACAATATTCAAGTTCAAAAGGTATAAAGCATCTCCTTCAACACAACATTTCTCATTTTCTCATCTTTCTTTTTTATACTTACAGTTAAGATTGATAAGTGTATATATAATTGAAATCCTCTTATATGAAATAAAACACTTTTATAAAAAAAAAATATTAAAAAAACAAAACATAGGAATTTATAATAATTTCTAAAATCTCCATGTTGAAATATATAGTGTTGATTTTTGGATGTTGCATATGTAGAACAGCTGAATTCCAGGAGAAAGTTATTTCCTTTTCAGGCCAAATCCAAATTTAATGATAACAGAAATTTTATTTATGCTTGTTTGTTATGCATTCTGACAAATTTCCTTATCAAATCATGGAGCACAAAAACTTTTCGGTGATTTTGGTTTGGGTTTTTTTTTTCATATATAATGATTTCCCAATAAAGAAATCAATAAAACCAAGAGATCTTATCATTTAAAAAAAAAAAAAAAACTTAAAGCACTATTTGGCCCTTTGATCTATCCAAAATTTTATCATTTGGCCCTTCATTTATTATTTGGTCATATTTGGTCCTTGATCTATCACAAATTGATGAAATTTCATCCAATTTGGATTCAAACTTAACCGAATCATTATCCCATTAATAAGTAACGATATTTTGACACTTGAACTTAATAGATTTTAGTTTAGGATTTGTTTTTTGTTTTTTGTTTTTTTTCTTTTTTTAATCTAATTAATTATTTCCACATAATGTGGAAAAATAACTATAAGAAATATCACGTTTCAAATTCAAGTGTCAAAATATCGTTACTTATCAATGAGATAACGATTCCGTTAAGTATTTATACAAATTGGGTGAAATTTCACCAAATGGGATAGGTCAAGAGCCAAATGTGATCAAATAATAGGTCAGGGACCAAATGACACAATTTTGGATAGGTCAGTCACCAAATAAATAATGCTTTAAGCCAAAAAAGAAAAAAGAAAAAGAAATCATTTCAAACTCATCATACAACAAACATATATATACATATATAGTTCTTTCAGTTATTTATCAGAAATAAAAGAAAAAAAACCACAGCTCAGCGGACTCTCATCACCAAAGATCAAGAGTACTTGAATTTCTCCTAAAACTATCAAAATACTTTGGTTTAAATTTTGAAATTAGAATTCAAATCAGAATTTTATAAATTTAGAATCAAAATGATTTTATTTTACTTGATTTAATCCGGAATCAAAATCCAATTTCTGTTAGACAACATTTGGATCAAATTTCGAAATTGAAATTGAATAGAAAAAATCAAATTTTATTAGATAATACTAATATATTTAATAGATAAATAAAATATAAAATCATCAACAGCAAATAAATTTGAAAAAAAATAAAAATAAAAGTTATATTATGAACCAATTAAAGTTGACTTGAGTAGTTAAGGATCTCTTAAATGCAAACAGTTTTAATTAAAAAAGAATCCACTTAAAAAATGTTTAACGAGTCTCGAACTGAGAAATCGGCCAACTATTAAAAAAAAGTTATATTATGAAAATTGGAAACTTCTAACCAAATAAAAGCTAAACTAAAATATGTATTATGAATATAAAAAAAAAAACTCACTAATATAAAAGAAACTAACCAACTAATACTTGAGTAACAAATGAAAGTGAAAAGGAATGGTCATGAAAAAGCTAGGTAAATTGCATACGTGGTGTACAACCTTTACCCCAAATCACACTTTGGTGTACAACCAATTTTTTTTCACACTAAACTGTACGAACTTCGAGTGACCTCCCACTAAAGTGTACAACAGGTAATTGTGACCGGTCAACATTGGTCAATCATGCCACGTCATCACTATTTGCCTTTTTCAATTAAAGCACGTTTCCCATTACAGATGCAATTACACTTATACCCCTGCTTAGTTTCCCGCACAAATTATAAAACCCAAAAGACTCTCTCTCCTCTCTCTTCTATCCTTTCTTCTTTCTCGCCTGACATTGCGTCTTCCTCCCTCTTTCTTCCATTGTTGGTCTTCATCGCAAGAACTGCATGAAAAAAAAACCCTAATCTTCAAAATCGCAATCGCAATCGCAAGGGAAGTATCGCGATGCCCAAAAAAAAGCACCGATTATGCCTTCCTCATCTTCTTCACGAACTGTCTAGAACTTTGGCGGAGGATGGATTTGCCATTGTGGGATTGAAGCCCCTATGGCAACTTCTTGGAGTGATTCAAACCTAGGGAGAAGATATTTCAACTGTAGGAACTTCGAGGTAAGTCGTTTGTTTTAAAAAAAAATGTTGTGTTGATTCTGTTGTATTACTTCTGTAATGCCCTGTTAATTTTTCCTCTTCTGTGCCAGACTCGAAATGCATGTAAGTTCTTTAAGTGGATGGACCCTCCAATGAACGAAAGGACAAAATCTGGCATCCTTTGATTATTGAGGAAACTAGATAAAATTGAGAAAGAGTGTGAGAGATTGAAGAATTGTGAAAGAGAAAGAAACATGGAATTTGACATGGCAATGGAACGAGAAACAGAGCAAGGAGCAACACTAATTTCGCAGGAGAAGGATAGAAATGACAAAGGAGGACAATTGTGCAACTGCCTTGGGATTTTCTGTGTTGTTGTGCTTGCTTGCTGTATTTCCAAATTGTTGTTGGGTTAGACATGTTTTAAGGTTTAATGTACTCTTTTCGGAAATCTGTTATGAAATTTGCAATCCGTGTTAATGTACTCTTTTCGGAAATCTGTTATGAAATTTGCAATCTGGTTTAACGTACTCTAATTTGTTGTATTTAGACTTTGTTATTTCTATATATCATTGAAGACATTTGCATTATAAGTGCTTAAAAACAGCATTTGCACTATAAGTGCTTACAAATTGATCATACCTAAAAAAAAGGCACAAAGTGTACTTGCACCTTACCTTAAAAACAGCATTTGCATTATACCTAAAAAAGGCACAAAGTGCACTTGCACCTTACCTAAAAACTGCACTATAATTGCCTAAAACATCCAACGCATTAAAATGCCTAAAAACATCATTTGCATTGAAAGTGCCTTAAAAACGGCACAATATATATATATATTCATACCATACCAAAAACGAGTTTCAAAAATTTACAGCCCATTGAAAAGGCAACAACACATTTTTGACTTCTCAGCACACCTCAGGATTACCTCAGTTGAATGTTCCTCATCGTCAGATGCAATGGAAGGGTCAGCATGCTCAGAAACACATGGCTCAGCAAGTTCATCAGCCATGAAACAAATCTTCGCTGACTCAGCGACATCAGCTTCAGATGATGATGAATCATCACTATCACTCTAGGTTGCCACCATTGCCTTCTTACCGTTCTTTCTTTCTTTCCTCAGCGAGGGACAGCTTGACTTGATATGGCCAATTTGATGAAATTCAAAGCAAGTTATGGGCTTTGAGCTGTCCTTCTTATACTTGTTGTCGATGGAGTCAGCTTTGTACTTATCAAACTTCTTATAAGGCTTCTTAGAATATTTGTCATTCTTTTTGAACAGCCTTTTCATTTTTCTGGTGAACATAGCCATCTCTTCATCGTCTGTTGAGCTCCCATCAGTGGAGTCAGCTTTCATGACAAGAGACTTTTGCTTCTTGTCTTTAGACTTTTCCTCCACCTCGAAATTCTTCATCGAGATCTCATGGGTCAGCAGTGAGCCGATGAGTTCATCATACTTATAGGTGGTTAAGTCTTGAGCTTCCTCAACAGCGGTCTTCTTTGCTTGCCAGCTTTTAGGAAGACTCCTAAGAATCTTCTTGACTTGTTCTTCCTCAGTGAAGATCTTCCCAAGTCTTTTGAGCTCGTTGATGATGTTTATGAATCTTGCATTCATGTCTGAGATCCCTTCATCATCGTTCATTTCGAACAGCTCGTACAATCTCATATGCTGGTTCACCTTGGATTCTTTCACCTTGTTGGCTCCTTCGTAGGTGACCTCCAGCTTCTTCCAGATCTCCTGCGCTGACTCACAACCTAAAATCTTGTTGTATTCTGCAGCATCGAGCGCACAGTGAAGCATGTTTATAGCCGAAGCATGATTTTGTAGCTTCTTGAGATCATCCTCTGTCCATTTGGTCTCAGATTTGACAACCGTTTGGCCATCAACAGTTTCAACAAGAACAAATGGGCCTTGGACTATAGATAGCCAGGCACTCATATTTGTAGCCTGAATGAAATTTTTCATCCTATTCTTCCAGAAGGTATAGTTAGACCCGAAGAATAGGGGAGGCCGAGTTATGGACAGACCCTCAGGTAGAATCTGAGTTGTCAGATTTCCTGGGAGAAACCGAGTGCTATTTTCAGCCATAGTGGGGATCAGCTCAAGGTAGTTAAACCTTGCACAGTGAGCTTTTAGGCTCTGATACCACTTGTTGGTCCCTTATAACATAACAAGTTAGTTCCAAGGGGGGGGGTGGTTAGGAACTATTTAAAATTTTATACGTTGAGGTTGACTTCTTTTTCTTTGAAAAGGAATTATACAACGCGCTGAGTGAAGTAAGACACTAGCTTAGCCAACAGGTGACTAAGTCAGCTTCTTTCTTTGAGTCAGGAGATAGCACTTAAGTCTATTCCTGAACTCAGATACTCAATGCACACAACTCAGCGTGACCTCTTTACTTGGTCAGTTTTGTTTAAGCAAGCAATATATAGATTAAAGGAGTTTAAGGTTAGAACGATGTTACTCAGCAGATTTATCCAGGTTCGGCCTCTACGCCTACGTTCTGTCCCCGGAACATGTTCCGAGCTTTCGAATTCTCTACTGAGCTCTTTAACGGTAGAGCATCAAACCTTTTACAACAAGAAGCTGAGTATAACAAGAGTACATTCCTCTATACCTCTACTCACTCCTATTCTATTGCTGAGTACTATAACCGAGTACTCAGCTTCTCCTTTCTATTTCTAGAATTGATAATAAGATTGTCCTAAACAATAATTGCTAAGACACTTTAGATGATTGGATAATCACTCTAGACTTTTACACAGTAATATGGAAATTGGTGTAAGTATTTGCTTTGCTTTTTCTCACAGATTCTTCGAGTGTGAATTTGGTCAGCGTAATGGCTAGTTGAAGATCTGCATCGAATGAAGCAACTGAAAGGCCTATTTATAGTGACACTTGAGGTATCGGTTATTTCAAATTTCAAAATAACCGTTGGAGGGAAAAGGCTTGATGTCGTTGTCACTCAGTACACGCTCAGTGCCGTTAGCCAATCAGATTGTTGTATCTTCTGTCTTCGGTCAGTGCTGAGCAGCTTTTAGACAGACAGGCATGCTCGAGGCATATGACTGGTGATGAAACTCAGTTCATCACATTTGAGCGTAAACGAGGAGGAAGCGTAAGTTTTGGAGACAACAAAAAGGGTAAGATAGTAGGGTCAGGAACCGTTGGAGGTAATCCTACTATTGAGTCTGTCTCCCTAGTCAGCGGACTCAAATATAACTTACTCAGCGTAGCTCAGCTATGTGACAATGGGAGAAAAGTTATATTTGATGACACTGGATGTAAAATATTCGAGGGTAAGACTAATGAGTTAATTTTAACTGCCCCTCGCATTGATAATGTCTTCATGCTGAACTTAGAGAAAAAGTTTTCAAAAATTGTATGCTTAGTATCAAAGGAAGAAAATTCCTGGCTATGGCACAGGAGACTTGGTCATGTAAGCATGGACCTCCTGGCCAAATTAGCAAGAAAGCAATTGGTTGAGGGACTGCCAGAACTTAAATTTAAAAAAGATCAACTATGCCACGCTTGCCAAGCTGGAAAACAAACCAAACAATCCTTTCATAGCAAAAACATTGTCTCAACTAAGCGTCCATTAGAGTTACTACACTTGGATCTCTTTGGTCTAGTCCAGCCGCTGAGTCTGGGTGGAAGAAGATTTTCCTTGGTCATTGTAGATGACTTTTCTCGGTACACTTGGATCATCTTGCTGAGTAGCAAGGATGAGACCTTTGAGACATTTTCAAATTTGGTTAGAAAACTTGAAAATGATAAAGACCTAAAATTGGCTCACATCCGAAGTGATAATGGTGGAGAATTCAAAAACCAACAGTTTGTTGAATTCTGTGAAGCCAGCGGCATTGACCATAATTTTTCTGCTCCCAGAACGCCTCAACAAAATGGGATTGTTGAAAGGAAGAACAGAACTTTGGTTGAAATAGCCAGGACAATGCTGAGTGAGCATAGGCTTCCAAAGTACTTTTGGGGAGAAGCTGTCAACACAGCGTGCTATATTCTTAATAAGGCTCTTGTTAGACCTATACTAAAGAAAACCCCCTATGAACTTTGGAAAGGACGAAAGCCCAACATTGGATACTTTCGAGCCTTTGGCTGTAAATGTTTTATTTTAAACACCAAAGATAGCTTAGCTAAGTTTGACTCAAAAGCTGATGAGGCTATCTTTTTAGGCTACTCAACAAACAGCAAAGCATACAGAGTTTTCAATAAACGAACTCAAGTTTTAGAAGAGTCAGTACATGTTGAGTTCGACGAAACTAACCCTGCAGGAAGATATCAGCTGCTGACCGAGGATGATCCACACTCAGTACCCACTGATTAACATACAGCCGCTGAGTCATTCCCTCAAGGGCTGACCAAAGGTAAAAGTGAACCTCAAATTGTTTTCACTGACCAATCTACACCTGCAGAGATTGTTGAAACACAAACAGCACAAGACATCAATCTACCAAAGGAGATAAGGATACCAAGAGGACACTCAAAAAGTGCTATTCTTGATGCCGCTGAGAATACCCTGATGACAAGAAATCAACTCAGGAGATACCTCAGCAACGTAGCCTTCGTCTCAGTTCAGGAACCAAAGAACTTCGCTGATGCTGAGCACGATGAATTCTGGATGAGCGCAATGCAAGAGGAACTTGATCAATTCAGAAGAAATGATGTATGGGAGTTAGTGCCATATCCAAGAAGTCAGAAGACCATTGGAACAAGATGGGTCTTCCGCAACAAGCTGGATGAACAAGGAAATGTAGTCAGGAACAAAGCAAGACTTGTAGCTCAGGGCTACAGTCAGCAAGAATGTATTGACTACGGTGAGACCTTTGCCCCAGTGGCAAGGCTAGAGGCTATTAGAATTTTATGCGCTTATGCAAGTTATATGAACTTTAAACTGTTTCAAATGGATGTTAAGAGTGCATTCCTTAATGGAGTTATAAACGAGGAAGTCTATGTTAATCAGCCTCCAGTGTTTAAGGATCCTAAATTCCCAAACCACGTTTATAAACTCAAAAAGGCTCTGTACGGCCTCAAACAAGCACCACGTGCTTGGTATGAGAGGCTGACCAGTTTTCTGCTGACCTGAAATTATGTCAGAGGCAAAGCTGATACAACCTTATTCATTAAGAGAAAGGGTAAAGACACCCTGCTGGCTCAAATATATGTTGATGATATTATTTTCGGTGCCACTAATGAGTCAATGTGCAAGGAATTTAGCAAGCAAATGCAGACTGAGTTTGAAATGTCAATGATGGGAGAACTCAACTTCTTCCTTGGACTTCAAATCAAACAAGGGAAAAATAGCATCTTCATCAGTCAAGCTAAATATGCCAAGGAGATATTGAAGAAATATGATCTTGAAAATTGCAAGCCAATATCTACTCCTATGGGCACTGACACTGTCCTTTGTGCTGACGAGAATGGTAAGTCGGTAGACAGCAAATTGTATCGAGGTATGATAGGCTCTCTACTTTACTTAACAGCGAGTAGACCGGACATTCAGTTCTCAGTATGCTACTGTGCTAGATATAAATCTAACCCTAAGGAATCTCATTACATAGCTGTAAAAAGAATCCTTAGATATTTGCAAAGCTCAGTGAACGTAGGTTTATGGTATCCCAACACTCATGATTTTACACTCGTTGGATACACCGACGCTGACTATGGACGAGACAAGCTTGAACGAAAAAGCACCTCTGGAGGATGCCACTTCCTAGGGAGCTGTCTTGTATCCTGGTTCAGCAAGAAGCAGGCGTCAGTAGCCTTATCTACCACTGAAGCTGAGTACATTGCTGCTGGACACTGTGTTGCTCAAGTCCTATAGATTAAGCAACAACTCGAAGACTATGGTGTTCAAACAAAGACAATTGAGGTCAAATGTGACAATAAAAGTGCAATTGATCTATCAAAGAACCCAATTCAGCACAGCAGGATGAAGCATGTCAGCATCAGACATCACTTCATTAGAGACCATGTACTCAAAGGTGAGATCAAGCTGACCTATGTCCCAATGGATGAGCAGCTTGCGGATATCTTCACGAAGCCGTTGGCTCGTGAGCAGTACAACATACTGAGAGAAGCCATTGATATGTTTAATCCTCTTCAGTAAATTCCATTTCTAAATATGGATTCATGCTGAGTAAATTAACATGCTGAATGATCTATGCTATTATTTGCTGAGTGAATAGATGCATGCTGAGTGTTTAATGTTAATTGATTATCTCAAACTGAGCAACCAATTACTTAAATCATCTGTTTGTATAAAACTAACTACTCAGAATATAGAACGACTAGGATTCTCACACTGAGTAAATTGATCTGTTGCACTTAATGCTAAAGCACGCGAATAGCCACCTAGGATGACGTACGCGCCGAATGTGTCATAAATGCCAGGATCCTTATCGGTTGACAATCCCAAGGACAAACTGACACATGGATTCGATAAGATCCACCTCTCACCTCTATAAATAATAGGAAAATCCCCATTTTTATCTTTTTACGCTTACAGAATTCTCTGGCATAAATATTTTCTCTCTCAAAAACTTCAAATCATTCATATCTTCTCTGTGAAAATGACGAACGATTCTGTCAACATCTCCGATGACGGTCACCAATCTGCTGGAAACCCTAAGTCTCCTACCCAGCATGATCAAACCAAAGCTACCACACCGAGCAAGAAAACCCAAACTGAGCAAGGTACCTCCTCCAAGGGAAAGAAACCTAAGCAACGAACCTACACCAAGGTCTATGAGAACGTCAGGGAATACAAAATTGACTACTCAAGGTGGTTCTCAAAAGAATTTGTTGAAAAAGAGCAACCATTCTGTGAGTGGATTTCGAAGAATGGCTGGCCCGAGCTGTTCTCAATAAGCTACAATACCTACCCTGACTTGGTAAGGGAATTCTACCACTACCTGTGTGTCGCTGATGACAACCAGGACCACTTAGCCACCAAGGTGAAGGGCAAAACCATCTTCATCAATCCCACCTACCTAGCCAGCCTTCTAAAACTCAAGAATGAAGGAGCCATTCTTAGGAAGTCTGGAGATCATGACGTTACTGGATACTCCACTACGTTCTGTAAACCGACTGGACATACTGGCGAAATCTCCAGCACTTCAATGGGACAACACCAAAAGATGGCACACTATCTGCTGACCAATTACATTTACCCGAAGATAAATTGCACCAGCTCAGCAACAAACTTCGAGCAATGCTTCATATGGCATATGCTGACCTACAAACCCATCAACATGTCAGTATTCCTGATTGCCGGTTTTCAAAGGAGCACTGGCACTCTAAGGCTGGGTTCACTCATTACCAAGATCCTCATTGACCACCGAGTAGACCTCACAGGGGAAACTAAAGGCAAAGGATTAGAGATAACTGCTGCTGCTTTGTTCGCCTTGAAATTTTATCAGCCAATTAAGAAAGGAAAAGGTGCCGCTGATCAGACCGCTGAGGGAACAGTGGTTCAAAAGAACAGAAGAACCAAAGCTCCTGCTGACAGGAAGAGGAAAGTTGCGCTAAGCACCTCTAAGGGCACTGTTCCTGCTCCTAAGAAGATAAAGATTGTGTCCAAAGGAACGACTGCACACGCTGAGCCCAAGTCAGCTGAGAAAAGACCTAGGCAAGATGAGCCTGAGGCAGATGAAAGGGAAAACCTTGATGAAGAACCTCTGAGTAAGAAGCAGAAGAACTCTTCGGAGTTAAGTCCAATCGATGCCATTCCTGCTGGCTTCTTTGTTCCTGATGACTCTCACTATACTCAGAGTTAAGGTGTTGCAGCTGAGCAACAGAACGATGAAGTTGAACTAGATGATCAGTTCATTGAACAATTGGAAGAAGAATTAGATGAGGAAGATCAGGACGATGAGCAAGAAGAAGAAGGAGAAGAGAGTGGTCAGGATGACACTGAGGAGACAGCAAGTGAAGAAGATTGATAACAACCCAAATTTATTCTTGAATAAGGAATAAGGGAAAATTAATAGAAATAATGGCAAACCATTATTCCTTCTAAAAGAGATATTTATACATGATTAATGTGGAATTAATGATAATTAATGCAGGAGAGAATATGCAAATAATGAGGAAAAGGAAGGAGTCTCTAGCATTATACCACGCCACGTGGACCATGGCGAGATACGCCATAACGAGATACGCCCGATGAGAGCGAGTAGCGGAGACCCACCATAGCTCTCAAGTAGAGCGTACGTACGCCTTGACGGATCAATGAATACGAAAAGGGATATTCATCTTACTGACAGAATATTATCCCAAGGACCAAAAGGGATATTCACCTTGAGAACGCCGCAAGAAGAACCGGATGGCGGATCTCCACGGTTCAGCTCAGTGAGATCCGCTGGCGAACCTATGAGGCGAATCTCCTTTTTCACCTGATTCATCACAGTAACGGCTAACCGCCGACTCGGCCATAAAGACCATTAATGAGCTATCAATTAGCTAACCGCCAGCTTAAAGGTAACCAGTAACCGCCATTAATGGAGCATTAATGGAGACCTTCTAGTTGCTGAAGGTTACGACTTCTTAGCTATATAAATACCCCAGCTTCCTAGGATCAAAGGTACACATTCACTTACTCTTCGTCAATTCAGTTTGCTCCCATGATCTTCCTTACTGACTTTGGCATCGGAGTGTCCCCGGCCGATCCCAACGGCGCCTCACAGGGACGTGCTCCGATCAAGGATTTTTTCTCGAGTTATCAATTGGTGCGGTGATCGTGGATCTCTAACAAACAGAAGATCACAAAATCTTGATTGTATAGAGTTTCACAAAGAACAAAACAATGGAGTCAACAGAATAGAAATCACAATCTCAAACTTTGGCTCAATCAGTACAACAAATCTATCCAAAGATATAGTTCTCCATATATTGGTGGGAAAGAGTTTTCTACATTAAATCTGGAATTTTATGATGAAAAAGATAAGTTTCCTCCCCTTTCTTATTCCATTTTTAATTAAAGAAAATTGAGATCCCCCACTCTTATAAAGTGCTATGAATATCATTACATGTTATTATGATAAATCTAATAAACTGTGAAAGATGAAGTCATAGACACAAATCTTTCATTAAATCTTGCATGCTTACTATGCCCTCATATTTTTATGCATGACAAGTATAATATGATATTATCAATTAATTAGTACAAACGCATGTATAAGACCCGTAATCTTGGGATTTACAAAAAAAAAAATCATCCATTCAATGTGATTTTATCATTTGATATTAAAATATCATAAAAGGGCTCATGTAATTACAAATGATTTAGATCTGGTCGGTCTTTTGGATGAACATGCATATAACTATTAGAAGAAATTACAAAAAAATCATATTTGGTTTTTCCTTGTACAATTCACCATCTATATATGGCTTTTCTCCTATATAGTACTTTTAATATCAGAAATTCATATTTTTGAATATTGTTTTGTCAAACAGTTATTTCATTCCTTTTTTTACAAGGATGTGTCTATTCATATAAAAAACTGTTTATTTGACATTGTTAGAATTTCTGTTACCAACACAAGAGACTTGAAAATATTGAGCCTATTTGTAATTATCTTGTAATTGTCCCTAACTATTAAGGCCATTATGGGCTGATGAATTACCAAATTGGATAAACAAAACTTTCATGTCATGAGCTAACTACAAAATAGTGCAAGTGTCGGTTTCGGATCAGAACATTAATTTATGCAAAATTCTTAGGATATACATGAGAATTCCTTAAAGATTGGAGGATTGTATGTGAAGGTAGGTGAGAGTGGATTTAGAGTAATTTTCCTTACACTCTAAATTGGAGGAGAATCATGGTACATGTATTTTTCTTCCATAATTACCCTTTCTCTTTTATTTTATTCGTACAAATGAAATGATATAAGAGTAATTTTATATATAACTATATTATTAAATCATCACTTACCTTTCTTTAATTACACCTCATTCAAATGAGGCTTTAATGATCTCTGAATGCCATTAATGTATGGATGTACAATATTAATTGCAAGTAAATAGCAACTATGTAAGATTTCTTACCCAATATAGTATGTCATAACTTTTATGACGTTTAAAATAAATATGCTATCTTGGATATTAATGCGCATTGAAATACAAAAGGACATTATTCTTAAACCATTCTCATTATGGTTATTTATTAAGAATTCATTATGATATTCATGTGCAGTAGCAATCTTTATGGTTATGACCATTATACGTGATATTATTATTAAAACAAGCACGATTAAAATTCTATTATGAATTTGTTTGACATATAATATTTACTCGGTTTTATCCTTTGACTAAGTTCATTCTAGAGTCAGGGACCAACGTGAAGGAATTATTAAGTTGATTCCAAGATGAACTAAAAATTCCATAAAGAGAATTGCATCATACATGATATTTTCCAACAAGGCAAATGCAAACATTCTTTTGCTATGAAGTATGTTCCATGGATCAAGCCATTGATCCCCAAGGTAAGTGAATATAGTTTTTATGACTTACCACAATCCTTTAATAATGGACAGAGTATGCCCCACTTCTGGAGTTCTTTCAGCGCTAACCCACAGGTACAAGGGAGTTGCTAATACTACAACCAGTGCAAACACTGATGTGAAAAATAAAGCTCAATCCAAAGAAGTGTATATGCAGAGCCACTTCAGAAAAATTCCTTGACTATGTCATTGGCCAAAAAGGAGTTAGAGCAAATCCAGATAAAATAAAAGCCATGCGAGGAAAAAGGTGAAAAGAGCGCCTAAATAAAAGCCATGCGAGGAAAAAGGTGAAAAGAGCGCCTAAATGAAAGCCCCACTATGGGTGAGAAAGATCCAGAGGTTGAACGGGCGGATCATCGTACTAGAAAGATTGTCAACAAGCATATCAAGGTATAAAACAATTCCTAGTAGAACCACCCTTGATGAGCAGACCAATCTGAAGAGGAGACCTGCATTTGTATCAATCTATCATGGATAAAGCTATGTGCACCGTGGTTATTCAAGAAGAAGAAGGTCAGCTGTTAGACGAGGTGCCGCAGCCTAATCTCCCGGGCGGACCGGGGGGTGGACAACCTCATGGCGACGTAAGCGGTGATTGGCGCCGAAAGCAACCAATCGTGGAATCAAGCTGCTTGGCAGGACCGGAGCTCGGAGATATGGAAGAGTCGCCACCCACGAATGGGAAAATGAACACCGATCCCTTGCGGGAGACCGGTGTGGGTTCGGGAAACTTAGGTACGAGCCGAGAAGGCTAGCTCCTTTCCGAAGAAAGGCTACTAGGCACCCCGACATCGCCCGGTTATGAACCACCGGCCTCCTACTCAGCGTGTTAGGCGATAACGGACTAATCGCATACTTCTTTAAGTTTAAAATTCATTTGAAACCCTTTTCTTTCTCTTTTTAGAAACCGTTTTGAGCATATGATATTGAAAAGCCACATCAGTAAAGAATCACCCATTTATGTTTATACATACACAGAGAGGGGGAAGAAAGAAGTGATTTATTCACAACCGTATTAAATATTATGTCGTGTGTTTATTCTATGCTAACTTATTTCCCAAAAACGGATTTATTTACATGGTTCGCACCTTAATCGCCATTGGAACGATTCAGGTGTGTTTTAAAACCCCGTTTGATGAAGTTTACCCGAATTGCCATCGGAACGACTCGAGTATTTGAAAACGTTTGAGATAAAAAACCTTTTAATGAGAAAACATGGTTAAGCATACAAGTCAATTTTACTTTGTACAAATTCTTTAAGAAAATGGTTCAAAACTTTATTATTTGCAAAGAAAACGATTTAATTACAATGTTCGCTTAATCCGTCGTTGGAACGGGCTAAGGTTTTAAAACATGACATTTTGAGAAGTGATTCGAAATGCTAACAAAATGACTCTATTTATCCAAATTAGGGAACTCTAAAAATTCATTAGTTTAAGGTGAAAACTCTCTTTTATTTTCCCCACTTATTTAATGGACTCTCTAACTATTATAATTACAATAATAAATCCATTTAAACCATTATTCACACTCAAATAAGGCCCATTTGCAACATGGACCCATGAATAAACCAAAAGAATAAAGAAAATAATTTAAACATATATATATACCTTTAAACCAAAAGAGGATATGAAAATAAAAGCTAATACAAAAGAAACTATACATATATGAAAATAGTAGATATAGTATAGTTATACTTTAAAAATGTGAAAGTAGTAAATAAATCTTATAAATGAGAAAGAAAACATTTACCCAAAAATAATTTCATTCAATTAATAAAATAACCCAAATAACCCAAAACTACATATATACATATCCATTATAATTTTTAAACATCAAAAATAACATATACTAATATACATTAATTATTCCCCCTAAAATACCCAAGTAAATAATCTTCAAAAAAAAAGATCTAATATAACCCAAGTGAATAAAAAAGGAAATACATATATATATATATATATATTTATACTTATATTACAAAATAGAATAAAAATGATATACAATCATTCCAAAATAAACATATGTACTAAAGTTATAAAATAATTTGAAAAACATGTATTACCTAACTATGTATATATATACTAAGGATTAAAAGTCTAAAAGTTAAGAAAAGGGGACCGAAATGGCATTTTTTACATTTTGGCAGATTTACCGACGGAAAATCCGTCGGTAAACAGCCTTTAGTGACAGAATTGGCAAATTACAACAGCACTCCCATATTTTCCAGATTTGTTCAAAAGCTTTAAATTAAATCTAATTCAATCGTTTTGGACTTCCGAACTACCAAAGATGGATCATAGTCGAAAACGGAAGTTCCTACAACGATGCTTTTATTTTAAAACGTTATTTGGAAACCTCTTTTAAATTAAAAAATTTATAATTACAACGTTTTCGATACCCGAACTACCTTTTTATCGGATCACAGTTCGTATTGGGATATCCAAAACGAGGTTTTTTTATTTTAAAACAAAACCGAATTTTATTTAACACGAAACGAAAATTAAATAAATACGCTAACTAAATAAAACGTGACAACATAAATAAATAACTAAAGGAATAAAAACTATAGCATAAAAAATAAATAGAAGGAGAGAAATAAATTAAATAAAATAAAGAGTCTAGTCCTCGGATAATACCTTTGATTCGGTATCTGACAGTCGAAGCCGATTGATTCCACGAACCGCGAGCTCCCGATTTTAATAAAAATTTAGTAAAAATTGAACTTAGGAAATTCGGAATTTTTGAGAAAAAAATTTTTTTTCAAAAAAAATCCACTCTCTCTCTCTCTAAAAACGTTTAGAGTGAGAAAGTTTTTCCCCCCAAAAAGGCCTCTTCTTCACCTTGGGATCCGTGCCTTTTTATAGGCCCACGGATCCCGGAACAATGGGCGACGTCCAAAAAAATTTGGGCGTCGCCCATTGTGGTTGGGCGGCCGCCCAACGCGAGGTTGGGCGCCCGCGCCCAATCCTCGTCGGGCGTTCGCCCGACGCATTGGGCGTTCGCCCGACGTGATTGGGCGCCCGCCCGATGACCCTCGGGGCGTGTCCTGCACCGTCGGACGCGTGCACTCCGTGGCCGCCGAGCGCGCGTTCCGCGCTGCCAGACGCTCGCACGTCGCGGCCGCCGAACGCGCGCCCCGCGCTACCAGGCACGTGCGCCCAACGGCCTACGAGGGCGCGCACCGCCAGCGGTCCCAGGCATCGCTTGGATGTCGAGAGCGTGCCACTCGCGGTGCATCCGACGGACGCCGCGCGCAAGTCTCGAGTCGTCGAGCGGGCGTTCGACCATCGTCGTCCGCGTGCGGGATGCCGTTGCGCGCCCGCGTCGTGCCGTTAATTTTCTTCCGCTTATTATTCTTTATATATTTTTCAAAACTTCCGGAATCAATCGCTTCGACCGTCTCGTTTCAGGTTTTCGTCACAGGTCCTCCGACTCGGTGTCTACAGTTGCCCCTACTTTTCTATTTTGACAGTGATGTGTGTGGTTCGAAAACGTTTTTTGCTAACGTAACACATGCAATGTAAAACATATAAAAGTAAAGACACGTAAAGAGTAGGAGGGAACATACCTGACCTTTGCGCTGCATGCTACGGCGTTGTTTTCTGGCTTCTTCAGACTCTGCTTTGGGTTGCACCCTAGTTCACGACTGCGGGGATAATGTCTAAATAGCTACCCTAGTTTATGACTGCGGGGATGATGGCTAAACAGCTACCCTGATTTACGACTGCTGGGATAATGGCTAAATAGCTACCCTAGTTTTTGATTGTGGGGATAATGGCTAAACAGCTACCCTATTTTAAGATTGCGGGGATAATGGCTAAATAGCTACCCTGATTTCAAGATTGCGGGGATAATGGCTAAACAGCTACCCTGATTTCAAGATTGCGGGAATAATGGCTAAATAGCTACCCTGACTTCAATATTGCGGGGATAATGGCTAAACAGCTACTCTATTTCAAGATTGCGGGGATAATGGCTAAACAGCTACCCTATTTCAAGATTGTGGGGATAATGGCTAAACAGCTACCCTGATTTCAAGATTGCGGGGATAATGGCTAAATAGCTACCCTGACTTCAAGATTGCGGGGATAATGGCTAAACAGCTACCCTATTTCAAGATTGCGGGGATAATGGCTAAACAGCTACCCTTGTTTGTGATTGCGGGGATAATGGCTAAACAGCTACCCTATTTTAAGATTGCGGGGATAGTGGCTAAATAGCTACCCTATTTTGAGATTGCGGTGAATACGGCTAAAAAGCAACTCCGGTCAGCGACCACGAGTCAGATGGCTAAAAAGCAACTCCGGTCTGCGACCAAGAGTCAAATGGCTCAAAAGCAACTCCGGTCTGCGACCAAGAGTCAAGTGGCTAAAAAGCAACTCCGGTCTGCGACCAGGAATCAAATGGCTAAAAAGCAACTCCGGTCTGCGACCGAGAGTCAAATGGCTAAAAAGCAACTCTGGTCTGCGACCGTGAGTCAAATGGCTAAAAAGCAACTCCGGTCTGCGACCGTAAGTCAAATGGCTAAGAAGCAACTCCGGTCTGCGACCGTGAGTCAAATGGCTAAAAAGCGGGGGCTGTTTCTGGATTTTCTTACCACACTGTTGTCTGTATTTTCTCACTGGAGCTATCATCTTGAAGATTCGATGGGCACATATCTTAGTCTGAAATGATATAGACTGATGATTATTTTTCTGTTGACTGTCGTCTGTATTTTGGCTGGTGTCACTGTTCTGTAAAATTTGACTGTTGTCTGGAGTTCATATCTTGACAATGTTGGTCACTGTCTGGGAGAATCATAGGCTGAAACGGACTGCAAATCGGAGGTCTGTGCACCTGGTAATTAATTATTTACTTTTTACCTTTATGTCAACTCGTACTTTTTCACTATTTACGGGAATGCCATTCCATTTTCCTATATAAGGTGGTGGGGTTTCATTCCAACCCCACACCTTCTCTCTCCTCTTTCTCTCACTAGACTTCAATTTGGATTATTCTCGGGATGAATTTAGACGAATGGGACGGCACTAGAGGCATGGACGAGGTTTACGTAAACCTGGATAGAGTGGATACCTTCCACGACCCTACGACACACTTGAGCAGGACACGCTGCAACGAGGTAAGTGGTTTCTCACTTTTATTTGATTCGAACTCTAGGCTTTAGCACTCCTATACGAACATGATTTGCATGCTAACTCTTAGACTGCCTTAGAGGACTTTAGCTAGAAAGCGTGAATTCCTTTATTTACACGTAACATTGGTTTATTTTTGCAAGAATGCGCGCTATATGCATGTGAATAGTGACACTGCGAATTTACGCATGTTAACAGTAAAAACGACGTGAATAGTAAAAACGTGAATAGTGCACGTGAATAGTAAACGTGAATAGTGCACGTGAATAGTAAAAACGTGAATAGTAAAAACTTAGCTAATGCACGTGAATAGTAAAAACGTGAATAGTGAAAACGTGAATAGTAAAAACTTAACTAATGCACGTGAATAGTAAAGCCTAATCTATGCTCCTTGTCACCGCAGACGAGGGTGGATTAAAGAATTGACTAAACCTTACGTGAATGACCCTACAGGAGAGATTTTTACAAAAAATTGGTCCTAACTGACCGGATGTCTCTAGGTTAGAAAATGAAAGAATACCTAGTCTTAACGCGTTCTTATCAATTGCATGCTTTAGGAGCTGTATTTAAATTTTCTTATCTTGTTCCTTTTTAGTTCATTGAGATTTCGGGGACCACCGCCGAGGTTCACTCGTGGTATGATAGGCTAGGCGCCGCGGCGAGAGCCCACGTGCGTGAGTTGGGCTTCGAGCCCTTTATTGCAGCGCTGCCCTGCACCAACGGGGTATGCGATCCTTTTGGCCTACGGGCCTTGTGTGAGCGGTGGGTTGATTCGACCCACACCTTCCACCTTTCCTTTGGGGAGATGACTATCTCGCCTCGAGACTTCTCGCTATTGACCGGATTGCGAGGGAGCAACACTCCCGTCCCTTTCCATTTTGGTATGATGCGACCGCGGGTCGACCCTGCTAGGCTTGCTGCCTTGATAGGATCAGGAGTTCCTCTATGCGCCAAGTCTACTCCGGCGAAATTTATTTCCACTGCTAGCCTCTTGAGTAGACGGGATTTCTGTGAGACTGACGCTACCGACTTGGCGGTTCGTAGCTTTCTAGTATATGCTCTGAGCGAGACGATTTTCTGCACGAAGGGCGGAAAGGTACATGCGGGCCTCATTCAGGCGCTTAGTGACTTGGATGCAGCGGCTTCGTATGATTGGGCGGGGGCAGGCTTAGCCTTTCTTTACAAGTTTTTGGATCTGACTTGCCGGAAGCGCAAGGACTTCGGTGGTTATACCTTCGCTCTGCTGGTACGTGACGTCTTCTTGACTTATTCGTCCTATCTTCTTCGCATTTTTCACATTCCTAGTCCTCGTTTTTACCGCAGGTGTGGGCGTATGAGAGACACATCCTACCCAGCCGGTCTCGATCTCGACCGAGAGTACTGAGGCCGCCTTTCATGACTCAGTGGAGGGATTTTGACTTGAGCGCCGAGAGGAGTCGGACAGTGTCGCGGCTTCTGGATCGGATCGACTCGCTGACCCTCACACAGGTAGATTTTGCCTAATCATGCTTGGTTTTTTGTTTGAGTCTTTCTGACTTTCTCTTTGTGCATTTTTTTAGATTAAGTTCCGATGGGACGACCTTAACTTCGGCCCTGGTTATACATATGTATCGATGATCCAGGAGCAGCAGTGTGTGCTCACCGGCCCCTGCGTGCGGGCGTGGTATTTAGGGGATCGAGGCATCACCGGAGTTAGGGATGCTCACTGGACGCCGGGCGAGATCCCCGTCTCCATGTTCGCGGTGCGGACCCTGCCACTATCGGTCATTCGTCGGGACCTGACTCGCCGGTATGTTGGTAGAACGGTGTGGATTCACGCGCTGCCCGACCGGAGAGGTCTTCCCTAGGCGTGCCTATACCAGACTATGGGAGAGATTATGCTACGATCTGATATGACGAGTCCGGGGCACCTTACGCGGGATTTGAGGCGGCCCCTCCTATCTTCTCCTCGAGGGTCCCGTTTGATCCCTCAGACGCTTCTCTGACCACGAGAGAGACTTGTACGGATTACATGGGGCTGTCTGGTTATCTCCGAGACCGCCTCAGCTTGCGCTGCACCGATCACCTGGTATGTATCATTACTGTACTTTAGTGTAGTGAAATGCATGCATGTATGTATGATTTATGTTTTTGCCTATGCTGCCTTTTATCTGTTTTTTTTTTCTTTTTCTGTAGAGTGATCTGCATGCCCACGAGCGGAGACAGAGCGAGCTAGTGCGGGAAGCTGATGCCCGAGTTGGTCATGTGTATCAAAAGAGGAACGACCACTGGTCGGGGATGATGCGATGGGAGACTGAGGGTCGCCTTGCCATCGAGGAGAGGGCGCGTGATGAGTCGATCAGACGCCTTGCTGCAGAGGAGAGAGCACGAGCTGCTGATGAGAGAGCACGAGTTTCTGATGAGAGAGCGCGAGTTTCTGATGAGAGAGCGCGGGCTGCCGAGGAGGCACTATCTGCGGAGCGGGCATCCCACCTGAGAGATTTTGAGAACTATTGGGACTTCCCTCCGTATTAGGCTCGTTATGTATTGCTTTGTAGCTTTCATTGTTGCTTTGTAGCTTTCATTGTTGCTTTGTAGCTTTTATTAGGGTTTCTCCGATGTATAGCTGATGTATAGGGAGTGGGGGGGATAGTAGGTAGGCTTTTTGTGAAAAGTAGGATAGGAAATGTATAACCCGTGATTCATATTACCATGCATTCGGTAGATTATAATGATTCCAATCATTCTCGTCAAATATATTCATGCCTTTATTTATTTACAAACAACAGAAATACTTAGTCTCTTATACATTGTTTTTGTAATTGCTCAAGTTATAACTATTGTTACCAGGACCCGCCTTTCGGTTTTCGGATCCCGGTGATTTTTCTCCTCCACTTTTACTATCCCGGAATTTTTAAGTGAGTGCCCTTTTGGGTTTTCACCCATTGGGATTTCCCTTATTGTTGCATAGGTCGCCCTTTGCGGGTTTTCAACCTATCGGGAATTTTTCTTTATTTTTCTTTTTTTTTTTTTACGAAAAGTATTTCTTAAGCCTATCCAGGTTGGTAGGTTCGGAGAATTCCATGCCGTCCATCGTGGTTAACTTCACCGCTCCTTTGCTTAGTATCTTTTTTACGACGAATGGTCCTTCCCAGTTAGGCCTGAACTTCCCCCTCGGGTCGGTGTGCGTCACACGGATCTGTTTCAGCACCAAATCTCCTTCTTTGATAGGGCTGGTCTTGACTTTTTTATTGAAAGCCCGAGCCATCCTTCTTTGATATAACTGTACATGGTAAAGGGCTTCCATCCTTTTCTCATCAACTAAAGCCAACTGCTCACATCGCCTTTTCACCCATTCCGTCTCGGGGATTTCTGCTTCCACTGCGATTCTCAACGATCGCTTTTCAATCTCAATCGGCAGGACTGCTTCTGTTCCGTATACCAAGGAGAATGGCGTTGCCCCAGTCGAGGTTCTAATTGTCGTGTGATAAGCCCACAACGCGAGTGGGAGGTGCTCATGCCAATTCCGATGTGATTCCACCGTCTTCACGAGAATCCTCTTAAGGTTCTTATTAGCTGCTTCTACTGCCCCATTAGCCTGTGGATGGTACGGAGAAGACCTGTGATGTTCAATGCCATATTCTCGAAAAAGATTCCTTACTTCCCCCTGAAATTGGACTCCGTTATCCGTGATCATGTGATGAGGCACTCCGAACCTGGTGATCAAGTGTTTTTCAATGAACTTTCTCATCTGCTTGGATCCCAGTTTGCTAAACGACTCTGCTTCTACCCATTTGGTGAAATAATCGATGGCGACTGCAATAAACTTATGTCCATTTGAAGCATTGGGCCTTACTTCGCCAATGATGTCAATGCCCCAGGCAGCGAATGGCCAAATAGGTGCTAGCACATGTAGTTCCATGGCCGGAAGATGACTGCAATCGCCGTGGATTTGACAATCGTGACATTTCTTTGCATACTCGTTACAATCTTTTTCCATGGTGAGCCAATAGAAGCCTTGTCTGATAATTTTCTTAGCTAGTACTGCTCCTCCCATATGGGCTCCACAAATTCCCGAATGTACTGATTCCATCGCCTCGCGGGCTTCCCCCGCATCCAAGCATCTGAGTTGTAATCCATCAACGTGCCTTTTGTAAAGCAAGTCGTTGTGGATGACGAACTGACGAGCTAGCCTTCTAATCACAGCTTGATCCCTAGGTTCTGACTCTGCCGGATATGTCCCATCTTTCATGAAGTTCACGATATCGAAATACCATGGTTTTTCATCTGTCCCTAACAGCATTACGTCCTCGTAACATGGTTTGTGAGATCTTCTCAATACCAACGGCTTCGAAGCAAGGTTCCGGGGGTTGTCCCAAACTGACACCAAAGTAGCCAAGGCATCCGCCGCCTGGTTCTGTGCTCGAGGAATATGATAGAAACGACATTCCTTGAATCTTTGTGCCAACCCTTCTAGCCGATCTAGATATGGACGTAGCCTTTCTTCTCTCACCTCCCAGTTTCCTTGTGCCTGTTCGATGATCAACTTGGAGTCACCCCAAATTTCGACATATGATGCTCCCAGTGCCGCTAATGACTCTAAACCATAAATGCACGCTTCATATTCGGCCATATTATTAGTGAAAGGGAAGGATAACTTCTTGGCCATCGGGATCCTTTCTCCTTCCGGCGAGGTAAGTAGTACTCCTACTCCGGCTCCATTCGAATTAACTGCTCCGTCGAAGAACATTTTCCACGGTATAACTTCGATTGCGTTCAAGTGCTCATCGGGGAAATCATAGCTTACTTCTTCCTCTTCTGCATTCAGGGGTTGGTTAGCCAGAAACTCTGCCACGGCCCTTCCTTTGATAACCTTCTTCGTCACATATTCAATGTCAAACTCGGATAAAAGCAACAACCATCTGGCTAACTTCCCCGTCAAGGATGGAGTTCGGTATAGATACTTCACGGGGTCCATCCGAGAAATAATGATCACTTTATACGATTGGAAATAGTGCCGCAGTTTCTTTGTCAACCACACCACTGCCACACATGTCTTTTCGATCATGTTGTACTTGAGCTCGTACTCCAGGAACTTCTTACTCAAATAATACACCGCGTGCTCCACACCGGTGTCTCTCTCTTGAGCCAATATTGCCCCAATAGATCGCTCCTCAATCGCTACATAGAGGAGAAGCGGCTTTCCTAGTTTAGGCGGTCTCAGCACTGGCGGATTAGACAAATAGCTCCGGACGCTCTCCAAAGCTTGCTGACACTTATCATTCCAAACAGCGGGTTGGTCTTTCCTTAGCAACTTAAAGATTGGCTCGCAGATTGCGGTGAGTCTTGCTATGAACCGACTGATATACTGAACCTGCCCCAGAAACCCTCTCACTTCCTTCTCATTTCTCGGCGCCGGCATCTCTTGTATAGCCTTTACTTTATCAGGATCTACCTCGATTCCCTTATTTCCGATTACATAGCCTAAGATTTTCCCCGACGAAACGCCGAAAAAGCACTTCTTCGGGTTTAACCTCAGCTTGAATTCTGCAATTTGGGCCAAAAACTTCTCGAGCGTGGCAAAATGCCCTTCTCTTGTCTCTGATTTGACCATCATATCGTCCACGTAGACTTCTACCTCCTTGTGTATCATATCATGGAACAGTGCTGTAGCCATTCGCTGGTAAGTTGCCCCGGCATTCTTCAAACCAAACGGCATTACCCTGTAGCAGTATGTTCCCCACTCAGTTGTGAACGAGGTTTTCGCTTTGTGCTTTTCGGCCATCTGAACTTGCATGTAGCCCATGAAACCGTCCACATTCGTGTGTAAGACGCTTGACACTGCACTGTCGATCAATACATCGATATGAGGCAATGCGAACTCATCCTTGGGGCATGCCTTGTTAAGATCTCTGTAATCAACGCACATCCTCACTTTGCCGTCCTTCTTTGCAATGGGCACTACATTTGCGACCCAAGGGGGATAGTCGATCACTTCGATGAATCCTGCTTCTAACTGCTTCTTCACCTCCTCTCTGATCTTATCTGCCCATTCGGGTCTCATACGTCGGAGCTTCTGCTTTACGGGCCTCGCCTCGGGATATGTTGGAATACGGTGAGTTACGATTGATTGATCAATTCCAGGCATATCTTCGTATGTCCAAGCGAATACAATTTCGTATTTTTTAATTATTCTCTCAAATTCTTTTCTCTCTTCAATAGTTAATTCTTGAGCAATTTGTATAAGTTTAGGATTTTCATCCGTACCAAGATTGAAAGTTGACATTTCTATCGTATTGATTTCAAATGTAGGCATGTTATATGAATGAGAATGCATGGAATGATCATGATCGACATCAAGCAAGTAAGCAAAATCAGAATTCATTTCATTGATAGCATGGGTGATTACATCATCTGATTCAAACAAAGCAGTAATACAATTTTCATCATCAGGGTTCTCGGGCTCCTCATGAACCTTGGAGGTACTGGGCTCGTCCACCGCTCCCGCAGTCGCTTCGATGGTGATGACCCGCTCATCGGCATTTAAATCCAGCATCATGATCTCCTCGACAAAGCAGCTCGCCTTTCCTTTGCCCCAGTCGGCAACATCATTGAAGATTTCGAACCCTGGCAGAATCTTCCCTTCCGTGCTAGTCCATGCCTCGGGGGTCCCTGAATACGCCTTTCCATGCCCCTCGTTCACGAAGTACTTCCTTAGGCCCACTTTTCCTTCACCATTCACGTTGGACGGACCTCCCTGCTCATATCCCAAACCCCTCCGGGTTTTCTGACTCTTAAAGTCTGGAAATTCTGGCAACCCCTGATGGTGTGCTCCTAAGCCCATTCCTGGGATGAAACCTCCCTTCATCATCTTCACCACATCGGCGGTCATGCTTGACTCGTAAATCCCGGAAACTTAGAACCCGGAGAAAAGTTGAGGCTCAATCCCCAATGCTGCCATCGAGCTCAATTTCTCAGCTCTGATTGTCACTATCTCCTCCCCGAAGGGGAACTTGATCATCTGATGGAGCGTGGAGGGCACACCTCCCAACTTGTGGAACCATGGGCGTCCCAACAATACAGCAAAGGTTACCGGGATATCCAGCACCGTGAACTCAGTTTCTTCTTCATGCGGCCCCACTTTCAATTTGGCCTTGAAGACTCCTTCAATGTGCCTACGGCTATCATCATAAGCCCTTATCACAGTTTCCGAGGCCGTTAGGTCCCCTCTTTCTACTCCCAACTTAGATAAGAGTTTCAGCGGGCAAACGTTAATGGCCGATCCATCATCGACCATCACACAGCTAGTCTTCTTTCCGTTGATTTCTGCTCGGATGTACAAAGGCTTATTATGAGCCTTCCCCTCTTCTGGGAGATCCTCGTCGGTAAATGTGATTTCAGCCTTCTTTCGGGCCATAATTGCTCCCACTAGCGCTGCCGGCTCAGTATCGGTGGAAATGACCAAATTCTGCAACTCCTTCATCAAATTTTCACGATGGTATTTGGAATGGCATAAAACTTCCCAGACCGTGGACTTAGCTTGTGTCTTCTTCAACTGCTCAAGAACTTGGTCGTCGGACTTAGGAGCCGACCCTTCTCCAATCTCAGTCTCTACCATTGGTGCCTTTCCCTCGGCCACACGACCTGATCTCGTCATTACCGCAATTTCCAGCTCATCATCCGATTCGTCCCAAATGTTAATAGGAACCCTTCGATTGGCATCTTCCTCGTCCGAGGAACTCGCCCAAATGTCTACGACCATTAAATCCATGACGTGAGGAATACTCGGATTCAGGAAAAAGGGATCCGCCGATCCATACAAAGCCCAACCTATCAACTCATCATAGTCACGGAAGGACACTCTACTCATCCTTCTTGCGGCCAACGGAATAGCACCTCGTTGTATGCACATAAGCTGCACCTTATCGCTCATTGTCTCATTACACTGCTCATAACGGTGCCTCCACCTTCTAGCATAATCCACAAAATGTTCCTCGGGGAATTGCCTAATCCTGTCCAAATCGTCCAGGGATCCCGTCCATGGAATGTACATTTCATATCTCGCCACAAAGGCATTTCGGAGTGGTATCCAATGACCCATCTCCTCCTCTAATAGACCCTGATGCCACAATAAGGCTTCACCCATCAAGGTTTCCGGAAAATGTTCATGCAACTCACACTGCGGAAATCCGGCGTCATACATATGATTGCGAAATATCCTCGTATGCTCCACAGGATCCTGGTATCCACCATACCTAGGCATTGCTAACACCGCATCAGGTGTTTGGTAAGACGGGGAGTCAGGGGTTTGCTCTGCCAGCATCCATACTGTATACTCCTTGATAAATCTTTTCGTCATTGCCGCCCAATCGGTCTTAACATACATCGGAAGTGACATATACCACATCAATGGTTCACCCATCAACGAATTACAAAACAAGCTAGTGATATCTTCCTCTTTAAAATCCAAGGCTGCCATAGCCGACAAGTAAAAGTGAAGGTGCTCCATAGGGTCCTTATTGCCGTTATACTTGCTCACCCTCGGCAATGGACGTTTGATAGGTCCGATCCGCATCGCAAAGCGCTCCGCAGTTCTACCTTCAGTTCTTTGATACTTTTCAAGAAACAAATCCGACAACCGATCCCAATCGTGCTTGCAAGAGTCGGGTAACGAATGGAACCATTCCAAAGGCTCGCCCACTAGCGAGTGGTGGAACCACTGAGCAATTTCATCTACTCCGAAGGATTCAATAAACATGTCGTGCATATATTCACGCAAGTATACTTCGGGATCCCTTCCTCCACTAAACCAACCCAAATTTGGCACGATAGTCCGAGACGACCCCTCTCCGGTCTCTTCGGCACTATCCTCGTCATATGGTGCTCCACCATCTGATCCTTCCTCCATTGGTTCGTCCTCTTGTTCCTCACCCAAGAAGGACACATACAAACCATTTCCCACATTGCTTCTTTCGACGGAGTCCAACAACTCCTCTACATCTTCCTCAAAAGATTCCATCACCACAGTTTCCGTCAAACCAGCTCTAATCACGCTCACCCTATGATTAGGCAATGGATTGCGCCTAACGGAAGGGTTTGCTGACGAAGGATCAACTATCTTCTTCTCCTCAATCAAATCTTGGATTTCGTGTTTCAGCCTCTCGCAATTCTCAATCGTATGTCCATAACTGCTGTGGAACTCACAATACCCTCTAGCCTGAATCTGCGGAGTAGGTTGAGCTTTGTTATACGGGGTAAGGGCTTTCAACAATCCCTTCTTCTGCAGACGCTCGAAAACTTTAGCATAGGTTTGATCGAACTTGGCGAACCGCCTCTTTTCAATAGCATTAAGATCAACACTTTCACTGCTGCGGATTCTGTACTCGCGCTAGGCCCTCCGGCACCATATCCAGACTTCGTCCACTTGGTATAAGCTTTCTTCGGCTCCCCATCGCCTTCAACAGTCAAGGCACAACTATACATCTGATTGAAATCCGTGAACGGCATATATCTCAACTCATTCTTAATATACGGCAACGTATTACCAATCACCATTCGGATCTGATCTTGCTCAAGCGGCTTCTGTTTCATGACCGCGGCCTTAGCCCTCCATCTTTTCACGAAATCTGAAAGGGATTCCCCAGCCTGCTGCTTAGTGCTCTCTAACTCTTTTAAAGTGACTTCCAACATGGTGTTAAAACTATACTGAGTGATGAATGACTTCGCTAACTCCTTCCAATCCTTCTTTGTCACCATTGGCAGTGCATGGAACCACGTGAGGGCAGCCCCCTCCAGGTAGGTGTTAAACAGCCCCAAGACTTGATCCTCAGTCAGGATCGTGTGCTTCATTACTGCAACGTACTAATTCATATGAACGGTGGGATCCCCAGTTCCATCGAACTTTTTCATGTCAGGGAGCCGGAATTTCAGAGGCAACGCTGTTGCCGACAAACAGTTCTTCAGGTTATAGAAATCCTGACTTCTGGAGCTTCTTCCTCGCAAGTCTTGCACTTCCTGTGTGATATGTTGCTTCCACTCCTCTTCCTTAGCTTTCTCCTTCTCTAACTGTTTTCGGACATAATCCTGATAATCCTCCTCATTCCCAAAGCGAGGGCCATCGTTCATCTCGTTCTCAGCATGCTTACTACCACTCTTATTGTCCTTCAGTGCTAACTCAGCTAGCTGGGCCAAGATCGCGGCCAGCTGGTCGTTGATATTATTCACAGAATTCTCCAATTCAGCCACCTTCTCGTCGGTTGCAGACATACTGACGGAAGACTGAGTATACCCAGATGAAGGTGATTCAGAAGCCACAACTACTGATTCGGAACGGTCTACTCGCAACTGATCAAACTGTCTGACAAGCCGATTACTCTCGCGAAACCACAACCGCTTAATGATGACGTCTGCGCGAACGGTATCCATTAGTATGTATGCATGATTTTATATGCATGATTCGTGGTGTGTGCGTTTATTTATTTATGATTATAAGATAAGAAGAACAAACGTTAGTTCTATTTACACGTATCACAACATCTCTCTTCCACCCTTGTTCCTCCACACACTCGTTGGTCCAGGTCTCTTTCCTAGGATTTTGGTTTGGGGCTCACATTGCGGTCCAGGGGACGCGTGATGCCGTCGATTATTGCGGGAAAGTAAATCATCCATCAGACAATACAATTCGTTTTGACGTATCAACGTTCAGTGACTAAGAAATCGACCAAGTTGGATTGTCCTTTCGGAATAACTCGTCTTTTGTCCTTTTGCGAGACGCATTAATTCGGGTTTTGACTCCCTTTGAGCGCATCTCAGTTTTTAGACGTGGTTCGAGTTATTCTTCTAGTTCAATCGTTCGTTATTGTCGATGACTCGTTCCCTTTTGTTCGTGTGGGTTCATGTCTCGATTTTGGATTACAACGGGATCTTTTGGATCTATCGAGAGACGTAACCACATGTTTATTTAGTGATGGAATCACTTTTGGATTTTATTTTAGGGAACGGACTCATCGCGTAACGCGTTTGTTCTTAGCGTCGAGGATCCGTTTGCTCATTTTAGCTACGTGAAAAAGACGGCGAGTCTTATTTTGAGCACATGGTAACCTTTCGGCTAGCAATAGTTCGTTGTTCTTCCCAATCCACGAGATATATCATCTTAGTGTGGTTATAGAAAATCAACGTTTCGTTGAATCGCATGCTTATTCAAAGCGAGGACATCACCGTTCTCTTTCCTTTAGGCACGATTTAAGCAAACACGTAAATCGGGCCATATTTCTTGCAGTTTTGGTAACGGTCGAAATGATCGAGTCGTTAGTCAAAACCCGCAGTCTCGTCCATATGGCGCAATTATATGGTTTGGCTTAATTCGGCTTCGAGATTTTAAACGGGGTATACACTCGTCCGAGGCACGTATTCAACGACATTGGTTTATTTTCTTTAACTACTCTCGGTATTGATATATATCGTAGATTCGGAATGATTTTGGTTGTTTAGTTCATTTTTCTCTTCTTTATTTTCTTAGTCATCTGTACGGACACATCCATTTCTCTTAAGAATGACACGAGGCATAACGTAAAAACTCTTCTTTCATTCGGAAGGGACGGGCTACTTGTGCGAAACTTTTCGCGTTATGACAGGGTCGTTCAGGACAGAAATGTTCTTCGTTTTCGTTTCGTCTTGATCTCGTTTTATCCCAATTTATTTAAAGAATGTGAATAACGGCTATTGTTAATATAGTCTTTTGTATCGAAATGTAATTATCCTTAACACCGAACTGATTCATACTAATACGTGCTTACGTCATAACGCATTTCCTGAACACGTGCCTTCGTCGGGACACCGAAAGGGACAAGGCGGGTCGCACATGTTCATTCATATGAGATGACTAAGTCGTCTTTAGTTCAAATCGTTTCGATGTTTTTTAGGGTAATTAGTATGTCGATTCATAAGTATATATTAACACATCGTCCCATTTTCTTTACATACTTTAGGATTAGATACGTATCATGGCGGTTTGAAAACACGAACTGATTCATTTATCACATCAAAAATAGTAACGGGTAATCCTATGGAAACTTCTAAGGCTACTATATGCTGACACGGCTGACCGCGGGACCTCACAGGACCGCACAGATTCGCCCCTAACGAATGGATGGGGACCCTCTGGTGCCTTACTGTAAGGGGGAACTTACGCTAGCCTCTTTCGAGCGACGAATGGACTCTCGCTAGAGGTTTCGCGGAAATTACCCAAAGGGTTTGCAATAATGCATATGTATGCATACGAAAAGAAGTAAAACGATCCGTCCCCGTTAAGGGCTTAATACACGCCTTCCGGAATCAAATTTCTCGCTTCCCCAGCAGAGTCGCCACTTGTTAGACGAGGTGCCGCGGCCTAATCTCCCGGGCGGACCGGGGGGTGGAAAACCTCATGGCGACGTAAGCGGTGATTGGCGCCGAAAGCAACCAATCGTGGAATCAAGCTGCTCGGCAGGACCGGAGCTCGGAGATATGGAAGAGTCGCCACCCACGAATGGGAAAATGAACACCGATCCCTTGCGGGAGACCGGTGTGGGTTCGGGAAACTTAGGTACGAGCCGAGAAGGCTAGTTCCTTTCCGGAGAAAGGCTACTAGGCACCCCGACATCGCCCGGTTATGAACCACCGGCCTCCTACTCAGCGTGTTAGGCGATAACGGACTAATCGCATACTTGTTTAAGTTTAAAATTCATTTAAAACCCTTTTCTTTCTCTTTTTAGAAACCGTTTTGAGCATATGATATTGAAAAGCCACATCAGTAAAGAATCACCCATTTATGTTTATACATACACAGAGAGGGGGAAGAAAGAAGTGATTTATTCACAACCGTATTAAATATTATGTCGTGTGTTTATTCTACGCTAACTTATTTCCCAAAAACGGATTTATTTACATGGTTCGCACCTTAATCGCCGTTGGAACGATTCAGGTGTGTTTTAAAACCCCGTTTGATGAAGTTTACCCGAATTGCCGTCGGAACGACTCGAGTATTTGAAAACGTTTGAGATAAAAAAACCTTTTAATGAGAAAACATGGTCAAGCATACAAGTCAATTTTACTTTGTACAAATTCTTTAAGAAAATGGTTCAAAACTTTATTATTTGCAAAGAAAACGATTTAATTACAATGTTCGCTTAATCCGTCGTTGGAACGGGCTAAGGTTTTAAAACATGACATTTTGAGAAGTGATTCGAAATGCTAATAAAATGACTCTATTTATCCAAATTAGGGAACTCTAAAAATTCATTAGTTTAAGGTGAAAACTCTCTTTTATTTTCCCCACTTATTTAATGGACTCTCTAACTATTATAATTACAATAATAAATCCATTTAAACCATTATTCACACTCAAATAAGGCCCATTTGCAACATGGACCCATGAATAAACCAAAAGAATAAAGAAAATAATTTAAACATATATATATACCTTTAAACCAAAAGAGGATATGAAAATAAAAGCTAATACAAAAGAAACTATACGTATATGAAAATAGTAGATATAGTATAGTTATACTTTAAAAATGTGAAAGTAGTAAATAAATCTTATAAATGAGAAAGAAAACATTTACCCAAAAATAATTTCATTCAATTAATAAAATAACCCAAATAACCCAAAACTACATATATACATATTCATTATAATTTTTAAACATCAAAAATAACATATACTAATATACATTAATTATTCCCCTAAAATACCCAAGTAAATAATCTTCAAAAAAAAAGATCTAATATAACCCAAGTGAATAAAAAAGGAAATACATATATATATATTTATACTTATATTACAAAATAGAATAAAAATGATATACAATCATTCCAAAATAAACATATGTACTAAAGTTATAAAATAATTTGAAAAACATGTATTACCTAACTATGTATATATATACTAAGGATTAAAAGTCTAAAAGTTAAGAAAAGGGGACCGAAATGGCATTTTTTACATTTTGGCAGATTTACCGACGGAAAATCCGTCGGTAAACAGCCTTTAGTGACAGAATTGGCAAATTACAACAGCACTCCCATATTTTCCAGATTTGTTCAAAAGCTTTAAATTAAATCTAATTCAATCGTTTTGGACTTCCGAACTACCAAAGATGGATCATAGTCGAAAACGGAAGTTCCTACAACGATGTTTTTATTTTAAAACGTTATTTGGAAACCTCTTTTAAATTAAAAAATTTATAATTACAACGTTTTCGATACCCGAACTACCTTTTTATCGGATCACAGTTCGTATTGGGATATCCAAAACGAGGTTTTTTTATTTTAAAACAAAACCGAATTTTATTTAACACGAAACGAAAATTAAATAAATACGCTAACTAAATAAAACGTGACAACATAAATAAATAACTAAAGGAATAAAAACTATAGCATAAAAAATAAATAGAAGGAGAGAAATAAATTAAATAAAATAAAGAGTCTAGTCCTCGGATAATACCTTTGATTCGGTATCTGACAGTCGAAGCCGATTGATTCCACGAACCGCGAGCTCCCGATTTTAATAAAAATTTAGTAAAAATTGAACTTAGGAAATTCGGAATTTTTGAGAAAAAAATATTTTTCTCAAAAAAAATCCACTCTCTCTCTCTCTAAAAACGTTTAGAGTGAGAAAGTTTTTCCCCCCAAAAAGGCCTCTTCTTCACCTTGGGATCCGTGCCTTTTATAGGCCCACGGATCCCGGAACAATGGACGACGCCCAAAAAAATTTGGGCGTCGCCCATTGTGGTTGGGCGGCCGCCCAACAATGTTGGGCGATCGCTCAACAGCGTTGGGCGAGCGCCCAACGCGAGGTTGGGCGCCCGCGCCCAATCCTCGTTGGGCGTTCGCCCGACGTGATTGGGCGCCCGCCCGATGACCCTCGGGGCGTGCCCTGCGCCGTCGGACGCGTGCACTCCGTGGCCGCCGAGCGCGCGTTCCGTACTGCCAGACGCTCGCACATCGCGGCCACCGAATGCGTGCCCCGCGCTGCCAGGCACGTGCGCCCAACGGTCCATGAGGGCGCGCACCGCCAGCGGTCCCAGGCATCGCTCGGACGTCGAGAGCGTGCCACTCGCGGTGCATCCGACGGACGCCGCGCGCACGTCTCGAGTCGTCGAGCGGGCGTTCGACCATCGTCGTCCGCGTGCGGGATGCCGTTGCGCGCCCGCGACGTGCCGTTAATTTTCTTCCGCTTATTATTCTTTATATATTTTTCAAAACTTTCGGAATCAATCGCTTCGACCGTCTCGTTTCAGGTTTTCGTCACAAGTCCTCCGACTCGGTGTCTACATCAGCAGTTCTCCATCTATTATGTTAGCAAAATGTTGAAGGATGCAGAGACAAGATATCAGAAGCTAGATAAAATGGCTCCCACGGTTGTGACAACATCCATCTGCGTTAAACCATATCTCTAAGCATAACCTCAACATGATCGAGATCAAGATCAAGAACCGGCTTCACCATCATGATTCAACAATGAACACACGAATGATGAGATTGAAAGGCGAGTGCATGCCGCTCTATATAGACAAGAGAACAATGCAGAAAGGTACGCCATCAAGTTAACATGAATTCGCCATTCACAGCACGGATCCTGGGGTACGAAGCGGACAGAATGTTTAAAGCTTCCAACTTGCCACAATATAAAAGAAAAGATTCAATATAAGCGGGACATTACATATCCCGAACCCAAAGGAGGGGAGCATGTAACCGTTGGAAGAAACGCCAAAGCGTACTACAGGTTGGCCACCACATTGGTTGGCCACCACACTGAAGCTTGCTGGGAGCTGGCAAACTAGATAGCTTTGTCCAGAATAACAAATAACAAGACGACAAGCAGGAGACAGATCCCAAAAATAAATTCAAAAGTGTCATTAATGTCATAGCAGATGGACCAGTGTATCAGCCACCCGTGGAAAAAGCAAAAATATCCGCTCTGGATAAAACATCCCTCCATTGCTCCTTTTGCAGAAACAGGTCCAGTAATCTCTCCACATACAGATGCGTTGACAATTGAAGGATGGGAGATGAAATGAAGCGAGTAATGGTAGACACGGAATTCCCACAACCTCCTCCACCCATTCACAACTAGTCTGTCACTTCTATTATCCTCCAGTACCCGATAACCAGACTTCATAGAGTAAATTCCATCCTTAGTAAAGTGCCATATTAACCGATCCTGTCTTGGATGCCATGGAATTGTTAATGTGAGAATAGCATTTGCATCATCCTGATCAAACAAGTTCATCACTTTATCTATATCCCAAGTACGAGCCTCATTATTAATCAGACTCGAGACATTTAGATTGTCCATGTCCACAGGTCGCTCCAAACGAACATAAAAGTTCCTATCACGGGCCAGCCATGCCTCCCCCCATATTCGGACCTGCTGTCCGTTACCAATTCTCCATCGCATCCCCTGCAGGAGAAGATTCTTCAAAGCCCACACACTCCTCCAGACATAACTAGGATTAGTGCCTAATCTAGAGGTGAGGAAAGTATCATTTGGAAAATATTTAGCTTTGTATATCTTACTAACCAACATGTGAGGATTATTCAGAAACTTCCAACCCTGCTTTCCCAATAGGGACACATTGTAGTCCTGCAAATTGCGGAATCTAAGACCCCCTTTCTCCTTCTTGTAACTCAAACCGTCCCAGCTAATGTTCCACAAAGCAACAAAATGAATCAACAATCAACGGCATGGTCTTTGAGAACTTCTGGTGCTTGGTCTGCTGCTTGAATCATTAGTTAGATTGCTTTCTTGCGTATTGACTACTTGATTGTGCTCTGTTTGTCTACTTGTTGAAGGCTCTGTGGCTTATGGTCTGCCACCAGTATTTGAGCCCTGATTCTGTTGTCCTCCACCAGTTGGATTGCTTTGACTTGCACCCTACAAATAACACAAGCAAACATCAATTCAATAATAGTGACCACTAACATATATTGCATGAAAACCAGTCCTCCACATATACACTTACAGGCATCATCCAACGCACTGTTGTAGGTTGTGTAGTTGGTCTTCAAGCACTTAATTGAGTGGGTGTGCTAGTTCTTCTCCTCTTAGGCTAAAATCAGCAAGCAACTCATATAATTCATATCAATCATAACATGTTTCCTTAAGCTCGATATGCAACTCATATAATACAATTTGAGATTACCTGTGGGGCACTTGAAGATTGTCCTTGAGATGTACATGTCCGCTTGTTATGACCTTTACCTCCATATTTCCTATATGTCATGCACATGTTTCCTTTTCTACTTAATTTTCCTTTCCTAGCTGCCTTTTCTAATTCCTCTGCCTCCTTCCTCCTTGCCTTTATTCTTCATCCACGTTTTGTTCTTACTGGAGATGGTAGTTCAGTTGGTACTGCTGCATCTGCATCTGGCCACATATCCATGCCATTAGTTGGCTCAATTATGAAGCTGTAGACCTGAATCAGCAATGTAACCAACATTGTCATAGAATGCACTTGTAACAATTCATAAATACAGTCATATACAATTCATACCTTCAAATAGGTCTCTACAGAGTAGCAATCCGCTACAAAGTTCTCTGCATCATCATTGTTTGCAATAATGGCATCACATCCATGGCAACATGGAATGCCTGTTAGCTGCCACCTTCTGCAACTGCATTCACGCTCTTCCAAGTTAACCACATACTGCTCCCCCAAGCCATTAATTTGGACTCTTAGACCACCTGAGAAGGTTGCTTTAAAATTCCTCGCCCAATCCTTGTTTGCTTCCAGTTTTTTCATTATCTTCGCACAAAACCTTTTGTTGCTCTTCCTCCCCAAATCAGCTTTGGTCTTGATTTGTTTCATAAGCTTGACCTTAATCATCTCAAACATGGTAATAATATCCTTATCTCTTGTATCAAGAATGTAGTTGTTGAAGCATTCACATAGGTTGTTCAAGAGCATATCACATTGAGCCCTGTCATTGTACAATTATTCATTTAAAAACATGAATATACGCCATAATTGTTAACTAACATCAGCCAAAGGTAATACCTAGATGTGAAGCAAGCCCTAGACCAATGTTCACTTGGCCTCTGTCTTAACCATTCCCTTGCATCAGGTGAGATTTGTTCTATCTTATTCAGCCATTCAACGTGTTTGGCTAAGTATGGTGCCCTTATAGCATGCCACAACAAATCCTTTAGCTCTTTCCCCTTGAATTTGGTCCTGAAATTGGTGTACATATGACGTACACACAGCCTATGTTCTGCATCTGGGAACAACATCTCAACTGCCCCAATCAGTCCCTGGAAAAGTAGCAGACATGTTAAATATGGTATTCATCGCAAGCTTCACAACATATAGAGGTATGTTGATTACCTTTTGTCTGTCGGACATGAATGTCCACTGACTGTTGTTGTTAATTCCCAAATCTCCTGCTAGCAGTTCCAAGAACCAATTCTATGTTTCTCTACTTTCATTCTCAACCATTGCATATGCTACAGGGAATATGCAATCATTTGGATCAATGCCAACAGCAGATAGCAGTTGTCCTCCATATAGCCCCTTCAACCAGCAGCCATCCAGTGAAATGAGTTTTCTGCATCCTGCTTTGAATGCTGACTTGAGAGCATTTAAACAAACATACATCCCCACAAACTTCCTATCCTTCCATCTCCCTGTCACTGTGCTGCCCGGGTTTGATCTGAGAATCTCTGCTCTATATCTGTTATTAGAAAACAATACAAGTTACAACATGTAATGATCAAAACATGTTATAATGTTGACTAAATAATACAATATAGAGTGATCCATACCTGTAAATATTGTCATACTGGCTCCTGTCATCACCATGTATAATCTTCAAAGCATAGCACTTAGCTCTATATGATGTCATCCTTCCAACTGTTAGAGACATCACCCTTGATAAATCATCAGTCATAGCATCAACTTTCCAATCAGCATCACTTCTGAAACTCTCTAAATATTTCTTCCCTATCCATTTATAGGTCATGTGAAAATTTTTATGCACTTTGTTGCATTGATGCTTGAAGAACCCACTCTTTAATTGCATTGTCTTGTTTGTTGCATCTCTCATGTCAACCCTAGAAGCATATGATCTCTATGGGCACTTGTCTTTCCCACCCACCATTGATTTACACACAGCTTCAATCTTGATGGGGGTATTTAGGGGAAACCATGGTTGAAACCTGTGCTTGATGCTATGCTTCCTACAGGCTTCCTTGAACTCCTCTCCATTGTTAAAAAGCATCCCAATCTGAAAAGTTGGATCTGCCATATCCCGGTCTGTATTGAATTCAGGATACCTAGGACATACGTCTTCATTTTCAGAGTCTCGATCAGAATACAATGCATCTGAGTCTCCATACTCGGATGAATTGTCCTGCAGTTGGAAGTTTATGGTTGGATCAACAAAATCTGGCTCTTCTGCTGGATGGTTTGCTTGTGAAGTGCTTGCTTGATTTGTATTTGGTTCTTCCATATTACCAACAACAGGTTCATCTCCAGCTTCTTCCCTATCACCACACTGCCCACCTTCAGCTTCTTCCCAATCCTCACCATCCCCAACTTCAGCTTGTTCCCTATAATCACCATGCCCACCTTCAGCTTCTTCCCAATCCTCACCATGCCCAACTTCAGCTTCTTCCTTATAATCACCATGCCCACCTTCACCTTCTTCCCTATCACCACCATGTCCACCTTCATCTTCAGCCCCTCCCATATATCCACCACTTACTTCTGCTTCACCTTCAGCCCCTCCCATATACCCACCATTATCAACATAATTCCAGTCATCTCCTCCCATATGTACACTAACATCTTCTGCTTCACTACCTCCCCTATACCCAACATTATCCCCTAAATTGTGATCAACACCAACTTCAGTCAAACCTCCTTCTGGCATGGTCTCAATCCCAACATTATCCCCTACAACATTATCATTACTGTCATTTTCCCCTATATTATGATCAACACCAACTTCAGTCACACCTCCACTCACTGCCATATTACCAATCCCTGCCCCATTAGATTCTCATATACTAGCAACACCTGCACCACTAGATTCTCCATACTCAAGGCATAAAACCCCCCTTGCCACTTTCTTCTTACCTTTAACATGCGTTCCAACAAGAGAGTTGAGGTCTGTTGCTTCATCAATTTCTTCTATCACAACTGCACTATGCACGAATTCATCTTCCTCTATAAAAATATCCTCTTCAGTCAATGGCTTCACATATACATCTATCTCACCGCATTCAACACCAGCCAGTGCCATTTCATACACATCATCGTCATTGCCTAGATGTTTCAAACTATTGCTAATGTGCTCATCAAATTGCTTCCAGTAATATTGGAATGTGCCAGTACATTCTAAACTTACAACTCTAGCAACTATTCCCACCAAAGAGAGTGTATCCCAGTGACAATCATTCCATATGAAAATATCACCCCCAACATACTCATTCCTATACATTTTGCCATTGTAATGTAGAATGATACAAAAGTATCCATCTTCAGGATCTGCATTAGAATAAATAACCATTTATTTATATGCAATACATTTAATACATTCACCAAACAAACAAACCAAACAAACCAAACATAATAAATTCACAAAACATTTAAACAAACCAAACATATTAAAAAATTCACCAAACACACTTTAAACAAGCAAAACCCATTATTAAATTGACCAAACATATAAACAAACAAAACCCATTACTTTACATATGATACAGATATTAAATTATACCCTCTGACTTATATATTAAATACAAAAAAAACATAGCATATAATGAAGGAAAATAGGCAAACGTTTGGCAGCGGAAATATAAAAATTTTAACCTTTTTCCATTAACCCAAGATTCGTTAATCGTTATTTCATATAAAGAGGGATAGAAGGAAATACCTTTTGATGTTCTATCTACCGTTGCAATCGAAGTGCCCACAACTCTTACTTCGAGTTCCCGATCACAAGACAAAAACACAATTCAAAACCAAGTTAGAATTCAACCGTATGAAAGCAATCAAGAATAGATTGCCTCTAATTAATCAACACAAGATCAAGGAATAGAGAAAGAGATTAATAATCAATTGAAACGAAAGGAAGCGGTGAATAATCTCGTCCTCAACAAGGGGGTCGAAATTCTTCTCTTCGGTAGACTACGGCTTAACCGAAATTTACATATAAAGGGGGTATATATACTCTCTTGTATCTAAACCCTAGTTAGATAGAATTAGGTTACTGAATAAGAATTTAATTCGGAATATAATTCTTATTTATTATCTATAATTATATCTAAATATAAAGATAATAATAATAACCTTTTAGGATAATAATAATAGGAGTAATTTAATCTCATTAAACCTCATAACTTATTTATCCTTTAATTAATTTAATTCACAATCATAATCTAATTAGGATTACTTAAAATCAAATTAATTTCTTTATGTATTTTATACATAAAAATCGCCCCCCCTTACTTACTGGGCCTTAGTGGACTCAGTTGGGCTTCCATCAATTAATTAACATCTGTTTCTCTTTTGGGCTCCAAGTCTTATGTGTGACCCATTAGATTCTTATTTCTTCTAGCCGTATGCAACTATTAAATTAATTTTTTCAGAATTATATTTAATCTTTGCATAATGGAATGAGTACGCGAAATGTGATTAGCAAATCTGAAACATTCCCCCAGAGCTATAAGAAGACAGGTTGATTCTATCGTTGACCTTTCCGTATTAGTTACAGTATAATTCGATCCTTTATCAACTACATCCTTGAACTGAATCTTATGACTATGGATAGTGTCAAGTCACATATAGCGAGACGTTCGTTTTACTTGTACAGGCCGAGTTAACTCCAATTAGATAGGTTAAGTGAAATCTGTATTTCAAGTCTTAAGTTATCACCTTGCAAGGATTTAGAGTCAAGTCTTCCACAAACGATCCTTGGACGTATATCCCATTTATCGGGAGTGACAAATGCTCCATCCAATGTATAACTATCCTGCAATTACTTCATGTGATACCCAACGTCTTCCGTTCACATCCCAGACTCATCTCTGTTATGGATCGTGTTACAACAGGATCAAAGCATCACATTCCATAATCCAGAATCACTAATTAACATTCCTTTGAGTCCGAGGATTACTTATACCTATTAATACCAATGAGATGAACAGGTGACAAGGATAAATCTACCCATCCTGTTATCTCAAGTCGGGTCCCCAATCCTAATGAACTCCCTTTCATTGGATCCATGTAACTGTCCAATATCTGCATATCTGAAGCTATCTAATTGGATATGTCAATCCTATTGTTACATGCAAGTCTCAACAGTGATATGTCAATCCTATTTCTAAACATATTACTTGACTTGGGGTGGTTTTAAGTTTATTAGTTTATTATAAAGTTTCGTCTCACTTCATGCTTGTATGAACACTTTATAATCACTTTAAACAAACTTAGGGATTTCCTTTTATTAGATTTATTTAGTTCTTAAAAGAGGTTGCCTTTATATAGTTATGAAACCATATCTTATTAAAACAAATGATCTAAAGAACACTTCATTTACATTAAGTTTATATCCTAGAACAATTGTCTATAGGACACTAAACCCCAACATATAATACTTACATGGTCTGTCTACTTCAGACATTGCACGCTTTCTTTATGCTGGACCACCAAAAAGGCAGCTTCTTTGTCCTACGCATCGCAAAACCCCAAAAAAACACACGACTTATTTACCATATGTGGGTTCGTATATAAAGAATATAAAGTGAAGAAATGGGAGACATAACATAAAGCGCAGACGAAACGAAGAGAAAACGAACTTGCAGACGACGATGAATACAAAATAAAAACGGCGATGAAGTGTTCACTTACATGCACGAAGTATCACTTCCCCTTGACGATGAAGATACAAAGATGATGAATTGCTAAACAACTTTACCAAAAGGAAACGAACTGTCTCTAAATGTCGTCTAGGGTTTTTCAGAAAAACAATGTCGAAGAAAGAAAGAAAGAAAGAAGATGAACTGAAAGAGACGAAGTGATCAAGTAAATAGAAGAGACGAAGAATACTGATCGTTTTTTTGGGGGGAGAGAGAACTGTTCCAAAGGTAAGTTTTGTGGGAAACTAAGCAGGAGGGGTATAAAGGTCAAGGCATTAGTAATAGGAAACGTTTTTTAATTGAAAAAGGCAAATAGTGATGATGTGGCATGGTTGACCAACGTTGACCGGTCACAATTACTTGTTGTACACTTTAGTGGGAGGTCACTCGAAGTTCGTACGGTTTAGTGTGACAAAAAAATTGGTTGTACACCAAAGTGTGATTTGGGGTAAAGGTTGTACACCACGTATGTAATTTACCCTGAAAAAGCTATGCGTTTCCTGCTAGTGACTTACGACGAATTAAGGGTCAATCTGCCCTTAAATTTGGTATGTAAAGTAAATTTAGTATAAAAGTATTGAATTGTACTAATAAAGTATATTTCTAAAAATCCCTAGAAATAAGAGAATGGAACACGAACAATTAATTATGATAAAAATCTCTGAAATAGAGGCAAAAATCTCACTAAATTCTTCAAAATAGTTTTTTTTTTTAAACACACTCAAAATAGTATTTATACAGTGACGCATGTTATACGAAATTTCTTCTTTTATTTCTTTTAAATATATTTTTTCCAAATTTTTAGCTAATAAAATAATAATATTAAGTAATAAATAACATATGACACAAATAAGTTTTGTATATAAATATTTTATTTATAAAGAGAACATGCCCAATTTTGGATAAGAATTGATTGAATTTATAACTTTAATTCTATTAGTTTTTGTTTTTAAATTTGCTAATGAAATAATTCTATTAAGTGATAAAATGTGAGAAAAATAAATAAAGATCATAAATGTATTAATAAAAGAAACCTCGAAATATGGTTCATGGATAATTAATTTTGATAGAAACTCATCGAAATAGAAACAAAAAAAAAACTCATTAAACCCCACAAAATAGTATTTGTGCATCAATATTCTGCATTGGCGCATAAAGAAATATGTCGATGCCAAAGTGTTATGCGGCTATACAGAATATAATAGTTTTTATATATAAAAATAGATTCAGGTATCAAAATATAAACATGATAAAGTTCATGTATCAAAAATATATTATAATTTCAGAGCTGATTTGATTATGGGTTAATTTGACCGTACATGCCAACTTTAAGGATTAAATTGATACCCACTCAAAGATTGATTTGGACTAAATTGATCCTTCATACCAAGTTGAATGGTGAATTTGACCCTTCATTCGACTTGCGACTGAGTTTTTCGTGCAGATATTAGAGGTGAGAAAAAAACCTAAAAACCGATGACCGAATTGAAATTCTTTTTTGGTTCGGTTATTTTAATAATTTGGTTCGATTCAATTGTCAAATTTTCCTTGTTCGGTATTCGGTTATTCCAAAAAAAGATTGGTTTAATGGAAAACCGAACCGAAATTATGTTTAAATAAAATATGTAATTTTACTTTTATTATATATTCTTCATACTTCAATTTATACAAGAAAGCCCAAATTTTTAGTTTTAAATATTATTGAATTAATTTATAACATGTGAGCTATTTGGTTAATTGATTTTGAAATTGCAAATTCCTCTAAGTTCCATGACTGAAAAGCGCACAAAAATGTTTTTTTAGGTATAACAAACCACTATACAAGGTTCCCTTAAGGTACCTAAGAACATGAATTGCAACCTGCAAATGATGCTGACAAGGAGTCTGCATGTACTTTGATAGGAAGCAAATGCAAGATCAGGTCTAGTGAAATTAAGATAAACAAGTCTTGAGAGCTGAAGAAGTTTTAGTGTTGGGTTGGATAAGTTGCATAAGGTTTGAGAAAGATTCGCTGATCATTTCTGTTGGTAATTTTTCTGGGTTGCGACAATTTAGCGGAAGCAATAAATTTTAATTTTATTGAATTTATGAAGTTTACAAGAGAGTGTTCTCTAGAAACCTTCTAGAGTTATAATGAGATGAAACAAAAATAGTAGGACTCAAGTGTTTTCCGAAAATATCCCAAAATAATTATTTTACTATTTTTGTCTCTCTCCAAAAATAATTAAACTACCTTCTAAAATAAACTCTCAAAATTCACAAGGCACAATTGTGTCTCTTCTCACTCTATATCATTCCTCTCTCTATTAACTCCATTTCTTCTTCTTTTTCACAATGCTTAATACCTCAAATCCTTTTATAAGCCAAGTTATGCACTCAATTAATTGTGCCAGCAACTTGTTACTGACACAATTAATTGATCCATTGACTACCGAATTCGGTGGTCAATTTTCAAACTTTTAATTTTTTTAATAATTACAAATTATAAAAACCAATCTCTCAATAATACAAATTACAAAAATAATCTTTCATCAATTGGAACTTCACAACAATTCCTTTTTTTTATTTAATTGTTTTAAATTAATAGTTAATTTTCGCAACAATCTTCCCCTTAACTATTAATTTAAAACTTTCAATATTTTTTTCAATATATATATGATGTACCCATCATCACCTTGTAAACGGAGCACTTCTCACTGAATCAATTTGTTGATGCACTTCTAATCAACCTTAAACTATTGGAGCACTTCTCTCCAAATTAAGCAAATTCTTCTTCGTCAACATATAATGTGCCAAATTGACACTTTCTTCTCACGCCCAATTGATTTGGTGCGTGACACTACATTGAACCATAGCTCTGATACCAGTTGTTGGAAATTTTTTTGGGTTGTGACAATTTAGCGGAAGCAATAAATCTCAATTTTATTGAATTTATGAGGTTTACAAGAGAGTGTTCTCTAGAAACTTTCTAGAGTTACAATGAGATGAAACAAAAATAGTAGCATTCAAGTGTTTTCCGAAAATACTCCAAAATAATTATTTTACTATTTTTGTCTTTCCCTCAAAATAATTAAACTACCTTCTAAAATAAAATCTCAAAATTCACAAGGCACAATTGTGCCTCTTCTCACTCTACATCATTCCTCTCTCTATTAACTCCCTTTCTTTTTTCTTTTTTTCACAATGCTTAATACCTCAAATCCTTGGCTTTTATAAGCCAAGGTGTGCACTCAATTAATTGTGCCAGCAACTTGTTGCTGGCACAATTAATTGATACATTGACCACCGAATTCGGTGTTCAATTTTCAAACTTTTAATTTTTTTTTAATAATTACAAATTATAAAAACCAATCTCTCAATAATACAAATTACAAAAATAATCTTTCATCAATTGGGATTTCAAAACAATTCTTTTTTTTATTTAATTGTTTTAAATTAATAATTAATTTTCTCAATAATTTCTTCTAGAGATCTCTTGGTATCATTCTGGTCTTAATGAAGGGACGTTATATGTTCATGTTTGGCTGCATGAACGTCCTGCATCTGAGCTTGTATTATGCCATAGTGAAAAGTAACAAGCACATAAGAACATGTTATAATTAGTTGATTCGTGCACAGATAACTAACAATAACCCTCAAAATTCAAAAGAACTTTGACAAAACGAAATCTATTTTTAGAATATGAAAAACTTCATAATACATACAAAAATGTTTCTTAAATAGCAAAACCAAAACCTGATTCCTAAATGGAATATAAAAAGACTTAAAAAGAAAATTACATAAAAGGTAAAAAAAACCAGTAAATTGCATTTTCGGATACCTTTGGCCAAAAAAGCACAAACATCATCGCAAAGCTGTGAGTTTTGCTGGCTGACCCGTTTCCAACCAAAATAGGTTCTAAAAACGCAAAAATAAACCGAAATTCAATTTGTCAGAAATTATCAAACTGTCACTGTATTAAGATTTATCAAATTGCTCCATGCAAGCCAATTCGTCAACCACAACACATTATGATTCTAAGTTTATTACAAACTTAATGAAGCATATGATTCAAACTATGGCTAGACAGACTTCAAAAAAACTAAGCCTCCAATATATAATGTTTTAAAATGTTTGTTAATTTTCATAGCAATTACATAGTAATTCACAACTCAGTAGGTCCTAATTTATATATATATCAAATAACAATATTATAGTATTTCTCATTTTTATACATTCTACTACTACTTTGAACAGGTACTTCTTAAACTCATTTTGAGAAGAAATTCTCAAATTATATTGGCAAAACTTATAAATAACCAAGTACAAACTTAAGTAAAGATCAAAACACCCGCTGAATCCTTCAAAAAAAAAGTTATAAAGCAGTTCCTAATTTTGTGATATATAAAAATAAATTAATTAGTAGGGATAGGTGATTGGTGCAGTTTGGAAGGCAAGCTGGAGAATATCAGTCTGTTCAGTCTTGTGATTTGAAAAAAAGCCTGTAGCTGTGGAAGCAGAAGAAGCTCTACCAATGTATTTTATGTCCTCGAAACATCCTCTTCCCATTTCTTTCATAGCCGTGTAGAGACGAGGTGCGATGTAACTGTATGCTCCCATATTCATTGGCTCTTCCTGGCACCATACGATCTCCGCATCTAAACCAACAACACAGATTAATTAATCATGCAGTTCCTGCTCCTACGATTTGCATCTTATTATCTGTTACAAATGCCTAAAATGTTGCTACTAGTAGTGTCATTCGATGTGTCTAACGTGCTGCACTACTTTAGTTGTTGCTCTAATTTAGTAAGTATTGTGCACTATTTTTGTATCTAAGTCTTTGTACAAGTTTCATTCAATTGAGTGAGATTAATAGAGTGAAAAGTCTTACTTTTCAGTTTATACACTCCAATTTTCTTTCATTATTTGGTCTTTCCTAGATCTTTCCTATTTGTTTCCTAGAACAATTCCTATTAGATCTTTCCTATTGCTCTTTCGTGTCTGTTTTTCTTGTTTAAAACTCCAACAATATCTCTCTCACAAACACACACCCCAACAATCGAAAACATACTTGGATAACGCTTCATTTCTCTTTGGATGAGGTCGTATGGGAAGGGGCAAAGTTGTTCCACCCTGCAGATTGCAATGTCTTTGCCACTGATCTTGGTTCGCTCTTCATCGAGCTCATAATAAACCTGCTTAAGTTCAGATTAAGAATCGGAGGGACACAGACAGCAAAGAGGGAGGAAAATGCACTGTTGGTTGTTTTAAGAATAAGACCTTTCCAGAGCAGAGAATTAGTCGCCTGATGCTCTCCTCACGATCAGAGAGATAATTATGGTCCTTTATAAGTCGCTTGAATCTGGTGCCTTGTTTGTCAAAACCTGGATGGCCTTGTACATCATCAAATTCTGATAGATTTGATTTGCAGGACTTGTGACGAAGAAGGTTCTTCGGAGCCATCACTACCAGAGGCTTGCGGAAATCCCTGTGTATCTGTGTCAAGCATGAAAACTCAGTAGAAAAGCCAGAAAGTTTTCTAAAATTCTTACTGGTAATTGGGGATCATACTCACCTGACGCCGCAAAACGTGGAAGTAATTGGCAGGAGTGGTAACATTCACAACCTGCCAATTACATTTCTGGATTTGCTTCCGAAGTGACGACTCCATCTCAGGTACCACATAGGGGTCATCATCACTCATCTGTCATCAGATTCACAACTAAACTATAAGAGAAAAATCAATCTTGTATTCTTGGAGAAGTAAAAAATACAATCAGTATCAATAACAGAAAAATAGCATTTTCTTTGTCAAGGCTAAAGAAGTCCACATGTTAAAGGAATAAAGCATCCTGGAGCTCCCCAACTTTTTTGTGTTTATGCATTGAGCTCATCATTTTAGTTTTACATATTGAGCTTGATCATTTATAAATTGGCAAAGTTCAAGTGATTCAGAAACCAGGATGCTTCAATCCCATATAAAATGACAATACTCTAGTATTGGTCACTTTGAATCAAATCTAAGTACAGTTCATGTCTTTAAGCAATTGGTGGTACCTGAAGGAAGCGCTCTAATCGTGCGCTTGAATGTTCAGGACCTTGGCCATCATAACCATGAGGAAGCAGCACAACCAGTCCGCTTTGACGTAGCCATTTAGATTCCCCACTACTCATGAACTGATCAAACATTACTTGTGCTCCATTTGAAAAATCACCAAATTGAGCTTCCCACATTACCAATGAATTTGGATTTTCCATTGAGTATCCCAATTCAAATCCAAGCACACCAAACTCTGAAAGAGAGCTGCATACAATAACCAAAGCAAGAGAGTCTTTCTAAGAAACAATTACAAAGAAACAACTTCCAGTTTATAGAACAAAAGTAAGACAGGAAATATCACCTGTTGCTGACAGTGAACATCTCTTCATTCTGGTCAGGCATAATATGGTCCAGAGGACAATACTTCTCACCTGACTCCTGATCATGAACTATAGCATGCCGATGACTGAATGTACCTCTTTCGACATCCTGCCCACTCAGTCTAACATGATTACCTTCCATTAGCAATGTTCCGAAAGCTAGTGCTTCCCCTAGCGCCCAGTCGATCCCCTCCTTTGTCTCAATCATCTGCGCTCGCTCCGAATATATCCTTTTCACTTGTTTGTGAGCCATGAGATCATCAGGAAGCATTGTGATTGCTTTGCCAACTTGCTTCAGCACATCCGGGTTCACCCTGTGTTACATCAGAATATCATCAAACAATACAAGAATGCAACAAGAGAGTTAGAATTTATTATCATGCTACCGTTACCCTGTGTTTCTGATACGAGAAAGCTGTTCAGGTGACTTGAAACCCGACCAATGAGATGAAAGCCAGTCTCTTGTCTTAGGAGTATAACCCTTGCTGTTAGAGTACTCCTCATTAAGTATTCTATTAACCTTTTTGTGCATAGTATCAATGACTTCTTGGGAAACCACCCCAGATTCCAAAAGCTTATCTTCATATATTTTAAGAGAAGATGGATGACTCTGAATAACCTTGTACATATTTGGCTGTGTGAAAAATGGGTTATCAAGCTCATTATGCCCGAAACGACGATAACAAATTACATCAACTACAACATCAGAATGGAAAGTCTGGCGCCATTCGGCCGCAAGCTCACAGACATGAGCTACTGCCTCCATGTCATCTCCATTTACATGAAATATAGGTGCATTTAAGGCAATCGCAACATCTGTGCAATACTGTGAAGATCTGCCAGCTTTTGGATCTGTAGTGAAGGCTACTTGGTTGTTCACAACAATGTGTATAGTCCCACCAGTTGTGTAGTTAGGAAGAGCGCTAAGATGTAAAGTTTCATAAACTAGACCTTGCCCAGCAAAGCTACCATCTCCATGGATCAAAATAGCCATATTCTTAGTCCTATCAACATCATTACAGTAATATTGTTTTCCTCTAGTTTTGCCAAGAACAACTGGATCTACAGCTTCTAAATGGCTCGGATTCGCTAGCAGAGATAAATGAATTCTTTTCCCAGTTCTTGTTGGTCTATCATAGGAAGTTCCTAAATGGTATTTGACATCACCAGTACCTGTATAATTTTCAACCTCGTCCACAAATTTGGATAGGTCGAACTCGCTGAATATCTGGACCAGTGGTTTGCGAAAAACATTACCCAAAAAATTGAGTCTTCCCCTGTGAGGCATTCCAACAACTATGTTCTCTACACCAAGATCTGAGGCCCTATCAAACATCTCCTTCATTCCAGGGATAAGAGTTTCCCCACCTTCAAGCCCAAACCTCTTTGCTGTACTCATTTTGTTAGCCAAAAAGTTTTCAAATTCAGTACTCCATGTGAGCCTGTCAAGTAAAACCTGACGCCTTTCGTCGTTGTAGGTCAGCTGGGTTGGGGTTTCAATCTTGTCTCTTAGCCAATTACATTTCTCACTATCTTGAATATGCATATACTCATACCCAATGTTTCCACAGTATGCTTGTTCAAGTCTAGTAAGTATAGACCTAAGCGTCATTACGGGACGATTATCAGACAGAAATCCGGACATATTCCACACTCCTATAAAGAATTCTCTATCAAAATCAGCTTCTGTAAACCCATGAGTTGCAGGATCCATTGAATCAGGAAATTCTCTTTGTTCCAAACCCAGTGGATCCAAATTTGCTTTCATATGGCCATTAACCTGATAAGCTCTAACCATCAACAACAAACGCATACTTTCTGTAATTGTTTGCCCTGAGATATCTCCAGAATTAGCCGAGTGATTCTGCCCCACAAAATTCCGGAAAAAATTGTCCCAAGATTCATCTACACTAGAAGGATCAGCTTCCCAGGATCTTTGCAGCTCTTCTAAGTACACATTGCTTGCAGCATCTAAGAAATTATCGGTTTGCCTCGAGAGAGGAACAGACCTAGGGTTATCCACAGCTTGTGCCTTTGATCGAAAGATTGTAGAATGATACCCTGATCTCTGCCTTGAATCGCACTGAATTCTCGAAATATATGATCCATTCCGTGATAAAGATTTTCTGATCGCAGCTCTTGCTGCACTATAACCAGCTCTATACCAAGCCATTGTTATTACTATAAACGATAAGTATCAAAGAATTGAACAAACCTCTTTCAATCAGACCACATCTTCTTCTTCCCTGTAGATCAAATTGAAGCCACCTATTAGACAAATTAAAAAAAAAAAAATCTCATCTAGATCGATAAGAAACAGATCCAATATGTAACAGAGCAAGAGTATATAAACAGAGAAGATGAGAAGTGTAGTGTAGTGTAGAATTCTTGTGGAAACAGAGAAGATGCATATGTACAGAACAAAATCTCATATATAGAAATGGTTATAACTAGTGATTGAATTCAGAGAATGCATACATGAACTTTCACATGATTTTGATAAAAATCGCAATGCAGAATCCGAGAAACAAAGAAGTTATTGCGATTGTCGTAGAGAGAAATGGAGGAAGTTGTGTATAACTAACTTGAGAGAGAAAGGAAAGAGTTTGTAGCATCAACGGAAAGCTAAAATAACGGAATTAACGCATTCTGATGCCATGTGTCCCACCAAATCTTTTAATATGAAATCCCTTACTTTTAATACACAATTATTATTTGAATTATTTTATAATAGGATATGGTACAACTTCACCCAATTTTTTTAGAGGTTTAATACATCATTTCCCCTAAGCTTGTAAAAAAAAAAATTTGATTCGTGGTATAAACTTTCACCCCGAATCATTTCGGGACTAAGGCTTTGTTGTTGTTGTTGTTGTTGTTGTTGTGGTATAAACTTTCAAAGTCTACAATAGTCCTTTCAACTTATATAAAATATTCATTTAGCCCTTTAAACTTGCCTAAAATGTAATCAATTAGTTACTCGGTTGCAAAAAAAGTAAGCTGCATCCGGAAGATGTATTGCACGCTCCTTAAAATGTTATTACATAATTCACATAATAGATTAAAACATATTAAAAATGAAGTTCTTACTTTCTTAACGGTAAAACTTGTCTTTTCTAATATTAAAACCGCATACCCTGACCTTCATCGTTTTACTTTTTTAAGATGAGTGCAACACATTTTCTGCATGTAACGTACTTTTTTACGACCGAGTGATTAATTGATTATATTTTATGCAAGTTGATGGGTCTATTGAGACACTTTGAAAGTTTAGAGGGTCAATCAAATTTTTTGGAGAAGTTCAGATGACAAATAATGTATTAAGCCTTTTTTTGAAGTGCTGATTTAATCTAACTTTAACGTGCTAGATGGTAAGATTTTATTTCTAACATATATATCCAAACAAGATCAATTTTACTTTTTTACCTCATAGAAAATTTGAACATACTATTTTATTATACTATTTAAATGTCATAACAGACATCAAAAACAAGTTTGTCAATAAATTAAAGAAGTTCCGTGAATTTGGTGTATTATTTATAACTTTATGAATAACAGAGTACATAGTTTAGCTTTTTTTTTAATTAACTCACACTCCCTCATTTCATTATATAAGTCATTTTAGAGTTTTTATATAAATTAAGAAATACAATTAATATAGAGTCAGATTAATAAATTTACATTGGTTAAATTAAAAAAAAAAAAAAGCTCTCTCATGTAATGGTTGGAAAACAACCATTGAAATGTTAAAATAAACATATGTATACATTGAAAAACCAAGACAAAAATTCAATGTTTAGAACAAAAAACTAAACTAAAAGTTCTTGAAAACTTATATTTTGGAAAAAAAATTCACTTTCTAAAACGACTTGAGTTAAAAATTTACCATATCATTAAAGGTAAATGTAATAGGGATATTTTGGCATTATCCCTTTATATTAAGATGTCTTAGTATAATTAAGAGATATAATACACAAACATATCTCCAACGGTTAAGAGCAATTATACTCTTAATGTTCGTGCGTTGGGTCAATTTTAACCTAACCTTTGAAAGTTAAACTATTTGTCAGTCATTAGTAACAGAGCATTCTACGATGTCATGAATCTCGTATTCTCTACTCCAACATGTGTCATATTCTCACTCATCAGTAACATATCAAAGACAACATCAAATCAAAAACATATATGCACACGATATATTTTTTTCTTTTTAATTTCTTTTCACATAGGTACAGATATTTTTGGTCTGTAACTGATGAGTAATAACTTAAAAGACTGGTAGAATAGAGATAACAAGGTAAATATGCACTTCCCAAAAAACGATAAGGACATTTTTGGAGTTTATCTCTTTATATTAAGATGTCTTAATATAATCAAAGAATAAGGTGCACAAATATCATCGAAGTTGTAGTCAAGAGCAATTTTACGCCTAACGTCAATAATGATAAACCATTGTGTTTAAATTTTCTGTTAGATATGAATAAAACTGATTTTGTTTGGAAACGTTGAGTTATAATTTTACCATTTCGTACGTTAAGAGTACATATACACTTTCCAAAAAATGATAGAGATACTTTTGTATTAAGATGTGTTAGTATAATTAACAGATAAAATACACAAATATTCCCAACTATTTTCAAGGTTGCCGGTCAATAACAACTTTACTTCTAACGTCATAAATGGTACAATTATACTTCTAAAACTCGTAAGTTGGGCCAATTTTACCCTAAAGTTTGAAAGTTATACCATTTTTCAGTCATTATTAATAGAGCACTCTACGATGTCACGAATATTGTATAGGTTGGCAATGATGCAGCGTGGAAGTGGGAATGTATTCCTCATTCTACCCCTAATACTTTCGGAAACAGTTTCGAAAAATCCGAGATTCATATTTTTGCCCCTACACCTAGGTCCCCACATGTGATGAGAAATCACCATCACCCAATCGCTAAATTAATTATTCTTATTTTCTTAACTTGGACACTAACTAAAAAACCCTTAGAGAAAAACCTATTTCTAAAACTCTTTCCATGAGTGTCATCTTTTGACTAATCTAAAAAAATATAACTTATTACAAGGCAACAGAAAACAATATTACTAATTATATATATTATTATTACTTATATATATATATATATATATATATATAATGTAATTTCAGTGATTTTTTAGGGATCCCGTGGGAATTCTTTGACGATCCCACGAAGTTTCTTTCAAAGGCGAGTCTCAAATCCCAGTCCTCACCCCCAGTCAAAGTTAGCATTCAGAGGTAAAATTCATCCGCCTGTGTCAGTTTGGATCCCCACGGTTCTTGGAGAATTTTGACCCCCACGGTTCTTGGAGAATTTTGACCCTTAATTTTGTATTCTCTACTTCAAATTGTATCTCGTATTCTACATTAGACCAAAGATACGTGCACACAATACTTTTTTTTAACTTTGTAATAATTTTCCACATGAGTACACTTATATTTAGTTTGTAACTGATGAATGATGAGCATTAGAGGTAAATTTATTTTTCACCGCAAACTTTGAGAGTATCTTTTGCAAAAAAAAAAAAAAAAAAAAAAATTCTTTTTTTTTTTTTTTTTGAAAGATGGACCTTATCTCTTTGATTAGAATCTCTTTCATGTAGCATTTTCCCTTTAAACCTCGCCATCGCAGAAACCAGCTCCTCTTTCTTGAAGCTTCTACATTTGAGGGGCATTTCTCCCAAGAGAATGTGTTTTTTAAAACGTTAAAACAGAGACGATTTTGCACATGTACCAACCCATTTTGTAATTATTTACTGCAATAAATTGGCTATATATTATATAAATTCAAATTCATCGTATGAATTTTGTCATCTATAATCTATTGATGAAAATAGAAGCAACCATACCTCCATGCAAGGAAAATAAAACTGAAGGGCAGTTCAAAATGATAAATATGAGACCATAATGCAAAATTGGAAAACAATCACTCTGAAGAAAGGAATGTTAAGGAATATTACTCTAACTAGACTCAACAGTAGTATGCCCAATCTCCTCAACCATTTATCTCTTGAATAACTTCCATCCGTCATACCCCGACCGAAAATTGCACGACGCAAGAATATGATTATAGTATTATTGAATTGTCATTGTCCCTGTAAGTATTGAAATCACAGTGCTATTCATCGTTCCAAGCCAAGCATTATGCATGATAAAATTTACAAAAACCGCTGGAAAAGAAAACCCTCAATTAATGAATGCATTATAGTATTATCTTAATGCACGACTCCGCTGTAAGAAAGATACCAAGACACCTTGGCAGAATGAAATTGTACACCAGTTAAAATCAAAAAGAACGAGGCATGTAAACAATTCCCAGCATCCATGAAAGAAGATTCATCCATGGATGTGCAATTATTTTCTGAAAATTTATATTTAGTAACCTGCGAGGGCTTCAAAAGGGATAATTGACCGGCTCTGGTTGTATGGCTTTTTGAACAAGTTCTGTCTGTTCCTTCACATGCACCTGGTAGAAACCAGTGGCTGTTGCAGCAGATGGAGCACGCCCAACATACTTGATGTCATCTATTGTTCCTCGTTCCAGTGCTTTCACCGTACTGTAAAGGCGAGGTAAAATGTAGCTATAAGCACCCATGTTCATTGGTTCTTCCTGGCACCATACGATCTCCGCATCTAAAACAAACAAGCACAAGTATGGTGTCAAATCATCTCCATAATATTATCAAAAGTTAAGCTTTAACGAAGAAGTCATCATGTTTTACTGACTGGATATTCATAGAACGCAAGAATAATCAACTTCTAATTCTTTTAGTCCAAAAATCTGACTAACAAGTTTGGAAAACATACTTGGATATCGCTTGAGCTCACGCTGAACGAGATCATATGGGAATGGACACAGTTGCTCCACCCTACAAATTGCAACGTCCTTAGCATTATTCTTTTTGCGCTCTTCATCAAGCTCGTAATAAACCTGCAGGCAAGAGCTTTCATAAGTTAAATATCAATATCTCCTACAACATCAGTAGGGAACAAAAATTTGAAGGAAAGAGACTAGCGAAAGCAAAAAGCACTACGCACCTTTCCAGAGCAAAGAACCAGGCGTCTGATACCCTCTTCAAGATCAGAGTGGTCATTTTGATCCTTTATGAGACGCTTAAATCTGGTACCCTGCTTGTCAAAGCCAGGGTGGCCTTGGACATCATCGAACTCTGAGAGATTTGATTTACAGTCCTTGTGACGAAGTAAGTTTTTGGGAGCCATCGCAATGAGGGGCTTCCGGAAATCTCTGTGCAACTGAATAATGAAAATAGGGAACATGAGAAACAAACATTCATCTGCAAGCTGGAGGTTGTGTTATGAAGCAATTAATTTATTGCCCTCACCTGACGACGCAATACATGGAAGTAATTAGCAGGGGTTGTGACATTTACAACCTGCCAGTTACATTCCTGAATTTGCTTCCTAAGGGTTGCATCCATTTCAGGAATAACAAAAGGATTATCATCACTCATCTGCAATACAGTTCATAAACTGAATTAGCTGCAACACTAGGAATCTTATGAGATAAGGAAAAGCAAATTGCAATCTCTTGTGTATCAAAATATCAATGAGCTATATTGATGCACTGTATATTTGCATATCAGAAGAACTCTACAAATCTATTTATGCGCAACACCTGAAGGAAGCGTTCCAATCGTGCACTTGAATGTTCAGGACCTTGACCGTCATATCCATGAGGAAGAAGAACAACCAGCCCAGTTTGACGCAACCATTTTGATTCACCACTGCTAATGAACTGATCATATATCACCTGAGCTCCATTAGCAAAGTCACCAAACTGAGCTTCCCAGATAACCAATGAATTGGGACTTTCCATTGAGTAACCCAATTCAAATCCAAGAACACCAAATTCTGAAAGAGAACTGTAAAAAAACATGCTGCTTTTAGTACTTACTAAGAAAAATTAAATATAGGGTACTAATGCAACAAAAACTTTTCCCATATCTGAATCAACATAATGTAACAGTCTCAAATGCGAAGAACTGGAAAAGGATCTTTTCCATCAAAAGAACTACCACTTATTTGTTTGTTCCCAATGATGTTCAAATTATTTCAATTATAAGGTTTTCACTGCGCACTATAAACATGAATTAGCATATCCGGTGCTTCTAGAGCAGTCACCGCATGTTCAGACAATCCTCCTGTGTCTTGCTATAACCCAGGCCTAGATCTTAAACTTTTCACTTGGTAGGAAAAACTCAGAGATGGAGTGATAGGATGATAGTACCTGTTACTGACAGTAAACATCTCCTCATTTTGGTTCATAATAACATGGTCGAGAGGGCAATACTGTTCCCCAGTTTCTTGATCATGAATTACTGAATGCCGGTGACTAAAAGTACCCCTTTCAACATCCTGACCACTCAATCGAACATGGTTGCCTTCTACAAGCAAAGTAGCAAACGCAAGAGCTTCTGCTACTGCCCAGTCAATTCCTTCCCCTGATTCAATCATTTGAGCACGTAGCTCATAAACCTTCTTTACAGCTCTGTGAGGCTTAAAAGTATCTGGAAGAGTAGTGATTGCTTTGCCAACGTTCTTCAAGATCTCCGGTTTTACCCTGCATCAAAGCATGACTATCTCAGTGAAAAATAAAAATATGTGTCAGAGGCAGATCCATTCAAGGCTAGTTAGGTCTCAGCACATACCCAGTATTGCGTACACGTGAAAGCTGTTCAGGTGACTTAAACCCAGCCCAGTGAGATGAAAGCCAATCTCTCCTTTTAGGAATATAATCTTTGCTGGCCAAGAATTCTTCATTGAGTATTGCAGTGACCTTCTCTTGTATCTTCCTAATATCTTCTTCACCCACCTGCTCAGATTCTAGAAGTTTCTTTTTGTAGATCTCAAGAGCCGATGGATGATTTCGAATGATCTGTTGTCATATAGCAAAGTTAGCTTAATGCATTTAGAAGACAGCAATTAGAAAGGAGTTATGAATGGAAACCAAGATACATAGCCACGACAACAAGATAAAGATCACAACACAAAGGGAAAGTTGGATCAAAATAATCGAACTCAAACCTAACATGAAAATGAGGTTTCAGCTGAATGAAAATCGAGGAGGGAATGAGCATTTCAGTAACCTGAAAATTGGAGGCTAACCTTATACATTTTGGGTTGTGTGAAAGATGGTTCATCAATCTCATTATGGCCAAATCGACGGTAGCACACTAAATCAACCACAACATCTGAATGGAAAGTTTGGCGCCACTCAGCTGCAAGTTCACAGGCATGAACAACTGCCTCTACATCATCTCCATTAACATGGAATATAGGGACATTCAAAGCCTTGGCGACATCAGTGCAATATTGTGAAGATCTCCCTGCCCTTGGGTCAGTGGTGAAAGCAACTTGGTTATTCACCACAATGTGTATAGTCCCACCAGTAGTGTAGTTTGGCAGCGCACTAAGATGTAGAGTTTCATACACGACACCTTGTCCAGCAAAGCTACCATCACCATGAATCAAGATTCCCATGTTTTTTGTCCGGTTCTCATCATTCGAGTAATACTGCTTAGCTCTAGTCTTGCCAACAACAACAGGATCCACAGCTTCCAAGTGGCTAGGATTTGCAACCAAAGACAAATGGATCCTCTTTCCTCCTCTAGTTGGACGATCGTATGAAGTTCCCAAGTGATACTTGACATCACCAGTTCCAGTGTAAAGACCAACTTCATCTATAGGCTTTGTGCCACCACTAAATTCACTAAATATTTGACGAAGTGGCTTCCGAACAACATTACCAAGAACATTCAATCTTCCTCTATGAGGCATTCCAATAACTATGCTCTCAACACCAAGATCTGCTGACCTATCAAACATTTCCTTCATGCCAGGAATAAGTGTCTCACCACCTTCAAGCCCAAACCTCTTAGCTGTTGTCCACTTGGTAGCCAAGAAGTTTTCAAATTGTGTACTCCATATTAACCTATCAAGAATAACCTCTCGCCGCTGACGATTGTACTGAGTAGGGGTTGGTGTTTCAATCTTGTCTCTCAACCAATTGCATTTATCGCGATCAGCAATGTGCATATACTCATAGCCAATGCTTCCACAATAAGCTTGCTCAAGCCTAGTCAATATTGACCTAAGTGTCTGCACAGGACGATTTTCAGACAAAAACCCTGCCATTCTCCATACTCCCAAAAAGAACTCTCTATCAAGGTCAGCATCAGTGAAACCATAAAGAGCTGGGTTCAAATCATCTGGAATTTCTCTTTCTTCCAAGCCCAATGGGTCCAGCTTTCCTTTCATGTGACCATTAACCTGGTAAGCTCTCACAAGCAAAAGCAATCGCATACTCTCTTGAATTGTCTGGCCTGAAATTCCAGGGGATGTAGCAGCCTGACCCACAAAGTTCCTAAAGAAATTGTCCCATGACTCATCCACACTATTTGGGTCAGCTTCCCAAGCACGTTGTAGTTCCTCCAAGTAAACACTACTAGTTCCATCTAAGAAGCTATCAGTAAGCTTGGAGAGGGGCACAGGGCGTGGAACAGGAGCAGCTTGTGCCTTTGACTTAAAGACAGTGCTATGGAAATATCGATTCTGAGAAGGAATAATGCGTGTTCTGGTTGTGTATGTCCCACTCTGAGATAAGGTCCTCCGAATGGCAAGCCTTGCCACACTAGTGCCAGCTCTAAACCACGTCATACCTAGGGATGCACACTAATACCACCTAATTTTGACCCAAGCACATATATATTTCTCTTATGGAAGAAACCCTGTCAAAATAGATGAATAAAAGTTACAAAATTAGTAAATATCCAACAATAATGCTCCATCACCTAATATCTGAAAAGAATTTCAGAAGTCCCTAAATATTTCCAGTTTATGTGAACAATCAACTACATGATACATTTACGTCTCTGAAAATTGAAAAAAGAAACGGTTCTACCACTTCCCTCAACAAACAAATTGAAAAATATAAGATATAAAAAAAAATCAAGTCAGACACAATATGTCAAATAAAGAGCTCACGGAAGAATAAACACAGATGCACACACGCATAATACTAAAAAAATCCTCCCATCCATCGAGTAAATGAATTATAAATACCAATAATTACAGTACTAAACACTCAACTACACTATAATCCCCATGGACGGATCCAGGATTTATAGACAATGGGGGCAAACTATACATGAGCGTAAAAAAATTTGCTAAGTTTGTTAAATTGCTTCAAACTCTTGTTAAATTGATTCGAATTTTATTAAATTGAAATGCTAAATTGCTATATTAAAAATTCTAAATAACTAAATTACAAAATATTACAATTTGCAGCAAACAAACTCAAACCATAATTCAATTAAGTAAAGCAAACAACTTACGAACACAAATAAAAACCTTAATTTGGTCCTAATTTGAAGATATTTTCTGCATTGTTTTAAGCTTAAATATTTTCTGTAAGATCAAACTCTAGGACTTAATTTTTTAGAAAGAAAATAAAAATTGATATTTTCTGCATTGTTTTAAGCTTCAATTTTAAACCCAAAAATATATTGTATCATGAAGATAATAATCCTATTTCAACCTATTTTAGGAATAAATATAACACAGAAAACAAAAAAAAAACATGGCCTTTAACAGGGACAGAACATAAGAACAACAAAATTACAATCAACAAACCATAATTCAAGATAATTAAGAATTAAAGAAATAATTAACAGCAAACAAATATAAAAAGCAAATGAAACCAGACTTGAACTCAATTCATTTAGTGCCTCCTGGTTCAAGGCAGAAGAATTTATTCTTGAAGCCTTCAACTTGAAGGAGGAAGAAGAACGGACATGACGGGACGAGGTCGACGGAGAGTGAAAAAGAAGGACCGATTAGGAGTTTGGGTTAGCGTGAAATCGAATTTGAGGGAGAGATCGTAGGTCAGGCCTTGAGTTGAGTGGTTAGGGATTTAGTTTAGTATGAGCAAGATTTGACGAGGAGCAGAAGAATCGAAATGAAAACAAAACAAAAAAAGCCACAACTTAAAAACAGATTAAATCAACATGTGTATGTAAAAAAGGAAAAGGAAACATTACCGGTGAGAAAAGGGAGGAAGAAGGATAAAGAGAGAGAAATGGTATGAGCAAAACCTAATCGCTGCAAAAGAAGCGACTATGCTTGTCTTAAATCGAACAGTTGTGGCATCCTTCCTTCATTTTATTCTTTCCTATTCCAATTTTCTGGAAGCTATGAATTATTCTCTTTACTTTTGCTCCAATTTTGACTATTAAAATTAGTTGACTATTTGATTCATAATTTGGGCTAGACCCAAACCCAATTTTCTACAAAAACTTTTTTTTCTAATTATTACTGTTAAAAATGATGAAATGACCAAACTAGCCCTCATTATCAATACAATATAGTAATTCTGTAGTGATAGACGCTGACGTGTCATCTCTCAGAATTATCTATGGCTGATGTGTCAAATTCTTAAAAATCTTATAGTTGTTTCTTCTTTACAAGTTTTCTCGATAGCCCTGGTCACAAACCGTTTCAAAAAAAAACTACCCACGTTTGCGTTTTGTATCCATTACACGTTTGCGTTGTCAATCTACCCATTTCTGTATCTATTCAGAATACCACTTCATCTTCTTCAGACGGTTGATAACGTTGGGATATTATCACAAGGACCAAAAGAGATAATTGCCTTAAGTATGCCACGTAGCAAAGGAAGCTGGCTGGCGGATCTCCCTGGATTAGCTCTAAGAGATCCGCTAGCGGATCTCTAAGGCGAATCTCTCCATTCACCTTGATAACGGCAGGCCGCCGACTCGGCCATAAATGATCATTAAATGAATCATTAATTGTCTTAACCGCCAGGTTAAGAGTAACTTGTAACCGCCATTAAATGAGCATTAATGGAGACTTTCTAGTTACCTAGAGGTTACGAATTTCTCAACTATATATAGCCTATCTTTCTAGGCTATTAAGGTACACTTACTTTCTTACATTCTCTAAGCTTCGTCAATATAGTTTATTCTCCATATATTCTACTGACTTTGGCATCGGAGTGTCCCCGGCCGATCCCAGCGGCGCCTCACAGGGACGTGATCCGATCAGAAGTTTCTCCTGTGTTATCAATTGGTGCGGTGATCGTGGAGTCCTTGATCAAATAAAGGATTTTTTCGTTCACATTGAAACATCATGACCGATGAAGGACCAAATCCCTCCTCTAGGATTGAATCACCAATAATTACACCATCTAGTACTGGACGCACAAGCACAACTGCTCCTACAATAAATATTGATGGAAATATGCCCACTGCCTCTTTCATCGATATGTGTGCTCAGGATATTGAGGCACGATATGGGCTTGAGATAGGGAACCGCCTACGGGCATCCATGACTGTCCCTCCGCATTGGAGTACGATATCTACGACAGCTGTCTCATCCTTACCTCCTTTAAACTTTGGTCTGGGACCAGGTGCCCATAGCTCTTCATTCCTTCAAGCTCATAATATTGATTCCATGATAACCACTACGGCATCAGGTGACGGACGACAGGTTATCAGGGAGTTATTTCCTGGCGAGGAAGTCGAAGGAATGATACGGTCCCTCCAGGCGGATCGGGGGTTCCAAGGTTTAATCTTGATGGACCAAATGTACCCAGGCGTCCACGGACAAATTCGTCTCTTGGCGGATTTAAGGAGCCCATGCGTAAAAAGCATAAAAAGGATAAAAATAGGCGAGCAGGATCCCCACGCCGTGGCAGATCACCTCCATCTACTGGTCGTAGAAGAAGTAAAAGGCCAGAAATAACATCTCATATAGGTGGACCACCGCCACATCCATCTTCGGGAATTGTTGGACACACCTCATCTGGAGGCCAGCAAGGAGGAAATGGTCCAACTCCACCAAGCAGAGGAGGTGGTGGAGGAGATGGGGGAGGAAGGGGAGGGAGCGGACGTGGTAATGCAGGAAGACATTCGCCATCAGATCCATCGTCTGAGTCAAGTTCTTCCTCTTCTTCTTCTCCAAGCAGATCGCCACGAAGGGGTCGCCCCAGGGCGGATCCGAAGAATTTTGATGATAGAGTGAGGGCCCTAGTACTCCAAATGAATGAAGAAAATGCTAGGCACAATCCATTCGCCAATAGGGATTCGCCTTTTGCAGCCTGGATCGAGGCAGAGGAAACCGACAGAGCTTTCAAGATTCCCAATCTTGCAATATACACAGGCAAAGATAATCCGGAGGCTCATGTTCGAAAATACCGAATCTTGGCCAGACTCAATCGAGCCACTGAGCCCGTGCTTTGCAAAATGTTTGTCACCACGCTAGGAGGTCCAGCTTATTTGTGGTTTCAATCTTTACCTCCAGGCTCGATAAACAGCTTCGATCAATTGAGCAGGGAATTTTGTGCAAAATTTGATGGCTGCATCCCTGCAGTGGTGAAGTCCGGAAAGCTTTTCGAATTAAAGCAGAAGGCGAATGCGCCCCTCCGAGATTATGTGGACACTTTCAACCAGTTGTGTATACAAATAGTTGATGTCGATATCTCCGTAGCTGTGGAATGTTTCGTGAGAAACACTACCTGTAAAAGTTTACAAGAGGACCTCATCCGCAAAAAGCCTACCAGCATGGCAGAGTTGATGGAGCGTTGCAAAGACTTTATAGAAGTTGACGATATTCGCCGAGGTTCTCCATCATCGCCAAAAAAGGACAAAGGCGAATCTCGTCCCCGGGATCGGGACAGAGACAAACGTCAGGATTATTCTTCTCGGAACAAACGAAGGGATTCTAGGAACAAATCGACGTTTGTCACTTCCTTCACACCTCTCAATGCTTCTAAAAGCGAGGTTCTTATGTGGATCGAGAATAGTCAGCACAAGCTGAGCATTTCATACCCCGAGCCAAAAGGAGGGGAGTACACCAATAAAGGAAAGAATCCTAAAAATTATTGCAAGTATCACAGGAAAAATGGCCATGATACAGACCCTTGCTGGGAGTTAGCTCGAGAAATTGAGCGACTCATTGAAAGAGGAAAATTGGATCAGTTCATCCAAACAGAAGGAAAAGAAGATGATAGATCCAAGGAAGACCCAAAGAAGAAAGGAAAGGGTACCATCAATGTCATAGCAGGCGGACCTGGCTATCAGCCAGCATTGAAAAAGGCGAAGACAACCACCCTTGATAGGACATCACTAAATCGCCCTTTCTCGGATGCAGGTCCTGAGATTCCACCCCATGCGGACGCACTGGTCGTCACTATGACGGTTGAAGGTTGGGAGATGAAGAGGGTAATGATCGATACGGGAAGTTCATGTAATGTCATTACCCGAGGAGCATTCGCCAGACTCCGGATTGATCCCGTCCAGGTGGAGCCAACGGTGGTTGACATTTTGGGAGTGACAGGTCATACCATTCAGACGAAAGGCCAAGTAACTTTGGATTGTGAGCTTGTTGATAGTGATCAAGTTTGGAGAGGAGATTTGGAGTTCTCGATCTTGGATGGACAATTAGCTTATAACATTATCCTCGGACGACCTTTTATCTCCGAAGTTGCAGCTCTTATCTCTATTCGCCATTTGACACTTTACATTCCCACGGTCAAGGGAGGTGTGATGGTCAAAGGTTGTCAAAAGGTGGCCCAAGAAACATATTCGGCATCCTTAATGATTCGCCCTCAATCTAAAGAAGAAGATGAAGAGGAGCGTGTCACAATGGCCCTAGGCGAAACCGAAATGTACTTTGTGGCAGAGGAGAAGCAGGTGCGAATAGCTAAGGGGCTACAAGGCAAGATCAGAGATGCGATCACCAAAGTACTTTGTGAAGCTGAAGATGTCTTTGCATGGAAGGACGAAGTTCTCCCGGGAATTAGCCCAGATGTGATCACCCACAAGCTCAACATCGATAAAGATGCAGTTCCTGTGGCTCAGAAGCGGAGAAATCATGGTCCAGAAAGGCAAAAAGTGATAGAAGAAGAAATCGCCAAGCTCCAAAAGGCGGACGCCATTGAGGAAGTACTTTACACTCAGTGGTTGGCGAACGTAGTGCTAGTCAAGAAAGCTGGCGGATCTTACCGCATGTGCATTGACTTTACGGATCTCAATAAAGCTTGCCCTAAGGATAATTATCCTTTGCCATGCATAGACATGCTTGTAGATGGAACTGCTGGTCACGCAATGTATTCATTTACTGACGTGAAGTCAAGCTATCATCAAATCCCGATGGAGCCCTCAGATAGGATCAAGACCTCGTTCGTAACGCATCAAGCGACTTATTGTTTTAAAGTCATGCCCTTTGGGCTCAAAAACGCAGGAGCTACCTATCAGAGGATGATGAACAAGATATTCGCGGACAGTAAGAATGATAATTATTCTGTCTATGTAGATGACATGATCATTAAAAGCACAACTGTAGAGAAGCATGCAGAGGATATAAGGGGGGTACTGGACGTACTTCGCCACCACAACATCAAGTTGAATCCAGAGAAATGCACTTTCGGGGCGACATATGGCAAATTTCTAGGATTCATGATCAGCGAAAGAGAAATTAGCCCAAATCCTGACAAAGTCAAAGCAGTCCTAGAAATGCAACCGCCTCGGAATATCAGAGAAGTGCAACGCCTCAATGGGCGTATCATAGCCTTGGGCAGGTTTATCTCTTGCTCAGCTCGTAGATGTCAGCCTTTTTTCGAAGTCATCAAGAGGCAAAAAGCGTTTGAGTGGAATGAAGATTGTCAAAATGCCTTCGAAGGAATCAAACGGTTCCTTACAGAACCACCCATGATGAGTCGACCTTTGAAAGGGGAGGATCTATACATGTACGTGTCAGTCACGGATAAAGATGTATGCACAGTCATGGTACGAGAAGAAGATGGCCAACAATTCCCCATTTATTACGTGAGCAAAGTTTTGAAAGATGCCGAAACCAGATATTCGAAGCTGGACAAAATGGCACTGGCTGTCGTAACCACGGCTATTCGCCTTAGGCCATATTTTCAGGCGCATACTATAATAGTTCGAACCAATATACCAATGAGAAAGGTATTACAGAAGCCGGACATTTTGGGAAGGTTGATGGAATGGGCGATTCGCCTGGGCGAATTCGATGTAAGGTACGAAAGCAGGTCATCTTTGAAAAGTCAGGTCCTGGCGGACTTCGTGAATGAATTCACTGACGAGGGGATATCTCATCCCAAGCCTCCATTAGAAGAGTGGTCGATGTATACCGATGGAGCTTCCTCTGCAGATGGAGCTGGTGTGGGAGTTGTGATCAAAGGTCCCCACTACATAAGATTGCGATACGCAGCAAAGTTAAATTTCCATGCTACTAATAATGCTGCTGAGTACGAAGCTCTGATATTGGGCTTACGTCTACTTCAAGAAATCACCCCGGAGCAGATCGTGATCTACAGCGATTCTAAACTAATGGTCAACCAAGTAATCAAGAATTACGAGGTGAAGGACGAGGTTCTGGCCAAGTATGTAGCAAAAGTCAAAAAGATTCTGGATAACCTTGAAGCTAAAGAAACTAAGTGGGAATTGGTTCACATACCAAGGGAATCCAATACAGAGGCTGATCAATTAGCCAAAATGGCTTCTTGTGAAGTAAACTGGGCGGATCCAGATTGTCCCTTCGAAGTAAAAATGGCTCCAGTATTTGCTGCTAAAGAAGTGTCCGTACTCACAACGGTGGAAGATGATTGGAGGACAGTCATCCGCCAATATCTACTAAATGGAACATTACCTGAAGACAAGGAGGAGGCGAGGAGGATTGTCAGGAGATCAGCTTACTTTTCCTTGATCAATGATGGTCTTTACAGAAAATCCTTTAGTCATCCTTGGCTGAAATGCATTCTACCAGAAGAAGGGCAGCAGATCCTCAAGGAGCTACATGAGGGATCTTGTGGGTCGCATGAAGCATCCGCCACGATCTTGAGGAAATCCAGGATAGCAGGTTTCTACTTGCCCACAGCTGAGTTAGATGCCCAAAGTTTGGTAGAATCTTGTCACAGTTGTCAGATTCATGCAAATGAGTCACACACTATCAAACACATTCAAAGGCCAATTATTGAAGGTCGTCCGTTCGCCCTTTGGGGAATAGACATCGTTGGCCCGTTTCCTCCAACTCGTCGGCAAAAGAGGTATGTAATAGTAGCGGTGGACCATTTCACCAAATGGGTAGAAGCCGAGGCTGTTTCCTCCATTACAGCAGAACAGATAGTGGAGTTTGTCAAGGACAACATCGTGGGAAGATATGGAATTCCACATACCATCATCACTGACAACGGGACACAGTTTAACTGTGGCAAATTCAAGGCTTTTTGTGAGGGATTGGGCATCCTGAATAGATTCGCCTCCGTTTATTGTCCCCAGTCCAATGGAATGACCGAAGTGACCAATCGAACGATTGTAAAGGGGATAAAAAAGAGGTTGGGAGAACACGACAAAAAATGGGCGGACCAGCTTATAAGTGTTTTGTGGGCCTATCGTACCACCCCAAGAACTGCTACGGGAGAAACGCCATTCGCCCTTTCTCATGGAGTGGAGGCCGTAATCCCCGTTGAAATACAAGTCCCCAGTGATCGAGTGGCCTTTTATTGTGAAAAGGACAACGATAAGCGATTAAGGGAGCGTCTGGATCAGGTTGAGGATCGCAGGAATCAATCCTATGTACGCATGGCAGCATATAAACAGCGGATCGCATCCTATCATGATAAAAAGCCAAGCTTGTGGATCTAAAGATAGGAGATCTTGTGCTTCGCAAGGCTGATAAAGTCTAATCTCGAGAAGGAAAGGGCAAGTTGGGGATCAACTGGATAGGTCCATACCAGATAGTGGAGAAAGTTGGTCCAGCCACATTCAAAATACAAGATATGGAGGGCAATACGCTGCCACGCACGTGGAATCTCCAAAATCTCCGGAAATACTTTGTTAGAAAATGAAGTATGTCCATGGTCTTGAGTACTCTTTTTCCTTTAACAAGCTTTTTCCCATGTGGTTTTTCTTGTTAAAGGTTTTAACGAGGCTCATTTATAAAGACCTATTCGCTGTAATAAGGTGTTTCTCTCATTAATAAACATTGTTGGTTTTATTATTCATGTTCTTTTTATAGTTTACTGCTGCAATATCAATATTCCAGTCCTAAAAAGAAGGGGAGGCACCCAACGCTCTCCACATTCGCAATACATCGTTATCTTAAAGCACATAAGAGGATCAATCTTATGGGCGGATCCCAATCTCCAATAAGAGTTAAAACGATCCTTGGACGTAAGGTCTTTACACTCTCTTATCCTTCTCAGAGAGGAATTCACAAGTCCTACGGGCGGATCATTTCACCTCAAAGATAGGTAGCAAATTGAACCCCTGGGCAGCTTTACTTCCTCTAAAAAGGAATAGAACAGCTTCAAACCTTCACAAAGGTTCATACAATGGAGTATGGCTGGCCACCTACTCCAAACCAAAATCCTAAACGTGCTTATATTTAAAAAATACTTCTTTACGCGAGTGTAAGGATAAAATAAATAAATAGCAGCATAATTGTACTTAGAAGGTTTTTTTACAAATATCTCTAAGTAAAAGCTAAATAATAAGGGCATCCCCTCCTGTGCTTCCTTCGCCCACAATGCTCGCTGGAGGATCCTTCTTCTCCATAGTCACAGATCCGCCATCAGGAGAAGCCTCCTTATCCCCTTTTGGTTCCGAATCAGCCTTAGACGGCATCTCTGGGGGATTATCCGCCGCAACTATGGTAGAAGGTTTGTTTTCCTGCATGGTCCCCTTCATCCATCTCCGTACATAGTTGCGGAGGTATTCCTTGGCATTAGGCATCTTCTTGAACTTCGCCACGTCCTCTGGTTCGGGGACAGTGAACTCAGGATCTGTGAAATCAATTCCAGGATGGGCCAAGGAGAAGTACGCCATAAGCATCTCTCCATAAAAAAATGCCTGTTCACCCGCTGTGTATTCAGCTTCCCCGAGAGCATCTTCATGGCTTTTAGCATCAGAGGCTATCTTTGCCTTTAAACTTTGTATCTCCTCGTCTCGGAGAACTAGAGCAGCTGTGGCGGAAGCTAGGTTCGCATTGGCGGTGGCAATAGCGGAATTGGCATTCGCTATATCTTTCTCTAACTTTTCGATAGTCGCCCTATCCGCCACGTTCTGGATGAGCCCATTTTCTAAAGTACGCAAGCGGGCATACAGCTGTGAAAGACAAAAGGATTTAGTCCAAGGACGAAATGGAAGTAAAAGAAATCATCGATACCCATATTCTCTTGATACTCACCGAGAGGAGCTCCGATTTTCCCTTATGGACATGGATTGATCCAGGGATTTGGTCGTAATCCCTTTGTACCTCTCCCACCTGTCCTAAAGCCTCATCCAAATCATTCAGAAGAGATTCATTCTCAAAAGATCCCTGGGCCCCAAACTTGGCAGACCAATATCCTCCAATATCGGGCTTCGCCATCTGTGCAAACAGAAAAAGCCATACGCCGCTTTAAAATCGGATGAGCAGGAAACAAAATCAAGAGATGAATTACCTGAACCACTTTCTCAGTAGGTTTGGCGGACCTAATCGCGTCCGCCATTATCTTGGTACTACCAACAGTATTGGGCCGCCTCTTTTTCAGTGGCGGATCAACAGCTGTCTCTATAGGGCGCTTGCCCGTATCAGGTTGAGGGTTAGCCGCTTGACTTTTCTTGCGTGCTTCATCTTCTAGAAATTTCCTGCGCGTCTCTGCAAGAGCATGATTTGCCTTAGATACACCCCTGCCAAAAAAGACATCAAAATAATCAAGACTCCTGAAGTAGCAGAAAGGTACCTTGATCAAACTGAGTAATTTTTGAATAAACGAATTGATCTTCTACTCGGCGGATCAGAGGAATGTCACTCATCATGAAGGCTAAGGCATCCGCATACGTCCATGCATCCGCCTTAATCTGCTTCATGAGATCCGCCACCTCTTCATCACTGTGTGTTAAGATTCGCATGTCACCCGCCATATGTAGCGGACGAGAGTTCCAAACTGAAGGAAAACCTAACGGTTCATCCTCCTTTATCTTCACATAGAAGAAACTCTCATCCCAGCTATAAACGTTGGACATTTTGTCGTAAAAGGCTCTAAAGATACGGCCATTATACGCTACGCCCAAATTTGACGCAAGATAGCAATCTAAAGCCATGTCAAGCCAGCCATTAGGGTGTAGCTGACTGACGGCAATGTCAAAATATGAGAGGATATCCGCCAACATCTTGGGAAGAGGAAGGCGAAACCCTCTCTCAACGTGACTACAAAATACGGTAAAGAAGTCTTTTGGCGGATTAGAGGGACGTTGATGAGAAGCTGCGAGTTGGGTTTCATAATTTTTGATCCACGGAAAGCGATCCGACAGATTCGCCAAATCCGCGGCACTCATGCGAGATTGCGTAGACTCCGTTCGAGGGTTCCCGGTTACGAGCACCGGCCGGAGCAGCACCGGAAAAGAAAGAAGGATTCCCGGTGGAACGAGTCTGGTAACGATTAGGCGCCGAGTTATTGAACTCAGCTAAACCAGAATTAATCACACCAACAGAAGATTGAGAATTTTCCGACGAAGATGTGGTCCAACTAAAATCTACTTCAATCTTAAGAGGAGGTGTCGAATTAAAAAGTTCAGAAGTTGACCCAGATGATGAAGATGAACTTCTAAACATTCAGGATAAAAGAAAAAGCACTTACATGGAAATGTAGAAGCTTGAGTAGGATCTCTGAAATTTCTGGGGGAAAGCTTCGAAGACGGAAGAAGATGGAAAATGAGGAAGAAAGAGAAACCCCGAAGATGAAGAAGGTTTTTGAGCGTTCCTAGGGCAGTGTGTTATTACACGTGTCGGCCATCAAAGGGCGTTGAACAGAGTGCACATTAATGAGGAAGCATATGACGGCGTGCAGAAGTCCAAAAGCCCTAAAGGACTTTAAAGACATTTTGGGGGGGCTTCTGATAACGTTGGGATATTATCACAAGGACCAAAAGAGATAATTGCCTTAAGTATGCCACGTAGCAAAGGAAGCTGGCTGGCGGATCTCCCTGGATTAGCTCTAAGAGATCCGCTAGCGGATCTCTAAGGCGAATCTCTCCATTCACCTTGATAACGGCAGGTCGCCGTCTCGGCCATAAATGATCATTAAATGAATCATTAATTGTCTTAACCGCCAGGTTAAGAGTAACTTGTAATCGCCATTAAATGAGCATTAATGGAGACTTTCTAGTTACCTAGAGGTTACGAATTTCTCAACTATATATAGCCTATCTTTCTAGGCTATCAAGGTACACTTACTTTCTTACATTCTCTAAGCTTCGTCAATATAGTTTATTCTCCATATATTCTACTGACTTTGGCATCGGAGTGTCCCCGGCCGATCCCAGCGGCGCCTCACAGGGACGTGATCCGATCAGAAGTTTCTCCTGTGTTATCAACGGTTTTATCACTTCAATTTTCACAATTGTTGTCTATCTGTATTTTCTAAAGGTTCAAATTTTGTTCTTCGTCTTTGTCAGCACGGAGCAAGTCAGGCGACGGTTACCCTGCATGCATCGATCTGTTGAACAGGTAAACATATTTTGCTTGATTGTCCTGGTCTGTGTTTTCTAACGGTCTGTTCTCTGGAAATTTAATTTCAATTGTTCTCGATCTGTGTTTTATTTCTTACTTCTTCTGGGAATTTCATTTCATTTGTTCAAAACCGGATGAGCTTACACAGTGTAAGAGTTATGTAACGGAAAGCAGAAGCAGATGGAGGGGGAGGGATTGTCTCTTCAGTTGAAGGTTTTATCTCTGTCCTAATTTGCTCTTGATTTTATTATTTATTGAATTTAGATTAACTGGCATTGTCTAATTTAGTTCGTCTGGTTGTTTGTTTGAATATCTTATCTTTAGACATTCCAGAGTAGAGTTTGATCATCGGGATTTTCTTTTTCTTTTTCTTTTTATGTTAACTGATTAGTTCCATCTCAACTGTTTGAGAACGGTTTTAAACTGTGAGATGATGAAATTAGGAGTTCAGTTTGCACCACTGTGTAAAACAATTTGCAGAAAAATGAACTGTAAATGGAGAATTGAGATTATTTAAGTTTCATGATAAATTAATTTATCAATAGAAACTTAATTTGTTGCATCTTAATCTGAATCTATATGATTAAAAAACACTCCATTTCATAAGGCTATTCCGGGGCAGGAAACCTCGAACTTATATAATGTAGTATCTTATATGGTTGTGGTCTGCATAACTAATTTATATATCCTCTGTGGGAATCATTGTACCTGTTTATTCGACATTCAAGGCCATTGAGATGAAAGATCAAGCCGAACAACTAAGATGGCTTTTTTATTGGGCAGATTAGTGTTTATTTTTTTGATGAAGCATTTTAGTGTTTTAAATATCAGAATTTCTTCAATTCTAATTTAATGGGGCATTTTAGTATTTTAAATATCAGAATTCTTATTTGAAATTTTTAGGTTCTCTCACCCATTTCTTCTCTCCCATTTCTTCAATCTCAATCGCTTTAGATATCATGCTAATAAAGCAAGTCAAGTGCATGATATTGGAGATAATCAAGTAATTCAGATTATCTCCAATCATTTTTCATTTACTTGCTTTATATTCATATGCTAATTTTTGAAATGATATAATGTAAAATTAGGCTTTTGGTTTCGTTTGGCTACTGCCATTTAGATTTATATCTTACCAAATGAATTTTTTATTGCTTTCTGTCACTGTGGTGTGTTTCAGGCATTGCTTATCTAGCCTATTCCGCGATTGAGCACGTTGAAAACATCGGGTAATGCTTCTCTTAATTTGTGATAAGCAGTTTCATAACTCTTCATGAGCTGTTTTTGTAATATAAAAACTGGAAAAAAGATTTGAATTTTGTGGCACTGTTCCTTTTTCTATATTTATTTGCATTGGTTTTTTAGGACGTGGAGTTTGGTGTTGTCTATTATAGATTTGAAGCCTGATAATGACTCGAAAATCATTGAATGTGTAATTTTACAAAGTAATGGTACGATTACCTCTAAGTTTTTTGTTCTCTCAATTCTGAATTGCAGAAATAGTAAATGGTCTATATGGTGATTTTATAGCAGCTTCAAAAGTATTCAAGCATTTTCTCTGAAATTGTTATGTGAACAGTTAGATTGGGCTACTTTATGCCTTAGACTTATTCAAGCAGTTAGTTTGGTTCAAATTAACTTCAAGTTATTGGCATCAGTTAAGTTTCCTCTATTATTTTAACTTTATTATTTGGACCTATTAATAATGATTGGTCAGGATTGCATCATTCTTTCAACTTTATTATTTGGATTTATTATTTTAACTTTATTATCCTAATAGAAAGAGATTCAGAAAAAACACTTGGTGGTAAATTGTAATCTAAAATGTAGTCCATTAGAGCAGCAATGAACTTGATTACTTAATGACTAGGTGTGTACAGATATCTGGTTTAGGTGCTCTGCCTCAATGCTTCATTTTTAATTTAGAGATCGATATGAGAATTTTTTGCTGCAGTTTTTAGAAAATTGAAAGATGACTATATAAGTTTTTGCTTGCTGATTTGATTTGCATCTTCAAAATTGATTAGTATATGAAGATGCACAAGTCTAAAATAGGAAACCCCTTTCCATTCAGCTCAACCTTCAAAGATTAACCTCTCAAGCACATATAAATTACCTCCATTGATTAGTATGGTAAATTTTCAGTTGATGATTGTAGCATGTGCAAATCCAATTTTTTCAAGATGAACTTTGAATTTTGTTCAACAGGTATAGCATGTTTTATATCACGCTGTGTTTTTATATGCATTCTTTAGTCACCGATTTGGAGTATTTGAAATTAATTTCCTTCTCATGTATAAGAAATTAATTCAACTGCTAGGATTTGGAGTATTTGAAGCAATTGGTGGAGGGATTAACACATGGTTTAGGACAAGAAAGCTTTTCATTGGACCTCATTTGTTTGTTACTATACTTTTTATCCAAATATATATAGTCCACTTTCACTTGAAATTTCATCTTAATTCTCACCTGAGGTGTTTTCAGTTTTCTTTTGTTCTGGATTTTTTTTCGAATTGTGCCATATGAGAATTTTTAGTTGAATTGAATATCAGTTTTGGTTTTCACTGTTCCAAAGTTATGCTATAATATTTCACCATAGAGCTTGCGTTATGTTCAAAAAAATGTTTGGCATGGTATATTGACCTTCCATTGTTTTGATTGAATTTTAACTAACTGGTGTTTAAGTTTTGCAAACATTGATATTATTGTTTCAAATAAGGGATCATCAACGAGTTTCATACGGATCAGTCCATATTTCTATAAACAAGTTACTATTGATTCTATTTTGTCGTTGTCCATATTATTCATTATGATTTACTTGAATTCTAAGATCACAATGACTTGCAACAGTTTTAAGTCTAGCTAGTAGAAGTTTCTTTTGTTTAATTTTCAATCTAATAGGTTTTGTTAATTGATATTGACCATTTTACTTCAATTAACTCTTAATGTATATATAATACAGAATGGTTAATTAGTCATCATAGTATTTAATTTGTTTTGTGATGAAAATGAAGTTTCAATAAATACAATTGTAACCGATTTTGCTGGAAAAAAAATGTCAAATTTTTTTAATACTTTAATTTGCTATAAATTAAAAAATCAGTACACTCAATTTTAATATTTATATATTTATAATCTAGACATTTACAAAATGGTGATGAAATCAAAATCATAAAGTGAGTACTCCAACCGTTAGATTATTTAATGGTTGTACCAATTACGTGCATGTCTGTATAAGAGATTACCTACATCGGCATGCATATATGTATTCATAGTTCAATTAGAAAATCATTCATACTTGCTTTTATAAGTAGTTATGTAGTTGAAGTAGTTTGATTTGCCTAGGGGTATGACTATGGATTCTTTTAGCAGCCCAAACTTCCTTTGGCTATAGGTATAGCAACTCTTCAAGTTCTGTGTTTATTTCTGCTTTATCATGACAATTATCGTAATTTAGTAATTTGAAACTCTAAGGTAGGATATTTCTAATTCTCTTATATGGTTGAAAGGTGGGAAGGGGGTGCGGTTAGAGCAGGAGGCGCGTCTTGCACTACATATATAGCAACTGTGTCATGAGAGTTGTCAATTTTTCCCTTTTTTTTTGCATTTTCCTCCTGAAGTATGCAGAGTTGAGCAATTGAGATTTTGAGAGTGGGAATAAGCAGTTTGAAATGAATTATGCAGGAAGTGTTTATAGCAATTGTAAAGGTTCTATTGAGTGACATGTAGGTAGGCAGCGTCAGATCTTAATATAAAATCTATGATTGAGTTTTAACTATCAGCCTGAGTTTTTAGTTAAAACGGTTCCATGACATGGTATAAGAGCGAGTTTAACCAAGTGGTCAAGGGTTTGATTCCTAGCAGTCCCATTTGTTGATTAAATTGCATGACACGGTATCAGAGTCTTTTAGACCAAACGGTTGAGGACAACGGTTCCATGACAGACAGTATATCAAGGTTGCTTTTGGTGTAGGTGACACTGTGATGTTTGCCTCTCAACTTTGTGTACATAGTAAATAAATAGATTTTGAATTCTCATAATGTTGGCATTCAAATCAAAACAATTTTGTATATGTCCAATTCATATTAAACTTTGTGCCTATTTCATCCTTTTTTCTGTTTTCACATTTTCTTATTTAAATTTCAGCCTTTATACCTCTGTTTTAAACTTTGTCCAATTCATATTTCAATTTTGTTGTATTTTAGACTTCTAGCTTTTTTTTTTAGTTTAACATTGAGTTTTAATTTTAGGCTTTATTCCCAAGTAATTTATCTACCCAGTCATGATAAGTCTCCATAATGTTTCGCAGGATATTCTTGATTAACTTGCTGGCAGCTTCCAAGGCTCCATTGGCTGCTGCTGATGAATTGAACAGAATGGGCCACTAAGTTACTGCCTATGAACATTTTAATTGAATCAGAGGACTTATGATGTATGGCGTCCCAAACATGTAGATAAAGAAAGTGGGACAAAGTGGATGTAGTTCAGTTTCTTATGGATATTCAAATTAATCATAAGAGATTATGGATATTCTAGAAATTATGAATTTGTGATAGAAGTATCAATTGTGATATTCTAGAAGGAGAAGTTAAGTGTGGTAGTTGGTTTCAATTTGGGTTAAGGTGCAAAAATATCCCTAACGTTTTGGATCAGGAGCAATTTTACCCCTAACGTCTAAAATGGTGCAATTTTACCCCTAACGTTTGTAACCAAGAGCTTTACCCCTAACGTTGATAGATTGGGTCAATTTGATAAATAATTCATTAAACTGTCTTCTCAGCCATGAATCGTGTCATCTGCCCTTCACACGTATACCATTTTATCAGTAACAAATCACAAACATATGTTGGGATATGAAAAAAATATAAAAAAATATACTGTATTTTGTACGAATTAGACAAAAAAAATTTAAAAAATTCACCGAATTTATAAATATTAATTTCTAATTCTATTATTAAATTAAAAAAACATGAAATTCTTTTTTTTAGAATAAATTGATATGCAATTGGCGCAAAATAAAGAAAAAAAATGTATATGTCTTATAATAATGTCTGAAATTGATCCAAATTATCAACGTTAGGGGTAAAATTGCTCTTGGATACAAATGTTAGGGGTAAAATTGCACCATTTTAGACGTTAGGGGTAAAATTGCTCCTGGCCTAAAACGTTAGGGGATTTTTGCACCTTAACCCTTTCAATTTAAATGTTTTAAATATAGCAATAAGTATAATTAAGTCCTTGAATTTTACTTGTTTTAAGGATCAAACCATTCATCAATTATTTTTTCACATTGAGTCCTTGATTTTGATTCTGTTTTGGATTAGACCCTTATTGAAATTTTCTGTCGAGTTTGAACGACACGTATTCTTAGGACGATTCGATCAATTGACGTGGATAAATAAAAGTTAAGTAAGGGTTCAATATGAAAAAATAATTGATCAAGGATTTGATCTTTAAAACAGGTAAAATTTTAGGATTTAAATATGCTTTTTGTCTTTAAAGATGGGAAGTTTAATTTTCAAAAATAAATAATAAATAAATGAATAGAAGAAGATGTGATAACTAATGTATAATATTTTAATTTAAATTATTACCTCAAATTTTTAGATATTATCTTCAATTTAAAAAAAAATAGATTTATTTTATTAAAATTGAAGTGCACTTTATATTCTGCAACGAATAAAATATTATAATAAAGTTAGAATTCACTTTGTATTACAATAAATAATAATAAAATCTTCCTACTCTCTTTTAGTTGTTCAATACAAAATTTCTATTTCCTTGCTCTCTCTTTATAGTCTCACATAAGTTTTCATATTTTTATTTCATTAATTAGTATTCATTCTTCATCCTAATTATTTTTTATCTCATAATTAATGCTTTACTATTTTATAGATTAAGTTTACTATGTATATTTATTTTCTCCGGATTTCTGTTTTTATTCTCTTGACTTTCATTAAGTTTTAAATATTAATTTTATTCTCCATCTTTACCTCATCTTTAACTCTTAATTTTATAAGTTTATTCTCCATATCAATTTTATTTTCCATCTTTACCTCTTAATCTTGCAAAATCTCTTGATATCAATTTCTTGGTTGGTAAGTTTTTTAATTAATCACAAACCATCAAGTTAATTTATATTTTGTACATGATTTTATTAGAATTATTGTTTGACTTGATAAATATAATAGCAGAGGTAACGAACGTCGGATATATGATTAACTATATCAACAAGAATAGAAAAGATTATAGGAGATGGACAATTAAACTGAGTGACCAACAGTAAGTGGATTTATATTTAACGAAAATATGTAACTCTACACAAAATGTGGTTTTCAACGAAGTATTTAATAATATATAGATTGAATTATTCATTATTCGGTACACTAAATTATAATAGTTATATAATCATTAAATTTTAATATATACAATATTTATATAATGTCGATGAAAATAAATAAGATACCCGTGCAAAGCACGGGTGTAAAACTAGTATAATTTTAAAAGCCTTGCCACTTTTCAACCTATTTCACCATTAACAAACCCAATTCGCCTGTATAAAACATTCACTAAGCAAACGGTCATTCCACTTACGCTCATATTCATCATCCAGGATCATACAAGACACAAATTCAGAGGGCGGTTGTTGGAGGAGAGTGAGGGGCCGAAGACATGGCAAACCAGGTACCCATCATGAAGCCAGTATTCGGATTTGCTCGCCGCTGCCAACACGCCAGATGCCACTTTCAAGTAAAATCGACCGCACGCTTAGCAAGCTACGCCAGACGAAGCTATCAGTACTCTTTCCTGAGGTTTCAAAAATGTGGTTGTGCTTGAGATACTTGGATTTGAAGATTGTGGAGCATAAGGAGGTGGGACGGCTAATTATTCTCCAGACTTGTTTAGCCAGCAATGCCTGGTTCGTCGAGTAAATATGTCTGAAGCCTAGGCCTCCCTCCGACTTAGGGGCACACATTTTATTCCATTTCACCCAATGGATCCGTTTCTTTCCATTTTGTTTACCCCACCACAAATCCGCTGTAATAGCCTGTAGTTCGTCACAAAAGGTCCTTGGGAGAAGGAAACAACTCATCAAGTACTGGGGGATGGCTTGCACAACAGCTTTGATCAGGACTTCTTTGCCGGCTCGTGAGAGGCACCTTTCGTTCCACCCATTCACCCTTTTATGCACTCTGTCTCTAAGGAAGTTAAAAATAGCTTTTTTGGACTTCCCAATCACAGTAGGCATCCCAAGGTACTTTGGGAGAGTCTCGACCTCCCTCACATCAAGGAATTCCTTTAGAGCTTGTCTCTGGAAACGATCCACATTTGTACTGAAGCTTATTTCTGATTTTTCATAATTGACCATCTGGCCAGAGGCACTTTCATATCTGCTCAAGATATCCTTAATCGTTCTGCACTCTTTGAATTCCGCACGGAAGAAGACCATTGAATCATCTGCAAACAACAAGTGAGATACCGTTGGACAGTTGGGGGCAATTCCGATTCCATGTAAAGCACCGTCCACTTCAGCCTTCCTAATCAGTGCTGATAACCCTTCTGCACAAATAAGAAACAAATAGGGTGAAATAGGGTCCCCCTGACGGAGACCCCGGCTAGGCTTAATGTAGCCTTTTGGAACCCCATTTATAAGGAAAGAGTAGGAAACTGAAGATAGACATCTATAAATTAATTGCCGAAGGCTCCCCGGGAACCCCATAGTACTCATTGCATTGTCAATAAAGGACCATTCCACACGGTCATATGCTTTGCTCATGTCTAGTTTGAGCGCACAATATCCTAATCTGCCTTTGAACTTATACTTCATTGAATGGAACATTTCAAAGGCTATTAGGGCATTGTCTGTGATCAGCCTCCCCGGAACGAACGCACATTGGGTTTGTTGGATAAGCGAGTCTAGGACAGGTTTCATTCTGCTGGCTATTACTTTAGAGACAATTTTGTACACAACATTACACAAATTGATAGGGCGGAGATCTTTCATGGAACTAGGAGATCGAACTTTGGGAATTAGGGTGATGTAAGTGTGATTAAGATGGTGAGGGAAAGCATTACCTTGGAGGATGCTGAGAACCATTGTCGTAACATCCTCACCAACAATGTCCCAGTAGGTGGAGAAGAAGAGAACAGGCATTCCGTCAGGTCCTGGCGCCTTCAAAGGGTGCATTTGGTCCAACGCTGATTTAATTTCCTCCTTAGAGTAGGGAAGAGATAGATCAGCTTGTTGATTCGGGGTGAGGCGAGATTCAATTGCCTCCAGAACCGAGTCTTGCCTATCCGGATTGGAGGACGTGAAGAGTTCCTCATAGTATGTGGTCACTACCTTTTCAATATCTTCATCTGATTCACACCAAACACCCTCAGCATTTTTAATCTTGGATATACAGTTCGTTTTCTTTCTAGCGCTAGCTTTGGCGTGGAAGAACTTAGTGTTCCTGTCTCCTTCATTCAGCCACATTGCCCGGGACCGCTGCCGCCACATCATCTCATTTTTCTCCTGGAGTGAGTGCAACCTGCTTGACAAAATTTGTAGCTCATTTTCTGCCCGTCTATCACCCATAATTGCCTGAAGCGAGGCGATACGGTCGCTGCACTGTCGGATATTTTGCTCGATGTTCCCTATTGAGTCCCGATTCCATTGTTTAAGTTGTCGAGCACATGATTCAATTTTTTCCCCCACACTGAAGCCCGAATCAACCTTCCATGCATGTTCAATTATGGTCTTGCAGTTATCTTCTTTAATCCAGAAAGCTTCAAACCAAAACGGCCGCTTTCTCAAAACCTTAAGCCCTTCCGTATCTAGGAGTATTGGAGAATGATCGGAGCTTACCCTTGCGAGGTGATGAACTAGAGAGAAAGGAAACATAATATCCCACTCCACGGTTCTAACCACACGGTCAAGTCTTTCTTGGATATTGGCTGCTCCTTTTTGCCCGTTTGTCCATGTAAACTCAGCGCCCTTGAACCCCAAGTCAAAAAGCTCACAGTCATCTAGACAAGAACGGAAAGATTAGAGCATCTTGTCAGAAGCCGTACGGCCTCCATGCTTTTCAAATGAGTATAGGATTTCATTGAAGTCGCCGAAGCATACCCAAGGAAGAGACTCCCGACTGTGTAAATCACGTAACATAGCCCAGGTACGCTGTTTGTTTGGAGCCTCCGGCCATCCGTATACCCCCATTCCACGCCAGCTGAGCTCCCCATTGTCTCCCTTGAGGCCAAAATGAATACAGTGATCAGAGTATCCTAGTATTTCCACATCTGAGTTCCTTTCCCACAATAAGATGAGTCCCCCAGATCTCCTAATAGACCCAACTCCAAAGACATTGTAGTTTTGAAAGCGACGACGGAAACCATTTATCTCCATAGGCCCTAGTCTGGTTTCCATTAAAAAGACTAGGGTCGGGCAGAATCTGCTCATGATGTGAGCAAGGGTTTGGACTGTCCGGGGGTTGCCCAGCCCCTGGACATTCCAGCTGAGTATTTTCATGGCGAGCGGCGGGGCTGGTGGTCAGCCTCCGCCGATAACAGAGAGAGATGATCGTCATTGCCTCCGCAGGACTTCTTAGGCATAGGTTTCTCATCTTCGGTTTCCATAGTGGACTTCCCAGTTTCTGAAAATTTACTTTTTGAGTGGTAGGCTGGATCCCCTTCATCAGCCTTGAGTGAAGCGAATTTTGGGAAGGTTGGGGAGGGTCTGTTGACACTGCTGCCTTTTGGTTTGAATTTTCGTTTATGGGGTTGAGAGGAAAAAGCTTCAGTGGTACAATCAGATGGGGGAAGAAGTGGGGTTGCATGGAGGAGGTGGGTATTATTGGTGAATATGGGAACTTCATGCAAATTGCAATTGTTGGGAATGGCCGCGCTTAGTGGTTGACTAATTATTGGAAGGGTGTATGCAATCTCTTTAATGTTGTAGATAGAGACAAAGTTGGGGTCCAATTGGTTTCTAGTGGAGGGGGCTTTGGAGTCTTTGCCTTTGTCACTTGTATTGGTGGCATAGATAGTGGGTTTCTCTGCCAAATCTGAGTCTTCAATTAGGGGTAATGCTCCATGTGTCTGGCTGTATTGATTATAGACTGCAATCTTATCTTGACCTGCAGGGTTATGGGTGTTTTTATTCAGAAAAGCCAGAGGCCTCATACCCTGGGATTGCTGCTGGGGCAGCGCTACCAGTTGATTGCTACATTCCGTACCGTCCATCGCCATATCGCCGGCCTCCGCATCATGAGCCACCGCCGGAATAATATTGGCAGAATCAACAGCGACTATGGTTTCATCAAAAAGCTTCCTCATAACTCGCGGGGATAGACCCACATGTTCAGTAATAACTTTGTTGGCGGAGGAGTCTACCTTGACAGTTTTGAGTTTGAGAGGAGTAGCACGGAGGGACTGGTTGTAAGGCCAGTCAAGTTCGCTGAAGTCCTCAGGTATTTCTGTGCATTCTTCATGGACGTGTCCCAGTCTACCACACCAATAACAGAAATTGGGGAGTATGAAGTTAGAATCGGCTATAAGTCTGCAATAGATCAGAACAAAACGCTTGCAGCCATTTCATCTTCTTCCAGGGGACCTGCTCCTTTCTGGCAGAAAATTTGGAAGCTCAACATCGCTCCAAAACTCATCCAATTCCTCTGGGGAATGTGCAAAAATTCGCTACCATCAATGGAAAACTTGTTCAAGCGCAAGGCTGTTGAAACTAATCTATGCCTCTTCTGCGGGTGTCCTGATGGCTCTCTGATGCATATCTTCAAAAACTGCCCTATCAGTAAGGAAAAATGGAAGGCTGTGGATATAGGTATGAAAGCTTATAAAATTCCTGCTTCAAACTGCATTGAGTGGATTGCAGCAGCTCATCATGTTTTGAAGGAGTATGAATTCCGCGTCTTTTCTGCCTGTTTGTGGATGATTTGGTTCGCCCACAATCGTATCCTCCATGGCGAGCATCCTATGTCCAACCATTCATTCCTATGCGGTGTCCGAAGTGCATCCGGTTTTGGTGATAGACGAACCCATCAAGGTCGGAGTGAATCGGTTCGGGCGCCCCAATGGATTTCCCCTCCTGCTGGGTTCAGGAAACTAAACTGTGATGCTGCGTTTCACGATCCTACCCAAGGTGCAGTGGCCGATTTTGCTTTAAGAGACTGTGCTGGTAAGATTTACATGTGCGGGGCTTGCCCAATTGGTAACTGTTGGTCTGTTGAACATGCTGAATTGCTTGCTATACTCAATGGGCTAATATTTACACAGCAAACTGACTCTCAGATGATAATCGTCTCTTCGGATTGCAAAACGGCAATTGAGGCCATTCATCGCAAGGGGAGCTTAAGCTACATGGATAGCATCGTTCAGTCCATATGGGCTTCTGCAGAAAAATTCTCTTGCTGTCAATTTATTTTTGAATGTAGGGTGCAGAATAAAATGGCTCATAATCTAGCCAAATGGGGAAGGCATGTAACTAGTCCTCATATCTTCTTAGGGGACCCTCCTTCTTATTTATCCACTTGTATCACTTGTGATTCTTATTCCAATTATTAATGCAAGTTTTCAATTATCAAAAAAAAAAAAAAAAAAAAACCCAATTCGCAGCAGTTCTCATTTCTTCAAACCAGTGATAAAAGGGAACTGAAAAGCATATACGTTGAAAAGTGGGATCTGAGAAACCATATCTTCAATATATGACAATGAATTTCTGGGATTGTAGCATATGAATTAAAAGTATAAACATAAACCGAATCATAATTTCTCCTTCTATTTTCAAAAATAACTAAATCCGCGAAATATTCCCCATGGAAGCTTTCAGCATGTGATTTTCGATCGAAAAAATTCATCGTACCTTTGGGATTTCTTGATCCTCTTCCTCGCAATGGAACACAGCCGGAGAAAAAGTTGTATTAATGATGCCTTTATGAGTTCATTGTGAAAATTAAGGAGAAGAAGTCAGTGCTCCTGATGTTAATCGACACTTGATCTACAAGACAGATAAATGGGGGCAATTTTGCCATTTTAAAAATTAATTAACACCTTTTAGATATTAAATAATAAAAAATGGATAGAAAGTTTTTTAAAAAAATGGATATAATGATATTAGAGGGAATAAGGTACCAAAACAAGTCTAAAGTTTTTTTTGAGAAGTACTCATTTAGGTTCAACGTTCAAAATAGCATCAATATAGGCTTAACGTTTATAACATAATATTAATTTAGATTTAACGTTTACAATATATCATCAATTTAGTCACAAAATATATCCAATTTAAGCTAAACGTCATAATTAAATTAACCATATTATATTATTAACTTTATATGTTATCTTTTTATTTAGTTCTATTTTCTTATTTATTATAATACAATTAATTAGTTTTCTTGCCAATTAAAACCTTATATTTGTTTTTTATCAACCATTTCATGACTCCTAAATTCTATGGCTCGTGTGATATACGCAAACTAAAAGTAATTGAATATCCACAATATTTCGAACACCTCATATTGTGGATATTCAATTACTTTTAGTTTGCATATATTACATGTGCAATGAAATTTAATAGTCATGGAATCATTTATGAAAAACGAATATAAGATTTTAATGGGCAAGAATACTAATTAATTGTATTATAATAAATAAGAATATAGAATTAAATAAAAAGATAATATATAAAGTTAGTAGGGAAATAATATAATATGATTAGTTTAATTATGACATTTAGCTTAAATTGTATATATTTTGTAAAACGTTAAGTTTAAATTCGTATTATTTTTACGTTAAGCCTATATTGATGCTATTTTGTATGTGATGCCTAAATTGATGCTATATTGTAAACGTTAAGCCTAAATTGATATTATGTTGTAAACGTTAAGCCTATATTGGTGTTATTTTGAACGTTGAGCCTAAATTGGTACTTTTCCAAAAACCTTAAACCTATTTTGGTACCTTATTCCATATTAGAGGGACTAAATAGTTTAACTGATCCAAAACTTAGGGATTATAAAATTCTTTTTAAAAATATAGGGATTTACTAATATGTTAGGTAAAATTATAGGGACCTTATAATTATTTATCCTAAATGTAATTAGGCTTAATATATTACCACATCCTTGAACTTGTCCATAATAGTAGATTAGTTCATTGGATTTTGTAAGTTTCTCAACAACTCCCTAAACTTGCTTATCCCGTAACAACTGAATACAAAAATCTATTTAACCTGATGACTAGTGGAGAATTTCCGATTAGCTTCCGTCCCTGTGGGGGCGTCGTTGGGTTCGACGGGGGAAGCTCCGATGCCAAAGTCAGTATAGAGAATGGAGGAATAAACTGAATTGACAAAGTAGGGTGCTAGGGTTGTGAGAATGTGTACCTTGATAGCTTGAGATGCAAGCTATATATAGTCATGAAGTTATAACCTTTAGTAACTAGAAAGTCTCCATTAATGCTTCATTAATGGCGGTTACTGGTTTCTTTTAAGTATGTCCGTTAGCTCATTAATAGCCTTTATTGAGGAATCGGCTCAGCTGTTCAGCTGGCGGATCGGAGGGTGATGGCGAATCTAACGTAGGTTTGACTACGGATCTCGTGTGGCGGAGTCTCGGTGATCCGCCCATCGGATGTCTTTGCTTGATACGCCATGGCCTTCTTTGACCGGTTCAATACGTGGTCGTTTGGGTAAATATCTCCTTTGATCCCTTGGATAATATCCCGATATTATCATAGCCTAAATTTAAAAATACATCGGATGAATGAATATTGAGAATTGTTATAATGGTTTTTTTGTATATAATTGTTACCAAAATAAGTAAATTTTGGGAGTTGTTATAATAGTTTTACTATTCCCTCTTTGATATTTCTAGTTTTAGGGAAAATATTCACTTCAAATCTTAAAAAATCTTTGGCTATGATGGAGTGGGTCTTTTTTTTTTTTTTAAAAAAAAAACCTCGATTTTTTTGCTCAGAAAAGTGTTGATTTTATGAGATGTGGCCGATTTTCTTGATTCTGGATTGTATTTCATTAAAATGCATTGGTTGTCTGGTCTATAACCATCTTTTCTTATTGGGTTTTTTTTAACAATATGTGCCAATAAATCTAATATATATTATGGATGTATTTGGTATAACGTCATGCAATGTAATACAATCAAATGTGTAATGTAATCAACATTATAATGTAATGTAATGAAATTGTGATTCCATTATCATGTTTGATTAACAAACTAAAAAAATGATAAAATTGAATTACTATTACAATATTTATATTTGCTTAGTTAAAATGTAATCATAAAATTTTATTTATATAATTAAAATTACCGAAAAACCAGAAAACGTGAAAAATGAGAAAAACGCGAAAACCAGAAAACATGAAAAATGTGAAAAAAATGCATAAAAAGACGAAAAACAAAAAAAAATCGTGACGGGCTATATTTCGTCACGTTTTCCGGATTTTCTGTTTTTTTTTTTGTTTTTCCGTTTTCACGTCTTTTTTTCATTTCTCATGTTTTTCTAGTTTTTTGTTTTATCGTTTAGTAAGAATTGTGCATAATAAATATTGATAATAAAAATGCAAGAGTTAGTGGTAACGGAGATTCATGTTTATTCTTTATGTAATGCTCATTACATAAATTTGTAAAGAAAACATGAGTAATGTATTTGTGATTCCATTACGACAAAAACAATATCATTAATCCAAACATGGTATTGAGCCTCCATTGTAATGGTCATTCTATTACGACACTCATTATGGCATACCAAAAGGGACCTATATGTTATTTATGATATAAAAGCAATTAGGAGCGGACTGATACTATGCCTCCAGCCCGCCAAAAAATTCATATTAGTATAACATGTATATAGTTTTGGTCCCTCCAACCAGCCCAACAGTCTCTTTCATTTTTCAAGCCTCAAAGAACAAATCCATGATTTATAGGTAGTTGATGAACAAAATGTGTTTCGTACAAAACTAATGGCAAGTGCACCCTATTGTTATAAAGTAATAAATAGTAAGTAGAGTATCGTTACCATGAAGATTGTATTTATAGCTATTGGTTTTTGTGAATTTCTATTATTTAAGTAATCAATTTTGGATTTGATGTTTACTTTTCAAAACTGACGAATCCTTTGCTGGCTCAAAATTCTTTTTGATAACAAAATCGAGCTCACTTAGCTCCTAATGCTCGAATCATAATGTGACTCCATGATATGTAATTTTTACCTATAAGTAATACCGAAACAAGAACTAATCCTGGATTCTCAATTTGATGTGTAGATCCGAACAAATCTGTCTAAGGTGAACCTTCCTTATTGTTGAGAATATTAACTATTAATTTAAAACAATTAAATAAAATAAGTATTATTATGAAGTCTCAATTAGTAAGGGACTATTTTTATAATTTGTATTATTGAAGGATTGATTTTTGTAATTTGTATTAAAAAAAATCAAGTGAATGTGAAATGTTGACCACCGAATTTCGGTGGTCAATGGCAAAATTAATTGTGCCAGCAAAATTTGCTGGCACAATTAATTACATGAAGTCTTCATCTTGGCTTATAAAAGCCAATGTCAATTCTCATAAAAAGGTGTGGGGAGAATAATAAGAGGAAGGGAGTTAGGGTGGAAGAAAAATGTAGTGAGAGGATGCACAATTATGCCTTGTGAATTTTGAGAGTTTATTCAGAGGGTAGTCTAATTATTTTGGGAAGAGATAAAAATAGTAAAGATAATTATTTTGGGTATTTTTAGGAAACACCCGAGTGCTACTATTTTTGTTTTTATCTCATTGTAATTCTAGAAAGTTTCTAGAGAACACCCTCTTGTAAACCTCATAAATTCAATAAAATTCTTGTGCTTTGAGATTTATTGTTTCCGCTAAATTGTCGCAATCAAGAAAAATTCTCAATAGTGGTATCAGAGCTATGGTTCAATGTAGCGTCACCCACCAAATAAATTGGGCGTGAGAAAATGGAGAAAATGAGCAAGCAGTTGAGGGAAGGACTGCTGGCATGGGGAAGCCCAAATGTTTCGTGTAAGAAGTTTGGGCGCGTGCAATGGAATTGCATGAACAAGAGAAAAGAAAGTGTCAATGTGGCAAATCATGTTGATGAAGAATTTGCTTAATTTGGAGAGAAGTGCTCCAATAGTTGAAGGTTGATGAGAAGTGCATCAACAAATCGATTTGGAGAGAAGTGCTCCAACAGTTGAAGGTTGGTGAGAAGTGCATCAACAAATGAATTCGGTAAGAAGTGCTTCGAGAAGTTGTTTGCAGAGAGAAGTGCTCCGTTCACAAGGTGATGATGGGAATATACATCATAAATATATTGAAAAAAAAAATTGGAAATTTTAAATTAATAGTTAAGGGGAAGATTGTTGAGAATATTAACTGTTAATTTAAAACAATTAAATAAAATAAGTATTATTATGAAGTCTCAATTAGTAAGGGGCTATTTTTTGTAATTTGTATTATTGAATGATTGATTTTTGTAATTTGTATTAAAAAAAAAATCAAGTGAATGTGAAATGTTGACCATCGAATTTCGGTGGTCAATGGCAAAATTAATTGTGCCAGCAAAACTGGCACAATTAATTACATGAAATCTTCATCTTGGGTTATAAAAGCCAATGCCAATTCTCATAAAAAGGTGTGGGGAGAATAATAAGAGGAAGGGAGTTAGGGTGGAAGAAAAATGTAGTGAGAGGATGCACAATTGTACCTTGTGAATTTTGAGAGTTTATTCAGAGGGTAGTCTAATTATTTTGGGAAGAGATAAAAATAGTAAAGATAATTATTTTGGGTATTTTTGGGAAACACCCGAGTGCTACTATTTTTGTTTTTTATCTCATTGTAACTCTAGAAAGTTTCTAGAGAACACCCTCTTGTAAACCTCATAAATTCAATAAAATTATCACTTCCGTTAAATTGTCGCAATCAAGAAAAATTCCCAACACTTATCGCGATCCATTTCTCAATGAATTTGATATTGGTGAATCTATAGAAGAATTTTATTCTGCGTTCTCCGGTTTCTCTATTTCACAATCCTTTTGCAAAGCTCCAAGATAGGTGAGTTCTACCATTCAAAAAGCATAGGTCTCTTAACCATAAGATGCAATACCATAAAAGAATTTAGAGAAGGAAAGAGAACGGATAGAATCCTCAATCGAGTCTTATTAAAGTTGAAATGCAGCTATATATAGCAGTTACAATTGAAGATTACAAAATAGAATCAAATAAGCTTATCTTGATTCCAACAATTAGTACACTTTATGATGAAGATTTACTCAATCGGAATGGAATGGAATAGGAATCAAATTGAGATCAAATTTTCTCTTAAGTGAACCAGCATATGCTTCAGTCATGTCAAAATGGTCACCATGGATTTTCCAATCAAAATGATAAAGTAAATTTGCAAGAAACAATTGAAGATTACTTGTACCTAAAAGAATCCCAGGACACATCCTTTTCCCTGCTCCAAATGGTACCAATTCTGGATTACTACCTTTATAATCAATTGAACTATCAACAAATCTTTCTGGATCAAATTTCTCTGCTTCTTTCCAACTTTTCTCATCTCTTCCAATTGCCCATATGTTGATTAAGACCTTTGTCTTTGGATAAATTGTATATCCATTCACAATTGACATTTCCCTGCACTCTCTTGCACTTAAAGGCAATGCAGGATGTAATCTCAGAGTCTCTTTAATAACACACTTGAGGAACTTTAATTCCTCAAGTCCAGCTTCCTCAACATTTCCCTTTTCTTCAAAGACTCGTCTTACTTCTTCTTGTGCTTTTTTCATCACTTCTGGATTCTGTACCAATTCTGAGATTGCCCATTCTGCTGTTTTCGATGTCGTATCCGTCCCAGCTGCAAACATATCCTGCAACATACATTACTAATTATGTTCAAATTGAAACTTAATTAATAAGATGATTAAGACAGTGTTTGTGGGAAGAAAATCTGTTGTCCCCTTTCGATATCCCTCCCACAGAAAGTACTACTTTTTGTACTTTTTGTGAGAGAGACATCGAAATGGACACTGCAACGGGAACAATAGATTTTCTTAGCGTGTTTGTGTAAACTGCTAATTATTATTACAAGAATTGTTCCTTTGATGTTGTCATTGGACAAAGGGACTTGAAGATTTCCATTTTCTTGAAGATGTAAAAGAACATCTAGAAGATTATCTGCCTCACTTTTCTGCACAATCCTTCTATTCCTGTGCTCATTAATGATGTCTTCAAGAATCTCATCCATTTCTTGGTGCAATCTCTGGAGTTTCCGCTTGATTCCACTGATTAAATGAACAAGTTTCAATGAAGGAAACACATCTGCAACACTAAAACCACCTGATGCCTCGAAAATACCATCGAGGACTCGCATAAGATGTTGCTGATTCTCGCAGTTTTTACCAACGGAGATTCTCGCCATTATAGAATTAGATACAGCAAAAAGCATATGAGTAAGATTGACAGGAGACCCTGATTTCGAATATAGAGAGCTGATGAAATTGGAAACCTCTTCTTCCCTTACTGATTTAAATGATTGGACACGTTTAGCATTTAGCAATTCAAGAATGCAAATTTTCTTCAATTGTCTCCATTGATCTCCGTATGATCCAAACACAAGATCGTTACCGTTGTAATTCAGTATTTTAGTGGCAAGGCTGATAGGTCTGTCGGCAAAGATGGGATCTTGAGTTTTGAGTACTTGTTTGGCTGTATCTGGTGAAGAAATGACCACAGCAGAAAGTTCTCCAAGCTGAATGCTCATTACAGGTCCATAAGTTTTGGCTAAATCTCGGAGACGGTGAAGGGGTGGATGGCCAAGAAGATGATGAATATTTCCTAAAAGAGGTAACTTCCATGGCCCTGGAGGAGGAGGAGGAAGATTGGAAGAGGTGGAATAATGTTTGTTCCATATCTTTGATACCATGAATATGAAAAGGAAGAAGCTTAAAAGGACTGGAAATGAAGGAATTTCTAGCTCCATGAGTGTGAATAGTAATTTACCAAATTTAGATGTACTGCTCTTTTTAAAGTCTTTGAAGTCTTCACCTAGAGCTGCTGATATTTGACTAGTTGCATTAAACTATATTATTTTTCTGTTAAATGCCAACTGGCCATTTTCAAAAAAGTATTTGATATTCAGTCTCTGTTGCTGATCTCATTATTTTAACTATAATATAATAATATTAATTAATAGTAGATATCTCACTTATGTTGATGTATTAATGTAAAAATGAGAACAAGTAATTATACAATATTACATAAACAACGGTATCATTGTCTCATAAGATAAAATTGAATGCTGAAATATGAAATAGATTGTTCAATTATTGTAGAGTAAATGGCTACTTTTAATTGTTCGGATGTAGTTTAGGTGTTGTTTGTTTACTCAGTTCTCATGCTGTGAGTTTTAAGTATTTGAATAGATAACTAGTTTTTTACTTTTATGTATCAAAATTAGCGTTTTCTCAAGCAATAACACCAAACAACACCAAACAGTAATAAACAACAGGAAAACCAAACCCTCATTACTTTGTTAACTGAGATATTGATGAGCAGGGGCGGATCCAGCCCTGAGTCTGTGGGACCCAAGCCCCCACGGCCATCGGCTCCGCCCTTGAGTGTCGTTATTTTTGTCTCGTGTAGCCCCCCAAATATTAGTATATATTTAACCTATGTAGTATTATCTCAAAAGTTTAAAGTAGTTGAGTTGGTTAAGAGCTTTGTTTTAAGGTGACAGGTCATTGCTTCAAAACACACCAAACTCATTTTTTGTTTTTATATGAATTTATTTTATTATATATTTTTTTAAGAATTTATTATCTTTTTTCTATAAAACAAATCAATTTTTTATTTTGAGATTCAATTCAACTTAATTTCTAAATTAAATTTTATAAAAATTATAAAAAGTTTATAGCTAAACATAATAAAAAAAATTGAAAATGTTACAATTTTTAGCTAACATACCAAAACTATATAGTTTAAGTGTGTTAAAAGCTTAAAAAAAATTTACACCTCCAATAGACTGGACTTCGGAAAATTACTCCCAATAATCGGATTAAAATCAGCCCTCCGAACGTCGATTCCTGGATCCGCCACGGTTGATGAGACGTATGATAGCTGTAATTACATTGACTTTTGTAATTCTTCAATCAGATCAGGAACTAAAGTTAAATGAATTAACTACTAGTACTAGATAATAATGTAAACATCCTTACCTTTATTAGATACTAAAGTTCTAACAACCATAATTATCATAAAATTGTTTAGCAGTAGAGAAAAATTCATCACCAGTCCTGGAAACATCTTCATCCATCAGGCCACCATATTGATCATCGTTCATCTTCGCAACCTTAATCTTCTTTCTGTCGGAGCTCATATTCTCATCTCTCACATTATTCCTCATTTTATAGGCATAGCTCTCCAATGCATTTTTAGCATCAATTTCCTTTTTATGTTCCTCATCTTCCGCCTTGTATTTCTCAGCCTCCTCTACCCTTTTCTCAATCTCTTCCTTGGACAATCTTCCCTTGTGCTTAGTGATTGTTATCTTCCTTTTATTAATTATCTTCATCTCAGCAGAAACTGTTAAGATACCATTGACATCTATGTCAAAGCACACAATGAGTTCACGGACACTCCTTGGAGTTGGAGCTGGGGGGATGCCGGAAAGCTCGAATTTTCCGAGTAAATTGTTGTCTCTTGTTCTTGTTCTCTCGCCCTCATATACCTGTATCAAGGGAGCCGGCTGGTCATTGAAGTAAGTGGAGAACACCTGCTCTTTCTTTGTAGGAATTATAGTGTTCCTTGGTATCAGAACATCCATAACACCTCCAGCAGTTTCAAGTCCAAGTGACAGAGGGGTAACATCCAAGAGCAGAACATCCTTCACGTTCTCATTTCCTTCACCACTCAACATGGCAGCCTGAACAGCTGCACCATATGCAACAGCTTCATCCCGGTTTATACTCTTGCATAGTTCCTTCCCATTGAAGAAGTCTTGCAGCAATTGCTGTACTTTTGGAATTCTGGTAGAACCACCAACAACAACAACATCATCTACACTGCTCTTGTCCATTTTAGCATCTCTCAAACACTTCTCAACAGGCTCCATACATTTTCTGAAAAGATCCATGTTCAACTCCTCGAATCTTGCACGGGTAATGTTTGTGAAGAAATCAATACCCTCAAAGAAAGAATCAATCTCAATAATTGTCTGAGCATTGAATGAGAGAGTCCTCTTAACCTTCTCACAAGCTCTCCTCAATTTCCAAAGAGCTCTAGGATTTCCAGAGACATCCTTTTGATGCTTCCTCTTAAACTCTTCAATGAAGTGGTTCACCATTCTGTTGTCAAAATCCTCACCTCCAAGATGGGTATCACCAGCTGTAGACTTCACTTGAAATATACCCTCTGTAATTGTAAGCAGTGAGACATCAAAAGTACCACCACCTAAATCGAACATCAACACATTCTTCTCCCCAAAACTGCCTCCCTTCTTGTCAAGACCATAAGCAATGGCTGCGGCTGTAGGCTCATTGATAATACGCATAACATTAAGGCCCGCAATAACACCACCAGCATCCTTAGTTGCCTGGCGCTGAGAATCATTGAAATAAGCAGGGACGGCGACTACTGCATTTTTAACTGGTGATCCTAGATAGGTCTCAGCAATTTCAGGCATCTTAATAAGGACCATAGATGAAATTTCCTCAGCAGCAAACTGTTTCTCCTCACCCTTATATGAAACCACAATAATGGGCTTGTCATCATCACCAGCAATTACCCTAAATGGCCAAAGCTTTAAATCACTTTGTACGGTAGGATCTGAGAATCTCCTACCAATTAATCGTTTTGCATCTGTGTCCCAATACTTAATCAATTAAGCAAATAACAAAATGAAATTTGATTAACGCGTTCAGATTAACAGTCATGTTCAATATATAATCAGAAACAAAGATGTTAAACAAAAAAAACCATTCCTATTTAGAAGCATTTAAACAAACAATATATAGCTACTGGTGAAATATGTGAAGAACATACAAGAAATGGTGTTGGTAGGATTCAAAGCGCCCTGAATCTTAGCAGCATCGCCTATGAAATGCATAGTATCAGTGAAAGCAACACAAGACGGAGTGGTCCTGTTACCCTGATCGTTGGGAATGATTTCTACTCTGTTATGTTGCCAAACGCCGACGGATGAGTAGGTTGTACCGAGATCTATTCCGATCGCTTCTTGGTATCCTTGTCTAGCCATGGCACCAGAATTCAGTGCAACAGATTATAAATGCTTGCTATATATGATGTGCAGAAGTTAAAAGGTCGAATCCATTCATTTAATGTCCATGTTTGGCTTTTGTTCAATTGGCTTCTCTCCTTTTCCCGCCATGTACTAATTAATTACAAATTAAATGAACATTGGGCAAATTTGGAAAAAAAATCGTCTGTCCCAACCCTCCTGTAACTCTTTAAATTTAAACCCTATTAACGCTCGTTAACTACTTGAATTAAAACTCTAGTTAATTTATCAGCTTCTATCTCTTCCTCTGGTTAAAATATCGACTTCTTCCAACAACGCTTCCTCTTTCTCGTTGATTTTTATTTTTTTTCTTCAATCAAGCATCAACTGTAGACTTTCTTTTTTCGACATTGTGATTCTCTTCGGATCATTGTCGTTCTCTTTCGATCAAACTTTCTATTCCGATTATTGTGGTTTCTTTGCTGATCGTTTTCTTTTACCACTCATCGCGGTTTCTCTTTCGATCAAATTTCCCCGTTATTACAGAGAGCCTAGAATTTATGGAAGGTGAAAATTACTTGTCACTAAACTCAAGCAGTGAATCAGAATCGATAGAGATACGACATCAGTATATTTTACATTATAATTGATTAAAGTTTGGATATCTCAAGTTGAAATACTATAAATTCAATGCATAAAAAATATCATGAGTTTCACGAGAAACCATGTTCATTCTTTTGCTGTGATGAAGTTATAGAATGAATATTTACGAAATCTTAATGGAATCTAAATAGAGTAATATGAAGCAACCTAAACTAACTTTTTGGATTATTTTTATGCACTGAGCAGAGATAGTTTTGCATTGTATTATTATTGTGTATTTGTGTCCATGTCTTAAGCAAGGGAAAGAGACTTGTTGGCATTTAGTGAATTAAATTCTGCATATCTTTTTGGTATTCATATTTTGAACTATTTTTGCTGTGTATATTACCTTGTATTGACATATCCTTTCATTACATGTGTTTCTGCATCAAAATATTTAATTATTTCTGATTGTTCATCTTATTGCTATACAATGGAGCCATAGATACATAGTGAATTGTATTTTTTTTACTTAAGGTTTTTTCAAATTGATTTAAAACTTTTTTTTACCAGATAGTTTTAAATTATTAATCCTGTATACAGCTTATTGAGAAACTGATTAAATTGCCTGTGTTTCATGTAATTCCATTAAATGTTATTGTTTTAATTGTACAGTTGGTATACATGATCTCCATTAAATGCTATATTATTTAAATTTTGATACAAAAAAAAGATTTGTACTTTTGAGTATCTAACACTTTGATCATATCTTTCTTGAAGGAAGTTGAAGCTACAGATATTAATGACGATATAAGATCTAGCGAGCCAAATTATGAATGTAATGAAGAAGAATCAAATACAAGCAGCAGAATGAAAGATGCTAATTCTATTCATTCAAGAATGCATAAAGAATTGATCCCTGTTGTTGGCATGGAGTTTGAAACGGTAAAAAATGCACATGATTTTTATAATCGATATGCATATAAGTTCGGTTTCGGCACTAGGCTAAGTAAAGCACATACATCATCTACTGGCTTTGTGACAGACAGATTATTTGTTTGCTCAGCTGAAGGTAAAGGTGGAAAAGATAAGAGAAATGTGCATGTGAAATTTCATCGTGCAAAGACAAGATTTGGTTGTGGAGCAAGAATGAAGATTAAGTATGATTCCTTGTCTAAAAAGTATGTTGTTTCAGACTTTGTTAGTAATCATACTCATTTGACTTCAACTCCTAGTAAGACACATCGGTTTCGGTCTCATAGGAATATATCTCTAGCACAAAATGTTATAGCCGACATGGCTGATGATTCAGGAATAGATCCTAAAGAAACGATTGAGCTTTTGAGTAGACAGGCTGGTGGGCGTGAGTATCTTGGATTTATTGCAGAAGATTATAGGAACTATTTACGTTCAAAGAGAACAAGGGGGATGAAATTAGGGGACACCGGCGGTGTATTAGAGTATCTGCAAAAAATGCAATCAGCTGATCCTAGTTTCACCTATGCTATACAAGTTGATTCAGATGATTTGATAACTAATATTTTCTGGGCTGATGCAAAGATGAAGGTAGATTATGATTACTTTGGTGATGTAGTATGTTTTGACACCACTTATAGGAAAAACAAAGAAGGAAGACCATTTGCAATGTTTGTTGGTGTCAATAATCACAAGCAAACACTTATTTTTGGAGCTGCATTGTTATATGACGAGACTGCTGAAACTTTTATGTGGTTGTTTGACACTTTTGTGAATACAATGTCAGGGAAGAAACCAAAAAGCATATTCACCGACCAAGATCCTGCAATGGCTAAAGCTTTAGCAACTCAATGGCCGGATTCACATCACCGGTTATGCATTTGGCACATATATCAAAATGCTGCTAAGCATCTTAAATGTGTTTTTGAGAAGTTTAAGGATTTTGCTAAAGATTTGAGCAGTCTTATATATGATTATGAAGATGTTGAAGAATTCAAAACAGCTTGGCAAAAGATGCTTGAAAAATACAAACTCGAAGACAACGCATGGTTGAGCCGATTATTTTCTATGAAGGAGAAATGGGCTTTAGTCTACGGGCGTGAAACATTTAGTGCAGATATTACTACTACGCAATGTAGCGAAAGCATGAATAATTCTATCAAGAAGTATGTAAGCTACAAGTATGATTTGCTGCGATTTTTTCGTCACTTTCAGCGATTAGTTGATGATCGCCGTTATAAAGAACTAGCGGCTGATTTTAAAGCAATTCATACTACCCCTGCATTATCATTCCCTTGTCAGATATTAAAGGATGCAGTAAAGGTATACACACCTGCAGTATTTAAATGGTTCCAAACTGAGTTTTGTAAAGGTCATGATTGCACCTCTAAGTTATTTAGCGAAATTGGAACTATGCGTATTTATGAAGTGATTGATCATGGAAAATGTTTTCATCATATTGTCATTTGATCTAGATGACAGTACTATCACATGCAGTTGCAAAAAATTTGAATTTGCTGGAATTCTGTGTCCACATGCTCTAAAGGTTCTTTCAACTAATGATGTGAAGACTATTCCTAGCCAGTACATTTCAAAGAGATGGAGAAAAGATGTTAGAGATCAAGTACCGAAAGTGTCTAATCCAAATGCAAATGATGATAATGATCATAAGGGTAAAATAGCAAGATGATATAGAGACCTGGCCCGATTACATACAGAATTGGCAACAATTGCTGCCGAATCTGATGACACTTATGAAATTGCTTTATATGCTCTTCACAAGACCTTAGCCGATGTAAAGACATGTTTAAGGACTCGTAAAAAGCCTCCTGAAGACATCTCAGTGATCAATAATACCTCCCATGAGGTTGTTACTGACGAGTTTGGTGATCATATAGTGAAAGGAATCAAGATTAAAGAAAAGATTGTCCGTAAGGAGGATTCTATGAGACCAAAGAATGCTTTGGAGAAACTTACTAGGAGCAAAAGATCTAAGAAAGATGTAGATACTTCACCAAGAATGTCTCCTTCACAAAATCAAATGAATGAACAGGTACACCATTTTTCTTTTATCGCTAATTTATGAATGAAGCTTTTGTATTTATTTAATTTTATGTTTTTTTTCTCTTTTTCATAATTTACTTGCTCAATTATATTTGTTTTGCTTCTTATTTCAACAGATGCCTCAATATACTGTGCAGAATGGAATTCAAATGCCACATAATTTACCTTTACACTCGCAATTTAATCCTGTTGTTTTTCATCCACGGATGCAATTTACATCACCTATTTTGCACCCAAACATGTAGTTCGTATCACCATATCAACATGTTCAGGTTCTTTCAAGTATTTGTTATTTGATAATTTCATGGTATTGATTAATACTTATTATTTATTTTTTATATGTTTTTATTTCTTATACAATATTGTATAGATTTTAGGAGGCTCCAATGCTGGTGTATTTTATCAACAAGGTTCTATGATGGCTTATCAACAATCTTTTACCTGAAACCGGAACATAGTTCCACCTATAAGTATGTATAGTTCATATAATTACTAAACTTAAATAACTATGATGTTATAAAGTATTGATTCGATAAAACCTAATGAAAATAAACTTTTGTGAGTGCAGATACAGTTTCTACTAAGGAACATGAATTGATGAACATAACTCAGATGAATTGCGGAGGAAAATAAGGAAAAGATACAAAAGTCTTGAAATTTTTGTCTCCATGATGTCTAATTGTTACTGATGTGAGGTTTAGGAGTAGGAGTGCTTGAGCTTTCATCTTTTGCTGGCCAAAGTTTTAATAACTTAATCATTTGTCTAATTGTTACTGATGTGAGGTTTAGGAATAGGAGTGCTTGAGCTTTCATCTCTTGCTGGCCAAAGTTTTAATAACTTAATCCTTTATTGGAATTTTTGTGTCTTTTTTAATGAGATTTAAATTTCTTATTGATACATGTTGAAGTGGAACCGTGTTGTGGTATGCACTAATGTGATTGCATCATTTTAGACGTTAGAGGTAAAATTGCACAATTTTAGACGTTAGGAATAAAAGTGCACCATTTTAGACGTTAGGGGTAAAATTGCATAATTTTAGACGTTAGGGGTAAAATTGCACAATTTTAGACGTTAGGGATAAAATTGCATAATTTTAGACGTTAGGGGTAAAATTGCACAATTTTAAACGTTAGAGATAAAATTGCACAATTTTAGACGTTGAGGTAAAATTGCTCCTGTCAAAATTGCACCTTATCCCTTTAAATACATAATTCAAACTAAGGATTTACCACTTATATATAACCTGTTGAGTACCAAAATTGAAAGAAAAGTTGTATGCATCATAATTCAAACTAAGGATTTACCACTAATTCAGCATCAAAACTGAAAGAAAAGTTGTATGCATATTGTTATTGAAAAATGGGTTCATCAGCAACAAGCATTCTAGTTGTTTTGGCATCCATTAATATTAATATGGTTTCAATAATTCCAAAAGGAGAAGGTCAGATAATTCCAACACCATTGAGTTGCAAGAAAGCAACGAATAACATACCAGGATGTATCTTTCACTCAAACTATTTTTCATAACAATCCAACCAATCTTACATCTGATTGTTGCAAGATTTTGAATGGAATAAACAAGATATGCTCTCTTTTCTTATTTCCAACCCATAACAGTATAGGATAGCTTCCTGAAATTGAAATTTGTTCTCTTCCAATATATTATTGATTCAATACATATCACATACTATTAACACAATAAGTAACCCACTCATATTTGCTTACAATATTTGCAACAAAAGTCATAGCAATGTTATGGGAGCAGAGACTTCATGAACATAATTAAATCCTGAAAGAATTTATAGCAACTTCACTTAAGGCCGAGCAATGTGCATCAATTTTTTTGTCAGTTCCAACGTGCATCAACTGACAGTAAACATCTCCTCATTTTGGTTCATAATAGCATGGTCGAGAGGGCAATATTGTTCCCCGGTTTCTTGATCACGAATGATCGAATTCCGGTGACTAAAAGTACCCCTTTCAACATCATGACCACTCAATAACATGGTAGCAAACCCAAGAGCTTCTGCTACTGCCCTGTCATAAACCTTCTTTACAACTCTATGAGGCTTAAAACTATCTGGAAGAGTAGTGATTGTTTTGCCAACGTTCTTCAAGATCTCAGGTTTTACCCTGCATCAAATTGTGTGTCAGAGGCAGCTCCATAATATAATCTTTAGCTCCATAAATTTTAACAATGTCCATAGGCCATGCAAATCATCATTCCAAGACACAAGATAAAAAAAATACAAGACACAAATCTCCATTATGATAACAATTGCTTCAATTTTTTACAATAAAATAAGGAGCACATCAACTAAGTTCATCAGAATTGCAGTACTATCTATGAATTAATCCAGTGAATGAATTGGGTGAAACAAAATTAAGCTAAGCAAGATGACGAGTTAACTCAAAATTACAATAGTAAAAGCCTAAATCTTAGTTCAAGAAATTGGAAGCCACTCAAGCAAAATCATAATTGATTGGAACAAGTATGAACATATTTTAAGAGCTCAGGCAATTCCCACAATAAACATATCTGAATTACTATTAGAACCATTTACCTGTATCTCTTTCGATCCCTGTGAAGATGGTTCTGCTATTACAATTGCTTTAAAATCCCTCTTGCACATCATTTAATCTTCTAGAGTACCATCAATAATATCAAAAAGAAATGGACAGGAAAAAGAAATTGGCAAAAAATCGCAGGAGAGAACGAGATTTGTTTGGAGAAAGACGCAGGTCGAAGCTAAAGAAATAAGAAGAAGTTAACCAGGGTTTTAGTTTTAAGAGTTAATTAATAGTTAACATCGTTAAGTGTCTTAAAAGCTGATTAGGACTCTATTAGCACGTGTCAAAATACCTATGGGGTACAGGGGAGGGGACAGACTAAAGGGGACAGACGATTTTTTTCGGGCAAATTTGACCTATGATTTTTCGGTTTCGAGAGCGCTCATATAAGCATTAAATATAATAGAATATTATTTTGACCTGTTTGGAAATTAGCTGTTAGCTGATTACATTAGCTGTTAGCTGATTTGAATAGCTGTTAGCTGATTGATAATAGCGGTTTGTGCAAAAAGACGAATAAGGGCATTAATTTTGGCGCAGGAAAAGAGGGAGTCTATCTATTAGGGTTAAAGAAGTCCATTAATTTTAATATTCCAAAACTCTAATTGAAAAAGCTCTTTTTAAGAGCTTTTTCTAAATTAGCGTTTTCATCCCAAAACTCTTCCCAAACCTCTCTCCACCAAACTTTCCAATCAGCGGTTTCAGTGATCAAACCTCTAAAATTGGTTATAACCGCTCTTTTTATCCCAAAACGCTCTTTACCAAACAGGGCTTTTGTATTTTCAAGATGTATATTTATTATGCATTGAATTTCTAAATACACTAAAATTCATCTAATGCAATGATAAATTCTTTTATATTTTTTGAAAAGATATCTGCATTTATTATATATTGAACTTCTAACGTTTTTTAAAAAGTACAAATTTACTCGTAACTATGAATTTGTGCAATTTTACCCCTAACAATGTCAAATAAGTTCAATTTTATGCTTACACAATAGAAAATTTAAATTTACTGATTTGACAGTTATTGACTATTACATCAGATATTCTAAAGACGTTCGTCGATAAAATAAAGTAGTTAATTGTATTTTGACGGGTTGTATACAGTTTTTTTTGTGTAACTTTTATCTGTCAGACTTTAACATTATCATTTCGACAGGTTATTTGTAACTGTGTTATTTCGACAAGTTATTTGTAACTTTTATTCTGTTACTAACACAGTTACAAATAATATGTCGAAATAATAAATGCAGATATTTTTTCAAAAAATAAAAAATAAAAAATTAATGCAGATATAAATAATATAAAAGAATTTATGATTGAAAAAATAAAAAATAAAAAATTAATGCAGATATAAATAATATAAAAGAATTTATGATTGCATTAAATGAGTTTTTATGTATTTAGAAGTTCAATGCATAATATATATACATCTTGAAAATACAAAAGAATATTGTATTGTATTTAATGCTTATATGCAGCCCTAAGGGCTGCATATATCAAAACCGATGATTTTTTTAAAAGTGTATTTGAATTATATAAATTTAAGGGATAAGGTACCAAAATAGGCTTAAGGTTTTTGAGGATGTACCAATTTAGGCTCAACGTTCAAAATAGCACCAATATAGGCTTAATGTTTACAACATAATATCAATTTAGGCTTAAAGTTTACAATATAGCATCAATTTAGGCCTCACGTATAAAATAGCACCAATATAGACTTAATGTTTACAAAATAATACGAATTTAAGCTTAACGTTTACAAAATATATCCAATTTAAATTAAATGTCACAATTAAATTAACCATATTATATTCTTTTCCTATTAACTTTATATGTTATCTTTTTATTTAGTTCTATTTTCTTATTTATTATAATACAATTAATTAGTTTTCTTGCCCATTAAAACCTTATATTTGTTTTTCATCAATCATTCCATGACTCCTAAATTACATGGCTCGTGTAATATATGCAAACTAAAAATGATTGAATATCCACAATATTTTGAACACTAGTTAAAATAATGATAAATTCTAAAAAAAACCACTGTGGTTTGATGTTGTTCCAAAAAAATCATTGTGGTTTGTTATTACAAAAAAAAAGGACTGTGGTTTGCGCCGTTACCCGAAAAACAGAAATTGGCTTAACACTGTTAAAGTGCTGACGTGGCACAGGGGTAAAACGGGAAAATTGAATTTTTTTTATTTTTTCCCCCTTCTCTCTCCTCCTTCTTCTCCCTTCTCCCTCTTCTTCTTCTTCTTCTTACTCGTCTTCTTCTTCTCCTCCTCATCCTTCTTCTTCTCTCCTCTTCCTTCTTCTTCTTCTTCTTCTTCTTCTTTCTTCTTCTTCTCTCCTCTTCCTTCTTCTTCTTCTTCTTTCTTCTTCTTCTTCTTCTTCTTCTTCTTCTCTCCTCTTACTTCTTCTTCTTCTTCTCTCCTCTTACTTCTTCTTCTTCTTCTTCTTCTTCTTCTTCTTTCTTCTTCCTTCTTCTCCCCTCCTCCATTCTTCTTCATCCCTCTTCTTCTTCCTTCTTTTTTTTCTTTTTTTTAAGTTTCGGAAATTTCCAAGAAATCTGAAAAATTCCAAATTTCTTCGAGTAATGGATTTTTTTTTAAAAAAAGGTGTTGTTAAACCCAGCCCCAAATTCCTACCCCTAGTCCCGTGAAAGGACGAAAATACCCTTTCATGGATTTTGGGGAGGAAAAAGCTATTTTTTTTGCTCTCCCGACACGCGGACGTGTGCCTATCACGCCTCACCTTGTGGTCGGGCGTGATAGCCCCACGCCTCACCGTGTGGTCGGGCATGATCGCTACACGTCCGACCACACGGTGAGACGTGGGGCTATCACGCCCGACCACAAGGTGAGGCGTGATAGGCACACGCTCGCGTGTCGGGAGAGCAAAAAAAATAGCTAGTCCGCTATTGAATTAAATCCGTAAATACCTGTTACGTAAAAAAATTAGTCCGCTGTTGAATTAAACCCGTAAAAAAATTAGTCCGCTATTGAATTTAACCCGTAAATACCTGAATTAACAAAATAAAAATTTAACTAAAATTAACAAAATAAAGATTTAGTTAAACAAAATAAAATTTACAACAACTAAAATTTAGTTAAACTAAATTAAACAAACTAAAAATTACAAAAAATTAATTAAATTAATTAAAACCCCTCGGGCGTATGAACATCACGCCCGAATCATAGGTCGGGCGTATGAACATCACGCCCGACCTATGGTGCGGGAGTATGAACATCACGCCCGAACCATAGGTCGGGCGTGATAGCCTCACGCTCGAACCACAGGTCGGGCGTGATATTCATACGCCGGAACCGTAGGTCGGGCGTGATGTTCATACGCCCGACTGCGATTCCGGCATTTTTAAAAAATCACCCACAGATTCAATTTTTAAGCTTAAATCAAAAAACAAAAACGGTAAATCTTATTATTTTCGCTTTCCCTTTACGGTTGTTGTTACACTCCATGTTTTGGTTCACAAATTAGTCCGGATTTGATCAAAGAGTGTGTAGGGTATTTGAGAGGTTTTGTGTTTTTTCAAATTTTAGGTAAAGGGTAGTTTGGTCTTTTCATGGGGCTAGGGGTGGGAATTCATGGGTTTAGTAATCCACTAAAAAAAAGAATAGAAAAAAAGAAGAAGAAGAAGAAGAAGGAAGAAGAAAAAGGAAGAAGGAGAGAAGGAGGAGGAGAGAAGGAAGAAGAAGAAGAAGGGAGAAGGAAGAAGATGAAGGAGGAGAGAGAAGAGGAAAAAAAATAAAAAAAAAATTCGATTTTCTCGTTTTACCCATGTGCCACGTCAGCACTTTAACGGTGTTAATCCAATTTCCGTTTTTCGGGGTAACGGCGCAAACCACAGTCCTTTTTTTTTGTAATAACAAACCACAAGGGTTTTTTTGGAATAACATCAAACCACAAGAGTTTTTTTTAGAATTTACCCTTAAAATAATATTGATACATGTCAGTGTTCGAAATATTATGGATATTCAATTACTTTTAGTTTGCATATATTACCTGAGCAATGAAATTTAGTTGTCATGGAATCATTTATGAGAAACGAATATAAGATTTTAATGGACAAGAATACTAATTAATTGTATTATAATAAATAAGAATATAGAACAAAATAAAAAGATAACATATAAAGTTAATAGGGAAAGAATATAATATGATTTGGTTGAAATCGATTCCACAACGACGAGTTACAATTCAAATTGATTGTTTATCAGTAGTGATGGCAATCACACAACTGTCGGTGCAGTTTTCGTATTTATCTGATATCATTCAAGACTGTCTTTCTATTATGCAAGATTTAGATTCTATAGTTATTTCTTTTGTTAAACGTTCAGCGAATCAGGCGGCTCATACTCTAGCTAGGGCGGTCAGATCTAAGTCTGTACGTAGTGAGTGGGACAGTCTTCCTACTTTTTTGTTTGATGTTCTTCGTTCAGATTTAAATTAATATAAAGTTCTTTGTTTCAAAAAAAAAAGAATATAATATGATTAATTAAATTATGACGTTTAGCTTAAATTGTATATATTTTGTAAAACGTTAAGCTTAAATTCGTATTATTTTGTAAACGTTAAGCCTATATTGGTGCTATTTTGTACGTGAGGCCTAAATTGATATTATGTTATAAACGTTAAGCCTATATTGGTGCTATTTTGAACGTTAAGTCTAAATTAATACTTCATCAAAAACCTTAGACCTATTTTGGTACCTTATCCATAAATTTAAACCTAGATTAACTTTTATTATTATTGAAAATTTAAAAAAACTGATTTAATTATTATTTAATTTAACTGTTACATCAAACTTTTTAAATAAGTTTGTCGTTTTTTTGTTGTTGGTTTTTGAAACTTCATTAGTTACATAGTAAATATTTTAAACAATTTGATAAAAAAAATTATCATTAACTTATACGTAGGTAAAACACTTAGTTGTTAGCATTTTAATATTTTTATTTATAACTATGTTAGTAACACACGAAATATTTTCAGTATAATTAATGTTTGGAAGATCTGATTTGACAATTAGATAAAAATCGAACCAATATTTTCAAATTTTCTTTAACGTAAGACTAAAATTGAAATTACTTAGAAATGTTAGGATTAAATTTGTATTATTTTACAGTTAAACATCGATAAATGAATGTTCGATAAAGTAATAACTTCGTTTATATAATAAATTCTTTCGGTCTCGACTTGGGCCAATGGACCAAAGTAATAACCTTGCTAAATGCATTAAGTAATAAAAATATTTAAATCTTTAAGGGCCAATGGAAATATAAATTAATAATTATTGAATTATATATATAGACCAAAACTTTTCAATCAATCAACTAGAAGTCATTTCTTCTGAAAAAATGCATATGTACTTGATTGTTTTTTCTTTCCACCTAAACCAAAATGAACATCATCCTTAACTTTTTGTAGTGCAAACACATCTTCTGGTATATTTTGCTCATTTTGTAGCAAGTAGTTGTTTAAGGTGACCATTGCTTGAAAGACCTCTTTTGACAACGCAACTGTCATCTAGCTCTGGATCATTTCCATTATCATTGTTTATTATTGACTGTATAATTTCTTCGTCTGTAGGTCATTCCATAACTGCATCATTCTCGCTAGAATAGTTCAAAAGATTCAACATCCATCACATTTCTTACCACATACAATGTATGCATTTTACAATGAAAAATCTCCTATAAAATAATAAATATTGATTTATCGATAAATGAATAATTTATTCATTTATCGATAAATAAATAATCTCGCTTAATGAATATTTTTTTCCGGTCCCAAGGATATGCATTTATCGAGGTTTTATTGTATGTGTAAAGACTAAATTTGTACTTTTCCAAAAGCATGAAGGTCAAATTTGAGTATTTGTAAATTAAACCTATAGAATTTCCCGTGAAAATACTCTTCCGATTTTTTAAAGGATGTCCATTTAGAAATAGTTATTGATGTGGTTGAATCTAAGAGGCGACATGACCTGCAGATACACAGAAGCAAAGTCAAAAGCCGAACTCGTTCTAATATCTAAATCAAGTTATGAAAGGATTGAAGGATGACCACAATATGTAAATAAAAAATGTAATGTAAGCTTAATAAAATGAAATGAGTTTGTGTACATTGAGCCGAACTTGCTCTATTCATACTGATGTTGAGTTATAGAATATGGTTATGAGTTGTGGAGCGGAGTGGGTCACGTATCTCCCGTTGATATAGAAGGAAGTGTGTCCAGATATGTGGCCTGATATCCCTCAAGTCACTAAGTCCGTTATTCTCGGGATCAGATGTGATTATGGTAGCGACTGGATCATTGACTAGATCTAATGAGACCTCCTGAGTTAAGCTTCCTGAAATCGTAGTACATGATTTCGGTGGGGAAATACCACGTGCTCTCTGTTGAAACACCTTTCCACATGATTTTGATTTGACAAAATTATTTAAGTAAAATTAAATATATTCTAAACACACTAAGTTTAAATGCTTTGATTTATTACACTAATATGTTTGTTCAATGTTGAGTTAAATTGTTTATAAGACATAAAGACTAAAAGGCTTAAAGCCCAATACGGAAGTCAAAGCCCAAGTCAAACAGATCAAGACCACTCAGCCCGCGTGTGAAAAACGCTGTCATTGTGTACAAAACGCAGCTCAGCGAGAGAAGGATCGAGAAGACCTTCATTGAACAACTTTGGAACGAAGCTGTTGAGTTGTATTGACAAAGAGTACAAGACAACAGCTGAACAAGAACAACTTCCAGACAAAGTATTTCTACTTTGGATAAAGTTCAGAAGACACAGAAAGCTGTCCAGTTGACCTTACCATAAATAGAGAGACATTCTGCCGGACTGACTAAAAGCTGCTCAGTACTGACCGAAGACAGAAGATACTTGAATCTGATTGGCCAAGAGCACTGAGCAGGACTGAGTGACAACGACAGGAAGTCGTTTCCCTCCAACGGTTATTTCAAAATTCGAAATGACTAATACCTCAGACGTCTCTATAAATAGGGCCTTTCAGTTGCTTCATTCTACACAGATCTTCATCAAGCCATTACGCTGACCAAAATTCTACTCGAAGTTCTGTGAGAAAAAGCAAAGCAAATACTTACACCAAATTCTATATCTTTCGTGTAAAAGTCTAGAGTGATTATTCAATCATCTAAGGTGTCTTAGCAATTGTTGTTTAGGACAAATCTTTATCATTTCTAGAGATTAGAAAGGAGAGACTGAGTACTCGGTTATAGTACTCAGCGAGAGATTAGGAGTGAGTAGAGGTATAGAGGAAGGTACTCTTGTTATACTCAGCTTCTAAGTTGTAAAAGGTTTGATGCTCTACCGTTAAAGAGCTCAGTAGAGAATTCGAAAGCTCGGAACGTGTTCCGGAGACAAGACGTAGGCTTAGAGGCCGAACCTGGATAAATCTGCTGAGTAACATCTTTCTAACCTTAAACTCCTTAATATATATATTGCTTGCTTAAACAAAACTGACCAAGTAAAGAGGTCACGCTGAGTTGTGTGTATTGAGTATCTGAGTTCAGGAATAGACTCAAGTGCTATCTCCTGACTCAAAGAAAGAAGCTGACTTAGTCACCAGTTGACTAAGCTAGTGTCTTAATTTATTCAGCGCGCTGTGTAATCCTTTTTCAAAGAAAAAGAAGTCAGCCTTAACGTACTAAAATTTTAAATAGTTCCTATCCCCCCCCTTGGAACTAACTTGTTACGTTATAAAGGACCAACAAGTGGTATCAGAGCTTAAAAGCTCACTGTGAAAGGTTTAACTACCTTGAGCTGATCCCCACTATGGCTGAAAACAGTACTCGGTTTCTCACAGGAAACCAGACAACTCAGATCTTACCTGAGGGGCTGTCCATTACTCGGCCTCCCCTATTCTTTGGGTCTAACTACACCTTCTGGAAGAATAGGATGAAAAACTTTATTCAGGCAATAAATATGAGTGCATGGCTTTCAATAGTCCAAGGCCCATTTGTTCCTATTGAAGTTGTGGCTGGCCAAATAGTTGTCAAAGCTGAGGCCAAATGGACAGAAGATGATCTCAAGAAGCTACAAAATCATGCTTCGGCTATAAACATGTTTCATTGTGCGCTTGATGCTGCAGAATATAACAAGATTTCAAGTTGTGAGTCGACGCAAGAGATCTGAAAGAAGCTGGAGGTCACCTACGAAGGAACCAACAAAGTGAAGGAATCCAAAGTGAACCAGCAGATGAGAATGTACGAGCTGTTCGAAATGAACGATGATGAAGGAATCTCTGACATGAATGCAAGGTTTACAAACATCATCAACGAGCTCAAGAGACTTGGGAAGATCTTCACTGAGGAAGAACAAGTCAAGAAGATTCTTATGGGTCTTCCTAAAAATTGGCAAGCAAAGAAGACCGCTGTCGAGGAAGCTCAAGACTTAACCACCTATAAGTATGATGAACTCATCGGCTCACTGCTGACCCATGAGATCTCGATGAAGAATTTTGAGGTAAAGGAAAAGTCTGAAGACAATAAGCAAAAGTCTCTTGTCATGAAAGTTGACTCCACTGATGGAAGCTCAACAGATGATGAAGAGATGGCTATGTTCACCAGAAAGATGAAAAGGCTGTTCAAAAAGAATGACAAATATTCTAAGAAGCCTTATAAAAAGTTTGATAAGTACAAAGCTGACTCCAGCGACAGCAAGTACAAGAAGGACAGCTCAAAGCCCATTACATGCTTTGAATGTCATCAAACTGGCCATATCAAGTCAAGCTGTCCCTCGCTGAGGAAAGAAAGAAAGAACGGCAAGAAGGCAATGGTGGAAACATGGAGTGATAGTGATGATTCATCATCATCTGAAGCTGATGCCATTGAGTCAGCGAAGATTTGTTTCATGGCTGATGAACTTGCTGAGCCATGTGTTTCTGAGCATGCTGACCCCTCCATTGCTTCAGACGATGAGGAACATTCAACTGAGGTAATATCACTACCCTTGCTTAGAAATGAAATGGTTAATGCCCTGAGTGACCTCTACACACTTGTCAAAAAGTGTAATAAAAAGGTTAGAGCACTCAGCAGGCGATGTGACGAGGTTGAGGAGGTCAAACTGAGTGACCTTCGATATCTTCTTCAGGACAACTCAGATTTGCATAGTAACATTGGAATTATGCAAAAGTTTGTCTCTGAGGTCCAATCAGATTCTAAGAAACTGAGGAAGGACGTCACATCCATTCAGAACCACCTAAAGGTTCCAAACAAAAGAAATATTCCTCTGAATACTCAGTACCGAAGTACTGGTCAGCAGAGATGGAATCCTCAGCGGAATGTCCAGTGTGACTTCTGTGGGAAGAAAGGACACACCACAAAGGTTTGCTGGCACACTCAGCACTGGGGTGCTGACCAGTCAGTGAGACATCCTAAACGGAAAGTCAGCTGTGACTTCTATGGAAAGAATGGCCATACTGTCCAAGTATGCCGCCATAAAATAAAACATGATGCTTTACCTGTTGAACCTAACAAGTAAGGACCCAAAAAGAATTGGGTACCTAAAAGTAACTAGTTACATTGCAGGTAAGCATGAGGTGTGCTGAGAAGTCAAAAATGTGGTATATTGACAGCGCATGCTCGAGGCATATGACTGGTGATGAAACTCAGTTCATCACATTTGAGCGTAAATGAGGAGGAAGCGTAAGTTTTGGAGACAACAAAAAGGGTAATATAGTAGGGTGAGGAACCATTGGAGGTAATCCTACTATTGAGTCTGTCTCTCTAGTTAGCGGACTCAAATATAACTTACTCAGCGTAGCTCAGCTATGTGACAATGGGAGAAAAGTTATATTTGATGACACTGGATGTAAAATACTCGAGGGTAAAACTAATGAGTTAATTTTAACTGCCCCTCGCATTGATAATGTCTTCATGCTGAATTTAGAGAAAAAGTTTTCAAAAACTGTATGCTTAGTATCAAAGGAAGAAATTTCCTGGCTATGGCATAGGAGACTTGGTCATGTAAGCATGGACCTCCTGGCCAAATTAGCAAGAAAGCAATTGGTTGAGGGACTGCCAGAACTTAAATTTGAAAAAGATCAATTATGCCACGCTTGCCAAGCTGGAAAACAAACCAAACAATATTTTCACAGCAAAAACATTGTCTCAACTAAGCGTCCATTAGAGTTACTACACTTGGATCTCTTTGGTCCAGTCTAGCCGCTGAGTCTGGGTGGAAGAAGATTTTCCTTGGTCATTGTAGATGACTTTTCTCGGTACACTTGGATCATCTTACTGAGTAGCAAGGATGAGACCTTTGAGACATTTTCAAATTTGGTTAGAAAACTTGAAAATGATAAAGACCTAAAATTGGCTCACATCCGAAGTGATAATGGTGGAGAATTCAAAAACCAACAGTTTGTTGAATTCTGTGAAGCCAGCGGCATTGACCATAATTTTTCTGCTCCTAAGACGCCTCAACAAAATGGGGTTGTTGAAAGGAAGAACAGAACCTTGGTTGAAATAGCCAAGACAATGTTGAGTGAGCATATGCTTCCAAAGTACTTTTGGGGAGAAGCTGTTAACACAGCGTGCTATATTCTTAATAGGGCTCTTGTTAGACCTATACTAAAGAAAACCCCCTACAAATTTTTTAAAGGACGAAAGCCCAACATTGGATACTTTCGAGCCTTTGGGTGTAAATGTTTTATTTTAAACACCAAAGATAGCTTAGCTAAGTTTGACTCAAAAGATGATGAGGCTATCTTTTTAGGCTACTCAACAAACAGCAAAGCATACAGAGTTTTCAATAAACGAACTCAAGTTTTAGAAGAGTCAGTACATGTTGAGTTCGACGAAACTAACCCTGCAAGAAGATATCAGCCGCTGACTAAGGATGATCCACGCTCAGTATCCGCTGATCAAGATCCAGCCGCTGAGTCATTCCCTCAAGGGCTGACCAAAGGTAAAAATGAACCTTAAATTGTTTTCACTAACCAGTCTACACCTGCAGAGATTGTTGAAACACAGACAGCACAAGACATCAATCTACCAAAGGAGATAAGGATACTAAGAGGACACTCAGAGAGTACAATTCTTGATGCCGCTGAGAATACCCTGATGACAAGAAATCAACTCAGGAGATACCTCAGCAACGTAGCTTTCGTCTTAGTTCAGGAACCAAAGAACTTCGCTGAAGCTGAGCATGATGAATTCTGGATGAGCGCAATGCAAGAGGAGCTTGATCAATTCAGAAGAAATGATGTATGGGAATTAGTGCCACATCCAAGGAGTCAGAAGACCATTGAAACAAGATGGGTCTTCCGCAACAAGCTGGATGAACAAGGAAATGTGGTTAGGAACAAAGCAAGACTTGTAGCTCAGGGCTACAGTCAGCAAGAAGGTATTGACTACGGTGAGACCTTTGCCCCAGTGGCAAGGCTAGAGGCTATTAGAATTTTATGCGCTTATGCAAGTTATATGAACTTTAAACTGTTTCAAATGGATGTTAAGAGTGCATTCCTTAATGGAGTTATAAACGAGGAAGTTTATGTTAATCAGCCTCCAGGGTTTGATGATTCTAAATTCCCAAACCACGTTTATAAACTCAAAAAGGCTCTGTACGGCCTCAAGCAAGCACCACGTGCTTGGTATGAGAGGCTGACCAGTTTCCTGATGACTAGAAATTATGTCAGAGGCAAAGCTGATACAACCTTATTCATTAAGAGAAAGGGTAAAGATACCCTGTTGGCTCAAATTTATGTTGATGATATCATTTTTGGTGCAACTAACGAGTCAATGTGCAAGGAATTTAGCAAGCAAATGCAGACTGAGTTTGAAATGTCAATGATGGGAGAACTCAACTTCTTCCTTGGACTTCAAATTAAACAAGGAAAAAATGGCATCTTCATCAGTCAAGCTAAATATGCCAAGGAGATATTGAAGAAATATGATCTGAAAAATTGCAAGCCAATATCTACTCCTATGGGCACTGACACTGTCCTTTGTGCTGACGAGAATGGTAAGTCGGTAGACAGCAAATTGTATCGAGGTATGATAGGCTCTCTACTTTACTTAACAGCAAGTAGACCGGACATTCAGTTCTCAGTATGCTACTGTGCTAGATATCAATCTAACCCTAAGGAATCTCATTACATAGCTGTAAAAAGAATCCTTAGATATTTGCAAAGCTCAGTGAACGCAGGTTTATGGTATCCTAACACTCATGATTTCACACTCATTGGATACACTGACGCTGACTATGGATGGGACAAGCTTGAACGAAAAAGCACCTCTGGAGGATGCCACTTCTTAGGAAGCTGTCTTGTATCCTAGTTCAACAAGAAGCAGGCGTCAGTAGCCTTGTCTACCACTGAAGCTGAGTACATTACTGCTGGAAGCTGTGTTGCCCAAGTCCTTTGGATCAAGCAACAGCTCGAAGACTATGGTGTTCAAACAAAGACAATTGAAGTCAAATGTGACAACAAAAGTGCAATTGATCTATCAAAGAACCCAATCCAGCACAGCAGGATGAAGCATGTCAGCATCAGACATCACTTCATTAGAGACCATGTACTCAAGGGCGAGATCAAGCTGACCTATGTCCCAACGGATGAGCAGCTTGCGGATATCTTCACGAAGCCACTGGCTCGTGAGCAGTTCAGCATACTGAGAGAAGCCATTAGTATGTTTAATCCTCTTCAGTAAATTCCAGCTCTTAATATATATTCATGCTGAGTGAATTACCATGTTGAATGACTTATGCTATTACTTGCTGAATGGACAGATGTATACTGAGTATTTAATGCTAAATGAATGAATATCACATACTGAGCAAATATTGGCACCGAGTAGTTATCTCAAATTGAGAAATCAATCATTTAAATCATCCGTTTGTGTAAAACTGACTACTCAGAATATAAAATGTTTAGAATTCTAAACGCTAAGTATAAGATCCGTTGCATTTAATGCTAAAGCACGCGAATAGCCACCTAGGATGACGTATGCGCCGAATTTGTCATAAATGCCAGGATCCTTGTCGGTTGACAATCCCAAGGAAAAACTGACACATGGATTCGATAAAATCCACCTCTCACAGCTATAAATAATGGGCAAATCCCCATTTTTATCTCTTTACACTTACCGAATTCTCTGGCATAAATACTTTCTCTCTAAAAACTCTCAAAACTTCCAGACCCCTCTCTGAAACTATGACTAAGATTTCCTTGAACATCTCCAGTGCCGGTCACTCTAAGACCAGTTCTGATGAACCTTCCAGGCATTCTACTCCACCTGGAATGACTGAGGCCACTACACCGAGCAAAGGCAAAGCTGGCCAAACCACCTCCTTTAAAGGAAAGCCGACCAAAGTCAGAACCTATACTAAGGTCTTCGAAAACGTTAGAGAGTGGAAGATTGACCACTCAAGGTGGTTCTCTGAGGCTTTCATAGAAACCGAGCAACCATTCTGTGAATGGATATCGAAGAATGGCTGGACCGAGCTGTTCTCAATCAGAGATCCAACTTACCCTGACTTAGTAAGGGAATTCTACCATAATCTGCGGGTTGCTGACGATAACCAGGACCACCTAGTAACTGTGGTAAAAGAGAAAACAATTTTTGTCAACCCTACCTACCTTGCCAACTTGCTGAAACTGAAGAATGAAGGAACAAAACTGAGGAGGACTGGTGATCATGAAGGAACTGGGTACTCTGCCACCTTCTGCAAGCCCGCTGGCCATTCTGGAGAAATCTCCAGTTCCTCAATGGGCCAGCACCAAAAGATGACACACTACCTGCTGACCACTTATATCTTCCCAAAGATAAATTGCACCAGCTCAGCAACAAACTTTGAGCAATGCTTCATATGGCATATGCTGACCTACAAGCCCATCAACATGCCAGTATTCTTAATTGTCGGCTTCCAAAGGAGCACTAGAACTCTAAAGTTGGGCTCACTCATTACCAGAATCCTCATAGACCATCAGATTGACCTATCCGAGGAAACTGAGGCCCAAGGCTCTGAGATCACAGCTGTTGCGCTGCGTGCCTTGAAGTTTGACCAACCGATTAAGAAAGCCAAAGGTGCTGATCAGCCTGCTGAGGAGACTGTCCCAAAGAAGGGCAAAAGAACAAAGGCTCCAGCTGCCCGCAAAAGGAAAGCTGTTGGGACTCCTTCAAAAGATACTGAGTCTCCGGCCAAAAAGCTGAAGTCAGTTGCTCAAAAAGGTCAGGAGAGACCTAAGTCAGCTGAGAAGAGAAGCATGCAAGATGAGCCTGATACAGAAGAAAGAATGGATGCTGATGAGCAACCTCTGAAGAAGAAGAAGTCTTCAGAGCTGACCCCTATTGATGCTATCCCCACTGACTTCATTGTTCCTAGTGATTCTCACTTCACACAATGTCAGGGAACTGAAGCTGAGCATAACTGGATGATCAGTTCATCACACAGCTTGAAGAAGAGCTAGAAGAAGACGAAGGGAATGATCAACAGGAGGAAGAAGAAAGTGGTCAGGATGACACTGAGGAGACAGCTAGTGAAGAGGAAACTGCTGACCCAACTAATATTGAGTTGGCTGCAGATGAAGAACAAGAACAAACTGACCAGCTCAATGCTGATCAAGAAGAGACTTCTCCTCCTCACTCAGTAGAGTCTATCCCAGCTGACACTACACCTCCTCGAAGTAGAAGACTAGTAAAGGCAAGTCAGACAACTATCATTGACCTTCCTGTCCAGAAGCCGACCAAAGACCCTTCTACACTTAAGCTAAAACATTTCAGCAAACAAACTTCTTCTTCTCTGCCAGCTTCTCTTAAAAAGCAAGCCTCTGTTTCTTCACTACAGGAACAAGCCGACTTGAATGCTTCTGCCAACCCTACAAGCCAAACCGAGCAAGTTCTCGCTAATGCTGCTGCTCCAAGCACTGTGCTGACTCAGGAAACTCTTTCCCCTGTCAGCACTGAACCCATCCATCCTACTTCTGCACCAACAATCATTCCTGCCGATCAATCATCTCTACAAGAGAACCCAGTGCAGATTGAAAACCCCCTTCCAGTCATTGACCATATCGTCACTGAAAAAAATTCGACTCCTCCATCAACTGGTCACACTGAGGAAACTAGGCAACCTGATGAAGGATCACTCAGCTATCTGCATGCCACTGAGTCCGATAGACAACTCATCAACTCGGTGCAGTCATTAATCAAAAATCTTCATCAAAATGCTGAACCTACTGCTGGGTCTACCAACAATGAGTCAACTCAGCTGTCCCAAGTCACTCAGCTTTTAAATGAAGTTAAAGGACTGAAGGATCTGCTAAGTGTTATAATCTCAATTCAATCACAACAGCCCAAGTAGGACTCAATAACGAAGCTGGCTGAGCTCCAACTAACAACGGTTCAACATCTCAACACTCTTCAGGGACAATTCCAGACCTTATCAGCTGCGAACACTCAATATGCAACTTCTGCTGAAGTTAAAATGCTCTTTGCCCAGCTTCACACTGAGCAAAACAAGACCAACCATCAGCTGGCTTCCTACTCTCAATGCTCGGTGGAGCAAATTAGCGAAGCCGTTCGTTTGCTGAACTTGAATAAGCAAGAGATGGACACTGACCAAATGAAGCAGAATGATATACTGGTCACTACTCAAAAGACTTTCACCCATGTGCGTCACTACAATATCCAGCGTCAATATTATGACTCAACCTTGCTGAAGACATTTCATCAAGTTTTTGCTGCACTGTCAGATACAATTACTTGGTTGGGTAAGTCTCAAGCCTACATACTGAGCATGCTCAGCGCAGCTGAACTCAGTATACCTAAAGAGGTCTTGGATGATGGCGTTGCTGTCTTCGACGGCATCAATGAAAGTGCCGACAAGCTTAAGGAGTTGTCCGCCTTACTGACCAACGCGGCCTTAACCGACTCCTTTAGAATTCCTCCTCCTCCTCCCGATGCTGACAAAACGGGGGAGAAAGAACAAGCCAGAACTCAACAGGAGGCTGCTAGAAGTAGTCAGTCTAAGCATAAGAAGAAGAAATAGAAATAGGCTAACTCAGTTTGTTTATTTCTTTGTAGTTTCTATGTTTCTTTTTACTTATCTTTTTGCTGTATATGCTGACTACTTTATTTCAATACAATACTTGCATCTTTTATCCAAACTTGAGTTATTTTATATGATGCTTAGTATTATGTTACTATGTATCTTCAAATACATCAACTGTGTTTACTGCTTATAATACTTGTTGATTGTATGCTATGCTGATAAAATGTTTGACATTATCTTATATGTTTATTAAACACTGTCTTATAAGACCCATTGAACAATAAAATACTCAGCGCTCTCTGAATGTTAAATCTTCCGCTTAACACTGAGTAAAATAGAATATATTCCATGAGCTGACCTATATCTGAAAACTGACCTTAGACTTACTCGATTAAACCTTAAAATGTTTAGAGTAAAACTAAGTCAGTAGCTCAACCCTGACGGGGGAGTCTGGTAAGTAATATTAGGACAACTATCATGGGGGAGCTCAACACTGAGTTCTTCGCTGAATAGTTTTGCCAACATCAAAATGGGGGAGTTTGTTGAAACACCTTTCCACATGATTTTGATTTGACAAAATTATTTAAGTAAAATTAAATATATTCTAAACACACTAAGTTTAAATGCTTTGATTTATTACACTAATGTGTTTGTTCAATGTTGAGTTAAATTGTTTATAAGACATAAAGACTAAAAGGCTTAAAGCCCAATACGGAAGTCAAAGCCCAAGTCAAACAGATCAAGACCACTCAGCCCGCGTGTGCAAAACGCTGTCGTTGTGTACAAAACGCAGCGCAGCGAGAGAAGGATCGAGAAGACCTTCGTTGAACAACTTCGGAACGAAGCTGCTGAGTTGTATCGACAAAGAGTACAAGACAACAGCTGAGCAAGAACAACTTCCAGACAAAGTATTTCTACTTTGGATAAAGTTCAGAAGACACAGAAAACTGTCCAGTTGACCTTACCATAAATAGAGAGACATTCTGCCGGACTGACTAAAAGCTGCTTAGTACTGACCGAAGACAGAAGATACTTGAATCTGATTGGCCAAGAGCACTGAGCAGGACTGAGTGACAACGACAGGAAGTCGTTTCCCTCCAACGGTTATTTCGAAATTCGAAATGACTAATACCTGGAAGTCGTTTCCCTCCAACGGTTATTTCGAAATTCGAAATGACTAATACCTCAGACGTCTCTATAAATAGGGCCTTTCAGTTGCTTCGTTCTACACAGATCTTCATCAAGCCATTACGCTGACCAAAATTCTACTCGAAGTTCTGTGAGAAAAAGCAAAGCAAATACTTACACCAAATTCTATATCTTTTGTGTAAAAGTTTACAGTGATTATTCAATCATCTAAGGTGTCTTAGCAATTGTTGTTTAGGACAAATCTTTATCATTTCTAGAGATTAGAAAGGAGAGGCTGAGTACTCGGTTATAGTACTCAGCGAGAGATTAGGAGTGAGTAGAGGTATAGAGGAAGGTACTCTTGTTATACTCAGCTTCTATGTTGTAAAAGGTTTGATGCTCTACCGTTAAAGAGCTCAGTAGAGAATTCGAAAGTTCGGAACGTGTTCCGGGGACAGGACGTAGGCTTAGAGGCTGAACCTGGATAAATCTGCTGAGTAACATCTTTCTAACCTTAAACTCCTTAATATATATATTGCTTGCTTAAACAAAACTAACCAAGTAAAGAGGTCACGCTGAGTTCACTACAACAAATCATCACTTGCGCCACGAATCATGCCACGGGAATTTAAAATTTGTGGCATATTTCCATTTAGCCACGGAAAAAATAAATTCCACTATAACCTTAAAATCACCTCATATATTTATGCCACGGGTAATTATTTTTCGTGGCAAAAATACACTTATGCCACGAACTTTTCTATGGAATTTTTTTTCCGTGGCTAAGCCTATTTATGCCACGGAAATTTCTTACTTGTGGCATAAAATTACTTATTCCAAAAATATTTATTTTGTGGGAAGAAACTTATGTATCTTAAGTTTTTTAAATCATACGTTTATAACAATTAAAATTACAGTTACTTATATATCTATTTATTACATTTTATTATAATTTTAACTATAACTATAAATAAAAAAAATATAACAATATATATTATATTTATTATAAAAATCAATTTTGTGATACTTTAAAATAATAGAAAAAAACATAAAAATAAGTATGACGCGGGAATACAAACCCAAAAAAGAAGCAGGCGGGAAGAGTACCCCTTCATTCTTTTCACTTCGCCGCCTTCCTTATTTTTCAGACCCAAAATTGAAATAGAAACCTAAAAATCTCGCACATCTCTCACCAACCTCGGCCGTCCCTATCACATGTCGATCTCGCGCCATCCCTGCCGGCTGCATTCTTTGCCTTATGTCGCCACTACTTTCTCTGTTATTCATTTGGGAGTGTATTGAAGAGGTTAGGGTTTGATTCCAGAACTGAGAGTAACCAGAGTTCACGGCCGTGGACAAGGAAAAGAGAGATGAGTAGGGAGGAAGTGAAGGTGGCGGTCCCAGATTTTTTGTTGAATAAGTAGAAGAGAATGAAGAATGGGCTTTAGCTAAGAAGCAAGAGTTAGAAGCCGCAAAGAAGAATCTAGTGAGAGCGAAAATTGATTTTCAATAGAGGTAAGAAGTACGTTGAGTATGATAAGTAAGTTGTTTTTATATTTGTTTTGCCTATAGTTTCATCCTAATTCTACCTTAGTATGTGTTGTATTTTCATTTTGATTTTTAAAGTTTGTTTTGGTGAGATTTCATTTAATTTTTTCATGCACTTCCATATCCTTTTATGCTTGATTTTGTCCAATGATTTCTCTGAAACTTTCATATCTTGAAATTCACCACTTCACATTGACTTAGTTTAGCCATGGTAATTCTAAAGGAGTTGTTGATGTTTGGCTTACAAAGAAGTTTCACATATGTCTTCCTTTTTAATAAGAGAATTAGCTTTTGTTTGGTTGAAGTCTTATTGATGTAATGTATGGTATTGGTATATTAAGGGAAATGAATGTAATGAATTATACAATATTTTGTTAGGTTAAGAAAGATAGTAAGATAAAATGGTGTCTTAATAATTTTGGTGTGTTTGTTTTGACGGTAGTGGATAGTAATATGATAAGAAGATTGCAAATTTCCAGGAGGATTAGTGTATGTTGTTCTTTATGCAGTACAATTTTGATTTTCTTTCTTTTTGAGGAATTGGATTATACTTCTTTTTTCATAAATTTTAGACCATGAGGGGCAAAAAAAAAAATTAAAAGAGGAAGCATTAGAGACTTTAGGATCAGCTCCAATTGAGGTTTAGAAGTCTCCTTCCCCAATTCAGGCATTCTTAGACTATCTGTTTTTCCAAATTTTTCATTCTATTTTTTTAGGAGCTTCATGCAAGCAAATGCTCATATTATTATACTTTGCTTCCTTATTTTATCCTTGGGTTGCTCTACTTATTCAACAGGAAGGTTTCTATTAAGGAAAGAGGTAACAAGGCTAAAGAGTTTGAAGTGGTATTCATAGAAATCATTTCAAAAGCAGGATAATAATAAGGTGAAATTCTATTTTTTAAGTTAATGATATGATAAAAGTGCTTAAGTCTTAGAAATTCTATTCCATGCAATAATGATGCTGGTCATCTTATGTTGTGCCTATGCCCTGACACAATGATCATGTACTTTTGGCATTTTCTTTCTCATTGTTCTAATTGTGCATTCTTATAGTTCCAACTTTCATTTGAGAATATAATTACAACCATTATTCTACAAAATTGTATCGTGTCATTTGGATTGTCTATAAATTGTCTCTTCGAGATTTATCAAGTTTGTCATGGTCGGTGCTGGTGCGGTTTGTAAAACTTGCCTCTTGAGTTTTTACACCAAGAATTCCTTCCCTATGGTAATTCTCTAATTTCTGCTTCTTTTTATGATTCATTTTTTGGTTCATTTCATTTTTAGTTTTCTTGAGACATGACATTTATGATTGATTGTGCAATTTTGGCTGATGGTAACTTTTAGGAAGATGTGTTATTAATTTGGAAATGTTCCATGCATGAAACAAGACACAATTTCTTCACTGATCACATTTGAATTTTGCTGGTCTATCTTCACGGATATAGAATAACTTTTTTTTAAATATCTAAACAACGCATTCACAACCATTCAGGTACTGACTTTTACATGGTTAGGGATTTCTGCATTTCCTCAAAATTTTATAACATGAGATTATGATTTTGTTAGAAAAATTGGAAATCTGAGAGTTTGATGTTATAAAGTAGAGTTCACTCATAAAAATTTCATAAGAAATCTGACATAAACGGACTTTTTATATGCTTTTTTTTAGTTCAGTTTATAGTTACGTTTCTTATCTATCATTAGGTGTTGGATTAGTTGATTTTGCTATTTGAATTTCTTTTTTCCTTTTAAGACAGTTTTGGATTTTAAGCTTTCTTTGTGGGTGCACTTGATTAATAGAAAAGGGAAAACTCCTCTTATTGTGGCTAGCATGGATTATGGGTTATTAAATGTTTATAGGACTTTCATACAAATGAGAGTTAGTGGCGAATACTGGATTAATCGGTCCGGAGCCGATGTTACACATGCTACTTTAAAAAAATGGCTAAATCGAACTTCCTCAAATTCCGAGTGGTCAAAAACCAACTTTTAAGTACCAATTTGAAACTTCTCAAAATTAAACTAGATTGTGTTTTAACATTCTTAATATGTAAAAAAAATTGTGTTGGAGACAGGGGAGCAAGAACCATCTAGTCAGAGTTTTTTGTAAATGTGTTAGTAATAAGTTAAATTTTTAGATTTTTGGTAACGTTACTTGAAAATGTTAGAGTTAAATTTAGACTATTTCATACGTTGGGGCTAAATATGTACTTCATTGAAAACGTTAGGGTGAAATTTGACATTTACCACTTATAGCTAATTGGGAATAACATTAAAAAGAATGTTAGAATCATAGATAATAATGCTTATTTATTTATTACTTTTATTACAAGTGCAAAACATGTTTAAGTTTAGATGTTATAGAAGTTATTTATCACGTTGGAGCATTTGTCTCTTTTAAATATAAAAACTTAGTAACTCAGTCTCCGGTTTTCTCTTCTTCTTTCGATTTCTGGTTTCAGTTGCTGCTTCTGTGATTTAGTTCAAACCTCTTCGATTTCTGGTTATTTCTTTTGCGTTTCTGAGTTCTTCATACTTCCATCACTTGAATCTATGTTTTGATTTTTTGTGCTATTTTATGGAATTTTTAAGAATGGCTTCATCGGAGACATGGGGCAGAACCACCCCTGTTTAGGGCCGGAGGGGCCGCCCCCCTCGGGCCCCTCCCACTCTCCGCTCCTGATGGGAGCTAATGTTAATGCTTAATATCCTGGTTCATTTTTATTTTTTTAACTATCTATATTGCTACCATATGTTAATGTTTTGGTTTATCAATTATTTAAGTAATAATGCAAAGTCACATTCCCTAATATGCAGGATTGATACTCCATTGCATCACGCAACAAAAAGAGGTATGCACCAGATTGCTCTCTTACTTCTCTCTAATGGAGGCATGCCTTTTAGCCCATTTGAGTTTCCTTGGCTTCTATAAAATCCTATTACATGGAGTTGTGTTTGATACTCTTGTTCTGTTTAATATTTCAGCAAACCCTTTAGTTCGTAATGATGAATGCATGCCATACAACTCTACGTTGCTAGAATAAAGGGCCATAATTGTGTTGTCTATGCTATTGAGGTATGCTAAATGAGTCTCACTATTGCAAATTCACCTATACTAGACAACTAATTAATGATATGTCTAAAGTTCTAATTCAATTTTTCTTTTCTTGCTTTTTTAGATTGCTTATTTATCTGGATGGCTACAAGAGCTGCATGGTCCTAGCTTTCTGGAAGCATTACCTCCTCAATTGTTATCAAGAAAAATGTCTAAAATTTCAGCTTCATAATTAATGCATTTCAGATATACTTTTATTCCATAAAAGAAAAGACATACTCTATTTGTTTTTACCCCTTCTCTAATGTAATAGGTTTCACATGTACATATATTCCTCAAGTTGTTCTGATTTTTGGTGCACGATCTTTAGGAATCATGTTATTATTATAAGCTGACTATGGCTCACTGCTTGCAACTAGGTTGTTATACCTTGTGGTTCTAGTAATCAAATAAAGCCTATCAAGTTGGAACTTGTTATTTACTTGATATATATATATATATATATATATATATATATATATATATATATATATATTTATTTTTGCCACGGTTACGCTCGTGGCTAAGTAAAGTTTCAAGCAATAAGTGATTTGTTTTTGCCACGGTTATGCTCGTGGCTAAGTAGGATTGATTGCTATGGGTTGATATATTTTGCCGCATGTATTTTATTTTTGCCACGATTAGACCTGTGGCAAAGGGATATGATTAGCCACGGCGTTTCCTGTGGCTTAAAAATCAATTTATGCTACGACCATGATTTTTCCGTGGCAACTACCTAGCCACGCTCACTTACGTCACGGAAGTGTCTACCTTGAATTTCCGTGGCTAAATGGTTTAGCCACGAAAATATTATACTTGTGCCACGATTCTAACCGTGGCGCAAGTAATGATTTGTTGTAGTGTTGTGTGTATTGAGTATCTGAGTTCAGGAATAGACTCAAGTGTTATCTCCTGACTCAAAGAAATAAGCTGACTTAGTCACCAGTTGACTAAGCTAGTGTCTTAATTTACTCAGCGCGCTGTGTAATGCTTTTTCAAAGAAAAAGAAGTCAGCTTTAATGTACTAAAATTTTAAAGGGAAAAGTACAAAAATAAACCTTGTGGTTTGGCCCATTTTCAAACTGCACCCCTGTGGTTTAAAAGTTTGTAAAGTGATACCATGTACTTCATTCCGTTTGCAAACATAAGCATTTCTGTCTAACGGTGTTAAAAATGATGAGGTGACAGTCAAAGTCAAAAAGTCTAAGGGGGTAATTTTATCCTTTCAAATACATTTTAGAATTATTATTTTTTAAAAATTTTAAAACTCCTCCAATTCTCAATTGACAACTCAACACTCCTCTTTTTCTTCTCTCTCCTTAACGTCTTCCTCATCTTGTCTTCTTCATCTTCATCCTCTGATTTATCTTGCAATGGTAAAGCACTTATCAAATTCTTTCTTTCTTTCTTTCGATTTCAAGTATACCGCGATGAGAAAGCTATATAGGCCGGCCGGAAACGGAACAAATGCTGCTGCTCTCTGAGTTCGCATGACTTCGCTCTCGTTGTGCCTGGACTTCCTAATCGAACTAAGATGGATCGGGCTGTTGGCTCAGAGAAGGTTCTGGTTGCCATGCCAATCCTTGGGAACACGATTCCTTAGACTTTTGTGACTCCCGTTCAATCCTAGCATCCGAATCAGATGTAAGAATTCAAGCAGCAAAGAGTTGCTTTCCTTACAGAAATAAGACTAAGCACCCTTCTTACCGTTACAGAAGCAGAAAGCAAAGAAAAGGATTCCAATTCTTATTCATCTCATCCTTACATTCTTCACACTCTTCTTCTTTTCTTCCCCAATTTTATTTCAATTCTTAGTTAATGGCTCCGTCAACACTCACGGCATTGGCCGGCGAAAAAACTTTGCAGCAGAGCTTCGTTCGCGACGAAGATGAGCGCCCTAAGGTCGCTTATAATCAGTTCAGTAATGAAATTCCGGTGATCTCGTTGGCCGGAATTGATGATGATGAAGGGAAAAGAAGCGAGATATGTAAGAAAATAGTTGAAGCATGTAAGATTGGAGGATTTTTCAGGTGGTTGATCACGGTGTTGATTCTAAGCTTATATCGGAAATGACTTGTCTTGCTAAGGAGTTTTTTTGCCTTGCCGCCTAAAGAGAAGCTTCGCTTTGATATGTTCGGTGGAAAGAAGGGTGGTTTTATCGTTTCCAGCCATTGAAGATAAGAAGAAAGAAAAATTTTGATCAGTGCTTTACCATTGAAGATAAATCAGAGGATGAAGATGAAGAAGACAAGATGAAAGACGTTGAGGAGAGAGAAGAAAAAGAGGAGTGTTGAGTTGTTAATTGATGATTGGAGGAGTTTTAAAATTTTTAAAAAATAATAATTATAAAATATAAAGTATTTGAAAGGACAAAATTACCCCTCAGACTTTTTGACTTTGACTGCCACCTCATCATTTTTAACACCGTTAGACAGAAATGCTTATGTTTGCTAACGGAATGAAGTACATGGTATCACTTTGCAAACTTTTAAACCACAGGAGTGCAGTTTGAAAATGGGTCAAACCACAAGGTTTATTTTTGTACTTTTTTCAATTTTAAATAGTTCCTATCCCCCCTTGGAACTAACTTGTTACGTTATAAGAGACCAACACTCTTTAGAGAATTGGTTCGAACCTCTTAAACGCCACATAACGGAATTATAACCGTCTGATACCAAATATCATAATATAAAGGGTTAATGTGCAAAAATACCCCTAGTGTTTTGGATCAGGAGCAATTTTACCCCTAACGTCTAAAATGGTGCAATTTTACCCCTAACGTTGGAAGCTAATAGCAATTTTACCCCTAACATTGATATATTGGATCAATTTCAAACACTATTATAAAACACAAATATTTTTGTTCCTTATTCTGCACTAATTGCATAACAATTCGTTATAAAAAATAGGATGTCTTGTATTATAATAATTTAATAATAGAATTGGAGATTAATATTTATAAATTTGGTGATTTTTTTGAATTTTTTTTATAATTCGTACAAAAATACAATATATTTTTTATTTTTTTTCACATCCCAACGTATGTTTGTGATTTGTTACTAATAAAATGACACACATGTGAATTGTAGATGACAAGATTCATGACCGAGAAGATAGTTTAATGAATTATTTCTCAAATTGACTCAATTTATCAATGTTAAGGGTAAAATTGCTCTTGGCTTCCAACGGGGGGGGGGGGGGGGTAAAATTGCACCATTTTAGACGTTAGGGGTAAAATTGCTCTTGACCCAAAACGTTAGGGGTATTTTTGCACCTTAACCCAAATATAAAATCAAGAAAATATTTGATATTCTTTTCTCTAATTTTATCTTTTATTTTTAATGTAATCTTCCTTTATTTAATGTAAATGCATTACGCACAACTTTTTTTAAAAAAATTATTAGGGTGAAAAAATCTTTTAGTTTTACCTATTTATAAACGGGGTAAATTACACCCATGGCCACTGAACTTTACCCATTTCACATTATGGCCACTCAACTCATTTCTTTCCGGTATGGCCACTGAACTTTGTACTTTTTAACACCGATGGTCACTCAATTTTAACTAACTTCTCAAAATAACCGTTAACGACCTTAAAATGAAAATATTCAAGAATTAAAATTGTTCAGAACGACATTTACCATGAAACCATATTTTCTATTTTCGAAAATCACATTTATTGGAGCTTTCTCTCTCTAAAGATTCATTTTCTCTCTCCTAACCAAACAACACCTAAATTACCTCAAAACGAAAATTTTCAAGAATTAAAGTTCCTTAAAATATCATTAACACTTTGGATTTTTTATTTTTAGCCATCAATGGTCGTTTTGAGGTGTTAGTGACCACCGATGTTAAAATGTGTAAAGTTTAATGGCTATACCGAAAAGAAATGAAGTTCAGTGACTATAATGTAAAAATGGATAAAGTCCAGTGGTTATGGGTGTAATTTATCCTTATAAACGTAGCTAGATAGGTTTGTAGTCCACAATGGCCAGAGAGGTCCGAACTACTAACAACATTTTAAAAAAAAAAAGAAAAAAAGTTAAAATTTCACACTAGCAAATCTAATATGTAACCACAAACTATGAAAAAATTTTGTTAGCGACTAATATATCCAAATCGTCATGATGTAAATTTCAGTGGTTTTGAGGAGCGGCTAATAATATTGAATGAGGTAAAGCAAAGCCTTTATCTTAATTTCTCATTAAAGCATTTAAGAATAGAATTACATTTTTATACTAATTTAGGTTTATTCAACAAGTAAAAAATAAAAAGGACAGAACATAAGTGGCACAATCATAGCCTTTGATTAAGATGGATTGTGATGAGTGTAAGGTCATGGTGTACCACATTGTGGTGAATCTGCTTCTAGAATATGCTATTGATAAAAAGACTGAAAAGCCTTTTTGGCCATCCAAAGGTCTTCAACAGATGCAATAAAGTAGACATAAAGTCTAAAGCGTTGTACTTGGGTTTGAGTTGAACTCTACAACTCATCTTCTTCTTCTTTTTACGTTTTCCTCTTCTTCTCACACTGTGTTTCTTCCGCAAATGATAAATGATATTTGATATTTTGAGTTTTGTTTCGTATTAGCGGCAATGAATGTAACTGCGTCTCAAGCGACGATTTATGTATATAGCCAAGTTGTTTGGAACGGCTTGTAAATAGTGATTGCGTAGTTTGGGATGATTTGTAAATAGTAGATGCATTGCTTGGGATAGCTTGTATAGTAATTGCGTCGTTTAGGATGGTTTGTAAATAGTAGTTGCATCGCTTGGGACGGTTTGTAAATAGTAATCGCATTGTTTAGGACGGTTTGTAAATAGTTATTGCATTGTTTAGGACGGCTTGTAAATAATAGTTGCGTCGCTTGGGACAACTTGTAAATAGTAATTGCGTCGTTTAAGACGGTTTGTAAATAGTAGTTGTGTCATTTGGGACGACTTGTAAATAGTAACTGCATCGTTTAGGACGGCTTGTAAATAGTAATTGTGTCGTTTAGGACGTCTTATAATAGTAAATGCGTCGTTTAGGATGGCTTGTAAACAATAGTTGCACCGCTTGAGACAGCTTGTAAATAGTAATTATGTCGTTTAGGACGGTTTGTAAATAGTAGTTGCGTCATTTAGGATGGCTTGTTAAGTAGTAATTGTGTCGCTTGGGACGACTTGTTCAATAATAGTTGTGTTGCTTGGGACTGTTTATGAATAATTGTGTCGCTTAAAACGGCTTATGAATAACGATTGTGTTGCTTGGAATGACTTGTGATAAAAAAAATATATGGAGAAAAGTGATAGTGTACCTTGGTTTGACAGATTCGGAGAATACGGAATGACTTTGACGAGTTCGGGAAGTGTGAATCCTCTTAGATGGGTCCGCAATTGCTAATGGTCTCGATGCATCATTGTTTTTTCCAGTAGACTTTACGTGTTGTGAAAGATGAATTTTTTTTATATAAGGATTCCAAATTGGAAATTTTGATCCCAACCTGCACTTTGACCGCATATTTTGAGAGTGGAACCTCAAAATTGTTGGTGTAGATGTTAAACATTTGGATTGACTTCCATGTACAGTATAGTATTCACAAATTCTTATTGTTATTGTTGTGGAGAGGTGTCATCTCTTCTTATTTATTACTCAATTTCTTGAATTATAAATTTAATTACATAGTTATTGATGAAAAGCAAATTTACCATCTAAGCACAAAATATTATAATTTTAAATCTGAGAGTCACCAGCTAATATTATTTCAATATCATTAATAGATGCTGAGTTTTTTTTTAACATAAAAGTTTTATTGGATAGTCAAAATGTTAGAGATTGAAAAATAACCAAAAAAATAAAATTGCAAATGAAATAAAAACTCATTTTTTATTAACGATATTTGAAATTGGATCGTTTTATATAGAAATAAATTTATGTATAATCTAACAATAGTATAACAATTAATTGTTTCGTTTTCTACGAATTATCAAAAAAATTGATCTTTAATTAATTCTTCTTTATTAAGACTAGGAATAATTATATTTTATATATATTATATTTAAATTTATAAAATAAAGGAATAAGGTACCAAAATAGGTCTAAAGTTTTTGAGGAAGTACTAATTTAGGCTCAACGTTCAAAATAGCACCAATATAGGCTTAATGTTTACCACATAATATCAATTTAGGCTTAACGTTTACAATATAACATCAATTTAGGCCTCACGTACAAAATAACACCAATATAGGCTTAACGTTTACAAAATAATACGAATTTAAGCTTAGCGTTTACAAAATATATACAATTTAAGCTAAACGTAATAATTAAATTAATCATATTACATTCTTTTCTTATTAACTTTATATATTATCTTTTTATTTAGTTCTGTATTCTTATTTATTATAATACAATTAATTAGTATTTTTGTCCATTAAGATCTTATATTTGTTTTTCATCAATGATTCCATGACTATTAAATTCTATTGCTCATGTAATATATGCAAACTAAAAGTAATTGAATATCCACAATATTTCGAACACTAACATGTATCAATATTATTTTAACTAGTGTTCGGATAAAATTCTGTAGAACTCTTAGATATAGTACGGATAAAATAATCTTTTTATAAATAAATATAATAATATAACTAAAGTTAATATATTATATTATATTTTTTATCAGTAAAAAATGAGGAAGTGACACCTCAGCTCCATCGTTACTGTTTTATATTATATATAGATATTAGGGTGAAAAAACCTTTTAGTTTTACCTATTTATAAACAGGGTAAATTACACACATGGCCACTGAACTTTACCCATTTTCACATTATGGCCACTCAACTTCATTTCTTTCCGGTATGACCACTGAACTTTGTACTTTTTAACACTGATGGTCACTCAATTTTAACTAACTTCTCAAAATGGCCGTTAACGACCTTAAAATGAAAATATTCAAGAATTAAAATTGTTCAGAACGACATTTACCATGAAACCATATTTTCTATTTTCGAAAATCACATTTATTGGAGCTTTCTCTCTCTAAATATTCATTTTCTCTCTCTTAACCAAACAACACCTAAATTACCTCAAAACGAAAATTTTCAAGAATTAAAGTTCCCTAAAATCTCTCTAATTCTTATACTAATTTTGGTTTATTCTGTTGAAACACCTTTCCACAAGATTTTGATTTGACAAAATCATTTAAGTTTAATCCATGATTAAGAGACAATTAAAGTTAAGTGCTTTGATTTAATTGTACTAATCAATTTGTTCAATGTTGAGTTTAAATATATATATCAAAAAGAAAGACATGATAAAAGACAGCATGATACTGCACAAGCTGAAGTAAAACACAACTCAGCATGATAGAAGGAAAATAATCTTCAAGAGAAACGTACGAAGATAAAGCCGAGTGGAGATTGGAACTCAGGATCAAAGAAGAGAACTCTGCTTCAGAACAAAGTCTTGTAGAACGAAGCTGACCTAGGAAGCTGAGTGAAAGAAGACTCAGCATGAACTTTGGCAAGCAAACAATGACAGTTTCTATCGGAGTAAAGCTGAGTGATCAACAAGACAGCATGAATGATCTGTTAGCTAAAAGACAAATTCGACAACTGTCTGAGCCAATAATAGTAGCTTTGAATTACGCAAAAGCCAAATTCCAAGATGCATGGGTCAACTGTTCATTACTAAAAGACAACTGCCGCAAGAAAACAAAGTCTGTAGGAAAAAGACAAATCTGACGTCTGAAGAATTCAGAAGACAGGATTGGCCTGCACATCTGAAGTTGACCAGAAGTTTGTCCCCCCAAAAGAGCCGTTTTGGACTCAACGGACAAATCAAATTCAAATGATTTGTTCCTCACATTTCAACTATAAAAGGGACAAGGTTATCATTTGGAAGATTGTCGAATTACAGAAAATTACAAGTGAGAAAGATACAAATTCAAAGCACTCAAAACAAAAGAGAAAGCTTACATCAACTCTTCTATTCTTTGTGTAAATGCTAGATTGATTGTTTGTAATCATCTAAAGTGTTCTTTGTCTTAAAAGGAACAAGTGTGTGATCAATTGTAATATTGAGAGTGTGTGTGTTGAGTACTTGGTATTTAGTACTTAGTGGTAGAGAAATCTAAGTGTTGGGTTGTAGCACTTAGTAGGAGTTGAGTAGACGAATAGAGGAAGGTACTCTTGCATATTCAACTGCCTGTAATCTGTTTGTGCTCTACCCTTAAAGAGCTCAGTATTGGATTCTAAAAGCCCGGAGGATTCTGGGGACTGGACGTAGGCAAAGAGGCCGAACCAGGATAAGTGATACTGAGTAATTTCTAACTCTCTCAAATATATATATATGTGCTTGTGTTGATTGTTATATTTACTCAGCATATAAACTGTTAGAAGCTGACACTGAGTAAATTGGAGTGCTGAGTTGGAAGCTGACCACACAAGTGTCAATTCCCAACTCTCAAGTAAAACAGTCTTAGTCAGCACCTGACTAAAGCTGTCTTACGCTAAGTTCGGCCAAGCTGACCAAAGCTGAGTTAATCAACTCACCAAAATAATTAAGTCAGCAAGATTAATTAACGAAAAAGTTATATTAGTTCCTAACCCCCCCTGGAACTAATCATACGGGACCAACAAGAGGTATCAGAGCCTAAGCTCACTACTCAAAGATATAACTATCTTGAGCGGATCCCCATAAATGGCTGAGAACAGCACTCGTTTCCTTCCAGGGAACCAAACAACACAGATACTCCCTGAGGGATTATCTATTAGTCGGCCTCCCCTATTCTTTGGACCCAACTATACATTTTGGAAGAATAGGATGAAGAACTTTATCCAAGCCACAAACATGAGTGCATGGCTTGCAATAGTTCAAGGCCCATACGTGCCATATAAAACTTTTAACAATGAGAAAGTTGTTAAGAGTGAAACTGAGTGGTCAGAAGATGACCTTAGAAAACTTCAAAATAATGCTTCGGCTATCAATATGCTTCACTGTGCTTTAGATGCTGCAGAATACAATAAAATATCAGGTTGTGAGTCAGCACAGGAGATATGGAAAAAGCTCGAGGTGACCTATGAAGGCACAAGCAAAGTCAAAGAGTCAAAGGTGAATCAACACATGAGATTGTATGAGCTGTTCGAAATGAACGACAACGAGGACATCTCCAGTATGAATGCTAGATTCACTAATATTATAAATGAGCTAAAAAGACTCGGCAAGAACTTCACCGAAGAAGAGCAAGTGAAGAAAATCTTGAGAAGCTTACCCAAGAGCTGGCAAGCTAAGAAAACTGCAGTAGAAGAAGCTCAGGACCTGACTACATACAAGTATGACGAGCTAATCGGATCTCTGCTGACTCATGAGATCTCAATGCAAAACTTTGAAGCTAAAGAGAAAGAAAAGTTAGAAGACAAGAAACAAAAATCATTTGTCATGAAAGCTGACTCGACCGAAGCTGACTCATCAGACGATGAGGAGATGGCCATGTTTACACGAAAAATGAAGAAGCTGTTTAGGAAGAATGAGAAGAACAGCAGAAGGCCATTCAGAAAAAATGACAGATACAAAGCTGAGTCCAGTGACAAATACAAGAAGGACAGCTCCAAGCCTGTCACATGTTTTGAGTGCCACCAAACTGGGCATATCAAGTCAAGCTGCCCAAACCTCAAGAAAGATAAGAAGGGAAACAAGAAAGCAATGGTAGCAACATGGAGTGGCAGTGATGAGTCAACATCATCCGAAGCTGATGCAAATGAAACGGCAAACATATGCTTCATGGCCGATGATGCTGACCATTCTCAATCTGAGCAAGCTGACCTCTCTGATGAAACTGACCAGGAGGTACACAACAATGAGGTAACATCCTTACTTTTGCTTAGAAATGAGATGGTAAATGCCCTGAGTGATTTATATGCTCTAACTAAAAAGTGCAATAAGAAAGTAAAGGCACTCAGCAGGCGGTGTGTGAGATTGAAGAGGTCAAGCTGAGTGACCTCCGATATCTTCTCCAAGACAACTCAACCTTGCATAGCAACATGGAAATTATGCAAAAGTTTGTCTCGGAGGTCCAATCAGATTTAAAGAAACTGAAAAAGGACGTCACTACCTTACAAAGCCAAATAAGAGGCTCAAATAAAAATAAACCCCATGCTGAGTACTCAAGTGCTGGTCAGCATAAACAGTTCACACAGTGTGACTGTTGCGGGAAAAAGGGACACACAAGAGAAGTGTGTTGGTACAATAAGCGGACTGTCCAATGTGACTTCTGTGGAAAGAAAGGATATACCACAAAGGTATATTGGCATGCTCAGCACAATAATGCTGACCACCCCCAAAGGGTAATTCATTGTGACTTCTGTGGCAAAAGTGGCCACACTATCAAAGTAAGCCGTCTGTTAGACAAGGTGCCGACGGCCTCGCCCGGGCGGACCGGGGGGTGGACACCTCATGGCGACGTAAGCGGTGATTGGCGCCGAAAGCAACCAATCGTGGAATCAAGCTGCTCGGTAGGACCGGAGCTCGGAGTATGGAAGAGTCGCCACCCACGAATGGGAAAATGAACACTGATCCCTTACGGGAGACCGGTGAGGGTTCGGGAAACTTAGGTACGAGCCGAGAAGGCTAGCTCCTTTCCGAAGAAAGGCTAATAGGCACCCCGACATCGCCCGGTTATGAACCACCGGCCTCCTACTCAGCGTGTTAGGCGATAACGGACTAATCGCATATTTCTTTAAGTTTAAAATTCATTTGAAATCTTTTCTTTCTCGCTTTGAAAACCATTTTGAGCATGTTATTCGAAAGCCATTTTAGTAAAGAATCACCCATTTTGCATAAATTTAAAGTATATAGGAGAGAGAGGGGGAGAAGAAAAAATTAATTTATTCACAGTGTGATTTTATGCTTTAGACTATACACTAACTCTACGCTAATCTCATTCCCCAAAAACGAGTTTATTTACATGGTTCGTACCTTAATCGCCGTTGGAACGATTTAGGCACGTTTCAAAACCCCGTTAATTTACAAGACATCGACTCGAATCGCCGTTGGAACGACTCGAGTGTTTGAAAATGTAGAATAAAAAACTTTAACTCCAAAAACGTGATTAGGCATACAAGTCCATTTATTTTGTACAAACCATTTAGTTAGGAAAACGATTCAAAACTCTATTATTTACAATGAAAACGATTTTAATTACAAGGTTCGCTTAATCCGTCGTTGGAACGGATTAAGGTTTCAACACGCGATATTTTGGAAATGGTTTAAAGTGATAAGAAAACCTGTTATTTACATTAGGAACTTCTAGAAAACTTAAGTTTAAATAAGCAATTTAAACTCTCTTTTTGTGGTTTCATTTTCCCCTTTTTTCACTCAATTGAACCTTACTTGAACATAATCACAACAATTAACAATCTAATCTCAATTCACCCAACCAAATACATTTGAAAGAATATATATATATAAGTATGAAAATAGAGTAAATATACATAGATATACATATATACAAAAAGGGTAGTAATAATACAAAATTTAGAAAATAACACATATTAAGAAGTAGAAGTAGTAATAAAAAATAATATTGGATATAATATACTTTCATTTTAATTAAAACATGTAAAATGATGAACATGGTTCATAAATATAGAAAATAACCTTTAGTTCAAAAATAATATTTACATCATAACCCAAAAATCAATTAATCATCCCAAAAAGTCACAAAAACTACACATATATACTTATATATAATTTACAAAACCAAAGCAATATGAATTAAATTTTTAACATAGCATAAGTAGATATATAATATGTAGATAATAATTATATAAATCAAAAATATATTTATCAAATATTTTACATAACTAAATAGAGATATATTTAAGAAGAAATGTCAAAAAGGTAAGAAAAAAGGTTCAAAAATGGATATTTAAGGTTCCAGAAGATTTACCGACGGAAAATCCGTCGGTAAACATCTATTAGTGACAGAAAATACAGAATTACAGAAACAGTCCATAACTTTCCAGATTTATTCAAAAGCTTTAGATTAGATCTATTCTATCATTTCGGATCCCCGAACTACCAAAATTGGATCATAGTCCATAACGGAGAATCCTAAAACGATGTTTTATTTTAAAACGTTATTTAGAAATATTTTCAAAACTTATAATTACAACGTTTTTAATTCCCGAACTACCTCTAAATCGGATCACGGTTCGTATTGGGATATTAAAAGACGAGGTTTTTTATTTCAAAACAAAAAAACGAATCTTTATTTTAACACGAGACGAAAATAAATAAATACGGGAATTTAAATAAGACGTGATAAATAAATAAATAAGTAAACTAAATATATAAAACTTTTAGAATAAATAAAATAAATGAAATAAATAAAACGAGTCTAGTCCTCGGATAATACCTCAAGATCGGTATCTGACAGTCGAAGTCGATTGATTCCACGAGTTATGATTTTCCGGTGTTTTTTTTGTGTTTTCGATAAAGTATTCAACTTTGGAAAATTTGGATTTTTTTGGGAAAAAAAATATTTTCTCCAAAAAATTAACTTTCTCTCTCTAAAAATGTCTAGAGTGAGAAAGCTCCAAAAATTCCTCCCTCCTCCTTTGCATGGGGATCCGTGCCTTTTATAGGCACGGATCCCCGGAGACTTTGGGCGATGCCCGATTAAGATTGGGCGTCGCCCAAAGCAGCTTGGGCGGACGCCCAACCTTAATTGGGCGAACGCCCAACCTAGTTGGGCGGACGCCCAAGTTATGTTGGGCGAACGCCCAACATTAGTTGGGCGAACGCCCAACCTGGTTGGGCGGACGCCCAACTCTCATTGGGCGGACGCCCAACTCTCGTTGGGCGCACGCCCAACTTTCGTTGGGCGCGCGCCCAACATGCGTTGGGTGTTCGCCCAACGGATGTTGGGCGTCGGGCGTTCGCCTTACCTACGTTGGGCGCTTGACCCACGTCGTTGGGCGCTCGCCCAATGGCCGTCGGGCGCGCGCGCCCAGTGGACGTCAAGCATGCGCCCCGCACTGCCGGGCGCGCGTCCAACTGCCGTCGGACGCACATCGGCTGCCGCTAGGCGTTCGCACCACGTCGCTGAGCACTCGCGAGCCGTCCACTCGACGATCGCGACTCCCATTAACTTCTTCCCTTTTTATTATATATTTTTGTTTTAAAACTTCCGGAACCAACCGCTTCGACCATCTTGTTACAGGTTTTCGTCACAGGTCCTCCGACTCGGTGTCTACAGTTGCCCCTACTTTCCTATTTTGATAGTGATGTGTGTGTTTTGAAAACGTTTTTGTTTTGCTAACGCAACACATGCAATGTAAAACATATTAAAGTAAAAGACACGTAAAGAGTAGGAGGAAGAATACCTGACCTCTGCGCCGCGCGCTCCAGCATCGTCTTCGATCCTCTCCGTCCTTGCCTTCGAATCGGCTGCCGGCGGATGTTCTTCTTACGGACCTTAGCCTAAATTGACTGCGGGTAAAAAATGGTTCAAAAGCAACCCTGGCGCACGACCGCGGGTAAAATGGCTCAAAAGTGACCCTGGTCTACGACCGCGGGTAAAATGGCTCAAAAGCGACCCTGGTTTACGACAGTGGGAAAAATGGCTCAAAAGCAACCCTGGTCTATGACCGTGGGTAAAATGGCTCAAAAGCAACCCTGGTCCACGACTGCGGGTAAAATGGCTCAAAAGCAACCCTGGTCCACGACCGCGGGTAAAATGGCTCAAAAGCAACCCTGGTCCGCGACCGCGGGTAAAATGGCTCAAAAGCAACCCTGGTCCACGACCGCGGGTAAAATGGCTCAAAAGCAACCCTGGTCCATGACCGCGGGTAAAATGGCTCAAAAGCAACCCTGGTCCACGACCGCGGGTAAAAAATGGCTCAAAAGCAACCCTGGTCCATGACCGCGGGTAAAAATGGCTCAAAAGCAACCCTGGTCCACGACCGCGGGTAAGATGGCTCAAAAGAAAAGGTTCTTTCTAACAATTCTGAATTCTAAAGCACTGTCGTCTGTATTTTCACTGGAGCTATCGTCTCGGGTATTTGAGTTGTTTGATAGGAGCGTCCTTATCTTTTCATCTGGAATGATTCAGACTAACAATTATTTTCCTGTTGACTGTTGTCTGTATTTTGACGGGCGCCACTGTTCTGTAAAATTTGGCTGTCGTTTGGAGTCATATCTTGATGTTATTGGTTACCGCCTGGCAGAAACGCAGGCTGAAACGGACTGCAAATCGGAGGTTTGTGCACCTGGTAATTAATTATTTACTTTTTACCTTTATGTCACATCGTACTTTTTCGCTATTTACGGGAATGCCATTCCCTTTTCCTATATAAGGTGGTGGGGTTTCATTTCAACCCCACACCTTCTCTCTCTTCTCTCTCTCTCTCTCTCTAACTTCTAATTTGGATCATTCTCGTGATGGATTTGGATAAATACGATGGTACGAAGGGCATGGATGCGGGTTTTGAGAACCTGACTACAGTGGCCCCTTTTCAGGATCCTGCTTCACATCTGAGCCGGACCCACTCTAACCAGGTAAGTACTCTCCTACTCTCTCGTCCTTTTGACTAGACTTCTAGGCTTTAGTAGCCCTACTTTGAACACGATTTGCATGCTAACCTCTAAGTCGCTTTAGAAGACTTTAGCTAGAAAACACGAATTTCTTCGTCCGCAAGCAACACCTTATTTATCTTTTGAAAGAATGTGAATTATATGCATGTGAATAGTAAAAATACGAACAATGCATGCCAACAGTAAAAACGTGAATAGTGAAAACGTGAATAGTGAAAACGTGAATAGTGCACGTGAATAGTAAAACGTGAATAGTGCTCATGAATAGTGCACGTGAATAGTAAAAACGTGAATAGTGTACGTGAATAGTAAAAATATGAATAGTGCACGTGAATAGTAGAAAAAGCCTAAACGACCAAATTAAATGTTAAAATTGGATCAATCTCTTTGCCAACACGCGGGAGAGTGGAACCACCAAATAATGAACTAGTCAAATCTTATACAAACGACCCTAAGAACAAAACTTCACCAAATGACGGTCCTAATTGACAAAGAGTCTCTAGGTTAGACTTAAGCATGACCGAAAGAACAACTAGGTTAACAAACCTTTATTAGACACAAGCCTAGGAGCGAGATTTAAACTTACCCGTTCTGTTCCTTCCAAGTCATTGGCATTTCTGGGACCACAGAGGATATTCACCTCTGGTATGCCATGCTTAGCCCGGTGGCTAAAGCCCGGGTGCGAGAGTTGGGCTTTGAGCCCTTTATCCTGGCGTTGCCTCACGCCAACAGAGTGTGTGATCGATTCGGCCTTCGCGCCTTATGTGAGAGATGGGTAGACTCGACCCACACCTTCCACCTTTCGTTTGGGGAGATGACGATCTCTCCCCGTGACTTCTCCCTACTGACCGGGTTATGGGGGAGCGGTATCCCGGTTCCCTTCCTCTTCGACATGGTGCGTCCTCGGGTCGACCGCGACGAGTTAGCTGCTCTGATTGGACCAGGAGTCTATACGGGGGTCAAGTCCACCCCGGCGAAGTTTATTACCACATCCGGACTATTGAGTCGCAGGGACTCCTGCGGGCTAGACGACACTGATCAGGCTGTTCGCAGCTTTCTTCTATACGCCTTGGGCGAGACGATCTTCCGCTCCAAGTGCGGGACGATACATGCGGGTCTTATTCAGGCTTTCCGTGATTTGGACGCAGTGTCGTCTTATGATTGGGCAGGAGCCGGCTTGGCTTTTCTGTACAAGTTTTTGGATCTGACTTGCCGGAAGCGCAAAGACTTCGGTGGTTACACCTTTGCTCTCTTGGTACGTCTTTCATCCTTAACTTGTTTCTTTATTCTTTTCGCGATTTTTGTTAGTAACCTTCGTTCCTGCGAGCAAGTTTGGGCCTATGAGAGGCGGATTCTTCCATGCACGCGTCGGCGCAGGCCGCGGGTGGTTAGGCCTCCACTTATGGCTCGATGGAGTGATTTTGATTTAGGTGCCGAGGAGAGGCGGACAGTGGCGCGATTCCTAGCGTGGTCGACTCGCGGACCTTAGGGCAGGTGAACATCTTCTAACTACGCTAGATTTTTGTTTGATCAGACCTGACTTTCCTTTTTTGTTTTCAGGTTCGATTCGGATGGGATGACCTCGACTTTGGTCCTGAGTACGCTTACGTTACTCGCATCCAGGGGTAGCGGTGCGTACTTACAGGCCCCTGCATGCGGGCATGGTACTTGGGCGATCGGGGCATCACCGGGGTTGGCGCCTCGCACTGGACACCTGGCGAGATTCCAGTGTCCATGTTTATAGTGAGGACCATGCCTCTGTCGGACATTCGTCGCGACCTAACCCGCCAGTTTTCCCCTCGAGACGTGTGGGACCACGCAGGGGGTCATGTTCACTACTTATCGACCTTGTTGACCCCGGCGGACGCTCCCGAGGTTGCGATGGAGGTGGATCCTAGGACGGACGTGTTTTCAGCCGAGGCCGTCGCGGCGGTTTTTGGTAGGGAGGAGCTCCCGGTGAGTGCTTGACCCTTTTCATTCTTTATTTACGAAGTGGTTAGGGGTACTCATTGTGTCTTCATATGCAGGAGGGTTCTTTGAGGAGTGCCCGGATGTTAGATTTCTTTGATGGTGCTCAGGCTCGAACGCCTACGGGCGAGCCCTACTATTATGCGGGTGAGTCCTCAGGCACCGCCTGGCCGGAGTGGCCCCCCTTAGGCGTACCTATCCCTGACTTTGGGAGGGACTTCTCGACAGTTCACTACGACGAGTCCGGAGTGGCCTATACCGGTGTTGAGATAGCTCCTCCTGCTTTCACATCAAGGATACCGTTTGATCCCCCGGACGCCCTCCAGACTTCGAGGGAGACATGCACTGACTACGTGGGGTTGTCCGGTTATCTCAGAGAGCGGCTCCACCTACGCTGTACCAGTCACCTGGTGAGTATTCTTATTTTATTTTAGTGTAGTGAAATGTATGCACACATGTATGTATGACTTCTGTTGTTGCCTTGTTTCAATGTTCTTTTTCTTATATCTATATTTTTTACAGAGCGATCTCCATGCAAATGAGCTGAGGCGGAGCGAGTCACTGCGGGATGCCGATGCCAGGGTCGGCCAAGTCTAGCGGGAGAGAAATGATCATTGGTCCGGGGTGATGCAAGCGGAGACCGAGGGGCATCTTGCTACAGAGGAGAGGGCGCGAGTGGACACTGCGGGGCGCCTTGCCGCCGAGGAGAGACTTCGAGTTGCCGAGGAGGCCTTATCTGCGGAGCGGGCTTCCCGTCTGAGGGACTTTGATGATTACTGGGATCTTCCTCCTTATTAGGCTCATTATTTATAGCTTTGTAGCTTTTTATTAGAATTACCCCGATGTATAGCTTGTGTATAGGGAGAGGGGTGTATAGTACATAGGCTTTTTATGTGAAAAGAGAGATAAGAAATGTATAACTCATGATTCATATTACGATACATTCAGTAAATTGTAATGATTCCAATCATACTCTTCAAATATATTCATGCCTTTATTTATTTACAAACAATAGAAATACTTAGCCGCTTATACATTATTTTTATAATTGCTCAAGATATAACTACCGTTACCAGGACCCGCCTTTTCGGTTTTCAGATCCCAGCGATTTTTCATCTCTCCTTTTACTATCCCGAAATTTTCAAATGAGTGCCCTTTCGGGTTTTCACCCATTGGGATGTCCCTTATTGTTGCATAGGCCACCCTTTGCGGGTTTTCAAACTATCGGGAATTCTCGTTTCTTCTTTTTTTTTTTACGAAAAGTATTTCTTAAGCCTATCCAGATTGGTAGGTTCAGAGAACTCCATGCCGTCCATAGTAGTAAGCTTCACCGCCCCTTTGCTCAGGATCTTCTTCACGAAGAACGGTCCTTCCTAGTTAGGCCTAAACTTGCCCCTAGGGTCGGTGTGCATCACTCGGATCTGTTTCAGCACCAGGTCTCCTTCTTTGATAGGGCTGGCCTTGACCTTTTTGTTGAAGGCTCGGGCCATCCTTCTCTGATATAACTGCACATGGTAATGGGCCTCCATCCTTTTCTCGTCCACCAATGCTAACTGCTCATATCGCTTCTTCACCCATTCCGTCTTGGGAATCTCTGCTTCTACTGCGATTCTCAACGATCGCTTTTCAATCTCAATCGGGAGAACGGCTTCCGCACCATATACCAAGGAGAACGGCGTTGCCCCAGTTGATGTTCTAACTGTCGTGCGATAAGCCCATAAAGCGAGCGGAAGCTGTTCGTGCTAGTTCCGGTGCGATTCTACTGTCTTTACGAGAATCCTTTTAAGGTTCTTATTAGCCGCCTCTACTGCGCCATTAGCTTGTGGACGATACGGAGAAGACCTATGATGTTCAATACCGTACTCTTGGAAGAGACTTCTCACATCTCCCTGAAACTGGACCCCATTATCCGTGATCATGTGATGAGGCACTCCGAACCTGGTGATCAAGTGCTTTTCAATGAACTTCCTCATCTGCTTAGACCCCAACTTGCTAAATGATTCTGCCTCTACCCACTTGGTGAAGTAATCAATAGCGACTGCAATGAATTTGTGCCCGTTCGAAGCATTAGGCCTCACCTCTCCGATGATATCAATGCCCAAGCCGTAAACGGCCAAATGGGTGCTAACACGTGCAGTTCCATAGCTGGTAAATGATTGTAATCTCCGTGGATTTGACAATCATGGCATTTCTTCGCATATTCGTTACAATCTCTTTCCATGGTGAGCCAATAGAAGCCTTGCCTTATGATTTTCTTTGCTAATACTGCTCCTCCCATATGGGCTCCACAAATTCCCGAGTGTACTGACTCCATTGCCTCACGGGCTTTTCCCTCGTCCAAGCATCTCAGTTGTAAACCATCGGTGTGCCTTTTGTAAAGCAAGTCATTGTGGATGATGAACTGCTGAGCTAACCTTCTAATCACAGCCTGATCCCTAAGTTCTGATTCCGCCGGGTATGCCCCACTTTTCATGAAGTTTACGATATCGAAATACCAAGGCTTTTCATCTGCTCCCAATAGCATTACATCTTCATAGCACGGTTTGTGGGACCTCCTCAGCACCAAAGGCTTCGAGGCAAGGTTCTGAGGGTTATCCCATACTGACACCAAAATGGCCAAAGCATCCGCTGCCTGGTTCTGTGCTCGAGGAATGTGATAAAAGAGACATTCGCTGAATTTCTACGCCAATCCTTCCAACTGGTCTAGGTATGGACGTAACCTTTCTTCCCTCACTTCCCAGTTTCCCTGCGCTTGTTCGATAATCAGTTTTGAGTCGCCCCAAATTTCAACATATGATGCTCCCAGTGCTGCTAATGACTCCAACCCATAGATGCACGCTTCATATTCGGCCATATTATTGGTGAGAGGGAAGGATAACTTCTTTGCCATTGGGATCCTTTCTCTTTCTGGTGAGATAAGCAGCACTCCTACTCCGGCTCCATTTGAGTTAACCGCTCCATCGAAGAACATTTTCCATGGTATAACTTCTATTGTGTTCAAGTGCTCGTCGGGGAAATCATAATTTATATCCTCCTCTTCTGCGTTGAGAGGTTGATTGGCCAGAAATTCTGCTACGGCTCTCCCCTTAATGACCTTCTTCGTTACATATTCAATATCAAATTCTGATAAAAGCAACAACCATCGGCCCAGCTTCCCCGTTAGAGACGGAGTTTGGTACATATACTTCACGGGATCCATCCGAGAAATAATGATCACTTTGTAAGATTGAAAATAGTGCCGTAGTTTCTTCGTTAGCCATACTACTGCCACGCACGTCTTTTCGATCATGTTATACTTAAGCTCATATTCTAGGAACTTTTTACTCAGATAATACACTGCATGCTCCACACCAGTGTCCCCTTCCTGGGCCAGCATTGCCCCAATAGATCGCTCTTCGATTGCTACATAGAGGAGAAGCGGTTTTCCAAGTTTAGGCGGTCTCAGGACTGGTGGATTAGACAAGTAGTCCCGGACCTTCTCTAAGGCTTGCTGACACTTATCATTCCAAATCGTGGGTTGATCTTTCCGTAGCAGCTTAAAGATCGGCTCGCAGATTGCAGTGAGTCTTGCTATGAACCGACTGATATACTGAACCTGCCCCAGAAACCCTCTCACCTCTTTCTCATTCTTTGGTGCCGGCATTTCCCGTATGGCCTTCACTTTGTCGGGATCTACCTCAATTCCCTTATTACCGATTACATAGCCTAAGATTTTCCCTGATGAAACGCCAAAGAAGCACTTCTTCGGGTTCAACCTTAGTTTGAATTCTGCAATTCGGGCCAAAAACTTCTCGAGTGCAGCGAAATGCCCTTCTCTCATCTCCGACTTGACCATCATGTCATCCACATAAACCTCTACTTCCTTGTGTATCATATCATGGAACAATGCCATAGCCATTCGCTGGTAAGTTGCCCCAGTATTTTTCAAACTAAACGGCATCACCCTATAGCAGTACGTTCCCCATTCAGTTGTGAATGAGGTTTTTGCTTTGTGTTTCTCGACCATCTGAACTTGCATGTAACCCATGAAACCGTCCACATTCGTGTGTAAGACTCTCGATGTCGCACTATCGATTAACACGTCGATATGAGGCAACGCAAATTCATCTTTGGGGCACGCCTTGTTAAGATCTCTATAATCGACGCACATTCTCACTTTGCCATCCTTCTTCGCGATTGGCACTACATTTGCGACCCAAGGAGGATAGTCGATTACTTCGATGAACCCTGCTTCTAACTGCTTCTTCACTTCTTCTCTAATCTTATCTGCCCATTCCGGCCTCATGCGTCGGAGTTTCTGTTTCACGGGCTTAGCCTCGGGGTATGTTGGAATACGGTGAGTTACGATTGATTGATCGATTCCTGGCATGTCTTCGTATGTCCAAGCAAACACTATTTCGTATTTTTTAATTATTCTCTCAAATTCTTTCCTATCTTCGATAGTTAATTCTTAAGCAATTTGTATAAGTTTAAGATTTTCATCCGTGCCAAGATTGAAAGTTGACATTTCTATTGTATTGATTTCAAATGTAGGCATGTTATATGAATGAGAATGCATGGAATGATCACGATCAACATCAAGCAAGTAAGCAAAATCAGAATTCATTTCATTGATAGTGTTGGCGAGTACATCATCGGATTCAAATAAAGCAGTAATACAATTTTCATCATCGGGGTTCTCGGGTTTCTCATAAGCCTTGGAGGTACTGGGCTCGTCCACCGCTCCCGCAGTTGCTTCAATAGTGATGACCTGCTCCTCGGCATTAAGATCTAACATCATGATCTCCTCGACGAAGCAGCTCGCCTCTCCTTTGCCCCAACTGGTAACATCATTGAAGATCTCAAAACCTGGCAGGATCTTTCCTTCGGTGCTAGTCCATGACTCGGGAGTCCCTGAATAAACCTTTCCGTGCCCTTCATTCACAAAATACTTCTTTAGGCCTAACTTTCCTTCACCACCTGTGTTGGACGGACCTCCCAGCTTATATCCCAACCCCCTCCGGGTTTTCTGACTCTTGAAGTCCGGAAACTCTGGCAACCCTTGATGGTGTGCTCCCAAGCCCATACCAGGGATGAAACCTCCTTTCATCATCTTCACCACATCGGTGGTCATGCTAGACTCATAGATCCCAGAAACTTGGAACCCGGAGAAAAGCTGAGGTTCAATTCCCAATGTCACCACTGAGCTCAGTTTCTCAGCTCTGATCGTCACTATCTCCTCCCCGAAGGGGAAGTTGATCATTTGGTGGAGCATGGAGGGCACACCTCCCAACTCGTGGAGCCATGGACGTCCCAACAACACGGCAAACGTCACCGGTATATCCAGCACAGTGAATTCAGTCTCCTCCTCATACGGCCCTACTTTCAGCTTAGCCTTGAAGACTCCTTCGATGTGCCTACGGCTATCATCATAAGCCCTGATCATGGTTTCTGAGGCCGTCAGATCTCCTCTTTCTACTCCCAACTTGGACAAGAGTTTCAGCGGGCAAACATTAATGGCCGATCCATCATCAACCATCACACAGCTAGTCTTCTTCCCGTTAATTTCAGCTCGGATGTACAAAGGCTTGTTGTGAGCCTTGCCCTCCTCCGGGAGATCTTCGTCGGTAAAAGTGATTTCACTCTTCTTCCGGGCCATAATTGCCCCTACTAGCGCTGCCGGCTCAGTGTCGGTAGAAATGACCAAATTTTGCAGCTCCTTCATCAGATTCTCCCGGTGGTACTTAGAATGGCATAAGACTTCCCACACCGTAGACTTAGCTTGTGTTTTCTTCAACTGCTCGAGGACTTGGTCATCTGGCTTGGGAGCCGATCCTTCCCCTATTTCTGTCTCAACCATAGGCGCCTTCCCTTCGGCCACTCGACCTGATCTTGTCATAACGGCGATTTCCGGCTCATCATCAGATTCATCCCAAATATTGATAGGAATTCTCCGATCAGTGTCCTCCTCATCCGAGGAACTTTCCCAAATGTCCACAACCATCAGGTCCATCACGTGAGGGACATTTGGATTTAAATACAAGGGATCTGCCGATCCATACATAGCCCAACCTATCAATTCATCATAGTTCCGGAGAAACACCCTACTCATTCTTCTTGCTGCTAACGGAATAACACCTCTCTGTATGCACATGAGCTGCACCTTATCGCTCATCGTTTCATGACATAACTCGTAGCGGTACCTCCACCTCCTAACATAATCCACGAATGGTTCCTCGGGGAATTGCCTGATCCTATCCAGATCTTCCAAGGATCCCGTCCATAGAACATACATCTCATACCTCGACACAAAAGCATCCCTAAGAGGTATCCAATGACCCATTTCTTCCTCTGATAGGCCTTGGTGCCACAACAAGGCTTCTCCCATGAGAGTTTCCGGGAAATGTTCATGTAATTCACATTGAGGGAACCCGACGTCATACATATGGTTGCGGAATAACCTTGCATGCTCAATACCTAGGCATTGCTAACACTGCTTCAGGTGTCTCATAGGAGGGCGAGTCCGGTGTTTGTTCCGCAAGCATCCATACTGTATACTCTTTGATAAACCTCTTCGTCATCGCGGCCCAATCGCGCTTAATATGCATTGGGAGAGACATATACCACATCAGCGGCTCTCCCATTAGTGAATTGCAAAACAGGCTAGTGATCTCTTCTTCCTTAAAACCCAAAGGCCCCATGGCCGACAAGTAGAAGTGAAGATGTTCCATCGGATCCTTGTTGCCATTATACTTACTGACCCCCGGTAACAGACGCTTGATAGGTCCAATCTGCATCGCAAAGCGCTCTGCGGTCCTGTCCTTAGCTCTCTGGTACTTTTCTAGGAATAAATCTGACAACCGTTCCCATTCATGCTTGCAGGAGTCGGGCAACGAGTGGAACCATCCCAAAGGCTCGCCTATTAACGAATGGTGGAACCACTGAGCAATCTCGTCCACCCCGAAGGATTCAACAAACATATCGTGCATATATTCACGCAAGTGCACATCGGGATTCTCTCCACCACTAAACAGACTTAATTCTGGCATAATAGTTCGAGACGACCCTTCCCCGGTCTCTTCGGCACTATCCTCATCATATGGTGCTCCACCGTCCAACCCTTCATCCATCGGTTCGCCCTCCGGTTCTTTGCCAATGAAGGACACATATAGACCATTTCCTACATTGCTCTTTTCGTCGGAGTCCAACAACTCCTCTTTATTTTCCCCGAAGGATTCCACAACCATGCTTTCATTCAGCCCAACTCCGATCACGCTCACCCTATGATTAGGCAGTGGATTGCGCATAGTGTAAGGGTTCGCTGACGAAGGATCAGCTATCTTCTTCTCCTCAATCAAATCATGGATCTCATGCTTTAACCTCTCGCAATTCTCAGTAGTGTGCCTATAATTACTGTGGAACTCGCAGTATCCCCTTTCCTGTATTTGCTGAGTAGGCGGAGCTTTGTTATAAGGAGTAAGAGCTTTCAACAACCCCTTTTTCTGCAATCGTTCGAAAACTTTTGCATAGGTCTGATCAAATTTGGCGAACCGCCTCTTTTCGATAGCATTAAGATCAAGCACTTTCACTGCTGCAGATTCTGCACTCGCACTTGGCCCTCCGGCACTATATCCAGACTTCGTCCACTTGGTATAAGCTTTCTTCGGTTCTCCGTCCCCCTCAACTGTCAAGGCGCAGCTATACATCTGATTGAAATTGGTAAAAAGCATGTACCGCAGCTCATTCTTAATATACGGCAATGTGTTACCAATTACCATTCGGATCTGATCCTGCTCAAGCGGCTTCTGCTTCATAACCGCGGCCTTGGCCCTCCATCTCCTCACAAAATCGGAAAAAGATTCCCCGGCCTGCTACTTAGTGCTCTCTAGCTCCTTCAGAGTAACCTCAAGCATAGTGTTGAAACTATACTGAGCGATAAATGACTTTGCCAACTCCTTCCAATCTCTTTTCGTAACCATCGGCAACGCATGGAACCATATGAGGGCAGCCCCCTCCAGATAAGTATTAAACAGCCCCAGGACTTGATCCTTAGTCAGGATTGTGTGCTTCATCACAGCAACATACTGATTCATGTGGGCAGTAGGATCCCCAGTTCCATCGAACTTTTTTATGTCAGGGAGCCGGAATTTCAAAGGCAAAGCCGTTGCCGATAAACATTCTTCAAGTTATAAAAGTCCTGACTTCCGGAGCTTCCCCCACGCAGATCCTGCACCTCCTGAGTGATGTGCTGCTTCCACTCCTCTTCCTTAGCCTTCTCTTTCTCAAGCTGTTTCCGGATATAGTCCTGATAGTCATCCTCGTTCCCGAAGCGGGGACTAGTGTTTACCTCATTCTCAGCACGTTTACTACCACTCTTGTTATCCTTCAATGCCAGCTCAGCTAGTTGGGCCAAAATTGCGGCCAACTGATCGTTAATGTTGTTCACAGAGTTTTCCAATTCGGCCACCTTTTCGTCGGTCGCAGACATACTGACAGAAGACTGAGTATACTCGGACGAAGATGATTCAGAAGCCACAACTGCCGATTCGGAATTGTCAATTCGTAGCTGATCAAACTGCCTGACTAGCCGGCTACTCTCGCGAAACCACAACCGCTTAATGGCGAAGTCTGCGTGAACGGTCATCCATTAGTATGTATGCATGGTTTATATGCATGATTCGTGGTGTGTGCGTTTATTTATTTACGGATATATAAGATAAGAAGAACAAACGTCAGTCTAATTACACGTGTCACAGCATCTCTCTTCCACCCTTATTCCTCCACACACTCGATGGTCCAAGTCTATTTCCTAGGATTTTGGTTTGGGGCTCACCTTGCGGTCCAGGGGACGCGTGATGCCGTCGATTATTGCGGAAAAGTAAATTATTCATCAGACAATACAGTTCGTTTTCGACGTATCAACATCCAGTGACTAAGATATCGACCAAATGGATTGTCCTTTCGAATAACTCGTCTTTTGTCATTTCGCGAGATGCATTAGTTCGGGTTTTGATTCCCTTTTGAACGTTGATGACTTGTGGAGAATTTCGGATCAACTTTCGTCCCTGTGGGGGCGTCGTTGGGTTCGACGGGGGGAAGCTCCGATGCCAAAGTCAGTAAGGAAGATCACGGGAGAAAACTGAATTGACAAAGGGTGTGAGAATGTGTTTACCTTGATAGCCTAGGGATGTAGGCTATATATAGCTAGGAAGTCGTAACCTTCAGCAACTAGAAAGTCGCCATTAATGCTCCATTAATGGCGGTTACAAGTTACCTTTAAACTGGCGGTTAGCTAATTGATGGCTCATTAATGGCCTTTATGGTTGGGTCGGCTTTGGCTATTACAATGACGAATCAAGTGAATGAGGAGATCCGCCTTATAGGTTCGCCAGCGGATCTCTTTGAGCGGGACCGTGGAGATCCGCTAGCCAAATCTCCCATGGGGATTAATACGTGGCGTTCTCTAGGTGAATATCCCTTTTGATCCTTAGGATAATATCTCCCTGTTATCAGAAGCCCCCCCAAAGTTCCCTTAAAGTCCTTTAGGGCTTTTGAGCTTCTTGGCGCCGTCATGATTGCCTGCATTTAATGAACACTCTGTTCGATGCCAATCGTAGAGTGACACGTGTAATGAGCGCTCTGTTTAAAGAAAGAGAAGACGCCTTCTTTTTCCTTCTCTCTCTCTCTTTTCCCCATTTCATCTCCATTTCCATTCCCGCGAAGCTTTTTCTGGGAATTTCAGAGTTCAAAGCTTTTCGATTTCATGTAAGTTCATCTCTCCTTACTTGATTTGTTCTGAATGTTTAGGAGTTCTTCATCATCTTCTAGATCAACTTCAGAGCTTTTTAATTCGACCCTTTCTCCGGACATAGTAGTTAATTTTAGTTAGACCACTTCGTCATCGGAAAATTCATCTTCTTTCGAGGACACATCTTGCTCCGATTTAGCTGAGTTACGCAACTCGGCGTGTAATCGCTACCAAACTCGTTCCACTAGGAATCCAATTCTTTCTACTCCGGCCACCGGTGCCGCACCGGCCGTAGATTTTAGGCATCCTTTGGGAACCATGGCCTCTTCTTCTGTCCAACCTAGGAAAAAGAACCCTCGAGTGGAGTCTACTCCATCTCGTATGAGTGCCGCGGATCTAGCGGATCTGGCGAATCGCTTCCCCTGGATCGATAATTACGAGACTCAGTTAGCCGCAGCTCATCAACGACCCTCCTGTCCGCCTAGCGGTTTTCTAACCATATATTGTAGTCATGTGGAGAGAGGGTTCCGACTTCCTCTCCCAAAGATGATGGCGGACATCCTCTCTTACTTTGATATAACTGCCAGCCAACTACACCCTAACGGTTGGTTGGATATCGCTTTAGACTGCTACCTCGCCTCAAATTTAGGAGTGGTATATACGGGTCGTGTCTTTAGAGCTTTCCATAAACCCTCAAAACGGAAGTCTGAGTCTTACCTCACTTTCGCCAAATTCGGAGTGTATTCGCCATTCAGTGACAAAATGTCCAATGTCCATTGCTGGGATGAGAAATTCTTCTACGTGAAGATAAAAAAGGGCGAATCACTGGGTTTTCCCTCGTTCTGGAATCCCAAGCCTCTACACATGACGGGCGATATGCGAATATTGACCGATAGCGATGAAGTGGTGGCGGAGCTCATGAAGAAGTTCAAGGCGGATGCATGGACATACGCGGACGCTTTAGCCTTCATGATGAGCGATATTCCGTTGATTCGCCGAGAGGGGGAGCAGTTCATTTACTCCAAGATTACGCAATTTGACCAAGGTAGCTTTTATTTCTTCTTGAACTTTGATTACTTTATTGTTTTCTTTGGCAGGGGTTTATCTAAGGCCAATCACGCTATTGCAGAGAAGTGTAGGAAGTTTCTAGAGGCTGAGGCGCGTAGGAAAGATCAAGCGCCGAATCCCCAAAAAGATGACGGGAAGCGTCCCGCGGGAGTAGTGGTTGAGCCGCCACTAAAAAGGAGGAAGCCTATAGCCACTGGAGGCCCTAAGCTTATGGCGGATACCATGAGGTCCTCCATGCCTGTATGGGAGATGGAACAGGTAGTTGCCTTTTATTTTTATCTGCTCATTAAGTTTTGGGATCTGAGTTTTGATCCTTGAATATTTGTGCAGATGGCGAAGCCTGATCTGGGCGGATACTGGTCCGCCAAGTATGGCGCCCAGGGATCGTTGGAAAATGAGTCCGTCTTAAATGACTTAGATGAGGCCCTGGGCCAGTTGGGCGAAGTGCAAAGGAATCAGAACCAGGTCCCCGGTTCCATTCATGCACAAAAGGGGAAGACGGAGCTCCTCACAGTAAACCCCTCCACCACAAAGGATTTCATATCACCAAAAAAGTTGTTCTTTCGTTCTTTTCCTTTAACGAAACTGTTTGTTTTTGACAGATGTATACTCGCATACGTGCCATGGAGGCTGAGCTCCTTCAAAGTGTGGCGGATAAGGCTACCATTGAAAAGCTGGAGAAAGAGGTAGCGGATGCCAATGCGAACATCGCCTCTGCGAATGCAAACCTTGCCTCTGCCACGGCTGCCTTAGTTCTTAGAGATGCGGAGATCAAGAAGTTGAAGGAAAAGATCGTGACAGACGCTAAGAACCATGAGGTGACGCTAGGAGAAGCAGAGTACACAGCTGGTGAGCAAGCTTTCATTTATGGCGAATTACTCATGGCGTACTTCTCCCTGGCGTATCCCGAGGTTGATTTCACAGACCCACAGTTCGCCGTCCCAGACCCAGATGATGTTGCCAAATATAACAAAATGCCAGACGCTAAAGAATACCTCCGTAACTATGTTCGGAGATGGATGAAGGGACCCATGGAAGAAAGCAAACCTCCCACTAATGTGGAATTAGTGGAGCTTGAGGAAGTGCCCTCTAAGGTGGGTGAAGAACCGATCAATGATAACACCCTTCCTCTTGGTCCTACATCTTCCGTGGAAAAAGAAGCACCTTTGGTAGGCGTATCTGAGGCTGGGGAGAAGGAGGCTTCTCAAGCAAGTGCCACAAGCGAGAAGAGTGCAAAGGAGGATGCTCCTATTATTACTTAGTTGTTTTACTTTTTGATTTGTAAAAAATCGTTAAGTACAATTTGTTTAATCCTTTATGGCAGCTATTTATGTTACTTTTGTGTAAGTAAATATATAGGCATCTAGGATCTACTTTGGAGTAGGTGGCCAGCCATACTCCATTGCAGGAACCTTTGTAAAGGTTAGAAGCTGTTTTATTCCATTGAAGGAAGTAAAGCTGCCTAGGGGATCCACTTGCTACCTATCTTTGAGGTGAAGTGATCCGCCCGTAGGACTTGCGAATCCCTTTTTTGGGAAGGATGTAAGAGAGTGTAAAGACCTTGCGTCCAAGGACCATTTTAACTCTATCAAAAATGGGGATCATCTCAGAGATGGATCCGCCCATGAGATCGATTCTCCTATGTCTGAGGAGAAAAAGTGGCTATGAGATAGCAATACTTTTTAATGCGGAGAGCGTTGGGTGCCCCCCTTCTTTTTAAGACTGGAATATTAATATTGCTGCAAGACAAAACCTTAAAAAGAACATAGAGAATGGAACAATATCTGTTTATTGATAGGAGAAATGCTTTATTATAGTAAGCAGGTCTTATATGTGAGCCTCGTTAAAACCTTTAATAAGAAAAACCACATGGGAAAAAGCTTACTAAAGGAAAAAGAGTACTCAAGACCGTATGTACACTTTATTTTCTGACAAAATATTTGCAGAGATTTTGGAGGTTCCATGTGCGTGGCAATGTGTTCCCCTCCATGTCTTGAATTTTAAATGTGGCGAATCCAATCTTTTCCATTATCTGATATGGACCCGTCCAGGTGAGCCCCAGCTTGCCTTTCCCTTCTCGAGACTGGATTTTGTCGGCCTTGCAGAGCACAAGATCACCCACATTCAAGTCCACAAGCTTGGCATTTTTGTCATGGTAAGCGGCGATCCGCTGCTTGTAGGCTGCCATACGTACGTAGGCCTGTTCTCTGCGATCTTCCACTTGATCAAGACTCTCCTTTAACCTGTCACCGTTGTCCTTCTCACAATAGAAGGCAACTCTATCACTTGGAACCTGTATCTCTATCGGGATCACGGCCTCTACCCCATGAGAGAGGGCAAACGGTGTTTCTCCGGTGGCCGTTCTAGGAGTTGTGCGATAGGCCCATAAGACGCTGGTTAGCTGATCTGCCCATTTTTTATCATGCTCCCCCAATCTCTTCTTTATGCCTTTTACGATCGTCCAATTCGTAACTTCAGTCATTCCGTTGGATTGGGGATAGTAAACAGAGGCGAATCTGTTTAGAATGCCCAATTCCTCACAGAAAGTTTTGAACTCACCACAGTTAAACTGTGTTCCGTTATCGGTGATGATGGTGTGGGGGACGCCATATCTTCCCACGATGTTGTCTTTGACAAATTCCACCATTCGTTCAGCAGTGATGGAGGAAAGAGCCTCGGCCTCTACCCACTTTGTGAAGTGATCTACTGCCACTACCACATACTTCCTCTGCCGGCGGTAGGAGGGAATGGCCCTACTATGTCAATTCCCCAGAGGGCGAATGGCCGTCCTTCTATGATGGGCCTCTGGAGATTCTTGGCTGTATGTGATTCATTCGCATGAATCTGACAATTGTGGCAAGTTTCCACCAATTTTTGCGCGTCAAGTTCGGCCGTTGGCTAATAAAATCCTGCTAACCTGGACTTTTTCAAGATTGAGGCGGATGCTTCATGGGCCCCACACGATCCCTTGTGCAGTTCCTTGAGGACCTATCGTCCTTCTTCTGGCAGGATGCACTTTAACCAAGGGTGGCTAAAAGATTTTCTATAAAGACCATCGTTGATTATGGAGAAATAAGCCGCTCTTCTAACTATCCGACGTGCCTCTTCTTTATCCTCAGGTAAAGTTCCACATAGCAGATATTGGCGAATGGCCGATCTCTAATCATCTTCTACTGTTGTGAGTAGGGATACTTCCTCTGAGGCGAAGGCTGGAGCTATTTTAACTTCGAAGGGACATTGTGGATCTGTCCAGTTCTCCTCACTAGAAACCATTTTGGCTAAATGATCCTCCTCAGTGTTGGACCCCCGGGGTACATGAATCAGTTCCCATTTGGTTTCTTTTGCCTCAAGGTGATCTAGCAATTTTTTGACTTTTGCTACGTATTTGGCCAAAAGATCATCTTTTACCTCGTAATTCTTGATCACTTGATTGACCATTAGCTTGGAGTCACTATAGATCACAATCCGCTCGGGAGTGATTTCTTTGAGTAGGCGTAATCCCAATACCAGAGCTTCATACTCAGCAGCATTATTAGTTGCATGAAAATTCAATTTTGCTACGTACCGTAACTTTATGTACTGGGGACCTTTGATCACAACGCCTATGCCAGCTCCATCCACCGAGGAGGCACCATCGGTGTACATTGTCCACTCTTCCACTTGAGGTTTGGGATGATCTATCCCCTCTTCAGTGAATTCATTCACAAAGTCTGCCAAGACCTGACTCTTTAAAGCTGACCTGCTTTCATGTCTCACATCGAGTTCACCAAGGCGGATTGCCCATTCCATCAACCTTCCAGAAGTGTCCGGCTTCTGCAACACCTTTTTCATCGGTATATTCGTTCGAACCACCACAGTATGAGCCTGAAAATATGGCCTAAGGCGGATTGCTGTGGTGACAACAGCCAGCGCCATTTTATCAAGCTTTGAATATCTGGTTTCGGCATCTTTTAGAACCTTGCTCACATAATAAATTGGAAACTGCTGGCCATCCTCTTCTCGTATCATGACCGTGCACACAGCTTTATCCGTAACTGATACGTACATGTAGAGGTCCTCTCCTTTCACCGGCCGACTCATCATGGGTAGCTCCGTGAGAAACCGTTTGATCCCTTCAAAGGCCTTTTCACAATCCTCGTTCCATTCGAACGCCTTTTGCTTCTTAATGACCTCGTAAAAGGGCTAACATCTGCGCGCTGAACAAGAGATAAATCTGCCCAAGGCTACGATCCGCCCGTTAAGGCGTTGCACTTCTCTGATGTTCTGTGGTGCTTGCATTTCTAGGACAACCTTGACCTTGTCAGGATTTGGGCTAACTCCTTTCTCGCTGATCATGAATCCTAAGAATTTTCCATATGTCGCACCAAAAGTACACTTCTCTAGGTTCAGCTTAATATTGTGGCGTCGGAGTACGTCCAGTACCTCCTTCACATCATCCGCATGCTTTTCTACAGTTGTGCTTTTAATGATCATGTCATCCACATAGACTGAGTAGTTATCACCTTTGCTTTCTGCGAATATCTTGTTCATCATCCGCTGATAGGTGGCTCCTGCGTTCTTAAGTCCAAAGGGCATGACTTTGAAGCAATAAGTGGCTTGGTGAGTCACGAACGAGGTTTTGATTCTATCTGAAGGCTCCATGGGAATTTGATGATAACTCGACTTCACGTCTGTAAAGGAGTACATGACATGCCCGGTAGTTCCATCCACGAGTATGTCAATACATGGCAAAGGGTAGTTGTCTTTGGGACAAGCCTTGTTAAGATCTGTAAAGTCGATACACATGCGGTAAGATCCGCCTGCCTTCTTTACCAGAACGACGTTCGCCAACCATTGAGTGTAAAGTACCTCCTCAATGGCGTCCGCCCGTTGAAGCTTGGTGATCTCTTCTTCTATCACCTTTTGTCTTTCAAGCCCATGGTTTCTTCGCTTCTGAGCTACGGGGATTGCATCTTTGTCAATGTTGAGCTTGTGAGTGATCACGTCGGGACTGATCCCGAGGAGAATCTCATCCTTCCATGCGAAGACATCCTCTGCTTCACGGAGTACCTTGGTGATTGCATCTTTAATTTCGCCCTTGAGCCCTTTAGCCATTCGCACCTGTTTTTCATCCGCCATAAGGTACATTTCTGTCTCGCCCAATGCCATTGTGACGAGCTCCTCCTCATCCTCTTCTTTAGATTGGGGGCGGATCATTAGTGATGCCGAATACATCTCCTGGGCCACCTTTTGGCAACCTCTGATCATTACACCTCCCTTGGTCGTGGGGATGTAAAGCGTTAAGTGGCGTATGGAGATAAGGGCTGCTGCTTTGGAGATAAAGGGCCGTCCGAGGATGATATTGTAAGCTAACTGACCATCCAAGACAGAAAATTCCAGTTCACCTTTCCAGACATGATCATCGTCTGTAAGCTCGCAATCCAGAGTGACTTGACCTTTTGTTTGGATAGTGTGTCCCATCACTCCTAGGATATCTACCACAGTTGGCTTTACTTGGACCGGATCAATCATGAGTTTGGCGAAAGCTCCTTTGGTGATGACATTACACGAACTCCCAGTATCAATCATCACCCTTTTCATCTCCCAGCCTTCCACCATCATAGTGACGACCAATGCATCCGCATGGGGAGAGATTTCAGGACCTACATCGGCAAAGGGGCGATTTAACGATGCCCTATCAAGAGCGGTGGTTTTTGCCTTTTTCAGCATTGGTTGATATCCAGGTCCGCCTGCTAAGACATTAATGGTACCCTTTCCCTTCTTCTTTGGGTCCTCATTGGATCTATCGCCATCTCCCTTCTTGCCATCATTTTGGATGAACCGATCCAATTTGCCTCTCTCAATGAGACGCTCGATTTCCCGAGCTAACTCCCAACATGCATCGGTGTCATGGCCATTTTTCCTGTTATATTTACAATAATTTTTAGGATTTTTACCGGTATTGGTGTACTCCCCCCCTTTTGGCTCGGGGTATGAAATGCTCCGTTTATGTTGATTGTTCTCGATCCACATAAGTACTTCACTTTTAGAAGCATTGAGAGGTGTGAAAGAGGTGACAAATGCCGATTTGTACTTAGAACCTTTTCGCCGACCTCTAGAGGAGGAATCCTGGTGCTTGTCTTTTTCTCTATCTCGATTGCGAGAATCGCCTTTGTCCCTTCTAGGTGGAGATAGAGATTCACGGCGAATGTCATCAACCTCCATAAAGTCCTTGCAGTGCTCTATTAGTTCCACCATGCTAGTAGGTTTCTTGCGAATTAGATCCTCCTGTAAACTTTTACAAGTGGTATTTTTTACCAGAGATTCCACTACCATGGAGATATCTACATCCACAATTTGTATACACAATTTGTTGAAGGAGTTTATATAATCTCGGAGGGATTCATTTGCCTTCTGCTTTAATTCGAAAAGCTTCCTGGATTTGACCACTGGAGGGATACAGCCAGCGAATTTAGCACAGAACTCTCTGCTTAGCTGGTCCCAACTATCAATCGAACCAGGAGGCAAGGATTGAAACCAACCATAAGCGGGACCTCCTAACGTGGTGACAAACATTTTGCACAGTACTGGCTCGGTTGCACGATTGAGGCGAAGTAATATTCAGTATTTTCTAACATGTGCCTCCGGGTTGTCAGCACCTGTGTATATAGCGAGATTAGGTATTTTAAAATGCATATCCGTCTCCTCTGCCTCAATCCAAGCCGTGAAAGGCGAATCCCGATTGGCGAATGGATTGTGCCTGGCATTCTCCTCATTCATGCGGAGCACCGCTGCTCGAACTCTATCGTCAAAATTCTCCGGATTCGCCCTTGGGCGACCCCTCCGTGGAGATCTACTTGGAGAAGATGACGAACTGGATCCTGAAGATGGATCCAAGGGTGATCGTCTGCCACGTCCGCCTCCACCTCCACCTCCACCTCCTCCGCCTGGGGGAGCCTGTCCGTTATCTCCTCCAGCGCCTCTTGAAGGAACATGCCCATCATTCCCCTGGTGAGGTGGTGGTGGTGGCAGCCCACTTGGATGTGGTGTGTCCGCTGGCCTTTTACTCTGTCTATGTTTAGCAGATGGGGGTGACCTGCCTCTACGGGAAGATCTCGGTTCTCGAGGCGAAGGTGATTCAGACCGCCTGCTTTTCTCCTTTCTACGCTTCTTATGCCTTCGCCCTTCCGATCCGCCCAAGGAGAGGCTCGTCCGCGGTCGCCTTGGAATATCCGATCCGCCCAGATCAATCCTCTGGCTAGTAGATCCGCCCGCTAGAGTTTGAGGGGTTCTTTGGCTCCCTCCTGCGCCAGCAGGAAATAATTCTCGATTGATTGGTTTCTCTCCTAACGTTGTCGTGGTGGTTACCATGGACTCCGTATTATGGGCTTGGAGAAATGAAGAATTATGGGCGCCCGGTCCTAGAGTCATCTGGGGCCAGGAAGGTATTGTAGATGAAGGCGGAAAACTCCAAAACGGGGGAATGGTCATGAATGACCGTAGGCGATCGCCTGTTTCTGGACCAAACTTTTCCCCTATAGCTTCTGCACACATGTTGATGAATGCATCCGGAGGCATACTACTTTCAGCGTGCACTGGGGGAACATTGGAATCAGTGCGACCAGCACTAGTTATTAGTGGTGTTTCAATCCCTGAGGAGGGGGTATGATCTCCATTTGTCATATTTCTTTTAATCGTGAGTGAAAATCCTTTATTTGTTTAAGGACTCCACGTTCACCGCACCAATTGATGACTTGTGGAGAATTTCGGATCAACTTTCGTCCCTGTGGGGGCGTCGTTGGGTTCGACGGGGGGAAGCTCCGATGCCAAAGTCAGTAAGGAAGATCATGGGAGAAAACTGAATTGACAAAGGGTGTGAGAATGTGTGTACCTTGATAGCCTAGGGATGTAGGCTATATATAGCTAGGAAGTCGTAACCTTCAGCAACTAGAAAGTCGCCATTAATGCTCCATTAATGGCGGTTACAAGTTACCTTTAAACTGGCGGTTAGCTAATTGATGGCTCATTAATGGCCTTTATGGTTGGGTCGGCTTTAGCTGTTACAATGACGAATCAAGTGAATGAGGAGATCCGCCTTATAGGTTTGCCAACGGATCTCTTTGAGCGGGACCGTGGAGATCCGCCAGCCGAATCTCCCGTGGGGATTAATACGTGGCGTTCTCTAGGTGAATATCCCTTTTGATCCTCAGGATAATATCTCCCTGTTATCAAACGTATCTCGGATTTAGAAGTGGTATGAGTTATTTTTCTGGTTCAATCGTTCGTTATTGATAATGACTCGTTCCCTTTTATTCGCGTGGGTTCATGTCTCGATTTTTGGATTACGACGGGATCTTTTGGATCTATCGAGAGACATAACCACGTGTTTATTTAGTGATGAAAGCACTTTTTATTTTAAGGAACGGACTCATCGCGTAACGTGTTTGTTTTTAGCGTTAAGAATCCGTTTGCTCGTTTTGGCTACGTAAAAAGACGGCGAGTCTTATCTGAGCGCACGGTAATCTTTTGGGCTATTAACAACTCTTTATTTCTTCCAATCTACGGGATATACTATCCTAGCGTGGTTATAGAAAATCAACGTTTCGTTGAATCGCATGCTTATTCGAAGCATGGATATTAACGCTCTCCTCATTTAGACATGAATTGAGCAAACACGCCAATCGGGCCATATTTCTTGTGGTTTTGGTAACGATCGAAATGATCGAGCCATTAGTCAAACCCACAGTCTCGTCCATATGGTGCGATAATGCGGTTTTTTAGCTTAATTCGGCTTCGTGATTTTAAACGGCGTATATACCAGTTTGAGGCACGTATTTAACGACATTGGTTCATTTTCTTTAACTACTCTCAGGATTGATATACATCGTAGATACGGAATGATTTTGATCGTTTGTTTATTTTGCTTTTATTTTCTTAGTCACTCTTGCGGGCACGTCCATTTCTCTTAAGAACAACACGAGGCATAACGTGAGAGCTCGTCTTTTATTCGGAAGGGACGGGCCACGTTTGCGAAACTCTCTACGTTACAACGGGGTCATTCGAAACAGAAATGTTCTTTATTTTCGTTTTGTCATAATCTCGTTTTATCCCAACCTATTTAAAGAATGTGAACAACGGCCACTGTTAATATAGTCTTTTGAATCGAGATATAACTATCCTTAATACCAAACCGATTCATACTAATACGTGCTTACGTCATAACGCATTTCCTGAACATGTGCCTTCTTCGGGACACGGAAAGGGACCAGGCGGGTCGCACAAGTTCATTCGTACGAGATGATTAAGTCGTCTTTAGTTCGAATCGTTTCGATGTTTTGGGGTAGATTGTATATCGGTTTAAGAGTATATATTAACGTATCGTTTCATTTTCTTTACATATTTTAGGATTAGACACGTATCATGGCAATTTGAAAACACGAACTGATTCATTTATCACATCAAAAATAGTAACGGGTAATCCTATGGCAACTTCTAAGGCTACTATATGCTGACACGGCTGATCGCGGGACCTCACAGGACCGCACAAATTCGCCCCTAACGAATGGATGGGGACCCTTTGGTGCCTTACTGTAAGGGGGAACTTATACTAGCCTCTTTCGAGCGACGAATGGACTCTCGCTAGAGGTTTCGCGGAAATTATCCAAAAGGTTTGCAATAATGCTTATGAATGCATACGAAAAGAAATAATACGATCCGTCCCCGTTAAGGACTTAATACACGCCTTTCGGAATCAAATTTCTTGCTTCCCCAGCAGAGTCGCCACTTGTTAGACAAGGTGCCGATGGCCTCGCCCGGGCGGACCGGGGGGTGGACACCTCATGGCGACGTAAGCGGTGATTGGCGCCGAAAGCAACCAATCGTGGAATCAAGCTGCTCGGCAGGACCGGAGCTCGGAGTATGGAAGAGTCGCCACCCACGAATGGGAAAATGAACACCGATCCCTTGCGGGAGACCGGTGAGGGTTCGGAAAACTTAGGTACGAGCCGAGAAGGCTAGCTCCTTTCCGGAGAAAGGCTACTAGGAACCCCGACATCGCCCGGTTATGAACCACCGGCCTCCTACTCAGCGTGTTAGGCGATAACGGACTAATCGCATATTTCTTTAAGTTTAAAATTCATTTGAAACCTTTTCTTTCTCGCTTTGAAAATCGTTTTGAGCATGTTATTCGAAAGCCATTTTAGTAAAGAATCACCCATTTTGCATAAATTTAAAGTATATAGGAGATAGAGGGGGAGAAGAAAGAAATGATTTATTCACAGTGTGATTTTGTGCTTTAGACTATACACTAACTCTACGCTAATCTCATTCCCCAAAAACGAGTTTATTTACATGGTTCGTACCTTAATCGCCGTTGGAACGATTTAGGCACGTTTCAAAACCCCATTAATTTACATGACATCGACTCGAATCGCCGTTGGAACGACTCGAGTGTTTGAAAATGTAGAATAAAAAACTTTAACTCCAAAAACGTGATTAGGCATACAAGTCCATTTATTTTGTACAAACCATTTAGTTAGGAAAACGATTCAAAACTCTATTATTTACAATGAAAACGATTTTAATTACAAGGTTCGCCTAATCCGTCGTTGGAACGGATTAAGGTTTCAACACGCGATATTTTGGAAATGGTTTAAAGTGATAAGAAAACCTGTTATTTACATTAGGAACTTCTAGAAAACTTAAGTTTAAATAAGCAATTTAAACTCTCTTTTTGTGGTTTCATTTTCCCTTTTTTTTACTCAATTGAACCTTACTTGAACATAATCACAACAATTAACAATCTAATCTCAATTCACCCAACCAAATACATTTGAAAGAATATATATATAAGTATGAAAATAGAGTAAATATACATAGATATACATATATACAAAAAGGGTAGTAATAATACAAAATTTAGAAAATAACACATATTAAGAAGTAGAAGTAGTAATAAAAAATAATATTGGATATAATATACTTTCATTTTAATTAAAACATGTAAAATGATGAACATGGTTCATAAATATAGAAAATAACCTTTAGTTCAAAAATAATATTTACATCATAACCCAAAAACCAATTAATCATCCCAAAAAGTCACAAAAACTACACATATATACTTATATATAATTTACAAAAGGGTAAATTCCAAAAAAACCTCATGTGGTTTGATGTTGTTCCAAAAAAACCCTTGTGGTTTGTTATTACAAAAAAAAAGGACTGTGGTTTGCGCCGTTACCCGAAAAACGGAAATTGGCTTAACACCGTTAATTTGCTGACGTGGCACAAGGGTAAAACAGGAAATTCGAATTTTTTTTTTTAATTTTTTTCCCTCTTCTCTCTCCTCCTTCATCTTCTTCCTAGTCCTTCATCATCTCTTCTCTCCTCCTCCTTCTTCTTCTTCTTCTTTTTTCTTCTTTTTCCCCTCTCTCTCTCTTCTTCTTTTTTTCTTCATCTTTTTTTCTTTTTTTTTAATTTCCAGAATTCCGAAAAATTCCAGAATTCTGGAAATATTCCAGAATTTCTGGAAAATTCCAGAATTCTGGAAAATTTCCAGAATTCTAGAAAATTCCAGATTTCTGGAATCCAGCCCCATACTCGTTACTTCGTCGAAGAGGTCATCACCGGCTTCGACGAGACTGATCTTCACCGTTCCTGGATTCGAGTACATCACTTTTTCTTTTTTTAGTATTCGTTAATTGAGTTTTGTGTCTTGAGAACGAAGTCGATTTTCATGTGGATTTTGATTTATTTTTTCTTTTTCTCTCGATTAGGCTGCAACTATGAAGAGTACGCAAGAGAGGAATACTCGATTGGAAAACATGTGCTGGAGGATTTGGAATTTGGCTCGCAGGAAGAAACAGGTTCTATACCTTTTCCCCCCTCTTTTTATTGTCTCTTCTTGGCTGTATGTATGTGTTTTGACTATTCTTATGACCATTTCCTGACAATGATTGTAATGTTGTCGATTGTTATCATATGGATTACTTCCTTTTACTATTTTATCACTTTTTGAGGAATTTTTTTTGCTGTTCATATGTGTTTAATGAACAGAATGCTAAGATATCATTACTTAGTAATTGATTGTGATGGTAGAATAGAAATTTCTTTATGTAATTTCTTCTCTTGAAATTGGATTTCCTGTTCATATGTGTTTAATGAACAGAATGCTAGGAAGAAGATGAAGGAGGAGAGAGAAGAAGAAGGAGGAGAGAGAAGAGGGAAAAAAATAAAATAAAATAAAATTCGAATTTCCTGTTTTACCCTTGTGCCACGTCAGCAAATTAACGGTGTTAAGCCCATTTCCGTTTTTCGGGTAACGGCGCAAACCACAGTCCTTTTTTTTGTAATAACAAACCACAAGGGTTTTTTTAGAACAACATCAAACCACAGGGTTTTTTTTTGGAATTTACCCTTTACAAAACTAAAGCAATGTGAATTAAATTTTTAACATAGCATAAGTAGATATATAATATGTAGATAATAATTATATAAACCAAAAATATATTTATCAAATATTTTACATAACTAAATAGAGATATATTTAAGAAGAAATGTCAAAAAGGTAAGAAAAAAGGTTCAAAAATGGATATTTAAGGTTCCAGCAGATTTACCGATGGAAAATCCGTCGGTAAACAGCTATTAGAGACAGAAAATACAGAATTACAGAAACAGTCCACAACTTTCCAGATTTATTCAAAAGCTTTAGATTAGATCTATTCTATCATTTCGGGTCCCCGAACTACCAAAATTGGATCATAGTCCATAACGGAGAATCCTAAAACGATGTTTTATTTTAAAACGTTATTTAGAAATATTTTCAAAACTTATAATTACAACGTTTTTAATTCCCGAACTACCTCTAAATCGGATCACGGTTCGTATTGGGATATTAAAAGACGAGGTTTTTTATTTCAAAATAAAAAAATGAATCTTTATTTTAACACGAGACGGAAATAAATAAATACGGGAATTTAAATAAGACGTGATAAATAAATAAATAAGTAAACTAAATAAATAAAACTTTTAGAATAAATAAAACGAGTCTAGTCCTCGGATAATACCTCAAGATCGGTATCTGACAGTCGAAGTCGGTTGATTCCACGAGTTATGATTTTCCGGTGTTTTTTTGTGTTTTCGATAAAATATTCAACTTTGGAAAATTTGGATTTTTTTTTGGGAAAAAAAATATTTTCTCCAAAAAATTAACTTTCTCTCTCTAAAAATGTCTAGAGTGAGAAAGCTCCAAAAATTCCTCCCTCCTCATTTGCATGGGGATCCGTGCCTTTTATAGGCACGGATCCCCGGAGACTTTGGGCGACGCCCGATTAAGATTGGGCGTCGCCCAAAGAAGGTTGGGCGGACGCCCAACTCTCGTTGGGCGCACGCCCAACTTTCGTTGGGCGTGCGCCCAACGGGCGTTCGCCCAACGGGCGTCGGGCGTTCGCCCCACCTACGTTGGGCGCTTGCCCCACGTCGTTGGGCGTGCGCGCCCAGCGGATGTCAAGCGTGCGCCCCGCGATGTCGGACGCGCGTCCAACTGTCGTCGGACGCGTGTCGGCTGCCGCTAGGCGTTCGCACCACGTCGCTGAGCACTCACGAGCCGTCCACTCGACGACCGCGACTCCCATTAACTTCTTCCCTTTTTATTATATATTTTTGTTTTAAAACTTTCGGAACCAACCGCTTCGACCGTCTTGTTACAGGTTTTCATCACAGGTCCTCCGACTCGGTGTCTACACCGTCACAAATTAAAATACGACTTTGCACATGTTTATGCTAACAAACGAGGACCCAAAAAGAATTGGGTACCTAAAGATGAATAGTCTAAAATGCAGGTGAGCCTGAGATGCGTGGAGAAATCAAAACTGTGGTATATAGACAGCGCATGCTCGAGGCATATGACTGGTGATGAAACTCAGTTCATCACATTAGAGCTTAAATGAGGTGGAAGTGTAAGCTTTGGAGACAATAAGAAGGGTAAGATAGTCGGCTCAGGTACTATCGGAGGTAACCCAACTATTGAGTCAGTCTCCTTAGTTAAAGGTCTCAAATACAATCTGCTGAGTGTAGCTCAGCTTTGCAAGAGCGGCAGAAAGGTTGTATTTGATGATACTAAGTGTCAAATACTCGAGGAAAAAACAAACGAATTGATTTTAACTGCCCCTCGTGTAGACAATGTATACATCCTGAGTTTAGAAAAACAGTTTTCTAAAAATATATGCTTAGTGTCTAAAGAAGATAACTCCTGGCTATGGCATAGAAGACTTGGTCATGTAAGCATGGATCTTCTTGCCAAATTAGCTAGAAAGCAACTAGTTGAGGGATTACCCAAACTTAAATTTGAAAAAGATCAATTATGTAAAGCTTGTCAGCAAGGCAAACAAACTAAGAAGTCATTTCAAAGTAAAAATATTGTCTCAACCAAGAGACCATTGGAATTACTACACTTGGATCTTTTCGGACCTATCCAGCCACTTAGCTTGGGTGGTAAGAAATTTTCCTTAGTTATTGTAGATGATTTCTCTCAGTACACTTGGATCATCTTGCTGAACAGCAAGGATGAAACATTTGAGATGTTCTCCACATTGATTAAAAAGCTTGAAAATGACAAAGACCTAAGAGTAGCTCATATTAGAAGCGACAATGGTGGAGAATTCAAAAACTAATATTTTGATGAATTCTGTGAAACCAGTGGTATTGACCATAATTTCTCTGCTCCTAGAACACCTCAACAAAATGGGGTTGTTGAAAGGAAGAACAGAACAATTGTCGAAATAGCTAGGACAATGCTGAGTGAAAATAGGCTTCCAAAGTACTTCTGGGGTGAAGCTGTCCACACAACATGCTACATTCTAAATAGGGCTTTAGTTAGACCTATTCTTAAGAAAACCCCATATGAACTTTGGAAAGGACGAAAGCCCAACATTGGCTACTTTCGTGCTTTTGGGTGTAAATGCTTTATACTCAACACAAAAGATAAGCTTGCAAAGTTTGATGCCAAAGCTGATGAAGCGATCTTTTTAGGGTACTCAACTAACAACAAAGCATATAGGGTATATAATAAACGAACTCAGGTTGTAGAAGAGTCTGTCCATGTTGAGTTCGATGAAGCTGACCCTGCAGGAAAGTCAACTCAGCTCACTGAAGATGAACCAAGCTCAGCTTCCGCTGATCAAAATGGAGCCTCTGAGTCATCAATACAAGGGCTGACCAAAGGTAAGCAAGAGAATGAAATAACCTTTGCTGACCAATCTATTCCTACAGAAATTGTAGAAACACCTGTTCCAAACAACTCGACATTACCCAAAGAAATAAAAATTCCAAGAGGACACTCAGAGAAGTCCATTCTTGATGCTGCTGACAACAAGCTGATGATAAGAAATCAGCTTAGGAAGTATCTCAGCAATGTTGCCTTCGTCTCAGTGCATGAGCCAAAGAATTTTTCCGATGCTGAGCACGATGAATATTGGATCAATGCTATGCAAGAAGAGCTTGATCAATTCACAAGAAATGAGGTATGGGATTTAGTACCTAAACCTAGGAATCAAAAGACCATAGGAACTAAGTGGGTCCTTAGAAATAAATTAGATGAGCAAGGCAACGTAGTTAGAAATAAAGCCAGACTTGTAGCCCAAGGCTATAGTCAGCAAGAGGGCATTGACTATGGTGAAACCTTTGCACCTGTTGCCAGGTTAGAAGCTATACGAATATTGTGTGCCTATGCTAGTTTTATGAACTTTAAATTATATCAAATGGATGTAAAGATTGCATTTCTTAATGGCTTTATAAACGAAGAGGTATATGTTAGTCAGCCTCCAGGGTTTGAAGATCCAAAATTTCCAAACCACGTCTATAAACTCAAAAAGGCTCTATACGGCCTAAAGCAAGCTCCAAGAGCTTGGTATGAGAGGTTGACCAACTTCCTGCTGACCAGGAATTATGTCAGAGGCAAAGCTAACACAACCTTGTTCATTAAGAAAAAGGGTAAAAATACCCTACTTGCACAAATTTACGTAGATGACATAATTTTTGGTGCTACTGACGATTCTATGTGTAAAGAGTTTAGCAAACAGATGCAAACTGAGTTCGAAATGTCTATGATGGGCGAACTCAACTTCTTCCTTGGACTACAAATCAAGCAAGGTAAGAATGGCATCTTCATAAGTCAGTCTAAGTACGCCAAAGAAATGTTAAAGAAGTTTGATATGGAAGAATGTAAGCCCATATCAACCCCAATGGGTACTGACTCGGTCCTTTGTGCTGACGAGAAAGGTAAGTCTGTAGACAGCAGGTTGTATCGAGGTATGATAGGCTCTCTACTTTATCTTACTGCCAGTAGACCTGATATTCAGTACTCAGTATGTTATTGCGCAAGATATCAAGCTGACCCCAGGGAATCTCACTTAATAGCTGTAAAAAGAATTTTCAGATATTTGCAGAGCTCAGTTAATGCAGGTTTATGGTATCCAAATACAAGTGACTTCACACTGATTGGATATACTGATGCTGACTATGGACGAGACAAGCTAGAACGAAAGAGCACTTCAGGAGGATGTCAATTCCTAGGAAGCTGTCTAGTTTCGTGGTTTAGTAAAAAACAGTCATCAGTAGCCTTGTCTATAACTGAAGCTGAGTACGTTGCTGCTGGAAGCTGTGTTGCCCAAGTCCTATGGATTAAGCAACAGCTTGAGGATTATGGCGTCAAAACAGAAACAATAGAAGTCAAATGTGACAACAAGAGTGCCATTGATTTATCTAAGAATCCAATCCAACACAGCAAGATGAAGCATGTCAGCATAAGACATCACTTCATCAGAGATCATGTACTCAAAAGTGAGATCAAGCTGACTTACGTTTCAACAAATGAACAGCTTGCGGATATCTTTACGAAGCCCTTGGCTCGTGAGCAATTCAACATACTAAGGGAAGCTATCGGTATGTCTAATCCTCTTCAATAAATTCTATGTGCTAAATTGAATGTTGAGTGATTGCCATGCTGAGTGATTTGTGAAAATTTAGTAATTGTTGCAAGCTGAGTTAAGAACGACATAAAATCACCCTAAGCTGAGTAGACATACATGCTGAGTGATTCTCCCTAAGCTGAGTTACTAAAATCCACACACAACTATCCTACGTAAAACTGACTACTCGGAAATCGCAAACGTTTGACATTCTTAATGTTGAGTAAAACACATTTAAAATATTAAATGCTAGCACGCGCATTAATGGCCACCTAGGGTAACGTAAGCAATAATGAGAAATCTCATGCGCCGAACGTATCATAAATGATAGAATCCCTGTCGGTTGATAATCTCGAGGTTAAAACGGCTAGTTCAACGTATAGGATTCATTTGAACCTCTATAAAAAGTGGAAGTTTTCCCACTTATCACTCTTTACACACGAAAACCCTTGGCATTCGAATCTATCTCTCTGAATCCCAAAAATCCTTTCAGAAATTCATAGCAATGGCGAAATCCCAAAATCCTTCCAGTGGTGGTAACAACGATGATGAAAACCCTAAGTCTCCACCTCAACTAGGTCAACATGACCTAACTCCAAACAGAAACCCCCAAACCGACCTAGCAACCTCTTCAACAAAGAAGAAGAAGGCTAAGCAGCCAAATGAGAAATTCTTCATCAAAGTATACCCAAGTGTGAAGAATCATGAAGTTCTCAGATGTAGTGGTTGTCCCCAAGCTTCATAACACATGAGCAACCCTTTTGTGAATGGATTGCGAAAAACGGATGGGCTGGACTCTTTTCGCTTCCTGGAAAAACCTACCCTAGGTTAGTGCGTGAATTCTACTTCAACCTCTGTGTTGATGGAAGTGATGTTGACCATCTAGTCACTCACGTTAAGGGTAAGAAGCTCACTATTACCCCTTCCTATCTCGCAACCTTGCTCAACCTTCCAAACACTGGAAAGGAATTCAGGACCACCAAAGAAAAACTTGACCACACACTTACCTTCTGTAAACCTGCAGGCCACAAAGGGGAAATACCCAGCACATGCATGGGACAAAACCAAAAGATGGCGCACTATATACTAACCAACTTTATCTTCCCAAAGTTCAACTCAGCATCATCCGCTTCAAACTTCGAGCAGTGCTTCATCTGGCACATGCTGACCTACAGCCCCCTCAACATGCCTATATTTCTGGTAGGAGCAGTCCAACGAAGTACTATCAAGCTCAGACTGGGTTCCCTTATTTCCCGAATTCTCAAAGACCACCAAATCGACGTGACAACTGAAATAGAAACCATAGGAACTGAAATTACTACTGCGTTATTATTTGGGTTAGTATACAACCAACCTATCAAACCCAAGAAGGGAGAAGGGGTCGTCGAGGGAGCTCAGGAGGAAGCTGAGGAGGAAGATCAGGAGGAAGGGGATGCTGAGCCACCTCAGGATGAGGATATCGCTGCAGTCGACGCTGTTGTCCAAACCAAGAAAGAAAAGAAACGCAAGGCAATCCAAACCAGCTCAAAGGATGTTGAGGCTGTCCCCAAGAAAATTCGGGTTGTCTCTAAGGGGAAGAAAATTGATGCTGACCAAGGTAAGTCAGCAGAGAAAAGGAAAAGGCAAGATGAGCCTGAGGAGCTAGAAAGTGAGGGCACTCCTCTGAAGAAGAAGAAGAAGAAAACTGCTGAGCTGAGTCCAGTTGAAGTTGTTCCTCTTGGGTTTGCTGTTCCTGATGATGCTCACTTCATCAAAAGCCAAAAGATTGACCTTGAGCAAACTCCGGCTGATCAAGAAGAAGAAGAAGAAGAACAAAGTGACAGTGAAGGTCAGCATGACTATAATGAGGATGTTGAGCAACATCAAGAAACTTATGCTGAGCAAGAACAAACAGAGAATGCTGAGGAAGTTGAAAGTCCAGCTGAACAGAATGTGACAGATGATGCTGAGCTCCCAGAGCAAGAAATAGTCCGTGAAGGGCTCAACACTGATCTTGGAATTGAATCATCACTTGATTCCATTCCTGCTGACTCACCTCCTCCAAAGGCAAGAAAGTTAAGAAGGCTTAAGAAGAAGGCCTACAAATCTCCCGCTATTGACCTCCTGGATGACTCACCTCCAAGGGATGAAATCACGGATCTTACAACTACTCATTTTAGGTTCTTCACATCACATCCTGAGCCTTCCATACAGGAAAACCAAGCCTCTGTTACTCATACCAAGCAACACACCAAGACTCCAGAAAATCCAAACCAAGCCGAGCAAACACTCGAAGTCCTAGCTACTCAGGGAGAAAAGCAAGCTAAGGAAAATCCTACTCAACCTGAGGTTCCTCTCCCTGCACCAACTCAAGACCATGTTGAGCAGGTAATTCTCTCTGCCGATCCACCTCCTTCTCCTCCCAATATGCAGAATATTGAACAGCCAGCTCCTAATGCCACTCAACATCAAAGTTCAGCAGCTGACCAAGCTGGAACTTCAACTCATGGACAGCACCAAACCCCTCCATTAGGTGGTACCAAAACTCTGGCAGCTGAGCCAAGTTCTAAAACACAGTATGCTTATCTTTCTGCCACTGAGTCTGGATGTCGCATCATAGACTCCGCTCAACATCTTCTTCAGGACTTAAACAATTCCAATACCGATGCTGCTAGGACGGCCAATGCTGAGTCCCAAGAATTCTCATCTGTCACTCAGCTTCTCAATGAGATAAAAAAATCTCAAATACTTGGTTAGCGTCATGACCACCATCCAAGCCCAGCAGTCCAAACAAGAGTCGATTGATAAACTGGCCGAGCTGCACCTTTTGATGGTAAATCATATTGACTCTCTCCAAGGTCAGATCCATGCTCTCCAAGGTCAGCTCAATGCTCTCCCCACAATCAACACAGGCTATGCTACCTCTGCTGAGTTAGATCATTGCTTCACCAAACTGACTTCTGAGCTGATTGGAGCTCGTGATCTTCTTTCTTCATCTTCCCAATGCACGATGGATGAAATAAGTGAAGCTGTCCGTCTTCTGAATTTGAGCAAAGAGGAGATGGAAACTGACATGGTCAAGACCAATACCATTCTCCAAACCACTCAAAGCCTATTTTGCCATGTACGTCATACAAACGCTCAGCGTGACATCTATGACAAGGCTATCCTTAGAATGTACCATCAATCCTATGCCCAACTCGCGGAAGCAATGTCCTGGTTTGCTAAGTCACAAGAATACATGCTCAGCATGATCAGCTCCTCCATCCGCATCCCGGGTTCAGTTCTCGATGATGGCGTTCTAGTGCTTGATGGGTTGTTTGAAAGCACAAAACGTCTCAAGGCATACTCCATCAAACTGACTCATGCTTCTCTCAATGACACCTTCATTGCTCCTCCGCCTGATGGTGGCAAAACGGGGGAGAAAAGCCAAGATGATGGAACTCAGCAAGACACAAGGGAAGCTTCAGGAAGTAAGCAGCGGAAAGACAAAGGCAAGGGAAAATTGTATCAGGCTGCTAGAAAACAATAGCTTAGTCAACTTAGGACTTAGCTTTTTCTGTATGTATGCTTGATGATTTGAATATATGCTAAGTATCTTCTCTTTTAAATTGACTTAACTATTTGCGATGCTTATTAATATGCTGACCTGTCTAAAAATTGAACAAAAAAAATAATCTCAAATTAATATACTCAGTACTTACTCTGATACCAAAACTAATCAAGTATCAAACTGAGTAAACATTTAAACTCTTCTGAAAATTGAAATAAGTCAGGATAAACATGTCCTCTCTAAAGTTTAGAGTAAAGTCACGACAATACATGCAACCCTTACGGGGGAGTAATTTCAGAAGAATAAAATGTAATTCAATCATGGAGAATTTCAATACTGAGTTCCATAAATTAAATATTTTGCCAACATCAAAATGGGGGAGTTTGTTGAAACACCTTTCTACAAGATTTTGATTTGACAAAATCATTTAAGTTTAATCCGTGATTAAGAGAAAATTAAAGTTAAGTGCTTTGATTTAATTATACTAATCAGTTTGTTCAATGTTGAGTTTAAATATATATATATCAAAAAGAAAGACAAGATAAAAGACAACATGATACTGCACAAGCTGAAGTAAAACACAACTCGACATGACAGAAGGAAAATAATCTTCAAGAGAAACGTACGAAGATAAAGCTGGGTGAAGATTGGAACTCAACATCAAAGAAGAGAACTCTGCTTCAGAACAAAGTCTTGTAGAACGAAGCTGACCTAGGAAGCTGAGTGAAAGAAGACTCAGCATGAACTTTGGCAAGCAAACAATGACAGTTTCTATCGGAGTAAAGCTGGGTGATCAACAAGACAGCATGAATGATCCGTTAGCTAAAAGATAAATTCGACAACTGTCTGAACCAATAATAGTAGCTTTGAATTACGCAAAAGCCAAATTCTAAGATGCATGGGTCAACTGTTCATTACTAAAAGACAACTGCCGCAAGAAAATAAAGTCTGCAGGAAAAAGACAAATCTGACGTCTGAAGAATTCAGAAGACAGGATTGGCCTGCACATCTGAAGCTGACCAGAAGTTTGTCCCCCCAAAAGAGCAGTTTTGGACTCAACGGACAAATCAAATTCAAATGATTTGTTCCTCACATTTCAACTATAAAAGGGACAAGGATATCATTTGGAAGATTGTCGAATTACAGAAAATTACAAGTGAGAAAGATACAAATTCAAAGCACTCAAAACAAAAGAGAAAGCTTACACCAAATCTTCTATTCTTTGTGTAAATGCTAGACTGATTGTTTGTAATCATCTAAAGTGTTCTTTGTCTTAAAAGGAACAAGTGTGTGATCAATTGTAATATTGAGAGTGTGCGTGCTGAGTACTTGGTATTTAGTACTTAGTGGTAGAGAAATCTAAGTGTTGGGTTGTAGCACTTAGTAGGAGTTGAGTAGACGAATAGAGGAAGGTACTCTTGCATATTCAACTGCATGTAATCGGTTTGTGCTCTACCCTTAAAAAGCTCAGTATTGGATTCTAAAAGCCCGGAGGATTCTGGGGACTGGACGTAGGCAAAGAGGCCGAACCAGGATAAGTGATACTGAGTAATTTCTAACTCTCTCAAATATATATATATATGTGCTTGTGTTGATTGTTATATTTACTCTGCATATAAACTGTTAGAAGCTGACACTAAGTAAATTGGAGTGCTGAGTTGGAAGTTGACCACACAAGTGTCAATTCCCAACTATCAAGTAAAACAGTCTTAGTCAGCACCTGACTAAAGCTGTCTTACGCTAAGTTCGGCCAAGCTGACCAAAGTTGAGTTAATCAACTCACCAAAATAATTAAGTCAGCAAGATTAATTAACGAAAAAGTTATATTAGTTCCTAACCCCCCTGGAACTAATCATACGGGACCAACATATTCAACAAGTAAAAAATAAAAAGGACAGAACATAAGTGGCACAATCATAGCCTTTGATTAAGATGGATTGTGATGAGTGTAAGGTTGTGGTGTACGACATTGTGGTGAATCTGCTTCTAGAATATGCTATTGATAAAAAGACTGAAAAGCCCTTTTGTCCATCCAAAGGTCTTCGACAGATGCAATAAAGTAGACATAAAGTCTAAAGCTTTGTACTTGGGTTTGAGTTGAACTGTACAACTCATCTTCTTCTTCCTTTTACGTTTTCCTCTTCTTCTCACTCTGTGTTTCTTCCGCAAATGATAAATGATATTTGATATTTTGAGTTTTGTTTCGTATTAGCGGCAATGAATATAACTGCGTCTCAAGCGACGGTTTATGTATATAGCCACGTTGTTTGGAACGGCTTGTAAATAGTGATCGCATAGTTTGGGATGACTTGTAAATAGTAGTTGCAATGCTTGGGATAGCTTGTATGGTAATTGCGTCGTTTAGGATGGTTTGTAAATAGTAGTTGTATCGCTTGGAACAGTTTGTAAATAGTAATCGCATTGTTTAGGACGGTTTGTATATAGTAATTGCATTGTTTAGAACGGCTTGTAAATAATAGTTGTGTCGCTTGGGACAACTTGTAAATAGTAATTGCGTCGCTTGGGACAACTTGTAAATAGTAATTGCGTCATTTAAGACGGCTTGTAAATAGTAGTTATGTCACCTGGGACGACTTGTAAATAGTAATTAACTGCACCGTTTAGGACGACTTGTAAATAGTAATTGCGTCGTTTAGGACGCCTTGTAATAGTAAATGCATCGTTTAGGATGGCTTGTAAACAATAGTTGCATCGCTTGACAGATTGTAAATAATAATTACGTCGTTTAGGACGGTTTGTAAATAGTAGTTGCGTCGTTTAGGATGGCTTGTTAAGTAGTAATTGCGTCGCTTGGGACGACTTGTAAATAATAGTTGTGTTGCTTGGGACGGCTTATGAATAATTGTGTCGCTTAAAACGGCTTATGAATAACGATTGTGTTGCTTGGAATGACTTGTGATAAAAAAAATGTATGGAAAAAAGTGATAGTCATACCTTGGTTTGACGGATCCGGAGAATACAGAGTGACTTTGACGAATTCGGGAAGTGTGAATCCTCCTAGATGGGTCCGCAATTGCTAATGGTCTCGATGCATCATTGTTTTTTACAGTAGACTTTACGTGTTGTGAAAGATGAATTTTTTCATATAAGAGTTCCAAATTGGAAATTTTGATCCCAATCTGCACTTTGACCGCATATTTTGAGAGTGGAACCTCAAAATTGCTGGTGTCAATGTTAAACATTTGGATTGACTTCCATGTGCAGTATTCACAAATTCTTATTGTTATTGTTGTGGAGAGGTGTCATCTCTTTTTATTTATTTCGCAATTTCTTGGATTATAAATTTAGTTACATGGTTATTGATGAAAAGCAAATTTATCATCTAAGCATAAAATATTATAATTTTAAGTCTGAGAGTCACCAGCTAATATTATTCTAATATAACAGATGATGAGTTTTTTTTTAACAGAAAAGTTTTATTGGATAGTCAAAATGTTAGAGGTTGAAAAATAACCAAAAAATAAAATTGCAAATGAAATAAAAACTCATTTTTCATTAACGATACTTGAAATTGGATCGTTTTATATAGAAATAAATTTATGTATAATCTAATAATAATATAACAATTAATTCTTTCGTTTTCTACGATACGTCAAAAAAATTGATCTTTAATTAAGTGGATTACTAAACCCAGCCATGAATTCCCACGCCTAGCCCCATGAAAAGACCAAACTACCCTTTACCCAAAATTTGAAAAAACACAAAACCTCTCAAATACCCTACACACTCTTTGATCAAATCCGGACTAATTTGTGAACCAAAACATGGAGTGTAACAACAACCGTAAAGGGAAAGCGAAAATAATAAGATTTACCGTTTTTGTTTTTTGATTTAAGTTTAAAAATTGAATCTGTGGGTGATTTTTTAAAAACGCCGGAATCGCAGTCGGGCGTATGAACATCACGCCCGACCTACGGTTCCGGCGTATGAATATCACGTCCGACCTGTGGTTCGGGCGTGAGGCTATCACGCCCGACCTATGGTTCAGACGTGATGTTCATACGCCCGCACCATAGGTTGGGCGTGATGTTCATACGCCCGAGGGGTTTTAATTAATTTTTTGTAATTTTTAGTTTGTTTAATTTAGTTTAACTAAATTTTTATGTTGTAAATTTTAGTTGTTATAAATTTTATTTTGTTTAATTTAGTTTAACTAATTAATTCTTTTTTATTAAGTCTAGAATTAATTATATTTTATATATATTATATTTAAATTTATAAAATAAATGGAGTATGCAATTTGTATACAACCTCTAAATTCATGTTTGTACGTCTCTCACATCTCACTTTATACCCGTTTGGACTTTGGGCATCTCCGGCCTTTACCCACAATCAAGATATCCAATTCTAAGGACATCCGATCTATACAAGAGACCTATCCAATTCACTTGATAGTTTTGCAGTTTCCATTCTTTAGTTGGTGCAAATACATTGACTTCTATAATTCTTCAATCAGATCACGAAATAAAGTTAAATAATTATAGAACTAAAGTTAAATAATTATAGACAAATTACTACTCTAAGAACGATAATTAGCATAAAATTGTCTAGCAGTAGGGAAAAATTCATCACCAGAAACATCTTCATCCATCAGGCCACCAAATTGACTGTCCTTCATCTTAGGAGTGCATATCTTTTCTACCTCATTCATCTTATCTTCGAACTTCCCTGCCTCACCTGCCTGTTTTGCATCCACCCATTCAATATCTTCCTTAATCTCAACCTTAATCTTCTTTCTGTCAGGGGCTAGTTTGGAGTTCATCTTCTCATCTCTCACATTATTTTTCATTTTATAGACATAGCTCTCCAATGCATTTTTAGCATCAATTTCCTTTTTATGTTCCTCATCTTCTGCCTTGTATTTCTCTGCCTCCTCTACCATTCTCTCAATCTCTTCCTTGGTCAATCTTCCCTTTTCATCAGTGATTATTACCTTTTTCCTATTCCCTGTTGTATTGTCCTCAGTAGAAACAGTTAGTATACCATTGGCATCTATGTCAAAGCACACAGTGATCTGAGGGACACCCCTTGGAGCTGGGGGAATGCCGGAAAGCTCGAATTTCCCGAGTAAATTGTTGTCTCTTGTTCTTGCTCTCTCGCCCTCATATATCTGTATCAAGACACCCGGCTGGTCGTCAGAGGCAGTGGAGAACACCTGCTCTTTCTTTATAGGAATTGTAGTGTTCCTTGGTATCAAAACAGTCATGACACCTCCAGCAGTTTCAAGTCCAAGTGACAAAGGAGTAACATCCAAGAGCAGAAGATCCTTCACCTTCTCATTGCCTACGCCACTCAATATGGCAGCCTGAATAGCTGCACCATATGCAACAGCTTCATCCGGGTTTATACTCTTGCATAGTGCCTTCCCATTGAAGAAGTCTTGCAGCAATTCTTGTACCTTTGGAATTCTGGTAGAACCACCAACAAGAACAACATCATGGACGCTGCTCTTTTCCATTTTGGCATCTCTCAAACACTTCTCAACAGGCTCCATGCATTTTCTGAAAAGATCCATGTTCAACTCCTCGAATTTTGCACGAGTTATCGTTGTGCAGAAATCAATACCCTCAAAGAAAGAATCAATCTCAATAGTTGTCTGAGCATTGGATGAGAGAGTCCTCTTAGCCTTCTCACAAACCCTCCTCAATTTCCAAAGAGCTCTAGGATTTCCAGAGACATCCTTCTTTCGCTTCCTTTTAAACTCTTGAATGAAGTGATTCATCATTCTGTTGTCAAAATCCTCACCTCCAAGGTGAGTGTCACCAGCTGTAGACTTCACTTGAAATATACCCTCTTTAATTGTAAGCAGTGAGACATCAAAAGTACCACCACCTAAATCGAACATCAACACATTCTTCTCCCCAAAACTGTCTCCCTTCTTGTCAAGACCATAAGCAATGGCTGCGGCTGTAGGTTCATTGATAATACGCATAACACTAAGGCCCGCAATAACACCAGCATCCTTAGTTGCCTGACGTTGAGAATCATTGAAATAAGCAGGGACAGTCACTACTGCATTTTTAACTGGTGATCCGAGATAGGTCTCAGCAATTTCACGCATCTTAATGAGGACCATAGATGAAATTTCCTCAGCAGCAAACTGTTTCTCCTCACCTTTGTATGAAACCACAATCATGGGCTTGTCATCATCACCAGCAATTACCCTAAATGGCCAAAGCTTTAAATCACTTTGTACGGTAGGATCTGAGAATCTCCTACCAATTAATCGCTTTGCATCTGCGAGCCATGTAAAAGTAGACCTTAACCAATTAAGCAAATAACAAAATGAATTTTGATATAACATCTTAATTTCCAAAAGCACTTCAGATTAATATAAAAACAATTCCTATTTAGAATCATTTAAACAAACAATATATAGCTACTGCTAAAATATATGAACATACAGGAAATGGTGTTGGTGGAATTTAAGGCGCCCTGATTCTTAGCAGCATCGCCTATGAAACGCATAGTATCAGTGAAAGCAACACAAGACGGAGTGGTCCTGTTACCCTGATCGTTGGGAATGATTTCTACTCTGTTATGTTGCCAAACACCGACGGATGAGTAGGTTGTACCGAGATCTATTCCGATCGCTTCTTGATCTGCTTGTCTAGCCATGGCATCACAATTCAGTGAATCAGAGTATTGATTAGTACTTCAATGCTTGATATAGTATAGTGTGTAGTAGAAGTTAAAAGGTCGAAGTTCATTTAATGTTCCATGTTTGGCTGTTGTTCAATTGGATTCTCTCCTTTTCCCGCCATTAATTAAATTAAGGTTTTGCTTATTTGCTATTAATAATATGTTTATTTAAATCAATCAATAAGTTAGAAGCAACCAAAAAAAATTAATAAGTTATAATTTGTCATGTTATGCGAACAACAAAATGATGGTAGCATTACATATCCTTGCTTATAATTTTTTACCGGTGCCATGTACACATTCATTTTTAACATATAAATATTAAAATATTATTTTAATTTAATAATTAAAATAAATAACACAAATTATTTTCGGTTAATCAGGCTTTACTTGTTAAACGATTGTGGCGAATTATTGATCAACTTCTGTCTTTGTGTGCGCAGGTATTTCAGAGTAAATATTTGAAAAACTCTAATTGGTGGGATGTTTTTAGTAGAGCGTCTGATAGTTTTATGTGGAGGAGTCTGATTAGTGTTCGATCGGTTCTGCTTCAGGGTGACTCATGGAGGGTGGGTAATGGTTCTAATGTTAAAATCTTAGTTGATAGATGGGTTCCTTCTCTACCCTGCGGGCGTCCTCTTGTGCTTAAATGCGAGCCGCCTACGGAGTATGTTAGTTCTATTATCATTGCAGGTACGGGTTTATGGAATTCGACTGCTATTAAGGCTTGTTGCTTTGAGGAGGATGCGGAGTCGATTCTGAACCTTCCTTTAAAAGCTTTTACGACGGACAGATTTTTTTGGCCTTTATCACGGGATGGTCAGTATGAGGTTAAAATGGGTTATCTTGTTGCGCTTGAGCGAAATGAGGTGGTGAATAATGTTCCGGAGGCTTCGGTTGGCCCAAGACGTTTTTGGAAACATTTATGGAAGCTTAGGCTGCCCCCGAAAGTCTTGCATTTCCTTTGGGCCTGTTGTAAGTCTTTTTTGCCTTGTGCTGATATTTTAAATTGTTGAAACACCTTTCCACATGATTTTGATTTGACAAAATTATTTAAGTTAATCCATGATTAAGGGACAATTAAATTTAAGTGCTTTGATTCAATTGTACTAATATGTTTGTTCAATGATGAGTATAAATATAAATGCAAATAGAAATAAAAATAAGACAGACGAAGTCAGCATAAGATCACAGCACAAGCTGAGTAAAGTGGAACTCAACGTGAGAGAAGATAAGTCATCTTCAGAACAGAAGCTTAAAGATCAAGAAGCTGAGTGGAACGAAACCCAGTATCAAAAGTAGGAAAGTCTTCCGAGAACTATGTCTTGCAGAACGAAGCTGACCATAGAAGCTGAATAAAAGAGAACTCAGTATTTGCATTAGCAAAAAATCGAAGACAACGGCTATCAAAGACAAGCTGAGTAATCTTCAGGACAGCATGAATGTTCTGTTTGCTAAAAGACAAAGCCCCGACAACTGTCTGCACCAATAATAGAAACCTTGGAATTACGCAAAAGCCAATTTCGAGATGTATGGGTCAAATGTTCGCTAGCTAAAAGACGAACTGGCATAAGAAGACGAAACCTGCAAGAAGAAGACAAACCTGACGCCTGCGGAATTCAGACGACAGGATTGGCCTGCAAGTCTGAAGCTGACCAGAACCTTGTCTCAAAAAGAAGCCGTTTGGATCAACGGACAAATCCAAAGATTCAAATCATTTCTGCTTCAGACCTCAACTATATAAGGACATGATCATTCTTGGATCATTAGCCGATCACAACAAGAACAAAAAGCATACATACAAAGCACACAAAAGCCAAAAGAGATCTTACGCCAAATTTCTATGCTTGTGTAAAAGCTAGATTGATTTTCTGTAATCATCTAAAGTGTTCTTCATTCGAAAAGAACAATTTGTATCAATTGTAAAATTGAGAGTGTTGTGCTAAGTACTCGGTGTTGAGTGCTTAGTGGTAGAGAAATCTAGGTGTTGGGTTATAGCACTTAGTAGGAGTTGAGTAGACGAATAGAGGAAGGTACTCTTGCATATTCAACTTCCTTGTAAACGGTTTGTGCTCTACCTTTAAAGAGCTCAGTATTGGATTTGAAAAGCCCGGAGGGACTCTGGGGACTGGACGTAGGAAGAGAGGCCGAACCAGGATAAGTCGTACTGAGTAATTTCTAACTCTCTCTCAATATATATATATCTGAATGTGTTGCTTGTCATATTTACTCAGCATATAAATTATTTAAACTGACACTGAGTAAATAGGAGTGCTGAGTTGGAAGCTGACCACAAAAGTGTCAATTCTCAACTCATATATAAAATAGCTCTAGTCAGCTTCTGACTAAAGCTGTCTTACGCTACAATCGGCCGTGCTGACCTAAGCTGAGTTAGCAAACTCAAGAAATTATATTTAAGTCAGCTTAATTAAAACGAAAAAGTTATATTAGTTCCTAACCCCCCTCCCCCCCCCCCCTTGGAACTAATCACATGGGACCAACAAGTGGTATCAGAGCTATATAGCTCACTACTCAAAGATATAACTATCTTGAGCTGATCCCGATAAATGGCTGAGAACAGCACTCGTTTCCTTCCAGGGAACCAAACAACATAGATACTCCCAGAGGGATTATCAATTAGTCGGCCTCCCCTATTCTTTGGATCTAATTATACGTTCTGGAAGAATAGGATGAAGAACTTCATTCAAGCCACAAACATGAGTGCATGGCTTGCAATAGTTCAAGGCCCATATGTGCCATATAAAACTGTTGACAATGAGAAAATTGTTAAGAGTGAAATTGAGTGGTCAGAAGACGACCTTAAAAAATTACAAAACAATACTTCGGCTATCAATATGCTTCACTGTGCGTTAGATGCTGCAGAATACAATAAGATTTCAGGTTGCGAGTCGGCACAGGAGATTTGGAAAAAGCTTAAAGTAACCTACGAGGGTACAAGTAAGGTCAATGAGTCAAAGGTGAACCAACATATGAGATTATACGAGCTGTTCGAGATGAACGACGATGAGGACATCTCAGGAATGAACGCCAGATTCACCAACATCATAAATGAGCTAAAGAGGCTCGGCAAGAACTTCACTAAAGAAGAGTAGGTGAAGAAAATTCTGAGAAGCTTACCTAAGAGCTGGCAAGCTAAGAAAACTGCCGTAGAGGAAGCTCAAGACTTGACCACATATAAATACAATGAGCTGATCGGATCTCTGCTGACTCATGAGATCTCTATGAAAAATTTTGAAGCAAAAGAAAAGTCAGAAGACAAGAAACAAAAATCACTTGTCATGAAAGCTGACTCAACTGAAGCTGACTCATCAGATGATGAGAAAATGGCCATGTTCACGAGGAAGATGAAGAAGTTGTTCAGAAAGAATGAAAAGAACAGCAAGAGGTCATTCAGAAGAGGTGATAGGTACAAAGATGAGTCCAGTGACAAATACAAAAAGGACAGCTCCAAGCCTGTTACGTGCTTTGAGTGTCATCAAACTGGGCACATCAAGTCAAGATGCCCTAATCTAAAGAAAGACAAGAAGGGAAGCAAAAAGGCTATGGTGGCCACATGGAGTGACAACGACGACTCAACATCATCTGAAGCTGATGCCACCGGGTCAGCAAACATATGCTTCATGGCCGATGACGCTGCTGACCACACTCGATCTGAGCAAGCTGATCTCTCTGAAGAATCTGAACAGGAGGAATACTCAAATGAGGTAACATCCTTACACTTGCTTAGAAATGAAATGATTAACGTCCTGAGTGACTTATATACACTGACTAAAAAGTGTAATAAGAAAATAAAAGCACTCAGCAGGCGGTGTGACGAGATTGAAGAGGTCAAGCTTAGTGACCTTCGATATCTTCTCCAAGACAACTCAACCCTACATAGTAACATGGAAATCATGCATAAGGTTGTCTCGGAAGTCCAATCAGATTCAAAGAAGCTGAGAAAGGATGTCACATCTCTACAAAGCCAAATAAAAGGCTCAAACAAAAATAAACCCCACGCTGAGTACTCAGGTACTAGTCAGCATAGACAGTTCACTCAATGTGACTGTTGTGGAAAAGAGGGACACACAAGAGATGTGTGTTGGTATAACAAGCAGATTGTCCAATGTGACTTCTGCGGAAAGAAAGGACATACCACTAAGGTATGTTGGCATGCTCAGCACAATGATGCTGACCAAAAACAAAGACACCCCAAACGGGTAACATTTTGTGACTTCTGTGGTAAAGCTGGCCACACAATAAAAGTATGCCGTCACAAATTAAAACATGACTTTGCACATGTCTATGCTAACAAACGAGGACCCAAAAAGAATTGGGTACCTAAAGATGAATGATTTAAAATGCAGGTGAGCCTGAGATGCGTGGAAAAATCGAAACTATGGTATATTGATAACGCATGCTCGAGGCACATGACTGGTGATGAAACTCAGTTCATCACACTTGAGCTTAAACGAGGTGGAAACGTAAGCTTTGGAGACAATAAGAAGGGTAAGATAGTAGGATCAGGTACTATCGGAGGTAACCCCACCATTGAGCCAGTCTCCTTAGTTAAGGGTCTCAAATATAACCTATTGAGCGTAGCTGAGCTTTATGATTGCGGTAGACAGGTTATATTTGATGCTACTCAGTGTCGGATACTCGAGGGAAAAATAAACAAATTGATTTTAACTGCCCCTCGTGTTGACAATGTATATATGTTGAGTTTAGAAAAATAATTTTCCAAAAATATATGCTTAGTATCTAAAGAGGATAACTCCTGGCTGTGGCATAGGAGACTTGGTCATGTAAGCATGGACCTCCTTGCCAAATTAGCTAGAAAGCAACTAGTTGAGGGATTGCCCAAATTGAAATTTGAAAAAGATCAATTATGTAATGCTTGTCAGCAAGGTAAACAAACGAAAAAGTCTTTTCAAAGTAAAAATATTGTCTCAACCAAGAGACCATTGGAATTACTACACTTGGATCTTTTCGGACCTATCCAGCCACTCAGCTTGGGAGGTAAGAAATTTTCCTTAGTCATTATAGATGATTTCTCTCGGTATACTTGGATCATCTTGCTGATTAGCAAGGATGAAACATTCGAGATGTTCACCACACTGATTAAAAAGCTAGAAAATGACAAAGACCTAAAAGTAGCTCATATTAGAAGCGACAATGGTGGATAATTCAAAAACCAACAGTTTGATGAATTCTGTGAAACCAATGGTATTGACCACAATTTCTCTGCTCCTAGAACTCCTCAACAAAATGGGTTGTTGAAAGGAAGAACAGAATAATTGTCGAAATTGCTAGGACAATGCTGAGCGAAAATAGGCTTCTAAAGCATTTCTGGGGTGAAGCTGTCCACACAGCATGCTATATACTAAATAGGGCTTTAGTTAGACCTATACTCAAGAAAACCCCTTATGAACTTTGGAAAGGACGGAAGCCTAACATTGGCTACTTTCGTGCCTTTGGGTGTAAATGTTTTATACTCAACACAAAAGATAACCTTGCAAAATTTGATGTTAAAGCTGACGAAGCGATCTTTTTAGGATACTCAACTAACAGTAAAGCATATAGAGTGTATAATAAACGAACTCAAGTTTTTGAAGAGTCTGTCCATATAGAGTTCGATGAAACTGACCCTGCAGGAAAGACAACTCAGTCCGCCAAAGATGAACCAAGCTCAGCTTCTGCTGACCAAACAGGAGCCACTGAGTCATCAGTACAAGGACTGACCAAAGGTAAACACGAACCAGAAATTACCTTTGCTGACCAATCTATTCCTGCAGATATTGTAGAAACACCTATTCCAGACAACTCAACATTACCTAAAGAAATAAAAATTCCAAGAGGACATTCGGAGAAGTCCATTCTTGATGTCGCTGACAACAAGCTGATGACAAGAGATCAGCTTAGAAAGTATCTCGGGAATGTTGCATTCGTCTCAATAAATGAGCCAAAGAACTTCGCCGATGCTGAGCACGATGAATATTGGATCAATGTTATGCAAGAAGAGCTTGATCAATTCACAAGAAATGAGGTATGGGATTTAGTACCAAAACCTAGGAATCAAAAGACCATAGGAACTAAGTGGGTCTTTAGGAATAAACTAGATGAGCAAGGCAACGTAGTCAGAAATAAAGCCCGACTTGTAGCCCAAGGCTACAGTCAGCAAGAGGGCATTGACTACGGTGAAACCTTTGCACCCGTTGCTAGGTTAGAGGCTATACGAATTTTGTGTGCATATGCTAGTTATATGAAATTTAAACTATATCAAATGGATGTTAAAAGTGCTTTTCTTAATGGCTTTATAAACGAAGAGGTATATGTTAGTCAGCCTCTAGGGTTTGAAGATCCAAAATTTCCAAACCACGTTTATAAACTCAAGAAGGCCCTGTATGGCCTAAAGCAAGCACCACGTGCTTAGTATGAGAGGTTGACCAACTTCCTGCTGACCAGGAATTATGTCAGAGGAAGAAAAAGGTATTGCCAATAACAAATGCAAAGAAAAAAATTATAAAAAGGGAAGCCACATGAGAGATATAAAAAGAAAGCGAACGAAAAAAAGCATACGAGAAAAATTAAAAATTATTGAAGAATGAAACATGTAGGAAAGACAAAGAAAAAAATATAGTAAAAGAAAATAGATAATCCAAAGAGTTTCAATTGAATACCATTACAAAAAAAATTATGAGGGAATTAAAGAGATTTTAGGAGAAAAATTAGGAATTAAATCCTCTAGAACTCTAATATAGATACAATACAAATAAAATAATTTTTATAATCAAAATTAATATTATATTATATTTTTAAGGGAAAGTATGAAAATAAACCATATGATTTGGTCGATTTGTAAACATAATCTACGTGGTTTAAAAGTTGACAAACATGTACCTTAAAGTTGATTCTGTTAGCAAACACAGTTTAAATTAACTAACGGTATTAAAAAAAATCAAAATGACAGTCAAAAGTATATTTTATTAAAAAAAAATCAAAATGACAGTCAAAAGTATATTTTTGACTTATATTTTTTATTTTATAATTTAACTTTTAATTTTTTCTTATTCTATCTTACACCTCAATTCTCTCTCTTTAAATTCTCTCTCTTCAATCATTCTCCTTCTTCTTCCTCCATTATCAAGCAACTCTATCTGCCTTAAAATCATCATAGTTCATACCCACATTTTGAACGCAACACATAAAATCATCATACTATCGGGAATAATGCGAAAATTATTCCGTAAAATAAGAACGAGCAAAATAGTCAATTAAAAATGACAACGATAATTTAACATGGTTCACCCTTACGGGTTATGTCCACAGGCAAGTTCGAGAGTAAATTTGCCACTATAAAATAACATGCGTACAAATAGTAGCACTCAGGTGTTTCCAAAAATAATTATCTTACTATTTTATTTAGGGTAAATTCCAAAAAAAACCTCTGTGGTTTGATGCTGTTCCAAAAAAAACCCTTGTGGTTTGTTATTACAAAAAAAAAGGACTGTGGTTTGCGCCGTTACCCGAAAAACGGAAATGGGCTTAATACCGATAATTTGCTGACGTGGCATAGGGGTAGAGTTGGAAATTCGATTTTTTTTTTTATTTTTTTATTTTTTCTCTCTCCTCTTCTTCTCCTTCCTCCTTCTCCTCCTCTTTCTTCTTCTCCTCCTTCTTCTCCTTCTTCCTTCTTCTTCTCCTTCTTCCTTCTTCCTTATTCTTCTTCCCCCTCCTTCTTCTTCTCCTTCTTCCTTCTTCCTTATTCTTCTTCCCCCTCCTTCTTCTTCTTCTTCTCTCCTCCTTCTTCTTCTACCTTTTTTTTTTCTTTTTTTTTTAAGTTTCGGAAATTTCCAGATTTCTGGAAATTTCTGACGGAAATCTGAAAATTTCTAGATTTCCAGAAATCTGGATTTCCAGATTTCTTCGGAAATTAAAAAAAAAGAATGGAAGAAAAAAAAAAGAAGAAGGAGGAGGAAGAAGAGGAGAGGAAGAAGAAGGAAGAAGAAGAAGGAGGGGGAAGAAGAAGAAGAAGAAGGAGGGGGAAGAAGAAGGAGAAGGATGAAGAAGAAGGAGGAGGAGAAGGAGAAGGATGAAGAAGAAGGAAGAAGGAGGAGGAGAAGGAGGAAGGAGAAGAAGAGGAGAGAGAAAAAAATTTTGAATTTCCAACTCTACCCCGTGCCACGTCAGCAAATTAACGGTGTTAAGCCCATTTCCGTTTTTCGGGTAACGGCGCAAACCACGGTCCTTTTTTTTGTAATAACAAACCACAAGGGTTTTTTGGAACAACATCAAACCACAGAGGTTTTTTTTGGAATTTACCCTTTTGTTTATCCCCAAAATAATTAAACCACCCTCTTAAATTTAATCTATTCTAATTCAAGAATTCTCGAATGAAACTCAAAGTGCAGAAATGCCTCACTTTTACTCCACTCTCAATTATTCTGAGATTAAGCATCATTGGCTTTTACCAGCCAATGAGCACCTTGCTGCATTTAATTGTGCTAGCAATAATTGCTGGCACAATTAATACTTACAAATTATAAAAATAATCTTTCATTTAATTAGGACTTTAAACTAACAATTCCTCCCCTCCCGATTATATGAGGGTATTATTATTCCTGCAACCATTCGAACTTTTACTTTGTAAAATCTTCGTTAACATGTCTGGTCCATTTTCATCTGTATAGATCTTTTCAAGTTGTAGTAGCTTTATCTCTAGCACATCCCTGATCCAATGATATCTCACATCAATATGCTTTGATCTAAAATGGAAAGGGGAATTCTTTCCAAGGTGAATAACACTCTAACTGTCACAAAATAACTGATATTTTTCCTGACAGAAGCTAAGTTCATTAAAGAATTTCATCATCTATAACAACTCTTTACACGCTTCCGTTGCTGCAATGAATTCTGCTTCAGTTGTGGAAAGTGTAACACATTTCTATAGTCTTGACTGCAATGACACAACTCCCCTTGTAAATGTAATCAAGTATCCTGATGTAGACTTTCTTGTGTCATCATCAGCAGTCATATCCGCATCTGTGTAGCCAACTAGCACATGTTCGGTATCTCCAAAACATAAACATATTTTTGAAGTACCGCGAAGATACCTAAATACCCATTTAACAGCCTCCCAATGTTCCTTTCCAGGATTTGAAAGGAATCTACTCACAATACCAACCACATGTCCAATATTTGGTCATGTGCATACCATGACGTACATTAAACTTTCAATTGCTGAAGCATATGGAACTCTGCTCATTTCTTCCTTCTTTGTTCATCCTCGCATTTGAATCATCTCCCTTTCTTCAAACACTCGGTGAGAGGAGCTACAATCGTGCTGAAATTTTGGATGAACCTCCGATATAATGTAGCTAACTTAGGGACACTTTAGATATCTCCGCATTACAAGGCGTTGACCACTCACACATAGATCTAACCTTCTCTTCATCCACTTAGAGTACTTTCCCACTCACCACATAACTAAGGAACATCAAACTCTCCATCACAAAACCATATTTTTTTAGTATTAACATAAAGTTGGTGCTTCCTCAACAAATCAAATACCACATGCAAGTACACAATATGGGCTATGAATGAGTATATCATGGAAATAAACAACCACAAATTTACCGATTGCCGAACCTAATACTTTTTTTTAGAAGTTTTATGGTTGAATAGTGTTAGGATTGGATTAGGATTGGATTAGGATTGGAATAAATGCACGATAATCTCTATTTTCAATCACTAAACATTAAATACTTATAATTTTATTTTTTTCAAAATAATTATAATTTTATTATTTTTATTAATAACATATAAAAATATAAAATTATAATAAAATATAATAATAATTTTAAATATTAATATTATTTTCGAAAATTATATTAATACTAAAGCTCTGTTCTTTATCACTTAATTTCAGTAACAATCAATTCAGTTCAGTTCAGTTTCAGCATTCAGTTTTAGCATTCAGTAATTTATCATTATTTATTATAATTATAGTTATTTATATATAATTTATTATCATTATTATTATTATTTATCTATAATCTATCATTATTATTTATTATTATTATTATTTATCTATAACTTATCATTATCTATAAATTATAAAAGTCAAGAAATGGTAGTTTATTAAAGTATACCTCATTTAATAAATAAAATAAAATTAAAGTATACATCCATATTTGAAAATTAGGAATTGCATCTTTTTTCTCTTCAATTATTAATGGACAAAACTAGATTTATGGGAGAGGCTTTACAATTAATTATAGATTTAAGGTACAAAAATACTCATAACGTTTTGTATTTTTAATTTAAATTAGACTCATTTTTTATATTATTATTAGAACCATTATTATTATTAGGGTAAATAATTATAAAGTCCTTATGTTTTTACTTAACATACTAGTAGGTCCATCATATTATTATAAGGTCCTTAAGTTTTATTTTAATCAACTTTCTAGTCCTTCCATTTGTTTTTGTAGATGAAAGCCCAAATTGCCCTTAGTTATTTACATACAAAAAACCTTATTTTTGGTTTCAAATGTAATCTAAATAGTTCTAATAAAATTTGTGAAATATATACACACCGAAATTCATATATTTGTATATAATAATTATTAAAAATGTATTTTTATTCTTTTAAAATGTATTTTTTAATATAATGTTTTTAAACTAACATTAAATATTATTATGAATTTTTAATAAATCTTTTAAAAAATCATATTTTTTTGTTCTTCATTTATAAAATTTATTAAAGATAAACAAAAATTATTTTTTACAATTTATATAATTTTGCTCCTATTTTAATAATTTTTTGAAATATTTTTCGTTCTTTTTTTAGTCAATAAATTTTACGCTACTAAATTAAAGTTCTATAATTATATAAAATTTAATAAATTAATTACTTAATATTGTAGAGATTGTGATTATATATGTAGGAAAAATGAGAAAAAAACATAAAATAGAAAAAATAGATGTTTCATGATTAAAACATAGAGTAAAGGGTAATTTTGGTATTTTAAAGTTTATTTAGTATAGTTTGATCATTGACTCTAACACAAGGGCTAAGTAGTTGATGAAAACAAAAACTGAAGGACTATATAATTATTTCTAAAAACAAAAGGACTAACTAGTGTATTAGGTAAAAATGTAGGAACCTTATAATTATTTACCCTTATTATTATAAGTTTATTAATGTCCAATATCAGTCCCGTTCAATTGGACCTTCAATGATCAAATAGAATTTGGACCTTCAACGTTGGATATTGTGACTTTCTAATCCTACGGTGATAGAAATTGATCAATTAAATATTATTAACAGACTTGTTTTATCTGACCACCTCTTATCCTTACAGCTAAATCAATTATTTTTTAATATATTCCAAAACAAAGCAACAGCTTTACGAGAGAGAGAGAACTTCACCACTATTTGGAGCTTCTTATTCCTTTCACGCCTGAGATAAACAGATTGGAACTCTCCCTTTCTTCGCCGGAGAACGAAACAGTATTAATTAAGGCTGTTCTGTCGTCGATTTCCCCAATTTATCCATCTCTCGATCTCTCCATTTCCCTAATTTATCGATCTCTCCATCTCTCAGATTCCCCAATTTATCGATTGAGCTATTTCTTCAGTACGATTAAACCGGATCAAGTAAAATGAAAGATAAATTAGCATCTGGAAATTAGATGTTAGCAGAACTTCATCTCCAATTTTCCTAGATTCAATTTATTGGTTAATAAATTGTTAATTGCTAGAACTTCTGTGTTTTTTGTGAATTCAATGGTTCTTGTATAACTCATCTGGAAAAAATAAGATGAAAGTTTCATAATTTTTTTGGTTGTTGTTTAGAGAGATACTGTAAGTTTTTTTCTACCAAGGAACTTGAGATCCTTCTTGTTTTTTAAATGCTTATTCTTTTGTATTGGATAAATTGGGGAAATCGGGGACAGAACAATCTTAATTAATACTGTTTCGTTCTCCGGCGAAGAAAGGGAGAATTCCAATATGTTAAGCTCCAAATAGCGGTGAAGTTTTCTCTCTCGTAAAGCTGTTGATTTGTTTTGGAATATATTAAAAAATAAGTGGATTGCTATTCGTCGCCCCTATTTTCCTTACCGTCGCCTCCTGTTTGACATTTTTGCCCTTTTCATTTTTCATTCAAAAAATGAAATTCTCTCAACCACGAAGAACAAAACGAAGAAAAATCATGCCTCCAAAACAAGGAAAAATAATTGAACATCTAAGTTTTGTATTTACCAATAATCTGAAATTTAACGAATTTAACTTGAAACGGAATTTTTTTTCCGTTGAATTTACACTAAACGGGTAGCCCATACGGTCCGGTCCATGGACCGATAGCATGAACTACCCGTCTTCACCTAGGCAAAACGGGTAGGCTACCCTATTTTGCCTAGGCAAAACGGGTAGGCTACCCTATTTTGCCTAGACCCGTTTTGCAAAATAGGGTAGCCTACCCGTTTTGCCTAGGTGAAAACGGGTAGGCTACCCGTTTTCCTTTAGAAAAAATAGATTTATTTTTTTATTTTTTTATTTTTTTTAATTATAATTAATTATACGTAAATTATAATAAATATTAATTATAGATAAATTATGTATTGATTGGAAATAAAAAATACGTATTGAAGTGTCCAATTAATTTTTATTTGGTAAATTATATTTATTTACCTTTTAGAACGTAAATTTAATTATACGTAAATTATGTATTGACTGGATAGAAAAAACGTATATATAAATTATTGATTGGAAATAAAAAATACGTAAATTATGTATTGCACGCGTTAATACGTAATTTATCTATAATTAATATTTATTATAATTAAAAAAATAAAAAAATTAAATCTATTTTTCTAAAGGAAAACGGGTAGCCTACCCGTTTTCACCTAGGTAAAACGGGTAGGCTACCCTATTTTGCCTAGGCAAAACGGGTTTGCCTAGGCAAAATAGGGTAGCCTACCCGTTTTGCCTAGGTGAAAACGGGTAGTTCATGCTATCGGTCCATGGACCGGACCTTATGGGCTACCCGTTTAGTGCAAATTCAACGAAAAAAAATTCCGTTTCAAGTTAAATTCGTTAAATTTCAGATTATTGGTAAATACGAAACTTAGATGTTCAATTATTTTTCCTTGTTTTGGAGGCATGATTTTTCTTCGTTTTGTTCTTCGTGGTTGAGAGAATTTCATTTTTTGAATGAAAAATGAAAAGAGCAAAAATGTCCAACAGGAGGCGACGGTAAGAAAAATAGGGGCGACGAATAGTATAACCCAAAAATAATTGATTTATCTGTAAGAATAAAAGGTGGTCAGATAAAACAAATCTGTTAATAATATTTAATTGAACAATTTTTATCACCGTAGGATTAGAAAGTCACGATATCCAACGGTCAAGGTCCAAATTCTATTTGGTCATTGAAGGTCCAATTGAACGGGACTGTGTCCAATATTATCATTAAAATTATTTTAAAATCTAATATCATCATTATTGTTAAATTCGGTAGTATTTAGTTAAATTCAATAGTATTAAGTTGAGTTCGGTATTCAGAAACATTCATATCAATACGTTCAGATCAGTTTTTTTTTTTAGCAATAAAATTACAAAACCCTTAAATTCAGGTACTAAAAAATATAGTCCAAATCTGATCTCATAGAAATGATCGGTATTCCCAAGACTAGTGTTCGTCCTCCTCCTGCAAAAGCAAGCAACCGTCCAGAACACAACAGTAGTAGTACAGACAGAGCATATGAAGAACAAAAGGAAGCATTTCCAAGCTCCATCCACAATGGATTCTGAATCCCATAGCAAAACCCCCATGTTTTTCAAGATCATCTTTCATGATACTATCAAACAAGGAACACTAGTAAGCCCTTTTTCTTTCCCTTTTTTTGTTCCTTCTTTGGTCAAGTATCTGTATGTATGCTTATAAAAATTACTCATCTTTATGTTAGAATACAAAAATGGTTATCAATTTCTGTTATCTGTAGTCTAATTAAATAAAGTTGATGTTTTTATCAGGAAATCCCATCTGGGTTTGTGAAAAAAATTGGGAATTGTTTATCGGATTCAATAACCCTAAAGGTTCCAAATGGGGAGACATGGGAAGTAGAGATCTCGAAGGTTGGGGAAGAGGTTTGGCTAGGAAAGGGTTGGGTTGAATTTTCAGAGCATCATTCTCTCAAATATGGACACTTGTTAATGTTTAAATATCAAGGAAATTCCCAGTTCAATGTGCTCATATTTGATATGAGTGCTACAGAGGTTAAATATCCAATTCCAGGCAGTAAAGATAGCAAATCCCAACTTAAGATGGAAAAAAACAAAGAAATCACTGCTCCAAGCTCAGATAGGAACATTCAACCATTTGGAGGTTTGTTTTTTAATTTTATAGTTTAGCTTAATGGATAGAAAGAAGCTTCATTATGGTATGTTTTCATTTTAGGGATAAAAATTTGCCTTTTGGGAAGTTGAAATGTACCCACAAAATTTTACTTTTAACCTTTCCAATTTGTAGCAATTATATGTTTAGATTATCTTACATGGAGCAATTATATGTTTAGATTACCTTACATGGAGCAATTATTTGTTTAGATTACATTACATGGAGCAATTTTGAGTCCATATAACGGTACATAGATTAACAGATTAACTGTCCATATAACGGTACATAGATTAACGGTCTATATAACGTTACATAGATTAACGGTCCATATAACAGTACATAGATTAACAGATTAACAGTACATGGATTAATTTTGCGTTCTATTCGGATAATAGAAGTCCTAAAATGGAAACTTTTAGGTGGGACCAGAGATGGAAGAATGAGACACAAGGTTGCTAGTGCATCCATAGATCCGGTCGTCGAGAACTACCCTATATAAAGGGGTGGTTCCGTCCCTGCCCACCATTTCATCTTCGTCTACGGGATACTGATTGCAACCCGATAAATGAAAAGCTGTACTTTTTTTTTTCTCTAGCCTAGGCAAAAAGAGTATTGTTGTTATCGTTTTGGCATGGATAGAGGACATTTTTCTTCTCAAGCCCGATATATATATATGTATTGAGTGTTTTTTTGGTACTCCAAGCGGTAGAGTAAAAGGCTGACTCCGCCACTGTCTGAACATAAAATTGAACCATGTTGAAAAAGGAAGAAATTTACATTAGGAGTATATATCCACTTCCCGACAAATATCAGACGCAAATTTGGACCTTATCCTTGATTCTATCTTTTATATGTTTTTGTTGATTGATTTGGCTCCAGTTACGCCTCAAGTTATTGACCAAACAGCTTAAAGAGACAAAACTCACTGAAATTAAACACTGCAGTAGGTTAGAGATTGAATCACACGCACTATTATGTTAAATCTGTTGTCACAGCTAGTCAATGTTAATGTCGTTATTGCTAGACGTACTGCACCTTAGCTATCATCTTTTCCTCTTCCTTGGCCCAACCCTTCCCTTAAAGAGAAAAGGGGAAGGTTGAAAAATGAATCTATCTGTCCATCCATCCATCCCATTGTATGGGATCTTACCTTATTCTATTTCATTTGCTTTCTGTCTTGAAACTTCCACCCAAGTGTTCACACTTCAGCTAAGTCGGTCATTCGCATTTCCTTTCTCTTATAGGGATGTAAATGGGGCGGGGATGGGAAATCCCCATGTGGCGGGGATGGGATAGGTATGCCCGCACCCACCCCGTTAGGGCTCCCCGATTATTCCCTGTGATAATGATTTTGTTGGATGATAAGTACATTTTAATTAGGTGTTTCCAATTTTTGGTTTTTTTGTGGTTTGGAAAATTTGAGAATGATAGTTGATGCTTGGCATTATTAGCTACTGCTTTACTGATTTTTATAAAACATAACTGGTGATTTTCCACGGGGGGAATGGGGATGAGGTTTTTGAAACATCTATAAAGAGGGAATGGGAACCCCACGGATGGGGATGGGAACAAATCTATCCCCGTCTAACTCGCGGGGACAAGGAACGAGGATGGGAAAGGCATTCCCCGCTCCGCCCCGTTTACATCCCTTATGTATGACAGTCCAAAGCTTTTGTGACAGCTAGTCAATGTTAATGTTGTTTTTGCTAGATGTACTGCAAATATGAGTATCCATAACTCAGCTAAGTGTTGGATCTCACACAATGATCGGAGAACAGAGTTGTTGTAAAACATGTTCCTTTTTCTATGTTTGCTTTATAAGATGAATGTTTGTTTCGGGAAAAAAAAACCCCCGCAATGGGTTAGAGATTGAATCACACTATTACGTAATTGTATGATCTATTTTTGAGTTGGTTTGTTTCAGGAAATGTGGGTAGTAGTGGTAGTAAAGTTGATAGAAGTGGTATGAACTTCAGCTCAAGCAATCCATGGTTCAAGATTGTTATCTATTCAATGGGAAAGCAACAGCGATATGTGGTAAATATCTCCAAGATATAGCATATGATATAATTCCAGCTTCAAATACATCTTATGATCTTCTTCTACTCATTTTTATTTATTAATTGGACAGAATGTACCGTATGTCTTTGTCAAGAACAATATGGAATGTAAAACAAAGACGGTAATGCTCAAGGTTGAAGATAAATCATGGCCTGTGAAGTTGCATGTATACCTGCGACACAGAACAGCTGGATTTTATTGTGGCATCGCTTCTTTTATCAGAGAGAATTCTTTGAAAGACGGGGACTTCTTTATCTGCGAGTTGATCAGCAACGACGTTTTCGATGTATCCATTTTCAGAATCTGATTTCTGTTGTTTTTTTGGTGATGAATGTATGATATGCTGTGATGATATCTGCATCAACATTCTGAGAAATGGAAACTTGTACTTGTAAGTTGGTAGTGAAAATGTAGAAATTCGGGTAATCAGTGATTTAGAACGAATGATATTATGAGTTTGTAGTGAAATGTTTAATTGGTATTTACATTACTGCAACTGTTCAATGAGTTTAGCCTCAAAAGCTCTTAGTGATTCTCTTTTTGTTTTAGATTGGAACTTGTTGTATTGCTGGTTCACGGAGAATTTCTCTTTTAGGCTGTAACTCTCATTTGGTCCTTTATATATTTCCATCCGTCGTGTTAAAAAGAAAAAAGAAGTGTTCAATGAGTTTGATTTTTTGAATGTTTGTACATAAATTCATGTATGCATTAATATTTCACAGTTAGGTTGAGTACATATGTCTGGTATGGTAACTATGTCAACTATGTCTTTTATTAAGGTTCCATTTTGAAAGGTAAATTTCAAGTTGCATACTTTTGGCTTGTCAGATGGAAAATGAAGCTCATGCAAACTTCCGAGATGAGCATTGCGCGTTAACATGCCAAACGAGCTTTAAAAAATTGAAACCGAGATGAATTTCAATACTTGAATCAAGGGATCTTATAATTTACTCAACATGGAAGAAAACCCGATTATTCGGTTTGAGACTTGTGAGACATTTTTTTAGGTTGATGGTATATTCTAACTCAAACACTATGAGATATTTAACCACTTAATCCAACTTAATTTTATTTGTGTCATTATGTTTATAATTGATTGGTTAAAAGTCTCTTTCTACAAAAGTGTAAAAAGAAAAAAAAAATAAAGATTTAACTTTAACGTATGAAATTGTACAAATTTATAATAATGTTTTCAAGCAAGAATTTAGTGTATTACTAACAAAATTATAAAAATCCCCTTAAAATGTTAAATTTAAATCTGATATATATAAATTAATCACAATTAAATTTGTACCATTGTATACGTTAGGGTTAAATCTACCATTCGCTTGAAACGTCAGGTCAAGAAAAAAATTAAATATAATTTGAGAGTTCTTCCAATAAGAACCTCAATATTGCAAAAAATAATAAGAATACTTTTATTGAAAAAGAAAGGTGTCATATCTTACCAAAAAAACATAGGTAAATGTAGTTATTAAAATGAGAGAAACTAATAAAGTGTTTGATATAACAAATTACAAATTGATACTAAGGAACAAAACAAATCACCAAACCACTAAGGCAAAGGCAAAGAAAGAATATCTGAAGTAGATTCCATCAATATGCTTTAAAATGTCTACTTGAATTATTATTATTAACATCATAAAGCAAAAAGCAAACCAAAAAAAAGAAAAGCATATACTTTGGAAGATCCTTTCTCCATTATTCCTACTAAAACCCACATTCCATTTCAACTTCACAACCCCTTTTCAGGGATGAATTGGTGTGAGTTTTTTCTCATTCCCAGAGTGATCGATGCAAGATTCACTGACAGAGATGTTCAGAATGTTCGGGTTGCTCTCTGGTGATCTATGGATGCTTAATTAATCTATAACCCTTGTATCTTTCCGGTGATTACGAACATTGATCCCTCACTTTCTCCCTCTATATTTTTGCTTCTTCTAGTCTGGATCTAATTTTTCTGAGCATGGAATGGAAGATGAAGTATCATTAGTATATGTATGTATGAGTAAGGTCATGATGGTTTATACCATTAGGGCAACTACGATCCTTTGGCAATTGCATTATTATTATTGTATTTTCTTTCTATTTTAATGCCTATATTTATGTTTTCTGTTAATTGCTTTTGCTTTCTTTAGTTTCTTGGAGGATCTTCGTCTAAATATGACTTGTGTTCTTAGCTAACTTAATTCATCTTCTAATAATTTCAATTTCTTCGTACCCAACTGAGTTATATAAGTTCATTCATCAACAACTCTACTTCACTCATTTATCAGATAAATATGTCCACTGAAATTTATGCCTATTTATTATGATCACTAAGTTGATGGACATGTTAGTTTAAACAAATTTAATTCTTCAACTTTTTTATTGTTAAAATTATTTAATTGTTTGTTTTGTTAGAAGTGATAGCTCCGAAAATTGTGATTTTATGATAAATATGGTTCTAAAATTTATCATTTTGTGGTCCTTTACTTTTCTAATGTATCATCATGTTAATCAACACGCTGTTAAAATTACGTGGCCATTAATGTAATTTACCGGTTATTTACCAGGTCAAAATTTCAAGTGCTATTAACCTTGTCTTCTCTCATTAGGATTTGAGTAAGACATACTATGGTCAATCATCAACTCGAATTTGATTGCTAATTGGCTCAACAAAACTATAGATGGCAGATTTATAAATTAAGGGCTAGATTATCCAAAAATTGAAAATGCAAAAACTACTTAAGGCCAAATTAAGGATATTTAGACAAAAACAGAGGACAAAAGTTAAGGTAAAAATGGAACAATGTCCGGTCATTCAAAAACCTATTCAATTTGATGTCATTTGATCTCAAAATTCTGTCAAGATGTGCTTCAGACATGTTTGAAATTAGAGGTCATTGTCAATGTTGTTTTAGCCTGTTTGGTAAAGTGCTTGTTTGAATTACTTTGAAAGATTTTGACTAATCCAACACTGCAGTGTTAGATGAAAAGAGATTTGAAAAAATGTATTGCTTCATCTCTTTTTAAGAACATTTACCCATAATGTATTGCTTCAACTCTTTTTAAGAACATTTACCCATAATTACCACTCTTTAACCTCAAATAAAGGTTTTATTATGTCTTTATTTGTCATTTTATACAACCAGATATTAGCAATCAACTAAATTTTATCAAACAAATTTACACAATCAACTAATCAAATCAGCTAACCCAAAAATAATCAGCTAACAATTGCTTGCCAAACAGAGCCAATGTTTGGAATATAAGCTTGTACAAAAATTTGGATACATGCTTATTTTTCTTTTAAGCTAAACTACATTACAGAAATAACTTCTTTCATCATGAAAAAAAATTGATCAAATAAAATTTAAGAGCATTACATTCACATCATGCATACTGCAACTTTGAAATTGAAAAGTAACATTCATCATATGCTTAAAATCTGAAAAGGGTTTCCAGAAATAATAAGACTGAGATTTTGAAAAACTTCAAACTAAAAAAGAGCAAGACATCAACTCGCAAAAATTAGTACAAACCTTGCTGCTAGACCAAAATTCTTTCAGTTCAAATTTGCTGAAAACTAAAATAGCCCATTCTGTACAAATCTTAGTCTAATAGGAATTAAGTACTACCTATAAATTGCATACACTATTCATTTAACTCTTCTGCACAGAGCCAATTTCATTTCCATCAAATCCATCCTATGTTTATCACTTTTCCTGTAGTTCTATAATACTCAATAGAGGTGCATACTTGCTAAGATAACAAAAGATTTGGGGCTTTAAAATAATAAATACTGCACAGAAAACTACCAATAATTCTAATTTTCACAAATTGACAGATAATCTACCAATATTTGCATGTTATTGATCAACAAATACACTTATGTAATACACAAACAGGATACAAACTGGCAAGGATTAATTTTAAGCATGGTGTAACAGGAGAAAAGACTTACCTTTGTTTAAGCAAATATAGTAACCAACATAAATCCTTTCAAATATAAATAGACTGTAAAAAATGTCTGAGCAAGAAACAACACTAGCATTCTGGAGCAAGCAAAAAACAAAAAGGCGTACTTTTCAGTCCTAGTGTAATCAAGTTGAAATGGAGTTCAAAAAACTCAGAAAAGGCATAACAAAATTTTTGCAACCATAGATGGGAAACGCGTCTAATAAAAGAACCCAAGCACTTTGCCTCCAACATTTTTTCTTCTGGCCTCTTCATGGTCCATGATGCCAGCAGAAGTTGTCAAAACGATGAACCCAAACTGCAATTTATATCATTGAAGATGTCAAAAAAAGACTAAAAACAACTTCTAATTACTAAGATGCTTTGAAATTAACTGATGTACACGAGTCTGAAATTTCATATATTAAGATATACACATATCAGAGATAGATAAAGTGGTAAAATACCGAATGAAAACAGGTATACTTCCTTGGAAACAAATTGACATAACGTATATAGATTTCTTTGCTAACCTGTCTTGAGGGAAGGAGCCTGGCAGTCCATCCTTCGACTTCCTTGACACCAATGTCGAAACGGGGGCTGATAACACCACACTTGTTCAGCCTTCCGTTCAGTTCAACCACAATTTTGCCAGATCGGTGGTCATCGACATATTCGAATTCACCAATGTATCCTACATGGTAAAAACAAAGATGCAACCATAAATCAGAAATAGCTCATTAATCTTATACAGGAAGAATAAAAAGGCAAAAGCAAAAAGTGTAACTAGTACCGTGCTTTTGCATAACAAGTAGAAATTTGATGACAACTTTAGAGGAAGGCCTGATCATGGCCTGGCGCTTCCCGCGCTTCTCAGCATTGTACATACACTTCAGAGCATCATTCAGAACACTAACCCTCACCATTGTTGATGCTAACAAATTTAAGAACTAACAAGTGTCAGTAAGCAATGCAACTTCTATTAGCATTATAAGATATGGTAACAAAATTGACTTCACATAGTCCAAAAGGACCATGAACCATGATTTTTAATAGGATTACAAAACCAGATTAGATTAATCAACAAGGCAATGGCTTGAAGAAACTAATAAAAAAAAGCAAAACTTCCACAGCTATTTGGACTTGTTATGAGCCCAACCTCTATATCTAATGAAAGCTACCTAAACTACCTTATTATAAAGTGTACATTTAAAAACAGACCAAATAGAAAACCCAAAAAAATGGAAACTAAGACTTAAAAAAATCAACTATAGCAGCTTGATTCGTTTACTTGATTTAAAAAGAAATTCAATATAAGATGAATCAAATCCAGGATTTCGTTCTTTAGTTTTTATTTATTTTTTCAGCCAAACAATCACCATTGAAGTATCTGTACAAGAAAAGGACTGTTGGAATTCTAAAAAATCAAGCAGAGAGATCGCCCATAACTATGTACAAGAGAAAGATAAGAACAAAGCCAGGAGAAAACAAAAAAAAACATACTAATTGCATGTCTGAGTCTACAAAAATTTGTCACTAACATCAAAATTTATTAATTACAACTAATTGATCAGTAGTTCTAAGGATGATCCATTGTGAATTTTAACTCTAAAAATGGATATAATATATTTGCTGAAAGGATTAAAAATGGGACAAAAAAGAACCCCATGAACAGATGCAGCAGTTGATATAATATAATGCACCTTTTTTATACTACAGTTAAAAAATGTGCTTTGAACAATCTTAGAAAAAACGCGAATAAAATATCGAGGGAATGATGATGAACTTCAATTCAACATTGCAAGAAAAAAACAAAACAAAGAAAGGAAGCTGCAGAAATAAACGATCCGCCCCAAAATCACATAAACAGCCTCGAATCTTTTATATTTGTAGCGATCTCAGACACATTCAATACAGGGAACGAAATAAGGTAAAATACAGGGAACGAAATAAGGTAAAACACAGGGATCGACCTGAACAACCTACCTCACGGAGGAGAAGAGAACCCGCAGAGGCGCAACAGAGAGCTAGGGTTTTGCAAGAGGGAAGAAGACAGCAAACCCTAGTTTATATATAGGTAGGGAGCAACACCCAAGTTACTGTATTATCCTCTTGTGAGCTCTGTTGGGCTTGTCAAACTTTAAGCCCAACTTACATCTCCCAGACCCTGGGTAACAAATCAATTTCAAACCTTTAAGTTTTTTTTTTGGACAAGCAACCCTTTAAGTTTTAGAAATTTACAAATTTTGTCAATGCTTTTAATTTTAACTAGTATACAATTTGCTTTAAAAAAAAAATCTATTATAATAAATCTATAACTAGTATGAAACTCGTGAATGCATGCATGGTATCTAATATAATTTTTTTTTAGGGAAAATTATATAGAAATTCATATTCTAAAAACTATTTACAACTATATCAAGTTATAATTTTAGATTATGTCAAACTAGTAAAATCAGTACTTTTAATATATTTTAAAAATTAAAATTTATAAATTAAAAATCTAGAATATATTTTTTAGGGTGTATGATTTATGGATTAGAGTTTATATTTTTTAAATTATGGTATAAAATCATAATATATAAAGAATAATGACATATTAAGAATTAAATTTGGTGATATGACTTAGTTGTAATTTTGTACTTAATTATGATATTCATGTATTTGACCCATTTTTTTATTAGTAAGTTTTTTTTAAATATAAATACTAATACTATTTACAAACTAAACTAATCTAAACTAATGAAATATAAATAAATCTAATGATATAATTATATTATTTTTAAAAAATTATTTTCAATAAGAATTTTTAACCTCGGTCTATTTTTAATTTTAGATACTGCCAAATATAATGGATTATAACGTAAAATTGAACGTGAAAAAATATAAATCAACATATAAAATTAAATATATCATTGTGATGTACAAAGTTTTAATGCATAAACTAGGTCGGCACCCCCTACGTACCTAGAAAAAACCCGACCCGATTTATTAAAATGGAAAAATAAAAGTTACAAAAGAATGAAACAATGAAAAAATGAAGAAAACAGTAGAACAATAACATGCCAGAAACTAACTACTAAACCGGTAAGAGACTCAGCCGGATTCGTTATCACTGACCAAGCTGCGGCAGAAGTCCGGTGTCGAGACCACCAGTGCTCATGGTAAAATGATATATTTCTTCTATGTAACTTAATGAACTATCAATAAGGTTGAATTGCAGCGATGTCATCCAATGGAGTTATCGGTTCATCTCCAAAATTATTGCATGCTCTCCAATTAAAAGTTGTGTCCAACAGAGTTTCTACATCTACGTCATCATTTGACGTATTGGATTGGGCAGATGAATTTTGCAATAATAATGTCCAAACTTCTGATTCGGTCCATTCTGTTAGATTTGCTTCTTGTTGATTTCTCGTTTCTTCAGTCACACCTAAAATCGCAATACACAAAATTGGATAAGTACTCAAAATATATTCCTAAAGTGAATGAAATAGCAATAATAAATTTCATAAAAATGACAGAATTATTAACAGAAAGACACACGATTAAGTTGTAGGGATTAACCTTGGTTATTGAAATTGAATTGGACATCCACATCACCACTTAAGGGATTGGATTGAGCAGTTGAAGGTTGCAATGATCTGCAAGCTTCTATTTCTGTTAGATTTTGTTTTTGCTGATTTCCAATTTCTTCAATCGCACCTGAATTGAAATCGCAATACACAAGATTGAATAACCACTTGAAGATGTATATTCACAATACTTATATGTTTCCTAAGGGTCTGAAACTGTTTAACCGAATGATTTTCGATGAGACCTCAATTGATAATTAATGTTTTTTTAGAATGGGGACTCAATTGATGATTTTTGGTCGATTCTAACAATTGAATATTTTAATATCATCAATTGAGTCTCCATTCTAAAAAAAATATATTTTGATAAAGAATAATAATATTAGAAAAAGAGTCTTAAAATACTATAACATTTATTTGACTCCTAAACTAAAACTTCAAATTCAATTATGTATTTAAACTATTAAAATGTTCAAATGAGGAAAAGTACAAAAATAAATTTTGTAGTTTTGATCGATTTGTAAGACAATCCTCACGGTTTAAATGTTTACAAACAATAGTCTGTAATTTATGAATTTTGTAGTTAAATAATATATGAGTCAATTTCGGTTAAACAATACTTGTAGTTTAGTTAATTTACAAAGTTATACCTTAAATTTTGGATAATTTCAATATTTTTAATTGCTCAAAATTTCTCACTTTTGGAGTAAATAGTCATGACAATAATTTTTTAAAGGAATGACTAAGTTTGTAAACCGCAAAAAATACATACTCCTGTTTGTAAACTTTTAAACAACGTGAATTGTCTTTACAAATCGGTCAAACCAATTTTGTACTTTTCCCTATATTTTATATAGGGCTGTAGTTGAGCCGAGCTTTGACTTGCTCATGGTCGGGTCATTAAAAATTGACAATCTCGAGCTCAACATTCTGTTTGTGAGCTGCTCACGAACTGTTCATGAGATTGTTACCTACCAGTTCGTTAGTTTAGTTTATGAACTCACGAACAACTCATTAATTATGATCATTAATTGTCTTAATCTGAAATTTCATTGACACAAAACTACATAATTTTGAAATCTACAAATCTATGTTGTTTTATATTTCTCCCTTTATATAAATATTATTATTAAAAAATCGAACCAAACTTGCTCACGAGCGTGTTCATGGACATTATAATCGAGTTTTCTCATAAGTTTGTTCAGGAACCTATAATCGAGCTCTTGAGCCGAACTTCGTCATGCTCAAGCTCAGCTCTTTTATAAACTGGACCAAATATGATCGAGCTTTTACCAAAACAATATATATTATCCATCTCCATTGAGATGAATCCTCTAGAGAAAGAGACGACAAGGAATCTCCGCCTCGTTGACAATCCTAATTACATCATGGTGCTTTAAACCTTAATTTTAAATATTTGAACATTACTCGATAATATAGATGTTAAATCAGGTACAATTGAATAAATTAAATTCTAGTCGTTCGCGAGCTTTTCTCGAGACTAAAATTTTAGGCTCGTCAAGCTTAAAAATTCTAGGTTAGACGAGCTTCAAGTTCGAGCTGAGCCTGATCTTTTCGATTCTCGAGCTGAGCCGAGCCAAGCTTGCCTAGGTTAGGTATCCGTTCAGCTCGTTAATTCCACTAATATCCACTACAAATGTATGTTATGTTATTTCAACCACGTAGGCGGTCATGGTAGTCTTTTTGAACATTGAGCATGACATATTGCCTAGGTTAAGTTTGTTCATGAACCTAGAATCGAGCTTGCTCGTGAGCTTTTAAGTAGATTTTCGTCATGCTCAAGCTTGGCTTGTTTATAAATCGAGCCGAATATGATCGAGCTTTTATCAAAACAATATATATTATCCATCTCCATTGAGACGAATCCTTTAGAGAAAACGACGATATGGAATCTCTGCCTCGTTGACAATCCTGATTAGATAGTAGTGCTTTAAACCTTAATTTTAAATACTCGAACGTTAATAGATAATATAAATGTAAAATCGGGTACAACTGAATAAATTAAAATCCAATCATTCGCGAGCTTTTCTTGAGCCTAAAATTATAGGCTCATTGAGCTTCAAGATCGAGCCGAGCTTAAATTTTTTAGGTTAGACGAGCTTCGAGCTCGAGCCGAGCTTAAAAATTTTAGGTTAGACGAGCTTCGAGATCGAGCCGAATCCGATCTTTTTGATTCTCGAGCTGAGCCGAGCCGAGCCGATCTTGCCTAGGTTAGATATCAGTTCGACTCATTAACATCCATAATATCCACTACAAATGTATGTTATGTTATTTCGATTGCCTAGACGTTCATGACAGTCTTTTTTTCTTAAACATTGAGCATGACACATAACTGAATTGAAAATAGTTGGGACTGTACCATTATTATGACATTAGAGATAATTATAAGTATAATGAAAAAAAAAACAAAGCGTAAATAAATTGAGATTCTATCCTTATTGAATAAAAATGGTGATATTATTCTTCCATTAATTAAAACTTGTGATTTTTTAGAAAGTATCGTGAGTTGATTATTTGGATCTATAAATGGAGATATTTTCAACATATACTAATATTCGAACTTGAGATTCATAACTTCATTATCAATCTCTATAATCTAACAAAAAATTTCTTCTATTATTTCTGCTCAATAATTTCTTTCATCATGTCCTCTATTATTTAGAAGTAAATTTCAACTAAAAAAATGCTGCTTAAAAAGATGAGTAAAGATACAAACGAGCCTTTATTGATTTTCTTAAATAAATTCGGATGTGGCTTTTACACAAATTTTGTAATTTTTTTATTAAAATTAAATAATTATTAAATACTTATATAATACCAAGAATTAAAAAGATAATTAAAATATTTTTTTTTTCTAATTCTATGGATGATTCGAAGGAAATGTTTCAAAAAATTATTATTTGTACATTGTCTAAGAAGTGTATTCTATTTTTGGGATAATTGCTAGTATCGTTAATATGACACCAATTTCAAAGAGCGGGTTAAATACTATTGCAAGTTCCTATGAGTAAATAAAAAAAAAAATCTTGTTGGAGCTTTCCTTCCCGGCTTAGGCCTTCTTTGGCTTATGAACCTGGGCTTATTTACCCGTGCTTTCTTCTTCTGTAAGAAACTTCTCTTGCTATTCTTTTCACCGTTCCACCCTTTCAGCTTTCAGGGCTCCCGATCCCGCTTATGAGCCTCTATCCGGCTTGGAACTCACTTTCTTTACTATATTCGCTATCGAGTGAAAGAGATCTAGGGCCATAGCTAGCCCTATCCTTTTATTCGGCTAAGTTACCTTCCTTTTCTCTTATTCTGTACCCAGAATGTATCCTAATTTTTGGTCTAATTCTTCTTCTGATGATCGATTCAACCTCTGATCAAAAAGATATACCTTGGTTATATTTCATCTCTTCAACAAGTTTAGTAATGAGTATAACGGCCCTATTGTTCCGATGGAGAGAAGTATCAAGGGTAATTATGTTATTTCAAATCATAAAAATATGATTCTATCCATTCTATCCCTATTTTTTCTATCCATTTAGCACTATCCTAAAAGTTATGTATATATTTTTAGATGGATTTATATGGGCTGACTTCGGATTTGATGATTAAGCCCGAGCCCAGCCCAGCCCGAAACCGCATAAATTAATAGTGGGCTGGACTGGATTTTTTTATCTAAAAGCCCGTTAGGCCCGGTCCGAGCCCGATCCATGGACAAATCTACCATGATTGGAAGGTTATAGATTCGAATCACATGACGTGAGATGAGAATTTTCCTTTATTATTTAATATAAATGCATTGTGCACATTTTTTCTAATATGGGCCAATATATACAAGTTTAGAAGCTTAATTTTCAAAACCCAAAAAGTTCACGGTTTTATTATATGTTTTGACATTATTTATTTCTTCATCTTATTTTTTTTAAATATAATCAATAAATAAATTTTTTAAAATCGCCTAGGGTTTCCTATGGTCCACTACGGCTGCCTCTCTGGTTCTCCATTGTAGGCTAGATCCTTTCCTTGCCTTTTGGGTCTTCTCTCTCGCTCAACGTAGTCTATCTGTCTGTCAATTTAATTTCTGTTTTCTGGATTGGATTATTCCAATATGCCGCACGATCTTGAATCTCTGCTTGATAAATTCTCATTGAATGATGGCGAGGAAGACGTTGTCGATCACGTTGAGCCAGAGGTACCGATTGAACGTTGGTGTGTCACGGGTCGAATTCTTTCTCAAAAACCTCTACATATCAAAGCTTTATCTGGCGCTCTCAGCGGTCAGTGGAGGATGCAACGGTTCACTATTCAGGAAGGAGAGGAGGGTCGATTCGTTTGTGAGTTTACTCATAGACGAGATCGAGATCGAATCCTTCGGGAAGGCCCTTGGTTGTTTGAACGCAATTTAGTGGTGTTGGCTGGTATTCATGGGAATGAAAAACCCTCTGATATATTGCTGAATCAGGTTGCTTTCTGGGTTAGGGTGTATGATCTTCCTCTAAACCAGAGAAATAGAAATATGTTACAGGCTATTGGAGGAAAATTGGGATTGGTGGTGCAGGTGAATGATGAGGAGGTCTCTGCTGTTGGTAAATATGTTAGAATACGAGTCAATATTAACATTACAAAGCCTATTGTGCGTAGAATTCGTATAAGGAACAGTAAAGGGGAATTATGTTGGGTTTTCTTTCGCTATGAGAAACTCTCTAATTACTGCTATTGGTGTGGGATTATCGGACATAATCATGATGAGTGTGAACTCAAGCCTAAGGATTCTATTGTAGATGAATGGTCATATGGTACTACATTACGGGCCTCGCCTACTCGGATGTGGTCTGTAAGTCCTGGTAAGGCGGCTGATGTGAGGAAACCAGCTCCTCAATTTTCACAAACTTCTGAGTCCACACGTACACCAGTTAGGAGGAATTTGTCTGCTGAATTAATGACTACAGAAGTGGTAGGGGAAGTATGTATTGCTGTTGATACAGGGGAAAAAATTGTTTCAAACAGGAACCATGATGGAGGAATATGTGGTGGTACACGTGTTGAGGGGGCTGATGTGAGGAAACCAACTCCTCAATTTTCACAAACTTCTGAGCCCACACGTACACCAGTTAGCAGGAATTTTTCTACTGAATTAATGACTGCAGAAGTGGTAAGGGAAATCTGTATTGCTGTTGATACAGAGGAAAAAATTGTTTCAAACAGGAACCATGATGGAGGAATATGTGGTGGTACACGTGTTGAGGATGAATCTAGCACTGGGATAGGCAAGAAGGAAAAGCAACTACGACATGTTACAATACGTCGGGATAGATTGGGTACCTTCACAACACAAGATAGTCAATCTGAATCTCGGAAGAGGCAATTAACTGATAAAATGGATATTGATGGGACTAATTGTAAGAAGAATAAATGTGATATTGAAGGGGTGGAGACCGTTCAGCGGTCCCACCCGGGATTATGAAAATCTTCAGTTGGAATGTCCAAGGGGTGGGCAATCCTTGGACATTCCGTACCCTTAGAAAGCACCTGAGGGAGTCTAGCCCTGATTTGCTTTTCCTTATGGAAACTAGAATGAGGAAGAGTGAATGTGATCGATTTTATTTTTGTTTTCCGGAGTACAATTTCTTTATAATTGATGCTATTGGTAGGAGTGGGGGACTAATATTTGGTTGGAGAAAGGATCTGAAAGTTGAAATAACACGGTATTCGGCTCATAGTGTATATTTTATTGTAAGAAATGATGAGGCTACTGTTTGGAGGGGTTTGGGTATTTATGGATGGCCGGAATCTCAAAACAAAAAATATACATGGGAACTCATAAAGGAATATTATCATATGGACCCTTACCTAATAATTATTTTTGGTGATTTTAATGAAATATTATGGAGTTCGGAGAAGATTGGTGGGAGGTTCAGGGATAATGCGGAGATGCAAAAATTTCAAGATTGTATTGAGGATTGTCAATTGAGTGATTTGGGATGCTCTGGACCACAGTATACTTGGTTCAATCGCCGTTCTGGTCCTGCAGCTATATGGGAGAGATTGGATAGATTTTTAGCCTCAGACGAGTGGAGTACTGCGTTCCCGTTTGCTGCAGTCAGGAACTTGGTGCGGGTGTCTTCTGATCATTGTCCTATTCTTCTTGTAACTGAGGGATTGATGGGCCCAAATCGACGAGTAAAAATATTCCGTTTTGAACAAGTTTGGTTACGGGATCAGAACTGTAAAAGTGTTATTCAGTAAGCATGGTCGATCGGTCCAAGTTCTGTGACCGAAAAAATTGCATCTTGTGCCAATAGTCTTCAGCAATGGAATAGGAATTATTTTGGTAATATTGGTTATCGAATCAAACAAGCATATAAAGAATTGGAACTAATTCAGGCTAAGGCTGACCCTGCTCTTAAATCTGAAGAAGTTCAATGTCAGAAGCATATATCTGAATTATCTCAGATGGATGAAGTCCTTTGGAAGCAGAGATCTCGTACTGAATGGCTTAAAGAAGGTGATAGAAATACAGCTTATTTTCACCGAAGAGCTTCTGCTAGACGTCATAATAATTTTCTGAAAAAACTCCATGATGGATCAGGGAATTGGAAGGAGGGTGCGAATGAATTATCTGATCTGATCACTTCGTATTATTCCAATCTCTTCACGTCAGGTGAGGTGCAGGATTGCTCTGAGTTTGTGTCTGCTATTGACACTTCTGTAACTTCTGATCAGCAGGCCGAATTGGTAGCCGATTTCACTAGGGAGGAGATTGTGGCTGCAATAAACCAGATGAACCCATCAAAATCTCCTGGACCTGATGGAATGTCAGCATGCTTTTACCAATCTTTCTGGAGTATTATAGGTGATGATATTATAGCTACTGTGATGGATTGTCTTAAAACGGGAATTATGCCTAAAAAATTGAATCACACCTACATTGCACTCATTCCAAAAATAAAAAATCCAACTATGGTGCAACAATTACGGCCTATTGCTTTATGCAATGTTCTCTATAAAATTATCTCGAAGGTGATTGCTAACCGATTAAAACGTGTTTTACATTGTTTGATTTATGATACTCAGGCGGCTTTTGTTCCTGGTCGCCAGATTACTGATAATGCTATTATCGCGTTTGAAGCTTTCCATAGTATGAAAACTAGAATGAAGGGTCGGTCTGGGTTCTTTGCTCTGAAGTTGGATATGAGTAAGGCTTATGATCGAATTGAATGGGAGTTTCTTAGGAATGTTTTAATTAAGATGCAATTCCCTTCCCATTTTGTGCAGCTTATTATGATGTGTGTATCGACGGTTACTATGTCCTTTCTGATAAATGGCCAACCTAGTGGTTTTGTTAAACCTGACAGAGGGATTCGTCAAGGAGATCCGATATCCCCCTATTTATTCCTATTATGTGCTGAAGCATTCTCTGCTAATATCAGAAAAGCTGTTGTCAACCAATCGTTACATGGATTTAAGGTTAGTAGTCAGGGGCCTATAATTTCACATTTATTTTTTGCAGATGATTCTATGATTTTTGGGAAAGCTACATCGGGGAATATTACTACAAATCAGACACTTCTTTCTAAATATGAACAGGTTTCAGGTCAAACTGTTAATTTTGAGAAATCTGAAATTTTTTTCAGTTCGGCTGTTCCTATGGAAAATAAGGTTATGCTTGCACAACTTCTGAATGTTAAGGTCACTGGTGAATTCCCTAAGTATCTTGGGTTGCCAACAATAATTGGGCGCTCAAAAAAGATAGTTTTTGCATCTATTAAAGAACGCATTATGAAAAAAGTTAAATCCTGGGAGTCAAAATTTTTGTCGGTTGGGGGTCGTGAGGTTCTTATAAAAGCGGTTCTCCAGTCAATCCCTGGTTATATTATGTCATGCTTTCCATTACCAGAATCTTTCTGCAGGGATATTCAAAATATTATTAGTAAGTTCTGGTGGGGTGGTACTGAGGAAAAACGCCCTATTTATTGGTTAGCATGGGAGGCATTGTGTAAATCCAAATTCAGGGGAGGGTTGGGATTTCGATGGCTTCGGTCTTTCAACATTGCTATGCTTGCTAAACAATATCGGAAGCTCTATAAGGATCCTGATTCACTATGCTCTCGGGTGATTAAAGCCAAATATTACAATAACGGCAATTTTCTTACGGCTATGTTAGGTAATAACCCAAGCTTCTTCTGGCGAGGGATATGTGAGGCAAGGAAAGTATTTACTGAAGGTTTGATGTGGAGAGTTGGTAATGGTAATCGAATTCATATATGGGATGACAATTGGATCCCTGGACTTAATTGTAAAAAACCTTTGGTTGCGTTGGTAACCCTGAGACCAAATATGGTTAGTGATCTAATTGATTCTGATGGGTGTTCGTGGAGAAGAAGCCGGGTTTGTGAAGTTTTTAGGGAAGAGGAGGCTCGGGAGATTTTGAAAATCAAACTTAGTTTTAGAAAACCTCCGGACGATACATACTGGGGTTTGGATAAAACAGGTATGTTTACTGTGCGTTCATGTTACTATTTGGCCGAAGAGGTGAGATATAAGTTGGAAAGTCGAGCTTCATCTTCAATAACATGTTCGGATCATTGGAAGGTTATTTGGAAACTTAATGTACCACCTAAGATTCAACACTTCCTATGGAAAACCTTGAAAAATAAACTCCCTAGTTTATTAAATCTGCAGAAATGGAGTCTGAATGTCGATATCACTTGTACTCGATGTGGTCAAATGCCGGAGGATATTCATCATGCTCTTCTCAAATGTCCAAGTGTTAAAGAATTATGGCAAACTATAGCGTTACCAGCCCGTTTGGACAAGATTTACGCTACTGATATGTGGGAAGTTTTTATTTTTATGCTGCAGAATTCTTCTGTGCAGGAACAAATACGTGGAATTATGGCTTTGTGGTGGTGTTGGTATAAGCGGAATCGATGGTTATATGCAGGTGAGGATATACCAAATTCGGTGGTATTGAAGAGTGTTGATGACTTGCAGCTTGAATGGACTACCTGTCCTGATCGTCTACCGGTTTTCTGCCATCAAACATCAGCTGTTCCGCCTGGTACTGATAAAGGGAGTGTTCGTTGGGCTGCACCAGCTGCTGGAATTTATAAAATCAATTGTGATGCTTCCTGGGACGCGCTAACAGGAAGGACTCGTGTGGGTATTATTGCACGTGATGCGCAGGGTTATATTCTTGCATCTGCTGGTCTTCCAGTTGCGGACTGTCATTCAGCGGAAGAAGCAGAGTTGGTCGGCATTTTAGAGTGTGTTCAATTTGCAAAAGATTGCTGTCTAAATCCAGTTATAATTGAGTCGGATGCGGAAAGTGTTATCAATCGATTGCAAAGTGGAGTTATCCCACAATCACTTCTTGCTTTTTTATATGCTGATGTTCTATCTCTTAGATCAGCTTTTTCATATTGTCAGTTTCAATTTATTCATCGGGAAGGCAATAAAGTAGCTCACGCTCTTGCTAGTTGGGCAAAGGACTTCAACTCCAAAATTGTTTTGATGGAGGATTGCCCGATGAGTGTATGGAGCTTAGTTTGTAATGATCAAATTAGCCTACAGGCTTAATATATTTATTAATCTTTCATCAAAAAAAAAAATTTATTTTTTTCTAAATTTTGAATTTCTAGCACCATTCTAAAAACCAATAATTTGTTGAACCCAACTAACAGTCCTCGATTATAAACATCTTTCCTAGCGTACTGTTTCATTAGAAAAACTTAGGAAAATTCCTATCTAAAGCCAATCAACCTTAGGGCCCGTTTGGTTCAGCTGTTGCTATTTGCTGTTTGCTGCTGCTGTTTGCTGTTTGCTGTTGCTGTTTGCTGTTTACTGTTGCCGTCTGCTGTTTGCTGTTTGCTGTTTCATTATTAGTGTTTGGTAAAATTATGACTGCATATTGATGTTATTATGTGAAATGACTAATATGGACATGCTTTAAATCAATCAATAAATTGATATATAAATTTAATTTCAAAATTCATAAAAATAATCTAAATAATAAAATAAAAATTACAAAAAAATAATAATATATATATTGAAATTTAAACTATACTAAGAAAATGCTATAACATTTGCACATTTTAAAGATTAAATTTTATCTCCAAATAGCGTTAAAGCAATCTCGTCTCTTAAAGCATTCATCTGAGTTGCTCGAGTTTCCTCATGATTTTCATCTGTATCAATATCATCCGAATTACTCAATGAGTCGTATGGCACAAAATCGGGATCTTCATCTGAACGTTTAAATCCTGGATCCACTAATGCATTTCTTCGAATATAATTATGTAGTGCCATTGAAGCGATCACGATATCTCTCTGTGTAGGAAATGGATATGAAGGCATTGCTCGTAAAATTCTCCATCTAGCTTTCCAAACACCAAAAGTTCGTTCGCTACAACATCTAAGAGATGAGTGCCAACGATTGAAAGTCTCTTTATACCCTCTTGGTTGATCACCACGTTGAAAATCAGGCAAATGATATCTTGTGCCCTTATATAGTGCAAGATATCCTTCAATTTGTGGATATCCAGCATCCACCAAATAATATTTTCCTACATATATCATTAAGCAAATAAATAAATAAATAAATAAAAGGTATGATATATATTCAAAATATAAAATTGTAAAAAGAAATATGATTACCTAGAGGTGGCTTAGGAAAATTTACTTCTTTTTTATTGATAGCATACTGAAAGATGCGTGCATCATGAGCAGTGCCTTCCCAACCAGCCATTACAAATGTGAATAACATGTCAAAGCTGCAGACAGCCATGATATTTTGTGTAGGCACTCATTTTCTACAAATAAATCGAATGATCTCTTTTTCTTTTACAGAAACTGGTATATGAGTTCCATCAATAGCTCCAATACAATCCTAAAATTTCATTATATGTGGTTGATAAAATATGATGATAAAAAAAATTAGAATGTATACAAAAAATAATTACCTTGAAATATGGCATATATCTCTTATCGTTAAGTATTTCGATAGGTATTGTGGAAAATGTGTGGTCTTCAGGCTTTATCAAATCCATTGAGAATTTTATCATTGCCCTTAACACTTCATGAAAAATCCTACTAACTGTCTCACCTGAGTGTTGAAAACGCTCTTGAACGGCTCGATTTGAAGCTCTCCTTGAGCGAGTACATATAAAAATATACTAACTTTCTCCAAACTAGACATTCTATTTGAGTGAACTAGTCCATAATGCACTTCAAGATCGTGACAAAGATTTATCAATGTCTTTTTATCCATTCTAAACATATTAATACATCTTGTTTCATTGCCTTGCATTATTTCCATCAACCATACAATCCCTATTTGAAATGAATCCATACATGGTTCTTTTTTAATATATCTCAAATAATGTTGAGATAGAATTTCAACACTATATATTGTTGTTCTCCAAATATCATCATCTTCATTGTCATCATCAAAAATATATTTATGCACAACATCCACATCTATGAAGAAAAAATAAAAATATATTTCAGAAACAACTTTATTATATAATAAAAAGTCAAAATTAAACTAAACAAAGTTCACCCAAATCTAAATCAACTAAAAAAGGCAATACTTGCAAAAAAAAACGCTAAACAAAGATAAAATATAAAAGACATGAAATGAGTTTTCTAACAATTTTTCTTATTTTTTGAATCATATTTATATTTAAGCCATTTAATCTTTAGATCGGCATTCTTCATTGAGTTGTACGTTTCCCTGTTCGATTTATCAGCAAACAAATCTGCACAAAAAAAATGAATATCGGTACCCATTTCTATTTGTGGCAAACCCAACGCATCATCCAAGACCTCTGTGAGAGAATAACCAGGTCGTTCTCCAAACATTTCACGCATTGCAATAGTTTTCTTTTCCATACTTACTTCCATGCTTTCCTTTAGTTCTCTCATAGCATTTATAACTTCTGTAGTATTAGACTTTTTTTTCCTTTATCACATTTCTTTTTCTTGGTTACACTATCTGTAAATGTTTTTGTTCTCTTTTGTTTACCCGTATTCTCCTGAGTATCAATTCTATTAGTGTTTCCAAGATTCATAGTATCACCACCTATCTGAATAGGCGAACCTCCCAAAACAGAATCTGGATTCATCATCCTTTCTAAACGATCTTCAAAATTTTCTTCTAAGTCATTGTTTTGCACCAAATTAATCACGTTGTCATAAATTGGATCCTCCTCAACATCATTAGGTAAAATTCCAGAAGATGGCGCATATGCATATTCACCGGTAGCCACCGTGTCCATAAATAAGATTTCATATTTTTCATAAATATCTTGTCCAATTCCTTTCTCACGCAATGGAGCATAGCTTGCATTTTCCTAGACATTACAATTGGAAATAAAATTATTCATAACTTAACTAATTAATTTAAATTTTATATTTGAAATAAATATTATAAAAAACCTACTTGTATTTTTGTAGCCCACCACTCATCAGAAGCATCTATCGTGCCTTTAATAGGATTCCATCCTAAACCGGTCTCTTTTCCCTTTAAATCTTTCCATAATTTCCATTGTGTTTTCATCCAATCCCATTTATGTCTCAACTGTTCTTTAGTAAATATATGGCCAATTGCTTTCATTTCATTTTCTACCCACGACCATCCTTTACCACCCCATCCCCCCCCCCCCTCATTTCTTTTGCCAAGAGTAGTGCCTCGAACACATATATCAAGAAACGCATTAAATTCTGTATCACCCCATTTCTTTCTTAGAGCATATTCATTTTTTTGACTCGTATTACCACCTATCAATTAAAAATAGACATTCATGCCATGATTTAGAAAAATCATGCTTTTGTTAAGAGAAAAACATGACAAAGGAGGACATAAAACTAACCAAAATAGGAACACAAATTATAAAGAACATATCAGTTCGAGTCTTCGAGTCTGACAAATTGTATCTAATAATAAATAGAGCAAATACTAATGGAGCAAGAAATAAGATTTTAGTATTTCTTTGTACACATATTATGATTTTGGAGACAGTGACAAACTAAAACTAAAATAAAAGTTGAAGTTGAGAGATATTATCTTAATTAAACGTTAATTTGGCCTTTAGAGTTGGCAAGCAAGCAAGATTGAGTTTAATCCAAAACGAAGTTTATGTATCAATTCAGTTTTGAAGTTGATAATATTTTATTTTATCATCTCAAATACAATTAATTTAAGTACTTCAAAATTTGTTAAAGTGATGGAGATATCGAATTCTGACAACCTCATTTAGTGATGAAATTTCAACACATGGTAAAGTGAATTTCTGTGGTGCAGAGGTGTGTCAAATATTAGAATCGAAACTATCAATTTAAGCTTCACGTATAAAATAGCACAAATATAGGCTTAACGTTTAAAAAAGAGTATCAATTTAGGTCTCGATAACGGAACGAGACACGTCATTAATATTGCTCCGTTAAGTTTTGTCAATTGTACGTGGAGGGAGAAATCAAAATTTAACGGAGTAATAGGAATCAATTGTGTCCAATCTGTTCTCGATGCCTAAATTGATACATTTTTTAAAGATTAAGCTTATATTAGTACTATTTTGTACGTGGAAGCTAAATTGATATTTTCTAAAAAAAACCATAGACATATTTTAGTACTTTATCACTAGAAAAACTAAAAGAAAAACAACAATCTAAAATTTTTAGATTCTTTTAAGAGCAAAGAAACAGAAGGATGAAACCTGAATAAAAAAAAAACATAACAAACAAATCAACTAGATATGTACAGGTTAAGGGAAAATTAAAAGGATCAGCCACTTTATTTTAAAATAAAATAAAATTGTTATTACATCCATTAACAATGAAAACAATTAAAGCTAGGAAAGACTGAAAGTACATACCTGTTTTCGATGTTGAAGCCATAGGGAAAGAAAAAGTCAAAGAGAGAGTGCTTTTTATTTTTTTTGAAGTTCACGTTAATTTGAGATTGGATTAAGAAAGGGTATTTAAAGGAAAAGTTGGAAAACGTGTATAATTAAAATTGAAAAGCAGTATCTGACTGCTGTTAGAATCAGCAGCTGATTCCTTGTCCAACAGGAATAAGCAGTTGTGTTTTAATTCTAACCAAACGGTATAATGTCTCCTGTTTAGAGCGAAAAGCAAACAGCAGCTGATAAGTAAGTAAACAAACGAGGCCTTAGTTTCTTTAAATTCAAGGACAATTCACTAAAAGTCAGAAAGATATTGTTGGTGCATGCATTATATGCGACACATCATCACTAACCCTTCTATAACAAAACCAGTCAACTTTAGTGTTTCTAAAAATAAAAGTTGATTGGTTCTCATATTTAGAAAATGGACATTCCTCACCATGATTGTAGCCAAATTTTACGTCTAGTTACAATCAGCTAGCATGAATAGTTTAAATAGCCAAATTTTACATCTTTATTTTTTATTGGAAGGGTGGAAGAAGATAATGATAAAATTAGATATAGGTGATTGATACAAATATGCACACTAGCTCAAGAAAATAGAGAATGAGACATACCATTAGAGAGATTTTAGGAAACATTTAAGGGATTATTAAAAAAAAAAAGAGGCATTGATAAATTAAGGTTGACTTGAGTGGTTAAGGACCTCAAATCACTTAAACTAGATCTTGAGTTCTAGTTCCAGCATAGGCAAAAAGCTTTAATTTTATTAGGATCCACCTAACGATGTCTGACGAGCCTTGAAAAAAAAAGGATAGAGTATCGAGAGATTTTAGAAGATATTTAAGGGATTATTAAAAGAAAGGCATAGAGTATTTAATTTAAAAAATGAACATTATCTTGATTATTTAATTTTATATAAATTAATAAAATTATTAATAATATTTATTTATTTGAACGAGGCAATGAAGGAGAGAGGGCGAGAGCGTGATCGGGAGCGTGATCGGTCGGTAGAGAGGGCGGGACATGGCGGTGCTGGTGGCCGAGGTCCGTCGGACAGGGTGGATCTAGACGATGGGGAGGGGATCGGTGGAGATCAGGGGTCGACGAGAGCGATGGGGGGTGTCCATGGCAGATCGACGGGATGTAGGGGGGAGGGCGATGTAGGAGCGGGAGAGGGGGACGGGAGCCGGTATTTTGATCAGGGGATTGGTGAGGCTCCTTGGGGTGAGGGTCGCGGTAGGAGTGAGGGGGAATCGGAGGGGAGGATGGCACCGGATGCCCTGTTTACGGGACAGGAATCTGTGATCTGTGTGCAAGGGGCGTCTTCGGTGGGAAGGGCGGCTGTAGTGGGAGGCAAGGGGTTGTCGCTGGCGGGTGATGCGGTGGTGGCCAGCAGTTCTGGCGCTGGTGAGGGCGCTGCCGTTGGGAAGGATCTTTGGGGCAGGAATTGGGCGGGCAGGGACGTTTTGTTTCGGGCTGAGGCTGCGGCGGCGGTGGTGAAAGCTGCCGCGGATCAGATCCAAGGTATGGGAGAGATATCGGATAGGATAGGTGTGGGGTGTGGGGATCAGGTTCAGGGGAACACGATTTCCCCCAAATCTCGGGTTATTTTGAATGTTTCTCCTAAACCTATTGGAGAATCGGTAAATATTTGTGGTTCTAACCCTGGTATAGGGAAGTTTTCATGGAAGGATACAGTGATGGGTGTAGTTGAGGAGGAGTCTTGTATGGAGGAAGGGTTGTTGGAGGGAGAGTCGGAAGTTGTGTTTTCTGATTCTGATGAAGAGGATGGTGATCAAGATGATCCTCTTTGTCTGGTAATTCGGCTTTCCTCAGCGGATAAGCGGGAGCTTAGGGATAAGTGGAGAATTTCGTTAATAGTTACTATGCTGGGGAAAATAATTAGTTTTAACTATTTCGCTCAAAGGATCCAAGCTCAGTGGGCTAAGAAAGGTAAAGTCAGTATTACTGACTTAGAGAATGACTACTATGTCATTAAATTTACTCGAGTGGAGAATTATAACGTTGTGATTAATGGGGGTCCTTATATTATTTCAAATCACGTTCTGGCCTTAAGGCCTTAGGTTCCAAATTTCAATCCTCATGATTGCTCAGTTAACAGGATTTTGACATGGGTTAGGTTCCCGGGCCTACCCATTGAATGTTATAGTGAGACTTTTCTTAATAAGATAGGAGGTTTTGTTGGGAAAGTTCACCATGTGGACAAAACAATTGGGGCCATTAGAGGCAAATTTGCAAGGGTGTGTATCGATATTGATCTTGCTAAACCTCTGTTGTCAAAATTCTGTGTCCATAAAAAGGTTTACTTTATTGAGTATGAAGTGCTACATAATATTTGTTTTGATTGTGGTATGTATGGTCATACTCATGAGGGATGCCCCAAGAGGGAGAAGGTGGTAGAGGAGGTAGTTGAGAGTATTATTGGAGGAACTGAGGGGATTCAAGGAGATGGGGGGAGTTTTGGACCCTGGATGGTGGCTAAGAGGTCTGCTAGACGAAGGACACGTCCGCCGGTTGTTCAAAATCGCCCTCTTGACATTGTAATGAATGGTGGGTCTATCCTGTCAAATCCTATTCCCAGTCCTGTTGCCAAGTTGAAACCTAGCCCTAAATCTGGAGTGGCTTCTGGGGTTGTTTCAGGCATTACTTCAGGGTCCAGATTTGGGGCCCTGACTATTAAGGAAGTCCCAGGTTCTGACCAGGCTAGCGTTCATGTTGAGCAAATCATGCCAGACATAGAATCTGCGGTTCCTCCTGTTAATGTGGTGGAATCTGTTAACCCCCTTTTTGTTGCCAAAGGTGTTTCCCATTCTGGGTCCCACACTCTGGCGGATCAAGGGAAAGAGAAGGCTATTGAGGTGAGTATTCCTAATCACTCTAGTGATCCTAGAGCTAGGAAAGCTATGGCAATTAATAAAATTAATTTGAAAAAGCCTAAGGGTAAGCAAAAAAATATCCATTATCCTTTGGTTTTGTCGGATAAGAGGGGACCTGCGGGTACCTCGAGTAAGCTCTCAGGAGCCCCCAATAAATACCTGGTATAGGTTTGAGTGTGCGATCAGTTGTGTTGGTCCCGTATAACATGACAAGGTTAGTTCCAAGGGGGGGGATAGGAACTAATAAAAATTTTGTCCATTAAGGCTGACTTCTTTTCTTTGAGAAAAGGTTTACACAGCGGCGCTAAATAGATTTAAGACACAAGCTTAGTCAACTGGTGACTAAGTCTGCTTCTTTCCCTGAGTCAAGAGATAGCACTTAAGTCTATTCCTGAACTCAGCTTCTTAGTGCACTCAACTCAGCGTGAGTTTGTTACTTAGTCAGTTTTAATAGCAAGCAATATATAAAGGAGTTTAAGGTTAGAAATATGTTACTCAGCAGACATATCCTGGTTCGGCCTCTCCGCCTACGTCCAGTCCCCGGAACTCGTTCCGAGCTTTTTGAATCCTCTACTGAGCTCTTTAAAGGTAGAGCACGAAACCTTTTATAACAGAAGCTGAGTATACAAGAGTACCTTCCTCTATTCCTCTACTCACTCCTATAACTACCGCTGAGTACTATAACCGAGTACTCAGCTTCTCCTTTCTATTCTTCTAGAAATGATAAAGTGTTTGTCCTAAACAACAATTGCTAAGACACTTTAGACGAATAAAATCACTCTAGACTTTTACACAATGATTGGAATTGGTGTAAGATTTGCTTTGCTTTTCTCACAGAACTTCAAGTATGAATTTGGTCAGCGTTTCGACTTGATTGAAGATCTGCATCGAATGAAGCATTTGAAAGGCCTATTTATAGTGACACTTCGAACACCAGTGATTTCGAATTTCGAAATAACCGTTGGAGGCTAACGGCTTCCTGTCGCTTTCATTCTGGACGTGCTCAGTGTCGTTGGTCAATGAGATTATTGTATCTTCTGTCTACGGCAGTGCTCAGCAGCTTTTCGTTAGATGAACAAAATGTTTCGCCATTTATAGTAAAGTCTTCCAGACAGCTTACTGCGTCTTCTGAGCTTTACCCAAAGTAGAAATACTTTGTCTTTAAGTTGGTTCTGTTCTCCCGCTGACTTGTACTTCTTGTCGTTCAACTCAGCAGCTTCATCTTGAAGAAATTGATAGAAGGCTTCTCGATCCTTCTTCATACTGAGCTAGTGCTTTGCATGGAACGACTGCGTTTTGTCTTCCTGGGCCGTGAGGTCTTGATCTGTTGACTTGGGCTTGACTTCCTCTTATGGGCCTTTAGGCTTTTTATCTTAATGTCTTATAAATCAAATTAACTCAACATTGAACAAACACATTAGTGTGAATAAATCAAAGCATTTAAATTTAATGTGTTAGAATATTTTTATCAATTACATAAATAATTTTGTCAAATCAAAATCATGTGGAAAGGTGTTTCAACAAACTCCCCCATTTTGATGTTGGCAAAAATATTCAGTAAGGAACTCAGTGTTGAGCTCCCCCATGATAGTTGACCTTGTTTTTTTTTTAAGATACTCCCCCGTAAGGGTTGAACTACTGACTTAGTTTTACTTTAAACATTTCAAGGTTTAATCAAGTAAGTCTAAGGTCAGTTTTCAGAAATAGGTCAGCTCATGGAACATATTCTATTTAACTCAGTTTAAGTTATGCGGAAGATTTAGATATCAGAGTACGCTGAGTATTTCTTTGTTCAATGAGTTTTAGTTGAGAAGACATGTAAAAGAGGTCAACTTATAGATCAACACAGCAGACAATCATAAAGCAATGTAAGCACATAACACAGTTGATTTAATGAAGATACATTAAGTGTTTAGCACAAAACATAAGTAGGCATTACATAACATTAGTCAGTTTTGAAAAAGGTAGATGCATGCATAGTTTTGTATTAATGGTTAGCACAGCAAAATACATAAGGAAAAGACTATAAGTTTAACAAAACTAAATCTAGCAATCCTAGTCAAGCTATTTTTTCTTGTAGTTGATCTGGACAGGATGCTCTTTGGCTTTTCCCTTTTGTTTCTGCTTACTTCCAGATGCTTTTCCTGTTTGCTGAGTTCTTTGAGCTTGTTCTTTCTCCCCCGTTTTGTCAGAGTCGGGAGGAGGAGGAATGAAGGTGTCGTTGAGGGCAGCACGAGTTAACCGGACAGAGAATGCCTTAAGCTTGCGCGTGCTTTCATTTATACCATCAAAAACATGAACACCATCATCCAAGACAGAACGTGGAACCCTGACCGAGGCACTGAGCATACTCAGGATGTATTCTTGAGACTTCCCAACCCAGGTTATAGAATCAGTCAACATGGCATAGGCTTGATGAAACATCTTAAGCAGAGCCGAGTCATAATACTGACGTTGAAAATTTGAGTGGCGCACATGGTTGAAAGTGACTTGAGAGTACCTCAGAATTTCATTCGTCTTGAGTTGGTCAGTTTCCATCTCTTCCTTACTCAAGTTGAGTAGACGGACAGCCTCACTAATTTGCTCAATGGAGCATTGGGAAGAGGAAGAGAGTTGCTCGTTGGTTCTGGCTTACTCAGATTGAAGCTGGGTGAAGAGTTGATGAACTTCAGCAGAAGTTGCATACATTGAGTTCGCAGCTGACAGGTTTTGAAGTTGACCCTGAAGAGAGTTCATATGATTGACCATTGTCATCTGGAGTTCGGCCAGCTTTGTTATCGATTCCTGGCTGGGTTGTTGAGACTGTAGAGAAGTCATGACACTCAGAAGATCCTTAAGACCTTTGATTTCGGTGAGAAGCTGAGTGACAGACGAAAGTTGAGTTGGCTCAACATGAATAGACCCAGCGGTGTCGGCGTTGGTTTGATGAAGGTCCTGGAGTAGGGCTTGAGCTGAGTCAATGATTCTTCGACCAGACTCAGAGGCATTCAGATAAGAGTAGGATCCATTATTGTTTGGCCCAGTTGCCGGAGTACGAGTAGAACCGTATAGTGGAGGTGTTTGGTTATGCTCATTATTGGAAGTACCAGCATGATCAGCGGCTGGACTTGAGTTTGTATTCTGCACTTGTGGTTGTGGAAGAGGATGATCAGCAGAATTATCTACTTGCTCAAAGTCAGGCTGAAGCTGACTGGTTTGAGGAGGGTGAGGTGTTTCAGCACTGACCTGAGCAGGTGTTTCCTTAGCTAGCTCAGCATGTTGAGGAGCAGGAACTTCGAGCACTTGCTCGATATCACCTTGGTTTAGAGTAGCAATTGAGTCGGCATGTTCCTTAGGCTGAGAAATAGAGGCTTGCTTTTCCTGTTGCTCTGGTGGAGACTCAATGGGATTTGAGAAGAATTTGAACTGCATATCTGAGAGGTCACTGATCGGATCCCGCAGAGGTGAGTCATCCATAAGGTCAATGATAAGGGATTTATGTGCCTTCTTCTTAAGTCTCCTTAATCTCCTTGTCTTTTGAGGAGAGGGGTCAGCAGGAATGGACTCAATTGAGTCAGTAGGTGAAGTTGCCCCTTGATCAGTATGATCCTTTGCTGTTGGCTCAGCTTCTTCTTCAACCTGCTCAGTGTAGGTTGTTTGATGTTGCTCAACATCTGATGGTTCATGTTGCTCAACATTTGCTGTCTCCTCAGTATCAAACTGACCTCCCAATTCTTCTTCATATTGGTCAGTGGAGTTTTTCTCAAGAACAATGCCCTGACTTCTCACAAAATGAGAGTCTTCAGAGATAACGACTCCAATTGGGGGTACGTCGATGGGACTCAACCTAGAAAAGATCTTCTTCTTCTTCCTAAGTGGTTGCTCATCAGGAGTGTCCTCTTTTTCTTCTTCTTCCTCAGGCCCAGCTTGCCTTTTGAGGTTTTCTGCTGACTTAGGCTCAGCCTGTCCTTGTGCCACTTTAGGCTTTGTTCCTCTGGATACAAACCGAACCTTCTTCGGTGGAGCATCATCGTCTTTGGAAGAGCTTTGAACAGCTTTCCTTTTTCTATCCTGCTTGTCAGCTTGAGCTTTCCTCTTTTTCTTTCCTTCTCTGGTCTGCATCCCCTCGGTTTCCTGAACAGCGGCCCCTTTTCCTTTCTTGGGCACAATTGGTTGATCATAAAATAAGCCAAACAATGCAGCTGCAGTAATTTCTGTACCCCAGGTGTGGATTTCCTCAACCAAGCTCACCCGGTGATCTTTGAGGATTCTGGTAATAATGGAGCCTAACCTAAGGGTTCCAGTACTTCTTTGAAAACCACTGATTATAAAGACTGGCATGTTGATCGGCTTATAGGTCAGCATGTGCCAGATGAAGCACTGCTCAAAGTTAACGCTAAGTTGGTGGAGTTGACCTTTGGAAAGATGAAATTGGTCAGTATGTAGTGGGCCATCTTTTGATGTTGACCCATGGAGGTACTTGAGATTTCCCCGACGTGACCGGCAGGTTTGCAAAACTCAGCGGGATAGGTAATCTTTTCTTGGTCACCTGATTTGCGAAGTATAGCTCCTTCGTTTTTCAGTTTTAGCAGTGAGGCAAGGTAAGAAGGGTTGATGAAGATGTCTTTCCCTTGAACCTTGGTGACCATGTAGTCTCGGTCATCGTCAGCGGCTCTTAGGTTAGTGTAGAACTCCTTCACTAACTCAGGGTAGGTGGCTTCTCGAGTCGAGAACAGCTCGGTCCAGCCGTCTTTGAGATCCACTCACAGAAGGGTTGCTCAGCTTCCACAAATCCCTTCGAAAACCAGCGGGAGTGGTCAACTTTATATCCCCTTACACTGCTGTAAACTAGGGAGTAGGTACGTTCTATCGATTTCTTTGCCTTGTCCTGCTTCTGTTTCCTTTTTGAAGAGGTAGCTTGGTCAGCCTGGGTTTTCTTTCTTGGTGTAGTGACCTTAGAATGGTCACGCTAACTGGTTTCTTGAGACTTGGTGGGAGTCTCGCTATATTCCTGCCGAGCAGGTGATGGAGGGTTTTCATCGGAGCGGTTATCGTCGTAACCGGCACCGGAGACATTCTGAGAATCTTTAGACATGATTCTTAGAGAAGTTTTAGAAGTTTGGGAATTTTTAGAGAATAGAGTATTTGAATATGATAGGGGCGTTTCGTCCCTATCTTTTAGCGTGATTTACGGTTTAATTTTAGATGAAATAAATAAGTTTAATTGCAAAAATAGAATGTTTTAATAAAATAACGAAATAAAAATAAATTTCGTACTTTCGGTTAATTTTCCTTATTTTTTATTAAATTAGAAAATAAAACGTCAATCTAACTCGGCTCTCGAGAATTGTATTTCAGGTACGAGTAAGGAGCAAAAATCCACCGACATACGCGGGGCGTATCACCCTCCACGCGGGGCGTGGAACACATTGTCAGAAATAATTGCTCAATCCGCAGGCACCACGTGGAACTTACCCACTGCCACGCAGGGCGTCCTACCTTCTACGCGGGGCGTATGAGCAATGATAAGCAATAATGTCTCAATCATGAATGTCAGACTGCAAGATCTTCTAAGTCAACTGACAATACGTGGGGCGTACAACCATACACGCGGGGCGTGTATGGGAAGTTCTTCAGTCCAAAAAACCAGAGACTTGCTTACGCGAGGTGTGCTTCAGCTACGTGTAGCGTAAAAGACCCAATTCAAGCAATAAAATCTCAGAAACTCAACCACGCGAGGCGCACCCCAGTCTACGCGGGGCGTGGTTGAGACAACAAGATCTAGATTTGGTCCACATGCAGGAGATTTCTGACGGAATGGACAAATACGCGGGGCGTACTCCACCATACGCGAGGCGTGTCATGGGAAATCTGCAGAAAATCATGTTCCTCCATGCTTGTATCTTGTGAAATTACAATTTTACCCCTAGATTGATGTGTATAAATAGGAGTGACTAGCACTCATTTAGTAAGCTTTTGGATATACAAACTCTTGTTATAGATTAAGCTCTTGTTATATAGTTTTAGATTTTATTTACATAGCAAAACTCTTTCACCTTGAGAGCTTGTTCGTTGATTCTGGCATTCCGTCAAAGTTCCGTTCCATCTCCGTTCACCAAGCTCGAAAGCTCCACCTCCAAGTCCTAAGAGACGGCCTTGAGTCCGGTTAGCTAGTTCCGAGGGTGGATTCTTCCCTTTTCACTTGCTAATTAGCTTGTACTCTTCCTATGTACTAGGCTTGGTTGTATTCCATATTTACATTCTCCATATTTATAATTTATGATTCACAATCTCTTTTTCTATATATGTGTTGATGTTTGTTACTTGTTTTGATACTCGTAATTGATTATTGTGAAGGAGAACACGATTTCCGATGCCATTCGGGCTATCTTTAGAGATTCATATAGGTGTTGCCTTACTGGAAGTGACGCTCCGAAAACCGTAGGAATTGACAAACCACGGAACTTACGGGCCCTAATTTCTGATCCCGAGCATTAGACACACTTTGACTAGGAACCACATAGTCTAAGTACTTCACGGGTCGGTCACACTATACGTAGTCGTCATTGCAAGAGTAAATCATTAACCGTATATACATTGGGAGTCATTGTTTGTCATATTTATAACTTATCGCCATCCGTATCCTTTCGTAGAGTTTTTGTTATATAAATTTATCTCACCGTAGTTAGGAGTAGTTTGTAGTTGTTCCCCGAATCAACTCAAAGTATTCACCGCTTAGATAACGTATAAAACCGAGTCGTTTAATACTTGTAGTTATAAATCCCGTGGATTCGATACCCGGTCTTAACCGGATTATTACTTGATACGACGGGGTACACTTGCCCCTAAGTAGTAGCGTCTAGTAGAGATAGTGCATTTAGGAAGATCACATCCATAGTCGTAACGCATTCATCATAATATATATTTCGTAAAACTCTACCTAGGCGCCGCACCCATCAGAATACCAGAAATTTCTAAGCGTAAAGAGGTAAAAGTGGGAATTCGTCCACTATTTATAGAGGTGTCGAGTTGATCTGAAGCATTGAGGTGGCCGTTTGACCTCGAGATACTCAATCGACAAAGATTCTGGCATTTATGACACATTCGGCGCATGTATTTTCTAATTATTGCGCTTACGTCATCTTAGGTGACTATTTAATTCGCGTGTTTCGCATTAAATTTTGCAGCAGATCTTTACTCAGTGTTAAGGATTCCAAACGTTTAATGTTCTGAGTAGTCAGTTTTACGCGAAGGAATTATTCGTGTGCTTAGTAACTCAGCTTAAGATAACCGCTCAGCGTGTGTATCTACTCAGCATGTAATAGTTATTGATTTAGCACAAATCACTCAGCATGGTAATTCACTCAGCATGCATATATCACATATTATACTTGGAATTTATTGAAGAGGATTAAACATACCAATGGCTTCTCTAAGTATGTTGAATTGCTCACGAGCCAGTGGCTTTGTGAAGATATCAACAAGCTGTTCATCCGTTGGGACATATGTCAGCTTGATCTCTCCCTTGAGTACATGATCTCTGATGAAGTGATGTCTTATGCTGACGCGCTTCATCCTACTGTGCTGGATTGGGTTCTTTGATAGGTCAATGGCACTCTTGTTGTCACATTTGACCTCAATTGTTTTAGTCTGAACGCCATAATCTTCTAGCTATTGCTTAATCCAGAGGACTTGAGCAACACAGCTTCCAGCAGCAATGTACTCAGCTTCAGTGGTTGACAGGGCTACTGACGCCTGCTTCTTACTGAACCAGGACACAAGACAGCTTCCAAGGAAGTGGCATCCTCCTGAGGTGCTTTTTCGTTCAAGCTTGTCTCGTCCGTAGTCAGCGTCAGTGTATCCAATGAGTGTGAAATCATGAGTATTGGGATACCATAAACCTGCATTCACTGAGCCTTGCAAATATCTAAGGATTCTTTTTACAACTATGTAATGAGATTCCTTAGGGTTAGATTGATATCTAGCACAATAACATACTGAGAACTGAATGTCCGGCCTACTAGCAGTTAAGTAGAGTAGAGAACCAATCATACCTCGGTACAATTTGATGTCTACTGACTTACCATTTTCGTCAGCGCAGAGGACAGTGTCAGTGCCCATAGGGGTAGATATTGACTTGCAATTCTCAAGTTCATACTTCTTCAATATCTCCTTAGCATACTTAGTTTGACTGATGAAGATGCCATTTTCCCTTGTTTGATTTGAAGTCCAAGGAAAAAGTTGAGTTCTCCCATCATTGACATTTCAAACTCAGTCTGCATCTGCTTACTAAATTCCTTGCACATGGACTCATTAGTGGCACCAAAAATAATGTCATCAACATATATCTGAGCCAGTAGGGTATCTTTACCCTTCCTCTTAATGAATAAGGTTGTATCAGCTTTACATCTGACATAATTTCTAGTCAGCAGGAAACTGGTCAACCTCTCATACCAAGCGCGTGGTGCTTGCTTGAGACCATACAGAGCCTTTTTGAGCTTATAAACGTGGTTTGGGAACTTGGGATCCTCAAACCCTGGAGGCTGATTAACATAGACTTCCTCGTTTATAACTCCATTAAGGAATGCACTCTTAACATCCATTTGAAACAATTTAAAGTTCATATAACTTGCATATGCACATAAAATTCTTATAGCCTCTAGCCTTGCCACTGGGGCGAAGGTCTCACCGTAGTCAATACCTTCTTGCTGACTGTAGCCCTGAGCTACAAGTCTTGCTTTGTTTCTAACCACGTTCCCTTGTTCATCTAGCTTGTTGCAGAAGACCCATCTTGTTCCTATGGTCTTCTGGCTTCTTGGATTTGGCACTAAGTCCCATACTTCATTTCTTCTGAACTGATCAAGTTCTTTTTGTATTGCACTCATCCAGAACTCATCGTGCTCAGCTTCAGAGAAGTTCTTTGGTTCCTGAACTGAGACGAATGCTACGTTGCTGAGGTATCTCCTGAGTTGATTTCTTGTCATCAGGGTGTTTTCATCAGCATCAAGAATGGCACTTTCTGAGTGTCCTCTTGGTATTCTGATCTCTTTTGGTAGAGTGATGTCTTGAGCTGGTTGTGTTTCAACAATCTCTGCAGGTATAGATTGTTCGGTGAAAACAATTTGAGTTTCGCTTTTACCTTTGGTCAGCCCTTGAGGTAGTGACTCAACGGCTGTTTCTTGGTCAGCGGGTGCTGAGTATGGATCATCCTCAGTCAGCTGCTTGTCTTTTCCTGCAGGGTTAGTTTCATCGAACTCAACGTGTACTGACTCTTCTAAGACCTGAGTTCGTTTATTGAAAACTCTGTATGCTTTGCTGTTTGTTGAGTAGCCTAAAAAGATAGCTTCATCAGCTTTTGAATCAAACTTAGCAAGGCTGTCTTTAGTATTTAGAATAAAACATTTACAGCCGAAGGCACGAAAGTATCCAATGTTGGGCTTTCGTCCTTTCCAAATTTCGTAGGGAGTCTTCTTTAATATGGGTCTGACTAGAGCCCTATTAAGTATGTAGCAAGCTGTGTTGACAGCTTCTCCCCAAAAGTACTTTGGAAGCCTATGCTCACTCAGCATTGTCCTGGCTATTTCAACCAAGGTTCTGTTTTTCCTTTCAACTACCCCATTCTGTTGAGACGTTCTAGGAGCAGAGAAATTATGGTCAATGCCGTTGGCTTCACAGAATTCAACAAACTGTTGGTTTTTGAATTCTCCACCATTATCACTTCGGATGTGAGCTAACTTTAGGTCTTTATCATTTTCAAGTTTTCTTACTAAAGTTGAAAACGTCTCAAAGGTTTCATCCTTGCTACTCAGCAAGATGATCCAAGTGTACCAAGAAAAGTCATCTACAATGACCAAGAAAAATCTTCTACCACCCAAGCTCAGCGGCTGGACTGGTCCGAAGAGATCCAAGTGTAGCAACTCTAGTGGACGCTTGGTTGAGACAATGTTTTTACTATGAAAAGACGTTTTAGTTTGTTTTCCAGCCTGATAAGCGTTGCATAATTGATCTTTTTCGAACTTAAGTTCTGGCAGTCCCTCAACAAGTTGCTTTCTTGCTAATTTGGCCAGGAGGTCCATGCTTACATGACCAAGTCTCCTGTGCCATAGCCAGTAATTTTCTTCCTTTGACACTAAGCATACATTTTTTGAAAATTTCTTTTCCAAATTCAGCATAAAGACATTATCAATACGAGGGGCAGTTAAAATCAATTCATTTGTTTTTCCCTCGAGTATTTTACATCCAGTGTCATCAAATATAACTTTTCTCCCGTTATCACATAGCTGAGCTACGCTGAGTAAGTTATATTTAAGTCCACTGACTAGGGAGACTGACTCAATAGTAAGATTACCACCAACGATTCCTGACCCTACTATCTTACCCTTTTTGTTGTCTCCGAAACTTACGCTTCCACCTCGTTTACGCACAAGTGTGATGAACTGAGTTTCATCACCAGTTATATGCCTCGAGCATGCGCTGTCAATATACCACATCTTTGACTTCTCAGCACACCTTAGGCTTACCTGCAATATAGCTAGTTATCTTTAAGTACCCAAGTCTTTTTGGGTCCTTGTTTGTTAGGCTCAGCAGGTAAAGCATCATATTTAATCTTATGACGACACACTTGGACAGTGTGTCCATTTTTCCCACAGAAGTCACAGCTGACCTTCTGTTTAGGATATCTCACTGACTGGTCAGCACCCCAGTGCTGAGCATGCCAGCACACCTTTGTGGTGTGTCCTTTCTTCCCACAGAAGTCACACTGGACATTCCGTTGAGGATTCCATCTCTGCTGACTAGTACTTCGGTACTGAGTGTTCAGAGGAATATTTCTTTTATTCGGAACTTTGAATTGGTTCTGAATAGATGTGATGTCCTTTCTCAGTTTTTTAGAATCTGATTGGACCTCTGAGACAAACTTGTGCATAGTTTCTACGTTGCTGTGCAAAGTTGAGTTGTCTTGGAGAAGATATCAAAGGTCACTCAGTTTGACCTCTTCAATCTCGTCACATCGCCTGCTGAGTGCTCTAACCTTCTTGTTACACTTTTTGATAAGTGTGTAGAGGTCACTCCGGGCATTTATCATTTCATTTCTGAGCAGGGGTAGTGATATTACCTCAGTTGAGTGTGCCTCATCGTCAGATGCAACGGAGGGGTCAGCATGCTCAGAAACACAAAGCTCAACAAGCTCATCTGCCATGAAGCAGATCTTTGCTGACTCAGTGGCATCAGCTCCTGATGATGATGACTCATCACTACCACTCCAGGTTGCCACCATTGCCTTCTTACTGTTCTTCTTTTCCTTCCTCAAAGTAGGATAGCTTGATTTGATATGGCCAGTTTGATGACATTCAAAGCATGTGATTGGCTTTGAGTTGTCCTTCTTGTACTTGCTGTCGCTGGACTCAGCTTTGTACTTGTCAAACTTCTTGTAAGGCTTCTTTGAGTACTTATCGTTCTTTCTGAACAGCCTTTTCATTTTTCTAGTGAACATGGCCATCTCTTCATCGTCTGTTGAGCTCCCGTCAGTGGAGTCAGCTTTCATGACAAGAGACTTTTGCTTCTTGTCCTCAGACTTCTCCTTCACCTCAAAGTTCTTCATTGAGATCTCATGGGTCAGCAGAGATCCAATGAGTTCATCGTACTTGTAGGTGGTCAAGTCTTGAGCTTCCTCAACAACAGTTTTCTTGGCTTGCCAGCTTTTGGGAAGACTCCTCAGTATCTTCTTGACTTGCTCTTCCTTAGTGAAGATCTTACCAAGTCTTTTGAGCTTGTTGATAATGTTTGTAAATCTTGAGTTCATTTCAGAGATTCCTTCATCATCATTCATTTCAAACAGCTCGTACAACCTCATGTGCTGGTTCACCTTGGACTCCTTAACTTTGTTGGTTCCTTCGTAGGTGACCTCCAGTTTCTTCCAGATCTTCTGCGCTGACTCACAACCTGAAATCTTGTTGTACTCTGCAGCATCTAACGCACAGTGAAGCATGTTTATAGCCGAAGCATGATTTTGTAGCTTCTTGAGATCATCCTCTGTCCACTTAGTCTCAGCTTTAACAACCGTTTGGCCGTCAATAGTTTCAACATGAACAAATGGGCCTTGGACTATAGAAAGCCATGCACTCATATTTGTTGCCTGGATGAAATTTTTCATTCTGTTCTTCCAAAAGGTGTAGTTAGACCCGAAGAACAGAGGAGGCCGAGTAATGGACAGTCCCTCAGGAAGAATCTGAGTTGTCTGATTTCCTGGGAGTAAACGAGTGCTGTTTTCAGCCATTGTGGGGATTAGCTCAAGATAGTTATATCTTGCTCAGTGAGCTTTTAAGCTCTGATACCACTTGTGGGTCCCGTATAACGTGACAAGGTTAGTTCCAAGGGGGGAGGGGATAGGAACTAATTAAAATTTTGTCCATTAAGGCTGACTTCTTTTCTTTGAGAAAAGGTTTACACAGCGGCGCTAAATAGATTTAAGACACAAGCTTAGTCAACTGGTGACTAAGTCTGCTTCTTTCCCTGAGTCAGGAGATAGCACTTAAGTCTATTCCTGAACTCAGCTTCTTAGTGCACTCAACTCAGCGTGAGTTTATTACTTAGTCAGTTTTAATAGCAAGCAATATATAAAGGAGTTTAAGGTTAGAAATATGTTACTCAACAGACATATCTTGGTTCGGCCTCTCCACCTACGTCCAGTCCCCGGAACTCGTTCCGAGCTTTTTGAATCCTCTACTGAGCTCTTTAAAGGTAGAACACGAAACCTTTTACAACAGAAGCTGAGTATACAAGAGTACCTTCCTCTATTCCTCTACTCACTCCTATAACTACCGCTGAGTACTATAACCGAGTACTCAGCTTCTCCTTTCTATTCTTCTAGAAATGATAAAGTGTTTGTCCTAAACAACAATTGCTAAGACACTTTAGACGAATAAAATCACTCTAGACTTTTACACAATGATTGGAATTGGTGTAAGATTTGCTTTGCTTTTCTCACAGAACTTCAAGTATGAATTTGGTCAGCGTTTCGACTTGATTGAAGATCTGCATCGAATGAAGCATTTGAAAGGCCTATTTACAGTGACACTTCGAACACCGGTGATTTCGAATTTCGAAATAACCGTTGGAGGCTAACGGCTTCCTATCGCTTTCATTCTGGACGTGCTCAGTGTCGTTGGCCAATGAGATTATTGTATCTTCTGTCTACGGCAGTGCTCAGCAGCTTTTCGTCAGATGAACAGAATGTTTCGCCATTTATAGTAAAGTCTTCCAAACAGCTTACTGCGTCTTCTGAGCTTTATCCAAAGTAGAAATACTTTGTCTATAAGTTGGTTGTATTCTCCCGCTGACTTGTACTTCTTGTCGTTCAACTCAGCAGCTTCATCTTGAAGCAATTGATAGAAGGCTTCTCGATCCTTCTTCATACTGAGCTAGTGCTTTGCATAGAACGACTGCGTTTTGTCTTCCTGGGCCGTGAGGTCTTGATCTGTTGACTTGGGCTTGACTTCCTCTTATGGGCCTTTAGGCTTTTTATCTTAATGTCTTATAAATCAAATTAACTCAACATTGAACAAACACATTAGTGTGAATAAATCAAAGCATTTAAATTTAATGTGTTAGAATATTTTTATCAATTACATAAATAATTTTGTCAAATCAAAATCATATGGAAAGGTGTTTCAACAAGTTGTCCTCCTTTCTATGGATTTGTTGATTTGGAATGTTAGAGGTGCGGCTAGCAAGGCTACCCGTATCCATGTTAAAGATTTAATTAAACAATTTAATCCTTCTTGTTTTGCTTTATTGGAAACTAAGATTAGTGGAGTTAAAGCACATGAGGTGGTTAAAAAGTTTAGGAACTGGGATTGTGTTAGATCGGAGGCTACGGGCCGGGCGGGCGGGATTTGGCTTTTCTGGAAGCCAGACCGTGTTCATTTCGATATTATTAGTATGGATAAACAGTTTATTCATAGTAAAGTAAGCCTTTCTGGAAACAAACCCTTCTTTATTACTCTAGTGTATGCTGATCCTGTTCTGGCTAATCGGAAATGACTTTGGGAGGTTCTTTACTCTATGAGTGTAAACATGAAGGAGTCTTGGTTTGTGGCTAGTGATTTTAATGATATTGCCCAGATGAGTGACCAGAGAGGGGGGGGGGGGGGGCGCATCACTATATTAACCGATGCCTCAATCATAAAAATAGTATGGATTTGTGTGGGCTTTCTGATCTGGGTGCTGCTGGTCACAAGTTCACTTGGAAGCGCAATAGCACCTTTGTTCGGTTGGATAAAGTCTATGCTAATGTGTCTGCTCAAACTAGTTTCCCTGAAGTGTCTATGTTAAATCTCCCTTTCCGTCATTCAAACCACTGTCCTATCTTATTCAGGCTTATGAGAGGTATTCGGCCTAGGGGGGAGAGACCGTTTAGATATCAGGTGGCTTGGGAGTCTCACCCGGAGTTTAAAGATTTCGTTCAAAATAATTGGAAGCCTCACTCGAATGTTCTTCATGCTGCTGAGGGTTTCGGAAAGAATGTTATGGGGTGGAACAAAAACGTCTTTGGGCATATTATTAGGAGAAATAATAGATTATTGAGTAGGATTGAGGGCATTCATCATAGTCTGGAGGTTAACTTTGATCACAGTTTGAATGGTCAGCTCAGGACGCTTCAGAAAGAGTTGGAAGCCGTGCTTCGTCAGGAAGAGCTTCTATGGTTTCAGAAGTCTAGGAAAGCCTGGATCAAAGATGGGGATCGAAATACCAGGTATTTTCATCTCTCTATTGTCATTAGAAGACAGAGAAATAGAATTGATGCTATTAAAAACTCTAATGGGGATTGAGTCTATGAGGATGAAGATATCCGTCAATTAGCCCTTGATTTCTATAAAGACCTTTTCAAAGAGGAACCTGTTGAGTTGGAGAAGGCTCAAACTATTACTTCCTTTCCCATGGTGGGAGAGGATATATTTCGGGAAGCCTTCGACCCTATTTCTCTTAAAGAAATTGACCAAGCCATTTTTAGTATTGGGGCTACTAAAGCTCTTGGGGTTTATGGTCTGCCTGCTGGTTTTTACCATAAACACTGGGAGTTTGTGAAGGAAGACATTTACAACTTTATCAAAGGTGTTTTTTTGGTTCTCAGGATATTGGGCTTGTGAACAAAACCCTTCTTGTTCTGATTCCCAAAGTGGAGAAACCTTCCTCTTTTTTACAAATGAGACCCATTAGTCTTTGTAATGTTCTCTATAAGACTATTACTAAGATTGTGGCTAATAGGCTCCATTGCATTCTTCCTGAGATCATTAGTCAGAATCAGGGAAGCTTCGTGCCTGGTAGGCAAATGATGGATAATGTGGTTATTGCCCAAGAGATGGTCCACACTATGAAAAACAAGAAGGGGAAGAAAGGTATTGTGGCTGTTAAGTTGGATTTGGAGAAAGCCTATGATCGTATTAACTGGAGCTTCCTGCTTGAGAGTCTGGGTAGAGCTAGGATACCGGAAAATTGGATAGAGTTAATCAAGGTTTGTATTTCTTCTCATGTGTTTCAAGTTTTGATCAATGGAGATATGTCAGAGGAGTTTTCTCCTGGCCGTGGCATCCGGAAAGAGGACCCGATGAGCCCTTTCCTTTTTGTTATTGTTATGGAAAGGTTATCTCATCTTATTCAAGATGCTATTGATAATGGGAAACTCCACCCGGTGGCCATCAATAAGTTCTGTCCCAAGATTACTCATTTATTCTTTGTAGATGATGTTCTGATCTTTTTAGAAGGGAATGAGGAGCAGTTGAGCATTATTATGGATATTCTTGATTGTTTCTGTGCTGCCTCTGGACAGAAGCTCAATATCCAGAAGTCCAAAATGTTGTGCTATAAGAATATGAACCAGAGAGTCTGCAAAAAGTTGAGCGAGTTGTCTGGGATTTCTCTGACTGTTTCTCTTGGGAAGTACCTGGGTATTCCCCTCCATAGTGAGAGAGTGTCGAAAATGTCGTTTAAGGACACTTTGGATAAAGCCAATAAGAAGTGTGCCACCTGGAAAGCTAAAACTCTCTCTCTTGCTGGCCATCTTACTTTGGTTCAATCGGTTAATTATGCGACTCCCAATCACATTATGCAAGCTTGTCAGCTTCCTGAGCCTGTTCTCAAGGATCTTGATAAGATCAACCGTCATTTCCTGTGGGGTGAAGCTGAGGAGGGGAGGAAGATCCACCTTGTTCCTTGGAATGAGGTGTGTCAGCATAAAGATTTGGGGGGTTTGGGCATTAGGAAAGTCAGAGATAATAATAAGGTCTTATTAATGAAGCTTCTATGGCGAATGTGGCAACTTCCTTCAGCTCTTTGGGTTAAGCTTCTTTGCGTGAAGTATCGTAAAGATAAGGTGTTTGGGGGTCCCAAGGAAAGAGTGATAAATTGCTCCTTTCTTTGGAAAGGCATTAGTTCAGTTTTTGCAGAATTTTGTTCTGGTATTGGTTGGAATGTCGGGAATGGTAGATCTATAAATTTTTGGAAAGACATTTGGATTGGTAATAAGCCTCTTTTGGATGTCTATAATCCTTTACCGCCTTTAGAAATTCGGAACTGGAGGATTTCAGATGTGGTGGATTCTGAGCGTGATTGGATTTGGGCTAAATTTGAGTCTTATCTGAACCCGGAGTCTCTCCTTAGAATAAGAGGAGTTCGGATTAGTAATAAAAATAAAGACAATGGTAGTTACTGTTGGTCTTTGACAAACAACGGGACCTACTCTTGTAAATCGGCGTATCAGGCCTTCTATCAGGACTTGGGTACGTCTCACCCAGGGGTGTGGAAAATGATTTGGGCCTTAAAGGTGCCATACCGTATTAGAAGCTTCCTTTGGTTAGGGGTTAAAAATAGGTTGCTTACTAATTCTGATAGAAAAAGGAGGCATTTGGTGGAGTCTGGAGCTTGTGGCAGATGCAAAGGTCATGAAGAAACTTTGTGCCATGCCCTCAGAGATTGTGAGAGAAGTAAAGAGGTTTGGAGAAAAGTTCTCCCTTTAAATGTTCTTTCTTCCTTCTTTGCCCACCTTGAGAATGATTGGTTTGTGGATGGGATTAAGGGAAACCTCTTGGCCGAGTTGAATCAGGGAGTTATCTTATTTGTGGTGGTCTGCCATCAGATCTGGAGATGGAGGAATGAGGAAATTTTTGGAGGAGATAGGGTTGTGTTGCCTAATGTCTTGGAATTCTTCTCCAAGAAGGTTAGTACCGTGGTTGATAGCTACATTGAAGACCCATTGGCTAGGTCTTTTAAGAGGAAGGAGGTCCAGCTCTTAGGCTGGTGTAAACCAAGGGAAGGCATGGTTAATCTTAATACCGATGGCTCTTGTTTATTGGACGGGAGAGTTGCTGCTGGAGGGGTTCTGAGAGATGATGGTGGCAGGTGGGTCTCTGGTTTCTCTCAGAATTTGGGAATTGGGTCTTCTTTCTCTGCTGAGCTTTGGGGAATTTTTTCTGGCATTAAGCTGGCTAAAAGTCTGGGGGTGAAGAAGCTTCTGGTGGAGTCTGATAACCTGGAAGCGGTTAATATGATTTCAGACAACAATGCATTTTGCCTGAATAATCAAAATTTAATCAAAGGCATTAGAAGGATTGGAGCTTCCTTTGATGCTCTCAGCTTTGCTCATATCTATAGGGAGCAAAATCGTGTAGCGGATCGTCTTGCGGTTGAAGGGCATTCAAGGATGTTGGGGCTTTCAACCTTTCATTCTCCTCCGTCTTTCATTTCTTCTCTAGTCTTGGATGATGTTGTGGGGGTCAGTTTTTCCAGACTGATCCCGGGCTAGTCTGCGTTGTTTGGCTTTTGGCTTTTGTTTCTTTCCTTTCCTACAAAAAAAAAATAATATTTATTATATTTAATCAGTAACAAAAAGTAGAAAGCGCCACCTCAATTTCATAGTTATTGTTTTAATATATATATATATATATATATATATACACACACACACACACACCCAGTCTTGATCACATGCACCTTAATGAGCATGTAGAATTTGCTCATTTACCGTTAGATCTAGGCTTATTAGAATCCTAAGGTGGAGATTCAAAGCATCCTAAGGCTTAGATTTAATAAGCCTATATCTAACGGTGAATGAGCAAATTCACTTGTTCATTAAGGTGCATGTAAAAATTCATGTATATATACCATAAAGAAAATAGAGAATCACAAATACAATTAAAGAGATTTTAGGAGATATTTAACGGATAATTAAATGAAAGACGTAGGGTATTTAATTTTATATAAATTAATAAAATTAATAATATTATTTCAAATCAGTAAAAAAAATAGAGGAATCATATTAGCTCAGTTCCATCACTACTGTTTTAATATATACCATAAAAAAATAGAGAATCACAGATACAATTAGAGAAAATTTAGGAGATATTTAACTGGTTATTAAATGAAAGATATAGTGTATTTTTAATTTGAAAAATGATTTTATATAAATTAATAAGATTAACAATTAACAATATTATTTTCAATCAGTAAAAAAATGAGGAAGCATCACTTTAGTTTAACCGTTACTATATATATATATATATATTCTGAAACGAATACGCAAAATTCTATCAATGAGCAGGATTGATATCTTGTAAAAGAACATTAGAAAGTCAAATAGCTGACACAAAGGAAATAAAATCGCTAGTATAGGAATGAGCATGCTGAGCCACAGTGTGGGCCACTATATATATTATTTAATTTTATAAAATTAATAAGATTAGTAATTAACAATATTACTTTTAATTTTAGTGCTTACCGATTGGCTACAACATTGGAATGGAAGCAGGTAAAAGATTTCATGTTCAGGGAGCCTGGAAAAAATTATGGTATGCTGAAATTCCACAAAAGGTCCGACATTTTGGTTGGCAATTAGCACGCAATTGTCTCCCAATGCGTGTGAATCTTCAATCTCGTGGGTTACAGATATGTAGTACTTGTGTAATTTGTAACAAACCTTGGGAGGATGGATGGCATCTTTTTATTGGGTGTGCTGGAGCTATAAGAGTGTGGCAGAAGGCGGGACTTCTAGAACGAATTAATGCAGAGGTGGTGGTAGCTGAGAACCTGACAGCATGGTTTCATAATATGATTAGAGCAGCATCGGAACAAATTATAAAAACATTTTTGATGCACCTCTGGAGTTTATGGCAGGCTAAAAATACCCGTCTTTGGCAGTATGAGATTCGCACAACAGATCAAATAGTGGATCAAGCTTTCACAGTACTTAATGATTGGTCAGAAGCAAATGCCTTGAGGAATCGGACTGGTACGGGAGAACAGCGGATCGGGAATACAGTAGCAGGAAATATTTCATCTGCTGGTTGCACGGCTTGGCACCCGCCATCGGAAGGATTTCTCTCGTGTTGTGTTGATGTCGCATGCTTTAACGCTGATGGTCGTGCAGGGATAGGAGCAGCAGTACGAGATGCAAATGAGCAGTTTGTAATGGGGAGATGTGCGAGTTTGTTATGTTGTCCGACAACATGAGAATGTGAGGCCGAAGCTCTATTACATGCTATGCAATGGCTAAAATATGATGGAATAAGGAATGTGGTTTTCGAATCTGATGCTAAACAAGTGATTGACGCAATAAATTCTAGTTCTGTTGATGATTCTGAATTTGGGGATAGAATTATTCAAATACGATCGATTCTAACATCAAATGACTCGTACTCAGTCAAATGGATACGTCGGCAAGCGAATGGGATGACACATGTGTTAGCACAGTCTTCTCGTTTATCCACTTGCCCTTCTTTTTTTAAGTTATTACCGAGTTATGTTTCTGATTCATTGTTACAATTTTGCCATGATTTGGTTCATTAATTCATTGTTTTTTTATTCAAAAAAAATATTACTTTTAATTTTAAAATAAGAAGAAAACGTTACTTCAGTTACAACGTTACTGTTTTAATATATATATATATATATAGCTGAAATGTAACTAAAAATGTCTAGTACGCAATTTTCCACAACTTTCTTTGGTTCCATTCTAAAAAATGTTTTTAAGTTAATTTTATTTATTAATCTGTAATTTATAGCTTTAAAGCCAAATGCTTACTAGAGAATTAAATTTTATTAATAGAATGAGATGAAATTAATATTCATTACTACTTTTATAAAATGTTTTAGTAGTTACACTGGTTCAAATGTGGGTGGAATTGTAAAAGTGGGGAGCCTAATTTTAGGACTCAACTTAATTTAGGAGTACATTAAATAATTAAAGTAAACTAAAAGGATCAATTTTACAAATAAGGGACCTAATTACATATTTTGGATAGTTTGGGGCCATATTAAAAGGTGAAATTAAATTAAAGGATCAATTGAAAAATAGGAGGGACTTAATTAAAACGTTGAAAAATAGATGGGGTTAAATTTAACAATTAAGAAAGTGGAGGGGCTTAAATGGAAGAATTGAAAATAGGTAAGGGTTAATTTCAGTGATTAAGAAATAAAGGGGGAACTATTCCGTAATTGAGGAGGTGAACTATAATATATTCAAAATCAATAGGGACCAGATGGGATAAACATCAGGGGTTTATTTAAAAAAAAATCGATCGACGGTGACTTTTAAAAGAATTAGGAAGAAATGGGATCAATGTGGGAAACTTAGGAAATAGGGATGATAGTAGCTCGGTTAGTAGCTTCAGTTAGAGCTCTCCTTTTAGTCGACCCTCTCCCTTCGGTTAGAGCTGTCTGTTAGTTCTGATCCTCTCTTTCCGGCTTAGCCTACCGCTCAGTGGGCTTCTACCTCCCTGGTCATCTTCAAAGGATCTCTCAAGAGTGAAAATATCTCTCCCCTTCTCATGGCATCATAACCTATTCTAGTCTCTAGTGGGATCGATCTTTTCTACTATTATCTTTCCTTTGAATCTTGCTAACCTTACCCCAGAACAATGCCATTAAGCTTCCCTAGTCCCGACATGACTGACTGGGCGAGGAAGAACAACGGAGGCAACCTCCACTCGGATCAACTACCTTTACTTTAGAGATGGGAAAGGAGTAAGAACTGATAGCCATTTCCCCTGAGCCAGGCGAGGATGAAATTCATGCCTTTAGAATACCCTACCCACCAAGACATATTGCCCTTACTCCAACAGATTTGAAGCGGGTAGACCTTTAGATTAGACAATTCCTACAGTTGTGCTAATGGCTAGAAAGGCAAGAAGAAGGCCATCTCTTCCTTAATTTTATTATTTTTATCCCTTTGAATAGCAAAGTAGCCCAGCAAGGGCGTTAAGGCTTTCCTTTTGAGATGCCGGTTCTTCGGTGCAAATGAAGAAGATGGTGGTATAGAAGTAAGTTAAAAGACATCGGTTTACTCTATTGAATGGTAAGAAGGGATCAGACTTTCACTGCTTGAGCATACGTCGTTACTATTACAGAATCCACTTAACATTCAAAAGGGAAGTGATTGGCCTACTAGGAGTAAGTAAGGTTTAGACTTGACTACTTGCCTTTCTTCTCTTATCAAATTTATGCTTCTCCCCTGAGGGCTAATTCCTGTAAATAAAAACGCAAGTTTAAGGCACCCCTAATCCTTTACATTTGGCTTGACGAAGCTGAGTAGATCACCAAGTTTGAGTAGGGAATATCAAGTTCAGGATCGTTCCTCGATGCCAAAGTTCCTTTCTATGGTCGAGTTATGGATTCAAAAAGTGATAAAATCGACCTCTACTGCCGTGCATTAGTTCCAAGTAGACCTGTTCAAAAGCCCACTGGCCCACCCAGCCCGTCCAAGCCCGCTCTTCAAAGACTGGGCTTGGATGTATATGTTTCGTAATAAGCCCGGCTCGGTCCAAGCTCGCTTAGGCCCGCATATATAGTAGGTTGGGCTTGGGATTTGTCTCAAAACTCAGGCCCAGCCCATCCCGACCCGAAATTTTAATAATAATTTTAATTTAATAACTTTTATATTCCAAAAATAAAAAATTTAAATTTCTTTAACATAAAAATTTCCAAACCATATATTTTTTAGAATTGGTGAACTTGTACATATTTTTGTTGCTATGTTTTTATTACTATCAAAAAAGTATTTTTTTTTATTTCGGATTACGTTAATTGATTTTTATTGAAATAATCCTCTAAACTTTAGTTTTATTGTATTTTATTATTTATATTTATAGTTTAATTTTAATTTTAAAAAAATACAAAGATATTAGTTGGGCCTGGCCGGGTTGGGCTTGGGAAGTAGTTCTTTTATCTTGGCCCAGCTCGGCCCGAGCCTGATATAAATATAGTGCGGACTTGGTTGGGCTTGGACAATGTAACTATATGACAAGCCCGGTTAGGCCCGGCCCAGCCCATGAACAGGTCTAGTTCCAAGCAGCAAGGAGATTAAGAGTACGAAAACCTATACAATATATACTAACTAAACTTAAATTGTGCCCCATTTCTAACCTAATTCATCGACATCTCTCTCTCCCTCTCTCTTGTGATCAGAAACCTCACTCCTTTCTCCTTGCGATCTTTGACGATCTTTATTCCTACACCAGTCATCAGAGCTCTCGAAGCCATCTCTAAATTGACTTGTACACTTGTAAACCCCTTTTAGTCATTGGAAACGAGGGTTCATGGCTATTTGGGTTCGTGAATTCTTACATTTTCTACGTTTATTCGGGTATTCTCCAACAAGCTTTGAGCAATTTCAACTCCTTTCGCTCATTTTCTGTTGATTTCATAAGAGTTCCACTCATTTTTGCAAGGATTTCACTCACACTCTAAGGTTTCTCGTTGGAGAGTGAACAATCGAACTTCGATCTAAACCTAGACAGTCATCACAAGCCCACTAACACCAGATCTAAACATGCAACCGCTTTATTTAGATTGGCCCTTTTGGGGCCTCTATTGGCTCATATCATGTGTCTTTTGCTTTTGTGATTTTCTATGTATATTGTTTATTCATTGGGAGGGTGAGCCTTGGCGCAACGGTAAACGTTGTTGTCGTGTGACCAAGAGGTCATGGGTTTGAGTCTTAGGAGCGACCTCTTGCCAAATAAATTGGTAGGGGAAGGCTTGCTCCCAGTACATCCTTGTGGTGGGACCCCTCCTTGGACCCTCGCTCAACGGGGACGCGTAGTGCACCAGGCCGCCCTTTATTTTTTATTTATTGGATCTACTGAGTTTGGCTCCTTCGAAGCCAGTGCTGGCTTATTTTGCATTGTTATGGTTTTTATTTGTTGCTGGGTTTTCTGTTGGCTATTATTCGGTAGGGTTTTTCGCCTTTGTGATTTTCTTTTGGCTTATTCTATTTATTTGTTTGATGTCTCTTTCAAAGGACCTATACTAATTCTCTATTTTTTTGAGAGTTTTATGAACCATGTGATGCATGTCACCTATACACTATGAGTCCCTTTAGGACTTCTGTTCTAAGGAGGAAGATAAAAACGACATAATCAATAAATAAAAGGGACATTTGCCTGGACTTAAAAAAAGAACTTCGTCATCCCTTATTTTGTTCCTGATCTAATTATAAAGAGATATTTCAAAAATGTAATCTATGTTTTTCTAGGAAAGCATCATGTTTTAAGGAAAGGCCTAATACACAAATAACCCCCTGAACTTGTCCAAATGTTGCAACTTCCCCCTCCAACTTTCAATTGTAACAACTTACCCCTCAAACTTGTCCAATTGTAAAATATAACCCCTCAAACTTATTCAATTGTAAAACAGAACCCCAAATTGCTGACACGGACTGCAATTGAAGAAACATGTAAAATACAAAAGCCGCAAACGCTCGTGGAATGTGATAATCAGATCTTTAGACCCAAAAAAATCAGTATTTAAGTAACCAAATCCTCAATTCTTCAACTTATTCTTCAACTTCTTCTTCTTCTTTTTGTTATTGCTATTCGTTTTTTAGTGATTTCTTGATTCAAAGTTTTGGGATATTATGTGGGTGAAAATGTGTTTATGTGGAGAAATAGCTCAATTGAAGATTTCATAGTGTGATACGAATTCGGGAAAATATTTTTACGGTTGCTTCAAGTACGGGGTAAAAAAAATCTCAATTTGGGGTTATGTTTTACAATTGGACAAGTTTGAGGGGTTATATTTTACAATTGGACAAGTTTGAGGGGTAAGTTGTTACAATTGAAAGTTGAGGGGGCAGTTGTAATATTTGGACAAGTTTAGGGGGTTATTTATGTATTAGGCCTTAAGGAAAAGTGTGAATTGTATTTCTGTTAACTAAAAAACACATGTTTTTGCTTTTAAAACAACAACCTGGACAAAAACAAAACAAATTTCTAAACTTTTATATCTACAACTATTTACACTACTATAAATGAAAGAGAAAAAATCTAAAAATATGAACAATGGAAAATATATATGTAAAAAGTAAGATAAAAGAATGAATGAGGTAGTTAAAGTTATCTTGTTGCTTTTGATTCCTTGATTTATTAAAGTTGTTGGTGTTGTTTTCTTTCTCTTTTAACTGCTTCTATGACGGTAAAAACTATAGAAAAGAACCTTAAATTAATCCCCATTTGACATTTGAGCCCATTTCATAATACATTAAAAAAATTATAAAGGCATGCTGATGTGGCTACTTTCTTCCCATTTGACATGTGGGCCCAACCTTAAATTAATCCTCATTTGACATGTGGGCCCACTTCATAGTACATAAAAAAATTATAAAAGCATGCTAATGTGGCTGCTTTCTCCCCCATATATCTGTTCTTATTCACCAAGTTTGGATTTGGACAGTTACCATTTTGCCACTCTTCTTGGTTGTCATTATTGTTCTTAAAAAATGATTCCGGCTCCTTTGTTCTTGTGGGTCAAGTTTGACCTCTTCTATTGGACCCGACCCGAAAATTGACTCGACCTATTTCTTTGAATTTCAGATTCATATATTTTCTTTGTGCTTATGGGTTAAGTTTCAGATTCATATATTTATTTGAATTTCCCCACTCTCTTTCTACATGAATTATATATCGGTGACAAAGGTGTGTCTATCTGTTGTTATTTAGGTCTAGAGGATTATAAGGATCCAAAAAAGTGTGGTTCAAAATGTTATTGTTAGTTTGACTATCTCTGTAACACAAGAAGTGTGTGAGTACACCAATCATTGTCAATAACAACTGTCTTCTTGGAATTTATCTCTCATTACTCATACTTTTTGCTTTTTTGCTTTTCCCATCTACCTATAAATCATTATCTTACCATTAGTTTTGATTCTTTGTTTAATTTCATCTTTTGTAATTTATTTTTGGTTTGCACCTGTTTTTACATACATGTAATCATATTCCTAATTGGAAGGATTGAAAATAGATGAGAGTTAATTTCAGTGATTAGGAAACATGGAGTTCTATTTCGTAATTGAGGAGGTGAACTCTAATATATTCAAAATCAATAGGGACCAGGCGATATAAATATCAGGGTTTATTTTAAAAAAATTGATTGGCGGGTGACTTTTAAGAAAATTAAGAAGAAACGAGGTTAAGATGGGAAACTTAGGAAATAGAGGGATGAAATTAAGAATACAAAAACCTATACTGTATATATATACTAACTAAACCTAAACATACCCTATTTCTAACCTAATTTGCCTTCAAAGTCATCTTTAAGATGACCTATACACTTGTAAACCCTTTTTACTCACCGAAAATGAGGGTTCCTAACTCTATAGGTTCGCGGTTTCTTTTCTGTTCTATGTTGTTTAGGGTGCTCTCCGACTGGTTTTGACCAGTTTCAACTCATTTTGCTCATTTTCAATTGATTTCATAAGAGTTTCACTCATTTTTAGTTAAGGTTTCTCTTTAAAGAGTGACTTATCGAACTTCAATCTAAACCTAAACAGTCACCACAAGCCATCTAGACACCGGATATGCAACATGCAACCTATTTATGGTGAGTTTGAGTTTTATGAGGTATTTTTGTTTTCTTTAATTTTCTTATGGTTAGATCTATGTTCACTTATTCGATCTGTTTAAATCATCCCCTTGGGGGCTCTATTGGCTCATATCATATGTTTTTTACTTTTGTGATTTTTTAGGTATCTTGTTTATTCGTTTGATCTATTGAGTTTGGTTCCTTTGAAGCCTCTATTGGATTATTTCATATGGCTAAGGTTTTTATATTGATGCTGAGGAAAAATAATAAATGCTTAAAAATAAGGGATAAGTACAAAAAAAATGCCTGTGGTATACCGGATTTGCGAACTGGAACCTGTGGTTTTTTTTACAAACGGAGGTCTGTGATAAACGCCGTTAGCAGAACGGATTTTTTCACTCACTCCGTCATTTTTGCTTACGTGGCACTTTGACCCAAATGTTGACCAGGGGCAAAACAGGGATTAAATTAAATATTTTATATATAAACCCAAAAAACACAGACCCCAATATCGCACCTCTTCATATTCTAACCTTCGAACTTCAACAGTACCAGGCACCACAAACCACTGAAAAACCTCACCTTCAAGTCGGAATTTGGAGGGGAAAAGTCGAAATTCATCATCTCCTGCATCATACGGTTCGTTTCCAACCTATTTTCCAAGAAAACGGAAAATCATAAGGAAGTATGAAGGAGCAGAAGTAAGGGTGAAGACCACTATTTGAGGGTGTAAAAGCTTGGAAATCAAGGTACACACACTGTTCGCACAGCCTTCTAATCTCGATTTCGTTACGTTCTGTTTCTTTTAGTTAGAGTTTTTGCGATAGGATTTCGTATATACGATTTTTCTTGTACGATGTTGCGAATTTGTGGTCGTTGTTGTTAAGGTTGCATGTTAGTGTTAATGACGTTTGTTGATTTGGGTTGCCTTTAATTTGATGCCTTGTTAGTTCAGAGTTGTGTTTGTAATGATCGTGAGATCAGAGTTGTCTTTAATTTGATGCTATTTCTTGTATGATGTACAGTGATAATGAGACAAATGAATGTTTATACTTAGACGTTGTTAAGGTTGCATGTTGGTGTGAATGAATATTGTTGATTTGGACTGTCTTTAGTTCGATGTCATATGAGTTCAGAGTTGTACTTTAGTTCAATGTCATGTTGATTTGTTCTGTCATTAGTTCGATGTCATGTGAATGAATATTGTTGAATGAATAGTGTGAATGAAAATTGTTGATATGCTATTACTTGTTTGACGTACAGCAATCATGGCTATAATTCATACGTTGATTATTCATTACGGTGGTAAATGGGTAGACATGGACAAACAACTATACGTTGGAGGTAAAACGAGGATGGTGAAAATGGATATTGACTACATGAGCTACTTTGAGCTAGCGGATATTGGGAAGGATGTAGGGTACAAACACTCAGTACAAATGTGGTACAAGATCGCTGGGTTATCTGGATCAGAAGGAATTGAGGAGATTGTTAACGATAAGAGTGTTCGAGACTTCATTGACTTTAATGCAGGGTATCCGCATACAGACATTTACTACATGGAGATAAAGCCATTACAAGTTATTGATGACAATAGGTGTGACATAAACGATATCCCAAGCAGAAATGTTTACCCTTCCTCTAATGGTGAGAATGATTGGAGTTTTGATATTGGTGCGAATGATGAGAATGTTGAGGTTGATGCCAGTAATGAGAGTGTTGCGGTTGGAGCCAATGATGAGAATGTGGAGGTTGGTGCCAATGATGGGGTTGGTGCCAATGAGGGGAGTGTGGAGGTTGGTGCCAATGATTGGAGTTTTGAGATTGGTGCCAATGAGGATAATTTGGAGGATATGGGTGCCAATGAGGATAATTTGGAGGATATGGGTGCCAATGTGGATAATTTGGAGGATATGGGTGTCAATGTGGATAATTTTGAGGATATGGGTGCCAATGAGGATAATTTGGAGGATATGGGTGCCAATATGGATAATTTGGAGGATATGGGTGCCAATGTGGATAATTTGGAGGATATGGGTGCCAATGATGATACTGGTATCAATGTTGACACTAATGAGGGAGGGTCTGCTTATGACGACAATGATGACACTAATAAAGGAGGGTCTGATTCTGATGACAGTGATGTCAGTGATGCGGAGGATGAGGATGTCAGTGATTTGGTGCAACTAACGAATCAATGTGCAAGGAGTTTAGCAAACAAATGCAGACTGAGTTTGAAATGTCTATGATGGGAGAACTCAACTTCTTCCTTGGTCTTCAAATTAAACAAGGAAAGAATGGCATCTTCATCAGTCAAGCCAAATATGCCAAGGAGATCTTAAAGAAATATGACTTGGAAAATTGCAAGCCAATATCCACTCCTATGGGCACTGACACTGTCCTCTGCGCTGATGAGAATGGTAAGTCAGTAGACAGCAAGTTATATCGAGGTATGATAGGCTCTCTACTTTACTTAACAGCCAGCAGACCGGACATTCAGTTTTCAGTATGCTACTGTGCTAGATATCAATCTAACCCTAAGGAATCTCATTACATTGCTGTAAAAAGAATCCTTAGATATTTGCAAAGCTCAGTGAACGCAGGTTTGTGGTATCCAAATACTCATGATTTTACACTCATCGGATACACTGACGCTGACTATGGTCGAGATAAGCTGGAACGAAAAAGCACCTCTAGAGGATGCCACTTCTTAGGAAGCTGTCTTGTATCCTGGTTCAGCAAAAAGCAGGCGTCAGTAGCCTTGTCCACCACTGAAGCTGAGTACATCGCTGCTGGTCATTGTGTTGCTCAAGTCCTATAGATCAAGCAACAACTTGAAGATTATGGTGTTCAAACGAAGACAATTGAAGTCAAATGTGACAACAAAAGTGCAATTGATCTTTCCAAGAACCCAATTCAACACAGCAGAATGAAGCATGTCAGCATCAGACATCACTTCATTAGAGACCATGTACTCAAGGGTGAGATCAAGCTGACCTTTGTCCCAACGGACGAACAGCTTGCGGATATCTTCACGAAGCCACTGGCCCGTGAGCAGTTCAACATACTGAGAGAAGCAATTGGTATGTTTAATCCTCTTCAGTAAATTCCTGTGCTAAATGAATATGAATGCTGAGTGAATTACATGCTGAATGATTTATTGTTTGCTGAGTAACTCATCGAAACTGACTGAATATACAATACTGAGTAAACTTGCACGCTGAGAAACTTAGTTTAGAACTTGAACTTAAAATCATCCTTAAATACTGCACTGACCACTCAGAATATCAAACGCTTGACATTCTAAATACTGAGTGATTAATCCGTTAGCATAAATGCAAAGCACGCGTATAGCCTAGGATGACGTATTCGCCGTAATGTGTCATAAATGCCAGGATCGTTGTCGGTACATGATCCCAAGGCAAAACTGACATATGGATTCGATTAAGATCCACACCGTTCATTTCGTCTATAAATTATGGGTATTTCCCCATCTTTTACTCTTTACGCTTAATCAATTCTTAAGGCAAAGAAATCACTTAGAACTTCTTTTCTCTCAAATTCCTCTAATTCCTCCATCTTCGAAGAATGACTAAGTTATCTTTCAACGTCTCCGGTGCCGGCCACCAAAAGTCCAGCTCCGATGAACCTTCACAAAACCCCTCTACACCGAGCAAGGGTAAAACTGGCCAAACTTCTGGAAAAGGGAAAGCTGTTAAGATCAGGACCTACTCCAAGGTCTTCGAAAATGTCTGCGAATGGAAGGTTGAGCCCTCCAGATGGGTCTCTGAGCATTTCGTACAACATGAACAACCATTTGCCGAATGGATCTCCAAGAACGAATGGACTGGGCTGTTCTCGATCAGAGATGAGACATATCCTGACCCGGTAAGGGAGTTTTACCACAACCTCAAGGTTGCCAGTGACTCCACCGACTACCTAAGCACTGAAGTAAGAGGAAAAACCATCTTCATCAACCCTCTGTACATAGGAAATCTCCTCCAGCTCAAAACTGAGGGAGTAAGGCTGAGGAAGTCAGGAGATCAGGACAAAACCAACTACGTCCATACCTTCTGCAAACCTGAGGGTCACTCAGGAGAGATCTCAGCATCTTCAATGGGACAGCACCAGAAGATGGCTCACTACCTGCTGAGCTATTTTATTTACCCAAAGATCAACTGCACTACATCAGCAACAAACTTTGAACAGTGCTTCATATGGCACATGCTGACGTACACCCCCATCAACATACCGGTCTTCTTAGTTGCTGGGTTCCTACGCAGCACGGGTACGCTGAGGCTTGGGTCACTCATAACTCGAATTCTTCTTGACCACAAGATTGATCTCGAAGGCGAGGAATCCTTCAAAGGAACTGAGATCACAGCTGCCTCGCTGAAGGCACTGAAATTTAGGCAACCCTTGAAGAAAGGAAAAGCTGCTGCTGCTGCTGCTGGCCAAGCTGGCCAAACTGAGGAAACTATTGCTGAGCCTAAGAAAGGGAGAAGAACTAAGGCTCCAGCTTCTCGCAAGAGAAAATCTACTGAGTCACCAAATGTTGAGTCTCCTGCAAAGAGGCAGAGGTCAGCTGGAAAGTCAGCTGAAAAGAGAACCAGGCAAGATGAGCCTAGAACTGAGGAAGCTGCTGAACTACCTCAGAAGAAGCAAAAGACTTCAACACTGGAACCTCTGGACATTATACCGACCGACTTTATTGTACCGGATGATTCTCATTTCACTCAATGCCAAGGTACTGATGCTACGGAAACTGAGGTCCAGTTAGATGACCACTTCATCTCCCAAGTTGAGGAAGAACTTGACGGAGATAGTTCTGAGGAGGAAGAGGAAGAAGAAGAAACCAGCGGTCAGGATGATGCTGAGGATTCAGAAGAAACTGCCAGCGAAATTGAAGCTGAGGATGCTAACACTGGGTTAGCTGGTGGAAATGTGCAAACTGACACTGAGTTAGCTGCTGGAGTTGAGCAGGTTGAGCAAGTTGATCAAGCTGACCAGACCCATACTGAGGAAAAGGAACCTACTCCTACTCACTCAGAAGAACCTGCTCATCATACCACTCCACCACGTAGAAGGCGAAAGCTGGTTAAGGCCAGTGAAGTGATGGTCAGTGAACTTCCTGTGCAATCACCATCTATTCCTGAACTTGTCCTCTCTAAGACAACAAAGGACCCTTCTACTGTTCAACTAAAGTTTTTCAAACGACCATCAACTTCCTCTACTACAACGCCTTTGGAAAAACAAGTCTCTGTTTCTTCTCAACAGGAACATGCCGGCCATACCACTTCAACCACTTCAACAAGTCACGTTGAACCAACCACTGTCCATGCTGTCTCCTCAAGCATGGTGCTGACTCCCCATCTTTCTGCTGTCAGCACAGACAGTGTTTGGGTTATGTCTTCCATCAACAGCCTCTCTGCTGATCAATCAACAATTCCTTCAACTCAAGTGCAGATTGAGCCAACTCATCCAGTCACTGACCAGGGTACTCCTTTCACTCCACTTTCTTCTGGTCATACTGATGTACATCGGGATGCCACTGAGTCCGGCAAAAAGCTCATTGACTTAGTGCAAGCACTCATCCACGATCTTCAACATTCCGCTTCGCCTGCTGCTGGATCTTCAATTCCTGAGACAACTCAGCTCTCCCAGGTCACTCTACTTCTCAACGAAGTCAAAGGACTCAAGGATCTGCTGAATGTCGTCTTGTCATTCCAAGCCCAGCAAGCTAAGCAGGATTCACTTGCCAAGTTGGCAGAGATACAGCTGTCAACAATTCAACATCTGAACTCTCTCCATCAGCAAGTTTAGAAGTTGTCTGATGTGAACACTGACTACGCCACTTCCTCAGAACTCAAGATGCTTTTTGCTCAGCTTCATACTGAGCAGCTTAAGACAAATGAGCAAATGGTGTCCTATAGTCAGTGCTCAGTCGAGCAAATCGGTGAGGCCATCAGGCTACTTAACCTCAATAAGCAAGAGATGGATACTGACGCTTTGAAGCAGAATGAGTTGCTGTCTCTCGCACAGCAATCCTTCAATCACATCCGTCATAATAATATCCAGCGTCATCATTATGACTCAGCTCTCTTGAAAACTTTCCACCAAGTCTTTGCTGGCCTCTCTGAAGCTCCCATCTGGCAAGCAAAAGCTCAAGCTTTCATTGTAAATATGCTCAGTGCTGCTGATCTTCGCGTACCAGTCGAAGTATCAGCTGATGGAGTTGCCATCTTTGATGGCGTCAATGAAAGTGCTGACAAACTAAAAGAGCTTTCCCAAGAACTTTCTCGTGCTGTCTTAACCGATGCGTTCAAGCTCCCTGAAGTTGACAAAACGGGGGAGAAAGCGCAAGCTGCTAGAGCTCAGCATGAGCGACGTCAGTACGAGCGAAGTCAGTCACAGGGCAAGAAGAAGAAATAGATAGGCTAGCATAACTTAGGCCATATCAGTGTAATCTATTTGTCTAGTTTATTTATTTTACTATGTACTTGCTGACTTTTTTCAATATATATCATACTTATTTTTCTTATTCCAATACTGAGTTATGATATATGCTATTAAGTACTGAGTTATTATGTATCTTCATTTATATAATATTTATTGACTAAATGATATGCTGATAACATGTTTGACATTAACCTATGTACTTATGAAACATTCTGATAAGAACTCATTGAACAACAAATTACTCAGCGCGCTCTATATGTCTAAAACTTCCGCTTAACACTGAGTAAATAGAATATGTGATATAGCTGACCTATACCTAAAAACTGACCTTAGACTTACTCATTTAAATCCTTAAATGTTTTAAGCAAAACTAAGTCAGTAGCTCAACCCTTACGGGGGAGTTTGCTAAAGTATATTAGGTCAACTATCATGGGGGAGCTCATACTGAGTTCCTTGCTGAATAGTTTTGCCAACATCAAAATGGGGGAGTTTGTTGAAACACCTTTCCACATAATTTTGATTTGACAAAATTGGTTAAGTATAATATATATATACATATTCTAAACACACTAAGTTTAAATGCTTTGATTTAATTCTACTAATGTGTTTGTTCAATGTTGAGTTAAAATACTATAAGACATAAGAATCGAAAGGCCCAAGCCCAATACGGAAGCCAAGGCCCAAATCAAACAACTCAGTACACTCGGCCCGCGTATGTCAAGACGTTGCCGTTTTTGAACAAAAACGCAACTCAGCAAACGGAAGGATCTAGAAGACCTTCGGGAACAACTTCACAATGAAGCTGCTGAGTCATCTCGACAAAGCGTACAAGACATCAGCTGGCAAAGGAAAACTTCCAGACAAAGTGTTTCCTCTTTTGGCAAAGTTCAGACGACACAGTATACTGTCCAGTTGACTTTACCATAAAAGGAGAGACCATCTGCTGAGCTGACCGAGGACAGAAGATACATGATTGTGATTGGCCGACAGCTCTGAGCAAGTCAGGATGACAACGACACATAGCCGTTTCCCTCCAACGGTTATTTCGAAATTCGAAATGACCGATGCCTAGACATCTCTATAAATAGTGCCATCACAAGCTTCACAATACACAGAACTTGATCAAGCCATTACGCTGACCAAATCTCTACAAGTTCTGCAAGCAAGAAGCAAAGCAAAAATTCTTACACTACATTTCTCATATCTGTGTAAAAGTCTAGAGTGATTGTAAATCGTCTAAAGTGTCTTAGCACATCTTTGTATTAGGACAAAACACTTATCATTTCTAGAGATAGAAAGGAGAGGCTGAGTACTCGGTTTTAAGTACTCAGCGGAGAGATTATGATTGAGTAGAAGTATAGAGGAAGGTACTCTTGTCATACTCAATTGCTGATATTGTAAAAGGTTTGAGGCTCTACCTTTAAAGAGCTCAGTAGAGTATTTGAAATTTCGGAACGTGTTCCGGGGACAGGACGTAGGCTTAGAAGAAGCCGAACCTGGATAAATCTGCTGAGTGAAGTATTTCTTACCTTAACTCCTTATTTATATTGCTTGCTTTAAATAATCAAAACTGACCAAGTAAAGAGGTCAAGTTGAGTTCTGCGCGTTGAACGTCTGAGCTTAGGAATAGACTCTAAGTGCTATCTCCTGACTCAAGCTAAGAAACTGACCTAGTCACCTGTTGACTAAGCCAGTACCTTACTGTTTACTCAGCACCACTGTTCAAACTCTTTTTTTTAGAAAAAAAAAGAAGTCTGCCTAAATTGCAAAAAGTTTAAATAGTTCCTAACCCCCCCCCCTTGGAACTATACTTGCAACTAAACAAGGGACCAACAGTTAGGTGCAAGCATAAATGTGGATTCAAAGTGCATGCTTCTAAGCTACGTCAATATGACACATTTCAAGTGAAGACATTTCAGCCAGTCCATCAGTGTCCTAGGGATAACAGAAACAGGCTTATAGGTTCTTCTTACATTGCAGAGAAATATGTAGAGGATTTGAGGGACAATCCCAGTTATGATGTTGATGCGCTAGGTAATAAGGTCCAAAGGGAATTGGGATCTGAGGTGTCTGCAGCAAAGTGTTACAGAGCAAGAAATCTTACAAAGAAGTTGGTTGATGGAGCTGCAAAGGAGCAATACAGGAGATTGTTTGATTATGGTGCAACAATAGAGAAACAGATGCCCGGTAGCAGAGTCAGATTTAAAACTGAGCTTGAGTTGGAAAGGGTTGAGGTGCCTAGAGAAGGAGAGCTTACAAGGCTACCCAAGGAGATAATTACTTTCCAATATATGTATGTGAGGTTCAATGCACAGTTAGAAGGTTTTAAGTCTGGCTTGAGACCAATAATAGGGCTTGATGGGTGCTTTCTAAAAACACCATTAGGTGGCCAGATTTTGTCTGCCGTGGCAAGAGATGGAAACGAGCAAATGTATCCATTGGCTATGGCAATGGTAGATAGTGAATGCAAAGCATCATGGGAGTGGTTCTTGGAGAATCTATTCAATGATTTTGGGAATCCCAGGGCAACAAAGTGGATTTTTATGTCTGATAAGCAAAAGGTAACAATACTTTTGTTCCTTATTAAGTTTGATCTAATTATTATGGAATTGGATAGATTTTTATAATTGTTTATGTATTTGCACAGGGTTTGGTTGAAGCTATGGAGAAGTTGATTCTTGGGGTAGAGCATAGGTTCTGTGTGAAGCACATGTATGACAACATGAAGCTCATATTCAAAGGACTAGAGTACAAGAAGCTGTTGTGGGATGCTGCTAAAGCTGGGACTATTAGGCTGTGGGAACACTATATGGACAAGCTTAAGGCATTTGATGGAGCAGCATGGACATGGGTGATGGAGAAAGATCCCAAGACATGGGCTAGGTGCTATTTCTCAGTTGAAACAAAATTCGATGCTGTGCAAAACAATATAAGTGAGTGCTTCAATGCTTATATTAAGAAGAGTAGGGATAAACCTGTGGTTAGTTGCTTTGAGTGGATTAGGAAGAAAATGATGAAGATAATTCATGTGAATACTGAAGGTATGAAGAAATATAGGGGTGATATTTGTCCTTACTATCAAGAGAAGCTGGAGAAGCTCAAATTGAGTGCTAGAGGTTGTATCGCGACTCCCGCTGGGCAAAAGCTTTATTCTGTTGATTGTGGGGATTACACAAGCGTTGTTAATTTGCAAGATAGGACATGTAGCTGTAGGATGTGGGATATAAGTGGTATCCCTTGCAAACATGCAATATTCGCTATTTTCAGGAATAGGGAGATGCCTGAGGCATATGTGCATGAGTACTTCTCCAAAGCTGTTTACTTAAGTGTATACAGTCATATAATGGCACCAATACCAAGCAAGGAGGAATGGGAGAAAACAGATCTTCTAGACATCCACCCATGGGTTGTGAAAAAACCTGCAGGAAGGCCTAAGAAGAAAAGAACTAGGCGGTCCGATGAACCGAGAAATCCATACAAGGTAACAAGAGCAGGAGGAATTGTCGTATGTGGTAATTGCAAGAAAGAAGGGCATAATGTTAGAGGTTGTACCGTGTATGTTACAGGCGAAACCGGCTGGCAAAGGAGGATGAGGAGAGCCAAAAACAAAGAATTGAATGTCCAGGTAAGGTTATATCTAATGAGAAATGGTCATTTGTTTACATTATCTAATTTTTTGTGCATAATGATTTAGTTTTCATGTTTTTTTGTAGTCCTCACCCCCTAGACGGGCTAGAAGACCAAAGAAGAACGCTCGTACATCTGCACCATCATCTCGGCCTTCATCATCTGCATTGCCAAGTAGGCGTGTAAGAACACCATTATCACAGCCACAACCAGCATCAACTCCACTCTCTGCAAGAATACATGCAGTTTCAAGTTCGCAGCCCCAACCAATGACGAGTTCACAGCGCCAAACTATAGCGAGTTCACAGCCTCCAAGTGCAAGCAAGACGACACTCGAAGATATCTTACGGAGGCTGAAAAAATGAGCTTGGGATTAGATGTTTTTTGGGATGCTTATAGCATGTTAGATGTTTTTTTGTGGGTCTGAAGTACCCAGAGCAGTACTCTGTTTATGTGCCTATCGGGTCTGAAGTACCCTGTTTTTGGATGCTTTGTAGTAAAATTTCTGTGTCTAGCGGGTATGAAGTACCCTGTTTTTTGTGTATGTTATTACAGGTTTAGTTAAGACGATTGAACGATGTTGACTTAACTGCTTTTGTAATGCATCTTCGATGTTTTTTTGTAAATTACAGGTCTATACAATCCTTACAATTATGTGTCAATTACTGCTTCAAGAGCTTACAATTATGTGTCAATTACAGTTTCAAGAGCTTACAATTAAGTGTCCATTTCTTTTCAATTACAGGTCTCTACAATACAATTGTGTGTCAATTAAGTGTCCATTTTTTTTTGTCAATTACAGGCTTCATTGCAAATACATAATGAATGTGCTTGCTAATGTCGCCAATATCAACCTTAATCCATACCTAAATAACCTACTCCAGTTTACCCAATACCTTTACATAATTCTAACCAAAACATTAAGCAAACATTCCCATTTTGTGTCAACAAGAACAACATGAAACTTAAGCAATTCATATCATAGAATTCCAATACCAATTCATAACACAAATTAACATTTCATACAAAATCCCATTTCATGCCCAATTGGTATCACAGAATACCAAATACATACCAAAAAATCCAAAAACAATTCAAGAACAATTCAAGGTGCCAAAGAATTCCTATCATTGTTCCCTAAATCCAACCAATACATCTCTAACCCTATTATGACAATAACCAAGCAAACTACATTTCCTATACAGTAGTTCCATGTCCATCTTCTTCCCTGCCTCTCACTCTGCACAACGATTTCTTTTTCTGCCACCATCTTTTTAGCCAAACTCAACTCCACCTCCAACTCTTCAATCCTTTTCTGAGCAATTGCAATACCTTGTTCGTATATCTTTCTCTCCTCCTTCAATGCTAATAACACCATCTTTCCCCTCCTGCATGGCACTTCATCAATCCATTCAAAGAAATTACAGCCCTTCACCTCCTTAAAACGCCCACAACCAAAAAACCGCCTGCCCATGTTCTCCGGCGTCTTAGCTGTTCGTAGTGGTGAAATGAATCCGCAATTGCATCTCACAGGTCCTGACCATTCTTCTTGACTTCCCTGCACCCACGAATTTGAGGATGTTCGACTCATCTTACCTGAAATACGTTCGGGATTACAATACGGTGGACGGAGAGTTACAATTCGTGCCAGAACGGGAGTGTTGGGTATCCAATTAAGGAATTAGGGTTTGCAATTTGGGAGAGGGTAATCGAATTAGGGAAAGGGGGAGAAGAAGAAGGGGTGCGATTTTGGGGATTTTTATTTTTTGGGTTTATATATAAAATATTTAATTTAATCCCTGTTTTGCCCCTGGTCAACATTTGGGTCAAAGTGCCATGTAAGAAAAAATGACGGAGTGAGTGAAAAAATCCGTTCTTTGCTAACGGCGTTTATCAAGACCTCCGTTTGTAAAAAAAAAAACCACAGGTCCCAGTTCGCAAATCCGGTATACCACAAGCATTTTTTTTTGTACTTATCCCTAAAAATAATAAATAATGATATGGAAATAATCAATATAATGTGAAATGGATTGTAATTTGAGAAAATTACACTAAAAATCATATCTCAATTTAATTTTACATTTAATGCATGTGTCTTTTTTAGTTTTATCAATAAATGAATTTCTTCTAATTATTTTATCAAAAACTAACATTTTATTTTACTTTTGTCAAGAAAACAATTATTTTTTTTTACAGAAATAGTTAAACTTAATATGTTAAGATTCTATAAAAAAAAGTTTATGCTGAATTTAATATTAGATAATTTGAAACATCTCTAAATTCACATTTCCACTTTCCTTTTACAGTTATTTTCATGTTTCTCTATCATTTTTCTTTGCTTCCATTACCTTACCTGTTTTATGTTTGGTTCGGCTACTCTTTCCATTTTTTTCAATATTTTCTTTCTCAAAAAATATATGAATGGCAACATGTCACCATTTTGATTATGTAATAATCAACATTTAAGAGGTTGAATAAAAAACAAAAGAGACATAAAAAAAAGTAACACAGATTTGATAAAGAAAAAAAATGAACATGAGACAGTTATTGTATAAATGAATATTTAAAAAATGAATATCCTTTTAACAAAAAAATATGAATTCGCCTAATTTAAAGGGATGTAATGTTTCAATAATGAAAAAAACAAAATAATTTTACTTATCTTTGATAATTTTAGATGTAATTGAAGCCGCCTTGTGAGATAATTGTATATATTTACACTAAATATGAGTTCCATGTAACTTACCCTAGTAATTTAAGGTAAATGTTATATGTTCATTGCTTTAATAGATTGACATCTTGACTATATACATAGATAAATTGAGTCAAAATATCTTAGAATGCAACCACTCTTAACCCTGAAAACGTAATGTTTATAATCAACAAAGATAAGTAGATAAAAAAATGGAAAATTTCTCTAGATAAAAACGGGTTTCTACACCCACACAGCTTCACTAATAAAGTGGTTGACCATATCACATCTCTCACAGGGGAGTAGCAATCGCCGCACTTCACTCATGCTTTTTAAGCATGATTCAGAGCATATTTAACCAACCCATACTTAGAACCTAGTCACATGCCTGTTAAGCGAAAGATCCAAGCATAGTGTGTCTTGTTTAGGCCCTATAGTAATTTTGAGTCTAAAGACTCATCTATAAGTATTACATAAGAACAAGCTATGACAATGTAACCATGTGGTATTCTCATAGAGGATCAATCCAGTGCTTACTATTTCATAAGCCCTTACACCCTTGACTAACATACAATGTTCGTGACTGGTGAAATACCATCAACAACCAAAGCACATACTAGTCTTTAGTTCTCCATCATTCATATGATAAGAATAGACTACAGATGTTTGAGAATATATCTTATTGCCATACGGTTTCACTTGCCCGAGTCCTCAACCCATCAAACATGAGCAGATAACTAGTCTCAGATACTCGATAAGGTTGATTTGCACAAGTGAATCAATCAATATCTCAAATTATTGCCTTACGATTAAGAGTATTGTCAAGATTATAATGTCTCGAGAATAGGGCATACACCAATAATAATAATATTAGACAATTGATCTCAACAGGTGGTATCTTTGTTGGTTTTCTTGGATCAAGAAAGTTTTTTGCATTCTTTTATATTTCTAGCGATTAAATGACTCAAACCTATTCTTGCATTATTTTTCTCTTATAGACATGTAGATGGATCAAAATGAACATACCTCACGCATGAGAAAAAGAATTCGCAGGGGCGCAACAGAAAGTTAGGGTTTTGCAAGAGGGTAGAAGACTGCAAACCCTAGTGTATATATAGGTAAGGAGCAACAAGAAGTTACTATATTATCCTCTTGTATAAACTAACTCTTTTGGGCTTGTCCCGCATCCAAACTTTACATCTAACTTACATCTCTCTAAGGTCCACATCCTTGGTAACACATCAATTTCAAGCCTTTAAGTTTTAGAAGTTTACAAATTTTGTAAATACTTTTAATTTAACTAGTAGCCAATTTGCTTCTAAAAAATCCATTACAATCTTAGTTGTCAAAATCAGACCGATCAAAGAACCGAAAAAGATAAATTATTATTTTTTATTTATCTAAATATAAAAAAATCCATTCTAAAAATTATTTTAATTTATAATATTACTATATATTCTTAAATGATTAATAATAATTATAAGTGAAAGAGTGCTGCAGTGGTAAACATTATTATTTATAGTTAAAAGATCCAGTGTTTAAATCCTATCTTTGCCTAAAATTTACATTTTTTATAGTAAATATTGGTGGAATCTAACTAGACCAAAACCGTTTAATCGGGATCAGGTTAATTAGTTCACAGTTAACCCGACTGAGTCGACCGGTTCTGACCGATTTTCAAAGATAAAAAATCAAACCACATCTGGCTCGAAAATATGGCCAATTCCGGTTGATATGGTCGGTTCGATTTGGATCAAATTAATAATTGCTAATTTTATTAATTTATATAAAATTAAATAACCAAAATGATATTCATTTTTCAAATTAAATTCTATATTGCCTTCTTTTCACAATCCCTTAAATATCTCCTAAAATCTCTCTAATCGCATATCTGATTCTCTATTTTCTTATACTATTGAATACCCATGTTGTCAACCACTTTATTCTCCCTTTTCAAAGTTATCTAGCCATTTTCCTCAACGAATTTTCTTATACCGATATCAACATCAGAATTGAGGTTCCTTCTCCCTCTCTCTCTCATTTGTAGAAATGTAAACAAATGCCCAACGTTAAACTATTATAGGTTATTTGATTTCTCTTTTGGTGTTAGATTTTTAAACGATTTGTAATTCAACATTTGCATTGAATTTGAACAAGAGGGGCTTCATTCTCTCTCGAATTTGGATATTGATTATCTCTACAACACAATGAATGTGAGTACGCCAATCATTGTCAATAACAAATGTCTTATCGCAATTTATCTCTAATTATTCATGCTTTTTGCTTTTTCCATCTATCTATGAACATTATCTTCACCATTAGCTTTGATTCTTTGTTTAACTTCATCTTTTGTAATTTATCTTAGGTTTGTACCTATTTATACATATATGTAATCATATTCCTAATTGGAAGGATTGAAAATAGGTGAAAGTTAATTTCAATTATTAGGAAACAGGGGGTCTATTTCATAATTGAGGAGGTGAACTTTAACATATTCAAAATAAAAAAGGACCAAATGAGATAAAAAAATCAGGATTTATTTAAAAATATCGATCGTTGGGTGACTTTTAAGAGAATTAGGAAGAAGTGAGGTCAATATGGGAAACTTAGGAAATAAAGGGGTGAAATTAAGAATACAAAAACCTATAGTAACTAAACCTAAACCCTACCATATTTCTAACCTAATTCATCAACATCTCTCTCTCTATATCTATCTATCTCTTTTCTCTCTTGCAATCAGAAACCTCACTCATTTCTCCTTGCAATTTCTAGCGATCCTTATCCATATACCAGTCAACGTAGCCCTCGAAGACATCTCTAAGATAACCTATACACTTGTAAACCATTTTTAGTAATCGGATATGAGGGTTCCAAGCTCCCTAGGTTCACAACTTCTTCTATGTTATACGTTGTTTGGGGTGTTCTCCGACTGGTTTTGACCGGTTTCAACTCCTTTTACCCACTTTTAGTTGATTTCATAAAAGTTTCACTCATTTTCATGGGGATCCCACTCATTATTAGTTAGGGTTTCTCATTGAAGAGTCGATGAATGCGTGCTCCATTTGTAGCAGTATTGAATGAATGACGGATTTGTTTCCCTAGACCAGGTAACCTTAAATGTGGCCGGACTCTGATCTAAACCTAGACAGTCACCGCAGGCCCCCTAGACACTGGATCTGCAATATGCAACCTATTTACAGTGACACTATGCCATTTTCTCTTTCAATGACACAAGATACATGACAAACATTTGTTTTCGTGTCGTCTGAATAATTTTCGTGAAAGTATTTTAACTCTATGTCATCTAAAGGCGTAATTAAAAATGCGCTCAATTCTCAGATGACGTTACGGTTACGGTCTTCTGTCATCTAGAAAGAACACGATTTTGATGGAAAAGTCACTTAACCATCAGACGACACTGCGAATAAATGACTGTCATTGTTATATGAAAATAAAAAAGCGGCAACCAAATATTGGAAAACCAGGGGAGCAAAAAATTCCCAAAATTTTAACGCGCCCAAGTCGATGACTTCTCCAATTTTAAACTCTGTCCAAACCCTAAATCTTTCATGTTCTTCTTTTTTCTTTTTCATCGTTTCTATGTTCAATTTGTGGAATCATAGATTTGTGGAACCACCTTGACACCAGAGGGGGCCTGCAGGTCGGCTGGCGGAACCACCTTGTCTAGGGGTGGTTTCGGCCCTTATCTTCTTAAAGTTTTAGGTTGTGATGGGGGTGCTAATAGATAGCCAAATAGGAAAGAGAAACGACTAGGGTTTCGGATCGAGAGGAGGCTAATATGTACGGTGAGCTTTTCTTTCTTTCTTATTTTCTTCTGTTGATAATGATAATCAATGGTTAGGAACTTAGCGGCCTATAGTTTACCCTATGCTATTAGTCTTATATATGGAGGAACTGCATTTCTTAATATTTCCCCTCAGTCATTTTGACTTGAAAATAGAAGACATGGATTTATTTAGTTGAGAAAAGAACCATAAATAGACCTCAATAATTGTTTCCATGGATGAGGCTGCTTGTTTTTGAAATCAGGTTCTTACTAATTGAGTGCTCCTCTTGTAGTTGTTGCTATGAGATCGTTGAAGGAGTCACTTAGTGTTCCTAATGGGTTGGAATGGAGATCCTTGTGCTTGATTTGTTCATCTTTAATGTGTAAGTCACTTGATTGACTACATGGAAAAAGAAATGCAAATGAAGAAAATGCAAATCCAAGTGATGCATCTGTGAAAACTACTATTAAAACAAATGCATGTATTGCTTGCATAATGCTTGAATCTCAACTTACTTTTTATTTATTGATCTTTAATCTGTAATATGCTTGATTGATTACAGGGAGAACTAAATTCCAAGGGTAAAGCACTTTCCTTGTTGCTGCAAGTTTGAAAATGGTAATTTCTTCTGTTTCATGTTTTTTTTTGTTTCATTATTGGATATTTTAATTAGTTTTAGAGCTTCATACTTGCACTCTTTGTTTGTTTATCACTCACTCTGTTTCCTCCGGCCTTGACTGATAATAAATCAGTAATTTCGTAGCATATAATAATGGGATACGACTCTATCTCGAACTACATTTATGCACAACCTTCCTCGTGCATATTCACGCAATTGCTTTATATTAAAAAAACTGCATTCAATAGTGTTGTGCAGAATTAATGAAAGATAAAATAATAAACAATCGAAAAAACACAGATTTACGTGGTTCACCAACGTTGTGTTGGCTAGACCACGTGCAGAAGAAGGAGAATAGTATTATTAGGCGGAGAATGTCAGATTACAATGATTAGGTTACATAATGGGGTATTTATAATACACAATCTAACCTAATCCCACTAGGAACCCATGATCCTAATCCCACTAGGAACCCATGATCCCAATCCCAATCCAATTAGGAACCCATGATCCCAATCCAACTAGGAACCCATGATCCTAATCCAACTAGGAATCCGAAACCCAATCCTACTCCGAATAGGAAACGGGATATACTGATTCAAGGCATTACGACAAATCTCCACCTTGACTTGAATCCTCTTGAAAACATAACAGATGCACCCATGACAGTGCCAGATGAACAGACTTCTCCCTCTGCCTCAGAGTCGCCCCCACAGGGCAACTAATAATCTCTGACGTTTAGCAAGTCCAAACAGTGTAGAAACTTGCTCTATGGAACAGGCTTGGTAAACATGTCAGCCAGATTGTCAGCAGTGCCTACCTTATTCACCTTGACCCTCTTTTCACTTCTCAGAAAATGATACCTCACATCTATATGCTTGGTCCTCTCATGATGAACTTGATCTTTGGCTAAACAGATTGCACTCAAGCTGTCACAATACACTGTAGCATGATCATGATGTAGACCAAGATCACTAACCAGTCCTTTAAGCCAAATCCCCTCCTTAGCAGCTTCAGTCAGTGCCATATACTCTGCTTCCGTAGTAGACAAAGTCACTGTAGGCTGCAAAGTAGCTTTCCAACTGACAACTGAACCGCCAAGAGTGAAAACATAACTAGTCATAGATCTTCTACTGTCAACATCTCCAGCATAATCAGAGTCTGAAAAACCTGTCACCAAACACTTTGTATCACCTCCATAAATGAGACCAACGTCAGATGTACCTTTTAGGTACCGAAAAATCCTCTTCACAGCTTGCCAATGCTCCTTGCCAGGTTCACCCATAAACCTGCTAACAACACTAACGGACTGTGCAAGATCAGGTCTAGTGCACACCATTACATACATCAAGCTTCCTACTGCACTAGCATAGGGAACTCGAGACATGTACTCATTCTCTTCAGCAGACTTAGGTGCAAAAGCAATATACAGATGTGCACTTGCAGCACTAGGAGTATCTATGGGCTTTGCGTTGACATGCCAAATCTTGACAAGATCTTCTGAATATAGCCCTTATGTGACAGAAAAAGTTTTCTTTTACTTCTGTCCCTGTAAATCTCTATTCCCAGAATTTTCCGAGCTGCACCCAAATCCTTCATCTCGAACTCTGCGCTGAGAAGACCCTTCAACTTCTGAATGTCGTGCTTCTTCCTTGCAGCTATCAACATGTCATCTACATACAACAACAGATAGATAAAAGACTCATCTTCCAGTTTATTGTAATAGACACAACAATCATATGGGCTCTTGGTGTAGCCCAACTGCATCATGTAGCTGTCAAACCTCTTATACCACTGCATAGGAGACTGCTTAAGTCCATACAAGGACTTCTTCAACTTGCAAACATAATTCTCCTTCCTAGGAATCTGGAAACCATCTGGTTGGGTCATGTAGATCTCTTCCTCCAAATCTCCATGCAGAAAGGCTGTCTTTACATCAAGTTGCTCAAGCTCCAAATCCTGATGTGTAACTATAGCTAGCAACACTCTAATAGAGGTGTGTCTGACTACTGGTGAGAATATCTCATTATAATCCACTCATTCTCTTTGATTGAAACCTCTAGCAACAACTCTAGCCTTATACTTGACTCCCTCTGCAGGTGATATCCCTTCCTTTATCTTGAGAACCCACTTGCAAGTAATAATCTTTCTCCCTGGAGGTGGTATGACTAAATCCCATGTTTGATTCTTATGAAGGGATTCCATCTCATCTCCCATATCAACAAGCCATTTCTCAGAATCGGTGCCTGAAACTGCTTCTTGGTAAGTTGATGGTTCACGAGTGTCCACCTCTTCAGCAACCTGTAGTGCATAGCCCACCATGTCCTCATACCTCTTAGGTGGCCTAACTCCAACCCTCCTTAGTCGATCTTGAGCTAAGCTACGATGTGTAGCTTCAGATGGTTGAGAAACTGATGGTGTAGACTCTGGTAGCTCTATTTCTGCTTCTAACTCTTGTTCCTTCAAGCCACTCTCACTCTGTATGACCTGAAACTCCACCTGTTTATCAATGCTATCAGTTTCTGTTGCATTTGTAGGCTTCACAATGGGTCTAAGCACAGATTTTTCGTCAAAGACTACATTTCTGCTCAAACACTAGTGGAAAAATGGCCATTTGCATCAGCCGTTTCGGGCCATTTGCATCGGCCATTGGCCGATGCAAAATCCCTCGATGCAAATGTGTCTGCATCATATTTGCATCGGCCGTCGGCCGATGCAAATGGTTGTAGCATTTGCGTCGGCCTTTTAAAAGGGCCGATGCAAATGCATCTTATTTGCATCAGCCCTTTAAATGGGCCGATGCAAATGATGTAGCATTTGCATCACATTTTTAAAAGGGCCGATGCAAATGATGTAGCATTTGCATCACATTTTTTAAAGGGCCGATGCAAATGCAGTCTCATTTGCATCGGCCCTTTTAAACGGCCGATGCAAATGTCATTTAAAAAAAATAAAAAATAATAATTTGGATTGAATGGAGGTCTATAATATAGCAAATAGCTTTGATTCATATATATTAAATGCAAAATTTTCATATACATATGTATAATTGGGTAGCTTGAAAATATACCAAATAGTTTGCATATGCCAATCAATATTTAGAATATGTCAATCACAACAAATTACAATAATCCATATTTAGTATATGTCAATCAATATTTAAAATGCATAACATTTGAAATGCCTAACATTCATCAAGGATAAAATGCCTAACATTTTTCAAAGAGAGTTCTTTGTCTTTTGCCAGTGCCAATATCCATCCAGGTGTCCCAACAACTATAATGAGGGCATTCCCTTTTCAATAAATCTCAGATTTATGAGTTTTGATATCTGGTAAATAAGTGTTGAACCTCTCAAATGCATGGTAGATCTATCAAAGCAAAGAATTTAGTCAGGGAATAGACAATGCAATCATCAAGAAGTTAAAGACAATAAAAATAAAAGTCAAAATTTTCAGAATTGAAAGATACCTGGTAAGCCAACTCCATAGTATGACTTAGAACAAGAGCAATAACTTGGCCAGATGTCGAATTAATAGAGGAATAACTGGACAAATTCAGTAAAAGCTGATGAGCTAGGTGGTCCTCATTGATTGTGTGCCCGGGCAAACGCAAGACTATTATTGAGGAGCTGATATTTGAGAAGAAGATCAACATCCATTGTATTTTTATTACCAGCTGCAATCAAATTATAGGACACTCCATACTGCCTTAAAATTGAATTCAAAGTTTGAGCCCTGAGCCACCAACGGTGAAAGAGTAAATGGACCAATATTATGAACTCCACTAATTGCTAAAATGAATGATTTTTCAAAACTCAATGAAGGAAATTGCAGCAAAATACAAATGTAAAGACCCAAAAATTAAGATTTCATTCTACCTTTTGATCGCATGAGCTGAATGATGCTTGTTGGGGTTTTGAATATATACGACTTTAACATTTGCAGAATATGAAATCTCCATATATAGCTGTCATAAAATCAAAAGACTGAAAACAAAAGTACCAGAGAAGGGAAGGAGGGAGGCATATAGTACCTCAGCCAGGCCTTCAAAGTGCTTCTTTATGGAAATCAATAAAATTCAGGAAACAAAACAAAGAAGAACCTGACCTTGAGTTGTCTCGGAAAAGATCTTTTCCTTCAGAGGAAAATTACCTTGAGTTGACAAAGAAAATTACCTTTCCTTTAGAGGAAGAAAAATCAATAGTGGAAGGACAAGGAGTCGACAGTACAACCCAGCCTATCCAAATTGCATTACTTGGCTTAAATTAATGAAGCAACTATCTTACCGAACCTGAACTTAATTAAAGAAGAACACTTCAATATATATACATGTTCAAGTTCTAACCAAAAGGTTAAATGATTTTGCCAAGACTTGACAGGATAAAGTTCCTAAATTAGGCTCTATTAAGTTTCCTAATATGGTAATCCATCCATTCTGGTTTTGAAAATGAAAGTTTACTCACAAGAACTGAAATGACCCAAGAATTTCAATCTATGGTCTTCAAAAACATTTAATTCACTAATCAAATCACAAACCAATAGTTACCAATCCAATTCCTACAATCCAAATCCACCAATCTAGTAGGATCGAAGGAATTATTATTTACAGAAAAAAGAATTAAATAATGAAAGTGAAGAACAAGAATACATCATAATAAGAAATGAAAGTTTCAGAGTATATACCACGATGCAACCGATCAAAAAGTCCTTATTCTCAGGGAACTTCTTATTGTAGAACTGAGCAACAAGTGCGATAATTATGATAATAGCCCCCATAAACAATCTCAGATTGCTCATCCTGACATCTTTCATATATCCATGACTAGTTAATATCTAAAAATAAACAGAAGGAAAGGAAAAACGATGCATCAACCAATTGAATTACAAAGAAAATCAAAACACACTAAACTTAGGGTTTTTGTTGAGTTGAATCTTTCATCATTCTCTGCATACTTCTTCGGATTTTCTTTTGCAACATATATATCTTAAGATTAGGGGTATCTAATTAAGTATAAAATTGAAATCGACAATAATCGGAGTATAAATACAAACCATTAAACTTATTAAGAAAGTCGATTTGAGGAAGTTCGGGACCAGGTACAGATTCGAGACCAGTAGATCCAGACATAAATCCAGCATTAGCTGCAAAAGCCAGAGAATCATGAAAACAAAGAGCAGAAGAAGAGTAAATTAGTATAGAGTAACAAACCAGGAGTTGCAAAGAGAAGCAGAACAAGAGAAGCAGCTATGGAGGCACGACGAATCCGGGTGAAGCTAAATTCACGGAGTGTGAATTGAAGAGAAGTGGCACCTAGGGTAGGCAGTGAGAGACAGAGAGAAGGCGATGGAGTTAATACAAAATGGGAAAATCAAATGGCAAGACATCGCTAATGGAACCTTAAATCAAATAGAAAAGAAAGAAGACGTAAAAGGAGGAGAAAAGAGAAAGGGAGTAGCAAGCGACGAAGGACGAGAAAGTAACGAGGGAGATGAAGGATTTTCAACTCAGAGCTTAAAATCGGAGGTGGAAAAGGCAGCCATGGAAGGGAGCTGAGTTTCCATCTTGTGAAAAGGAGAGGAGGGAGATGGGAGGCAGCTGCAAATAAGTACATTAACCCTAAAATCCAAATTTTATACTAACACTATTTGCATCGCGTTTTATAAACGGCCGATGCAAATAATGCAGTTATTTGCATCATTACTTCTTAAAGGGCCGATGCAAATAGTTCAATTACTATTTGCATCGGCCCTTTTGAAAGGACCGATGCAAATAATACGTTTATTTGCATCGGTCCTTATTAAGGGCCGATGCAAATGAACCTTTTGCATCGGTCCCAAATAAAGGGCCGATGCAAATGAACCTTTTGCATCGGTCCCAAATAAAGGGCCGATGCAAATGAGCCTTTTGCATCGCGCTTTATAAGGGCCGATGTAAATGCGTCGATGCAAATGGTCATTTTTCCACTAGTGAAAATGACCCTTTTCTCTGATGGAGACCAGATCCTGAAGCCTTTAACTCCATCTCCATAGCCTACAAACACTCCCTTCTTGGCTCTAGCTTACCCTCATTAACATGATAGTAAGCTGTGCACCCAAAAGCTTTCAAATTTGAGTAATCAGCAACCTTTCCTGACCACATTTCTCTAGGCGTCTTGAGTTGTATGCCTGTGTGTGGTCCGCGGTTAATCAGATAACATGATGTGTTCACCGCTTCAGCCCAGAATCTTCTTTCTAACCCAATGTTAGAGAGCATGCATCTCACCCTCTCTAGTAATGTCTGGTTCATTCGTTCAGCTACACCATTCTGTTGCGGTGTATTCCTGACTGTGTGATGCCGAGCAATCCCTTCATCCTTACAGAACTGATCAAACTCAGACGAGCAGAATTCCAGACCATTATCAGTTCGCAGCCTCTTTATCTTCTTTCCTGTTTGGTTTTCCACCAATGCTTTCCACTTCGTGAAATTCTTGAAAGCTTCACTTTTATGCTTCATCATGATGACCGAAGTCATCCTTGAATAATCATCAATCAGAGACATAAAATATCTGTTACCTCCCAAAGACTCAACTCGAGATGGACCCCAACAATCAGAGTGGATGTAATCAAGTGTGTCTTTTGTTATGTGAATAGCTTTGGGAAACTTGCTGCGATGTAGTTTCCCAAAGACACAGTGCTCACAAAGCTCCAGACTCTTGACCTTATGACCACCAAGAAGATCATCCTTTGATAGAATCTGCATCCCTCTTTCGCCCATATGACCAAGTCTCATATGCCATATCTTTGTCATATCCTCCTGGTCAATCTCTAACGATGCAGCATTAGCTGAACCTGTAACAGTGGAACCTTGCAAGAAATACAAAGTACCATGCTTCACACCTTTCGGAATCACATCAGAACCTTTATAGACATGTAGAACTCCATCTTTTCCTGACTAGCTGAGACCCCTGCTGTCTAACAGACTCAGAGATATCAGATTCTTCGTCATTAATGGAACATGCCTGACTTCGTTCAACGTGCAGAACTTACCATCATGTGTCCTCAATTTGATCGAGCCTATTCCAACTGCTTTGCAGACATGACTATTAGCCATTGAAATGCTACCTCCATCTACCTGCTTATAAGTTGAAAACCACTCTCTCCTTGGACAAATATGGTAAGATGCTCCGGAATCAAGAACCCACACATCAGAGTGATGAGTGTGTCCATCAGCAACTAGAGCAATATCATTTTCAGAGCTGCTGTCGCCATCTGCTACAGCAGCAGAACCTGGTTGATTCTCTGATTTCTTCTTCTTCTTTGGACAATCAGTTTTCCAATGTCCTTTCTCCTTACAGTAATTACAGGTGTCGTCTGGCTTGGGACCCTTTGAGAACGGCTTCTTAGACTTCTTCTTTCCACCGTTTCCCTTTCCCTTACTGCCGCTGGCAACCAGTCCAGAAGCCTGATTATCTGCACCTGTATTGCTCGCCTTATGGCGCAACTCCCTGCTATGAAGAGATGACCTAACTTCTTCCAGAGTCACAGAATCTTTACCAACAATAAATGATTGAACAAAATTCTCATATGAAAGCGGTAAAGACACCGACAGAATCAAAGCAGCATCTTCATCTTCAATTTTCACATCAATATTACGTAATTCTAATAATAATGTGTTCAATTGATCTAAATGATCCCTGAGTTGCGTACCTTCCTGCATTCGCAGGCCAAACAGACGTTTCAGAAGAAGTTTGTTCGTTAGAGATTTCGTCATGTATAAGCTCTCTAACTTCATCCACAGACCGACAGCAGTCTCTTCGTCTGAGACCTCAGTGATGATGTCATCTGCGAGGCACAACATAATTGTTGAATGTGCCTTTTCTTCCAGAATCGTCATCTCAGCAGTGACTTCTCCCGTAGCCTTCTTTAACGGCGTCCACAGACCTTGTTGTTTTAACAAAGCCCACATCTTGATCTGCCATAGACTGAAACTATTTCTCCCAGTAAACTTTTCGATTTTCACGTTCATCGCAGACATCTTTCTCTCCAGAAAACAAAACCCCGATCGGAAACCGAAAGCTCTGATACCAGTTTGTTGTGCGAAATTAATGAAAGATAAAATAATAAACAATCGAAAAAACACAGATTTAAGTGGTTCACCAACGTTGTGTTGGCTAGTCCACGGGCAGAAGGAGGAGAATAGTATTATTAGGCGGCAAATGTCAGATTACAATGATTAGGTTACATAATGGGGTATTTATAATACCCAATCTAACCTAATCCCACTAGGAACCCATGATCCTAATCCCACTAGGAACCCATGATCCCAATCCCAATCCAACTAGGAACCCATGATCCCAATCCAACTAGGAACCCATGATCCTAATCCAACTAGGAATCCGAAACCCAATCCTACTCCGAATAGAAAACGAGATATACTGATTCAAGGCATTACGACAAATAGCTTATCAATATGCACTTCTATTTAATATACAACACTTGTTTAATTTTCTCTCCCTATTACTGTCTTTCATTAGTTCTATTTGCATGTCATCACTTCAATTGCTTTGCCTGTCATTTTTTTGTAGTTTATGGGTGCAAACATTCTGAATCAAGTCTATATACAGCTAATTTTGGGAATTTTTGGAAATATCATTGGCATTATGCAGTTGAGTTTTGGAATGTTTAAGTAGAGGCTTCCATGAGTTTATGTTTGCAACCTTTTTTTTAGGATTAGAAGGTTATACAGTATCTGTGAGCTTACATGCAAAGATGCTGGAGAAAGAAGTATTTTATAAAAGAGAGAAACTAACATATAGTGTAAAAAGGCGTTACTAGTGTCTAGTTGATGAACTATACAAGATTGAGTAGTCTATATTGCAATATAAATACTTAATCCTTCATTTGCTTTTTCCTTTCAAATATATTTGCTTGTTGTTTAAAACGTTATTCTTTTATATAGGAATGGAATAATTGGATGATGGAATTACTAATTGTGGCTTGTTTATCTGTTGCTGCCAAGTTTAATGAGACTTATCTTCCTTCCTTGCATGAAATTCAAGTAACAATATTAAAATTATAAATATTTATGTATGAAGATTCATGTGTAATGTATACATACTAATTATTATAATTGGTCATAGCATGGAACCCTCGCCTCCCAACAACCGACCGCCACCCCTCTCGCACCCCTCAATTCCGGCACCCACCGTGCCACCGGATGGCAGAGATGCTTCCCCTTCCCAGCAATCAGGTACCCCCCGCTCCTATCGAGATATCACTGCAGATTCCGCCATGATGGACCAACCACGCTCTCCCGTCGACCTTCGCGAGTCGGGCTTGGGAAAAATTGAATACCTTGATGATAACCCCCTCCTTCCTAGCATAACTATTGCTCCTCAGCTGGTGGCAGAATGGTCCCAGGTATGGCAAGACTCCCTCATTGTGAAAGTTCTAGGATGCAGCGTAGGTTTCATTGCTTTAAGGAACAGAGCCTTAGAAATTTGGAAGCCAATGGGAAAGTGTGAGATTATGGACCTCGGACATGGATTTTATTTGGCAAGCTTTGAGCACATCTCAGATAGAGAACATGTGATTCGGGATGGTCCTTGGATGGTTCAGGGACACTACCTGACTGTCCGTACCTGGTCTCCCTCGTTCGTCCCTTCTGATGCTACAGTTGATTCCACATTGATTTGGGCTCGATTCCATGAACTTCCTCTACAATTCTATGATGAAGATTGCCTTATGCTAATTGGAAACTCTTTTGGGAAAGCAGTTAGAGCTGACAAGAACACAGTAGGAAAAGCACGGGGGAAATTCGCACGGGTATGTGTGGAAATTGACCTATCTAAACCACTTTTCGCTCAATTCCAATTGAACGGAACAACTTACCACATTGAATATGAAGGCCTTTATGTTGCTTGCAGCAACTGTGGACGATATGGCCACTCTAAGGAGGCTTGTAATTACCCAGGGGCGATCAAAATGAGCACTAGACCTCCTTCAGGGGGCCCTGCGACTGCCATACCTGGTGCTACCTCAGACACTAACATGGGGACAGATACCTTGGAAACTAGAAATACAACAGGAGATAGTAACCAAAAGGAGACTAATGAGGGGGTTCTAGATACTGATACCTATGGGCCTTGGATGATTGTCCCAAAAAGAAAATACAGTCCTCGCGCAAAGAAAACCATCCCAATTCCGTTGGAACCTGAGCCCGTGTCAGCAGTAAACGAGATTGCAGGCAGCTCCTCACATCAGAAGCGACTCCTGCGGGATCCGAAAGGCAAAATGGTAGGGAATCATGACTTTCAGCAGAATTTCATATTTGGCAGTTCGAAGACTGGTGGATCTCCTGCCCCACGACCTAAGCATGTTGGACCTCCTGGCTTCCCTGATCTGAGTTCTCATAATATATTTGGCGATCTTGCGGATAATGTGGCTGACTCGGCTATAGACACTGCTAAAGCAAATACTGGCAAGGAAAATATTAGGGTCCGAGATGAAACCAATGGGAGGAATAAAAGAAGCAGGGCTGGCCCTACTACTGTCACGCCTCTCCGTGCTCGTGATTTGAATATCCAGATGGTAGATGAGGGGCAACATTCCGCCCAGGGTCGGCAATAGCGGAGGTTGTGTTTGCGCTTCTTACTCTTAAAATGATTACTTCCTGGAATTGTTTTGGAGCCGGTGGTAATGAGTTTCACCGGGCTCTTCGTCACTTGTTGCTAACACATAAGCCAGATGTTCTGGCTCTTCTTGAACCTCGCCTCCCCTCTATTCGTGCTGAGGAGCTTAGGAAAAAACTTCACTTCACTAATGTCTCCGTTGTCGATACTGATGGTTTTAGAGGCGGAATCTGGCTCTTTTGGAATTCTCACAGACTTCAAATTCAAGTCATTTCTAAGAATGATCAGTTTCTCCATACTTATATCACCTTGAATGGGGGCTATCAACAATCTCAATCCTTTTATGCTACTTTCGTGTATGTCCGGCCGCAGCTCAGATGGAAAAGGCAGTTCTTGGCAGACTTGAGAAAACTGAAAACTCACGTGAGGGGGCCGTGGACTGTGGTAGGAGACTTCAATTGCATAAAATCCATGGATGAAAAGCAAGGGGGGTCCATGAACATTCTGAACCGCTGTGCTTTTTTCGCCGAGTGGATTAATGATATGGGGTTTGTGGATATGGGCTTCTCTGGACCGTGTTTCACCTGGTATCGGGGTACATCCCCAAGAACTTGTGTGGCTTGTCGGTTGGATCGGGCCCTTTGTGACCCGCAGTTCAGAAGCCTTTTTCCGGAAGCCTTGGTGCGGCACCTACCCCGTCATCGCTCGGATCATACTCCTATTGCCATCAACCTGAAAATGGATTCCCGCACACCGGTAAACAAGCCATTTCGTTTTGAAGCCTCTTGGTTTACGCACCCGAGCTTTCAAGCCATGTTTGATGCAGCCTGGGACAACTCCATCCGCATTGACCTAAGCCTGGCCTCCCTAACTCCCGCTCTCCGCCATTGGAATAGCGAGGTGTTTGGGAACATCTATAAGAGGAAACAGCAGCTGACTCATCGCCTTGCAGGGGTGCAGAAGTGTCTTGGATTCCGGGTTCATAATGGATTACTACGGCTTGAAGCTAAACTTTAAAGCGAGCTGGATACAGTTCTACTTCAAGAAGAAATTTTATGGTATCAGAAATCTCGGGTTAAGTGGCTTTGCTTTGGGGACAGTAATACTTCTTTCTTCCACACCTCTACCTTGATCAGGCGTAGACGCAACAAAATTGAAGGTCTGAAAAATCAACAGGGTGTTTGGGTTTGGGCTGCAGAAGATATTAAAGAGCTGGTCACCGATTATTATCGTCTTTTGTTCTCCGAAGACTGTAGCAATCGCCCTCATCTAGATTCTAACTGTCATTTCCCTACTCTACCTGAGCCTGCTTTGACCTCTATTTCAGCCGGTTTCTCCGCCTCTGAAGTCAAGGCTGCCATTTTTGGAATGCATCCTTTTAAAGCCCCGGGCCCCGATGGATTCCAAGCAGGTTTCTACCAGAAAATGTGGATAAAGGTTGGCCCCCAGGTTTGTGACTCGGTTCTCAATATTCTCTCTTCTGGCTGCCTCCCCACCTCATGGAATGACACCCTCCTCACCGTTATCCCTAAAATAGCCAACCCTGAACAAATTTCTCAATTCAGACCCATTAGCCTCTGTAACATCCTCTACAAAGTTGTCACAAAATGCATTGTCAACAGGCTCAAACCCATTTTGCGCATTGTGGTCAGCCCCAATCAAAGCAGTTTTATACCTGGCCGTCAAATATCTGACAATGTGATCCTCCTACAAGAGATTGTCCACTCCTTCCGTAAAAAATCTGGCCGTAAGGGACATACGGCGCTGAAATTGGATCTTGAAAAAGCCTATGACAGGGTCTCTTGGGCTTTTCTCAGGGACACTCTGCATGAGCTGGGACTTGACCCTCCTTTTGTTGATCTCATCATGAATTGTGTCTCGGGCTCGAACATGCAGGTTCTCTGGAATGGAGAAAAACTCCCAAGCTTTAAACCAACTAGGGGACTCAGATAAGGGGACCCCCTATCCCCTTATCTTTTTGTGCTTTGCCTGGAACGGTTAAATCACCTAATTTCCGATGCTGTTTCGAATGGTTCATGGGATCCTGTTCGTTTATCCCGAAATGGACCATCTCTATCCCATATATTCTTTGTGGATGATATTGTTCTGGTGTCTTCGGCTTCCATTGATCAAGCCGTGGTGATCCGAGATGTGTTATCCCGCTTCTGTGATAGCTCAGGGCAGAAGGTAAGCCCCCAAAAATCCAAAGTCTTCTTCTCAAGGAATGTTTCTGCTACTGTTAGTCGGGGTATATGTGATACTTTGGGTTTTGCTCAGACTCAAAATTTGGGAATGTATTTGGGGATGCCCCTGCTTCATGATAGAGTAACTAAGGAGACTTATAAACATGTTCTGGATAAAGTTTATGCGAGACTTGCGGGATGGAAGGAGAAGTGTCTAAACTTTGTCGGGCGCTTAACTCTTGTTAAATCAGTTACTTCAGCAATCCCCAGCTACACCATGCAAACGACCGTGCTGCCCAAAAACATCTACTCTAAAATTGACGCCTGGAATCGTCGGTTCCTTTGGGGCTCGCAGGGTTCGAATCATGGGATCCATCTGGTGAAGTGGAAAACTGTCTGCAAAAGTAAGGATGAGGGAGGTCTTAGCATTCGCAACATGAGACATTTCAATCTTGCTATGATTGCAAAGTTGGGGTGGCAACTTCTTGGAGAAACTGACTCTCTATGGAGTCGTGTCTTGAAAGCGAAATATTGCAAGTCAAGGAAGGGACTGGATATGTTTATGTCAAAGCCTGCAAACTCTTATACCTGGCGAGGGATCGTTGCTGGTAGCGAAGTGCTATGGAAGGGCGTGTGTAAACTCATTTTCTCGGGTCAGAACACTCGGTTTTGGATAGACACATGGTGTGGTAGTTCGACTCTCGCGGAGGTAGTTACTCAACCTATCCCCACCGCTGCCCGGGATAAGAATGTAGCGAATTATTGGATTATGGATCGGAATCAATGGAACTGGTCCAACCTTGAGGGATCGTTGGACTCGTCGACCTTGCTTCGAATGGCGACGCTTGCTGTAAACCCTTCCAGTGAAATTAGTGATTGCTGGTCCTAGATCCCGTCATCTTCAGGTGCGTATTTTGTGCGCACAGGGTACCATTTGATCCAGGAAAATAGCCAGGAGAGAGAAGACAGGGGCTGGAATTGCATCTGGCAACTAGAAGTGCCGATGAAGATCAGATGTTTCCTATGGCAGATCCGACATAACGCTGTGCTGTGTAATTCGAATCGGGTCAGGCGTCATTTGGCTTCAGACAGCCGCTGCCCCCGTTGTGGCTATTGCGAAACTGAACTCCACATCCTCCGGGACTGCCAATCGACACAACAGTTCTGGTTGTCTGTTATTCCGGCGCACCATCGGCAGGCCTTCTTTACAGCTCCCCTAAGCGACTGGATGAGGAGGAATATTTCAAATCGGGATGACTTTAGAGAGATCCCTTGGCCGACTTTCTTCGGGTTCTCGGTCTGGTGGCTTTGGAAGTGGAGGAATGAATTTGTCTTCAGGAAGGTGAGAATTGAGAATAACCTCACTGATTCGATCCTCAATTTCTGTAATGAGTTTATCAAAGCGAAGCAGATCCACTCCTCTACGGTTACTCACCTCCCTCGTACTATCTGGATCGCCTGGAAACCGCCGGATACGGGCTGGGTGAAGATTAATACCGATGGGGCCTGTAAAGGAAATCCGGGGATGGCCACTGCGGGAGGTTTGATTCGGGATGAACATGGTCAGTGGATGGGGGGCTTTGGAGCGAATATCTGGTACAGTACTTCGTCGGCTGCTGAGATTTGGGGCTTGTATTTTGGGCTATAGATTGCTTGGGACAAGGGGTTCAGAAGAGTGATTGTTGAAGTGGATTCTACCTTGGTTCTGAAGTTAATGACAACTCTTGTTGAAGTGCATCATCCTTTCTCTTGGCTTATCTTTCGATGCACCGAACTAAGAGACAGAGATTGGACTCTCGTCTTTAACCATACTTATCGGGAAGGAAATAAAGCAGCTGACTGGCTGGCGAACTTCGCAGGTTCTTGTTCTCTGGGTCACCATGAGTTTGGTGTGCCTCCTGCAGGCCTCCAGGAAATTCTTACAGCTGATAATAGAGGCTCTGCTTCTAGCAGAGTCATGCACTCTTAGTTTTGCTCTTTTTAGTTTCTGTTTCCTGTTCCTGGGCTTTTGCCTTCCTTAATCTACCAAAAAAAAAAAAATTATTAGAATTGTGGTGGATGAAGATGGAGGGGTTGGATCATACATTTCAACCAATCACGATCCAGCAAATGGAGTTGATTTTATTAAATACTTTGCAATGGAGGCTCTGCCTAGAGCTGCTCATGACATTGAAAATAGATGGTCATTTTTTCTGTTTCATGCTTTTTTATTTCATTATTGGATATTTTAATTAGTTTTAGAGCTTCATACTTGCACCCTTGTTTGTTTATCACTCACTTTGTTTCTTTTTAGGCTCAATAGATCATTTGCCCCCGAACTTGTCCAAAATAATTAATTGCCCCCCTGAACTTTCAAAGTGTCTCAATAGCCCATTGAACTTGCATAAAATGTTCAGTTAGCCCCATGAACTTGCGTAAAATGTAATCAACTAATCATTCGGTTGTAAAAAAATAAATCAAATACGGAAGATATGTTACACGTGCCTTAGAATGTTATTACATACTTCACAAAATAAATTCAGGGGGCTATCAAGACACTTTGAAAGTTCAGGGGGTCAATCAACTATTTTAGACAAGTTCAGGGGGCAAATGATGTATTAATCCTTCTTTTTATGTGTTTCAATTGAAGCATTGGTTGTGGATATAATTTATCATATTTCTTAATCAACAATAACTTGTTTCTTTTCTTCGTTCAAAAGACTCTAGGTATCAATCATGCCTAATATTTTCGGCTTTTAGTTTGAGTAAATTCATTTCTATACTGACAATTGTTTTGCTGCTTCATTCATTGAATACTTCAACGGCCAAAGTTTGCTGGCCACATTTCAAGCATCTATCTTTATTACTTTGAAGATCAGTGCTCAATTAACTTGTGTATTTTATGTTGCAGAGAGCAAAGGGTTGGAAGAACCTGCAAAGGATGGGCATAACAAGTCATGAGATTCAAGGTTTAGGTGGTTAGCCTTTTAATATAGTTAAATGTTAGAGTTGTAATGAGAAACATTTGGTTAGGATTGTAATCTTCACATTTGTACATGTTTATTGTTATATATAAAGGTTATTTGCACATTATTTGCAATCTTTTTTAATTATATATCCAGGTTTATGAAAGAGGTAAAAGAAAATAATGACAAAATTTTTATAAGAAAATGTAATCTTACTTTCTATCTAACAACACAGAACTTGTAACAAACTGCCATACTAATTATGTTCCAACGACATAATTTAAAACAAATTATGTCATATGAGTTACGTTACGATGACAGTCGAGAAAACAAAAACTGTCATAACATTAACATAACAACTTCATTTTAACTTAATATTTTGAGAGATTATTTAAAAATGTTGTCATGAAAACATATATTCGGTGATAATTGTTATTAGATAATCCGTCATATAATTAGTGGTCAGATGACAGGTTGCTATTTGGTCGCTGTCATGTGAGGCTATTACGGATGACAAAGCGTGACCGTCATCTGAAGTACCATCAGATGGCAACAAGCCCTGTGACAGTTTTATATCTTGCGGGATGACGGTTTTTAACCGTCATCTGAAGAGGGTTTTGGCGTAGTGTGAGTTTGAATATTTTTTTGTGTATTTTCATTTTCTTTAATTTTTTACGGTTAGATCTCCGCTAATTTACTCGATCTGTTTAGATCGGCCCCTTGTGGGGCTCTATTGGCTCATATCATATGTTTTTTACTTTTATGATTGTCTAGGTATTTTGTTTATTCGTTTGATCTACTAAGTTTGGCTCCTTTGGAGCTTTTATTGGCTTGTTTTGCATGGCTATGGTTTCTATATTGCTACTAGGTTTTTCGTTGGCTATTCCATAATGTTTTTAGCCTATGTGATTTTCTGTTGGCTTATTCTGTTTACTCATTTGATGCCTCTTTTAGAGGACTTCTATTGATTCTCTCTTTTTTAGAGTTCTATCGACTCTTCCATGCAGGTCAATTATACACTATGAGTCCCTTGAGGACTTCTATTCTAAGGATGAGGATAAAACGACATAATAAATAAAAAAGGGATAGTTGCCTAGACTTTAAAAAATGGACTCAGTCACCCCTTTATTTATTGGCTTTCTATGTTGTTTTTGTGATTGTTCCATGTTTAAAACAAAATGATTTTTTTTGTTAGAAATGAAAGAAAAAGTTTTTTCTTTATTAACCTGGGGGTGTCTGGATCCATCCTCTACTGCCCAAATATGGGTCTTTTAGTCACTTGGAACCCCTCCCTAGTTGACATTTTTAAAAGAATGGGTAATGATGAGTGTGACTTGTTTCCTAAAGCAAACACTCTATGGGTCCGTTTGGTATGCCGTAATACAATGTAATGTAATCAATGTCGTAATGTAATCAAAGTTGTAATGTAATGGAATGAAATAGTCATTCTATTACCATGTTTGGTTGACAATTATGATCTAATGTAATACCATTACAATACTTATATATTCTTAATTAAATGCAATCATAAAATTTTATTTACATAATTAAAATCAACGAAAGACATAAAAAATGTGAAAAATCGAATCGAAATCAAATACAAAATTAGATTAACCGAAATCAATAAATTAGTATATAGTTTTTCGCTTTATCATTTTTTTTTTACATTTTCTCGTTTCTTTTAATTTCCATTTTCAACATTTTTCACCGTTTTTCTATTTTCTCATTTTTCTGGTTTTTCATTTTTCGCATTTTTTCGGTTTTTCATTTTTTTTCATTTTTCTCATTTTCAATTTTCATGTTTTCTACTTTTTGCGTTTTTGACAAGAATGAGAGGTAAGATTGAGATGTGAGATTTGAGAAATGAGAGGTTAGATGACATTGTAATGAGAATTCAAGACATTTTTTTTATGTAATGAAGATTACAAGATTTCTTTAACAAAATTTAACTCAATGTTTTCTCATTCCATTACAATAAAATTGTAACATGCAACCAAACATGGTAATGAACCTTCAATGTAATGGTCATTCCATTACGAAGGTCATTACATCTTACCAAACGACACCTATGTTTTCTTGGCTTTCTGGAAATGTGATCTATTTTCTTTTATTTCAAAGATGTAATCTGTGTTTTTTTAAGAAAGCATATTGTTTTAAGGAAAAGTGTGAATTGTATTTTTTTTAGCTAGATAACACATGTTTTTGCTTTTAAAATAACAATCTGAACAAAAACAAAACAAATTTCTAAACTTTTATATCTACAACTATTTACACTACTATAAATGAAAGGGGAGAAAGCTAAAAATATGAACAATTGAAAATATATATATGTAGAAAAGTAAGACAAATGAACTAATTTCAACTGTGAAAATATAATGTTTAGAATCAATAAATATACATAGATTAAAAAAAATGGAAAAAAATGGGTATCTACACTCACACACTTCTCGGCTTCACTAATCAAGTGCCCAGCGATATCTCATCTTCCGTAGGAGAGTCGCAATCCCCACACTTCACTCACGGTTTCTAAGCATGATTCAGAACATACTCAACCAACTCATACTGGGTACCTAGTCACGAGCATGTTAGGCGAATGATCCAAGCATATTGTGTCTCATCTAGGTCTTATAGTGACTTTGGATCTAAGAATTCATCTTTAAGTATTATATATGAGAACCACCTATGACTTTGGGTCTAAGGATTCACACCCGACCCTAGCTGGCATCGGGTACGACGATGAAACAAAGCAACAGACATCAATGGGTCTAATTACAATTCTAATTTCTAATAAAATGGCTTCCATCAACTTTATCACCATTAATTTAACATAATTACCGATTCAGTTGGACTTGATAATATTATAATTTCAAGCTTCCTACGTATCTCAATAATTCCAAATTGAGAATCAAAGCCACGTAGTTTTAAATACATATTCTCGTTTCTCCTTATCGCTTATTAATTGAAGAATATAGATGGTTTATTTTACCTTTTAACCTTTCATATTTAAACTATACATTTATCAAATAATTTATATGCATAATCATAATCGTGTACTAAATAAGTTTTGTGTAATGTGATTAAAATGTATTTTATTATATATTTATTTAATTATAGTGGTTACTAATTTTCCAACAATTAACCTAACTCCTATTATAAGGGACTCTTTTTATCGAACCAATTCGACTCAAGGTCTAATACGACCCTTTTACAAAAGAATTCAACTTAAACGTCTGATTCATACGAATCAAACTAAAACGTCTAACACGACTATCTTTTACTAATCGGATCATTTTACCATGCCGAATTTGACTCAACTCTAACACGACTCTTCTTGCCAAACGAATCACTTAAGTCTAATATGATTTTTAGCAAACGAATTCAATTAACACGTCTATACAATTTTTATCAAATAAACCAATTTCAATCGTCAAAGTCTAAACGACTCTTTTACCAAAAGAATCCATAACGATGTTGAAACCCCACAAAAAAATCGTTGAACTATCAAACCAGAAACCCAATCACGGTTTTGCGGCTCACAACAGTTCAAATTGCAGCTGTAATTTTTTACATGAAATCGAAAATTAAAAACTTAAGACTTTTTTTGAAGAAAAAAACTTAAGACTTAAAGAGTTAATTTTAACAATAATATATTTTTTTTGTAGAAAAAGGAAAGGAAAAACAAACAAAAAACAACTACCTTGGGATTAGCCTGGGGAAGCTAACCCCAATCATATCTTCTAAAAGAAGAGGAGAGAGAAATACAGGGGAAACAGAAAGGGTAGAAACACCTAACATCCCCTCATGGCCAGCCGCCGCCAAGCGATCCGCGATACGGTTCTGCTCTCTGAAAATGTGACTGAACTCAAAGCTCTCAAAGGAGGAGCAAAGCCTTTTAATTGCTTTGATAAGGTTGCGGCTGTTAAGACCCAAAGCATGATTTTCAGTAATCATATTGATGGCCTCCAAATTATCAGACTCCACAGAAAGCCTCTTAACACCCATCCTTAAAGCAAGCTTGATACCAGTGAGAATGCCCCAGAGCTCTGCTGAGAAGGAAGAACCCAACCCCAAATTCTGGGAGAAACCAAAAAGCCAGGCGCCCCCTGCATCTCTAAGAACACCTCCGGCGGCAATCTTACCATTACTGAGACAGGAGCCATCAGTGTTTAGCTTCACAACCCCCTCTCTCGGCCTGCTCCAACTCACAAGGTGGACATTACTAATCTGGGAGGATCTAGCAAGGGACTCTTCTTTGAAACTATCAATAATAGAGGTGATTTTTTTTTTAGAAGAACTCAACTAAGTTTGGCATAATTACAGCTTTATTACCAAAAATCTCCTCGTTTCTCCACTTCCAAACTTGGTGATAAATAATGGCAAAGAAAATGTCACCATGCTCCATGAAAGACAGAAGCTTTCCACTAATACCATTAGAGAACCAGTCATCCACAGAATGGGCCATGAAGGAAGAGAAAATATGGTGTGGAAGAATTTTCCTCCAAACCTCTTTACTGTTAGAGCAATCCCTGAGAGCATGGCACAAGGACTCAATATGGCCTCTGCATCTACTGCAGGCTCCAGAGTCCGCCAAATGCCTTCTGTGCCTATCTAAATTAGTAAGTAACCTGTCCTTAACGCCCAGCCACAGGAAACTCCTAATACGGTAAGGAACTTTGAGGGCCCAAATGGACTTCCAAACATCCGAGGGATGATCAGACCTATTGAGGGAGAATGATTCAAAGGCAGATTTGCAAGAATATCAAGGAGAGTATCAAGGCTTAAGAAAGTATCAAACTTTGACCAGATCCAGTCCCCTTCAGAGTCCACCACATCGGCAATCCTCCAGTTACGGATATCACTAGGCAGGGGGACAGTACACACATCTACTAAAGGTTTATCCCCAATCCAGGTGTCAAACCAGAAACTAATGGACTTACCATTACCCACCTCCAGACCAACCCCCGAACAGAACTCAGCAAACACGGCGCTAAGCCCTTTCCAGAGGAAGGAACAATTGACAACTCTCTCCTTAGGGCCCCCGAAGATTTTATCTTTCCGATGCTTACCACAAAGAAGGCAAACCCAAAGAGAGGAGGGGCATTGCCACATACGCCAAAGGAGCTTCATTAATAAAACTTTATTATTGTCCTTAGCTTTCCTAATGCCCAAACCACCAGAAACTTTGGGCTGACAAACCTTACTCCAAGGCACTAAGTGGATCTTTCTTCCCTCCGTAGCTTCCCCCCACAGGAATCTACGGTTAATCTTATCAAGATCATTGAGCACAGGATCCGGAAGCTGACAAGCCTGCATGATGTGATTGGGAGCAGCACAATTAACTGATTGAATTAACATCAGGCGGCCAGCGAGAGAAAGAGTCTTGGCTTTCCACGTGGCACACTTCGTATTGGCTTTATCCAAAGTATCTTTAAAGGAAACTTTAGACACTCTTTCACTATGGAGGGGAATACCCAGATACTTCCCAAGAGAATTAGTAAGAGGAATACCAGACAGATCACTTAATATTTTACAAACTCTCAGATTCATATTCTTAGAGCACATCATCCTAGATTTCTGGATATTAAGCTTCTGACTAGAAGCCAAACAAAAACAATCAAGAATATCCATAATGACACTCAACTGCTCCTCATTACCTTCCAGAAAGATAAGGACATCGTCTGCAAAGAATAAGTGAGTCACCTGGGGACAGAAGCTATTGATAGCCACCGGGTGGAAACTCCCAAGATCAATAGCATCTTGAATCATGTGAGATAACCTCTCCATAGTAATAACGAAAAGGAAGGGACTCATAGGATCACCCTAACGGATGCCCCGCCCCGGAGAGAACTCCTCCGGCATATCCCCATTCACCATAACTTGAAACACAGGAGAAGAAATACAAACCTTAATTAGCTTTCTCCAGATGTCCGGGATCCTAGCTCTCTCCAGACTTTCCATCAGGAAATTCCAGTTGATACGATCATAGGCCTTCTCCAAATCCAGCTTTAGAGCCACAATGCCTTTCTTCCCTTTCCTAATCTTCATCGTGTGGACCATCTCTTGGGCAATCACCACATTATCCATCATTTGTCTACCGGGCACAAAACTACCCCGATTCTGACAAATGATCTCCGGAAGAATGCCCCGGATTCTATTAGCCACAATCTTTGTAACCGTCTTATAAAGAACATTACAAAGACTGATGGGTCTCATATGCAAAAAGGAAGAAGGCTTATCAATTTTCGGAATAAGAACCAGGAGGGTTCTATTAACCAGCTCAATATCCTTAGAACCATTGAACACACCTATGATAAAATCATAGATACCCTCCTTCACCACATCCCAATGCTTATGGTAAAAGCCAGCAGGCAGACCATCAATCCCCAGAGCTTTAGACGCCCCAATGCTGAAGATGGCATGGTCTATCTCTTTTTAGGAAATAGGGTGAAAGGCACTCTGACTGCTTTCCTCGCTGATCAGAGGAAAGGTAGCAACAGAGTGAGCCCTCTCTAGCTGGACAGGATCCTCTTTGAACAGATCCTTATAGAACTCAAAAGCCAAATTTCGAATCACCTCATCTTCATACACCCAATCCCCCATTGGCATCCTTAATGGCCTCAATTCTATTCCTCTGCCTTCTGATCATGGTAGAAAGATGGAAGTACCTGGTATTCCAATCCCCGTCTCTAATCCAGGACTTCCTAGATTTCTGAAACCAGAGAAGCTCCTCCTGCCTAAGCACAGCCTCCAGCTCCTTCTGAAGAGTTCTAAGGAGGCCATCCAAAATGTGATCAAACCTCACCTCCAACCTACGCTGAATGCCCTCCATCCTCTTTAATAACTTATTCTTTCTTCTAATAATATGCCCAAAGACATTCCTATTCCACCCTAGCACATTATTCCTGAATCCATCAGCAGCTTGCAGGACATTCGAATGAGGTTTCCAATTCTCCTGAACAAACTCCTTGAATTTAGGATGGGACTCCCAAGCCAACTGATACCGGAACGGTCTCTTACCCCTAGGACGGTTGCCTCTCAAAAGTCTAAACAAAATAGGACAATGATCCGAATGACGGAATGGGAGATTTAAAACCGAACACTCAGGAAAAGAAGTCTGAGCTAGCACATTAGCGTAGACCTTGTCCAAACGAACAAAGGTATTGTTCCGTTTCCAAGTGAATCTATGACCAGAAGCCCCCAGATCGGAAAGCCCACATAAATCCATACTATTTTTGTGGTGAAGGCAACGATTAACGTAATGATTGGACCCCCCTCTCTGGTCACTCATAAAGGCGATATTATTGAAGTCACCCGCAATAAACCAGGCCTCAAAGATGCTGACACTCATAGAAAAGAGAACCTCCCAAAGCCATTTTCGATTGGCTAAGATAGGGTCAGCATACACAAGGGTAACCAAAAAGGGCGTATTACCGGAAATACTCACTTTACAGTGAATGAACTGCTTATTTATACTAATAACATCAAAGTGAATCCGATCTGGCCTCCAGAAAAGCCAAATCCCACCAGCCCGGCCAGTTGCCTCCGATCTAACACAACTCCAGTTTTTAAACTTCTTAACCACCTCATCAGCTTTCTCTCCACTAATCTTAGTTTCCAATAAAGCAAAACAAGAAGGGTTAAACTGTTTAATAAGATCATTAATATGGATGCGGGTAGCCTTGCTAGCCGCACCCCTAACATTCCAAAATAACAAATCCATAGAAGGGAGGAAAACTGACCGCACCAACCAACCTAAGCCAGGTATTTACTAGGGGATCCTGAGAGCCTCACCGAGGTACCCGTAGGTCCCCTCTTCTCTGACAGAGCCAAAGAATTCTGGATACTTTTTTGTTTACCCTTTGGCTTTTTCAAGTTAGGTTTAATAACCCCCATTAATTTCCCAGTCCCAGGATCACCACAAAGAATAGGAATACTAACCTCAATTGTCTCCTTCATCCTTTGGGTTTCCAGATCGAGGGATCCCCCCTGGGCTTCATTCTTGGAAACAAAGAGGGGATTAACAGATTCAACCACCAACTCAGAAGGTTCAACAGACTCCAAACCCGGCATGCTATGCTCCAAATGCTCCTCTCCCTGGACAGACATTTGAACCTCCTCAATAGACAAGGCTCCAAACCTATATCCAGACCTAAGGGCAGAACTGGTTCTAGCCTCCTCCCTAGCTTTGGGGGTAGGCTTCTCCTTCACACTAGGAACGGCAATAGGCTTAGATAGAGCGGATTTCCCCTTACTGTTGATATCGGGAGGAAGATTCTGCACAACTGGAGGTTGTGTTCTATGACGAACGGTCCTTTTTGCCACCATCCAGGGACCAAAGTTCCCTCCATTTCCCTGGTTTCCTACAGTTTTACTCCCACTATCCTCAATAGTCTCCTTCATAACCCTCTCCCTTTTGGGGCAACCTTCCTGAGAATGACCATACATGCCACAATCATAACAAATGTTATGTAAGCCTTCATACTCAATGAAGAACACCTTGTTTTGAACATAAAATTTTGACAATAAGGGTTTCGCAAGATCAACATCCACACAAACCCTTGCAAACTTGCCCCTAATGGCTCCTATAGTATTCTTGTCCACATGGTGGACCTTCCCAACCATTCCTCCTATTTTGCTAAGAAACTTCTCACTGTAATACTCAATGGGAAGGCCCGGGATCCTAACCCAAGTCAAGATCCTATTAATAGTACAATCATGAGGATTAAAATTTGGAACCCAAGGCCTTAAGGCCAAAACATGGTTGGCAATAATATACGGGCCCCCTTGATCACAGTATTATAATCCTCAACTCTGGTAAATTTGATGACGTAGTAGTCATTTTCAAGGTCAGTAATACTGACTTTCCCTTTCCTAGCCCACTGGGCTTGAATCCTCTGGGCAAAATAGTTAAAGCTAATCCTCTTCCCCAGCACATTAACTATTAAGGACACCTTCCACTTCTCTCTGAGTTCACGCTTCTCTGCTGAGGACAGTCTAATAACTGGACAAAGAGGATCGTCCTGGCCACCCTCCTCCTCCTCCTCGTCAGAATCAGAATACAGATCCTCAGACTCTCCTACCATCTCAACTTCCTCAAGGCAAGGCTCTTCCTCAACCACCCCCATAACCGTGTCTTTCCAAGAACCTTTACCTATCCCGTTAGAACCAATTACATTCCTGGGGGAAGCCGCGTTCCCCTGTCCTTGGACATCACTCACAGCCCTAGAAGGAATTTGACACGAGGCAACATGCCCCCCAACTGCTGCCCCATCAAGCCCAGTAGTGCCCGGGATAAGACAGACAGCGCCAGGCACCGCGCTGGAAATCCCAGCCCAGTGCCCAGCGCCAGCGTCGGCAGAACCAGAGCAGAGCCCGGCGCTGTCTGCAGGACAAATAGGCGCCGCACAAGAGGTAGGCGGCCTCTTGCCCACAAAGTCAGTCGGGGCTACGGCCAGCAAATCGCGGGACACCTCCATGGCCGATCCAGAGCACCAATCCCTCAACCCGCTGATGGATCCCCTAGGAAGCCCCCCTCGGCCCTTGCGCGCGCCCCACACCCAACCTCACCATCCCCGATCCCGACTGCCCCCACCCACCAATCTTTCACCCTACCCGCATCTTCCATCCCGGAGGCCAGATCCGGCCCCTCCCCACCCAAACCAGCCGGCCTCTCCCTTTCCAGCGATCGATCCCGCTGCCTCTCCCTGCCTCTCGCCCGCAGAACCAGCCGCAATCCCAACTCCCGTCACCCTCCCTTCGGACGGCCCCAGATCCACCCCCAGCGTCGACTCCGCCCCCCGATCCCCAGGACCCTGCCCCGATCGGCCGCCCAACCCCTCCTTTGCCAATCCCGACGCCCTAGCCCTACTCTCTCTTTCTTTCGCCATTTTTTCGCCATTAATTATACTAGAATATAAGAATTTGAAGGGACAATTGATTAACACAACTAATGCAGTAAACTTTCGTTAGGTATTTGTATTCTTATTCTATTTCTACTTTCAATGTTTGGCTATTACTGCAACTAGTTTTTAACTTTTTTAGGGTAATCTAAAATATTCTAGGTTCATTTTAAAACTAAAATTAAAATAGTTCTTATTTTTTTTACTTCTTAATTACTAAATTTTAACTTTTTTTTCTTATATTTTTTTATAAAAAAAAGTTTTTTTATCCATTTATGGTTGCTTTAAAGTTTCACTATTATTATTGATACTATTAACATTTTAGTTTGACTTAATGCATAATGATAACTTGGGATGAACTTCCGGTAAGATTCCTTCCCTGTGGGGGGCGTCGTTGGGTTCGACGGGGGGAAGCTCCGATACCAAAGTCAGTATGGGGATAGTGTATAAACTGTATTGACAAAGTAGGGTTTGAGAGTGGATGAAAGTGTACCTCGATAGCTTATGGTGCAAGCTATATATAGTCATGAAAGTCGTAACTCCTGGTAACTTGAAAGTCTCCATTAAGGCCTCATTAATGACGGTTACTGATCTTATTCAAGTATGACCGTTATCTCATTAATTGGTCATTAAGTGCCTTCATTGGGAATCGGCTCAACCGTTGGCGAGCGGATCGAGGTGTGATGGCAGGCGGATCGAGGTATGATGGCGGGCGGATTGAGGTATGATGGCAGATCTCACGTAGGTTTGACTACGGATCTCATATGGCGGAGTCTAGGTGATCTGCCGCTCGGATGTCTTGTTTGATACACCATTGCTTCTCAGGCTGCTCCAATGCGTGGTCGTTTTGTTAAATATCCCCTTTGATCCCGTGGATAATATCTCGATGTTATCAGAAGCCCCCATAAAGTTCCTTTAAAGTCCTTTAGGGCTTTTGAACTTCCTTGCACGCCGTCATGATGAATTGCATTTATGGTCACTCTGTTTCAGGCCATTCATCGAGCGACAGGTGTCCTAAGCACGTTGCTCGAGGTAAGAGGTGATACCTTCTTCAACCTCTCTCTTCTCTTTCGATTCATTTGCTATTCTCCTCTCACTTCGTTCGAATTTCTTCAGGGCATTTTCCAGAATCAAGAACCTTCAAAGCTTCCAATTCTTATGTAAGTAAATCTTCTCGTCTTGTTTTCTGGGTTTTTTATGAGTTCTTCATCCGGGTCTACTACTGAACTCTTTAATCTGACCACCACTTCCTCCGAAACACTAATTAGTTGGACCACTTCTTCTGAGAGTTCTAGTTCTTCTAAAAGTATGCCTAGCTGTGATTTTACCGAGTTGTGTAACTCGGTGAGGGAGAATAGGAATCGTTGAACTTGTTTGGTTAGGACTCGAAATTTTTCCGCCGCCGTGACTCGTGCTACTCCGGCGATAGATTCTAGGAGATTTTTTAGGATGGAGGCTTCTGATGCGGATTCCGTGAAGAACCCGATGCGTCCCCACCTAAGGTTAGAGATGGGAACTCACTAAGGGATAAGTGTACCCCGTCGTTATCAAGTAATAAATTTCTGGGTTTAAGTCCAGGTTATCGTCCACAGGATTTATTTCTGCAAGTACCGAATTACTAAGTCTCGGATGTTATCTAGGCTTAAGGGGTTTGAGTTGGTTTTGTTTAATTAATCTACTCCTAGGTTGGTTTGCAATAATCCTAACTAGATTATCTAATTCTGACTAAGTTATTCTAACCCTAACTAAATTACTCTACCCCTAATTGATCTTTTACCAAAGCAATTAACTGAATGAACATGAAGGAATACGATGATAACAATGATAGAGTGTTTAAGCAATTGAATTGAAACTAAGTCGCTTATGTCCAAGGCGATTAACCCGACCTATCCTCCTAAAGTCCCTAGTTCGTGATTCCCTTGTAAGGCCGAAACTAGCTCTAAGGCTCAGTAATTTGGGCTTAATCTTCTATAGGGTCGTCAATCCTATAGGCACTGACTAGGTCAGATTCAGCTCGCAATATGTGCCAACCTAATTTTGAGATTATCGAATGAGTTAAACCAATCAGACAAAGCGTAAGACAAAGATTAAAACATCAAAACAGTTGAATAAGCAAAATCTATATTATATATCAAAGATGAAGGAATTGTCACGAAGTTACAATAAACCTAGAATTCATAGCATGTATCAGAGGCTAGACAGAATATAAAAGAAGAAAAATCCCTTTCAGGTAACCTGTCTACCAATGCAGGCGTCTTTCTAGGATTTAAGGATGGAGCTTGAGTAATCCTCGGTGAATGGAGCTTCGGAGGTGTCTTCAATGGAGGTTTGAAGGTTATGGAGGAGGTGGAGAGGATTTCTCAAGGTGGAAGCTAAGCTAATTACAAAAGTAAAAGATATTCAATTTACAATTGGAAATTCCTATTTATAGCCGCGTCTCGGGCCTCGTTTTGACCTAATTTCGTGTCCTTGTTGGTGTAGGAAGACGTGGGGCCGAACGTGGCTTTGTGGGGGCGGAATTGGTCTTTTTGACCAATTCCCGCAGGTCTGCTCGCCGAGCAGGAAAGGCTGCTCGCCGAGCAGGATTGCGACGAGCAGGCCTCTGGCGGCTTGCTCGGCGAGCAGGCCTCCAGAGGCCTGCTCGGCGAGCAGAAATGGCCTGGGGGGCCCTGCTCGCCGAGCGTTTTCGCCCGAAGCACGCTCGATCCTTACCGGATGACTTCCAAACCCTTTTTCGTCTGAACTTGCACCTGCACACGCATAAAAACTCCAGAAAACATTAGTCCAAAAGCCGAATTGATCCGTCAATCGCTTATTTTGAGCAAACGCTTCGTTTGGTGCGACTTTTGACGGACCAATTAGCTTCAAAAGATAACGGAATTCTATTATGCGTGTTATTTCGGCCGTATTTGCCTAAATTGATCACAAAACGAGCCTAAACGACGAAAAGTAAATAGAATGCTTCCAATTTCTAACTAACTCACACAAAAGCATTTAAATGCGAGAATTGCTCGCTTATTAGCCAAATAAACCTAAAAACCGTCCTAAAACCGTACCCAAAGATAGGGGGTTTTGACCCCTATCAAACCTCCTCGCACTTAAAACTTTACTTGTCCCCAAGTAAACTAAAAAACTAAACCCGCCATCACAAGCAAGCTAGAAAACTTCCCAGTTTGACTAGGTGCTTGACACAATTTCGAGCATCTGTAATTACATGCATTCGGAAATACAAAGTAGAGACACGATATCCAAAAGCCGCATTTCAATTACAATAGGTCATAGTTTTAAGTAAAGGAACACATGTTCAATTGAACGAGCTTGAGGGGATCGCTAAGTAAAACACCTCACCATAGGTAGTTCACTCATTCACACAATTTTGGTGGCTAAAGTGTTTACTCTCGGCTTATATTCTTGCTTAGGATTACGTTGATATTGAACGTTCATCCGAGTTCCTCTACTATGCTATATGACTCCGATGATATCAAAAACAGCCTCTAATTGGGGTTGTAATGTGGTTAGAGGGTTAAAGGTACAACAAAGGTTAAGTGTTCTAGCGCTACAACAACAAAGTTTAAATGGCTTTAGCAAATATGAAGTGATTGAGCTTTTTATTCGTCCTTATTGTTTCCTTTTTGGGATGTTTTCTTTGAGACATTTTTTATTTTTCTAAGAACTAGGGAATGGAGTTCTTCCCTTTTGTTCGTCTCTTTTCTTTTCTTTTTCTTTTTCTGTTTTTCTTCTTCTCTCTTTTTTTTTTCTTTTGGGATAGTGATGCTCATTCACTTCTTAGCCTTTTGGCTTGCTACTATAATGCCATAAACAATGATAAAGCGCTAGAGAAAAACAAAGGCTCAACTTGAGCTTTGCAAAAACAAAGGTTAAGTAGCGAACCAAGTTGTGGTTCGCAAAAACGGGTTAGAACGAAAGAAAAATCTACAAACTACAAAAATGTCGGCTCAAAGGGGCTTCCTAGAGTGGATGAAAAAGAAAAACAAGGTAAAGAAAAGGTTAATTCTAATGAGGCTGATTCATCGTTTATCATCTCAAATCATTGCATGTAGGTTCAACACAGTATTAGGTGCAAAATCTGTAATCTTCCACAAGTCAAAGCATTCACACAAAAATGTCAAGAAAAAGAGCTTTTTGATGTTCGCTCTTAGGCTCAAATTCAACTCACAATTCTTTGGGTTTCAATTTTGTGTTTACTAGTTTTCCCCAAACTCAAGTTTAATATTACATGCCTTCAATTCTTAAGTTATCTACCTAAGTAATGATTTTAGCATTTCTTCAAAAGTAGGGTCTAAATGCAAACTGTAGCTCATGCTTTTACAGATACAAGAGTTGTGTCCCACACCTAAACTAGTTGTCATGCAATTTTAGATTCGGTTCTCAGCCCTCAAAGACAAATAACGAAGTTTAGATTCGAAGGAGGTTCACGGTTTTAGGTCCTAAACATGCAAAAACATAATAAAACGCCAAAACGCAAACCTAAACTAGACACGACGCAACAAAAATTTAAAAATTTATACAATTTTTGTAAGTTTGTCTACCCCTCCTCCTCACACTTAAAATATGCAATAAGTTCCAACATTGCATTATAGATCATGAAATACGAGTGTAAAAAGTTAGGGTGGAGAAGACAACTTACTGATCATCTTGAAGCCGGAGGATTTGGACACCCGAAGTGTCTTTACCGAGATAAAGTTTAAGTCGGTGTCCATTAACTTTTTGGGTGGTTCCATCTTTCAACATGATCTCAACCATACCGGAGGGATGTGCGTCAAGAACTGAAAATGGTCCATACCATCTACTCTTGAGCTTGCCTGGGAAGAATCTCAATCGGGAGTTATAGAGTAGCACTTGGTCGCCTTTTTGGAAGGTTTTCCGCTGTACCTTTTTATCGTGCACCCGCTTGGTTCGTTCTTTGTACAATTTGGCATTCTCGTAAGAGTTATATCGGAGCTCATCCAGTTCGTGCAGTTGTGTTAACCGTAGATCACCTGAAAGTTTAGGGTCAAAGTTTAGAAATTTTAGCGCCCAATAAGCTTTGTGCTCTAATTCAACAGGCAAGTGGCAAGATTTCCCAAAAACCAGACGGTAGGGGGACATTCCTATGGGAGTTTTGAATGCTGTCCGGTATGCCCAGAGAGCATCGTCCAGTTTAAGACTCCAATCTTTTCTAGCATTCCCTACCGTTTTCTCAAGAATGCGTTTTAGCTCTCTGTTTGACACTTCTACCTGACCACTTGTCTGAGGGTGGTAAGGTGTTGCGACCCTATGGGCTACGCCATACTTTTGGAGCAATGTGTCAAACTGCTTATTGCAGAAATGGGATCCCCCATCGCTAATGATAGTCCGGGGTGTACCAAATCTGGTAAAGATATTCTTTTTCAGGAATTTTATCACTACTCGAGCATCGTTTGTGGGTAGGGCTTCGGCCTCTACCCATTTAGAGACATAATCAACCGCAACAAGAATGTATTGGTTGGTGTGTGACATAGGGAAAGGTCCCATAAAGTCTATGCCCCAAACGTCAAATAGCTCACAGACGAGTATGCATTGTTGAAGCATTTCATTTCTCCTAGAAATATTCCCTACTCTCTGACATGCATCACAATATTTAATATAATTATTGATATCACTATGCATTTGTGGCCACCAAAGTCCACTTTGGAGAATTTTAGCCACTATCCTATCTGGCCCGAAGTGGCCGCCTGGTTCCCTAGAGTGGCACATGTTAATCACTGACTCTACCTCTTCCTCAGGTATACATCTCCTAATCATGCCATCAGTGCAGAATCGAAATAAATAGGGCTCTTCCCAAAAATATTGTTTGCTTTCAAACAAAAACTTACGTCTTTTATTTGCATCTAAATCAAGAGGAAGAATGTTACCGACTTTGTAGTTCGTGATGTCTGCAAACCAGGGGAGAGTTTTTACCGAATATAGTGTTTCATCCGGGAATACTTCCTTTATTGCCCCATGCTCTAAGGATTGCTGATCTGACTCTAACCTGGATAGATGGTCCGCTATCACGTTTTCTACCCCTTTCTTGTCTCTGATCTCAATGTCAAATTCTTGGAGTAGTAAGATCCAACGGATCAGCCTAGGTTTTGCATCCTGTTTGCTCATCAGATATCTCAGGGCTGCATGGTCAGTAAAAACAATTACCTTAGATAACACCAAATAAGATCTGAATTTGAAAAAGGCAAATACTACGGCTAGCAATTCCTTTTCAGTTATTGAATAATTCTGTTGTGCATCATTTAAGGTTTTGCTAGCATAGAAAATTGGGCGAAAAAGTTTATCCACCCTCTGCCCAAGACAGGCTCCTACAGCCAGATCACTAGCATCGCACATTAACTCAAAGGGAAGGGACCAATCCGGGCTTACCATAATGTATGCTTCAATTAATTTCCAAAAACTTGATGCGGATTCCGTGAAGAACCCGATGCGTCCCCACCTAAGGTTAGAGATGGGAACTCACTAAGGGATAAGTGTACCCCGTCGTTATCAAGTAATAAATTTCTGGGTTTAAGTCCAGGTTATCGTCCACAGGATTTATTTCTGCAAGTACCGAATTACTAAGTCTCGGATGTTATCTAGGCTTAAGGGGTTTGAGTTGGTTTTGTTTAATTAATCTACTCCTAGGTTGGTTTGCACTAATCCTAACTAGATTATCTAATTCTGACTAAGTTATTCTAACCCTAACTAAATTACTCTACCCCTAATTGATCTTTTACCAAAGCAATTAACTGAATGAACATGAAGGAATACGATGATAACAATGATAGAGTGTTTAAGCAATTGAATTGAAACTAAGTCGCTTATGTCCAAGGCGATTAACCCGACCTATCCTCCTAAAGTCCCTAGTTCGTGATTCCCTTGTAAGGCCGAAACTAGCTCTAAGGCTCAGTAATTTGGGCTTAATCTTCTATAGGGTCGTCAATCCTATAGGCACTGACTAGGTCAGATTCAGCTCGCAATATGTGCCAACCTAATTTTGAGATTATCGAATGAGTTAAACCAATCAGACAAAGCGTAAGACAAAGATTAAAACATCAAAACAGTTGAATAAGCAAAATCTATATTATATATCAAAGATGAAGGAATTGTCACGAAGTTACAATAAACCTAGAATTCATAGCATGTATCAGAGGCTAGACAGAATATAAAAGAAGAAAAATCCCTTTCAGGGAACCTGTCTACCAATGCAGGCGTCTTTCTAGGATTTAAGGATGGAGCTTGAGTAATCCTCGGTGAATGGAGCTTCGGAGGTGTCTTCAATGGAGGTTTGAAGGTTATGGAGGAGGTGGAGAGGATTTCTCAAGGTGGAAGCTAAGCTAATTACAAAAGTAAAAGATATTCAATTTACAATTGGAAATTCCTATTTATAGCCGCGTCTCGGGCCTCGTTTTGACCTAATTTCGTGTCCTTGTTGGTGTAGGAAGACGTGGGGCCGAACGTGGCTTTGTGGGGGCGGAATTGGTCTTTTTGACCAATTCCCGCAGGTCTGCTCGCCGAGCAGGAAAGGCTGCTCGCCGAGCAGGATTGCGACGAGCAGCCCCTGCTCGCCGAGCAGGCGCCTGGTGGCCTGCTCGGCGAGCAGGCCTCCAGAGGCCTGCTCGGCGAGCAGAAATGGTCTGGGGGGCCCTGCTCGCCGAGCGTTTTCGCCCGAAGCGCGCTCGATCCGTACCGGATGACTTCCAAACCCTTTTTCGTCTGAACTTGCACCTGCACACGCATAAAAACTCCAGAAAACATTAGTCCAAAAGCCGAATTGATCCGTCAATCGCTTATTTTGAGCAAACGCTTCGTTTGGTGCGACTTTTGACGAACCAATTAGCTTCAAAAGATAACGGAATTCTATTATGCGTGTTATTTCGGCCGTATTTGCCTAAATTGATCACAAAACGAGCCTAAACGACGAAAAGTAAATAGAATGCTTCCAATTTCTAACTAACTCACACAAAAGCATTTAAATGCGAGAATTGCTCGCTTATTAGCCAAATAAACCTAAAAACCGTCCTAAAACCGTACCTAAAGATAGGGGTTTTTGACCCCTATCAGCTTCTTCCTCAACTCCAATTAGGAAAAAGGCGCCTCGGGCAGAGTCTACTCCGTCTCGTATGAGTACCGCAGATCTAGTAGATTTGGCGAATCGTTATCCGTGGATCAAGGATTACGAGATTGAGTTGGCGGCTGCACACCAGCGACCAGCCTGTCCGCCCGTAGGATATCTATCTGTGTATAGTTGTCATGTGGAGAGAGGGTTTCGTCTTCCTCTCTCCAAGATGATAGGAGATATCCTGGCATATTTTGAGATCACTGTCTGCCAGCTGCATCCAAATGGCTGGTTGGATATGGCTCTAGACTGTTATTTAGCTTTAAATTTGGGGATAGTCTGTAATCCTCGAGTCTTCTGGTCCCTTCACAAACCTAAGAAGCGTAAATTCGAGTCTTTCTATACATTCGCCAAATTCAAAACTTACTCGCCATTTTGTGGTAAGATGTCAAACGTCCATCTCTGGGGCGAACAATTTTTCTTCGTTAAGGTGAAAGAGAACGAACCCCTAAGATTCCCGTCGGTCTGGAATGCCAAACCTCTGCATATGGCTGGCAACCTATGTATACTGACAGACAGCAATGAGAAGGTGGCGGATCTCATGAAAAGCATCAAGTCAGATGCTTGGACATACGCTGATGCCTTGGAATTCATGATGAATGACATTCCTCTGATCCGCCACGAAGCGAATGGGATTACTTATGTGAATTTTACTCAACTCGATGGAGGTAATTTTGTTTCTTCCTTGAACTTTGATTATTTTGTTGTTCCCTTGTCAGGGGTTTGTCTGAGGCAAGTCGCGCCCTTGTAGAGATACGCAAAAAATAGAAGGAGCAAGAGGCCCAAAAAGATACGCAGGTAGCGGATCCCCGTAAGAGCTCTGGGAAGCGTCCTGCCAAAGGCATTGTGGATCCCCCTCTGCAGAAGAAGAAGAGATCCGCAGCTTCTAGTGGTGGAAAATTACTGGTGGATGCCATGAGAGCTGAGAAGCCGATAACGGAACTAGAGCAGGTATGTTCGCTTTACCGTCTTCCCTTTCCTTACTGGGATCTTAATTTCTGTCTTTTAATTCTTGCACAGGTGGTGAAGCCCTACTTAAGAGGTTATTGGCTCGCCAAGTATGGCGATAAAGGGTCTTTGAGGAATGAATCTATTATCAACGATCTTGACGAGGCCCTCGGTCAACTTGGTGAAGTACAGGGGAATCAAAACAAGTTCTCCGGATCAGCCCATGGGAAAATGGGAAAGAGGGATCTCCTGTACATGGGAGATCCCTCTTTCCCATGCCAAGAATCATGGGGCTGCCTTGCTGAACGCGGAGATCCTGGCAGGTGAACGTGCTTATTATTATGGTGAATGGATCATGGCATACGTTAAACTTGCCTATCCTGAGATCGATTTCGTGGATCCAGAGTACGTGGTCCCTGAGGTTGAAGACTGCCTTAAGTATCGCAAGATCCCGAATGTCAAGGACTTCATCCGTGATCACATTCGAAAGGTGATGAGTGGATCCGCCGAGGAGAGCAAACCCGTTGTTGATCTTGAATCAGAGGATCTTGGCGAAGCATCCCAGAGGGAGGGTGATAAGAGCAATGAATTTGTAGATTGTACGGTTTCCCAGGAATGAGCCACTACTGTAGAGAAGGAGGTTCCTCTAGAAGGCGCATCGGTTGAGAAAGATGCTAAAGAGGATACTCCTGTAAATGTTTGAATGTAACTTACGTACAATTTATCTTAATCCTTTTGGCAACCATTTACTTTACGCTTTATATCTCTCAGCAAGTAAACTTATAGGTTTTAGGATTTATTTTGTTGGTCCAAGGTAGGTGGCCAGCCATACCCTGGAATGTGAGCCCTTTTTTTAAGGCTTTGGAGCTTTTATTCCTTTTAGAGGAAGTTAAGCTGCCTTAGGCGATCGATTTGCTTCCTATCTTTGAGGTGAATCGATCCGCCACTAGGACTTTGGAACTCTTCTTTGGAAAGAGTGTGTGAGAGTGTAAAGATCTTACGTCTGAGAAATGTTTTAACTCTATCCCTGATGGTGATCAATTGTTTCCTATCTTTGAGGTGAATTGATCCGCCACTGAGATTGTTCTCCTATCTTTGAGGAGAAAGTAGTTATGCCATGACAGCATTATCCTACTGTAGGAATGCGTTTGTTGCCTCCCATTTTTTAATCTGGAATATTTATATTGCTACAAGAAAATACTTCAAGAAAGAATGGACAAAAATTGCTTTTTATTGAATGGCAATGCGCCTTATTACAGCAAGCGGGTCTTACATATGAGCCTCATTAAAACCTTTAATAAGAAAAACCTCATGGGATAAAAACTTACTAAAGGAAAAAGAGTACTCAAGACCTTGATACATTTTATTCCCTGTGGAAATATTTGTGGAGGTTCTGGATGTTCTACGTGCGTGGCAGCGTGTTTCCCTCCATGTCTTGAATTTTAAAAGTGGCGGGTCCAATCTTGGTGACTATCTTGTATGGGCCCGTCCAGGTGATTCCCAGTTTTCCTCTGTCTTCCAGAGACTGGATTTTATCCGCCTTTTGGAGTACAAGATCTCCTAGATTTAGATCCATGAGTCTTGCGTGTCTATCATGGTAGGCCGCGATTCTCTGTTTATAGGCTGCCATCCATACATACGCTTTCTCCCTTTTGTCTTCCAGTTGATCAAGACTTTCCCTTAATCTATGATCATTCTCATTTGCGCAATAGAAGGAAACTCTATCACTAGGGACCTGGATCTCAATGGGGATCACGGCTTCCGCACCATGGGATAGGGCAAATGGTGATTCTCCTGTTGCCGTTTGAGGAGTGGTTCGATACGCCCATAGGACATTCATCAGCTTATCAGCCCATTTTTTGTCATGCTCCCCCAAACTTTTCTTTATGCCTTTAACGATTATTCTGTTTGTGACCTCCTTCATCCCATTAGATTGGGGGTAGTAAACAGAGGCGAACCTGTTCTGAATGCCTAGACTTTCACATAAGGCTTTGAACTCTCCACAATTGAATTGCGTCCCATTATCTGTGATAATCGTATGGGGAACCCCGTATCTTCCTGCGATATTATCTTTGACGAACTCGACCATTTGTTCTGCATTTATAGATGAGACAGCCTCAGCCTCTACCCACTTTGTAAAGTGATCCACAGCGACTACCACGTACCTTCTTTGTCTTTTGGTAGGTGGAAAGGGACCAACAATATCGATTCCGCAAATGGCAAAGGGCCGCCCTTCGATGATGGGCTTTTGAAGGTGTTTAGCCGTGTGAGATTCATTTGCATGGACCTGGAAATTGTGACAAGATTCTACTAGCTTCTGAGCATCAAGTTCCACCGTGGGCCAATAAAATCCAGCCAACCTGCATTTCTTCCAAATGGAGGCAGATGCTTCATGGGCTCCACAGGTGCCCTTATGTAACTTTTTGAGGATCTGTTGTCCCTCTTCTATTGTGACACATTTCAACCAGGGATGTCCAAAAGATTTTCTGTACAGGCAATCGTTTATTATGGAGAAATATGCTGCTTTTCTTACCGTCCGCCGAGCCTTTTCTTTGTCTTGAGGCAAAGTTCCATCTGCGAGATACTGGCGGATTGGTGATCTCCAATCACTTTCAACGGATGCAAGAAGAGATACAGTTTCTGAGGCGAATGCCGGCGTCGTCTTGACTTCGAATGGGCATTGTAGATCCGCCCATTGCTCCTTGCTAGAAGCCAGTTTAGCTAGATGGTCAGCTTCAGTGTTTGATCCCCCGAGGCACATGGACTAGCTCCCACTTGGTTTCTTTGATCTCAAGGTAGTTTAGCAGCTTTTTGACCTCTTCTACATATTTGGCCAGGATTTCATCTTTCACTTCAAAAATTTTGATTACCTGGTTGACCATTAGCTTGGCATCGTTATAGATCACGATCCGTTCAGGTGTAATCTCTTTCAATAGGCATAGCCCCAATATTAAGGCCTCATACTCTGCTGCATTGTTTGTTGCAGGAAAGTCTAACTTTGCAGCATAATGCAGTTTTATATAATGTGGCCCCCTGATCACGATGCCTATCCCTGCACCTTCAACTGAAGAAGCTCCATCAGTGTACATCGTCCATTCTTCAACTTTGGATTTGGGGAGATTCATGCCTTCTTTAGTGAATTCATTCACAAAGTCTGCCAAGACTTGACTTTTCAAGGCGGATCTGCCTTCATAACGAACATCGAATTCACCCAAACAGATTGCCCATTCCATCAATCTCCCCGAAGTTTCTGGTCTTTGTAGCACTTTCCTCATGGGTATGTTAGTGCGGACAATGACTGTATGAGCCTGAAAATAAGGTCTGAGGCGGATCGATGTGGTGACCACGGCCAGTGCCATCTTATCCAATCTCGAATATCGAGTTTTGGCGTCTTTTAGAACTTTGCTCACATAATAGATCGGATATTGTTGGCCATATTCCTCCCTTATCATGACAGTACAAACTGCTTTATCAGTGACAGAGACATACATGTAAAGATTCTCACCTTTCAATGCTCTGCTCATTAGAGGCGGTTCTGTGAGGAAGCGCTTAATCCCTTCGAAGGCCTGCTTACAATCTTCATTCCACTCAAATGCCTTCTGTTTTTTTTATCACTTCATAGAAGGGTTGGCATCTACGAGCGGAACATGAGATGAACCTGCCCAGAGCAATGATACGCCCATTAAGACGTTGTACCTCTCTAACATTCTGTGGCGTCTTCATGTTCAGAATTGCTTTGATTTTGTCTGGGTTTGGACTCACCCCTTTCTGGCTAATCATAAACCCCGGGAATTTTCCATAAGTCGCCCCAAAGGTGCATTTCTCCGGATTCAATTTAATGTTGTGGTGACAGAGGACCCCCAGGACTTCCTTGATATCATCTGCATGCTTCTCCACGGCAGTGCTCTTGATGATCATATCATCTACGTAGATAGAAAAGTTGTCACCTTTTCTTCCTTCGAATATTTTATTCATCATCCGCTGGTAAGTTGCCCCTGCATTTTTAAGCCCAAAGGGCATGACCTTAAAGCAATAAGTCATTTGGTGAGTGACGAACGAAGTCTTCATCCTGTCTGACGGCTCCATCGGGATCTGGTGATAGCTCGACTTCACATCTGTGAAGGAATACATAGCGTGTCTTGCGGTTCCGTCTACCAAGATGTCAATACATGGTAGATGATAGTTGTCCTTGGGGCAAGCGTTATTGAGATCCGTGAAATCAATACACATGCGGTATGATCCGCCTGCCTTCTTGACTAGTACCACATTCGCCAGCCACTGCATGTAAATCACTTCCTCAATGGCGTCCACCTTTTTAAGTTTAGAAATCTCTTCCTTGATCACTCTCTGTCTTTCAGGACCATGATTCCTCCGTTTTTTAGTTAATGGGATTGGGTCCTTGGCGATATTAAGTTTATGAGTGATCACATCCGGACTAATCCCCAGGAGGATCTCATCCTTCCAGGCAAAAACATCTTCCGACTCGGGGAGAACTTTTGTGATATCCTCCCTAACCTCTTCCTTTAGCCCTCTGACGATTCGTACCTGCTTTCCATTCTCCATAAGAAACATTTCTGTATCCCCAAGGGCTGTCGTGACAAGTTCCTCTTCTTCATCATCCTTAGACTGTGGGCGAATCGCTAAACATGCCGAATATGTCTCCTGAGCAACTCTTTGGTTCCCTTTGACCATTACTCCTCCCTTGGAAGTAGGGATGTACATGGTTAAATGGCGAATTGATATGAGAGCCGCCGCCTCTGAGATGAAAGGCCGACCCAAAATGACATTATAAGCCAATTGACCATCTATAATGGAGAATTCCAGATCTCCCTTCCAGATTTGATCTTCATCTACTAACTCGCACTCCAATGTTACCTGCCCTTTTGTCTGGATTGTGTGTCCTGTTACTCCCAGGATGTCTACGATGGTGGTCTCCACTTGGATAGGATCAACCTTGAGCTTAGCGAATGCCCCTCTAGTAATGACATTACATGAACTGCCAGTGTCAATCATTACTCTTTTCATTTCCCATCCCTCCACCATCATGGTAACGACCAGAGCATCAGTATGAGGGGGAATCTCTTGGCCCACATCCGTAAAATGGCGGTTGAGCGATGCCCTGTCAAGAGCGGTGGTTTTTGTCCTTTTCAGCGCAGGTTGATATCCTGGTCCGCTTGCTATGACATTAATGATCCCTTTTGCTTTCTTCCTTGAATCATCTCTTGGTTTATCACCATCTCATTTCTTGTCATTCTGGATGAACCTGTCCAACTTTCCCCTTTCGATAAGCCTTTCAATCTCCCTAGCCAACTCCCAGCATGCATCCATCTCATGACCGTTCCTCTTGTGGTACTTGTAATAATTTTTGGGATTTCTCCGCGTGTTGGTGTACTCCCCCCCCCTTTTGGATCGGGGTATGAAATGCTCTGTTTGTGCTGGTTGTTCTCTATCCACATTAGCACTTCACTTTTGGAGGCGTTTAATGGTGTAAACGACGACGTATATGCTGGTTTGTTCCTAGAGCCTCTGCGCCTATTTCTGGATGACAAGTCAGGGTGCCTTTCTTTTTCCTTATCCTGCTTACGAGGTTCGCCTTTTCCTCTCTTGGGTGGAGATGCCATGTCACGTCCCGATTGAGGTCGTTTAGGGTTGGGTGTGACATGCCGACTCTCTTCTGATGTCATTGACCTCCATGAAATCCTTGCATCTTTCTACCAGCTCTGCCATATTTTTTGGTTTGTTTCTGATTAGATCTTCCTGCAAACTTTTACACGTTGTGTTCTTCACTAGTGCTTCTACCGCCATGGAGACGTCCACATCAACGATGCGGATACACAACTTGTTGAAGTTGTCGACATATTCCCGAAGAGGTTCATTTTCTTTCTGTTTCAACTCGAAGAGTTTCCGCGACTTAACCACTGGCGGAATGCATCCGGCGAATTTTGCACAAAATTCCCTACTTAATTGATCCCAGCTGTCTATCGATCCCGAAGGAAGAGATTGGAACCAGTCGTAGGCTGGTCCCTTTAGCGTAGTGATGAACATCCGACATAGCACTGCTTCACTCGCCCAGTTAAGGCCAAGCAACATGCGATACTTTCATGCATGGGCCTCAAGATTATCCTCGCCAGAGTAGACTTGGATGTTGGGAATTTTAAAGTGCCTCTCGGTTTCCTCAGCCTCAATCCACGTAGTGAAGGGCGAATCTCGGTTGGTGAATGGATTATGCCTGGCATTCTCTTTGTTCTGATGGCATATCTCGACCCTAATCTGATCCGGTATAGAACCTTGATTCTCCCTGGGGCGTCTCCTACTAGGAGGTCTGCTTTGAGAAGACGAAGAGCTGGAGTCTGAAGACGGATCTGATGGTGACCTTCTACCATCGCCTCCACGTCCTCTTGGAGGAGTTCGCTTATTTTCTCCTTGGTTTGGTGGCGGATGCTGCCCAGCCTGATGAGGTGACCCAGCTTGCCGCTCACTCCTCCTTCGTTCGGGTGGTGGTGGAGATCTACCTCACCGGGGAGATCTGTGCCTACGGTGGGAATGGGATGGAGATCGCTCCTTCCCATGCATCTTCTTACGCTTCTTGTGCCTCCAACCCTCTCGTCCGCCACCTAGTTGAGTCGGCACCGCACTGTTAGGGTCAGCTAATGCTCCAGTTTGAGCGGGAGGAGCCCGAGGTCTGCCGATGGTGATCCCAGGGTTTGCGGCGCCCCTTGGAAGAGTTTGATCATTCCTTTCACTCCCTTCCGGTATATTAGAAAATAGCCTTCGATTCAACGGTGGGTTACTGGCGAGTGTCAGATTAACAACCATGGAGTCCACAGGTTGAGAAAGAAAAAACGATGAGTCACGAGCATTGGGTCCTATGCAAGCATTTTGCCATTGTGATGGCGTAGGAACCGGTGGTGGACGATGGAGGTTGAATGTGGGAACGATCATGAAAGAGCTCAGTTGACTCTCCATGGCGGGTCTATGCTCTCTTCCTACGGACCCCGCGTAAATGTCAATGAAAGAGTCTGGTGACATGCTCCCCTGTCCGTGTACAGTTGGCGCATCTAGATCAACGCGACCAGCGTTCGTAGCAGGATTAGTTGAGGGTGGTATGGGTGGTATTTCAGTTCCTGTTGAGGGATTAGACCCTCCACTTGCCATGTTTAAAACGTGAACGAAATCCTTTTTGGGTTAGGATTCCACGATCATCGCACCAATTGATAACTTGGGATGAACTTCCAGTAAGATTCCTTCCCTATGGGGGGCGTCGTTGGGTTCGACGGGGGGAAGCTCCGATGCCAAAGTCAGTATGAGGATAGTGAATAAACTGTATTGACAAAGTAGGGTTTGAGAGTGGATGAAAGTGTACCTCGATAGCTTATGGTGCAAGCTATATATAGTCACGAAAGTCGTAACTCCTGGTAACTTGAAAGTCTCCATTAAGGCCTCATTAATGACGGTTACTGATCTTATTCAAGTATGACCGTTATCTCATTAATTGGTCATTAAGTGCCTTCATTGGAAATCGGCTCAACCGTTGGCGAGCGGATCCAGGTGTGATGGTGGGAGGATCGAGGTATGATGGCGGATCTCACGTAGGTTTGACTACGGATCTCGTGTGGCAGAGTCTAGGTGATCCGCCACTCGGATGTCTTGTTTGATACGCCATTGCTTCTCAGGCCGCTCCAATACGTGGTCGTTTTGGTAAATATCCTGTTTGATCCCGTGGATAATATCTCGATGTTATCACATATTTACATCTTTAAACTTGACAAGTTTTGCCCATCGGTACCATAAACTTTTTAAATAACCTATGACACACTTATAGTTGGTCTTAAAAACCTATTACAAATATATAGTTAAAAACCTATCACACACCTAAAGTTGGCTCATTCGGAACTCACACACCTAAATATGGATAAATTACAAGCATGGTATACAACATTTTCCTTGAAAGTTCACAAGGAAATTAAAATATGTAGAAATTAGGCGGTTCAGCTCTAATTAGAGCCGAGAGTGCAAATTAGAGTAATTGAGGTCGAAAAAAATTTAGAAAAATCCAAAATAAATTATAATTACTTAGTTAAATTTTCCTACATGAAATAATTTTTTTTTTATTTTTGAAAACCAAATTAAAAATTTATGAGCTTGCCCTCATCCCAACTTGCAAAAATAGAAATTCTTTCTCCTACCTCCTTGGTTCGCTCCTTCTGTCGATGATTTCACTCGATTTTCTTGGTTCCTTTCAGTTTCTCTCGGTTTTAGGTAGTTTCACTAGGCTTCTCTTAGTTTCTCCTAGGTTTTTCTAGGTTTCAGGCGGTTTTATTAAGTTTCTTTCAGTTTCACTTGGGTTTTTTCTTGGAAGTTTTATCTGATCGAGACAGCCTCAATGAATAAGTCCAGTTTGTGATTAATTTTTTTGTTAGTGACCTATGTGAAATATATTCTAAATTCAAGTGAATATTCATGAAATTCACACGTATTAGTAATAAATAGAGGTGGCAAAAATACATACCATCTGATTACACGACACATAATTTTAGTATTTGAGTTTAGCTTATTAGGTAATGTGTTATTTTTGGATTGACACATATATTTTTATGTTGGATTAGGATTGATATGCTAACCCAAAAATGATACGAAATGACACAAATATTTAAAACTGTTGTTATATTTTCTCGTGTTTTATATGTATGTCATTTTATTAAAAAAATACATTATAAACTTATAATTATTACTTGCAAATATTATTCGAACCTTCTAAATGGTTATAAAAAAACATTCTATGACCTCTAATATGACATTAGCGGACTTTTACGATGGTTAGCGTTAATATACTAATATAAAAATGATATGAAGTATTTAAAAATAATACTATATCTTCTTATATTTTTTTAAGTTGTCACTAATATTCATTTTAAAAAAAGTTATCATTAATATATATACATAATAAAATTACATTCAACTTGAAAACACGACACAAAATTGATACTAACCCGACAAGTTAACACGATTGTAACACAATAATTTTTGGGGTGAATTTGAGTTTACTCTTTTTAACACAAACCCGAAAATAAAATTATACAAACACGATAATTGTCGGGTATAGTAAATGGGTATTTAGGTACTTAATATAAAAATAAAACTCAAAACTTGGTGTATAAACAAGTATATTGGTACAAACAACTATGATATACTAAAGAAAAACTTAATAAATCATGTTTGAGAACTTGTCCAAGAAAAACTCCATTGGACCTAAAACTTTTAAAATATGTTATATATATCCTCTCAATTTGTCTAAAATATTCGGATAGCCCTTCAACTTGTTTAGAGAGAAATCTTCGAAAAATAATGACTTTGGAAAATACTAACCAGCTAATATCTTCTTATATTTTTGAAGTGGTCACTAATATTCATTTTAAAAAAGTTATTATTAATATATATACATAATAAAATTACATTCAACTCGAAAACACGACACAAAATCGACACTAACCCGACAGGTTAACACGATTGTAACACAATAGTTTTTGGATTGGATTTGAGTTTACTCTTTTTAACACAAACCTGAAAATAATATTATACAAACATGATAATTATCGGGTATAGTGAAAGGGTATTTTAAGTACTTAATATGAAAATAAAACTCAAAACTTGGTGTATAAACAAGTATATTGGTACAAACAACTATGATCTACTAAAAAAACTTAATAAATCATGTTTGAGAACTTGTCCAAGAAAAACTTAATTGGCCCTAAAACTTTTAAAATATGTTATATATATCCTCTCAATTGGTCTAAAATATTCGGATAGCCCATCAACTTGTTTAGAGAGAAATCTCCGAAAAATAATATTTTTAGAAAAGAAAAAGTCTAGGAATAAGAAATTTCAGCTGATAGATAGAGAGGTAAGTTTTTTTAAAACATTTTGATTTTAGTATTCTAATTTTGAGAAAATTACACAAAAATAAACTTTGAAATAACTTTTACAGTATCGTTTTCTTTTAACAGAAACTCATAAAAGTAATTCCAAATTTGGCATTAGACATTGAGTAAAGTTTTTTTTTCAAATTTTTGGTATATAGACCATCCTCCATTCCTTTTCCGTTTTCAGAACTCCATCTTTACATATTTGTAGGTATCAGTTTAATGGATGAACGTTTTTTTTAATACAAACTTGGAATTTGTTTATGAAACATTTGTAATTAATTAACTTGTATGTGATTAAATTAGGGCCTCTATTTGAATGGAATGATTGGTATTTAATTAGGAGTTTTGATTTGGGTATGTATGTGATTAAACATTTGTGGCCTCATTAATGTTTCATTACACATCCTTTGTGTTGTGGCCTAATTATCATCACATTCATTAATTTTCCTGTAGGAGCTGATCAATAATTACAATACAATGAGAAAAAAATATCCAGAAAATTAATTGACATGTAATGAAAATGCATTAAGTTTTGGGGTTCCGTACTAATAGTTGATAACGTTATTCAGAAAATTCTCTATATATGCTTAGTTTGGGGTTCCATCAGTAGTTTCCTTCCTGTATGAATAATGCCATATTATTATTCATTCCAGGATATGTGAAAAATTCAAGTTCAAATATTTAAGAATAGTCAATTTAAGATCTTCAACTTGCAAAACAATACAATAGAATAGTGGTCATGGCCACCCTTTGCTCTAGCACTTTGAACAAAGTTGCCTTTCTATATATCTTGCATACCACTATCTCCTACATCCATTAATTCTTTTTTTAGTATTTTATTCTCTTAACAACAACAACAATAATTGATAGATAAGTTGTTGTTACCTTAGGCTTAGGTAAATGGGAAGAAGAATATTCATGACCCAATCAGTCTTAATGCCTCTAGGGGCTCTTCCTTTATAGAAAACAAGTGTCTTTCTCAATCCAATTATCTTTTTAGGATCTTTTAAGCCCAATATTTTCCTATCAGAACATGTTGCTTTCCAATATTCTATTCACCTAATAACAATTGATAGATAAGTTGTTACCTTAGACCCCAAAATATACACTTCTTTACAACTTTCCCTTTCTTTTCTGTAAGGCCATGCACAAACGATACCTACTTTCAATCAACACTTCCATTTTTATAAAATCATAACCTAAAGCTATGGATAAATAAACTTGTGCTTTTTTTTGAGAATACATGCTTCCTTTTCATTTTTATTATTCCTTTTGATTACTACTATCTAACATTAAGTCTTTTCTTTCTTCTTTCTCTTTTAGTTTTCCCATGGCTTACTTCACACGGTATGTGATGAACCGAAGTAACAAGAATCACAAACGAATACTTGTCCGTAGATCTCCATTTAAGGGAAAAGGAAACCGAGAATGGAGTTATCAATACTAGAATACAAACAGAGTCGCTAAGGAACTTGTAATTCTTCCATTTCCAAAAACCCAACGAGCTGGTTAGTATTTTTCTTATGTTTCTGTTTCTTTTTGGTTTGAGGTTAATTTCTTTTCTTCTTCTTCTTTTGTGCAGAAGGTGCCTGCTTATATCATGCAACTATGAAGGCTATGGAAGCTAGACTCAAAATCGTAAATTTGAAGAGGAAGTCTTCCAAAAGAATTCTCGTTTTGTCCGTACAACACGCCATCAACATATGCAGACAACAACACAACTTGTTTGCCTTTCTTGGAAATGGAATTAAGTTTGGAGGTGAAAGGATGAAAGGAGTTCTTGGCGTCACTGCTGCCAAAAAATGTCTCTTCATCGGTCCAAGAAGAACAGACAAGTGCCACAAGGTGAGTTTCTTTGCTTTATGGTCCGGTGGTGGATAAATTATTATAAAAAAATCACATGACCTATGCTTACATATGTTGTTTTTTCAGAATTTGAGGAGATATAAGGTAGATAACTATAATCTACGCCTAAAAGAATAGTTCAAAGATGAAGAAGTTATTAATGATCTAATTAATGATCTCACAACAAATGGCCCATTTGTGGGAGCTTTTGTTGTGACGTCATCTTATTCGGAAGATGGAGAATGGAGCATATACAACTCTAAGAGTGAGGAGGATGAAAAATATCATGGTGTTGTCATTACAAGATATAATAAAGAATTGAAGTATTGGAAATACCTGAACATTTTTAGGAGAGGATGGAGAGAGGATGGATTCAGCCGGTTGAGCTTCGATGCTTTAGTCGTTGTAATAGTGCCCGTCATCCAAGATCCTCCAAAGTGATTCTCCATTTATGATTTATTATTATATGTATATGCAATGACATTACTGCATATACTTTTTTTCGAGTTAATAACATTACTGCATATTTTTTTTTTGTTAATGACAGACTCTATGTGTTTAAAAATTATAATTCATAAAAAGTAAATGATTAGAGGAGACTCAATCCTAAAAACTATAAAAGTTTAAATGTTTAACTTCAAGCCAAAATTATATTTGGAAAAAAAACGTTACTGAAAGAAAGGAATATCAATCATAGTAACAATTTTAGGGTTATTATTTGAGAGAAATAGCCGCGCGAGACTATAGAAATATCAAAATCAGTTTCTTAAAGTGCCTGAGGTTACGTAATGTCCAAAATGAACTCTGTACTTTCAAGTTTTGTTAAAAAAATATTTGATCTCTTTTTTTTCTCCAAACAAGTATACTGAGGTTTTCGTTTTGTTAAAAACAAGAATCTTTTACTTTGACATTATAAAAATGGAACTAGATTTTTTATTTTCCAAAAATATTATTTTTCGGAGATTCTCTAAACAAGTTTTGGGGCTATCGGAGTGTTTTAGACAAATTGAGAGGATATATATATAACATATTTTAAAAGTTTTAGGGCCAATAAAGTTTTTCTTGGACAAGTTCTCAAACATGATTTATTAAGTTTTTCTTTAGTAGATCATAGTTGTTTGTACCAATATACTTGTTTATACACCAAGTTTTAAGTTTTATTTTTATATTAATTACCTAAAATACCCCTTTACTATACCTGACAATTATCATGTTTGGATAATTTTATTTTCGGGTTTGTGTAAAAAAGAGTAAACTCAAATCCAACCCAAAAACTATTGTGTTACAATCGTTTTAACCTGTCGAGTTAGTGTCGATTTTGTGTCGTGTTTTCGAGTTGAATGTAATTTTATTATATATATATATTAATGATAACTTTTTTTTAAAATGAATATTAGTGACAATTTTAAAAAATATAAGAAGATATAGTATTATTTTTTAATACTTCATGTCATTTTTATATTAGTATATTAACCCTAAACCCGAAACCTCATACCCGAAACCCTAAAACCCAAAACCCTAAAATCCGAAACCCGAAACCTTAAACCCTAAAATCCAAACCCCTAAACCCACAATCCTAAGCCCTAAACACTAAGGAGCGAGTTAGTATTTTTCTTCTGTTTCTGTTTCTTTTCTGTTTGATTAATTTCTTTTCTTCTTCTTTTGTGCAGAAGGTACCTGCTTGTATCATGCAATTGTGAAGGCTCAGAATCGCAAATTTGAAGAGGAAGTCTTCCAAAAGAATTCCTGCTTTGTTCGTACAACACACCATCAACATATGCAAACAACGACACAATATGTTTGCCTTTCTTGGAAATTGAATCAAGTTTGGAGGTGAAAGAATGAAAGGAGTTCTTGGCATCACTACTGCCAAGAAATGTCCCTTCATCGGTCTAAAAAGACCAGACAAGTGCCATAAGGTGAGTTTCTTTGTTTTATGGTCCAGTGACGGATAAATTTGTATAAAAAATTGTCTGACATATGCTTACATATGATGCTTTTTCAGAATTTGAAGAGATACAAGGTAGATAACTATAATCTATGCCCAAAAGAACAGTTCAAAGATAAATAAGTTATTAATGATAGGATTAAAGATCTCACAACAAATGGCCCATTTGTGGGAGCTTTCGTTGTGACATCATCTTTTTCGGAAGATGGAGAATGGAGCATATACGACTCTATGAGTGAGGAAGATGAAAAATATCATAGTGTTGTCATCACTGGATATATTAAAGAATTGAAAGAAAGGAATATAAATCATAGTTGGAAAAAAACGTTATATTTGGAAAAAAACGTTACTGAAAGAAAGGAATATAAATCATAGTAACAATTTTATTGTTATTATTTGAGATAAATAGTCGCGCGAGACTATAAAAATATCAAAATCAGTTTCTTAAGGTGCTTAATGTTACATATAATGTCCAAAACAAACTTTGTACTTTCACGTTTTCTTAAAAAAAATATGTGAGCTTTTTTTCTCTAAACAAGTATATTGATTTTGGAACTAGATTTTTTATTTTCCAAAGACATTATTTTTTGGAGATTTCTCTCTAAACAAGTTGAAGGGCTATCCGAATATTTTAGACAAATTGAGAGGATATATATAACATATTTTAAAAGTTTTAGGGCCAATGAAGTTTTTCTTGGACAAATTCTCAAACATTATTTATTAAGTTTTTCTTTAGTAGATCATAGTTGTTTGTACTAATATACTTGTTTATACACCAAGTTTTGAGTTTTATTTTCATATTAAGTACCTAAAATACCCCTTCACTATACCCGATAATTATCATGTTTGTATAATATTATTTTCGGGTTTGTGTTAAAAAGAATAAACTCAAATCCAACCCAAAAACTATTGTGTTACAATCGTGTTAACATGTCGGGTTAGTGTCGATTTTGTGTCGTGTTTTCGAGTTGAATGTAATTTTATTATGTATAAATATTAATGATAACTTTTTTAAAATGAATATTAGTGACAACTTTCAAAAATATAAGAAGATATGAGCTAGTTAGTATTTTTCTTCTGTTTCTGTTTATTTTTGGTTTGAGGTTAATTTTTCTTCTTCTTCTATTGTTCAGAAGGTACCTGCTTGTATCATGCAATTGTAAAAGCTTTGGAAGTCAAACTCAGAATCGCAAATTTGAAGAGGAAGTCTTCCAAAAGAATTCACACTTTGTCCGTACAACACGCCACCATCAACATATGTAGACAACAACACGACTTGTTTGCCTTTCTTGGAAATGGAATCAAGTTTGGAGGTGAAAGGATGAAAAGAGTTCTTGGCATCACTACTGCCAAGAAATGTCCCTTCATCGGTCCAAGAAGACCAGACAAGTGCCACAAGGTGAGTTTCTTTGTTTTATGATCCAATGGCGGATAAATTTGTATAAAAAAATTGTCTGACCTATGCTTACATATGTTGTTTTTTCAGAATTTGAAGAGATACAAGGTAGATAACTATAATCTACGCCCCAGAAGAACAGTTCAAAGATGAAGAAGTTATTAATGATCTGATTAATGATCTCACAACAAATGACCCATTTGTGGGAGCTTTCTTTGTGACATCATCTTTTTCGGAAGATGGAGAATGAAGTATATACGACTCTAAGAGTGAGGATGATGAAAATTATCATGGTGTTATCATCACCTAACACAAATTATCCCAGGAAGCCATCTTCCTCTTCGCTTTTTATTTGATCTAAACTAACAGAATAGCAATAGGTATCTTGAAAAATTATCGTGCATGTATAGATTCGATCACTAGAGACCCAAAACGGTCTTAAGGACACTGACCGGTGACCATAAAACACACATCTCAAATCAGAAGAAAATTCACATATATCAATGTTTGATTTAAGGAAAAAAAAAGACTAATTTCATAAGCAGAAAAAGACGGTGCAAATCGGCATCAAAATGATTATCCATCAAAACATCCTAAGCAACACAAGAGAAACACTAAAATAGAACAGGGAATCAGAATCGGTCCATTAGGAGCGCCGAGAAAAACAAACAGTGACCATCGAGAAAGAGAACGAACCTTCGTCGAACTCCTCTAGACACCGCTAGAAGCACTATTCTAAACAAGTGGTTCCGGTCTCCAAAACTTAAAATTGAAGAAAATCCGCCAGATAAGCTCCGTCAAACCCGAAGCTCACCTTCAATTCTTACCCTCACATGTTAAGAGGGAGATCGATCAGACCCCTAAGTGGCAGTGAAATGCTTCACGTCAACCCACCGACCACCAAAAGACCAAAAATGATCCGACAGTACCACAAGGAAACTCAAATCGGAGCGAATAAAACTCATCTCTAAGATGGAAAAACCTAGTGAAACCAGAAAAGAGAGAAGTGATGAGGCATTTTTATGGTTAGATGAGAGAGAGAGCAAGGTGAGGAAGAAGATGAATCCATCTCTTTTCTTTTTCAATGGAAAAATACAATACTCAAAGAAACAAGACAAGAGAGGATAGAAGATTCGTGAAGGTTGTTAAGCCCAAAATATCATTAGTATTTACATCAGTTTTGCTACGAATTCATACTATTTATACCTATTTAGAATACTTTTACTTTCGAATATGTTTCTTTCTTGTAAGGTACCTAAATATTTGGTAAAATCCAAATAGGAACGAAAACTGGTAAAAAACAGAAGAAAAACCCTACAAAAGGAGTCAAAGACGACGAAGATCAAACGCACCGAAACGAGGACGAGGCCGAAGTCGAAAACGGAAGAAATTACTCCGTGTTGCGATCGAGAATCCTCCATTCTCGGTCGCGACACGTGTCGCCAGATTCTCCCCCTTGACATTTCGAAGGCTAAATATTTGCTCCCCCATTCTCGACCGAGAATTTGGATTCTCGGCAAGCGCAGAAATTCTGAAGAATCCACACGAACACGTTCGTTCACAAAGAAACGCATCCGTTCGATTGGATAAGAACGCCTCTTCATAGCAGACACATCCCTTAAACCCGACTCTTCAACATCTATAAATAAAGAGTTGATTGAGAGTTGAAATATATAGAAAATTGAAGAAGAAGATTAGTATAGAATTAATGCAGAAATTCTGAGTCAAGCGATTCAGAGTTAGAAGTTCGATTCTGTAAAAAGCAATATGATGTACACACATTGTTGATTAAATAATTACAAACACAGTAGCATTTAGATTTGTTCATATTAGTTTACATTCTGGTAGTCGATAGACCAATCGCTATTCCGAAGATTCAGCGAGAAGATTTAGTAGAGGATCCGCCCGTGAGTCTGACAAACTCTAAACAAGGTTCAAGGAAGGATTGACAACCCGTTCGCTTGAAAGTCATCGAAAGTTTCCATGCTTCTTGTTCTCTGTAAACTTGTATCAAATTCACATTTCATCTAATAAAGTTCATTCTATTTGATAGATTTTTATGTAGCACTTTAGTAAATGATCTGAAGTGAGTTCTGGTGTTTTCATTAAAACGTAGTTGAATTCAAAATCTTTACAAGGAAACTTTGTTGAACACTTAGACGAATTGATATCTCGGAAGAGTATTAATTTGGTTAAGGAAACAATCGAACCCGATAGGGGATTGTTGCGTTCAAGGCCTATTAATTAGAGGAATTTACGTTATTTCATTTTCATAATTTATACAAAGTTTAAAGTTGTTTTCTTTGCTTAATGTAAACGAATACATTTGTTTACTTTTCTAAAGAACTAAACGTTTCTGTTTTGTAAATTTATCCTTAAATCAGAAGTGATCTCTAACATTCGACATATTCTAATCCAATTCTTATTCTAGCAATTTCAAAACCAAATCCAATTAAACGATTTTACATATTATAAACCTTTAAAGTAAATCTAACCGATTCAAAATAAGTTTTTGTTAAAAATCGTTCCCTGTGGGTTCGATATCTTTTATTACCACAAGCGTATACCGTGCACTTGTGGAAATCGCTTAACAAGTTTTTAGTGCCGTTGCCGGGGAACGCCAAAATTTTTGACAAAAATTTAGATTTTTCATGTTATATTTCGAATCTAGGTTTATTCATACTTATTCAAACTTTTATATTTCATTTATTTCAAATTACTAACATATTTATTTTTCGAATTTTGTTTTGAAGGTAGTTTCGGTTCGTGCAAAATTTCAAGTTCATGCGCAGTTCTCGAAGTTCAGGCATTCCGCCAAAACCGCTAGACCCAAAAATTGAAAAAACGGTTAAAAAGAATAAGAAAGACAACAAACAAAACAAAAACAAAAACAAAACTCCAATAAAACCCAGAGTTACCGAGCCAGAAATTATGGCAACACTTATGGATTACGCTAGGCCAGGAGTGGCCGATGTAACAAACATCATAGTTAGACCCCAAATAAATGCAAACCAATTTGAAATTAAGCCAGCATTGCTTAATATGTTGCAAAATAATGTAACATTTTTCGGGTTGCCTAACGAAAATCCTAACACCCATTTGACAAATTTCTTAGAAATTTGTGACACTTTTAAAATAACAGATGTGACTGCCGAAGCAATCAAACTTCGCCTTTTTCCTTTTACTTTGAAGGATAGAGCCAAAGAATGGTTAACTTCCATGCCAGCCGCAACATTTGAAACTTGGGAGCAATTAGCCTAAGCATTTTTATCAAAATATTTTCCTTTAGCAAAAACCGCAAGAGTCATAAAAGAGTTAACATCTTTTTCTCAACATGATAATGAAACTCTTTATGAGGCTTGGGAACGTTTTAAAGAACTTCAACGTTTATGCCCATACCACCAATTGCCCGCTGAACTTTTAATGCAAACATTTTATAATAGATTAAATCCTACAACAAGAGGTTCATTAGATGCTATGTCTGGAGGATTATTCATGAAGAAGACATCAGCCCAAGCAAGAGAACTTTTGGAGGAAATGGCAATCAATAGTAGTATGTGGCCCGCGGAGCGTGGACATATACCAGTGGCGAAATCATCATCCTCAACTACATCATCGGTTAAAGGTATAGTGAATCTTGATCCAGTTAGGATGTTACATGCCCAATTTTCTGCCTTATCGCACCAAATAGATAAGTTTATGGCACCGTGCGATCGTAATGGTAATACAATTCAAATGGATGTGGATTATGAAGGTATGAGCGAGATTGAACAGGTAAATTTTGTGCAAGGGCAAAACCAAACTAATAACCCTTATTTCAACACATATAATCTTGGATGGAGAAATCATCCTAACTTTAACTCGAGAGATAATAACAATAATAAGAATGCTAATCAAAATCGTACAATAATTATCAAAATCAATCTAGAGATACGATTAGCACTTTATCTTCTAAGATCGAGAAATTTATTGATGCTATGAGCGGAAAAATAAGTAATCACGACGATGGTTTTAAACGGATCGAGAATAAATTCGACCAGCTTATTAAAAACCAATCATCTAGCATCCATAATTTGGAGGTTCAAATTGGACAACTCGCTAAATCAATTCCATCCCGCAAAGAGGGAAGTCTTCCCAGCCATACGGAGGAAAATCCGAAAGAGCATGTAAAGGCTATCACTCTTCGCTCAGGGAAAAACTACTTAGGTCCGGAAACTACACGCGTCGCCAGATTCTCCCCCTTGACATTTCGAAGGCTAAATATTTGCTCCCCCATTCTCGGCCGAGAATTTGGATTCTCGGTAAGGGCAGAAATTCTGAAGAAGCCACACGAACACGTTCGTTCACAAAGAAACGCGTCCGTTCGATTGGATAAGAACGCCTCTTCGTAGCAGACACGTCCCTTAAACCCGACTCTTCAACATCTATAAATAAAGAGTTGATTGAGAGTTGAAATATATAGAAAATTGAAGAAGAAGATTAGTATAGAATTAATGCAGAAATTCTGAGTCAAGCGATTCAGAGTTAGAAGTTTGATTCTGTAAAAAGCAATATGATGTACGCACATTGTTGATTAAATAATTACAAACATAGTAGCATTTAGATTTGTTTATATTAGTTTACATTCTGGTAGTCGATAGACCAATCGCTGTTCCGAAGATTCAGCGAGAAGATTTAGTAGAGGATCCGCCCGTGAGTCTGACAAACTCTAAACGAGGTTCAAGGAAGGATTGACAACCCGTTCGCTTGAAAGTCATCGAAAGTTTCCATGCTTCTTGTTCTCTGTAAACTTGTATCAAATTCACATTTCATCTAATAAAGTTCATTCTATTCGATAGATTTCTATGTAACACTTTGGTAAATGCTCCGAAGTGAGTTCTGGTGTTTTCATTAAAACGTAGTTGAATTCAAAATATTTACAAGGAAACTTTGTTGAAACTTAGACGAATTGATATCTCGGAAGAGTATTAATTTGGTTAAGGAAACAATCGAACCCTATAGGGGATTGTTGCGTTCAAGGCCTTTTAATTAGAGGAATTTACGTTATTTCATTTTCATAATTTATACAAAGTTTAAAGTTGTTTTCTTTGCTTAATGCAAACGAATACATTTGTCTACTTTTCTAAAGAACTAAACGTTTCTGTTTTGTAAATTTATCCTTAAATCAGAAGTGATCTCTAACATTCGACATATTCTAGTCCAATTCTTATTCTAGCAATTTCAAAACCAAATCCAATTAAACGATTTTACATATTATAAACCTTTAAAGTAAATCTAACCGATTCAAAATAAGTTTTCGTTAAAAAGCGTTCCCTAAAGGTTCGATATCTTTTATTACTACAACCGTATACCGTGCACTTGCGGAAATCGCTTAACAAAGGTCTTCCTAATTATCTCCCTAAAATCCAAATTAACCCCTAAAAGAAAACATAATTCACTTTAAACTTCATATTTTCACATATTTCTTATTTTGTTCCTCAACTTATATTAACTCAATATTATACCCATATGTTATTAAATCTTACCTCCTCCTATTGAAATTTGAAAATAGAAATCAAGCTCTAAATGTAATATTTCGTTTTTTTAAGCATTTTACTTCGAGGATCAAAGATTTTTTTTTTCTTGAAAGGAGGGATGTTGACCAAATTTTACATTAGTTATATTCTAAATTGAATTACTCCATTAAATAATTTTATCTTTTGTTATTTACATATTATATAATAAGTTCTGGTTTTATTAGATTTCAACCACTGTTAGAATTGGTGTTCCAAAGACTTGGTATTTATTCTCTTACATTTAAAAACATTAGTTTTTAGGAAAATAGAAATTCGGTTTTACTTATAATTTTATCTCCTCCTAAATTCAAGCTACTACAATTTATTTATTCATTTAAATCAAGTTAAACCCTAATCAACCACTTATAACATATCTACAATTCTATTTAAAATACAAAGACTTTATTTTCTTCATTATTGAGAAAACTACCGTCACCCTCTCCTTTTCTTTTTCCTGGAAGTTCATGGGCACTAAAAGGTATTCTTTTGACTTTTTATTTTCGATTAACATTTTACAACTTTTAAATTGTCTTTATAATTCCATTCATCCCTTAGTTTAATTCAATTTTATGGTATCTAGTATTAGGTGGAACAACATGTAAAAAGGAGTTATTACGATGTTTAAGTTTAAGGATTAAGGACACTTTCAAAGTCTTTAAATTTATGGTGTTTAATTTAGTTTAGTTTCAACGAATTGGAGTAATTTGGTTCGCCTCCTTTATGAAATAGGAATTTGATATCCTTTGGGTGGATTCAGAAGATCGATAATTACCTAAGGTTCAGATCAAGCCTATTATTCGGAATTCTAGGTGAGTGGTAATTATGATTTATGACACTATTTGTTTGATTTTGAAATTTCTATCATGAAATCCGTTTAATAAAAGTATTTCGTTTAAATTATATTTCTGTCATTTAGTAATTAATATTAAAAGGTTTGATAAATATAATTATATCCGATTTTTAAATTTATTTTCTATCTTCGTTCCTTTAAAATAGTTCTGATGAACTTTCCTAAAAATGTTATTTGTTCAAAATAGTGTCTGTTGGTCCCTTATAACGTTACAAGTATAGTTCCAAGGGGGGGTTAGGAACTATTTAAACTTTTTAATAATTTAGGGCAGACTTCTTTTCTCAAGAGAAAAGGTTTTAACAGCGGCGCTGAGTAATCAGTAAGATACTAGCTTAGTCAACTGGTGACTAGGTCAGTTTCTTGACTTGAGTCAGGAGATAGCTGTTAGACGAGGTGCCGCGGCCTAATCTCCCGGGCGGACCGGGGGGTGGACAACCTCATGGCGACGTAAGCGGTGATTGGCGCCGAAAGCAACCAATCGTGGAATCAAGCTGCTCGGCAGGACCGGAGCTCGGAGATATGGAAGAGTCGCCACCCACGAATGGGAAAATGAACACCGATCCCTTGCGGGAGACCGGTGTGGGTTCGGAAAACTTAGGTACGAGCCGAGAAGGCTAGCTCCTTTCCGGAGAAAGGCTACTAGGCACCCCGACATCGCCCGGTTATGAACCAAGGCCTCCTACTCAGCATGTTAGGCGATAACGGACTAATCGTATACTTCTTTAAGTTTAAAATTCGTTTGAAATCCTTTTTTTTCTCTTTTTCGAAACCATTTTGAGCATATGATATTGAAAAGCCACATCGGTAAAGAATCACCCATTTATGTTTATACATACACAGAGAGGGGGAAGAAAGAAGTGATTTATTTACTACTGTTTTTAAATGTTATGTTGTGTGTCTATTAACTTATTTCCCCAAAACGATGTTTATTACATGGTTCGCACCTTAATCGCCATTGGAACGATTTAGGTGCGTTTTAAAAACCCGTTCGATGAAGCTTACCCGAATCGCCGTTGGAACGACTCGAGTAATTGAAAACGTTAAAGTAAAAGCCTTTTAATAAGAAAACATGGTTAAACATACAAGTCAATTTTATTTTGTACAAATTCTTTAAGAAAATGGTTCAAAACTCTATTATTCGCAAAGAAAACGATTTTAATTACAATGATCCTTTAATCCGCCTTTGGAACGGATTAAGGTTTTGAAACATGGTGTTTTGAAGACAATTTGAAATATTAACAAGAAAGACTCTATTTATTTGCATTAGAAATCTAAAAAAAACTCATTAATTTAAATAATTCAATTGAAAACTCTCTTTTTGTCTTTTATTTCCCCCATCTATTTAATGGACTCTCTAATTGTTATAACTATGTTAACAACCCATTTAAACCATCATCAATACTCAAACAAAGCCCACTTGAACTATGGACATAAGATTAGGCCCAAAAGAATAAAGAAAGTAATTTATGCATACATATATACATTTAAAATCAAAAATAGGATATGAGGATAAAAGCTAATACAAAATGGACTATATATATATGAAAATAATAGGTACTATATACTTATACTTTGAAAATGTGAAAGTAGTAAATGAATCTTATAACTAAGAAAATAATATTCATAAGAAATGATTTAACTCAATAACCACTAAAATAACTCAACTATTCCCAAAACTATATATATATACACATTAAATACCAAAAATATCATATACTAGTATATATTAATTATTTCTCAAAATATCAAATAACTAATATTTAAACATAGCCTAAGTTAAGAAATAGGAAATACTTATATATATATTTATACTTATATTATAAAATAAGATAAAAATAATATACCAATATTCTAAAATAAATATATGTACTAAAGTTCTATAATAATTTGAAAAAAACATGTATTACATAATCATATATACATACTAGGGATTAAAAGTCTAAAAGTTAAGAAAAAGGGACCGAAATGACATTTTTTACATTTTGGCAGATTTACCGACGGAAAATCCGTCGGTAAACAGCATTTAGTGACAGAATTGACAAATTACAGCAGCACTCCAATATTTTCCAGATTTATTCAAAAGCTTTAAATTAAATCTAATTCAATCGTTTTGGACTTCCGAACTACCAAAGATGGATCATAGTCGAAAACGGAAGTTCCTAAAACGATGTTTTTATTTTAAAACGTTATTTGGAAACCTCTTTCAAAAAAAGAACTTATAATTACAACATTTTCGATACCCGAACTACCTTTTTATCGGATCACAGTTCGTATTGGGATATCCAAAACGAGGTTTTTATTTTAAAACAAAACCGAATTTTATTTAACACGAAACGAAAATTAAATAAATGCGCTAACTAAATAAAACGTGACAAAATAAATAAATGACTAAAGGAATAAAAACTATAGCATAAAAAATAAATAGAAGGAGAGAAATAAATTAAATAAAATAAAGAGTCTAGTCCTCGGATAATACCTTTGATTCGGTATCTGACAGTCGAAGCCGATTGATTCCACGAACCGCGAGCTCCCGATTTTAATAAAAATTTAGTAAAAATTGAACTTAGGAAATTTGGAATTTTTGAGAAAAAAAAATATTTTTCTCAAAAAAAATCCACTCTCTCTCTCTCTAAAAATGTTTAGAGTGAGAAAGTTTTCCCCCAAAAAGCCTCCTTCTTTTCCTCCCTCTTCCTCCTTTTTTTTGCCTTGGGATCCGTGCCCTTATATAGGGAAACGGATCCCGGAACAATGGGCGACGCCCAAAAAAATTTGGGCGTCGCCCATTGTGGTTGGGCGGTCGCCCAACCTAGTGTTGGGCTACCGCCCAACCTTGTTGGGCGGCCGCCCAACGCGGGGTTGGGCGCCCGCGCCCAACCCTCGTCGGGCGTCCGCCCGATGCGTTGGGCATTCGCCCGACGCGGTTGGGTGCCCGCCCGGCGACCCTCGGGGCGTGCCCCATGCCGTCGGACGCGTGCACACCGTGGCCGCCGAGCGCGCGTTCTGCGCAGCTAGACGCTCGCACGTCGCGGCCGCCGAACGCGCGATCCGCGCTGCCAGGCACGTGTGCCCAACGGCCCACGAGGGCGCGCACCGCCAGCGGTCCCAGGCATTGCTCGGACGTCGAGAGTGTGCCACTCGCGGTACGTCCGACGGACGCTGCGCGCATGTCTCGAGCCGTCAAGCGGGCGTTCGACCATCGTCGTCCGCGTGCGGGATGCCGTTGTGTGCCCGTGCCGTGCCGTTAATTTTCCTCAGCTTATTATTCTCTATATATTTTTCAAAACTTCCGGAATCAATCGCTTCGACCGTCTTGTTTCAGGTTTTCGTCACAGGTCCTCCGACTCGGTGTCTACAGTTGCCCCTACTTTTCTATTTTCACAGTGATGTGTGTGGTTCAAAAACGTTTTTGCTAACGTAACACATGCAATGTAAAACATATAAAAGTAAAAGACACGTAACGAGCAGGAGGAAACATACCTGACCTTTGCGCTGCGCGCTCCGGCGTTGCTCTCTGACTGCATCAGACTCTGCTTCGGGCTGCACCCTAGTTCACGACCTTGGGGATAATGGCTAAATAGCTACCCTAGTTTACGACCGCGGGGATAATGGCTAAACAGCTACCCTATTTCAAGATTGCGGGGATAATGGCTAAATAGCTACCCTGATTTACGACTGCTGGGATAATGGCTAAACAGCTATCCCATTTCAAGATCGCGGGGATAATGGCTAAAAAGCTACCCTATTTCAAGATCGCGGGGATGATGGCTAAACAGCTACCCCGGTTTACGACTGCGGGGATGATGGCTAAACAGCTACCCTGGTTTCAAGGTTGCGGGGATAATGGCTAAACAGCTACCCTATTTCAAGATCACGGGGATAATGGCTAAACAGCTACCCTATTTCAAAATTGCGGTGAAGATGGCTCAAAAGCAATTTTGGTCCACGACCGAGAGTCAAATGGCTAACAAGCAACTTCGGCCTGCGACCGAGAGTCAAATGGCTCAAAAGCAACTCCGGTCTGCGACCGAGAGTCAAATGGCTCAAAAGCAACTCCGGTCTGCGACCGAGAGTCAAATGGCTCAAAAGCAACTCCGGTCTGCGACCGAGAGTCAAATGGCTCAAAAGCAACTCCGGTCTGCGACCGAGAGTCAAATGGCTCAAAAGCAACCCCGGTCTGCGATCGTGAGTCAGATGGCTCAAAAGCAACTCCGGTCTGCGACCGAGAGTCAAATGGCTCAAAAGCGGGTTCCGTTTCTGGATTTTCTTACCACACGGTTGTCTGTATTTTCTCACTAGAGCCATCATCTCGACGATTCGATGGGCACACGTTTGAGTCCGAAATGAAATAGACTACTAATTGTTTTTCTATTGACTGTCGTCTGTATTTTGACTGGTGTCACTGTTCTGTAAAAATTAGCTGTTGTCTGGAATTGTTGTTTTAACAATGTTAGTCGCTGTTTGGGAGAAATGCAGGCTGAAACGGACTGCAAATCGGAGGTCTGTGCACCTGGTAATTAATTATTTACTTTTTACCTTTATGTCAAATCGTAATTTTTTCCTATTTACGGGAATGCCATTCCCTTTTCCTATATAAGGTGGTGGGGTTTCATTTCAACCCCACACCTTCTCTCTCCTCTTTCTCTCACTAGACTTCAATTTGGATTATTCTCGGGATGGATTTAGACGAATGGGATGGCACCAGAGGCATGGACGAGGTTTATGTGAACCTGGATAGAGTGGATACCTTCCACGACCCTACGACACATTTGAGCAGGACACGCTGCAACGAGGTAAGTGGTTTCTCACTTTTATTTGATTTGAACTCTAGGCTTTAGCATTCCTATACGAACATGATTTGCATGCTAACTCTTAGACTGCCTTAGAGGACTTTAGCTAGAAAACGTGAATTCCTTTATTTACACGTAACACTTGTTTGTTTGTGTAAGAATGCGCGCTATATGCGTGTGAATAGTACACTACGAATTTATGCATGTTAACAGTAAAAACAATGTGAATAGTAAAAACGTGAATAGTGCACGTGAATAGTAAAACATGAATAGTGACAATGTCAATAGTAAAAACTTAGCTAATGCACGTGCATAGTAGGACGTGAATAGTGACAACGTGAATAGTAAAAACTTAGCTAATGCACGTGAATAGTGCACGTGAATAGTGACACGTGAATAGTAAAAACTTAGCTAATGCATGTGAATAGTGACAACGTGAATAGTGAAAACTTAGCTAATGCCTGTGAATAGTGAAAACGACGTGAATAGTAAAAACGTGAATAGTAAAAACTTAATCTACGCTCCTCGTTACCGCAGACGAGGGTGGATTAAAGAATTGACTAAACCTTACGTGAATGACCCTACAGGAGAGATTTTTACCGAAAATTGGTCCTAACTGACCGGATGTCTCTAGGTTAGATAATGGAAGAATACCTAGTCTTAACGCGTTCTTTTCAATTGCCGGCTTTAGGAGTTGTATTTAAATTTTCTTGTCTTGTTCCTTTTTAGTTCATTGAGATTTCGGGGACCACCGCCGAGGTTCTCTCATGGTATGATAGGCTAGGTGCCGCGGTGAGAGCCCGCGTGCGCGAGTTGGGCTTCGAGCCCTTTATTGCAACGCTGCCCCGCACCAACGGGGTGTGTGATCCTTTTGGCCTACGGGCCTTATGCGAGCGGTGGGTTGACTCGACCCACACCTTCCACCTTTCCTTTGGGGAGATGACCATCTCGCCTCGAGATTTTTCGCTGTTGACAGGATTGCGAGGGAGCAACACTCCCGTCCCTTTCCACTTTGGTATGATGCGACCACGGGTCGACCCTGCTAGGCTTGCCGCCTTGATTGGACCGGGAGTTCGTTTATGCGCCAAGTCTACTCCGGCGAAGTTTGTCTCTACCGCGAGCCTCTTGAGTAGACGCGATTTCTGCGAGACTGACGCTACCGACCTGGCGGTTCGTAGTTTCTTAGTGTATGCTCTGAGTGAGACGATTTTTCGCACGAAGGGCGGGAAGGTACACGCAGGTCTCATTCAGGCACTTAGCGATCTGGATGCAGCGGCTTCTTATGATTGGGCAGGGGCAGGCTTAGCCTTTCTTTACAAATTCTTGGATCTGACTTGCCGGAAGCGCAAGGACTTCGGCGGTTATACCTTTGCCCTGTTGGTACGTGGCGCCTTCTCGACTTATCCGTCTTATCTTTTTCGCATTTTTCACACTCCTAGTCCTTGTTTTTACCGCAGGTGTGGGCATACGAGCGACACATCCTTCCTAGCCGGTCTCGACCTCGACCGAGAGTGCCGAGGCCGCCATTTATGACTCGATGGAGGGACTTCGACTTGAGCGCTGAGAGGAGTCGGACAGTGTCGCGGCTTCTGGATTGGATCGACTCACTGACCCTGGGACAGGTAGATTTTGCCTAATCAAGCTAGATTTTTGTTTGAGTCCCTCTAACTTTCTCCTTGTGCATTTTTCTTTAGATTAAGTTCAGGTGGGATGATCTTGACTTCGGCCCTGATTATGCATACGCATCGATGATCCAGGAGCAGCAGTGCGTGCTCACCGGCCCTTGTGTGCGGGCGTGGTATTTGGGAGATCGAGGCATCACCGGAGTGAGTGATGTTCACTGGACGCCGGGGGAGATTCCGTTTCCATGTTTGCTGTACGGACTCTGCCCTTATCGACTATTCGTCGAGATCTGACCCGCCATTTTGTCGGTAGAGTGGTCTGGATTCATGCCGGGAGCCGCGAGCCTTATTTGTCTACTTTACTGAGCGCGAGGGATGCCCCGGCGGCAGCGATGGAGGTAGATCCAGTGGCGGACGTGTTTTCGAGAGAGGCGGTCGAGGCCGTCTTTGGTCAGGCGGAGGTTCCGGTAAGTGATTCCGCCCTCTTTTCGTTTTATTCACGATATGCTCGGAGGTTTTATTGTGTGTTTTTTTGCAGGAGGGATCTTGGAGGAGTGCCCACTTATCTGATTTTTTCGATGGCACTCAGACTCAGACACCAGCGCGCGAGCAGCCCTACTTCGTCGGCGAGTCCTCCAGCGCAGCCCGACCGGAGAGATCGTCCATAGGCGTGCCTATACCAGGCTACGGGAGGGATTATGCTACGATCCGCTATGACGAGTCTGGGACACCTTATGCGGGATTTGAGGCGGCCCCTCCTATCTTCTCCTCGAGGATCCCGTTTGATCCCTCGGACGCTTCACTGACCACTAGGGAGACCTGTACAGACTACGTGGATCTATCCGGCTTCCTACGAGATTGCCTCAGCTTGCGCTGCACCGACCACTTGGTATGTATCATCATTGTACTTTAGTGTAGTGAAATGTATGCATGTATGTATGATTTATGTTTTTGCCTATGCTGCCTCTTATCTTTTTTTTTTTTTTTTTTTTTTGTAGAGTGATCTTCATGCCCATGAGCGAAGACAGAGTGAGCTAGTGCGGGAAGCTGATGCCCGAGTTGGTCGTGTGTATCAAGAGAGGAACGACCACTGGTCGGGGGTGATGCGACGGGAGACTGAGGGTCGCCTCGCCGTCGAGGAGAGGGCGCGTGATGAGTCGATCAGACGCCTTGCTGCGGAGGAAAGAGCACGAGCTGCTGATGAGAGAGAACGGGTTTCTGATGAGAGAGCGCGAGCTTCTGATGAGAGAGCGCGTGCTGCCGAGGAGACACTATCTGCGGAGCGGGCATCTCACCTGAGAGATTTTGAGAACTATTGGGACTTCCCTCCGTATTAGGCTCGTAGCTTTCATTGTTGCTTTGTAGCTTTTATTATGGTTTCTCCGATGTATAGCTGATGTATAGGGAGTGGGGTGGATAGTAGGTAGGCTTTTTGTGAAAAGTAGGATAGGAAATGTACAACTCGTGATTCATATTACCATGCATTCAGTAGATTATGATGATTCCAATCATTCTCGTCAAATATATTCATGCCTTTATTTATTTACAAACAACAGAAATACTTAGTCTCTTATACATTGTTTTTGTAATTGCTCAAGTTATAACTATTGTTACCAGGACCCGCCTTTCGGTTTTCGGATCCCGGCGATTTTTCTCCTCTCCTTTTACTATCCCGGAATTTTTAAGTGAGTGCCCTTTCGCGTTTTCACCCACTGGGATTTCCCTTATTGTTGCATAGGTCGCCCTTTGTGGGTTTTCAACCTATCGGGAATTTTTCTTTATTTTTTTCTCTTTTTTTTTTTTTTTTTTTTTTACGAAAAGTATTTCTTAAGCCTATCCAGATTGGTAGGTTCGGAGAACTCCATGCCGTCCATTGTGGTTAACCTCACCGCTCCTTTGCTTAGTATCTTCTTTACGACGAATGGTCCTTCCCAGTTAGGCCTGAACTTCCCCCTCGGGTCGGTGTGCGTCACACGGATCTGTTTCAGCACCAAATCTCCTTCTTTGATAGGGCTGGTCTTGACTTTTTTATTGAAAGCCCGAGCCATCCTTCTTTGATATAACTGTACATGGTAAAGGGCTTCCATCCTTTTTTCATCAACTAAAGCCAACTGCTCACATCGCCTCTTCACCCATTCTGTTTCGGGAATTTCTGCTTCTACTGCGATTCTCAACGATCGCTTTTCGATCTCAATCGGCAAAACTGCTTCTGTGCCATACACCAAAGAGAATGGTGTTGCCCCAGTCGAGGTTCTGACTGTCGTGCGATAAGCCCACAACGCGAGTGGGAGGTGCTCATGCCAGTTCCGATGTGATTCTATCGTCTTTACGAGGATCCTTTTAAGGTTCTTATTAGCTGCTTCTACTGCCCCATTGGCCTGTGGACGGTACGGAGAAGACCTGTGATGTTCAATGCCATATTCTCGGAAAAGATTCCTTACTTCCCCCTGAAACTGGACTCCGTTATCCGTTATCATGTGATGAGGCACTCCGAACCTGGTGATCAAGTGTTTTTCAATGAACTTTCTCATCTGCTTGGATCCCAGTTTGCTAAACGACTCTGCTTCTACCCACTTGGTGAAATAATCGATGGCGACTGCAATAAACTTATGTCCATTTGAAGCATTAGGCCTTACTTCACCGATGATGTTAATGCCCCAGGCAGCGAATGGCCAAATAGGTGCTAGCACATGTAGTTCCATGGCCGGAAGATGACTGCAATCGCTGTGGATTTGACAATCGTGACATTTCTTCGCATACTCGTTACAATCTTTTTCCATGGTGAGCCAATAGAAGCCTTGTTTGATAAGTTTCTTAGCTAGTACTGCTCCTCCCATATGGGCTCCACAAATTCCCGAATGTACTGATTCCATCGCCTCGCGGGCTTCCCCCGCATCCAAGCATCTTAGTTGTAATCCGTCAATGTGCCTTTTGTAAAGCAAGTCGTTATGGATGACGAACTGACGAGCTAGCCTTCTAATCACAGCTTGATCCCTAGGTTCTGACTCTGCCGGATATGTTCCATCTTTCATGAAGTTCACGATATCGAAATACCACGGTTTTTCATCTGCCCCTAACAGCATTACGTCTTCGTAGCACGGTTTGTGAGATCTTCTCAACACCAATGGTTTCGAAGCAAGGTTTCGTGGATTGTCCCAAACTGACACCAAAGTGGCCAAGGCATCCGCGGCCTGATTCTGAGCTCGAGGAATGTGATAGAAGCGACATTCTTGGAATCTCAATGCCAACCCTTCTAGCTGATCTAGATACGGACGTAGCCTTTCTTCTCTCACTTCCCAGTTTCCTTGTGCCTGTTCGATGATCAACTTGGAGTCACCCCAAACTTCGACATATGACGCTCCCAGTGCTGCTAATGACTCCAAGCCATAAATGCATGCTTCGTATTCGGCCATATTGTTGGTAAGGGGGAAGGATAACTTCTTCGCCATCGGGATTCTTTCTCCTTTCGGGGAGATAAGTAGTACTCCTACTCCGGCTCCATTCGAATTAACTGCTCCGTCGAAGAACATTTTCCACGGTATAACTTCGACTGCATTCAAATGTTCATCGGGGAAATCATAGCTTATCTCTTCTTCTTCTGTATTCAGGGGTTGATTAGCCAAAAATTCTGCCACGGCTCTTCCTTTGATAACCTTCTTTGTCACATATTCAATGTCAAACTCGGACAAAAGCAACAACCATCTGGCTAACTTCCCCGTCAAGGATGGAGTTCGGTATAGATACTTTACGGGGTCCATCCGAGAAATAATGATCACTTTATACGATTGGAAATAGTGCCGCAGTTTCTTCGTCAACCACACCACTGCCACACATGTCTTTTCGATCATGTTGTATTTGAGCTCATACTCTAGGAACTTCTTACTCAAATAATACACCGCGTGTTCCACACCGGTGTCTCCCTCTTGAGCTAACATTGCTCTGATAGATCGCTCCTCAATTGCTACATAGAGGAGAAGTGGCTTTCCCAGTTTAGGCGGTCTCAACACTGGCGGATTAGACAAGTAGCTTCGGACACTCTCCAACGCCTGTTGACACTTATCATTCCAAACGACGGGTTGGTCTTTCCTTAACAACTTAAAGATTGGCTCGCAGATTATGGTGAGTCTCGCTATGAACCGACTGATATACTGAACTTGCCCCAGAAACCCCCTCACTTCCTTCTCATTTCTCGGCGCCGGCATTTCCTTTATAGCCTTCACTTTATCGGGATCCACCTCAATTCCCTTATTTCCGATTACATAGCCTAAGATTTTCCCCGACGAAACGCCGAAAAAGCACTTCTTCGGGTTTAACCTTAGCTTGAATTCTGCAATTCGGGCCAAAAACTTCTCGAGGGCAGCAAAATGCCCTTCTCTTGTCTCTGATTTGACCATCATGTCATCCACGTAGACTTCTACCTCCTTGTGTATCATGTCATGGAACAGGGCTGTGGCCATTCGCTGGTAGGTTGCCCCGGCATTTTTCAAACCAAACGGCATCACTCTGTAACAGTATGTTCCCCACTCTGTTGTGAACGACGTTTTCGCTTTGTGCTTTTCGGCCATCTGAACTTGCATGTAGCCCATGAAACCATCCACATTTGTGTGTAAGACGCTTGATGCTGCACTATCGATCAATACATCGATATGAGGCAATGCAAACTCATCCTTGGGGCATGCCTTGTTAAGATCTCTGTAATCCACGCACATCCTCACTTTGCCATCCTTTTTCGCGATGGGCACTACATTTGCGACCCAAGGGGGATAGTCGATCACTTCGATGAATCCTGCTTCTAACTGCTTCTTCACTTCCTCTCTGATCTTATCTGCCCATTCAGGTCTCATACGTCGGAGCTTCTGCTTTACGGGCCTCGCCTCGAGATATGTTGGAATACGGTGAGTTACGATTGATTGATCGATTCCAGGCATGTCTTCGTATGTCCATGCGAATACAATTTCGTATTTTTTAATTATTCTCTCAAATTCTTTTCTCTCTTCAATAGTTAATTCTTGAGCAATTTGTATAAGTTTAGGATTTTCATCCGTACCAAGATTGAAAGTTGACATTTCTATTGTATTGATTTCAAATGTAGGCATGTTATATGAATGAGAATGCATGGAATGATCATGATCAACATCAAGCAAGTAAGCAAAATCAGAATTCATTTCATTGATAGCGTGGGTGATTACATCATCAGACTCAAACAAAGCAGTAATACAATTTTCATCCTCAATATCTTCGGACTTCTCATATACTCTCGAGGCACTAGGCTCAATTTCAGCTCCTGTAGCCGCTTCAATGGTAATGACCTGCTCCTCGGCATTTGAATCCAGCATCATGATCTCCTCGACAAAGCAGCTTGCCTTTCCTTTGCCCCAGTCGGCGACATCATTGAAGATTTCAAACCCTGGCAGAATCTTTCCTTCCGTGCTAGTCCACGACTCGGACGTTCCCGAATATGGCCTTCCATGCCCCTCGCTTACAAAATGCTTCCTCAAGCCTATTTTTCCTTCTGCACTCATGTTGGATGGACTCCCCTGCTCATATCCCAAACCCCTCCGGGTTTTCTGACTCTTAAAATCCGGAAACTCCGACAACCCTTGATGGTGTGCTCCTAAGCCCATTCCCAGGATGAAACCTCCTTTCATCATCTTCACCACATCGGTGGTCATGCTCGACTCGTAAATCCCAGAGACTTGGAATCCGGAGAAAAGTTGAGGCTCAATTCCCAATGCTGCCACCGAGCTCAGCTTTTCAGCTCTAATTGTAACTATCTCCTCCCCGAAGGGGAACTTAATCATTTGGTGGAGCGTGGAGGGCACACCTCCCAGCTTGTGGAACCAAGGGCGTCCCAACAACACAGCAAAAGTTACTGGGATATCCAACACTGTGAACTCAGTTTCTTCCTCGTGCGGCCCCACTTTCAACTTGGCCTTGAAAACTCCTTCAATATGCCTACGGCTGTCATCGTATGCTCTGATCACTGTTTCAGAAGCTGTCAAATCTCCTCTCTCCACTCCTAACTTGGACAAGAGCTTCAAAGGACAAACATTAATGGCCGATCCATCATCGACCATAACACAACTAGTCTTCTTCCCGTTAATTTCCGCTCGGATATACAATGGCTTGTTGTGAGCCTTTCCCTCTTCGGGGAGATCCTCGTCGGTAAACGTAATCTCAATCTTCTTTCGGGCCATTATTGCCCCTACTAGCGCTGCCGGCTCAGTGTCGGTGGAGATCACCAAATTCTGCAACTCCTTCATCAGGTTCTCACGATGGTACTTAGAATGGCATAAAACTTCCCAGACCGTAGACTTAGCTTGCATCTTCTTCAACTGTTCAAGAACTTGGTCGTCGGGCTTAGGAGCCGAACCTTCTCCAATCTCAGTCTCTACCATTGGTGCCTTTCCCTCGGCCACACGACCTGATCTCGTCACCACCGCAACTTCTGGCTCATCATCCGACTCGTCCCAAATGTTGATAGGGGTCTTCCGATTGGCATCCTCCTCGTCCGAGGAACTCGCCCAGATGTCTACGACCATTAAATCCATGACGTGAGGAACACTCGGATTCAGGAAAAAGGGATCCGCCGATCCATACAAGGCCCAACCTATCAACTCATCATAGTCACGGAGGGACACTCTACTCATCCTTCTCGCGGCCAATGGAATAGCGCCTCGTTGTATGCACATAAGCTGCACCTTATCGCTCATTGCCTCATTACACTGCTCATAACGGTGCCTCCACCTTCTAGCATAATCTACAAAATGTTCCTCGGGGAATTGCCTAATCCTGTCCAGATCATCCAGGGATCTCGTCCATGGAAGGTACATTTCATATCTCGCCACAAAGGCATTTCGGAGCGATATCCAATGACACATCTCTTCCTCTGACAGACCCTGATGCCACAATAAGGCTTCACCCATCAAGGTTTCCGGAAAATGTTCATGCAACTCACACTGTGGGAATCCAGCGTTATACATATGATCGCGGAATATCCTCGCATGCTCTACAGGATCCCGGTATCCACCATACCTAGGCATTGCTAACACCGCATCAGGTGTTTGGTAAGATGGGGAATCAGGAGTTTGCTCTGCTAGCATCCATACCGTATATTCCTTGATAAATCTCTTCGTCATAGCTGCCCAATCGATCTTAACATACATCGGCAGCGACATGTACCACATCAGCGGTTCACCCATCAATGAATTACAAAACAGGCTAGTGATCTCTTCCTCTTTGAAACTCAAGGCTGTCATAGCTGACAAATAGAAGTGAAGGTGCTCCATAGGTTCCTTATTGCCGTTATACTTGCTCACCCTTGGCAATGGACGCTTGATGGGTCCAATCTGCATTGCAAAGTGCTCTGCGGTTCTATCCTCAGCTCTCTGATACTTTTCAAGAAACAAATCCGACAACTGATCCCAATCGTGCTTGCAAGAGTCGGGCAATGAATGGAACCATTGCAAAGGCTCACCTACCAGTGAATGGTGGAACCACTGAGCAATTTCATCTACCCCGAAGGATTCAATAAACATGTCGTGCATATACTCACGCAAGTGCACTTCGGGATCCCTTCCTCCACTGAACAAACCCAAATTAGGCACGATAGTCCGAGACGACCCTTCTCCGGTCTCTTCGGCACTATCCTCGTCATATGGTGCTCCACCATCTGATCCTTCCTCCATTGGTTCGTCCTCTTGTTCCTCACCCAAGAAGGACACATACAAACCATTTCCCACATTGCTTCTTTCGACGGAGTCCAACAACTCCTCTCCATCTTCCTCAAAAGATTCCATCACTACAGTTTCCGTCAAACCAACTCCGATCACGCTCACCCTATGATTAGGCAATGGATTGCGCCTAACGGAAGGGTTTGCTGACGAAGGATCAGCTATCTTCTTCTCCTCAATCAAATCTTGGATTTCGTGTTTCAGCCTCTCGCAATTCTCAATCGTATGTCCATAACTGCTGTGGAATTCACAATACCCTCTAGCCTGAATCTGCGGAGTAGGTTGAGCTTTGTTATACGGGGTAAGGGCTTTCAACAATCCCTTCTTCTGTAGACGTTCAAAAACCTTTGCGTAAGTCTGATCGAATTTGGTGAACCGCCTCTTTTCGATAGCATTAAGATCAACCACTTTCACTGTCGCAGATTCCGCACTCACGCTAGGCCCTCCGGCACTATATCCCGACTTCGTCCACTTGGTATAAGCTTTCTTCGGCTCTCCATCGCCCTCGACAGTCAAGGCGCAACTATACATCTGATTGAAATCTGTGAACGGCATATATCTCAACTCATTCTTAATATACGGCAACGTATTGCCAATCACCATCCGGATCTGATCTTGCTCAAGCGGCTTCTGTTTCATGACCGCGGCCTTAGCCCTCCATCTCTTCACGAAGTCTGAAAGGGATTCCCCAGTCTGCTGCTTAGTGCTCTCTAACTCTTTCAAAGTGACTTCCAACATGGTGTTAAAACTATACTGAGCGATGAATGACTTCGCTAACTCCTTCCAATCCTTCTTTGTCACCATTGGCAGCGCGTGGAACCATGTGAGGGCAGCCCCCTCCAGGTAAGTGTTAAACAACCCCAAGACTTGATCCTCGGTCAGGATCGTATGCTTCATCACCGCAACGTACTAATTCATGTGAGCAGTGGGATCTCCAGTTCCATCGAACTTTTTCATGTCAGGGAGCCGAAATTTCAGAGGCAAAGCTGTTGCTGTCAGGCAATTCTTCAAGTTATAGAAATCTTGACTCCCGGAGCTTCCTCCGCGCAAGTCCTGCACTTCTTGTGTGATGTGTTGCCTCCACTCCTCTTCCTTAGCTTTCTCCTTCTCTAACTGTTTTCGGACATAATCCTGATAATCCTCCTCATTCCCAAAGCGAGGGCCATCGTTCACCTCATTCTCAGCACGTTTACTACCACTCTTGTTGTCCTTCAGTGCTAACTCAGCTAGCTGGGCCAAGATTGCGGCCAGCTGGTCGTTGATATTGTTCACAGAATTCTCTAATTCAGCCACCTTCTCGTCGGTTGCAGACATACTGACGGAAGACTGAGTATACTCGGATGAAGATGATTCAGGAGCCACAACTACTGATTCGGAACTGTCTACTCGCAACTGATCAAACTGTCTGACAAGCCGATTACTCTCGCGAAACCACAACCGCTTAATGATGACGTCTGCGCGAACGGTATCCATTAGTATGTATGCATGACTTCATATGCATGATTCGTGGTGTGTGCGTTTATTTATTTACGATTATAAGATAAGAAGAACAAACGTTAGTTCTATTTACATGTATCACAACATCTCTCTTCCACCCTTATTCCTCCACACACTTGTTGGTCCAGGTCTCTTTCCTAGGATTTTGGTTTTTTGGCTCACATTGCGGTCCAGGGGACGCGTGATGCTGTCGATTATTACGGGAAAGTAAATCATTCATCAGACAATACAGTTCGTTTTGACGTATCAACGTTTAGTGACTAAAAAAATCGACCAAGTTGGATTGTCCTTTCAGAATAACTCGTCTGTCGTCCTTTCATGAGACGCATTAATTCGGGTTTTGACTCCCTTTGAGCGCATCTCAGTTTTTTAGACGTGGTTCGAGTTATTTTTCTAGTCCAATAGTTCGTTATTGTCAATGACTCGTTCCCTTTTATCCGCGTGGGTTCGTGTCTCGATTTTTGGATTACAACGGGACCTTTTGGATCTATCGAGAGACGTAACCACGTGTTTATTTAGTGATGGAATCACTTTTGGATTTTATTTTAGGGAACAGACTCATCGCGTAACGCGTTTGTTCTTAGCGTCGAGGATTCGTTTGCTCATTTTGCTACGTGAAAAAGACGGCGAGTCTTATTTTGAGCGCACGATAATCTTTCAGCTAATTACAACTCTTTGTTCCTCCCACTCCACGGGATATATCATCTCAGTGTGGTTATAGAAAATAAACGTTTCGTTGAATCGCGTGTTTATTCGAAGCAAGGATATCACCGTTTTCCTTCCTTTAGGCACGATTCAAGCAAACACGTACATCGGGCCATATTTCTTGCAGTTTTGGTAACGGTCGAAATGATCGAGTCGTTAGTCAAAACCCGCAGTCTCGTCCATATGGCGCAATTATATGGTTTGGCTTAATTCGGCTTCGAGATTTTAAACGGGGTATACACTCGTTCGAGGCACGTATTCAACGGTATTGGTTTATTTTCTTTAACTACTCTCGGGATTTGACATATATCGCAGATTCGGAATGGTTTTGGTCTTTTAGTTTATTTTTCTTTTCTTAGTCACCTTTTGCGGACACGTCCATTTCTCTTAAGAATGACGCAAGGCATAACGTAAAAGCTCGTCTTTTATTCGGAAGGGACGGGCTACTTGTGCGAAACTTTTCACGTCGTTCGAAACAGAAATGTTCTTCGTTTTCGTTTCGTCGTGATCGTTTTATCCCAATTTATTTAAAGAATGTGAATAACGGCCACCGTTAATATAGTCTCTTGTATCGAAATGTAACTATCCTCAATACCGAACCGATTCATACTAATACGTGCTTACGTCATAACGTATTTCCTGAACACGTGCCTTCGTCGGGACACCGAAAGGGACAAGGCGGTCGCACATGTTCATTCATATGAGATGACTAAGTCGTCTTTAGTTCAAATCGTTTCGATGTTTTAGGGTAATTAGTATGTCGATTCATGAGTATATATTAACGCATCGTCTCATTTTCTTTACATTGTTTAGGATTAGACACGTATCATGGCGGTTTGAAAACACAAACTGATTCATTTATCACATCAAAAATAGTAACGGGTAATCCTATGGAAACTTCTAAGACTACTATATGCTGACACGGCTGACCGCGGGACCTCACAGGACCGCACAGATTCGCCCCTAACGAATGGATGGGGACCCTCTGGCGCCTTACTGTAAGGGGGAACTTACGCTATCCTCTTTCGAGCGACGAATGGACTCTCGCTAGAGGTTTCGCGGAAATTACCCAAAGGGTTTGCAATAATGCTCGTGAATGCATACGAAAAAGAAGTAAAACGATCCGTCCCCGTTAAGGGCTTAGTGCATGCCTTCCGGAATCAAATTTCTCGCTTCCCCAGCAGAGTCGCCACTTGTTAGACGAGGTGCCGCGGCCTAATCTCCCGGGCGGACCGGGGGGTGGACAACCTCATGGCGACGTAAGCGGTGATTGGCGCCGAAAGCAACCAATCGTGGAATCAAGCTGCTCGGCAGGACCGGAGCTCGGAGATATGGAAGAGTCGCCACCCACGAATGGGAAAATGAACACCGATCCCTTGCGGGAGACCGGTGTGGGTTCGGGAAACTTAGGTACGAGCCGAGAAGGCTAGCTCCTTTCCGGAGAAAGGCTACTAAGCACCCCGACATCGCCCGGTTATGAACCACCGGCCTCCTACTCAGCATGTTAGGCGATAACGGACTAATCGTATACTTCTTTAAGTTTAAAATTCGTTTGAAACCCTTTTTTTTCTCTTTTTGGAAACCATTTTGAGCATATGATATTGAAAAGCCACATCGGTAAAGAATCACCCATTTATGTTTATACATACACAGAGAGGGGGAAGAAAGAAGTGATTTATTTACTACTGTTTTTAAATGTTATGTTGTGTGTCTATTAACTTATTTCCCCAAAACGATGTTTATTACATGGTTCGCACCTTAATCGCCGTTGGAACGATTTAGGTGCGTTTTAAAACCCCATTCGATGAAGCTTACCCGAATCACCGTTGGAACGACTCGAGTAATTGAAAACGTTAAAGTAAAAGCCTTTTAATAAGAAAACATGGTTAAACATACAAGTCAATTTTATTTTGTACAAATTCTTTAAGAAAATGGTTCAAAACTCTATTATTCGCAAAGAAAACGATTTTAATTACAATGATCCTTTAATCCGCCTTTGGAACGGATTAAGGTTTTGAAACATGGTGTTTTGAAGACAATTTGAAATATTAACAAGAAAGACTCTATTTATTTGCATTAGAAATCTAAAAAAAACTCATTAATTTAAATAATTCAATTGAAAACTCTCTTTTTGTCTTTTATTTCCCCCATCTATTTAATGGACTCTCTAATTGTTATAACTATGTTAACAACCCATTTAAACCATCATCAATACTCAAACAAAGCCCACTTGAACTATGGACATAAGATTAGGCCCAAAAGAATAAAGAAAGTAATTTATGCATACATATATACATTTAAAATCAAAAATAGGATATGAGGATAAAAGCTAATACAAAATGGACTATATATATATGAAAATAATAGGTACTATATACTTATACTTTGAAAATGTGAAAGTAGTAAATGAATCTTATAACTAAGAAAATAATATTCATAAGAAATGATTTAACTCAATAACCACTAAAATAACTCAACTATTCCCAAAACTATATATATATACACATTAAATACCAAAAATATCATATACTAGTATATATTAATTATTTCTCAAAATATCAAATAACTAATATTTAAACATAGCCTAAGTTAAAAAATAGGAAATACTTATATATATATTTATACTTATATTATAAAATAAGATAAAAATAATATACCAATATTCTAAAATAAATATATGTACTAAAGTTCTATAATAATTTGAAAAAAACATGTATTACATAATCATATATACATACTAGGGATTAAAAGTCTAAAAGTTAAGAAAAAGGGACCGAAATGACATTTTTTACATTTTGGCAGATTTACGACGGAAAATCCGTCGGTAAACAGCATTTAGTGACAGAATTGACAAATTACAGCAGCACTCCAATATTTTCCAGATTTATTCAAAAGCTTTAAATTAAATCTAATTCAATCGTTTTGGACTTCCGAACTACCAAAGATGGATCATAGTCGAAAACGGAAGTTCCTAAAACGATGTTTTTATTTTAAAACGTTATTTGGAAACCTCTTTCAAAAAAAGAACTTATAATTACAACATTTTCGATACCCGAACTACCTTTTTATCGGATCACAGTTCGTATTGGGATATCCAAAACGAGGTTTTTATTTTAAAACAAAACCGAATTTTATTTAACACGAAACGAAAATTAAATAAATGCGCTAACTAAATAAAACGTGACAAAATAAATAAATGACTAAAGGAATAAAAACTATAGCATAAAAAATAAATAGAAGGAGAGAAATAAATTAAATAAAATAAAGAGTCTAGTCCTCGGATAATACCTTCGATTCGGTATCTGACAGTCGAAGCCGATTGATTCCACGAACCGCGAGCTCCCGATTTTAATAAAAATTTAGTAAAAATTGAACTTAGGAAATTTGGAATTTTTGAGAAAAAAAAATATTTTTCTCAAAAAAAATCCACTCTCTCTCTCTAAAAATGTTTAGAGTGAGAAAGTTTTCCCCCAAAAAGCCTCCTTCTTTTCCTCCCTCTTCCTCCTTTTTTTTGCCTTGGGATCCGTGCCCTTATATAGGGAAACGGATCCCGGAACAATGGGCGACGCCCAAAAAAATTTGGGCGTCGCCCATTGTGGTTGGGCGGTCGCCCAACAATGTTGGGCGATCGCCCAACTTTCATTGGGCGATCGCCCAACGGCGTTGGGCGAGCGCCCAACGCGGGGTTGGGCGCCCGCGCCCAACCCTCGTCGGGCGTCCGCCCGATGCGTTGGGCATTCGCCCGACGCGGTTGGGTGCCCGCCCGGCGACCCTCGGAGCGTGCCCCGCGCCGTCGGACGCGTGCACACCGTGGCCGCCGAGCGCGCGTTCTGCGCAGCTAGACGCTCGCACGTCGCGGCCGCCGAACGCGCGCTCCGCGCTGCCAGGCACGTGTGCCCAACGGCCCACGAGGGCGCGCACCGCCAGCGGTCCCAGGCATTGCTCGGGCGTCGAGAGTGTGCCACTCGCGGTACGTCCGACGGACGCTGCGCGCACGTCTCGAGCCGTCAAGCGGGCGTTCGACCATCGTCGTCCGCGTGCGGGATGCCGTTGTGTGCCCGTGCCGTGCCGTTAATTTTCCTCAGCTTATTATTCTCTATATATTTTTCAAAACTTCCGGAATAAATCGCTTCGACCGTCTTGTTTCAGGTTTTCGTCACAGGTCCTCCGACTCGGTGTCTACAATAGCACTTAAAGTCTATTCCTGAGCTCAGATGTTCGATGCGCACAACTCAGCTTGACCTCTTTACTTGGTCAGTTTTTGGTTATTTAAGCAAGCAATATATATAAGGAGTTTAAGGTAAGAAATACGTTACTCAGCAGATTTATCCAGGTTCGGCTTCTTCTAAGCCTATGTCTTGTCCCCGGAACACGTTCCGAGATTTCGAATCCTCTACTGAGCTCTTTAAAGGTAGAGCCTCAAACCTTTTACAATCTTAGCAACTGAGTATAACAAGAGTACCTTCCTCTATACCTCTACTCAATCCTAATCTCTCGCCGAGTACTATAACCGAGTACTCAGCCTCTCCTTTCTAATCTCTAGAAATGATAAGTGTTTGTCCTAAACAATGATTGCTAAGACACCTTAGATGATTGAATAATCACTCTAGACTTTTACACAAAGATATGAAATGTAGTGTAAGATTTGCTTTGCTTTTTGCTTGCAGAACTTGGAGTAGAAATTTGGTCAGCGTAATGGCTTGATCAAGTTCTGTATTGAATGAAGCTTCTGATGGCACTATTTATAGAGACGTCTTGAGGCATCGGTCATTTCGAATTTCGAAATAACCGTTGGAGGGAAACGGCTTCCTGTCGTTGTCATCCTGACTTGCTCAGAGCTCTCGGCCAATCAGATTTGTGTATCTTCTGTCCTCGGTCAGCTTTTGGTCAGCTCGGCAGAATGTCTCTCCTTTTATGGTAAAGTCAACTGGACAACATATTGTGTCGTCTGAACTTTACCCAAAGTAAAAATACTTTGTCTGGAAGTTTTCCTTAGCCAGCTGCTGTCTTGTACGCTTTGTCGAACCAACTCAGCAGCTTCGTTCCGAAGTTGTTCCCTGAAGGTCTTCTAGATCCTTCTCTTGCTGAGTTGCGTTTTGGTACACAGCGACATCGTTTTGATAAACGCGGGCCGAGTTGTATTGAACTGTTTGACTTGGGCTTTGACTGTTGTATTAGGCTTGGGCCTTTTAATCCTTATATCTTATAAACAATTTAACTCAACATTGAACAAACACATTAGTAGAATAAATCAAAGCATTTAAACTTAGTGTGTTTAGACTATGTTTTTAATTATACTTAAACAATTTTGTCAAATCAAAATTATGTGGAAAGGTGTTTCAACAAACTCCCCCATTTTGATGTTGGCAAAACTATTCAGCGAGGAACTCAGTGTTGAGCTCCCCCATGATAGTTGACCTAATATAACTTAGCAAACTCCCCCGTAATGGTTGAGCTACTGACTTAGTTTTACTCTAAACATTTAAAGGTTTAATCGAGTAAGTCTAAGGTCAGTTTTCAGATATAGATCAGCTCATGGAACATATTCTCTTTTACTCAGTGTTTAAGCGGAAGGTTTTATCATTCAGAGGGCGCAGAGTAATTTGTTGTTTAATGAGTTTTATAAGACTATATATAAGTCAATGTCAAACATGTTATCAGCATTTGGTTCAATCAATGAATTTTATAAGCATTTAAACAAGACTGATTCAATTGAAGATACATAATGACATAATACACAGCATCGTATAAAAATAATTCATAACTCAGAGTTTGAACATAAGATGCAAGTATGATATTTAATGTAGGTAGTCAGTGTTTACAAACAAGACAAAAAAAATAAAGACAGGCATAAATACTTAGCCTATACTGAGCTAGCCTATATCTATTTCTTTTTCTTCTGTTTGGACTGACTAGACTCATGCTGTGTTCTCGCTTGTGCTTTCTCCCCCGTTTTGTCAGCATCGGGAGGAGGAATCCTAAAGGTGTCGGTTAAGACAGCTCTGGTTAGTTCTGTGGACAGCGCTTTAAGTCGATCGGCGCTTTCATTGACACCATCAAAAATAGCCACTCCATTATATGAGACCTCGGTAGGTATTTTAAGCTCAGCAGCGCTGATCATGCTGACTGTGAAGGCTTCAGCTTTGCCTATCCATGTAAGTGCATCGGTCAGGCCAGAAATGACTTGATGGAATGTTTTGAGTAAGTAGGTGTCATAGTATTGACGCTGAACATTGCTGTGATGAATGTGATTGAAGGTTTGTCTGGTGATGGACAACATTTCATTCTGTTTTATAGCGTCAGTATCCATCTCTTGCTTGTTCAGATTCAGTAATCGAACAGCCTCACCAATTTTCTCCACTGAGCACTGAGAATAAGAAACCATTTGCTCATTGGTTTTGAGTTGCTCGATGTGAAGCTGAGCAAAGAGCATCTTTACTTCATCAGAAGTGGTGTAGCGTGTGTTCTCAGCTGACAAGGTCTGAACTTGTTGTTGGAGAACGTTTAAGTGTTGAACAGTTGTCAGCTGGATCTCAGCCAGCTTTTCAATGGAATCCTGCTTAGCTTGCTGTGTTTGATAGGAGATGATGATACTCAGCAAGTCCTTAAATCCCTTAACTTCGTTCAGAAGCTGAGTTACTTGGGAAAGCTGAGTAGTCTCTACATTAGAAGACTTAGCAGCAGGAGTAGATGATTGTTGAAGGTCTTTGATCAAGGTTTGGATTGAGTCGATGATGCATTTGCCAGACTCAGTGACATTCATGTAGCTTAAAGAACCTTCATTCAGTTGTCCAGTTGCATCAGTATGACCGGTGGGAGGAGGAGTCAAAGGAATGACATGGTCAGTGACTGGAGTGGTGTTTTCAATCTGCATTTGGTTGATTTGAGGACAAGTTTGATCGGCAGATAGATTAATTGGAGAAGTAGAAACTCGAATACTGTCTGTGCTGACGGGGGCAGATGTATTTGGAGTCAGCACAATGCTTGGATGGACAGCATTGACAGTAGTCGTCTCAACCTGACTTATTGAGTTGGCAGAAGCATGTAAGTTGGCATGTTCCTGTTGGGAAGAAATAGAGGCTTGCTTTTCTATAGATGCCGATGTAGTAGAAGGATGTTGTCGTTTGAAAAATTTTAGCTTAATTGCAGAAGGGTCCTGGGTTGGCTTTTGAATAACGAAGTCAGGAAGAGTTGGTGGTTGTACAGGAGGCTCACTGACTGTCTTTTCACTTGCTTTAACCAATCTTCTTCTGCGAGGAGGAATGTCAGCTTGAATAGATTCTCTTGAGTGAGATGGAGAAGATTCTTCTTGCTCAGTATTTAGCTGGTCAGCTTGCTCTTGGACTTGATCAACATTGTGTTGGTCAAGTTCTTGTTCTTCTCCAGCAGCCAACACAGTATTGGCTTGCTCAGCTGCAACCTCACTGGTTGTTTCCTCATTATCCTCAGCGTCATCCTGACCGCTGGCCTCTTCTTCTTCGTCATCTTCTGAACTATCACCATCTAGTTCTTCCTCAACTTGTGCAATAAACTGGTCGTCCAGATGCACCTCTTCTTCTTGTTCCTCAGACACAGTTCCTAAACACTGTGTGTAGTGAGAGTCACTAGGCACAACAATGTCAGTAGGGATAGCATCGAGGGGAGTCAGTGTAGAAGACTTCTGCTTCTTCTGAGGTTGCTCATTAGTTTCCTCAGTTTCAGGCTCAACGTGCCTGCCCCTTTTCTCAGCTGACTTAGGTCTCTCCTGACCCTTAGTACCAGCTGACTTTTGCCTCTTAGCTGGAGACTCGGTATCATGTGAAGGAGTCTCAACAGCTTTTCTCTTACGAGAAGCTGGGGCCTTAGTTCTTTTCCCTTTCTGTGGAACAACTGTTTCCTCAGCTTGTCCAGCAGCAGCAGCAGCAGCATCAGCAACAGCTTTTCCTTTCTTCAGAGGCTGACCGAACTTCAACGCTCTTAGTGAAGCTGCTGTGATCTCAGATCCTTTAGCTTTTACTTCATCAGTCAGGTCTATCTGATGATCAATGAGGATCCTGGTGATGAGCGATCCTAGCCTTAGATTTCCGGTACTCCTTAGGAAGCCAGCAATGAGGAATACTGGCATGTTGATTGGCTTGTACGTCAGCATATGCCAGATGAAGCATTGCTCGAAGTTTGTTGCTGAGGTGGTGCAGTTAATCTTGGGATATATAAAATAACTCAGCAGATAATGAGCCATCTTCTGGTGCTGACCCATGAAGGAACTAGATACTTCTCCTGAGTGGCCTTCAGGTTTACAGAAGTTGACCTCGTACCCAGTACCATCCTGATCTCCAGATCTCCTTAGCCTTGCTCCCTCAGTTTTTAACTTGAGCAGATTCCCTAGGTAGAGAGGGTTGATGAAGATGGTTTTCTCTTTCACCACGGTTACCAAGTAGTCCTGGTTATCATCGGCAACGCGAAGGTTGTGGTAAAACTCATTTACAAGGTCAGGATAGGTGGGATCCCTAATTGAAAACAGCTCAGTCCATCCATTCTGTGAAATCCACTCACAGAAGGGTTGTTCGGATTGTACGAAGGCTTCAGATACCCATCTTGAGGGCTCAACCTTCCATTCTCGGACGTTTTCGAAGACCTTTGAATAGGTCCTGACTTTGTCAGGCTTTCCCTTACCAGAGGAGGTTTGGCCAGTTTTTCCTTTGCTCGGCGTAGTGACCTTGGTAGATTCCGGCATAGAGGTTTGCCTGGAGGTTTCATCGGAGCTGGGCTTAGGGTGGCCGGCACCGGAAATGTTGAATGAAACTTTAGTCATAGTTGAAGAATGCGTTTGGGAAGCTTTGAGAATTTTTTTTAGAGAGAAAGCTCTTTGCCTTAAAATTCGGTAGACGTAAAGAAGATAACAATAGGGATTTACCCATTATTTATAGCGGTGAAGTGTGGATCTTAACGAATCCATGTGTCAGTTTTGCCTTGGGATTGTCAACCGATAAAGATCCTGGCATTTATGACACATTCGGCGCGTACGTCATCCTAGGTGGCTATTCGCGTGCTTAAGCATTAAGTGCAACGGATCTAACACTCAGCGTTTAGAATACTAAACGTTTTGAATTCTTAGTGGTCAGTAGTATGAAAGAATGATTTCTCAGTTTAAGATTACTACTCGGTGTGCATATTGACTCAGTATTGATGTGTATTTTGTGTTAAGTGCACAGCATAACAATCACTCAGCATGCATTTGCATAAATCATTCAGCATAGTAATTCACTCAGCATAATTTCACATTTTAGAACTGAAATTTACTGAAGAGGATTAAACATACCAATGGCTTCTCTCAATATGCTGAACTGTTCACGAGCCAGTGGCTTTGTGAAGATATCCGCAAGCTGCTCATCCGTTGGGACGTAGGTCAGCTTTATCTCACCTTTGAGTACATGGTCTCTAATGAAGTGATGCCTTATGCTGACATGCTTCATTCTGCTGTGTTGAATTGGGTTCTTTGATAGATCAATTGCACTTTTGTTGTCGCATTTGACCTCAATTGTCTTTGTTTGAACACCATAGTCTTCAATCTGTTGCTTAATCCATAGGACTTGAGCAACACAGTGACCAGCAGCAATGTACTCAGCTTCAGTGGTAGACAAGGCTACTGACGCCTGCTTCTTGCTGAACCAAGATACAAGACAGCTTCCTAAGAAATGACATCCTCCAGAGGTGCTTTTCCGTTCTAGCTTGTCTCGACCATAGTCAGCGTCAGTGTATCCAACGAGTGTAAAGCTATGTGTGTTGGGATACCATAAACCTGCGTTCACTGAGCTTTGCAAGTATCTAAGGATTCTTTTTACAGCTATGTAATGAGATTCCTTAGGGTTAGATTGATATCTAGCACAGTAGCATACTGAGAACTGAATGTCCGGTCTACTGGCTGTTAAGTAAAGTAGAGAGCCTATCATACCTCGATATAATTTGCTGTCTACTGACTTACCATTCTCGTCAGCGCAGAGGACAGTGTCAGTGCCCATAGGAGTGGATATTGGCTTGCAATTTTCCAAGTCATATTTCTTTAATATCTCCTTGGCATATTTAGCTTGACTGATGAAGATGCCATTCTTTCCTTGTTTTATTTGAAGTCCGAGGAAGAAGTTGAGTTCTCCCATCATTGATATTTCAAACTCAGTCTGCATTTGTTTGCTAAATTCCTTGCACATTGATTCGTTAGTTGCACCAAATATTATATCATCAACATAAATTTGAGCCAGCAGGGTATCTTTACCCTTTCTCTTAATGAATAAGGTTGTATCAGCTTTGCCCCTGACATAATTTCTAGTCAGCAGGAAACTGGTCAGTCTCTCATACCAAGCACGTGGTGCTTGCTTGAGGCCGTACAGAGCCTTTTTGAGTTTATAAACGTGGTTTGGGAATTTTGGATCCTCAAACCCTGGAGGTTGATTAACATAAACTTCCTCGTTTATAACTCCATTAAGAAATGCACTTTTAACATCCATTTGGAATAATTTAAAGTTCATGTAAGATGCACATGCACATAAGATCCTAATAGCTTCTAGCCTTGCCACTGGGGCAAAGGTCTCACCGTAGTCAATACCTTCTTGCTGATTATAGCCCTGAGCTACAAGCCTTGCTTTGTTCCTGACTACATTTCCTTGCTCATCCATTTTGTTGCGGAAGACCCATCTTGTTCCAATGGTCTTCTGACTCCTTGGATGTGGCACTAGCTCCCATACATCATTTCTTCTGAATTGGTCAAGTTCTTCTTGCATTGCGCTCATCCAGAATTCATCTTCCTCAGCATCAGCGAAGTTCTTAGGTTCCTGTACTGAGACGAAAGCTACATTGCTGAGGTACTTCCTGAGTTGATTCCTCGTCATCAGGGTATTCCCAGCAGAATCAAGGATTGCACTCTCTGAGTGCCCTCTTGGAATCCTTATCTCTTTAGGTAGATTTATGTCTTGTGCTGTCTGTGTTTCAACAATCTCTGCAGAAGTAGATGGGTCAGTGAAAGTAATCTTAGGTTCACTCTTACTCTTGGTCAGCCTTTTAGTGAATGACTCAGCAGCTGGTTCTTGGTCAACGGTTACTGAGTGTGGATCATCCTCGATCAGTGGCTGGTATCTACCTGCAGGGTTAGTTTCGTCAAACTCAACATGTACTGACTCTTCTAAAACTTGAGTTCGTTTATTAAAAACTCTGTATGCTTTGTTGTTTGTTGAGTAGCCTAAAAAGATAGCCTCATTAGCTTTTGAGTCAAACTTTGCTAAGCTATCTTTGGTATTCAAAATAAAACATTTACAGCCAAAGGCACGAAAGTATCCAATATTGGGCTTTCGTCCTTTCCAAAGTTCATAGGGGGTTTTCTTGAGTATAGGTCTAACTAGAGCCCTATTAAGAATATAGCACGCTGTGTTAACAGCCTCTCCCCAAAAATACTTTGGAAGCCTATGCTCATCCAGCATTGTCCTGACTATTTCAACCAGAGTTCTGTTCTTCCTTTCTACAACCCCATTTTGTTGAGGTGTTCTAGGAGCAGAAAAATTATGGTCAATGACGCTGGATTCACAGAATTCAACAAACTTTTGGTTTTTGAATTCTCCACCATTATCACTTCGGATGTGAGCCAATTTTAGGTCTTTATCGTTTTCAATTTTTCTAACCAGATTTGAAAATGTCTCAAAGGTCTCATCCTTGCTACTCAGCAAGATGACCCAAGTGTACCGAGAGAAGTCATCTACAATGACCAAGGAAAATCTTCTTCCACCCAGACTCAGCGGCTGGACTGGACCGAAGAGATCCAAGTGTAGTAGCTCTAACGGACGCTTAGTTGAGACAATGTTTTTGCTGTGAAAAGATTGTTTGGTTTGTTTTCCAGCTTGGCAAGCGTGGCATAATTGATCTTTTTCAAATTTAAATTCAGGCAGTCCCTCAACCAATTGCTTTCTTGCTAATTTGGCCAGGAGGTCCATGCTTACATGACCAAGTCTCCTGTGCCATAGCCAGGAATTTTCTTCCTTTGATACTAAGTATACAGTTTTTGAAAACTTTTTCTTTAAGTCTAGCATAAAGACATTATCTATGCGAGGGGCAGTTAAGATTAACTCATTTGTTTTACCCTCGTATATTTTACATCCAGTAGCATCAAATATAACTTTTCTCCCATTGTCACATAGCTGAGGTACGCTGAGTAAGTTATATTTGAGTCCGCTGACTAGGGAGACTGACTCAATAGTGGGGTTACCTCCAATGGTTCCTGACCCTACTATCTTACCCTTTTTGTTGTCTCCAAAACTTACACTTCCTCCTCGTTTACGCTCAAACGTGATGAACTGAGTTTCATCACCGGTCATATGCCTTGAGCATGCACTGTCAATATACCACATCTTTGACTTCTCAGCACATCTCAGGCTTACCTGCATTGTAACTAGTTACTTTTAGGTACCCAATTCTTTTTGGGTCCTTGCTTTTTAGGTGCAACAGGTAAAGCATCATACTTTATTTTATGGCGACATACATGGACAGTATGGCCATTCTTTCCACAGAAGTCACAGCTGACCTTTTGTTTAGGTTGTGTCACTGACTGGTCAGCACCCCAGTGCTGAGCATGCCAGCACACCTTTGTGGTGTGACCTTTCTTCCCACAGAAATCACATTAGACGTTCCGCTGGGGATTCCATCTCTACCGAGTACCTTGGTACTGAGTTCTCAGAGGACTGTTTATTTTATTTGGAACCTTTAATTGGTTCTGGATAGTTGTGACGTCCTTTCTCAGTTTCTTTGAAACTGATTGGACTTCAGAGACAGACTCATGTATGATCTTCATGTTATCATGCAACATTGAGTTTTCCTGAAGAAGGTATCTGAGGTCACTCAGCTTGACCTCTTCAACCTCGTCACAACGCCTGCTGAGTGCTCTAATTTTCTTATTACACTTTTTGATAAGTGTATAGAGATCACTCAGGGCATTACCCATTTCGTTTCTGAGCTGGGAAAGTGGTATTACCTCATTTGATTGCTCCTCATCTTCAGATGCAACGGAGGGGTCAGTATGCTCAGAAACGCACGGCTCAGCAAGTTCGTCAGCCATGAAGCATATCTTCGCTAACTCGGTGGCCTCAGCTTCTGTTGATAAAGACTCATCACTATCGCTCCATGTAGCCACCATTGCCTTTTTGTCGTTCTTCTTATCTTTCCTCAGCGTGGGGAAGCTTGAATTTATGTGGCCAGTTTGATGACATTCAAAGCATGTAATAGGCTTTGAGTTGTCTTTCTTGTATTTGCTGTCGCTGGAGTCAGCTTTATACTTATCAAACTTTCTGTAAGGCTTCTTAGAATATTTGTCATTTTTCCTGAATAGCCTTTTCATCTTCCTTGTGAACATAGCCATCTCCTCATCATCTGTTGAGCTTCCTTCAGTGGAGTCAGCTTTCATGACAAGAGATTTCTGCTTCTTGTCTTCAGACTTTTCCTTCACCTCGAAGTTTTTCATTGATATCTCATGGGTCAGCAACGAGCCGATGAGTTCGTCATATTTGTAGGTGGTTAAGTCCTGAGCTTCTTCAACAGCGGTCTTCTTTGCTTGCCAGTCTTTAAGAAGACTCCTGAGTATCTTTTTGACTTGTTCTTCCTCAGTGAAGATCTTCCCGAGTCTCTTGAGCTCATTTATGATGTTGGTAAATCTTGCATTCATGTCAAATATCCCCTCATCATTGTTCATCTGGAAAAGCTCGTATAGTCTTATCTGCTGGTTCACCTTGGACTCCTTTACTTTATTGGTTCCTTCGTAGGTGACCTCCAGCTTCTTCCAGATCTCTTGCGCCGACTCACAACCTGAGATTTTATTATATTCTGCAGCATCGAGCGCACAGTGAAGCATATTAATAGCCGAAGCGTGATTTTGAAGCTTCTTGAGATCATCCTCTGTCCATTTGGCCTCAGCTTTTACAACTGTTTGGCCAGCCACAACTTCGACAGGTACAAATGGGCCTTGCACTATAGATAGCCAGGCACTCATATTTGTAGCCTGAATGAAATTTTTCATCCTATTCTTTCAGAAGGTATAGTTAGACCCGAAGAATAGGGGAGGCCGAGTGATGGACAGCCCCTCAAGCAATATCTGAGTTGTTTAGTTTCCTGGGAGAAATCGAGTACTATTTTCGCCCATAGTGTGGATCAGCTCAAGGTTGTTAAACCTTTTACAGTGAGCTTTTAGGCTCTGATACCACTTGTTGGTCCCTTATAACGTTACAAGTATAGTTCCAAGGGGGGGTTAGGAACTATTTAAACTTTTTAATAATTTAGGACAGACTTCTTTTCTCAAGAGAAAAGGTTTTAACAGCGGTGCTGAGTAATCAGTAAGATACTGGCTTAGTCAACTGGTGACTAGGTCAGTTTCTTGACTTGAGTCAGGAGATAGCACTTAAAGTCTATTCCTGAGCTCAGATGTTCGATGCGCACAACTCAGCTTGACCTCTTTACTTGGTCAGTTTTTGGTTATTTAAGCAAGCAATATATATAAGGAGTTTAAGGTAAGAAATACGTTACTCAGCAGATTTATCCAGGTTCGGCTTCTTCTAAGCCTACGTCCTGTCCCCAGAACACGTTCCGAGATTTCAAATCCTCTACTGAGCTCTTTAAAGGTAGAGCCTCAAACCTTTTACAATCTTAGCAACTGAGTATAACAAGAGTACCTTCCTCTATACCTCTACTCAATCCTAATCTCTCGCTGAGTACTATAACCGAGTACTCAGCCTCTCCTTTCTAATCTCTAGAAATGATAAGTGTTTGTCCTAAACAATGATTGCTAAGACACCTTAGATGATTGAATAATCACTCTAGACTTTTACACAAAGATATGAAATGTAGTGTAAGATTTGCTTTGCTTTTTACTTACAGAACTTGGAGTAGAAATTTGGTCAGCGTAATGGCTTGATCAAGTTCTGTATTGAATGAAGCTTCTGATGGCACTATTTATAGAGACGTCTTGAGGCATCGGTCATTTCGAATTTCGAAATAACCGTTGAAGGGAAACGGCTTCCTGTTGTTGTCATCCTGACTTGCTCAGAGCTCTCGGCCAATCAGATTTGTGTATCTTCTGTCCTCGGTCAGCTTTTGGTCAGCTCGGCAGAATGTCTCTCCTTTTATGGTAAAGTCAACTGGACAGCATACTGTGTCGTCTGAACTTTACCCAAAGTAGAAATACTTTGTCTGGAAGTTTTCCTTAGCCAGCTGCTATCTTGTACGCTTTGTCAAACCAACTCAGCAGCTTCATTCCGAAGTTGTTCCCTGAAGGTCTTCTAGATCCTTCTCTTGCTGAGTTGCATTTTGGTACACAGCGACATCGTTTTGATAAACGCGGGCCGAGTTGTATTGAACTGTTTGACTTGGGCTTTGACTGTTGTATTAGGCTTGGGCCTTTTAATCCTTATGTCTTATAAACAATTTAACTCAACATTGAACAAACACATTAGTAGAATAAATCAAAGCATTTAAACTTAGTGTATTTAGAATATGTTTTTAATTATACTTAAACAATTTTGTCAAATCAAAATTATGTGGAAAGGTGTTTCAACAGTGTCCATTTTTTTAAATGATAAAAGACCTTCTTGAGCTTAATTTTATTTGTCAAATATTCTCTACATTAGAGCCTAGGCTTCTGGGAACAGGCTCTTAGTACATTAGTTTGTCTGATATCATTTATCTTATTGGAAGTAAAAATTCTTTGAGATTATACTTAATTCTGTTAATCGATTGATTTATCTGTTACCGTTTGTATTGAAAATCTGAAATTTTATTCGAATTCTTCCGTCTGGATATTTAAGTTATTTGAAAAATATTATGATATATAAATTATATGCTTTGAAACCGGTACATGTGCTCAGTATTATCTGTATCTGTTTTCATGTCTCACTGACCTTCATATTAGGCTTGCATTATTTGTTATTGTTTTATATGTGTATCTGTTTGTCTTTGTGTCGGTTGTATTAGAATCATGCATAAGGTCGGTGAAGATATTCTGTATCTGAATCTGGTAGCGCTACCATCTGTGTCTGTTATCTGGCATTTGGTGATGTGGAATATCATCACTCTTTTGTTACTATACCGTGGTTTTGAGAATTTCTGTAATTTTATTATTATTATTTAATATTATTTGATTTCTCTGCACCATCATGTTTGATAAATTCTGAAAACAAAATTGAAACTTATCTGCATATCTGTCTGTTCCCCGTCTGTTGTGCTATGATTATCACTCACTTAGATTTTCGCTCGCATAAACGGAAATCTCATATCACGTTGATTTTATATTTTTCAGATTAAGATCTCTATAGCTGGGCAGACATTTGGGTTCGATATTGAAGGATGATATTTTTAGCTAGATATTGTTATTGTACAGATTAGAGACTTTCGGATATTTTGTGGTATATATTTCTTTACAGTTTAAGTTGTATCATCATGTTAGAATGCTTTATTAATTAGATAAGTATTATTTTGAAATTAAATTCGAGGCTAGCATAGGTTAAGGTCATCTTAATTTATGCGCCGGTCATGACCAGGTTCGGGTCGTGGCACTAAACAATTCATATAACTCCTATTATACACTTTTAACACATCATTAGTTAATTAATAATTAAAAATATACACGGATTAAATCAATGTTGTTATCTCGGATCTAAAATTCAAATAATGAATTCGAGATCTTATATAATCCAATATCGACTTATAAAAATTTAAAAATTTTGGACACGGACGTGACAGACTGGACAATTCGGAGATAAAAAGATCTATCACATGATATGCTGTATTTTTGGAAAATGCTTTAATTTCATGGAGATCAAATAACCAAAACTCCATGTATAGATCCTCCTCTAAAGTAGAATTTAGAGCGATGACAAAAACAGTCTCTTGTGACTTACAATGGATCCTTAATCTGCTGAAAGATTTCCATATTCCTCATCCTTATTCAACATTACTTCTGCGATAACACCTACGCTATTCATATAAAACAAAATCATGTTTCATGAGCGCACCAAACATATTGACATTGTCTGTCATGTCATAAGAGAAAGAGTTCTTTCCAGATTAATTAGACTTATGCTATTGTTAATTTGTTTACTAAAGCACAACATTCACCCCAATCTTTAAGTTTTAGGGGAACTAATCTTACACTATTGATAACATCCATATGTTACCCTTAGGGCAAAAATGTAATAATAAAAAGGAATGAGTATCTACCAATGCTCGGCCACGTGGCTTGGATCCAGACCCGCCTGGGATAGACATACACCAAATGGAGCCAAGATGACAGGACCCGCCACCCAGTAAGGATCCGCCATATATCTTCCTGGAACGGTCTCAAGGATAACCAAGGGTTAACGCCATTAATGATATTAATAGCAGGAACGGACAAATCCTAAGAATTAGCAATTAATATGTTAAAGAGCACTAATGACATGACTGTTGACTATTCATATACTACATCAATAATGTCCAAAGGTTACAGAATCCTATATAAATACTTCAATCCCAAGGTATTCGAGGTATGCATTCTAATTTACTAAAATGTTTTTGTCAATTACTATTATTCTCAAATATCGATACTGACTTTGGCATCAGAGCTTCCCTCGCCGATCCTAATACCACCTCATAGGGAAAGACTCCGGTAAGAGTAACATTTAGCAAAATATCAACTATCAACCACTTCCCTTTTCACCTACATTCACCTACACTTTCACTCATTTTCATCTATTTTCACTTATATGAACATGCATACCATACCACTTCATTGTGCCGGATTCTAATCTTGCTCCATCATCAAAATCAGTGCAGTGATTAGCAAATCATTGCGGTCACACTTATTATTCCTTTCTCTAGCCTTTAGTTTTATGTCATTTTCTCTCTCTTAGTTGTTATAGCATCACTAATGGTGGAAACAACTAATGGTTGCCACCTAAGATAAAACACAAAGAAAAGTAATATACCACTAGAGGATACAAGTTATTAGAATACTACTTTGAATTAAGCGGGGTAAAAAAAGAAATTTGAATTAATAAAAAGGGACTTGATAAGTTATTAACCTATAAAAGTAAATTATCTATTCTCAATTATTGCAGGCATCAAACACACTATTTTTGGAGCATGGGGATACACGCGCGAGATACAATACTGTCTCGTACCTATGTGCCTTTTACAACCCTCACTTTTGTTTCTTTTAAGTTTTTTTTGTACATGAAAGAAGTATGTAACCAAATAAAATTACAAACTAATTTAAGTTATATATCTCATAGTGATTGTACGTAAACAATTCTACCAAGTAACAAATCCTAAATTCCTACTAGAGCTGCTCTTAGACGTTTTATTTGGTTGTACACATGTATGTTCTTCTTTTCTTTTTGAATCAATGAGAAAGAGATTATTCCTCATTCAAATTCTTAGGAAAGTATAACTCAAGAAGTAAATGTAAAAATAGCATAAGATTATCTTGTTTTAAATAAACTGAAAAGGCTACAAAACTATACCAACTAATTAAATACTACAGTTACGGGGCTTCGGTCGCCGGCTCCTTCCTTGACACTGGGCAGACGTCAGCCCCCATACATGGTCTTAAGACTTTGAAGGTTGCATTAATTAATTAGATGATAGATTGGACAATTTCTGCAAAACTGAGATGGGAAATAAGCATACTCCTTCGCCTTTCTGTCATAATATATATGAAGAATAATCATTATATATCTTATTTTAATTTAAAATTTGATAAATGTGTACCTGTGAAGAGCATGACTTATTCAGCATTCCATATAAATTCTATGCAACAGTCAAGTAAATAAGTTAATAAAAATAAATAGATATTAATTAACTGTGAGAAAATAATTAACCATAGATATAGGCATTATTTTTCATTAATATTTGTAGAATATGTAATAATTAATACCTGAATCTGTTGTTGAAGAAGCTTTATATACAAGGATGCCTCTTCAAGAACAGAGGCTGTATCTGTCTGCAAATATAGTATCTGATTTTTTTTTAATTCTTTGTAAAAAAAATAAAAATTGCAAGGATTTATAAAATCAAATTATTACCTTGCCATATGGAGAAACCATTTTTTGAAGTTCTGTCACTTTATTGCTTAGCTTTTGACTTCTCCTCACAGCAGGTACCTGTGATATAGCAATAAATTCCTGAATTAATCTAAAAATACAATTTCTTATAAGCTGGATTCTGGAGATATTAAATTAAATCAAAGCATAAACTGCAAAAATACCTATAACGTTACCTTCAGGAGCAATTTTATCTCTAACGTCTAAAATGATGCAATTTTATCCCTAAAATGGATCAATCTAAGATATTATTATAAAATACAAATATTTTATTCTTTATTATTTACAAATTGCATATCAGCCTGTTTAAAAAAAATAATAATAATAAAATTAAAGATTAATATTTAAGATATTTTGAATTTTTTTTGTCAAACTCGTACAAAAAACAGTATATTTTTTAATTTTTTTTAAATATCACGTCTAGTCATACATTTATGATCTATTACTAATAAATGATAAAATGACCAAAATGTGAAACGTAGATGACAAGATTTATGACCGAGAAGACAGTTTGATGAATTATTTCTCAAATTGATCCAATTTGACAATGTTGTGGTAAAATTGTTTTTGGCTGCCAAAGTTAGAGATAAAATTGCACAATTTTAGATGTTAGAAGTAAAATTGCTCCTGCCGGTAAACATTGGGGGTATTTTGTACATTAACCCTTAAATCAAATATATGAGAAAAAAGATTTAGAACGGAAATGAACTGAAAGAATTCGTTTGATTCCTAAAAAAAAAATTGAACAGTTCAATCTGAGTCTATTTCTTCAAATATATAGTATCTAATTTTCTTGTAAAATTCAAAACAGATTTCTTTATTACCTTTTGCTCTACGGAGGAAACAGCTTTCCTTCTCTTGCTTTTCTTCCATTCATTACCGTTTTCATTTACATTTATTTTGTCTAATCTGTCACAAAATGGGCTAATATCCTGGATTGATCGTTTCTTCAAAGTTGTGAACTCCATTTCCTAATTGGAATTAGTAAATTAATTAATAATTAGCTAATATACTTGGATCTAGATTAATTCTAAATCAATTAATAGACATTATTAATTGAGTTTATATTTTATGAAATTAAAGATGAGAGATGATTTTTATTACATCCAAGGGAGAAGGAATCTTCCTTTGTTGTAGGTCCTCCCAGCTAGAGAATGTAAATTGATAACCTGCAAATAATTCAAATCAATCTCTAAATTAAAAAAAATATATATCTTTAATAAAATTTAAATATAATTTTTTTTAGGAATGGAAAACATTTCACCATATAGCTGCTGCTCATGAACATCCAAGACTTGGGAATCCAAACAAACATAATTGGTACCCCCACCATTCATATTCATGCTGCATTTTTAACAAAGAATCATAATTAAACCATTAATTTTAACTAAGTTTTGGGAAAAGATTATCTCAACAAAAAAATACATAATTTCTTTAAAAAAAATTAATTTTTTGTGCTATATTCCTATACATCAACAATAAAACAGACAATGTTTAAAAATACTTCTAACATTAACAAAAAAATTTAATTTAAAATGAAGAGTTTTAGGTGTTTGATTATAATTTTACCGATTGAACTAAAAGCTCGAACTGATAGTTAAAGCCCAATCATATATCTTATATTAATCTCCGACACATCCTCACACGCAAATGCCCATTGGGCTTGCAGCGTGCACAACACAGGCCCATCCCGCCATGTGTTTTTAATTCCACAAATTAATGAGGTTGCCGGGACTTGAACCCTCGACCATTTGGTCCTAGAGGACAGTTAAGGCCCAATCATATATCTTATATTAATAGCTGACAACAGGAACTACCGTAACAGTAAACAGTAAACAACAAACAACAACCAATAGTAAACCAAACATGTCCTTAATCTTCAAACCCTCTCACACTAACTTGTCATGGATTTTGGTTGCTATAATTTTTAGACCTAGATTCAGCAGTTCATATCCAGTGTCGAATAAAGGATTGCTCGGTTGGGGAGGCCGATTTTACATGTGGAGTGTAATTTTTTTTTTTTTTGCTAAATCGGTGAAAATTCGGATTTAGAGAAGGTCTAATAGCTGAAAAAAAATTAGAAATTTAGATTTAAGAAAGACCTAACAGGTAAAAAAAAATAGAAATTTGGAATGAATGTCTAACAGGCCAAAGAAATTAGAAATTTGGACTTTTAGAGAGGGCCTAATAGACCCAAAAAAATTGAAACTTTGGATTTAGAGAAGACTTAACGGGACTTGGACCAATTTTTGGATACTAATATAAACCCGAGCTAAATTTCTTGGAAACAGGAGACCGGAATCACTACAATCTTAAATTTTGTGGAGACAAAGAGGGCCGAAACTACTCGTGATCATAGTAGTTTTGGCGGCTGGAGGGACCCGGGTCCCCATGTTTCCACCCCTGTTCACATCTACTGTTAGATAATTAAAAATTGGCTGATTTTCTTTAAAAATAACTACAAACAAATGTAACTCAATTATAATCAAAGAACTCCATTTCTACAATTTAAAATGAAAAAACAAGAAAAAGAAGTCTTAAGAAGAACAACCAACCAGCTTTTATTTTGGTAGGGAGTTGTTAGTAAATAACATATTTGACATTTTTTTTTTGTAACATTAGACCTTTAATTGACTTATTTGTTTATCTCGTATAAAAAAAAAATAGTTGAATAAAATTGTCCTAGTAGCTAATGAAATAAAAGAATATAACTAGAAAATTAATAAGCAAAACACAAGTAGTCAAATTGGGGTAAAAAATTCAAATAGAGATATTATAGTTTATATGGAGGAGACACAAATTTTGTTTTAGAGTTATTTTATGAATATACACTATTAGCCAACCTAATGAGACAAATATTCAATGCTAAGGAATATAATTAAGAAATCGATTAAAAAAGAAATGGAAACACATACACATATTTTTTTTAAAATATCATACTGTATTAAGATTTTTTTTTTAATAATACTATAATTAAATTTTAAAGAAGGAAACATGAATTCATACACTTTGTTATCCTTATCCATCAACATGTCCAAATTTGGCACCTGCACTTCATGGTTCCCTGAAATAAGATTTGTATTTTTTTTTTTTAAATTAGATATATAGCACTTAATTATTATTAATTATCTATGCAAAAATTTCATAAAGATAAGGGATAAACTCAAAGTATGTTTTTGGTGCAAATATACCCTTAACACAAAAAAAAAAAAAATGTATGTAACAATACAATTTCAGTATGAAATGACGCAATTAAAGGACTCATTAACATAAGTTAACACGTCAGATGATTGTATCGTTAATCCCTCATACTCTCATTTGCATTAGAAGTCTAGATCCGTACATAATGTTTATTACCAAACAATCTCGAGCCTTCTATTGATATATCAATCCCTACTTCATAATTAGAGCGGAAAGCACGATATGGTGCCTAGATGTAGATGTGTAACGACACAATCATATGATGTATTAATTTCTGTTATAGTAGGACTTTTTTTTTTTTGAGGGAGTATAGTAGGATTTTTAATTGAACCATTTGATAAACATTTGATAAACTTTAGAAGTGAAATTGCAATATTTTGTAAGTGGAGTTTAAATTAGCTCTTCAAAAAACTTTGAAATTATTTTCATCTCTGAAGAATTGCATGTTGGAACGTTGAAGACAAAATTTTATCTATATTTACTAAAAAAGGATGAGGAATTGTTAATTATACCAAAGTTGTAAAATTGTGGGGAGAGATGAGAAAGAACAGCATTCCTCATTTTGATCAAATAATATGCTAAGCACCCTCTTCTGCTGAACTTCTAAAAAGAGTACAATATAAACAATAATTATTATTAATTATGAAGAAATTGCAATTCAATTGGCAACATAGATATGATGTAGATAAAAGCATACATAATTAGAAATTAATGCATACCTTTTAAACTTGTTTCTGCAAAACATAAACATACAGAGAGGGGCAGAATTTGTAAGGTTTGCTCAACTGTTATAAATGGCTATTTTCCCTATATATATATATATATATATATAAATTAATGTTGTTACCACTACTAAACATCTCATACAAGACAAAAAATGCCTTTTAGATTTTAAATGTAACTAATTAAGTAGTAATTAGCTGGGCGGCCCTTAATTTCTTATTTACTCAATGCAATTTATTATCAATTCAATTATCTTAATCATGTCCTAATTGAGAAGGGATCATGTATGACTTCTACTGTAACACTGGCTAAATATTATGAATATTTTGTTCATTTTAACTTAAATCTTATTCCTTTGCTTCACGGCTTTAAGATATGTTTTACTAATATAACCTAACTAGTTACTTACTCCATATAAATGAGATTCGGTTAACTCGTCTCCAACATCATCATTTAGGATTGCTTCTTATCGAACATTTCACACTAGTGTCTCCTTCTCAAGACCAAATATCATGTAATACATCGTACGTGGAGAATTGACTCTGATATTAATTATAACAGCCGGCCTGGCTCAATATCATGTAGGAATTGTCTACTATGTCTCAAACCCCATTCCTTAGGTCGTACGACTTTAAAACATGTTTATATTTATTGAAAACACTCTTATTAATGCAATCCAGTCACTTTTTTTCTATTCTGATGTGATATTTCATTTTTACCCCATTGGCATCTTTTATTACTGCTTTTTTACTCAGAACTTTCACTCAGGACCTCGTAGTTTTTAGCTACTAAAAGCGCATTTTTCTTTTGATATATAACTAAATTCTGAATAAAATTATATGTAATGTACAAAAAAAGAAGATAAGTTTAATTTTTTATTTTTGAAAAAAAAAATGAGTTTAGCCGATCCCGAATCATTTCGGGACTAAGGCTTTGTTGTTGTTGTTGAAACAAAAGATGAGTTTAATTATATTGCTTTTATTTGATGTTTTTATCAAATTATTTATCTTTCATTTTCATTGATTAGTTTTTTTTTGGGTGGGAGACTTTCATTGATTAGTTGATAGTAGGTGATGTGTTTTGACTAAGTAATCATGTCAAAATTTAGTTAAGCATCTGATGATGTAGACCTTGGTCAACATGCATGTATATATATGCAAGTAAATTAGTCTCAGTGTTTAACTATATTTGTTAATTGGTCAAACAAAAATATGGTTAATTTTTTGTTTTTAGATAGTAAGATGTTTTGGTTTTGTCATGTCATTTTGATTAGGAAAATAATCGCATTAAAAATGGAGATTAGATTAAGTATTGAATTAATTAAATAATATGGATACAATTTCAGAATGAAGACATTCTAGTAATAGCCAAAATACGTGGAGGTTGAACGGGGACAGCTGGAGTGTGGGAATAATAGCTCGTGACTACATTGCACTTCTCCTCATAGGAAAGTATACTATTCTCTTTGTCAAGGTTGTTTGATTTTATCCCGAGATGAAAATGGAGGTCCGCTAAGAACAACTAGCAAAAGAGCGAAGCATGTTGCAGTTCCTAAAAAACCTATAACACTCTAGCATTGATTAATAGACAATAATATTGTGTTACCAAGAGCAAAAGTACATTTCATTAATTCAACAGGTGGAGGTCGTATAACTCGAGAAGAAATCAAGTGTAATTGTTGTTGCAAGTTGTATACTCTTACTACAGTTACATTTCATGTTAGTGAATTTAAATTTCATTCAACTACCATAATCTATTTGTAAGATGAAAGCTCTTTATTAGATTGCCAGAAGAAAATAGTACACAAAGATATAGCAAATTTTATGAAAGAAAAAGCACTTTAAAATTTCAACTGTCTCTATGATTGAACATATCTCTGTGTAAGAAAAATTATACTATATAAGAAAATTATACACAAAGATATGTTCAGTTTGCAGTTGGTCTTTTTAAAATGATATCATCATTTTAAAATGAACCATATAATATCATTTTCACCTTTGTAATTTTTAGATGCTTCTTCTTTCGTAAAATTTGTCATATCTTCGTGTACAATTTTCTTCAAGTAATCTAATAAAGAGCTTCCATCTTTCAAACATATTTTGGCAGTTGAATGAAATTTAAAGCCACTGACATGAAATGTAAAGGCGATAAGAGTATACATCTTTCAATAACAATTGCACTTGATTCCTTCTCGAGTTATGCAGCCTCCACCAGTTGAATTAATCAAATGCACTTTTGCTTTTGGTTACATAATATTATTGTCTATCAATAAAGACAAGAGCGTTAGATGCTTCTTAGGAACTGCAACCTGTTTCACTCTTTTGTTGGTTGTCCTTAATGGGCTTCTATTTTCATCTCAAGACAAAATCAGCATACTTGACAAAGAGAATAATATACTTTCCCACGAGGAGAAGTGTAATGTAGTCCAATTTCTCACTGTCTTCAGTAGTCGACTTTTCAATGCAGATGTAAAAGACGTTTCCTAACATCAACAAGGATAGAATTTTGATGCTTCTTATTACCTCTCTATAATTGGAAGTATTTAATAACAACATCTGGAGAGAAAAAAATAAGGCCCAGCAACCATGTCCAGGTCAGTAGGTAGCCAACTGTTTTTCTCATACTTTCCATCACAAGTAAAATTAACTTTCATAATAGTTTATCAGAACAAGTCCAATCTAGGACTGGGCACAGTTCGATCTAGTTCGGAGAATCAAGAATATCCAGGATTGGATTAAAAAATTCGGTCCGGTCCAATCCAGTACAGTTATTTGATGAGTTAAATAATAAAATACCTATACTTTTACCAAAAATAAATTAAAAACATAATTTACAAGATAATAAATATATAAAATTCTTAATAAAATAAATAAATAACATGTGTTTACAATAACAAATATTAATTTCAACCTAAGTAAAGTAATTGATGAACCGAATTGCTAAAGAACAAATGGGCAACTTAGTTTCAAGATTAACAATTTTAATATCTTAACACACGCAAATCTTAAGAAATTGCACAACTTAAGCTAAACAACAACAAATTAAAGCACAATAGCATAAAAAACTTAACCAGATTCTAACGAGTTAAAATTAAATAACAAAAATCAAAATTTGACTAAAGGCAAACACTACCAAATTAATTGATCTATTTTGATTGTCATATGTACATAAATTTTAGGATTTAACCAACAACCAAAAGAAATATAGTAGGAGAAACAATACCTGAAATTGAAATTGCAAACAATTAGATTTCACTTTAGAAAGAAAATTGAGAAGATGATGTCAGAACTGGGATTCTCATGAACTAGAATTTTAGAATAGGAAGAAAAAAGAGTGATGATAGAGAGAATAGAGAGAAGAATATCTAAGAAAAAAAGAAAGATTTCATTACTCAATTGCATAATCAATTAGTACCCGCTGATTCTCTTAAATAGGAAACGGGACAAGGAAAATACAGTTGACCTAACAAATCATTACCCTAATAATTCTAACATACCTTAAATAAGAATAGGAAATATAACATACCTTAAATCACCCTAATAATTTTAACCTACCTTAAATAAGAATAGGAAATACAACCTACCTTAAATAAAAATAGAAAATAAAACACTTCACTAAATAGGAAAAAATAAAACTTCATATAAAAATATCAATTTAATATGATAAATCTTCAGTCCAGTCCAATCCAATTCGATTATCGGTCCAGTTCTGGCTAATTTAGGTCCAGTTCAGTCTAGTTCAGTCCAGTTCTTTGATAAAAAAAAAGACAACAGTCCAGTTCGGTCCAGTTTTTTTAAAAAAAGTCAACAGTTCAGTCCAATTCTGTATTTTTTTACTCGGATATTCGGTCCAATCCAGTAAGATCCGCGTCCAGTTCCAATCTTAAGTGGAACCAGAATTTCTTTGGTGAAAAATGAAAACAATGCCTATGTTCAAGTTGAAGTTCCTTGAGCACTTCCAACTAGGGGCATATTTCTTTAATTTGTCAAATTTGTTTAAGAAAAATGAAACAATATAGAAAATGCATCAAATTAGGATGAATACATTGCCCATGTGAAATAGGTAATCGGTTTAAGGGGATCAAAGTCTATGGAGGAAGATATATGCAACTAAATAAAAGGTAAAAATTTAACAAATCTAGTAAACTAGAGCTCTCGAGATTTGGTACATGTGTGCAACACAGTTTTTTTAAAATTTAAACCATGACATTATCCAAATTATCCAAACTTGTTTAATAAATTAGTCCCAGCATTAAACCAAATAGATCAGAAAAAATAAATTTTATGACATTCAAAAGTCTATCTAAGAGTGGAATTCAATAAGCTAAAAAAAGCCATGAATTAAGGGGCACTAATAAACAAGGCGAAAATAAAAATAAAGTTAGCTCACCCTATGATTTCAAAAGGGTAATGATTTTAAAAATCTAAAGGATATGGGGAATGTAGCCGCCAAGCTTGGAAGCAGCATGCTGGCTCGTGCAATGCACGCATCAGTAGTGTTCTGACACGCATCAGGTGTGTGTCAGCCCTAAGCTGCATGTTCTTCACGTGACAGCCGAAATCCAACTTAGTCGAGTGCATATGATGCCCCTGCCCATAAGAACGTTGACACATGTTAGTGTGTGTACTGTTGAAACACCTTTCCACATGATTTTGATTTGATAAAATTATTTAAGTAAAATTAAATATATTCTAAACACACTAAGTTTAAATGCTTTGATTTATTACACTAATGTGTTTGTTCAATGTTGAGTTAAATTGTTTATAAGACATAAAGACTAAATGGCTTAAAGCCCAATACGGAAGTCAAAGACCAAGTCAAACAGATCAAGACCACTCGGCCCGCGTGTGCAAAACGCTGTCGTTATGAACAAAACGCAGCTCAACGAGAGAAGGATCTAGAAGACTTTCGTTGAACAACTTCGGAATGAAGCTGCTGAGTTGCATCGACAAAGAGTACAAGACAGCAGCTGAGCAAAAACAACTTCCAGACAAAGTGTTTCCACTTTGGGTAAAGTTCAGAAGACACAGGACGCTGTCTAGTTGACCTTACCATAAATGGAGAGACATTCTGCCGAACTGACTAAAAGCTGACCGAGGACAGAAGATACTCAAATCTGATTGGCCGAGAGCTCTGAGCAAGACTGAGTGACAATGACAGGAAGCCGTTTCCCTCCAACGGTTATTTCGAAATTCGAAATGACTGATGCCTCAGACGTCTCTATAAATAGAGCCCTTCAGTTGCTTCATTACAACACAGAAATTTATCAAGCCATTACGCTGACCAAAATTCTACTCAAAGTTCTGTGAGAAAAAGCAAAGCAAATACTTACACCAAATTATATATCTTTCGTGTAAAAGCCTAGAGTGATTATTCAATCATCTAAGGTGTCTTAGCAATTGTTGTTTAGGACAAATCTTTATCATTTCTAGAGATTAGAAAGGAGAGGCTGAGTACTCGGTTATAGTACTCAGCAAGAGATTAGGAGTGAGTAGAGGTATAGAGGAAGGTACTCTTGTTATAATCAGCTTCTGAGTTGTAAAAGGTTTGATGCTCTACCGTTAAAGAGCTCAGTAGAGAATTTGAAAGCTCGGAACGTGTTCCGGGGACAGGACGTAGGCTTAGAGGCCGAACCTGGATAAATCTGCTGAGTAACATCTTTCTAACCTTAAACTCCTTAATATATATATTGCTTGCTTAAACAAAACTGACCAAGTAAAGAGGTCACGCTGAGTTGTGTTGCATTGAGTATCTGAGTTCAGGAATAGACTCAAGTGCTATCTCCTGACTCAAAGAAAGAAGCTGACTTAGTCACCTGTTGACTAAGCTAGTGTCTTAATTTACTCAGCGCGCTGTGTAATCCTTTTTCAAAGAAAAAGAAGTCAGCCTTAACGTATTAAAATTTTAAGTAGTTCCTATCCCCCCCCCCTTAGAACTAACTTGTTACGTTATAAGGGACCAACAAGTGGTATCAGAGCTTAAAAGCTCACTGAGAAAGGTTTAACTACCTTGAGCTGATCCCCACTATGGCTGAAAACAGCACTCGATTTCTCCCAGGAAACCAGACAACTCAGATCTTACCTGAGGGGCTGTCCATTACTCGGCCTCCCCTATTCTTCGGGTCTAACTACACCTTCTGGAAGAATAGGATGAAAAACTTTATTCAGGCAACAAATATGAGTGCATGGCTTTCAATAGTCCAAGGCCCATTTGTTCTTGTTAAGGTTGTGGTTGGCCAAATAGTTGTCAAAGCTGAGGCCAAATGGAGAGAGGATGATCTCAAGAAGCTACAAAATCACGCTTCGGCTATAAACATGCTTCACTGTACGTTTGATGCTGCAGAATATAATAAGATATCAGGTTGTGAGTCAGCGCAAGAGATCTGGAAGAAGCTAGAGGTCACCTACGAAGGAACCAACAAAGTAAAGGAGTCCAAGGTGAACCAGCAGATGAGACTATATGAGCTGTTCGAGATGAACGATGATGAGGGAATCTCTGACATGAATGCAAGGTTTACAAACATCATCAACGAGCTCAAGAGACTTGGGAAGATCTTCACTGAGGAAGAACAAATCAAGAAGATTCTTAGGAGTCTTCCTAAAAACTGGCAAGCAAAGAAGACTGCTATTGAGGAAGCTCAAGATTTAACCACCTACAAATATGATGAACTCATCGGCTCACTGCTGACCCATGAGATCTCAATGAAGAATTTCGAGGTGAGGGAAAAGTCTGAAGACAAGAAGCAAAAATCTCTTGTCATGAAAGCTGACTCCACTGATGGGAGCTCAACAGATGATGAGGAGATGGCCATGTTCACCAGGAAGATGAAAAGGCTGTTCAGAAAGAATGACAAATATTCTAAGAAGCCTTACAGAAAGTTTGACAAGTATAAAGCTGAGTCCAGCGACAGCAAATACAAGAAGGACAACTCAAAGCCCATTACATGCTTTGAATGTCATCAAACTGGCCATATCAAGTCAAGCTGCCCCACGCTAAGGAAAGAAAGGAAGAACGGCAAAAAGGCAATGGTGGCAATATGGAGCGATAGTGATGAGTCTTCATCATCAGAAGCTGATGCCACTGAGTCAGCAAAGATCTGTTTTATGGCTGACGAACTTGCTGAGCCGTGCATCTCTGAGCATGATGACCCCTCCATTGCATCTGATGACGAGGAGCAATCAAATGAGGTAATATCACTACCCTAGCTCAGAAATGAAATGGTTAATGCCCTGAGTGATCTCTACACACTTGTCAAAAAGTGTAATAAGAAAGTTAGAGCACTCAGCAGGCGCTGTGACGAGGTTGAAGAGGTCAAGCTGAGTGACCTCAGATTCCTTCTTCAGGACAACTCAACTTTGCATGATAACATGGAGATCATACATAAGTCTGTCTTTGAAGTCCAATCAGTTTCTAAGAAACAGAGAAAGGACGTCACAACTATCCAGAACCAACTAAAGGTTCCAAACAAAAGAAATATTCCTCTGAATACTCAGTACCGAGGTACTGGTCAGCAGAGATGGAATCCTCAGCGGAAAGTCCAGTGTGACTTCTGTGGGAAGAAAGGACACACCACAAAGGTGTGCTGGCACGCTCAGCACTGGGGTGCTGACCAGTCAGTAAGAAATCCTAAACGGAGGGTCAGCTGTGACTTCTGTGGAAAGAATGGCTATACTGTTCAAGTATGTCGCCATAAAATAAAATATGATGCTTTACCTGTTGAACCTAACAAGCAAGGACCCAAAAAGAATTGGGTACCTAAGAGTAACTAGTTACATTGCAGGTAAGCCTGAGATGTGCTGAGAAGTCAAAGATGTGGTATATTGACAGCGCATGCTCGAGGCATATGACTGGTGATGAAACTCAATTCATCACATTTGAGCGTAAACGAGGAGGAAGCATAAGTTTTGGAGACAACAAAAAGGGTAAGATAGTAGGGTCAGGAACCGTTGGAGGTAATCCTACTATTGAGTCAGTCTCCCTAGTCAGCGGACTCAAATATAACTTACTCAGCGTAGCTCAGCTATGTGATAATGGGAGAAAATTTATATTTGATAACACTGGATGTAAAATATTCGAGGGTAAGACTAATGAGTTAATTTTAACTGCCCCTCGCATTGATAATGTCTTTATGCTGAACTTAGAGAAAAAGTTTTCAAAAACTGTATGCTTAGTGTCAAAGGAAGAAAATTCCTGGCTATGGCACATGAGACTTGGTCATGTAAGCATAGACCTCCTGGCCAAATTAGCAAGAAAGCAATTGGTTGAGGGACTGCCAGAACTTAAATTTGAAAAAGATCAACTATGCCACGCTTGCCAAGCTGGAAAACAAACCAAACAATCTTTTCATAGTAAAAATATTGTCTCAACTAAGCGTCCGTTAGAATTACTACACTTGGATCTCTTCGGTCCAGTCCAGCCACTGAGTCTGGGTGGAAGAAGATTTTCCTTGGTCATTGTAGATGACTTCTCTCGGTACACGTGGATCATCTTGCTGAGTAGCAAGGATGAGACCTTTGAGACATTTTCAAATTTGGTTAGAAAACTTGAAAATGATAAAGACCTAAAACTGGCTCACATCCGAAGTGATAATGGTGGAGAATTCAAAAACCAACATTTTGTTGAATTCTGTGAAGCCAGCGGCATTGACCATAATTTTTCTGCTCCTAGGACGCCTCAACAAAATGGGCTTGTAGAAAGGAAGAACAGAACCTTGGTTGAAATAGCCAGGACAATGCTGAGTGAGCATAGGCTTCCAAAGTATTTTTGGGGAGAAGCTGTCAACACAGCGTGTTATATTCTTAATAGGGCTCTTGTTAGACCTATACTAAAGAAAACCCCCTACGAACTTTGGAAAGGACGAAAGCCCAACATTGGATACTTTCGTGCCTTTGGCTGTAAATGTTTTATTTTAAACACCAAAGATAGCCTAGCTAAGTTTGACTCAAAAGCTGATGAAGCTATCTTTTTAGGCTACTCAACAAACAGCAAAGCATACAGAGTTTTCAATAAACGAACTCAAGTTTTAGAAGAGTCAGTACATATTAAGTTCGACGAAACTAACCCTGCAGGAAGATATCAGCCGCTGATCGAGGATGATCCACACTCAGTACCCGCTGATCAAGATACAGCCGCTGAGTCATTCCCTCAAGGGCTGACCCAAGGTAAAAGTGAACCTCAAATTGTTTTCACTGACCAGTCTATAGCTGCAGAGATTGTTGAAACACAAACAGCACAAGACATCAATCTACCAAAGAAGATAAGGATACCAAGAGGACACTCAGAGAGTGCTATTCTTGATGCCACTGAGAATACCCTGATGACAAGAAATCAACTCAGGAGATACCTCAGCAACGTAGCCTTCGTCTCAGTTCAGGAACCAAAGAACTTCGCTGATGCTGAGGAAGATGAATTCTGGATGAGCGCAATGCAAGAGGAACTTGATCAATTCAGAAGAAACGATGTATGGGAGTTAGTGCCACATCCAAGGAGTCAGAAGACCATTGGAACAAGATGGGTCTTCCGCAACAAGCTGGATGAACAAGGAAATATAGTCAGGAACAAAGCAAGACTTGTAGCTCAGGGCTACAGTCAGCAAGAAGGTATTGACTACGATGAGACCTTTGCCCCAATAGCAAGGCTAGAGGCTATTAGAATTTTATGTGCTTATGCAAGTTATATGAACTTTAAACTGTTTCAAATGGATGTTAAGAGTGCATTCCTTAATGGAGTTATAAACGAGGAAGTTTATGTTAATCAACCTCCAGGGTTTGAGGATCCTAAGTTCCCAAACCACGTCTATAAACTCAAAAAGGCTCTGTACGGCCTCAAGCAAGCACCACGTGCTTGGTATGAGAGGCTGACCAGTTTCCTGCTGACTAGAAATTATGTCAGAGGCAAAGCTGATACAACCTTATTCATTAAGAGAAAGGGTAAAGACACCCTGCTGGCTCAAATATATGTTGATGATATTATATTCGGTGCTACTAATGAGTCAATATGCAAGGAATTTAGCAAGCAAATGCAGACTGAGTTTGAAATGTCAATGATGGGAGAACTCAACTTCTTCCTTGGACTTCAAATCAAACAAGGGAAAAATGGCATCTTCATCAGTCAAGCTAAATATGCCAATGAGATATTGAAGAAATATGATCTTGAAAATTGCAAGCCAATATCTACCCCTATGGGCACGGACACTGTCCTTTGTGCTGACGAGAATGGTAAGTCAGTAGACAGCAAATTGTATCGAGGTATGATAGGCTCTCTACTTTACTTAACAGCAAGTAGACCGGACATTCAGTTCTCAGTATGCTACTGTGCTAGATATCAATCTAACCCTAAGGAATCTCATTACATAGCTGTAAAAAGAATCATTAGATATTTGCAAAGCTCAGTGAATGCAGGTTTATGGTATCCCAACACTCATGGTTTTACACTCGTTGGATACACTGACGCTGACTATGGACGAGACAAGCTTGAACGAAAAAGCACCTCTAGAGGATGTCACTTCTTAGGAAGCTGTCTTGTATCCTGGTTTAGCAAGAAGCAGGCGTCAGTAGCCTTGTCTACCACTGAAGCTGAGTACATTGCTGCTGGACACTGTGTTGCTCAAGTCTTATGGATTAAGCAACAGCTTGAAGACTATGGTGTTCAATCAAAGACAATTGAGGTCAAATGTGACAACAAAAGTGCAATTGATCCATCAAAGAACCCAATCCAGCACAGCAGAATGAAGCATGTCAGCATTAGACATCACTTCATTAGAGACCATGTACTTAAGGGTGAGATAAAGCTGACCTATGTCCCAACGGATGAGCAGCTTGCAGATATCTTCACAAAGCCACTGGCTCGTGAGCAGTTCAGCATACTGAAAGAAGTCATTGGTATGTTTAATCCTCTTCAGTAAATTCCAGCTCTTAATATATATTCATGCTGAGTGAATTACCATGCTGAATGACTTATGATATTATTTGCTGAGTGAATAGATGTATGCTGAGTGTTTAATGCTGAATGAATAAATATCACATACTAAGCAAATATGCGAACTGAGTAGTTATCTTAAACTGAGCAACCAACCACTTAAACCATCCGTTTGTATAAAACTGACTACTCAGAATATAGAACGTTTAGAATCCTAAACGCTGAGTACAAGATCCGTTGCATTTAATGCTAAAGCACGCGAATAGCCACCTAGGATGACGTATGCGCCGAATGTGTCATAAAAGCCAGGATCATTGTCGGTTGACAATCCCAAGGCAAAACTGACACATGGATTCGATAAGATCCACCTTTCACCGCTATAAATAATGGGTAAATCCCCATTTTTATCTCTTTACACTTACTGAATTCTCTGGCATAAGCTCTCTCTCTCTAAAAAACTCTCAAAACTTCCAAAACCCTCTCTGAAACTATGACTAAGATTTCAGTGAACATCTCCGGTGCCGGTCACCCTAAGACCAGTTCCGATGAACCTTCTAAGCATACTACTCTGCCTGAAACGACAAAGGCCACTACACCGAGCAGAGGCAAAGCTGGCCAAGCTACCTCATCTAAAGGAAAGCCGACCAAAGTCAGAACCTACACTAAAGTCTTCGAAGACGTTAGAGAATGGAAGATAGACTTCTCAAGATGGTTCTCTGAGGCTTTCATAGAAACCGAGCAACCATTCTGTGAATGGATATCGAAGAATGGATGGACGAAGTTGTTCTCTATTAGAGATTCAACTTACCCTGACTTAGTGAGGGAATTCTACCATAATCTACGCGTTGCTGATGATAATCAGGACTACCTAGCAACAGTGGTAAAGGAGAAGACAATCTTTGTCAACCCTACTTACCTTGCCAATTTGCTGAAATTGAAGAATGAGGGAACAAAGATGAGGAGAACGGGTGATCATGAAGGAACTGGGTACGAAGCCACCTTCTGCAAACCCCTTGGCCATTCTGGAGAAATCTCAAGTTCATCAATGGGCCAGCATCAAAAGATGGCACACTACCTGCTGACCAATTACATCTACCCCAAGATTAATTGCACCAGCTCAGCGACAAATTTCGAGCAATGCTTCATATGGCATATGCTGACCTATAAGCCCATCAATATGCCAGTTTTCTTAATCGCTGGCTTCCAGAGGAGCACAGGAACTCTTAGGCTAGGCTCACTCATAACCAGAATCCTCAAAGACCATCAGATTGACCTAACCGAGGAAACTGAGGCCCAAGGTTCTGAGATCACAGCTGTTGCGCTGCGTGCCCTGAAGTATAACCAACCGGTTAAGAAAGCCAAAGGTGGTGATCAGCCTGTTGAGGAGACTGTCCCAAAGAAGGGCAAAAGAACAAAGGCTCCAGCTGCCCGCAAAAGAAAAGCTGTTGGGACTCCTTCGAAAGATGCTGAGTCGCCAGCAAAGAAGCAAAAGTCAGCTGCTCAAAAAGGTCAGGAGAGACCTAAGTCAGCTCAAAAGAGAAGCATGCAAGATGAGCCTGATACGGAAGAAAGAGTGGATGCTGCTGAGCAACCTCTGAAGAAGACGAAGTCTTCAGGGCTGACCCCAATTGATGCTATCCCCACTGACATCATTGTTCCTGGTGATTCTCACTTCACACAATGTCAAGGAACTGAAGCTGAGCATCAAGAAGATGATGTGGAACTGGATGATCACTTCATCACTCAGGTGGAAGAAGAATTAGATAACGAAGATCAGGATGATGAGGAAGCAGAAGAAGAAGAAGAATAAGAAGAAGAAGAAGAAGAAGAAGAAGAAAGCGATCGGGATGACGTTGAGGAGACAGCGAGTGAAGAGGAAGCCGCTGACCCAACTAACACTGAGTTGGCTGCAGATGAAGTACAAGAACAAGCTAATCAGCCCAATGCTGATCAAGAAGAGACTTCTCCTTCTCACTCAGGAGAATCTATCCAAGCTGATCCCACTCCTCCTCGCAGAAGAACATTAGTAAAGGCAACTCAGAAAACTGTCATTGACCTCCCTGTTCAAAAGCTGACTAAAGATCCTTCTTCTCTTAAGCTGAAGTTTTTCAGTAAGCAAACCTCTTCTTCTCAACAAACTTCTCTTGAAAAGCAAGCCTCTGTTTCTTCACAAAAGGAAGAAGCCGACTTGAATGCTTCCGCCAACTCTACAAGCCAAATTGAGCAAGTTCTCGTCAATATTGCTGCTCCAAGCACTGTGCTGACTCAGAACATTCCTGCCCCCGTCAGCACTGAATCTATTAGGGTTACTACTTCACCAACCATAACTCCTGCCGATCAATCATCTCTTCCAGAACACCAAGTGCAGACTGAAAACTCCCTTCCAGTCACTGACCATGTCATCACTCTGACTCCTCCACCAACTGGTCACACTAAGGAAACTAGGCAATCTGATGAAGGATCACTCAGCTATCTACATGCCACCGAGTCTGGTAGACAACTCATCAACTCGGTGCAGTCATTAATCAAAGATATTCATCAAACTGCTGAACCTACTGCTGGGTCTTCTAACAATGCATCAACTCAGCTGTCCCAAGTCACTCAACTCTTAAACGAGGTTAAAGGACTGAAGGATCTGCTAAGTGATATGATCTCAATTCAATCACATCAGCCCAAACAGGACTCAATAACAAAGCTGGCTGAGCTCCAACTAACAACGGTTCAACATCTTAACACTCTTCAAGGCCAATTCCAGACCTTGTCAGCTGCGAACACTCACTATGCAACTTCTGATGAAGTTAAGATGCTCTTTGCCCAGCTTCACACTGAGCAAACCAAGACCAACCATCAGCTGGCATCCTACTCTCAATGCTCGGTGGAGCAAATAAGCGAAGCAGTTCGTCTGTTGAACTTAAATAAACAAGAGATGGACACTGACCAGATGAAGCAGAATGAGATTCTGGTCACTACCCAAAGGACCTTCACACATGTGCGTCATAATAATATCCAACACCAATACTATAACTCAGCCCTGCTGAAGACATTTCATCAAGTGTTTACTGCGCTGTCAGATACAATTACTTGGGTAGGTAAGTCTCAAGCCTACATCCTGAGCTTACTCAGCGCCGCTGAACTAGGTATACCTAAAGAGGTCTTGGATGAAGGCGTTATTGTTTTCGACGGCATCAATGAAAGTGCCGATAAACTTAAGGAGCTGTTCGGTGTACTGACCACCGCAGTCTTAACCGACTCCTTCAGAATTCCTCCTCCACCCGATGCTGACAAAACGGGGGAGAAAGAACAAGCTAGAACTCAGCAGGAGGCTCCTAGAAGTAGTCAGTCCAAGCAAAAGAAAAAGAAATAGAAATAGGCTAGCATAGTCTTTATGTCTTATCTTTATGTCCATGTTTCTACGTTTCTTTTTTTTGTTTGATGTATACGCTGACTACTTGAATTCAATTCAATACTTGCATCTTTTATCCAAACTTGAGTATTTTATATATGATGCTGAGTATTTAATTATTATGTATCTTCAATTACATCAACTGTGTTTACTGCTTATAATACTCGTTGATTGTATCCAATGATGATAATATGTTTGACATTGTCTTGTATGTTTTATAAAATACTGTCTCATAAAACCCATTGAACAAAATGATTACTCAGCGCTCTCTGAATGTTAAACCTTCCGCTTAATACTGAGTAAAATAGAATATGTTCCATGAGCTGACCTATATCTGAAAACTGACCTTAAACTTACTCAATTAAACCTTAAAATGTCTAGAGTAAAACTAAGTCAGTAGCTCAACCCTGTCGGGGGAGTTTGCTAAGTAATAATAGGTCAACTATCATGGGGGAGCTCAATACTGAGTTCCTCACTGAATAGTTTTGCCAACATCAAAATGGGGGAGTTTGTTGAAACACCTTTCCACATGATTTTGATTTGACAAAATTATTTAAGTAAAATTAAATATATTCTAAACACACTAAGTTTAAATGCTTTGATTTATTACACTAATGTGTTTGTTCAATGTTGAGTTAAATTGTTTATAAGACATAAAGACTAAATGGCTTAAAGCCCAATATGGAAGTCAAAGCCCAAGTCAAACAGATCAAGACCACTCGGCCCGCGTGTGCAAAACGTTGTCGTTATGAACAAAACGCAGCTCAACGAGAGAAGGATCTAGAAGACCTTCGTTGAACAACTTCGGAATGAAGCTGCTGAGTTGAATCGACAAAGAGTACAAGACAGCAGCTGAGCAAGAACAACTTCCAGACAAAGTGTTTCCACTTTGGGTAAAGTTCAGAAGACACAGGACGTTGTCTAGTTGACCTTACCATAAATGGAGAGACATTCTGCCGAACTGACTAAAAGCTGACCGAGGACAGAAGATACTCAAATCTGATTGGCAAAGAGCTCTGAGCAAGACTGAGTGACAACGACAGGAAGTCGTTTCCCTCCAACGGTTATTTCGAAATTCGAAATGACTGATGCCTCAGACGTCTCTATAAATAGAGCCCTTCAGTTGCTTCATTACAACACAGAACTTTATCAAGCCATTACGCTGACCAAAATTCTACTCAAAGTTCTGTGAGAAAAAGCAAAGCAAATACTTACACCAAATTATATATCTTTCGTGTAAAAGCCTAGAGTGATTATTCAATCATCTAAGGTGTCTTAGCAATTGTTGTTTAGGATAAATATTTATCATTTCTAGAGATTATAAAGGAGAGGCTGAGTACTCGGTTATAGTACTCAGCAAGAGATTAGGAGTGAGTAGAGGTATAGAGGAAGGTACTCTTGTTATACTCAGCTTCTGAGTTGTAAAAGGTTTGATGCTCTACCGTTAAAGAGCTCAGTAGAGAATTCGAAAGCTCGGAACGTGTTTCGGGGACAGGACGTAGGCTTAGAGACCGAACCTGGATAAATCTGCTGAGTAACATCTTTCTAACCTTAAACTCCTTAATATATATATTGCTTGCTTAAACAAAACTGACCAAGTAAAGAGGTCACGCTAAGTTGTGTTGCATTGAGTATCTGAGTTCAGGAATAGACTCAAGTGTTATCTCCTGACTCAAAGAAAGAAGCTGACTTAGTCACCAGTTGACTAAGCTAGTGTCTTAATTTACTCAGCGCGCTGTGTAATCCTTTTTCAAAGAAAAAGAAGTCAGTCTTAACGTATTAAAATTTTAAGTAGTTCCTATCCCCCCCCCCTTGGAACTAACTTGTTACGTTATAAGGGACCAACAAGTACTTCACGCACGGATGCATGTCCTCCTCTCCTCTAAAATCCTATTTCATAGTTTTATGCTCCAAACATGCCTTTTCCGACTTCCGATTTTGAAAATTTAGATTCCATTGGACTCGTTTTAATGAGCCAGACATTTTTGTGGGTTTCATCTTGCTTGAGAAAGGATCTTATGTCCATTACCTATGACTAAAAATGACCCTACCTAATTCATAAAAAAAAGATCATACCTAAGGTTATGGTCCTATTTCATCCCTGATGTCATCTGAAACTTCATCCAGTCACAACTTATCGATATGTTTCAAAATTGAGTCCGGAAAAGTGCGTTATGATACTCTCAGGTGAAAATAATCAAGGGAAAAATAAAAACAAAGTTAGCTCACCTTATGAGTTTTGATCCCGAGCTAAAAAAGCCTAATCCCATCGGCCTTCAAGAATTCTATGCTAGACTTGGAACATAAACATTTATACACCATAAACAAAACTCGAGATGTTATTCATCTGAATTAAGAAATATAAACAGACTACAAATATTGACTAAGGTAAGATAAAGAAAATACATAATATTAAATAGAAATTTAAAATTTACCTGATAGAGCAAAGACCGACATTCCAATGAAAATGAGAAGTTAGCGAAGTGAGGAAAACCGAATTAGATTTTCTCTGTTAGACCGGATGTTTAGAGCACTTCTGGTGGTGCTCTAAAACGGCTAATTTGTAAATATAAATGAGTGTCTCGACACTAGACAAAGAAGGAAGAAAATATTATATTCAGTTTTGGTGGATGTCTAAATTTGAACATGATCTAGATTAATCTTTTGTTTAGGGTAATTTTTGTAAAAAATTACCTTATTGGATTAGATTGGGAAATATATCCCTAGAAGGGACTATATAGTTTAAAAATATATATAAATTTTTTAAATATAGTTACTCATTATGGTCCCTATGACGTTTTAATGGGCATTATGTTGACATGAATCTATTCCTGTCAACTACTTAGAGCAACATTACTGGTGATAATACACCAGAAGTGCTACCTACACATTGAGAACATCCACAAAAAAATTCACTACAAACCTTGTTACTTGAATAATTGTAGGGTCTTCATCAAAAAAAAAAATTGTAGGGTCCACTTTATATTATATTATTCTTAAAAAAATTGCATTAACAGAAATGATGAGAATAAACAAATAAAAACAATAGACCATATCATTAAGATAGTACAGTTATAAAATAAAAAATAACAATAGGGCCAACAACATTAATTAGTTCTTTATTACCTGAATTGGTAACTTACTAAGATCAGTAAGAAGAATATAACCCACCTTTAGTGGTTGGGTTTCAAAGAACAACCTTATAACACCCACTAGAGGTGCTTTTATATATTTTAGACAATGACCTTGTGACAAATGATATAATAATTTATTTATTTATTATATTATTAAAATATAAATAAGATTATATATAAATTATTTGTTTTATGGAACTTTGATTAAAATTTAAATTTGAAAATTAGAAATTAGTTTTTAATAGGGTGGGGGTTAGCTTCCCTAGGCTAATCTCTGACTAGTTTTTTGGTTTTTTGGTTTTCTTTTCTTTTCCTTGTCCTATCAAAAAAAAAAAGTTTTTAATAAATTATTATAAATTATAATTAAATACGTATGATTATGATAATTAAAATCGGACTTGTTAAATTATTATTAACTATTATTTTAGCCTTCCAAATATCAATTATGTCTAAAATGGATTAATTTATTTTAGACAGTTTCAACAAAAAAAATTGTGATTAATTTATATGTAGCAGGTTTAGTTTTTAACATTTTAATAAAAAAATTGTTAGCAATATATTAAATATTTTAAATATAATTGATATTTAGAAAATCTAAAATGATAGTTAATAATAATTTAACAAGTCCGATTTTAACAATTATAATCATACATATTTAATTATAATTTATAATAACTTATTAAAAACTAATTTCTAATTTTTAAATTTAATTTTAATCAAAATTCTATAAAACAAATAATTTATATATAATTTTATTTTTATTTAATAATATAATAAATTAAAAAAATCATTATATATATAATGCTCATTACAGTATTTATGACACCATAATAAGTAATTATATTTAAAAAATATATATATTTTTTAACTATGGTTGGGAAGGGAAATATTTTCCCAACCTGATCCAATAGGGTAACTTTTTTAAAAAATTACCTCAAACAAGAAATTAACCGTAATGATCTTGCATGAACGAGGAGAAAGTTGGTTGATGGAACATTACGTGATATTCAGTGATTATAAGGACGTGTCTTGCAACTATATATCACAAGCAATTTCAAAGTTTTTCAATCATTTGGATGTGTTTTTCATTTTTTATTTTTTATAGTATCAAATTAAATTTAAATGATAAAAGTTTCATCAATTGTTATATTGAATTGAATGAATTTTAAACTATAATTAATGAATTAGACCGTTGGTGCTCTTTATTTACAAAACGGTAATACTTTTTAAAGAACCAACAGAATTATTAGTAAAATCTATATGCAGGTTTACTTTGGTTTGAAATTGAAAAAAAAAAAAAAATCCACTAAATCTCTCAAATGGAGCATAATAGTAATACATTCAAATGGAGCATAATCGTAATATTAGAGTTAATTTTGAATAAATGCCACGCGATTTTATGTTTTTACAGATCGGTATTTATAATCTTTTTTTACAAATCGAACTCTCTGGTTTATAAATTTTTTATTTTTTATTGACTTTATCAAATTTGAAATAACGACCACAAAAAAAATAAAAAATTGAAGTTATTTATTACCATATTTATGGGGTGTTTGGTAGCTATTTTTCATACTAATGTTTATCTTTTCACTTAAAAAATGAGAGCTTTATATGTTTGGTTAGTTACCTCATGTTTGTCTTTTATCTCAAAAGTAGTTTTTTACAAAAGCAGAGAATCAATAATTTTTGAAAAAGCATATTTTTCCAACAGGAAACAATAGGTAAAACAAACGGACCCTAATATGGAACCATATTTTTTTAATTTTTCAAAATCATCATTTTTTTTAGTTTTCTCTCTCTAAATATTAACTTTCTCTTTCATAAAAAATACCACCTAAATAACCTCAAAACTAAAAAAGTTGAAGAATTAAAATTGCTTAAAATATCATTTAATTCTTGAATTATTTTACTTTTGAGGTCGTTATCGGCCAAATTTGAAAAAGTCAATAAAAATGAAAATTTTACAAACCACAAAATTCAGTTTGTAATTAAAAAAACCTATAGGTACCAATATGTAAGAAGTGAAACCATGTGACATTTATTTGAAATTAACCTTTAATAATATTGAATAACTTATTATAAATAAATATTAACAATAAAAAAAATCGATTAAAGTAGAGAAAATAAAATATTATGACATGTGGGACCTATTAAAATAAGAAGAAAGTATCCATCCCATTAGAGGGGTTTTTTTTAAGAAACTATATTTTTTAAAGAAGAGTATTTTAACTTTAAAAAAATGGATGAGGTATCAAAATAGACTTATAGTTTTTGGAGAAGTGTCAATTTAGGTTTCATGTATAAAATAACACTAATATATGCTTAACATTTAGAAAATGGTATTAATTTAAAACTCGATAACGGAACGTGACACGTCATTCATATTACTATGTTAAGTTCAGAAACTTAACAGAGTAATATGAATTACGTGTCATGTTCCGTTATCGAGTCCTAAATTGGTACCATTTTTTAAACGTTAAACCTATATTAGTGTTATTTTATATGTGGAGCCTAAATTGGTACTTCCCCAAAAACCATAAACTTATTTCAGTACCTTATCCCTTAAAAAAAGTGTTTTGTAATAATGTAAAATGGTGAGGTGAGAGTGGTTGGAGTATTTTAACTTTAAAAAAAAAGGATGAGGTATCAAAATAGGCCTATGGTTTTTTTGGAGAAGTATCAATTTAGGCTCCACGTATAAAATAACACTAATATATGCTTAACATTTAGAAAAGGGTATCAATTTAAGATTCGATAACGGAATGTGACACGTCATTCATATTACTATGTTAAGTTCAGAAACTTAACGGAGTAATATGAATTACGTGTCATGTTCCGTTATCGAGTCCTAAATTAGTACCATTTTTTAAACGTTAAACCTACATTAGTATTATTTTATATGTGTAGCCTAAATTAATACTTCCCCGAAAACCATAAACCTATTTCGGTACCTTATCCCTTAGAAAAAGTGTTTTGTAATAATGTAAAATGGTGAGGTAACGGTGGTTGGAGTATTTTAACTTAAAAAAAAAAGGGATGAGGTATCAAAATAGGCCTATGGTTTTTTGAAGAAGTATCAATTTAGGCTCCACGTATAAAATAACACTAATATATGCTTAACATTTAGAAAAGGGTATCAATTTAAGATTCGATAACGGAACGTGACACGTCATTCATATTACTATGTTAAGTTCAGAAACTTAACGGAGTAATATGAATTACGTGTCATGTTTCGTTATCGAGTCCTAAATTGGTACCATTTTTTAAACGTTAAGCCTACATTAGTGTTATTTTATATGTGGAGCCTAAATTAATACTTCCCCGAAAACCATAAACCTATTTCGGTACCTTATCCCTTAAAAAAAGTGTTTTGTAATAATGTAAAATGGTGAGGTGACGGTGGTTGGAGTATTTTAACTTTAAAAAAAAGGCTTAATAGGCATCCAACCCCTTAAACTTGTAACTTTTTTTCACCTGGCCCCCTCAACTTAGGGGACAATCTCTCAACCCCTTCAACTCTCCAAAAACATCACATACAGCCCCTTACACTCCTATGTTCGGTGAAAATATTGATCCGTGTAGAAAATGCGCTTGACTGTTGACCTCACCAATGCTACGTGTCATTTTTTTATTAAATTTTTCCATATTCGTGCGAGGTGCTGTCGCTGTTTGTCGTCGCAGCCTTATCGAGGTGCTGAGATTGGCGGTAGTGGTCGTCGAGGTGAAATGTATCTAAGTGATTGTTACAAAAATGACACGTGGCATTGGTGAGGTCAACAGTTAAGCACGTTTTATATACGGGTCAATATTTTGACCGAACATAGGGGTGTAAGGGGCTGTATGTGATGTTTTTGGAGAGTTGAGGGGGTTGAGAGGTTGTCCCCTAAGTTGAGGGGGGCAGATGAAAAAAGTTACAAGTTTAGGGGGTTGGGTGCCTATTAAGCCTAAAAAAAGGGGATGAGGTATCAAAATAAGCCTATGATTTTTGGAGAAGTATCAATTTAGGCTCCACGTATAAAATAATACCAATATATGCTTAACATTTAGAAAATGGTATCAATTTAAGACTCGATAACGGAACATGACACGTCATTCATATTATTCTGTTAAGTTCAGAAACTTAACGGAGTAATATGAATTACGTGTCATGTTCCGTTATCGAGTCCTAAATTGGTACCATTTTTTAAACGTTAAGCCTACATTAGTGCTATTTTATATGTGGAGCCTAAATTGATATTTCCCCGAAAACCATAAACCTATTTCGGTACCTTATCCCTTAAAAAAGTGTTTTGTAATAATGTAAAATGGTGAGGTGACAGTGGTTGGATACCCAACTATTTCGGTACTTTAGAAACTTGTTCTTCCTTATTAGAATAATTGTATCTTATTCCAACGTGGTTGATCTTGAGATTTCGAGTGTCATGTATAAAACTTAAAAAAGATGACCTACTAATAAAATGAAAATACAATATTTTAGAATTTAATTAGAGAAAATCAAGTAAAAATCGCGCTTCTTACTCTCTTTTTTTTAAGCAAAATCACTTATTAGACTCTTATAATCAATATCTTAAAGCAAATCATGTTCGTTCCATTTAATTTTTCTTGCAACATGGTTGATTGTAAATATGAATTAAGTAAGTTTAATTTTGAAAACAATTGGTAAGTCAATAATATTCTATAAGCAATAAATGCATTTAGAAAACAATCAAATTATTTCAAATAACTCAATATCTCAATAACATTTTTTTTATATCTTATAGTAATCTTGACTCTCAATATCACAACATCTTTCTTTATATTTTGAAATAAGTTCAAAATTATTATATGATTTTTTTAAATTAATTTCATTAATTGAATTTAACTTTTCATACGAAAAAGAAATAAAAGGTTCTTTCATATATAATGAAATGATTTAACCTTCTTTCTTTCTAATGATCAAATTTCTTGATCTACCATATAAAATAAATAATTTATTGTAAAAGATTATCTTGGTGATTGTCTATCTTCTAAAAATCATTTTCATAAAATGCTTTATATTAAGATCATTCTAAGTTCTTAGATCATAAATATTTAGGGTACATTTGGTATGCTGTAATGCAATGTAATGTAATCAAGATTGTAATGTAATCAATGTTGTAATGTAATGGAATGGAATAACCATTACATTACCATGTTTGGTTAGTAAAATTTTACAATTGATGTAATGTAATTACCATTACATTATCATTAGGGGTGTGCATCGGTGCAAAACCGAACCGAGCCGAAAAAACTGAATACCAAAATGATCAAAATAATTCATACCGACACCGAACCGAGTAATAGGTAAAACCGAATTAAAACCGAATCGAAATATGCGGTTCGGTTCGGTTTAAACCGAACAAACCGAATTAAGTTAAAAATAACAAATAACAAATAAAAATCACTATATAAATGTAAAATATGTGTAACTTGGTGCGGTTCGTTTTTTTACATTTTCTGTCAAACCTAAACGAACCGAATCGAATACCGAAATAAAATTAAAATTAAAATCGATGTCGAACCGAATTGTTAAAAAAACTGAACCGAAAAACTGAATTCACTCAGTTCGGTATGCGGTTTAAACCGAACCGATGCACACCCCTAATTATCATGTTTGTTTTGCTATGTATAATCATAAATTTCTATTTACTCTTATAAATATATATAACAATAGTAATAATAAAAAATTAATAATAATGTGATTGAAGGAATTAGGAATACATATTGGAATGTAATGGGAATTCCTATTGATTTTTTTTAGTAATCCTCATTACAAAACTTATTGAAGAAAATTAAAGTCATGAAATTCCCATTACATTCCAATAAAACTATAGAGTGCATCCAAACATAGTAACGGGCTTTTGATGTAATGGGCATTCCATTACGAAATCCATTACATCTTACCAAGCATACCCTTAGAGAAATTTTAGAATTATCATCAAGTAACTATTGGTGAAACCTGTATTACATCATTTTCAATTTTTTCCCTCTCATCGAATCCTAATTTTTTTTAGGATTTAATTCATTGTCATGATCTAACCCTTCCATTAAAATTCCAAATACATTAATATCAATAAGTTTCTCTAACACTAAATCTATTGAGAGCTTACAATTGTATTAATTCATCAAATCTTTTTCAAAAGTGTAGACAAATATTAATTATAAATTCAGAAAAATAAATTAGATCAATAGAACCTGGTTTAGGCACTTTGTAATATCCTTTGACGATTCTTGTTTTCACAACATGAAGAAACTATTGAAGGAGAAAATAAAAGTTAATTAAAAGAATGAGTTTAATTTGTTGTGAGATGAATAAAGGTTGGCTGGAAGAAGATGATTTGTATAGAACGTCAATTTTAAAGAATTTAAGAAGATGATGTCAAATAAGGGGAAAAAAATAATTAGTGGCAATTGAGTTTTGTAAAGAACAATAGAGAGATTGAAAAATGTTCTTCTATACATTATTGATTAGCTATAGATATTTATATAAGAGGTAAAATGTTAAATTAGGAATGCTAATTAAAGCTAATAAATTTACATATGTAATTATGCTATTGACTATTGACTATATCTATTGACTATTGACTATAGTTAAATTATTGACTATACTATTCACTAAACATGTTCATGGGCTGGACCGAGCCTCATCGAGTTTTACACTAAATTACATTGTCCCAACCCAATCTAGCCCATATTGTATTCACATCGGGCTCGGGTTGGGTTGGGCTAAGGTAACTGATTCCCAATCTTAGCATAGCACTGCCAAATAATATATATTTATATTAAAAACAGTACTTAAAAATAATATTAAAATAGAAATATATCAAATTAAAATTTTAGTTAATTAATTCAATAAAGCTCAATAAAGATACTTTTATCTAACTAAAAAATATTTAACGAAGTAATAAAATTCGAATATATATATAATGGCAGGCCGGGCTGGGTTGAGTTCGGGTTTTTAACACAAATCCAAACATAACAAATTCTATGTGTGGGCTTTAACAGGTTTGGGCTGGACCGGACCAATTCTTAAATATATATGTTTAAGTCCAACATATGAAAAGCAGATATGGACGAGCGAACAAGCTTTTGAACATGCCTACTATTCACACAAAGATTCACATTAAAAATATCACGAGTTTAATTGTAAATAAGGTTTTAAGAGTTTAAATTCTAATTGAAGTTGTTTTAATTGTGATTAATATTTCTAACCGTTTGTGTTCCCATTAAAGAATACCAAATGTTTTTTTTAAGCAACAAGGCCAAATGTTTTAGTTTTATTGTTTTTTCTTTTTTTTTTTATAATTTTTTAATGCTTTTTATATATAGTGCCCTTAACTTTTAAAGGCAGTGTGCGGTCACACTTCCTGCATCATTAAGATCGGCTCTGATTCCAATTAGGAATGTTGCACGAACATAAATAACTTCTAATTTAGAGGAATCAAATATTCTTTAGAGTCTTTTCTAGATAGAAAAGATGACAAATTTAGTGTTGTTAGGGCTTGTATGGTTTTTATTATTATCCACAGAAGGTAATTTTCTATTTAGATTAGGATCATTTCCAAATAGTAGATATGTATGTTGAATATTATTCGAGATAAGATTCTTTTCAATTCATATATAGAGAATGTAACATTCCTTTATATATATATATATATATATATATATATATATAAAGGAATGTTACATTCTCTTTATTGGATCTGGCTATTATTGCTTTTTTTATTAATAGTTCTCTCAAAGCCTAAACTAACTTGAATGTCAAAGAATCTCCAACTGGATTTCGACTCTTACATGACCACTTAACCATATTTTCATTGAAGACTATTTGGATCCATTTGATGAAAATTTTCACAAACATTATAATTGTTGTGGTGAGCATGGGCCTATGAAGTTATCATGAGTTTGTTGGTCCCTTTAGTTCCAAATGGGGGGGGGGGGGGGTGAGGGGGAGGAATGGAACTATTAGGTAACTTTACTATTTTATAAAATTCTCATTTGGTCAGCACAAAAATACTTTGAATGCAAAATAATTAGTATCAGAGGTTGACTTAAGACAAACAGAGGGATCTGTTCAATCTAGCAGTTCTGATCTTAATTATTAGCTTCTGAGCTTGGCGTTGAACTTATCAAAGGTCTGTTCACAATGCGCTTATACTTAAATGACTAAATAATGAGACAGAGGCAGTTATGCAGCTTATATGAGATCAGATATAGCACATGAATAATCAGAGATAGCGGGTCAGAGATTAGAAAAGTAGTTACTCAGCAGACTTATCCTGGTTCGGTCTCTAGCCCAAGTCCAGTCCCCAGAATACCTTCTTTTGAGCTTTAATCCACTAGAGCGCTCTTTCATATGTAGAGCACAAACCTTGTACAAATAACTAAAGTCTCTGTAGAGTACCTTCCTCTACAATCACTCAACTATCTATACTTCTATTGCTTGCTTATTACCGAAGCAAACAACAAAGTTCCTGATGAAAAATATTATGAATAATAATTTTTCTTTTACAAGAAATACAGTGAAGATCTAAACAATATTCTTGGACGAATAAAATAAGAAAAATGCTTGAATATTTGAATATTGTGTTTTGCTTTTGAGGATTGATTTCTCTTGAGAGCTTTTTGGATTTCGTCAACAGCAAGTGGAGCTCCTTGAATGGTATTTATAGGAGAGTAGGGCAAGAGATCCGTTTGAATTTGAAATAGCCGTTCTAAGCAAACGGAGCCTGTCTTATCAGCTTTTGACACCTTTTCGTCCTTTGTGCGAAAAGTCCTGCTGTACACTTAGAGGACCCTTTCATCTTGAGCCGTGGTTTTCTTCAACCTTTTGGACTAAGGTTTTGTCAGAGGTATGTTAAGAGGACATGTCTGTTGAAACACCTTTCCACATAATTTTGATTTGACAAAATTGTTTAAGTATAAATTAAAATACATATTCTAAACACACTAAGTTTAAATGCTTTGATTTATTCTACTAATGTGTTTGTTCAATGTTGAGTATAAATGTTATAAGTCATAAGGATTGGAAGGCCCAAGCCCAATACGGAAGCCAAGGCCCAAGTCAAACAACTCAGTACACTCGGCCCGCGTATATCAAGACGTTGCCGTTTTGTTCAAAACGCAACTCAGCAATCAGAAGGATCTAGAAGACCTTCGGGAACAACTTCAAGATGAAGCTGCTGAGTAGTCTCGACAAAGCGTACAAGACAGCAGCTGGCAAAGGAAAACTTCCAGATAAAGTGTTTCCTCTTTTGGCAAAGTTCAGACGACACAGTATGCTGTCCAGTTGACTTTACCATAAAAGGAGAGACCATCTACTGTGCTGACCGAGGACAGAAGATACACGATTGTGATTGGCCGAGAGCTCTGTGCAAGTCAGGATGACAACGACACATAGCATTTCAGACATGAACGCAAGGTTCACCAACATCATTAATGAGCTCAAGAGACTTGGGAAAATCTTCACTGAGGAAGAACAAGTCAAAAAGATACTCAGGAGTCTTCCAAAAGACTTGCAAGCAAAGAAGACAGCAGTTGAGGAAGCTCAGGATTTAACCACCTACAAATATTACGAACTCATCGGTTCATTGCTGACCCATGAGATATCCATGAAAAACTTTGAGGTGAAGGAAAAATCTGATGACAAGAAGCAGAAGTCACTTGTCATGAAGGCTGACTCCACTGACGGGAGTTCAACTGATGATGAGGAGATGGCCATGTTCACAAGAAAGATGAAGAGGCTGTTCAGGAAGAACGACAAATATTCTAAAAAGCCTTACAAAAAGTTTGATAAGTATAAGGCTGACTCAAGCGACAGCAAATACAGAAAGGACAGCTCAAAGCCCATTACATGCTTTGAGTGCCATCAAGCTGGCCATATTAAGTCGAACTGCCCCACGCTGAGGAAAGACAAGAAGAGTGGGAAGAAGGCAATGGTGGCTACTTGGAGTGACAGTGATGAATCTTCATCAACAGAAACTGAGGCCACCGAGTCAGCGAAGATATGCTTTATGGCTGACGAACTTGCTGAGCCATGTGTCTCTGAGCATGCTGACCCATCCATCGCATCAGATGATGAAGAGCAATCAAATGAGGTAATTTCTCTTCCCCAGCTCAGAAACGATATGGTTAATGCCCTGAGTGATCTCTATACACTTGTTAAGAAGTGTAATAAAAAGGTTAGAGCACTCAGCAGGCGCTGTGACGAAGTGGAAGAGGTCAAACTGAGTGACCTCAGATATCTTCTTCAGGACAATTCGACTCTGCATGATAACATGAAGATCATGCATGAGTATGTGTCTGAAGTCCAGTCAGTTTCAAAGAAACTGAGGAAGGACGTCACAACCATCCAGAACCAACTAAAGGTTCCTAAGAAAAATAACATTCCTCTGAGAACTCAGTACCAATGTACTCAGCAGAGATGGAATCCCCAGCAAAAAGTCCAGTGTGACTTTTGTGGGAAGTTAGGACACACTACTAAAGTGTGCTGGCACGCTCAGCACTGGGGTGCTGACAAGTCAGTAAAAAATCCTAAACAGAAGGTCAGTTGTGACTTCTGTGGAAAGAATGGCCATACTATCCATGTATGTCGCCATAAAATAAAATATGATGCTATACCTGTTGCACCTAACAAGTCAGGACCCAAAAAGAATTGGGTACCTAAGAGTAACTAGTTACAATGCAGGTAAGCCTGAGATGTGCCGAGAAGTCAAAGATGAGGTATATTGACAGCGCATGCTCAAGGCATATGACGGGTGATGAAACTCAGTTCATCACGTTTGAACGTAAACGAGGAGGGAGTGTAAGTTTTGGAGACAACAAGAAGGGTAAGATAGTAGGCTCAGGAACCATCGGAGGTAATCCTACTATTGAATCTGTCTCCCTAGTCAGCGGACTCAAATATAACTTACTCAGTGTAGCTCAGCTATGTGACAATGGGAGAAAAGTTATATTTGATGCTACTGGATGTAAAATATATGAGGGTAAAACTAATGAGTTAATTTTAACTGCCCCTCGGATAGATAATGTCTTTATGCTAGACTTAGAGAAAAAGTTTTCAAAAACTGTGTGCTTAGTAACAAAGGAAGAAAATTCCTGGCTATGGCACAGGAGACTTGGTCATGTAAGCATGGACCTCCTGGCCAAACTAGCAAGAAAGCAATTGGTTGAGGGACTTCCTGAACTTAAATTTCAAAAAGATCAATTATGCCACGCTTGCGAAGCTGGAAAACAAACCAAACAATCTTTTCACAGTAAAAACATTGTCTCAACTAAACGTCCGTTAGAATTACTACACTTGGATCTCTTTGGTCCAGTCCAACCGCTGAGTCTGGGTGGAAGAAGATTTTCCTTGGTCGTTGTAGATGATTTCTCTCGGTATACGTGGGTTATCTTGCTGACCAGCAAGGATGAGACCTTTGAGACATTTTCAAATTTGGTTAGGAAAATTGAAAATGAAAAAGACCTAAAATTAGCTCATATCCGTAGTGATAACGGTGGAGAATTCAAAAACCAAAAGTTTGTTGAATTCTGTGAAGCCAGCGGCATTGACCATAATTTTTCTGCTCCTAGAACACCTCAGCAAAATGGGGTTGTAGAAAGGAAGAACAGAACTCTGGTTGAAATAGCCAAGACAATACTGGATGAGCATAGGCTTCCAAAGTATTTTTGGGGAGAGGCTGTTAACACAGCATGCTACATTCTTAATAGGGCTCTAGTTAGACCTATACTCAAGAAAACCCCCTATGAACTTTGGAAAGGACGGAAGCCCAATATTGGATACTTCCGTGCCTTTGGCTGTAGATGTTTTATTTTAAATACCAAAGATAGCTTAGCAAAGTTTGATTCAAAAGCTGATGAAGCTATCTTTCTGGGCTACTCAACAAACAGCAAAGCATATAGAGTTTTTAATAAGCGAACTCAAGTTTTAGAAGAGTCAATACATGTAGAGTTCGATGAAACAGACCCTGCAGGTAGATACCAGCCGCTGACCGAAGATGATCCAAACTTAGTAACCATCGCTGACTCAGAACCAGCTACTGAGTCATTCACGAAAAGGCTGACCAAGAGTAAGAGTGAACCTAAGATTACTTTTACTGACCCATCTACTTCTGCAGAGATTGTTGAAACAGGAACAGCACAAGACATGAACCTACCCAAAGAAATAAGGATTCCAAGAGGGCACTCCGAAAGTGCAATCCTTGATTCTGCTGGGAATACCCTGATGACGAGGAATCAACTCAGGAAGTACCTCAGCAATGTTGCTTTCATCTCAGTACAAGAACTGAAGAATTTCGTTGAAGCTGAGTACGATGAATTCTGGATGAACGCAATGCAAGAGGAGCTCGATCAATTTCGAAGAAATGATGTATGGGAGTTAGTGCCTCATCCAAAGAGTCAAAAGACCATCGGAACAAGATGGGTCTTCAGGAACAAGATGGACGAACAAGGAAACGTAGTCAGGAACAAAGCAAGGCTTGTAGCTCAGGGCTACAGTCAGCAAGAAGGTATAGACTACGGTGAGACCTTTGCCCCAGTGGCGAGGCTAGAGGCAATTAGAATATTATGTGCATATGCATCTTACATGAATTTTAAATTATTCCAAATGGATGTCAAAAGTGCATTTCTTAATGGAGTTATAAACGAGGAGGTTTATGTAAATCAACCTCCAGGTTTTGAGGACCCTAAGTTCCCAAACCATGTTTACAAACTCAAAAAGGCTCTGTACGGCCTCAAACAAGCACCACGTGCTTGGTATGAGAGGCTGACCAGTTTCCTGCTGACTAGAAATTACGTCAAGGGCAAAGCTGATACAACCTTATTCATTAAGAAAAAGGGTAAAGATACCATGCTGGCCCAAATTTATGTTGATGAATAATATTTGGTGCAACTAACGAATCAATGTGCAAGGAGTTTAGCAAACAAATGCAGACTGAGTTTGAAATGTCTATGATGGGAGAACTCAACTTCTTCCTCGGTCTTCGAATTAAACAAGGAAAGAATGGCATCTTCATCAGTCAAGCCAAATATGCCAAGGAGATCTTAAAGAAATATGACTTGGAAAATTGCAAGCCAATATCCACCCCTATGGGCACTGACACTGTCCTCTGCGCTGATGAGAATGGTAAGTCAGTAGACAGCAAGTTATATCGAGGTATGATAGGCTCTCTACTTTACTTAACAGCCAGTAGACCGGACATTCAGTTTTCAGTATGCTACTATGCTAGATATCAATCTAACCCTAAGGAATCTCATTACATTGCTGTAAAAAGAATCCTTAGATATTTGCAAAGCTCAGTGAATGCAGGTTTGTGGTATCCAAATACTCATGATTTTACACTTATCGGATACACTGATGCTGACTATGGACGAGATAAGCTGGAACGTAAAAGCACCTCTGGAGGATGCCACTTCTTAGGAAGCTATTTTGTATCCTGGTTCAGCAAAAAGCAGGCGTCAGTAGCCTTGTCCACCACTGAAGCTGAGTACATTGCTGCTGGTCATTGTGTTGCTCAAGTCCTATGGATCAAGCAACAACTTGAAGATTATGGTGTTCAAACGAAGACAATTAAGGTCAAATGTGACAACAAAAGTGCAATTGATCTGTCCAAGAACCCAATTCAACACAGCAGAATGAAGCATGTCAGCATCAGACATCACTTCATTAGAGACCATGTACTCAAGGGTGAGATCAAGCTGACCTTTGTCCCAACGGACGAACAGCTTGCGGATATCTTCACGAAGCCACTGGCTCGTGAGCAGTTCAGCATACTGAGAGAAGCAATTGGTATGCTTAATCCTCTTCAGTAAATTCCTGTGCTAAATGAATATGAATGCTGAGTGAATTACATACTGAATGATTTATTGTTTGCTGAGTTACTCATCGGAACTGTCTGAATATACAATAACTGAGTAAAACTTGCATACTGAGTAAATTAGTTTAGAACTTGAACTTAAAATCATCCTTAAATACTGCACTGACCACTCAGAATATCAAACGCTTGACATTCTAAATACTGAGTGATTAATCTGTTAGCATAAATGCAAAGCACGCGTATAGCCTAGGATGACGTATTCGCCGTAATGTGTCATGAATGCCAAGATCATTGTCGGTACATGATCCCAAGGCAAAACTGACACATGGATTCGATTAAGATCCACACCGTTCATTTCGTCTATAAATTATGGGTATTTCCCCATCTTTTACTCTTTACGCTTAATCAATTCTTAAGGCAAAGAAATCACTTAGAACTTCTTTTCTCTCAAATTCCTCTAATTCCTCCATATTCGAAGAATGACTAAGTTGTCTTTCAACGTCTCTGGTGCCGGCCACCAAAAGTCCAGCTCCGATGAACCTTCACGAAACCCTTCTACACCAAGCAAGGGTAAAACTGGCCAAACTTCTAGCCAAGGGAAAGCTGTTAAGATCAGGACCTACTCCAAGGTCTTCGACAATGTGCGTGAATTGAAGGTAGAACCCTCCAGATGGGTTTCGGAGCACTTTGTACAGAACGAACAGCCATTTGCTGAGTGGATTTCCAAGAACGAATGGACTGGGCTGTTCTCGGTCAGGGATGAGACATATCCTGACCTAGTGAGGGAATTTTACCACAACCTCAAGGTTGCCAGTGACTCCGCCGACTACCTAAGCACTGAAGTAAAAGGGAAAACCATCTTCATCAACCCTCTGTACATAGGAAATCTCCTCCAGCTCAAAACTGAGGGAGTAAGGCTGAGGAAGTCAGGAGATCAGGACAAAACCGACTACGTCCATACCTTCTGCAAACCTGAGGGTCACTCAGGAGAGATCTCAGCATCTTCGATGGGACAGCATCAGAAGATGGCTCACTACCTGCTGAGCTACTTCATTTACCCAAAGATCAACTGCACTACATCAGTAACCAACTTTGAACAGTGCTTCATATGGCACATGCTGACGTACACCCCCATCAACATGCCGGTTTTCTTAGTTGCTGGGTTCCTACGCAGCACGGGTACAATGAGGTTGGGATCAATCATCACCAGGATCCTCATCGACCACAAGATTGACCTCGAAGGTGAGGAATCTTTCAGAGGAACCGAAATCACAGCTGCCTCGCTGAGGGCACTTAAATTTGGACAACCCTTGAAGAAAGGAAAAGCTGCTGCTGCTGCTGGCCAAGCTGATCAGACTAAGGAGACTATTGCTGAGCCTAAGAAAGGGCGAAGAACTAAGGCCCCAGCTTCTCGCAAGAGAAAATCTGCTGAGACACCTAATGTTGTGTCTCCAGCAAAGAGGCAGAGGTCAGCTGGAAAGTCAGCTGAGAAGAGAAGCAGGCAAGATGAGCCTGACACTGAGGAAGCTGCTGAGCTACCTCAGAAGAAGCAGAAGTCTTCAACACTGGCACCTCTCGACGTCATGCCGACAGATTTTATTGTACTGGGTGATTCTCATTTCACTCAATGCCAAGGTACTGATGCTGAGGAACCTGAGGTCCAGTTAGATGACCACTTCATCTCCCAAGTTGAGGAAGAACTTGATGGAGATAATACTGAGGAGGAAGAAGAAGACGATGAAACCAGCGGTCAGGATGACGCTGAGGAGTCTGAAGAGTATGACAGCGAAATTGAAGCTGAGGACGCTAACACTGGGTTAGCTGGTGGAGCTGTGCAGACTGACACTGAGTTAGCTGCTGGAGTTGAGCAAGTTGATCAAGCTGACCAGACCCATACTGAGGAAAAGGAACCTACTCCTACTCACTCAGAAGAACCTGCTCATCATACCACTCCACCACGTAGAAGGCGAAAGCTGGTTAAGGCCAGTGAGAAAATGGTCAGTGAACCCCCTGTGCAATCACCATCTATTCCTGAACTTGTCCTCTCCAAGACAACAAAGGATCCTTCTACCGTCCAATTAAACTTTTTCAAACGGCCCTCAACTTCCTCTACTACAATGCCATTGGAAAAACAAGCCTTTGTTTCTTCTCAACAGGAACATACCGAGCATACCACTTCCACCACTTCAACAAGTCAGGTTGAACCAAGCACTGTCCATACTGTTTCCTCAAGCATGGTGCTGACTCCTCATCCTTCTGCCGTCAGCACAGACAGTGTTTGAGTTATGACTTCCATCACCAACCTCTTTGCTGATCAATCAACCTTACCTCCAACTCAAGTGCAGATTGAGCCAAGTCATCCAGTCACTGACCAGGGTACTCCTTTCACTCTACTTTCTTCTGGTCATACTGATGTACATCGGGATGCCACTGAGTCCGGGAAAAAGCTCATTGACTCAGTGCAAGCACTCATCCATGATCTTTAACATTCCGCTTCGCCTGCTGCTGGATCTTCAATTCCTGAGACAACTCAGTTCTCCTAGGTCACTCTACTTCTCAACGAAGTCAAGGGACTCAAGGATCTGCAGAATGTAGTCTTGTCATTCCAAGCCCAGCAAGCTAAGCAAGATTCACTTGCCAAGTTGGCAGAGATACAGCTGTCAACAATTCAACATCCGAACTCTCTCCATCAGCAAGTTCAGAAGTTATCTGCTGTGAACACTGACTACGCCACTTCCTCAGAACTAAAGATGCTTTTTGCTCAGCTTCATACTGAGCAACTTAAGAAAAATGAGCAAATGGTGTCCTATAGTCAGTGCTCAGTCGAGCAAATCGGTGAGGCCATCAGGCTACTTAACCTCAACAAACAAGAGATGGATACTGACGCGTTGAAACAGAATGAGTTGCTATCTCTCGCACAGCAATCCTTCAATCACATCCGTCATAATAATATCCAGCGTCATCATTATGACTCAGCTCTCTTGAAAACTTTCCACCAAGTCTTTGCTGGCCTCTCTGAAGCTCTCATCTGGCAAGCCAAAGCTCAAGCTTTCAGTGTAAATATGCTCAGTGCTGCTGATCTTCATATACCAGTAGAAGTATCAGCTGATGGAGTTGCCATTTTTGATGGCGTAAACGAAAGTGCTGACAAACTAAAAGAGCTTTCACAAGAACTTTCTCGTACTGTCTTAACCGATGCGTTCAAGCTCCCTGAAGTTGACAAAACGGGGGAGAAAACGCAAGCTGCCAGAGCTCAGCATAAGCGACGTCAGTACGAGCGAAGTCAGTCACAGGGCAAGAAAAAGAAATAAATAGGCTAGGTCTTAACATTTGTAATCTATGTGCTATGTTTATTTCTTTTGCTGTGTAACTGCTGACTTCTTTCAACTTATATATCATACTTACTTTTCTTATTCAAATACTGAGTTATGATATATGCTAATAAGTACTGAGTTATTATGTATCTTCATTTATATCAGCTTTGTTTAACACTTATAATATTTGACTAAATGATATGCTGATAACATGTTTGACATGAACCTATACACTTATGAAATATTCTGATAAGAACTCATTGAACAACAAATTACTCAGCGCACTCTATATGTCTAGAAACTTCCGCCTAACACTGAGTAAATAGAATATGTGATATAGCTGACCTATATCTGAAAACTGACCTTAGACTTACTCATTTAAATCCTTAAATGTCTTAAGAAAAACTAAGTCAGTAGCTCAACCCTTACGGGGGAGTTTGCTTAATTATACTAGGTCAACTATTATGGGGGAGCTCATACTGAGTTCCTTGCTGAACAGTTTTGCCAACATCAAAATGGGGGAGTTTGTTGAAACACCTTTCCACATAATTTTGATTTGACAAAATTGTTTAAGTATAAATTAAAATACATATTCTAAACACACTAAGTTTAAATGCTTTGATTTATTCTACTAATGTGTTTGTTCAATGTTGAGTATAAATGTTATAAGTCATAAGGATTGGAAGGCCCAAGCCCAATACGGAAGCCAAGGCCCAAGTCAAACAACTCAGTACACTCGGCCCGCGTATATCAAGACGTTGTCATTTTGTTCAAAACGCAACTCAGCAATCGGAAGGATCTAGAAGACCTCCGGGAACAACTTCAAGATGAAGCTGCTGAGTAGTCTCGACAAAGCGTACAAGATAGCAGCTGGCAAAGGAAAACTTCCAGACAAAGTGTTTCCTCTTTTGGCAAAGTTCAGATGACACAGTATGCTGTCCAGTTGACTTTACCATAAAAGGAGAGACCATCTGCTGTGCTGACTGAGGACAGAAGATACACGATTGTGATTGGCCGAGAGCTCTATGCAAGTCAGGATGACAACAACACATAGTCGTTTCCCTCCAACGGTTATTTCGAAATTCGAAATGACCGAATGACCAGACGTCTCTATAAATAGTGCCATCACAAGCTTCACAAAAAAACAGAACTTGATCAAGCCATTACGCTGACCAAATCTCTACAAGTTCTACAAGCAAGAAGCAAAGCAAAATTCTTACACTACATTTTCATATCTGTGTAAAAGTCTAGAGTGATTGTAAATCGTCTAAAGTGTCTTAGCACATCTTTGTATTAGGACAAAAACACTTATCATTTCTAGAGATAGAAAGGAGAGGCTGAGTACTCGGTTTTAAGTACTCAGCGGAGAGATTAGGATTGAGTAGAAGTATAGAGGAAGGTACTCTTGTCATACTCAATTGCTGATATTGTAAAAGGTTTGAGGCTCTACCTTTAAAGAGCTCAGTAGAGGATTTGAAATCTCGGACGTGTTCCGGGGACAGGACGTAGGCTTAGAAGAAGCCGAACCTGGATAAATCTGCTGAGTGAAGTATTTCTAAACCTTTGACTCCTTATTTATATTGCTTGCTTAAACAATCAAAACTGACCAAGTCAAGAGGTCAAGTTGAGTTGTGCGCATTAAAACGTAAGAGCTCAGGAATAGACTCTAAGTGCTATCTCCTGACTCAAGCTAAGAAACTGACCTAGTCACCTGTTGACTAAGCCAGTATCTTGCTGTTTACTCAGCGCCGCTGTTCAAACCTTTTCTTTAGTAAAAGAAGTCTGCCTAAATTGCGAAAAAGTTTAAATAGTTCCTAACCCCCCCTTGGAACTATACTTGCAACTAAATAAGGGACCAACAATGTCTGCTGTAGCAGTCTCCTTCTTGTCAACTCTTGGAAACAGACGCAGCCAACTATCCATTCGTGTACTTGTTGGCTTCTTGAAATATTGGGGCCTCTTGATTGTATCTGTTTGGATTTCTTTTTCTCAAGCCCGTTTCTTTTGCTTCTTCTTAAGTGTAATTGAGAAACACACTTAGCAAACTTGTTAGTGAAGAACAATTTAATTTAAACTTAAGATTTTAACATTAATACAATTTTGCGTTTTAAATTATTTTTGCCAGAATAAAAAAACTCTTGGAATATTTTTGTTTCAACAGAGTTCACCAAGTATTAATTCGATAGTAATTAAAGATATTACCAATACAAAAACATTTAATGTTCCTCAGATAAGAGCATCCATCGTTCATCCAACTACTGAAATGTATGATCAGCTGTTGAGTAGGATTACCGACACATTAAACTTAGAAGACTCTAAAGGCCATGTGAGTCTCGTCTCCAGGGTAGCCTCTTAGTCAAGAAGAACAAAGTACTATGTTTACATTGTTGTCTCAACGACTATGATTCACTACTAAAAAAATGTCACCAGTAACAGGCCAAAATGTGGGTTTATATAATAGGCAAAAATGTGGGATTATCTGTTTGAGATTCACAATTCCTTAGGATAAGCTGCTCATCCTCATGATGCAAGGATCATATCTTCAACCACGATCCTAACCGAGGAGACACTTTACCTCTTGATTAAAGTGGCTGCATTAATCTGTTGAGTGTCCTTGTTTCTTGTGAAATTTGAAAATTTTCTCCCTAGGGACGGATTCAACTGCTTCTCGAGCATGTCCTTCATTCCTTTTCTCACCTTCCGTTCGCTGCCTAATATTGCGAATAACGAGGGCTTGAAATTCTGTATAATGAGCATTTTCAAATAAATATTGCTTTCACTTCAAACTTATCAGGCTTTTGTTCCTCCCACTCAAATGGATTCCATATATTCTGTCTCTTACAGCTCGAGCTATGAGCATCATTTTTTCGTTCATAATATTCCCTATTGCCATTAACTTGTTTTCCCTTTTCCTCTCAATTAGATTCCCTATGAAGCTTTTCCTTTTTCTTCTTTGACGTAATCAACATGGCATTTCCTATCATCATAACAAACAAAACTCTAGCCTATAACCATCAACTCCTCGAAAGTCCGAAGGCAGGGTTGTGTTTCAGAGGTTTGCAATTTGTACCTTTTGTTAGGGCATATGAGGCAACCTTGAAATTTAAATATATGACAAAATAGGCCATTTGATGAAACTGCTCGTTGTCGAACATCATGTAGGTCAATACTTATTCTTTGATATTTCACTGCTTCCACGAATCGGACCACAAATAAATACCTCAAATGCCAAAATGAATCTATACATCCCGATATTAGCTCCCTGTACCACTCATGTGCCGCTCCTAGTAGGATGGTGGAGAAAATCTTACACATTATAACGTCTTCCTGGATGTACAGGTTCATCATACTCATGAATTCCGTCCAGTTCATTTCGATCTTCTACACTAAAATATTGAGGGAGACAAAGAGTTTTCCAATTATGCGGAAAAGGGGTGTCAATAATGCTTTATGAGAGGGGATAATGGGATTGTATCCAATAGCCGACCATTTCGTCGAACACTCTTTTATTTAGAAAATATTGAAATAATACTGCTTAGGATTATCCCATCGAAGTTTTGTCAATGCTTTCCTTGGGACTACATCATCTCAGACTTGTTTGTTTTTCTTCCGTCGAGTGTTTTGTTTCTCATGTATAATATTATTAATGACACTTTGATAAGGGCTTTTAAGCCTATCTTTTCCCCTTCATTTCTCATGTTTACGGGAGGATATCTTGTCTTTTGTCAAATAATCCCATAACAGTTGAGTGTCTTGTCGTAATTGTAATTGAGTCTCTAAAATCTAGAGTTGAGTATCTTGCATTTTATGTAATGTAGCAAGTAACATCGCATTAGAATCTATCATGAAGTTCCCGGTTGTATTGGGTTTCTGGCCGTATCATTATCGAGATCATGGATTTTGAGGTTTTGTTCATCATTGTTCAAGATTCTTTCATCCCTCCTGTGTGGAATCTCCTAAATTTTTCGAGTCCTTGGATTGAGGAGTGAATTTCTTTTGGCTAGTGTCCTCAAACGATCATTCACCCATGTTTCTGAAAAATGTTTAGAGTTGTTCGGACATAAGATCTAGATGTCGCATAGTGGGTCTCATGCTCACCACACTAAATGTGGGGTTTGATCCAACTGTAGAGTTAACTTCTCTAATTGTTTGTTGACCTGCGCTGAGGTGGATCCTTAAACTGGGTGGTGAAACCGTTTCTAATATGGGTTTGTGTGTTTCTCATTTATTGGCTGACTTTTATTACAACTTGGTTCGGAAATGAACCGGCCATTTATTAAAACTTCGTCCGAAATAATTAGCGTAAAAAATCTATATTTAATAATTAATTGATTGGTTGAGTATGTAATTTTGGAATATTCTAAAATTTTATATTAATAAAAAGCAAAATTACGGTAAGAGTAAAAAAAGGATTTACTCTTTTCATTGGTAACTTTTTTCTGTTTTAGCAAGAGCAGAAATGATAGATCTTATACGTAGATCACTACATCTACGTGATTGCAAAAGAAAGGACTTAGATCCGAAGATTCAGAAGAGTTTAAATGCTGAAGATGGGATTACGGATGTTTTTCTGCAAATTTGGTATTTGAAGAAATATATATTTCATCTATTTTGTTTTTTATCTGTACCTTTGATGGTTTATTTTGCTCGTTGTAGTCGTTTTTTTACCTTTATGGATTTTGTAATAGGCATAGCATGTACTTATGTAAGGTTTTATTCATTACTTTTCTTGTTGTACTTGATGTTTTCGTATCTATAAAATGATGTATGCATTTTTATCAAAAAAAAAAAAAAAAAAAAAAGATTTTATAAAAAAAAAATAAAAGAAATTTGTCGAGTTAAAGTCTAGCAGCTCATGAACGACGCCGGTTTATTCCTTTCCGGAGGCTGCCTTAATGAATGACACACATGCCAATCTCACGGCTCAAAACATAGGGATTCAACAGCTAAAGAAAAAAAAAAAAAACGCGGCAGCATTTTACTGTTAGTGGTCATTTATTATTGACGGTGACCGTGACGTTAGCAAGGCAGCGCCACCACACATACCAAACGAGAAAACAAGGAAAGGGAGGCTCCGCATTTCGAAGTAGTCTATCTTTTATCATCCCCAATCTCTCTCCTAGCCCTAGATTTTCTCTCTCTTTCTCCTCTGTTTTTACTTTCTCAGCAAATATCAAAATGGTGAGCAACTTCTTTTCCTTTCTTCTCTAAACACTATTACCTTCTTATTTCCAAGTCCTCTTGATAATTTTTGTTGATTGCTATTCTGTGGTTTCATTTTTAGTGTCTAACCCTCGCTGTTTGATAGTAGATGATTTTGAGAAATTTTTCGGTAGATTATATATTTTGATTAATCTTATAGCTTGTATGTCTGTTCGTGTGTGTTTGTATGGTGATTATCTTGTGAAATTTCTCCGATTATTGTAGTGTGTGGGTTGGTGGTTACTTTTGGGTAATAGTTATTTTTAGGTTTTTTTTTTATGCTGTTTAACTAGAGTTGTTTGATTCCATATCAAGCATAGAGAAATCCTTAGCTCGGTGTGCCCAATGTGTTGCCAATTTCGAAAAATGAATTATATGCTTGATTTTTTTGCACTTGGGTGCCATTGATAAATTAGCTCTGGAAGATGTAGATGCAATCAGTGACTCTGGTTGGCAATCAGTTGAATAAGAAAAATATGTACTCTACTGTCTGACTTTTGTATGTAGAGCTTGTGGATCATGCTGTTCTGGTAACTACAAGCTCATCAAATATAAGCTTTCCTTTTGAAAGCGAAACCTGGGGCGAATACCAGTATGGTTGCAGCAGAAATTGGAGTTGTGTTTTTCAATAGTGAAATAAAATCTTTTTGTAAAATGATTAACTGTGTCCTTCTCAGTTAGTTTGAATTAATGAGTTTACTTATTATGACTTGTACTTAGATGTGGGAAAAGATATCAATTTCATGTTTTGTTTGGAACATGTCCCTTCCGAGCCATTATCGACAATCATGGGATCGCAAGGGAGCTACTTTTAAATGGTCATTGTTAGAATTTGCAAACTTCTACCCGTTATGTGGTACAGCTGTTTTGGTTGCTTCCAGGGTGATTGTTCCATAAAAAAGGGCGGCCCGGTCGCACTACGCGTCCCCGCTGAGCGAGGGTCCGGGGAGGGGTCCCACCACAAGGGTGATTGTTCCATCCTTACTATTATTTATTTCTATCCGTGTAGGCAAATGCAACATCTGGGATGGCTGTGCATGACGATTGCAAACTGAAGTTTTTAGAACTGAAAGCAAAAAGGACCTACCGATTTATCGTTTACAAGATTGAAGAAAAACAAAAGCAGGTGCTTGTGGAGAAGCTAGGTGAACCAACTGATAGTTATGAGGACTTTTGTGCAAGCCTTCCTGCTGATGAATGCCGATATGCTGTTTATGATTATGATTATGTCACAGAGGAGAACTGCCAGAAGAGCAGGATTGTTTTTGTTGCATGGTACACTATCATAATTTCATAGAATACATCATTGTTCAACTTTACTTTCTACGATTTTCATAATTGATTTATCTTATTTACTGTTGATATACGTGAAGGTCTCCTGATATATCAAGAGTGAGAAGCAAGATGATTTATGCGAGTTCCAAAGACAGGTTCAAAAGAGAGTTAGATGGCATTCAGGTAGAGTTGCAAGCTACTGATCCTACAGAGATGGGGCTTGATGTTATTAGGAGCCGATCAAATTGAACCTACCGTATGATGGATAGCCATATTACTGGTTCGTTGAAGTGTAATGTTTATATTATTTGAAACTAGAATTCACTTCATTAAGTTAAGTTGTTGTCTCTATAAGTTTATGGATACATAGGGTGGTTATTCCCCTTCCAGTGTGATGATAATTACCTACAATTTATAAGATGGTTTGCAGGGTACATATAGTTCATTTTGGTGTTTGGTCTCTGTTTTAATTAGGCAATGCTTTTCCTTGTGACAATTTATTTTAGGATTATTCTGAAAGGGGCTTGTCATTATGAATGCAAGCAAATTGAAATTCGTGGTAGGATTTCAATGGTGTAAATGAAAGGGATTTGGATTGAAATTTGCTAGGATTACAAAAGATGACATCTTCTCATGGGCATTGTGAGATTTGCCTTGTGTTAAGATTTTGAAAAGGGTTTCAGGAATTGCAGTCTCTTGTCCTATATGTTCTGCGTTCTCATTTTGTTTTCTTCAATTTTTTTTTGTTTTTTGCTGCACAGTTGAGGTAGAAGGAAAATATATTAAAAACATTATACCTGTAAAAACAAAATAACAAAATCAATTTTTTTAACTTTCAGTCACAAACAACAATTTAATTTTGTTGTTAGGCTCTAATGAAGTTTAGAGTATAAAAATGAAAAATAGAGAAAATTTGGAGTAATATTTTAAATATTTATTAAAAAAGTTATTTTCTGTAAATTCTTTAATTTATTTTGGTCAAACGCACAATTAAGCCCTCGAACCAATACAGTTTTAAGATTGAGCCCTTGATTAAGGGTTTTGAACTTTAATTTTTATACACATTGAGCTCTTAAAAATTAATTTAATTTTTAAAAATCTTGAAAATTAATTTAATTTTTAAAATTTTAATAGTTCAGACGTTTGTTTACTTTAACATCTTATTATTTTCTTAGAAAGTTGTATCTAATAATTAAAGAAAGTATAATGAAAAATAAATGATCAACGAAGACAATTGTGTTTCTGGTTTTAAAAAAATAGCATTTAAATTAATTAAATTTAAAATTTCTATTCAGTTTATATTTTTTTATCATTATTATGGATAAAAAGTTATATTTAAACTCATGAACTTTTTAGATTGTTTATTAAGAAAAAAATAGAAAAATTAATTATTTATAATTTCTTAAAAATGATAAAATGTCAAGAATTAAGCCATTAAGTTATCCAACACATTGAACTTCTCATTCAACATTGATAACGAAAATGTGTGAAAATTTAAAAAAGCTAATTTTAAAAAATAAATAATCAGAGATTCAAGTAAGCCTTTCGAACTATATCAAGTAAGCCTTTGAACATTTATAGTTCGAAAAGGTTGAGCTTTGATCATTTGGAATCTTACGAAAGTACTTGATTTTGTCCTTCTTTGATTAAAGACTTTCAAGCTTTTGCAGAATCACTTTCTATGAGTGGAGTCATGGTGGCATAAAATCCAATTGAGGTCTACCCCGAAGAATTCAACCAACCGGCTGTAAACTTTTTGAAATAAGTATTTTTCTAAATTCGGCTCTTGAACTTTAATTTTCATATATAACGAGCTTTTGACAAACAGTTTCTTTGTTTAAACCGTTAGTGGATGACTCAGTGTATTTAAAAATTGAAGATGAGTGGTTTAATTAAAATGTTTAATTATATATTTTAACATTTGTTAACTTTTTTTATTATTATTAAAAGGCAGGGGAGGAACAAGGAACCAAGACCAACCAACTAGGTTGGCACATTAAGAAAGCAACGAAACAGAACCCGAAATATATAAATCAAGAAATAAAGAATACAAAAAAAAAAGGGCCAAAGTAACAAAGACAAATTAACAAAACCTATACAAATAAAAACCATTTGCATTTTCTCAAATAAATGATGAACAAAAGCGAGGATACGAGCTCCACCAAATCTCCTCCGAGCAGGTCTGGCCAAAATTGGCAAGAGCATCCGCCACCTGGTTCCCTTTATGGAAAATGTAAGAATGACAGGAACTCTTGACAATTCTGCCATTCAAGACGAAGTTGCCTGGGAACCACCGCCAGCGGATCAGGAAGAATACGCACAACATATGCTGAGTCACACTCCAACCAAAACGAGTGCCATCCCCGATGTAAAGCCTGTCGAATTGCAAACAGAGCAGCAGCCTGTCGAATTTAATTTTTAAAATTTTAATAGTTCAGACATTTGTTAACTTTAACATCTTATTATTTTCTTACAAAATAATCAAATTTATGTCTAACAATTAAAAAAGTAAAAATACAATAACAATGAAAATAACTTTGTATAAATTTACATAGAAAATCAATTTTAAAAATTTATATAAAATTATGTTAAATAATAATTTGAATTATGTCAAATAAAATTATGTAAAATCATTAGGATTATGGTTTGTAAATTAGAAGTAAATCTTATTCTATCTGTTTCATAATAAATGTCTTTTAAGGTTAAGGTACAATAATTAAAAAAATGTAAATAGTTTTAACTAAAAGACTTTATTACCATTTGGTAACTGATTACCTGAAACTTGGTCACAAGCTTCGATTTTGATGGTAACGTCGTATTTGAGTTTATAAAGCAATAAGCAAGTCAGACGGAGTCAGAGTCCGGCAAACTCACTCCGACGTCTATATCAGTTTATGATTAAGGATTGAATAGAGGGGAAAGGACTAGTTAGAGATAGTAATTAACGTACCGAACCTTGTACCTATACCCGTGTATTTATAGTGCAAGATTAGGTTTAAGGTTGCCACTTCCTTAGGAATCCTTACAAATTTAGGATTCCGTTTCCCTCAAGGATTTCGGCTCATGGGAGGAATCCTTTATCTTGTTGGATTCTAGAAGATCCTTTGTTGTGTTGAGGCTTAGAGCTTTTGGTGATTGGTGCCGCTTGCTTGGGCTTGGGCCGCATCAATTGATTCTACCTTGTTGGGGCCGTTTTGGGCCTTTGTTAAGTGTGGGCCTGGACTGTAACGAGGGTAGTGATGAAGTCACGCGTGCGATATTGTTTAGCCCGATATCACCTTTGTATTAATTGCATCCACTAATGAAATTTTATCTATTCTCAAAGTGAAAGCAATTTAAATAGGGGTATATTTGATAAAAATTAATTAATGTGCATGAATAGAATCAAGATATCATATATTATAGAACAAAAAACTTCTCTAGAAAGACCTCTTTTGAGAATTATTTTTGGTAGTATAATTTTATTTTAATTTGATAACCTATTATTATTTTCATGTAAAAAGCTTGTTATTATTATGAGATAAGGTGCAAAAATACCCCTAACGTTTACAGTCAAGAGCAATTTTACACCTAACATCTAAAATGGTGCAATTTTATCCCTAATGTAGGCAGTCAAGATCAATTTTACCCCTAACGTTGTCAAATTGGATCAATTCATACCACTCCCAAGAATTATTAGATTAGTCAATTCCTCGAGAAAGTTCCTACGACTTTCTCTAGTAACATCTTCTTCAAAAGCTTCGATCTTCAAACTCCAAATCAATAAATACATTATACAACACTTTTAATTTGCCACCAAAATTCCCAAAATACTATTTGCTTCGTGGTTCAGACACCGGCCGGCTTAATATAACAATTATGTATAGTTTCTTCTGCACATCGTACGTCTTCTTCAGGAACTTCACAACTGTTTCATCAGTCTGATAACATAAATTTCTGAAATTGATTCAACGCGTAGGGTAAAATTGCACTTAGCTGCCTACGCTAGAGGTAAAATTGCACCATTTTAGACGTTAGGGATAAAATTGCTCCTGACTGTAAACGTTAGGTATTTTTGCACCTTATCCCTATTATTATGGATAAATGAAATGAGATATAGATAAACAATACAATACTCCGTTATTCTATATTTATTTTAAAAATATGACAGTAAAAATTTATCCCTCAAATCTTATATTCAAAAGTGAGTGAGATAAATCCGTAATGCAAAAATATATTTTGTCCCTCAAATAAATTTATGTAACTTAAATAGGAATAATATAATAAAATATATTATTTTATCCGGTACCTTCTATGCTTATTTTGATTTCGATAAAGTAAGCTTTAGTTTGTTTTTTCTACCATTGGATGAGCTTACTTTGTCAAAGTTCATCACCATCCAATGGTAGAAAAAATAGTAAGCATAGTTTAACCCTATTTTATCCTCATCTTTATCTAATATATTCACTAGGTGAATTTAGTCATCTCACATAATGGAAATAATAATTTTCAATATCTTATCTTAACCTTTATCTTTCCCTCAATTCCATCAAAAACCAAAAGGCACGAACTTTGGGTCCAATTCTGCATACCCCAAACCCATCCAACATCACCCCAAACCCATCCGGATTCCGGCCCAGCCACCCAAGCTAAGATACATCATACACGTGAGGTCCAACCATGTGACCAACTCGGACCACCCGCGCGAGAACCCGACTGCTAGACTAATATATCGCCCCACCCAGGGGCATTATTTACCGTTATTTCAGTTATTCAGATTATAGAAACGAATTCACTAAAAATTCTTTTTATTCTGTTTGGGCTCTGAGACTGAGAAAACACTTCCCCAAAAATCAATGGGTAAAAATGCAGTCTTTCTACACAGGTTATGCCACATACTAGCACCAAACAATAAGATTTCCGTTCTACCTTCAGATGCAATTAAAAATTGCCCCAATTACCTTCACCTACTTGCCTCATGCAAGAACCCAAGCTCTCTACTTCAACTTCATGCCGTCTTGATCGTCTCAGGCCTCCAAAATGACCATTCCACCAATACCCATCTCCTAAAATCCTACATTTCGTTTCAAAAATGCGAATTTGCTCGTTTTCTGTTTGATTCAATGCCCTATCATACTGTTAGACTCTACAACTCTATGATACGAGCTTATGCAAGTTCCAAAAATCACCAGGAAGCTATAAAAATGTATCATCGCATGTTAAATGAAGGCGTCAAGCCGGACAAGTACACATTTACTTTTGTTTTGAAAGCTTGCACTGGTGCATTAGAGTTTAAAGAAGGCGTTTTGATTCATCGGGATATAGCCTTTAGAGGTTTAGAGTGCGATGTTTTTGTAGGGACTGCTCTCGTTGATATGTATTGTAAGTTGGGTTATTTAGAGTCTGCAAGAGAAGTGTTTGTTAAAATGCCTGAGAAAGATGTTATAACTTGGAATGCTATGATTTTGTGTTTATCGCAGAGTGTGGATCCTCAGGAAGCTCTGGGGTTTGTTAAATCTATGCAATCGGTTGGTTTGGACCCTGATGTGGTAACCATTGTGAATTTGGTTCCTGCTGTTTCGACATTAGGTGATATTTATACTTGTAGGGCTATTCATTGTTATGTGATTAGGAAGGGTTTTGATGCGATTGTTTCTGATGGGTTGATTGATATGTACTCCAAGTGTGGGTACGTAGATATGGCTTCTCAGATTTTCAAACAAATGAAAGATAAGAGTGAAATTTCATGGAGAACAATGATGTCAGGGTATGCACATAATGACTGCTTCTTTGAGGTTTTGGAGTTGTTTGATTGTATGAAGAGGGAGAATCATAAATTGGGTAAAACTTCAGTTGCAACTGCACTTTTGGCTGCAGCTGAGATGAGAGATTCAGTAAGAAGGGAGGAAGTTCATGGTTTTGCCAGACAAGAAGGCGTTGACTCAGATGTTTTGATTGCTACTTCTTTGATAACTATGTATGCAAAATTTGGAGATCTAGATAGGGCTAAACAGGTGTTTCAAGGCATTAAAGAAAAGGATGTGGTTGCTTGGTCAGCAATTATAGCGGTTCTATTCCAATCAGGGTACGGTGAAGACGCGCTGCAGTTATTTCAAGATATGCAGAAAGATTGTTTCAAGGCCAATGAAATAACCCTCATGAGTGTAATTCCAGCTTGTGCAGAAATATTGTGTCTGAGATTAGGTAAAAGTGTTCACTGTTATGCTGTTAAAGCCAATTACGACTCGGATGTCTTAATCGGAACAGCCTTATTATCCATGTATCTTAAATGTGGATCTTTTCCTTCTGCATTGACCATATTCTATAGAATGCCATGTAAGGATATTGTAACCTGGAATTCTTTAATTAATGGCTATGGCCAGACTGGTGACACTTATCATGCAATGGAGATGTTCTGTAAGTTACAGATATCTGAAATAAAGCCGGACTCCGGTACTATGGTGGGTTTGCTTTCATTGACATGCGAGCAAGACATAGGAACCTGCATTCATGGACAAATTATAAAGTTTGGCTTTGATTCTTACTGTCATGTAACTAATGCACTGATTGACATGTACGCCAAATGCGGAAGCCTTTCCACTGCTGAATTCTTGTTCATGAGTACTGAGTTTGCAAAAAATGACGTATCATGGAACATCCTGATTGCAGGTTATGTGCACAATGGACATGCCGAAAAAGCTATTTCTGCATTTTGTTGGATGAAATTGCAGAATTTTCAGCCCAATCTAGTTACAATTGTGAGTGTCCTACCTGCAGTAGCATCTCTATCAGCCTTAAAGGAAGGCATGGTTCTTCATGCCTATATTATTCAAATGGGATTCCGGTCTAATCTACATATTGGAAATTCTCTTATTGATATGTATGCAAAATGTGGGCAGCTTCATTACTCGGAAAATATGTTTCATGAGATGAAGAATAAAAACATTGTTTCATGGAATGTGATGCTTGCAGCATATGCAGTTCATGGACAAGGGAACCGAGCAGTTGAGCTTTTCTCAATTATGCAAACTAGTCATATTGGTGTTGACTCTCTATCTTTCATCAACGTGTTATCTGCTTGTAGACATGCAGGTTTGATAGATGAAGGGAGGGAAATATTTGATTCCATGTACAAAAGGCATCAGCTTGAACCTGGTTTGGAACACTATGCTTGCATGGTGGATTTATTAGGTCGTGCTGGATTATTCGATGAAATTTTGCATTTAATCAAGGAAATGCCATTGCAACCTGATGCTAAACTGTGGGGGGCCATACTAGGTGCATGTGAAATGCATTCCAATGTGCAACTTGCTGAATTTGCACTAGAACACCTTGTTCAACTTGAGCCTAGAAATCCAAATCATCATGTGGCTTTATCAAATATCTATGCTAACTCCGGAAAGTGGGAAGATGCAGGCAGTACAAGATCAAAGATTATCAAGACAGGGCTGAAGAAAAGTCCAGGATGGAGTTGGGTTTCAGGCAATGGATGAAGTTCCGTTTGTGTTTTGGGACTGTTATGGAACCGTTTTAGCTAAAAGCTCAAGCTGATAGTTAAAGGTCCACTTCATATTAATAGCTGACACACCCCCACACGCGAAAGCACACTTGGGCTTGAAGCGTGACAACAAATGGGGCTTCCAGGAATCGAACCCTGGACCACTTGGTCATAGTGGCTCTGATACCAAGTTATGGAACCGTTTTAAACTAAAAGCTCGAGTTGATAGTTAAAGGTCCACTTCATATTAATAGCTGACAAGGACCAATGGGAAAGGTATGGCTAATGTAGTGTTGCTATTTTTCAACAAGGGGAATTCACCTTTGAAACAGTGAAAAGCCAAATGTGCCATTACCATTTGCGCCGGGGACCAATCCAAGATTAACGGACAGGGGGTGTTCTTTGGTGATCTATGGTGCTCAATTGATTTTTTTTGGCCGCTTTTATAGAAAAAGTTGACGTTCCCTACACAGCTTCCCTGGAGTTTTCTGGCATTTTCCGGGGACCCGTGGGTGCTCAAGCTCCCCCGTGCTCCTTTCAATCCGTCCATTTTGCGCCTAGTGGCTACGGAAGATGAGAAACACCGGAAGCCACAGGGAAGGGTAGCCTAGCTACAAGTCATTGTTAGTAGATGAAACAAGGAACTAAGATGACATAAAGAAGTCTCCGAAATAAGATGTGCCACCAGATCACTTAGATTCAAGAAATCTCAAGTTTATCAATGAACTCTAAGAACCTGGAACTTTCTAAGCATATCTCATCTCCTACCATTTATGATACTGAATCTTACTTGTTTAGAAGCTTACCTCTTGTCTTAATTATGCTAGGTAAAAATGGTGAACAAGGAAAGTATGCCAAGATTGCTGTTGCTGTTCTGCATTTTTCTTCATACAGTGATTATATGCTTATGTTATGCTAGGTAATATGATTTATGTGCTTGAATAGTAAGATATCATTCTGCATTTGGCTTAATACATCATTTGACAACTGAACTTGTCCAAAAAGCTCAATTGGCCCCTGAACTTTCAAAATGTATTGATAGCCCTTTGAACATGCTTAAAATGCTCATAGCCCCTCAACTTGCTTAAAAGATAGTCAATTAATCACAGATTGCAAAAAAATAAGCTGCATGTGGAAGATGTGTTGCACGCGCCTTGGAATGTTATTACATAATTCACATAATAGGTTGAAACATATTAAAAAGGAAGTTCTTCCAAGGCACGTCCAACACATCTTCCGCATGCAGCTTACTTCTTTGCAACCGAGTGATTAATAGCAAGCTGAGGAGGTACCAGAGCATTTTAAGCAAATTGAGAGGATTATCGAGGTACTTCGAAAGTTCAGGGGGCCAATCAAGCTTTTTGGACAAGTTCGGGGGGACAAATGATGTATTAAGCCTTCTACATTTTGATGCAATTCTTATGATTCGTTTTCACGTTTAACTCTGTTAGTGAGCTAAGCTGTGATTTTGTGTATAGAAATAACTTTATACTTGCTTTTCAATCATTAATGAAAATTCCCAATTGTTAAGTGAATCTGATAATGATCATTGTTGGCATATTTTACAATCCTTTGAAGCCACTTTCCATTATACAGTCTTTAATAGGTTTAAGTGACCACATTTTATGCAGACCTCAGCATGTATGTAATTGCTATTATATGATGATTAATCTTTAATCAAAAGGGAAATAGTTCTTTAAACACTTTCTGATTTAGTGTTATGGTCCCAAGGTTGAGATCGAGTTGCAGGTCAATTCCTAGTGACATTCCAATCCAAAACAGGTATGTGTTTTTTTTCTCTGCCATTTGGACCAAATTTCTGGTCTCAAAGACGAAAGTTTTTCAACTAATTTACAACTTGAAGTTGCATTTTCTGATACAGGGTGAAGGAAAGCAGATATCTTTATAGCATATGATATGTCCATCCCAAAAAAATTCAAAGAGACCATTCAGTTTCTGAAAACGGATACATTGAGAATGTTGTTGTGGATCAACTCAAAGACAGAAGCATCTCATTTTCTGAGAGAATTTTCTGTCAGAAATGGACGGAAACTCGCCATATAATCCAGCTACTCTGTTATGCAAGTATACGTTCAATCATCTGGTTGACTGTACTGTCCTGTGTTTTTGGGGCCTGGTCAGGTCACTGCGACCCCCTTTGTGAGGAGGCACCCCTTCTCCCAAAGTTACGGGGCTATTTTGCCGAGTTCCTTAGATGGTACAAAGAGTACATCTTTTAGCACAAGTTTTTTAGTAAGTTGAATTGTTACTTTTTTTTATTAACCACAATGTTTTTTATTTGTTAGGTAAATGAGCAATTATATCTGGTATATCTTGAATATAAGTAAAACAATCAACTGACTTTGCTACATGATTTGTAGTTACTGGATCAATAATCCAAGTCAGTTGATCAATTTTTTGGTAAGAGGCCGCTCCTAAGATTCGAATCCGTGACCTCTCAGTTACACGACAACAACATTTACCATTGCGCCAAGGCTCGCCCTCTTGATCAAATGACCATCCAAAAACAAATTTACCTGAGTTAGCTAGATCAAAATAAGAATTTAGAGATGGTCCTCTTGATGGCCCAACATGAGAACCATAACCTGGCTTTTCCATGGTATATAAAAGAGTCATAAGCTGGTTATAGTGTTCTGGTGTAAACGTACTATTAGGAGTGTCTTTGATAATATTAGCTACTAAAAGCTTCTTCTTATAATTTATTACATCTAGAGATTTAAGGAGTCTTCTCGTTGGAGCTAGAAAACAAAAGATTTTAATTGTTTATGATTGATATTTTGTATGTAACCGTCAAAACTTGTGTTTTTTTGTTTAATGGGTAGCCCTTGCGAATAGGGCATTATGTTCGGCCAATCGGCATCATATCACATATGGCAAATTATTAGAAGTATTCGGTTTTTCATGTCAAATACATATTTTCATACTTGTATCATGGACTCGCACATATTATAAAAAGTCTCACTATTTTAATTATTACGTGGGATCACAATACACGTGTCCAAATGTGAATTGAAGGTCCTCCGAGTGACATTGAAGACCCGATGTTTAATATAAGAACTCCACACACATAGATAAGGAATGCGGTTCCTTTTGCCCCTTCCGGGTTTTGTTAAAAAGGATCTTATCTTCCCCGCGGACTTCACTCGTCGAGCGTAGCGAGTGACTGACGTATTAGAGTACAAATAGGAATGAACATTTGATAGTGAATCACCAAATAATTGAGTGGAATTGTATACGTAAAAGAAAGGCCTAATGCTCCCTAGCCATTTTAACTTGTTTAAATTGGTCATTTTACCTCCAACTCATTGAATGTCCTATTTACTCCATTAACTCCATAAAAGTGATATTTTTCACCACCTCAACTTGTCTATTTACCCCTCCAACTCATAGAATGTCTTATTTACCCCATTAACTCCATAAAAGTGGTATTTCTCACCCCTTACAATCCGTTATCGAAGCCTAAATTGATACCGTTTTTTAAACGTTAAACCTATATTGGTGCTATTTTGTACGTAGAACCTAAATTGATACTTCCCCAAAAACAATAGACTTATTTTGGTACTTTATCTCTACATATAATGTCTTTAACTTGTTTATATTAATGTTTTTTTTATTTGTATCTTTTATTCATTCTTTCTATTTTTAACTTTTTTGGCTAGTTACATTTTGATTATCTAATTATTGTAACACAATATTATTGTAATAAACACATGAAGGATCAATATAATTATCAAATTAAAACAAAATAAAAAGTTGATATTAAAAAAATATATTTTCAAACTCATTTGAGTAAGTTCTATTAATTTTGCACTATAAAGGTGTAAGAAATACCACTTTTACGGAGTTAATGGGGGTAAATATGATCATAAGGGGGTGAGAAATACCACTTTTATGGAGTTAAGGGGGGCAAATAGAACATTCGATGAGTTGGAGAGGGGTAAAATGACCAATTTGGACAAGTTAATAGGTGAAGTTAAGGAGGCTAGAGGAGTATTAGGCCTAAAAGAAATAATATAGCACTTGACGTGAGTTTGGTTCACTTAGTTTTGTTTTTATTCAATTAAGTCCTTCGTAATTATTCAACAAGTGGTCTCAGAGCAGACGGTGAGAGTCAAGTACAAGCATCGAGTATTAGGAGTTCGTGATCCGGATAGTGGTGGTGCGAGGTATTTCTAGCGCGGTGTCCAAGACTGTAAAAATTATTGTTCGGGAACCAAACATACTTGGTTTGTTAAAGGAGATAACCAAGTTATCATGGTTGACATGTCTACCTTAGTAAACACTATGGAAAAACTCAATAATAATAATTAGAGTATTTGGAGTAAATGTATGCAATTTTATCTGCTCGGTCAAGATTTATAGGAGATTGTTGGAGGGAATGACACAAGACCTCCGACAGAACAAAAAGACCTTAAAAAATGGAAGGTCAAATGTGGTAAAACTATGTAGGCTTTATCAATTTCGGCGGAGGATGCTTTGCATTAGTAGATCAAGGATGTTAACATCCCTAAAAAGCATGAGACATTCTTACCGAATTATTTGCAAGAACAAATGATGCCAAGCTTCAACAACTTGAGGATGAGTTATTATCGATCTCGTAAAATGACACGACAGTGAGTCAATATTTTAATAAAGTTAAAACTTGTTGCAAAGAAATTTCAAAGTCGAATCCTGAAAATAAATTTAACGAAACGAGAATAAGAAGAATTATTGTGTCCCGAATTTAACACGCTTGTTGCAACAACCCAAATTTAAATAAATTAGCAAAAATCTTAGCTAATTAAGAGGTTATAGATAAATAAATATCTAAAGTCTCATTCAATAATGAAGATAAAGCTCTGTTTAGTAATAAAGAAAGCAAAGAACCAAAAATCACGAGATTGAGATATGGTGGAAGATTCAAACAAGAAGGACGGAAGAAATGGTTGTAAGAAGGAAGTTGTAAACAAGGGGAGTTCACTACAACCATGGTGAAATGGACGAGAATGCGTATGGATGCAAGAACAATCAATGTTATGTATGTATCAAAAGAGGCAAGCATGCCCGAGATTGTTGGTATGAGAAAGAAGAAGGAAATATTGTTACATCCATACACTCTCAAGAATAAAGCGAAGAAGAATGTGATTTTCTGGCTTCATGTGCTATTCAAGAGTCACTGACATATGATTTTGTTCCATCCTCCAAAAACAGATGAAAAGCAAAAGCAAGAAGTTGATGTTAGGCAGCAAGAGGAGGAGGAATCAATAAGACAACTGGGTTGTCTTCAGCTCCTAAACTCTATACAGATCATTGAAGATCTGGGTGGGGAAGAGAAACCATTCAAGGGGTCTACTAAGAAATAAATGGCCAAAGGAGTTTCCCAAAAAGAGTTTCTAGTTTCGTGTGAAATGCTACCACAATAAGCAATAACTAAGATAATGCCACTAAGAAGAAAAGTGGGACATGTGCAACTAGTGTTGTGTGAGAAGATTCCACCATAGGGGAAGGTGGACTTTATACCCAAATCATTATGTAAGAGGCTGCCATGCAAAGGAGAGATGCAGCCTAAACCATTAGTAACAAGTAAAATGTTTTCATAAAAAAAGGTAGAGCCCAAGGAGAGGATGAAGCCTACGCCAATGGAGATTTCCAAGGTACAACATCTATATGAGAAAGTGGAGCACGTGATGAACTGTTGGACAAACGATTACGTCTGTCTTAAAAATATATTAACAGTAAATAGAAAATCCAAAGAGTGGAGTTAGACAAATCTGAGGACCGTATTAACAGTTTCCTTAAGACAGATGTCGTCGCTATTGACGATCGTCTCCCAGGATACAACAGATTATGCAAGCGAACTCAAACCGTGTGTAGCCTAGTTATCACCGGAGTAGGAAAACAAGACATTGTGAACCGACAGAGAGTTTTTTCAGCAGATTTTTCAAAAACTTTCAACTAACTGTGAATTTGACAATCCATTCTATATAAATAGAACTCGAAAGGATATGTCTTTTCACGAACTAACACGACTGTACACGGACAGACATGACTGTTTACATACGAACACGACTGTTCACGACAGACATGACTGTTCATGAGAGGAGGTGTTTGTTGGTATTTAAATTAATAAATAATTTTATTCAAAATTTTCCAACATGAACATAACTAAATATGGAGCTGTTACATCGAGAAAATATAAGCAATGAGCTTACAAGCAACAAAAATTCATCAATAAGGAAAATATTAAGGAGATGATGCTGCTAGAACCTTTAATCAAGAGCTTAAGCGAATTGGCTAAGCTATGGAAGGTTTATCTATATTAGTTAGAGGGACAAAAACATTCAATGAAGAGATATTGCAAAAATATGTCAAGGCGACGTAAGTTGAGGGTGACTAACAAGGAGCAGCGTTGCAATCGCAACGAGGTGAGAAAACACAATCTCGTCATAAGAAACAAAAAGGATAATGAGCATATCGTGTTTGATAAGGGAATGCATGTTGGACAAACAATTACGTCTGTATTAAGAATGTTAGATTCTTAAGAAAACAAACCGTCTGTCTCAAGAATGTTAGATGTGATTAACCAAAAAACAAATCGAACACAGAAAAAACATATGAACAAGAAAATTAGAAATTAAAAGGAAAGAGTTAGACAAATCTGAGATCTGTATTAGCAGTTTCCTTAAGACAGATGTCGTCGCTATTGACGATGCGAACTCAAACCATGTGTAGGCTCGTTATCACCGAAGTAGAAAAACAAGAACATTATGAACAAATATAGAGCATAAATATTCACAAAATATTTTTATCAACAACTTATGAATTTGACATTCCATTCTATATAAATAGAACTCGAAAGGATATTTTTTTTTTACGAACGAACACGACTGTACACGGACAGACACGACTGTTCATGTACGAACACGGCTGTTCATGAAAGGAGGTGTTTGTTGGTATTTAAATTAATATATAATTTTATTCAAAATTTTCCAACAATCCCCCACATGAATAAAATTAGAAACGAGACAAATACGATTTGGTGATAACTTTCTACAGAAGATATCTGCATATGATAGGTAGCTAATGTGCCTTGAACCTTCCCTTATGAAAGTAATAGACGCGATGTCTTTTCATGGTTCTCATGGTTATGTTCGTTATGGTCATGAACATCGCCTGGTTCTACGAGAGTTTAAGAGAACTAGGCTCCATCGAAGCGACCCCATTTCATTCTAACATAAGTGATTTATTTGCTTAGAAACAATGTATCATTAAAAGCATATAGATTAACCTTTTCCCGCTTGTGTCACTATTTACATCTAGGAATGGACTTGAGTTTAACCCCCACAGTGAACGCACAATGTTTATGCAATTAGGTTGTCCCTTTGAACCTAGATCTTGGGATCTCCGGTCAACTAGGTAGGGTTTTCCTTCACATAATGCATCTTCTAATGGGCCTTAGTCTCATTCCTTTCGAGGATTTTTCAATTTGATCTCGATTTAACCTCTAAGTTAGCGGATCTGCTCTGTTATCCTTTGATTCTACAAAATCAATTAGAAAGACACTCGTTGAGATCAATTGACTAATGGTGTTATCACGCAGAAGCTTTTCTACCCGAGTTCATCATTCGGAAGTTTTTCTACCTGAGTTCATCATTCAGAAGCTTTTTATACCGCATATTCACCAATTTATATGATATTTTTCTTCGATTCCATAATTGTGACATACTTATTTTTAGGAATTTGATTTCTACATTTTAGTGATTTTTGTAAATTAAACCTAGGCAACTAATGTTCATCTACCAACGTCTAACTCAGCTAGATAACATCACTACTCAGATGAATTTTTCTAGACTTTTAGTGTGCCTTACACGTTGCCACTGATACAAGTAGGCCTAAAGCCTATGAAGTAGGGGTGTGCTTCGATACAAAACCGAACTAAATCGAAAAAACCGAATACCGAAATGATCAAAATAATTCACACCGACATCGAACCGAATAATAGGTAAAACCGAATTAAAACCGAATCGAAATATGCGGTTTGGTTCGGTTTAAACCGAACAAACCGAATTAAGTTAAAAATAACAAATAACAAATAAAAATCACTATATTTTCTCATTAAATTTACCTCAACAACAACAAAAATTAAAATATTTCCAAAATATATCTATATTGAGTTATTATCTCAACAATAATAAAAAATAAACTTGTATAATTAAATATATATATATATATATATATATATATATATATATATATATATATATAAATGTAAAATATGTGTAATTCGGTGCAGTTCGGTATTTTTACATTTTCTGTCAAACCGACCCGAATACCGAAATACACTTAAAATTAAAACCGATGCCAAACCGAATTGTTAAAAAAGCCGAACCAAAAAACCGAATTCACTCGGTTCGGTTTGGTATGCGGCTTAAACCGAACCGATACACACCCCTACTATAAAGTGACCGTATTTTTAAAACCGGATTCATTATGTAGCAACACATATCAAACGATCATTAATAAAATTAATCTACCTCTTTTCCAAATTATTCCAAAGTGATGGAAGCAAGGTCCAAACTGGAAAGAACTCTCTGAATGCAATTCCAAAATAACTACAAATTCCAATACTTAAAAGTAAGGCAAAGAATATTATATATTTCCAACATCAAATGAATTATATATTCGACCTTAAAACATCACATATATCTGACTTCCATAGCATTTTAAAAACTCAAATACAAGAATTATTACGTCCAGTAATACCATCCATGGAAGCAAATGAAATTATGCAATTATAGAATATGATAGGATACTTACTTTTTTTTTTCTGTATCTTTTTTTCTTCAATCACAAAATAATTTATCTGTCTTAAGAATGTTGGACAAATAATTACGTCTGTATTAAGAATGTTAGATTCTTAAGAAAACAAACCGTCTGTTTTAAGAATGTTAGATGTGATTAACCAAAAACAAATCGAACACAGAAAAATATATGAACAAGAAAACTAGAAATTAAAAGGAAAGAGTTAGACAAATCTGAGGCCTATATTAGCAGTTTCCTTAAGACAAATGTTGTCTCTATTGACGATCGTCTCCCAGGATACAACAACAAGCGAACTCAAACCGTGTGTATGCCCGTTAGCACCGGAGTAGGAAAATAAGAACATTATGAACATATAGAGAACATAAATATTCACAGAATACTTTTATCAACAACTTATGAATTTGACATTTCATTCTATATAAATAGAATTCGAAAGGATATGTTTTTTCACGAACAAACACGACTGTACACGGATAGACACGACTGTTCACGTACGAACATGACTGTTCATGAAATGAGGTGTTTGTTGGTATTTAAATTAATATATAATTTTATTTAAAATTTTCCAACAATCCCCCATGAATAAAATTAGAAACGAGACAAATACGATTTGATGATAACTTTCCACAGAAGATATCTGCATATATAGGATATGTAACTAATGTGCTTTGAACCTTGGCTTATGGAACTAGACAACTTTCTAGGAAATGATGTTCAAAACCGAAAAAAACTCATTTCTTTCTCCTTTCTTTTTTCCTTTTTTCCTATCAATCTTCCTATTTTGTTGATCTACTTTGAGGATGACGAAGGATCTTCCTTCTTCCTCCTCACACCGGGTTAGATTTTTGTAACTTTTTTTATTGCTTTTTTAGTTAGTGTTCATATATTTCATCAGAACTCTTTATCCGTCTGATTGTATCTGCTCTCTATTATTCTATCGTTTATGCTTTTTTCGGATTTAGCAAGAACGGAAATGATTTATCTTATCCGTAGATCAATAAATCTACGTGGTTACAACAAAAAAAAAGGATTCAGATCCGAATATTCGGAATGGTCTAAAGGATGAAGTTTGGATTGCAGATGTCTTTCTACTGATTTGGATTAACGAGAAATATATTGTAGTTTTGTGTTTTTTGTGTCTTTTATGAGTTCTTTTTGCTCTTTATAGTCATTTTCATCCTTTCGTGGATATTGTATTTGTTTTAGTATGTAATCATGTGAGGTTTTACTCCTTACATTTTACTTGTTGTACTTATTTATTTTTTATCTAATGAAATTACAAGCATTTTCTAAAAAAAGCAAAAAAAAAGTATTAGATGTCAAGAGGTGGTATTATTCCAGAGGCAGGGCAAGCTGCGGTGGCGGGAGATGTTGGCGGTGTGACTGAAGGTCAGGGGCGATTTTTGGCTGCGGAGACCAAGAAGAAGGAGTTGGCCTCTTTGTCTGCGCATGTTCTGTTTGCCGCGCATGCTGCACAGGCCGCGCTTGCTGTTCAGACGACGCAGGCCGAGCAGGACGCGCTGGCCGCGCAGGCCGAGCAGGACGAGCTGGCCGTGCAGGCCGCGCACGCCGCGCAGTCCGCAAATGTTTCTGATCTAGTTTTTGGGGAGGTTGGGAAAGAAGGAGGGAAGTCGGAGATTTCGATGGCCTTTGGCGTTAATACTACTGTTAGGGTTAGTCCTGGGAAGTCATCCTGGAGAGACAAAGTTTTAGGTGTGATTGAGGAGGACCCTATGGTGGAAGATGTGGATGTTTCTGAGGTTGAGTTTTCTGACTCAGATACTGAGGAAGAAGGGATGCAAGATGACCCTCTTTGTCCGATGATCCGTCTGTCCTCTGAAGACAAATGTGTCCTAAGATCAAAATGGAAGTTGTCTTTAATTGTCACCGTTCTTGGAAAAAGAATAAGCTTTAAATATTTTGCTCAGAGGATTCAGGCCCAATGGGCAGGTAAAGGGAAGGTCACCATTACTGACCTGGAGAATGACTTTTATGTCGTCAAATTCACAAAGGCTGAGGATTATAATAGAATTGTTAATGGTGGTCCTTATATTATATCCAATCATGTGTTGGCCTTGGGACCTTGGGTCCCAAACTTTGATCCTCATGACTGTTCAGTGAATAGGATCCTTACCTGGGTTAGATTCCCAGGTCTTCCCTTAGAATATTATAATGAAAGATTCCTAAATAAAATTGGTGGTCTTGTTGGGAAAGTCCACCATGTTGATAAAACCACTGTTGGGGCAGAGAGAGGCAAGTTTGCCAGGGTCTGTATAGATATTGATCTGGCTAAGCCTCTTCTGTCCAAATTCAACATCCGAAAAAAAGTTTTTCATATTGAATATGAAGGGATTCACAATATTTGTTTTGAATGTGGCATGTTTGGTCATACCCTTGAGGGATGCCCTAGGAAATGGAAGGCGGTTGATGAGATGGTGGAACCTATCATAGGTAGAGCTGAGCCTCAGATGGATGAAAAGAATTTTGGCCCTTGGATGCTGGCCAAAAGGACAGTGAGACGTAAGCCTCAGGTTGCTTCTGTTCGTAACCAAAGCTCTGACATTAGTAAGAAGTTGCACGCTTTGCAGATTAATCCTGAAATCAAGGTTAGGCCCCCTGATTCCAGGACTGGTGCTGAGGTTGCTTCTTCTTCCGGTTCTGGGTCGAGATTTGGAGCCCTGGCTTTTGATGAAAGTCAGGATAATGCTTTATCTAATGAGCATTTGGAGTTAAATTTGCCTAGCCTGGAATCTGCTGAGCAGGACTCCGTCCTGGGTGACTCTATCAATCCTCTTTTTGATCCTAATGCTACTACTAAAGTAAAGTCCCTAGTCATTGGTCCTAGAGGTGGAGTAACAACCAGTAAAATCAATAATTCTAAATCCCCTGTGGATTGTCCTTCTTTGAAAGCTATGGGTGTTAACAAGTTGAAATTGAAGAAACCTAAAGTTAACCCCAAGAAAAGCCAGAATTCTTCGAGATCTTGGGATAAGAGGGGACCTGCGGGTTCCTCCTCTAGGCTCTCAGGAGCCCCTAATAAATACCTTGCTTAAGGTTTGGGTCTTGATCAGTTTCCTCTTTTCTGATGGATTTTTGCGTTTGGAATGTTAGGGGTGCGGCTAGTAAGGCTACCCGCATTCATGTAAACGATCTTATCAAGCAGTTTAATCCCTCTTGTTTTGCCCTTCTCGAAACCAAGGTTAGTGGTGTCAAGGCTGATGAGGTGGTGAGTAAATTTAAGTCTTGGAGTTGTATCAGATCAGAGGCTACTGGTCGGGCTGGGGGGATTTGGCTTTTTTGGAAGCCAAATCGGATTAGAATTGATATTATTAATCTAGATAAACAATGCATCTATAGTAAGGTTCGTTATCCAGGTAATAACCCCTTCTATGTGACTTTTGTTTATGCTGATCCGGTTCTTTCTAACCGTAAACGTCTATGGGAGCTTTTGTATACTATCAGCACTAGTATGGTGGATGCTTAGATTGTTGCTGGTGACTTTAATGATATTGCCCTCATGAGTGATCAAAAAGGGGGGGGGGGTAATCATTATGTTAACCGGTGCCTTAATCATAAGCAGAATATGGATCTTTGTGGGCTGTCTGATTTGGGTGCCGCGGGGCATAAATTCACTTGGAAAAGGAATAGTGTGTTTGTTAGATTGGATAAAGCTTATGTGAATGTGGCCGCTCTCTGCAGATTTCTTGATTTGTATGTGCTGAATCTTCCTTTCCGACACTCTGATCACTGTCCTATCCTGGTTAGAATGGTTAAGAGTAATAAGCTGAAAGGGAACAGACCTTTTAGGTACCTCGTTGCTTGGGATGCCCATCCTAGGTTTGGTAACTTTGTTAAAGATAATTGGCAACCCCATTCTGATGTTCTTCTGGCAGCGGAGGAGTTCAAAAGGAAGGTGGATAGATGGAATAAAAATATATTTGGCCATATTATCCGAAGGAAAAATAAACTGTTAAGTAGGATGGAAGGGATTCAACGTTGTTTGGAGGTTCGATTCGACCACAGTTTGAGCTGTCAGCTTAGAGGCCTCCAGAATGAGTTGGAAGCGGTTCTCAGACAGGAGGAGCTCCTCTGGTTCCAGAAGTCTAGAAAAGCTTGGATTAAGAATGGCGACCGGAATACTAGATTTTTCCATCTTTCTACTATTATCAGGAGGAAGAGAAATAGAATTGACGCCATCAAAGACTCGAATGGTGATTGGATTTATGAGGAGGAAATCATTCGCCGCCTTGCTCTCGATTTCTATAAAAATCTCTTTGAAGCTGATGAGGTGGATTTGAGTAGAGCTCATTTTGGGATTTCATTTCCAAGATTAGAGGAGGAGGTTAGGAAAGAAGCTTTTCGACCTATTAGCATTAAAGAGATTGATCTCGCCTTTTCTAGTATTGGAGCTACTAAAGCTCCTGGGATCGATGGTATTCCTGCTAGTTTTTACCATAAACACTGGGATACGGTTAAGGATGGCGTTTACAACTTTATCCTTGGGGTGTTTGGGGGTTCCATTGACATCAGTCTGGTTAATAAAATCCTCCTTGTTCTGATCCCTAAAGTTGAGAAACCTTCTTCTTTTTTGCAAATGCGGCCTATCAGTCTTTGTAATGTTATTTATAAAGCTGTTACTAAGATTATAGCCAATAGACTCCGGATTATCCTTCCTGGGGTTATTAGCCAAAACCAGGGTAGCTTTGTCCCTGGCAGGCAAATGATGGATAATGTGGTTATCGCCCAGGAGATGGTTCATTCCATGAAGGTGAGGAAAGGTAAGAAAGGAATTGTGGCTCTTAAGCTGGACTTGGAGAAAGCGTATGATCGCTTAAATTGGAGCTTTCTTATGGATAACTTAGATAGAGTTGGCATTCCTGAGAACTGGAGAAGGCTGATTGAAGATTGTATCTCTTCTCCTGTCTTTCAAGTCATGATTAATGGGGATATATCGGAGGAGTTCTCTCCTTCTAGGGGTATTCGGCAAGGTGATCCGATGAGTCCTTTTCTCTTTGTGATAGCTATGGAGAGGCTAGCCCTCCTTATTCAAGAAGCGGTGGATAATGGTTCTCTCCATCCTGTGTCTATTAATAAGTTTTGCCCTCCTATTTCCCATTTGTTTTTTGCAGATGATGTAATGCTTTTTGTGGAAGGGAATGAGGAGCAAATTGGTGTTATCATGAATATTCTTGATAATTTCTGTGCTGCCTCGGGCCAGAAGATTAACATCCATAAGTCTCGTTTGCTCTGTTCTAAGAATATGGACAGGAGTGTTTGCAAAAGGCTTAGTGATTTGTCTGGTATTCCCCTTACTCACTCCTTGGGAAAGTATTTGGGGGTTCCGCTCCACAGTGATAGAGTGTCCAAAGCTTCCTTTAAAGAGATTCTGGATAGAACTAATGGGTTATGTGTGAGTTGGAAAGCTAATTCTCTCTCCCTTGCTGGCCGCCTTACCTTAGTTCAATCTGTCAATTGTGCGGCTCCCAACCATATCATGCAAGCCTGTAAATTGCCCGAGCCGGTTCTTAATGACCTGGACAAGATTAATCGTCGCTTCCTTTGGGGAGAGTCTGGAGAAGGTAGGAAGATCCATCTGGTTTCCTGGAAGGAGGTGTGCCAGCCGAAGACTATGGGTGGTCTCGGTATTAGACAGGCTAAGGATAATAATAAAGTCTTGTTGATGAAGCTCCTCTGGCGTATGTGGCAGTCCCCCTCTTCTCTTTGGGTGCGATTGCTCTGTGGTAAATACAGAAAGGATAAGATTTTTGGAGGTCCGAAAGATAGAGTATCTAATTGCTCATTTACTTGGAAAGGTCTTAGCGCTGTCTTTGCCGAGTTCTGCTCAGGCGTTGGTCTGGATGTGGGGAATGGTAAGTCCATTAGCTTTTGGTTCGACTCCTGGATTGGGGATAGACCTCTTATGGAAGTTTGTTGCTCCCCCCGCCTTCCAGTATCCATAATTGGAGGATTGCTGACGTGGTTGATGCTGATGGGGACTGGAGGTGGTCTATGTTTGAGTCCTTCTTTAGTCTGGATATTCTCCTTAAAATCAGGGGAGTCAAGATAAGCACTCAAGAGGAAGACAAGGATAAGCATTGTTGGGCTCTTTCCAATAATGGTATTTATTCTTGTAAGTCTGCTTTTGAAGCCTTCTCCTGTAATGGGTCTGTCCATCCCTCCATTTCTTGGAAATCCATTTGGGCTATGAAGATCCCTTATAGAATTAGGAGCTTCCTTTGGCTGGGTGTGAAGGACAGATTGCTGACCAATGCTGATATACACAGAAGGCATCTTGCGGTCTCAAGTGCTTGTAGTAGGTGTGCTGGCCATATTGAGTCCTTTTGCCATGCTCTTAGGGATTGCTCTAAAAGTATCGGGGTTTGGAAGAAAGTTCTTCCCCCTCACATTCTTCCGTCCTTCCTTGCCCATCCTGAGACTGATTGGTTCCGATCTGGGGTGAGTGGGAAGCTTCTGGCCAATTTGGAGCATGGGGATATTATCTTTGCTATTATTTGCCACCAAATCTGGAAGTGGAGGAATGAGGAAATCTTTGGTAAAAGGGAGGTGTATGTTCATAACTTATCTGAGTTTTTCTCGAAAAAGCTCTCTTCAGCTATTGATAGTTTTAAAGGGGATTCCCTGGCCAGGGCTACTCAGAAAAAAGAGGTGCATCTTGTCGGTTGGACTAGGCCTAAGGAATGGGTGGTTAAGCTTAATACGGATGGTTCCTGTCTTATGAGTGGGAGAATCGCGGCTGGAGGGGTCTTGAGGGATGGAGGGGGAGCCTGGCTGTCTGGTTTTTCTCATAACCTGGGGATGGGCTCGTCCTTTTCGGCGGAGCTGTGGGGTATCCTCTCTGGTATCAAGCTTGCCAAGAGTCTGGGTGTCAAGAGGCTCTCTGTGGAGTCTGATAATAAGGAGGCCATTGATATGATCTCCGATAATCATGCTATTTGTTTTAATAGCCAAAACCTTATTAAAGCCATTAGGAGGCTTGTCTCCGTCTTTGAGTATGTTGATTTCAGGCATATTTACAGAGAGCAAAACCGAATTGCTGACCGCCTGGCTGCTGCTGGTCATGAAAGGATGCTGGGAGTTACCATTCTTTCTAGTCCTCCTTCTTTTCTCTCCTCTCTTCTTCTTGAAGATAGGATCGGGGTTAGCTTTCCCAGGCTGATCCCAAGTTAAGTTGTGGTTTGTTTTGTCCTTTTCTTTTCTTGTTTACCAAAAAAAAAGATGTCAAGAATCTTCTAGTTGGAGCTAGAGAACAAAAGACACTCATTAAAAATTGTTTGTAACTGATATTTTGTATATAACTAATAAAACTTGTGGGTTTTTTTGTTTAATGCGTGACCAACATATTCGAGTATAAATAAGAATGAGCTTTTGGTAATGAAGCAGCAAATAATTGAGTGGAATTGTATATGTAAAAGAAATAATATAGTGTGTTATGTGAGTTTGATTGAAATAATTTTTTTTATTCAATTAAGGCTTTCACAATTATTCAATATAACTAGCCGAAAACCTGTGCGATGCACGGGATATGAAACTTTTATATAATTTAGATAAATAAATAAATTGATATATTTTTTTAAGTAATTTTATATTATGCTATGAATTTTTTTTCATATTATGTATATTTGAAATTAATATATATTTTTTATTGATAATTCAAATCAAATCAAATTAATTTTGAAAATAATTGATTAATTTTTTTTATAGAATTTTAATTAAAGGTGAATGATTTATTTATTTTTACAAAATTCAACGATTTGTACTTTTTAGTAATTTTAATATATTTTCATATTTTTTTATAACTGAAATTCTGTGAAACAATAATAATAAAATAGGAGATTAATTAAGAAATATATTAGAATATGATAAAAAAAACCAAATATTGAATTAAACTATAATTAAAATTAAATATTATATCTATGATACAAAAGAATTACAATCTATGTTAAACCAAAATTGAATTAAACTATAATTAAAATTAAATATTATATCTACGATACAAAAGAATTACAATTTATGTTAAAATGGAAGCAACATCAATATATTATTTCATAAACTATTACAATCAATACGTTTCTAATATTGCACATGAAGAAACTTTATCAATTCAATATGTTACATATAAAAAAATAAAATTCATAAGAATTAGTCACAAATTCATCTTGATGATAATCATTTTGCTTGATGGAATTTCATGATCACCAAGTATTCGAATTCAATTATTCATTATGCTATAATAACTCAATATATCCAATTGAATCAGCTTAATGTGATGATTTCTCCTATTTTCATCTCGTAATATCTCATCAAGACATTCAATCAATTTGTTCTTTATTCTTTCACTGTATAGAATATTAGCCACGCTCGTAGATATCACTTATTTGACTTTATTAATATTTTCTAATAATTATATATTCTTGAATTTCGTAAGCAAGAAAAACAAACAGAAGAATAGAAAACAAAAATGAAGGGACAAAAAAGATTCGTTTTTTTCGAAAATAAGAGAGAATGTCAAGATATAAGCATATAAAGAGGAGAGTGGAAATATTTTTGCCCATTAATTAAAATTTTTATTTTTTCTTAATGAAATATTTTTTGCCCATTAGTAAAAATTTTATTTTTTGCCCATTAGTTAAATAGAATTAAATCGCAATTGTAACCACTCAGTACAAAAAAAAAACGTTTTATAATTAATATGTGAAATTAATTTTATTAATTAGAATCATTATGCTCAACATTGAGAATTTGAAGAGATTCAAATAATAATAATTTTTAATTAATATTTTCCAACAACTTGTCCTATGATCATGGTTCATTTTAATATGTTAAAAACTCTTGAAATTTTAACAATTTTGTACAAACCATAATATAATAGTTAAAAACTATATAAGTCAATGTTGCAAAAACAATTATCTCAATATCCCATAATTAATGTACATTTTTAGGATTTTGAGCATCAAAATTTATTTTTATTTATCTTCATTTTGAATTCGTATCTGACATAATCCAAATGTATCAAGAATAAAGATCTTATCAAGTGTATTAGACGCTTACAATCTCTTTGTCTAGAGAACTGAGAAAAAAAAAATTCTTGATAATAGTAATAATAATAATAATGATGATGATATAACATAATTTATAATTAAAATAAACGTCATTGTAAGTATAATATTTCAATACCTCTTTAATATTTTCTTCAATATGTCTCCAACTTCAATGAACAACTATTGTATGAAACTTTATATCTATTTGTACCAAAATGCATAAAAATAAAAAAATACAATCCATATCAGTTAGATAAACTCAAACTAAAAAAATGAGTGGATTTTAACAGGTTCCAAATTAGAAAAATCAATCCAGCTTCAATTAAAGCTAACAATTGAGTTCATATAAAGCCGAAAATCTAAATTTTAGTTAGAGTTAACAATCGGAACGATAACACCTAGCAACATATACTAAAAAAGAATACAAATATACAAAATCTTTATTTTTGTCATTTTGAAAAAAAAGACAAATAGAAAAGAAAACATGGATAAGGTAGCGAGATGTATGGAACTTGGGTAACGACACAAGTGGAATTTCATCTCTGAAATATGAAACTATAACAACTATTGTTTAATAAAAATAAAACAACAACACAATTTAGAACAAAAAACTACAATATATGAAAAAAATTGAATAATTACCTTGAGATACATAAACATTTCTTGTAATTTTTGACACCTCTATGTTTCCCGATTTTAGTTGTCCATCAATCTTCTATTTCTATCGGATTTCTTCAATTGGAGATATCAGTTTGGAACAAATAAAAAAAATATGGATAATGTAGCGAGAGATATAAAACCTGGGTAACGACAGAAATGGATCTGAAAGATGAAACTATAACAACTATTGTTTAATAAAAATAAAACAACAACACAATTAAGAACAAAATAACTACAAATATGAAAAAAATCGAATAATTACATTCAGAAACATAATACTATCTATCATGACCAATGAATATAATGGTGGAATACCATCTATCCTACTTCATATAGAAGTTTATTTGTGACTTTTGGATTTCCTTTGCTTTGTGTTTTTTCATCTTCCTGTAACTCTTACTTTCTTTTATTATTTTAATTAATGGGCTAGTAATTATTTAATATATTATAAATATAAATCTGTTATTTTTAATTAATTAAATCTTTTTAATTTTGATTTTTTATTACGTTGATAACTCATCAAAAATGACTCTAAAACACTTCTCCTCATTTCTCTCTGCTTCAGCTATTATGGATAGTATAGATTTGGTGGATATCCACAATATGTCATTCTTTATCGTAATAAGAACAAATTGGCCCCTAATTTTTCTTCCAGTAACCAAAACCAGATTGTTATGGTGTTAGAATTAATTACCTTGTAGTTATCTCTAAAATATTACCTTTAATATTTGTAATTATCAATAAGTTTCTTATTAGTTAATTTATTCTCTACTTTCTAAATTCAAACTCTATATATATTAGTTATTAATATACAATTCTCATTAAAGGAAAATTAATCATTTATCTCATTGATCTAAAACTCATTATTATCTCTAAGTAATGAGTTTTAGGTTAATGCAATAAATGATTAACTCATTACCTCAACAAGGCTTTTTAGTAAAGGAATTAGTTATAAAGACTACTTCATATTTAGAATATAACTGTATTTATAAAATATTTACGTTTGATATTCTATTGGGATAGAGATGAGGATAAAGGTTAGGATAGAGATAAAGATAAATGGTTGGGATAAGGATAAAAATATGATAGTCGAGAATTATTATTCAATGTTTGGTACGTGAGATATGAATGAGGATAAAATAATACATTTTACTATTTTAACCTTATTTAAACTATATAACATTAATTTGAGGGATAAGATGGACTTTTCCATCCTATTAAAATCGCAGGAGCTTATCCCACCTCCTTATACCACCCCCTCCTGGGTATAGGATTTGAGGGATAAGAAGCTTATCCCTCATCCGTCTCACTCTTCTATCTCCCAAACAAACACAGGATAACTTATCTCGTATTTTTTTATCTCTATCATACCTCCTATATCCCTTCTAACAAACACCCCGTAATTGGATTATGATAATTTTAAAGTAAAAAAATTGAATAATTAAAATTAATTAAAATTGATTAGAATGATATTTAAAAAAAAAAAAATCAAATCATTATTTTCAAAACTTATTTTAAATAATCAATTTATCTCTCATAAATAAACTTTTTGAAGATCAGAGTGATTTAATCCATGGTAACGAGTTCATTATGTTAATAAAAATACAAAATTCAAGGTCCATATATCGGATTTTAAAGTAAGAAATCAAATTGAATGTAAGTACAAATTTATCCCTACTTATCTTATACATAAGGTTTTCTCACTTTTTATACTTCTACTGCTTTCGACTCGCATGTGAGAAGGTGGCGGCACGGCGGAGAGTTGCCCCATGGCGTCGGAATGTTGCTGAATTGGACATTAATCTCAGAACATTCATTTGACATTAAACCGTACTTGAAATCTTTCACTTCAATTCGATAGAAATTGTGTAGAGTCTCCACACAATTTAAAACTCCAAATTCAAACAATAAGGAAGCCGTGAATCTAGTCAACAATGGGTTCTGATTTCAAGACAGATGATCCTAGCTTCAATTATCCGAGGTTTTTCAAGATCATTCTCCATGATACCATCCGAGAAGGAAGGCTCGTAAGTACATATATCTTTTTCCTCTTTTAAATCAGTCTCCTCTTTCTAAATTTGTTCAATTTCATTTGCAGGCTATTCCCAAAAAGTTTGTGGCAATATATGGAAATTGTTTGTCAAATTGTATAAATCTTATTGTTCCTGATGGAACCAAATGGGAAATGGAGTTGTCAAAATCTGGAAACTATGAAGCCTGGCTGCAAAAAGGTTGGAAAGAATTTTCAGAGCATTACTCCCTCAAACATTCATATATGTTAGTATTCGAGTATCAAGACAAATCCAATTTTCATGTTTTCATATTTGATACCACTCTTCTGGAGATCGAGTATCCAAGGAAACCTAATTTTATCCCCAATTTGGAACTAAACACTAGTCAATTGAATGGGTCCACAGAGATTGAAGATTCAGATAGTAAAAACATAGAATTTGAAGGTCTGTTTGATTTTTATTTGCTTAATTGGCCTGTTTTTATTGTTTAATTAATCGGCTTGTTAATCGATTTACTTACTGTAGGGAAATGTAATGAGTCCAATGGTAGCACAGTTTCTCAATCTCTTGAAGCTGCTGAAAAGTTCAGCTCAGCAAACCCATGGTTCAAGGTTGTTTTGCCGTCAAAAAAGGGGCTATTACAGGCACTGGTAAGGAGTTGTTATGTTGTAAATTATAATATGATTTAGTGTCGGTTTGGTTGTAATCCTTTTTGCTTCAAGTAGCTTAACCTAGACATTTCGAGTTTGAGTCGTAGTGAATAAAAGTGTTCGATTATGATTGAATAACTTTTGATTGATCAATTATGATTGACTTGAGTGGTTAAGAGCCCCAAGCCTTAATCCCCGAATCATTTCGGGACTAAGGCTTTGTTGTTGTTGATTAAGATTGAAAAAATCTTCATTGACTAATTAAGATTGACTTGAGTGATTAAGAATCTCAAGTAACTTAAGCTGGAGGTCTCGAGTGTGAGTCCCACTGAATAGAAGTGTTTGATTATGATTGAAAAACTCTTAATTGACCAATTAAAAATGGCTTGAGTGGTTAAAAGTTTCAAGTGGCATAAGTTAGAGATTTTGAATCTGACTGCATTAAAGTGTTTGATTAAGATTGAAAAACTCTCCATTGACCAATTACGATTAACTTAAGCGGTTAAGAATCTCAAGTCGCTTAAGCTAGAGGTCTTGAGTTTGAGCCGTAGTGAATAAAAGTGTTGATTAAGATTGAAAAACTCTTAATAAGATTAACTTGATTGGTTAAGAGCTTTAGGTAGCTTAAGTTAGAGATCTTGACTTTGAGTCCTAGTGCATAAAAGTGTTTGATTAAGAATGAAAAACTCTTAATTGACCAGTTGAAATTGACTTGAGTGGTTAAGAGCTTCAAATCGCTTAAACTAAAGATTTCGAGTTCGAGTTCTTGTGTACGTTGAAAACTTCGAATAAGCTCCAAATTTGTCCATTTCATTTTTGGAGAAGTGCAAATGTACCCCCTAACATACGAGATTCTGCAATTTTACCGCTAGAATTTTCAAACAAGATCAATTTTACCTATATCTAACAGAATGTTTGAATGTACTAATTTGACAGTTATTCGATTGTCACATCGAATCTTTCAAATAAGTTTGTCGATAAACTGAAACAGTTTCATGCATTTTGGAAGGTTATTTTTAACAGTAAACATTTTAGCCAATTCTTTTGTAATAAATTTATATCTAACAGAATGTTTGAATGTACTAATTTGACAGTTATTCGATTGTCACATCGAATCTTTCAAATAAGTTTGTCGATAAACTGAAACAGTTTTATGCATTTTGGAAGGTTATTTATAACAGTAAACATTTTAGCCAATTCTTTTGTAATAAATTTGTATTTGACAGACTTAAATATAGACATTTTGATAGGTTAGTTGTAACTGTGTTAGTAACAAAATAAATGTTTTAGATACCATTGATGTTTGAAAGGTCCAATGTAACAATTAAATAACGAGTCAAATAATATTTTTCTTTTTTCGTTATGCAAAGGTAAAATTGATCTTGGTTGAAAACTTTAGAAGGGTAAAATTGCACTACTTTCCCAAAAACGATAGGGGAAAGTTTGGACATTTATCTTCAGGAAATTTTAATTGGGAGATGATTCATCTAACGTTAAGTAATCGTATGGTGATTGCTACTTTGGAAGGAACATTAGTTAATATCTACTAGTTATTAACAAGAGTAAACAACTAACTAACAACAGTAGTTCGTAACAACAATAGTAGCTCGTAACTACGAACAGCAAACTAAACCGGACTTATGTTTGTGTTAACAATTTTTAAAAATTTCTTTCAAGTTTAAACATTATCGTTGCAGGATATACCCAATAAATTTGTGCTGGAGCATACAGTAGGGTGTTCGCACACTGTAAAGCTGATGGTTGAAGGTAGTAAACATTGTTGGCCAACAAAATTGCATGTGATTTGGAAGAGAAATCGAACTTCTTTCGGCCGTGGTTGGCGTGCATTTTTCACGGATAATTCTTTGAAATACAGAGATGTTTGTGTTTTTGAGTTGGTCGCTACTAAAACTCTCAAGGTACACATTTTCAGGCATCCATCATCATAGTAGTGTTCACATGGTCCTTAATGACATTCACTGTTAGATTTATGCTTATTAAATCTAAACTTTAGAATGCTTTAAATCTCCGTCCTATGATTCTAATAAGTCTAAATCTAACGGTGACTACCCAATATTATATGGTCTTTGAGGTCCATATGATCAAAATCGTTCATCCATCTTCGTAGATAGATACACAGAGTCATTAGATGTTTGTCTTTTAGCCTTAGCAATTTCAATCTACCAAATATTTATTACTGAAATGTTGAGTCTTTTTTCCATTTTTGGGATAACTTTGCAATGTGTAATACGTTTTGTGATTATCTTTCCTATCATTAGTGTTGTATTCCCTTTTATAGTGAGCAAATGTTTACATTTTATTATTGTTGAAGAACTAAAAGTATGCAACTTGAAATTGAACCATAATTAGAACATTCTACTGATAGTTACCAGACGTGTGCAGCGTGCTCAACTGAAGGCTTTAAAAATATCACGAGGTTTTTTTTATCATTCCGATTTTGGTGGATTGAGCGTATAATCTTTTATTTGAGGCTTAACATATTGTTCGTCCCCTGAACTTATTCAAGAAATTTGATCAGCCTTCTGAATTTTCAAAATGTTCCTATAACTTCTTTAACTTGCTTAAAATGTCCCGATAGTGTTCTCAACTTATTTAAAATATAGTCGATTATCGGTTGCAAAGAAGTAAAGTACATGTGAAAGGTGTGTTGTACACATTTTTAAAAAGTTAAACGAATTGGCACGTAAGTGACACATCGAACTTGGATTGACATGTAGAAAAAAAGAGAGTTAATTATTATTTTTTCACCGTGAAAGCTCTAACTTTGCGAATTATGTAATATTATTTTTCATTTATTGTGTTTTAATAGTTTGTTATACTGGGAGGAAGAGTTTTCACAAACTGGAGCAATGAATGTCAAAAATTCTGCTCAAGTAAAAGTACATATTGGATTTCACGGTGATAAAAAGAATTAATTAACCCCTTTTCTCTCTTTTTTTTTTGCTCTGTATCAATCCAAATCTGCCATTATTGCTTACGTGTTAATTTGTTTGCTTTTTCAAAGCTCGTGCAATACATATTCCGCATACAGTTTATTTCTTTACAATCGAGAGATTAATAGTTTACATTTTAAGCAAGTTGAAGTACTATCAGGACATTTTAAACAAGTTGATGGGTATTAGAATACTATGAAAGTTCAGCGGGCTAATCAAATTTCTTAGACAAATTTAGGAATAGATGACGTATTAAGAATTTACTTTAACACATTAGTTTATTCTTGATGACATTTGTGAACATCAAATCATTTTAAAATAGTATTACTTATTTAATTTGTACTATATAGTATCATTTATAAGTCCAAATATATATTTTTTGTTCAGTTTCTTTATACTCACATGGAAAAAAAAATTTGATTCTAAACTGTTACAAATGTAATTTCAAATGTGAATGTAATGAGTAACATATACACTGAATTTATGCTCAAAATCAATTTTTCTTGTCATCTACAAAAAAAAAAAAAAAAAAATTAGAAGCCTCAAGATGGCTTTTGTCAAATATTAGTATATACATAATTAATGCAGAACACTTAAATAATTAAACTAGTTGAATAAGCAGTAATGTGAATACCAATTATGTATTTCCTGATTCAGCGGCATTTGTTTCCAGTTTTTGAAATAACATTTGTTTCCACTTTTTGAAACTGTTTTTTTTGTCTAAACTGAGATAAAGATAGTGTTAACATTATGTCCATTAAAGTTTAACTAACGTTTCCAAATTATCGTTAAAGATCTCAAAATAAAAATGTTCAAGAGTTAAAATTGTTTAAAATGACATTTACTATGAACGGCATGTAAAATTGAGTGGTTTTTATGTCACGTTTCAAAGGTTAAGATAATACCGTGAAAATTAGTGGCCATAACTATCAATGTAGATTGTTAATGTTTATTATTTATATAATTTATTTGTTGATTTCTTTAAAATATATCTATATCAGGTTCTGTTCTTTTGTCATTTAATTTCAGTATAGTTCAATTTAGTAACATTCAGTTCAATAATTTATCATTACTTATTACAGTCATTTTAACAAACAATTAACAACAACAATAAACAGCAAACAATAACAGTAAAGTGAACCAAACGGATCCTTAGTTACACAAACTAGTAGAATATGAGTTTGATAGTAATTTCGGGAGAAAAATTAGCTAATTTCTTTATGCTACTTCGAACAATAGTAAGCAGCAAAAGTTTTTAAAAAGGAAAGAATAAACAGAAATCAGATTCTGAAAATAGATACAGTAAAGATGTCGTTGCGGATCAACTCGAAGACACAAACATCTCCTTGTTTGAGAGAATTATCTTTCCAAAAAGAAGCGACACCAGCATATAATCCAGCTACCCTGCTACTCAAGTATACATTCAACTTCACAGGCCATGATTTATCTTCAACCTTGAGTATTACTGTCTTTGTTTCACATTTCATATGCTTCTCCATAAAGCTAAAAGGTACGGACTGTCCAAATGATATTTAAAATAAATAAATTAATATTTGTATCATTTCGTATCGTATTATTATCAAAGGGAAAAGATATTTTACCAAGTTGCCAATTGAATTGAGAACAACCTTGAACCATGGATTGCTTGAGGTGAAGTTGCTAGCACTTGTATTAACTTGACTACAACTAGCTACATTACCTGAAATAAAGTCGTTCCAATCATTTGAAAAAAAAAACATTAGAATGGTAACGCGACAACTAAATTGAAAATTATTGACTCTTACATGTGACATGACAGGAAAAAATAATTCAATTGCTTGAAACTATCACATTGCAGTCCAATATAGTATATTTTGGATGTGACATGACATACACGTAGTTTTCATGTAAAATTTTTTCAACATGATTGTAATGTTATTATTCTAATGATTTTACAATGTTTAAATTGATTGTAATGATTTTATTAAAATCAAAAGAAAATTCCAACGACCATTATGAAATTTACCCAATTTTGAGTCCAGATAGTGATGGAATCCGTCTTTAATTGCTTATAGTGCAAAGAAAAAAAAAGATTTAGCATATGGATTTGGACTAAAAATTTCTTTTGCCCATGTTAATTAACTTGAACTAGGGAAAAAAAAATACACTTCTTCTTCTGGTGGAATACAATCAGAGCCTCAAAAGGATGGTTTCCGACACTGACACCCCGGAAGAAGAATTGTCAAGGGTTCACCGTCACCCCGTATACTCTTATCTCCATCTCTCCCAAAAATACGATTTTGACAACCCTACGAAAATCATTTTTCTAGCATATTTATTTATGTATAAACCATATGGAATATATATATACCTATGAGTAACACCGATTCTTACATAAAACCCGAAATTTCCACCTCTCTAGACGTGAATAAAAGTCGTGTTTTAAAGGTTTACTTCAAGTTGAAAACATCTTTGGTTAGAACAAAATTGGACCTTATCCCTGCAATCAGAACATATGAAAACAAACCTCCAAATTGTTGAATGTGGTGCTGATCCGAGATTAGATCAATGAATTCTTTGTTTTTGTTCATCTTGGGTTTGGATTTACCATCTCTGCTGCAACTGCCTGGATAGTCAATCTCCGTAGCAGTCATATCAAATATTAGCACATTAAAATGGGAATTTCCTTGATATTCAAACACTAACAAATGCCCTTTTTGGAGTGAATAATGTTCTGAAAAACCCAGCCACCCATTTCCTAGCCAAACTTGATCTTCTCCCCCAACCTTTGACATCTCTACTTCCCATTTCTTCCCAGTTGGAACCTCAAGGATTATTGGATTAGATAAGCTATTCCCAAATTCTGTCACGAACCCAGATGGAATTTCCTGATAAAAATGTAAACTTTATTTATTAGACTGCACATAATAGATGAAAAATAGAGAAAGAAAATAAAAAGGGCTTACTAGTCTTCCTTGTTTGATAGTATTTTCAAGGATAATCTTGATAAAGATGGGTGCTTTTTTTCTGTGGGTTTTGGAATCCATTGTTGATGGAACTTGGAAAGGCTTCTTTGGAAGAGACTTGTATTGGGATGCTCAAGAATTAAATAAAGGAGATATCCTAACTCTGATTTCTTACTTGTCCGGAAGATGTTACAATCATTAGAAAAGCAGAAAGAATAATATTATACTAGGTAACACATTTTTATATATTAAAGATTTAACAAGTTTGTTCAAATTTTATGTTAAATAACAAGTTTGTTCAAGAGGGCGAGCCTTGGCGCAACGTAAACGTTGTTGTCGTGTTGGGTTCGAATCTTAGGAGCGGTCTTTTGCCAAATAAATTGGCCTGGGAAGGCTTGCCCCCAGTACACCCTTGTGGTGGAACCCCTTCCCGGACCCTCGCTCAGCAGGGACAAGTACCTTTTTTTTTGACAAAGTTTGTTCAAATTTTATGTTAAATAAGGGGTAATTAACTTATGTTATTTAAATAAGGGAAGTCAACCAACAAGTAGTGATCATTTTCTCTCTCTAGACTGGAATCCTCTTTATCATCTCTTCACGTCGACTCGACGATAAAAGGGAGTACATTGCCACCATCAACCTCCACTCGTTCCCAGTTATAGTGCAGGAGCCATGTTGAACTCTCGCAGCACCTCCACAAAGAAAGGGAGAAGGGACAACCTCACCCCGATGGACTAACTATTCCTCCCAGGTCCCCGCAGCCATATTTTCTCAACCACATCTTTGTAAATCGTAAAATGATCACAATTGGAACGCCTATAAACCTCGAGCAAAGCTACAGTCACCACTGGCTACTCCCCCTAGACCTAGGAAGCATCAACAATAACTTTGGTTCTTTGGTCAAGTTCTCCTTCTTCTTACCAATTGCCTTCCCCACCACAGCTACACCTAAAGTCGAAGGAGCATAAGAAGTAGGTTCTTTAGTTTGCTCTATATAAGCATGAAATTGCAAATCCAACTCTTCCTCAGCTCGAGGACTCAACGAGGCAGAAGGTCTCCCAACAGACATAATAAACCAAACATAAACTTTAAAAATGCCCAGACAAAGTTAAAGGGAATACCCAATACAACAAAGAAAGAAAAATCAAGAATGCACAAAAGCAAAAACAAAAAGTGGATTGACCTTAAAGTCGCCTTTAATTTCAGAGAAAACATCCATTACAGGCCACGAAGCTCCTTCAGAGAATTACAGGCCACATAATTCTCATAGAAACAAAATCAAGTAGAATGAAGAAAGGAAACTAGAAGAAAAGAAACCAATATAGGAAAAAAAAGCTCTATTTATAACTGAATGCGGAAGGCTAATCATCATTGACATTAAATAAGCATCATTAAATAAACAACACAACCTTGAGTAAAGACGATAAACATTTCAAGAGTGAAAATCACGCTTCCAAAAACATCATTACATCATCAGCAAGACACATGAGAGACACGTTTCCAAGCAAAATGCACACGAATAAAAAGCTTTAACAGTCACCCTTACATGCACAAGACAGTGTCTAAAAGCATGATGAAGGGACAAGCTTTGAAACCATCATCGCCGCAAGGATACAACTCACCAAGCTATGAATAACAAAGCGCACACGGTTGAGCCCTATTGACCCTAAATAGGCTCGCACTCAGTGCCTTGCAATGACTGTGTTATGGGCGATTTTTTTATGAAAATTTGAGCCCGAAGCCCATCTAGGAGGCCCAAGGCTCCCAAAATAAAGTCAAGTGGATGATGTGATTTTTACTAGCAATCACATCGAGATCCAAGATGTTAAGAAATTATTGCATGATAGATTAAAGATTAAAGATTAAAGATTTGAGTCCTTGAAAGTTTTTTCTTGAAATTGAGGTTGCAAGAATAAAGGCACACATCTTCCTTTAATCAATGAAAGTAAGCTTTATAATTACTCACATATGCATGGTCGTTAGCTTGTAAAGAAGTTAGTACACATATAGATAGTTCAACAAGATTATCTAAAGATATATGGTAGTTATATCACTAGACAAAACTGCATATCGAAGATTCATAGGACGATTAATTTACTTAACAACAATAAGAACTGGTATTGTATATGTAGTAAATATATTGAGTCAATTTGTTTCTTTTTCAACTAATGTTCATCTTTAAGAGGCTTTCAGAATTCTAAGATACATTAAATATTCACCAGCTCAAGGTTATGTTATTCAACTAAGTCTGAAATGAAGTTACATGCTTTTAGAAACTCGGATTAGGCAGGATATATATATACCAGACGTTCTATTATTGGTTTTAATGTTTTATTGAAAATTCTTTGGTGTCCTCTTGAAGCAAAAAGCAACAGGTTATGTCTCGCAACTCAATAAAGGTATAAAACATGTTATTGGCTATTACTATATGTGAATTACAGCGGATGGCTTATTTATTAGATTTTCTTGGTTTTACACAGAAAAATACTATGAACATCCGCTGTGATAATAAACCTACCATTTATTTGGCATATAATCTTGCTTTTAGTGAAAGGTTTAAACATAGAGATTGATAGTCATTTTCTTTGAGAGAAGATACAAGCTCGAATAATGCATCTATTACTTGTTAAAACTCAACGACAGTTAGCTAACAATTTCACCAAACCATTGGAAAGACATCGTACCTTGAATGAGTTCAGGCATTGGGATTGCTAAATTTACATCTTCCAGATTGAGGGGGTGGGGGTGGGCATTAGAGTATAAAGACAACTTTTTAATTAAACTAAGTTTTAAAGGTGTTAATTAACTTTATCCTAAAAAAATAAGTTTGCGAGTACAGTTACAAACAAGAAGTAGATTATTCATTCCCGACAATGGAACGAGGAATCCTCATTTATTTTTCCCATAGGGTGGAGATCAGGAAAGATACATTTATTGACTTGAGCAAAATGAGATTTTTTCTGGGTTAAACCCAAAAAATGGGCATATTAAGAGAATTATCCCTAACCTGGTAATGGTTAGAAAATAATTACAATTGAGAGATTGTTTTTTTAACTCAGCAATTAAAAACAGACCCATTACGATGGTGACTTTTGTACCATTACGACAAGTCCACCACCGTAATGGTACTATTAAAGCAGGTCCACCGCCATAATAAAATTGTTTTTAATCATTGAGTTAAAAACAATTCTAAGGAAATGATTGCTCAACCATTAAAAGGATGAAAATAACTTAAAATACACTTTTTGGGTTTAATCCTTTTTTTTCTTAATGTGTAATTTCATATTCTAGTAGTCACTCTCCAACATCTAGCAATCTCATCATTCTTCAACCTACGAAGTTCTAGCCACCTTTGTCTCCATATTTTATGTTAATAAAAAAAAATTATGTTTCATTATGAGATTCGAAATTGCAGATATGATAAATATTAGATTACATTATTATGTATGCAAAGGTTAAATCCGTTCTCTTCTAATATCCATACATCTAAATTTATAACTTATCTCTAAATTATATTTATCTAACTAATAGTAAAATTGTAAATTTTATTTTAGAATATATTGTTTAAATATTGCAAAATGAGGAATAAAACAGATAATCATAATCACCATCGGGATTAAAAAAGGAATTTTTTTTGGTGCCATTTAACACTATTTATAAGGATCAATTTATTAATAATTCATTATAAAAATTTAAATAAAATTTATGAACAAAATAAAAAGACAAAAGAAATTAAACGTGATACCTAAATTTACATGTTAAGCAATTTTGGATTTTACAAATGATATAAAAGTTGGGGAGGTTGGTCGATGAATTATTTATCAAATAAAATCTAAAAAAACTCACATGTTTTCATGTTGTGACAAACAGTGAAATTTGTTTTGTCCAAATGAGAATTGTGGTTTTCGTTAGTGGCGGAGCCAGCTCAAGGCTCGGGGGCTCCGGCCCCCCTGGCCGTCGGCTCCACTAGTGAATAAAATCGGTTCGGTAGTTGATAACCCCCCATCTATATTATGATGTGTTATTAGTATTATTTTAAGATGATAAGATGGTTGGGTTGGTTAAGAGGTGTGTTTTGTTGTAAAAAGTCATGAGTCGAACCTCTTGAATTGAATATTAGCGCTTTTCTTCTTGTAGCGTGTTTTGGGCTCTGCATGCTTAGGTTCGGAAGATGGAGTGTTTACTGGCTCAGGAGTTACCTACATAGGCATTTGGAAGCTTGGCTTTGCTCAAATTGAGCGTTTCCTTCAAGAGTTACCTACATAGTCATATCTCCTTCTGCAAGAGTTTGGCCCTCCTCCTTTGCCTTCCCTTTGTCCTTAGTTGACAGACTTATAACATTGGGAGGATTGCTGGAAGGAGGTGCTATATTAACTGGAGTTACTTTAGCAGCTTTCTTATTTTGTTGAAAGAAGTGTGCATCTTCAACTGCAATTCTGAGTGGAGCAGCAGAGATATACTTGATTTTGATAGATGGTTTCTTCTTAAGAGGTCGGTCCTCAACAGGGATCTCAGAGCCAATTCTCCTTAAGGGCTTACTTGTGTTATCAGTTTGAGTTGCCTCAGAATCATGTTATTCAGAAGGAGTGAGTCCCTCCGAGTTAAAGTTGGATTTTGAGGCACTGACCCTCACTTTCTTTGTTCCCGTCCTTCTTGGAGATTTTGGAGGATTGGGAGTTTGATTTTTCTTAGGTTCAGGAGCATTTCTTTTCCTTCCTTTCCCTTTTTTAGGCTCAGCAAGAGCATCTTCCCCATCATCGTCAGCAGGTTGCTGAATCTTGCTATGGGCTAAGGAGTTCAGAACCTCCATACCGATTTGTGGTCCATAGGAGGATTCCTTATCTCCAAGTGGAAATTGATGGTGCTTAAGAATTTCAGTGATTAGGGCGCAATAGAGGTATTGGACAGAGCACCTCTGAAGAGCAGAAACTAGGAAGACAGGCAGATTGAAAGGCTTATTTTTCATCATGTGCCAGAGGATGCATAACTCAAATCTAGACACCGAGTTTACTTAGCTCTTTTTGGAAAAAAGATAGTTAACGATGAGATAATGACCTTAACGAGGAATTTGCTCCATGAAGGTTGCAATGACTTCGCTAGTGTTCCCTTTTGGTATACAATACCTAGTGGGGAAAGCCTTCACATCCTTCTCATCACCCGGCCTTTTGAGTTCTGTCCTTTCGTTTTTTTGGTCTAGAAGCTCAGCTAGAAACGCAGGAGTGAAGATAATCTTCTTGTGATTGACCTTGGTCTAAAGAAAGTCACGGTTCTCTTCTGCCACCTTGAGTTTTTCATCGAACTCAATGACAAGAGAAGGATAAATAATGCTCGGTTCGGTAGTTGATAGCCCCCCTAATTTTACTATATTAAGATGTGTTTATAGTATTATTTCAAGATGCTAAGATGGTTGGGTTGAAGTATTTTTTTTGCCAAATATAATTTTTAAGAAATTAATATTTGATTTATAAAACATATAATATATCTATTTCTTCTAGGCTTTAACACTTTTAATTTTTTAGCATTCAACACAGCAAAACAACAAAAATTTAGGTATTTTAATTTAGAAAATCAACGTTGAACATATAGAAAATTAAATATGTATACGCTTTTTTACGTTGGACACTTTTAATTTTTAGTCACCACAATCATGTTGCAGACTAAAAATTTTTTTTACCGCAAACTACAGAACTAAAATTAGCCCCATAACTCTCAAATCCTGGCTCCGCCACTGGTTTTCGTGTTGGTAAAAACAAAGTTTTTTTAGTTTGATACTATAAAAATGACCATTAATGACATCAAAACGAAAATTTTAAAAAATTAAAGTAGTTTAGTACCATATTTACGGAAGAAATCTGTTGTCCTTATTTTAGTGTCCCATACCATATCTGTCTCACAAAAAGTAATTCATTTTTAATGTGTTAGTTTTCTTAGCTCATAAAATATATTATTTTAATTAAGTGGGATCACTTTTTGTTTCTAAATATTCATTTTATGTCTGCTTACCAAACAAAACTTAAATAATTTCAAAATTAAAAATTGAAAAATTAAAGTTTCTTCAAATATTTTTTTTTTTTATAGAAATTGGGACGAGACAGAACTTGGGCAGGGTGAGCACCCATGGCCCAAGAACTGACAAACCCATAATATATAAATAAAAGAAAAGTGAGTGTTTGAAGAAGAGAAGAGGAATGAGAACAAACAAAAGAAGGGGGAGGAGAAAAGATAGGAAAGTCAAGAAAAACGCAAATGTGAAATATTACAAATGTCATCATTGATAAACTTGTGGCAAAAAGCACTTCAAATATAATTAAATCTTTGAATTTTTTAATTTTAAGATCGTTATTTTTAGTAAAACAAAAATTCCCAGTCATCTTTCGGACGCAAAAAGAAACCACACTCTTGAACAAAAAAAATACACTTATTTGAAAAAGGGTAAATTTCAAAAAACAATCATCGTGGTTTCACTTTTTGCAGAAAAATGACTGTGGTTTATTTCTTTTCAAATACAGGACAATGATTTATTTCGTTACGCTATTTACGGATTTGTTAAAGATGCCGTTTATTTGCTAATGTGGTTTAAGGGCAATATGAGTTTTTAAAAAAATTGGGGTAAATTTAAAAAAAAAAAAAACCATGTGGTTTTTCTTTTTTTTTTTTTTTTTTTTTTTGCAGAAAAATGACTGTGGTTTTTTTCTTTTCAAATACAGGACTGTGATTTATTCCACTACACTATTTACGGATTTGGTGAAGATGCCATTTATTTGCTGACATGGCTGAAGGGCAAATATGAGTTTTTTAAAAAAATTGACTAAAGGCCTTGAACAACCATATGAGATTTGCACTCATGTGAGATTTTATAGTCAATATTGTAGCCACAAAATAGTTATAAAAAATCCATTGGTCAATATTGTAGATCCAAAATAGTTATAAAAAATCCATTAGTCAATTTTTTTTTGAAAACACATATTTGCTCTTCAGTCACGTCAGCAAATAAACGACATCTTCACCAAATCCGTAAATAGTGTAACAGAATAAACCACAGTCCTGTATTTGAAAAAAAAAAACCACTAAGTTTTTTTTTTAATTGACCCTTTGAAAAAAAGGTAAAAATACGGATGTTTTGTATTCACCTCCCCTTATTTAAAATATTGGTTATTGCTTTTAATCTATAATTTGCTAATATTTAATCTTTATTTATTTAAAATGTTAGTTTTCAAAGTATGACATTCTGGGTAGTCTAGTCTTCAACAAAAGAAAAACATTTTGGGTAGATAAATAGTGAAAGTTCTTGGATATACCTTGCTGAAAATGTTAGTTTTTGTCGTTTTATCGAAAATGTTGATTTTGACCATTTATCCATTAAGAAAGACTGATGAAATATAGAAATAGTATAGTGAACTGACGCTTGAACAGTAGCGTTTTGGAAGCTCAAGAAATATTTGCAGATCTGTCACATCTTTCTTATCATCATTACCTTGTCCCTTGAGATGCATTCAAGTTCTTGAACAAGGAATATCCTAATCTTTCCTTTTTTGGGTTAAACCCCTAAATGGTGCAAATTGTGAAAATAATTCCCCATTTGGAAATGGTTAATTAATTCTCATAAGGGGCTGTTTTTAACCCATAGTTAAAAATGTTCTCACAAAAAATATTATAATTATTTTATACATATATAAATTTAATATATTAAAGGGTAAATTCCAAAAAAAACCCTGTAGTTTCACCGATTTCCAAATAAACCCTTGTGGTTTGTTTTTACCAAAAAAAAGGAGCGTGTTTACGCCGTTACCCGAAAAACGGAAAATCGGTTAACAGTGTTAAAAATGAGGGGTAAAATTGAAAATTCCGAATTTTTTTAATTTTCTCTTCTTCTTTTTCTTCTTCTTCTTCTTCTTTTCTCCTTCTTCTTCCTCTCTCTCTTCTCCTTCCTCTTTTTCTTCGTTTTTTTTAATCGGAAATCTCAGATTTCCGATTTCGGAAATCTGGAATTTCCAGATTTCTGGAATTCCAGAAATCTGGAAATTCCAGATTTCCAAAATTGGAAATCTGGGAATTTAAAGTGTATCCGAATCAGGATACAATCTCCCTTCACAATCTGACTCAACACACCAGCCGGGAAGAATCTGATCGGAAAACAGAAGAATCTGAACACCAAATTCATCGACACTATACAATCCTCTTCCTCCCCAACAAATCATCGTTCCATTTCTCCGAATTCCACAGCTATGATCACCTCCAAGCCCCAATTGAGCATACATCAATGGCGAATTCACCGGAATATCACATTGACCAGAAAAATTCTCACATTTACAAACAACAAAACCAGTTGAATTCATCCCACAAACATGGAATCCACCTGCTTCAATACTCACCATTGGAATCCCCTCAAATTGGGATTCAATTTCTGAAGCTATTGGATTACTTCCCCAACATCGAATTCGTCTATTTCGCGTCAAAATTCCACAGGTGAATCGATATCCAGATGAAACTGAGATGAATTTATCACTCCCCGCCGGCGATTGGTTGCCGGAACTGTAATAATCGCCTCTCCAGCATTTAACAGTGGCGATGTTGTTTAAAATTCCGCAGACTTGATCAAGACCGACGGAGATTTTCTGTAACGGGGAAGTGACGTTGAAGTAGAGTCTGGTGGGGTTAGTGAGGCTTGTGTTCCAACATAGGAAAGCGTTGCCGGTGGAGGTTAGGCCGCAGAAGAAGTTTTCGCCGCCGGAGATGGAGGAAAATGAGATGTCGGGTTGGATGTTTATAATCTCGCCGGTGTTGCCTCTGTAGCATATGATTCCGCAGACGGTGGCGGAGGTGGATATAGGAGAAGAAGAAGAAGAAGAAAGAAAAAAGAAAAAAGAAAAATAAATAAAAAAAAATCGTTTTTCCAAATTTACCCTTCGCCACGTCAGCATTTTTAACGACGTTAACCGATTTTCCGTTTTTCGGGTAACGGCGTAAACACACTCCTTTTTTTTTGGTAAAAACAAACCACATGAGTTTATTTGGAAATCGGTGAAACCATAGGGGTTTTTTTTGGAATTTACCCTATATTAAATAAAGTAAAAAATAATTATGTATATATTTTATTATTATTAGTAGTAGTATTTATTTTTATTTTTTTAGGTAAAAAGCATCATATTAAACCTTGATTTTTCATTTTTTTTATTCATTAAACCCTTGATCTTTTATTTGGATACATTAAGCCCTGATTTTTTATTTTTGGTCTCATTAAACCCTTATGACCAAAAAAGGTAGTTTTGAACATAAAATTCGGTTAACAGACTGTTATTCGAAGCACCTGCATTCGAAATCTGTATTTTTTTCCTGTTTGAAAACAGTTTTGGATGTGTTATTTGACTATACAAAAACTGTAAAAACCTTAATTCAAACTGAAAAATATATATTTTTTTAATAATTTCAAATACAGATGAAGTTAATATAACGTATTTTTAACAGAATTAAATGTTCACAACTTACTAATTTGGTCTTCAAGGGCTTAATGAGATAAAAAAAATAAATGATCAGAAGCTTAATGTATCCAAATAAAAGATCAATGGCTTAATACAACAACAACAACAACAAAGCCTTAGTCCCGAAATGATTCGGGGTCGGCTAACATGAACCATCATATAAAACCGTGAAAATCAAGTCGTGTCAGCGACACAGATTCGCTCCCTCCACTCCGTCCTATCCACTACCATATTTTCCTCAATTCACAATAAACTCATATCACTCTCGATCACCCTCCTCCAAGTTTGCTTAGGTCTTCCCCTACCCCTCACCACTACATCCCTTTGCCACTCTTCGGTTCTCCTAACCGGCGCATCAAGCGCTCTACGTCTCACATGGCCAAACCACCTTAGTCGGTTTTCTCTCATTTTATTCTCAATAGATGTGACCCCTACTTTTGTCCTAATTATTTCATTACGCACCCGGTCCTTTCTCGTGTGACCACACATCCATCTCAACATACGCATCTCCGCCACCGACATCTTATGGATGTGGCAGTGTTTCACTGCCCAACACTCCGTACCATATAACAATGCTGGTCTAATTGCCGTCCGGTAGAATTTTCCCTTCAATCTATTAGGCATGCCGGGATCACAAAGGAAACCCGTAGCACTCTTCCACTTCGACCAACCAGCTTTAATCCTATGAGCAACATCTCCATCTACTTCTCCATCCGTTTGGATAATAGATCCTAAATACCGGGAGCAATCCGAGGCCTGAACAACTCTCCCATCTAGGGTGATTGTCCCTACCTCCCTACTCCTACGGCCGCTAAACTTACACTCCAAATATTCTGTCTTACTTCGACTCAACTTAAAGCCTCTAGATTCTAGAGTTTGCCTCCATAGTTCCAACTTCATCTCCACTCCTTCTTTCGTCTCATCAACCAACACAATATCATCTGCAAACAGCATGCACCATGGTATACCATCTTGAAGTTAATGAACCAAAAAAATGAAAGATCATGGGCCTAATAATGTTTTTTGCCTTTTTTTATGAACGAAATATTTGTTGTGTTATTAATATAGTTTTTTAAAAAAATGTACGGAACTGCTTCAATTTATCAACAGATGTTTGGAAGACCCGGTGTGACGGTTAAATGATAGTCAAACCAATCTTTCTTTTGTCCAACTTGTACAAAGTAGAGTATATTTTTTTCGCATCTAATATGTTGTGGTCTATTACTAATTAGTGATAAATGACACAAATTGCATCGTTTTAAATGTTAGGGGTAAAATTGCTTCTGACTATAAACGTTATGTGTATTTTTGCACCTTATCCAAAAAGAGTTTTTAAACCACATGATTGTGTTTTTGAAAAGATTAAACCTCCGTCTTTTTTGTATTTTACTCAAACGATAATATTGTTGTTAATTGTTTTGTTGTCTGCATTGGTTCGATCAAAAATTAATTTAATTTATAAAATAGTATAATATGAAAACTAGCAGCCTAAGGCTTTTAAAATACTGAAGCTGTTAGGGGTAACATTGCTCCTAGTTGTAAATGTTAAGGGTATAATAAATACAAAATAATCATGTTACTCTGTTATTTTCTGTCTGTCTATTTATGCCAAATATAACGGTTAAAAAATTAAAAAAAAATTAGACAGAATGACCAATGCGTTAAAAAAACTAATAAATTATTTATCTTTTTTTTTTTTTTTTTCTTTTTTTTGGTAAATAAATTATTTATCTTTTAATTTATTTAATATATTAAGTTTTTATAAAAAAAATTATATGTAATAAAGTAACATTATTATAATCTCCTCCTTTAAAAGGAGGAGAGTTGGCAGTGGCTCGAAGCCACTGCCATCGTTGCAGGAATCCCAGGATTCCTGCAACAAACTATACTATGCCTCATTACGGCGTAAATTATCTTTTCTTCTTATTACGGTGGCTGAAACGTCGTAATGGGACTACTTTTAACTAGGGTTAAAAAATAGCCCCTTATAAAAAAATAAATTTTAACTATCATTGGATCGAGAATTATTTTTATAATTAACCTCATTTGAATATTTAATCCCTTTTTTTTCTTCCATTTTCCTTGGATTAGAAACAGATCACATCCTCCTCCACAACCATGACCTGTAAACGCAAAGAAAATGATGATCTTAGCTTCAACATCTCGGAAAGAAACCCCAAATTCTTCAAGACTATTGTCCAAGATACTATCCAAGAAGGAAGACTCGTGAGTGTTTATGTTTTCTTTCTTCTTTTTATTTACTTTCAATCAATTTATCCCCTCTTTCTGATATTTCTTTTGTTTTTCTTTCTCCAGGCGATTCCAAGAAAGTTTGTGAAAGAACATGGAGACTGTTTGTCCACTCAAATAATCATCAAGAATAACGCAGAGATGAAAAACAATGAAGATAATGGTCTTATATATTTGATTTTGTGGTAAAGGGTAGTTAAGAGATTACATTTTTATTTTTATTTGATTTTGACTCAAATCCAAATTGACTAACAGAATCTTCATGAGAGTCTAACAGCGCAGGGACTAAACAGTTCACTGAGAAAAACATTAGGGACTAAACAATTTATCGAAAAAAGGTTAAGGACTTTATTATGTTTTTGAAAATACAGAAACTAAACAGTATGTTTTGTGCAAATATAACAACTAATAAATTAATTATAAAAGCTGTGGAGTTTGAAAAATCGTAAAAATACAAATGTTCTTTTATTTACTTCCCCTTATTTAAAATATTGGTCCTTGTTTTTTTTTTTCTTATAAAACGCTTAAATCTTTAATAGATAAACAAACAAGTACAGCAACAACATAAGGAATAAAACCTTATAAGATTCATAAAGGCATAAAAATGATTATAAAGAGTAAAAAAACTATAAAAGAACAAGAAAATATATACTTCTCATAAGTCCAAATATTTAATCTTTATTTATTTAAAATGTTAGTTTTCAAACTATGACCAATTGTTTGGGGGTTAAATGCACCACTTATCACTGAATTTATATTGTTGTTTTAAAATGGTTACTTAATTTGGATTTGTCTCGATAAAATCATTCAACTTTGAGTTTTGTCTCGATTACGTTATTCCGTCGATTTTCGTGATTAAAAGTCATAGAAATAATGACATGAGTGACACGTCAACTATTCGCTCCCGATTAAAATGCATCAAAGCGAAACGTGACAACCACATGTGAGTTATTTTTATGATAAATAAATAAATTTTGTTTTTTTCTCATAAAAATAACCAACACGTGATAACCAGATATCGTATATGTGGATGTTATGTTTCGTTTCAATCAGTGATCTGAGTTGACTCATGTTGACGTGTCACTCATGTCATCATATCTAGAACTTTTAACGACAAAAATCGGCGGTGGTGTAATGTAATTGAAAGAGATCGAAATTAAGTAACTATTTTGAAACAACCATATAGGTTGAATGATCAATGGTGCAGTTATTTTGCTTTTTTTATCCATCCAAAATATTTGTTTTTGTATCTCCCTAGACCTGGGCATGGGCCGGTGAGCCCGCCCGCCCGGCCCGGGCCCATGCCCATTTAGCCGGGCCTGGACACATAAAAACGTATTCAGGCCCGGCCCGGTCCAAACCCGTATAAGCCCATTAAAAAATAGGCGGGCTTGGGCTTTGCATATATTACATCGGGCCGGTTCGGCCCGGCCCGATACAATATATACTGTTTTTAAATATTATTATTAATTATATAAATATTATTATTATTAATGATTTATTATAATATAATTATATAAACAAAAATCAAAATCTTTGTCTTAACCTAACCTTCCTCCATCGTCAACAAAAAAAACGCCTCTTCTTCACGCCCATCATCATTATAATATATACTGTTTTTTTTTTTTTGTTGATGTTTCATATATTATCAATATTATTGTGTTTTTATATTTACAATTTTTCTGTTATTTTTTTTTTTTTGTAGATGAGGATAATTTGTTCGGACATGATTTCGGGTAGTTCTAGTGAAGATTATGAAGAAACCGACAATGATTCTGAAAGTGATATTGGTGCTTTTGATTTATAGATATCTACTTTTTTTATTGTTATGCTTAAATTTATTTTGGATTTGATGTTTCGATAGACAATTAGTTTATTAGAATTTTTCCAAACTTATTAAGTATTGTGTTGTGTGGATTTTTTTTTATTAAGAAAGTTGGTGTGACATTTTAAATTTAATTATATATTTTTTTTAAATATATAGATGGGTTTGGACGGCGGGTTTGAGATTCGTATCTCAGACCCGAGCCCGAGCCCGATAAATTTCCTGCGGGCTGGACTGGACTTGGGCTCAGCAGGCTTTATGAAAAGCCCGACAGGTCCGGTCCAGCCCGGCCCATGCCCAGGTGCCTATGATTTAGTAATATTTACAGCATGAGAAAATAATATGCTGGACTTAAACATTATGGGTATTCTTCAAAAAAAAAAAAAATAGATAAATAGTCAAAGTTCTTGGATATAATCATATAACTTGCTCAAAATGCTAGGTTTTGTCGTTTTATCTAAAATGGGTTTAAGAAAGACTGATGAAATTTAGAAATAGAATAGTGAAGTGACGTTTACTTTTGCTAGAAGCATGAATAGTAAGGTTTTGGAAGCTCAAGAAATATTTGGAGATCTGTCACATCATTACATTACTTGTCCGTTGAGATGCATTCAAGTTATTCCACTACCACCTCCTTCCTTCCATTTTCCTTGAATTAGAAACAAATCACATCCTCCATAACCATGACTCGTAAACTCCAGGAAGACGATGATCTTAGCTTCAACATCTTGGAAAGAAGCCCCAAATTCTTCAAAACTATTATTCAAGAAACTATCCAAGAAGGAAGACTCGTGAGTGTTCATGTTTTCTTTCTTTTTATTTACTTTCAATCAATTTATCTCCTCTTTCTGATATTTCTTTTGTTTTTCTTTCTCCAGGCGATTCCAAGAAAGTTTGTGAAAGAACATGGAGACTGTTTGTCCAATCAAATAATCACCAAGGTTCCTGATGGCACCATATGGAAGATGGAGCTGTTAAAGAGTCGGAATTATGAAGCTTTTCTAGAAAAAGGTTGGAAAGAATTCTCAGAACATTACTCCCTCAAACATGGCTTCATTTTGCTATTCCAGTATCAACACAAATCTAATTTTCTTGTGTTCATATTTGATACCACTCTTCTAGAGATTCCCTATACTAATTTAGAACAAAACCCTATCGAGGTCATAGAGATTGAAGATTCAGAATTGGAATGTACGACGTTTGACTCTCTTGTTTAATTAGCATAATTTTGTTGTTGTTCATATGCTAATTCTTTATCCATTTGCTGTACCTAGGCATACCTAATGAATCAAAACAAGCTCTTGAAGTTGCTGATGAGTTTAGATCTATCAATCCATGGTTCAAGGTTGTTTTGAAGCCGTCCCACGGAAAATTCTGCCACCTGGTAAAGAGCCGTTTGTTTCTGTATGCTGTTATGGATGTACATTAGATATTAGTTGATTTTTTCTGTTAAAAGTAACTGTTTCGAATTTTTAACTAAACATTAGCTATATAACTATTGATAGAATAACAATTTTTTTTTTATAATTTAAAATAGAATGTTAATGTTGCAGACTATACCTATTGGATTTATGAGGGAGCATATGGACTATAATTTGGAGAGAGTGATTCTGAAGATTGAAGGAGGTCAAAGTGGTTGGTCAACAAAAATGATTATTTATTGGAAAAGTTGTACTGCTAGATTATCTACTGGTTGGTCTGATTTTGTGAAGGATAATTGTTTGAAGAACAAAGATGTTTGTGTGTTCGAATTGGTTGCACCAAATGAGCTCAAGGTACACATTTTCAGGATATGATATTCTACAATACTTTTGTTTTGATTTGGCACATTTTAGATTATTTTGTGCATCAGTGGGTGTAATGACACAAATTTGAAGTTTAATATTCCATATATTTGGCTACTTTTACATTAATTTTGCTGTTATTAGAGTTTTATATTTTTTAATAACTAGGTAAAGATTTACCTGTTGCGGGTTTAATTGATTTCATGAGGCAGCTGTGTGTTTTGTCGATATATTTTGCATCCTTAAGAAAGAAGAAATGAGAAAAATCAATCAAAACAATAACAAATAAGGTTTTGTGTTTAAGCAATGAAAGATTGTATTAGAAAAGGTCAATAATCATAATAACAAAGCAAAAAGCGCTGCAATGATTGTTATTTTTTATTGTTTAGTTTATTAAACTATTAATTTTTTATTTAGATACATTAAGTTTTGGGTAATTAATTTATTAGTCCCTATATTTTGACGAAACACACTGTTTAGTTTATGTATTTTAAAAAACACACGGTAAAATCCCTAACCTTTTTCTCGATTAACTGTTTAGCCTTTAACGTTTTTCTCGGTGAATTGTTTAGTCCCTACTGTTAGACTCTCATGAAGATTCTGTTAGTCAATTTGGATTTGCGGTCTTCTTTTCCTTTATTTTCATTTCCTTTAAACTCTACTGCATCTGAAATCAACTTTGAGTGTTCTTCTTCTTGATTTTCTTCTTAATCGTTCAAATTCGTAAGCATTGGGTCTGTTCTTTTTCTTGTTCTCCATACAAATAGTTTCTTCTTCTAAATTAGATTTTCTCTTCTGAAATTTGAAGGTAAATAGTAAAGGGTAATTTAGTCATTTCCGAATTCATAAGCGGTAAAAAATCTAACAAACAGATAGAATGACTAAACAGTTCACTGAGAAAAAGGTTAGGAACCTTACCATGTGTTTTTTAAAATACAAGGACTAAACATCGTGTTTTGTTAAAATATAGGAACTAATAAAATAATTACCCTTAAGTTTTTTATTTTTTATTTTTGGATAGATTAAGTCATTGATAACTAAAACAATTAACTTTGAATATAAAGCTCAATTTCAGTTGCATTTGAAATTTGTGTCTAGTCTTGTTTTTCTCCATCACGTACATAAAGAAGTGAACATGGAAAGACCCATTCCTTTCGATTTGGAAGCAAGACAGAATTAGAGCCAGGACCAGGCCGAAGTATCTAAAGTTTTCGTAGCTGAAGGAGTCCATCGGTTTTAAGGAATAAACCGACCACGACCTCAAGGATCGGCCCTACTCGACATGACTGACGCTTTTGCAAGAATCGAGAGACATATGAACGAGTTCATACAAACTATGAAGGATAATCACGAAACTATGAACAATTCACTTAAAGCTAACAACGAGACCATGCTTAAAGCTAATAATAAGGTTGTAGCAAATTCCAACAAAGTTTGGCCCTTGAGGAGAGAATCATCGATTTAATCGGAGAAATCAACAAAATACCAGATAAATGTGTTGAGATTTTTTCTGTAGCGGTGTAGATACTGAAGTCGGAGGATATATGATGAAAATTCCTTGTAAAACGATAAAAAAAGGTCAATTTATCCAAGTCTGATATACAGTTAAAACGTTAAAAATAATAATAATAAAAATATAAGGGTAAATAATTATAAGATCCCTATGTTTTTACATAATACACTAGTTAGTACTTGTATTTTTAGAAATGATTATATAGTCTCTTGGTTTTTATTTTTGTTAACTCCTTAGTCCTTATATTTGAGTGAATGGTCAAATAAGAGTAAATAAAATTTAAAATATCAAAACTACCCTTTAATATATGATTTAATAATAAAACACCTATTTTCCCTATTTTATGTTTTTTTTCCTTCATAATAATAATCTTTCCACTATTAGTTAATTGTTTTATTAATTTTCATATAACTATGAATTTTAATTTAGTAATGTAGAACATATTCATTAAAAAAATGAATAACAAATATTGTAAAAATTATCAAAATAGGAGTTGTAGACACCGAGTCGGAGGACCTGTGACGAAAACCTGTAACAAGACGGTCCAAGCGGTTGGTTCCGGAGGTTTTAAAGCAAAAATATATAATAAAAATGGAAGAAGTTAATGGGAGTCGCAGTCGTCAAGTGGACGGCTCGCAAGTACTCAGCGACGTGGTGCGAGCGCCTAGCGGCAGCCGACGCGTGTCCGACGACAGTTGGACGCACGCCCGGCAGCGCGGGGCGCCCGCTCTATGTCCGCTGGGCGCGCGCGCCTGACAGCGCGGGACGCACGCCCGGCGGCCGCTGGGCGAGCGCGCCAGGCAGCCGCTGGGTGAGCGCCCAGCGACGTTGGGCGAGCGCCCAACGCTGGTTGGGCGCGCGCCCAACTGAAGTTGGGCGTCCGCCCAACTAGGTTGGGCGTTCGCCCAATTTTATTTGGGCGTCGCCCAAAGTTTCCAAGACCCGTTGCCTATTTAAGGCACGGATCCCCATGCAAGAAGGAGGAGGAATTTTTGGAGAGCTTTCTCACTCTAGACATTTTTAGAGAGAGAAAGTGAAATTTTTTGAGAAAAATATTTTTTTTTCTCAAAAAGTCCGAATTTCCCAAAAGTTAAATTTTTTACTAAAAAGACGAAAAACACAAAAAAACCGGAAAATCACAACTCGTTGAATCGACCGACTTCGACTATCAGATACCGATCTTGAGGTATTATCCGAGGACTAGACTCGTTTTATTTTATTTAATTTATTTCCTTTATTTATTTATTTTTATGTTATAATTTTATTTATTTAGTTATTTATTTATTTATCACGTTTTATTTAATTTTTCGTATTTATTTAATTTTCGTCTCGTATTAGATAACGTTCGGTTTTGTTTTAAAATAAAAACCTCGTTTTAATATCCCAATACGAACCGTGATCCGATTCAAAGGTAGTTCGGGATTAATAAAAATGTTGTAATTATAAGTGTTAAAAATATTTCTAAATGATGTTTTAAAATAAAAAACGTCGTTTTAGGAACCTCCGTTATAGACTATGATCAGCCAAACTCAGATCGGAGAGGAATACGGCCCATGGGTCCATTTTTGGTAGTTCGGAAGTCCAAAACGATAGAATAGATCTAATCTAAAGCTTACGAATAAATCTGGAAAGTTGTGGACTGTCTCTGTAATTTTCCATTTTCTGTCACTAAATGCTGTTTACCGACGGATTTTCCGTCGGTAAAGCTGCTGAAATGTAAAAAATGCTGTTTGAGTCCCTCTTTCTCAACTTTTAGGCTTTTGGTCCTCTATATATATATGTATATTTATGTAATATATGCTTTCAAGCTATTTTTTAATACTTTGTACATATATTTGTTTAATGTGTTTACATACCATTTTTCTATTAATTTGATTTAATAAAATTATATGTATATATATAGATTTGTCTTTTAAATTCATTTAAACCATACATATTTGCCATTTTGGGTTATTAGAAAGTTATTTTCCATACATACTCATCATCAATCATTTTGGAAGGGATTAAATACTAATTTCTTATTCATGAATCTTATTCATCTTTTGTGCTTTTGATTAGAATAAAAATTTATTATACTTATTAGTATTTTCATCACTACTTTCACTTATTAATGTATATTATTTTCTCTATGTTATTTTAATGGGTATTATTACTTATTTTTGTACACATGTATATATATATATATATCTTTCTCCTTTTCTTTCCAAATTTCTTATATGTATATATATTATTTGGGAAAAACGTTTTGATTGGGTGAGTTTGAGATTCAATTTATTATTTGTTGTTATTGTATTCGAGTAAGGTTCAATTGAGTGAAAATGGGGAAAATAAATCACAAAAAGAGAGTTTAATTTGCTTATTTAAACTTAAAGTTTTCTAGATATTCCTAAAGTGTAAATAACGTTTTCTTGACGTTTTTTAAACCATTTCTTAAAACATCACGTTTTAAAACCTTAATTCGTTCCAACGACGGATTAAGTGAACCTTGTAATTAAAATTGCTTTTAATTGTAAATAATAGAGTTTTTGAATTGTTTTCCTAATTAAATGGTTTTTGAACAAAATAAATTGACTTGTATGCTTAATCACGTTTTCTTGTTAAAGCTTTTATCTCAACATTTTCAAATGCTCGAGTCGTTCCTACGGCGATTCGAGTGAACGTCATTAAACGGGGTTTTGAAACGTACCTAAATCGTTCCAACGGCGATTAAGGTACGAACCATGTAAATAAACTCGTTTTTGGGAAGTGAGCTTAGTTTAGAGTTAGTGTGTAATACGAAGCATAAATCACATTGTAAACAAATCAATTCTTTCTTCTCCCCCTCTCTCTCCTATATATTTTGAACTGATGTAAATGGGTGATTCTTTACCAAAATGGCTTTCAATAATATATGCTCAAAACGGTTTTCAAAACGAGAAAGAAAAGGTTTCAAATGAATTTTAAACTTAAAGAAATATGCGATTAGTCCGTTATCGCCTAACACGCTGAGTAGGAGGCCGGTGGTTCATAACCGGGCGATGTCGGGGTGCCTAGTAGCCTTTCTCCGGAAAGGAGATAGCCTTCTCGGCTCGTACCTAAGTTTTCCGAACCCTCACTGGTCTCCCGCAAGGGATCAGTGTTCATTTTCCCATTCATGGGTGGCGACTCTTCCATACTCCGAGCTCCGGTCCTGCCGAGCAGCTTGATTCCACGATTGGTTGCTTTCGGCGCCAATCACCGCTTACGTCGCCATGAGGTGTCCACCCCCCGGTCCGCCCGGGAGATTAGGCCGCGGCACCTCGTCTAACAAGTGGCGACTCTGCTGGGGAAGCGAGAAATTTGATTCCGGAAGGCGTGTATTAAGCCCTTAACGGGGACGGATCGTATTATTTCTTTTCGTATGCATTCATAAGCATTATTGCAAACCTTTTGGGTAATTTCCGCGAAACCTCTAGTGAGAGTCCATTCGTCTCTCGAAAGAGGCTAGTGTAAGTTCCCCCTTACAGTAAGGCGCCAAAGGGTCCCCATCCATTCGTTAGGGGCGAATTTGTGCGGTCCTATGAGGTCCCGCGATCAGCCGTGTCAGCATATAGTAGCCTTAGAAGTTGCCATAGGATTACCCGTTACTATTTTTTATGTGATAAATGAATCAGTTCGTGTTTTCAAATTACCATGATACGTGTCTAATCCTAAAATATGTAAAGAAAATGAAACGATACGTTAATATATACTCTTAAACCGATATACAAACTACCCCAAAACATCGAAACGATTCGAACCAAAGACGACTTAGTCATCTCGTATGAATGAACTTGTCCGACCCGCCTGGTCCCTTTCCGTGTCCCGAAGAAGGCACATGTTCAGGAAATGCGTTGTGACGTAAGCACGTATTAGTTCAAGTCGCTTTGATATTAAGGATAGTTATATCTCGATTCAAAAGACTATATTAACGGTAGCCGTTATTCACATTCTTTAAATAGGTTGGGATGAAACGAGATTATGACGAAACGAAAACAAAGAACATTTCTGTTTCGAATGACCCCGTTGTAACGTAAAGAGTTTCGCAAACGTGGCCCGTCCCTTCCGAATAAAAGACGAGCTCTTACGTTATGCCTTGTGTCGTTCTTAAGAGAAATGGACGTGTCCGCAAAAGTGATTAAGAAAATAAAAGAAAAGCAAAAATAAACAAACGACCAAAGTCATTCTGTATCTACAATATATATCCATCCCGAGGGTAGTTAAAAAAAATGAACCAATATCGTTAAATACGTGCCTTGAACTGGTATATACGCCACTTAAAAATCACGAAACCGAATTAAACCAAACCGCATAATTGCGCCATATGGACGAGACTGTGGATTTGACTAATGGTTCGATCATTTCGACCGTTACCAAAACTACAAGAAATATGGCCCGATCTGCGTGTTTGTTCAGTTCGTGCCAAAGTGAGAAGGACGGTAATATCCCTGCTTCGAATAAGCATGCGATTCAACGAAACGTTGATTTTCTATAACCACACTAGGACGGTATATCCCGTAAATTGGAAGAAATAAAAGAGTTGTTAATGGCCGAAAGATTATCGTGCGCTCGAATAAGACTCGCCGTCTTTTCACATAGCCAAAACGAGCAAACGAATTCTTAACGCTAAAAACAAACACGTTACGCGATGAGTCCGTTCCTTAAAATAAAAAGTGCTTTCATCACTGAATGAACACGTGGTTACGTCTCTCGATAGATCCAAAAGATCCCGTCGTAATCCAAAAATCGAGACACGAACCCACGCGAATAAAAGGGAACGATTCATTGTCAATAACGAACGATTGGACTGAAAGAATAACTCGTACCACATCTAAAATCTGAGACGCGCTCGAAGGGAGTCAAAACCCGAATTACTGCGTCTCGCAAAATGACAAAAGACGAGTTATTCCGAAAGGACAATCCATTTGGTCGATATCTTAGTCACTGAACGCTGATACGTTAAAACGAATTGTATTGTCTGATGAATGATTTACTTTTCCGCAATAATCGACGGCATCATGCGTCCCCTGGACCGCAATGTGAGCCCCAAACCAAAATCCTAGGAAAGAGACTTGGACCATCGAGTGCGTGGAGGAATAAGGGTGGAAGAGAGATGTTGTGATACGTGTAATTAGACTAACGTTTGTTCTTCTTATCTTATATATCCGTAAATAAATAAACACACACACCACGAATCATGCATATAAAATCATGCATACATACTAATGGATGACCGTTCGCGCAGACTTCATCATTAAGCGGTTGTGGTTTTGCGAGAGTAACCGGTTAGTCAGGCAGTTTGATCAGCTACAGATTGACAGTTCTGAATCGGCAGTTGTGGCTTCCGAATCATCTTCGTCCGAGTATACTCAGTCTTCAGTCAGTATGTCTGCGACCGATGAAAAAGTGGCCGAATTGGAAAACTCTGTGAACAATATCAATGATCAGTTGGCCGCAATTTTGGCCCAGCTAGCTGAGTTGGCGTTGAAGGATAACAAGAGTGGTAGTAAGCGCGCTGAGAATGAGGTGAACGATGGTCCCCGCTTTGGGAATGAGGACGACTATCAGGATTATATCCGGAAACAGCTTGAGAAAGAGAAAGCTAAGGAAGAGGTGTGGAAGCAACACATCACTCAGGAGGTGCAGGATCTACGTGGGGGAAGTTCCGGGAGTCAGGACTTTTATAACTTGAAGAATTGTTTATCGGCAACTGCTTTGCCTTTGAAATTCCGGCTCCCTGACATGAAAAAGTTCGATGGAACTGGGGATCCCACTGCCCACATGAATCAGTATGTTGCTGTGATGAAACACACGATCCTGACTGAGGATCAAGTCCTGGGGCTGTTTAACACTTATCTGGAGGGGGCTGCCCTCACATGGTTTCATGCGTTGCCGATGGTGACGAAGAGGGATTGGAAAGAGTTAGCGAAGTCATTCATCGCTCAGTATAGCTTCAACACTATGCTTGAGGTCACTTTGAAGGAGCTTGAGAGCACTAAGCAGCAGACTGGGGAATCTTTTTCCGATTTTGTAAGAAGATGGAGGGCCAAGGCCGCGGTTATGAAGCAGAAGCCGCTTGAGCCAGAGTTGAGTCTGTTTAGTGGTGGAGAGAATCCCGATGTGCACTTGCGTGAATATATGCACGATATGTTTGTTGAGTCCTTCGGGGTGGACGAGATTGCTTAGTGGTTCCACCATTCGCTAATAGGCGAGCCTTTGGGGTGGTTCCACTCATTACCCGACTCTTGCAAGCATGATTGGGAACGGTTGTCAGATTTATTCCTAGAAAAGTACCAGAGAGCTAAGGATGGGGCCGCAGAGCGCTTTGCGATGCAGATTGGGCATGTCAAGCGTCCGTTACCGAGGGTCAGTAAGTATAACGGCAACAAGGATCCGATGGAACATCTTCACTTCTACTTATCGGCCATGGGGCTTTTGGGTTTTAATGAAGGAGAGATCACCAGCTTGTTCTGTAATTCGCTGATGGGTGAGCCGTTGATGTGGTATATGTCACTTTCGATGCATGTCAAGACCGATTGGGCGGCAATGACGAAGAGGTTTATCAAAGAGTATACGATATGGATGCTGGCGGAGCAAACCCCGGACTCGTCCTCTTATGAAACACCCCAGGCAGTGTTGGCAATGCCTAGGTATGGTGGATACCAGGATCCTATTGAGCATGCGAGGATATTCCACAACCATATGTATGACACCAGGTTCCCTTAATGCGAATTACATGAATATTTCCCGGAAACCCTCATAGGAGAAGCCTTGCTGTGGCACCAAGGCCTATCAGAGGAGGAAATGGGTCATTGGATACCTCTTAGGAATGCTTTTGTGGCGAGATATGAGATGTATGTTCCATGGGCGGGATCCCTGGAGGATCTGGATAGGATCAGGCAATTCCTCGAGGAACCATTCGTGGATTATGTTAGGAGGTGGAGGCACCGCTATGAGCAGTGTCATGAAACGATGAGTGATAAGGTGCAGCTCATGTGCATACAGAGAGGCGCAATTCTGTTGGCGGCAAGGAGGATGAGTAGAGTATCCCTCAGGGATTATGATGATTTGATAGGCTGGGCTTTGTATGGATCAGCGGATCCCTTTTATTTGAATTCAAACGTTCCTCATATAATGGATCTGATGATTGTGGACATTTGGGAAAGTTCCTCGGATGAAGAGGATACTGATCGGAGGATTCCTATCAATATTTGGGATGAATCTGAGGATGAGCCGGAAATCGTTGTCATGACAAGATCAGGTCGAGTGGCCGAGGGAAAGGCACCTATGGTGGAGACTGAGATAGGGGAAGGATCGGCTCCCAAGCCAGATGACCAAGTCCTCGAGCAGTTGAAGAAAACACAAGCTAAGTCTACGGTGTGGGAAGTCCTATGCCATTCCAAATACCACCGTGAAAATCTGATGAAAGAGCTGCAGAATTTGGTTATCTCTACCGATACTGAGCCGGCAGCGTTAGTAGGGGCAATTATGGCCCGGAAGAAGACCGAAATCACGTTTACTGACGAAGATCTCCCAGAAGAGGGGAAGGCCCACAACAAGCCTTTGTACATCCGAGCTGTGTGATGGTCGATGATGGATCGGCCATTAATGTTTGCCCGCTGAAGCTCTTGTCTAAGTTGGGAGTAGAAAGAGGAGACCTGACGGCCTCGGAAACTGTGATCAGGGCTTATGATGATAGCCATAGGCACATCGAAGGAGTTTTTAAGGCCAAGCTAAAAGTGGGGCCGCACGAGGAGGAAACAGAGTTCACGGTGCTGGATATCCCGGTAACCTTTGCCGTGTTGTTGGGGCGCCCATGGTTCCACAAGTTGGGAGGTGTGCCCTCCATGCTCCATCAAATGATCAAATTCCCCTTCGGGGAGGAGATAGTGATGATCAGAGTGGAAAAATTGAGCTCGGTGGCGGCATTGGGAATTGAGCCTCAACTTTTCTCCGGATTCCAAGTTTCTGGGATCTACGAGTCTAGCATGACCACCGATGTGGTGAAGATGATGAAAGGGGGTTTCATCCCTGGTATGGGCTTGGGAGCACACCATCAAGGGTTGCCAGAATTTCCGGAGTTCAAGAGTCAGAAAACCCAGAGGGGTTTGGGATATGAGCTGGGAGGTCCGTCCAACGCAAGTAGTAAAGGAAAGGTGGGCCTAAGGAAGTATTTTGTGAATGAGGGGCACGGAAAGGTTTATTTGGGGACTCCCGAGTCATGGACTAGCACCGAAGGAAAGATTCTGCCAGGTTTGGAGATCTTCAATGATGTTACCGACTGGGGCAAAGGAAAGGCAAGCTGCTTCATCGAGGAGATCATGATGTTAGATTTGAATGCCGAGGAGCAAGTCATCACTATTGAAGCAACTGTGGGAGCGGTGGACGAGCCCAGTACCTCCAAGGCTTATGAGAAACCCGAGAACCCTGGCGATGAAAATTGTATTACTGCTTTATTTGAATCCGATGATGTACTCGCCAACACTATCAATGAAATGAATTCTGATTTTGCTTACTTGCTTGATGTTGATCGTGATCATTCCATGCATTCTCATTCATATAACATGCCTACATTTGAAATCAATACAATAGAAATGTCAACTTTCAATCTTGGCACGGATGAAAGTCCTAAACTTATACAAATTGCTCAAGAATTAACTATTGAAGAGAGGAAAGAATTTGAGAGAATAATTAAAAAATACGAAATAGTGTTTGCTTGGACATACGAAGACATGCCAGGAATTGATCAATCAATCGTAACTCACCGTATTCCAACATACCCCGACGCGAAGCCCGTGAAGCAGAAACTCCGACGCATGAGACCGGAATGGGCAGATAAGATCAGAGAAGAAGTGAAGAAGCAGGGTTCATCGAAGTAATCGAATATCCCCCTTGGGTCGCAAATGTAGTGCCCATCGCAAAGAAGGATGTCAAAGTGAGAATGTGCGTCGATTATAGAGATCTTAACAAGGCGTGCCCCAAAGATGAATTCGCGTTGCCTCATATTGACGTGTTGATCGACAGTGCAGCATCAAGCGTCTTACACATGAATGTGGACGGTTTCATGGGCTACATGCAAGTTCAGATGGCTGAGAAACACAAAGCGAAAACCTCGTTCACAACTGAGTGGGGAACATACTGCTATAGGGTGATGCCGTTTGGTTTGAAAAATGCCGGGGCAACTTACCAGCGAATGGCTACGGCACTGTTCCATGATATGATACACAAAGAGGTAGAAGTTTATGTGGATGACATGATGGTCAAGTCGGAGACGAGAGAGGGGCATTTCGCTGCACTCGAGAAGTTTTTGGCCCGAATTGCAGAATTCAAACTAAGGTTAAACCCAAAGAAGTGCTTCTTCGGCGTTTCGTCGGGGAAAATCTTAGGCTATATAATCGGAAACAAGGGAATTGAGGTAGATCCCGACAAAGTGAAGGCCATACGAGAAATGCCGGCACCAAAGAATGAGAAAGAAGTGAGAGGCTTTCTGGGGCAGGTTCAGTACATCAGTCGGTTCATAGCAAGACTCACCGTAATCTGCGAGCCAATCTTTAAGTTGCTACGGAAAGATCAACCCACGATTTGGAATGATAAGTGTCAACAAGCCTTGGAGAACGTCCGGAACTACTTGTCTAATCCACCTATTCTGAGACCGCCTAAACTGGGAAAACTGCTTCTCCTCTATGTGGCAATCGAAGAGCGATCTATTGGGGCAATGCTGGCCCAGGAAGGGGACACTGGTGTGGAGCATGCAGTGTATTATCTGAGTAAGAAGTTCTTGGAATACGAGCTTAAGTATAACATGATCGAAAAGACGTGCGTGGCAGTAGTATGGCTAACCAAGAAACTACGGCACTACTTCCAATCTTATAAAGTGATCATTATTTCCCGGATGGATCCCGTGAAGTATCTGTACCGAACTCCGTCTCTAACAGGGAAGCTAGCCCGATGGTTGTTGCTTTTGTCCGAATTTGATATCGAATATGTAATGAAGAAGGCTATCAAGGGGAGGGCCGTAGCAGAACTTCTGGCCAACCAACCTCTGAACGCAGAAGAGGAAGAGATAAACTATGATTTCCCCGATGAGCACTTGAACGCAATAGAAGTTATACCATGGAAAATGTTCTTCGATGGAGCAGTTAATTCGAATGGAGCCGGAGTAGGAGTGCTACTTATCTCACCAGAGGGAGAAAGGATCCCGATGGCAAAGAAGCTATCCTTCCCTCTCACCAATAATATGGCTGAATATGAAGCGTGCATCTATGGGTTGGAGTCATTAGCAGCACTGGGAGCATCATATGTTGAAATATGGGGCGACTCAAAACTGAGTATCGAACAAGTGCAGGGAAACTGGGAAGTAAGGGAAGAAAGGTTGCGTCCATACCTAGACCAGTTGGAGGGATTGGCGCAGAGATTCAGCGAGTGTCGTTTTTATCACATTCCTCGAGCACAGAACCAGGCAGCGGATGCTCTGGCCACTTTGGTGTCAGTTTGGGACAACCCTCGGAACCTTGCCTCGAAGCCTTTGGTATTGAAGAGATCTCACAAACCATGCTACGAAGATGTAATGCTGTTAGGGGCAGATGAAAAGACGTGGTATTTCGATATCGTAAACTTCATGAAGAGTGGAACATACCCGGCAGAATCAGAACTTAGGGATCAAGCTGTGATTAGAAGGTTAGCTCAGCAGTTCGTCATCCACAACGACTTACTTTACAAAAGGCACACCGACGGTTTACAACTGAGGTGCTTGGATGCAGGAGAAGCCCGTGAGGCAATGGAGTCAGTGTTGGTGTTTTGTGTCCTATAGTCAATTGTTGCAGGATACAAACTTATTGTAAATGAATTGTTCTTTATATCATTTGTTTTAATGAGATATATGTTTTATAACTATATAAAGGCAATCCCTTTTAAGCACTAAATAAAGTCTAATAAAAGGAAATCCGTAAGTTTGTTTAAAGTGATTATAAAGTGTTCATACAAGCATGAAGTGAGACAAAACTTTATAATAAACTAATAAACTTAAAACCACCCCAAGTCAAGTGATATATTTAGGATTGATATATCACAGTTGAGACTTGTATGTAACAATGTCTTCTGTCCGACAGAAAGCTGATCTCACAAGCTTCACATATATAGATATCTGGACAGTTACATAGATCCGGTGAAACGTTGTTCATTAGGATTGGGGATCCGACTTGAGATAACAGGATGGGTAGATTCATCCTTGTCAACTGTTCATCTCATTGGTATTAATAGGTATAACTAATCCTCAGACTCAAAGGAATGTTAATTGGTCATTCTGAATTACTGAATGTGAGACTTTGATCATGTGGTCCCACGATCCTTAACAGAGATGACTTTGGGGTGTGAACTGCAAAGGTTGGGTGTCATAGGAAGTAATTTCAGGGTAGTTATACATTGGATTGAGCATTTATCACTCCCGATTAATGGGAGTTACATCCAAGGATCGCTTGTGGAAGACTCGACTCTAAACCCTTGCAAGGTGATAGCTTAAGAGTAGAAATTCGGATTTCACTTAACCTATCCTTTTGAGTTGACTCGGCCAATAACAAGTAAAACGAACATCTCGCTATATGTGACTTGACATTACCCATAGTCATAAGATTCAGTTCAAGGATGTAGTTGATAAAGGATCGTATTATACCGTAACTAATACGGAAGGGTTAACGACAGAATCAACCTGTCTTCTTAACGGACTCTGGGGGAATGATTACGGACTTGCCAATAACATGCTCTGTACATCATTCCGTTATGCAAGGGATTAAATATAATTCTTGAAGAAATTAATTTAATAGGTTGCATACGGCCAGAAGTAGTAAGGACCTAATGGATCACACATAAGACTTGGAACCAAACGAGAGATGGATATGATTAATAGATGGAAGCCCAAATAAGCCCAGTAAGGCCCAAATACTAGGAGGGGGCCGAAATTTATATATGTTAGTAAGGAATTAATTTTATTCCATTAATCCTAATTAGATTAGGATCATGAATTAAATTAATTAAGAGATAATATAATTAGGAGTTTTAATTAGATTAATATTCTCCTATTATTATCCAATTAGGTTATTTATTATTATCCTAAATATATTAGATATATAGTAAGATAATAATTACGAATCCTTTTCCGAATTGGATTCCTATTAAGTAACCTATTCCTATCTAACTAGGGTTTAGATACAAGCTAATATATATACCCCTCCCCTAATGAATTTCGACTAGGCCTATATCCCTCCCCTTAAGTGATTTTCGAAATTGCTTAATTAAGAGAGAAAAAGAATTCTATTCCCCAAGTTCGTGGACAAGAATTAATTCGGCATTCCATCGATTGATTAATCTTATTCATCCCTCTTTCTCTTTGATCTTGTGTTGGTTTATTAGAGGCAATCTATTTTGGTTGCATCTCATAAGGGTTGAATTCATCTTAGCCTCACCGTGTTAAACTTTGTGGTTGGAGTTTCGGAGAAGAATTATGGGCGCTTCTTTAATAACGGTAGATTGTTCATCGAAAGGTATTCCTTCTTATCCCTCTTTATATGAAATAACGATTAACGGATCCTATGGTTAAAAGGAAATAGGCTAAAATTTTTATATTTCCGCTGCTATACCTTAGCCTTAATTTCCTTCAGTGGTATCAGAGCCATCGTTAAATCCGTTATTTCATATATGAAAATATAGAAGTTTTCAATAGGATTGAATAAATATTTATGGTTAGGATTAATTGACAAATAGTATTGATTGATTAATTCTAAAGATAAATAAAGTTTTGATTAATTGTTAATTAAAACTGATTATGCTTATGTTCTGATAACATCGAGATATTATCATGAGGACCAAAAGAGATATTCGCCTTTAAGTATGCCACGTAGCAAAGGAAGTCGGCTGGCGAATCTCCCTGGATTAGCTCTAGGAGATCCGCTGGCGGATCTCTAAGGCGAATCTCTCCATTCACCTTGGTAACGGCTGGCCGCCGGCTCGGCCATAAAGGATCATTAAATGGATCATTAATTGTCTTACCCGCCAGGTTAAGAGTAACTTGTAACCGCCATTAAATAAGCATTAATGGAGACTTCTAGTTACCTAGAGGTTACGAACTTCTCAACTATATATAGCCTACCATTCTAGGCTATCAAGGTACTCACACTTTCTTACCTTCTCTAAAGCTTTGTCAATAAAGTTTATTCTCCATATTCTCTACTGACTTTAGCATCGGAGTTTCCCCCGTCGAACACAACGACACCCCCCACAGGGACAAGCTCCGATCAGAAGTTTCTCCCTTGTTATCAATTGGTGCGGTGAACGTGGAATCCTTGATCAAATAAAGGGTTTTTCGTTCACACTGAAACATCATGACCGATGGAGGACAAAATCCCTCCTCTGGGATTGAATCACCAATAGTTACACCATCCAGTGCTGGTCGCACTAACACAACTGCTCCTATAACAAATATCGATGGAAATATGCCCACTGCTTCTTTCATCGATATGTGTGCTCAGGATATCGAAGCACGGTATAGGCTTGAAATTGGGAACCGCCTTCGGGCGTTCATGACTCTTCCTCCTCGTTGGAGTACGGTATCTACGTCAGCTGTCTCATCTTTATCTCCATTAAACTTTGGTCTGGGACCAGGTGCCCATAGCTCTTCATTCCTTCAAGCTCACAACATTGATTCCATAATAACTACTACGGCATCGGGTGGCGGGCGACCGGTTATCAGGGAGTTATTTCCTGGTGAGGGAAGTTGAAGGAATGATACGGTCCCTCCTGGCGGATCAGAGGTTCCAAGGTTTAATCTTGATGGACCAAATGTACCTAGGCGCCCGCGGACAAATTCGTCTCTTGGCGGATTTAAGGAGCCCATTCGTAAAAAGCATAAAAAGGATAAAAATAAGCGAGCAAGATCCCCACGCCGTGGCAGATCACCTCCATCTACTAGTCGTAGAAGAAGCAAAAGGCCAGAAAAAACATCTCATGTAGGTGGACCACCGCCACATCCATCTTCAGGAACTGTTGGACACACCTCGTCTGGAGGTCAACAAGGAGGAAATGGTCCAACTCCCCCAGGCAGAGGAGGTGGTGGAGGAGATGGTAGAGGGAGAGGAGGGGGCGGACGTGGTAATGCAGGAAGACATTCGCCATCAGATCCATCGTCTGAGTGAAGTTCTTCCTCTTCTTCTTCTCCAAGCAGATCGCCACGAAGGGGTCGCCCCAGGGCGGATCCGGAGAATTTTGATGATAGAGTGAGGGCCCTAGTACTCCAAATGAACGAAGAAAATGCTAGGCACAATCCATTCGCCAATAGGGATTCGCCTTTTGCAGCTTGGATCGAGGCAGAGGAAACCGACAGAGCTTTCAAGATTCCTAATCTTGCAATATACATAGGCAAAGACAATCCGGAGGCTCATGTTCGAAAGTACCGAATCTTGGCCAGACTCAATCGAGCCACCGAGCCTGTGCTCTGCAAAATGTTTGTCACCACGCTGGGAGGTCCAGCTTATTTGTTGTTTCAATCTCTACCTCCAGGATCAATAAACAGCTTCAATCAATTAAGCAGGGAATTTTGTGCTAAATTTGCTGGTTGTATTCCTGCAGTGGTGAAATCTGGAAAGCTTTTTGAATTAAAGCAGAAGGCGAATGAACCCCTCCGAGACTATGTGGACACTTTCAACCAATTGTGTATACAAATCGTTGATGTAGATATCTCCGTAGTTGTGGAGTGTTTTGTGAGAAACACTACTTGTAAAAGTTTGCAAGAGGATCTCATTCGTAAAAAGCCCACCAGCATGGCAGAGTTAATGGAGCGTTGCAAAGACTTTATAGAGGTAGATGACATCCACCGAGGTTCGCCATCATCGCCAAAAAAGGACAGAGGCGAATCTCGTCCTCGGGACCGGGACAAGGACAAACGTCAGGATTCTTCCTCTTGAAACAAACGAAGGGATTCTCGGAACAAATCGACGTTTGTCACCTCCTTCACACCTCTCAATGCTTCTAAAAGTGAAGTTCTTATGTGGATTGAGAACAGCTAGCACAAGCGGAGCATTTCATACCCCGAGCCAAAAGGGGGGGAGTACACCAATAAAGGTAAAAATCCCAAAAATTATTGTAAGTATCACAGGAAAAATGGCCATGATACAGATGCTTGCTGGGAGTTAGCTCGAGAAATTGAACGACTCATTGAAAGAGGTAAATTGGATCGGTTCATCCAAGCGGAAGGAAAAGAAGATGATAGATCCAAGGAGGACCCAAAGAAGAAAGGAAAGGGTACCATCAATGTCATAGCAGGCGGACCTGGTTATCAGCCAGCATTGAAAAAGGCGAAGACGACCGCCCTTGATAGGACATCATTAAACCGCCCTTTCTCAGACGCAGGTCCTGAGATTCCACCCCATGCGGATGCACTGGTTGTCACCATGATGGTTGAAGGTTGGGAAATGAAGAGGGTAATGATTGATACGGGAAGTTCATGTAATGTCATTACCCGAGGAGCATTCGCCAAACTCAGGATTGATCCCGTCCAGGTGGAGCCAACGGTGGTCGACATTTTGGGAGTGACAGGTCATACCATTCAGACGAAAGGCCAAGTTACTTTGGATTGTGAGCTTACTGACAGTGATCAAGTTTGGAGAGGAGATTTGGAGTTCTCGGTCTTGGATGGACAATTAGCTTACAATATTATCCTCGGACGACCTTTTATCTCCGAAATCGCAGCTCTTATCTCTATTCGCCATTTGACACTTTACATTCCCACGGTCAAGGGAGGTGTGATGGTCAAAGGTTGTCAAAAAGTGGCCCAAGAAACATATTCGGCATCCTTAATGATTCGCCCTCAATCTAAGGAAGAAGACAAAGAGGAGCGTGTCACAATGGCCTTAGGCGAAACCGAAATGTACTTTATGATAGAGGAGAAGCAGGTGCGGATAGCTAAGGGGCTACAAGGCAAGATTAGAGATGCAATCACCAAAGTACTTTGTGAAGCTGAAGATGTCTTCGCATGGAAGGATGAAGTTCTCCCCAGAATTAGCCCGGACGTGATCACCTATAAACTCAACATCGATAAAGATGCAGTTCATGTGGCTCAGAAGCGGAGAAACCATGGTCCGGAAAGGCAAAAGGTGATAGAGGAAGAAATCACCAAGATCCAAAAGGCGGATGCCATTGAGGAGGTACTTTAGACCCAGTGGTTGGCGAACGTCGTGCTAGTCAAGAAAGCTGGCGGATCTTACCACATGTGCATTGACTTTACAGATCTCAATAAAGCTTGCCCCAAGGATAACTATCCTTTGCCATGCATAGACATGCTTGTAGATGGAACTGCCGGTCACGCAATGTATTCCTTTACCGACGTGAAGTTAAGCTATCATCAAATCCCCATGGAGCCCTCAGATAGAATCAAGACCTCATTCGTGACGCATCAAGCTACTTATTGTTTTAAAGTCATGCCCTTCGGGCTTAAGAACGCAGGTGCTACCTATCAGAGGATGATGAACAAGATATTCGCGGACAATAAGAGCGGTAATTATTCTGTCTATGTAGATGATATGATCATTAAAAGCACAACTGTAGAAAGGCATGCAGAGGATATAAAGGAGGTATTGGGCGTACTTCGACACCACAACATCAAGTTGAATCCAGAGAAATGCACTTTCGGGGAAACATATGGGAAGTTTTTAGGATTCATGATTAGCGAAAAAGGAGTTAGCCCAAATCCTGACAAGGTCAAAGCAGTCCTAGAAATGCAAGCGCCCCAGAATATCAGAGAGAAGTGCAACGCCTCAACAGGCGTATCATAGCCTTGGGCAGGTTTATCTCTTGCTCAGCTCGTAGATGTCAGCCTTTTTTCGAAGTCATCAAGAAACAAAAAGCATTCGAGTGGAATGAGGATTGTCAAAACGCCTTCGAAGGAATCAAGCGGTTCCTCACAGAGCCATCCATGATGAGCCGACCTTTGAAAGGGGAGGATCTATACATGTACGTATCGATCACGGATAAGGCCGTATGCACGGTCATGATACGAGAAGAAGATGGCCAACAATTCCCAATTTATTACGTGAGCAAAGTTTTGAAAGACGCTGAAACCAGATATTCAAAGCTGGATAAAATGGCACTGGCTGTTGTAACCACGTCAATTCGCCTTAGGCCATATTTTCAGGCGCATACTGTAATAGTTCGAACCAATATACCAATGAGAAAGGTATTGCAGAAGCCGGACACTTCAGGAAGGTTGATGGAATGGGCGATTCGCCTGGGTGAATTTGATGTAAGATATGAAAGCAGATCATCTTTGAAAAGTCAGGTCCTGGCGGACTTCGTGAATGAATTCACTGACGAAGGGATATCTCATCCCAAGCCTCCGTTAGAAGAATGGTCGATGTACACTGATGGAGCTTCCTCGGCGGATGGAGCAGGTGTGGGAGTTGTGATCAAAGGTCCCCACTACATAAGATTGCGATACGCAGCAAAATTAAATTTCCATGCCACTAATAACGCTGCTGAGTACGAAGCTCTGATACTGGGATTACGTCTACTTCAAGAAATCACCCCAGAGCGGATCGTGATATATAGCGATTCAAAACTAATGGTCAACCAAGTAATCAAGAATTACGAGGTGAAAGACGAGGTTCTGGCCAAATATGTAGCAGAAGTCAAAAAGTTGCTGGATCACCTTGAAGTTAAAGAAACTAAGTTGGAATTGATTCACATACCTAGGGAATCCAATACAGAGGCTGATCAATTGGCCAAAATGGCTTCTTGTGAGGAAAAGTGGGCGGACCCGGATTGTCCCTTTGAAGTAAAAATGGCTCCAGCATTTGCCTCTGAAGAAGTGTCCCTACTCACAACGGTAGAGGATGATTGGAGGTCAGTCATCCGCCAATATCTGCTAAATGGAACATTACCGAAGACAAGGAAGAGGCACGGAGGATAGTTAGGAGATCAGCCTATTTCTCCTTGATCAATGATGGTCTTTACAGAAAATCCTTTAGTCATCCTTGGCTAAAATGCATTCTACCAGAAGAAGGGCAGCAGATCCTCAAGGAGCTACACGAGGGATCTTGTGGGTCGCATGAAGCATCCGCCACGATCTTGAAGAAATCCAGGTTAGCAGGTTTCTACTGGCCCACAGCTGAATTAGATGCCCAGAGTTTGGTAGAATCTTGTCACAATTGTCAGATTCACGCAAATGAGTCACATACTATCAAACATATCCAAAAGCCAATCATTGAGGGACGTCCATTCGCCCTCTGGGGAATAGACATCGTTGGCCCATTTCCCCCAACTCGCTGGCAAAAGAGGTACGTAATAGTGGCAGTAGACCATTTCACCAAATGGGTAGAAGCCGAGGCTGTTTCCTCTATTACAGCAGAACAGATGGTGGAGTTTGTCAAGGACAACATCGTGGGAAGATATGGCATTCCACATACCATCATCACTGACAACGGAACATAGTTTAACTGTGGCAAATTCAAGGCTTTCTGTGAGGGGTTGGGCATCCTGAACAGATTCGCCTCCGTTTATTATCCTCAGTCCAATGGAATGACCGAAGTTACCAATCGGACGATTGTTAAGGGGATAAAGAAGAGGTTGGGAGAGCATGACAAGAGGTGGGCGGATCAGCTTACAAGTGTTTTATGGGCTTATCGTACCACCCCAAGAACAGCTACTGGGGAAACACCATTCGCCCTTTTTCATGGAGTGGAGGCCGTGATCCCAGTTGAAATACAAGTCCCCAGTGATCGGGTGGCCTTTTATTGTGAAGAGGACAACAACAAACGACTAAGGGAGCGTTTGGATCAGGTTGAGGATCGCAGGAACCAATCCTATGTACGCATGGCAGCATACAAACAGCGGATCGCGACTTACCATGATAAAAATGCCAAGCTTGTAGATCTAAAGATAGGAGATCTTGTGCTTCGCAAAACTGACAAAGTCCAATCTCGAGAAGGCAAGGGCAAGTTGGGGCTCAACTGGACAGGTCCATACCAGATAGTAGACAAGGTTGGACTGGCCACATTCAAAATACAAGATATGGAGGGCAATACATTGCCACGCACGTGGAATCTCCAAAACCTCCGCAAATACTTTGTTAAAAAATGAAGTATGTCCATGGTCTTGAGTACTCTTTTTCCTTTAACAAGCTTTTTCCCATGTGGTTTTTCTTGTTAAAGGTTTTAACGAGGCTCATTTATAAAGACCTATTCGCTGTAATAAGGTGTTTCTCCCATTAATAAACATTGTTGGTTTTATTATCTATGTTCTTTTTATAGTTTACTGCTGCAATATCAATATTCCAGTCTTAAAAAGAAGGGGGGCATCCAACGCTCTCCACATTCACAGTAGATCCGCCACTTAGCGGATCCTTATCACCGATAGAGTTAAAACGATCCTTGGACGCAAGGTCTTTACACTCTCTTATCCCTCCCAGAGAAGGATTCACAAGTCCTGCGGGCGGATCATTTCACCTCAAAGATAGGTAGCAAATTGAACCCCTGGGCAGCTTTACTTCCTCCAAGAAGGAATAGAACAGCTTCAAACCTTCGCAAATGTTCATACCATGGAATATGGCTGGCCACCTACTCCAAACATAAATCCTAAACATGCTTATATTTAAAGTACTTCTTTGCGCAAATGTAAGAGTAAAATAAATAGATAGCAGCGTAAAGGATTAACCAAATTGTACTTAGAAGGTTTTTACAAAAAGATCTCTAGCAAAAGCTAAATAATAATAGGGGCATCCTCTTTTGTGCTTCCTTCGCCTACGATGCTTGCTTGAGGATCCTTCTTCTCCACAGTCACAGATCCGCCATCAGGAGATACCTCCTTATCCTTCGAAGAAGCAGGACCCGGTGGAAGGACAGAATCAAGAATTGGTTCTGTACCTGCCTTGGGCGGCATCTCTTTGGAATCATCCGCCACAACTATGGTGGAAGGTTTGGTTTCCTGCATGGGTCCCTTCATCCATCTCCGTACATAATTGCGGAGGTATTCCCTGACATCTGGCATTTTATTGAACCTCGCCACGTCTTCTGGTTCGGGGACGGCGAATTGGGGATCTGTGAAGTCAACTTCAGGATGGGCCAGGGAGAAGTACGCCATAAGCATCTCGCCATAATAAAACGCATGTACACCCACCGTGTATTCAGCTTCTCCGAGAGCATCCTCATGGCTTTTGGCATCAGAAGCCATCGTTGCCTTTAAACTTTTAATCTCCTCATCCCGAAGAACTAAAGCAGCTGTGGCGGAAGCTAGATCCGCGTTTGCAGATGCAATGATGGAATTGGCATTCGCTATCTCTTTTTCTAACTTTTCAATAGTTGCCCTGTCCGCCACGTTTTGAAGAAGCCCATTTTCCAAAGTACGCAGACGGACATACAGCTATAAAAGACAAAACGATTTAGTCCAAGGGCAAAAAAGAAGTGAAGGAATTACCATTATCTACATTCTTTCTGAACTCACCGAAAGAAGCTCCGATTTCCCCTTATGGACGTGAATTGGTCTGGGGATTTGGTTATAGTTCCTTTGTACCTCTCCCACCTGACCCAAGGCCTCATCCAGATCATTCAGAAGGGATTCATTCTCAAAAGAACCTTGGGCCCCCAATTTGGCGGACCAGTACCCTCCAATATCGGGCTTCGCCATCTGCACAAACAGAAAAGAGCCATACACCGCTTTAGGATCGGATGAGCAAAAAAAAGAAATCAAGAGATGGATTACTTGAACAATCTTCTCAGCAGGTTTGGCGGATCGTATCGCGTCCGCCATAATCTTGGTACTACCAATAGTGTTGGGCCGCCTCTTCTTCAGTGGCGGATCGATAGCTGTCTCTGCAGGACGTTTGCTCGTATCGGCTTGAGGATTAGCCGCTTGACTTTTCTTGCGCGCTTCATCTTCCAAAAGCTTCCTGCGCGTCTCTGCAAGAGCGTGATTGGCCTTAGATACACCCCTGCCAAAGAAGACATTAAAATAATCAAGACTCCTGAAGTAACAGAAAGGTACCTTGATCAAACTGAGTAATTTTTGAATAAATAAATTGATCCTCTTCTCGGGGAATCAATGGAATGTCACTCATCATGAAGGCTAAGGCATCCGCATAAGTCCATGCATCCGCCTTGATCTGCTTCATGAGATTCGCCACCTCTTCATCAGTGCTTGTTAAGATTCGCATGTCACCCGCCATATGTAGCGGACGAGAATTCCAAACTGAAGGGAAACCTAACGGTTCATCATCCTTTATCTTCACATAGAAGAAACCCTCATCCCAGCTATGAACGTTGGACATTTTATCGTAAAAGGGCGAGTAAACACCAAATTTGGCAAATGTAAGATAGGATTCCGACTTCCTCTTGGAAGGTTTATGAAAGGCTCTAAAAATGCGGCCCGTATAGACAACGCCTAAATTTGAAGCGAGATAGCAATCTAGGGCCATGTCAAGCCAGCCATTAGGGTGTATCTGACTAACGGCAATGTCAAAATATGAGAGGATATCCGCCATCATCTTGGGAAGAGGAAGGCGAAACCCTCTCTCCACATGACTACAGAACACAGTAAGGAAGCCGTTAGGCGGATTGGAGGGACGTTGATGAGAAGCAGCGAGTTGGGTCTCGTAATTTTTGATCAACAGAAAGTGATCCGCCAGATTTGCCAGATCCACGGCACTCATACGAGATGGAGTGGACTCCGCTCGAGGATTCTTTTTCCTAACAGGGAAAGAAGAAGTGGCCATAGAACCCAGAAGCTGGTTACGAGCACCGGCCGGAACGGCACCGGAAACAGAAGAAAAGAAAGAGGGATTTCTGGTGGAACGAGTCTGGTAATGGTTACGCGCCGAGTTATTGAACTCAGCTAAACTGGAATTAATCGCACCTATAGAAGATTGGAGTTTTCCGATGATGAAGTGGTCCAACTAAAATCTACTTCAATCTTAGGAGGAGATGTCGAGTTAAAAAGTTCAGAAGTCGACCCAGAAGATGAGGATGAACTTCTAAACATTCAAGATAAAAGGAAAATGCACTTACATGGAAATGTAGAAGCTTGAGTAGGATCTCTGAAAAATTTCTGGGAAAAAAGCTTCGAGGACAGAAAGAGATGAAGAAATGAGGAAGAAAGAGAAATTAAAAGAAGAAAAAGGTTTTTGAACTTTCCTAGGACAGTGTGCCACCACACGTGTCGGCCATCAAAAGGCGTTGAACAGAGTGCACATTAATGAGGGAACATATGACGGCGCGCAGAAGTTCGAAAGCCCTAAAGGACTTTTAAGGCATTTTAGGGGGGGCTTCTGATAACATCGAGATATTATCATGAGGACCAGAAGAGATATTCGCCTTTAAATATGCCACGTAGCAAAGGAAGTCGGCTGGCGAATCTCCCTAGATTAGCTCTAGGAGATCCGCTGGCGGATCTCTAAGGCGAATCTCTCCATTCACCTTGGTAACGGCTGGCCGCCGGCTCGGCCATAAAGGATCATTAAATGGATCATTAATTGTCTTACCCGCCAGGTTAAGAGTAACTTGTAACCGCCATTAAATGAGCATTAATGGAGACTTTCTAGTTACCTAGAGGTTACGAACTTCTCAACTATATATAGCCTACCATTCTAGGCTATCAAGGTACTCACACTTTCTTACCTTCTCTAAAGCTTTGTCAATACAGTTTATTCTCCATATTCTCTACTGACTTTAGCATCGGAGTTTCCCCCGTCGAACCCAACGACGCCCCCCATAGGGACGAGCTCTATTTAATATAAAAAAAATATGACAGCAGCCCGAGTCGTGCCTCACGGCGCGACTGGCCGCTGTCACGCGGCAGCAGCCGCGTGCGGCGCAGGGGCGCCGCTGCCGCAAGGCGGCAGCGCCCCGCGTGCCCTAAGGGCTGCTGCCAATCGGCAGCAGCCCCGACCTCGGGCCCAGCCCGACACCCACTTGATTTTAAAATAGGTTTAAAATCGTTTTATGTTAAATGTATATATATGTTTCAGAAATTAATAGTTTTCTATTTTGATTATCGAATGAATAATTCGTTTAAATGTTTGTTTTTACAAATATGTAAATCAAAGTGTTAAATGAATTAAAATCAAAATAAATGGGACGAGCATAATCAACGTTTTATATGGTTATATTAATCTAAGGATTAATATAAAGATACAAAACGATTAGAAGTAAAATTGGATGAAATTTAATTTGACAAGTTAATGTGATTAACCTAAATATTACATAAGCCGGTTAAGTAATCAACCAATTAAATTTATTTAATTGAGTCTATGCATATTTGGAGTTATGGACATATTTGGACCCTCTTTTAGTCTTTTGGTATTTTTGAAATAGGGCCTGCGCGTCCTGCCTTTCTACTATCTATTGTAATTTCTCCTCTCATCTGATTCCCTTCAATTCAATTGAAGTTTTCTTATAGTAGTATAGAAATTAATATGTAATTTCAAGGCGCCATGGAGAAGACGGAGGACCTAAAGAGAAATATGTAATAGTTAGTATTTCCTTAGGTTTGGCCTTTTATTCCGTCTCTGGCTCGACGGAATAATTTAGATAATGTGTCCATAATGCCAATGTATGTGAATGTATGTATGTCTGATGTATGCTAAAGCAAATCAAGACTAAGTTAGATTATGAGACTTAGTTATTAAAATCGGTTGCCCCTCCCTAATATTATAATTCAGCCGGCAGTACTGGGGGCCTTTGGGTTGTTGAATAAACTCAAGCTCGGGGTCTTATGGTAACACCTGAATTATCGAAAATCATTTTTCATGAATATGGGGTAATACTTAAATTAGATTAGGATAATTGGATGAGTAAACTCATGTTGTCATAAACTAATGGGCAAAACGGTTGGGATTAATATGAATAGCATATTAGTTACTAATGTGGTTAGTAACCCAATAACCTAGGAATCACATTAAAGATGTGATTGATTGTATGAATCTACCTAATGAATGAGACTAGCTTGTTGAGTAAACTCAAGGCGAAATCTCAGGAGTTAGGATCCTAGCTCACTAAAGGATTTGTGAAATTCTTCGAATTAATATGGAGGGTTATTAATTTGGAAAAATAGTGGGAGCAATCTGAAATAAATTAAAAGGCCTATAATTTTAGATTGTTAAACTTTAAAGCAAATGAATGACATACGTTTACTCTTTCTCACTCTCAGGTTTTGTTTAAACACACACTCTTAAAATCATGACTAAAACCAATCTGCAAAACATCCTTACCGATAACAAATTGAATGGTTCAAACTTCACCGACTGGTTTCGTAACCTCAAAATTGTTTTGAAGTTCGAGAAAATTGGGTATGTACTTGATACATCGATACCCCCTGTCCCTGAAGATGATGCTCCCATCGAGGAAATTGATGCTTATCAGAAGCATAAGGCTGATGATGATCATGCCGCTTGCATCATACTTGCATCGATGACATCAGAATTACAAAGGCAACATGAGGAGATGAATGCCTATTCCATCATCATGCACCTAAAGGAATTGTTTGGGAAACAAACCAGGTGCGAACGCTACGAGATATCAAAACTGTTATATCGTTGCAGGATGCAAGAGGGCACATCTGTCATGACACATTGTGTCAAGATGATAGGCTATATTACCAAACTTTCTAGTATTGGATTTGTGATGGACAACGAATTAAGTACCGACTTGGTTCTTCAGTCCCTCCCAGAGAGTTATTCACGGTTCATCATGAACTACCAAATGAATGACTTGCAAACCTCTCTTGAAGAGCTTGCAAACATGCTCAAATCAGTTGAGCCCAATATGAAGAAAGACAAGGCCATACCGGCTCTTGTAATCGAGGGATCGAGGAAAAGAAAAGGGAAATTTCCCAGTTCTAAACATCCCAAGAAAGGTAAGAAAGATGTGTCCAAGGGAAAGGAAGTTAAGAAGCCCAAAGGAGAGTGCCACTTCTGTGGTAAAGACGGGCATTGGAAGAGAAACTGCAAGGAGTATCTAGCCACCCTTAAGAAGGGAAAAGGCGGTGCTTCTTCATCTGGTATGTTCTATATTGAAATAAATACGGTTTCATTGTCTGAATCTTGGGTACTTGATACCGGATGTGGATCTCATATTTGTACAAATATGCAGGAGCTAAAACAGACTAAGGAACTAAAGAAAGGAAGCATAAACTTGCGAGTGGGAAATGGAGCAAGAGTTGCCGCCCTCGCAATTGGAGATTATGTTTTACTTTTGCCCTCTGGGCTTGTAATAGAATTAAGGAATTTTTTATACGTTCCTGAGATGTCTCGTAACATTATTTCTATTAGCCGTCTCGTTGACGACGGTTTTCATATTTCAATAAAGAACAATAGTTGCAATTTTTATAAAGATTCGATCTTTTATTTCTCAGGAATATCACAAAATGGGATTTATGTGTTAGATGATAAAACTCCTGTTTTTGCAATTGATACCAAAAGACATAAGCTAGATAATTCAACTTACTTGTGGCATTGTCGTTTAGGCCATATAAACAAGAGACGCATGCTAAAGCTACATTCAGATGGGCTTATAGATCCAATCGATTCTGAATCATTGGAAACATGCGAATCATGTTTAAAAGGTAAAATGACAAAGACACCCTTTAGCAATAAAGGTGAGCGTGTATCAGACACTCTAGGACTCATTCATTCAGATGTATGTGGTCCTATGTCAGTCCAAGCAAGAGGAGGATTCAGATACTTCATTAGCTTCATAGATGATCATACTCGCTATGGTTATATCTATTTGATGAGGCACAAATCAGAAGCTTTTGACAAGTTCAAATGCTTCAAGAATGAAGTGGAAAATCAATTAGGAAAGAAAATAAAAACACTTCGATCTGATCGAGGTGGCGAATATCTTTCTGATGATTTTCTGAATTATCTAACTGAATGTGGGATATGCTCACAATGGACACCTCCCTATACGCCACAACACAATGGTGTATCCGAGAGGAGAAACCGTACCCTATTAGATATGGTACGATCCATGATGAGCATGGCCTTACTTCCAAAGACGTTCTGGGGCTATGCCTTAGAAACTGCCCTCTTCACCCTAAATCGAGTACCAACTAAATCCGCTAGTTCCACGCCATATGAATTGTTCATTGGTAGGAAACCCGTGTTCTCTTTCATGAGAGTATGGGGTTGTTCAGCATATGTCAAACGCGTTGCGTCCGACAAATTAGATTCTAAATCTGATAAATGTTTCTTCATCGGATACCCTAAGGAAACTATGGGATATTACTTCTATCATCCAGATGATCAAAAAGTAATCGTATCCAAACATGCAACCTTCTTAGAGAAAGAGTTTCTCGAAGAAACACAAAAAGGAAGCGTGATTGAACTCGATAAAGTTCAAGAGGAAGAAACACCGACTGAAACAACGGAGGCGGTCGAGGTACCCGAAGAAGTCCCATTAGATGAGACTCCAGTGGCACCTATTCGTAGATCACGAAGAGTTCGTGAACTCCCAGTTAGATATGGTTTTCTAGTGGGAGATGATGACGAGGTTCCCGTGTTAGACGACGAACCCGAAAACTACGAAGAGGCTCTTACTAGTCCAGATTCTAAAGCATGGCTTGAGGCCATGGATTCTGAAATGGATTCCATGTATACTAACCAAGTTTGGACTTTGGTTGATCCACCCGAAGGGATAAAACCCATTGGGTGCAGATGGATCTTCAAAAAGAAGACTGACATGGATGGAAAGGTTAGCACCTACAAGGCTAGGTTGGTAGCGAAAGGATATCGTCAAAAACAAGGTGTTGATTATGACGAAACCTTCTCTCCCGTTGCTATGTCCAAATCAATCAGAATCATGCTTGCAATTGCCGCTCATTTTGATTATGAGATTTGGCAAATGGATGTGAAAACAGCTTTCCTAAACGGAAACCTGCTTGAGGATGTATACATGACGCAACCTGAAGGTTTCATATCAAAGGATGCAAATAAAGTTTGCAAACTTCAGAGATCCATTTATGGACTCAAGCAAGCATCTAGAAGCTGGAACAAGCGTTTTGACGAAACCATAAAACAATTTGGTTTCGAACAAAATTGCGAAGAAGCTTGCATTTACAAGAAAGCAAGTGGGAGCTCTATAGCGTTTCTCATACTATATGTGGACGATATACTGTTAATGGGAAATGACATTGCTCTATTACAGTCAGTGAAAATATGGTTATCTGGTAACTTCTCAATGAAAGACCTTGGTGAAGCAGCCTATATACTTGGTATAAAGATCTACAGAGATAGATCGCGTAGACTGCTTGGTCTTTCACATGCTACATACATTGAAAAGGTGCTAAATCGGTTTAGCATGCTTGAATCGAAACGAGGTAACTTACCCATGGTACATGGAGTAAAGTTAAACAATCATCAATGTCCTAAAACTGATGATGACAAACGACGCATGGCTGTAGTCCCGTACGCCAGCGCGATCGGTTCGATTATGTATGCTATGCTATGCACTAGACCCGACGTAGCGTTCGCGTTATCTGTAACGAGTCGTTACCAAGGGAATCCGGGAGACGAGCATTGGATTGCCGTCAAAAACATTCTTAAGTACTTGAGAAGAACTAAAGATATGTTTCTAGTGTACGGAGAAGGAGATCTAAAAATACAAGGATTTTCAGACGCTAGTCATCTCACAGATGAGAATGATTTTAAATCCCAATCAGGATACCTGTTTATCCTAAATGGGGGTGCGGTCAGTTGGAAAAGTTCCAAGCAGGGAAGCGTAGCTTTCTCTACGACCGAGTCAGAGTACATCGCTGCTGCGGAAGTAGCAAAGGAAGCAGTTTGGATTAGAAAGTTCATTACAGAACTAGGTGTGGTGCCTGACATTGTCAATCCCATTACTCTGTACTGTGATAACAATGGAGCCATTGCGCAAGCAAAGGAACCACGGTCTCATAATGCATCCAAGCACTACCTAAAGCGATACCACATCATAAGAGAGATTGTGGCTAGAGGAGATGTGAGAATAGAAAGAGTACCTACAGAGGACAACGTTGCAGATCCGTTGACAAAGCCTTTAACCCAGAAAGTACATGATCGTCATTTAACTTCTACTGGGATAAGTTTTAGAAATAATTGGCTTTAGTCCAAGTGGGAGTATGTTGGGGTTTTGTGTCCTATAGTCAATTGTTGCAGGATACAAACTTATTGTAAATGAATTGTTCTTTATATCATTTGTTTTAATGAGATATATGTTTTATAACTATATAAAGGCAATCCCTTTTAAGCACTAAATAAAGTCTAATAAAAGGAAATCCGTAAGTTTGTTTAAAGTGATTATAAAGTGTTCATACAAGCATGAAGTGAGACAAAACTTTATAATAAACTAATAAACTTAAAACCACCCCAAGTCAAGTGATATATTTAGGATTGATATATCACAGTTGAGACTTGTATATAACAATGTCTTCTGTCCGACAGAAAGCTGATCTCACAAGCTTCACATATATAGATATCTGGACAGTTACATAGATCCGGTGAAACGTTGTTCATTAGGATTGGGGATCCTACTTGAGATAACAGGATAGGTAGATTCATCATTGTCAACTGTTCATCTCATTGGTATTAATAGGTATAACTAATCCTCAGACTCAAAGGAATGTTAATTGGTCATCCTGAATTACTGAATGTGAGACTTTGATCCTGTGGTCCCACGATCCTTAACAGAGATGACTCTGGGGTGTGAACTGCAAAGGTTGGGTGTCACATGAAGTAATTTCAGGGTAGTTATACATTGGATTGAGCATTTATCACTCCCGATTAATGGGAGATACATCCAAGGATCGCTTGTGGAAGACTCGACTCTAAACCCTTGCAAGGTGATAGCTTAAGAGTAGAAATTCGGATTTCACTTAACCTATCCTTTTGAGTTGACTCGGCCAATAACAAGTAAAACGAACGTCTCGCTATATGTGACTTGACATTACCCATAGTCATAAGATTCAGTTCAAGGATGTAGTTGATAAATGATCGTATTATACCGTAACTAATACGAAAGGGTTAACGACAGAATCAACCTGTCTTCTTAACGGACTCTGGGGGAATGATTACGGACTTGCCAATAACATGCTTTGTACATCATTCCGTTATGCAAGGGATTAAATATAATTCTTGAATAAATTAATTTAATAGGTTGCATACGGCCAGAAGTAGTAAGGACCTAATGGATCACACATAAGACTTGGAACCAAAAGAGAGATGGATATGATTAATAGATGGAAGCCCAAATAAGCCCAGTAAGGCCCAAATACTAGGAGGGGGCCGAAATTTATATATGTTAGTAAGGAATTAATTTTATTCCATTAATCCTAATTAGATTAGGATTATGAATTAAATTAATTAAGAGATAATATAATTAGGAGTTTTAATTAGATTAATATTCTCCTATTATTATCCAATTAGGTTATTTATTATTATCCTAAATATATTAGATATATAGTAAGATAATAATTACGAATCCTTTTCCGAATTGGATTCCTATTAAGTAACCTATTCCTATCTAACTAGGGTTTAGATACAAGCTAATATATATACCCCTCCCCTAATGAATTTCGACTAGGCCTATATCCCTCCCCTTAAGTGATTTTCGAAATTGCTTAATTAAGAGAGAAAAAGAATTCTATTCTCCAAGTTCGTGGACAAGAATTAATTCGGCATTCCATTGATTGATTAATCTTATTCATCCCTCTTTCTCTTTGATCTTGTGTTGGTTTATTAGAGGCAATCTATTTTGGTTGCATCTCATAAGGGTTGAATTCATCTTAGCCTCACCGTGTTAAACTTTGTGGTTGGAGTTTCGGAGAAGAATTGTGGGCGCTTCTTTAACAACGGTAGATTGTTCATCGAAAGGTATTCCTTCTTATCCCTCTTTATATGAAATAACGATTACCGGATCCTATGGTTAAAAGGAAATAGGCTAAAATTTTTATATTTCCGCTGCTATACCTTAGCCTTAATTTCCTTCAGTCAGTACACTCGGGAATTTGTGGAGCCCATATGGGAGGAGCAGTATTAGCAAAGAAAATCATAAGGCAAGGCTTCTATTGGCTCACCATGGAAAGAGATTGTAACGAATATGCGAAGAAATGCCATGATTGTCAAATCCACGGAGATTATAATCATTTACCAGCTATGGAACTGCACGTGTTAGCACCCATTTGGCCGTTTGCAGCTTGGGGCATTGACATCATCGGCGAGGTGAGACCTAACGCGTCAAATGGACACAAATTCATCGCAGTTGCCATTGATTACTTCACCAAGTGGGTAGAGGCAGAGTCGTTCGGCAAGTTGGGGTCCAAGCAGATGAGGAAGTTCATCGAAAAACACTTAATCACCATATTCGGAGTGGCTCATCACATAATCACAGATAATGGGGTCCAGTTTCAAGGGGAAGTGAGAAGTCTCTTCCGAGAATATGGTATTGAACATCACAGGTCTTCTCCGTATCGTCCACAGGCTAATGGCGCAGTAGAAGCGGCTAATAAGAACCTTAAAAGGATTCTCGTAAAGACAGTAGAATCACACCGGAATTGGCACGAGCAGCTTCCACTCGCGTTATGGGCTTATCGCACGACGGTTAGAACATCAACTGGGGCAACGCCGTTCTCCTTAGTGTATGGGGCAGAAGCAGTCCTGCCAATTAAGATTGAAAAACGATCGTTGAGAATCACAGTAGAAGCAGAGATTCCCGAGACGGAATGGTTGAAGAAGCGGTATGAACAGTTAGCATTGGTGGATGAGAAAAGGATGTAGGCCCTTTACCATGTGCAGTTATATCAGCGAAGGATGGCCCGAGCCTTCAACAAAAAGGTCAAGGCCAGCCCTATCAAAGAAGGGGATATGGTGCTAAAACAGATCCGTGTGACGCACACCGACCCGAGGGGCAAGTTTAGGCCAAACTGGGAAGGGCCGTTCTTCGTAAAGAAGATACTAAGCAAAGGAGCGGTGAAGTTAACTACTATGGACGGCATGGAGTTCTCCGAACCTACCAATCTGGATAGGCTTAAGAAATACTTTTCGTAAAAAAAAAAAAAAAAAAGAAAGAAAAATTCCCGATAGGTTGAAAACCCGCAGAGGGCGGCCTATGCAACAATAAGGGACATCCCAATGGGTGAAAACCCGAAAGGGCACTCATTTGAAAATTCTGGGATAGTAAAAGGAGAGATGAAAAATCGCTGGGATCTGAAAACCGAAAAAAGGCAGGTCCTGGTAACGGTAGTTATATCTTGAGCAATTACAAAAATAATGTATAAGCGGCTAAGTATTTCTGTTGTTGGTAAATAAATAAAGGCATGAATATATTTGAAGAGAATGATTGGAATCGTTATAATCTACTGAATGCATGGTAATACGAATCATGAGTTATACATTTCTTACCTTTCTTTTCACAATAAAAAGCCTACATACTATCCACCCCTCTCCCTATACACAAGCTATACATTGGGGTAATTCTAATAAAAAGCTACGAAGCTGTACATAATAAGCCTAATAAGGAGGGAAATTCCAGTGAGCCTCAAAGTCCCTCAGATGTGACGCCCGCTCCGCAGATAGGGTCTCCTCAACAACTAGAAGTCTCTCCTCAGCGGCAAGGCGCCCCGCGGTCTCCTCTCGCACTCTCTCATCTGCGGCAAGGCGTCCCGTGGTCTCCTCCCGCATCCTCTCCTCAACAGCAAGATGCCCCTCGGTCTCAGCTCGCATCACCATGGACCAATGATCGCTCCTCTCCCTATAGACCTGGCCGACCCTGGCATCGGCCTCCCGCAGCGACTCGCTCCATCTCTGCTCATGTGCATGAAGATCACTCTGTAAAAAAAAAAGACAGATATAAAAAAAAAACAAATACAGACGAGAATAGAAGTCATACATACATATGTGCATACATTCCACTACACTAAAATGAAATAAAGATACATACCAGGTGGCTGGCGCAACGCAAGCTGAGTCGATCTCTGAAGTAACCAGATAGCCCCACATAGTCGGTGCATGTCTCCCTCGAAGTTTGGAGGGCGTCTGAGGGATGAAACGGTATCCTCGATGTGAAAGCAAGAGGAGCCATCTCGACACCGGCATAGGCCACTCCGGACTCGTCATAGCAAACGGTCGAGAAATCCCTCCCAAAGTCGGGGATAGGTACGCCTAAATGGGACCACTCTGGTCGAGCAGCGCTAGAGGGCTCGCCGGCATAATGTGTCGGCTCGCTCGTAGACGTCTGAGCCCGGGCACCATCGAAAAAATCTGACATATGGGCACTCCTCTAGGAACCCTCCTGCAAGCAAAGGCACAATAAATACCACTAACTATCTCGTAAATAAAAATAAATAGGTCGAACCACTCACCGGAACCTCCTCCCGACCAAAGACTGCAGCGACAGCCTCCGCCGAAAACACGTCCGCCACAGGGTCCACCTCCATCGCAACCTCAGGGGCATCCCTCACGGTCAATAATGTCGATAAATAGAGAGCGCGGCCCCCGGCATGGTCCCAGACATCTCTAGGGGCAAAGCGGCGGGTCAAATCACGATGAATGACCGATAAGGGCATGGTCCGCACAGCAAACATGGAGGCGGGGATCTCGCCAGGGGTCCAGTGCGAGGCGCTAACCCCGGTGATACCCCGATCGCCCAAGTACCACGCCCGCACGCAGGGGCCGGTAAGAACGCACTGCTGCCCCTGGATGCGGGTGACGTATGCGTAATCAGGACCAAAGTCGAGGTCATCCCACCCGAATCGAATCTGAAAACAAAAAGAAAAAGTCAAGGCTGATCAAACGAAAATATAGTGTAGTTAGAAGACATTTACCTGCCCCAAGGTCCGCGAATCGATCCAATCTAGGAACTGCGTCACTGTCCGCCTCTCCTCGGTGCCTAGACCAAACTCGCTCCACCGAGCCATAAGTGGGGGCCTAACTACCCGCGGCCTGCGCCGACGCTCGCATGGAAGAATCCGCCTCTCATAGGCCCAAACCTGCTTGTAGAAACAAAGGTCACTGATAGAAATCGCGAAGAGGATAAAAAAAACAAGTTAAGGATGAACCACGTACCAGGAGAGCAAAAGTGTAACCGCCGAAGTCCTTGCGCTTCCGGCAAGTCAAATCCAAAAATTTGTACAAGTAAGCCAAGCCCGCTCCTGCCCAATCATAAGACGACACGACGTCCAAATCGCTGAAGGCCTGAATAAGACCCGCGTGTATCGTCCCGCTCTTGGTGCGGAAGATCGTCTCGCCTAAAGCGTATAAAAGGAAGCTGCGGACAGCCAGATCAGTTTCGTCTGTCCCACAAAAGTCCCTACGACTCAAAAGCCCAGAAGTAGTGATGAACTTCGCCGGGGTGGACTTGACACCCATGTAGACTCCAGGTCCGATCAGAGCTGCCAACCTGGCACGGTCAACCCGTGGACGCACAATATCAAAGGAGAAGGGAACCGGAATACTACTCCCCCTCAATCCGGTCAGCAAGGAGAAGTCGCGGGGCGAGATCATCATCTCCCCGAATGAGAGGTGGAAAGTGTGGGTCGAGTCAACCCATCTCTCGCATAAGGCGCGTAGGCCGAAGCGGTCACACACCCTGTTGGTGTGGGGCAACGCTAAAATGAAGGGCTCGAAGCCCAACTCTCGCACACGGGCTTTCGCCGCTGCGCTAAGCATGGAATACCACACATGAATGTCCTTCGTGGTCCCAGAAATGCCGATAATCTGGAAAGGACGGAACAAGTAAGCTTAAGTGTTATTCCTAGGCTTGCGTCTAATAAAAGCGCGTTAATCTAGCTATTCTTTCGGTCAAATCCAACCTAGAGACACTTTGTCAATTAGGACCGTCATTTTATGGAATCTCGTTCTTAGGGTTGTTTGTATATGATTTGATTAATTCATTATTCTTTGATCTACTCTCGCACGCATTGGCAAAGAGATCGATCCAATTTTAACATTTAATTCGTGCGTTATTCACATTTTTACTATTCACGTTTTTACTATTCACGTTTTTACCATTCACGTGCACTATTCACGTTTTTACTATTCACATGCACTATTCACGTTTTTACTATTTACGTGCACTATTCACGTTTTCACTATTCATGTGCTATTCACGTTTTTACTGTTGGCATGCATTGTTCGTATGTTTACTATTCACATGCATATATTTCACATTCTTTCAAAAGATAAATAAAGTGTTACTTGCGGGCAAAGAAATTCATGTTTTCTAGTTAAAGTCTTCTAAAGCAACCTAGAGTTTAGCATGCAAATCATGTTCAAAGTAGGGTTACTAAAGCCTAGAAATCTAGTCAAAAGACGAGGAAGTAAGAAAGTACTTACCTGGTTAGAGCGGGTCCGGCTCAGATGTGAGGTAGGATCCTGGAAAGGGGCCACTGTAGTGAGGTTCACAAAACCCGCATCCATGCCCTTCGTGCCATCATGTTTATCCAAATCCATCCCGAGAATAATCCAAATCAAAAGTTAGAGAGAGAGAGAGAAGAGAGAGAAGGTGTGGGGTTGAAATGAAACCCCACCACCTTATATAAGGAAAGGGAATGACATTCCCGTAAATAGTGAAAAAGGTACGATGTGACATAAAGGTAAAAGTAAATAATTATTTACCAGGTGCACAGACCTCCGATTTGCAGTCCGTTTTAGCCTGCGTTTCTGCCAGGCAGTGACCAGTAATATCAAGATAGGACTCCAGACGACAGCCAAATTTTACAGAACAGTGGCTCCAGTCAAAATACAGACAACAGTCAACAGGAAAATAATTGTTAGTTTGAATCATTTCGGACGAAAAGGACGTTCCTATCAAACCGCTCAAAATATCTGAGACAGTAGCTCCAGTGAAAACACAAACAACAGTGTTTTAGAATTCGGAATTGTTAGAGAGAACCTCTTTGCTTTTGAGCCATTTTACCCGCGGTCGTGGACCAGGGTTGCTTTTGAGCCATTTTACCCGCGGTCGTGGACCAGAGTTGCTTTTGAGCCATTTTACCCGCGGCCGTGGACCAGGGTTGCTTTTGAGCCATTTTACCCGCGGTCATGGACCAGAGTTGCTTTTGAGCCATTTTACCCGCGGTCGTGGACTAGGGTTGCTTTTGAGCCATTTTACCCGCGGTCGTGGACCAGGGTTGCTTTTGAGCCATTTTACCCGCGGTCGTGGATCAGGGTTGCTTTTGAGCCATATTACCCACGGTCGTGGACCAGGGTTGCTTTTGAGCCATTTTACCCGCGGTCGTGGACCAGGGTTGCTTTTGAGCCATTTTACCCGCGGTCGTGGACTACGGTTGCTTTTGAGCCATTTTACCCGCGGTCGTGGACCAGGGTTGCTTTTGAGCCATTTTACCCGCGGTCATGGACCAGGATTGCTTTTGAGCCATTTTACCCACGGTCGTAGACCAGGGTTGCTTTTGAGCCATTTTATCCACGGTCGTAGACCATGGTCGCTTTTGAGCCAATTTTTTTTTCCACGATCGTAGACCAGGATTGCTTTTGAGTCGTTTTTTACCCACGGTCGTAGACCAGGATTGCTTTTAAGCCGTTTTTACTCGCGGTCGTGCACCAGAGTTGCTTTTGAGCCATTTTTACCCGCAGTCAACTTAGGCTAGGGTCCGTGAGAAGAACATCCACCGGCAGCCGATTCAAAGGCAAGGACGGAAAGAATCGAGAACGACGCCGAAACGCGCAGCGCAGAGGTCAGGTATTCTTCCTCCTACTCTTTACGTGTCTCTTACTTTTATATGTTTTACAATGCATGTGTTGCGTTAGCAAAAAACGTTTTCAAAACACACACATCACTGTCAAAATAGTAAAGTAGGGGCAACTGTAGACACCGAGTCGGAGGACCTATGACGAAAACCTGTAACAAGATGGTCGAAGCGGTTGGTTCCGGAGGTTTTAAAGCAAAAATATATAATAAAAATGGAAGAAGTTAATGGGAGTCGCAGTCGTCAAGTGGACGGCTCGCAAGTACTCAGCGATGTGGTGCGAGCGCCTAGCGGCAGCCGACGCGTGTCCGACGACAGTTGGACGCACGCCCGGCAGCGTGGGGCGCCCGCTCTATGTCCGCTGGGCGCGCGCGCCTGACAGCGCGGGACGCACGCCCGGCGGCCGCTGGGCGAGCGCGCCCGGCAGCCGCTGGGCGAGCGCCTAGCGACGTTGGGCGCGCGCGCCCAACGATAGTTCGGCGTTCGCCCAACCATGTTGGGCGTTCGCCCAACCATGTTGGGCGTTCGCCCAACTAATGTTGGGCGTTCGCCCAACGAAAGTTGGGCGTTCGCCCAACATAAGTTGGGCGTCCGCCCAACCGGCTTTGGGCGATGCCCAATTTTATTTGGGCGTCGCCCAAAGTTTCCAGGACCCGTTGCCTATTTAAGGCACGGATCCCCATGCAAGAACGAGGAGAAATTTTTGGAGAGCTTTCTCACTCTAGACATTTTTAGAGAGAGAAAGTGAAATTTTTTGAGAAAAATATTTTTTTTTCTCAAAAAGTCCGAATGTCCCAAAAGTTAAATTTTTTACTAAAAAGACGAAAAACACAAAAAAACCGGAAAATCACAACTCGTGGAATCGACCGACTTCGACTGTCAGATACCGATCTTGAGGTATTATCCGAGGACTAGACTCGTTTTATTTTATTTAATTTATTTCCTTTATTTATTTATTTTTATGTTATAATTTTATTTATTTAGTTATTTATTTATTTATTTATCACGTTTTATTTAATTTTTCGTATTTATTTAATTTTTGTCTCGTATTAGATAAACTTTCGGTTTTGTTTTAAAATAAAAACCTCGTTTTAATATCCCAATACGAACCGTGATCCGATTCAAAGGTAGTTCGGGATTAATAAAAATGTTGTAATTATAAGTGTTAAAAATATTTCTAAATGATGTTTTAAAATAAAAAATGTCGTTTTAGGAACCTCCGTTATAGACTATGATCCATTTTTGGTAGTTCGGAAGTCCAAAATGATAGAATAGATCTAATCTAAAGCTTACGAATAAATCTGGAAAGTTGTGGACTGTCTCTGTAATTTTCCATTTTCTGTCAGTAAAGGTTGTTTACCGACGGATTTTCCGTCGGTAAAGTTGCTGAAATGTAAAAAATGCTGTTTGAGTCCCTCTTTCTCAACTTTTAGGCTTTTGGTCCTCTATATATATATGTATATTTATGTAATATATGCTTTCAAGCTATTTTTTAATACTTTGTACATATATTTGTTTAATGTGTTTACATACCATTTTTCTATCAATTTGATTTAATAAAATTATATGTATATATATAGATTTGTCTTTTAAATTCATTTAAACCATATATATTTGCCATTTTGGGTTATTAGAAAGTTATTTTCCATACACACTCATCATAAATCATTTTGGGAGGGATTAAATACTAATTTCTTATTCATGAATCTTATTCATCTTTTGTGCTTTTGATTAGAATAAAAATTTATTATACTTATTAGTATTTTCATCACTACTTTCACTTATTAATGTATATTATTTTCTCTATGTTATTTTAATGGGTATTATTACTTATTTTTGTACACATGTATATGTATATATATATCTTTCTCCTTTTCTTCCCAAATTTCTTATATGTATATATATTATTTGGGAAAAACGTTTTAATTGGGTGAGTTTGAGATTCAATTTATTATTTGTTGTTATTGTATTCGAGTAAGGTTCAATTGAGTGAAAAAGGGGAAAATAAATCACAAAAAGAGAGTTTAATTTGCTTATTTAAACTTAAAGTTTTCTAGATATTCTTAAAGTGTAAATAACGTTTTCTTGACGTTTTTTAAACCATTTCTTAAAACATCACGTTTTAAAACCTTAATTCGTTCCAACGACGGATTAAGTGAACCTTGTAATTAAAATTGCTTTTAATTGTAAATAATAGAGTTTTTGAATTGTTTTCCTAATTAAATGGTTTTTGAACAAAATAAATTGACTTGTATGCTTAATCACGTTTTCTTGTTAAAGCTTTTATCTCAACATTTTCAAACGCTCGAGTCGTTCCAACGGTGATTCGAGTGAACGTCATTAAACGGGGTTTTGAAACGTACCTAAATCGTTCCAACGACGATTAAGGTACGAACCATGTAAATAAACTCGTTTTTGGGAAGTGAGCTTAGTTTAGAGTTAGTGTGTAATACGAAGCATAAATCACATTGTAAACAAATCAATTCTTTCTTCTCCCCCTCTCTCTCCTATATATTTTGAACTGATGTAAATGAGTGATTCTTTACCAAAATGGCTTTCAATAATATATGCTCAAAACGGTTTTCAAAACGAGAAAGAAAAGGTTTCAAATGAATTTTAAACTTAAAGAAATATGCGATTAGTCCGTTATCGCCTCACACGCTGAGTAAGAGGCCGGTGGTTCATAACCGGGCGATGTCGGGGTGCCTAGTAGCCTTTCTCCGGAAAGGAGCTAGCCTTCTCGGCTCGTACCTAAGTTTCCCGAACCCTCGCCGGTCTCCCGCAAGGGATCGGTGTTCATTTTCCCATTCATGGGTGGCGACTCTTCCATACTCCGAGCTCCGGTCCTGCCGAGCAGCTTGATTCCACGATTGGTTGCTTTCGGCGCCAATCACCGCTTACGTCGCCATGAGGTGTCCACCCCTCGGTCCGCCCGGGAGATTAGGCCACGACACCTCGTCTAACAAGTGGCGACTCTGCTGGGGAAGCGAGAAATTTGATTCCGGAAGGCGTGTATTAAGTCCTTAACGGGGACGGATCGTATTATTTCTTTTCGTATGCATTCATAAGCATTATTGCAAACCTTTTGGGTAATTTCCGCGAAACCTCTAGCGAGAGTCCATTCGTCGCTCGAAAGAGGCTAGTGTAAGTTCCCCCTTACAGTAAGGCGCCAAAGGGTCCCCATCCATTCGTTAGGGGCGAATTTGTGCGGTCCTGTGAGGTCCCGCGATCAGCCGTGTCAGCATATAGTAGCCTTAGAAGTTGCCATAGGATTACCCGTTACTATCATAATTTTATATTTATCCCGACCATTTATCCTTATCCCTATCCCAACCTTTATCCATATCCTTATCCTTATCCCAATAGAATACCAAACGTCCTGTTAACAGTTTAGTTCATTTATTAATTTAAATTATTAATTTTCCTTTTAATTATTAGAAATAAATTACATTTGTGATATTGGAAAACTTTAATATGTTTACGTTTTGTATCTAAATTTCAGTTTTACGCTTAAAAATACCATTATTTTTTAATATTAAAAATATACTTTTATATATTCAATATTTTTTACTTCTCTTACTCATCATTCTCTCTTTCCTGTCGTCCTATCTGATAAAAACATAATTCTAGTATTTTAGTTGATAAAAATTAGAAGTGAGAGAATGGATGTCTAGGATTTTAGATCTCTCCTTCATCCACAGCCTCCCCATTTACTATCTTCTGCTTCTTCTTCTCCGTGACCCCACCTACTGTAACACCCTGGTCCAATACCATATAGATATTATCCGCTCTGGCCCAATTCCAGCACATTGGGTCTCACGGCTTTAAAACACGTCTGTATGTATTGGATTCACATCTTACTAATAAGCCCCAATCACTCCCTCTCCATTTCCGATGTGGGATTCGGTTCATTCCTGCCCCCATCGCCATCCCTTAGGACCGCTCCTTGCTCAGGCCTTCTTACCCCGGCGCCACCCACTCCGGACCGGGTCGTTACAGGCCCACCAGCTTCCGCCTGGTTCGTCCCCGAACCACACATCGTATGTGGAGAGTCGCTCTGATACCAATTGTAACACTCTGATCCAATACCATGTAGATATTAGCTTGGATGAGTGTATTCAATGGTCTGGAGGTTTGTTGATACTGTGATCACAGGCACCTGGGTAGGGTGTTATTTTATTCTAATTGAGTTTATACTGTGTCCTGAAACTGGGGGCGATAGCAGTACCGTATTATTGAAAAAAAAGATAAAGAAATCATTAACTGGAGGCGATAGCGTACATGTACGTTGAAATATTGTTAACCATAAGACCATTGAGTATATTTCACTTAGGTCTAGCTGGGCCCTTAAAAATAAAGATAATAAATTATAATTTTGTTGTTTGAAGTAAATCGAGTCATATACGAAAGGATATGTTTATATTTTTATTCCTGATTGATTGATTGTTTGATTATTGGATTAATTAAATGTAAAATGCATGAAATTAACTGTATATATGTGTGTGTATATATATTCATGTATATAAATATAGGTAATTATGTTTATTGAGTAGGCAGCTCACCCCTTGCCACGTTGAAATTTTCAGGCTAGGTCCAGAGTTTGTTCTATTTGCTAGATTTTCAGGTTTACTCTGCATTCAAGCTGGTCAGCACAAACGTCTCATTCTCATTAGATGTTTTATGGACACATATTAGGATTTTCTATATTATTGAACTGGATCATTTTGTTCAGATTAAGTGAAATATTATTGAGGAATTAAATTATGTGATTGATTATTTAATTCTTTGGTTATGAGATTTTGATAGACGACAATAAATGAAGAGCATTTATGTAGTTATATTGGTGTTTGTGCTTAATTATGATAATTGACTAGTTCCCTATGTGTTTTCAATGTGACCCGGGATGGGGGTTACACCTACTCTCCTCTTGTCTGTCTTCCTCTTTGCTGCTGTTTAGTTGAGGACTCTTACTTTTTTTTTTCCTTGCACCGTTTTTGTTTTTCTATTTTCGTAATTATTTTCCTTTTATTTGTGTCGGTTTTTTAGTTGGATCCTATATATTTTATCGTATCTCTAAATCCGTTTGAACTGCGCCTGTTGGCTAAATTCTTTATTTTTATAACCTATTCTGTTTTAGCAAGGACAGAAACGGTAGATCTTATCCGTAGATCACTGAATCTACGTGGTTGCAAAAGAAAGTACTTAGATCCGAATGTTCAGAATGGTTCAAATGTTGAAGATTGGACTACAATTGCTTTGCGGCGAATTTGGAGTTACGATCAATATATGTTTCAACTGTTGTTTATGTTTGATGTACCTTTAATGAGTTTTTTTTTTTTTTTTTTTTTGCTTTTAATAGTCACTTTTTTTTATCCTTGTGGACTCTATATTAAGCCTATCCTATATCTATGTGAGATTTTATTCCTTACTGATTTCATATTGTACTTGCAATTTTATTACTTAACGAAATATTAGCATTACTATAGAAAAATTTAGAATATCCTTTTAAATTCATTCCTTCTTTATTATTATACTAGATGGATACCCTTACTACGTTTCGGGACGAAAAATGTATTAAAATTCTATGTTACTATATTATTTACTCAAATACAATATTCTAATACTATATCATTAAATGTAATCATAATTAATAGCACAATACAAATAACATTATAATTAGGGTAAATTCTAAAAAAAACCCCTGTGGTTTGATGTTGTTCCAAAAAAACCCTTGTGGTTTGTTATTACAAAAAAAAAGGACTGTGGTTTGCGCCGTTACCCGAAAAACGGAAATTGGCTTAACACCGTTAAAGTGCTGACGTGGCACAGGGGTAAAACGGAAAAATCGAATTTTTTTTTTATTTTTTTTCCTCTTCTCTCTCCTCCTTCATCTTCTTCCTTCTCCCTTCTTATTCTTCCTTCTCTCCTCCTTCTTCCTTCTCCCTTCTTCTTCTTCCTTTTTCTTCTTCCTTTTTCTTCTTCCTTCTTCTTCTTCTTCTTTTTTTCTATTCTTTTTTTTAAAAAAAATTCCCTTACTCGAAGAAATCTGGAATTTTCCCAAAATTTGGAAATTTTCCAGATTTCTGGAAATTTCCAGATTTCCGTCGGAAATCTGGAAAAATTCCAGATTTTTGGAAATTTCCAGAAATCTGGAAATTTCCGAAACTTAAAAAAAAGGAAGAAGAAGAGGGATGAAGAAGAAGAAGAAGAAGAATGGAGGAGGGGAGAAGAATGAAGAAGAAGAAGAAGAAGAAGAAGAAGGAAGAGGAGAGAAGAAGAAAGAAGAAGAAGAAGAAGAAGAAGAAGGAAGAGGAGAGAAGAAGAAGAAAGAAGAAGAAGGAAGAGGAGAGAAGAAGAAAGAAGAAGAAGAAGAAGAAGAAGGAGGAGGAGGAGGAGAAGAAGAAGAAGAGTAAGAAGAAGAGGGAGAAGGAAGAAGAAGGAGGAGAGAGAAGAGGGAAAAAAATAAAAAAAATAATAAAAAATTCCATTTCCCGTTTTACCCCTGTGCCACGTCAGCACTTTAACGGTGTTAAGCCAATTTCCATTTTTCGGGGTAACGGCGCAAACCACAGTCTTTTTTTTGTAATAACAAACCACAAGGGTTTTTTTGGAACAATATCAAACCACATGGGTTTTTTTTTGGAATTTACCCTTATAATTATACACAATAAACGTCTAAAAAATATCTAAGCTACTAAAGGAAAAACATATTAAATCTCTCTCATTTTTTATAGAAGTCTTGGATTTTGGATTAACAATTTGGTAGACTGTAATCTTGTATGTGTCCTTATCCTTGTTAGGAGCCATCAAATCTGTTTCAAAAACCAAACTTGTCATATCCATCATTAGTATCAAGCAATTGAAACATGATCATTGAAGTACATTATATAAAATCATTTTCATTCATTTTGTTAGACACTTCCAAGGAAATATATATATATATATATATATATATATATATATATATAAACAAACACAAACACAAACACAAACACAAACACGTAACTCTTTAACCATGTCATTATCATCAATATTATTTATTTATTTTTTTTAACTATAATTGGCTTTTATGCATCTTATATATATATACACTGTATAATAAATTAATTTCAATTGTATTATTATATTTGTCTATAAAAGGATTATTTAAAGTAAATAAAGTGCGGCCCGGTCGCACTACGCGTTCCCGCTAAGCGAGGGTCCGGGGAGGGGTCCCACCACAAGGGTGTAACCCCTCCTCGGACCCTCGCTCAGCGGGAACGCGTAATGCGACCGTGCCGCCCTTTATTTACTTTAAATAATCCTTTTATAGATAAATATAATAATACAATTGAAATTAATTTATTTAAAGTAAATACAAAGCTAAAATAATAAAATTTTATTTAGATAATCCTTTTATGTCAATAATTTTAATTATTAAATTACAAATTTTTTTTAATATTTATATATCAAAATTAATTTGTGTATCGCACGAATCAAAAATTAGTAAAAATATAAAATAGAAAAAACAATAAAAAAGACTATTGGTAGAATTTCTATTGCTAGAATTTTTATTGGAATGTCATACTACTATTAGTTTAATGTAATGACAGAGAATCAGGTGCTTCTAATTTTTTTTTATTGAAATACGGACCTAGCCCAACGGGAATCCCAACCAGGTTGGCACCCCCGAAAAGGCAAAAAACCAAATATATGTTTTAAGAGATGAAAAAAGTATGAAACTAGTACAAAGAATGTTTTAAGAAAATCTAAACATATCCCTACCAAGGGCATTATCTCTAGCAAGAAGAGAGCAGAAGTCTGGAAGGGTATTCCACATTTGTAAATCTGAGGCCAGACGTCCGTAATTATCAAGAGCGTCCGCCACTTGATTTCCCTCACGGAACACATGGGAGACAACCACCTGAAAATGCGTCATTGAATCTAAACAATTTAACCAATCCACACGCATTGTCCAGGGATTGATCTGTGCACGGGCATGGAAAATTCGAATAACGTAAGTCGAGTCATTTTCAATCCAGAGACGAGTCCATCCACGTGACCTCGCAATCGAAACTGCAGAAATAGCAGCTTGCAATTCCGCCATGTGTACCAAAGCACAATCAAAGGGGGAGGCAAATGACCCAAGAGGATGCCCCTGACTATTTCTAAAAATCACACCGCAACCAGCTCTATCCGAGGCATCAGTGTTAGCTTTAATCCAATCAGACGGAGGGAGCTGCCATCTAACTTCAATGATTCGAGGGGCCCTATGACGACGAGCATTTAACCCGAGATTATGGAGAATAGATAACTCCACAACAGAATTCCATACCGATCTATTGCTGATTCTATCAGAGCTACGAATTGCAGACCAAAGATAGCGTAATTCCTCATGAATGTTTGGTGGCTTGCTCTAAAAAATAACAGCATTTCTTACAGATCAGATCAACCAAACAGCGTTGACAAGTGCGACCTGCTAGAAGGAAAGGACTTGCGAACTGAACTTATGTGAGAAGGCGTGTTGCAAGAGGGTCTGTAGAGAAGAATCAAGTACAAGTCTTCTACCAAATAAAGCCGATATGCTAAACCAGATTTGGGAAGCAAAGGGGCAATGAACAAGCAAATGGTCACTCGTATCATAAGCCATTAAACAGACCGGATATCGAGATATTGGAGGTAGACCTCTAGCACAGAGCGCATCATAAGTTGGTAAAGCGCCCCAGTATGCACGCCAACAAACCATGGAGTGTGACGGCTGAATAAAAGGTTTCCAAATTGACTGAAAAATCAAAGGCAAAGTCGGAGGAGCATGTATCCAGTGATAGAATAACTTTACTGTGAAGAGGCCATTACTCGTAGGTCTCTAAAAACATAAATCATGTTCAGAGCCATTTCCATGCATATTCCGGATGCGCTGGTGCAACGGACTAGCCAGCATCGGAAGATCCCGCCAGTTGCCATTTTCTTAAGAATCTGAGATTCTATCAGTGAGCTTCAAACGGTCTGACATAGAAATCCCAAGTTGTTCAGCCAGGGGTGGCAAAATCCATTCCGAATTCCAGAATGGCAACTCAGAAGATGATCCAAATGACCAAAAATAATTCTCCCGTAACTTTAGATAGGCGGCCTTGAGAGACCACCAAACAGACGATCGTTGCAACCGAAACTTTGGTAAACCAGGCATGTTTAGAAAGCACGTCCTCAACAAATTAAAGCATAAAGAATTAGAGGAAAGAAAGCCCCATGCCAATTTACCACTCATAGGCAAGTTAAGGGTCGAGAGGTGTTTAATACCCAACCCTCCTTCCTTTAAGGACTTTAAGCAAACCTTTCAGGGAACAGTAACAAGCTTTTTGGACAAAATTGAACCCATCCAAATGAAATTTCTCATGTGTCTATTGAGCCTATTTAGCAAACTCACAGGACATTTGTAAACCATAAAGGTGTCGATCGGAGAGCTAGTGATAACCGAATTAACAAGTGTCATCCTACCAGCCATAGAGAGAGATGTCCCCGCCCAGCGCGAGAAAGAGAGAATAATTCTATCTGTAGTCGCCGCAAGGTATTTAGCTCTTGGTATCCTTTGAAAAAGAGGAACGCCCAAGTAATTAAATGGGAGAGATCCAATTTTGATTCCAATTAGGCCCGATGTAGGTGCCGCGGCCTCGCCCGGGCGGACCGAGGGGTGGACACCGTTGACGACAGATGCTGTGATTGGCGCCGAAAGCAACCAATCGCGGAATCAAGCTGCTCGGCAGGGCCGGAGCTCGGAGTATGGAAGAGTCGCCACCCACGAATGGGAAAATGAACACCGATCCCTTGCAGGAGACCGGTGAGGGTTCGAAAAACTTAGGTACGAGCCGAGAAGGCTAGCTCCTTTCTGGAGAAAGGCTACTAAGCAGCCCGACATCGCCCGGTTATGAACCACCGGCCTCCTACTCAGCGTGTTAGGCGATAACGGACTAATCGCATATTTCTTTAAGTTTAAAATTCATTTGAAACCTTTTCTTTCTCGTTTTGAAAATCATTTTGAGCATATTATTGAAAGCCATTTTAGTAAAGAATCACCCATTTTGCATGAATTTAAAGTATATAGGAGAGAGAGGGAGATAGAAGAAAGAATTGATTTACTCACAGTGTGATTTATGCTTCAATTTATATAATAACTCTAAGCTAATCTCACTCCCAAAAACGAGTTTATTTACACGGTTCGTACCTTAATTGTCGTTGGAACGATTTAGGTACGTTTGAAAACCCCGTTAATTTACATGATATCCACTCGAATCGCCGTTGGAACGACTCGAGCGTTTGAAAACATTGGAACAAGAAATTTTAACCAAAAACGTGATTAAGCATAACAAGTCCATTTATTTTTGTACAAAACCGCTTAGTTGAGAAAACGATTCAAAAATCTATTATTTAAAAGAAACCATTTTAATTACAAGGTTCGCTTAATCCGTCGTTGGAACGGATTAAGGTTTTAAAACATGATATTTAAGAAATCGTTTTGAAAACGATAAAGAATTTAAGGAGAAATCTTTTAATTACATCAGGAACCTCTAGAAACCATTAGTTTAAATAATCAAGTTAAAATCTCTTTTTGTGGTTTATTTTCCCTTTTTCACTTACCTTAATCCCCACTTCCATTCTCTCAATGCCAACATAATTACAACAACTAGCAAAGTAGATCCACAATTCAAACCTTACTAATACATTTGAAATATGTCCATATAAGTATAAAAATAGAGTGAATATACATATACATTTTTATCAAAAATAAGGATATATCTATAGATTGGGAAAAACTAGTAAAAGATACTATATTATATAGCTAAATATATGTATACTAATAAAAATAAAAAATACTAAATATAATATAGTTTTATCTCAATATGTAAGAATAATGGACGAAATTCATGAATAGAAAAATAACCCTTATCCCGAAATAGTTTCAAATAATATATAGAAAATAACCTCCACCCAAATAATAGCTAATATAACTTGAATAAACCCCAAAATACATATATATACAAATATATTACTTTACGAGACCAAATCAATGTGAATTAAATTTCAAAGATGAAATAGAGAGATATATAATATATAATTAATAGTTATATAGCCCAAAAATGATTTTAAAAAATATATTACATGATTACATACTTATATATACAAGGATCAAATGTCAAAAAGTAAAGAAAACGGGTTTAAAAGAGCAATTTTCGGATTCCAGCAGATTACCGACAGAAATTCCGTCGTTAATCTGCTGTTAGTGACATAAATGGCAGAATATCAGCAGCAGTCCTTATACTTTCCAGATTTATTCAAGCACTTTAAATCTAATCTATTCTATCGTTTTTGGGTCTCCGAACTACCAAAATTGGATCATAGTCGATAACGGAGACTCCTAAAACGATGTTTTATTTCAAAACATTATTTGGAAATATTCTTAAAATTTATAATTACAACGTTTTGATCCCGAACTACCCTCAAATCGGGTCACGGTTCGTGTTGGGATGTCAAAACGAGGGTTTTATTTTTTTTTTTTAAATTTGCGCAATGCGCTTACATTAAAGAAGAAAGAAAAATCCCTACCAGTCCCGGATGTGATTCGAACCCATGACCTCCCAAGACATAGGTAAGCTCTCAACCACTAGGCTAAGAGCTTCACCACAATGAGGGTTTTATTTATTTAAAACAAAAAACATTTGTTTAATACGAGACGGAAATTAAATAAACGCGGAAAAGTAAATAAACGTGATAAATAAATAACCAAATAAATAAATAAAACTATATCCTAAAAATAAATAAATGAATAGAATAAATAAAATAAATAAAACGAGTCTAGTCCTCGGATAATACTTTAAGATCGGTATTGACAGCTGAAGTCGGTTGATCCCACGAGTTATGATTTTTCAGTGTTTTTGGTGTTTTGGTAAAATATTTAACTTTTAGGAAATTTGGATTTCTTTAGGAAAAAAAATATTTTCCCCCAAAAAATTAACTTTCTCTCTCTAAAAATTTCTAGAGTGAGAAGCTCCCAAAAATCCCCTCCCTCAAATGCATGGGGATCCGTGCCTTTTATAGGCACGGATCCCAAAACGATTTGGGCGTCGCCCGACGGGATTTGGGCGACGCCCAAATCACATTGGGCGCACGCCCAAAATAGTTGGGCGGACGCCCAACTTACGTTGGGCGAACGCCCCACTTTGGTTGGGCGAACGCCCAACTGTTGTTTGGCACGCACGCCCAACAGCCGTTGGGCGTTCGCCTAACGAATGTTGGGCGTTCGCCCGACGTTGTTGGGCGTCCGCCCAACGAACGTTGGGCGTCCGCCCGTCGAACGTCGGACGACGTCGACGTGCCTCGGGCTGCGCCCAACGCTCGACGAGCGACGCCCGTCGTCCGACGGGCGACGTTCAACACCCGGCCCGTTGGGCGGGCATTCGACGCGTCGCGCGCCGTTATTTACGTAACGACGATTATCGCCGAGAGCGACACTGGTCACTCGTCGGCTAACGTCCGACTTCCGGGGCCCTCTCATACATCGACACGATAATGAACATGCCCGACCTCACTCAGGAGACGCTGAATTTGTTAGCGGGGCTATCACATGTTGGCTCTCCGAGTTTCCCTTTGATTTTTAAATTTCCTAACTAATGGAATCAACCGCTTTAGCCGTTTGTCGTGGGTTTTCGTCACAGGTCCTCCGACTCGGTGTCTACAGTTGCCCCTACTTTTCTATCTTGACAGTGATGTGTGTGTTTTGAAAACGTTTTTTGCTAACGCAGCACACGCGATGGAAATATATTAAAGTAAAAGACACATATAGAGTAGGAGGAGGAATACCTGATCTCCGCGCCGCACGCTCCTGTCTTATCTTCGATTTTCGCCTTGTCTGTTTCGTCCTTGCCTTTGAATCGGGGGCCGGCGGACGTTTCTCCTAGGGACCCTAGTCTAAGTCGACCGCAGGTAAATGGCTCTTTCTAGCAACCCTAGTCATCAACCGCGGGTAAAATGGCTCTCTATAGCAACCTCGGTCATCGACCGTAGGTAAAATGGCTCTCTATAGCAACCTCGGTCATCGACCGTAGGTAAAATGGCTCTCTCTAGCAACCCTGGTCATCGACCGCGGGTAAAATGGCTCTCTCTAGCAACCCTGGTCATCGACCGCGGGTAAAATGGCTCTCAATAGCAACCTCGGTCATCGACCGTAGGTAAAATGTCTCTCTATAGCAACCTCGGTCATCGACCGTAGGTAAAATGGCTCTGTATAGCAACCTCGGTCATCGACCGTAGGTAAAATGGCTCTCTCTAGCAACCTCGGTCATCGAACGTAGGTAAAATGGTTCTCAATAGCAACCTCGGTCATCGACCGTAGGTCAAATGGCTCTCAATAGCAACCTGGGTCATCGACCGCAGGTAAAATGGCTCTTTCTAGCAACCCTGGTATTTACATCGACCGCAAGTAAAATGGCTCTTTCTAGCAACCTGGGTCATCGACCGCAGGTAAAATGGCTCTCTCTAGCAACCTTGGTCATCGACCGCAGGTAAAATGGCTCTCTCTAGCAACCTGGGTCATCGACCGCATGTAAAATGGCTCTCTCTAGCAAGCCTGGTCTCTAAATCGACCGCAGGTAAAATGGCTCTTTCTAGCAACCCGGGTCATCGACCGGAGGTAAAATGGCTCTCTCTAGCAACCTTGGTCATCGACCGTGGGTAAAATGGCTCTCTCTAGCAACCCTGGTCTCTAAATCGACCGCAGGTAAAAATGGCTCTCTCTAGCAACCCTGGTCTCTAAATCGACCGCAGGTAAAATGGCTCTCTCTAGCGACCCTGGTCTCTAAATCGACCGCAGGTAAAATGGCTCTCTCTAGCGACCCTAGTCTCTAAATCGATCGCAGGTGTGTAGTGATGCATATAAATGGGTGGATGTAGCCTAATCTATGGATGCGTGTAACCACCTATGTGTGTGTGTATGCACATGACTGTGCGCGTGTTTGAATGTATGTAAGTGTGGCCTATGCATTTTACTTTAAGCGGATGTATGGACATGTGTGTATGCAAACTATGTATGTGCGGATGAGATGGTCGGATGGATTCCCTTTTCATAGGCTTGAGGATTTTGGTAGCTTCAGATCGAGAAATGATGTTTCAGGCCATCCCCAAGGTGTGCAAGGATGAGGGTGAGGATAAGTTTGAAACCAAGGGTTGTAAGGATGGGGATTTGGTCTTGATGAGCTTGTGTCAAAGGGGCTCTCGCCTTTAACCAGAGTTTGATGTATTCATTTTTTCCCTAATTTTTGCCTGAGCCACCCTTTTCGGGTTTTCAACTCAATGGGATCTCTCCGATATTCTCTATATCTCCTTTTGCATGAACCGCCCCTAGGGGTTTTCAATTCATCTTTTCTACATCTCACAGATTTTCTCTATCTCTCCTTTTGCTTGGATCGCCTCTTTTGAGGTTTCAATCCAACTCTTTTTTTGTTCAGTTTTTCTTCTTTTTTCCTTGATCGTAAATGATACCGGATAGCACATGGGGTTCATATCTACGGGCCACTTCTATGCTGAGCATTTGACGATGAGTTCATGCCTGATGCCTTCGTTAATGGAGAAGCTTCCGGAGCGAGATGGATGGTGACCCGATTGCATGGTCGTGCCCCCGATTGAAGTTACCGCCTTAGTGTGGATGATAAGTTGATGCGAGCGCATGCCCCTGCAAACTCGAGGTGAGATTTCATGTGCGTTCAAGCTAGGGATACTGCCGTTGGGAGTAGTCATGGAGGAGAGATGCTTCGGTCGAAGTTTGACTCTTGAGAGGACAACAGAGAAGTAGGGGAACCAAACTTCATGGAGCATGAGAGAGAAGAATAGTCTCTTTTTGTTTAGTTTTTCTTTTTTTTTTTTAGATTTTGGATCAGTTTATGGGTGTTGAGGTGACTTCAGTTGAGATGTGGTGTCTATTGATGCGGGTGTTTTCATTGCGAATGCAACCGTCTAGCTTAAATAAAGCACTCGGCAAACATACATTGAATTGTTTACTGCTCAGTTTATTAACCAATGTCACCAAAGTATGTCCTTTCGGGTTTTCACATTTCAGTTATTTTAACTCTCTCCTTTTATCCCCGGAATTTTCAAATAAGAGCCTCGTGGGGTTTTCACTTATTGGGGTGTCCCTTATTGTTGCATAGGCCGTCCTTTGCAGATTTTCAACCTATCGGTATTTTTTTTTTTGGTTTTCATGAGAAAGATTCCTTGGTTCCTTTGAGATTGATCGTAGTTCTAAACTTCATCGCCGCCTTTGTCTTCATTCGACTACGTATTTGATCTTTCTTTGCTAAAGTAAACTTTTCTCGTACATTTGATCACCCATTTGTCGGGCCATGTCAACCACTCTGGCCACCTTGACGCCTCTTGGCCGATCACGTTGAATAATTCTCTTTTACTTCCGTCTGGTCTGACTTTGCCCCTGGGCCCTTTTAGCATCATCCTTTTTTCTTTTTTTTTTCTTTTTAACTTTGAGTCATCATAGACCTAAACCCTTTCATTGATCCTAGAATAGGGTCCTTTATCCCTGATAGGTCAGTTGCTCCCGTCTTGTTCTGAATGGTGCACTCATGTACTTGTGTCCCCTTTTTTGTCGGTGCCTTAGTGCTAGCACGGTTTTGGGGGCTTGTTGCTTGCTCCTCCTTTTCTTTTCTTTTTCTCTTGTTTTGGACCTTATTGATCGTCGCTCAATCTTCTTTTTGGCACAAGCCGGTGAGAGCCCTTCGTTGGATGGGTCTACGCCCGACTTATCATCGTAGAGCCAAGGAATCACTTCTCATGATTTATTTCATTTTTTTTTCTTCTTTTTTTTTACTCTCTCAATTTTCTCTCTTCAGTGGTTAAGTACTGAGCAATAAGTATATTTTGGAGCTCACGTCTGTGCCATGATAAGAAGCGGGAATATCTCAATTGAGTGGATATCAAATGTAAGTACGTATGTTTAGGATAAAATTTGCAGAAACGAAATTTCATTGAATTCAAAAGGAGGTTAATAACATCTTGTGGAATAGAAGATAAAATAAAAGACAAGGATAAAGACTACAAGTTCAATCCTCTCTCTCATGCTACTTCAGGAAGTTTCAGATTCTTCCACTTCATAAGTGTCCTCAATCTCGAGAACTTCTTCTTTAGCTCATCCTGATCCGTTGTAGACTTCACCGTCCAAGGAACAAGTCGAAGGCTTCATCTGATGAGAAGGATCTGGATCACTTATCTTTCCATCTTCGATGAGATCTTGAATTTCATGCTTCAACCTCATGCAAGTACTTGTTTCGTGACCATATCTCTGGTGGAAGTGGCAGTAGCCCCTGCGTTTGGCTAACTCAGTGGTTGGACCTCCCGTGGCTGGTAGAGGATGAAGTATGTCATGCATTCGTAGACCCTCCAACACTTCAAATAAGGGTTGAGCGAAAGTGGAGAACTCCCTTCCCTCCCCTCTATACTGAGCGGGTGATGGAGGGCGAACAACCCTGGCAATCTCATGTCCCCGATGGTGTGGAGCTTGTTGTGTTCGTGAAACATAGTGTGAGGCTACCCTTAGTGGAGTGAATGTTTGTGGGTTAGATTGTGACGCGAACTGGAAAATAGGTTTCTCTACAGCAACTTTCGGGATTTCCGCAACCAGTGACTCACTCAGGACTTCCCGGACCAACATTTTCAGCTTTATCTTGAATTCATCTGAAGCAAGGATATCGGGAAGAACTCGCTCGATTTCTGATCTGAGATTGAAATCTCCCATCATCTCCTGAGAACTCTCAACCCCCTCATTCTTAGCAGCCTCCAGATCATTAAGAGCACGTTTGAACTCATCAGAAAATATGTATTTGGCTAAAGCCCCTTGCACACGGCTCTCAAGATCGTAGTTTGAATTGCTAGACTGGGCCATGAGTTGGGTTTCTAATAAGGACAGAGAAAGGATTGGTGAGTGGAGATTTTTAGGCATTATGAATTTTGATGATGCGATGCACGTGCGATGCGAATGCCAGAGCTATCTACTTGTGCCTCCTATCGATGGATGTATGATTTATGCATGATTCGTGGTGTGCGCTTTATTTCTCACAACATAAACACGATTTTGAATAGAGCTAAACTCCTTTTTTTTTACCAGAGCTGTCGGCAGCACTTCGATCGTCTGTGCTAACTTACATGTTTGGAAGTGCGGATGCCCGAAACCATTTCAACTGTTATGCACACATTAGTATGAACCCTACGAGTTTACTATACAATGTTTTACAAGATGTACGGTGTTGAATGATGGTCAACACGACTGACGTTTGTGAGATTGAGACGACCCTCATGATAAGTAAAATTCCCTAGGATGCTAGGTAGATGAGAGTGTACCCCGATAATATCCGTGACGTGTAGATACATTCGAGGGGTAGTGACATGAGTGGGGGAAATGACATACTCGGTACATCGACACGACTCACGACCTAAAAAACAACATAAGCGACTATGCATGAGGTGTACGTGAGGGATTGCCATCATCAGTCGTAATGATGTACTTCGAAGATACGGGGCGTTACATGGGTTGATATGACGCTCATGGTACGTCCGAGACATAAATAGACCATGAAGGAGACGTGCGGGGCATGTGTCCAAAGTTTACTTGGTATCGATACTGATAGTAGGGAACCGCCTTTCGGGGAAACACAAGCTTCCTGAAACAGGCCGACATAGAGGGTGTGTCCTAAACTAGAAGCAAGCGGGAAGTGACCACCACATATGGGGCGTGGGTCAATGGTTAGTTTAAAACCCAGATACAAATGCATAGATGTACCAACGGAACCTTGGCGTGCCATGCAGAAAGTGGTAACACACGGGGCATGCCCCAAACAGGTTAAGGCATAAGGAAGACGCGAGTGACATACATGATGTGTGCCAATTGTCAGCTTTCCTCAGAAAGCAACTATTACGATGATGGGTATTATTTGAAGGGACAATGAACACGGAATACCTGATACTCGAGGTTCGAATAGGATGCATATGTCAACATACGAGGTATGTGCCAATCATTAACTCCTACTTGGCTCACTAGTGTCATGGCAGAGTGGTTTGAAACATGGTGCATTTAGGAAATATGGTGACGTACATGGTATGCCTTAGAGGTAGCCAAATGGCATGATGGGAGTTACACTTGATGTGCCCCCACGATTGACTTATACGCAACTCACGAACGATGTGATGGCTTGATTTTGGGATTTCGACCATCGCGGGGGAAATCCGACATACTAGGTATGAGACACGAATAGGATACACATACGACACACGTATTATCTGACCAACTTTGGACATAGATGGAGCATATGGATGACTCAAGAGGTACCTCCTAACAACATTGGAAGTGTCAGCCAGACACGATACCGACACGCAGGGTGCAGTGTAAGGATTAACTCAAGCTAGAGACACAAATACCTCGATGAATTTGCGGACATCGGTGCATCTGGTAGAATGAGAGGTGTCCTAATCCGATCGAGGTACCAACGAGATGGAAACGACGACTTACCTGGTATGTGTCAAAGGTTAATTTGTTTCATAGCGCAAACCCAACGATAATATGTTTTATGAGAACCCCTAAAAATCTTACGTGGATATTTATGACGTATTTGGTCCATCACCGATATTTGAGATACCAACAATGACACATAGGGTAGACGTCGATAGTTCGACTGGAACCTATCACTATGAACAATTCGAGGAGCAACGAAGGCGCAAACCAAGACCTTCGAGGTAAGTGCCAAATGTTGGACTTAGACGTGGTACGAACAACTCGATACTACTGATACGAGCGAGACCCAAATAGCAACATATAGGGCATATGTCTCAGACTCGTAAATAAGGAAATTCGGAGTTTGAGGCGCATGGACAATGGTAGCAATGATGTAGGGGGAGCGTGTCGAGGATTTGACAATACAAACAAACCGCTGTTTAAGGCATACTCAAGACATGAGTGATGACTTACGAGGCGTACGTCAAAAGTTTGACAGGAGCCTCACGACATAAACGACTCAGTGTGTCAAGGTGTGAGCGAGACGCCCGAGATGGCCCATAGGGTACGTGCCTAATGGTATGACTTGGACTCGACGATATGAATCACTCTATATAACAGGTACGTGACAAAAGTTCGACTCGAACTTGACGATACAAATGACTCGACATTGGAGATGTAAGTGGGATGCACGTGATGACATATATGATACTTGCCCCAGATTCGACTTGAACTCGATGTCATGAATGACTCGACAATTTGACATGCGGATGGGACGTACCAAACCGCGTATGGGGGTATGTGCCCCAAGCTTAACCTTGACTGGATGGCATAAACGACTCAGCCTTTGATATGTGAGTAAGGTGCGAGGGATGACATACGGAACGCGCGTCAAAGGTCGGTCTAGAATTGGATAGCCTAATGACATATTCGCGGACTAAAAATATTGCCGATGACAAGGCGACATGCAGGGCACGTTTTGACAAGGCCCAACGTATGACTAAAGCGCAAGCGGTGACATACGGGATATGCACCGAAAGCTGATACGTGCTCGAAGTACTAGCATCACATTTTTGGAATACTGACGCGTTACGATATATGGTGACATACCTGGTATGTCTCATATTGGTTTGGCCGTTTTGAGGATGTGACGGGGTGTCTCAAGAAGGTCAAGGATGTGCGGGTTACCTTAGTATGATGATGTGTCGATATACAAGGTACGGCTGAGGGTACCAATAGGGTATGATGATGACCTACTAGCTAAGAGGTTAGTACAATGACGCATGAATTTATTCGATGTGATGAGGTGACATATAAGGCGCCGGTCGAAGTGTGGATATGACGCAATGACTTCGTATGAAACGTGCGTCAGAGGGTCAATGTGAACCTGGGGTCCGGACAGTGGGATGATGTAAATACGAGGGGGCACCATGACGACTCACGTGGCACACCTAAAGATGCAAATGGGAGGTGTGGACAACACACGAGTTAAGGGTTCGTTTCGGAGCTGAGGGTATTGCCCACAACTCTGAAATACGGAGGTGCTATGTATGGACCACATCCCCAGATGCGAATGACGATAGGTAAACGAGATTCGTGTGAAACAGTTCACTCGACCCTAAGGTTCCGATCTTACAACCCGTAATTTTGGAGTATAGGTGCACGGCGTGCCGACACACGTGGCATGTCTTAGCGCACGAAGGTCATGACGGCAACCTACGAGGTGAGGGGCACGGATAACACAACAACATAATTTGGAATCACCTGGACATTGTGTATAGCGTGGCGACATTCGTGGGTATGTCTTGAGATACGAAAGGGAGGTGACAACGACCCGTGAGATTATGGTTCTATTTGAGTTCAAGGTACCGATCACAATCTTGAGGTGTGTTGGTTAAGGTGTAGTGACATACGTGGTATGTCTTGAGGCGTAAGTAAGACATGGTGACCACCTATAAGACATGTGATGAATGGTTAATTCGAGTCTCGAGGGAACCAATGCTATGACCATGCCTTTTTAAGCCATCGATATATTGTCAGTGACGTGGCAACACACTTAGTATGTCTTAAGTTGACTGTGCGGAAAGTATACGGGACCTGCCCCACGATGCGAATGTGAGGATAAACGAGGTATGACCACCAAGCATTTTGGATCCGGCAAGGATGCATATCTAACGAACAATACGCCTAACCATGATAGAGGGATGCAGGGTATGTCGCGACACATGGGATATGTCTCCGGATGACTTAAACACGATGGCGAAGATGCATGTGACACGTCACAATGCATGCGGTACACCTCCTAATGGTATGAACAGGATGATAAAGATATGTGCGGTGTATCTCCCACAAAATATAACATGGCAAAGACGTAGGGAACACCTCAGGGTCTAAAGGTAGGCCACTTGACGGGTATGCGAGACATGGTAAAGACGTGCGAGCTGCATTGTGATATACGGGGTATGTCTTCTGTTAGGCACCTAGAAAGGCGAGAACTTAGGTCATGATATACGAGGTATGGCTCTAGACTAGTGTATCCGATATGGAAGATGCACTAAGATCTATCGCGATGTACGACCTTGACAATACCCGGATGATGCATGGGGGCACATCGAGCACACGTCCTGACTAGTGTATAGCTGACGTGATAGAGACGCGTGGGACACTTCACGATATGGAAGGCGGGACGAGGCAAGGACGTATGGGATACGTCACGACCCAAATGGTATGCCTCTCGTCAAACATATATAACATGGTGAAAAAGCACATGATACGCCATGACATACGGGGCATGAAGCTCATGCCCCTCGTTTGGCGTAAGGGATAAGGCAAAGATGTGCAGGATGCGTTATGATACACATAGTACACCTTCTGACCAGTGTGTAATGACATGGTAGAGACAAAAGGAATGGGTCACAATATACGAGGCACAACAGGGAAAAGACGTATGGGATACATCACGATATAACCGGTACGCCTCTTGATCAGTGTTTGAATGATTAATGGAAGATGCATGGGGGTGCATTACGTCCTACGGGGTATGACAAAGTAAAGACGCAAGAAATACGTCACCACATGACCGGTGAGACTCCTGACGGGTGGACGCGTGATGACACGACACAGCAAGGACATAGGGGATACGTCACGAGAGAACAGTACGCCTTTTGACAGGGTAAGGACATATTGGAGGTGTCGTGACATACGGGGTATGCCAAAACAAAGGCGTATGGGATACGCCATGACATAAGGGTTGTACCTTCTGACTAGTGCCTAGGATACTAGAGAAATGTACGAGGTACACTACCATGCGCAAAGCATGCTAGGGCGAAGACGCATAGGACTCGTCACGACATTATGGACATGCCTCCTAGCTAGCACACAAACGACATGGTGAAGACGCACGAGACACGCCAAAGACGCATAGGATGCATCCCAACACATAGGTACGATAAGGCAAAGACGTATGGGATACGTCATGACATAACTGGTATGCCTCCTGATAGACACGCGACGCTGGGGTCGACTCTTTCTCACATTCCTAAAAAAACACGTCCTAAGTCTACGAAACCTAGAATGGCTGCACGCAATCATGCAATGCTCTATATGGCATGACTGCCATGATTTGTTAAGCCTAGAATGCATTATAACTTAAATCTGACTCGACTGATGTACAACAAGATATAAATCTATACAAACAAACTAGTTAGCGAAAATCGTACATGACGCGTAATTAGATCGCAACAAGAGAAAGAAAATGTTAGATATCAATCACAATTATCACACCATCTCTCTTCCATCCTTATTCCTCCACACACTCGTTGGTCCAAGTCTCTTTTCTAGGATTTTGGTTTGGGGCTCACATTATGGTCCAGGGGACGCGTGATGCCGTCGATTACTGCGGAAAAGTAAATCATCCATCAGAAAATACAGTTCGTTTTGCCGTATCAACATTCAGTGACTAAGACATCGACCAAATTGGATTGTCCTTTCGGAATAACTCGCCTTTTGTTATTTCGCGAGATACGTTAGTCCGGGTTTTGACTTCCTTCTGAGCGTATCTCGAATTTAGACGTGGCGCGAGTTATTCTTTTGGTTCAATCGTTCGTTATTGACAATGACTCGTTCCCTTTTATTCGCGTGGGTTCGTGTCTCGATTTTGGATTACAACGGGATCTTTTGGATCTATCGAGAGACGTAACCACGTGTTTGTTTAGTGATGATATCAGTTTTGGATTTTATTTTAGGGAACGGACTCATCGCGTAACGTGTTTGTTTTTAGCATCAAGAATCCGCTTGCTCGTTTTAGCTACGTGAAAAGACGGCGAGTCTTATTTGAGCGCACGATAATCTTTCGGCTAATAACAACTCTTTATTTCTTTCAATTTACGGGATATATCATCCTAGCATGGTTATAGAAGATCAACGTTTCGTTTAATCGCATGCTTATTCGAAGCGGGGATATTACCGTTCTTTTTCATTTACGCACGAGTCAAGCAAACACGCAAATCGGGCCATATTTCTTATAGTTTTGGTAACGGTCGAAATGATCGAGCCATTAGTCAAACCCACGGTCTCGTCCATATGGTGCAATCATGCGGTTTCTTAGCTTGATTCAGCTTCATGATTTTAAACGGCGTATATACCAGTTCGAGGATCGTATTTAACGGCATTGGTTCATTTTCTTTAACTACTCTCGGGATTGACATATATCGTAGATACGGAATGATTTTGGTCATTTTTATTTTTATTTTATTTTCTTTTTATTTTCTTAGTCACTTTTGCGGATACGTCCATTTCTCTTTAGAACAACGCAAGGTATAATGTAAGAGCTCATTTTTTATTCGGAAGGGACGGGCCAAGCTTATGAAACTCTTTACGTTACGATGAGGTCGTTCGAAACAGAAACGTTCTTCATTTTCGTTTTGTCATAATCTCGTTTTATCCCAACATATTTAAAGAATGTGAATAACGGCTACCGCTAATATAGTCTTTAGAATCGAGATATAACTATCCTTAATACCAAACCAATTCGTACTAATACGTGCTTACGTCACAACGTGTTTCCTGAACATGTGCCTTCTTCGGGACACGAAAAGGGACCAGGCGGGTCGCACAAGTTCATTCACACGAGATGACTAAGTAGTTTTTAGTTCGAATCGTTTCGATGCTTTGGGGTAGTTTATATATCGGTTTAAGAGTATATATTAACGCATCGTTTCATTTCCTTTACATATTTTAGGATTAGACACGTATCATGGCAATTTGAAAACACGAATTGATTCATTTATCACATCAAAAATAGTAACGGGTAATTCTATGGCAACTTCTAAGGCTACTATATGCTGACACGGCTGATCGCGGGACCTCACAGGACTGCACAAATTCGCCCCTAACGAATGGATGGGGACCCTTACTGCAAGGGGGAACTTACACTAGCCTCTTTCGAGCGACGAATGGACTCTCAATAGAGGTTTCACGGAAATTACCCAAAAGGTTTGCAATAATGCTTATGAATGCATACGAAAAGAAATAATATGATCTGTCCCCGTTAAGGGCTTAATACACGCCTTCTGGAATCAAATTTCTCGCTTCCCTAGCAGAGTCGCCACTTGTAGGTGCCGCGGCCTCGCCCGGGCGGACCGGGGGGTGGACACCATTGACGACAGATGCTATGATTGGCGCCGAAAGCAACCAATCGCGGAATCAAGCTGCTCGGTAGGGTCGGAGCTCGGAGTATGGAAGAGTCGCCACCCACGAATGGAAAAATGAACACCGATCCCATACGGGAGACCGGTGAGGGTTCGGGAAACTTAGGTACGAGCCGAGAAGGCTAGCTCCTTTCCGGAGAAAGGCTACTAGGCACCCCGACATCGCCCGGTTATGAGCCACCGGCCTCCTACTCAGCGTGTTAGGCGATAACGGACTAATCGCATATTTCTTTAAGTTTAAAATTCATTTAAAACCTTTTCTTTCTCGTTTTGAAAATCGTTTTGAGCATATTATTGAAAGCCATTTTAGTAAAGAATCACCAATTTTGCATGAATTTAAAGTATATAGGAGAGAGAGGGAGATAGAAGAAAGAATTGATTTACTCACAGTGTGATTTATGCTTCAATTTATATATTAACTCTAAGCTAATCTCACTCCCAAAAACGAGTTTATTTACACGGTTCGTACCTTAATTGTCGCTGGAACGATTTAGGTACATTTCAAAACCCCGTTAATTTACATGATATCCACTCGAATCGCCGTTGGAACGACTCGAGCGTTTGAAAACGTTGGAACAAGAAATTTTAACTAAAAACGTGATTAAGCATAACAAGTCCATTTATTTTTGTACAAAACCGCTTAGTTGGGAAAACGATTCAAAAATCTATTATTTAAAAGAAACCATTTTAATTACAAGGTTCGATTAATCCGTCGTTGGAACGAATTAAGGTTTTAAAACATGATATTTAAGAAATCGTTTTGAAAACGATAAAGAATTTAAGGAGAAATCTTTTAATTACATTAGGAACCTCTAGAAACCATTAGTTTAAATAATCAAGTTAAAATCTCTTTTTGTGGTTTATTTTCCCTTTTTCACTCACCTTAATCCCAACTTCCATTCTCTCAATGCCAACATAATTACAACAACTAGCAAATTAGATCCACAATTCAAACCTTACTAATACATTTGAAATATGTCCATATAAGTACAAAAATAGAGTGAATATACATATACATTTTTTATCAAAAATAAGGATATATCTATAGATTGGGAAAAACGAGTAAAAGATACTATATTATATAGCTAAATATAGGTATACTAATAAAAATGAAAAATACTAAATATAATATATTTTTATCTCAATATGTAAGAATAATGGACGAAATTCATGAATAGAAAAATAACCCTTATCCCGAAATAGTTTCAAATAATATATAGAAAATAACCTTCACCCAAATAATAGCTAATATAACTTGAATAAACCCCAAAATACATATATATACAAATATATTACTTTACGAGACCAAATCAATGTGAATTAAATTTCAAAGATGAAATAGATAGATATATAATATATAATTAATAGTTATATAGCCCAAAAATGATTTTCAAAAATATATTACATGATTATATACTTATATATACAAGGATCAAATGTCAAAAAGTAAAGAAAACGGGTTTAAAAGAGCAATTTTCGGATTCCAGCAGATTACCGATGGAAAATCCGTCGTTAATCTGCTGTTAGTGACAGAAATGACAGAATATCAGCAGCAGTCCTTATACTTTCCAGATTTATTCAAGCACTTTAAATCTAATCTATTCTATCGTTTTTGGCTCTCCGAACTACCAAAATTGGATCATAGTCGATAACGGAGACTCCTAAAGTGATGTTTTATTTCAAAACGTTATTTGGAAATATTCTTAAAATTTATAATTACAACGTTTTGATCCCGAACTACCCTCAAATCGGGTCACGGTTCGTTTTGGGATGTCAAAACGAGGTTTTATTTATTTAAAATAAAAAACATTTGTTTAATACGAGACGGGAATTAAATAAACGCGGAAAAGTAAATAAACGTGATAAATAAATAACCAAATAAATAAATAAAACTATATCCTAAAAATAAATAAATGAATAGAATAAATAAAATAAATAAAACGAGTCTAGTCCTCGGATAATACCTTAAGATCGGTATTGACAGCTGAAGTCGGTTGATCCCACGAGTTATGATTTTTCGGTGTTTTTGGTGTTTTGGTAAAATATTTAACTTTTAGGAAATTTGAATTTTTTTAGGAAAAAAAATATTTTCCCCCAAAAAATTAACTTTCTCTCTCTAAAAATGTCTAGAGTGAAAAGCTCCAAAAAATCCCCTCCCTCAAATGCATGAGGATCCGTGCCTTTTATAGGCACGGATCCCAAAACGATTTGGGCGTCGCCCGACGGGAATTGGGCGACGCCCAAATCACATTGGGCGCACGCCCAAAATAGTTGGGCGAACGCCCAACTTTGGTTGGGCGAACGCCCAACTGTTGTTGGGCGCGCGCGCCCAACAGTCGTTGGGCGTTCGCCCTACGTTGTTGGGTGTCCGCCCGACGCCACGGGGTGTCCGCCCGTCGAACGTCGGGCGACATCGACGTGCCTCGGGCTGTGCCCAACGCTCGACGAGCGACGCCCGTCGTCCGACGGGCGACATTCGACACCCGGCCCGTCGGGCGGGCATTCGACGCGTCGCGCGCTGTTATTTACGTAACGACGATTATCTCCGGGAGCGACACTAGTCACTCGTCGGCTAACGTCTGACTTCCGGGGCCCTCTCATACATCGACACGACGATGAACATGCCCGACCTCACTCAAGAGACGCTGAATTTGTTAGCGGGGCTATCACATGCCGGCTCTCCGAGTTTCCCTTTGATTTTTAAATTTCCTAACTAATGGAATCAACCGCTTTAGCCGTTTGTCGTGGGTTTTCGTCACAGGTCCTCCGACTCGGTGTCTACACCCGCCAATCTGTTCTGACGTATGAGTAAGATCGAATCCCCAAAGAAAATCTCAGACTTTTGCCAATTCACTAATTGTCCAGATAGAGAGCCATATAAATCAAAAATATCCATGAAAGAATGTATGTACGAGATGCTTGGCCTATAGAAAACTAAAATATCATTTGCATAAAACAAGTGCGAAGGCATTACAGAAGAAGTAGAATAATCCATCGGAGACAGCGACCCACGTAGGGTATGAGTATTGATAAAACGGCTAAGGAAATCCTCCGCTAAACCAAATAGAAGAGGATAAAGTGGATCTCTTTGTCTTACTCCTCGAGAGCAAGAGAAATACCCAACAGATCCATTAGCAGTGAGAATCGAGATATGAGCCGAAGAGAGTATCGTATGAATCCAATCAATGAATTGAGAGGAAAAACCAAACGACTTAAGAACTTCAAACAGAAATTGCCAGTTTAACGTATCAAAGGTTTTCCTAATGTCCACCTTCAGGCACATGTTACCACCAAAACATTTTTTATTCAAGAGACTTCAGAAGTGATTGCAATGCACTGATGGATTTGGCGCCCTTTTATGAATCCAAATTGATTCTTTGTAACAATTCGGCTAGCAATAATGGCGAGCATATCACCTAAGATCTTTGAGATGATTTTGAATGTGAAATTGCTTATAACAATCGGCCTATATTGTTCAATTGTCGAGGCACCGAGGACTTTGGGGATAAGTGCCATCAAGCTTGAATTCAGCCCACCAGAGATTTTCCCATGCTGAAAGAACCACTGAACCATTTTGAAGGAAAATAGGCAAACGTTTGGCAGCGGAAATATAAAAATTTTAACCTATTTCCATTAACCCAAGATCCGTTTATCGTTATTTCATATAAAGAGGGATAGAATGAAATACCTTTTGGAGTTCTATCTACCGTTGCAATCGTAGTGCCCACAACTCTTACTCCGAGTTCCCGAGCACAAAACAAAAACACAATTCAAAATCAAATTAGAACTCAACCGTATAAAACAACCAAAGTAGATTGTCTCTAATTAATCAACACAAGATCAAGGATAAAGAGAAAAAGATGAAATCAATTGAATCGGTAGGAAGCGGTGGATTATTTCGTCGTCAACAAGGGGTGTCGAAATTCTCTCTCTTTGATTGCACAAGGGTTGGCCGAAATTCACTTAGTAGGGGTATAAATAACCTCTTGTATCTAAACCCTAGTTAGATAGAATTAGGTTACTTAATAAGAGTTCTATTCGGAATAATACTCTTCTTATTATTATTATCTATAATTATATCTAAATATAAAGATAATAATAACTTATTTAGTAGGATAATAATTAGAAGTAATATAATCAAAATAAAACTCCTAATTGAATTATCCTATAATTAATTTAATTCACAATTATAATCTAATTAAAATTGTTTAAGAATCAAATTAATTATTCATGTAATTTCATACATGAAATTCGCCCCCCTCATTTACTGGGCCTTAGTGGACTCAGTTGGGCTTCCATTAATTAATTAACATCTGTTTCTCTTTTGGGCTCCAAGTCTTATGTGTGACCCATTAGGTTCTTATTACTTCTAGCCGTATGCAACTATTAAATTAATTTTCTCAGAATTATATTTAATCTTTGCATAACGGAATGAGTACGCGAAATGTGATTAGCAAATCCGAAACATTCCCCTAGAGCTATAAGAAGACAGGTTGATTCCGTCGTTGACCTTTCCGTATTAGTTACAGTATAATTCGATCCTTTATCAACTACATCCTTGAACTGAATCTTATGACTATAGATAATGTCAAGTCACATATAGCGAGACGTTCGTTTTACTTGTACAGGCCGAGTCAACTCCAATTAGATAGGTTAAGTGAAATCTGTATTTCAAGTCTTAAGCTATCACCTTGCAAGGATTTAGAGTCAAGTCTTCCTCAAACGATCCTTGGACGTATCTCCCATTTATCGGGAGTGACAAATGCTCAATCCAATGTATAACTATCCTGCAATTACTTCTTGTGACACCCAATGTCTGCCGTTCAAACCCCAGAGTCATCTCTGTTATGGATCGTGTTACAACAAGATCAAAGCATCACATTCCGTAATCCAGAATCACTAATTAACATTCCTTTAAGTCTTAGGATTACTTATACCTATTAATACCAATGAGATGAACATGTGACAAGGATGAATCTACCCATCCTGTTATCTCAAGTCGGGTCCCCAATCCTAATGAACTCCCTTTCATTGGATCCATGCAACTGTCCAGAGTATCTGTATATCTGAAGCTTATGAGATCAGCTCTCTGTCTTGACAGAAGACATTGTTACATACAAGTCTCAACAGTGATATGTCAATCCTAAACATATTACTTGACTTGGGGTGGTTTTAAGTTTATTAGTTTATTATAAAGTTTCGTCTCACTTCATGCTTGTATGAACACTTTATAATCACTTTAAACAAACTTAGGGATTTCCTTTTGTTAGACTTATTTAGTTCTTTAAAAGAGGTTGCCTTTATATAGTTGTGAAACCATATCTTATTAAAACAAATGACATAAAGAACACTTCATTTATATTTAGTTCATATCCTAGAACAATTGTCTATAGGACACAAAACCCCAACACATTTTACACATGTCACTACCCACAATGCTCCCATAGGACTGAAAGAAATGACCGGTGAAGCTGTCAGGGCCAGGAGAGCTAGAAGGATCCATGGAAAAAACTGTATGATAGATGCAATCCTCATCAGGGCAGATGGTTAGAGAAGTGTTCTCAAAATCCGTCACAACCCGAGGAACCATATCAGAAACTAGAGACAAATTCACCGGATTCCCACCTGTGCTGGCGAACAGGTTATCATAGTAAGAGATAATATGATTAGAAATAATATTTGGGTCAGTGTGAGAAACCCCATCAATTGTTAATGCAGAAATTCCCATATACGATTTTCGCATCACAGAGACACGTTGAAAGTAGCTTGTATTACGGTCTCCCTCAGCAAGCCATTGCACCCAGCTTTTTTCTTTCAAATATGTTTCTTGCTGAATCAATTGAAGGTCCAACTTCTCATGAGCGGCCAACTCACGTTCCTGAAGATTCAATGACCATCCAGCAGATTGAATAGTCTGCTGAATATCTGCAAGGGAGCTGCGCGCCTCATCAATGTTAGCATTGAAGCTACCAAAAATATTAAAATTCCAATTTCTCAAAATAGTCCTCAGACCAAGTAACTTATGACACAGCAAAGGAGCCGGTAGAAGAGCAAGGGCAGGGCCATCCCAATGATTTTTTATTATCCCATAAAGCTCTGGATTACTAACCCACATTTTTTGAAATCTGAACCAAGAAATCCTACCAGAAGTAGTCGAAATTTTGAACAGAAGGGGGTGGTGGTCCGAGTGATGACGCGGCAGCCCCACACAGCATGAATTCCAAGTTTCCATAAAATCAGCCGAAACTAAAGCCTTATCAAGCCGACAATTGACACGCGCCTCACCAGTTCTCCCATTACACTAAGTGAAGAAACAACCAGTAGAGGGAATATCCAGCCAATCCTCATCATCCATAAAATTCCTGAAGTCACGATAAGGTCTTGTAGCCAGAGGCCGTCCCGTTTTCTCATGAGCCCCAAGGATTGCTTTGAAGTCCCCAATTAACAATCATCTACCTTGTAAATTCAATTTGAGAGCATTTAGAGTCAAAAAGAGGTCAACACGTATGTTTGCCCAAATACTGCCATACACAATTCCATAATAATGCTTAATGCCCTACACATCCTGTTGCAAAACCACAAACTGTTCATGCTGAAGAATTACAGAGATTGCATCAGTCATAGCAATCCTTTGAAGAATCCAAAGAGTTGGCTTATCACGCAAATTAACAGAGATCAGTCTCATGCCAATGTTGGCCCAAAATGAAGGATGAATTGCCTCAAAATCAACCATTGGTTCTGCTAAACAAAGAAGATCAGGTTTATATTGCCTACATAAATCAGAAAGGTACCTCTAAGTGTTAGGGTTGAGGACCTCCCCTACAGTTCCAGAACAGAATTGTCATTCAAAACGAATAGGGGGTTTGATGGTCCGTTTCGCCCGGGATTTCTCTACCTCATGTTTTCCACCTCTGCGTGCTTTAATTGATGTCACAGTGTGTCATATTTCATCTTTTTGCTCTGCTTGGTCTGCCCAAGAAAGAGTTGGAGAAATATTGTTGTTGCCAGGAGAGTCAGGCCTCTCCACTTTATCAACTGGCTCTATTTGTCCCAAGGGGCTCCCAGCAAACACAAGTTCTTTGTAAGAGCTGACCTTCTCAACATCAATTTTCTCAGCAAGGTCAGTAACAATTCTGGTCGTGGCAATTGCCATCGGGACAATTGCACGATTCTCATCAAGAGGAGAAGGTTTCTTAGTTGGCGGTTTTTGAAAAGATCGACTCTCCGGTGGTTTTTTTATTTTTCCTGCAGTCATATGTCGAATGCCCAATAGAAGAGAAAACTTTGCAGAATTGAGGAAGCCTTTCATAAACCACTTCAATCCAGATGTTTTTCCATGCTCTCTCAACTCCAAGCTTCGTTGGTAGTTCTCCTGCCAAATCCACATCCAACAGTAGTCTAACAAAATGCCCAAAATCACCCTCAAGGGTGGCTTTATCAAACCGAATCAATCCCCCAATCCCTGTTGCAATGTCCGAAAGAATTTGTCTATCCCAATATTCCAATGAAAGAGAGTAGAGGCGAACCCAAACATGTGCATTAGTGGAACGTTCGGTATAAGGATCAAAATCTGGCACCCAAGGTTGAAGACGAAAAGTGCCCAGACGGGTATTCACAATCCCCTTGTTGACAACCATATCATGTGCATCTTTGAAAGGCAAGATTACTTGAAAATATCCTTTACCAATCGCAATTAGCCTCCACTGAGCAGTGATTCCCCAAATTTTGGTTAAACTCGCCTTGAGGTCCGCCACTTTCCAAGGGGAATCCCTTTAGATAGAACAAGTCTTCCAATAAGAGCGTGTGAGCAGAGAGCTAATCTCCTCTCATAGGCAGATTGCGAAATCCGAATGGATTTCAGGCCTCCAATGTCAGTAACCGTAGCAGAGGAATGATGAACCTCAGGAATGCCTCATTTAACAAGAGAGGAGAAAGACGGCACGGGTTTGTCACCAGTAAGGGGCTGATGAGGCAGATCTGAAGCAAAACAGAGCTTAGGATTGAAGAGAACTTTGATACTAAGGAAATCATCCAGAGGAGGAGCCATGATCACAGCCGGCACGACGCCAATCGTCGGAGCAGCCAGACCGAAACCGACCACCTAAATGAAAATTCAAGACAACAGATCTGAGAGAGAGAAGACAGATCTGACAGAGAGAAGATGGATCTAAAAGAGAGAGAAAGATCTAAAAGAGAGAGATAGATCTGGGAGAGAGAAGATAGATCTCAAAACTCTCCATCTTCATAAAAAAAATTCATCATGACAACAGATCTGAGAGAGAGAAGACAGATCTGAGAGAGAGAAGATAGATAAGAGAGAAAAAGATCTAAAAGAGAGAGATAGATCTGAGAGAGAGAAGATATATCTCAAAACTCTCAATCTTCATAAAAATTCTTCACCATGACAACAGATCTGAGAGAAGACAGATCTGAAAGAGAAAAGATAGATCTAAAAGAGAGAGAGAGATCTGGGGGGGAGAGAGATCTCAAATCTCTCCATCTTCATAAAAATTCTTCACCATGACAACAGATCTGAGAGAGAGAAAACAATTAAAAGAGAAAACCTTTCTTTCCGGCTAAAATCTTTTAATTAAAAAAAAATTCACCGGGTGCTTCTAATAATTTGCTTTAGTGTAATAGACTCGTATTGATATTAATAATAAATATCAAATATTTTAATTAAAATATATTTAAAATATAGAATTATATTTTAGGGTTAAGGTGCAAAAATACCCCTAACGTTTTGGGTCAGGAGCAATTTTACCCCTAACGTCTAAAATGGTGCAATTTTGCTCCTAACGTTAGAAGTCAAGAGCAATTTTACCCCTAACGTTAATAAATTGGGTCAATTTCAGACACTATTATAAAACACAAATATTTTTGTTCCTTATTTAGCACCAATTGCATAACAATTCGTTATGAAAAAAGGATTTCATGTTTTTTATAATTTAATAATAGAATTTGAGATTAATATTTATAAATTTGGTAAATTTTTTGAATTTATTTTATCTAATTCGTACAAAAAGACAATATATTTTTTTATTTTTTTATTTTTTCCACATCCCAACGTATGTTTATGATTTGTTACTGATAAAATAAAACACGTATGAAGTTTAGATGATTAGATTCATGACCGAGAAGACAGTTTGATGAATTATTTCTCAAATTGACCCAATTTATTAACGTTAAGGGTAAAATTGCTCATGGCTTCCAAAGTTAGGGGTAAAATTGCATCATTTTAGACGTTAGGGGTAAAATTACTCATGATCCAAAACGTTAGGGGTATTTTTGCACCTTAACCCTATATTTTAATTAAAATTAGATAAGAAAAAGAGAAGTAAAAAACAAATTAAAAAAAAATATAAATATATATTTAAGTGTAAAAATATTTTCTTTTACCAAAATGTAAATACTCTGGAGTGCAGTACCAAAAATATAACTTATTCCGGATAAGTAAATGGTAAATATTAGTTCCAAGCCCTTTTACACATCTACAGTTCATATAGTCAATGGGTAAATACACCTATGTTCGTTGAATTTTAACAATTTTAAAGGTATGGCTACTGATTTAAGAGAAATTTTACACTACTTCCGGAGCAATACTCCGACTAACGAAAATTGATTTAAATACTACTATATGGATATGATTGGTGGGAAAATATATATATATATACATATGTCTTGAATTTATTGGTCAGGAGTATTACTTCAGAAATACTCTAAAATTTTGCCTGATTCAAAATACTAACATAAAAAATTATTTAATTTTACATTTTATTTTTTTTAAAAAAAAATTTGCGCGATGCGCTTACATTAAAGAAGAAAGAAAAATCCCCACCAGACCCGGATGTGATTCGAACCCATGACCTCCCAAGGCATAGGTAAGCTCTCAACCACTAGGCTAAGAGTTTCACCACTTAATTTTACATTTTATTAGACATGTAAAAACTAAATTTTAACTAACTCCTCAAAAGGACCCTTAACAACCTAAAAATAAAATATTCAAAAATTAAAGTTGTTCAAAACAACATTTAGCATGAAAATTAGGGGTGCACACAAAAATCCGGAAAACCGAAAAACTGAAAAACCAAACCGAAACCAAACCGAAAATAAGGTTAACCGAAACCGATGGACTAGTGTACGGTTTTTAATTTTAAAAATAGTGGTTAATGGTTACGGTTACGGTTTTTGTATTTCAAAAACCGTGGTTAACCGAAACCGACCGAATATCAATAAAATATTAAAAATATATAAAAAATCAATTATATTAATAATATTAATCCACTCTATTCCACCGATTATATTATACAATCCATCCATTATTAATTTATGGCAAAAAGCATCCTGAGGCCCCTGATCTTTCATTGTTTGGTGCATTAAGCCCTCGATCTTTTATTTAGACACATTGAGCCCCTGATCTTTCACCATTTGATGCATTAAGTCCTCAATCTTTCATTTAGACACATTGAGCCCTTGATCTTTCATATATGGGTGTATTAGGTCATTCCATAAATCAATTAATATATAGGTTTATTAAGGGCATGTTTGGTGTGACAACAAATGATGTTCTAAAAATAACAAATTCTAAAATAAAAAATATATTATACAAATAGATATGTTAGGTTAAAAATAAAAAAAAAATAGATAAAAGGACCACAAGGTTAATATTGGTAAAAGATAGGGATCTTAAAATGTGTTTTTCAAAATAAGGGGACTAAACAGTGCGTTAGATAAAAACTAGGGGACTAATAAATTATTTACCCTTGATAAAATTACCCTTCTTATTTCCACAAAATGTGCTTCAATTTTAACATTATTTTTATTTTTAGAACATAATTATCGAAAAACAAGGTTTTATTGTGTTCAATAAATTTTTTATTTTTTATTTAAATTATTTTTATTAATTTGTATAATATATTTTTTATTTAAATTATTTTTATTAATTTGTATAATATATTTTTTATTTTAGAATTTGTTATTTTTAGAACATCATTTGTTGTCACACCAAACATGCCCTTAATAAACCTATATATTAATTGATTTATGGAAGGACCTAATACACCCATATATGAAAGATCAAGGGCTCAATGTGTGTAAATGAAAGATCGAGGGCTTAATGCACCAAATGGTGAAAGATTAGGGGCTCAATGTGTCTAAATAAAAGATCGAGGGCTTAATGCATCAAACAATGAAAGATCAGGGGCCTTAGGATGCTTTTTGCCTTAATTTATTATTATGCTATTTTATTTACACTTACTAAGTTACTAAGTTTCAGAAGAAAAAAAACTGACATACAATCCATTAACTATCATATCATATGTTGAAATGGAGTTTATAGAAATTTTAATTCACATGAGGCAAAAAAATTAGGTTTCATGATCATTATTCTTTTATAGTTTTAATTTTTGGGATAGAAAGTTCTGCATATGTCTCTACTTAGGATAGAATAAAACCTTACCACATTATGTGATTTGATATTTTCAGTTAATATTTATGAGTCAGTTTATTAAACTTTGATTTGGTTGGTAGTTAATGTCATAGACTTTAAAATGCATCAGTTTATTTTATTTGGCAATAAATTTTAATTTGAATTCTTTTATTATTTTTATGTTTAGTTACTAATGGTTAGAAACCGAAATAAAAAGGTTAACCGACCGAATAATTGGTTAACCGATTAGTGGTTAACCGAATTTAGTGGACTAGTGTACGGTTAGTGTATTTAAAAAACCGATAAAATGATTAACCGACCGAATTAACCTTAATGGACTGGTTAACCGACCATGTGCACCCCTAATGAAAATGCAACATAAAAAAATTATTTAACTTTTTTTAGTAAAAGTTGGGGAAGAGCGAAGTTAATGACGGACATCCCAGCTAAAAAAATTATTTAACTTTACATTTTATTATACACGTAGAAACAAAATTTTAACTAACTCCTCAAAATGATTCTTAACAATCTAAAAATAAAATATTCAAAAATTAAAGTTGTTCGGAACGATATTTAGCATGCAACTACATTTTTTATTTTTCAAAATCATTAGTTTTGGAGCTTTCTTTTTTACTAATTAAATAATACATAAATGACGTCAAAACAAAAATTTTCAAAAAATTAAAATTGTTTAAAAATTTTTGTATTTTTTATTTATTTCGAAGACGTTAATAATCATTTTGATTTATTTTTTAAATCTAGTGGCCACATTATATTACATTTTTTAAAGTTTAATGATCATACATTCAGGGGTAAGGGTGTAATTTACTCTATAATGAAGTTAGGAGCATCTCCAATAGCCTCTTAAGTTGGCTCTTAAGTTAAAATTTGAGGAGTGAGAATGAAAAATCATCTCCAACGCCTCTTAGTGGATCCTCAAATTACTAAGAGCTTCTTCATCTTCTCTATTAAAGAATCTCCAAGAGACTCTTAGTGGTCTCTCTAAAAATAATATAAATAATTGACTCTTAGTAATTTAAGAGTGGCTAAGATATAACATCTCCAACAATGCTCATTATATACACTCCTTATTTATTATTTTATTATTAAGACTATTATTTATTGTTATATTACCAATAGTGTGAGGAGAGAGACTCATCAATAATAAATTATTAATAGAAAATGAAGTTAGAAGGCACTAAGAGGTGAAGAGGGGATCTCTATTAATAGAGAGAATGGAGAGGCTCTTAGAGCATCTCCAACAGCTTCTTAGTGTACTCTCTAAAAATATTGGCTCTGTTTGGTAAAGAGTGTTTTGAGATAAAAAGAGCGGTTTTGACTAACTTTAGAGGTTTGACTACTGAAACCGCTAATTGGAGTGTTTGGTGGAGAGAGGTTTGGGAGAGAGTTTTGGGATGAAAACGCTAATCTAGAAAAGACTCTTAAAATGAGATTTTTCAATTAGCGTTTTGCAATATTAAAATTAATGGACTTCTTTAACCCTAATAAATAGACTCTCTCTTCTCCTGCGTTAAAATTAATGCCCTTATTCGTCTTTTTGCACAAACCGCTTGATAACTTGTGGAAAAATCCTTGATCGGAGCACTTCCCTGTGAGGCGCCGTTGGGATCGGCCGGGGACACTCCGATGCCAAAGTCAGTAATATTTCTGAGAATAAACTGTAAGCACAAAAGTAGAGAATCAGTAAGTGTACCTTTGATCCTAGGAAGCTGGGGTATTTATATAGGTTTCTGTAACCTTCAGCATTAATGGGGAAGCAGGTGAAGAGTTGTGTCATTACTCATCTTTAATTGCTATCAATTCTCCATTAATCCCAGCATTTAGCATTGAAACCCTCAGAGTTGAGGTATTCGAACAGTCAAGTCTTTATTCCCCTTTAATGGCTATTAATTGCCATTTAATTGTATTTATTCTCATTCATGGATGGTAATAAAGGCGCCTTTTGGTATTCTTGGATCCGTCAAGGCGTATGTATGCTCTCCTTGAGAACAATGGCGGGTCTCCATTACTCAATCTCATCGGGCGTATCTCGTTATGGCGTATCTCGCCATGGTCCACGTGGTGTGGCATAATGCTAGAAACTCCTTCCTTTTCCTCATTATTTGCATATTCACCCCTGCATTAATTATCATTGATTGCACATTAATCATGCATAAATATCTCTTTTAGAAGAAATAATGGTTTGCCATTATTTCTATTTATTTTCCCTTATTCCTTATTCAAGAATAATTTGGGTTGTTATCAGAAGCCCCCCCTAAAGGTATAAAAAGCTCTTTAGGGCTGTCTAAATGGTGTTTTATTTTTCTATCTTGGAGGAAAGTGGACCCGCCCTAGATGGGGGATCATATATGGAAATGATGCACCTTTTGGGGCTTCCTTATGCGGGATCTTATGAACAAGATCCGCCCTATGTGGGATCATATATGGATATGATGCACTTTTAGGGGTTTTTGCTTCCTTGTGGATAGGTGGCCAACCGTATCCATTGTTATCCTCTAGGGGCTTCTTGAGAGTTATATTTCCTTTAGAAATGGAATAACCCGCCCTTTATGGGACCATTTGTTCCTACCGCATAGGATTATGATTCGCCTTAGGGACTTTTTTCTTCAGTTCTGCCATATTAAGGAGAATGACCCGACCTTAGGGATCAGTAAGAATGATCAGCCATTTAGAGACTTTTGTGCATTTTGTGGGGGGTTTTGGCACTCTAGGCACTTGCCTTTTTAGCCTTTACTCATTTTCCAAAGTGTTTTTACTTTGCATTTGTGAAGGCGAGACTTCGTTATTTCTATGATGAAGACGTGAATTCATTACTTTGATGAAGACGAGGCTTCATTGTTTGGAGATGAAGACGAGGCTTCATTACTTGGATGAAGACGAGGCTTCATTATTTGGAGATGAAGACGAGGCTTCGTTACTTGGATGAAGATGAGGCTTCATTACTTGGATGAAGACGAGGCTTCATTATTTGGAGATGAAGACGAGGCTTCATTACTTGGATGAAGACGAGGCTTCATTATTTGGAGATGAAGATGAGGCTTCATTACTTGGATGAAGACGAGGCTTCATTATCTGGAGATGAAGACGAGGCTTCATTACTTGGATGAAGCCGAGGCTTCATTATTTGGAGATGAAGACGAGGCTTCATTGTTGGATGAACCCTTTTCTTTCCAGAACTATTTTTACTAATGCATTATATCTTTTAGCAAGTAACTTTTTAGAATCTGGTTTAGGATTTCTTCGATTGTTTAGGGTAGGTGGCCAGCCGTACCCCAATGTGTGAACCTTTGTGAAGGTTTAGAAGCTTTTATTCCTGGTGAGGAAGTTAAGCTGCCTTAGGCGATCGATTTGCTTCCTATCTTTGAGGTGAATCGATCCGCCGCCAGGTCTTGAGACTCTTCTTTGGGAAGAGTATTTGAGAGTGTAAAATTCTCACGTCTGAGAAATGTTTTAACTCTGTCTCTGACGGCAATCAATTGTTTCCTATCTTTGAGGTAGATCGATCTGCCGCTGAGATTATTGTCCGATTGTTTGTAAAACTTAAGTACAATTGTTTTAATCCTTATGGTCGCCATTTACTTTTACGTTTGCGTAAGTAAATATATAAGTTTGTAGGATTTAATATGGAGTAGGTGGCCAGCCATACTCCGTTGTGCGAACCTTTGTGAAGGTTTGAAGCTGTTCTATTCCTTCTAGAGGAAGTAAAGCTGCCTAGGGGATCAACTTGCTACCTATCTTTGAGGTGAAGCGATCCGCCCGTAGGACTTGTGAACCCTTCTTTGGGAAGGGAGTGAGAGAGTGTAAAGTCCTTGCGTCCAAGGAATGTTTTAACTCTTTCTCGAATGGTGATCATCTAAAGATGGATCCGCCCATGAGAGTGTTCTCCTATCTTTGAGGAGAAAGTTGAGGGTGTAATGATCTCATGTTTGAGACGATTTTAACCCGCTTTTGATGGTGGTCAATCCTTTTCCTGTCTTTGAGGAGAGAGTTGAGCTCATTTGAAAGCTCCTGAGGGTCTGTGCTTCTTATCTTTATGGAAAAGGGATCCGCCCGTGATGGGATCAATTGTCCTATCTTTGAGGTAATTGATCCACCTGTGGAACTTTTCATTCGCCAGTCACTGGGCGTATATCAGCACTAAAAGCTAGGCAAATGAATATAAGAAGTATGGCGAGAAGGAATAAATTATAAAATATAGGATACTATAACAGTTTAATGCACATATAAGAATATGTAAAAATACTGATTTTTAGGCCCATGGTTCTGTCTTTTCTGAGCAACTAGAACCGCATCCTCAATGATGTTTAACTTATGAGTAATCACATCTGGGCTTACTCCTGTGGGGATCTCATTCTCCTATGTAAATACGCTTTCAGACTCAATGAGAACTTTTTTAACATCCTCTTTGATCTCAAGTTTTAATCCTTTGGCGATCTGCACCCGCTTTCCATCAGCAATAAGGAGCGTTTCTGTGTCGCCCAAAGCTGTAGTGACAAGTTAATATTTCTCACCTTCGTCCTCTTTGGATTGTGGGCGGATTGATAGTGACGCCGAGTATAAGTCTCTTTAGCCACCTTTTGGTTCCCGCTAATCATTACTCCTCCTTTGCTGGTGGGAATGTACATTGTCAGACGAAGGATGGAAATTAGGGCTGCAACCTCTGGCCCTTGGTCTGGATAGTATGACCCGTCACTCCAATGATGTCAACAATGGTTGTTTCTATTTGGATCGGATCAACCTTTAGTTTGGCGAATGCACATTTAGTGATGACATTGCGAGAACTGCCCGTGTCTTTACTCGCTTTATTTTATCTTCCATCCTTGAATCGCCATTGTTACTACCAATGCATCTGCATGTGGAGAGATTACTGGACCTGTTTCTGCAAAAGGAGCAATGGAGGGATGTTTTATCCAGAGTTTTTCCACGGGTGGCTGATACACTGGTCCATCTGCTATGACATTAATGACACTTTTGAATTTCTTTTTGGGATCTGTCTTCTGCTTGTCATCTTGTTATTTGTTATTCTGGACAAAGCTATCTAGTTTGCCAGCTCCCAGCAAGCTTCAGTGTGGTGGCCAACCTGTAGTACGCTTTGGCGTTTCTTCCAACGGCTACATGCTCCCCTCCTCTGGGTTCGGGATATGTAATGTCCCGCTTATATTGATTCTTTTCTTTTATATTGTGGCAAGTTGGAAGCTTTAATCATTTTTTCCGCTTCGTACCCCATTATTCGCGCTGTGAATGGCGAATTCCTATTAACTGAATGGCGTATCTTTCTGCATTGTTCTCTTGTCTATCCAGAGCGACATGCACTCGCCTTTCAATCTCATCATTCGTGTGTTCAATGTTGAATCATGATGGTGAAGCTGGCTCTTGATCTTGATCTCGATCATGTTGAGGTTATGCTTGGAGCTATGGTTTAACGCGGATGGATGTTGTCACAACCGTGGGAGCCATTTTATCTAGCTTCGAATATCTTGTCTCCGCATCCTTCAACATTTTGCTAACATAATAGATGGAGAACTGCTGACCTTCTTCTTCTTGAATAACCACGGTGCACATAGCTTTATCCATGACAGATTGATACAAATGCAGGTCTCCCCTTCAGATTGGTCTGCTCATCAAGGGTGGTTCTGCTAGGAATTGTTTTATACCTTGATATGCTTGTTGACAATCTTTCTAGTACGATGATCCGCCCGTTCAACCTCTGGATCTTTCTCACCCATAGTGGGGCTTTCATTTAGGCGCTCTTTTCACCTTTTTCCTCGCATGGCTTTTATTTAGGCGCTCTTTTCACCTTTTTCCTCGCAGGGCTTTTTACTTTATCTGGATTTGCTCTAACTCCTTTTTTGCTAATGACATAGTCAAGGAATTTTTCTGAAGTGACTCTAAATATACACTTCTCTGGATTGAGCTTTATTTTTCATGCTAGTGTTTGGCACTGGTTGCATTATTAGCAATTCCCTTGTACCTGTGGGTTAGCACTGAAAGAACTCCAGAAGTGGGGCATACCCTGTCCATTATTAAAAGATTGTGGTAAGGCATAAAAGCTATATTCACTTACCTTGGGGATCAATGGCTTGATCCATGGAACATACTTCATAGCAAAAGACTGTTTGCATTGGCCTTGTTGGCAAATATCATGTATAATGCAATGTGTCTTTATGGAATTTTTAGTTCATCTTGGAATCAACTTAATAATTCCTTCACGTTGGTCCCTGACTCTAGAATGAACTTAGTCAAAGGATAAAACCGAGTAAATATTATATGTCAAACAAATTCATAATAGAATTTTAATTGTGCTTGTTTTAATAATAATATCGCGTATAACGGTCATAACCATAAAGATTGCTATTGCTCATGAATATCATAATGAATTCTTAATAAATAAACATAATGAGAATGATTTAAGAATAATGTCCTTTTGTATTTCAATGCGCATTAATATCCAAGATAGCATATTTATTTTAAACGTCATAAAAGTTATGACATTCTATATTGGGTAAGATATCTTACATAGTTGCTATTTACTTGCAACTAATATTGTGCATCCATATATTAATGGCATTCAGAGATCATTAAAGCCTCATTTGAATGATGTGTAATTAAAGAAAGGTAAGTGATGATTTAATAATATAGTTATATATAAAATTACTCTTATATCATTTCATTTGTACGAATAAAATAAAAGAGAAAGGGTAATTTTGGAAGAAAAATACATGTACCATGATTCTCCTCCAATTTAGAGTGTAAGGAAAATTACTCTAAATCCACTCTCACCTACCTTCACATACAATCCTCCAATCTTTAAGGAATTCTCATGTATATCCTAAGAATTTTGCATAAATTAATGTTCTGATCCGAAACCGACACTTACACTATTTTGTAGTTAGCTCAGGACATGAAAGTTTTGTTTATCCAATTTGGTAATTCATCAGCCCATAATGGCCTTAATAGTTAGGGACAATTACAGGATAATTACAAATAGACTCAATATTTTCAAGTCTCTTGTGTTGGTAACAGAAATTCTAACAATGTCAAATAAACAGTTTTTATATGAATAGACACATCCTTGTAAAAAAAAAGGAATTAAATAACTGCTTGACAAAACAATATTCAAAAATATGAATTTTTTATATTAAAAGTACTATATAGGAGAAAAGCCATATATAGATGGTGAATTGTACAAGGAAAAACCAAATATGATTTTTTTTTGTAATTTCTTTTAATAGTTATATGCATGTTCATCCAAAAGACCGACCAGATCTAAATCATTTGTAATTACATGAGCCCTTTTATGATATTTTAATATCAAATGACAAAATCACATTGAATGGATGATTTTTTTTGTAAATCCCAAGATTACGGGTCTTATACATGCGTTTGTACTAATTCAATGATAATATCATATTACACTTGTCATGCATAAAAATATGAGGGCATAGTAAGCATGCAAGATTTAATGAAAGATTTGTGTCTATGACTTCATCTTTCATAGTTTATTAGATTTATCATAATAACATGTAATGATATTCATAGCACTTTATAAGAGTGAGGGATCTCAATTTTCTTTAATTAAAAATGGAATAAGAAAGGGGAGGAAACTTATCTTTTTCATCATAAAATTCCAGATTTAATGTAGAAAACTCTTTCCCACCAATATATGGAGAACTGTATCTTTGGATAGATTTGTTGTACTGATTGAGCCAAAGTTTGAGATTGTGATTTCTATTCTGTTGACTCCGTTGTTTTGTTCTTTGTGAAACTCTATACAATCAAGATTTTGTGATCTTCTGTTTGTTAGAGATCCACGATCACCGCACCAATTGATAACTTGTGGAAAAATCCTTGATCGGAGCACTTCCCTGTGAGGCGCCGTTGGGATCGGCCGGGGACACTCCGATGCCAAAGTTGATAACAAGTAGTGAAATTCTGATCAACGTCCGTCCCTGTGGGGGCATCGTTGGGTTCGACGGGGGGAAGCTCCGATGCCAAAGTCAGTAAAGTGAATCAAGGAAACAAACTGAATTGACAAAGGTTGTGAGAATGTGTGTGTACCTTGATAGCCTAGGGAATCAGGCTATATATAGCTAGGAAGTCGTAACCTTGTTGAAACACCTTTCCACAGGATTTTGATTTGACAAAATTATTTAAGTACAATTAAATATTCTATAACACACTAAGTTTAAATGCTTTGATTTATTGTTACTAATGTGTGTGTTCAATGTTAAGTTTATAATTGTTACAAGACATAAAGATCATAAGGCCCAAGCCTTATATGAAAGTCAAAGCCCAAGTTAAACAAGGCCAAGATCACTCAGCCCGCGTATTACAAAATGCTGCCGTTGAGTATTGAAACGCAGCTCAGCAATGAAGGATCCAGAAGATCCACGTAGATAACTTCGGTAAGAAGCTGCTGAGCTGTCTCGACAAAACTTACAAGACAGCCGCTGACCACAAAGCAACTTCCAGACCAAGTATTTCCTCTTTTGGTAAAGAACAGAAGACGCAGGAAGCTGTCTATTTGACATTACCAGATTTGGAGGAACATACTGCCACACTGACCGAAGAACAGAAGATGCTAGAATCTGATTGGCTAAGAGAACTGCTGAACAGACTGAGTGAAAACGACATGATGCCATTTCCCTCCAACGGAAATAACCAGAAGCTCTCACAGCTCTCTATAAATAGAGCATTCAGAATCCTTATTCAACACAGAACTTTGAGCAAAAGCCATTACGCTGACCAAACGTATACAAAAGTTCTGCATCCAAAAGCAAAGCAAATCTTACACAACAATTTTCACATCTGTGTAAAAGTCTAGAGTGATTGATCCTCAATCATCTAAGGTGTTCTAGCAATTGTTGTTTAGGGCAAATCTTAATCATTTCTAGAATTAGAAAGGAGAAGCTGAGTACTCGGTTTTAGTACTTAGTGAATTAGAGTAGAAGTGAGTAGAGGTATAGAGGAAGGTACTCTTGTTATACTCAGCTTCTGATTTGTAAAGGGTTTTTGAGTCTCTACCTTTAAAGAGCTCAGTAGTGAATTGGAAATCTCGGAATGTGTTCCGGGGACAGGACGTAGGCTTAGAAGAAGCCGAACCTGGATAACTCCGCTGAGTGAAGTATCTCTAACCCTTAACTCCTTAATACATTGCTTGCTTAAAACAAACTAAAACTGACCAAGTAAAAGAGGTCAAGCTGAGTTGTGCGCTGCAAACGACTTAGTTCAGGAATAGACTCTAAGTGCTATTTCCTGACTTAAGCAACGAAACTGACCTAGTCACCAGTTGACTAAGCCAGTGTCTTGCTGATTGCTTAGTGCCGCTGTCATATACTTTCTTCTTAAGAAAAAGAAGTTTGCCCTAATTATTCAAAAAGGGTAAAATAGTTCCTAACCCCCCCTTGGAACTATCTTTGCAACCTTACAAGGGACCAACAAGTGGTATCAAAGCTTAAAAGCTCATTACTAAAGGTTTAACAACCTTGAGTTGATCCATACCATGGGTGAAAACAGCACTCGGTTTCTCCCTGGAAACCAGAAAACTCAGATATTACCTGAGGGGCTGTCCATTACTAGGCCTCCCATATTCTTCGGGTCAAACTATACCTTTTGGAAGAATAGGATGAAGAACTTCATTCAAGCTACAAACATGAGTGCCTGGCTATCTATAGTCCAAGGCCCGTTTGTACCTGTGAAAGTTGTTGCTGGCCAGTCAGTTGTTAAAGCTGAGGTTGAATGGACAGAGGATGATCTCAAGAAGCTACAAAATCATGCTTCGGCTATAAATATGCTTCACTGTGCGCTGGATGCTGCAGAATACAACAAAATATCAGGTTGTGAGTCAGCACAGGAGATCTGGAAGAAGCTGGAGGTCACCTACGAAGGAACCAACAAGGTGAAGGAGTCTAAGGTCAACCAGCAGATGAGATTGTATGAGCTGTTCGAAATGAACAATGATGAGGGGATCTCTGAAATGAATGCAAGATTCACCAACATCATAAATGAGCTCAAAAGACTTGGAAAAATCTTCACTGAGGAAGAACAAGTCAAGAAGATACTCAGAAGTCTTCCTAAAGACTGGCAAGCCAAGAAGACAGCCGTTGAAGAAGCTCAGGATTTAACCACCTACAAATATGATGAACTCATCGGCTCACTGCTGACTCATGAGATATCTATGAAGAATTTCGAGGTGAAAGAAAAATCCGAAGACAAGAAGCAGAAGTCACTTGTCATGAAAGCTGATTCAACTGATGATGGCTCAACTGACGATGAGGAGATGGCAATGTTCACAAGAAAAATGAAGAGACTGTTCAAAAGAAATGACAAATACTCCAAGAAGCCTTATAGAAAATTTGATAAATATAAGGCTGACTCAAGTGACAGCAAATTCAAGAAGGACAGCTCAAAGCCCATTACATGCTTTGAGTGCCATCAAACCGGCCACATCAAGTCAAGCTGCCCAACGCTGAGGAAAAACAAAAAGAATGGCAAGAAGGCAATGGTGGCAACATGGAGTGACAGTGATGATTCTTCATCTACTGAAGCTGAGGCCACAGAGTCAGCGAAGATATGCTTCATGGCTGACGAACTTGCTGAGCCATGCATTTCTGAGCATGCTGACCAATCTGATGAGTCAGATTATGAAGAGCAATCTAATGAGGTAATCTCACTCTCTCAACTCAGAAATGAAATGGGTAATGCCCTGAGTGATCTCTATACACTTGTCAAAAAGTGTAACAAGAAGATTAAAGCACTCAGCCGGCGCTGTGATGAAGTAGAAGAGGTCAAACTGAGTGACCTCAGATACCTTCTTCAGGACAACTCAGTTTTGCATGAAAAAATGAAAATCATTCATGAGTCTGTCTCTGAAGTCCAGTCAGTTTCAAAGAAACTGAGGAAGGATGTCACAACCATTCAGAACCAATTAAAGGTTCCAAACAAAAACAATTTTCCTCTGAGAACTCAGTATCAAGGTACTCAGTACCAAGGTACTCAGCAGAGACGAAATCCCCAGCGAAGAGTCCAGTGTGACTTTTGTGGGAAGTTAGGACACACCACTAAGGTGTGCTGGCACGCTCAGCACTGGGGTGCTGACAAGTCAGTAAAGAATCCTAAACAGAAGGTCAGTTGTGACTTCTGTGGAAAAAGTGGCCATACTATCAATATATGTCGCCACAAAATAAAATATGATGCTTTACCTGTTGAACCTAACAAGTCAGGACCCAAAAAGAATTGGGTACCTAAAGGAAACTGATCACAATGCAGGTAAGCCTGAGATGTGCCGAGAAGTAAAAAATGTGGTATATTGACAGCGCATGCTCAAGGCATATGATGGGTGATGAAACTCAGTTCATCACGTTTGAACGTAAACGAGGAGGAAGCGTCAGTTTTGGAGACAACAGAAAGGGTAAGATAGTAGGATCAGGCACCGTTGGAGGTAATCCCACTATTGAATCTGTCTCCCTAGTCAGCGGACTCAAATATAACTTACTCAGTGTAGCTCAGCTATGTGATAATGGGAGAAAAGTTATATTTGATGATACTGGATGTAAAATATATGAGGGAAAAAAAATGAGTTAATTTTAACTGCCCCTCGGATAGATAATGTTTTCATGCTGAACCTACAAAAGAAGTTTTCAAAAACTGTATGCTTAGTCACAAAGGAAGAAAATTCCTGGCTATGGCACAGGAGACTTGGTCATGTAAGCATGGACCTCCTGGCCAAATTAGCAAGAAAGAAATTGGTTGAGGGACTGCCTGAACTTAAATTTCAAAAAGATCAACTATGCCACGCTTGCCAAGCTGGAAAACAAACCAAACAATCTTTTCACAGTAAAAACATTGTCTCAACTAAACGTCCGTTAGAGTTACTACACTTGGATCTCTTTGGTCCAGTCCAACCGCTGAGTCTGGGTGGAAGAAGATTTTCCTTGGTCATTGTAGATGACTTCTCTCGGTATACGTGGGTTATCTTGCTGACCAGCAAGGATGAGACCTTTGAGACATTTTCAAATTTGGTTAGAAAAATTGAAAATGAAAAAGACCTAAAATTAGCTCATATCCGTAGTGATAACGGTGGAGAATTCAAAAACCAAAAGTTTGTTGAATTCTGTGAAGCCAGCGGCATTGACCATAATTTTTCTGCTCCTAGAACACCTCAGCAAAATGGGGTTGTAGAAAGGAAGAACATAACTCTGGTTGAAATAGCCAGAACAATGCTGGATGAGCATGGGCTTCCAAAGTATTTTTGGGGAGAAGCTGTTAACACAGCATGCTATATTCTCAATAGGGCTCTAGTTAGACCTATACTTAAGAAAACCCCTTATGAACTTTGGAAAGGACGAAAGCCCAACATTGGATACTTTCGTGCCTTTGGCTGTAGATGTTTCATTTTAAATACCAAAGATAGCTTAGCCAAATTTGATTCAAAAGCTGATGAGGCTATCTTTCTAGGCTACTCAACAAACAGCAAAGCATACAGAGTTTTTAATAAGAGAACCCAAGTATTAGAAGAGTCTATACATGTGCAATTCGATGAAACTGACCCTGCAGGAAGATACCAGCCGCTGACAGAAGATGAACCAAACTCAGCACCTGCTGATCAAGAACCAGCTACTGAGTCCTTCACAAAGCGGCTGACCAAGAGTAAGAGTGAACCTAAGATTGTTTTCGCTGACCAATCTACTTCTGCAGAGAATGTTGAAACACGAATAGAACAAGACACAAATCTACCCAAGGAGATAAGAGTCCCAAGAGGGCATTCAGAAAATGCAATTCTTGACTCAGCTGGAAATACCCTGATGACAAGGAATCAACTCAGGAAGTATCTCGGCAATGTAGCCTTTGTCTCAGTTCAGGAGCCAAAGAACTTTGCTGAAGCTGAGCATGACGAATTCTGGATGAATGCCATGCAAGAGGAACTGGACCAATTCAGAAGGAATAATGTATGGGAGCTAGTGCCACATCCAAGAAGCCAGAAGACCATTGGAACTAGATGGGTCTTCAGGAACAAGCTGGAAGAACAAGGAAACGTAGTCAGAAACAAAGCACGGCTTGTAGCTCAGGGCTACAGTCAGCAAGAAGGTATTGACTATGGTGAGACCTTTGCCCCAGTGGCAAGGCTAGAAGCAATTAGGATTTTATGTGCATATGCATCTTATATGAATTTTAAATTATTTCAAATGGATGTTAAGAGTGCATTTCTTAATGGAGTAATAAACGAGGAGGTCTATGTCAATCAGCCTCCAGGGTTTGAGGATCCTAAGTTCCCAAACCATGTTTATAAACTCAAAAAGGCTCTGTATGGCCTCAAGCAAGCACCACGTGCTTGGTATGAGAGGCTGACCAACTTCTTACTGACTAGAAACTATGTCAGGGGTCAAGCTGATACAACCTTATTCATTAAGAGAAAGGGTAAAGATACCCTGCTGGCTCAAATATATGTAGATGACATTATATTTGGTGCTACTAATGAATCTATGTGCAAGGAATTTGGTAAGCAAATGCAGACTGAGTTTGAGATGTCAATGATGGGAGAACTCAACTTCTTCCTTGGACGTCAAATTAAACAAGGAAAGAATGGCATATTCATCAGTCAAGCTAAATATGCCAAGGAGATATTGAAGAAATATGAACTAGAATATTGTAAGTCAATATCCACTCCTATGGGCACTGACACTGTCCTATGTGCTGACGAAAATGGTAAGTCAGTAGACAGCAAGTTGTACCGAGGTATGATTGGCTCTCTACTTTACTTAACAGCAAGTAGGCCGGACATTCAGTTCTCAGTAAGTTATTGTGCTAGATATCAGGCTAACCCTAAGGAATCCCATTACATTGCTGTAAAAAGGATCCTTAGATATTTGCAAAGCTCAGTAAATGCAGGCTTGTGGTATCCAAATACTCATGACTTTACACTCATCGGATACACTAACGCTGACTATGGACGAGACAAGCTGGAAAGAAAAAGCACCTCTAGAGGATGCCATTTCCTAGGAAGCTGTCTTGTATCTTGGTTCAGCAAAAAGCAGGCGTCAGTAGCCCTGTCCACCACTGAAGCTGAGTACATTGCTGCTGGAAGCTGTGTTGCTCAAGTCCTATGGATTAAGCAACAGCTTGAAGACTATGGTGTACAAACAAAGACAATTGAAGTCAAATGCAACAACAAGAGCGCAATTGACCTCTCAAAGAACCCAATCCAGCACAGCAGGATGAAGCATGTCAGCATAAGACATCACTTCATCAGAGATCATGTACTCAAGGAAGAAATCAAGCTGACCTATGTGCCAACAGATGAGCAGCTCGCTGATATCTTTACAAAGCCTCTAGCACGAGAGCAATTCAGCATACTGAGAGAAGCCATTGGTATGTTTAATCCACTATCTTAAATTCCTAAGTAAAAATGTGATATAATGCATGCTGAATGAATGTTAACATGCTGAGTGTTTTAAAGAATATCTGTCAAAATCACATGCACAGCAACTAATGCACACTAAGTAAGTTATCTCAGACCGAGTAACTAATTACTCCCACTATCCGTTGCACAAAACTGACCACTCATAATATGAAACGTTTGTACCAACAAATGCTGAGTAAAGGTAATCATTAGCATTCAATGCAAACGCACGCGTAATGACACCTGTACAACACATGCGCCGAATATGTCATAAAGTGTCATAAATGTCAGGGTTTCTGCCGATTGGACAACCCAAGGGTAAAACCGACCTAAATTCAAACGGAAACCTTAATTAAAAAATCTATAAATAGTGGGTATTTCCCCACTACCTTCTCTTTACGCATACTGAACTTTCAAAAGCTTCAGAATTTCCTTACGAACTTAAGAACTTCAGAACTCCTAAAATGACTCAAGCATCTTTCAACATCTCCGGTGCCGATCGTTCCAAGGCCACCACCGATGAACAGACAAACAAAACCTCCACTCAGCCTTCTCCGTCCAAAGCTACTGGACATGGAAAAGGAAAAGCCACTCAAGCTCAGGGAAAACCAGCTAAACCTAGACAATACATTCGCGTATTCGAGAATGTCCGAGAATGGAAAGTGGAAACTTCTCGCTGGGTATCTCAGACCTTCATTGACTCAGAACAACCGTTCTGTGACTGGATAAAGAACAGCGGCTGGACTGAGTTGTTCTCCCTACGATTCCCCACCTACCCTGACCTGGTTATGGAATTCTACCATAACCTCAAAGCTGACGCAAAGGACCATGACTACTTAGTCACTGAAGTCAGGGGAAAGACCATTTTCATCAACCCAACGTATTTGGGATCCTTACTCAGCCTCAAGACTGAGGGTGCTGAGTTAAGAAGAAATGGTGATCAGGAGGACATCTACTATGATGAAACCTTCTGTAAGCCTGCTGGGTACATTGGAGAAGTATCCAGCTCGTCCATGGGTCAGCATCAGAAGATGGCCCACTTCCTGCTGGTTCAACTGATCTACCAGAAGGTCAACTGCACCAGCTCAGCCTCCCACTTCGAGATATGCTTTATCTGGCACATGCTGACCTACAAACCGATAAACATGCCAGTGTTTCTAATAGCTGGATTCCTGCGTAGCACGAATAATCTAAGGCTAGGCTCGCTGATCACAAAGATTCTAGTTGACCACAAGGTTGACTTACAAGGAGAAACCTGTGTGAAAGGATCTGAGATCACAGCAGCATCACTACGTGCTCTCAAATTCAACCAACCTCTGAAGAAAGGAAAATTGATTGAGCAGCCAGAGGAGCAAGCTGAGGAAGTGCTACCTACTGAGGTGATTGTTCCAGCAAAAGGAAAACGGACTAAAGCCCCAGCCACAAGAAAAAGGAAGCCCACCGGTACTCCATCTAAGGAAGCTGAGCCTAAGTCCAAAAAGACCAAATCAGCTACTGAGTCAAACCAAGACAAAACTCAGTCAGCTGAAAAGCACAGCAGGCAAGATGAGCCTGCAACTGAGGATACAACTGATCCTCCTCAGAAGAAGCAGAAGACTTCTACTCTTTCACCCATCAACGTCCTTCCACTTGACTTCGTAGTCACTTCAGACTCACATTATGCTCAGCATCATGCTGAAGAAACTGAGCAACAGGAAGATGAGGTGGACCTAGACGAACATTTCGTCACTCAGCTCGAGGAAGAGCTTGAGAATGAAGACACTGAGGATGAAGGACATGCACAGGAGCAAGAGACGAAAGCTGACTCTGAAAGGACAGCTAGTGACCATGATCAAGCTGACCAAGCTCACACTGAGTCAGCTAATGGAGTTGAACAACATCACGAGCCAATTAACCAGCACACTGCTGATCAGAATGTAGACGACTCTCCATCTCAAGCTGATGTAAATCAAGCTGACCCTCCTCCTGTACAAAAGACCAGAAGAAGACTGGTAAAGGCCAGCATCTTAGACCAACCAGTCAGCACACCATTGCATGATCCATCCAAGGTCAAGATGACCTTCTTCCGGAAGCCAATTCCTTCTGCACCATCTCCTCAACCTTCACAAGCAGCAAAAAAACAAGCCTCTGTTTCTACTCAAGAACAAGCCGAACAACTTAACTCTGCAAACCCGCCAATCCAAACCGAGCAAAATCTCGAAGAAAACACAGCACCAGTCAGCTCTGAACCCATCCAACCTGACTGTTCCGCTGAGGTTGAACCTGCTAACCCAACAACTATCCAATCAACACTTGCGCAGAACCCAACAATAACCCCAGTCCCTGACCCAGCAACCTCTTCTCTATCTGGTCAAACTGCCATCTCTCAGGCCACAATCAATGTTACTGAGTCCAGTCAAAGAATCATTGACTCAGTGCAGGCTCTGATTAGAGATATTCAGCATTCAACTCCTCCTGCTGCTGCCATTTCCCATATAGAAACTACTCAGCCTTCTCAAGTAACTCAACTTCTCAATGAAGTTAAGGAACTCAAGGACCTGCTGAGTATTCTAATATCTTCACAAACACAGCAAGCTAGGCAGGATTCGATTGCTAAGTTGGCTGAGATCCAGCTGACAACAGTACAGTGTCTCACTTCTTTATCTTCCCAGATCCAGAACCTGTCAGCTGCGAACCCAAATCTCGCCACTTCCTCTGAGTTAAAGATGCTGTTTGCTCAGCTCCATACTCAACAAAACAAGACTAATGCACAGCTTGCAAACACATCTCAATGCTCAATGGAGCAACTCAGTGAGGCAGTCCGTCTACTTAATCTCCATAAGGAAGAAATGGACACCAACCAGCTCAAACAGGATCAAATACTGACCAATTCCCAGAAGATATTCGACCATGTTAGACACACGAATCTTCAGCATGAGCACTATGATACTTCACTTCTCAAAACCTTCCACAACTCCTTTGTTGCGCTGACAGACACAATTACATGGCTGGGAAAAGGACAAGCTTATATACTCAGTATGCTCAGTGCTGCTGATATCCGTATTAGTCCTGAGGTCCTTAGCAACGGTGCTCCTATCTTTGATGGCATAGATGAAAGTGCTGATCGTTTGAAGACCTTCTCTGCTGAGCTCTCCAGAGCTGTTCTTTTGGATTCCTTCAAGTTGCCTCCACCCGGTGCTGGCAAAATGGGGGAGAAGAAAGATCAGCGCAGAACTCAAGCTGAAGGCAGTCAGCAAAAGAAGAAGAAATAGATAAAAAAAAAACTTAGTTAAATCAGAAGCTAAGTTTACACTTAGCTTATTTCTTCCTTCTTATAACATGTATTATGTATGCTGACTATCCTATGTTATTTAATACAATACCTGCATGCATTGTCGACTCAACTTGTGTTATTTATCCTTTCATGCTAAGTATTATGAATGCATCTTCTAAGTACAAATTGAACTCAGTAAACGAGTAAAATACCTGCTGAACGTATGCTGCGTAAAAATTAATGATTGAACTTGTCTAAAATCAACCATTGAACAAATTAATTACTCAGCGCTCTTTTACTATACTACACTTCCGCTAAAACTGAGTAAAATAGAATATATCCCACAAGCTGACCTATACTTGAAAACTGATCTTAGACTTATTCAATTAAACCTTAAAATGTTTAGAATAAAACTAAGTCAGTAGCTCAACCCTGATGGGGGAGTTTACTTAGTCAAATAGGTCAACTATCATGGGGGAGCTCAATGCTGAGTTCCTTGCTGAATAGTTTTGCCAACATCAAAATGGGGGAGTTTGTTGAAACACCTTTCCACAGGATTTTGATTTGATAAAATTATTTAAGTACAATTAAATATTCTATAACACACTAAGTTTAAATGCTTTGATTTATTGTTACTAATGTGTGTGTTCAATGTTGAGTTTATAATTGTTACAAGACATAAAGATCATAAGGCCCAAGCCCTATATGAAAGTCAAAGCCCAAGTTAAACAAGGCCAAGATCACTCAGCCCGCGTATTACAAAACGCTGCCGTTGAGTATTGAAACGCAGCTCAGCAATGAAGGATCCAGAAGATCCACGTAGATAACTTCGGTAAGAAGCTGCTGAGCTGTCTCGACAAAACGTACAAGACAGCCGCTGACCATAAAGCAACTTCCAGACCAAGTATTTCCTCTTTTGGTAAAGAACAGAAGACGCAGGAAGCTGTCTGTTTGACATTACCAGATTTGGAGGAACATACTACCACACTGACCGAAGAATAGAAGATGCTAGAATCTGATTGGCTAAGAGAACTGCTGAACAGACTGAGTGAAAACGACATGAAGCCGTTTCCCTCCAACGGTTATTTCGAAATTCGAAATAACCAGAAGCTCTCATAGCTCTCTATAAATAGAGCATTCAGAATCCTTATTCAACACAGAACTTTGAGCAAAAGCCGTTACGCTGACCAAACGTATACAAAAGTTCTGCATCCAAAAGCAAAGCAAATCTTACACGATAATTTTCACATCTGTGTAAAAGTCTAGAGTGATTGATCCTCAATCATCTAAGGTGTTCTAGCAATTGTTGTTTAGGGCAAACCTTAATCATTTCTAGAATTAGAAAGGAGAAGATGAGTACTCGGTTTTAGTACTTAGTGAATTAGAGTAGAAGTGAGTAGAGGTATAGAGGAAGGTACTCTTATTATACTCAACTTCTGATTTGTAAAGGGTTTTTGAGTCTCTACCTTTAAAGAGCTCAGTAGAGAATTGGAAATCTCGGAACGTGTTCCGGGGACAGGACGTAGGCTTAGAAGAAGCCGAACCTGGATAACTCCGCTGAGTGAAGTATCTCTAACCCTTAACTCCTTAATACATTGCTTGCTTAAAACAAACTAAAACTGACCAAGTAAAAGAGGTCAAGCTGAGTTGTGCGCTGCAAACGACTTAGTTCAGGAATAGACTCTAAGTGCTATTTCCTGACTTAAGCAACGAAACTGACCTAGTCACCAGTTGACTAAGCCAGTGTCTTGCTGATTGCTCAGTGCCGCTGTCATATACTTTCTTCTTAAGAAAAAGAAGTTTGCCCTAATTATTCAAAAAGGGTAAAATAGTTCCTAACCCCCCCTTGGAACTATCTTTGCAACCTTACAAGGGACCAACAAACCTTCAGGCAACTAGAAAGCCTCCATTAATGCTTCATTAATGGCGGTTACAAGTTATCTTTAACCTGGCGGTTAGCTAATTGATAAATTATTAATGATCTTTATGGCCAAGTCGGCGACCAGCCGTTATAGTGGCGAATCAGGTAAATGAAGAGATTCGCCTCATAGGTCCGCCAGCGGATCTCTCCGAGTAGATCCGTGGAGATCCGCCTGCCGGCTCCCCTTCGGGGATCAATACGCGGCGTTCTTGAGGTGAATATCCCTTTTAGTCCTTGGGATAATATCTCTATGTTATCAGAAGCCCCCCCCCCCTAAAATGCCCTTAAAGTCCTTTAGGGCTTTTGAGCTTCCGCGCGCCGTCATAAACATCTGCATTAATGAGCACACTGTTCGATGCCAATGGATGAATGACACGTGTAGTGGACGCACTGTCCCAGGAAGGAGAAAACATCCTTCTTCCTCTTTCTCTTTCTCTTTCTTCTTCATTGTTCGAAGCTTTTCTGGGAATTTTCAGAGTTTCGCACCAAGCTTCCGATTTCACATGTAAGTTCATCTTCTTCTGTTTAACTTTTCTCTGGATGTTTAGAAGTTCGTCTTCATCTTCTAGATCAACTTCGGAGCTTTTTAATTCGACCCCTTCCCCTGAGATAGAAGTTGATTTTAGTTGGACTACTTCGTCATCGGAGAACTCCTTTTCCTCCGAGGACACGATTAGCTCTAATTTAGCTGGGTTTAGTAACTCGGTGTGTAATCGTTACCAAACTCGTTCCACTAGGAATCCAGTTCTTTCTACTTCTGTCTTCGGTACCGCTCCGGCTGTTAAGGCTAGGTATTTTTCGGGGACAATGGCCTCTTCTTCTATCCCCTCTAGGAAAAATAAACCCTCGAGCAGAGTCCACTCCGTCTCGCATGAGTGCCGCGGATCTAGTAGATCTGGCGAATCGATTTCCTTGGATCAATAATTATGAGACTCAGTTAGCCGCAGCTCATCAACGACCTTCCTATCCACCTAGCGGTTTTCTAACAGTATATTGCAGTCATGTAGAGAGAGGGTTCCGGCTGCCTTTCCCAAAAATGATGGCGGACATCCTCTCCAGCCAACTGCACCCCAACGGTTGGTTGGATATTGCTTTAGACTGCTACCTCGCCTCAAATTTAGGAGTGGTATACACGGGTCATGTTTTTAGAGCTTTCCATAAACCCTCGAAACGGAAGTATGAATCCTATCTCACCTTCGCCAAATTCGGAGTATATTCGCCCTTCAGTGACAAAATGTCCAATGTCCATTGCTGGGATGAGAAATTCTTCTATGTGAAGATAAAAGAGGGCGAATCACTGGGTTTTCCCTCGTTTTGGAATCCCAAGCCTCTACACATGGCGGGCGATATGCGAATATTGACCGATAGTGATGAAGTGGTGGCGGAGCTTATGAAGAAGATCAAGGCGGATGCATGGACATACGCAGACGCTTTAGCCTTCATGATGAGCGATATTCCGTTGATTCGCCGAGAGGGGGAGCAATTCATTTACTCCAAGATTACGCAATTTGACCAAGGTAACTTTTATTCCTTCTTGAACTTTGATTACTTCAATGTTTTCTTTGGCAGGGGTTTATCTAAGGCCAATCACGCTATTGCAGAGAAGCGTAGGAAGTTTTTAGAGGCTGAAGCACGTAGGAAAGATCAAGTGGCGAATCCTCAAACGGATACTGGAAAATGCCCTGCGGGAACAGTGATCGAGCCGCCACTAAAAAGGAGGAAGCCTATATCCACTGGAGGCCCTAAGCTTATGGCGGATGCCATGAGGTCCGCCAGGCCTGTTGGGGAGATAGAACAGGTAAGTTGCCTTTTATTTTTACTTGTTCATCTAGTTTTAAGTTTTGACCCTTGAATATTTGTGCAGATGGTGAAGCCTGATATGGGCGGATACTGGTCCGCCAAGTATGGTGCTCAAGGATCTTTTGAGAATGAGTCCATCATAAACGACTTGGATGAAGCCCTAGGTCAGGTGGGCGAAGTGCAAAGGAATCAGAACCAAATTCCTGGTTCCATTCATGCGCAAAAGGGGAAAACAGAGCTCCTTTTGGTGAGTCCCCTAGAAAGGATTTCTTTTTGTGAAAAAGTTGTCCCTTTGCTCAACATTGCATCTCAAATCATAAAGAGCAAGTGAAAAGAGTTAGGGTGGAGAAGACAACTTACTGATCGGCCGGGGGGTATGGCCAAGGCATGTTGTAGCGTTCGCAGTAATCTGCCGCTACGTATTCAAGACCCGAAAGCCTTCGGTCCATATTCTACTCAAAGTTGGTGAACCGTTGGTCCATCTGTTGAACAGTGTTAAAGGTTCGTAGGTTAAGATCTCACATTTTTATTTGTTTTTGACAGATGTATACTCGCATACGTGCTATGGAGGCCGAGATCCTTCAAAGTGTGGCAGATAAGGCAACCATTGAAAAACTGGAAAAAGATGTAGCGGATGCCAATGCGCACATTGCTTCTGTTAATGCGAACCTTGCCTCTGCCACAACCGCCTTAGTCCGCAGAGATGCGGAGATTGAGAAGCTGAAGGAAAAGATTGTGACAGACGCCAAGAACCATGAGGACGCCCTAGGAGAAGCTGAATATATGGCGGGTGAGCAAGCCTTCTATTATGGCGAACTGCTCATGGCGTACTTTTCCCTAGCGCATCTCGAGATTGATTTCACAGATCCTCAGTTCGCCGTCCCCGAACCAGAAGATGTAGCCAAATATGACAAGATGGCAGACGCCAAGGAATACATCCGTGAATATGTTCGGAGATGGATGAAGGGACCCATGGAAGAAAGCAAACCCTCCACTACTGTCCCTCTAGTGGAGCTTGAGGAAGTGCCCCCCAAGGCGGGTGAAGAACCGATCACTGATAACGCTCTTCCTCTTGGTCCCACATCTTCCGTGGAAAAGGAGGTACCTTTGGTTGGCGTATCCGAGGCTGTGGAGAAGAAGGCTTTCCAGGCAAGTGCCGTAAGCGAGGACAGTGCAAAGGAGGATGCTCCCATTGTTAATTAGTTGCTTACTTGTGATTTGTAAAAAATTGTTAAGTACAATTTGTTTTGATCCTTTATGGCAGCTATTTATTTTACTATTACGTTTGCGTAAGTAAAATGTATAGGCATCTAGGATTTATTTTGGAGTAGGTGGCCAGCCATACTCCATTGCATGGACCTTTATGAAGGTTAGAAGCTGTTCTATTCCATTGAAGGAAGTAAAGCTGCCTAGGGGATCAATTTGCTACCTGTCTTTGAGGTGAAGTGATCCGCCTGTAGGACTTGTGAATCCCTTTTTTGGGAAGGATATGTAAGAGAGTGTAAAGACCTTGCGTCCAAGGATCGTTTTAACTCTATCGGAGATTGGGATCCTCTCAGAGATGGATCCGCCCATAAGATAGATTCTCTTATGTCCAAGGAGAAAAAGTAGCTATGAGATAGCGATACTTTGTTAATGTGGAGAGCGTCGGATGCCCCCCTTCTTTTTAAGACTGGAATATTGATATTGCTGCAATAAACTTTAAAAAGAACACAGATAATAGAACAAATGATGTTTATTAATGGGAGAAATGCTTTATTATAGTAAGCAGGTCTTATAAGTGAGCCTCGTTAAAACCTTTAGTAAGAAAAACCACATGGGAAAAAGCTTACTAAAGGAAAAAGAGTACTCAAGACCGTGTGTACACTTCATTTTCTGACAAAATATTTGCGGAGATTTTGGAGGTTCCATGTGCGCGGCAATGTGTTGCCCTCCATGTCCTGAATTTTAAATGTGGCGAATCCAATCTTCTCCACTATCTGATATGGACCTGTCCAGTTGAGCCCTAACTTGCCCTTGCCTTCTCGAGACTGGATTTTGTCGGCCTTTCGGAGCACAAGGTCACCCACATTCAGATCCACAAGCTTGGCATTTTTATCATGGTAAGCAGCGATCCGCTGTTTATACGCTGCCATGCGTACATAGGCTTGGTCTCTTCGATCGCCTACTTGATCCAGACTTTCCCTTAGCCTTTTGCCGTTGTCCTCTTCGCAATAAAAGGCCACTCTATCACTTGGGACCTGTATTTCAACCGGGATCACAGCCTCTACACCATGAGATAGGGCGAATGGTGTTTCTCCTGTGGCCGTCCTAGGAGTGGTGCGATAAGCCCATAAAATGCTTGTCAGCTGATCCGCCCACTTTTTATCATGCTCTCCCAATCTCTTCTTTATCCCTTTTACGATCGTCCGATTCATGACTTCGGTCATCCCGTTGGATTGGGGATAATAAACGGAGGCAAATCTGTTCAGGATGCCCAACCCTTCACAGAAAGTTTTGAATTCGCTACAGTTGAACTGTGTTCCATTATCGGTGATGATGGTATGCGGGACACCGTATCTTCCCACGATGTTGTCTTTGACGAATTCCACCATTCGTTCTGCAGTGATGGAGGAGACAGCTTCGGCTTCTACCCACTTGGTGAAATGATCCACTGCCACTACCACGTACCTCCTCTGTCGGCGAGTTGGAGGAAATGGGCCAACAATGTCTATTCCCCAAAGGGCGAATGGCCGTCCTTCTATGATGGGCCTCTAGAGATGTTTGGCAGTATGTGATTCATTCGCATGAATCTGGCAACTATGACAAGATTCTACCAATTTTTGGGCATCCAATTCGGCTGTGGGCCAGTAGAAATCCGCTAACCTGGATTTCTTCAAGATAGTGGCGGATGCTTCATGAGCCCCACATGATCCCTCGTGTAGCTCCTTGAGGATTTGTTGTCCCTCTTCCGGCAGAATGCACTTCAACCAAGGATGGCTAAAAGATTTTCTGTAGAGGCCGTCGTTGATTATGGAGAAATAAGCCGCTCTTCTAACTATCCGCCGTGCCTCTTCCTTATCCTCAGGTAAAGTTCCACATAGCAGATATTGGCGAATGACCGATCTCCAATCATCCTCTACCGTTGTGAGTAGGGATACTTCCTCTGAAGCGAAGGCTGGAGCTATCTTAACTTCGAAGGGACAATCTGGATCTGTCCAGTTCTCCTCACAAGAGGCCATTTTGGCCAAATGATCCGCCTCAGTGTTGGACTCCCTTGGTACGTGAATCAGTTCCCATTTGGTTTCCTTAGCCTCAAGGTGATCCAGCAATTTTTTGACTTCTGCTACGTATTTGGCCAAAACATCATCTTTCACTTCGTAATTCTTGATTACTTGGTTGACCATTAGCTTAGAGTCACTATAGATCACAATCCGCTCAGGAGTGATTTCTTTGAGTAGGCGTAATCCCAATACCAGAGCTTCATATTCAGCAGCATTATTAGTTGCATGGAAATTTAATTTTGCTGCGTACCGTAACTTTATGTATTGGGGACCTTTGATCACAACGCCTACGCCAGCTCCATCCGCTGAGGAGGCGCCATCGATGTACATTGTCCACTCCTCTACTGGAGGCTTGGGATGATCTATCCCTTCATCAGTGAATTCATTCACAAAGTCTGCCAGGACCTGACTCTTTAAAGCTGACCTGCTTTCGTATCTCACATCGAATTCGCCAAGGTGGATTGCCCATTCCATCAACCTTCCAGAAGTGTCTGGCTTCTGCAACACCTTTCTCATCGGTATATTCGTTCGAACCACCACAGTATGCGCCTGGAAATATGGCCTAAGGCGGATTGCCGTGGTGACAACAGCAAACGCCATTTTATCAAGCTTAGAATATTTGGTTTCGGCGTCTTTCAGAACCTTGCTCACATAATAAATCGGAAACTGCTGGCCATCCTCCTCTCGTATCATGACCGTGCACACAGCTTTATCCGTAATCGATACATACATGTAAAGGTCCTCACCTTTAATTGGCCGACTCATCATGGGCGGCTCCGTGAGGAACCGCTTGATTCCTTCGAAGGCCTTTACACAATCCTCATTCCACTCGAACGCCTTTTGCTTCTTGATGACCTCGTAAAAGGGCTGACATCTACGAGCTGAACAAGAGATAAAACTGCCCAAGGCTATGATCCGCCCATTAAGGCGTTGTACTTCTCTGATGTTCCGTGGTGCTTGCATTTCTAGGACAGCCTTAACCTTGTCAGGATTAGGGCTAACTCCTTTTTCGCTGATCATGAACCCTAAGAATTTTCCATACGTCGCACCAAAAGTACACTTCTCTGGGTTCAGCTTAATGTTGTGGCATCGGAGTACGTCTAGTACCTCCTTTATATCATGTGCATGCCTTTCTATGGTCGTGCTTTTGATGATCATGTCATCTACATAGACAGAATAGTTATCCCCTTTACTACCTGCGAATATCTTGTTCATCATCCTCTGATAAGTTGCACCTGCGTTTTTAAGCCCAAAGGGCATAACTTTGAAGCAATAAGTGGCTTGGTGTGTTACGAACGAGGTCTTGATTCTATCTGAGGGCTCCATGGGGATCTAATGGTAACTTGACTTCACATCTGTAAAGGAGTACATGGCGTGACCGGCGGTTCTATCCACAAGCATGTCAATACATGACAAAGGATAGTTGTCTTTGGGACAAGCTTTGTTGAGATCAGTAAAGTCAATACACATGCGGTAAGATCCGCCCGCCTTCTTTACCAGAACGACGTTCGCCAGCCACTGAGTATAAAGCACCTCTTCAATGGCGTCCGCCCGCTGGAGCTTGGTGATCTCTTCTTCTATCACCTTCTGCCTTTCGGGGCCATGGTTTCTCCGCTTCTGAGCCACAGGAACTGCATCTTTATCAATGTTGAGCTTGTGAGTGATCACGTCTGGACTGATTCCGGGGAGAATCTCATCCTTCCATGTGAAGACATCCTCCGCCTCACGGAGTACCTGAGTGATTGCATTTTTAATTTCGCCCTTGAGCCCTTTAGCCATTCGCACCTGCTTTTCATCCGCCATAAGGTACATTTCTGTCTCGCCCAAGGCCATTATGACGAGCTCTTCCTCATCCTCTTCCTTAGATTGGGGGCGAATCATTAGTGATGCCGAATATGTCTCCTGGGCCACCTTTTGGCTACGTCTGATTATTACACCTCCCTTGGCCGTGGGGATGTAAAGCGTTAAGTGGCGTATGGAGATAAGGGCTGCAACTTCGGAGATAAAGGGCAGTCCAAGGATGATATTGTAAGCTAACTGACCATCCAAGACAGAAAATTCCAGATCACCTTTCCAGACCTGATCATCGTCTGTAAGCTCGCAATCCAGAGTGACTTGGCCTTTTGTTTGGATAGTGTGTCCCGTCACCCCTAGGATATCGACCACAGTTGGCTCTACCTGGACTGGATCAATCATGAGTTTGGCGAAAGCTCCTCTGGTGATGACATTGCACGAACTCCCAGTATCAACCATCACTCTTTTCATCTCCCAGCCTTCCACCATCATAGTGACGACCAGTGCATCCGCATGGGGAGAGATTTCAGGACCTACATCGGCAGAGGGGTGATTTAACGATGCCCTGTCAAGAGCGGTAGTCTTTGCCTTTTTTAGCATTGGTTGGTATCCAGGTCCGCCTGCTATGACGTTAATGGTACCCTTTCCCTTCTTCTTTGGGTCCTCTTTGGATTTATCGCCATCTCCTTTCTTGCCATCACCTTGGATGAACCGATCCAACTTGCCTCTCTCAATGAGACGCTCAATTTCCTGAGCTAACTCCCAACATGCATCGGTGTCATGGCCATTTTTCCTATGATATTTACAATAATTTTTAGGATTTTTACCAGTATTGGTGTACTCCCCCCTTTTGGTTCGCGGTATGAAATGCTCCGTTTGTGTTGACTGTTCTCGATCCACATAAGGACTTCACTTTTAGAAGCGTTGAGAGGTGTGAAAGAGGTGACAAACGTTGATTTGTTCTTAGAACCCCTTTGCCTGCTTCTAGAGGAAGAATCCTGATGTTTGTCTTTATCTCTATCTCGATGGCGAGATTCGCCCTTGTCCCTTTTGGGCGATGACAGTGATCCTCGGCGAATGTCATCCACCTCGATAAAGTCTTTACAACGCTCCATCAATTCTGCCATGCTGGTGGGTTTCTTTCGAATTAGATCTTCTTGCAAGCTTTTACAAGTGGTGTTTCTCACAAAACATTCCACTGCTACGGAGATATCCACATCAACGATTTGTATGCACAATTGGTTAAAAGTGTCTATGTACTCCCGAAGGGATTCATTTGCCTTCTGCTTTAACTCAAAAAGCTTTCCGGATTTAACCACTGGAGGAATACAACCGGCGAATTTAGCACAAAATTCCCTGCTCAATTGATCAAAACTGTTTATTGAGCCCGGAGGTAAAGACTGAAACCACCCGTAGGCTGGACCTCCTAGTGTGGTGACAAACATTTTGCAGAGCACAGGCTCGGTGGCACGGTTGAGTTTGAGCAGGATCCGATATTTTCTGACGTGAGCTTCCGGATTGTCAACACCTGTATAGATAGCGAGATTAGGTATTTTAAAAGCTCTATCAGTTTCCTCTGCCTCAATCCAAGCTGCGAAAGGCGAATCTCTGTTGGCGAACGGATTATGCCTGGCATTTTCTTCATTCATACGGAGCACCAGAGCTCTGACTCTATCATCGAAATTCTCCGGATCCACCCTTGGGCGACCCCTTCGTGGAGATCTGCTTGGAGAAGAAGAAGAACTTGACCCAGATGATGGATCTGATGGCGAACGCCTTCCTCCACTTCCGCGTCCGCCTCCTCCTCCGCTACTACCTCCTCTGCTTCCCCCTCTTGGGGGAGCTTGCCCACTACCTCCTCCATGGCTTCCCAACGGGATGTGTCCAACAGTTCCTGAGGGTGGCGGGGGTGGTGGTCCACTCGAATGGGGCGTCTCCGCTGGCCTTTTACTCCGTCTACGACCAGTAGATGGGGGCGATCTGCCCCGATGTGAGGATCTTGGTCGTCGAGGCGAGGGTGATTTGGACCGCCTACTTTTCTCCCTTCTACGCTTTTTGTGCGTTCGCCCCTCGGATCCGCCAAGGGAGAGATTCGTCCGTGGGCGCCTTGGGATATCGAATCCGCCTAGATTTAATCCAGGACCCGTAGATCCGCCCGGAAGGGTTGAATCATTCCTTTGACTTCCTTCTGCGCCACTAGGGAATAACTCCCTATTGATTTGTCGTTCTCCAGCTGCCGTCGTAGTAGTTACCATGGAATCCGTGTTGTGAGCTTGGAGAAAGGAGGAACTCTGGGCGCCCGGTCCAAAGTTTAACAAGGGCCAGGATGATACAGTCGATGTGGACGCCATGCTCCAATGTGGAGGGAGGGTCATGAACGACCGCAGGCGATTCCCCATCTCGGGTCCAAACCGCTCTCCGATTGCTTGTGCACACATGTTGATGAAAGCATCAGGGTTCATACTACTTTCGACGTGCATTGCAGGAGCAGTTGAATCTGCGCGACTAGCACTAGATGGTGTAACTAATGGTGTTTCAATCCCTGAAGAGGGATTCTGATCTCCAGTTGTCATAATTTCTTAATGTGAACGAAAAACCCTTTGTTGGATTAAGGATTCCACGCTCACCGCACCAATTGATAACAAGTAGTGAAATTCTGATCAACGTCCGTCCCTGTGGGGGCTTCGTTGGGTTCGACGGGGGGGAAGCTCCGATGCCAAAGTCAGTAAAGTGAATCAAGGAAACAAACTGAATTGACAAAGGTTGTGAGAATGTGTGTGTACCTTGATAGCCTAGGGAATCAGGCTATATATAGCTAGGAAGTCGTAACCTTCAGGCAACTAGAAAGCCTCCATTAATGCTTCGTTAATGGCGGTTACAAGTTATCTTTAACCTGGCGGTTAGCTAATTGATAACTTATTAATGATCTTTGTGGCCGAGTCGGCGACCAGCCGTTATAGTGGCGAATCAGGTAAATGAAGAGATTCGCCTCATAGGTCCGCCAGCGGATCTCTCCGAGTAGATCCGTGGAGATCCGCCTGCCGGCTCCCCTTCGGGGATCAATACGCGGCGTTCTTCAGGTGAATATCCCTTTTAGTCCTTGGGATAATATCTCTATGTTATCAAAAGTCAGTAATATTTCTGAGAATAAACTGTAAGTACAAAAGTAGAGAATCAGTAAGTGTACCTTTGATCCTAGGAAGCTGGGGTATTTATATAGGTTTCTGTAACCTTCAGCATTAATGGGGAAGCAGGTGAAGAGTTGTGTCATTACTCATCTTTAATTGCTATCAATTCTCCATTAATCCCAGCATTTAGCATTGAAACCCTCAGAGTTGAGGTATTCGAACAGTCAAGTCTGTATTCCCCTTTAATGGCTATTAATTGCCATTTAATTGTATTTATTCCCATTCATGGATGGTAATAAAGGCGTCTTTTGGTATTCTTGGATCCGTCAAGGCGTATATATGCTCTCCTTGAGAACAATGGCGGGTCTCCATTACTCGCTCTCATCGGGCGTATCTCGTTATGGCGTATCTCGCCATGGTCCACGTGGTGTGGCATAATGCTAGAAACTCCTTCCTTTTCCTCATTATTTGCATATTCACCCCTGCATTAATTATCATTAATTGCACATTAATCATGCATAAATATCTCTTTTAGAAGAAATAATGGTTTGCTATTATTTCTATTTATTTTCTCTTATTCCTTATTGAAGAATAATTTGGGTTGTTATCACCGCTATTATCAATCAGCTAATTTTTACCAAACAGGTCTACACAAACAGCTAGTCAAATCAGCTAATGTAATCAGCTAACAGCTAATGTAATCAGCTAACAGCTAACAGCTAATTCCCAAACAGGGCCATTATAAATAATTGACTCTTAGTGATTTAAGAGTGACTAAGACATTTCATCTCCAACAATACTTTTTATATTCACTCACTATTTATTATTTTAATATTAAAAGTATTAATTGTTGTTATGTTTACCAATCGTGTGAGGAGAGAGCTCTTCAATAATAAATTATTAATAAAAAATGACTTAAGAGGCACTAAGAGGTGGAGAGAAGCTCTCTATGAAGATACTCTTAGTAATTTGAGGAGCTATTAAGAGGCTGTTGGGGCTGATTTTTCATTCTTCCTCCTTAAATTTTAACTTAAGAGCCAATTTAAAATGCTGTTGCAGATGCTCTTAGTGATTTGAGGAGCCACTAAGACGTTGTTGGAGCTGATTTTTTATTCTCTCTTTAAACTTTAACTTAAGAGTCAATTTAAGAGGTTGTTAAAAATTGTCTTAATACTTCTTAATTTATTTTTTATTAATAATTTATTGTCTCACTTATGTCTCGGTCACCCTTAAAAGTGCACTGAGAGATGCTCTGACTGTACCAAGTTTTGGGAGTATCTTTTTGCCCATTGCAATCAGTAGTTGTTTCGGTTGCTTTTGCAGGAAGAACACACGTAATACAGTATTGTGAACTGGTGCAAGAGGAATGAATAGTAGTATTGGGAAGCTCAAAAGATATTTGGAGATCTATATTTCTTATTCATCGTTACTCGTTTCTTCCACTACCAAAACACATCCTCCGCGACGATGACTTGTAAACCCCAGGAAGACGATGATCATAGCTTCAACATTTTGGGAAGAAACCCCAAATTTTTCAAGGCTATTGTCCAAGATACTATCCGAGATGGAAGACTTGTAAGTCTTTATGTTTCCTTCTTTCTAATTACTTCCAATTTATCTCCTCTTTAGAAACATTGAGATTTTTTTTTATGGAAGTTAAGCAGAAAATTTCATCAGATTTTTCTTTTGCTTTCTCGATGTTCTCCAGGCGATTCCGAAAAAGTTTGTAAAAATGTATGGAGATTGTTTGTGTAGTCGTACAGTCCTTAAGGTTGCCGATGGCACCATATGGAAAATGGAGTTATCAAAGCCTGAGAATGGCAAATATGAAGCTTGGTTAGAAAAAGGCTGGAAAGAATTTTCAGAACATTACTCTCTCAAACATGGATACCTATTGTTGTTCAAGTATGAAGATAGATCCAACTTTCTTGTGCTCATATTTGATACCACTCTTCTAGAGATTGACTATCCAAGGAAACCTAATTCTAGCCCCAATTTGAAACAAAACCCTAGTCAATTGAACGGGTTCATAGAGATTGAAGATTCAGATAGCGAAAACCTAGAATTGGAAGGTCTGTTTGATTTCTCTTGTTTAATTGGCCTGTTTTTGTTGTTCATATTCAAATTCTTAATCGATTTTGCTGTAGGTATATCTAATGAGTGGAAGGGTAGAAGAATTTCTCAAGCTCTTGAAGTTGCGAACAAGTTTAGCTCTATCAATCCATGGTTCAAGGTTGTTCTGAAGTCGTATAAGGGGCAATTATTCTCAGTGGTAAAGACTAGTTATATTCTGAACTGGTTGCTATATATTTCATAACCTATGTTGTATGGAAACCTTTTTCATTAGCGTTTCTGCGTTTAGTATCTGTTACCCGTCACCATTTCTTAACAATTTTTTACTTAAATTTGAGTATTATTGTTGCAGTGTGTACCTTTTGGATTTGTCAAGGAGCATATAGGCTGGAATTTAGAGACAGTAATTCTCAAGATGGAAGGAAGTAAAAGGTGTTGGCCAACAAAATTGAATGTTTATCGGCAGAATTATACTGCTAGATTATCTATAGGTTGGTCTGCATTTATGAGGGATAATTGCTTGAAGATGAGAGATGTGTGTGTATTCGAGCTAGTTGCTAGTAATGAGCTCAAGGTACACATTTTCAGGCATCTACCCTTAAATGCTTGATAAATATCGTACTTTAGCTTTGATTTTGGCACATTTGAGATCAATTTTGTTGGTAATGTGATCTTCTCAAATTGTATGTGCTTTAGCGGATGTAATGACACAGGCTGTTATGCTATGCATGTATAAATTCACCTTAAGCATTTCTTTATGTTCTTCTGCATTCCATATGCTTTTCCATAAACCCAATAGGCATGTCCAATAATATTGGATTGGTACAGATTAAATAAGGGAACTTTACAATGACGAAATAAGTGGCGAATACATGATTGGTCTGTTTGGGGTCAATTTTACACATGCGTGTGTAAAAAAATTGCTAAATCGAATATTTGTGTGCGTATATATACTGGTTATCATCCAAGTGGTCCAGAACCAATTTTTATTTACCATTTTAAAACTTTTTAAAACTAAGTTAGATTTAGGCCCTGTTTGGTAAATAGCGTTTTGGGATAAAAAGAGCGGTTTTGACCAATTTTAGAGGTTTGACCACTGAAACCGCTGATTGGAGTGTTTAGTGGAGAGAGGTTTGAGAGAGAGTTTTGGGATGAAAACGCTAATTTAGAAAAAGCTCTTAAAATGAGCTTTTTCAATTAGCGTTTTGGAATATTAAAATTAATGGACTTCTTTAACCCTAATAGATAGACTCCCTCTTCTCCTGCGCCAAAATTAATGCCCTTATTTATCTTTTTGCACAAACCGCTATTATCAATCAGCTAATTTTTACCAAACAGATCTACACAAACACAGCTAGTCAAATCAGCTATTGTAATCAGCTAACAGCTAATTCCCAAACAGGGCCTTAGACTACAAAAGTAAAACTGAATCGTGTTTAACAAACTTAAACAAGATGAATTTTGTAATTAAGTATCCTATATATGACTCAACGGTAAACGTTGTTGTCGTGTGACCAAGAGGTCACGGGTTCGAGTCTTAGGAGCGGCCTCTTGCCAAATAAATTGGCAGGAGAAGGCTTGCCCCCCAGTACACCCTTGTGGTGGGACCCCTCCCCGGACCTTCGCTCAGCAGGGACGCGTAGTGCGACCGAGCCGTCCTTTTTTTTATATATGACTCCCTATAGGCCTGACATGTATATACTGAATAGAGTAAAAGATTGTGTAAATTTGAAGTTAAAACAGAGAACTCCTGCCATGAATATGAATTGAAGATTAAGGGTCGGTTTGTTTTACCTACTGTTTGATGTTGCTGTTTGCCGTTTGTTGTTGCTGCTTGCTGTTGCTAGTTGCTGTTTGCTGTTGGAAAAAACTGTTTTTCCAAAAAGTCGAGATTCTCTGCTTTTGTAAAAAGCTGCTTTTCAGGTGTAAAAAGCAAACAGAACCAAACACCTAATATTGTTTTTCAAGTGCAAAAGGTAAACAGAAATGTCACTAACCAAACATCTAAACTCTCCATTTTGAACTGAAAAGGCAAACATAAGCACGAAAAGGAACATCCAAACAACCTAAGTTGATATAAATGTTTTACCATATATGAATGCACTTGAAAACAACTTTGAACCATGGATTGCTGCCTTGGGCTGAAGTCAAGAGAATAAATAAGTAATAAAATAAAATAAAAAGTTACATTTTTTATGAGCTAATCATGTGAGCAAAGAAATAGATATATAATAAAATAACAGCCTATTCCAACTATTTTTTTAATCTCAGGATTGCTTCATATTTAATTCCTGAAAATAATGTTCTTTTTCTTTCCGTCTATAGATAGAGAAAGGAGTTGGCAAAATGTAAAAATTGGTTTTATATTTGATTTGGTGTGTACTTGAGTCAACTTTTAATTTGATGCGAAAATGGACCGAAGTAAATGTTAAACACGTGGACCAATCCTCAACTTATGGTCCACTTGTTGCGCCAATATAAGTTTGCCACATGCTAAATAATGTGGTCCACTTGGTTTATATACTTTTTCACTATTTACTTCCTTGCATAAATAGACATTTTGACGGGTTCCATTGGGTTCTGTCCAAAAATGCTCAGTCCAAATTCAATCCAATTTAAACGGATTGAGTTTGGGTTTAAAAATGAAATCACAAATCTAAGCCATATAAATTGTTATATGTATAATTTTTAATAATAAAAAATTAAATTTATATTTAAAACTAAATATTAATATATAAATATATTAATTTATTAATTAATATTAATAGACGGGTCAGACAAAACCGGTACGTGCTATTTTTATAAATCTCAACCGTCTAAAAAAGAGGCGGGTTTTAGCAGATATGGGCCGAACTGATCCTAAAGATAAATTTTCATGTACAAATCCAGTCCAGAAAATAAGTTCTGGACGGGGCAGGTGGATACCTGAATCCGTGAACAAATTTACATATATGACATTTATTCTAAATGACAATATAAGGAAACATGTAATAATTTATATTGGGGTCCTTAGACGAAGTGGCTCTTTCTGTAAAATCCTAGAAATTCATATAAGTATATATATATATCACCAAATTGGTAAAAATTGTAAGTTTACTTTGTTGTATCAAATTATTTCTTGAATTAGCAAAGGTTTAATGTCTAACTAGATCTAACATATATCTTTAAAAAGTTAATTAGATCCTCACTTTCTAAAATTAGTAATTAGGTCCTCACTTTCTAACATATATCTTAAAATAATATATAATTAGGGTATTTGTTTCCATTTTCGGAACAGTTTTTTAGGACCCGTTTGGTTCACATGTTCTTGTTTATGGTTTGTTGTTGCTAATAGATAGTAAATATTAGTTGTTTTTATATTAAAAGTAGTTGTTTCAAAATTTTACCAAACACTTTGTATCCCCTAATTAGAATTAAAATGCAAAAAGCAAAGTTCTGATAATGGAAACAAAAGGTTACTTAGTAATTCATTCTAAACCGCAGTAAATATGTTTTTTTTTTGTTAGATTTGTACAACAACAACTTTTGGCTTTTTTTTTATAAAGGTTTTGAAACTTTTCATGAAAATCTCTTTTTTGGAAAGTTTTAGCTAATACTTGTTTGTATTTATTTGATGTTAACAAAATTATCCTTTTTATTTCCATAAAACATCTTTTCCTAACGTTATTCATATCTACTATTTAGTTATTTAAATTATTTTTATTAATTTATGCATTTAAATTTTATTTTTATAATTTACTTGTTAATTAATTTAAAATGTATCCATATTAGACCTTTAAATACTAACCGGAACATTTAATAAACAACTAGCAACAATAATAACAATTTTACCAAATACTAATAATTAATCAGCTAATAAACAACTAATAGCAGCAACAACAACAACTATTAGCTAAAATTTGAATCAAACATACCTTTAATTTTTCAATAAAAATATATTTTGTTACATTATCAAAACGATAGAATGAGTAATTTACCAACACCTTAAAACACAATCCGTAATTTTGCAATGAAAAATCCCACAAACCTTATATTTAGATCTGCCAAAACATCATTTCCTTTTTCTTTAAACAACAAAAGATTTTTTTTTTCTTTTACTAATTTTCGAAAAACAAAATGTCAACAAATACAAGAATGTTGTATTTTATAATGGGGATGGGCCAAATCCCAAGTTTTGAATGCATTAAATCCGGATTATTTGCCTAAAATTTTGGTATTTTTTAATGATAATTCCAAGATGATCAGTTTCCTACTCACACTTCACTTCTTATACAGAGATAACTCTACCTTTTACCTTAAAAAAACATCATCGTCATTTATTATAGGGTTTAAGGTTAATCATAACTATAATTAGTGTTCCTTCTTCATCCATGATTCCTATTCGCAAAACACACCCGAATGAAGACAATCATACCTTCAACATTTCCGGAAAAAACCCCAAGTTTTTCAAGATCATTATCCAAGACCCCATTCAAGAAGGAAGACTTGTAAGTTTTCTTCTTTTTCAATTAATTGCAAAGATTAGTATTTACCAGGGTCCATCGCGAAAAAATAATATTTACCGACGGAACATTCTGCCGCTAAACATTTGAGCTCCACAATTGACGGAATTAGCGACGGATGTTCCGTCGGTGATGCTTATGCCAACAAAAATCTGTGTTTTCTTAATGAATTTTTGTTGGCTTTTGCAGGCGATTCCGAAGAAGTTTGTGAGAGAATATGGAAAGAGTTTGGGGGGTGATACGGTGCTTAGGGTTTCTGATGGAAAGAAGTGGAAAGTGGAATTGTCAAAGTGTGGAAATTATGGAGCTTGGCTAGAAAAAGGTTGGAAAGAATTTGCAGAACATTACTCGGTGAAACATGGATACTTGCTTCTTTTCGAGTATGAACAAGACAGATCGAATTTTATTGTTTTCATATTTGACACGACTCTCGTAGAGATTCGGTATCCGATTCCTGAGAAACCTAATATGGAACAAAATCAAAATCCTTCCAAGATCGGACAACAACCTCAACCAAATGGTTCTGTAAAGACTGAAGAGCATGAAGAATCACCTCAAGGTCTGTTTTTATTGTTTAATTATTCTTAAATACTGCATCACATAAATAGTTCGTTGTTGTCGTGTGACTTAGAGAGACTTACTCCAGTACACTCTTATGGTGGGACCCCTTCACCGGGCCACCCTTATTGCACCACATAAATAGTTCATTGTTTCTTATTTTAAAGTTCCAACATATGAGCCTTATGAACCTAGAAACCAAAAAAAGCTCAATATATTTGAATAACAGCATGTGGGAGAATAATAGGGAATTTGAATAAATTGAAATTTAAGAACCCAATAGATACGCAAGAATATCTAATGAAACATTTGTGTTCACTTAGTTTTTTTTTCTTTTGCCAAGTTCAAAAGTCTACTCATATTAGAAAAAAAAAAATTCTAACTTTAAGGAATCTTCAATGCTTTCCATTTTTGGGTTGGAGATTCCAATTTGGAAGGATTTAAAAAGTAATTTCCCAATTTTGCCAGGTACAGTTCAATTTGGGAATGTATATAATATATAGTTTTTTTTTTTTAAATTAAGAGTATGTTTGTTTTAGCTTCTTGTAACATTATTTATTTGGATGTTGGTTTATTGCATAATTGACAAATTATTAGAAGCACCCGATTTTCCATGTCAAATGGATGACCTTTTATATATATTTTGAGTCGTGTAATATAGATCCGCTTATATTATAAGAGGCCTCACTATTTTAAATATTACCAAATGTGAATTTGAGTCCTCTGAGTGACATGAAAGACCATGTGCTTAACATAAGAACTCTTTAAAATGACTTTGTGAATTATCAGTTTACAATTTTATATGTTTCAAAAATTCATTAATACTAATTATATGCTGTTATATTTGTCATTTTTAAACTAATTGTTGCTAGTTAATTTAATACTTAAAAGTTATTTATGACAAATTGAATTTCCGAACAAAGTTTAATGGTGAAATTGACATTTTATCCCTTAGTTTGGGCCTTGATTTCCAGATGACATAATTATACAATTTAGACATTCAACTTGATGATGTTCTTTGACATCAATCTAAGCTACTACCTGATTTTTGTCTTTTAATGTATGAAATTATTATTAACTAATTTAACTGTAGGGAAACTGAACGAGTCAAAGGGTGGAAAAAGGGGTCGAAAGAAGAAGTCAAAGTCAACTACTTCACAAGCTGTTGAAGCTGCTAAGAAGTTAACCTTAACCAATCCATCATTTAAGGTAGCTTTGAAGTCAAATCATCATGGAAGAATCCCAATGGTAAGAAATTCTTTGGTAAGTAACTATGTGCTCACATTTATGCACGCAGTGACGGTTTCAAAATTCACTTACAACCTTTGTTTTGGATGCTTTCTAATCATCTATTGATACTAAATTGATATATAAATTCCGTACGTAAGTTATATGGAGTTCTCCGGCATTATCCGACAACCACTGGGTGCTCAAGCCCCCGGCACTAGAGACAGATCTAGGGAGTCGAGAGGGAGTTTGCGCACCCGCTAGCATAACAAAAATTTTAATTGAATACTCATAGATATAGATATTGGAGCATTTTGACAGTGAATTTCGGATCCGTGACTCAATGCGTGCATTCATTTTGTGTTAATATAGTTGAACACATTTCGTAATTTATTTAAATTAATTGCAGTCAATACCTATTGGATTTATCCGGGAGCATATGGAATGCAAAATACAACAAATAATTTTAAACGTTGAAGGTAAAGTTTGGGCAGTGAAAATGAATGTTTATGCGAAGCATGGTCGTGCTGCATTTTCAGCAGGTTGGCCAGCATTTGCCAAGGAAAATTCATTGAAGGATGAAGATGTTTGTGTTTTTGAATTGGTTAAAAAAAATATGTTCCAAGTTCACATTTTCAGGCATGCTTAATTACTTTTTCTATGTGTAAGAGGTTGTTTGTTTCTCGTTTTTTTATTTTTTACTTAGACTATTCACTTGTAATACCAGACTCCGTGCTTCTAATAATTTCTCTTTTGTTAATTCTCATTAAAGATCTCTTTTTGTGAATTATAATGTTAGTAAAGACAAAATTCATTTCTCGGTCAAAAGGGTCATAATTTTAGTAAGAACAAAATTAAATGACCGAGACTGTAATTTACCCGGTTTTTATACCAACATCATATGGAGGAGTCAAGTTACTAAAAGTAACCCCTGCAGACATGTTATATGCGATTGCTTCCTTCTCAAAAGCATGACTATAATTCTAATAAACTAGTCATCTGTCTAAAGTCTTAAACAGTCGTGAATATAAGATTTTTCCGTTGGAGGTGCCAATTTTACACATGTATACATAAAATAAAATTACTAAATTAAACTTGTTCAATTTATTACTTTTGCGTATATATACAAGTTGTCATTTCAGTGGTCTAGAACTAATTTTTTCATATTACGGTAAAACTAAGTTAGATTTGGACTGCAAAAGTAAAATTGGGTCGCTTTGAACAAACTTGAAATTTATCATTTATCATATATAAATCAAGTTGGATTTATAATTAAATACAAATTCAATACGCTAATTAATCATCCAACTTAATTTGTTGGAAACATGAGGGCCGAAACCATTCATAGTAGGGGCAAGATTGTAAAAAACGTTAGGTGCTAGTCGGACGGAGGATTAATCAGAGATTAGTGTTTAATCGAGGATTAATCAGATTTGTATTTTCTTATATATTAATAAACAATTTTTTTTTATATAAATACAATTAAAATATGTATTATACTATATAAAATAATAATATTAAATAGTTTTTTTGAAACAATAATATTATATAGCTTTAATATATAAAAACATATATATTTGTGACATATATCCTTAAAAATATGTCAATAACAACATTTAAATAATATCATTAAAACAATTCAAACAAGTAAAATATAATGTGCATATGTAATATAATTTATCGAAAACTATGAAACAATGTCTCATGAAAACAAATAAAGAACACAATTAAATAAATATATCTGAAAATAATAAACACGATTTACCAAAAACCATGCATCAATATTCAAAAGTGAATTCTGATAAAACAATTTTTTTTTTCATTTTGACCGTCGTCCAGACAACACCTAGGCCAAACCTAGCTGCTTAGGTGTTATCTAAACAGTAAAAAATTGTCACTGGGAAAAAAAATCCAAAGGACCTAAGCGGGTAAAATCAGAGCCGATTCTCGGTTTTGGATACTAAAAATTAAAAGTGTACAACCTAAAAATGATAGACATTTTTAATATTTTTATAAGTGTAATGCTAATTTCTTAAAAATTATACACCTTTTATTTTATTTTTTTAGTTACAAATTTCTTATAATTTTCATAAATTAAAATTTAATTCAAAAATTAAGTTTTCTGAGTCTTAAAATAAAAAATTGATTTTAGAAAGAAAAAAAATTACTTCAAAAGGTTAAGTAGATAAAAAAAGTGCATAGAAAGTAATAACAAAATTCAAATGTATAAAGCTTTATAAAGAAAATGGCAATATATAAAAAAAAAAAAAATTATGGTTTGCCTGGTTTGCAAGCAAGTATATAGTGTGATTTTCTTTTACAAAATAAAGTATTCAAAATTATACATTTAAGTTCTAATGAGAATTAAGAGTAATTTTATTTTTATTTTAAATTACATTTACATATTGATAAAACACAAGTTTCTAAATCGAATTGGTGCTGTGTAAAATAAACTTAAACACCAATTTAGTTCATAAACTGTCAAATTACTAAAAAAAACATAAAATATCCATTATATGATTTAAAGCTTCAACTTAGAGAGCTGCATTTTGGAAGACTGTATTTTTCGATATGTAAAAATATATTTTTTTAAGTAAACATATCTTTGATTGTAATTAGAATTTACTATATAATTTAAAATACTTTATTTTATAAATAAAACATATTACAGATATGTCTTTTGCAAACTTTTAAACTATAAACATCTGTTTGTAAATTGAGTAAACTATAAATATTTTTTTATATATAATTGAGAAAATTACAAAACTAGGTCAAATGGGAGGTCCATTTACATATTTAACTCATTTACTCATCCTACTACATATCTAGACTGATTTTGTGTGACTTTCCCATAATACCCTCAATATTTACGCGCGTCTGTCTCCCTCCCGTCTGACTTCGCAGATTCGACCATATGCGAAGCCTGCGAAGCTAATGTTTGGATTTACTTAATGAACTTAGTTCGCATATGCGAAGCCTGCGAAGCTGAAGTTTGTTTTGCTTGATGAATTTAGTTCGCATATGCGAAGGCTGTATATGTTTTGAAGCTAATTCGCGAAGTGGTATATAACAAAAAATGGCAAACAACAACGGATTCTAACATTAAAATCATAACATTATCAAACTTTACAACAAGATTGCCAGAATAACAACATTCAAATCATAACATTGTCAAAATTTACAACAAGATTGCCACAATAAACTCCAAACAAATCACTTCAAAGTGAACCTAACTAATCTGGTACCAATTTTGAAGCGGATGAGTAATCTTGGTGTGCACCATGAGACACATCCATCCCAAAAGGTCTAGACTTCCATTTCTCATCCCAAAAGGTCTGGACTTCCAGACCTTTTGGGATGGACGTGTCCCACGGTGCACACCAAGATTACTCATCCGATTTAAAATTGGTACCGGATTAGTTAGGTTCACTTTGAAGATTGGCACCATGGGATGGACCTGTCCCATGGTGTACCCCAAGATTGACACATTCACTAGGAGAGATTGTGTCAATCTTGAGGGAAGTTAATCCCTATACAGGAAGGAAAATCATCTCCCCTGCAGCCCAGTACGTCGCCTTCTAAAAAGAGATGTTACGTATTCAACCACCTTCAGAAAAAATTAATCGTGTTAGGTAGGGAAAAAGACGATTTTGGCTTCGCGAAATGAAGATTAGCGAAGCATGCGAATGTAAATGTGCAGGGAAAGAGGTGATTTTACTTCGTTAATCGATTGTTTCGCGAAGTCTGCGAGGTCTGAAACGTGACTATCTACGTCGCATATCGATGCTTTCGCGAAGTCTGCGAGGTCTGAAACGTGGGGATCTATTCGCAGACTTCACGAAATCATCAATTCGCGAGGTAGATCCATACGTTTCAAACTCTTTCTCTTCGCATATCTTTGCGAAATCATCGATTAACGAAGTAGATCGTCACTTTCCAGGCTCTTTCTCTTCGCAAAGCTTCGCGAAACCATTGATTGCGAAGTGAATTCATGAAAAAATGCAGAAAAAACAACAGATACTTACATTTTTCGCCCCTTTCACCCCCAAAAGCGACAATAACAATATGATAACATGGGAAGAACGAAGCAAATATCGTAGAAAAACCATTTCTTTGATGGTAACAAGAAGAAAGAAACCAAGCAACGAACAGGAAGATGAAAAACCATGGATTCGTTTTCTAGGGTTAGGAAGTTGCAGAATCAAGAGATGAAGAAAGAAAAAAGAGAAATTCATTGTGATTTTGACGAAATGGTGCAGATTTCGTACAATTTAAAGGAAGAAAGGAAGATCAAAAGTCTTCAAATCATTAATGCAGGAGCAACTTTTTGCGTAACCAAGGAGATAAGGGGAGCGGTCGTTCGCGAGTGGTGGGAAGTGGGAAGGTTAGGGGTATTATGAGAAAGTCACACAAAATCAGTCTAGATATATAGTAGGATGAGTAAATGGATTAAATATGTAAATGGACCTCCCATATGACTCAGTTTTGTAATTTTCCCTATATAATTTTCCAAAATAAAAAGAGGTTAATGGTATTTAAACTCATTACCTCTGATAAATCTACCCCTCTTAGTAGGGCTATATTTAAAAGTACCCTAAAATCTTTCTGAGTTGTTTGTGTCCCATCTGAGTGGGGGAGAAAAGTGGTGAGCTTTTTTTTCCATTATCGCTTTAATTTCATTGATTTTGTGATATTGAAATAAAATAAATAAATAATTTCATATAAATTTATTGTTTTTTACATATGACAGAAAAATCTCTTCCATTCCATGTGTACTCCTATTCCAATCCAGAACATGAAATAAAAAAAAAAATACAATAATAATAAATTTGAAGAAAACTGCTTTTGCATGCGATCATATAGAAATATTTTCCTCAAAAAAGCTTGTATGATTTTTCCTTTTGATGATATCACAAAAAAAAAAAAATCCAACTAAATATTCACCAACATTTTGGGGATTATAAGCTACTTATGATTTTTTGTTTTCTTTTTTTCTGTCAGTTAAAGTCGAAATATAAATGCAATGTTCAACAAGGGTCCATAGCTCAGTGGTAGAGCATTTGACTGCAGATCAAGAGGTCACTGGTTCGAACCCGGTTGGGCTCTCTTTTTGGCTGACTTTTTTTTCCCAATAAAAAGAAAATCTATGCCCTACAGATATATTGAACCATTTACTTCTAAATTGGGTTTTTTTTATTTCTTTTATTCCTTTTATTGTTCCAATAGAAACAAAACACGTCCTACAGATATATTGAACCATTTGGTACTCCATTGGATTGTTTTAATTTCTTTTATTCCTTTTATGCAGTTAATTTCCCTCCCAAGTGGTTTCTTTTTAAACAATTACTATTTTGAGGTAAAAAATGTAAATTTCATTTATGCTAATATAGTTTGGCACATCAACAAAACCAAAAGCCATGTTCGGTAAAAAAAATTGTCCGGATCAACTTTTTCTGAATCTACCAATGAAGTTGTTAAGGAAAAATTACACAGAAAGATACCAACAAAGGCTTAAATAATGATGATATTACATTCTGAAAAAAAGAAAAAGAAAAAAGTTATTCCCCTATACTTTTGCTGAGAAGCTTACAATAGGTAAATAACTAAAAACATTTGAAGCATTTTATAGGAAAGAATTGAGCTTCCTCCTTCAACACAACTTTCGCAATTGCTAATAGCAGCATCTGTATTTCAAAGCAGCAAAACTATGAGGACAACATATCCAACAACCGAAAACGTTCAACATAAGTTTCATAGACGTAAAATTTCCCATTCGTTTCTCATTCTAATAGTACCTACTGAATATAACAATGCTGCAACCGTAAAGCACTTGGGACCATCAAGTAGAGCATATCTGCATGCCTCACCGACAAGCAGCGAAAAGGACTGGAGAATGATGTCTATCCTAAACTTGCAGATATTATTAGGTTGGTGTTTTACTAGACTTACCTGTCAAGGTGAAGAGAACACTTTTGGCCGCCAAGATAAAGCCTCTAAATGTTGTGAATCAGTTTTCATTCTATGTATGTAATGCTCTAGATTCTGTGCATCTTCGTTTATGGTATTGGTAGACATTGTATCCTCAGCAAGCTTAACTGCTGCTATCTGGGACAGCTGAAAATTCTCTGCCACGCGTTGTAGCTTTCTTGCAATTTCCTCTTCACCAAGCATCAAAAGGGAAGTCAATAAAGATCTTAGCTCCTGCTTTGCTCCATCTGTTAGAGACATGCCTTTCAAATGCTCCACCAAAGCCAACTCCTCACCAGGACTATAACGTCAAGAAAGTAATATTTATAAGAACGGTTGACAACAGAGAAACAGGAGAAAAGGGAAATTATTTAAAATACCTTCCTGGACGAATTTTTCCTGTATTCCTCTGACGTCGCTTCTCTCTTGCCTTGCTGGTAGCAGTTGAGCTCACAGAAGCAGCAGAACCCTTTCTTGTCCTGTTCATGGCAAGAAAAACAACTTGAAGGGACCTAGATTGTTATCATGAAAATATTTGCACTTGCTGTGCCATATTATTAGTGATTTAGGGTCCAAGGTTTAAAATAAAATGGTGCTACATAACTACAAATTATCCTTTAAATGATTTCAGAAAACAATAAAAAAGAACGAGAAAAGAACAGAAGGCTCTACACAGGAAGATATTAAAGCTATGAAAAAAAAGGAGTAACACAAAATAGGTTCCCTGTGGCATAAAATTGGTGGAAGAAAAAAACAGCAGAAATAACTAGGTAAGTTAAAGAACCAACTAACCAATCAAATCATAGCATATCACATAATGCATAAAGGGTGGCCCGGTGCACTACACGTCCCCGATAAGCGAGGGTCCGGGGAGAGGTCCCACCATAAGAGTGTACTGGGGGCAAGCCTTCCCCTGCCAATTTTTTTTGGCAAGAGGCTGCTCCTAAGACTAGAACCCATGACCTCTTGATCACACGACAACAACGTTTACCATTGCGCCAAGGCTCGCCCTCATATCACATAATGCATAACAAGAGAAAATGCTCTCCCAACAATTCGACAAATTAAGATATAAATTCCTAGTGAGAAAATAAATTGGAAATAATGATCTCAGGATATCAGTTGGCATAAGAACAGAAAAGGGCATGTGCGTCTTTGCATTATGAACAATAGTGAAGTCTTTGAAACACAAATTTGAATAACTAAAGCAAGAGAAATACCCAGTCGTATAGGCACTCATTCCACTAAAGTTACTGCTAGCTTCTGAAACTGTATCATCGTCTAGGTCATTGATTGACCGATCCTCAGACTGAAGTTTTGCTGCAAGCAGTAACCTTCTCTGGCGGACAGCTAAATAGCGAGTCAGGTACTTCCCTACTTTCTCCAAAGCTTCCTGGTATTCACCAATTAAAGTGTTTGCCCCTTCTAAAGATGCATTCTTCACATCTGAGATCAAATCCTCCCGCATGTGCATAAATGCAATCCTTAAAGCTTCCTCCCAGTCCCTTGCGCTAATTAACAAACATATCCCACCATTAACATCACCACAGTACTCGAGAGCAATTTTTGCAGCTTCTCCAGGTTTACCTAATGCCTGGAGTTCTTCACAGAGTTCATGAGCAAGTTGTAATACAGCATCTTTCCCCAGTTTAAGCAGCCCAGAAACTGTAAGCACCCCACGCCAATTACCGCAATCACGGTATGCCTTCAAGGCATTTTCCAAGCTAAAACAGCAAAGGTAAGTTGCAGCAGCATCCTCGTAGCATTTTTTATCAACAAGATGATCCCCCCAGGCCTCAAGGACCTTCATTCTCTTGGAAGAATCAGTGATAAGTTGATGTCCCAGTGAAAAAAGTTGAGGATTTTCCTTCAAGAGGTTCATACAGTCCGAGAAATAACTATCACCTGCTGAAATGATATGTTTCAGAGCTTTCTCGAACCTGTGCAGCTTCAAGTCAATATTATAGCGCATTATTAGACTAGGCATACTTTCTAGTTCTTGTAGATAAGGAAGAAATTCCTTCGGGTCTCGTTGAGAGTTTAGTGCCACAATAGCTGCAAGATGCAGATCATAAAGCCCCAAAGCAGCTTCAAATACTGCCTCAGAATCAGATAACCACAATAGATGCTTCAAAGCTTCTTCAGCAGAAGGAAACAACATTCTCCTAGGATCATTAGAACCTGATAATTCCAGTTCACGAATAACTTTTATTCTTTCTAAAGCCTCTTCAAGAGCAGGTGGATTACTACGGGCTAGAGTAGTCAAAATGCAGACCTCCCTTTGAGGACTTTCAGGAACATGTTCTTCAAGAGCCTTCCTTATGGCCAGAAGAACAGAAGAGACCTTCTCCTGGGCATCAAAACCCTTGAAATCTTCGCTTTGAACAACTCCATCCCCTCTTTGGCTAGGGAGAGAGATGTAATTCCTGTATAGCTTCTCCATGATGTTTTCGTTCTTTATGCCACATACAAATTCAGTTATGTAGCTTAAATTGTTAACCTGTTTGACAAATTCTGAGGCTGACAGCAGAAATTCTTTCCAACCACAATGGTCAACAATGATATTGAAATCTATTCTATGCCGCCTAACCATAAGCAGTGCATCTCTAAAGCGTCGCTGGAACAAAGCATTGACAATTGAAGCCAGTACCAATTTTCTAGGGTAAATGCATTCTAGATTTCCACGAGTTGTTTGTACTATGACAGCATCACCATCACCATGCAGGACACCAATAATTTTCGCCCCTCTTTCCCATATGTTTATGAAGTTCAGATTTTCTTCTCTTCTCTTTTTAACAGTGTGAATGAAATTCTCGTATTTTGACTCTATTTCTCCATGCAGTATATCATTAATATCAACAATAACCAGGAAATCTTGTTTGGTTGCAAGAATCAAGTGGGTGATGACTTGGTCAGATAAATTTGAGTAGAATGAGAAACTACTACAGTTGCTGCATAGTATTTTTCCACCGTAATGGAGCCTACCTAAGTCATCGAGTCCAAAGAATAAAGGCTTTAGCAAGTCACAATTAACTACACACATCCATGGGCACGATGATGAAAAATCCATACAATCATTCTCCATAGCTCCTCCAGTTATGCCAAAGCCTAATTTTGATGAATATTCAGAGATTTTTCCACCATTAAATTGAACAAGAGTAGAACACTTCTTCACAGGATTGGGAGCAATTGCAATTACCTGTTCTTCTAAATAATTATTACGGGAAACCTTTGCATTCCAACCTGAGCTTGTTACCAAACCTGGAACATGATCTTCTGAGCAACTAATCTCAATTTCCCGTAAATAGAACCCATTAAGTCCATTCTCACCCAGGGAGGTCTGGGAGATGCAATTACTATGAGTGAAACCACAGTGAGAAACAGCAAGAAGTACATGTGGATCCAACCATGTAAGATGTGCAAGGGTTCCAATTCCAGTCTCAGAAATGCAAGCTTCAACACTAATTTCTTTGCCTTCAAATTCCTCCCATGTATTGGAATCAGGAAGATCTAAAACACAGAGACAACCATCAGACAGAAATGCAGCAAGTAGATTTTTAGAATTCTTGGAATAAAAGGCCATGTCTCGCACAGCACTTGGAAATTTCAGGTTGAATAAATACAGAGGAGGGGGAATTAAGGACAAAGAAAGAGGAGTCACAAGTATCTTGGAGCCATCAATGACAAATGCAGTTGAATTATCTGTGACAGAAGTAATCCAAATGAAGTTGTAAACTGTAGTCTGGCCCTCAAGAGTCCAACAGATCAATTCCAATGGCTTTACTGGATCCCACATAAAACGCACTCCATCCTGTCTTGGATATCTAATTTCATGTTTTAAGTACCAATGGTTGTTGCTGAAAAACCATACCTTGAGAGCATCATATTTATCACATCTGACGATAGATGCAAGGACATCTGAAGTACAGTTCCACTTAAGCAACTCTACTGTTGCGTCCACAGATTCATTGATGCTAAAAGAGCTTCTATACAGTCCATTTCTCTCATAAAAAACTATTTTTGGGCATTCATTCTCTGTTCTTCTGTCATGTACAGCAGCAATTTTTGCTCCACTTGGCATCCAATCCATAGCCACTCCCATGAAAGCCTTTAAATCTGAAGAAGCATGTAAAGTACCTGAATCTCGTTCCCAAACCTTAAGTCTCTTATGCAAGGAAGAAGATTCGCACACCCCAGTCAGTGTCACAAAGTATTTACCATCACCTCGCCATGATACAATACTCTTTGACATACTTGTGGAAGGATATGTAGGTCCACCTGTAACCAAAACCCAGCAGGTAAAATCTACAAAACACCCATTTGTATCTTATGTGAAAGAGAAAGCACTTGACGAGAAAATAAAATTAATGATAATGGGGCACAAAAGCACACCAAGCAATGCCACAAAAGTACCATAGAGATGATAATAAGAATAATATTACCCCAGATGAACCCAACATTAAGTCCATATATCAGGAAGGCAATGCAGGTCAAGAATAAAAAGAATGAAAAATACTTCCATTTACTCATCACAGGAGCAGAATATCGAAGGGCATACAAACCCCCAAAATAAGAAGACGTATTCAAAGAATAAAGACAAACGAATTGGAAAAACTATAAGTACATTTATGCAGAAAAAATTGAAGCATAAGGATTTCTGTTGGTTCTCTTAATCTAATCTATAAAAGTTTTTGACTGTTAAAGAGGACAAACAAAATAATAATAAGTCATCAATATCACTTGAAACTGTGCTTGAAGTTTTCATTCACTAACAAATCTTCAGAAGATAAAGAAAATAAAAAAACAAATTTGAAATCCTCTATAGGAACACTACCAAGAAGAATAATGGAGAAGGCCCTTACTTACGTCAACACCATCAGGCTGATCATCCTCCATCGCATTTTCATACAACAAATCCCAATCACGAGTCATCATCAGCATCTGCCCTAATCCAGTAACAATTCCAAGCAAGTCACCGTCCGGACTAGGAGCAATGGACTTAACACCGCCCTCCACTTGACCAACAATCTCCACAGAATTGTCATCCACATTATAAAGCAACAAAACTCCACTGCAAGTCCCCACTATAAGTGCTTCCTTCTCCATAAGATAATCAAATGAAGTAATGAAATCCCCATCTTCCAAATCAATAGGATGAACTTCTGCAGGCAATGATCGTTTTCTCCACGCATTACCATTCTGGGAAACCGTAATTCAGTGTTAGGAAAACAAATTTCATTACAGCAACAAATTTAAACCCACACAATATTTCACTAAAAAACTAAAATTTTCTCTACAAACTCCGAATTTCATTAAAAGTGAAAAAATAAATAAACATATAAACATCAAGTGGTCGAAAAGGGCATACATGGAAAGATGAGAGCTGAGTAGAGTAGATGAAATTAGCAGAAGAGGCAAAGAACAAGCGATTACGCTCGATATCGAGAGCAGAGAAGAGAAGAACTTCTTGCTTTGATTGTAACTCTAGATTGAGAGTTGATTCTGAGTATAGCTTCAGGTTTTTCATTTTCGAATCCTCTAAAATCTAAAGAAAATACTTCAAAAGCTGGGAGGAATGGATTTGCAGGATATGTTAAAGTTAGCTTAGGGTTTTTAGGAGGTTTTGAAGGCTTCTATAGGAAGGGGGAGTAGGGAGTGTCTTGAACAGTTGAAGGCGATCGTTAACAAAGTGAAAGGTGATGAAAGCGCATGTTATAAAATACACTGGCTTCATGTTATTTTGCGCGGATTGTTGAAAGGGGTGAACATTGGTTCGGTTCGGTTACTAACCGAACCAAACTTTCGGTTAACCGAACCAAAGTTTGTGTTATTTTCATAACCGAACATTATAAAATTGGTAACCGAATTTTTATGGTTCGGTTCGGTTACCGGCCGAATAACCAAAAACTCATAATATTTAATTTTTGTATATTTTTGTTTAATTGGTTTTCAAATAATACTCTTATATAAAAGTTTTTTTTTTTTTTTTTGAGAGAAAATTGCATTTGCATTAAAGAGAGGATAAATTACATTGGTCTTCCAGACAAAGAGCATCGACATCTATAGGCACATTTTCGATAAGAATTAAAGGCTCATTAAGGAGACGAGTACGTCGAGCAAGCTCATGAGCAACACAGGTTCTTTGCCAATAGACATGTGACAGTTTAACTTCCTCAAACAGGCACACTGTTGTGATGTAGTGTATATGGAGGAGTTCATTGTGAGTGAATTACATGTCCATTTAAATCATTTAGAAAATCATCAGGAATATATTATCCACCTCAATCTGATCAAATTATTTTAATATGCTTTCCTATTTGTTTTTCTACTTCATTCTTAAAGTATTTGAAGTTCACAAAAGCTTCTGATTTATGCTTCATCAAGTAGATGAATTCATATCTAGTATGATCATCTATAAAGCTAAGGAAGTAACTAAAGCCTCTTCTTGCTTGTGTTGACATAAGACCACATAGATCTGAATGTATTAGTTCTAGAGTGTCAGATACATGTTCTCCTTTACTGCTAAAGGGTGTCTTTGTCATCTTGCCTTTTAAGTAAGATTCACATGTGCCCATTGATTCAAAATCAATTGAGTCTATAAGCTCATCATGATGAAAGTTAAACATGAATTTCTCACTTATATGGCCTAGGCAACAATGCCACAAGTAAGTTGAATTATATATTCTTTATCTTTTGGTATCAACTGTATAAACGGAAATATTATCATCTAAAACATAAATGTCATTCAATGAAATTCCCAAAAAATAATAAATTCCATTTTTATGGAAAACACAACTTTTATTCTTTATTGAAATATTAAAATCATCATCCACAAGATAACAAATAGAAATAATGTTTCGAGACATATCAAGAGCACACAAACAATTCATTAATTCTAATACTAGTCCAGATGGTAATATTAAGAGATAATCTCCAATCGCGAGAGCATCAACCTTTGCTCCATTTCCAACTCACGGATTTATCTCTCTTTTATTCAAGTTATTAGTCTCCTTTAGTTCTTGCATATTCGTACAAATATGGGAACCACATTCGGAATCCAATACCCAAGAATCAAACTTTTGAATTCAAATAATTTCAATAGGATGTACCAGATTTAGAAACACCAGCATGACCCTTCTTCTTGAGAAAGTTTAGGTACTCCTTATGGTTCCTCCTATAATGCCCTTATTTACCACAATGGTGGCAATCCCCTTTGGGCTTCTTGATTTTCTTGACTTGTTTTCCCTTAGCCTGATTTAGCTTATTGCCCTTGTTTTTCTTAGGGTTATTAGAATCGGGAAACTTACCTTTTCTCTTGGTAGATCCCTCAATAACAACTGCAGATATAACCCCCTCTTTCTTCATATTGGGCTCAATAGATTTGAGCATATTCAAGAGCTCTTCCAAATAGTTCTCTAAGTTATTCATCTAATAATTCATGATGAATTGCGAATAACTTTCTGGGAGGGACTGAAGAATTAAGTCGACACTTAATTCATGATCCATCACAAAACCAATATTAGAAAGTTTAGTTACATAGCCCATCATCTTGATGCAATGCGCCAAAATAGAGGATCTTTCATGCATCTTGGAGTGAAGCAGTAATTTCGATGTCTCACATCGTTCCCAATGAGCTTGTTTCTCAAATAGCTATTTCAATTGCAGAACCATGGAATAAGCATCCATGTTCTCATGTTGTGTTTGAATCTCATGGTCATTGATGTATCTTGCGTGTTTGTCATTTGATTGATGTTTCTAGTAAACCCCAATCTCCTCGACTAGAGCATCATCAATAAGGACATTGGGTAGCGGTGTATCTAATACACACCCAACCTTCTCTTAAACATACTACATTAGAAATCAAATTTGTTAATTAACCCATACATAAAACGTTTTTAACAATAATGTTAATATTTCATATATAAAATAATGGATTTAACGCTTGCTATAATACCACTGTTAGGAAATAGAACATGCATAGACGCAGCGGAAAACAAAAACCTTTTTTATTTCCATATCTCATATGATCCCGTTAACTGTTATTCCATATCATAAATAGGTTAAGTGTAAATAACTTATTAAAGATCTATCTATCGTTCCAAACAATGTGTCCTCAAAAATCTTCTAATATTTTCACGAACCAGTTCAACTCAATCTTTCCAACGTACTAGATCAACATGTTTAGCGATCACGAATAAAATGTCTCTAACGTATCCACATGAAGTAAGAAACAAATTGACAAAACGAGAGAAGTAATTGTGTTGGAAATTATAGAGAGAGTGGCCCTAATTGTTGTATGTTGGCCGAATTCCCTATGTAGTACTTATAGGGGGTTTATTCTTTTAATTTACACTCCTATCACATTAGGTGAATTAATTAAATAGGAAATAGATTAATTATTTATACCTAATTCTATTATATACATATAATTAATAATTAGAATTTTAATCACGTTAGAATTTATATTTCCTTTTAAGACTATAATTAATTTAATTTATTTATTTATAATCTAATTTCAATTATACTATAAATCAATCAAATAATTTATCCTAAACTAGTAGTTTGAATTAAGGTTTTTGTAATTTTCCTATAGCTACGCTACACATACAAACTGCTTTTAAACAGTGAAAAAATACAAATTTCGAATGCAGATACAATGAATAACAGCCTATTAACCGAATTTTATGTTCAAAATTAATTTTTTTGGTCATCAATGGCTTAATGAGACCAAAAATAAATGATCAGGGGTTTAATGTATTTAAATAAAAAATAAATGGTTTAATGAACCAAAAAAATAAAAGATCAGGAGCCTAATAGTACTTTTTGCCTTTAATATATTATAAAAAATATCGCTAACAATATCCTATTAAGTAAAACAGTAGTCAAAGGCACCATACTAGATATGAACTGGTAAGGTGCCAATATGTCTTCCTTAGGGATTTGGGATCATAAATCTTACATTAAGGTGATTAATGGGGATAAACTATCGTCCAAAACAGGTAAATATTTTGAGATTTGTAAGTCCAACGTTAGGGCGATTAACAAGGACAAATATCTTTAACAAATAATTAGATTTTGATTCCATTTTTAAATTAAACCAAACAAAATAAATAAATAAATAAATAGTCATTCTGATTTTTTAGCATTCTAATTTCAAATTTTAAACCAAATATTCTCTAAAAAGAAAATGGTTTATATATATATATGGGGTTGGTTTTAATGGTGAGCACTAAATTATCTCCATGTGTGGTGAGCAATTAATATCCATTGGATCAAGATCTAATGGTCCATAATTTAAGTTGGCATTTAATATTAAAAAGGTTTTACCTGCTGACATGTAGGTTGTAATTTAAAACCTTGTGCATTTTAAAAACCGAATTCTCTCTCATCAATTAATATCATCTTCTTTTTCTCTTTCCAAATTAATGCATAACGTTGAATTGTGCAACCAAAGGAATACGATTTCTCTCTCATGGCAGCCATTGACGATGCTAAATCAACCTTAGGCAGACTTTTTTCGACCGGAATCAATCTCAGGTAGTGTCAAAATGATCGGAATTAATCTCAAGCAGTCTCAAAGTGATCGGAATTAATCTCAGGCAGCCTCTATTCGACCAGAACTAATCTTAGTTTTAGATTAATCGTTTACCACTCTATTTCAATCCTCATTGATAAATAAATGGATTGAAAATGCAATGTAAAAAAATGTTGTTTCGATATCATATTAGAGAATATACATAAGAGGTTGTTTTATTATCAATCAAATATGAAGCATAGCCGAAATTCTAGTCATCTGTGTCATTTGGATATGAGTAAATATTTGTGATAAGTAAACAATGTAAAACAAAAAAAAATGATGTATTATAATTTGGTGTTACCTTTTAGCGTATAGAATATATTGTCAAACGAAGATGTCTTCTTATGTGTTAAATACTAAAAAGAAGATGTCTTCTATGGAATAATTCATATATACAAACTGTTATAAATTTGTGTTTAACACAGCCTGTGGAAATTGACACAACCAAATGATAATTAAACAAACATAAATTTGTAACACAGATTGATCGCCAAAACAATTGTTTTCACATAGTATGCCAAAAATATCTAGTTACTGTTTGTCAAAATATATATTTACATTTGACAAAGTATTTTTTGCCATCTTCCATATGCCATAGCATAATCTATAGCTTGTTGCAGTTTAGCCATTCGCCCATCATCCTCTCGAATGGGATCTTGACCGATTCGTTCCCTCTGGATGAATTCTGCAACGTGTTGTGCGCGTGATAGTCTTTCCAAATAGGTTACAAAACCTCCATTTGGCTCTGCAAATTGCATTATTTTAGTTAGATGAACATTTTGGTAAATAAAGTACATAGATATTGACAGAAAGCTTTACCTAGATAATTGTCCAATCTGTTTTTTGAATCAAATGTTGTGGGGTAGATGAAATTGTTTGGCTACAGAATCCAACAAATGAAATTATAATGCATCATAATACAGGGTAATTGTAATAAAGATGGTACACTTACAGAATTCAGTAGTGACTTGTATGGTGAATAATCTATCAACACAGTATTTGAAGCATTGAATTGTGGATAGCTATCCCAAACATGCTTCAAATCTTTAAACATTATACATTTTTTTATCACGGGGGCCAAATGTGACATTTGTTACAACACAATGCTCTTGACCCTGAAAATCAAACAGTGTAGTAAACTATTATATAGGAAACATGAATATTTCAATAGTTGATGTTGGAACGGAAAAGAATCCTAAAAGTTGGAAACAATTAATATTGTCTAACCCAAACAAACAACATTTGAACTTCATCAGCCAATGACATTCTAATTTTTGGAAGAATCTTGTCAATGTTTTTCCTGGAAAACACATAAGAAGACACTATAATTATAAAGTATTCAATGAACTTAAGAAGAATGTAAAAAGAGGATCAAATGTTTAGAATTCAATGAACCTTATAAGAATGTGAAAAATACCTCATCTTTGATGACCAAATTGCAACCGTAAAATTATCAAAACAGAATTTCATGAATGGAGTGATATGTGGGCGATGGCGACCGGTTCGCGAGCATATAAGTACCCCATTCAAGTCTAAAATCAGAAGCTTCTTCATTGTACAAGAGGGTGTCGGTAATTCAGCTTCAGGATAAGTTAACAGCATCAGAACATTGCTGTCATCATCAACTTTTTCCTCCATTGTTTTCTCCTTTTCTGGCTGCTCCACCGTCCGGAATACAATCTCATACTCATCCTCCTCTTCTTCGTCAGACTCTTCGGGTCTTGGCTCATCAGCCTCTAACGTATCCTCTGAACCCTCCATCTCCACACCACCCATCCCAACATCTTCATCTTCAAAATCAAAACAATCCATCCCAACATCCAGACTTTCTATGTCATCATCCACAGGCCCATCACCTTCCAGCTCAACCTCAACATCCTCTCCGTCATTCCCCACGTTCCTTAAATATGTTTTTTATCAAACACAATTTCATCTTCAGCTCTGACAAATTTGGAAAGGATCCAACCTCTATTACTCGTCATAGTTGCCATACTTAACAAGTATAGAGCATCCATGAGATTTGTATTGACTGACCGGTTATCCCTCACAGTCACAAGAACATTGTAATGTTCAAAGACTACCGTTAAAAGATTACCATAAGGTATATGGATTTTCCTTTGACGGTCTTTCTTAACCGCTCTGAACCTGTTCAGTATGTGATAGATAATCTGTTGAGCAAAATTCATCTGTTTCCCCTTTAACAGATGCCACAAAATAATCCTTTCGGCTAATGAGCATTTTTCCCTGCTACCATACTTAGGTAGTAGTGTCTTTATCACCACTTGATGTAAAAATCGGGCATGAGCCATCATGTTTGTCGTGGCAAGGGGTAAACCAGACTCGTGTAGGACTTCCTTTATGAAATGGGTATCATTATACCCCTCCCATTCTATTTTTTTATCAGCTGGGTTTTTAATGCAAAACCCATCCTCAACCGAAGGCATATCAAAAAGTTCATTTAACAAAGCAGTGTCTATTTTGATCTTAACGTTTTTTACACTAGAAGATATCTCTGTTCCCCTGTTATTCCTATGAAGGTTTCTATAGAATTCCTTAACCAATTCATCGTATGTGTTGACTTTAAGAGTCAACAATTTCCTCAATTTTAAATGCTCAATGTAAGGAGAAACATCAAAATCGATTTTTTTTCAGGAATTCAATATCAACGGGCATACCTTTGAGCACATGCATACTATCCAGCTTCGCCACTCTATCTCTGGTACTAGATGTTCCGGCATTGCAAGTTCTATGCCTTTTTACAGCCTTGTTCTTCCTCTTAGGTTGCAATGTCTGCTTCCCCTTGCTTCGTGAACCAGCTGTACTCTGTCTTGTCTTAGCCATTGGAGCTTGAAATTTGAAGATTTAGAAATGAAGGATGATAAGAAAATCTGTGTAGTGGTAAGGAAAAATCGATGCCGCCGGTGATGAAGTTAGGTTTCGGTATTGGGAATTTGTCGAGGATTTTGATCGGAAACAATGGCGTTCCTATTTCTCCAGGATTAAACAAACCCCATATAACACGTGTTACAATTTAATTCGAGAGAAGTATCACTAAGACGGTCTACTGTAGCGGTAAGTTTGGTGATCTAAACAAGCCGACCCGTTTTCGACCCCAACGTCGCGCTCCTTTTTGTATTTTTTCGCAGATTATTATATAAACACGTTAAAACATATTAATTAGCAATCGCATCAGTAAATGTTCGTAGATCAATTGGTTAGCAACTACCGTAAAAATCATTTGGTCCTGTGTTCGAAACCGGCCAGTGGTATTTTTTTAATTGGTTTTAAAAATTATTTTAAATGCATTTTTAAAAAGAAATAACAATTAGAAGACGTCTTCTTATTTGTACTTATTTATAATGCATCCAAATTAGCTACTTTTTGAAAATTATCACTTTTAATCGTTCGAATTGGGTATTTATATTCAAATTATTTTGTTAATTAATTAAACGTCTTGTTTATATACAGTTTATTTTAATGCATTAATTTATAATTCATTCAACTCAGGTATTACTTGCAAATTATAGTTTGATAATTAAGGTAAAGTCTATTGTTACTTTGTTTTTAACAAGGTAACTCTTGCTTTGTGTGTTTTCACTATTGGATTAATTTTCTAATCCATCATCCAATGGTGAAAACACACCAAGTAATGGTACTTTGTCAAAAACAAAGTAACCATAGAAGGCACCTTAATATTAAATGTATTTTTTTTTATGAATTAATATTTGGTATTATATGAATGGTTAATTTTTTGTAAAAATTAGCAATTGTTATCATTATAATACAAATTGAAATATATGTAACCTAGGTATTACTTGAAAACTAAGTTATCATCCAATAATGAAACTAAGAAATAAAATATTGAAAATCAATGTTTCATATATATTATTGAAATTTAATGTCTTACATTAAGTCAAGACACACATAATTAAGAATATGAAACTTATTAAAGCATTTTTCACAATCAAATGCTTTTGTGGATCTACATCTTCTTGTCTTTCCCTTTATCCAGCTTCTCATCATTAGTTTCCATCTCCTGATAATCCGACTCCAAACAAAGACGCATTGAATCATGCAAAATATCTAAGGATACGACGATGGACTTGATGCATGTTAAGAATTCAGCTGTATGTTGACGCATATGTTTCTTGACACACTTTTGAACAGCATCTTCAATTTGATTTATCGGAAATGGAGTAGCACCCAACGGATTAACACCGTCATCAGTCTTCCCAATAATAAGCTTCCTGGATGTATTCCCTTCCTTCACACCCAACTTTTGCTGACCCTTTTTCTTCTTTTGCGACGAAGGCCCCACTGATTCTTTTTTAGACTTTTCTACTTTTATTTTTTTGAGTGGAGAAATTCCTTCATTAGGATCATCTTCAAATAGGCATGGATGGAAATTGTCTTCATTTTTGGAAGGCTCTTTGGAAGGCTCTGCTGAATCGTCCAATATTACCAAGTCCATATTTTAAGAGCGAGTATAACATTTCGAGAGCCTTACATACTCCTATTTATATAGAAAATTTCGGAATTAATGTACTTAATTTGTAAAGTCTATTCATAATCACACTTAAATACAGAGACGTCTTTTCATTAGATGTATCCGTTTTGTATTCAATGTATTAATACTTTTTTAAATGCCATTATGTTGGTATGGTAAATGTAACTGAATACAGATCGTATTGGATTCAATGTATTCGTGAAATAAAAGCAGTTTTCAGTTACATGTAGTGTGCATTTGAAAAGGTGTGTTAATCTATATAAATAGTCTCTTACCATGCATACCATTTCACATAGCACTATCAAAGTGTTGTAATCACTGATAAATATGTCAGGAGAGAATCTTGGTAACGTGGCAGGTGAGTCCTCAGGTAAAAAGAGAAAGACGTGCGAAGATAGTGAGGGTAGTGATGATACTCAATTGGGAGTTTATTATGAAAGTGTTCTAAATGGAGTACAAGTTGCACTCAAGCGTGGAGACAAGGATGAAATCCTAAAATTCATGAAAGTTGTTTCATCTGCATTAGTGTTTCTCTCTGATTCAATGGCTGATTATTTTGAGTCAAAAATGGAGGAGAAGGAGAAATTGGTGAAGAAGCTGGAAGATCTGAAGGCAAAAATTAATGCTGCACATAATGTGAATGTGGATTTAAGAATAGATAAACTGTGATGTTTTTGTCTTTTACTTTATTTTGTTGTTTTTTTATGGATCTTTTTTGTTGTTGTTTTACTTATGTTTACACAGTTCTTTTTCATTTTCAATAATAGTACTATGGTTTTCTCTATCATCACAATCTCACTAATATTGAAATATTATGTTTTTTTATATTTATTAACTGTAAATTATTGATGTCAAAATTAAGGTTTATATTATGTTAAATCAATCAAATATAATTAAACTTTTCATGTTAAACCGATTATATAACGAATTGTAATATGAAGAAACAGATGTTTTAGGTATTTCCAAATTATATTTGAGTAGAATAATATTTTGACAACCCAAAAAAAAATTGAGCTACGGAAAAAAATTAGTTCATAAAATTACACCTACGATATCCTTTATTAAATATTAATTATTACAAATCTTAATTAAATATAATTAAACTTTTCATGTTAAACCGACTATATCACGAGATTATAATGTACTTCAAAATTACAAGTTTTTAGATGTAATATGAAGTAACAGATGTTTTAGGTATTTCCAAATTATACTTGTTTCACTACACAATTAATTTAACAATTTAAGCACCAACACATTTTCATTATCCCTATGCAAATCGTACTTTAAAATTATAAGTTTTTAGATGTAATATGAAAAAACGGATATTTTAAGTATTTACAAATTTTATTGCCTCACTACACATAAAATAGAGAAAAGCTATCCGGATAGAATTTATCCGGATAGAAAAAAAAATCCTACCAAAATGCCCTTTTAAAATATTTTTATTTTGTTTATTTTTATATTCTATTAATGATTCAATACTACTAGTACATTAAATACTATTTTAGTTTGTGAGTTCCCATGACTACAAATATATAAACGAAAATCTAATTTTATTTTATGAAGGGTAATTATGATATTTTAACTCATTCTATCCATTCTATCCCCATTTTTTCTATCCATTTAGCAGTGTCCCATAAAATATACTCAAATCAAATATACTCTTAAATGCAATTATTAATATAAACTTCAGTAGATAAGAAATTATTTTGCATTAAAATAAAAACTGTGTTTACGGTATCTCACAAAACAACAATATTAAACAAAGCAAACATAACATGTGTAGTTGACTATTCCAACCTATCCAATACTTTGTTCATCTTGTTAAAAGCCTTCAACGTCTCCTTCGCCTCCTCAACTCCATCCTTCAACTCCTCAATCTCTTCCAATTCGGATTTCATATATTTAGCCGCTGACTCATACATCAATTTTGTGGCAGATGCAATCACCTGCATGAAGTCTATTATTGAATCTGCATCTCCTTCCATGAATGAATCATTAAAACTTGTAATCATGTTTGAAAAATCAGTCAATGCTTTTGTGGCATCGGTATCAGTAACATCATCCTTCTCTCCCATAATGTTTCCAATCTGCTTTTCAGACTTATCCATATAATATGAATTATATTTGAAGATGAAATGATAAATGATTGATAAACTTTGATAGCCAATGTTATACTTTAAATGATTTCCATCGATTCAAGCTTATTTATACTACTACTAAAAATTCTTTTCAAATTTCTTGCATACAATAATAAATGCAAGGTCGATTTTATGCCATTAATGTGACAATATAATAAATGCATGATAAGTTAAAAATTTGAAACGAAAGAATACTGGAAGACGTCTTTTAATTATTTTCTGTCTTTATATGATGCATCTGTCTGAATTATTGAATATAGATTCATTATGGATATCGTGTAATCATATCTTCTAGTTAAATTATTATTACTATATTACTTGTTTAAGTTATTACTAGTATATTCAATAATGGAGAATGGGAGATGACTGATGTAACTGGTCATCCTCAATTATTTTACCACTTTTATACGTAAAGAGTTGCAGCCTTTTTTTGATATTCCTTTCATTGATGATGGGAAACTGAAGAGTCTCCAACTGCATTGACATTTACATATAAATAACTGAAATGAAACTCTTTTCTGTGTTATGTATTCTAAAAAAAAAAACTATTAAACTACTTGTGGAGAATCCACAAATTAGGCGAGACATATATACCTTCAAGAGAAGAAAAAATGTTTGAAGAACTAATGTCTAAACTTCCTGGGCTGCAATAGTTACTCATTTGTATAATTGTACCCCAGGGAGCTTTGACATCAGTTGAGCAAACATTTATGTATCGGTTGATTTCATCAGGGGGCTTTGACATCAGTTGATTTCATCTTTTCTTTTCTTTTAATTTGCTTATTTTCTTATTTGGGTGATTGATTATTTATTCATTTGGGTTTTGTTTCGGGTTATTGATTATTTATTCATTTGGGTCTTGTTTATCTGGTCGAAAGGGGTGCCGACGTATTCTGGATGTCTTCTTCCACTTTGATTCCATGTTAGCATTTAAACATGTTTTCTTTTAATTTGCTTATGTTCTTATTTGGGTGATTGATTATTTATTCATTTGGGTTTTGTTTCGGGTTATTGATTATTTATTCATTTGGGTTTTGTTTATCTGGTCGAAAGGGGTGCCGACGTATTCTGGATGTCTTCTACCACTTTGATTCCATGTTAGCAGTTGAACATGCTACTTCAATTCCCCTCATAACCAAGGTTCCCATTTTAGGTATTTTTATGTACAACACAATAATCTCAAATAATTTATTGTTAATCTTAGTAGTAATAGCCCCTTGTCCAGTTGGTAAAACAAATTCCCCTTGAAATAAATGATCATGTGTTCGAGTCACCTTATTTTGGCAAGTATTATTTTAATTCGAACAAGTATGTATTTTTTATTATTATCATTATTGAAACCTTAATTATAGTTGAATCAATATATGAGAAGACGTCTTCCTATGTCCGTAAATATGCACGTTTGATATGAATGAGTTCCGAATTGCATTTAATGTATTTGTGAAGTCAATGCATTCGAAAATAGAGCTATTAATTACTACTAAACTAATTGATTAACAAACCAATAATATAACAAAATCTAACTAATTTACTACTATTATTATTAGTTTAGGCTAAGGTTACATGAGGTAAAAAAAATAATAATTATTGATTAAATATGACAACCATATTGTCATGTTCCCCTTGAATCTTATGGTCATGTGTTCGATTCCCATTTTCAGCAAATTTCTTTGTTTATTGATTTTGATTAAATTTGGACAACCATATTATCAAAGTTGTATGCAACTTTTTTAATATAAGATACTCTGAAATAATAATATTAGTAATAATAATAAAAAAAGGAACCTTAATTGTAATTGAATTAATGTAATATATTTAGAAGGCAATAAAACCTTAAATGACTACAAATATATAAACGAAAATCTAATTTTATTTTATGAAGGGTAATTATGATATTTTAACTCATTCTATCCATTCTATCCCCATTTTTTCTATCCATTTAGCAGTGTCCCATAAAATATACTCAAATCAAATATACTCTTAAATGCAATTATTAATATAAACTTCAGTAGATAAGAAATTATTTTGCATTAAAATAAAAACTGTGTTTACGGTATCTCACAAAACAACAATATTAAACAAAGCAAACATAACATGTGTAGTTGACTATTCCAACCTATCCAATACTTTGTTCATCTTGTTAAAAGCCTTCAACGTCTCCTTCGCCTCCTCAACTCCATCCTTCAACTCCTCAATCTCTTCCAATTCGGATTTCATATATTTAGCCGCTGACTCATACATCAATTTTGTGGCAGATGCAATCACCTGCATGAAGTCTATTATTGAATCTGCATCTCCTTCCATGAATGAATCATTAAAACTTGTAATCATGTTTGAAAAATCAGTCAATGCTTTTGTGGCATCGGTATCAGTAACATCATCCTTCTCTCCCATAATGTTTCCAATCTGCTTTTCAGACTTATCCATATAATATGAATTATATTTGAAGATGAAATGATAAATGATTGATAAACTTTGATAGCCAATGTTATACTTTAAATGATTTCCATCGATTCAAGCTTATTTATACTACTACTAAAAATTCTTTTCAAATTTCTTGCATACAATAATAAATGCAAGGTCGATTTTATGCCATTAATGTGACAATATAATAAATGCATGATAAGTTAAAAATTTGAAACGAAAGAATACTGGAAGACGTCTTTTAATTATTTTCTGTCTTTATATGATGCATCTGTCTGAATTATTGAATATAGATTCATTATGGATATCGTGTAATCATATCTTCTAGTTAAATTATTATTACTATATTACTTGTTTAAGTTATTACTAGTATATTCAATAATGGAGAATGGGAGATGACTGATGTAACTGGTCATCCTCAATTATTTTACCACTTTTATACGTAAAGAGTTGCAGCCTTTTTTTGATATTCCTTTCATTGATGATGGGAAACTGAAGAGTCTCCAACTGCATTGACATTTACATATAAATAACTGAAATGAAACTCTTTTCTGTGTTATGTATTCTAAAAAAAAAAACTATTAAACTACTTGTGGAGAATCCACAAATTAGGCGAGACATATATACCTTCAAGAGAAGAAAAAATGTTTGAAGAACTAATGTCTAAACTTCCTGGGCTGCAATAGTTACTCATTTGTATAATTGTACCCCAGGGAGCTTTGACATCAGTTGAGCAAACATTTATGTATCGGTTGATTTCATCAGGGGGCTTTGACATCAGTTGATTTCATCTTTTCTTTTCTTTTAATTTGCTTATTTTCTTATTTGGGTGATTGATTATTTATTCATTTGGGTTTTGTTTCGGGTTATTGATTATTTATTCATTTGGGTCTTGTTTATCTGGTCGAAAGGGGTGCCGACGTATTCTGGATGTCTTCTTCCACTTTGATTCCATGTTAGCATTTAAACATGTTTTCTTTTAATTTGCTTATGTTCTTATTTGGGTGATTGATTATTTATTCATTTGGGTTTTGTTTCGGGTTATTGATTATTTATTCATTTGGGTTTTGTTTATCTGGTCGAAAGGGGTGCCGACGTATTCTGGATGTCTTCTACCACTTTGATTCCATGTTAGCAGTTGAACATGCTACTTCAATTCCCCTCATAACCAAGGTTCCCATTTTAGGTATTTTTATGTACAACACAATAATCTCAAATAATTTATTGTTAATCTTAGTAGTAATAGCCCCTTGTCCAGTTGGTAAAACAAATTCCCCTTGAAATAAATGATCATGTGTTCGAGTCACCTTATTTTGGCAAGTATTATTTTAATTCGAACAAGTATGTATTTTTTATTATTATCATTATTGAAACCTTAATTATAGTTGAATCAATATATGAGAAGACGTCTTCCTATGTCCGTAAATATGCACGTTTGATATGAATGAGTTCCGAATTGCATTTAATGTATTTGTGAAGTCAATGCATTCGAAAATAGAGCTATTAATTACTACTAAACTAATTGATTAACAAACCAATAATATAACAAAATCTAACTAATTTACTACTATTATTATTAGTTTAGGCTAAGGTTACATGAGGTAAAAAAAATAATAATTATTGATTAAATATGACAACCATATTGTCATGTTCCCCTTGAATCTTATGGTCATGTGTTCGATTCCCATTTTCAGCAAATTTCTTTGTTTATTGATTTTGATTAAATTTGGACAACCATATTATCAAAGTTGTATGCAACTTTTTTAATATAAGATACTCTGAAATAATAATATTAGTAATAATAATAAAAAAAGGAACCTTAATTGTAATTGAATTAATGTAATATATTTAGAAGGCAATAAAACCTTTTTTTATATAGAAGGCAATAAGACCTTAATTGCACATGAAATAAAGAAAATATTATTAAAACAAAAGGAATTAAAAAGTCGCCTTAGATAAATCGGTGTAAGCATAAACAGAAATAGCGCATTGTCCTGATGGTATAGTGACTCCCCTTGAATCTTAAGGTCATGTGTTTGATTCCCCTTTTCAGCAAATTTTATAAATTTTTATTTTAATTAAATTTGAACAACCATAATGTCAAAATGTATGCAACTTTTTCCATATGCCGAAATAATAAATATTAATAGAAAAAAAAAGATTTGAACATTAATTGCAATTGAAACAATCTAATATATTTGTGTGTGTACGTATGAAGGTTTTCCTTGTTATATACCGCGCTATTTTTTATGACAGTCATTAATCGTAGATCTGTTGGTATAACACGTCCTCATGAATCCTTGGGTCATTGTTTCCAGTCCCCTTGTTGGCAATTTTTTTCTCATAAGTTCACTTATATTATTTTACTCTTTAGTATAAGACGTCTTCCTTTATGAATTAATGAACACGTTTCATATGGGTGCGTTCTGATTTACATTTAATGTATTTGTTTCGAAATTTGAGGTAAGGGAGCAATTAATTAATAGTAACACCAATTGATTAACAAACCAAGCTAAGAAAACCTAAATAAAATACTACTACTATAATATTTTTAGATTTATTTTTTTAACTTCGAATATGAGGAGGGGACAATATACATTTGATTATTTTTTACATTCACAATGATTAAATTCCAATTAAATTTTTTTTTATAAATAATGATACAAAAAAATGTTTGATAAATGTAGAATATAGAACACAATCGTTCAATTAACGAGCTGAGAAATCCTAGGGACTTTTGTATGGAGATCATGAGTATTACTTAATTATTCAAACAAAGATACGTTAAGTACGACGGTGTTAGGTTACGATAAGGTTTCATGACCTCAAAATTTTAAAAAAATATATATTATTAGATAAATGATTGATAAAATAAATATAGAACACAATCGTCTGAATAACGAGCTGAGAAACCCTAGAGACTTTTGTATGGATATCATGATTATTACTTAATTATTCACACAAAGATACGTTAAGTACGATGGTGTTAGGTTACGATAAGGTTTCATGACCTCAAAATTAAAAAAATATATATATTATTAGATAAATGATTGATAAAATAAATATAGAACACAATCGTCCGAAAAACGAGCTGAGAAACCCTAGGGACTTTTGTATGGATATCGTGATTATTACTTAATTAGTCAGACCAAGATATGTCAAGCCCGATGGTTTTAGGTTACGATAAGGTTTCGTGACCTCAAAATAAAAATAAAAATATTATTAGATGAATATAGAACATAATCGTTTAATTAACGAGCTGAGAAACCCTAGGGAGTTTTTTATGGAGCTAGTGATTATTACTTAATTATTACTTGATTATTACGATAAGGTTTCATGACTTCAAATAAAAGTTAAAAAAGCTATATTATTATATGGATATAGAACACAATCGTTCGAATAATGAGCTGAGAAACCCTAGGGACTTTTGTATGTATATCGTGATTATTACTTAATTATTCAAACAAAGATACGTTAAGTACGACGGTGTTAGGTTACGATAAGGTTTCATGACCTCAAAATTTTAAAAAATATATATATTATTAGATAAATGATTGATAAAATAAATATAGAACACAATCGTCCGAAAAACGAGCTGAGAAACCCTAGGGACTTTTGTATGGATATCGTGATTATTACTTAATTAGTCAGACCAAGATGTGTCAAGCCCGATGGTTTTAGGTTATGATAAGGTTTCGTGACCTCAAAATAAAAATAAAAATATTATTAGATGAATATAGAACATAATCGTTTAATTAACGAGCTGAGAAACCCTAGGGAGTTTTTTATGGACCTAGTGATTATTACTTAATTATTACTTGATTATTACGATAAGGTTTCATGACTTCAAATAAAAGTTAAAAAAGCTATATTATTATATGGATATAGAACACAATCGTTCGAATAATGAGCTGAGAAACCCTAGGGACTTTTGTATGTATATCGTGATTATTACTTAATTATTCAAACAAAGATACGTTAAGTACGACGGTGTTAGGTTACGATAAGGTTTCATGACCTCAAAATTTTAAAAAATATATATATTATTAGATAAATGATTGATAAAATAAATATAGAACACAATCGTCTGAATAACGAGCTGAGAAACCCTAGGGATTTTTGTATGGATATCGTGATTATTACTTAACTAGTCAGACCAAGATTTGTCAAGCCCGATGGTGTTAGGTTACGATAAGGTTTCGTGACCTCAAAATTAAAATAAAAATATTATTAGATGAATATAGAACATAATCGTTTAATTAACGAGCTAAGAAACCCTAGGGAGTTTTTTATGGACCTAGTGATTATTACTTAATTATTACTTGATTATTACGATAAGGTTTCATGACTTCAAATAAAAGTTAAAAAAGCTATATTATTATATGGATATCGTGATTATTACTTAATTATTCACGTTATGGTACGTTATTTAAGCCTACGCAAGGCAATAAAACCTTTTTTTATATAGAAGGCAATAAGACCTTAATTGCACATGAAATAAAGAAAATATTATTAAAACAAAAGGAATTAAAAAGTCGCCTTAGATAAATCGGTGTAAGCATAAACAGAAATAGCTCATTGTCTTGATGGTATAGTGATTCCCCTTGAATCTTAAGGCGTGTTCGATTCCCCTTTTCAGCAAATTTTATAAATTTTTATTTTAATTAAATTTGAACAACCATAATGTCAAAATCTATGCAACTTTTTCCATATGCCGAAATAATAAATATTAATAGAAAAAAAAAGATTTGAACATTAATTGCAATTGAAACAATCTAATATATTTGTGAGTGTACGTATGAAGGTTTTCCTTGTTATATACCGCGCTATTTATGAATGTCATTAATGTGGCGTTAAAATAAATGAATTGCTAATTTAATATGGTAAGCGTTCGCCAATTAGAAGACGCCTTCATATGTGTTTTAGTTTTCCAGTTATAAATGTAAATGCGATCCATGTTGCATTAAATGTATTTCTGAAATCCAAGCAGTATATTTTTATATATAATGTGAATTCGAAATTGAGGTAAGGGAGCAATTATTCACACCAATTAATTTATATTTATAAGTTAAAAAAAACCCTTATGATTTATAAATTGTTATTATAATTATTATGTTAAATAAAATATTATTAAACAAAAGGATTGAGAAAATAATTACAGAACATAATCATTCAAATAACGAGCTGAGAAACCATAATGACTTTTGTATGTAGATCATGATTATTAATTAATTACGTCAGACGGTTTTAGGTTACGATAAGGTTTCGTGACCTCAAAATTAAAATAAAAATATTATTAGATGAATATAGAACATAATCGTTCGAATAACGATCTGAGAAACCCTAGGGAGTTTTGTATGGATATCGTGATTATTACTTAATTAGTCAGACCAAGATATGTCAAGCCCGATGGTGTTAGGTTACGATAAGGTTTCATGACCTCAAAATTAAAATAAAAATATTATTAGATGAATATAGAACATAATCATTTAATTAACGAGCTGAGAAACCATAGGGAGTTTTTTATGGAGCTAGTGATTATTACTTAATTATTACTTGATTATTACGATAAGGTTTCATGACTTCAAATAAAAGTTAAAAAAACTATATTATTATATGGATATAGAACACAATCGTTCGAATAATGAGCTGAGAAACCCTAGGGACTTTTATATGTAGATCGTGATTATTACTTAATTATTCAAACAAAGATACGTTAAGTACGACGGTGTTAGGTTACGATAAGGTTTCATGACCTCGATATTAAAAAAAAAATATTATTAGATAAATGATTGATAAAATAAATATAGAACACAATCGTTCGAATAACGATCTGAGAAACCCTAGGGAGTTTTGTATGGATATCGTGATTATTACTTAATTAATCAGACCAAGATATGTCAAGCCCGATGGTGTTAGGTTATGATAAGGTTTCATGACCTCAAAATTAAAATAAAAATATTGTTAGATGAATATAGAACATAATCGTTTAATTAACGAGCTGAGAAACCCTAGGGAGTTTTTTTATGGAGCTAGTGATTATTACTTAATTATTACTTGATTATTACGATAAGGTTTCATGACTTCAAATAAAAGTTAAAAAAAGCTATATTATTATATGGATATAGAACACAATCGTTCGAATAATGAGCTGAGAAACCCTATGGACTTTTGTATGTATATCGTGATTATTACTTAATTATTCAAACAACGATACGTTAAGTACGACGGTGTTAGGTTACGATAAGGTTTCATGACCTCAAAATTTTAAAAAATATATATATTATTAGATAAATGATTGATAAAATAAATATAGAACACAATCGTCCGAATAACGAGCTGAGAAACCCTAGGGACTTTTGTATGGATATCGTGATTATTACTTAATTAGTCAGACCAAGATTTGTCAAGCCCGATGGTGTTAGGTTACGATAAGGTTTCGTGACCTCAAAATTAAAATAAAAATATTATTAGATGAATATAGAACATAATCGTTTAATTAACGAGCTGAGAAACCCTAGGGAGTTTTTTATGGACCTAGTGATTATTACTTAATTATTACTTGATTATTACGATAAGGTTTCATGACTTCAAATAAAAGTTAAAAAAGCTATATTATTATATGGATATCGTGATTATTACTTAATTATTCACGTTATGGTACGTTATTTAAGCCTACGCAAGGCAATAAAACCTTTTTTTATATAGAAGACAATAAGACCTTAATTGCACATGAAATAAAGAAAATATTATTAAAACAAAATGAATTAAAAAGTTGTCTTAGATAAATCGGTGTAATCATAAAAATAAATAGCTCATTGTCCTGATTGTATAGTGACTCCCCTTGAATCTTAAGGTCATGTGTTCGATTCCCCTTTTCAGCAAATTTTATAAATTTTTATTTTAATTAAATTTGAACAACCATAATGTCAAAATGTATGCAACTTTTTCTATATGCCGAAATAATAAATATTAATAGAAAAAAAAAGATTTGAACATTAATTGCAATTGAAACAATCTAATATATTTGTGAGTGTACGTATGAAGGTTTTCCTTGTTATATACCGCGCTATTTTTTACGATAGTCATTAATCGTAGATCTGTTGGTATAACACGTCCTCATGAATCCTTGGGTCACTGTTTCGAGTCCCCTTGTTGGCAATTTTTTTCTCCTAAGTTCACTTATATTATTTTACTCTTTAGTATAAGACGTCTTCCTTTATGAATTAATGAGCACGTTTCATATGGATGCATTCTGATTTGCATTTAATGTATTTGTGAAATTAATGCATTCGAATTTTGAGGTAAGGGAGCAATTAATTAATAGTAACACCAATTGATTATCAAATCAAGCTAAGAAAACCTAAATAAAATACTACTACTATAATTATGTTTTCCTCCAACTATGCTAGCTCTTTGACTTAATATTTTTTAGATTTATTTTTTTAACTTTGAATATGAGGAGGGGACAATATACATTTGATTATTTTTTACATTCACAGTGATTAAATTCCAATTAAATTTTTTTTTATAAATCATGATACAAAAAATGTTTGATAAATGTAGAATATAGAACACAATAGTTTAATTAACGAGCTGAGAAATCCTAGGAACTTTTGTATTGAGATCATGATTATTACTTAATTATTCACACAAAGATACGTTAAGTACGACGGTGTTAGGTTACGATACGGTTTCATGACATCAAAATTAAAATAAAATATATATTATTAGATAAATGATTGATAAAATAAATATAGAACACAATCGTCCGAATAACGAGCTGAGAAACCCTAGGGACTTTTGTATGGAGATCATGATTATTACTTAATTATTCACAAATATACGTTAAGTACGACGGTGTTAGGTTGCGATAAGGTTTCATGACCTCAAAATTAAAAAATATATATATTATTAGATAAATGATTGATAAAATAAATATAGAACACAATCGTCCGAATAACGAGCTGAGAAACCCTATGGACTTTTGTATGGAGATCATGATTATTACTTAATTATTCACAAAGATACGTTAAGTACGACGGTGTTAGGTTACGATAAGGTTTCATGACCTCAAAATTAAAAAATATATATATATATTATTAGATAAATGATTGATAAAATAAATATAGAACACAATCGTCCGAATAACGAGCTGAGAAACCCTAGGGACTTTTGTATGGAGATCATGATTATTACTTAATTATTCACAAAGATACGTTAAGTACGACGGTGTTAGGTTACGATAAGGTTTCATGACCTCAAAATTAAAAAAATATATATATATTATTAGATAAATGATTGATAAAATAAATATAGAACACAATCGTCTGAATAACGAGTTGAGAAACCCTAGGGACTTTTGTATGGAGATCATGATTATTACTTAATTATTCACAAAGATACGTTAAGTACGACGGTGTTAGGTTACGATAAGGTTTCATGACCTCAAAATTAAAAAAATATATATTATTAGATAAATGATTGATAAAATAAATATAGAACACAATCATCCGAATAACGAGCTGAGAAACCCTAGGGACTTTTGTATGGAGATCATGATTATTACTTAATTATTCACGCAAATATACGTTAAGTACGACGATGTTAGGTTACGATAAGGTTTCATGACCTCAAAATTAAATATATATATATATATATATATATATATATATATATATTATTAGATAAATGATTGATAAAATAAATATAGAACACAATCGTCCGAATAACGAGCTGAGAAACCCTAGGGACTTTTGTATGAAGATCATGATTATTACTTATAATACTTTACGAGCTGAGAAACCCTAGGGACTTTTGTATGGAGATCATGATTATTACTTAATTAGTCACACCAAGTCATCTTATAGAAGGCAATAAGACCTTAATTTCACATGAAATAAAGAAAATATTATTAAACAAAATGTATTAGAAAGTCATCTTACATAAGTCGGTGTAAACATTAATAGAAATAGCTCCTTGTCCTGATGGTATAGCGACTCACCTTGAATCTTATGGTCATATGTTTGATTCCCCTTTTCAGCAAATTTTGTAATTAATGAATTTAATTAAATTTGAACAAATATAATGTCAAAATGCATGCAACTTTTTTTCATATGAAATAATAATATTAATGGAAAAAAGAGTACGAACCTTAATTGCAATTGAATCAATCTAATATCTTTCTAATTGTATGAATTATGGTTTGCCTTGTTATGAATTCCGTCGTATTGTAAAATAGTAATTATTCGTAGATCTGTTGGTATAACACGTCCTCATGAATCATTGGGTCACTGTTTCGAGTCCCCTTGTTGGCAAATTTTTTTTTCCCAAGTTTCATTAGATTTTACTCTTTAGTATAAGACGTCTTCATTTACTAATTAATGAGCACGTTTCATATGGATGCGTTCTGATTTGCATTTAATGTATTTGTGAAATTAATGCATTCGAATTTTGAGGTAAGAGAGCAATTAATTAATAGTAACACCAATTGATTAACAAACCAAGCTAAGAAAACCTAAATAAAATGCTACTACTATAATTAGTTTATCTACAATTATGATTTCCTCCAACCATGCTAGCTATTTGACTTAAAAAAAATTAATTTTTTTTTATTGAATATGAGGAGGGTACAATATACATTTGATTATTTTTTTACATGAACTTATATATCGAGTTCTTGACCTAAAATTAAAATAAATAAAGTATTATTAAACAAAATAATTATTAAATAATTATAGAACATAATCATCCAAATAACGAGCTGAGAAACCCTATGGACTTATATATCGAGATCATGATTATAAAGTAATTAGTCACATTATGATACGTTAAGTCCGACGGCGTTAGGTTGCAACAAAGTTTAATGACCTCAAATCAAAATTTAAAAAAAATATATTATTAGATAAATGATTGATAAAATAAATATAGAACACAATCGTTCGAATAGCGAGCTGATAAACCCTAGGGACTTTTGTATGGAGATTGTGATTATTACTTAATTAGTCACACCAATATACGATAAGCTTTTATGACCTCAAAATTTTTAAAAAAATATTATTAGATAAATGATTGATCACAATCGTTCGAATAACGAGCTGAGAAACCCTAGGGACCTTTGTATGGAGATCGTTTGAATTAATATAATTAGTCACACCAATATACGTTACGTCCGGTGGCATTAGGTTACGATAAGCTTTTATGACCTCAAGATTTAAAAAAAAAAATATTATTAGATAAATGATTGATCACAATCGTTCGGATAACGAGCTGAGAAACCCTAGGGACTTTTGCATAGAGATCGTTTGAATTTTACTTCATTAGTCACACAAAGATACGTTAAGTCCGACGGTGTTAGGTTATGATAAGGTTTCATGACCTCAAAATTTAAAAAAAAACAATATTATTGGATGAATATAAAATACAATCGTTCGACTAACGAGCTGAGAAACCCTATGGACTTTTGCATGGAGCTAGTGATTATTACTTAATTATTCACGTTATGATACGTTATTTAAACCTATGCAAGGAAATAAAACCTTTTTTTTATATAGAAGGCAATAAGACATTAATTGCACATGATTATTACTTAATTAATACTTTGAATTCCACACCCTAACTATATTATCTTAAACTTAATTCCATTATTTTGTTGTAATTCTGTTTTAGATGTACTCGTGTATCTTATGTTATACTTCTTAAATGCAACCTAGACAATAATTGTTCCCAGTTCAGCTATTAATACATACTAATTCTAAGCGTCAGATCACATGTTCGAGTCGCTTGTTTATCAAATCTTTTTTTTCCTAATATTATCTTTTTTTTTTGTTTTTAAAAAAAATATTATCTTTTAATATTATCTTTTAATTTGACCGAACATACTTTTATGAGTGCAGTTTTTTTATGTGGTGCCATAAATATAAATTCGAAGACGCCTTCTTATTGGTAAATGTGAAAATTTATAAAGATGTACTCCATTTATCATAATTGTGAAATTAACCACCAACTTTCAAATACTATTCGATTTTTTGCCTAAATGTAACCAAGAAAAACGAAGAGTCACATTAAAAAAAAAGGTTGTAAATAACTCATATATAGGAAGTTGTGCATTTTTTTATTCAATCAATGCTTTAGCAATTAAAACTTTCTTATTTTTAAAATAACAAGGAATCAAACCATATACAATACCAAAACATATAGATACCTACCTATTCATCCACATAATCCATACATACCTATTTGTAAGAATTCGAAAATGGCTAATGACAAGAAATGGCAAAGTTCAGTTGAAAGGAGGGTGTCACCTTTGAGCAGGCGAATCAAAGCAACAGTTAACCGTAAAAGATGTGATTCTCAAATAGACGGAGTTACTAATGAAGCTGTAAACAACAAACTTCAGACAGAAGTTCCTAGAGTTGTGACATTTTCAGATTTTAATTTAAAACACAAAACATCTCCTAAAGAAATACCTTTATTGGAATACATCTTCTCAAATGCAAGTTCCAGGTATAATTTTAAAACTCTTTTTGCAATTTCTTTTTACATTAATCATTGGAGTTGTTATGGTTTTCTAAAAAATGTTTAATTTCATCTAATACAACGAAATTATAGCTCAAACCGATATTTGTTCACTAAGTCGGTTTGATTTTCGTTTTCTCGGACCAAATGAAGAATTGGAAGTTGAGGTATTATTTGTAAATAAATATCTAAAATATTGCATACAAGATATGATGCTGATCTTTTTACATATTAACAGGTTGTTACAATGGTGTCATCAATATTGACAGAACATGCAAGGTCAACCTCAAAAAATGGTGGTAAAATAAACTGGTATCTACCAGCAAGAATTACGGTAGGCTTTTTTTTTATTATTTTTGTTGTGATACACTTACATGTCATTGTTGGTACCAACCTTTTATATTTCTCCAAACACAGAAAGAGCACTTGCCTCATCATAATCTACCATTGTCCAAATATTGGGAACGTATGAGATATTTCGAGCGCTACATGGGTCTACTTGACGAGTGCAATGAAGTAAGCACCTACATAGATATAAGTTCAAATTTTGTATATAATTCTTATATAAATTCTAATGTAGAAGACGTCTATCAGATTTATATCCCTATTTTACATAAAAATCACTTCATTCTATCCCGGATTATGATTGACAAGGGAGTAGTAGAAGTTTGGGACTCGTTTGCTCATCCCGACACACCAATATATCATAAGACATTGATTGTTGGAATTGTAAGTTTTATTTGATTTTTAATACTATTTCAGTTCAAAAAACAATTATTATCTTCTTATGAAATAATGTATATTAATAAATGTAGTTACGCGCGTTAGACATGGGCTTCAAGGAACAACTAAAAAGCAAACCCGCAAATTACAACTTCGCTAGCTTTGCAATTGTCCGTGGAAGAAATGTTCATAGACAACCAAATAATTTCGATTGTGGAGTTTTTGTGATTTTATTTATGATCAAGCATTGTCAGGTTGATTCAAGTACTTTTCAGGTAATATTTATAATAGTCATTGAGAATTCATTTTTTTTAAATACACTACACTTTATTAATTCTATTTTTCTTCCATTTGTTTTGTAGTTCAACTCCAATAAAGAAAGATGTCGAATAGCTTGGTGGATTGCGAAGTCGGACTATAATAAGAGGAAAACCGAACTATTAGAAAAAGCACAATCGTTTATTTAAATTACAATTGTTATTATGTTTTTTTGTAAGCTATTGTGCATTATTTACAACGTGCGAATTAATTGGTAGTATGTATAATTGGAATCGTTTTGATATATGTTTTTTTTTACTATTTATTCTTAATGCATCACAAATTGCCAAGTCTTATTTCCCCACTACTTAAATAATTCAATTATGTTAAAATAAATACACTTATTTGAAAATAAAAAATATTTAACATAAACATTGTAACGACTCGCTCCGTTCTTTTTAATATGTTAATGAAATATTAGTGAGACTAATAACATTAATAATTTACCCACATCAATTTGTATGTCTTAATTTAGTTTATTTGCATAAATAGGAGGCAAATTAGAGAAACCGTTCTAAAAAGTCGTCTTTATATAAAAGCACAATTTAATATTTCATATTCTTTTTAAAAATATACGTTCAAATATATATAAATGACTCAAAAAATAAAATGAGATTCAGGGGGTTCGAAACCCCAACCTCTCTCTTGTAATTGAAACAACTCAAACCAACCCATCCAATTCAAATTATTGAAATCGTTCTACATATACTAATATTAGAGGTGTTTTGGGGGGGTTACAATATGTAATTAATGTCGACACAACTGTCCATTAATAACGTTGGGGCTCGCGAAAATTTGAATTTAAAATAAACACAAACGGTAAATTGGATTACTGTAAACATTTTATCAACAAATTTCATTTCAAATACAATTGTTGAAAGGATATGGAGAGCTCAAAACAGCATGCTGATTGTGAAGACCGCAATGTCCAAAATAGTAATGATGGAAGACATGAGGAAGAGACGACCGATGTCAACGAAGATGAGTTGATTGTAGAAACAGGGGCGGACGGAAAATGGATCGAACCAGATATTGAAGAGTGGAATAGCCTGCTCGATTTTCTGGAAATCAACAAAGATCCAATGGATATACAGTTATCGGACTTCGATAACAAGAGACTTGTAAGTGTTGAACAAGCTGAGTCTTTTTATATGTTATATGCAAAGCTGGTGGGGTTTAGTGTTAGGAAAAAGTTAAAAAGGAAAGACAAAAACAATGATATAGTTGTTAGAAGTTGGGTTTGCTCGTGCGAAGGTAAACGAGAACCAAAATATATTGTAATACAGAAAATAGGATTCGGGAAGTACGTCCTGTAACAAGATTGATGTGTGCAGCGGAATTCAGAATTAATATCGATAAGGTAAATAAAAATTGGATAGTTAAATGCTTCAATACCAGCCATACACACAAACTAGCAGTATCGAGCGAAAAAATATTTCTGAGGTCTCACAGAAAAATAGATGATCCTACTAAGGAGCAAGCATTTTCAATGAAGAGAGCTGGAATTAATACATTTCAATGTTACAATTACTTTGTAGAAGTAAATGGTAATTGGAAAGATTTAGGATTCCTGAAAAAAGACCTGTACAGGGCAATTGCAAAAGATAATTTAAATTTGGATGATACCGACACAAATAGAGCGATGTGTTTACTTGAATCGAAAAAAGGAGCAGATGATAAGTTTTTCTACAAGTATGAGGTAGATGAGGATAGACGACTAAGAAATTTATTCTGGTCTGATGGGAGTTGCCAAATTGATTACAAATTGTTTGGCGATTGTTTGTCTTTTGATGCTACTTACAAGACTAACAGGTATGTTTTCATAAACCCCTTCTTAGTTACAATAAAATCTAATAAGTTTTTACTATTGGATCTTTTCTTTGTATCTAATTCATAATACTCCTTACAGGTACGGAAAACCATTGGTTATTCTACTTGGATCAAACAATCATGACAAGACATGTGTGTTTGGATCTGCACTCCTCCAAGATGAGACAGCAGAAAATTATGTTTGGCTATTGGAAACATTTTTAGGGTGTATGGATGGCAAGATGCCGAAAACAGTACTAACGGACGGTTGCAGATCAATGAGTAAAGCACTAGAAGCTATAATGCCGGGAATTCCACGTCGTATTTGCTCGTGGCACATATTGAAAAATGCAGTTGCACATATTAAAGCCTTAGGTTTCAATACAGATTTTAGAAAGTTTATTTTCAGGTAAAAAATTATATTTATGGTTTTAAGTTTACGATCCCTTTGATACTAATTTCATTACTGGTTTCAATACTGATAACGCGGTTTATATTTTTTTGTAACACACTAGATACTACGAAGAGGCCGAATGGGAGATTAAATGGAATGGGATGGTAAAAGAATACAATTTGGAAGCCAATGCATGGATAGAGGCACATTATGCAACTAGAAAGCAGTGGTGTTAGACGAGGTGCCGCGGCCTAATCTCCCGGGCGGTCCGGGGGGTGGACAACCTCATGGCGACGTAAGCGGTGATTGGCGCCGAAAGCAACCAATCGTGGAATCAAGCTGCTCGGCAGGACCGGAGCTCGGAGATATGGAAGAGTCGCCACCCACGAATGGGAAAATAAACACCGATCCCTTGCGGAAGACCGGTGTGGGTTCGGGAAACTTAGGTACGAGCCGAGAAGGCTAGCTCCTTTTCGGAGAAAGGCTACTAGGCACCCCGACATCGCCCGGTTATGAACCACCGGCCTCCTACTCAGCATGTTAGGCGATAACGGACTAATCGTATACTTCTTTAAGTTTAAAATTCATTTGAAACCCTTTTCTTTCTCTTTTTGGAAACCGTTTTGAGCATATGATATTGAAAAGCCATATCAGTAAAGAATCACCCATTTATGTTTATACATACACAGAGAGGGGGGAGAAAGAAGTGATTTATTTACAACCGTATTTAAAGGTTATGTTGTGTGTCTATTCTACACTAACTTACTTCCCCAAAACGGATTTATTTACATGGTTCGCACCTTAATCGTCGTTGGAACGATTTAGGTGCGTTTTAAAACCCCGTTTGATGAAGTTTACCCGAATCGCCGTTGGAACGACTCGAGTATTTGAAAACATTTGAGATGAAAACCTTTTAATGAGAAAACATGGTTAAACATACAAGTCAATTTTACTTTGTACAAATTCTTTAAGAAAGTGATTCGAAAATTCTATTATTCACAACGAAAGCGGTTTTAATTACAATGATCCTTTAATCCGCCTTTGGAACGGATTAAGGTTTTAAAACGTGGTGTTTTGAAGATGATTTGAAATATTAACAAGAATGATTCTATTTATTTACATTAGAAATCTAAAAAAAACTCATTAGTTTAAACAATTCAATTGAAAACTCTTTTTTTTGTGATTTATTTTCCCCACTTATTTAATGGACTCTCTAATTGTTATACTTACAACAATAAACTTATTTAAACTAATATTCACACTCAAATAAAGCCTTCTTGGAACATGGACCCATGAATGGGCCAAAAGAATAAAGAAAATAGTTTAGACATATATATATATACATTTAAATCAAAAAGGAGAAGATAAGAAAATAAGAGTTAATAAAAGGAAACTATATAATACATATATGAAAATGCTAGATAAAATACATTTATATTTTAAAGATGTGAAAATAGTAAATAAATCTCCTAAATAAGAAAATAACCTTTATCCAAAATAACTTCATATAATAATCAACAAAATAACCCAAATGTTCCCAAAACTATACATATATATACATAATTAATATAGTTTAAATACCAAAAATGACATATACTAATATCCATCCATTGTTTCTCAAAATATCAAATAACTAATATTTAAACATAGCCTAAGTTAATAAAAAGGAAATACTTATATATATATTTATACTTATATTGTAAAATAAAATAAAAATGATATACCAATATTCTAAAATAAATATATATACTAAAATTCTTTAATAATTTGAAAAACATGTATTACATAATTATATATATATATATATACTAGGGATTAAAAGTCTAAAAGTTAAGAAAAAGGGACGGAAATGGCATTTTTTTACATTTTGGCAGATTTACCGACGGAAAATCCGTAGGTAAACAGCCTTTAGTGACAGAATTGGCAAATTACAGCAGCACTCCAATATTTTCCAGATTTGTTCAAAAGCTTTAAATTAAATCTAATTCAATCGTTTTGGACCTCCGAACTACCAAAGATGGATCATAGTCGAAAACGGAAGTTCCTAAAACGATGTTTTTATTTTAAAACGTTATTTGGAAACATCTTTCAAATTAAAAACTTATAATTACAACGTTTTCGATACCCGAACTACCTTTTTATCGGATCGCGGTTCGTATTGGGATATCAAAACGAGGTTTTTATTTTAAAACAAAACCGAATTTTATTTAACACGAAACGAAAAATTAAATAAATACGCTAACTAAATAAAACGTGACAAAATAAATAAATGACTAAAGGAATAAAAACTATAGCATAAAAAATAAATAGAAGGAGAGAAATAAATTAAATAAAATAAAGAGTCTAGTCCTCGGATAATACCTTTGATTCGGTATCTGACAGTCGAAGCCGATTGATTCCACGAACCGCGAGCTCCCGATTTTAATAAAAATTTAGTAAAAATTGAACTTAGGAAATTTGGAATTTTTGAGAAAAAAATATTTTTCTCAAAAAAAATCCACTCTCTCTCTCTCTAAAAATGTTTAGAGTGAGAAAGTTTTTCCTCCCAAAAAAAGGCCCCCTTTTTCACCTTGGGATCCGTGCCCTTATATAGAGAAACGGATCCCAGAACAATGGGCGACGCCCAAAAAAAATGGGGCGTCGCCCATTGTGGTTGGGCGGCCGCCCAACCTAGTGTTGGGCTACCGCCCAACCTTGTTGGGCGATCGCCCAACTTTCGTTGGGCGATCGCCCAACGGCGTTGGGCGAGCGCCCAACGCGAGGTTGGGCGCCCGCGCCCAATCCTCGTCGGGCGTCCGCCCGACGCGTTGGGCGTTCGCCCGACGTGGTTGGGTGCCCGCCCGGCGACCCTCGGGGAGTGTCCCGTACCGTCGGACGCGTGCACTCCGTGGCCGCCGAGCGCGCGTTCCGCGCAGCCAGACGCTCGCACGTCGCGGCCGCCGAACGCGCGCCTCACGCTGCCAGGCACGTGCACTCAACGGCCCATAAGGGCGCGCACCGCCAGCGGTCCCAGGCATTGCTCGGACGTCGAGAGCGTGCCACTCGCGGTGCGTCCGACGGACGCCGCGCGCACGTCTCGAGCCGTCAAGCGGGCGTTCGACCATCGTCGTCCGCGTGCGGGATGCCGTTGCGTGCCCGCGCCGTGCCGTTAATTTCCCTCCGCTTATTATTCTTTATATGTTTTTCAAAACTTCCGGAATCAATCGCTTCGACCGTCTTGTTTTCAGGTTTTCGTCACAGGTCCTCCGACTCGGTGTCTACAGTTGCCCCTACTTTTCTATTTTGACAGTGATGTGTGTGTTTCGAAAATGTTTTTTGCTAACGTACACATGCAATGTAAAACATATAAAAGTAAAAGACACGTAACGAGTAGGAGGGAACATACCTGACCTTTGCGCTGCGCGCTCCGGCGTTGTTCTCTGACCTTTTCAGACTCTGCTTCGGGCTGCACCCTAATTCACGACTGCGGGGATAATGGCTAAACAGCTACCCTATTTCAAGATTGCGGGGATAATGGCTAAATAGCTACCCTATTTGTGACTGCGGGGATAATGGCTAAACAGCTACCCTATTTCAAGATTGCGGGGATAATGGCTAAACAGCTACCCTATTTTAAGATTGCGGGGATAATGGCTAAACAGCTACCCCATTTCAAGATTGCGGGGATAATGGCTAAACAGCTACCCTATTTCAAGATTGCGGGGATAATGGCTAAACAGCTACCCTATTTCAAGATTGCGGGGATAATGGCTAAATAGCTACCCTATTTTAAGATTGCGGGGATGATGGCTAAACAGCTACCCTGGTTTACGACTGCGGGGATAATGGCTAAACAGCTACCCTGGTTTACGACTGCCGGGATGATGGCTAAACAGCTACCCTGGTTTACGACTGCGGGGATAATGGCTAGACAGCTACCCTGGTTTACGACTGCCGGGATGATGGCTAAACAGCTACCCTGGTTTACGACTGTTGGGATAATGGCTAAATAGCTACCCTAGTTTGTGATTGTGGGGATAATGGCTAAACAACTACCCTATTTTAAGATTGCGGGGATAATGGCTAAATAGCTACCCTGATTTACGACTGCTGGGATGATGGCTAAACAGCTACCCTGGTTTACGACTGTTGGGATAATGGCTAAATAGCTACCCTAGTTTGTGATTGCGGGGATAATGGCTAAACAGCTACCCTATTTTAAGATTGCGGGGATAATGGCTAAATAGCTACCCTGATTTACGACTGCTGGGATAATGGCTAAATAGCTACCCTAGTTTGTGATTGCGGGGATAATGGCTAAACAGCTACCCTATTTCAAAATTGCGGGGATAATGGCTAAATAGCTACCCTGATTTGCGACTGCGGGGATAATGGCTAAATAGCTACCCCAATTTACGATCTTAGGTAAATATGGCTCAAAAGCAACTCCGGCCTGCGACCATGAGTCAGATGGCTCAAAAGCAACTCCGATCTATGACCGTGAGTCAAATGGCTCAAAAGCAACTCCGGTCCGCGACCGTGAGTTAGATGGCTCAAAAGCGACTCCGGTCTGCGACCGCGAGTCAGATGGCTCAAAAGCAACTCCGGTCTGCGACCGTGAGTCAGATGGCTCAAAAGCAACTCCGGTCTGCGACCGTGAGTCAGATGGCTCAAAAGCAACTCCGGTCTGCGACCGTGAGTCAAATGGCTCAAAAGCAGCTCTGGTCTGCGACCGTGAGTCAGATGGCTCAAAAGCAACTCCGATCTGCGACCGAGAGTCAGATGGCTCAAAAGCAACTCCGGTCTGCGACCGTGAGTCAAAATGGCTCAAAAGTAACCCTGGTCTCTAAATCGACCGCAGGTGTGTAGTGATGCATATAGATGGATGAATGTAGCCTAGTCTATGGATGCATGTAAACACCTATGTGTGTGTGTAGGTGACTGTGCGTGTGTTTGAATGTGCATAAGTGTGGCTTATGTGTTTTGCTTTATGCGGATGTATGGACATGTGTGTATGCAAACTATGTACATGTGGATGAAATGCTCGGATGGATTCCCTTTTCATAGGCTTGGAGGATTTTTGTAGCTTCAGATCGAGAAATGATGTTTCGGGCCGTCCCCCAGGAGTGCGAGGATGAGGGCGAGGTTAAGTTTGAAACCAAGGGTTGTAAGGATGAGGATTTGGTCTTGATGAGCTCGTGTCAAAGGGGCTCTCGCTTTTAACCAGAGTTTGACGTATTCATTTTCTCCCTAATTTTTGCCTGAGCTGCCCTTTTCGGGTTTTCAACTCAACGGGATCTCTCTGATATTCTCTATCTCTCCTTTTGCATGAACTGCCCCTAGGGGTTTTCAATTCATCTTTTCTATATCTCACTGATTTTCTCTATCTCTCCTTTTGCTTGGATCGCCTCTTTTGAGGTTTTCAATCCAACTTTTTTGTTCAATTTTTCTTCTCTTTTTCTTTCTTTCTTGATTGTGAATGATACCGGATAGCACAGGGGGCTTATATCCACGGGCCATTTCTATGCTAATCATTTGACGATGAGTTCATGCCCGATGCCTTCGTTAATGGAGAAGCTTCCGAAGTGAGATGGACGTTGATCTGATTGTAGGGCCATGCCCCCGATTAAAGTTACCGTCTTGGCGTAGGTTAGAAGTTGATGCTAGCGTATGCCCCTGCCAACTCGAGGTGAGATTTCATGTGCGCCAAACTAGGGATACTGCCGTTGGGAGTAGCTATGGAGGAGAGACGCTTCGGTCGAAGTTTGACCCTTGAGAGGACCACATAGGAGCAGAGGAACCAGACTTCATGGAGCATGAGAGAGAGGAATAGTCTTCTTTTTTAGTTTTTCTTTTTTATAGATTTTGGATTGGTTTATGGGTGTTGGGGTGATTTCAGTTGAGATGGGGTGTCTATTGATGCGGGTGTTTTCATTACAAATGCAACCGTCTAGCTTAAATAAAGCACCTGGCAAAGATACATTGAATTGTTTACTGCTCAGTTTATTAACCACGGTCACCAAAGCATGCCCTTTCGGGTTTTCACACTTCAGTTATTTTAACTCTCTCCTTTTACCCCGGAATTTTCAAATAAGCGTCCCGTGGGGTTTTCACTTATTGGGGTGTCCTTTATTGTTGCATAGGCCGTCCTTTGCGGATTTTCAACCTATCGGGATTTTCTTTCTTTCTTTTTTTATTTTCATGAGAAGGATTCCTCGGTTCCCTCGAGATTGATTAAAGTTCTGAACTTTGTTGCCGCCTTCGGCTTCCCTTGACTACGCATTTGATCTTTCTTCGTTACAGTGAGCTTTTCTCGTACATTTGATTACACATTTGTTGGACAATGTCAACCGCTCTTGCCACCTTGACGCCTCTTGGCTGATCACGTCAGCTTTTGATTTATTTTCTTTTACTTCCGATTGACTTGACTTTGCCCCAGGGCCTTTTTAGCATCATTTTTTTTCTTTTTTCTTCTTCCTTTGTTTAACTTTGAGTCATCATAGGTCTAACCCTGTCGTTGATCCTGGAACAAAATACTTTATCGCTGATAGGTTAGTTGCCCCCGCCTCGTTCTAAATGGCGCACTCCTGTACTTGTGTCCCCCTTTGGGGGGAGAAATCTTTATCGGTGCCTCAGTGTAAGTATGGCTCTGAGGGCTTGTTGCTTGCTCCATATTTTCTTTTCTTTTTCTCTCTTTTGGACTTTGTTGATTGTCGCTCAATCTTCTTCTTGGCAAAAGCCGGTGAGAACCCTTCGTTTGATGGGTCTACGCCCGACTTATCATCGTAGAGTCAGGGAATCGCTTCTCATGACTTATTTTGTTTTTTTTTATTCTCTTAATTTTCTCTCTTCAGTGGTTAAGTACTGAGCAATAAGTATATTCTAGAGCTTATGTCTGTGCCATGATAGAAGCGGGAATATCTCAATTAAGTGGATATCAAATGTAAGTACGTATGTTTAGGATAAACTTGCGGAAACGAAATTTCATTGAATTCAAAAGGAGGTTAATAACATCTTGTGGAATAGAAGATAAAATAAAAGACAAGGATAAAGACTACAAGTGCAATCCTCTCTCTCATACTACTTCAGGAAGCTTCAAGTTCTCCTGCTTCATAAGCGTCCTCAATCTAGAGAACCTCTTCTTTCGTTTATCCTGATCCGTGGTAGACCTCACCGTTCAAGGAACAAGTCAAAGACTTCATCCGCTGAGAAGGATATGGGTCACTTATCTTCCCAGCTTCGATGAGATCTTGGATTTCATGCTTCAACTTCATGCAAGTGCTTGTTTCGTGACCATATTTCTGGTGGAAGTGGCAGTAGCCCCTGCGTTTGACTAATTCAGTGGTTGGACCTCCCGTGGCTGGTAGGGGATGAAGTATATCATGCATTTGTAGACCCTCCCACACTTCTAATAAGGGTTGAGTGAAAGTGGAGAATTCCCTTCCCTCCCTTCTATACTGAGTGGGCGACGGAGGGCGAACAACCCTGGTAATCTCATGTCCCCGATGGTGTGGATCTTGTTGTGTTCGTGAAATATGGTGTGAGACTACCCTTAGTGGAGTGAATATTTGTGGATTAACTTGTGACGCGAGCTGGAACATAGGTTTCTCCATAGAAGCTTTCGGGACCTCCGCAACTAGTGACTCGCTCAGGACCTCCCTGACCAACCTTTTCAGCTCTATCTTGAATTCATCTGAAGCAAGGATACCAGGAAGAACTCGCTCGATTTCTGCTCTGAGATTGAAATCTCCTATCATCTCTTGGGAATTTTCAACCCCCTCATGCTTAGTATTCTCCGGATCATTAAGAGCACGTTTGAACTCATCAGAAAAGATGTATTTGGCTAAAGCCCCTTGCACACGGCTCTCAAGATTGTGGTTTGAATTGCTGGACTGGGCCATGAGTTGGGTTTCTAACAAGGAAAGAGAAAGGATCCGTGAGTGGAGCTTTTTAGTCATTATGAATTTTGATGATGCACGTGCGATGCGAATGCTAAAGCTATCTACTTGTGCCTCCTATAGATGGATGTATGATTTATGCATGATTCGTGGTCTGCGCTTTATTTCTTACAACATAAACACGATTTGACTGGAGCTAAACCCCTTTTTTTCTTTTTTTCTTTTTTTACCAGAGCCGTCGGCAGTACCTCGATCGTTTGTGCTAACTTACCTGTTTGGAAGTGCCGATGCCTAAAACCATTTCAACTGTTATACACACCTTAGTACGAACCCTACAAGTTCACCTTGCAATGCTTTACAAGATGTACAATGTTGAATGACGCTTGACACGACTGACACTTGTGAGATTGAGACGACCCTCATGATGAGTAAAGTTCCCTAGGACGCTAGGTATTGGAGGGGTAGCGACATGAGTGGTGGGAATGACATACTTGGTACATTGATACGACTCACGATCTAAAAAGAACAACCTAAGTGACCATGCATGAGGTGTATGTGAGGGATTGCCATCATTGGTAGCAATGACGTACTTCGAAGATACACGGTGTTACATGGACTGATGTGACGCTCATGGTATGTCCGAGACTCCAATAGACCGTGACGGAGACATGCGGGGCACTTGTCCATAGTTTACTTGGTATTGATACTGATAACGGGGAAACGTCTTTCTGGGAAACACAAGTTTCCTGAAACAGGCCGGCATAGAGGGTGTGTCCTAAACTAGAAGCAAACGGGACGAGACCACCGCATATGGGGCGTGGGTCAATGGTTAGTTTAAACCCAAGATACAAATACGTAGACGTACCAACGGAACCTTGGCGTGCTATGCAGAAAATGGTAACACACGGGGTGTGCCTCAAACAGGTTAAGGCATAAGGAAGACATGAGTGACATACGTGATGTGCGCCAGTTTCCAGCTCGGAAAGCAACTATTACAATGATGGGTATCATTTGATGGGACAATGAACACGGAATACCTGATACTCGAGGTCCGAATAGGATGCATATGTCAACATACGAGGTATGTGCCAATTATTAACTCCTACGGTATGTCTTAGAGGTAGCCAAAAGGCATGATGGGAGTCACGTTTGATGTGCCCCCACGATTGAATCATACACAACTCACGAATGACATGATGGCTCGATTTCGGGATTTCGACCGTTGTGGGGGAAGTCCGACATGCTGGGTACTAGACACGGATAGGGTACACATACGACACACGTGTTAACTGACCAACTTGGGCATAGATGACGCGCAGAGATGACTCAAGAGGTATCTCCTATAACATTGGAGGTGTCAGCTAGACACAATACCGACACGCAGGGTGCAGTCTAAGGATTAACTCAAGCTAGAGACACAAATACCTCGATGAATTTGCGGACATCGGTGCATCTGGTAGAATGAGAGGGCCTTAACCCGATCGAGGTACCAACGAGACGGAAAAAATGACTTACCTGGTATATGTCAAAGGTTAATTTGTTTCATAGCGCAAACCTGACGATGATATGTTTTATGAGAACTCCTAACGATCTTATGTGGATATTTATGACGTATTTGGTCCATCACCGATATTTGAGATACCAACAAAGACACCCAGGGTAGACGTCGATAGTTCGACTGGAACCTATCACTATGAACAATTTGAGGAGCAATGAAGGTGCAAACCAAGACCTTAGAGGTAAGTGCCAAACGTTGGACTTAGACGCGGTACGAACAACTCGATACTACTGATACGAGCGAGACCCAAATAACGACACATAGGGCATATGTCTCAGACTCGTGAATAAGGCAATTCGGAGTTTGGGGCGCATAGACAATAATACCAAGGGTGTAAGGGGAGCGTGTCGAGGATTTGACAACATAAACAAACCGCTGTTTGAGGCGTACTCAAGATATGAGTGACAATTTACAAGACGTACGTCAAGAGTTTGACAGGAACCTCACGACATGAACAACTCAGTGTGTCAAGGTATGAGCGGGATGCTCGAGACGGCCCATAGGGTACGTGCCTAAGGGTGTGACTTGGACTTGATGACATGAATCACTCTATATGATAGGTACGGGCCAAAAGTTCAACTTGAACTTGTCGATACAAATGACTCGACATTGGGGGTGTAAGCAAGATGCACGTGATGACATATATGAACTTGCCCCAGATTCGACTGGAACTCAATGACATGAGTGACTCGACATTTGACATGCGAACAGGACGTACCGAACCGCGTATATGGGTGTGTGCCACAAGCTTAACCCTGACTGGATGGTATAAACGACTCAGTCTTTGATATGTGAGTAAGGTGCGAGGGATGACATACGAAACACGCGTCAAAGGTCGGTCCAGAATTGGATAGCCTAATGACATATTCGTGGGCTACAAATATTGTCAATGATAAGGCGGCATGTGGGGCACATTTTGACAAGGCCCAACGTATGACTAAGGCACAAGCGGTGACATACGGGATATGCACCGAAAGCTGATACGCGTTCGAAGGACTAGTGTCACATGTTTGGAATACTGACGTGTTACGATATATGATGATACACCTGGTATGTCTCATATCGATTTGCCCATTTTTTAAGATGCGACAGCGTGTCTCAAGAAGGCCAAGGATGCACGGGTTACTTTAGTACAATGACGTGTCGATATACAAGGTACGGCCGAGAGTACCAATGGGGCATGAGGATGACCTACTAGCTAAGAGGTTAGTGCAATGGGTTTATTAGATGTGACGAGGTGACATATAAGGTGCCAGTTAAAGAGCGGATGTGACACCATGACTTCGTGTGAAGCGTGCGTCAGAGGGTCAATGCGAACCTGGAGTCCGGACAGTGGGATGGTGTAATTATGACGACCCACATGGCGCACCTAAAGGTACAAATGGGAAGCGTGGACAACATACCAGTCAAGGGTTCGTTTCGAAGCTCAGGGTATTGCCCATAATTTTGAAATACGGAGGTGCTACGTATGGACTACCTCCCCAGATGCGAATGACGACAGGTAAACGAGATTCGTGTGAAACAGTTCACCCGACCCTAAGGTTTCGATCTTACAACCACGTAACTTTGGAGTATAGGTGCACGGCGCACCGACACACGTGGCATGTCTTAGCGTGCGAAGGTCATGATGGCAACCTACGAGGTGAGGGGCATGGATAATACAACAACGTAATTTGGAATCACTTAGTCATTGTGTATAGTGTGGCGACATCCGTGGGTATGTCTTGAGATACGAAAGGGAGGTGACGACGACCCGTGAGATTATGGTTCTATTTGAGATCAAGGTACCAGTCATAATCTTGAGATGTGTTGGCTAAGGCGTAGCGACATACATGGTATGTCTTGAGACATAAGTAGGACATGTATGAGACATGTGACGAATGGTTAATTTGAGTCTCGAGAGGAACTGATGCCATGACAATGTTTCTTTTTTTTTTAACTATCGATAAGTTATCGGCGATGTGGCGACACACATAGTACATCTCGAGTCGACCATGCGAAAAGTGAACAGAATTTGCCCCACGATGCGAATGTTATGACAAACGAGGTACGATCACCAAGCAGTTTGGATCTAGCAAGGATGCATATCTAACGAACAGTATTCCTAACCATGATAGAGGGAGGCGGAGTACGTCGTGACACATGGGACATGTCTCCGGATAACTTAAACACGGTGGAAAAGATGCATGTGATATGCCACGATGCACATGGCATACCCCCTAATGGTATAAAGAGGACGACAAAGATGTGCGCGGCATATCCCACACAAAGTATAACATGACAAAGACGTTGGGAATACCTCAAGGTCTAAAGGTGCTCCTCCGGACTAATATATGAGACACATCACAACATGCGGGATAGACCTTTTGACGGGCATGCGAGACATGGTAAAGACGCGAGATACATTGTGATGTATGGGGTACATCTTCTGTCAGGCACCTCGCAAGGCGAGAACTCAAATCATGATATACGGGGTATGGCTCTAGACTAGCGTATCTGATATGGAAGACGCATGTGCGACCTATCGCGATGTACGACCTTGGCAATACTCAGACGTACGTGATGCACAGCGGTGCATCGAGTACATGTCTTGACTGGTCTATAGTTGACGTGATGGAGACGCCTGGGACACTTCACGATATGGAAAATGGGACGAGGTAAGGACGTATGGGATACGTCACGGCCCAAATGGTATGCCTTTCATCTAACGTACATAGCATGGTGAACAAGCACCTGACATGCCCTGACATATGGGGCATGCAACTCATGCCCCTCGCTTGGCGCAAGGAATGAGGCGAAGATGTACAGGATGCGTTATGACACATATAGTACACCTTCTGACCGGTGTGTAATGACATGGTAGAGACACAAGGAATGGGTCATAATATACGAGGCACAACACGGAAAAGACATATGGGATATGTCACGACATAACAGGTACGCCTCTTGATCGGTGTCTGAATGATTAATGGAAGATGCATGGGGTGCGTTACGTCTCATGGAGTATGACAAAGTAAAGATGCAAGGAATACATCACCCCATGACAGGTGGGACTCATGACGGGTGGACACGTGATGACACGACGCAGCAAGGATATAGCGGGCACGCCACCAGAGAATGGTACGCCTCTTGTATTGGAGGTGTCGTGACATACGGGGTATGCCAAAACAAAGGCGTATGGGATACACCATGACATAAGGGTTGTACCTTCTGACTAGTGCTTGGGATACGAGAGAAATGTACGAGGTAAGCTACCATACATACAGTATGCTAAGGCAAAGACGGATGGGATACGTCACAACATAATGGACATGCCTCCTAGCTAGCATACAAACGACACGGTGAAGATGCACGAGACGTGCCAAGGACGCATAGGATGCATCCCAGCACCTAGGTATGACAAGGCAAAGACGTATAGGATACGTCACGACATAACTAGTATGCCTCCTGAATGACACGCGATGCTGGGGTCGACTCTTTCTCACTTTCCTAATAAACACGTCCTAAATCTATGAAACCTAGAATGGCTGCACGCAATGCGGTTAGCATGCAATGCTCTATATGGTATGATTGCAATGATTCGTTAAGCAGAGAACACATTATAACTTAAATCTGACTCGACTGATGTACAACAGGACATAAATCTATACAAACAAACTAGTTAGCGAAAATCGTACATAATGCGTAAGTAGATCGCAATAAGAGAAAGAAAACGTTAGATAACAATCACAATCATCACATTATCTCTCTTCCATCCTTATTTCTCCACACACTCGTTGGTCCAAGTCTCTTTCCTAGGATTTTGGTATGGGCTCACATCGTGGTCCAGAGGACGCGTGATGCCATCGATTATTGCGGAAGAATAAATCATCCATCAGACAATACAGTTCGTTTTGACGTATCCACGTTCAGTGACTAAGAAACCGACCAAGTCCGATTGTCCTTTCAGAATAACTCGTCTTTCGTCCTTTTGCGAGACGCATTAATTCAAGTTTTGACTCCCTTTGAGCGCATCTCGGTTTTTAGACGTGGTTCGAGTTGTTCTTTTCAGTCCAATCGTTCGTTATCGTCTATGATTCGTTCCCTTTTTATTCACATGGATTCGTATTTTTGGATTACAACGGGATCCTTTTGGATCTATCGAGAGACGTAACCATGCGTTTATTTAGTGATAGAATCACTTTTGGATTTTAGGGAACGGATTCATCGCGTAACGTGTTTGTTTTTAGCGTCGAGAATTCGTTTGCTCATTTTGTTACGTGAAAAGATGGTGAGTCTTATTTGAGCGCACGGTAATCTTTCGGCTAACAACAATACCTTATTCTTTCCAATTCACGGGATATATCACCTTAGTGTGGTTATAGAAAATCAACGTTTCGTTGAATCGCGTGTTTATTCGAAGCAAGGATATCACCGTTCTCTTTCCTTTAGGCGCGAATTTAAGCAAACCCGTACATCGGGCCATATTTCTTGCAGTTTTGGTAACGGTCGAAATGATCGAGTCGTTAGTCAAAACCAGCAGTCTCGTCCATATGGCGCAATTATATGGTTTGGCTTAATTCGGCTTCGAGATTTCAAACGGGGTATATAATCGTTCGAGACACGTATTCAACGGCATTGGTTTATTTTCTTTAACTACCCTCGGGATTGATATATATCGTAGGTTCGGAAAGATTTTGGTCGTATAGTTTATTTTTCTCTTTTCTTTTCTTAGTCACTTCTACGGACACGTCCATTTCTCTTAAGAACGACACGGGGCATAACGTAAAAGCTCGTCTTTTATTCGGAAGGGACGGGTTATTGTGCGAAACTTTTCACGTTACGACAGGGTCATTCAAAACAGAAATGTTCTTTGTTTTCGTTTCGTTATGATCTCGTTTTATCCCAATTTATTTAAAGAATGTGAATAACGGCTACTGTTAATATAGTTTTTGAATCGAAGTATAACAATCCTCAACACCAAACCGATTCATACTAATACGTGCTTACGTCATAACGTATTTCCTGAACACGTGCCTTCGTCGGGACACCGAAAGGGACAAGGCGGGTCGCACATGTTCATTCATATGAGATGACTAAGTCGTCTTTAGTTCAAATCATTTCGATGTTTTAGGGTAATTAGTATGTCGATTCATGAGTATATATTAACGCATCGTCTCATTTTCTTTACATAATTTAGGATTAGACACGTATCATGGCGGTTTGAAAACACGAACTGATTCATTTATCACATCAAAAATAGTAACGGGTAATCCTATGGAAACTTCTAAGGCTACTATATGCTGACACGGCTGACCGCGGGACCTCACAGGACCGCACAGATTCGCCCCTAACGAATGGATGGGGACCCTCTGGCGCCTTACTGTAAGGGGGAACTTACGCTAGCCTCTTTCGAGCGACGAATGGACTCTCGCTAGAGGTTTCGCGGAAATTACCCAAAGGGTTTGCAATAATGCACATGTATGCATACGAAAAGAAGTAAAACGATCCGTCCCCGTTAAGGGCTTAGTGCATGCCTTCCGGAATCAAATTTCTCGCTTCCCCAGCAGAGTCGCCACTTGTTAGACGAGGTGTCGCGGCCTAATCTCCCGGGCGGTCCGGAGGGTGGACAACCTCATGGCGACGTAAGCGGTGATTAGCGCCGAAAGCAACCAATCGTGGAATCAAGCTGCTCGGCAGGACCGGAGCTCGGAGATATGGAAGAGTCGCCACCCACGAATGAGAAAATGAACACCGATCCCTTGCGGGAGACCGGTGTGGGTTCGGGAAACTTAGGTACGAGCCGAGAAGGCTAGCTCCTTTCCGGAGAAAGGCTACTAGGCACCCCGACATCGCCCGGTTATGAACCACCGGCCTCCTACTCAGCATGTTAGGCGATAACGGACTAATCGTATACTTCTTTAAGTTTAAAATTCATTTGAAACCCTTTTCTTTCTCTTTTTGGAAACCGTTTTGAGCATATGATATTGAAAAGCCATATCAGTAAAGAATCACCCATTTATGTTTATACATACACAGAGAGGGGGGAGAAAGAAGTGATTTATTTACAACCGTATTTAAAGGTTATGTTGTGTGTCTATTCTACACTAACTTACTTCCCCAAAACGGATTTATTTACATGGTTCGCACCTTAATCGTCGTTGGAACGATTTAGGTGCGTTTTAAAACCCCGTTTGATGAAGTTTACCCGAATCGCCGTTGGAACGACTCGAGTATTTGAAAACGTTTGAGATGAAAACCTTTTAATGAGAAAACATGGTTAAACATACAAGTCAATTTTACTTTGTACAAATTCTTTAAGAAAGTGATTCGAAAATTCTATTATTCACAACGAAAGCGGTTTTAATTACAATGATCCTTTAATCCGCCTTTGGAACGGATTAAGGTTTTAAAACGTGGTGTTTTGAAGATGATTTGAAATATTAACAAGAATGATTCTATTTATTTACATTAGAAATCTAAAAAAAAACTCATTAGTTTAAACAATTCAATTGAAAACTCTCTTTTTTGTGATTTATTTTCCCCACTTATTTAATGGACTCTCTAATTGTTATACTTACAACAATAAACTTATTTAAACTAATATTCACACTCAAATAAAGCCTTCTTGGAACATGGACCCATGAATGGGCCAAAAGAATAAAGAAAATAGTTTAGACACATATATATATATACATTTAAATCAAAAAGGAGAAGATAAGAAAATAAGAGTTAATAAAAGGAAACTATATAATACATATATGAAAATGCTAGATAAAATACATTTATATTTTAAAGATGTGAAAATAGTAAATAAATCTCCTAAATAAGAAAATAACCTTTATCCAAAATAACTTCATATAATAATCAACAAAATAACCCAAATGTTCCCAAAACTATACATATATATACATAATTAATATAGTTTAAATACCAAAAATGACATATACTAATATCCATCCATTGTTTCTCAAAATATCAAATAACTAATATTTAAACATAGCCTAAGTTAATAAAAAGGAAATACTTATATATATATTTATACTTATATTGTAAAATAAAATAAAAATGATATACCAATATTCTAAAATAAATATATATACTAAAATTCTTTAATAATTTGAAAAACATGTATTACATAATTATATATATATATATATACTAGGGATTAAAAGTCTAAAAGTTAAGAAAAATGGAGGGAAATGGCATTTTTTTACATTTTGGCAGATTTACCGATGGAAAATCCGTAGGTAAACAGCCTTTACTGACAGAATTGGCAAATTACAGCAGCACTCCAATATTTTCCAGATTTGTTCAAAAGCTTTAAATTAAATCTAATTCAATCGTTTTGGACCTCCGAACTACCAAAGATGGATCATAGTCGAAAACGGAAGTTCCTAAAACGATGTTTTTATTTTAAAACGTTATTTGGAAACATCTTTCAAATTAAAAACTTATAATTACAACGTTTTCGATACCCGAACTACCTTTTTATCGGATCGCGGTTCGTATTGGGATATCAAAACAAGGTTTTTATTTTAAAACAAAACCGAATTTTATTTAACACGAAACGAAAAATTAAATAAATACGCTAACTAAATAAAACGTGACAAAATAAATAAATGACTAAAGGAATAAAAACTATAGCATAAAAAATAAATAGAAGGAGAGAAATAAATTAAATAAAATAAAGAGTCTAGTCCTCGGATAATACCTTTGATTCGGTATCTGACAGTCGAAGCCGATTGATTCCACGAACCGCGAGCTCCCGATTTTAATAAAAATTTAGTAAAAATTGAACTTAGAAAATTTGGAATTTTTGAGAAAAAAATATTTTTCTCAAAAAAAATCCACCCTCTCTCTCTCTAAAGATGTTTAGAGTGAGAAAGTTTTTCCTCCCAAAAAAGGCCCCCTTTTTCACCTTGGGATCCGTGCCCTTATATAGGGAAACGGATCCCGGAACAATGGGCGTCGCCCATTGTGGTTGGGCGGCCGCCCAATGGGCGATCGCCCAACTTTCGTTGGGCGATCGCCCAACGGCGTTGGGCGAGCGCCCAACGCGAGGTTGGGCGCCCGCGCCCAATCCTCGTCGGGCGTCCGCCCGACGCGTTGGGCGTTCGTCCGACGTGGTTGGGTGCCCGCCCGGCGACCCTCGGGGCGTGCCCCTCGCCGTCGGACGCGTGCACTCCGTGGCCGCCGAGCGCGCGTTCCGCGCAGCCAGACGCTCGCACGTCGCGGCCGCCGAACGCGCGCCTCACGCTGTCAGGCACGTGCGCTCAACGGCCCACGAGGGCGCGCACCGCCAGCGGTCCCAGGCATTGCTCGGACGTCGAGAGCGTGCCACTCGCGGTGCGTCCGACGGACGCCGCGCGCACGTCTCGAGTCGTCAAGCGGGCGTTCAACCATCGTCCTCCGCGTGCGGGATGCCGTTGCGTGCCCGCGCCGTGCCGTTAATTTCCCTCCGCTTATTATTCTTTATATGTTTTTCAAAACTTCCGGAATCAATCGCTTCGACCGTCTTGTTTTCAGGTTTTCGTCACAGGTCCTCCGACTCGGTGTCTACAAGTGGGCAGACACTTTTCTTCGTGGTCATTATTTTGGCTGTGCAAAAGCTACGGGCCGATGCGAGTCAATGAATTCTTTGTTGAAAAAAGACTTAGATAACAAAGTATCATTGTGGAAGTTTTTCAAACACTTTGAGTTTTCTCTGTCAATGTTACACTTCAACGAGATGGAAGAGCACTATAGAACCAATATGACCGAAACATTGCCCACCCAAACTTCGATGCCAAGTGTGGAGGATGATGTTTCTTCAATTTTCACCAGGGAAATTTATAAAAGGATAAAGCGGGAGATGCAACGCTCGGAAAAATATGTTACCATCATAGACCGTGAGGAGAATCAAGCTGTTTGTAATGTAAAACCATTCGGGGGTAAAGTGGCAAAGCGCACGGTTACGATTTTCGATGATCGAGCAACAATTCAATGCGATTGCTATTCATTTGAGACGAAAGGAATTCCATGCAGACATATTTTTGCATCTATGAAGAGTTTGGAGATACTGAATTTCCCTGATTGTTTGGTCAATCGTCGTTGGCTGAAAGATGCTAAACATTTTGATTTTTTAACCAACCATGAGGAAAGAAAGTACCCTCATCCAGAATCAGCTAGAAATTTGAGGTACGGATCACTTTCAAAGAATTGTGGTATAACTTCATACCTTGCTTCAAAATCAGACAAATCTTTTCAAAGGGCTATGCAAGTTGTATCTGCATTGAATGTGGAATTGTCCAAATACCCCACAGAGGACGAGACCGAACATTGTCAAAATGCTGAAGGAACGTTTCATGATCCTGTTTTGGACTCCACTGTTAGCAAACCAAGGGGTCGACCTACCGTGGCTACTACGCTGAAATCAAAGCAGGTTGCTTCTTCATCAAAACCCCAAAACAAAGGCCAGACCAAAAGAAAAAGAAATACTCCTAACCATTGTAAAACGTGTGGTCGGACTGGTCATGATTCAAGGAATTGTCATAAATTTAAGGATGACGATTTGGAAGAGAACTCTGATAGCAATATTGATTAGTTCATCGAATGTCAATCTTTACTTGTTGTACCTTTTCATTGCTCATTTAATATTAGCTACAACATAATTTAGCAATGTTATATCTCATGGTTGTTATTTTTTTAGTAACTTAAAAAAACAATACAAAAAAAAGGATATCTTTCATTTAATTAAACAATTTGCAACTCATACTCAAATCAGAAAGAATTGTGAACAATTGAGTGAGACATATTACATAAAGTGATTACATCGTTAAAATAGTATATAGATTTTATTGATAGTTATACGATTCTGATATATATGGCATAAGAAGACATCTTCTTCATACTTATGTTTCAAATTTCTGCAAAATATGTATACGTCTTCTTGATCATATTCCTCGTTACAAATTGTTGCAGTTTTCATAATTGAAGCATCAACACCTTTATATACCCATAGTTTTATCACTTTCATGTAGACATCTTCTTGATCATACTCCAATCCCAAATTTCCAATTCTAATTGTATATCCCAAATCAGAAATTAACCGAATACATAATTATATAAATCAACTTAAATCCATAAGCTTATCTTCAACTTCATGAACTTGAATGAAGTTACTAATAAAAATGGTGGTCATAATCAGAAACCAAAATCGATTTATGAATCAAAGGAAATCGAAATACCTTCCATGTATTATATTTCGAATCAGAGGTGTTAACGATATATATTTCGAATCAGCCAGAAAAAAATTAACAAGAATGATATGTATTTATTATAACGATATGGATCTCGAATCAATCAGAAAAATTAACATAAAAAGACCGTAAAGAAAGATATGGATTTAGTATCCATGAGTAAGATTAATACAAAAATTATTATAGAACCAGACAACAGAGGTATAGCGATGGTGAAGAAGAAGAATTTAATGTGGTGAGAGAAACCTTTTTTAAAAAAACGTAATACCCTTTATTAAAAAACGTAATGGTATTTATCATGGAGAGAGAAATATGTATTTAAGTAACTTAGTAACCTGCTATAGCAGGTCACCTATTGACTCACCATTGATAACTCCTCTATATATATATATATATATATATATATATATATATATATATAATCAAGAAAATGGATCTTTGAATATCATTTTTTTACACAAATCTAACTTCAAACATTAAAGCGTTTGTCAAAACATCAAGTACTTTGATAAAGAAACGTCAATCAACCATTTCATAGTTATTAATCTACCCATTTGGTTGTTAATTTTTCTTAATTAGTAAAATCCAAGCACTAAAGGGATTGTAACTAAAATTGGTTTGTTGCCAATTTTAGTTACAACCAAAAACATATCTCTCTCTTCTTTTAAGACAAAATCTGCTTTTTGGTATAGTAAGAGCATCTCCAACCCTCCCCATATGAAGGGTTGGAAATGAGGAATTGGGGAGAGTTGGTAGTCCAACCCTCCTCATTGTCTTCCCTAATTGTAGGGAAGAAATCAATTCTTCCCTACAATTGGGGAAAAATCTATGTTTCCCCAAATTAATGAGGAATAAATAAAATAATATTTTAATAAATTAGAGATAAAAAGTAGTTAAAGTAGAATAAAGTATGGAATATACTTTATAGGGAAGAAATTATATAAATGGGTTGGAGAAAAAATAGAGATTGGGGATAGAAATATAGAGAATTGGGGATAGGGGAGGCAAAATAAATTTTTTGCATTGGAGATGCTCTAATAGGTTTGTTCCATAGAAAATTACAGTTTTAATCCCTATGTATGATTAATATAAAAAAATTTACCCCACCAAATTTTAAATAACAACTCCCCTCTAGTGGGATGTTACCAACTCTTATTACTAATGTCTCTAAAATCACAATGGTTGTTACCGACCATTGTGGATGCTCTCACTAATAAAGCATTTTTCATCTCAAAATCATCGGACTCGCATACTCAATGTTTGATAGAATCGTCTTCTACCAATGAATCAGAAACAAATGGAATACCAAAAACAATAAAAAGTGAGCAAGGGATCAGAAAATCTTACTGTATTTCTATTCATTTCAACTATATATCTATTACCGTTCGTTACAAAATTCCAACAATTACAAAATTAAATAGGTGACTAGTGAATGAACCGTTGTAAGAACAACAACAACGACAACAAAATATGAGAAAAGCCTAAGTCCTTACCTAAACCAACCTCCTTCTTCACCTAAAAGCTCGTATTGTTTCCTTTCCTCGTATGTTCCTATTCTGTGCTGTGCATTCCTGTGCTATACCTACTTTCACATCTCAAAAACATCTGTCCTGAATGATCTCATCTGTACAAGTTTGATGTCTTCCCACACTATCATTAATCAAAACTGGCATCTGTCATCTTTTTTGCAAATGCCGATTCTACTAACCTGAGAAACCTGTAAAAAAATTCACCCTACAGTAATAGTAATACCCTTTTCTCTTGCAGCTTCTACAACGGATGTTGCATCTCCTCTCATTTTCGATAGGCTGTAATAGCAGTTCCACAGCTTAATGGAAAACGGGTATACAGTTAAAGCTCTCTTGTGAAACCTCTCAGAAATCGATTCAATTCCTGCCATACAATTCAAAATATTTGCAGCATCAACCCATACATACTCGGGAGCTATTGGGATAGCATGAAACAATGTATTGACCAAAGTTGAACTTGCCCAGTACAGCATGCTGCTGCCAGAAGTAACATCGATGCTGTTCTCACCTTTGATCAACTGATTACAGACTGAAATTGCTAACTTGTAGTTAGATGGAAGTATCTCGAGGATGGCTTCAACAAAATCAACCAGTTCCTTTGTCTCGCTAAACTTCTGAGGCACAAGGGATGGTCCATACCATACCTCCAGAACCAAGTTCACAACAGAAAAATCAGCTGGAACTGGACTCAGTATGTTACTGATTAGCTGTTGAACTCTTGGCTTCTCAATTTTGCTGATGAATTGTCTAGGTAAAGGTTCAGGGAAAGGGAATGTCAGGGCATCAGTCAAATATTCCTTCAAAACGTTCAGTTGCTCACTGAAAAATGAATCCCTCAATTGTGAGTCATATGTAAGCAAAAACTTGGCGTGTTCTTTTAAGCAATGCTCAAAAAATGGTGGGGCAGCGACCTTGTATGCTCTGTCAATGGCATTGAGAGCCTCAATGTGATTATTATGCAACAATTCAGCAAGAGAGAGATTAAGATATCCGAATATTTTGTCCATCAGATTGGAATTGTGTGCCAAGTAGTCTGAATTTGATGCTGAGGCCATTTCCAATGGTCCATTTGAGCTGCAAGTCCCTACAGCATCTGACTTTTCTTTTTCCGGATATCGAAATTCTGGAAAGGAATCATACCAACGGGCAATAAGTTCCTTTGCAAAGTCAGGATATCCCTTTTGGAGGGCACATTCAATATATTGATTCCAGATACAATGAATACCAGGAGTTTCCTTTGGCCAGTTCCTGAGGACTTCCTCAAAACCCTCAGGACTCAATCCCTCGTAGTAATTCATTTGAACTCTTGCTGATATAACTGCAAATTCTACACAAGATGGGCACAACTTCATATATTCATCCAACAAATCCCGGCAGTACTCTAAGCCATCAAGTGCCATAGTACACCCTATATGGCAAAGACCAAAAATTTGCACTGCTCTCAGATTGGTTTGACACCGAAGTGATTCACTATTGACAGACACGTTAACAGAATCCACAGCCATTTCCAACAATTTAACAGTCATCTGCTTCTCTTCATCCAGTATATTAACACGAGGCCATTCAATGGCAAGCAATTCTTTGTCACACTCAAACTTGTGTACAACAGCCTCTGGCAACTTCCTGTAAATAACTAAGTACACACAACAGACCCAGAACATACATTTGTCAGAAATTGTTAAGCATGCAAGGATATCAGAGAGCAACAAAGAATGATTCTGATCTGAATTAGTTGCCTCATGTAAGAATCCATTGATTTTCTGAATGGCTTTCTCAATGTTCCCAGACATGCATAAACAATCCATCATCTGTAAAAACAAGTCTAAGATGCATGCACTAACATACATTTTATCCCCTTCACTAGCAGGTGAGTGGTGGCAAAGTGCTGTTAGGGCAGCATCATATGCAACCAACCGGTCTTCAAGATTCAAACGACTGTTGACATACATAAGCCAAAGTCCATAAGATCTGTCGTAGTTTTTTACCTGAAGAGCAGAGGGAAAACAATATCCATGGAAAAATTTGCAATCAAGAGATGAAAAAGAAGTTCAGAAAATTCATAATAAATGCACCCTATTGCCAAAAAAGAAAAACAACACTAACAAAAATACAGGCATAATTCATACAAGAAAAGGCACTCTGGCACCCACATCTACTGTAGTAAGCCAAAGCAACAGTCAAAGACCTCTCATAAATGAAAAGGAGATAATTGATGTATATTGTACAAATTCCAAAAGCACGATCCTTCTAGACCTCACAAACAGAAGAAAATGGAAACATTCAGAGGAAAAACGTGGTCTCTCCAGCTTATCAGTTAAATAATTATTATATTCCTTTTCAATAAAACAATGTAATGTATCTCTAAAATGTTTTTGCTGATGTTTGGAAGCTTTAAAGTTTGTTATATGTCCCCTACAACTCTACCCAGACAAAGTTTTTTTTTTGTCTCTGTTATCAACATTACTACTTGTGTACATGGAAAACATAGAAGCATAAAGATTGGTAGCTTGATTATGTTAGTATATCAAAAGAGAGCAAACAATCTCATAAAAAGATGTATAGAGAATGAAGAAGTTCAACTCATTTACTCTTGATAACATACCGCATATGAGAACATGTCATCCTTAGCAACCGATTTCACATTGCCATAGTAAATAAGTAGATACGTCATCCACAGAACTTCAGATTTGGGATCAGCTTCAATGGCTCGTGAAAGAACAGAGAGAGCCTGCAACAACAAGGATTTGGGAGATGATAGAAGTCTGAAGATGGAACAATGAAATTGCAGATTACTTTGCAAGTGACAACACTCACCTTTTTGGTACCATCTAGTTGGCTCACCTCCTGACATAGCATAAAAAAGGCCATTTCCAGGGCTTGCATATTAGTAGGTAACATTTGATTCAGATGATTCTACGTATCATTAAGCAACAAAGGAAATAAAATGAGATTATAGAAAACAACAGGAGTCAAATGCGCAACAATAACATGAAGCGATAAGAGCCTCACTGACCAAAACAATTTAGGGCACAGGCAAATAAGTATAATTTACGATTGAGAAAATGTGAGTGGAAACAACAGAAACAATAAGAAAAATCTCGGCAAGAAGATGAGAACTCAAGGCTTGATATCCATCACAAGAGAAAATCAACCAATCAAAGTCACATGAATGAATGGATCACCAATTAATAACACACTTACAGCAAAAAGGATAAGGAAATATCAATTCTCCTAATTAATCACAAGGGGTAGATTAACTCCGCCTGTGAGGGTCACTTGGTGGCCTTTACAGCCGGTCCCAAGCCCGGACAAAGGAGGAGGGTTGCGGTAGGTTTGTGGCGCCAGCGTAAAACTTAGCCACATCTTATGACATGAACCATAATATAAATACCGTTGGGGCGTTCCCTACTCAGCGACGCGCTGCACTTCCTAGACCCGGGTGTAGTGATAAATGTGCAAGGGTTGCTAGGTCGTCGCCCCGAAGCGGCGCGCCACCCCAGGACCCGGGGGTGGTGTCAAATATGCAAGGGTTGCGGGTAAATAAGCTAGTCCACGGTAATGGTAGGGGTAGGGGTAAGGGTAGTAGGTTACGCTTTGGGACATGGAACATAGGTTCTTTGACAGGAAGATTAGCTGAAATTGTAGATGTTATGAAGAGGAGGAGAATAAATATATTATGCCTACAAGAAACCAAGTGGGTTGGAGCCAAGGCTAGAGAGATAGCTCCTTGGGGTTATAAGCTTTGGTACTCAGGAAAGGATAAGGGTAGAAATGGAGTAGGTATTCTTATTGATAGGGAGTATATTGATGAGGTAGTAGCGGTGTCTAGGAAGAGCGATAGAATTATGAGTGTTAAGCTAGTGATAGGGGATGAGGTTGTGAATGTCATTAGTGCATATGCGCCACAAATAGGATTAGATGTGTCTATAAGACAAGCTTTTTGGGATGACTTAGAGGAAGTGGTGCAACAGGTTCCTAGGGATGAAAAAATGGTACTAGGGGGTGATCTCAATGGACACGTGGGTTCTAGGCGAGATGGGTTTGAGAGTGTTCATGGAGGGTATGGTTTTGGATATAAGAATGAAGCAGGAAATGATATTTTGGAATTCGCATCAGCCTATGACTTGAGTATCATGAACACATGGTTTATGAAGAGAACATCCCACTTAGTGACTTATCGGAGTGGCGGTAATGCGAGCCAAATTGACTTCTTCTTAGTAAGGAGTGCTTGGAGAAAGAGTTATATTGATTGTAAGGTGATCCCTGGTGAGAGTACGACAACCCAACATAGAGTAGTGGTGCTAGATTTTCGAAGTAGGAAATGTATAAGAAAACAAACACCTCAAGTAGAGACTAAGATTAAGTGGTGGAAATTGCAAGGGGAGAATCAACAAAAATTTGTGGATGAGATGACCAAAAAAGATATTTGGACTTGCAATATGGATTCAGATATAGATTCAATATGGAATAAGATGGAGCATAGTATAAGGGAAGTAGCGAAGGAAGTTCTAGGGGAATCTAAAGGTAGCATGCCACCGGGTAAGGACACATCTTGGTGGACAGAAGAAGTACGACAAGCAGTAAAGAGTAAGAGAGAATCCTATAAACTATTGGGGAAATGTAGGAGTGACGAGAACTACGAAAAATACAAAGAGGCTAAAAGGGAAGTAAAGAAGGTCATACGAGATGCTAGAGCAAAGGTGAATCGGGATCTGTATACAAGATTGGATACGAAAGAAGGGGAAAGAGACATATATAGAATTGCTCGGATGAGAGATAGGAAGACGCGAGATCTCGGAAAAGTTAAATGTGTGAAGGATGTGGACCAGAAAGTCCTAGTTGGAGATAAGGATATCAAGGAACGATGGAGGTCCTATTTTGATGACTTATTTAATGGAGATCGCCAACAAGATGTTGGAGATATAAGTATCCATCACGATATGATAAATCATGAATGCCTGCGGAGAATTCAAAAGGGTGAAGTCAAAATGGCATTAAGTAAGATGAAGTTGAAGAAAGCAGTAGGACCTGATGGCATCCCTATTGAGATTTGGAGATGTTTGGGAGAAAGAGGAATCGAATGGTTGACGACGTTCTTCAACAAAATTTGGAGAAACAATAAGATGCCATCAGAATGGAGGAAAAGTACCTTAATCCCTTTGTATAAGAACAAAGGCGATGTCCAAGATTGTGCCAACTATCGGGGAATCAAATTAATGAGTCACACTATGAAACTTTGGGAGCGAGTGATTGAACAAAGGCTAAGGAGGACGGTGAAGATCTCGGAAAACCAGTTTGGCTTTATGCCGGGAAGATCAACTATGGAAGCCATCCATCTAATGAGACAATTAATGGAGCACTATCGAAATAAGAAGAAAGACTTGCATATGGTTTTCATTGACTTGGAGAAAGCATATGATAAGGTACCAAGGGAAGTACTTTGGTGGGCCTTGATAAGGAAAGGCATTTCGCGGAAATATATTGACATCATAAAGGACATGTATGAGGGAGTATGCACGAGTGTACGTACTAGTGTTGGGAAAACTGAAGAGTTTCCTATTACGATTGGAGTGCATCAAGGTTCCGCACTAAGCCCATTTCTTTTTGCCATCGTTATGGATGAACTAACAAGTTCACTTCAAGATGGTATACCATGGTGCATGCTGTTTGCAGATGATATTGTGTTGGTTGATGAGACGAAAGAAGGAGTGGAGATGAAGTTGGAACTATGGAGGCAAACTCTAGAATCTAGAGGCTTTAAGTTGAGTCGAAGTAAGACAGAATATTTGGAGTGTAAGTTTAGCGGCCGTAGGAGTAGGGAGGCAGGGACAATCACCCTAGATGGGAGAGTTGTTCAGGCCTCGGATTGCTTCCGGTATTTAGGATCTATTATCCAAACGGATGGAGAAGTAGATGGAGATGTTGCCCATAGGATTAAAGCTGGTTGGTCGAAGTGGAAGAGTGCTACGGGTTTCCTTTGTGATCCCGGCATGCCTAATAGATTGAAGGGAAAATTCTACCGGACGGCAATTAGACCAGCATTGTTATATGGTACGGAGTGTTGGGCAGTGAAACACTGCCACATCCATAAGATGTCGGTGGCGGAGATGCGTATGTTGAGATGGATGTGTGGTCACACGAGAAAGGACCGGGTGCGTAATGAAATAATTAGGACAAAAGTAGGGGTTACATCTATTGAGAATAAAATGAGAGAAAACCGACTAAGGTGGTTTGGCCATGTGAGACGTAGAGCGCTTGATGCGCCGGTTAGGAGAACCGAAGAGTGGCAAAGGGATGTAGTGGTGAGGGGTAGGGGAAGACCTAAGCAAACTTGGAGGAGGGTGATCGAGAGTGATATGAGTTTATTGGGAATTGAGGAAAATATGGTAGTGGATAGGACGGAGTGGAGGGAGCGAATCTGTGTCGCTGACACGACTTGATTTTCACGGTTTTATATGATGGTTCATGTTAGCCGACCCCGAATCATTTCGGGACTAAGGCTTTGTTGTTGTTGTTTGTTGTAATCACAAGGGGTAGATTACTATAATCCCATGGCAAGCAAAATATAAACTGCAGTGCTTGTTGTTTTAAGAACATAAACTTTAGTTTCTCGTTCTTGAAAAAAAACAATCCGTTCCTTTTTTTCTTTTTCCTTGCCAAATTTCAATGGCATGAAGCAATCCTGAATTTTCTTCATTGAAAAAATTGCTTTGCCTCAATTACAAGTAGTTTTTCGTACTATTGCTTTTACATTAACAAACTTCACAAGTACTTTTGGTAATATGACCCTGTTTGTTAAAGAGCTTTTTGGGGTAAGATTAGAGGTTTGAGCCACTTTAGAGGTTTTGACTAGTCAAACATCTAACAGTGGTGTTTGGAGAAGAGAGGTTTGAAAGAGCTTATTCGATCCAAAAAGCTAATTTTGAAAAAAAAGCTGGTTTTAGGAGCTTTTTCAACTAGCTTATAGTTCCATCTCTTTTGAAGGATATTTTCAGCCTTATTACTACCCTTTAACCCCAAATAAAGGCTTTATCATGTCTTTATTTGTCATTTTACACAAACAACAATCAGCTAAATTTTACCAAACAAGTTTACATAATCAGCTAGTCAAATCAGCTGACCAAAAAGGTAAACAAAGAACAGCTAATGTAATCAGCTAACAGCTATTTGCCAAACAGGACCTATATTTAACATTACCAAACTAGTACATGAAACAAATAACCTACTTGATTGTATACTCCCTCCATTCTCAAATAAGTGTCGTTTTAGATAATTGTTTTTGTTCTTTTTTAAGTGTCGTTTTCGTTTTTCAATAAAATTTAGTATAGTTTTTTGGTCTAAGCATTTAAATTTTGTCTTGATTTATGTGTTTTTTAAGCTTTCAAAGTTTTTTCTCCAATCATTATAGGAGAGAGAATTTTTATTTAGTTAATCCATGTAAATTTATTAATTTAAGTGCATATTAATTGTGTTTCTTAATTTGTGTGAAAATTCTCAAAACGACACTTATTTGAGAATGGAGGGAGTATTTCATTAAGCAAAAGTCAACATACATCCTGGTTACTATAACTCTAAACATCTGGTTACAGAGGAAAGTTGTGTCGATAACCTGAGTACACAATTGCCTTTAGTTTCTCTAGCATACCAAAACAAAGTGAAATGTAGATGTTTTCTACAATATTCTCACATCCCATGGTTTATGGTAAAGCAACATAAATGCGAATTTTAGATAACACCAAAATTGCAAAAAAAAAAACAAAGCCAAGTTATTAGGTATCCAATACATGCATTGAGGAACACCCAAGAATGCAATAAAATAAAGTTTGAATCAAAAGTTGAATGTATCTAAGACAATAAATATGCCTGAAGTCAATAAAATAAATATAAAATAATCCAAAAGTAGTCAGCAGATAAATCGAACCCGTATGCTTTTTGAAAATCTGCCATTGAGAGAGAGTGAAAGCAGAAGACAGCAGCATGAGAGGAAAAAAGATTTGAAGAGGGGATGAAGAAAGACAAGAGTAATAAGGCTGAGACTCATGAAATAATGGAATAGTGGAAACCCCATATAGACTTCAGCTTGAATCAATGGTTATACTTAGAGAGACCTATGTCATTCCATCCAAAACTTAGGCTTCATGACCATTTAAACGACTCATGTACATTGCAAATAACTAATTATTAATTTATTACTTATTATCTAAAATTTTGAATTACCAACTTGTAGGTCTCCTTCCAAACCAAACACTAGTCATTAAACAGCTAAACACACCCTTCTACTCAAAACTAAACTCAAAACCTCTTTTCCTAACAGGCACCCAGAATTACATGAGGAAATTAAGCTATCCACAATATATATATCAAAACATTTTTATGACAGAGAAGCAATGAAATGATAAAAGGCACTCCACCAAAGCCATCAAATTTATTTGAAGCTTGAGACTAGAAGTTAAACAGCTAAAGAAAAAAGTTATTGAAAAGAACCTCCTCCACAAACAAGAATTCAACAGAACAAGCACACAGTAAATAAACCAGTAAGAAAAGGAATAGTAATAAACAAACCACTGTACTGTTTCTACTCTGGAAGTATGAAAAGTGCTTGTCCCAATTTCCAGCGACCTCAATACGACCATCATTGCCATGCAAAAATAGCTCCTCCGGAGGGACATCTTTCTGAAGTAAATTTGACAAAGCTAAGCAGATACTGAAGCATTTCTGCCAGCACTGTCCATTTTTCCATGTGACCAGAGATGCACTCGTACGTGGATCAGCTCTTAAAATATCTACACCAACTAGATAAGTTGGTGGAATCGCAACACTCTCACAATTATGAAAACTCTTGCATTTTGTTTTATTTACTGTCAATTCCACCTGAAAGTCTGCAGAAGTGTAATTATTGAATGCAATCAATTGAAAACAGCGCTATCCAGAAGTTATATGAGTGAAGAGTAAAAAAATAAGAACTCAATTACATACCAGCATTGTCTGAATTATCAAGCGGATGTTGGCCCACATTATCATTGGAGAAATCCCTAACATGCTGCCAAGGGCATTGATCATTGTTGCATTTTCCTCGGAGCTCATACATGCAAAGTGGCCAAAATGGATCAACAGCAAGATCACGAGTAAAAGAGCCGATTTCTTCACTGTATATATTGTTAACACTCGCTTCTATTGTGCTTGCAGTAAGACTGCCACGTTCCCCAGAGTCTTTGGGGCCAGTTCCATGGTCAAATGTGCCAATTCTTCTTTTTCTGCTTTGAAATACCAATGGAGTATACGGGGAGAAAGCTTTTACATGGCCAAATGCACTCCTCAAAACTGAAGCAGATGAAAACACACCAGCTGTTGACTGATGACCTTTAGCAGAACAAACATTATTTTGGATATTGTTGCTCTGAATTTGGACAGGATCCCCACAAAGTTCTCTCTCAGACTGATCATTACCTAAATTCAAGCATGGAAATCATTAATCAAAAGGAAAATTAATCACATAAGCAATGATAAACTGCATATCTTGAAATTTAAATATTCATACTCCATTTTTCTATATTAAATGTGCCTATTCTTTTCTCCTTGTCTAAATTGTACAAATCAGAAAGTCAATGTAGTAGACCTCTTTTCTTCTCAAATTACCACTCAGCCCTTGCCAACTTAACAATGAGGATATGGAAAGAAAGTTAAAAGAGATTGAGATGCTATGCATCTATTGCAGTCCCCAAAAGACATAAAAAACTGTTCCACTCACACATAATGAGAAAGCTTATATTGAAAAGAATGTCAGTATAGAAAACAAATTATGGATAATTCTAAATAGATCATCCACTTCTATCAATAATACGAAGTTGTGTAATATTCTTGACAAATTTATTTCAACAAGTCAAGAAATTAAGGTACCATTATCATGCCAAACAGCATTATCAAGTCATCACCTTCCTAACCAGTCAATCGCACGAGCATTTAGTATAGCAGATGTAACAAACTAAATCCTCATCCAAATACAAGCACAAAATTCATGCAAAAGTTTTCAAGCAATTTCAAATAATAAAGTTATTGTTGAGCACCTACGTTGCAAGGAGACGGACATGGACACGGAAACAGACACGGACAAAGAACTGACATCGGGAAATATTATTTCTACAATATAACCTTCATAAAATAGCATTCAAACGAAAACGGACACCGATACAAAACCAACACGGACACAAATACCAAAAGTAGAAACGCTACTAAAGAGGAGTGTCCGTGTAACATAGTTGAGCACCGTTATGTACATGCTCAGTTTACTGAGATTTATCAACCAAAATTTTAACAGATTCAGGAATGAATTCAACATCTAAATATACACATAAACAATATATGACATGCAAGTGTTTGAGCATGAATGCAAACAAGCACACACATGCTCAAAACTAATATAATGATAAAAACAGTGAGCTTAGCCCAAATGACCATAAGATTGTGCAATTTTCCCCAAAATCAATTATTTAGCTCTACAATCAACAAAATGACAAAAACTAGATAGTTCTATAAACGACATACTATCACAATCAACACATCCTGCAATCAATTACCTCCAATATCAAATTCCAGACTTTTTTCTGCTTCTGATAACGGAACACTGCCATTGCTTGTCGGAGTTCTTTCACTTACATTGTCATTTTCAGGTGCCAGTACATTAACAGGCACTAGATTGGTTGAACCACTATTCTTCGATAAAGCTCTCTTTCCTAGCCGTGCAAATAGTTCAGACCTTAACGTTGCCTCAAGAACCAAAGAATCAATAGAACCATCAGTGGATAATTTGTTGTTCGAGTGGTTCTGAATGTCTTTCTGTCTTTCCATTGAATTTGGTTCTGCTTGCCGGATTTTGTAATTGGGTACCAAAGTTGTACGGTCTAGTGGCGATGTCTCCTCAACTTCATCTGCTGAATTATTAAGATCATTTGATGGAGAGTTTGCTATATTTGCAGCTCCCTTACTACAATGACGCATCGGCTCTGATGTACTTGCATCTGGTTCACTGCATTGTTCAGATCCCATTTTTTGCCCATCGACATGCCTATAAGGTACAGCTAATGGTGGATCGTTGGCTCTTTGGATGTTTAAATCATATCCTAGTTCGTTGTGACCATTGTACTCAGGCCCCTTAGGATGGCTTGATGATGGCAGTAGTTCTAGATTTTTAGATACCTTGTCTACATTGTTCCCAATGCCTGCATGTTGCTTTCTCATGGACCACAACAAACTTGAATCATTGAAAATAAAAGATCGGAAGTGAGCTGAATACAGTTCCCTTTTATGGTAAAGTTCCGTGCACTTGGCATTAGCTTCAACCAGTGCCCTCTGTGCTTTTCGATAAGCTTTAAGAGCATTTCTTTCTTCAATTTCACATATACGACGCTGATCTTGTGCTTCCTCCAGCTCCTTGTCCACTGATTCCTCCATTTCAACTAATGAATGCATATCTATGTTGTTGTTTTCTGAGTCATGTAACGAACCAAAATAATTTGGGAGACTAAAATTGTTTAAAGGTTCCTGACAACAGAAAAATTTAAAGCTAAAATCAGAAAGCATATATCAACTCCAGGAACTCCTATCTGATATCTAGAGCCAGTACATACCCGACAAACATTTTCCAATGGTGGGTCTGCTGCTCTTTGTTTTGATATTCCTTCAGGATTCTCACAATCATTCAATAAATGCTTTTCACTAGTTGATGTCTTTGAAAAAGAAACTAGTGGCTGGTGTTCACCAATCTTAGTTGGGTGATTTAATTCAACAACATTCTGTAAGGTTAAACCATAATATATAGCAAAAATCAGAAAGCATATATCAAGGATTTCCTATCTGATATTAGAGCCAGTACATACCTGACAAACTTTTTCCAATGGTGGTGCTGTTGTTCTTTGTTTTGATATTCCTTGAGGATTCACACAATCGTTCAATAAATGCTTTTCACTAGTTGATGTCTTTGAGAAAGAAACTAGTGGCTGGTGTTCACCAATCTTAGTTGGGTGATTTAATTCAACAACGTTCTGTAAGGTTAGACCATAATATTGTTGGGAAAATGTGCAAAGTAGATGGATAAGCTATAATATGAACAAATACTAAAGCCCAAACAAGTCAAATTATGTAAAACAAATTAACTTTAAGCAATACTTAGGCATACTAACAACTACATATGTATATATATAGGTATATACTTAATAGCATACAGGAATAAACATCAGCATTGAAGATATTATGAAGTAAAACAGAAAGCATGGAATGGAATAAAATCGAACAACCAAATCCATAACATTAACCGAGTGCCTTCCTATTAGAAGAGAGAAAAATATAGTATAACAATTACATAGTACATTCTAGAAGAATCTAGTCACTTGATGCCAAAAAGGAGTTCCTGAATTTCAATTCAACTAAGACTTAATTCCAATCTAGTAGACTTTTGTTATGCAAAATCCCTTTCCCCTTCCACTTGAATAAGGCTACATCTAGAAAATCCATTTTTCAATTTCCACTTGATTTAATGCCACATCTTCAGAAAGGACTCCCATTTCACTACTTCACTCCACCATCCTCTGACGTTCAGTCTTAATCTTAAGTGATGCCTCCTTTAGAGAAAAAAGATAAAAGAAAAGCACTCTGAAATTTTTTAAAAGCCAACAGCTAACGCTAGATTACTAAAGATTACCAGAAAGATAAAAAAAATAAAAAAAAAAAATGCGACAACTAGACAGCCAGTAACATCTAGTGACACTGATTTGCCAAAAAAAGAAGTGATAGTGTGTCGAGTATCCTAAACTTTTTTTTAACTTACTGAAATTTAGTATCACATTCAAGTTCATACTCATTTCAGGTGTGGTTTGCATCAACAAGACACAGGATCTACCTGCAGAGTTATCTTGTCAGTCTGAATGTGATTATTGTTGATATTAGCCCCTGCAAAGCACAAGAACTTTTATATATTACAGCATGTTAAGTTGACACATAATTTAAGGGTAGGAAAACATACAAAACATTCACCACCTCTCAAACCATGTGGTGGATTCTCTGAGGAAATATTCACTCTCGTATCATCTTGCTTTTTCCATTTGACAGTTGATTCTGTCCTTGTGGGGCTTCCTTTTTGGCTATGATTTGTTGTATCCATGTCCTGCAAACTACTGCATTCTGATGCTTCTTCTCTCAATGATATAGATGGTTTTACAGCAAGTGTTTCTTGGTGCACCTCTGATGCTTTGGGGGTAGAATAAGAACCACTGACTCTTATGCGTTTCCTATTAGGCTCTGTTACTTCTAATTTTCCACCAACTTTAGAGATTGGATTAGATTTTCTGGCTGCATCAGCACCTAGGTTCATAGCCATGTAATCTCTATCTACAACTGACACAGATTCCTTATTTTGTTGAGCAGCCTTAAGCTTAAGTTCTCTTTCCCTAAGTGCAATCTGCTGCCTTAAGTCCTGGAGTTTAGAGTTGTTTGAAGTCGCACCTTGATCAAAACCACTTTCTTGACTTGCACTGTTTCTTTTCATCATACTGAGATTTCTAACTCTAGTTCCTAGATCAACAGCTGAGGACTTACCAACCCTAGAAAGTATTCCTCCATTAACCTTGGGAGTTGATGAGACAAATGTGCGATTAACAGATAAGTTCTTGGGCAGTACTTTGTTAACATTTCTGGCAGTTGGTTGTAATTTACTTGATTTTTCTGATAAAAGAGAGGACACTCTTTGATTACCATCTACCAAAACTCTGTTTTGTTTAATTTCTAATAAAGCCTTTCCAGATTGATGATCTTCTGAATCACTTCCAGAGTCATCATCTGAGAAGCTTATCACTAGATTAGAGTTGTTCCCTGAAGGTGCATGCCAACTAGAATTAGCAGATTTCAAGGGCACTCTTTGTTTCTCTAAGCTCTTCTTATTATTTAGTTGCACAGACGTTTGGGACTGAAGAACCACAGAGGTTGTCGGATTTAAGCCAGAATGAGCCTTCCCTGTGACAGAGATATGTATCCCTTAGAAAAAATTTATAGTAAAATATTCAATATCTTCATATGAAATTAAACATCACAGATCTGCTATATTTGAATATGTATCCAGGTATGGGAGTTTCTATAACTGCATGTTATAACTGGGCAAAATAAAGCCATCCCTTGGGTACTCCACATATCACACATACAAAATAACCGCACATGTTAATAAGTTATGCTGTTTCTACATGCAGCAAAGCATTGTGAAAGCAACGCATTAAATCATGAAATGAAAAGAAGGAAGCTGATCCTTAAGTTAGAAACTTAGAAAGTATTGAATTAGAGTTTGCTGTTGCCAGAAATATCATATCAGAAATACTCAAGGAATGAAGTAAAGTCATTAAAAAGTTCACAAATGCCAATAAACAAATTAATTAATAAAACAATGAGCTCTCTTAAAAACATCTTAAATTTACACCAGTTTTCATGATAAATCTAACCATTGTCTGATTGGAGTTTGTAGTCAGATAGCATATAAAATTTTAAATCATTCGCGAACAAAGTCAACAAAGTTCAAATAGTGAGGACATCTCTCTTTGCATAAGAGAAAAAGAAGTTTGAACCACTTATGGCCACTTATGGATTGAAACGCACAGCGAGAGAGTAGGTGCGAGTGTGAATGCGGTGTGTGGGTGTGCACACGTATTCTACATAGAGAGAGAGAGAGAATCTTTTACAAAACTTGCTTAATATGCAATACTGATATAATTTCAAAAAGGTTTATAAAGTTATGACACCTCAGTCAGAGCTCAAAGCAAAAATAGGAAAAACCTTAGTCTATGTTCATAAAAATGTGGAAAGCAGCACAAAGAATTAAGACTCGTTAAACAGAACGGAAAATATGGAAATCTGGAACGTGAATTCAAAAACATAAGTCAAGCAATACTTACAAGACTGAATTTCTTTAGTGAAATTGTTTGATGAAGGAAGAAGTATGGACCCAGAAGGAACAGGTGGATTCACTGAACCAGCCGACTGTGTTGCAGAGGAAACACGATTTTCCTGCGCAAAAGCATATCAAAACAAATATCAGCTCATTTTACTTTACAAACGACAAATAAAACATTGGTCAACATAACTTTAATCTATGAACAACCAATAATTACCTTTTTCTATAACTACACAACCCATGAAGAAAAAGAAATATTGGTTCCAAAATGAAACAAAAAATGTATTACTCCTTCGGTTCCATTATATAAGTCATTCTAGGGTATTTCACATAAATGAAGAAATACAATTAATATAGAGTCAAATTAGTGAATTTACATTGGTTAACTTAAAAAAAAAAAATCTCTCTCATGTAATGGTTAGGGAAAGCCTTGGAATGTTAAAAAACACATGGATATATTGAAACCAAGACAAAAATTCAATGCTTGGACCAAAAAACTAAACTAAAAATTCTTGAAAAAGTAGGACTTATATTTAGGCAAAAAATTCACTTTCTAAACGACTTACATAATGGAAAGAAGGGAGTAACTTATATTTCAATGCAAACATCGGCAAAGATTAAAAAAAAAAAAGATGCAACTTATAGCATATTAATACATTCAGAGACAAAATTTACCCCAAACAAACACACATAATGGAACTGTACAAACTAAATTGAAATCCAATGGAATAAACTATAAAGATGCAAAACTCCATAACTAACCCCAAGTATCTGGGTTATCCAAGGAAGCCTCTTTCAGAATACCAAAAGCAATGACAAACATCAAGCACGAACTGTATGTTATTTTTCCTCAGTGTCGGCAACCATATTATAGTTAAACATGTCAATCCTAGTAAAGACGATAATTCACTAGATATTAATTAAACATGAAACTATAACCCTAATATTTGCATAAGAAACTAACCAAATGCACAAAAGGAAAACAAGCCTGAATAAGCATAGTTTCATTCCCTAATTTCCTCAGCAACCAAACAGACACGAAGAACGAAGCACAAGCGTATCATTCTTATAATCAATAACATCACATTCAACAAGCCAACTAAAAAATGAAAAAGAAAATCGAATCGAAGTGGAGAGCTATGAGAATACCGCGTCTGAGGAAGAAGATAGCTCGCCTTCTTCTCTGGTGTTGCTGCCCTTCGATTTGGATTGTTTTACATCGGAGGTCTCCATAAGTATCTCTAAAAATAGAAAAATGGGAAAGCTGAGCTAGAGCGGCTGGCTATGGAGAAATCGAATCGAGGGTAATTTGATGAGAAACCGAAATTGGAGTAAACGAACGCTGAGGAAATCAGAGACAAGTCAAGTCAACACTGTCTCTCTCTCGCAACACTCCTTCCCATCCATGGATTTCGTTCAATTAAACATTTATTATTTTTGAAAATCTTTACATATCTAATTTCAACTACTAATAAATTTGTTCAAATCATTTTGGAAAGCGCAGATGTAGGAAATAATGAAATTTTAAGCTTGTAAAGCAATATCAATTTTATCATTATTTTATAGTTATTATAATTATTGACACGTTTGATCATCAGAACAAATTAATTCAATTTAACCGTTACTTTGTAGTTGTTATAATTAACATACCGAATCATCCAAATTGATCCATAAACTAAATCATTTGGTGTATTTTATTAAATTCTCCATACCTGTTTTATTGAATATTTATTGGACATTTATAATAACATGGCAAGTATTTTAAAAAGTTTTCCCCCCTCTAGAAGATTTTATTGGACATGTTGTTTATAACTATATTAGTCTTAAAATAAATATTTAATATCTAATTAATATTAAAATAAAATAAATATTTAATATCTAATTAATATTAAAATATTCGTTATGGTAATTAAATAATGAATCAAATTAAAATAAATTAGTATATTTAAATTTTCTATTATGTAAGAGTTACATAATAGTACAATTGATCTTATTTGTACACTTTTGAGATAAAATTACATTATTCCAGACGTTAGGGTAAATTTTTACTTTTTCTTTTAAACGGCATAAGAAATTTTGACTTTATTTTATAAAAGTAATTTGTTTTGTAAATATGTTTCCTAGAGAAATTTATTATTTTGCTTCGATATATATAAAGGAATTGTGCTTTAATTTGACCAATAATGTGAAAAAACATAAAAAAAAATATGAAAACTAATGTTATACTTAATTATTTACTTTTCCTTTAAGTGGATATTTTTTTTAGAATCGAAATGATAGGGAATCAGAACTGGAATTACCATTTAATAATTTTATTTGGTTTAATCATATCAGAATCTATTATTTTAAATTTATTTCTTTTTTAAATTACTTAAACCAATAATAATTTTATTAAAATAATGTATAATATATTATTTAATATATATATATATAACCAATGATGCCAATACTTTTATGAAATATAGTGATCGATGTTCTGGTTCAATTGTGAGTTGGAAGTTTAAGTTATTATTTATTAAATTTTATAAAAGAAGGGGAATGGAATTTAATTTCAACTAATAAAAATAGGATAAGGTTAAAATTTGTTCAAATCATTTTTGAAAACGCATATTTAAAGTAGGAAATAGTGAAATTTTAAGCATAATACTGAGAAGCAATATCAATTTTATAGTTACTTTATAGTTATTATAATTGACACGTCGGATCATCCAAACAAATTGATCCAATCTTATTGTTACTTTATAGTTATTACAATTGACACATCGGATCATCTAAACAAATTGATCCATAACAAAAACATTTTGTGCATTTTATCAAATTGTTTAAATAAATGGTAAATATTTTAAAAGGTTTTTTAATGCTCAACTTGTATCTATCGACATTTGGACATGTTATTTATAAGTATGTTAGTTATAAAATAAATATTTTAGATGTTATTAATGTTTGAAATGTGTATTATGATAATTAAATAATGAATCAAATCAAAATAAACTAGTATATTTAAATTTTCTATTATATAGGAATAGAATAGATCTGTTTGTAAACTTGCTGAACTTCCTTGTCTGCCTTAATTAATTAATTAATTAGCTTTCCTTATTATAGATCTGTTTGTAAACTTTTGAGATAAAAGTTTATTATTTCAGACGTCAGGGGTAAATCTTCACTTTTTCAAAAACGACATAAGAAATTTTGAGTTTATCTTATAAAAGTAATTTGTTTTGTAAATATGTTTCCTTGAGAAATATTCATTATTTTGCTTCGATGTATATAAAGGAGTCAGGAATTTTCACATGCACCTTAATGAGCAAGTGAATTTGCTCATTCACTGTTAGATATAGGCTTATTAAATCTAAGCCTCAGGATGCTTTGAATCTCCACCTTAGGATTCTAATAAACCTAGATCTAATGGTGAATGAGCAAATTCTACATGCTCATTAAGGTGCATGTGATCAGGACTGGGAAAGGAGTTGTGCTTTAATTTGACCAATAATATAAAAAATAGCTCATTTGGTATGCCTAGGTATAAGGTTGTGGTTCAAACACATTCTCTTACAAAAAAAAAAAACCTAGAAAAATAGGAAAACGAACGTTTATACTTTCAAAGGTAAAATTATTTATCTTTCCTTTAAGAGGGTATTTATCAGAATCGGAATGATAGAGAATCAGAATCAAAATTATCATTTAATAATTTTATTTGGTTTAACCATGATCTGAATCTATTATTTTAAATTTATTTATTTTTTAAATTAATTAGACCAATAATAATTTTAATAAATACAATTTTACTAAACTAATGTATGTTATTTTGTATATATATAACCAATGATGATATTCTGGTTCAATTGTGAGTTGGGGGTTTAAGTAAACATCCCTTAAAATTATTTTCATTCAAGTTTTTTTTTTTTTTTTGTAAATGAGAACACAAACAAAACAAAAACAAAATAAATTTGTATCATACGCGAAAAACAAGCACCAACAACATCATTTTGAATGAGTTGAAACGTCTGAAAAGGAGATTGCTCCAACTTAGAACAACATCACCACTCAACTCGTGAGCATTCGAAGTAAGACAATCTGTTATTCGGTTAGTTTTTCGAAAAATGTGACTAATCTCCACCTTTTCAAAGGTCTTTAACAACCTGCAAAATATCAAGCGCCATGTTTTTGTCAGAACCCGCAACGTCAACAAATTGATCAAAACAATTGACAGACTCACTATTATCAGACTCAACTTCAATCATCTGAACATTACATTCTTTAGCTAAAGAAGTGCCAAAAAAGATGCCTCAAAGCTCTGCTTCGAATGAGTTGTCACTACCTATCTAACAATGCAACCTCTCACACTGTGACGAATAATACCCCCAGCTGCAATATCTTTATTGGCATGTATCGAGCTATCCGGATTTAACTTAGCCTATTCTGGTTTAGGCTTGGACCAACCAATTTTTCTTCGATATCTATATGCCTTGAATATTAGCCTCACTTTTCTCCCATGCATGCTAGAAATTTACATTGCATTAGTAGTATAAATAGCGAAAAATTGGATTAAACGGAATCTCTTCCTTCTTGCCAAAAATTTACATGTTATGCCTATTACAATTTAACCAATAAGTGAAGGTCGTCTTTCATTTAACATCCCATAAATGGTCCATCCAAAATGAATGTTTTAAGTACCCGATCGGACCGATCGGTTTAACCACGGATAGGCCATGTATCTAGTCTGGCTGTATATATTTTTTACCAATATTATTCATCAATTGAGAGCTGGTGAACCGAGATGACTTAGGTCCACTATTTGCGACGACACGCATTTCGTGCTCACCGCACAACTCCATCCTTTATTCAGATGCTCATTTGCTATTTTATACATAACTTCTTGAGTGTTCACATTTGTTTTACCCGTTATAACTTCTCAGTCTTTATGCCTCTAACATTTTACTGATTTATTAATTATTATACATCTAATTATTTTTCTTTAATTATTTCTCCTTACATAACTTCTTGACTCCTATTGCTATCTATGTCTCATCCCATCCTCTCATTCTCTTCCTTAATTTTTATTTATTTATTACTTTCCTTTTTTTATGACACAAATCTAACTTTAACATGTGCCATCACTCATCCCTCTGTTGGGATAAATTTCATTAATGATGTACAACATTTACCCCATTTCACAGTTTTATGCACAATCTTCATTTTGTCTTATAAAAATATACGACCTTATGGATGACCTCCCACTATGGTGTATAGCAGGTAAAAATGACCGATCAATGCCTAGTCAACGCGCCACCTCATCCCCACCATATGTATAATGACTAAAATACCCTTATCCCTAAAAAATAAGAAAATAAAAACTACTCTCTCCTTCGTTCAACTCTTTCTCTCTAATTCAGTAGCCATTTTCACCATTATTTCCATCAGATTACTCTGACCTTTCTTTCCTATTTTAATTATATCTTTGCCTTTCTTCTTTTCTTCTTCTTCTTTACTCCTATTTTTAAGGCATAAACAGTTTATTTCCACACTTGCATGGGTAAATTACATACGTGGTGTACAACCTTTATCTCGTTTCACTCTTTGGTGTACAACTTTCATTTTTGCACACAAAACTATACGAACTTATGGTGAAGTCCCACTAAAGTTTACAACAGGTAAAAATGACCGGTCAAACCAGTCAAACTGCCACCTCACCAATTTTAAGTTAATTTTTAACAAAAAGTGGGACCCGCCATCTCCTTCAACCTTATATTTTCATCCTCATTTTCTCTCTCCTCCATTTATTTTCAAGCATCACTTCTCTCTCTAACTCTCCCCTCTCTCTCTCTTTAACTCTTCCTTTCTCTCTAACTCTCATCTCTCTCTCATTTTGTCTTTCTCTCTCTAACTCTCCCATCCATCAACTGGTATTATTTTCTCAGTTTTCTCATTAATTAGGACTAAATTAACTTAATTAGTTTAAACCGATCTTAATTACAGGTTGAAAGTAACATTGACTTGGTTTATGGAGGAGGAGGTATTGGTTTAATGGGTCTGGTTCCTTAAGCTATTTAGGACGGTGGTCGCCATGTTTTGGGGTAATTTAACTGGAGAATTATCTCTGTTTTTTTCATAATTGAATTTGCATTCTGATTTTTTGATTTTGTTTTGTAGAGTGATACCCAAGAATCTTATGCCTAGAGAGGTAATTAATTTGCTAATACTCAAGAGTTAAACCCATTTAATAAGCTTTGATTAATAAATTAAGTGAAATTTCATACTATAAGATTATTGGTGAGACAGTAGGGGAAGTAAGAGCAGTAGCGCAAGGCTGAAATGGCTCGCCAAGCTGATGCTTTCACAGCATTACCATGTAATTAATTAATTTATTAATTAAATTAGTATTAGTAGTAATTCAATTGACATACAAAGAAAAAAGTAATTATAGGTGGTTATGGAACCTTGGAAGAACTTCTGGAAGTAATCACAAGGTGGGGCGTGATGTTCATACGCCCCACCTCCAGGTGGGGCGCAATGTTCACACGCCCCACTTAGTGGTGGGGCGCAATGTGCACACGTCCCGTACATAGAAAATAGAATTTTGGGACAGAGGTCCGAAATATTGGCGAATTTGATCGTAATGGAATCTAATGTTCGTTAGTTAATATTTGCAGGTTCCGTTAGAAGACTTTGGAGGTGACAGTGTTGATTACAGTGGGGAATTTTATCCTCTACAGATGTTTGAAACATACCAGAAAGCTGTTAAATGGGCAAAACAAACAGTGATTCATCTTGGCTTCGAGTTAACTATATCTTCTCACAAGACCGGGGGTAAATTAAAATGGATATTGGTTAAATGTTCCCGTGGAATAAAGAATACCCAAAGGGATAGGGATATGGAGGAAGTAATACGGAGGAATATGAAAACAAAATATTGTGGCTGCAAATTCCAGGTGAAGGTTCTAGAAATCGGAGAGGGGGTTGGGTGGTAAATGGTGTTGCTGGAGAGACAGGACAACACGATCATAAATTGGTTGTATATCCTCAGGGATATCGACAGATGAGCGAACTAAGTCTCGCTTTAAAAAAAATTATGCGTCAAATGAGTGCAGCTCAAGCAAAGCCTTGTGCTATTTTTGCAGCGATTAAAGAAAAACACCCTGAGGATAACCCGACCCAAAGACATATGTATAATTACAGGGAAAAAATAAGGACTGAGAGTTTTGAGGGTCGAGATGTAATCAGTCAGTTTTATCAGCTTGCTCTAGATATAGATTACATATATTGGACGCAAGCGGATCCGGATAGCAATGTTGTGACTCACCTTTTTATATCACATCCTAACAAGAACTTCTTGATTGCCTATGCAATTATGAAGGATGAGATTGAGGGTAGTTATATGTGGGTTTTAGGAAAATTGAGGCTTTTGCTCGGAGGTGGTGATGTTCATCCGGTAGCCATTGCTACTGACCGGAAGTTAGGATTGATGAGACCGGTTAGTGAGGTTTTTTCAGAAACTCATCATTTGTTGTGTACATGACATATCAATAAAGATGTGGAGGATAGAGCAGGAAAATTGATTGGATTGAAGGAATTTGGAGAAATTTTTAAGAATAGCAAATGGAAAAAAATAATTGAAGCATCGACAGTAGCCGAATATGAGGAGGCAGTGAGAATCATGAAGAATACTACTGCCAAATGGCCTCGTGTGATACAGTATGTGGAGACCACATGGCTAGTACATAAGGAGAAGTTCTGTCGAGCGTGGACGAACAATGTGTTGCACTTAGAAAACACAACAACATGTCGAGTAGAGAGTGCACATGCACAGTTGAAGCAATGGTTGAATTCATCTACCGAAGCACTCGATACAGTGTGGGCAAAGGTGCACAAAGACATTGAGGCTCAGATTGATGCAATCAAGTAAGACATTTTTTCGGTTATTAAATTTAATCTTTTTAATTGTAATGAATTAGTTTTATAATGTTTTATTGTATATAACCAGATACTCACTTGAGGACTCGAGACGAAGATCTATGGTGTCTCACTACGGATTTCCTTTCAGTTACCTCGACTTACATGTTTCACATTACTGTTTACATCTACTGTACGATGAGATGGTGCGTATGCGCGGATTGAGTGTGGATGTGTTTAGCGATTGCGGGTGTGTGTTTCCCATGACTCATGGTATTCCTTGTGCATGTGAAATTAAAAAACATATTGATGTGAATATGCCAACTAGTGTGGACCACATCCATCCTTTTTGGAAAACTTTTGCTTTTGATGGTTTGAGTGACATACCAGCTACTGCTCCCCTATTGGGCGATGGGTCCGAGGATCACCAGTTTTTTCACTCTCTTATGGAAAAGGTTGACAAGTTAGATCCTGCAATGGTGCGTAGCATATCTGTCTACATCCATGATCAAATTAACCCAGATCAAGGCAGTTACAAAGAACCCGAGGTCAAAGATACAGTTAGGGGTAGACCAAAGGGGAGTTCATCTACAAAGTGCAATCTGGGTGCATGAGAGTATAGTCAGAGTGCACGTGGTCGTACTCGGTCTTCTACTTCGAGGAGTAGTCGTAGTCGAGGTCGAAGCTCATCGTCCTCTGTACATAACAATGAGATGTCGGGTATTTATTATTTTCATAATAAATAAGTTCATGTTAAAGTAAATATATATTATCACTGACGAAATTCATATATTCATATTTGCAGCTGGATTTAATTCGGATATCAGCGGATACCATCATTTACATAGGGTCCAGGGACTCATCGTACCATTTATTACTGGACACCTAGATGTTATATCAGATGGTAACTGTGGATTTCGTGTTTTAGCTGACGCCATCACAAATAATCTGGAGGAGTGGAAGCTGGTAAGAACACTTATAGAAAATGAGATGTGGGCCCACTGTGAACTGTATGAGGTAGTGTTTTGGAACCGAGTATATGGTGCACTCACGCTATTAGATAGACAGGAGCGGGGTGTGGTGAGTCTCACTGGATGGTGAGTCCGGATGACTTATATGCTGCTGCATCTGTTTTGAATGCAGCGATATTCCTTTTTACTGAGCCACAGTTAGGATGTTGTACTATACTGTCGTTGCGTTCAGACGATGGAAGACCACCAGAGCGAGAGATTGTCATTTATCATTTGGGGAGTTATGAACACTACATACGTCTTTATTTAAAACATGGATTTTCAATCCCACTAATTCTCTTCCAATGGCATAAATATCGTGATCCGAGTGTTCGACACTTGGACAATATTTATGTTGACATGAGAGCGGCTTGGAATAGATTACATTGATGTATATGAATTTATGTGTTTTAATTGATAATATTTATTTATCAACTTATATTATTGTTACGTGTTTTAATTTAAATTGTATTTTTTTTAAATTACGAGGGGCGTGAGGCGTGGGGACATCACGACTCACCACTAGGGGTATCGGTTCGGTTTAAATCGTATACCGAACCGAGTGAATTCGGTTTTTCGGTTCGGTTTTTTTAACAATTCGGTTCGACATCGGTTTTAATTTTAAGTGTATTTCGGTATTCGGTTCAGTTCGGTTCGGTTTGACAGAAAATGTAAAAAATCGAACCGCACCAAATTACACATATTTTACATTTATATATATATATATATATACACACATATATTTGATTATACAAGTTTATTTTTTTATTATTGTTGAAATAATAACCCAATATAGATATATTTGGAAATATTTCAATTTTTGTTGTTGTTGAGGTAAATTTAATGAAAAAATATAGTGATTTTTATTTGTTATTTTAACTTAATTCGGTTTGTTCGGTATAAACTGAACCGAACCACATATTTCGGGTCGGTTTTTTAATTCGGTTTTACCTATTATTCGGTTCGGTGTCGATTTGAATTATTTTGATCATTTCAGTATTCGGTTTTTTCGGTTCGGTTTGGTTTTGTACCGATGCATACCTCTACTCACCATAAGATAAGGTGTATGACTATCATGCCTCACCGTGATAGCCACATGCCTCACCTAGTGGTGAGGCGTGATGTCCTCACGTCCGCATGTCAGGAGAGCAAAAAAAAAAAACCCATTTCCCACCTCAACACCTGAAAGGGTATTTTCGTCCTTTCAGAGGCTAGCGTAGGAAAATGGGGCTAGGAATAACAACACCTTTAATATTTCATGGTAAAAGTATATTGTTTTCTAACTTTTCATTATAAAGAGTTTATATTTTTCTTATGGTAACCAAATTGAATCTTATTAGTTTTTTTTATAACTACATACTTTATTATAACTATATTTTTTTTGTAACATAATTATTGTTTTGGTGCAGCTAGTGCTCCAAACGTGTGTTTTTGTTTTGTTTTTTTGTCATTATTTTTATCATTGGTTTTATTTTTTTTAAGTTGTTTGGTTTACTCTTTTTGAAATAGGAACTTCTTTTTGTGCCAATAAATGTTATGCCATGTTTTGTCCATAAAATAATAAAACATGTCAGTTAAATTATATTTCAGTCAAATTTGAAAAACATTTTTTTATTAAACCACTTTCACTAATTTCTTATTTCAGTCAAATTTGAAAAACATTTTCTAATTTCTTTCCCAACTGCAAAAAAAAAAAAAATTGCACATTTCCTATAAAAAAACAAAATCACATCTTAATAAATGTTCATAATTGCAATAGTCCAAAAAAATCTCTAAAAAGTCTTCTAAAAAGTGTCACCTCACACTTTCTTTTTTTTTTTTTATCCATGCATAAATTTCAAACACTCATTCTTATTCCTCATTCTTTTGTTTGTTCTCCTTCTTTTGTTTGTTCTCCTTCTTATTCTCTTGTTCAAACACTCATTTTTTTCTTTTATTAATATATTACGGGTTTGTCAGTTCTTGGGCCATAGGGGCTTACCCCGTCCCAAGTTCTGTCTCGTCCCAATTTCTATCAAAAAAAAATTTCAACAACAACCCACAACTTATCAAGATCTATATGTATAGGAATTATAATTATACACACTTTTTTTTATCCATGCATGATTTGATTCAAATTTGAATGTCGAGTTTGCTCAAAACTCTAATACCGTGATAAATTTCATATGGAATATTTCTCAATATTTCTCATTGGTTTTTCTTAATCACAATACTGTAAAACACAAGTCTAATTATAAGGTAAAATACTCTTTTAACAACTAGGAAAATTCTTTCCTAATTAAAACACAATTCCTTATTTTCTAAGAATTTCTCTAATCTTAATTAGGAAAATTTCTCTAATCTTGGTTAGGAAAAATTCTCTAATCTTAATAGAAGCACTCTATAATCCTAACTTAGGCCAATTTGGCATTGCTGTGACCAACAGAACATGTTGTGGGATAAAGTATTGTGAGGAAAAATGTTGTGTGAAAAAGCTGATAAGTGTTTGGTAAAAACACAAAAAGCTCTAAAAGTAAAAAAACAAAAAATAAAAAGTATATAATTTTGTGTTATATTAAAAGTATGACTATTTTTATTCAAAAAAAAATATAATATCAGCTTTTTTGATAAGTTATGACAACAGCTTTCTACATAAGTTACAAATTGTAGTTTTTCCTAAAAATAACTTTTAAAGAAAGTAGTTTTGCATTTATCAAACGCTAGGAAAACTACTTTTGAGGTCCAGGAAAGCAATAAGAAATGCACCCTTTAACATCAAAGTAGGTTCGCTGATCAACAGAATCACCTTATCTCAAGTACCGGAGAAATCTTTTTAGACGTTAGACAATATCCTACAAATTCAATCGTATATATATTTATATTTTTCTGTAATTTTAATAATATATTACAATTATAGTTAATTATATATAGTGTAAGACATAAAACATTAAAGTTAAGGTAATTTGTATTAATTAAGAATAATTACAGGAGAAAATTATATATATATATAGTGAGAAGATTAATCTCACTATAAGTCTAAATAGAAGTATAACAATAATGAACTAATATAGAATAAAAGATAAGAATGAGTTAAGGGATAATAATAGATTGTAATTATCCCATTAAAACTCAAGAGTAAATAGTGTTAACAGCCCCCTCAAGCTGATGGTGAGGCACAACTGAAGGCTCTAACGAAGAAGAAGAAATCATGTACTCAACAATGGATTGATCAGAATATCTGCAACTTGATCATCAGTGAGAATAAAACGAACAGATAAGAAACCATTAGCAACATGTTTCTGAACAAAGTGATAATCCAGTTCAATATGTTTGGTGCATGCATCTAACACCAGATTTACCATGAGATATATAACACCGACATTATCACACCAAAGTTGTACAAGACGAGGAAGCTGGAATCTCAATTCCTAAAGAAGAGATTGTATCCACGGAAGCTCAGTTGTGGCATTAAAGACTGCTTTATACTCACTTTCAATGGAAAAATGAGCAATCGTGGGCTACTTGCGAGTAGTCCATGAGATAAGGCTATTACCAAGGTAGACACAGAAGGCACCCATAGAACAATGATCATCTGGGCACTTGCCCTAGTCACTATTAGATTAACAATGAATATGAGTGAGGTTTGGAGGAAAAAGTGATACCAAGATCAACAGTACCATGAACATAGCAAACAACGCGTTCGACTCCTTTCCAATGTTCATCTGTCGGACAATGTAGAAATTCACAGTTTGTTGACAGAGAAGGCAATGTATACACGAGTTAACATAAGATAATGAAGTGATCTAATAATTCTTTGATACTCGTGCCTAGAGGGAAGTGGCATGACATGTCCTTTTGACAAATTCGGAGTTGTGGCCATGATGAGAGTATAAGGCTTACAATCAGTCGTTTTTGCATGAGTAACAATGTCGGTGGTATACTAAGATTGAGACAAATGAATACCATGACTTGAATAAGCAATTTCTAATCCAAGAAAGTAGGAAGCATGACCAGGATTTCTAATAGGGAATTCTGATTCTATGGCATGAATTGTATGATTGATAAGAGATGAATTCATACCGGTTATAAGTATATCAACATAGAAAAGGATGAAGATCTTGTCATTGACAGTATGTTTTGTGAATAACAAGTTATCTTTTTGTGACATGGAAAACCCTAATGTGCAAATGAATGTATTGAGATGAAAAAACCACTCACGAGGAGCCTTCTTGAGCCCATAAAGAGATTTTTTGAGTAACCAGACATGATTGGTGATATAGCATAAAATAAGTGGGCTCAAGCATGCCCAGTCGAATCTAATGTGTGGGCCTAATCTAAAAAGCCCATATCAAGGGAAATTACGAAAGCTCATCTACATAGAATCTTCTTTAGGAAGCTGTCAGAGAGGACACATGGACCAGTGGTTGTCCCGAATCCCAAAGGCATGCTCCTTGTTCCCATGACAGACCGTGAAATGTGGAACGATATAAGAGGAAAGAATCTAAAACCAGTTAGAAGTTGACACGTGTAAAGTGTATAAATTGTTCAAGTACATAATTACATTTAAATAGCCTTAATATTTGTGCCTCGGGTACGTAATCACTCATTATCTAAATCATTTTTCTTTCAAGTTATTATGTACTTTTAAGTACTTTACTAACTTAAGCATCATAGAGGGGACACCAGAATCTGGCCCCTCGGACGGTTGTTATTGACGCAGATGATCAGAAGACGTGGCTAAAAAGTGTGTTCATTACCAATTGGGATGATCAGTATCCTTAAATACTTAAGGTTGTTCCATATAAATTTGTTCTGTGAGATGTGTTGAAACACCTTTCCACAAGATTTTGATTTGATAAAATCATCAATGATTAAGGGATAACTAAATTTAAGTGCTTTGATTTTATTATACTAATCTGTTTGTTCAATATTGAGTACAAATATATATATAAAGATAAGGATAGGACAACGTCAGCATGAGATGAACAGAATAAGCTAAGTAAAATGAAGGTCAGCATGGAAGCCTAAAATATCAAGCTGAGTGAAATTAACCTTAGCACCAAAAGACCAAGTCGTAACAACCCAACACAAAGAGAATAAAGCTCAGCATAAGAAGCCACGTTAATGTTCGTCTAACAAAGCTGAGTGTATCTTCAGGACATCATGAAAGAGTCGTTCGCTAAAGGACAATGATTACCGCCCCTCTGTACCAATAATTGAAATCTTGGAAATATATAGAAGACAGATTCCGAGATGTATGAGTCAATGGATTATTGGTAAAAGACAACTGGCACAAAAAGACAAGTCTAGCGCAAGAAGACAAAGCCTGACGCCTGAAGAAAACAGAGGAAGGAAATGGCCTGAACAGTCTGAAGCTGACCAGAAGATGTTCCCTAAAAGAGCCGTTTTGGTGTTAACGGCTAAAACAATTCAAATGATCCATCTGCAGATTTCCATCTATAAAAGAACAATCAAGAACCTTGGATCATTGCCGATTTAACAAAAAGAAAAATACAAGAGAGAAAGAAACAATTTCAAAGCACTCAAATACAAGAAAGATCTTACACCAAACTTTCTATTCCCTGTGTAAATGCTAGAGTGATTCTTTGTAATATTCTAAAGTGTTCTTTACTGAAAAGAGAACAAGTGTTTATCAATTGTAATATTGAGAGTGTCGTGCTGAGTGCTTGGTTGTAAGCATTCAGTGGTAGAGAAATCTAGGTGCTGGGTTGTAGTACTTAGTAGGAGTTGAGTATACGAATAGAGGAAGGTACTCTTGCATATTCAACTGCCTTGTAATCGGTTTGTGCTCTACCGTTAAAGAGCTCAGTATTGGATTCAAAAAGCCCGGAGGACTCTGGGGACTGGACGTAGGCAGAGAGGCCGAACCAGGATAAGTGATACTGAGTAATCTCTAAACTCTCTCTTAATATATATATAAATTGCATGTGTTGTTTGTTTTATTTACTCAGCATATAAATTGCCTAAGCTGACCCTGAGTAAATAAGTGGTGCAGAGTTAGAAGCTGACCTCCAAGAGTGTCAATTCGTAACTTACAAGAAAACAACCTTAGTCAACATCTGACTAAAGCTGTCTTGAAACATATCTCACCAAGCTGACCAAAAGCTGAGTTCACCAACTCATAAAAATTTCTAAGTCAGCTTATCAAATTAAACACGAAAAAGTTACATTAGTTCCTAACCCCCCCCCTTGGAACTAATCACGTGGGACCAACAAGATGACCATGGAGGAAAACATTAGAGACGTCCAATTGATTTATGGGCCACTAATGGGCAGCAACAAGGGAAAAGATTATACGAATTGTAGTTGCCTTTATCACCAAACTGAAAGTTTCTTTGTAATCCAGCCCCGACTACTGTGTGAAACCTCTAGCCACTAAACAAGTTTTATAAAGCTCAATGGAACCATCTGCTCATCTTTTGGTGCAAATTAACCAATGATGTGTAATTATATTTTGATCCGACGGTCGAGGCACCAAAGTCACAAACATGAGTGCATGGCTTTATTCAAGCCACAAACATGAGTGCATGGCTTGCAATTGTTCAAGGTCCACATGTGCCATACAAAACTGTTAACAATGAGAAAATTGTTAAAAGTGAAGCTGAGTGGATAGAGGATGACCTCAGAAAATTACAAAATAATGCTTCGGCTATAAATATGCTTCACTGTGCTCTAGATGCTGCAGAATACAATAAGATTTCAGGTTGTGAGTCAGCTTAGGAGATTTGGAAGAAGCTTGAAGTAACCTATGAAGGCACAAGCAAAGTTAAGGAGTCTAAAGTCAATCAGCATATGAGACTCTACGAGCTGTTTGAGATGAATGAGAATGAAGACATCTCAGAAATGAACGCAAGGTTCACAAACATTATAAACGAGCTCAAAAGGCTTGGAAAAAACTTCACTGAAGAGGAACAGGTGAAGAAAATCCTGAGAAGTTTGCCTAAGAGCTGGCAAGCAAAGAAAACAGCTGTAGAAGAAGCTCAAGACTTGACTACCTACAAATATGATGAGTTGATCGGATCCCTGCTGACCCATGAAATTTCTATGAAAAACTTTGAAGCTAAAGAGAAAGAAAAGTCAGAAGACAAGAAACAAAAGTCACTTGTCATGAAAGCTGACTCGATTGAAGCTGAGTCAACTGATGATGAGGAAATGGCTATGTTCACTAGAAAGATGAAGAAGCTGTTCAGAAGAAATGACAGAAACGACAAAAGGTCATTCAGAAGAAGTGACAAATACAAAGTTGAGTCGAGTGACAAATACAAGAAGGACAGCTCTAAGTCTGTCACATGTTTTGAGTGCCATCAAACTGGGCACATCAAGTCAAGTTGTCCCAACCTTAAGAAGGAGAAGAATGGAAGCAAAAAGGCTATGGTAGCAACATGGAGCGATAGTGATGAGTCAACCTCATCTGAAGCTGATGCAAATGAAACAGCCAACATATGCTTCATGGCTGACGATGCTGACCATTCTCAATCTGAGCATAATGACCGCTCTGATGAAACTGACCAAGAGGTACACACTAATGAGGTAACACCCTTACTTTTGTTTAGAAATGAGATGGTAAATGCCCTGAGTGATTTATATAAGCTAACTAAAAAATGCAATAACAAAATAAAATCACTCAGCAGGCGATGTGACGAGATTGAAGAGGTCAAGCTGAGTGACCTCCGATATCTCCTCCAGGACAACTCAGATTTACATACCAACATGCAAATCATGCATAAGTTTGTCACGGAGGTCCAATCTGAGTCAAAGAAACTTAGAAAGGATGTCACAACCTTACAGAGTCAAGTGAAAGGCTCAAGTAGAAATAAACCCCATGCTGAGTACGCAAGTACTAGTCAGCATAAGCAATTCACTCAATGTGAGTGTTGTAGAAAAAGGGGGCACACAAAAGATGTGTGTTGGCATAACAAGCGGATTGTCCAATGTGACTTCTGCGGAAGAAAAGTGCATTCCACAAAAGTATGATGGCATGCTCAACACAACAATGCTGACTATACTCAGTACAACCCTCAAAGGGTACCTTTTTGTGACTTCTGTGGTAAGTCTAGCCACACTATAAAAGTATGTCGTCACAAGTTGAAATATGACTTTGCACCTGTTTACACTAACAAGAAATGACCCAAAAAGAATTAGGTACCTAAAAACGAATAGTTTAAAATGCAGGTCAGCTTGACATGCGTGGAGAAATCAAAACTTTGGTACATAAACAGCGCATGCTCAAGGCACATGACAGGTGATGAAACACAGTTCATCACACTAGAACTCAAACGAGGTGGAAGTGTAAGCTTTGGAGACAACAAGAAGGGTAAGATAGTCGGCTCAGGTACTATCGGTGGTAACCCAACCATTGAGTCAGTCTCCTTAGTTAAAGGTCTCAAATACAATCTACTAAGTGTAGCTCAGCTCTGCAAGAGCGGTAGAAAGGTTGTATTTGATGATACTAAGTGTCAAATACTCGAGGGGAACACAAATGAATTGGTTTTAACTAGACCTAGGCATGGGCCGGGCTGGGCCGGGCTCGGGCCGGGCCTGTCGGGCTTTTCATAAAGCCTGCTGAGCCCAAGCCCAGCCCAGCCCGCAGGAAATTTATCGGGCTCGGGCTAGCTCGGGCCTGAGATACGAATCCCAAGCCCGCCCGTCCAAGCCCATCTGTATATTTAAAAAATATATATATAATTAAATTTAAAATATCACACCAACTTTCTTAATAAAAAAAGAATCCATACAACACAATACTTAATAAGTTTGGAAAAAATCTAATAAACTAATTGTCTATCGAAACATCAAATCCAAAATAAATTTCAACATAACAATAAAAAGTAGATATCTATAAATCAAAAGCATCAATATCACTTTCAGAATCATTGTCGGTTTCTTCATAATCTTCACTGGAACTACCCGAATCATCACGTCCGAACAAACTATCCTCATCTACAAAAAGAATAACAGAAAAATTATAAATATAAAAACACAATAATATTGATAATATTAATATATGAAACATCAACCAAAAAAATATTCTTGATTTACCTTGAGCTTTAAGCCAATCCCTCAAACACATAAGCACTTGAATTGTTTTAGACTTTAATGAGCTCCGTCTACTTGTTATGGTGTTTCCTCATATGCTAAAAGCAGATTCAGAAGCAACCGTACTAATAGGAATTGCCAAAATATCCCGAGCCATTCTTGCAAGTTGAGGATACCTCATAAAACTCTTATCCCAAAAATCTAAAACATCTAATTCTTCATCTAATTGATGAATGGGTTCGCCCAAGTATAGATCCAACTCAGATTTCTCTACAGAAAATGAAGTTTCCGCTACAAACATTGCATAATCACTATAAAACTCAGTAGCTTTACCACCACCAACAAAATTCTTTTTGACGACAGGCCTTTCATTAGATGCTCTAGAACTAGAATCTTTATACTCCCCAAACAAAGCATGCAAATTATCAACAATCTTGGCAACATAGAGCTTAGCATGATCCTTCCCGTAAATCTTGCTAAAACAATAACCTAAAAACTGCTCTTTGTATCGAGGGTCTAACAATGCAGCACAACTCAATACCTCATTATACTCAAGCCAATACTTGTTAAATTTTCTTTGCATAGGATCCACAATATCAGACATCACATTATTTTCCCCTTGTACTGCTTCTAACAATGCCTTTTGTATCATCCATACACCAAGAAAATAAACATTTACAGTAGGAGTTCGGACAGCAGAAAACATACAAGTCACGTCATAAAACACATTCAGAAACTTATGAATAAGCTCCACATTATCCCACTCAGAACTTGAAAGTGAATAGCAATTCATACCATGATCCCTACCACAAAAAGAAACTATTGCATCCCTGTAATACAACACATTATCTAGCATTTTAAAGGTCGAGTTCCATCTAACAGGCATGTCAAGTCTAAACCTTCTTGTTGTTTCCAATTCAAATGTCCTTTTTGCAATGTCAAAAAACTTTTTAGACCGCTTTGCTGACCTAGAGATAAATTTAACCATATCACTAATTTTACCTAAAGGCTCCTTGATCACTGACAAACCGGATTGCACAATTAAATTAAGTATATGAGCACAACATCGTACATGGAAAAAATCACCATTCCTAATCAGAAACTTCTTTGCCACAAGGCGATTCTTAACATTAGCAATCATGACATGATTATAAATCGCATTATCAACTGTGATTGTAAGAATCTTAGCCTGAATATTCCATTCCAATAAAGCCAAGGCAATCTCATCAGCAATACATCTACCATCAAATGGAGGGGTCAAAGCCTTAAAACATATAATTCTCTTTTGCAATTTCCAATCATTATCCACAAAATGAGCAGTGATACAAATAAAATTCATCTCCTGTGTGTACACTCTTCCAATTATCAGTTGTTAAACATATTCGCCCATTTGAATTCTTAAACAACTCATTCAATTTGTCTTTCTCACTAGCATGCATACTTTCAATTTCTCTTGTTAAAGTCTTCCTGCTAAACCTTTCAAACTGAGGATTATTCCTTGACATCATAAATTTAAAACTCTTTCGCTCAACCGTACTAAAAGGATTACCAGTATCAATAATATAAAGACCAATGCTTTTACGCAAGTCATGGTTGTCAAACTTATAAGTCCTAACACAAGGTTTGCCTCCCTTTGTTGTGGGATCAGCGGGAACTAAAAACTGTTTTATGTCCTTGTTTACTTTCTTTGGACATTTCAACAAATGACGCCTCAAATGTGAGGTCCCACCAGTTGAACTAGAAGAAAGAATGCACTTACAGTACATGCAAGAAGCTTTGTTATCCGTAAGCTCATCAAAATGTTCCCAAACGTCCGATGTTCTCCGACGCTTTGAAGATTGAGTATCCTTAGTTTGATTTGTTGAAGGAGCATCAGCAGAACTTGACACAGCAGAAACATTTTGGTTAAGGGGAACTTCAGAAATATTTTCGTTCACAGGAACTCTAGAAACATTTTCGTTCACGGGAACTCCAGAAACATTTTCGTTCAATGGAATTTCAGCCATCCTAAAAAAAATTAAAGTCATCAAATTACTATCAAAGTATCAAACCAAATAGATATTTGACAAAAACCAAGAAACCAAATAGATATTTGACAAACATCAAACAAACCAAATAGATATTTGACAAAAATCAAACCAAACAGTATCAAATCAAATAGAAATTTGACAAACATTAAACAAACCAAATAGATATTTGACAAAAATCAAACCAAACAGTATCAAATCAAATAGATATTTGACAAACCAAATAGATATTTGACAAAAACCAAGAAAACAAATAGAAATTTGACAAACATTAAACAAACCAAATAGATATTTGACAAACATCAAACCAAACAGTACCAAACCAAATAGATATTTGACAAAAACCAAGAAAACAAAACAGTATCAAAATCAAAGATCATTCATGATAGAAACCAAAATCAAACGAAACAATACCAAACCAAATAGATATTTGACTATTCAAAAAACCTAAACAGTATCAAAATTACAGATCAATGGATGTCTGACCTAAACAATGCAACAAATAAACCAAAATCATGAAAAAAACACAGTGAAATTACCGAAATTAACACTAACAGGGCCGAGGATTAGAGAGAAAATGGGAGTGAAAAGAAGATAGTCGAGAAAACAAACCTGCTTCTGAAGGACTACGGCGGACAACGGCAGTGAAGGGCGGCGGTGTGAGTGTGAAGGACGGTAGGCTACGGCAAAATCATGAAAAAATCACAGTTAAATTACCGAAATTAACAGGCCGAGGATTAGAGAGAAAACGGGAGTGAGAAGAAAGAGGGAGAAGGAGATAGTCGAGAAAACAAACCTGCTTCTGAAGGACTACGGCGGACAACGGCGGTAAAGGGCGGTGGTGAAGGACGGCGGTGTGAGTGTGAAGGACGGTAGGTTGCGGCTCTCTTTTCTTCTCTGCTGAAGTGGGAAGGACGGCGATAAGAAATAGAATTATTTCTTCGCTGGAGAGGATAGATTAGGTTAACAAAACAAATAGAATTTTGATTTTTTTATATATAATTATTAAATTATAATATAAATTTATAATAAAACATTAATAATAATAATATTTATATAATTAATAATTTTATAAAAACAATATATATTGTATCGGGCCGGGCCGGGCCGACCCGATGTAATATATACAAAGCCCAAGCCCGCCCATTTTTTAACGGGCTTGGGTCGAGCCGGGCTTGCATATATTTTTATGTGTCCAGGCCCGCTTAAATGGGCCTGGGCCCGGGCCGGGCGGGCGGGCTCGCCGGCCCATGCCCAGGTCTAGATACAAGTGATTATATATACCCCCTACTACATAGAATTTCCACTAAGCCTATATACTCCCCTTTGTTAATTTCGGTTTTTGCAAGAGAGAGAGAGAGAGAAAAGAATTCGACTCCCCTAGTTCGTGGACAAGAATTCATACGGCTTCCATCGATCGATTAATTTCATCTATCTCCCTTTTTCTTTGATCTTGTGTTGATTAATTAGAGGCAATCTATTTTGGTTGCATCTCATACGGTTGATTCTAACTTAATCTTCTTGTGTTTTACTTTGTGCTTGGGAACTCGGATTAGAGTTGTGGGCACTTCATTAACAACGGTAGATTGTTCATCGTAAGGTATTTCTTCTTAACCCTCTTTATATGAAATAACGATTAACGGATCCTATGGTTATATGGAAGTAGGCTAAAAAATTTATATTTCCGCTGCTATACCTTAGCCTAATTTCCAACAGTGGTATTAGAGCCATCGTTAAATCCGTTATTTCATATATGAAAATTTAGAAGTTTTTCAATAGGATTGAATAAATATTTATGGTTAGGTTAATTGATAAATAAGTTTTGATTAATTAATCCTAAGGATAAATAAGTTTTGATTAATTGTTAATTAAAACTGATTATGCATATGTTCCTAATTATATCGGTTGATAATCATTATAACAGAATCTATTAGTTTTATAGTTAGGTTAATAAAATCAGTTTTATTAAATCTAAAGATAAAACGGAAACCTATTGTAGTTTTTCCTATTTCTGAAAATCGTTTTTAAAAATCGTTTTAAAATTTGATATATATATATATTTATAAATAAATATATATATAACGCGACAGCGGGCCGAGTCGCGCCTCGCGGCGCGACTGGCCGCTGTCGCGCGCGGCTGCTGCCTCGCGGCAGCAGCTACGTGCGGCGCTGGGGGCGCCGCTGCCGCAAGGCAGCGGCGTCCCGCGCACCCTAAGGGCCGCTGCCAATCGACAGCGGCCCACTCTCGGGCCCGGCCCGATACCCACTTGATTTTAAATGGTTTAAAATCGTTTTATATTTGAATATATATATATATATATTTCAGAAATTGATAGTTTTCTGTTTTTGATTATCGAATGAAAATTTGTTTAAAAGTTTGTTTTATCAATTTGTAAATCAAAATGTTAAATGAATTAAAATCTAAATAATTGGAACATGCATAATTAAAGTTTTGTATAGTTATATTAACCTAAAAGTTTAATATAAAAGGATACGAAACTATTAGAAGTAAAATTGGATGAAAGTTAATTTGATAAGTTAATGTGATTAACATAAATATTACATAAGATAGTTATGTAATCAACCAATTAAATTTATTTAATTGAGTCTATGCATGTTTGGAGTTATGGACATATTTGGACCCTCTCTTTAGTCTTTTGGTATTTTTGAAATAGGGCCTGCGAGTCCTGCCTATCTACTATCTATTGTAATTACTCCTCTCATCTAATTCCCTTCAATTCAGTTGAAGTTTTCTTTAATAGTATAGAAATTAATATGTAATTTCAATGCGCCATGGAGAAGACGGAGGACCTAAAGAGAAATATGTAATAGTTAGTATTTCCTTAGGTTTCCCCTTTTATTCCGTCTCTGGCTCGACGGAATAATTTAGATGATATGTCCATAACGCCAATGTATGTGAATGTATGTGTCTGATGTATGCTAAAGCAAATCAAGACTAAGTTAGATTATGAGACCTAAAATAAAATCCCTCATTAAAAAAGTTAAGTAAATAAGTAAGTTATTAAAATCGGTTGCCCCTCCCTAATATTATAATTCAGCCGGCAGTACTGGGGGCCTTTGGGTTGTTGAGTAAACTCAAGCTAGGGGTCTTATGGTAACACCTGAATTATCGAAAATCGTTCTTTCATGAATATGGGGTAATACTTAAATTAGATTATGATAATTGGATGAGTAAACTCATGTTGTCATAAACTAATGGGCAAGATGGTTGGGATTAATATGAATAGCATATTAGTTACTAATGTGGTTAGTAACCCAATAACCTAGGAATCACATTAGAGATGTGATTGATCATATGAATCTACCTAATGAATGAGACTAGCTTGTTGAGTAAACTCAAGGCGAAATCTCAGGAGTTAGGATCCTAGCTCACTAAAGGATTTGTGAAATTCTTCGAATTAATATGGAGGGCTATTAATTTGGCAAAATAGTGGGAGCAATCTAAAATAAACTAAAAGTCATATAATTTTAGATTGATATACTTTAAGCAAATGAATGACATACGTTTACTCTTTCTCACTCTCAGGTTTAATTAAACGCACACTCTTAAAATCATGACTAAAACCAATCTACAAAACATTCTTACCGATAACAAGTTGAATGGTTCAAACTTCACCGACTGGTTTCGTAACCTCAAAATTGTTTTGAAGTTCGATAAGATAGGGTATGCACTTGATACATCGATACCCCCTATCCCTGCTGATGATGCTCCCATTGAGAAAATTGATGCTTACCAGAAGCATAAGGCTGATGATGATCATGCCGGATGCATCATACTTGCATCGATGACACCGGAATTACAAAGGCAACATGAGGAAATGGATGCCTATTCCATCATCGTACACCTAAAGGAATTGTTTGGGAAAGAAACCAGGTGCGAACGCTACGAGATATCCAAGTTGCTATATCATAGTAGGATGCAAGAGGGCACATCTGTCATGACACATTGTGTCAAGATGATTGGCTACATTACCAAACTTTCTAGTATTGGATTTATGATGGATAACGAATTAAGTGTAGACTTAATTCTTCAATCCCTCCCAGAAAGTTATTCACAGTTCATTATGAACTATCAGATGAATGACTTGCAAACCTCTCTTGAAGAGCTTGCAAATATGCTCAAGTCGGTTGAGCCCAATATAAAGAAAGACAAAGCCATACCGGCTCTTGTCATTGAGGGATCAAAGAAGAGGAAAGGGAATTATCCCAATCCTAAATATCCCAAGAAAGGTAAGAAAGTCGTGCCCAACAAAGCAAAGGGAAAGGAAGTGAAGAAGCCCAAAGGAGAGTGCCACTTCTGTGGTAAAGACGGGCATTGGAAGAGGAACTGCAAGGAGTACCTAGCCTCCCTCAAGAAGGGAAACAGCGGTGCTTCAACATCTGGTATGTTTTATATTAAAATAAATACAGTTTCACTGTCTGAATCTTGGGTACTTGATACCGGATGTGGATCTCATATTTGTACAAATATGCAGGAGCTAAAACAGACTAAGGAACTAAAGAAAGGAAGCATAAACTTGCGAGTGGGAAATGGAGCAAGAGTTGCCGCCATCACAATTGGAGATTATGTTTTATCTTTGCCCTCTGGGCTTGTAATAGAATTAAGGAATTGTTTATACGTTCCTGAAATGTCTCGTAACATTATTTCTATTAGCCGTCTTGTTGACGACGGTTTTCATATTTCAATAAAGAACAATAGTTGCAATTTTTATAAAGATTCGATCTTTTATTTTTCAGGAATATCACAAAATGGGATTTATGTGTTGGATGACAAAACTCCTGTTTTTGCAATTGATACCAAAAGACATAAGATAGATAATTCAACTTACTTGTGGCATTGTCGTTTAGGCCATATAAACAAGAGACGCATGCTAAAGCTACATTCAGATGGGCTTATAGATCCAATCGATCATGAATCATTGGAAACATGCGAATCATGTTTAAAAGGTAAAATGACAAAGACACCCTTTAGCAATAAAGGTGAGTGTGTATCAGACACTCTAGGACTTATTCATTCAGATGTATGCGGTCCTATGTCAGTCCAAGCAAGAGGAGGATTTAGATATTCATAAGCTTCATAGATGACCATACCCGATATGGTTACGTCTACTTGATGAAACACAAATCAGAAGCTTTTGAGAAATTCAAATGCTTCAAGAATGAAGTAGAAAATCAATTAGAAAGGAAAATAAAGACGCTTCGATCTGATCAAGGTGGCGAATATCTTTCAGATGATTTTCTGAATTATCTAACTGAATGTGGGATATGCTCACAATGGACACCTCCCTATACACCACAACACAATGGTGTATCCGAGAGGAGAAACCACACCCTATTAGATATGGTACGATCCATGATGAGCATGGCCTTACTTCCAAAGATGTTCTGGGGCTATGCCTTAGAAACTGCCCTCTTCACCCTAAATCGAGTACCAACTAAATCTGCTAGTTCCACACCATATGAATTGTTCGTTGGTAGGAAACCCGTGTTCTCATTCATGAGAGTATGGGGTTGTTCAGCGTTTGTCAAACGCATTGCGTCCGACAAATTAGATTCGAAATCTGATAAATGTTTCTTCATTGGATACCCTAAGGAAACTATGGGATATTACTTCTATCATCCAGAAGATCAGAAAGTAATCGTATCCAAGCACGCAACCTTTTTAGAGAAAGAGTTTCTCGAAGAAACACAAAAGGGAAGCGTGAATGAACTTGACGAAGTTCAAGAAGAAGAAACACCGACTGAAACAACAGAGACGGTTGAGGTACCCGAAGGAGTCCCATTAGATGAGACTCCAGTGCCACCTATTTGTAGATCACGAAGAGTTTGTGAACTCCCAGTTAGATATGGTTTTCTAGTGGGAGATGATAATGAGGTTCCAGTGTTAGACGACGAACCCGAAAACTACGAAGAGGCTCTTACTAGTCCAAATTCTAAAGCATGGCTTGAGGCCATGGATTCTGAAATGGATTCCATATATACTAACCAAGTGTGGACTTTGGTTGATCCACCCGAAGGGATAATACCCATTGGGTGCAGGTGGATCTTCAAAAAGAAGACAGACATGGATGGAAAGGTTAGCACCTACAAAGCTAGGTTAGTAGCGAAAGGATATCGTCAGAAGCAAGGAATTGATTATGACGAAACTTTCTCTCCTATGGCTATGTCCAAATCAATCAGAATCATGCTTGCAATTGCCGCTCACTATGATTATGAGATTTGGCAAATGGATGTGAAAACAGCTTTCCTAAACGGAAACCTGCTTGAGGATGTATATAAGATGCGGTCTGAAGGTTTCATATCAAAGGATGCAAATAAAGTTTTCAAACTTCAGAGATCCATTTATGGACTCAAGCAAGCATCTAGAAGCTGGAATAAGCGTTTTGACGTAACCATAAAACAATTTGGTTTCAAACAAAATTGCGAAGAAGCTTGCATTTACAAGAAAGCAAGTGGGAGCTCTATAGCATTTCTCATACTATATGTGGACGATATATTATTAATGGGAAATGACGTTGCTCTCTTACAGTCAGTGAAAGTTTGGTTATCTGGTAACTTCTCAATGAAAGACCTTGGTATAAAGATCTACAGAGATAGATCGCGTAGACTGCTTGGTCTTTCACAAGCTACATACATTGAAAAGGTGCTAAATCGGTTTAGCATGCTTGAATCGAAACGAGGTAACTTACCCATGCTACATGGAGTAAAGTTAAACAATCATCAATGTCCTAAAACCGATGATGATAAACGACGCATGGCTGTAGTCCCGTACACCAGCGCAATCGGTTCGATTATGTATGCTATGCTATGCACTAGACCTGACGTAACGTTCACGTTATCTGTAACGAGTCGTTACCAAGGGAATCCGGGAGACGAGTGATAGGGGTATTTTACCCCTATCTTTTAGCGTGATTTACGGGTTGATTTTAGAAGAAATAAATAAGTTTAATTACAAAAATAAAGTGTTTTGAATAAAATGACGAAATAATAATAAACTCCGTACTTTCGGTTAATTTTCCTTATTTTTGATTAGTTTAGGAAATAAAAACGTCAAGCTAACTCGGCTCTCAAGTGTTGTATTTCAGGTACAAGAAAGGAGCAAAAACTCACTTCATACGCGGGGAGTAGTAACCCTTACGCGGGGCGTGAAATATGATGCCAGAAATAATTGCCTTATCTGCAGGCACCATGTGGAACTAACTCAGCATACGCGGGGCGTATGCCATTTTACGCGGGGCGTATGACACATGTCGGCAATAATTGGCCTAATCCTGAAAGTCAGACTGCACTGTCTCCCGGAGTCAACTCTACTACGCGGGGCGTAAAACCATATACGCGGGGCGTATCACCATATACGCGGGGCGTAAAAGGTAGTTCTTCAACGTAAAAAGATCAGAGACTCATTTACGCGGGGCGTACTTCAGATACGCAGGGCGTATTTGAGACAATTAGACACAGAATTGGTCCACATGCAGGAGATTTCTGACGGAATGGGCATATACGCGGGGCGTGCCTCACTATACGCGGGGCGTATTATGGGATTTCTGCACTCAATGATGTTGCCCCATACTTGTACCTTATGAAGTTACAACTCTACCCCTAGCTTGATGTATAAATAAGAGTGACTAGCACTCATTTAGACACCTTACACCTTCTACTTTCTATCTTCTACCTCTACCTTACCTAGTTAGTTGTTGTATAGTTTTGGTTTTAGATTCAGTTTTTATGTAATAAAACTCTCCCACCTCGAGAGCTTGTTCAGTTATTCCGGCGTTCCATCAACGTTCCGCTCCATCATTCATCACCAAGCTCGAGAGTTCCACCTCCAAGACCTAAGAGACGGCCTTGAGTCCGATTAGCTAGTTCCGAGGGCCGATTCTTCCCTCTTTACTTGCTAATTAGCTTGATCTCATCCTATGTACTAGGCTTGGTTGTATTCTATATTCTTACTCTCCATATTTATAATATATGATTTGCAATTTTCGTTTCTATATACGTGTTGATGTTTATTGCTTGTTTTGATACTCATAATTGACTATTGTGTAGGGGAATACGATTACCGCCGCCATTCGGGCTATCTTTAGGGAGATTATATAGGTGTTGCCTTACCGGAAGTGACAAACCGGAAACCGTAGGAATTGACAAGCCACGGAACTTACGGGCCCTAATTTCTAACTCCCCCGTATTAGACACGCCTTGACTAGGAAGCACGTAGTCTAAGTACTTCACGGGTCGGTCGAACTACACGTAGTCGTCTTTGCAAGAATAAATTGTCAATCGAATATATTCGGAGTTATTGCATATTATATTTATAACTTATCGTCACCCATATCATTCCTTGGAGTTTTCCGTTACATAAATCTGTGTCACCAATAGGTTAGGAGTAGTTTGTAGTTGTGTCTTACTTTACCCCAAAGTAATCATCGCTTAAATAACATACGAAATCGAGTCGTCTAATACTTGTAATTATAAATCCCGTGGATTCGATACCCGGTCTTAACCGGATTATTACTTGATACGACGGGGTACACTTGCCCCTAAGTAGTCGTAGCGTCTAGTAGAGTTAAGAACATTTAAAAGATCACATCCATAGATAAAGAGTCCGCACTCAATATATATATTTCGTCATAAGAAACTCTACCACTAGATCCTACGCCCATCAAGTTTTTGGCGCCGTTGCCGGGGATTTATAATCTCCTACAATATTAGACAAAAACGTTTCATTGTTAGTTTAAGCATTTGTAAATATCATTTTCTTTTCGTGAATAATTTGTTTATTTCTTACTAATGATCTTTTCCGTGGTATGATGTCTCATAGTCGTCATCTATAGGGCGACCTCATGGACGATGAATGTTCGCACCAACATTCAGCCTCACAATTCGATGTGGTAATCTCTATGCTTAAAGATATTCAAGTGAGATTATCTAACAATGAGGCATATTGCAGGGATTTGGGAAATCAAGTCGCTAGATTGACGTCTCGTATCGATTCAACCGCGGACGAATCAATTAGAGACGCCAATCCGGGTGATCAAAATGCGGAGCTTGAGTTAATTGAGCCCTCTCAAGAGGAGTCCCCAGATCATGTAGGTTGTCTCAACTGCGAGGAGCTGGAAATCCTAATCGATGAGCCGGTTGTGTGCGGACCCATGGAAATGACTCCACAACTAGAAGAGTTTGGGGTTCCTTCTACCTCGGGTTATTTCACTCTCTTTGAGCTACCCAAGGAGTCAAAGAGGGAGCAAACTAAACTCTTCAATAATTTTTATAAATATAGTTTTTGGTTTTTGCTAAATTTCTTTGAAGCTAACAATCCGTTTTGTAGGTACGGATTGTTTATTCAAGAATTTGCATTTCTAACGCGAATGGAAGCATACACCTAGGAGGAAATGCTAAGTCAAGCTCACCGACTATAACGTAGCGCTTCTTGGGAGGCAACCCAAGCTCAAATAAGGGAGTTTTCTTTCCCAACTTTTATTTTCCGCATGTCATTTCATTAAAAAAAAATCCCACTTTATCCAAAGGAGAATAAGCCACGCGGGGCGTACACATCTATACACCCCGCGCACCGTACTTGTTATTTTTGTTTTTGCGTGAGTTAATAATGTTCACGCAGGGCGTTTCCTTTTTACGCCCCGCGTGCCCCACCTTGCCCCAGATAAAATGGCGCAGAGCTCAGAACACGCGGGGCGTCCCTCTACGTGCGCCCCGCGTATTTGAGTCTCTGGCCAAAAATGGCTAAAAGTGCACCTCCTACGCAGGGCGCCCCCTGGGGCACGCCTCGCGTAGGACCTAACTCTAAGAGTCATGTTTTGTCCTTCTTTATTTTTGTTTTTGTTTTGTTTTCTTTTTGCGACGCCCTTGGAATAGGCGTCATTTTAATAACGCGGAGGGCCGTGCAACCCCGCACTTAACGTTTGTTTTGCACTAACAAAAACAAAAATAAAAATCAAATAATTATCAAAATAATTAAACAAATTTATTAACTCTTAAATTTATTCCGACACACTACCTCCTTTGGAAATGAATTTAAAGTTCCGTTATTTGTCCTTGAAATAAAGACGTCGACACAAAGGATCGGTTTTAATAAGAAATTTTAGTCTTAATTTTGAAGTTTTAGAATTTATGCAAAGCCTAGATTCGTACCAAACAAAAGCATTGAGTCCTAACCCACATGTCATCTCCATAATGAAACTTAAAAAGGCAATAAAAACGGGATGTTTTGAGAATTTAGCGAAGACTTGATAGTACACAATTTAAACCCGAATTTTTGTGAGGTATTTTTGAGCCTAAAAGAGTTCGTACGAGAACTCTATTTCTTTCACAATTTTCGAGAGCTTTGACTTTACTCGACTCATAGAGTTTGCACCTAATGCTGGGATTAGTACACTTATTTTGGTTAAAATGACAATAGATGATGAAACGAACTCACTTAGTCTAATTCTTTTCTTAAATTATTTTTTCTCGTTTTCATTAACCTCTAGGAAACCCCCTTTGAGCCTATTAACCAGCCTTTTATTTTTAATACCTTTTTTAACATTTAACCCTTTTTCCTCTAGATTAAATATCGACAAAATCAAGTCGCACCCGAAATAAGCCAAGGGCCTTGACAAGTAAGCACCAAAAAGTCTCGGAATCGTTTTTGTGCCGCTCTCAAAACAAAAAGAAAAAGAAAAACACAATAAAGAGCAAAAAGGCATTCTCAAGCTCCACCCGAGCAATTTCGAGTATATTTTATGAACTCGCCAAGGCCGAAATAAAAATACGGTGCGATCATTAAAACGGTATTTAAACTCGAGTTCCCAAAAACTAACCACTAAAAAGCCACCCACATTACAACCCCCTCCGGGTTCCTTTTTAATATTGCCAAAAACATAACATAGGAGGAAAAACCCGGATGAAAATGCAAACTCAAAGTGATCTCGAGTAAGTGCAAAGAAGAGTGCTAAAACACCGACCCACCAAAGTTTGAGCGTAAGAGCGAAATCCCTTGGTGAGGTACTATCAGGTTCTCAAAAGATAATCAACCCCCGTTAATATTGCCTATTAATTTTGATTATGGAGGTTTCCAACAAGTTTTGGTCACTCGATTGTTTGCATAAGTACTTGCCGAAAACTTTGTATAAAACTTCAACTTTGAAATCACGCACTTGGTAAAACCAACCGTTGGTTTGTTTCTTAATAATCTCAATCCATTGTCTTTCAATTTCTTTTACTTGAGGACAAGTAAAACTTTAAAGTCCGAGGAGGTTTGATAGGGGTATTTTACCCCTATCTTTTAGCGTGATTTACGGGTTGATTTTAGAAGAAATAAATAAGTTTAATTACAAAAATAAAGTGTTTTGAATAAAATGACGAAATAATAATAAACTCCGTACTTTCGGTTAATTTTCCTTGTTTTTGATTAGTTTAGGAAATAAAAACGTCAAGCTAACTCGGCTCTCAAGTGTTGTATTTCAGGTACAAGAAAGGATCAAAAACTCACTTCATACGCGGGGCGTAGTAACCCTTACGCGGGGTGTGAAACATGATGCCAGAAATAATTACCTTATCTGTAGGCACCATGTGGAACTGACTCAGCATACGCGGGGCGTATGCCATTTTACGCGGGGCGTATGACACATGTCGGCAATAATTGGCCTAATCCTGAAAGTCAGATTGCACTGTCTCCCAGAGTCAACTCTACTACGCGGGGCGTAAAACCATATACGCGGGGCGTATCACCATATACGCGGGGCGTAAAAGGTAGTTCTTCAACGTAAAAAGATCAGAGACTCATTTACGCGGGGCGTACTTCAGATACGCAAGGCGTATTTGAGACAATTAGACACAGAATTGGTCCACATGCAGGAGATTTCTGACGGAATGGGCATATACGCGGGGCGTGCCTCACTATACGCGGGGCGTATTATGGGATTTCTGCACTCAATGATGTTGCCCCATACTTGTACCTTATGAAGTTACAACTCTACCCCTAGCTTGATGTATAAATAAGAGTGACTAGCACTCATTTAGACACCTTACACCTTCTACTTTCTATCTTCTACCTCTACCTTACCTAGTTAGTTGTTGTATAGTTTTGGTTTTAGATTCAGTTTTTATGTAATAAAACTCTCCCACCTCGAGAGCTTGTTCGGTTATTCCGGCGTTCCATCAACGTTCCGCTCCATCATTCATCACCAAGCTCGAGAGTTCCACCTCCAAGACCTAAGAGACGGCCTTGAGTCCAGTTAGCTAGTTTCGAGGGCCGATTCTTCCCTCTTTACTTGCTAATTAGCTTGATCTCATCCTATGTACTAGGCTTGGTTGTATTCTATATTCTTACTCTCCATATTTATAATATATGATTTGCAATTTTCGTTTCTATATACGTGTTGATGTTTATTGCTTGTTTTGATACTCATAATTGACTATTGTGTAGGGGAATACGATTACCGCCGCCATTCGGGCTATCTTTAGGGAGATTATATAGGTGTTGCCTTACCGGAAGTGACAAACCGGAAACCGTAGGAATTGACAAGCCACGGAACTTACGGGCCCTAATTTCTAACTCCCCCGTATTAGACACGCCTTGACTAGGAAGCACGTAGTCTAAGTACTTCACGGGTCGGTCGAACTACACGTAGTCGTCTTTGCAAGAATAAATTGTCAATCGAATATATTCGGAGTTATTGCATATTATATTTATAACTTATCGTCACCCATATCATTCCTTGGAGTTTTCCGTTACATAAATCTATGTCACCAATAGGTTAGGAGTAGTTTGTAGTTGTGTCTTACTTTACCCCAAAGTAATCACCGCTTAAATAACATACGAAACCGAGTCGTCTAATACTTGTAATTATAAATCCCGTGGATTCGATACCCGGTCTTAACCGGATTATTACTTGATACGACGGGGTACACTTGCCCCTAAGTAGTCGTAGCGTCTAGTAGAGTTAAGAACATTTAAAAGATCACATCCATAGATAAAGAGTCCGCACTCAATATATATATTTCGTCATAAGAAACTCTACCACTAGATCCTACGCCCATCAACGAGCATTGGATTGCCGTCAAGAACATTCTTAAGTACTTGAGAAGGACTAAAGATATGTTCCTAGTGTACGGAGAAGGAGATCTGAAAATAGAAGGATTTTCAGACGCTAGTCATCTCACAGATGAGAATGATTTTAAATCCCAAGCAAGATACATGTTTATCTTGAATGGGGGCGCGTTCAGTTGGAAGAGTTCCAAGCAGGGAAGCGTAGTTTTCTCTACGACCGAGTCAGAGTATATCGCAGCTGCGGAAGCAGCAAAGGAAGCAGTTTGGATTAGAAAGTTCATTACAGAACTGGGTGTGGTGCCTGACATTGTCAATCCCATTACACTGTACTGTGATAACAATGGAGCCATTGCGCAAGCAAAGGAACCACGGTCTCATAATGCATCCAAGCACTACCTAAAGCGATACCACATCATTAGAGAGATTGTGGCTAGAGGAGATGTGAGAATAGAAAGAGTACCTACAGAGGACAACGTTGCAGATCCGTTGACAAAGCCTTTAACCCAGAGAATACATGATCGTCATTTAACTTCTACTGGGATAAGTTTTAGAAACAATTGGCTTTAGTCCAAGTGGGTGTATGTTGGGGTTTAGTGTCCTATAGACAATTGTTCTAGGATACAAACTTAATGTAAATGAATTGTTCTTTATAGCATTTGTTTAATGAGATATATGTTTTGTAACTATATAAAGGCAATCCCTTTTTAAGCACTAAATAAAGTCTAATAAAAGGAAATCCGTAAGTTTGTTTAAAGTGATTATAAAGTGTTCATACAAGCATGAAGTGATACAAAACTTTATAGTAAACTGATAAACTTAAAACCACCCCAAGTCAAGTGATATGTTTGGGATTGACATATCACTGTTGAGACTTGTATGTAACAATGTCTTCTGTCCGACAGAAAGCTGATCTCACGAGCTTCATATATACAGATATCTGGACAGTTACATAGATCCGATGAAACGTTGTTCATTAGGATTGGGGATCCGATTTGAGATAACAGGATGGGTAGATTCATCCTTGTCACATGTTCATCTCATTGGTATTAATAGGTATAACTAATCCTCAGACTCAAAGGAATGTTAATTGGTCATCCTGAATTACTGAATGTGAGACTTTGATCCTGCTGTCCCACGATCCTTAACAGAGATGACTCTGGGGTGTGAACGGCAAAGGTTGGGTGTCACAGGAGGTAATGTCAGGGTAGTTATACATTGGATTGAGCATTTATCACTCCCAATAAATGGGAGATACGTCCATGGATCACTTGTGGAAGACTCGACTCTAAATCCTTGCAAGGTGATAGCTTAAGACTTGAAATGCAGATTTCACTTAACCTATCTATTTGAGTTGACTCGGCCTGTACAAGTAAAATGAACGTCTCGCTATATGTGACTTGACATCATCCATAGTCATAAGATTCAGTTCAAGGATGTAGTTGATAAAGGATCGAATTATACTGTAACTAATACGGAAAGGTTAACGACGGAATCAACCTGTCTTCTTAACGGACTCTGGGGGAATGATTACAAACTTGCCAATAACATACTCAGTACATCATTCAGTTATGCAAAGATTAAATATAATTCTTGAAGAAATTAATTTAATAGTTGCATACGGCCAGAAGTAGTAAGAACCTAATGGATCACACATAAGACTTGGAACCAAAAGAGAGATGGATGTTATTAATTGATGGAAGCCCAATTGAGCCCAGTAAGGCCCATTTAATTAAAGGGGGCCAAAATTTATATATAATTAGTAATTAATTATTTTGATTTTATTAATCCTAATTTGATTAGGAATATGAATTAAATTAATTAAGAGATAATTAAGTTAGGAGTTTTAATTAGATTAATATACTCCTATTATTATCCAATAAGGTTGTTTATTATTGTTCTAGATATATTAGATATATAGTGAGATAATAATTAGGAATTCTATTCCGAATGGAATTCCTATTAAGTAACCTATTCCTATCTAACTAGGGTTTAAATACAAGTGATTATATATACCCCCTACTACATAGAATTTCCACTAAGCCTATATACTCCCCTTTGTGAATTTCGATTTTTGCAAGAGAGAGAGAGAAAAGAATTCGACTCCCCTAGTTCGTGGACAAGAATTCATACGGCTTCCATCGATCGATTAATTTCATCTATCTCCCTTTTTCTTTGATCTTGTGTTGATTAATTAGAGGCAATCTATTTTGGTTGCATCTCATACGGTTGATTCTAACTTAATCTTCTTGTGTTTTACTTTGTGCTTGGGAACTCGGATTAGAGTTGTGGGCACTTCATTAACAACGGTAGATTGTTCATCGTAAGGTATTTCTTCTTAACCCTCTTTATATGAAATAACGATTAACGGATCCTATGGTTATATGGAAGTAGGCTAAAAAATTTATATTTCCGCTGCTATACCTTAGCCTAATTTCCAACACAGGTTTCTTTTCTCTATCTGGAAAAACCTACCCCAGGTTAGTATGGGAATTTTACTCGAATTTGTATGTTGATGAAGATGATGCTGACTACCTGGAGACTCGTGTCAAAGGCCACAAGATAATCATAACCCCATCTTATCTAGCAACTTTACTCACCCTACCAGAAGAAGGAATTGAGTTTAGGACAACAAAGGAACAAGTATCAAAGGAAAAGCTGGACCAGATAAAGGGATTCTGCAAACCCAAAAATCACAAGGGAGAAATACCCAGCACGTGTATGGGGCAAAACCAGAAGATGGCACACTACATATTGACCAACTTCATCTTCCCCAAACTCAACTCAGCCTCATCTGTCTCCAACTTTGAGCAGTGCTTCATATGGCACATGCTGACCTACACCCCTCTCAACCTTCCGGTATTTCTGGTTGGTGCGCTCCAGCGAGCAAGTAAGAAACTTCGGTTAGGTTCTTTAATCACTAAGATCCTCGAGGATAAACAGATCGAGACCGTAAATGAAACTGATACCCTTGGGAAGTGAGATCACAGCAGCTCTGCTGGTTGGATTATTATACAATCAACCATTGAAAGGATATGAAGAAGTTGAAGATATTGAAGAAAATGATGAAGCTGAACAGGAAGTTGTGCCTAAGGATGAGCCTGAAAAAGAAGTGGAGGCTCCTGCTGAGTCCCCTAAGGGCAAGAAGAAAAGAAAAGCACTGGAAACATACGCAAAAGATATTGACGCAGTGCCCAGGAAGAAGCGGGCTATGAACAGAGCTAAGAATGTTGATGCTGACCAACCTCAAAGTACACATAGGTCAGCAGAGAAAAGGAAAGGGCAAGCTGAGCCCGAAAAAGAAAATGAGGAATCTCCAGAACTGCCTCTAAGGAAGAAGAGTCGAAGTTCTGGTTTAAAAATTGTTGAAGCTGATCCCCTTGACAAGGTCGTCACCCCTCAGTCTCACTTCGCCAAAAGCCGTGGGATTGACCTTGAAAAATCACCCCGTATACAAGAAGAGCAAACACAGAGACATGATACAACTCAGGTTGAGTCTGAGGAAGTAGAAGAGGTTGATCAAACTAATGCAGAAGCAGAACAAGGACATGATGTTACTCAGCTTAACATTGAGGAAGAAGATCATGCTGAGCTTCATGATGCTGAGCAAGTTGAGAACACTAATGCTGACCATGGGGAGCACTCATCTTCAGATTCTGGTGAAGGTATTCAAGCTGACCCTTCATCCCCAAAAGCTCCGAGACGATGGAGACTCAAAAAGAAGGCACAAAAGCAAATTGATCGTCTGGATGATTCCCCTCCTCAAGATATTGATGTTGAACTCTCCAAAATTCAGTTCAAATATTTCTCCCATGATGGTGAGCCTGAGTCTCCTCCAACGGATCTTGTGCAAAACCAAGCCTCTGTTACTCATATTGAGGAACAAGCCAAGACTCCGGAGAATCCAAAAAATGTCGAGCAAGAGCTCGAAGTCGCAGCTACTCAACAAGGCGAGCAAGCTCTTAAACATCCAACTCCACCTCCTTAGGTCCATACTTCTGTAAGTCCATCTCTCCAAACTCAGTTTCCACAGAGTCATGAGAACTCAGCTCCTGGTACTGAGATCCCTAAAGGACCTACTCCTGACCACTCAATTCAAGCTGACAAGCAGCCAACTTCACCACCATATAGCCCAACTCACATCCCTACCTCTGAGCCAAATCAAGCTGGTCAGTTTGCCTATCTAAGTGCAACTCAGTCTGGTCGTCGCATCGTGGAAACTGCACAATCTTTTCTCCAGGAATTCACGACTTCTGATGCTGCTGGGTTTGCTAATCCCGAGTCACCCAATATCTCTGCCATTACTCAACTTTTGAATGAAATCAAAGGGCTCAAGGACCTTATGAGTGTTATGACGTCAGTTCAAACACAGCAACCCAAGCAAGACCAAATTGCCAAAATGACTAAGTTGCTGCTTCTGATGGTAAACCATATGAACTCCCTTGAAGGCAAGATCAATAATCTCTCTGCTCCAAATCCAGGCTATGCAACTTCTGCTGAGTTAGATCAACATTTCGCCAAACTGAGATCAGAACTGCCCAACCTTGGCGCATCGGTTAATACTGAGTATGCCACATCTGCTGAACTCCAAGAATGCTTTACCAAGCTCAATGCTGAGCTGACTTGTACATGTGAGTTAGTTTCCTCCTCCTCTCAGTGTACAATTGACCAACTGAGTGAAGCAGTCAGTCTACTCAACGTCAACAAAGCACAGATGGATGTTGACCCAGTCTCCAATGGTCAACTCTTGAGCTTTTCCCAAGCAATTATGAAGGCAATGCGCATCAACAATGCTCAGCGCATGTTTTATGACTCTACCATGCTGAAAATGTACCACCAATCTTTTGCTCAGCTCACCAGCTCGCTCACCTGGCTTAGCAAATCACATGAATGCCTACTCAGCATGATTAACAGCTCTCTCCCGGTTCCTCGCCATGTCCAAGATGACAGTGTACCTGTAATTGATGGCTTGCGTGAAAGCACAAAGAGGATCCAGCGTTACACAAATGTCCTCTCCACTGCTGCTAGCAATGATACCTTCCTTTATAAACCCGATGATGGCAAAACAGGGGAGAAAAGCCAAGAAGGAACTCAGCTTCTAGGTGGTGCATCCGGGAGTAAAGATAAAGGCAAAGGAGTATATAAAGCTGACCATCAAGCACAAGTCAACTTGAAGAAGAAGAAGTAGACTATAGACTAGTCTAGAACTTAGCTCATACCTCATTCTATGCTTAATATTTATAGTTTTTGCTGAGCAAATTTATGATAAGCATTACTTTATCCACCTTATCTTCATATCATGCTTAGTAGTATATATTATATATTGAACTGTCCAAATTTGAACAAACAAACCATAACAAAACTGAAGTAATAAAATGTTTCATAAATTGACCATTTTTGAAAGCTGACCTGAACTCTAATAAACTTGACCTTAAAAGGTCTAGAAGTAATTTTAGTCAGTACAAGTCTTTTTAATTTATCTCAATTAAATCTTGGAAGGTTTAGAGTTAAATTAATAGATGCAACCCTTACGGGGGAGCAACTTCAGAAATATGAAAAATGATTCAATCATGGGGAATTTCAAAACTGAGTTCCATAATTATGTATTTTGCCAACATCAAAATGGGGGAGTTTGTTGAAACACCTTTCCACAAGATTTTGATTTGACAAAATCATCCATGATTAAGGGATAACTAAATTTAAGTGCTTTGATTTTATTATACTAATCTGTTTGTTCAATATTGAGTACAAATATATATATAAAGATAAGGACAGGACAACATCAGCATGAGATGAACAGAATAAGCTAAGTAAAATGAAGGTCAGCATGGAAGCCTAAAATATCAAGCTGAGTGAAATTAACCTTAGCACCAAAAGACCAAGTCATAACAACCCAACACAAAGAGAATAAAGCTCACCATAAGAAGCCGCGTTAACGTTCGTCTAACAAAGCTGAGTGTATCTTCAGGACAGCATGAAAGAGTCGTTCGCTAAAGGACAATGATTACCGCCCCTCTGTACCAATAATTGAAATCTTGGAAATATACAGAAGACAGATTCCGAGATGTATGGATCAATGGATTATTGGTAAAAGACAACTGGCACAAAAAGACAAGTCTGGCGCAAGAAGACAAAGCCTGACGCCTGAAGAAAACAGAGGAAGGGAATGGCCTGAACAGTCTGAAGCTGACCAGAAGATGTTCCCTAAAAGAGCCGTTTTGGTGTTAACGGCTAAAACAATTCAAATGATCCATCTGCAGATTTCCATCTATAAAAGAACAATCAAGAACCTTGGATCATTGCCGATTTAACAAAAAGAAAAATACAAGAGAGAAAGAAACAATTTCAAAGCACTCAAATACAAGAAAGATCTTACACCAAACTTTCTATTCCCTGTGTAAATGCTAGAGTGATTCTTTGTAATCTTCTAAAGTGTTCTTTACTGAAAAGAGAACAAGTGTTTATCAATTGTAATATTGAGAGTGTCGTGCTGAGTGCTTGGTTGTAAGCATTCAGTGGTAGAGAAATCTAGGTGCTGGGTTGTAGCACTTAGTAGGAGTTGAGTAGACGAATAGAGGAAGATACTCTTGCATATTCAACTGCCTTGTAATCAGTTTGTGCTCTACCGTTAAGGAGCTCAGTATTGGATTCAAAAAGCCCGGAGGACTCTGGGGACTGGACGTAGGCAGAGAGGCCGAACCAGGATAAGTGATACTGAGTAATCTCTAAACTCTCTCTTAATATATATATATAAATTGCATGCGTTGTTTGTTTTATTTACTCAGTATATAAATTGCCTAAGCTGACCCTGAGTAAATAAGTGGTGTTGAGTTAGAAGCTGACCTCCAAGAGTGTCAATTCCTAACTTACAAGAAAACAACCTTAGTCAACATCTGACTAAAGCTGTCTTGAAACATATCTCACCAAGCTGACCAAAAGCTGAGTTCACCAACTCATAAAAATTTCTAAGTCAGCTTATCAAATTAAACACGAAAAAGTTACATTAGTTCCTAACCCCCCCTTGGAACTAATCACGCGGGACCAACAAGATGACCATGGAGGAAAACATTAGAGACGTCCAATTGATTTATGGGCCACTAATGGGCAGCAACAAGGGAAAAGATTATACGAATTGTAGTTGCCTTTATCACCAGACTGAAAGCTTCTTTGTAATCCAGCCCCGACTATTGTGTGAAACCTCTAGCCACTAAACAAGTTTTATAAAGCTCAATGGAACCATCTGCTCATCTTTTGGTGCAAATTAACCAACGATGTGTAATTATATTTTGATCCGACGATCGAGGCACCAAAGTCCAGGTTTTATTATCCTGAAGTGCTTTCAATTCTAGGGACATAGCGTCCCTCCATTCCATTGATTTATGTGCTTGGGAAAGCAACTTAGATCAGAACTGGGAGAAGTTATCATAGAATGGAGAGCAACAAACTTACCTCTTGAATTTAGTGTTGATGCATGGAGTTGCATAGGGTGTGTACGAGATGCATGTGGCACCGAAGTAGCATTATCGAAGATGGAGGAGTTTAACGGATGGAAACTAGAAGATGAGGTGGCATGTATTAAAGGGGATGAGGGAGAAGAGTGGTTTGAGAAAGGGGAATGGACTCTATATCTGAACCAGGAAGAAGAGAAGTAGGAAAAGAAGGTGAGGATGTGGAGAAAGAGGCAGGAATCGGAAGAGGATGGAGAATGGGGAGTATGAAGTGGGATATGGGTTGGTGAATTATGTAAGGTGATGAATGATATGGGATAGAAATCGAATGGGGAATATGGAGAGATACTGGGGAGTATGAGATGCGGGTGTGATGGGGGACAAGAATGGATGGGGAGTGAGTAATATGGCTAAGTGTGCAAGTTTGGGGAATGTGAGGGATAGGTGGGGAGCGGCATAATAGGGAATTGGGAAGGGCAAACACAAGTTGAGTGTGACCTGTCCGAAAAGAGGGAGCTTGAATAGGCCAGATATGATGGTGTGGGGTCCACTGATTTGAAGAGGAGAAAGTGGGAGGTTCCAATGCATTTGGAATTGTTTGAACTGATGATAAAGAATTGGATGAGGGCGCGGAAAAATTTAAAAAAGGAGTTGTTTCTGGAATGGAAAGAGAAACAGTAGAGGGTTGAGAAGTAGAGACATCATGGATAGTGATATTACCTGGATAAGGACCAAGCAGGGATGGAAAAGGAGCTTCATTAGAGACGAGATCCACAGACTGTATAGTAGACGTCTTTGGAGCAAATGGAAAATGGTCTTCACGAAACGTGACGTGTTTGTAAATATAGATGTGCTCCGAGTGACATCGAGGCATAGATAGCCATTGTGATTGGGAGAATCACCAAGGTGGACATAAAAGTTGAGATTGAAAATAAAAATTATCTCCATTGTGAGGACGGAGATGTGGAAAAATACCACAGCCAAAGACACACTAGTGTGCAAAATCGGGTTGTTTATGAAAAGCTTTTAAGTAAGGAGACTCAAAATTTAACACACGTGTTGGTAAATAATTAATTAACCAAATGCTATGAGATATATCATAATTCCAATATTTTAATGGGATCGAGGCATGAGCAAGTAGTGTTAAGCTGGTGTCAACCACATGACAAGTTTTACATTCAGACATACCGTTCTATTCATGAGTGTGAGAACATGCTAATTTATGAATTATGCCATATCGAGTAAGAAAATGGCGTAACTTTTGAAACTCACCCCCAAAATCAGAATAAAAATTCTTAACCTTAGCATTAAACTGATAAACAGTCATAGCATGGAATTGCCGAAAGACAGAAGCTACATCACTCTTATTTTTAATAAAAAATACCCAACTAAAGCAAGTGAATTCATCAATAAATAAAACAAAATGGAGATGACCTAAAATAGAGGAAACTGGAGAAGGCCCCCAAATGTTTGAGTGTATTGATTCAAACATAAAAGTACTAGAACAAACAACATAAGGTAAATGTAACTTAGAAAGCTTGCCCTAAGGATAAGAACAAAACACTGATGCATTTTTTGAGGAAGGAAGATCATTCTAACCGATGACTTGATTGGCGGTGCGAGAATGACAATGTCTTAGACGAGCATGCCACGACAAGCATGTGAATCAAAACCTGCTTCAATGTACTGGGAAGGATGTACAAGCCATCTTTACTCGATCCTCGCAAGAGGATTTTCTTACTGACCTGATCCTTAATCAAAAAATAAGACTGCCAGAATTCAAAATAACACGAGTTATCATGAGAAAATTGTTAAATAGAAAGTAGGGATTTAGTAAGTTTAGGAACAAGTAAAACATCCTTAAGTTTAAACTGATGAACATAAGAATTTCTTAAGTGAGAGATAGGCAAACCTTGATCGTTATCAAACTGAATATTGTTAACTCCCTGATATGGTGCAAGATGTTGAAGATTTTGTGCATTGTTTGTCATATAATGAGTGGCTCCAGTATCAGGAAACCACGGTTGATCAGAAGCATTAAAACCATCAAACTGAGGATAACTATAGGGACCATTCGTCTAGGTCATGTGAGCCTAAGGATGAAAATTCTTATTGGGATGACGTTTCCAACCTTGAGAAGGACGATGAGTACCTGAATATGAAGACTGAGGCCTCTGATACTAACATTGAAGGTGCATCTGTTAGCCCAGTGACGAGTATCACTATAAAAAAAATTATTGTGTTTCTTCTTAGCTTTATAATTGTCAAAAGATGGTGTAGCAGACTTTGTGATGATGTTGGCCATAGGTAATGGATCAGCACTTATTAGGAGAAGTTCATAGCACACCAGTTCATCATATAGTTCATGATTAAGTTCGTGCTCCAAGCTCTCATAAGCTATGCAATGAGTCTTTTCCTACTACCTCAGACTATGTGTGAGGAATTGGAACAAGGGCTTAATGCTTTTTGGTGGGGAACTAGCAGTATGGGGAAGAGAATTCATTGGAAGTCATGGCAGGGTCTGTGTTTACCTAAGAAATTGGGAGGTATGAGGTTTAAGCGACTTCATCTCTTTAATTTAGCGTTGCTACGGAAACAGGGTTGGCCTCTATTATCCAAACTTGATTCGTTAGCTGCTCGAGTCTTCAAAGCAAGGTACTACCCCAATTTGACCTTCCTGGAAGCCGATATCAGTAACAATCCCAGTTTTGTATGGCGTAGTATTCTTGCGGCTCACTCCTTGATCAAACATAAGGCTCAATGGCTAATTGGCAATGGAACTTCAATTAGGATATGGGTCGACCCTTGGCTCCCTGATGTTGTTAATCCAAAAGTTGAGTCTCTCCCATTACCAGGGCTTGAGGATACAAAACTATAAGCATGCTGCTGTCAACAAATCAAAAGGCTTGGGACCCTAGTATTCTGGAGGATTTATTCACTTGATGAGAGAAGGAATTAATTGAGCAGGCCCCCCTAAGCATTCATGATGTGGAAGATGCCTGGTGGTGGAATGGTAATACTCAAAGCTCGTATACTGTCAAATTGGGGTACAAAAGTATGGTTGGAGAGTTGAATATGGGTATCAGGACGATTCCAGCTAAAGTTTGGTCAAGATTGTGGCATCTGGATATCCCCCCAAAGGTGAGAACCTTTCTATGGCAAACCTTAAACAATTGGATCCCAACTCGAGTTCGGCTCTGCCAACTCCGTCTACAAATCCATAGTTCATGCCCACTATGTCAATCAGATGAAGAGGATTTGTTTCATGTTCAGCTGTTGTGTGTAAACGCTCGTCGCACATGGAATTTTACAAGCTATGGAGACCTAAGTCTGATGGTCAGAAATTTTTCTCAATTCTGGCAATTACTAGATCAGTGGGGTGATGTGCAGCTGTTAGCAAAGGCAGAAATGGTTAGCTGGTCATTGTGGAGCAACCGGAATAATCTTGTTTGGAGAAATGTGGGTGAGGATCCTGGAATTATGTACAACAATGCAACAACCCTGCTGTTAAAATGGAGGTTGGCACAGGTACTACGTTATTCCCTTTCCACGAGCTCTAGAGCAGCGGTGCGGTGGTCTCTCCCGTCCTAGGGAACCCTCAAATTAAATTTTGATGCAGCCTTATTCAGTAACAACAGACTCGGATTCAGCTTCGTGTTACGGGACTCTATGAATGTCTTCGTTGGTGCAAAAAATGGAATTGTTACAGGTTCCTCGGATCCCCTAATAGGGGAAGCCTTTAGCTTTCGTGAAGCTCTTAGCTGGCTCAAATCCAAGCGATGCACAAATGTAGTTATGGAATCCGACTCTTAACTGCTGGTTTTTGCTTTTCATAGTGTTAGTTTGGTAGAGTCCCCGTTTGGTTTGATCATTGAAGATTGTAAATCCCTTGCTTGGGATATATCTCTTTTTTCGTTAGTATTCATTAAAAGATCAGCGAATCAGGTAGCTCATAGTTTAGCTAGAGCGTCTGTTTCTGTGTCTGATTATGGTGAGTGGAGGTCTGTTCCACCACCCTTTATTCTTTCTGTTCTCCAGTTGGAACCTTAATAAAGCATTCTTTCATTTTTTTCAAATTAAAAAAAATTAGGGATCCCCGGTGAACATTAAGAGGGTCAAAACACCCTGATATTCCAGACCTGAGTTCTTGAACATAGTAGCAATAAGTTGTGTAATACTGGCATGAGTATCAGTAGCAATTCATCAGAAATAATTTTCAACTTTTAGAGATTCGCAGCCACCGTCATGTCATTCCTTTTGAGATCATTGAGTTCAATAATAAGTTGAATACGATGATTCTCAAAAACTGTGCCATAAGTTCATCCAAGAATAGACCACACTGCTCTAGCAGAGTATAAATTGGTAACTGTTGGAATAACATCCTCAGATAACGAGGTAAGCATAGTTGGATGAGCCAAGTGATCACGTTGTTCCCAATGAAAAAAAAGTGGGATTGTAAATAAAATTATCAAGATTATTCAAATCGACACTAGTAGAGCGAAGCACAAACTTGGAAAGAGTTGATGTGGCGCCAGAACAGTGTTCATCAAACACATTCATAGATTGAAGAGTAGCTACGATATATGTCTTCCAAATTTTGTAATTTGTGGGTGTCATTTTGACAAAGAGATGATGAATATGAGTAGATGCAGAGGACATGGAGTATATTGGCAGGATTGAATAAGTGAATTGTGAAGTAGGGGAGACAAAGTAATGTAGTCTACCCATTTGAGGTGCAGACTGCATAGCCGAAGAATTAGAGTAAAATGAATATTGGTAAGTGGGGTGGGGATTGGTATATAGGGGATTTTGGGATGGTTCGACTGACACGAAGCTAGTGGGGTGGGATGAAGCAGTTGGTGGCGATGGTGGCAGGTATGTGGAGAATGAATCAATAGGTTACTAAAATTGTGGATGTGAGGAAGGGTGGGATAAGGGAGTACGAGGGTTGTAGTTGGTTCATGTTTGGTATAGCAGCATGCGACTAATGAGGATTGAGAATAGGGGCCTGAGTTCAGATTAATGGTGGCATGGAGTAAGAGGTGGTGATCATCGTATAGCTATAGGTCGAGTTCAGAAATTCAAACTGGAATGTTCTTGAAGGGAAGCAAAAGCACTGGCAGCCATGGTAGAGGAGGAGGATGCTGCAGAAATCAAATCAGACGGAGGTATGACGGTCATAGCTGCATAGAAGGAGGGTAGGGAGGCCGATTCATTATAACCAAGAATAGAGTTAACAACAGTCTCTGATACTATGTAAGACCTAGAGAATTAGGGTTAAGGTAACTTGTATTAATTAAGAATAATTACAGGAGAAGAATATATATACAGTGAGAACATTAATCTCACTGCAACCTTTAATTTTGCATAGTAAAGTGTACAACCTTCTGTTGACTTCCCAATAAAGTGTGCATCAGGTAAAAATAACTGGTTAACCCTGTTAACCATTTGGTCAATGTGATACCTCATCAATTTTCACTACTTAAAAATTAAATGTGGTCTCTATATATTATTCGATTACTTTTATACCCTTAATAAAAAAGAATTTCCCAATTCTATCTTTTCTATTTTTTTGTTTTATTACTTTTATTCTCTCCCACTTATATATCTCTCTCTTTGGCGGCCATGGAAGTTGAATCCAACTTAGCTTCAAAATCAATTATGGTTGCCATAGGAACAAACAAGCCCTAATTTCAAAATCAATTCCATCTATTGTTCAACATAAGTTGAATCCAACTTAAGATCAAGTCGCAGCATCTCCACGTATTGCTGCTTTCCCCCGCCGCCGCTGCAGGGCCGGTCCTGGGCCTAGGTCAGGAGTGCGCTGGCCTAGGGCCCAAGGCCGTAAGGGGGGCCAAATATTTTATTAGGTAGCTAAGATTTATAAAGCATAGAAAACAATTTGTACTAAAGTAGACAAGTGTTCTAGTGGTAAAGCTTCCACTCTCTAATCAAAGGTTGATGTGTTTGATTCCTAGTAAGAGCATATTTTGTTATATGAGCATAATTTTTTAGACATTCCCACAATGAGAGCTATTAACTTTGCTCGATAAATCAAAAGCTTTTTAAAAAACAATTTATAGAAATATTAAAATTAGTGAATATACTTAGAATTTATGAATTGGGAGCTAATTTTTTTAAATTAAAGTATAAAATTATACTTTAGTTCTTATATACAAAAACAATGGAATATTGAAAAGTAATATTGATGAAATGATTTAATTGTAATTTTGTAACCAATTGTAATATTCATATAAACTCTATAAATTATTTAGGTTTTAAAGAGTCTAAATAATTAATATTTTAAACTCAAAAGATGTCCAATTGATTTTTTGAATATATATTGAGGGTTAATTTAAGAATTACACTCATATTTGGCCTTTATATTATCCAAAATTTTATCATATCATTTAGTAATTAATATTTTAAACTCAAAAGAGGTCCAATTGTTTTTTTAAATATATATTGAGGGTTAATTTAAGAATTACACTCATATTTGGCCTTTATAGTATCCAAAATTTTATCATATCATTTAGTAACATTTTCCTGTTGCATAAGTGATATTTAACCCATTTTTGATGGAAAATTAATCGATTTTTTTTACCACATGACACAATTTTTGACACACGACATATACATGCGGAAATTGATTTAATTTTTTACCATATAAATTTAATACGTAGATAAATAAGAAATTAATTTTTTTCTCATTTATCCACGTATTAAGTATATATAGAAAAATAAAATAAAAAAATTATTGGCAAACAATTTAACAAATCGGTTAGTTTTTTTTTAGCCAAAAACTCCAAGAAGTAAATGTTATCAAATAATACCACATTAACCAAATAATAAAATTTTGGATACCACTTGGGTCAAATGGGTTTAACCCATAATTTAAAGAAATTGTGAAACATCTTTTTTTTATAAACAATTGTATTTAATGAACGTAATAATACATACCGTATAATTACTAATAAAATATTTTTTTAATAAATAAATAAAATATTGTTTTATTTATCATGTATTGAAATATATTTTAATTTTTTTACGTAAAATATTTTCGTATTAAATGGGCCTTTGTTTATTATTTCGCCTAGGGCCCATAAATTATCAGGACCGGCCCTGCACCGCTGAGATTGCCCCCTCATCTTCTTGTTCTTTGTGTTCAAATCTCAGAAACGAGTGCAGTTATGAAAATAGTGAAATTAAATAATAAAATAATAAAACCCTCAAAATACTCTCTATCTTTATGAAGTGATTTTGAATCTGATGGGAGTAATGAACTAGTGGAGTAATACTCCTGACCAATGAAGTCACGACACATGTGTATATATATATTTTATTTCCACTAATCATGTCCATATAGTGGTAAATAGAACGATTTTCATTGGTCGGAAGTACTTTACTATAAAATTTCTCTAAAATAAGAATGCGTTAAGGGATAATAATAGTGTGTAATTATCGATTAGAACTCAAAAGTGAATAAGTGTAAATAAATAAATAAATAAGTGTTAACATATAGTAGTACCCAAACAATTTTTAACCCGTGATTAAGCTGTTTTATTTTTATTTCAATTTATAAATTACTATTTAAAAGGAAAAGGCCAAAAGAGGTGACACATGGCAGATGGAGTTTCATTTCCATTTTCCTCAGAGCTGTTTTTCCCTCCCTCCTCACCTTGCCAGTACTATACAGTACAAACACACACACACACCTTCTTTTCCAACATCAACTTTCTCTATATCTTCCTCCTCCTCCTCCATGACCTAGTCCCTAATATCCAAAACCTGGCATTTTCTTCACAATGGTGAACCTCCTCGACATGTCTCTCGATGATATCATCTCCCACAACAGGTCCACTGATGCACGTCGCACTAACAATTTCAGAGGCAGGCCCAAACCCAGACACCTCGCTTCTTCCTCTTCTCATGGACCTCATCGCCGCTCTTTCTGGCGTGATCGACTCAGACCCAACCCCTATCCTATGCGAGAGGTCATCACTCACCATCCTCTCTTTTTGTTTTATTCTTAGAATCGTGTTTGAATTGAGTTTGATGTCTCTTGAACTTGAAACAATGGAGAGTGTTGAATGTGTAAACTCGAATGCAAATGTAGCCGATGATACCGCCGGAGCCGGTAATGCTGCCAAGCGGATGGCATCATAGGGAGTCGGGGTCAGGGACCAAGTTATACGTATCGAACTTGCATTATGGTGTTACTAATAGTGATATTGAGGTATATTTACTCATCTTGTTCGGTTTTAGTGGATGTATGTTTCTTTTCTTTTGTCAGCGAAGAAACAATTGAGTGGAGTAACTATGATCTTGATGAGTGGCTGGTTGCCCTTAACCCCAGGTTTATGATGTGCAAAATGACATGTTCATCTTTCTGCATTTTATATGTTTCTAATATCCAAAACATTGCACATGCTCTGTATTTGAAGAACACAGTTGCGAGGAGTGATAAGAATTAGATTGGATTGGATTCGAGGATTGATATGCTTGTAGTTATGGTAGTGGATTAAGCTATTATAATTCCAACATCTGTCTCTTTGATTATTCTACTCCTTCACTGGCCTGTAGGTCTTGCCCTAGTTTAATTGTATTTGATGATTTCTTCATTCCTGTGTTTCACAATTTTTTATGTTGATTTTTGAGAAGGGCTGGTAATTTGCGAAGGTATCCATAAATTTGTCTAAGAGGGAGGGGGAAGAAGGTCTGATCTCACCATTATGTTTATGGACAGACAATGATGTCCACTGTAGCAATGTATTGGCATTTTTTTTGGCTGTCGTTGCTTAAATTGAAAATGGCGTAATTTAAGCTGGTTAATGGTAGTTTCTAGCTATATCCTGCAAGGAAGCAATCACTATTATATTAACAACTAGTCTTTATTATGAGAGGGTATTATTTTACACCATTCTGTTAGAAGGGCAGTACTTACCATACTTCAGCATGCCCTTTTGTTATGACTTATCATTGAGTATTTGACTTGCAAAAGCCACTCAGGATACGGGATCACAGAACTTATATAGATAATTCACATTGACTGATTGAACACATGTTTGGCGCTCTGCAGTTGCTTTTCTCTGAGGTCGGTGAACTCAAAAGGCACTCGATCCATTATGACAGAAGTGGCAGATCAAAGGTACCTAATCTATTTGGGTTCTGAATTGCCCTCAAAAAGTTTAGCATGTCTATTCATCGCTTACATAAATTCTTTCTTCTAGAGAACGGCTGAAGTTGTGTTTGCACGTCGGGAAGATGCTCTAGCATCTATTGAGAGATACAACAATGCTCAACTTGATGGGCAGCCCATGAAAATTGAGCTTATAGGAGTTGATTTGCTTACTCCACCTATGCATACAACTACACCTAGCCACATAGGAAGGCCATATGGCTTCCCAAGAAGGTAAAAATGGTTCTTTATTATCTTTCATCGCTTGTACAATTGTCCACTTAAATATGACATGGGAACATTGGCTTCTTAATTCTCATTACTCATAAATCATAATCACTTATAATCATTATAACATGAAAGAAGTACTAGTTATTTAATTAATTCTAGCAATTAATTGGGTACTATACTGCTTTGTGCTAATCATATTGCTACTTTTTAAAGAGCTTCTAGGCAAGTTTTATGATATATTGAGAGAATAATGTCAAGTGTGAGTACATTCTGTGTAAAGATGAATAGATGCATCGACTAGGAAAGTAATTCTCGCGTAACAGATGGGTGAGAGGTAAAGAAGGAACAAAGAAGCAGTACGTAAATGCTTATAACTTCAGTTGGCTCATGGCTTATGAAAAAGGAAAAACAAAGCCACTTGCATATCCATGATCTTGATCTTTGAATTACTTTGTTACTTCTTCTAGCATCTAAATTATACTAGAAGGGTTTCCATTTTCAATAAAGCATGTTTTCCATTGTAACTTGGCAGTGGTCAAGAAAGCTATGCCCATGTTCCTAGAGGTCAGGGACGCCGTGATGGTGGTCATGGTCATGGTCGTGGTCGTGGTCATGGTCGTGGTCGAGGATTTACAGAGGGGCAAGGGCAAGGGAGGCGCCATGGTGAGAAGGTAACTGCAGAGGAGCTAGATGCTGACCTGGAGAGATATCACTTTGAAGCCATGCAAATAAAATGACACGAGAGACAGAAAGTTACTTGTGCATAACTACTTGAATTAGGTGTTTCTTCATAGGCTCTAGTGATTTTTGGGGGTAAGAGAATCTATATTTTGACACTTAGAAATTGAGATTCAGTAGATACTTAAAATTTTGGTAGGTGGAATTCGGGGATATTGTTTTGATAGTACTTTGCTCCGCGTTCATTAGTACTAACTAACTAATGCTCCCTTCGTCCCAAAGAGAGATTTCGTATTTCGATTTGAATCCATTCCAAATTATAGCCTACTTGTCTTTTTTGTAGCTTTTAGTTAATTTTTCAATTTCTTAATATGCACTTGTTTCACGTACGTTCTTATAACCAAGCTACTGAATGCATTTATGAATTTATACACTAAACCATAAAATAGGTTAACACTCATCACATGTAAATAGGAATAGGATGTATAGAAAATTATATTATTGAACTATGTGCCCTAAACTGGATTACTTTTTGAAGCGGGCGCATTAATTAAAATGGATTAAGAGACTGTGGATTATGTCTTTGACAGCAGGTTTTAGTTTTTCAAAAAAAAAAAAATACATAGTACAGTGTTTGATTAGATTTATTAAAACTAAAAGACAGCTTTTAATCTTTGCAATAAACAAATATTATAACATAATGTTTGATATTAGGTTTAAAAAGAACATTTACAAAAGAAAAAAACAGTTGTATAAAGTTTTTTTTTTATAAAACTGCTGATCCAATTTCTAAATATTAAGATTAATTGAGGGATGAAAATTGATATTCACAAGTGTAGTTCATTTATCAGTTTGTTTATTTATAATTAATTTCGATTATTTATGTAAAAATATAACGAACTAAATATCAATTTGATCCAAATTAATGTCCAAACAGTACACACCATAAAAGGTCAAAGTAGGTAGATATTGGGTGCTAACAAAAATTATACTTTTTTTATGTTGCAAGTTCACAATTAATTGAACATTATATCAATTAAAAGGAGATCAGAAAGCAAAACTTTTCATTAAAATCAGCTCACACACTAAAATGTCAAACGAGAATTTTCTCAACAAGCCATTTTACAACAATTGAACTCTAGCTATAGAAGAAAAGGATAAAAATTACATATTTACAAGGTCAAAAAATAAATAATCAATACACATTCTGTATATATAAATATACCAGCTGCACTTTGATCTGTGTCTTTAGTTGCAGACATCCACACAATGCTAAAAAATTACAAAACTGGAGAGCCTTGTGAGTTGAGGTCCTAAAATCCCAGTCAGCCAGCTTCTAGTGTACCTTTTAGGTACCCTACTATTCTCCAAGCAAACAAAAACCCTAGGTGTGTATTATGTAAGGATGGCTATTTAAAAAAGAAGCCAGAATTAATCTTATCTTGTCTTCACCAACTGTAAGAAAATCAGAGGCCATGATAAATTACACTTCTGTACAAACAAAACGGTTCTCCTGACACTGCCCCGACAAGTCTCTCTGTGCACACCAGATTACTGCATCCAAATCAAATTATAACTAACGAAGACAGTTGAAAAGCACACCAAAATGCTCCTCTTACAACTTAGATGGCTTCATAAGATTATATCAAAAGGAATTAGAAGTACCTGAACATTTGTTGAATCATAATTGGCATCAGGGAGAAAATGGAGGATGGTCAAATCAACAAATAATGCTTGCTCCAGAAAGTTCCCAAACATATCATACTCCAGCTTTTGCAACACTTGTCTAGATATTGAACCTGAAGATGAATGCTAACACCTTATTCAAGTTGTATCAATAATCTTCATGGCTCTTTTTGATGACTGTGGAGATGCATATATGATATGACTACCACCATTTGCACCATTTTTTCTAGGAGTACAGGCAAGAAATTGAAGGGGCAGCACATCTTGGAGTGTAAAAATCTAGCATAATGAATTTACCAGATCGATCCAATTCCTTCATTTGTACAATCAACCTTGTTTGTATTTTGTTGGATGCAGCGAGAAGATCTAGGAACCCCAAAATCTGCTTACACAAAGTTTTTGCCTGATTGAAGCACTTCTACAAGTCTCAGTAACTGTTTTATGTCCGCCTTCAAAATCAAGCATGATGTGTAATTCAATTATGGGGCCTTGATAACCCAGTCCAATGTTGCCAGGTTAATGAGGATCAAGAGCAAATAAAATCAAGTTATGAATCAACACACTGTCTCCAAGATCAGGAACAATAAGACTTCGAGATTCTAAGACTATAGCCCATCATTTGAAAGCTGAAGTATGCCACGCATCTGAAGGTATGGATTTTCCAACAGCTTTTCATTATTGCTCTGCACAGCAAGACAAGGGAAAGGTTGTGTGACTATTATCATGTAAAGAAGCACACAAATAAAATATCAGATAGTCCTAATGATGACTCAAAATGTAATTAGAATATATTCTAAAGCATTTCTGAGAAGATATTCATTAAAGACTATCATATATCCATCCATCTACCAGTAACACCCGATTGAAAATGTTAAAAGAGAGACAAATATCGGCAATATTTCCTCCTTATTGAGATGGTTCATATTAATTGAGTTTTTAATTCTCTCAAAACCGGAATTACCTGCTGTGCTTTAAATATGAGATTTTGAAGCATGTGTTGGTATTCCTCGGGCTTTTCTGTCATCATTCTCTGAAACATCCGGATCGAAATGAGTTAAACATAGATTCAAAATTTCAAAAAATGAAACAGCTCATGTCATAAGAGGGTGGGGAAAAGAAAGTATCTTGCCTTCAGGAGAAAGGCTGAAGAGTAATATGCCACCCTTGAATCTGTATCATCTAAAAGCTCCCTGCCAATAACCAAAGACAAAAGATATTGGCTTGTTAATAAAAAAAGGTGAAGCAAAACCAACACTAAGGAATAAAAAATGAGAAATCACCTAAAAAATTCTTCTCCCCCAACTTCTTGAAAAGCATCAGGATCTGCTGTGCATTTTCCAATTAGAAGTAATAGAAGAGTGGCCCTAATATCTGATGCAGCGCCAGGAAGATTTCCTCTTCCGTTACTTCCAACAGCAACACCAAGTGCTATATTGTCCGTTGCTGCACTTGCAAGCTGAATCAATGGCCAATAGAATAATGCAGCTGGAACGCGTGCCACTAATTGCATAGGAACAATAGCCTGCCCTTGAAGAAGCATTGCTGCCATTGAGGCTGTCCCACGCATTATAGAAAGATTAAAGTTATTGCTGGTTCTGCCATTAGTTTCCTCTGCATATTCATTTCGATTGTCTTGCTGAGAGACAGGCTCAGAACCATCAGTTTTTTTAATTTCCTCTGTGCCACCGTATGCTTTACCGTGCCGGGTATTTTCTCCGTACGGCGTCATAATAGAAGGGAGAACTTTCAGGCACAGCTGAGAGAACAGTATCTCACACATCTGCTTAAAGAAACCATTGGAAAGTGAGGTGTAATGCTCATTATCAAAACCAATAGAACAGTATTGATAAAATACAATTACATACTGGGAGTTCTTAAGCCTAAACATAGACGATCTCAAATCAATGATTTATAACCAGAAAATAAGAAATATATATGAATAGAAATAAGCCACTTGAACATTCTTAATTTTTAGACATCTCTTGGGGAGATCCCACCATGACATTAATGTCTTTCATCAGATAATTCTGCACATAATTCCAATACAGTACAAGAACAAAGACAAAATCTAGCAAAACTTTCCAATATGAAAATAGAAAAATTATTCCATAACCTATGTGAAGGATTAGCATCTTCAGGCCTAAAGGATTAATCAATTAGTTTACAGCTAATCCAAGAAAAATACCTTCAAAATGTTGATACGATCTGTTTCAGTGTTTTGAGCTACCAAGGACAAAGCACTGCTCATAATGTCTATTACTGCATTTGCTTTCTCAAGTCGAGCATCTTCATGATCAGTACCAGTATTCCCACTGTTTAGATGTTGTATTTCATTCTCATCCAATAAAAATTTGCACCGCATGAGAAGCCTCTCGAGAACAAATAGGAATCCCCATCTGATAAGGCAGTTTTTGGACTTCAGAAGCCCACACATAAGCCAAATAGACAAAGGAACATCCGAAGCAACTGAAGAATCATGATCACCAGCAGAGGTAATTTGATGCTGCAAATCTTTGATATTTGACCATATACTTGCATCCCTTCCATCACTAATTTCTGCAATAAGCAAATCACCAAGCCAGGTATACCCATTTTGGTGGTAAGCAATTCTTTCTGAATGAAGAAGAGAATGCAAAGTGGCCCAAGCAAGCTTTGCCTTAGGAAGAACACTATTTCTCAGGCTTGCGCTCTCAATGCTTTCAAGGAATTTGTAAGATTTGGTTGTCTGCATCAGATGGGAGAATTCTTTGTCTAAATGAGTAAATGAACCAATTATAGTGTCCAATTTCTCTGTGATATTTTCCAAGAGCTACAAAAGATAAAATTCAACTCAGAAAGCAGTAAAGGAAAACGGGAAAAAAAAAACAATTAGTCAACATTTGAAAGAGATATCCATCTGAAGCCTATGAGCTGATACATTATAGAATAACAATATCTATTGTATTTCCCTCAATATATTGCACTTAATTTTCACATGATCCAGGAGGGTAAGCAAGCAAGAGATTTACTAAAGAGAAACAAGTCAGTGATAAGTGAGAATATAGAATCAAAATTATCTTTCAAGGTAAGCAGAAAAAGCAGAAGCAAAGTAGGAATATAAGGAAAAGGAGAATAGCAGAAGTGCCTGAGATAAAAGAGCCATGAACCTAAAATTCTATCTGTTCCTTCATGTGTTTCCCCCCTCTGAAACTCTATAAACTTGTAAGGAATTGGTCCAAAAGATAGTAAGCCGTTTTGACTAATTGTTTTTAAACTAAAAATTGTCATAGGAATAATTTTAAGCCAATTTGTACAATAAAATTTAATTTAATCCTCTCCAATAATATTAGGGTCCAATCATAATGCTGTAATTTGTTATTCAAGCATTGGCCATTCATATCCAAAAATCTATGATCTAACACAACCAGAGCCAATTCTCATCCTCCTCCTTGAGGAGCTGTATCAAAATGGTGCTTACTGATACAGCGGGTGCGCAGCCGAGTTAATAAAAAACCCAAGAACAAGAAAAGTAAACACTAGAAAAAATCTAGCAGATACTTGGACAAAAACCAATAGAATAGAGAGGAAATCTCAAGAGAATTTTATTGATTAATTATTTAAGTCTGAAAAACCTAATACAACTCTAAGCCTCTAAGGTAGTTATAGGCTAAGATAGTCCTAAACCAAAAAGGAAAAGAAAAATAACTTTTTTAAAGTAAAATTTTCCATCCAAATTGGACTTGGTTTGTTGGCCAGTTGCGCAAATCAGATTTGCGGCAACCATTTTGTCCAAATTGAATTTGAATTCCAGATTTCCAAACTCAAATTGGAAAGGCGGATTGCGGACCACCTTCAAATTGGAATTGAGGCATGTGGCCCTCTATCACTTATATACATATAAACGATTCACATTGTCATCATCATTCTCTGTCCTTGTCTCTGAGAAACTTGATGCATTTCTAAAGTTAAGTATTAGCCTCTCATGAATAGCCTAATAAAGATTCTTCAATAATGAAAAAGTAAAAATACACAATGGTTAAATCAAATCGCTGATGGAATGCTGCTGAAGTTTCCAACACAAAATTTTGAAGCTGAAATTGGTTGTTAAGATGGTTTTCCAAAACTTCATTTGTCTAGGAGTAGAATTTTTAGGACAGCGCAGAATTTTGACTGTGTACAAGAGCATAGGCAATATTAAGATCTTAAAGCGTAAATATTTGGACTTATGCTGTCTAACAAGTTGATAGACTATGTTTTTCCACATACTATGCATGCACTGGTGATATGAGCATCTGAATGAATGAAGTTTAACCGAATGATAGAATAAATTGCATCTAAAATTGGTTAATTTGATTAACTATTCTTCACAGAATGACGGGAACCGGGAACGAATTAACTCTGCTATGATGTTGGACTCCTAATCTTTCAACCTAGTTATCAAAAGAAAATGCAAATAAGAGTGCAAAATGTTAGAGATATATTTCCAAATATTTATAAAAGCAGGATTAACACAGAAACTAAACATTTATATGTTTACACATACAAATACATTTCCTAGTTGAAAAACAATATGCAAAAACTATGAGTCATGCAAATTGTTCAAGGGTTACCATATTCAGTCGTTCATTATTGGAATATCTTGATAATGCAGCAGAAATTGATCTTCTCAAAAGCTCCCCAATGCCTTCCACTCCAAGTTTAACAGAAATATAAAAAGCTTCAGGTGCATCAGCAAGAGAAAGCAGCGCAGCTAGAGGTTGAATTTCATCATTGCTGTATTCAGAAACTCCAGTAGCAATGCATGATTCATTTATTTGATACAAAACGAAGTCAAAAAGAACCAAAAATAAATTTCTCCTGTCTTCTCTTAAGGAAGAAATCGAATACTGCCAGAAACAACAAAATATATGGTTAAATTGTGATGGATTCAGAACATGTATTCAAAAAAATAGTGGAAATTAACATATTCAAGTACGTAGATAAATTTGTTTGCATACCTGATAGAAAATAAAGTTAATTCCTCCAATCAATTCAACCTGGTCCATTAGAAAGATTGGAGTCCTCGAGACATCCATAGCAGGTCCATCAGGAACTTGGTAAAACATGTTTGTTAACATGCAAATAAGCTTGCTATTAACTAATTCGGCCCAAGAATGCTTCCGGCTAATCTTTATTAATGTCATAATTACCTGAAACAGACCAAAAGAACTAATAAAATATGATTCCAAGAAAGAAGATTTCATCTTCTTGCCCATCCCTCATTTCCTCAATCAAAACATATGCCAACAAAAGAAATACAGTAAAACAGTGTTCATAGAGATTCTTCCAGTGGAATGGCTAATCCTACATCCAAACGAGGGTCTGATTTCTAAGTCTTCATTTGCACAATCTCTTAGGCTACTCAAAGTTACAAGTTGAACTGACAGTTATATAAAAGCACACAGCAAAAAAAAAAAAAGGATCTTGTTCCATACCATAAGCTGAAAACTGTAAGAACTAACCCAAAATGTTAGTCCTTCATTTATATTGGTATATCATTTTATTCACAGAATCAGATTGCATTCCCTGAAAAATTGGTCATGCAATTGCGGCTAACATTCCGTGCTACTTTCTGATCAATTCATGATCCCTGTCAATATGCCAGAATTAGGAGATGGCTACCAAATCCCTTTCCAACATGGGAAGTATAATTCAGTACCAAAACAACATTATGCAGGTTATATTACACCAGATGTCCATGTGCTTATGAGTTGTGCACAAAGCTTCCTTTGAATTCAATTTAAAAATTCAAGCTGTTAGATGAAACTACTGCCTCTCAGTATGATAGCAGAGCATTTAGCTTTCTTCTGATGGAGACAGCCAAAGCTAGGAGTTGAAATGGACTAGCCACTTGGGCTTATTTGGGTCTCAGTGAAGATGACTCAATTGGACAGTGAGTAGGAATCCACGTAAAGACTAGTTGGGCATCCACAAATGAGCAGCCCAACCAAAAAACCAGCAAAAAGAGAGGGTTAAGGGTCAAACATGGAATTGGGGTGAATCAGGGTGAATTGCATCGATGTTAGTGAAATTTAGGGTTTGTTTCACAAAGCTCATTGAACTTCATTTTCTTTCAATGAAGTCATTGAAATAAAAAGGAAAATTCCATGACTTTATTGAAAGAAAATAAAATTCAGTGACCTTTGTGAAATAGAATTCAAAGTGCAGCGACCAACAGTGCAATTTACCTGGGTGAATCACCAATGAGAAAATCATTCAAGGAATCACGTACAACATATCCAAAAAAATAATGCTCTACACAATTTAAATTCTCATTTAATAACCAATCAACAAGACTAATTTTGATATATTCTTATGGTTATATCTTATGTTTCAACATAATAGATTACTTTGAATATCAACAATGAGTCCATAAAGAAAACGCTCAACTCTTGTCAACGTCACTTTGATTTCCTCTTTATAATTTATAAATTCAATATAAATGATATGAAAACCAAATACACATATAACGTTGTTGTTTTACCTATTTGATGAAAAGATGAACAGCTGTAATATGTAAAAGCAATTAAATATAATTTTAAGATAGATTCTAAATCATCTAATAGCAACAATTTCAAACTGAATAAGAGTAACTTCTACATCTATATCAGAAAGGTATATGCAAAAAATTGAAATCTGTATGGCCTACTTTTCATGCCAACTAAGCATACACACGTTATTGATCATTAAATAATAAGTTTAACAAAGAGAAAGATGAAACTATTCCACCAGACAAACATATGGCCAGACAATCCGCTTTATTAGGTTGTGAGTGGATTTTAGTCATTATGGGTAACGAGGACTAATTGGCCATGTCCAGCAACCATTCAAAACCTTTCCTAGTTCAACCAGTCAGTCGAGGTGAGTTTCACAACAATGATCAGGACCATAACGACTAAAACCAACATTATTATGCCACATTATCCAACAAGTCTCCACCACCTATCGAGCTATTTGTTCAGTCATTTGGGTTAACCTTACTACATCCCCACCAAATACCTAACTGCAACAGTGGTCCATATGCAGTAACTGGTGATAAACAAAATGGAGAATACTTGTTGGTTAAAGCATCATAATAAATGGGTAAACAAATGACGATCAAGTGATAGTACCACTAAGTTATAATGATAGCCAAACATGCAAGTTAATCATATGTCCAGCCAATATGGAAGTAGCTGTAAGAAGTACATTGTTAATGAAATAGTTTTTGCTACAGAGCAATATATGCATGAGGCCAAAGAGAAGAAATATAATTTTGAGCTAAGGATAGGATGGAAATACTGGCTCACCCTTATGTCAAGTCCTTCTAATCGGTCTCTTAAAATTTTGCCTCTATCACAGACGAAGTAAAGTAAACAACTCAAAGCAGATGCCCAGACAGATTCTTCCTTCTCCTCCATCTGAAAAAAAAATATCATATAGGAATGGTTCATGAGAAAAATTAACACAGTACATCCTCAGCAAAAATAAAAGACAAAACAGCATTAAGGCAAAAAGAAATGTGCCCATAGATTTTCAAGAAAAATCACTAGGTACTTCCCCAACTCATATCTTGCATTCTCATATATGTTTTGCATTCTATTATTGGTCATTACATTATCGCTCTACACAGTGAATTATTAGTTTACAGTCGAAAAAGCACAACCCTCAAAAGAATTAAAAATAGCAACAGAAAGATCCAAGAAATTACTTCAACTTTAATGAAAATCAAGGCGAACCAAAATCGCTAAAAAATGATGATCAGCAGAACAATACCTGGACAAGAAGTAGAAGTATTTCATATAAAATGTTTAAAATCCAAGATTCAAAACAATCAATTGGTGAAGTGCCTAAATTGTTAACAGAATCAGCTTTCCTGCTCCCCTGTGCTCCAAATTGTCTATCAACATCAGCAAATGGGTCTTGCGAATACTCTTCTTCAATAGTGGAAGTATTATCCACCATCATTGGTTCCAGTAAATGACCATGGACACCAAGGTTCAAAATCAAATCAAAAGCACGAACCCTACAAGCTGCTTTTGGAGAACTAAGCATTTCCTAATACATAAATTTTCAAAATATGCATTAGAAAATACTTACCACACACAATTATAAAAAGCACAATTTTTTTTAGTAAGCACCTCAAGCATAGAAAGTGTGAGAGGAGCAGCTGTCCCAGAGTCCAATACATACCTACAAAATATTTTTTAGTCAACTTCGCTAGCAATTCATATAAGCATGTCAACTATTAATATGAAGTGGACCTTTAACTATAAGCTCGAGCTTTTAGTTCAATCGGTTCCTTGACATGGTATCAAAGCCAGTGTGACCAAGTGGTCCTGGGTTCGATTCCTGGCAGCCCCATTTGTTGAGTTATTTGCAGGACATGGTAATATGGGCCTGTGTTGTCACGCTTCAAGCCCAAGTGTGCTTTCGCGTGTGGGGGTGTGTCAGCTATTAATATGAAGTGGACCTTTAACTATAAGCTCGAGCTTTTAGTTCAATCGGTTCCTTGACAAAGCATAATAAGAAAAAGAATAAGAGAGAGAGAAAGTGGGAGGGGGGGCAAGAAAAGAAAACCACAAACAAATTCAGTTCAAATTCACTAGCCTTACAAATCTGACATTCCCTGTTTCATGTTTTTGCCTAGAAGGAACTCATAATGACAATCTTATGATCAATTGTTTCTACGTACAATGAGGCTGAATCAAAATCTAATGCCACATTTTAATTTCCAAGTAGTTAAACAGGTATATATATTTTACACACCATAGCATGATATTCACACTCCATATATATCATTCTTTTAATAGAACAAAGTAAGAATATAATAAATCTGTGCACATGGATACTTAAGGAATCAGTCCAACAAACAAAACCAATCCTATTAACACTGGGACATCTCAAATGTGGAGTGCAAACAACAAGTGGCATGCAAGTAGAACCAGTGTAAATCAGAAAATGATAATAAATTCTTGGAAGATATTTTACAGATATCCCTACTCATAAAAACATCTCAGAATGACAAAACAGATTAGCATTGAAAAATATTCACTAAAAAAAATGAAGCAAGAAATATGCTGCCATAAAGGGTCATCTATGTTCTATGGACTCAAGCACATGAGCAATCTATGATAATTACAATGTAACAGCCAGGTATAAAACCATATATTGCAATAAAGGTTTATATATGTTTTATGGACTCAAGCAAAGAGGTCAAGCCTTAATATTATGAATATCACAATGTAACAAGACAAATGTCAAATAGATACTTTCAGAAAAGACAAGGTTCAGCAACAAATAAGTAATGGAATAGACTGAAATAATAATGAAAGGAGTTGCAGAATAACTTACATGTCAATCACAAGTTTGATGAGGACACTCACAGCCACATCCACTGAGGGCTTTCCACTAGTGTTGCTTAATCTAGATGATACAGTCAAATTGTAAGAATTTGGACAATATGTCTCTGAGCTAACTGCAGCAATAACCTCACATACTTCAGCAGGGTTCAAGCGTAATGGTTGCTGTTCACTGATCAAATTTATTTAAAAGAAAAATATGAGATGAGGGAGAAATCAGGTAACTAACATCAATTGTTAAAATACGAACAAAGCTGACAATAATTGAAATCCATAATTTCCTTCCACTAGATTAATTAAGAAAATAAATTAATGGATCGGGTTATTAGCCCAGTGGTACATGCCCTGAGCAGACCTCAAGGTAAACAGGACATGTTCATTTGAAATTGAACCAAAAGGTGAAGCCACCAACATAAAACTAGATTGGCAAAGCAACAGCTGTTTGTCAACAATGTATTACATAACCGAAAAGCATATTACCAATCAGTTTCTCGCATGAACATGATCGCAGAGCCTTTTTCTTTTGATTTGCCCTCACAAATGCATTTGTTGTCTTACTTAACCAAGCTATTTTAATAAAAAAAAAAGTATCTCTTCATCCACTCCTTATATTTAATATTTAGTGTCTCAGTTAGTACAATTTCTTTATCTACGAAAAAAGAATAATTTTATAGCATGGGAAGAATAAGTTCATACAAGTAAATTCAAGTGTTAGCATTCATCTGAAAAACTTGAGCTCACTAACAATAGATGAAAAACTCAAGCCAGTGATTAGAAATGAACATGAAAAAGACTGATAATAAAAATGTCTGCCACCTAGACAAAAAGATAACATCGCAACCACAATTCGAAGGATCTCCCATTTTATACCTGTAGTGACGATACTGGAAAAGTGGTCGAGCACGTGGACGGAATGTGCTTGCAGGAGAATCCTCCCTGCAAAATAGAAATCAACAAACACATGATAAAAAAATTCTAACCAAGGGTTAAAATATTTGAACAGCATGGATTCAAACATAAATATTATCATAAATTAAACTTCAAAAAAATCCGCTTCTATGATAGTCCTAAAACATGCTGAAAATGAAGAAAGATAAAATAAGTGTTTCAATTTTCTGGTTTTCTTCAAAAAAATTATTAGTTTTGCCTCTGATTAATATTTGAATCATGATTCCCGACTGCAAATCGTATGGATACATGAAATTCGCTCTACCATTAGATGATACATTTACTTCTTCCCCCAGTAACATTCCATCTAGTCTACAGTTCTCCAAATGGATCAAGTCATATTTCTCCTCTCTGTTGCTTCCATGCTTTTAAAGCTCATTCATGTTTTAGAAAGGAAAAGAAAAGAATGCATTGAACATGCAGAAAAATGAAATTCAAGCAACTCCACTAGTATGGCGGTTTGAATTAAGTTCCCTTAACTTGCTAATTTGATGAACAATGTTATATACACCCAGTAAACCCAAATGGTCCACACCAAAATCACACGCGATTAGGGACAAATCTTGAATTGCGGAAATAAATTTTTCATAGACAGAACAAATAAGGTTAGGAGTAGAAAATGAATGACCAGATTTAATAACACAGCCATTACATTTGTCTCCTGAAGTCCATCTTACTCAAATATCACTACCATCTTGCACCCCACACCCATAGATGAAAAGTGAGTTTTTAGTTGGTCCAAAAAAAACTCATTTTACCTGTTTGAAGATGAAATTATTTATGCAAGAATTTAGAAAGGATCATATAATAATTCTTAAAAGGAACAAAATCCTTCAAGCATAAGAAAGCAAAGTTCCAGTGAGAAAAACATGCCAAATTTGGCGAGGTCCTGCTTTACTGCGTTTTGATGCTGTTATTGCTCTTAAATGGGAGCGGGCAGAGGCTGAATTAGTGATAGTTGTAAATAATGATGGCTGCAACAATTGATCGAGAAATGGCATGTCAGCAATTCCGAAAAATTTCCAAGGCTGACCCTTCATTTTTGCTTCCATATCTCCTATTAGTAACGCTGCAGCACCTAGTTCTAGGAAATTATGTGTACTCATATCTTGGAGGTCCACAGCACGACCACTGCATTGAAAACATAGCACAAGTTCAAGTAAATATTTACGCCATATATTCTAAAATAACGGAATAAATGGTTGAGGAGATGGAAAAAACATGGGGATCCAAAATTCAATTACTTTTCAGTTGAGAGATATGACAGCGGATGGTCCCCAACCCACCGCCAGTTCAGAACATCAACTGCAATGCAATCCAGGTCCTCTCTAGAATCAACTTCTTCAACGTATGATAAGTTTGAGACAGGTAAGGAGGTAGAATCTTTCTTCTCTGAAACTTCTCCACTATTTGCAGGGCTCAGTTGAGAATTAAAGGATCTACTCAACATAGAAGACAATGATGGAAGTGACTGTCTTGATGCCGAAGGTGCTCCAGTAAAAGCTGCCGGTTGGAATGACCGCTTTGGAACGTGTTTATCCACCAGAGAGCGCACATAATTTAATGACTTCACAAGTGCCCCAGAGGCAAAACTACAAACAGGCAATGAAGGTAAAGATTTCGTTGAAGCTGTTGATGCACCAGATCGTTGACTCAGAGATCGTGACCATGGTGACAATTGTCGATTGGGGCTAGTATTGCACTCAGCAATTGTGCACACACAAAAACGATCAATCTGGAGCAATGTCTCTTCACTTGGTTTATATCTGCAGTAGAAGAAAACAAACTAATAATGCCCACTGAAGAAATCTAGCAGAGCACTCTATCAAGAAGCACACGTGGAAAAGACATGAATTGTCTACATAGTGCATTGAGGATAAGAGAACTAAAGATTTCAGGAGAGCTGAATTTTCATGTTTAATTCAGTTAATGCCAAATAATTTAAATCAGAAAAATGTCCTTTAAAATTTGGAAAACTTATATATCCAGGGACAGGACTTTAATACAAACAGCAGAGTAGCTGAATGTAATAAGGCCTCAATTTTAAATACAAAATGCACTATTTTTTTATTTAAAATGATGCAACAAAAAAAAAAAAAAAAAAAAATTCCTTTGCAGCTCAGTTATATTTTCCTTTTTTCTTTTTTCTTTTTTTTTGTATCCAACAATCTTTAGGTTATAACTTTATATTAAAAAATAAATAAATAATGTTTTATTTCACATGCCCAAATAAGTTGACCAAGAAACCTCTTTAAACATGAAAGCTGAAGAAAGTTAAATATATTTTATTCCACATGCCAAATAAGTTGACCAAGGAACCTCTTTAAACATAAAAGTTAAAGAGAGTTGATATTTGTGAGTGCTTTATGCTAACATCTCAAGGACAATATCCAAATTTACAAGGGATTTGCTATATCTCAAGGACACTATCCAAATTTACAAGGGAAAACCTGGAAAAATTGCTTCCTATGTTGAATGGAAACGAAAACTGACACGGAAACGGACACCGGGGAACGTTATTATAGGAAACGGTAATGGAAACAGAAAACAAACTGAAACGGAAAAGGAAACACTAATGAAGAAGAGTTTCCGTGCAACATAGATTGCTTCTGACAGGCCTGTAATGACCATGAGAATCCTAAGCAAATATAGATAGCAAAAACAATAGCAGGTCTAACTCACATGAAGTGGGGAAATTTACAAGGGAACTCCAAAAAAAAAACTATTACGTATTAATAGACAATATAACTTAACCAACACTATGATACGAACTTCCACATCTAAATTGTGAGTTAGATGATTGTCTGTTTCACATTCAACAAGCAAACAGGTAAAACAAGTTAGTAAAAGAAGATATACCGTAAGAGGTACCGCTTCAAAAGTGCCACACACCTCGCAACAACTGCTGGACTGGTGCAGATTAAAGTCATATTAGCAGCAAAATTATAACAAAATCTTTACTAAAATATATACTCAAAGAGGAAACAGGAATAATGCAAAAAAAAAAAAAAAAAAAAAAAAACATCATAGATGAGTAATAGCAAATTACTAGAAAAATCATTTAGCTACACTGTAAAGAATATGGGCAGCTTATGTGTATCATGCGATTCATGCAGAACATAAGGCTTGAACTTTTTACACTAAGTTCTGTGAACCACATCTGTGGAAAAAGAATAGTTAAAGTAGCAGTAAAACATTGTTTTCATGCACATAAATTTGCATGTAGAATCTTTACAAAATAATACACCTGCTAAGTTCAAACTTGCTCCTAAATACAATATACCAACTTCCGAATACCTGTTTAGGTTAGACCTATAACTTATTAAAGAACAGAAACTACATTATTGCTGATAAATAGTGCTCAATCACTTCTGCAAATATGCCTGGTCTGCAGAACGTTGACATTCAAAGTTCCAACAGCCTATTTTAGATTTATGCCCAGGCAAGGCATTCTTGCTTTGTCTGTCCAACCAATCAGGTAGAGAGTTAAGAGTTGTCTTTTATCGTGATTACTTTTTTAGTAGGATGTCCTCATTCACTTTTTTCAGCAGGTATCCTTTTTGCTATCATAAAATATGGAGCACGTGATATAAAGAAGAGGTACAAGCAAGCCAAAGGCTTCCTTCACTCCTCCCTTACACCCACCCTTAACCAAAGGACATATGGACATCCACGAAATGGTTGGTCATTTTCATATCATGTGCAAGCAGCATATAATTCTGATAATGTTCAGATGGATGTAACTCTCTTCTCTCATACAAGATGTTTTTTTTTCGAATATCATTTCTATCTGAAGCATCCTGAGGCAATAGACAACCATGCCACCCTCAAAACTCAAATCACCTAATAAAAAACTTTAAGAAAAAAATAAATAAAAGAAACCATATAGCTTCTAAAAAATGATAAACCATATCGAACTTATAAATACAAGAATCTGCAGATGGTGATTTCATATGATATTGCAAGTCCAGAATTTCTATACCAATATAAAAACAAATATTGCATTTACCTTCGCTCTCTTTCAGCAACCGTATGTTCTAAAATTACAGAATAAGCAAGATCAGTTGTAGCAGGGGAAGCAATATAGTCCTGCCATTTGTAAACAGAAGATGCTTAAGATTCAAAAGATAAAACCCATATAAATTGACATGTAAATATTGCATTTTTATATATGCATTAAACATGGAATGAAATGGTTCCTATGCAAATATATATATATATATAATAACTTAATACACATGAACTCAGGGGCAAGCATGACACATATCACTCAGATTAGCTTTAACCAGCAAACAACCTTAATCACCAAGAAATTGATACCTATGTTGCACGGAAATGGACACGAAAAAGGAAACGCTTGAAAAGAAGCATTAGATGGGCGAAGATAAGAAACTAGATTATATATGTTTTTTCGCTAAATTCAATGCAGGAGCTTGCATTAGGACTGCAAGACTGGAAATAGAAGCCCCTAGCACTGAAACGATATATTTATCCTCAATAAGTTTCTTCCCTAAATGTTATTTCTAAAAAACATAGGAAAGGGAAATGTTGGGGAACGTGTAAGTATTAAAATTATAGAGATGTATTTATAAATACTAAAAGTATAAAGGGGCGGCCCGGTGCATTACGCGTCCCCGCTAAGCGAGGGTCCGGGGAGGGGTCCCCCCACAAGGGTGTACTGGGGGCAAGCATTCCCTTGCCAATTTTTTTGGCAAGAGGCCGCTCCTAAGACTCGAACCCCACAACAACGTTTTACCGTTGCGCCAAGGCTCGCCCTCAAATACTAAAAGTATAATAATTAAAAAAAAAAAAATCGGTATTTATACTTGACAACGGCATAGCTGTTAAAGGCGCACTAAGGCGCTAAGGTGTCCTGGAGCCTAGACTTAAAGCGCTCGCCTGAGGAACACGAGGCCCAGAAAATTTAGAAAAAAAATACTCTTTTACTAGTTAAAGCATAAACCAAAAAAACACATTTATGACCACAAACACATTTATGACCACACAAACAAAACAAAACCACAAAAACATAATACTAAATCATAAATGTCAATACCAAGTTAAGTTCATACTTCATAGAGACATTAACGTGTACTTAACGTCTTAACCTAAGTATCTAACTGATGCTACTAAACTAATAACCATTCATTGTCACTTGATATTCTACTATGTGTCTGTCGCAGTTTCTGTTTTTGTTTGAGTGGAGTGCAGGAGTCTCTTCTTTATGTGACTGCTCTTAATCCCTCTCTAGTCTTTTTATATTTAGTTGTGTCTTGATATTCTTATTTAAAACAAGGGTTAAGATTAATCTTATTTCAATTAGATTAGCGGTTGGGATTAGTCAAACATTTGTTTTACACAAAACAGTAAAAAAGAAAAAGAGAAAAACCCTAGTGAAAACACAGAGGCTCGCCTTGATTCAGACTCCGAGGCCCAGGCGAGGCGCACAAGGCGAGAGCCTTTTAAACAGGGATTCGCTTTCTGCAATCAAGGCTCGCAACCTTGAGCCTTGAGAGAGGCGCGTCTTTAACAACTATGGACAACGGTGAGGAGAAAATAGAAATAATTAGAAATTGTGGAATAGATTTTATATCAATGAAGAAGTTACAGCAAAAGTAGAAGTTTCAATTGGCTAGAATCCTAGTCGGAATTGGAATTGGATTGTGTTTGCCGGCGGAAACGGTTTCCTACACCAGAAACGAGTTTCCTATTTTCAATATTTACTAAAATGTGCCTGGAAAAGTTTGCGGGAGTTTCCTTTTCCGAAATGGACACAAATTGCGGAATCGCTACTCAAGCGGAGTTTCCGTGCAACATAGATTGATACTAATAGTATCAACACTCCAAATAAGATCATAAAGAAAAAAGAACATCTATAGCTCTGGAGGTTTTAGAACCAATGAAATGAAAATAAAAAATGAATCAAATAAGCGTGTTCAAGAATGCCTTTCCAGTTTCACATCCCTTCTAAAGTTCAACAAAGGTTAATGCATTCAGAAGCATACTTGTCTAGCTACTCGGTAGCCATAACCTCTAGTTAAATGATATTTCATAAGAACATCAGCGCCTAGCAAAGTTTCTTATCTATCCCACACTTAATTAAATTGCCCCCCCTGTTCTGACCTTCCTCAGACTCAGAAATACACAGGCAAACTATTATGACTCCTGAGTCCCCACAAGAAGCAAAATTTTACTATGTTATCTTAATATATATATATGTATATAAATGGAAAACTGTAAAATGCGACATAAAAGATAACCTAAAGAGGAGTTTATACAAGAACAATGATGAGTCATCACATAAAATACTTAAATTAGAAAAGTTGAATCATCTACAAAATGAAAAACTAAGCAATAATTGCTTGTCAGAATCCCTTCCACTTAGAAGATAAAGGAACCATTTCACTTAATGGCAATACAATTCCACTAACGAAATACGCGTTTAAGGCACTAGATGATGGGGAAAAAATGCAGAAATAAGATAAATTGAATCCAATTCTTCAACCATACGAAACTGAAAATGCCGTGCTTGGTAGGCCCAAGCATTGTCAAATTCCTCAATTCGCAACAGTTCATTAACATTTAAATGCAACACATGCGTAATTGAAGCCAAACCAAAATTCAAATTCACAACTCCAAGATCCAATCAGAATCCAACATTAACAAAATCCCAAAAACACTTACACGTAGAGTTCTAGAAGCCTCAGTAACAGCAGCAGAGGGATTCCCATGGTGGGAGCTAGCGGCGGCAGCGGCAGCGGCTGCGGACGAGAGACAATCGGCGATAGCGCGGCGAAGAGGCTCGGGCGGTTTCTTAAGAGAAGAAGATCTCAACCTAGAAACGCTACCGATACCGGTAAGCTGGTGGAGCTGTAACCTGGTACTCCCAGGACTATTTCTGGCGGGACTGAAGGAAGAAGACATAGGAAGAAGGAAAAATTGGTGCACAAGATCCCTGTGCGAGTAAGATTAGAGTAATTAGGACATAAAAGGGAAGAGTGAAAGGCAAAGATTCCACATTTGAAGGAAGGAAATCGAAATTGGGATGAAGTGGTATCCTGTGCTGTGTGAAACAGGCAGTGAAAAAGGGGGAGCGATAGAGATTGGAGAAATGGAAGAGGAGAGAGAGAGAGAGAGAGATTAATTAATTATAATTAGTATAAATTGATTAGCTGTACGTATATGCGTAGATTAATGGGGTTTAATGTATTAGCTGGCAACCGCTAAATCATGTTTTTCACTTTTTTAGACAATGGAAGAAGAAGAGAGACAACAACATTGTCAAACTCCATTTCTAAATCACGGAAACTTCAATTTGGATTTACAAGGATCCTTATCTAATTAAATCTAGGGTCCTGACCCATAAATTACTAATAATTTGGTTTTTTTAGATAATCTTATAATAAAATTTATTGATACTTTATTAAATATTCATAAAAACTAATAAATTAATTATATTTTTAATACAAATAAATACTTTAGAATTAAGATTTTTAATTTATTTTATTGAAAACATATAAAGAATTAATGCTTATATACAACCCTTAGGGTTGTATATATCATTTGTTTTAAATTTATACGTCTCAAATTCATTATTAATTCATTAAATGAAACACAAGTTAAGGGAAAGAATGAAACATAAATTAAATTAAATAGTCATTAATATTCTTTTAACCTAATTCATAAATTTTAAATAATTACTAATTAATTAATTTTAAAGGTAAATAATTTACAGTTTTGAGGTTGTATATATATTCTTGTGTATTAATTATTATTACATTCAACTTTTGAATAAATTAAACACTACGCTAGTTAATTCCTTTGTTTTTAGTAACAAACAATAACGTACAAAACTAACTATTTAATCCTTTCATCCATACATTTTATATATAAAGTTATATATAAAAGATAAGTTTTCCTTTTATCATTAATTAACTTTCATACGTGTTTAATTCAATTTATATCATTTTATTTATTATATTAACTCAATAATGAAAAGTAATATTAGTACTAAAATTATATTACTCCCTCTACTTCACAATGGATGTCTTTTAAGGTTTAAAGTAATAATTAAAAAATGTAATTAATTTTAACTAAAAAGATTTTGTCATTCTTGTATTAATTGCATCTACTGATTAATTTTTATCTATTTTCAAATAAAAATAAAACTGAAATAGTGGTATATTTGGTAAAAGTCAATTGTATATGGATTGAATCAAAACATTATATATTATGGAACAAAAAAAATCTGGAGAATGACATCTATTGTGAAATGAATGAAGTATTATTTAATGTGTTTTTAATTAAAAATAGCTAGCCAATTTTATAATAATTTAGTATTTTAATTACATATATCTTTCATATAATATGTATTTTATGTCATAATAGTTATATATGTACTATTGAACTTCTAACTTTTTTTTTTTTGAGAGAGTGATTTTAGAAATTTTCTTTTCCATTGAGCTTCTAATTTATTACTCTCTCCATTCTCAAATATATATGTTGTTTAAGATAAGATTTTATAAATTAAGAAGTCGTTAAATAACGCTTAAAAATACTCACTTCGTTCCATAGTATTTATCTTTCTAGAGAATTTTTTTTGTTCCATAATGTTTGACGTTTTGATTCAATCATGTACATATATTGATGTTTTATCAAATATATCCATATTTAAGTTGTCTTTTTATTTTAAGAATAGATAAAAATTAATAAATACAAGGGTAACAAAGTTTTTTAAGTTAATATTAATTACATTTCTTAATTCTTGTGTCTTAACTTTAAAAGACAAATATTATGGAACAGATGAGTATAATATTACCCTATAATCTCCTCTTTAATGACCAAGTATACGACAATATTCATTCTCTTATCATTAATTATAATATAATTAAAATAGATAAATTTATAAAGTAATGCAATCTTCGGGTTTTTTTTTTTTTGAAAGGATGCAATCTTCTTTTTATTCTTACCAATATTCTCTCATAAACTGTCCATATTTTAGAAATGACGTATTATCTTTGCTAATGGAAGAAGGCGACGTAACTTCATTCCTAAACTTCAGCGTGACGACGGTAGCGTTGCTACTAAAGCTGACGATATCTGTAAAGTTGCGCAAGAGTATTTTGGTTCTCTTTTCTCTCAAAGCAATATTGATTTTCAAGAGGTGGAAAAGGCGGTATCTCGAAAAGTCACTGATGAACAGAATATGGCTCTGTCAGCTCCTTTCTCCTTGGAGGAATTTAAGATCGCGTTATTTGGAATGCATCCCGACAAAGCTTCGGGCCCGGACGGATTCAACCCTCGTTTTTATCAGAAATTCTGGGGTATTCTTGGTCCTGACATTTTTAAAGTCGGATGCCATTGGCTTGAGATAGGTACTTTCCCGCCCAATCTTAATGATTCAATTATTGCTCTTATTCCTAAATGCGACTCTCCATCTACTATGCGAGACCTTCGCCCTATCGCTCTGTGTAATGTGCTTTATAAAATCGTTTCAAAGGTGTTGGCTAATAGATTGAAAGGAGTATTATCTGACATCATTTCTGAAAACCAGTCGGCTTTTCTCAAAGGCCGTTCAATTCTTGACAATGTCATGATTGTTGGTGTGCCCTAGTTCATAGGCATTAGTTCTTATAAAATGTATTTGTGTCACATTAATAAAGGCATTAATCTAGTTCATTTATATCTTGTGCTATAATATGAATAGAGAATCCATTGATTGATAATCGTAAAACCATATCCCAAGTCTATTCTATCATGGGAATGATTAGGACCACAGACTTGTATATTCGACGACTGTATGGTAGTAATTGATACTAGCCATAGCACTTGATAAGTCAGTTGTGAATATGGGTACATGTTGTATACATGTGACTGGATCGATCCGCCCGAGAAAACTACATGGTGGTTGTGTCATTAGTTTTCTTAAGTAGGTCTCTAACTGTCTTCATACTAGATTTCATTATAATATCAATATGGGATCCAGTTCACTTTGACATACGCCTAACAGGTCTGTAACAGGATGCCAAATACGGGTATGATTAGGTGAACAGGTGAACACATTAGTATTGATAGTGAAGTGATGGAATTACCACTCACATAACAGTGAGATGATATCACAGGCCACTTGATAAGTGAGATTGATAAGTGTGTGGCCACACCCTGATAAGTAGTTTACTTATCTGATTCATTAATCTACTTAAGATCAAGAAATATCATAAACATCAAAGAGGATGACAGCCGACATGCCTCTAGTTTATAATATCGATATCAAATGGTAAAAGACGTTAAGAGATAACTACAGGGTCTCTGCATCTTTAGACTGCTGAAACTCTGTCTTAGTTAGGGGCAGTAATGGTTTGCTAGAACACACTTACTGTCTGTGAGCCATAAGCCCACTGCTAGCTAAGGACAGACCCATAGGATCGTGCACATCGAACATCTGAGTTAGAACTTATAGAACGGGTACATTGGAGAGATAGAATTTATTAATTGATTGACAATAAAATGTCAAGGTAATTAATTAGTGGTTAATTAATTGATTAATTGATACTTTGTATCAATGTAATTAATTAATGATTTTACACTACAAGAAAACTGAGTATTAGTGAGAAAAAATCAATGAGTATTCTCACTAAATATATAATTTCCATAACTTTAATGAGAATATATTTTATAATTAATCACAAAACATTTTATTCCATAAATTTTGTTTTATTTTATTCTCATTAATACATACTTTTTACCTATTTAATAATTTCATTTTTTCATTATTCTCATTATCTGATTTAAGTGTAATATTAATAAAAAAATTTATTCTCATAATTTTCTTTAAATAATTTCCCCAAAATTTTTGAAGTACCGCCAATATTCGCTCCCCAAATATTGAGTTACCGCCTGTACTCCAAAAAATCCCTCCAAAAAATTTGCCCCAATTTTCATTCCCAAATAAGCTCGACAATTTCCAAAAGCTTTAAACAAAACCCTTATTCCAAAAGCTCAACCTAATCGATTTCCCCCAAACCCTTATTTCAGAAAACCTAATAATTTTCAGTGCTGCCAATTCATTTCCCCCAAACACACCATCCCCAATCGCTCTTCCAAATCTAGGTCATCTTCATTTTATTCTCAATCTCAATTGATTTCATCGGACTTTTCATGCTCCATCACAGAGATTCGGTTAATCATTTCTCTTCGATTGGGTTCTCGCTTGTGTAGTTGGCTGGTGAATGCTCAAATGAATTGCCTCGAACTGGTAATTTCTCTATTACTTGATCTATTCCAATAGCCTTCATTGAACAAAGTAAGATTCACATTCTTTATTACCTACTGTTTTAATATTAGAACATTTACCCCCTGAATTTGGGGATTCTATATGGGGACCGAGTCCTTGGAGGACCACCACGAGACTAAGCATATACTCGTTCTGCTAGTATCCTTTTATTTTGATTTTTTTTTGTTCTGCTGCTTTGTTGCGTGTGATTTTAATGGTTGAATGGTGTGTTATAGAAGATGGGTTTTAAGTTTATTTTAGGTTCTAATTAGTTGTTTTTCCAGGGTAATGGTGAAATTCTTTGAAGGAATCTAGAAAGAATTGTTGGTGTAGATGATTCCAGCTTTAGTAGAATTGACCTATGAAGATCTTATGATGTTTAACTAATAAAGAAGGTACACTTTCTCTATGTGAAGATATTGCAATTCGTACATATTTTAGTTTCTTTTAATAGTGAATCGTTCATTGGAACCAATCTGCTTGTTTTAAATGTCATGTGGAAGTACAAGGACCATGTAAGGAAATGGTTCTGCTATTACCTCTATTGATGATACTCTTCACTTTAGTCAATAGAACTTTTTTGCACAATTACAGACACTTAATCAAACATGGTTATGTCACATGTGAGTTTTTACAAATTGGAAATTTATCATGAAAGTCTACTTAGATTAGAGATAGATATCTACACATCAGTCTCGGTAAGGGGGGCAGTTAACTTATTGCAAAAGTGGACTAATTATTGACAAGTGCTGAGGAGATTTCAATAAGGAGTGTTGGATGAAACATATAAAGTATTGTTCCTTTAACTATATAAAGAAAAGAAGCAAGTTTAATGACCGAATAACTAATCCTCGCGGACGATTCACACTGTACCAGTCTTCCTAAAAGGGATTGGATGCTTTATAATCGGACCGGACACAGGCTTATCCCGAACTAGACTTTACGGCTAAAGGAAGAGTAAAATCCCTATCTTGATTCAGTTCTGCGCACTATTTTCTTAGTTTAAAGGCATTGCCCTTCAAAGCAAAATGAAGCTTGAACTAAAGAAGCTCGACGACTGAGAAGGATTTTTGGGAAGAAAGTCCCATGGCTTCGCTTCCTTGGGCCTCGACAGGGTGACAATAGTTGGGTATTTTCTCTCTAATTGATTTCTCTTTCGCAAGCATTAGGAAAGGAGAACCAAGACAAGCACATGGCCTGCAATGCAAGCTCGCTTGGAAGGAGATTGCTATCAGTGATAGCAAGAGCACTTGAAGTCTTTGAGTATTTTAGTTTTTTACTATTTTTTCTAGTTCTATTATCCATTGGTAAAGTAAAGGACAAATAGCTACCATTTAGGAAGCACTTGTTTGGTCAGTACTAACTTAGATGTGTTTGGTTGATAGAAAATATTAGACAATAGACATGCATATGAATGAATGGACAAAGATGCATAAAGAGTAAATGGAGAAACTAGGCTACCTACCTAGTGCTTAGTGGTGGACAACATTGCAAGTCCAATCGAAAACAAGTTAATGGATGAGACAGAGACAGAGAGAGTATAATAAAAGTAATAATATTATTGATATCCGTATTTATTTGCTATATGTGTTGGATATGAAATTAATGTCTCTTTGAACTTGTATATGGTGTAGATATGAAGAAGTATTTGTTCATCAAGCAGGCCAGTCATATGTTGGGTGGGATTTCAGCACCTCCTACATCTGCTTTGGAGTTCCATATGAAGAAGTAAGCTCTTCAATTAAACGATGCATAATCATCAAGTTCTGTTTGTGTTACTGTTGGCATGATAAGAATATAGAACATTAGTTTGGGAGGCAATGAGATGGATTTGTCATTCAGTAAGAAAATTAAATAGAGCAGATATGTTGTCTGTTCTGCCCATTTTCTATAATGTGGATTCAATGATTGCAGCAATTAGTGTAAATACCACACACTGCTCTGTTTACAACTAATTAAGAAACCGGAAAGCCCTATATTTGTTTGTTTTTCCCCCATTTCTATATGCTTTTCATTGGTTTTTTCTTTTCGAGCAGATGGTTATAAGTTGCTGAAACTGTAGTTGTACTGTTACGTTGTTTTTTCTAGTTCATTTTACAAGTTAAAATGTCTCTATAGTTTTTTTAGAGTAGAAAACATTTCCAGGATGCTATGTTCTTTACAATTTATTTTGTAATTTAATTTCTATAATTTTAAATAATTTATGTAATTTTAAAATTCAGAATAAAGATTTGAATTACAGAAATTATTTATCTAGCTAGTTGATATCTTTCTTGTGATCTGTCAGTACTAGTAGTATTACCAATGGCTAGTGATATTTTTCTGATTTGTGTGAGATGCAGATGAATCTGGAGTACTTTTCCATAGACAGCCAGGTATATTATGTTGGAGTTTAGTGTCCTAAAGACAATTGTTTTAGGATATTAATATTAATGAATAAATTGTTTATTTGATCATTTGATTAATCAGATATATAGCATTAAAATGAAACTATATATAAAGGCAAGAATCTTTCATAAAGAAAGTAATCCTAAGTTTATTTAAGTAGTTATAAAGTGTTCATACAAGCATGAAGTGAGACTGTACTTTATAATAGACCAATAGACTTAAAGTAAACCCAAGTCAATTGATATGTTATAGGAGTTGGCATATTACTATTGAGACTTGCATGTAACAGTGTTTTCTGTCGAGACAGAAAGCTGATCTCACAAGCTTTAGATATTCGGATATCTAGACAGTTACATGGATCTGGTGAAGGAGTTCATTAGGATTGGGACCCAACTTGAGATAACAGAATGGATTGATTTATCTAATGTGTCAACTGTTCATCTCATTGGTATTAGTAGGTATAACTAATCCTCAGACTCAAACATTCGTTAATTAGTGATTCTGGATTATGGAGTCTGATACTTTGATTCTGTGCGAGCACGATCCAATAGGTGAGAGCCTAGGGTGTGTGAGAGCATGGTTGGGTATCACACAAAGTAATTGCAGAATAGTTAATGTCAGATTGAGCATTCGTCACTCCCGGTAAGTGGAAGATATATCCAAATGGTCGCTTGTGGTGAATTGACTGAAATCCTTGCAAGGTGATACAGTTAAGAGTAGAAATGAACATTTCACTTAACTTATCTTTTCAGAGTGAATTCAACCTATACAAGTAAAACCAGACTCTTCGTTATATGTAACCTTGACACATTCCATGGTTATAAGGAATTGATCGACATGATATAGTTGATGAAGGATCATATTATACTGTACCTAATACAGAAAGGTTAACGTCAGTTATCAACCTGACTTCTTAATTGCTCTGGGGGAATATCATAGGTTCTGCTAGTAACAGCTCGCGACGGTATTCCGTTATATATATGTTGGAATTAATCGTGATGAATAATTTCAAAGGATATATACGGCTAGTGGCAATAAAGAACCTAATGGGTCGCATATGGGACTTGGAATCGGAGGACGAAGACGTAATTAGTGGGACACAGACACATGGGCTGAAATTTACATATTAGTTAGGGATATTAATTTAGTTTAATAATTATAATTAGATTATGATTATGAATTAAACTAAAGAATTATCTGATAATATTAATTGGATGTTTTATGCAATTAAAACTCTAATTAATTATCTCTAATATTAATTAATTATTAATTTGATTAATAATAATCATCTAAATATAATTAGTTATTGTTTAGATAATATTAAAGTGTTTATTTAATTATCTAATTAGGAATCCTATTCAGAATAAGATTCCAATTAATTAAATTCCTAACACAACTGGGATTAGGGTTTCGGAAGTCTATAAATAGACCCATAGCCTCAGTATTTCGGCCAACACAAGAAACAAGAGGAGAAGGAATTGTTCCGTCGTCATCTCGGCTAATTTACTTTATTTCTTACTCCCTCTCTGATCTCGTATCGATTTCTGTTAGAGGCAATCATTGCGATTGCTATTTATTAAAGGTTGATTACTGATTAGTTTTGTTTTGTGTTGAATCAAACGTTCATGGTTCACGAGTTGATAATATCAAGTTGTGGGCACTTCGTTTGCAACGGTAGATAGTTCTTCGATAAAGGTATTACTTTCTATCCCTCTTTATATGAAATAACAAATAACAGATCTTGGAAAAGGGAAATAGATAAAATAGATAAAATTTTATTATTCCGCTATGCCTAGGCTTGTCTATTTTCCTACATATTATACCACTTCAATCTGTTAGTTCAATATCGTATGCATTTTACGGTCAATGACAACTATTATTATTGCCCAATGGATTGAAACTTTTATTGAGTGAATTTTTCAAGTTTTTCATGCTTGCCTAGGAAAATAAGTTTCTTATCATATTGATTTGAGCACTTTTTCCTTCTATGATTATTCATGCTCTGTACCTTCCATTATTTCTCTTCTTATAGAAGTTTAGTTGAGTTGATTTTGAGAATTTTGATACTATCTTTTGTCGTTTTTGTTTTTTTTATGCTAATGGTGAATGATTCTATTTCATTATATTAGAAACAGAGCAGTTTTCTATTTCATCGTATGTGAAGGGCTCAACTCTTCAATCAGAGGTCCTACATTTTTTGTCTAATGGTCTCGGGTTTTGGATGGTCAAGAGACCCCACTGACTCCAGCGCTTGTATTGCTTGATTCGACTAGTCTCCCATGAGGTTCCTGGAAAAAGAGTTGCTACATACATAGACAGCGGTTCTTGCTAAAGCAGATGGAGCAGCAAAAGTAGGATCATAAGTGAGTTTTCTGATTTGAACCACTTTTTAACTTCTCTATCATCAACAATAGTAAGCAAGTTCTGGTTTTTAGGTATTATATATATATATATATATATATATATATATATATATATATATATATATATATATATATGCGTTTTGCAATTTGAACATTGAACTGCCCACTGAGTTTATACCTATAATTGATTTTCAATCCAAATTTCTTTTAATTTTGCACTTTGTTCATTTGCCTTCATCATATGTGTGGTAAAGTAGGATGTTTTTATTGTATTTCTCTCAGTGAGATTGTTGTACTACTTGCTAAGAGGCCACTCAGGACTTAACTGGTGAAGTGTGCCACTAGGCAGATGGTTTTCACCTTAATGTTAGATTATACGAGAACCTTCACAGCGTCTCTCATATTTTAGACAAGAGGAAGCTGACCAATGTTAGTAATTATTCATCTTGATTATAGAATATAGAAGTTTAGGCTCTCAATATTTAAGGTTTATATGGCATTCACTATGGTGAAATATCTGGTCCTTAATTTCAAGATTATAGGACTTTTCAATAAAGTTTAGTTTTATGGGAACTTTTATATGAAATAACAATTAACAGATATTGGAAAAGGGAAATAGATAAAATAGATAAAATTTTATTATTCCGCTATGCCTAGGCTTGTCTATTTTCGTACATTGGTATCAGAGCCTATGTTAATCTGTTATTTCATATATGTAAATAAAAGGGTTATTTAATCAGATTGAATAGATTTATTGTTAGGACAAATTAATTAATCGGTTAGTTCAATTAATCTAATGATAAATAAGTTTTGATTACTTGTTAATTAAAATTGATTATGCATAGTTCCTGATTATTTCGGTTGATAATCGTTTAAACAAAACCTAAAGGTTTTATAGTTAGATAATTAAAACGTTTTGTTTTATTAAATCTAAAGATAAAACTGTCTTAATATTCTGAAAATTGTTTTGAAACTGTTTTAGAACAATTATATATATATATATATATATATATATATATATATATATATATATATATATTAAAAAAATAAATATCAATAGCTGTTCGAGGTCGCTGCCGCGAGGCGGCGACCCCGACCGCTATTGCGACTGGTTGCTGCCTTGCGGCAGTGACCAGTAGCGGCGGACGCTGCTGCCGCTGAGGCAGCAGCGCCTGGCCGCTAGCTGCTGCCCTATGGCAGCAGCTATACCATAGTGTCGGGCCGACTAAATCGGCCCGGTCCAATCGATGGTACCGTTTTTAAAAGGTGTTTTAAAAGATCGGTTTTAAATATATATATACATATGTTTCAGAATATAATAATTTGTTTTGATTATCAAAATCAATTTATTTAAAAGTTTGTTTTACCTAAATATTTGATATAAGTAATTCAGAGCATTAAATGAATTATACGAATTAATTAGGATATGCATAATTAAAATTGGATGAAAATTAATTTAAGTTGTTAATTTGATTAACTCAAATATTACATAAATAGTTTATGTAATCAACCAATTAAATTTAGTTTAATTGAGTCTATGCATGTTTGGCGTTATGGACATATTAGACCCTCTATAATCGTTATTTAGTCTTTTGGTATTTAAATAGGACCTGTGTGTCCTGCCTTCTCTTACTCTCTATTGTATTTCTCCTCTCATCCAAATCCCTTCAACTAAATTGAAGTTTCTTAGAAATAGAATATTGTTGTAATTCAAGGCGCCAAGGAGAAGACGGAGGACCCAAAGAGAAATATGTAATAGTTAGTATTTCCCTAGGGTGACCCTTTATTCCATTTCTGGCTCAACGGAATAAACCTAGAGATATGTCCATAATTGTCAATGTTGAATGTATGAATGTTTGATATGTGCTAAAGCAAATCAATACTAGGTTAGATTATGAGACTTAAATAAAATCCCTCACTAATCAAAAGTTAAGTAAATAAGCAAGTTATTAAAATCGGTTGCCCCTCCCTTATATTATAATTCAGCTGGTAGTACTGGGGGCCTTTGGGTTGTTGAGTAAACTCAAGCTCGGGGTCTTATGGTAACACCTGAATTATCGAAAAATTATTTTTCACGAATATGGGGTAATGCTTAAATTAGGATAGAATAATTGGATGAGTAAACTCATGTTGTTTTAATCTAATGGGCAATATGGTTGGGATTGATAGACGACACATATCAGTTACTAATGTGGTTAGTAACCCAACAACCTAGAAATCACATGTTTTAATGTGATTGATTACATGAATCTACCTAATGAATGAAACTAGCTTGTTGAGTAAACTCAAGGTGAAATTTCAGGAGTTAGGATTCTAGCTCACTAAAGGAATTGTGAATATCCTTCGAATTAATGTAGAGGGTTATTAATTTGGCAAAATAGTGGGAGCAATTTAAAAACATAAAAGTCCAACGTATTTAAATTGTAAGCGAATTAAACAAATGAATAACATCCGTCACTTTTCTCACTCTCAGGTTAATTTTATCAAATCATACTCTAAAATAATCATGTCTAAAACCAATCTGCAAAACATTCTTACCGATAACAAGTTGAATGGTTCAAACTTCACCGACTAGTATCGCAATCTCAAAATCGTTTTGAAGTTCGATAAGATATGGTATGTACTTGATACACCGATACCCTCTACCCCGACTTTTAATGCACCCATCGAAAAGATCAAAGCTTACTTGAAGCATAAGGCTGATGATGATCACGTGGGATGCATCATACTTGCATCTATGCCACTGGAATTGAAAAGGCAACATAAGGAGATGGATGCCTATTCCATGGTCGTGCACCTGAAAGAATTGTTTGGGAATCAAATTCGGTGGGAGCGCTACGAGATAATGAAGCAGCTATATAGATGCAAGATGAAGGAGGGCAAGTCTGTTATGACACACTGTGTCAAGATGATTGGCCTTATTACCAAGTTTTCTAGTACTGGAGATGCGATGGATCATGAACTAAGTGTAGACTTACTTCTTCAATCCCTCCCCGAGAGTTATTCACAGTTCATCATGAACTACCAAGTGAATGGCTTGCAAACCTCTCTTGAAGAGCTTGCGAATATGATCGAGACGGTCGAGCCCAATATAAAAGAAAACAAGGAAATACTGGCCCTTGCTACTGAGGGATCAAAGAAGAGGAAAGGGAATCCTCCCGATCCTAACTATCTCAAAAATGACAAGGGGGCCACGCCCACCGAAACAAAGAGGATGCAAATCAAGAAGCCCAAAGGGGAATGCCACTTCTGTGGTAAAGATGGGCGTTGGAGGAGAAATTGCAAGGAGTACCTAGCTTCTCTCAAGAAGGGAAAGGACGGTGCTTCAACTTCTGGTATGTTCTATATTGAAATTAACTCAATTTCGCAGTCTGAATCTTGGGTATTAGATACCGGGTATGGATCTCATATTTGTATGAATATGCAGGAACTAAAGTAGACTAGGGAATTAAAGAAAGGAGACATAAACTTGCAAGTAGGAAATGGAGCAAGAGTTGTCGCCCTCGCAATTAGAGATTATGCTTTGAGTTTGCCCTCTGGGCTTGTAATAGAATTAAGGAACTGTTTGTATGTTCCAGAGATGTCTCGTAACATTATTTCTATTAGCTGTCTAGTTGATGATGGCTTTCATGTTTCAATTAAGAACAATGGTTGTGAATTTTATAGAAATAATATTTTCTATTTTTCAGGAATATCATTAAATGGGACTTATATTTTGAATGATAAAGTTTCTGCTTTCACAATTGATACCAAAAGACTTAGATTAGATAATTCAACTTACTTGTGGCATTGTCGTTTAGGCCATATAAACCAGAGGCGCATGCTTAAGCTACATCAAGATGAGCTTATAGACTCAATTGATTTTGAATCAATGGGAACATGTGAGTCATGTTTAAAAGGAAAAATGACAAAGACACCCTTTAGCAATAAAGGTCAGCGTGTATCAGACACTCTAGGATTAATACATTCAGATGTATGTGGTCCTATGTCAGTCCAAGCAAGAGGAGGATTCAGATACTTCATTAGCTTCATAGATGATCATACCAGATATGGTTATATCTATTTGATGAAGCACAAGTCAGAAGCTTTTGAGAAATTCAAATGCTTTAAGAATGAAGTTGAGAATCAAACAGGAAAAACTATCAAGATACTTCGATCTGATCGAGGTGGACAATATCTTTCTGAAGAATTTATGAGTTATCTAAATGAATGTGGAATATGCTCACAATGGACACCTCCTTATACACCACAACACAATGGTGTATCAGAAAGGAGAAACCGCACCTTACTAGATATGGTACGATCCATGATGAGCACCACTTCTCTTCCAAAATCATTCTGGGGCTATGCCTTAGAAACTGCCCTATTTACCTTAAATCGAGTTCCAACCAAATCCGTCAGTTCCACACCATTCGAACTGTTCGTTGGTAGAAAACCCATCTTCTCTTTCATGAGAATATGGGGATGTTCAGCATACGTCAAACGTATTGTGTCAGATAAATTAGATCCCAAATCTGACAAGTGTTTCTTCATTGGATACCCACAGGAAACTATAGGATATTACTTTTATCATCCAGATGACCAAAAGGTAATAGTATCCAAACACGCGGTGTTTCTAGAGAAAGAGTTTCTGGAAGAAACACAGAATGGAAGCGTGATTGAACTTGAGGAAGTTCAAGAGGAATCACATGTTGAAAACGCGGAAGAAGTTGAACCCGAACCCGTTTCACTAGATGAAACACAAGTGTCATATCCCACTCGTAGTTCTCAAAGAATTCGTGAACTCCCAGTTAGATATGGTTTTCTAGTTGGAGATGACGAACTGGTTCCCGTGTTAGACGATGAACCTGAAACCTACGAAGAAGCTCTTACTAGTCCAGAATCTAAAGCATGGCTTGAAGCCATGAATTCTGAAATGGACTCCATGTATACTAACCAAGTGTGGACTTTGGTTGATCCACCCGAAGAGATAAAACCCATTGGGTGCAGGTGGATCTTCAAAAAGAAGACAGACATGGATGGAAAGGTTAGTACCTATAAAGCTAGGTTAGTAGCGAAAGGATATCGTCAAAGGCAAGGTGTTGACTAGACGAGACTTTCTCTCCAGTATCCATGTTCAAATCCATCAGAATATTGCTTGCAATTGCCGCTCATTTTGATTATGAGATTTGGCAAATGGATGTGAAAACAACTTTCCTAAATGGAAACCTACTTGAGGATGTATACATGATGCAACCTGAAGGTTTCACGTCGAAGAATGCAACCAAGGTTTGCAAACTTCAAAGGTCCATTTATGGACTCAAGCAAGCATCTAGAAGCTGGAACAAACGTTTTGATGAAACCATAAAACAATTTGGTTTCGAACAAAACTTAGAAGAGGCTTGTGTTTACAAGAAGACAAGTGGGAGCTCAGTCGTTTTCTTAGTACTATATGTTGATGATATACTACTTATGGGAAACGATGTTGCAATGTTGCAAATAGTAAAAGTTTGGTTATCGAGTAATTTCTCCATGAAAGACTTGGGAGAAGCAGCCTACATCTTAGGGATTAAGATCTATCGGGATAGATCAAAGAGACTGTTCGGACTATCCCAGTCTACATATATTGACAAAGTCCTAAAGCGTTTTGACATGCATGAATCGAAAAGAGGTAACTTACCAATGGTCCATGGTGTCAAGTTATCAAATGGTCAATGTCCTAAAACGGACAGTGACAAGAATCGCATGGCTGTAATTCCTTACTCCAGCGCGGTTGGTTCAATCATGTATGCTATGCTTTGCACTAGACCTGATGTGGCGTTCGCATTGAGTATGACGAGCCAATATCAAGGGAATCTGGGATTTGATCACTGGATTGCTGTCAAGAACATTCTTAAGTATCTTAGAATAACTAAAGACATGTTCCTCGTATATGGACAAGGAGAATTGAAAATTGAAGGATATTCAGATGCTAGTCATCTGACTGATGAAAATGATTATAGATCCCAATCAGGATACCAGTTTATCCTGAATGGAGGTTCAGTTAGTTGGAAGAGTTCCAAGCAAGGAAGTGTTGCTTTCTCGTCAACTGAATCAGAGTACATCGCACCTGCAGAAGCGGTAAATGAGGCTGTTTGGATTAGGAAGTTCATAACAGAACTAGGAGTGGTACCTGACATTGTGAATCCTATTACTATGTACTGTGATAACAATAGAGCCATTGCACAAGCAAAGGAACCACGGTCTCATAATGCATCCAAACATTATCGCAAGCGATATCATCTCATTAGGGAGATCATAACCAGGGGAGATGTGAGAATAGAAAAAGGTACCCACTGAGGACAACGTTGCAGATCCGTTGACCAAGCCATTACCACAAAGAGCTCATGATAGACATCTTAGTTCTTCTGGTATTAGTTTCAGGAACAATTGACTTTAGTCCAAGTGGGAGAATGTTGGAGTTTAGTGTCCTAAAGACAATTGTTTTAGGATATTAATATTAATGAATAAATTGTTTATTTGATCATTTGATTAATCAGATATATATCATTAAAATGAAACTATATATAAAGGCAAGAATCTTTCATAAAGAAAGTAACCCTAAGTTTATTTAAGTAGTTATAAAGTGTTCATACAAGCATGAAGTGAGACTGTACTTTATAATAGACCAATAGACTTAAAGTAAACCCAAGTCAAGTGATATGTTATAGGGGTTGGCATATTACTGTTGAGACTTGCATGTAACAGTGTTTTCTGTCGAGATAGAAAGCTGATCTCACAAGCTTTAGATATTCGGATATCTAGACAGTTACATGGATCCGGTGAAGGAGTTCATTAGGATTGGGACCCGACTTGAGATAACAGAATGGATTGATTTATCTAATGTGTCAACTGTTCATCTCATTGGTATTAGTAGGTATAACTAATCCTCAGACTCAAACATTCGTTAATTAGTGATTCTGGATTATAGAGTCTGATACTTTGATTCTGTGCGAGCACGATCCAATAGGTGAGAGCCTAGGGTGTGTGAGAGCAGGGTTTGATATCACACAAAGTAATTGCAGAATAGTTAATGTCAAATTGAGCATTCGTCACTCCCGGTAAGTGGGAGATATATCCAAATGGCCGCTTGTGGTGAATTGACTGAAATCCTTGCAAGGTGATACAATTAAGAGTAGAAATGAACATTTCACTTAACTTATCTTTTCAGAGTGAATTCAACCTGTACAAGTAAAACCAGACTCTTCATTATATGTAACCTTGACACATTCCATGGTTATAAGGAATTGACCGACAGGATATAGTTGATGAAGGATCGTATTATACTGTACCTAATATAGAAAGGTTAACATCAGTTATCAACCTGACTTCTTAATTGCTCTAGGGGAATATCATAGGTTCTGCTAGTAATAGCTCGCGACGGTATTCCGTTATATATATGTTGGAATTAATCGTGATGAATAATTTCAAAGGATATATACGGCTAGTGGCAATAAAGAACCTAATGGGTCGCATATGGGACTTGGAATTGGAGGATGAAAACGTAATTAGCGGGACACAAACACATGGGCCGAAATTTACATATTAGTTAGGGATATTAATTTAGTTTAATAATTATAATTAGATTATGATTATGAATTAAACTAAAGAATTATCTGATAATATTAATTGGATGTTTTATGCAATTAAAACTCTAATTAATTATCCCTAACATTAATTAATTATTAATTTGATTAATAATAATAATCTAAATATAATTAGTTATTGTTTAGATAATATTAAAGTGTTTATTTAATTATCTAATTAGGAATCCTATTCAGAATAAGATTCCAATTAATTAAATTCCTAACACAACTGGGATTAGGGTTTCGGAAGTCTATAAATAGACCCATAGCCTCAGTATTTCGGCCAACACAAGAAACAAGAGGAGAAGGAATTGTTCCATCGTCGTCTCGGCTAATTTACTTTATTTCTTATTCCCTCTTTGATCTCGTATCGATTTCTATTAGAGGCAATCATTGCGATTGCTATTTATTAAAGGTTGATTACTGATTAGTTTTGTTTTGTGTTGAATCAAACGTTCGTGGTTCACGAGTTGATAATATCAAGTTGTGGGCACTTCGTTTGCAATGGTAGATAGTTCTTCGATAAAGGTATTACTTTCTATCCCTCTTTATATGAAATAACAATTAACAGATCTTGGAAAAGGGAAATAGATAAAATAGATAAAATTTTATTATTCCGCTATGCCTAGGCTTGTCTATTTTCCTACATATTATACCACTTCAATCTGTTAGTTCAATATTGTATGCATTTTACGGTCAATGACAACTATTATTATTGTCCAATGGATTGAAACTTTTATTGAGTGAATTTTTCAAGTTTTTCTTGCTTGCCTAGGAAAATAAGTTTCTTATCATATTGATTTGAGCACTTTTTCCTTCTATGATTATTCATGCTCTGTACCTTCCATTATTTCTCTTCTTATAGAAGTTTAGTTGAGTTGATTTTGAGAATTTTGATACTATCTTTTGTCGTTTTTGTTTTTTTATGCTAATGGTGAATGATTCTATTTCATTATATTGGAAACAGAGCAGTTTTCTATTTCATCGTATGTGAAGGGCTCAACTCTTCAATCAGAGGTGCTACATTTTTTGTCTAATGGTCTCGGGTTTTGGATGAGCAAGAGACCCCACTGACTCCAGTGCTTGTTTTGCTTGATTCGACTAGTCTCCCATGAGGTTCCTGGAAAAAGAGTTGCTATATACATAGACAGTGGTTCTTGCTAAAGCAATTGGAGCAGCAAAAGTAGGATCATAAGTGAGTTTTCTGATTTGAACCACTTTTTAACTTCTCTATCATCAATAATAGTAAGCAAGTTCTGGTTTTTAGGTATTTTATATATATATATATATATATATATATATATATATATATATATATATGTATATATATATGTATGTATATATATATGTATGTATATATATATATATGTATGCGTTTTGCAATTTGAACATTGAACTGCCCACTGAGTTTATACCTATAATTGATTTTCAATCCAAATTTCTTTTAATTTTGGACTTTGTTCATTTGCCTTCATCATATGTGTGGTAAAGTAGGATTTTTTATTGTATTTCTCTCAGTGAGATTGTTGTACTACTTGCTAAGAGGCCACTCAGGACTTAACTGGTGAAGTGTGCCACTAGACAGATGGTTTTCACCTTAATGTTAGATTATACGAGAACCTTCACAGCGTCTCTCATATTTTAGACAAGAGGAAGCTGACCGATGTTAGTAATTATTCATCTTGATTATAGAATATAGAAGTTTAGACTGTCAATATTTAAGGTTTATATGGCATTCACTATGGTGAAATATATGGTCCTTAATTTCAAGATTATAGGACTTTTCAATAAAGTTTAGTTTTATGGGAACTTTTATGAAAATCAAATTTGTAGTTCTGAGCAGAGTACCAAAAGTTGAAATGTCCCAAATGTTTTAGAATCTTTGAAATGTTTACAAAAATGGCGTAGTTCCGTAAGAGAACAGGACCAGTCCTATCTACAGAACGAGACCAGTTCTGTACCAGAACTAGTAACCTGTTATGCATGGGTGTACTAGTCCAGAACTGGTATACGAGTTTAGAATTGGTTAACATGCTTCCTAATCTGTCTATGTGTTCCTAGCTCAATCTACATGTGATTCTTGCATGCGCCTTAATAGTTGGCTTTATTGTACTGCTAAATGATTAGAAATCATGCTCTTCTAGAAATGGGAAAGGGTTATAAGCTCTTACAGGCTCTTCATCTAGAGATAGAAAGATGTTAAGACATAGCACAATAAACAGGGATTTTATTGGATCCAGTGTATACTTTCGCTACTTGGGAAATGACAATTGAACAGTTTGGAATATCACGGGTGCTCTGGCATCCGCGGTTCTTGAATGATTATTAATTATTTTGCTCTTCATTGATTGCATATTCATATAGTTAATCACAAAATTTGCTTGTTACTATCAACTTCCAACACCATGCCTACTTTGCCCATGACTTGATCTGATTTTGGAGAAACGTTATTGGGATCATATCTGTAAAAATTTGATGCTATCGCAGCTCCCTTCAATCCAAAATTTTATTTAATGTTTATATTTTTTTTTCAAATAATATCATTAATGAGGGTAAACATCATTATAAAAACTTGAAACACTTTAATGAGAATATTTTTAATCATTGTAAACATTTTAATGAAATAATTTTTTATTATTATAAAACATTTTAATGAGAAGATTCTAAATCATTACAAATATTTTAATGATAATATTTGCTTATCATGAAAAAAGATTTTAATATGGATAAAATTATTACCATTGTAGGTTTCTAATGAGGATAATACTTTATCCTCGTTAATACTTTTAGTAAGGGACCCCAGTAATGAAAGGCGCCATGAGAGTAATTATTATCATTAAAAACGCTTTAATGAGGATATTTGGACTTTTAATGAGAACATCTACCCTCGTTAAAAGCCGTTTTTTTTGTAGTGTTAGGAGTTGAGTATTTAATTGATTAATTAATTTGCGAAATGTAATTAATTAATTTATAAATTAATAATATTGCATTCGGTGAATAATTAATTAAACTAATACGTTAATTTATTAATTAGTGTTATTTGTTTAATTGGGGTAATCAAATTTAATCTAATTACAACTAATTGCATAAAATAAATACTATTGGTATTTATTTAAGTAATTAGATTAGAATTAGATTAGTTTTGTAATTAACCAATTAATCCTAAACTAATTAGGTTTAGGAATACACTATATATAAATTAAAACACTCCAAAACCTAATTAACACATACATATTCGGCCATCACCATAATTGAAACAAAAAATCAGATTTTCGGCAGAATCATAGTTGGTGATAAAGTGGAATTTCTTTGGCAAATATCAAAATCTCTCCAGTTCTTCTTCGTTCTTCGGCTAGCACCGGTTCTGGCTCAATAGCTGTTCGTGCACCTGACTACGGAGATCTTACTACCTTATGGATTCTTCAGCCGTCTTTAGAAAAGACAGTCCGGGTATGTTTATATCCTTAAACGAATCAAAATGTTTTATTCAATCAATGGTTAACGGACAAAGATCAAACTAAAGGGATTAGAAATAAATTTTAAACCGCAATTCTGCTTCGCTACAATTGATTAACTGTCTTTAATCCCTAACATTGGTATCAGGGCTATGGTTTAGTCCGTTTTGATTGATTGAAAAATTAATATGATTTGGTTTTATTATTTTTCCAAATTAAGTTTTTGAAATTTCCTATTAATTCCTCGTGTAGAAATTGTTCTAAGAAGTTTTCAATTTTATTTCTGTCTGTATTTTTGGTGTGTTTGGTTATGAAATTATTTTAAATAATTTAAATTTTAAAAAAATACAGTAGCGTTTTTGTTAAATAGAGAAAACAAAAAAAAATAGTTTCGGACACCGAACAGCAGTCACGGGACTGCTGTCCGCGAACAGCAGTCACGGGACTGCTGTCCGCGAACAGCAGTCACGGGACTGCTGTCCGCGAACAGCAGCCCCGCGGCTGCTGTCCGCGAACAGCAGCCCCGCGGCTGCTGTTGGACGGACAGCAGCACTGCTGCTGTCCGTCAGACAATAGCCACGGAGCTGCTGTCTCAGATCCGTTTTGGGTCTAAATTTAGTCTAAATTTAGATTGTAGGGACTGCTTTTAAGTTTTAAATTTTTTTCGGGTAATTTTAATAAAATCAGGGCCCTAATACCGACGTATTTTGAATGAAAATTAATTGGTATTAAAACGTTTTTGATTGGCATGCATATTTAATTTTAATCGAATTGATAATTTGTGTAAAATTGAACATGGTTAATTTGTGAAATTGGCCCAATAGACCGTGACACCGGTTTAAATTGGGAGGGCTAAATTTTAGATATGTGACGACCCCAAAATTTAGTGGGAGCGAAATTGTAATTTTACATACAAATGGATGTTAACCGTTTGGGCCTTTATGGGCCTTAGTCACATATGGTAAAATTGGCGATTTCACCCTAAGTAACTCGGCTTAACTTTATTAGATGATTTTGGATGCCGTGATCATGCATTATATTTATATGTCTTACCGTGCAGTAATGTGTTATAGAGTTCTATGGGCCCTAAATTAAAGTCGGTTTGTAATTTAATTTATTTTGGGAAAATATGGCATGTGTGCCATTCTTTCATTAATGTAATTTTAGAATAGGTTCTATTCATAAAATTGTAATTGGTCGTGAAGAAGCCCAGATGGTCCAAACCCATGGTGGGAGCCCAAGGAGACTTGAAGCAAGCCCGTGAAGATTAGATAGTATATCTAGTTTCACTAGGATGTATTATAAGGCCCATAGAGTCTCTATGTTTATTTTGATTATACAATTGCTTAGTATAACATGAAATATAAGTAGCAACGATCACCAGATCATCACCCGCGATAATTATATGTTAAAGCCGTATCACTTAATTAATCCGGATAATGAAATATTGAGTTGTTTAAAAGTGCTTTCCAGATTCACACCTCTTCCTCCTAGGTAGTGCTACAGTGTATGACGTGCCCTAGCAGGTATGCTGTAGTAATTAGTGGGCCGTCGAGGGTTAGGATACTTCGGTATGGCTAACGCGTGTATGGTGGTTGGACTTAAGGTGGGTAGCATTAGCTCAAAGCGGGCCCTAAGCACAGTTGGGCTAAGTGTCACAAAGCCCATCAAACCAAGAGTCCTTGTAGAGGATTGGATAGTTTATCCTACCAAATCGTCAATGGTCGATGGCGGAGCCCTAGCTCGGTCTATTGTTGATGGATTGTGGATCTTGGTCAAGACGGCCAAATAAATATCACCAATAACGAATTAAAATGGATTATTAATTTGATCTTTGGCTTAAGCCCTTTATTCTAACTCTAATGTAATTTTTCCACGTAGATTAAACTCCACATCAAAATTACACAAAAAGAAAATTAAATGGCTGCAACAAGTAACAACTCACTCAGACCACTCCTGGAAAAGGAAAAGCTTTCAGGGACTAATTTCCTTGACTGGTCTAGGAACTTGCAAATAGTTCTTAGACACGAGTCGAAGGAATATGTGATGACTGCTGCCTTACCAGCAGCTCGTCCTGCAGGTCGGGGCGTAACCGCTGATCAAATGGCGGAGTACGACCGACATGTTAAGGATGACAGAGATGTGTCATGCATTATGCTGGGTACCATGGTTCCTGATCTTCAGAAACAGTTCATGGAGCAGCATGCCTTTGAGATCATGGATCAACTCAAAAGGATGTTCCAAGATCAAGCTCGTCAGGAAATATACTTGACAACAAAGGTGCTATGCAGCACTACAATGCAAGCCGGGACTTCTGTTAGCACACATGTGCTAAAGTTGAAGGGTTTTATTGACACATTGTCAAGGCTTGGCTCACCAGTGCCTGCACAACTAACAATCGACATCATTCTTGGATCACTTCTGGCATCCTACAATCAGTTTATCATGCACTACCACATGCAGGACGTTGATAAGTCTGTAGTAGAATTGCATGGCATGTTGAAACTTGCTGAGCAATCCTGCAAGAGGACCCCAGAAGTGTTACTGGTCAACAAAGGGAATGTGCCTAAAGGAAAGGCCAAGTCCAAGTCCAAAGCGAAGGCCCAAAAGGCCAAGCCCAAGGCTAGGAAGGCGGCAGCTTCTAAAGGTAGGTTGGCCTCAACAGATGATATCTGCCATGAGTGTAATGAGAAGGGACACTGGAAAAATGTGTGTCCAAAGCTAAAGGAGAAACAAAAGGACGAAGCTTCTGGTTCAGGTATTTATGTTGTTGAAAATAATCTGGCTATTTCTACATCTTAGGTTGTAAACACTGGATGGGGTACTCACATTTGTTCAAATGTGTAGGGACAAAGAAATAGGAGATTGCTGGGATCTGGTGAAGTGGATCTTCGAGTCGACAATGGTGCTAATGTAGAGGCCTTAAAGATCGAAGATTATTCTTAGAGATACCTAGTGGATTAGTTTTAGAAATTGCTATCTTGTACCTGCAATGCACAGGAATATTATTTCAGTTTCTATGTTGGATATTTATGGTTTTAATTTTAATATTGGACGTGGTATGATTTCTATACATCGTGGCAATATTGTTTATGGAACCGCATTTCTAGAAAATGGTTTGTATATCCTTGATCTAAAACGTAGTGAATCAACCTATAACATAAAAGCTAAAAGGATTAAGACTAATGAACTGAATCCTACATATATCTGGCACTGTCGTCTTAGCCACATAAATGAGAAACGCATAACTAGGCTTCACTCTAGTGGAGCGCTAGGGTCATTTGACATGTAGTCTTATGACACGTGTGAATCTTGTTTAAGAGGGAAGATGAAAAAGGCGCCTTTCACCAAAACTGGTGTACGGGCCACGGAGCTGTTGGAGCTGATACACTCAGATGTATGCGGTCCAATGAGCACCAGTGCTAGATCTGGTTTTTTGTACTTTGTTACCTTCACAGATGACTAGCCGGTATTGGTATGTGTATCTGATGAAACATAAATCTGAAACTCTTCTGAGATTCAAAGATTTCAAAAATGAAGTAGAAAATCAGCTTGGCAAGAAAGTAAAAGTGCTCCTGTCTGATAGAGGGGGCGAATACTTGAGCCAAGTGTTTGTCTCATTCTTGAGAGAGTGTGGGATTGTATGCCAACTCACTCCTCCTGGTACACCCCAATAGAATGGAGTGTCATAAAGGAGGAATAGGACCCTGCTCGACATGGTCCGCTCAATGATGACTCAAGATTCTCTCCCTATCTCCTTTTGGGGATTTGCTTTGGAAACTGCTACTCATATAATTAACAATACACCAAGCAAGGCAGTTGAAGGAACATCATATGAATTATGAATGGGCTGAAAGCCCAACGTTTCCTTCATGAAGATTTGGGGCTTTGATGCACACGTTAAGAAATTGATAAGTGGCAAACTAGAGTCTAGATCTGTTAAATGCCAGTTCGTGGGTTACCCTAAGGAAACTAAAGGTTATTACTTCTACAACCCAGCTGAGAATAAAACATTCATGGCTAGGTTTGCAATCTTTTTGGAAAAGGAATTCCTTTCCAAAGTAGACAGTGGGAGTGATATTGATCTCGTTGAGATTCAAGACTCACAAACTCCTGCAGCTTATCCTGAGGATGCTTTGGGAACCGATATAGATCCTCAAAACATTGAGGAGGCTGAACCGGTTATACAGGTGGTGTTTCATGTAGATTCGTACAGAATTCTGATGAACCCTGTGTGTATATGAAATTCAGTGGGAGCATATCCACTTTCCCAATATTGTATGTCGATGACATACTGCTCATTGGAGGCAATATATTGACACTGCAAGATCAAGCAGTGGTTGAGTAAATGCTTCACAATGAAAGACTTAGGAGAAGCCGATCAAGATCTACAAGGTTAGATCCAACCGACTTCTAGGCTTGAGTCAAGCATCATACATAGACAAGAATCCATCATATACTCTATGTTATGTACAAGGCCAGATGTTGCGTGTTGTACCAAACATGACTAGTCGGTGCCAGTGAGATCCCGATAAGGAACACTAGAAGATAGTCAAGGCAATCCTGAAGTACCTCAACCGTACCAAGGATGTTTTTCTTAGTATTTGATGAGTAGGAGGAATGACAATATAAGGTTACATTGACCGAGGTTTTAAGAATGATAACCAGTCACATACTGGGTATGGATTTCTCCTGAATGGCGATGCCATTAGTTGGAGATCCTTAAAGTAACCAACCATTGCTGATTCTATGACGGAAGCTAAGTACATCATTGCATGCGATGATGCAGAGGGAGAAGTTTGGATTAAGAAGTTCATAACTGATTTAGGAGTAGGTCAAACTCTCCTAAGATCAGTTGATGTTTTCTGTGACAATAATGGGGCCATAGCACAAGCACTGGATCCCATGTCACACAAGAGATCCAAACGTGTACTTAGATAGTAACACCTTACCCGATGACATTACATTGTAGAGGGTTGACACTGAGAACAATGTCGCTGGTCATTTTACCAAGGCAATTGGTAGTACTAGATCTATGTGTCTAGGCAATACCCGCTTGGAACTAGTTCAAGTGGGAGACTGTTGGTGTGCCCTAGTTCATAGGCATTGGTTCTTATAAAATATATTTGTGTCACATTAATAAAGGCATTAATCTAGTTCATTTATATCTTGTGCTATAATATGAATAGAGAATCTATTGATTGATAATCGTAAAACCATATCCCAAGTCTATTCTATCATGGGAATGATTAGGACCACAGACTTGTATATTCGACGACTGTATGGTAGTAATTGATACTAGCCATAGCACTTGATAAGTCAGTTGTGAATATGGGTACATGTTGTATACATGTGACTGGATCGATCCGCCCGAGAAAACTACATGGTGGTTGTGTCATTAGTTTTCTTAAGTAGGTCTCTAAGTGTCTTCAGACTAGATTTCATTATAATATCAATGTGGGGTCCAGATCACTTTGACATACGCCTAACAGGTCTGTAACAGGATGCCAAATACGGGTATGATTGGGTGAACAGGTGAACATATTAGTATTGATAGTGAAGTGATGGAATTACCACTCACATAACAGTGAGATGATATCACAGGCCACTTAATAAGTGAGATTGATAAGTGTGTGGCCACACCCTGATAAGTAGTTTACTTATCTGATTCATTAATCTACTTAAGATCAAGAAATATCATAAACATCAGAGAGGATGACAGCCGCCATGCCTCTAGTTTATAATATCGATATCAAATGGTAAAAGACGTTAAGAGATAACTACAGGGTCTCTGCATCTTTAGACTGCTGAAACTCTGTCTTAGTTAGGGGCAGTAATGGTTTGCTAGAACCCACTTACTGTTTGTGAGCCATAAGCCCACTGCTAGCTAAGGACAGACCCATAGGATCGTGCACATCGAACATTTGAGTTAGAACTTATAGAACAGTTACATTGGAGAGATAGAATTTATTAATTGATTGACAATAAAATGTCAAGGTAATTAATTATTGGTTAATTAATAGATTAATTGATACTTTGTATCAATGTAATTAATTAATGGTTTTAGGAGTTGAGTATTTAATTGATTAATTAATTTGCGGAATGTAATTAATTAATTTGTAAATTAATAATATTGCATTCGGTGAATAATTAATTAAACTAATACGTTAATTTATTAATTAGTGTTGTTTGTTTAATTGGGGTAATCAAATTTAATCTAATTACAACTAATTGCATAAAATAAATACTATTGGTATTTATTTAAGTAATTAGATTAGTTTTGTAATTAACCAATTAACCCTAAACTAATTAGGTTTAGGAATACACTATATATAAATTAAAACACTCCAAAACCTAATTAACACATACATATTCGACCACCACCATAATTGAAACAAAAAATCAGATTTTCGGCAGAATCATAGTTGGTGATAAAGTGGAATTTCTTTGGCAAATATCAAAATCTCTCCAGTTCTTCTTCGTTCTTCGGCTAGCACCGGTTCTGGCTCAATAGTTGTTCGTGCACCTGACTACAAAGATCTTACTACATTGTGAATTCTTCAGCGTCTCTAGAAAAGACAGTCCGGGTATGTTATATCCTTAAACGGATCAAAAGTTTTTATTCAATCAATGGTTAACGGACAAAGATCAAACTAAAGGGATTAGAAATAAATTTTAAACCGCAATTCCGCTGCGCTACAGTTGATTAACTGGCTTTAATCCCTAACAATGATTGCCTTTGAAACTATTCACAGTATGAGATGTAATGTGGCTAAAAAACAGGGTGATGTGGCTCTTAAAATTGACATAAGCAAAGCCTATGACATGGTGGATTGGAATTTCTTAAAGGCAATTATGTTGAAACTGGGGTTTAATGAAACTTGGGTGCACTTAATTATGCTCTGTGTTACTTCTGTTCGGTATTCAGTAAAAGTTAATGACAAAGTGATTGGACCCTTTGTCCCAGAACGGGGAATAAGACAAGGCGACCCATTATCTCCATACCTTTTCCTTATCTGTGGTGAAGGCTTGTCTGCTTTATTAAATCGTGCTGAATCAAAAGGAAGATTACATGGTAATCGAGTTGTTAAAGGAGCTCCTTCGGTGTCTCACTTGTTATTTGCTGACGATGCCTTCCTGTTCTTTAGGGCGTCGATTGAGGAAGCCAGAGAAATAAAGAATATTCTATCCATATATGAAAAGGCTTCGGGTCAAGCAGTTAACTTCTCGAAATCCGGAATTAAGTGTAGCAATAATATGAACCCTCTTCTAGCTTATGCTATGTCACAAATAATTGGCGTTGATAATTCACTAGATTCGGGCAAATACCTCGGGCTCCCTTCCTTTGTGGGTAGGAAAAAATCCGCTATTTTTGCTCACTTCAGAGATAGGCTTTGGAATAAACTTCAAAGTTGGAGGGGTCGTAATTTGTCCAAAGCTGGCAGGGAAACTCTCATTCGGGCTGCTGGACAAGCCATTCCTATCTACTTCATGAGTGTATTTCTATTGCCGGTCTCTACCGCTACTAAACTTCAGAGAATGCTTAACTCCTTCTGGTGGGGTAATAAGCAAGATGGGTCTCGAGGTCTTAATTGGATGTCTTGGGAGTAGCTCTGTATCCCCAAGTGTCAAGGAGGGTTGAGTTTTCGTGACTTTACTGCCTTCAATGTGGCGATGTTGGGTAAGCAAGGGTGGTCTATGCTATCCTCTCCAGATTCTTTAACCAGTCGTATCTTCAAAGCTAAATATTACCGTCAAGCGGATTTCTTGAGAGCAAGACTTGGTCACTCTCCTAGTTTTATATGGAAAAGTATCTGGGGATCTCAAATTATCATTCGTGAAGGTATAAGGTGGAAAATTGGAGACGATAATTCTGTTAATGTTTGGTCGGATCCTTGGCTGAGAAAAGTTGATGGAAAAATGATTGAAACCCCGACGATTGCAGGATTGGATTATTTAAAGGTCTGTGATCTTTTTATCCCGGGAACTCACGAATGGGATGTGGAAATGTTGAACGAAATATTTATCCCCAGGGATGTGCAAGAAATCCAGAACATTCCCATGAACAGACCTGGTACTGTCGACAAAATTATATGGAATGAAACGCGAAATGGTCTCTACTCGGTAAAGAGTGCTTATCGACTGGGAACGGAAGTAGTGACTCAAAATGACCAGTGGAGGGTAGCGGGTAATTGGAGGAAAATGTGGAGTATGGAGATTCCAGCCAAAGTTCGCTACTTCTGTTGGAGAATTGCCCGAAACTATTTACCGGTACGGGCTAATCTACTGTCACGAGGTTTGTCAATTCCCTCTACTTGTGTGCACTGTAATACTGGATATGAGGACCTTTGGCATCTATTTGTTGCATGTCCATATATAAGGGAAATATGGGCTGATAGTAATCTGCTTAATCTAATTGATTCTTTGTCTTTGGATGATGATGGTTTTAACTCTTGATTCTTCGAAATCATCAATACTCAACCTAAAGATATATGCTGCAAATTCTTAATGATTTTGTGGAGTTGGTGGAAAGCTCGTAAAGATAAGCTATGGAAATGCAAAATAACTAGGAGTCGTCAGGTTATTATAAGGGGTTTGGACTGTCAGTCCAATTGGGTGGCTGCCCGTAATCTTAGGAATATTGCTATTCTGCAGGATCAGCCTGTGGTCTGCTCGAAGTGGCATCACCCTCCTCAGGGTCTGGTTTGCTGTAGCATTGATGCTGCATTTTTTGCTGCAGCAGGAAAAACTGGTTCTGCTGCTGTTCTTCGATCAGATGAGGGGCGCTTTTTGTCTGCTCGGGTTAATTCTGTAGATGGTCTTCAGCTGGTGCACGAAGGGGAAGCTACAGCTCTGTTGAATGCACTTAATTGGATTAAATCGGCTGGTTTTGAGCATGTGCTTCTCGAGTCAGATTCGTTAACTGTTGTTCAAGCAGTTAATTTGTCTTTTCCCGACGAAAGCGAGTTTGGTGATATCATTGCTCAGTGCAAATCTTTACTCAGTCTCAACAACGGTTTTTCGGTCCGTTTTGTCAAACGTTTAGCTAACGGTTTAGCTGATACTTTTGCTCGACTTTTCTGTTTTCATGATATTCCTTTTATTTATGATGTTATTCCGGATGTAATCTCTTTTAGTTTGTTGAACTTTTACCCGATTGGGGCTCATTAATCTATTCCGTTTTCAAAAACAAAAAAAACGAAATGATGTATTATCAAATAAGAATTGTTAGCAATGGTAAAATTCAGAAAATAAGTCAAAATGAGTAAAAATGACTTATAATTCAGAATTTTCCTCCTCCCTTTAAACGACATATAATTCAGGACGGATGGAGTAATTAATAATCGATTAAATGAAACATAAGTTAAATAGTCATTAATATTTTTTTGTAACCTAATTAGTAAAATTAAAATTTATGAATTGCTAATTAATTTTAATACATACTATTTTAGTAACAAAAATATTTTTTATAATTCATCTGATTTTTTTAGTTCGAGGTTTGCTAGACACTTTTTAAGTGGATCGTCTTCTAATTAAATTTTCTATATACATTAGAATTCGAACTCAAGATCTCTAACTTAAGAAACTTGAGGTCTTTTACTAAACAATTCAATATTAATTGGTATAGTAAAAAATATTTTTTAACCAAATATAGTAAAAAATAGTTAAATACTACATTATTGATTTATATATATATATATATATATATATATTTATTTATTTATTGATTTATTGAACATTATAAAACAATGGATATGTAACTTTGTCTTTTTCTTATGATTATTTATTAAAATACATTTTTTAATATATTGTTGATTATATATATGTTTTTATATTTTATCTGATTTCTTGGTTCAAGAGTTGTCCAACACCCTTTTAGGTGGATTCTCTCCCAATTACAGTTTTCTGAGTACGTTAGAACTCCAACTTGATTATATATATTTTAATGGTACATAAATTACGAAAACCGCATAAAATAAAACATTATATGAAAAATATGTTTATTATTATTCAAATTAAAATATTATATTATTATAAATTTAATTATATATTTTAATTAAAAATACATAAAACAATATTGTAATAATATTACTAATATTAATTTGTATAGTTAAATTAATATAATAAAAAAATGGTATAAAACTTAATTAAAAAATATCTTATATAACTTAGTAAATAGTAAAAGGATAAATTTGTCATTTATATAAAATTTATGGATGGAATGACTAATAGCATCTCCAAGAGCCTCTTAAGTTGCCATTTAAGTTAAAATTTGAGGAGGGGGAATGAAAAATCAGCTCCAACAGCCTTTTAGTGGCTCCTCAAATTACTAATAGCATCTTTATCCTCTCTATTAATAGAGAGTCTCTCTCCACCTCTTAGTGCCTCTTAATTCATTTTTTATTAATAATTTAGTATTGAGAAGTGTCTCTCCTCTCATTATTGGTAAATATAACAATAATTAATAATTTTAATGATAAAATAATAAATAAAGAGTGAATATAAAGTGTATTGTTGGAGATGATGTCTTAGTCACTCTTAAATCACTAATAGTCAATTATTTATATTATTTTTAGAGAGTGCTAAAAGTCTCTTAGAGATGCTCTAAGTAGTTAGTTTTGTTAAAACTTAGAGACTTTAAAATGTATTTTTAGAAATAGATGGACTCACTAGTGTAGCATGTACAAACTCGGGGACTATTAAATTATTGACCCTAATTTTAATACATATTATTCTAGTAAAATAATATATTTTTATATAATTTATTTGATTGCTCGGTTCGAGATTCGTTAGACGACTTTTAAGTGGATTCTCTTGCAGTTAAAGTTTTCTACATATAGTAGGATTCGAACTTGAGATTTATAGTTTAAGCGACTTGAGGTCCGTAACCATTTAAGTCAATGTTAATTGGTTTAGTAAAAAAATATAGTTAAATATTATATTATTGGGTTTTTAATATATTCATTTATCAAACATTATGAAATACTAAACTAAATTATTGGTAGATAGGTAAATTTATCACTTTTGTGATAACTGGTTATCTGACCTTGATTATGTGTCCAAGTCGCCTTAGTAATCCAACGTCGTTGATAACCTATAAAACGGTAGCATAGGTCAGACGAGGCCGGAGGCCGGCGAACCCACTCTGATGCCTAAGTTCGTTTATGATTTGAACCGGATTGAAGGGTATGAACTAATTATGAGATAGTAGTTAACGTACCGGATCATATGTCTATACATGTTGATATGGTACTAACTCATTTGAGCTTTTGCCAAAAAGCCCTGTTATGATCCGAAGACCTCAGATGGGCCTAAGTCAATTCAGGCCTGCTAGGATGGTTGGTCTTGGTCGAAGCTTGGCCAAATTTAGGGCTTAAGACACCTTGATTGGCCGAAGGCTCTTTTCGGAGAAGTATTTGGAAACACGTGGACCAATGAGCAAACTGGATTCCAAATATATGGTCCTCGTTTTCAGAAGTCAATGACATGGAAAGATAGGGTCCAAAGACCTATCAGGTGTTGCCACGTGTCTAGGTATACTTTATTTTATCTATAAATATCAGAGACATTCCATAATCTCATGTATCTTACTTCTATTACTCATTGCTTCACTTTTCTGATTTACATTAGTATGATATTATCTCCAATATTCAAGACTTTAGCATTGAAGAGGGTTTGCCGGAACCCCGACCCCTTTTCTAACGTATGTTGTGATTTTAGGTGACCGGAAGATTGATAGAGAAGCATTTATCAAGAATTACGATAACACCTGTTTATATGTATAATTTTTAGGTTAAACTCTTCTCTAATGAGGAATCCTTATGAGTTGAGGATATTTATGTCCCTCAAGGAATCTAAGTCCTGGGAGGAATCATTTGTCATGTAGGGTGCTAGAAGATTCCTTCGTATAAGGAGGCTAGAGCTTTGATATTTGTGTTTGGGCAAGCTCCTTATCATGTGTGTTTTAATCCAAAATGGGGTGGAGCTGACATCATCCATGTGATATCATTTTGAATGATATCAGATATCATCACTTTCTTGACTTTTAGACATTATTTGAGGATTTAATTTGTAAAGGATATTTAAATAGGTCATTTTTTTTTATAATTATCCCTTACAAATTGTGCCTAAATATGTCATAATGATTTCATCTGATTTTGGCCCGCGTGTTTGTTGATGTGTCTCTTTTATTCGATATGGGATCTTGTGCTTTTGCGGCTCATTTATGGAAAAATATTTTAATGATGAGATTCTTTTCACTTGCTCAGAGTCTCTTCATATTCCTTTTTATGCTTTATAAGTTATAGTTGCCTTTTCTTCTTCACTTTTGTTCATTCATCCTTCCCGTCCGCTTTTGGAGTTCGATTTTGGCTCTTCTGATTCCATATTGTCCGTTTATCTCTAGAAGCTTGCTTAAGTAAGTTATGTAATTTCTTTTTTTTTTGTCTATTTCCTTCTTATTTTTTCTATAGTGGTTCGTGAAATATCATCTTATGGAAAATGGAAAAAAGTCTTGAACAAGTAAGGGAAGTAAGCCTAGAAGGAAGAAATGTGAGGATGTTGAAGAATCTAAGAAACCCATAATTCCTCATATTCGAAACCTTGAACAACCTTATAACTTCGACGATCTTTCTCTAACCATGATGATGTCTAGATATCCAGAGTTTGCCCATTTAGAGGTTAGGGTTCCAACCCTTGATCATGTGATAATGAGGGTGCTCGAGGGGTGTTTGGGCTTCTATGATTTTTTTTTTTGGAAAATGGGGTTCATCTTCCCTTCTCTGATAGTATCTTGAACATTTCGTAGAAACTCGAGATATGTCTTGCACAACTTTCTCTGAACGGCTGGCTGGACCTTCTAGGTTTTGTAAAAGTATATGAAGACTTAGGTTTTGGGTTGACGGGCCCTTTGCTTCGACATATTTGGAATCCTACTTTGAGGGATAATGATGATTCATTATGGTTTTCCAAACTTCATACCAATCTGCCACCTTTCGTTAAAGATAAACCCTCTAGTAACAAAAAGTTTAACCACGCTGATTTTGGATACATCTACCATGGGATGAAAGAGGCAAAGTTTTAGAGACCTCTCTTTACCCCATTGAATTTTCCCTTTCGAAGCTCCTAGAATTGGGTTGTGATGAAGAAAGACAACTTTTACGAGTTGGTTCCTCTTACCAATGCCAAACAAAGCATGTATGATAGCATAACGGGCCTACGCTTCACCTTTACTTGGGTCATATGGTAGAAAGCAGACCGTTTGTGATAAGGATGCCGAAGACGGAGCTCATCAAGGGGGGACGACCCTATATACCCGTATATTTGCAGGTTTGGATGGAACACTTCCTTTTTTAGTTGTTTTGATTTTTGATTCCTATGTGTGTGCATTTTCTAACACGAGTAATGTGTGGCAAAAAAAATACATATCATCTCCAACATACTCCTCATATTCACTCCTTGTTTATTATTTTATGAATAATTTTTTTTAAGTATTGTTATATTTACTAATAGTGAGATGAGAGAGACTACTCAATAATAAATTATTAATAAAAAATGAAATGAGAAGGAACTAGGAGTGAAGAGAGGTTCCTCAATAATAGAGAGGATGTGAATGTTCTCAGTGATTCGAGGGGGATTTTATATTAGGAGTCGGGAGTTCCAACTAATAGACAAGACCCCATTCACCTTGTGACACTTGCATACTTCACTATTAATTAAAAAAATCAACCTAATTAAAATAAGTGATGAATTCAACGGTAACTTAGAGCTGGAGTCCCTTTCTCCAATGGTCACATTTCATATCCTCTGAAATCCCTAATTCCAAATTTCCTTTTTCCCCAAAACAACAACGCTTTATTAATGTCCAACTTAGGCCTTAAACATTGCCGAATACACCAGCTTCTAGAACCCTTTTCCATCCTTATCTTCCTCGTCACCATCATCACAATATTCTCTGTTCATGATTAATAATCATCAGCCCTCATTCTCTGCCATTATCACCTGGCCACATGGCATTACCGTTGCAACAGTTTTTGTTTTTTTCTTCCTGTTTTTCTATATAGTTGTAACATGTTTTTGTTTTCATTAAGGTGAATAAAAATCTTGTTTTTATTCTTTAAATGGCTCCCATCTTATGAATAAGTTAAAACATTTTTGCAGGAAAAAAGAAACGCAGACAGACTCGAGTTCTTCACCAATCTCCTATGTCTATATCTATGGTTGTCGTCGTTCCCCGCTTGCGTTTATCTAGCTTTATTACCAATCTTTAATTACAAAACTCAAAGAAATTATGTATGTTTTCCTTAAAATTTCATCAACAGATAGACCCTCCTTACCCAACCCAACCATTTACCATTCATAACTCTAAGCATCCCATAATATACACATAAACGAATTAAAAACACTAGCTTCCTCCATATTTCTAATTTGCAACGACCAGACTACCAAATTGCAGAAATGAAGTTTGTCAATTCTAACAAAAGACTGTCAGATTATTATAGGCTTCAAATGAGTATTTGATTCCGACAATGAAGATCGGTGAAGGCAGTGGGCAAGTGCAATAGGGATTGATAGAAATCAATGGAGATGGAGATAAATGATATTAATTGGATTTTTTAATTAAAAACGGGGTATACAAGTGTCACAAGGTGAATGAGAGTCGTTTGATTTTTAATTCTCTGTCTTCAAATTTTAAATTTTTTAACTTAAAAGTCCAACTAAGAAGTTGTTGAGAAGATTTTAGGGATAATTACTAATCTGACCCAATTAAGGACCCCAATTTATATATCTAACCCACCTTGCCTCCAAGTTACCAAATTAGACACTTTCACCCATTTTGGACAAAACTACCCTTATTCTTATATAACAACCATCTCCTCTTTCCCTTTCATTTACTTTCACATTCTCACAGCAAAATTCATCAACTCAACCCAAGATCTAAGCACATCCATACCCCATTCAAGTTCATGTAAGTATCATTTCTTCATTTTTCATACACATTACTAGAAATACACAGTTGGTATTCGAATGCATTTGCTTGAATCTTGACATTTTTCGATTCCGCCATTGTCGCCCGATGTGTCGCATTTTGGTGCTCAAATACGACACAGAGAATCAAATGCGACAAGGATTCACATATAGCTTGTCGCATTCAGAGCCATGTCGCATTTTGCGGTCGCATTTGATGTAGCATGTCACATTTAGCGGTCGCATTTTGGTATAACGTGTCGCATTTGAGTCGCATTTTGGTATAGCATGTCGCATTTGAGTCGCATTTATATATGAATTGGCTTTATTATGTTTTGATCACGTGTCCATTTTACTAAATGTAGAAGTATGTCAACTAAAGAGAGGTGTACGTGTTTTTTTGTCTTGGAACGGACTGTGGACCATAGAGGGAACTGTGATGACATACGTGGGTGGTAAAGCGAAGTTGTTGGTTTTGCCAACAGAGATTGACTTGCAAAAGTTGAAAGAGAAAGTTTATGGTGCACTTCGCATTGATTCAACCTCGTATGATCTCCAAATGTCCATGCAGGTGACATATGGTCCAAATAAACTGCGTGGTGGGATAGCACATATTGATGACGATGAAGATGTCATGGGATTCATAGAATATTGTCGAATGAATCCGACCGATTTGATTCCATTGTATGTTACTCTAAACATGTGAACAATACAAGCTTCAGCATTGCGACCTAACAAGGATGGACATGTTGGTCAAAGCAAACCAACAGAAGTAGTAAGTAATGATCCCACCATCGTACTGGATGCTCCTATACATGGTAAGGATGATAACGATGGTGGAAATGGTATCGATTATCAGAACTACAATAATGATGATTATCTGAATAATGATAATCATAATCATTATGATGAGCATTATGATAATGATTATTGTTACGATAATGGTGACAATGTGGAAAATGAAGATATCACTCAGAATGAAATTCATGTTAAAGGTGTTCATGAAACAGCTAAGCAATCTGAATGCGTCCAACGTATCCCATATGAGGATGGTGATGAAGATAGAATGAAAAGAATGACTGATCCATTTCGATGGTGTCCAAAGCCATGTGATGCGCCCGTGAATATGATTGCACCTAAGCAATCAAACGGAGGGACTACTTTGAGGGTCAATGATATATTTTCAAACAAAGTTGAATTGCAAGATTCACTTGGAAAATATGCAATTGAAAATTCGTTTGAATGGAAGGTTTACAAATCAAACAAGTCTTTGTTTGAGGTGAAATGTAAGGATGTGGACAAATGTAAATGGAGGGCTAGAGGGATCGTCATTCCAGGTTCCAATTTGTTCAGGCTTTCAAGAATGGATGGTATGGACATGCACACTTGTGGGAGAGATCAGATATGTCCGCACCATAGGCAAGTAGGGAAATGTGTTGCAGGGATACTACTCCAAAATAGGTTTGATTTGGAAAATCGGGTGCATCGACCAAAGGATATTGTTTTCGATTTTGAACGAGATTTTTCCGTTAATCTCTCTTATATGCAATCTTGGAGAGCAAGACACTGGGCATTGGAAGCTCAGAGTGGTTCGCCGGAGGAATCATTTATGTTGTTACCGGACTACTGTAAGATATTGAAGAGTATAAACCCGGGAACCGTGACACATATCGAGACAGATGATGATGATCAATTTAGATTTTTCTTTATGGCTATGGGTGCTTCATTGAGAGGTTTTAAACAACATATTCGACCTGTCTTAGCCGTTGATGGAACTTTTCTAAAAGGTAAATATCCCGACATATTATACATTGCAGTTGCCATTGATGGGAACAAAATGATCTTTCCTATTGCATTTGGAGTTGGCCCGAAAGAAAGTAATGAATCGTGGCTTTGGTTTATGAATAAATTGAAAGAGTGTCTGCACGATGTTGAAGATCTAGCCATTATATCAGATCGAAATCAGAGCATTATACATGCAATTAATTTGGTTTTTCCTAATGTTGTACATGGGGCATGCGCTCGTCATCTGCAACAAAATGTGAAGGCCAAATTTCGTGGAATTCGTAAGATAGATGAGGCGTTTTGGAAATGTGCAAAATCCTATCGGGTATCTGGTTTTGAGGAAAACTTTACGACACTTCGTTCACTACATTCTGGTGCTGCCGACTATTTACTGCAAGCTGGAAAAGAGAAATGGTCACGTGCATTCTTATGTGGTCGTCGGTATAACATTATCACCACGAATGTTGCAAAATCATTCAACGCGTTAATGGTGGAGGCTAGACGTCTACCCATCACAATGTTGGTTGAGTTCATACGTATGACACTACAGAAATGGTTTTACGAGAGACTTACAGAAGCAGGTTATAAACATGTCTTTTATTTTATTTTATTTATAATACATAACTATTTATGAGATTAATAGGTTTCTGCAGAAGAACGTGTGGGGTATTTGGCCAAGTTACCGGAAAAAAAGATGATAAAGCGTGTAGGGGCAACAATACATTGTTCGTATTTCCCTGTGGATAATCACACCTTTCAAATCAGTGATCGGGTAAAGGGGGGACTTGTTGATTTAAATGCAGGAACATGTACGTGCAGGAAATGGCAACTAGCCCAATTTCCATGTGAACACGTATGCAAAGTTGATTCCAAAGCAAGGATGGATAACGCCTATAGGTGGGCGCATCATTACTACACCAACGAGTCACTTAAGTTGGCATGGGGTGAGTCGATATATCCACTTGGTCACCAATCGGAATGGAAAGTGAACGAGAATCCTATGAAGGTGCTTCCTCCTAAGAAGGAGGGGTGATCTGCTGGTCGTCCAAAAGGTCAGAAAAGAAGGCCATCCGTGGGTGAAGATATAATTCGCACAAGGTGTAGCAGATGCGGGAGCATCGGTCATAATCGTTTGAATTGTCCCTTCATGCTTCCAAACACCACACGGCTTCCTAGTGTAATCTCAAGTTCATCAAATTGTTCTAACACTACTACCTCGAAGCATTTATGATCGAGTTGATTAATATCATTTGTCCTTAACATTGTGCTTGTTTTAAGACTTTATGATTCTAAGGGGCAACCAACTTTACAGTGTACCTTATATTCTATGATTCTATTGAAGCATTGATGGGTTGTCTTTATCGCACTTGAGTGTTGAATGCGCTCCAATGCAACAATGTTGTTTAAAAACCTTGTCGCATTTGAGCGCATTCCAGTCAAATGCGACAATGTTGTTTACAAACCTTGTCGCATTTGAGTGTTGAATGCGCTCAAATGCGGTTCAGAAAATAACGCATTGAATCAAACTTGTCGCATTGGAGCGCATTCCAGTCAAATGCGACAATGTTGTTTACAAACCTTGTCGCATTGGAGTGTTGAATGCGCTCAAATGAGGTTCAAAAAATTCATTGTTGAATCAAACTTGTCACATTTGAGCGCATTACAGCAAAATGCGACAAGGTTTTTAAACAACATTGTATAAAAACATTGTACAAGGTTTTGAAATAAGAACATAGAACACAATAGAATTACATAAATAAAACATAATATATAACAAAAAACGTACTATTACAATATCATTTGAAATCTAACAATCGTCCATGAAACAACTCAACTGCAAGGCGCAAACAGAAGAAAGTGCCATCCGTATAGTTGTATGGATATACATATGAGTCATCATGAGGGAGATCATGTAATCCACTTAAGACTTGTGCGTTTATGCAAGTCCAAATACCACAGTCATTTGAGCCGGACTGTTGTTGTGGCACCCCTGGAACTCTACTCCAAGTGATCATCCGTCTCACATTTTCACGTCCATCTATAAAATAGCCGCTCAATTCCATGACTCTAACAATGACTTCTAAGGGTGTTTTGAGGAACGCATCCAAAGGTTGCTCCGACATGTTTGAGATAAGGCTGTCATATATGTGAAGGTGCATAGACCCCAACTCTAACACTCCTAGGATCCAGTGCTCTTGCTTGTAGTTGATTGGCATAAACACTCTTTTTACTGTGTGCCAAGGGCGAACAAAATTATCTGCATCACCTTTTACCCTTTGTATGAAATAGTGTGCACTATCCCACCCTGGTTCATTGAACCCCTTCACATATATAACTTGGCCCATTAATCCAACAAAATTTGTATCAACTGTAGTCCATTCTGCATCCACCTCAGTTTTAAATAACTGTCGCCTCAGTAAATACAGCCAACCAGTGATATGCTACAACAGTGATGATGTAAACCTTTTAATACTATAGTAAAAGACAAATAATTACAAATGAAAAGGGAATATTGGATGGATTAATGTTACCTCATTGAATATATACGACCCTTGTTGCCGAAGGGTATTAAACCACACTCCATCAATCCGGTACATATCTAAACCATCCAAATATATTCCCTCAGTTGAGTCAGGGCCGTTGATCCATGCTTCTAGCTCCTCTATCAAACATGCATCTATTCGGTGGCGCTGATCATCAACATTACAAATCACTGGTCTTTCCTCAAATGCGTCAATGTATAGGCCACCATATAAGGCTAATGGATCGGTGTACTGTAATGGATCGGTGAATGGTGAATTCAAATACTTGCTCACTTTAGGAACCCGTTTACCTCATCCACGTGATCTCCCTCTACCTCTAACTGTGCCTCCACCCCGGGTTGGACCTTTATCTTCACCCTTCCTAGTCCCTCTACCTCCTCTGGTTAGACCTTTATCTTCACCTTTCCCAGTCCCTCTACCCCTTATTGTACCTTTATCTTCTTTTATGGAAACCACCTACAAAAGGAAAAACATGGTAATGAGCTTATCTCATTAAAGCTGTAATGTAATAGCCTATCGCATTGGAGGTGAATGCGCTCCAATGCGACAAGCTTTAAGGTAATAGCTTGTCGCATTGGATGTGAATGCGCTCCAATGCGACAGGCTATTACCTTAAATCTCATCGCATTGGAGGTGAATGCACTCTAATACGACAAGCTTTAAGGTAATAGCTTGTCGCATTGGAGCGCATTCCATAACAAAATGCGACCCAGAGATACGATTTCATGTATAAATGCACGATTTCTACCTTTTGGACTTCTTGGACTTGCTGCAACTTTGGTGCAACTTCTTTGACTTGTTCTTTTGGCACTTCATGGACAACCTCCCCTACTTGGGCAACTTCCTCAGGAACAGAATCATCAAGATGGACAACTTCCTCAGGCACAGAATCGTCTAATACGATAATTACACTCTAAACCTCCTCTCGATTTCCACCCATATTAACCTCATCGCCATTGGTCAAATCCTCTTGAACCATATCTACCTCCTTCTGAACATTTCCATCTTTACTTGGCTCCTCTTGAACCATAATAGCTGCCTCTTGCTCCTTTCCATCTTTACTTGGCTCCTCTTGAACCATGTCTACCTCCTCCCGAACAATACTGGTCTCAGCCTCCTCATTCTCCCGAACCTTCTCAACCTCATTCGCATTGTCTTCATCGATCTGATTAGTATTGGGTTGACTAGTCGCCTTTAAGTCTTTTATATCCCCCTCAATCAATGATACTCGTTCCTCTAGGCTGCCCAACCTACTACCGACCTTGCTAAATTCTCCCTTACACCACATATGATGCCTATCAAGCACATCCATCATAACTTTATGAAGTTGATCTATCTCGGTCGTTTATGTTCGTGATGCAATGATATATCTATCAACTTCATCATCCCCTTCCTCATTATCTTCAGCTCCCTCACCACCCTCTTCATCATCACCTCCCTCTTCAGCATGTCCCTCCTCATCACCTCCCTCCTCATCTTCTTCCACCTTCTCCTTACCTTTCCCTAATTGGGCAAATATTGCATCTATATCAGCTTCCCATCCTTCAACATGGTCCACCAAATACGTGTACCAATCGAACTCTTTCTCTTCATCCTCGACTACAAGACGCGCGTTTGGAGGATCAGCAACCTTACATTGCAAAAAAAAAATAGCAATGTATTGGTAAACAAATACAAAATAAATGGAAAACATAGAAATCTCATTGCACTTACAGTAAACGTTTCTCTAACTGTTTGGTTTGAGGGGATTATTCTCTGGGACCATCTCAACAAATGTGGAAGTGGGTTGCCACTTCTCCTGCTGTAATATGCACGAGTCACCTTCCACAACTCAAGAATCCAACTCTGCAAAGAAGAGGTATCCCTTGATAAGCACTATAACCTTGTCGCATTATACTTGAATGCGCTCGAATGCGACAAGGTTAGCAACCCAACCTTGTCGCATTCTACTTGAATGCGCTCAAATGCGACAAGGTTATATTGCTGACCTTGTCGCATTTGAGCGCATTCAACAATAAATGCGACACAGATGTAACTTTGGTGGTCGCATTCGGACGCATTCATACACCAAACATATATATACACAAATCATACGCCAAATCAATACCATATATAAAAATAAAAACCATACCTGGAATACATGTGCAAATCCAATAAGTTGATATGGAACACGTCCCCTATCTCCCGCTGCATTTGCCTTGACTAGCTTCATTCTTTTCCTAATGGCCCAGTCCAATGTCCTATATGTCTCCTCCCAAGCCAACGTACCCCATGGAAACTCATTAAACAGTTTTGGATAATCTGCAAGATCCAAAATCCAATCCCTTGCATGCCTATCGTTAGCATTGTCCAGTACATTGCCATGCACAAAGTACAGCATGCCAATCATCACAATATCTTGGTCAAATCTGTCAGTCGCATCCTTCTTCTTCCATTCTATACTTTTCAAAACTTCGAAGAAGTTAATTGTCGTTATTGTCTTATATTGCTTGAAGTACTTCTTTCGCAACCTTTGCGGCATCTCTAATTCATTCATCCTTTCCATGAATTCTCCCGTGTTTACCCCAAACCTTAAACCACTTATCAGGCCAAACTCCCAATCTCCAAACCTCATATCAACTCCCCTCACCCTGAACCACATCTCCATGTGTTTACTTTCTTTATGTGTAATCTCCCGCGATAGGACATGATGAACTATTGCAGAAGAGAAACTAGCAATCTTCATATCCAAATATTGACCAAAACATGTTTTTCTATAGATTTCTAACTGCTTTTCACTCAAGTACTTCTTTATCATGACCCTAGAATCCATATTAAACCTCACTGTTATTTGAGCATCCGAATCAGACGCCTTGGGATATTTGAAAATGGAACTATGTTTGCCCTTTTTGGCTTCCCTGGGATCATGTTGTAACAATTTTAAACATACACATATTAAATTCACTAACAAATCTGACATATTATAATTCCTTGTTTTACTTACAATCTTGTCGCATTCATCTGTGAATGCGCTCAAATACGACAAGGTTTAAAGTAATAGCTTGTCGCATTTGAGCGCATTTAGGTAACAAATGCGACAGGTTTAAGGTAATAGCTTGTCGCATTTGAGCGCATTTAGGTAACAAATGCGACAGGTTTATATACAATTAAAATGATCGCATTTGAGCGCATTCACAGACGAATGCGACAATATTTCCACGGTAGCCATTAACATCGCATTCGAGCGCATTCAAGCTTCATTAATGGCGGAAACAACAAAGAAGAAGATGATGCATGCTTACCTTATGTTTCGTCCGTCCTTCCTCTTCGTTTGCCGCCGCCGCCACCTTCCATTTTCTCGCCATCCTCGCTGCGCGCAGCAGATGAAAACAGACCCGAGGTAGGAGATGAAAATAAAATGAAAATGCAGAGGAGAACGGACCGGATTATATATAGTGATGAAAATAAAACGTAAAATGCAGTTGAAACGAACTGAAACTGAATAAGATGAACCATAATGAAGTTGAATAGGAAAGGTCATGTGAGGAAGTCGAAGTGGAAGCAGTGGGAGGTAGGAGATGAACCTTCAAACTAAAATAAGGGTAATTTTGTCCAAAATGGGTTTAAATGTCTAATTTGGTAAAATGGAAGCAAGGTGGGTTAGATATGTAAATTGGGATCCTTGATTGGGTTAGATTAGTAATTATCCCAAGTTTTTAACCACTAAAACCAAACTTAATTAGCCGCTTCTGATATAATTAAGCATTCAATCGATCATAGGACAATCAAATATGACTAGGGTTGTAAACGGGGTGAGACGGGAATTACATTAACCATCTCCGACCACTGGTCTATCGGGAATTCTCCGTCCCCGAATTATAAATAGAAAAGATTTGACTACCATCCCACCCCGCAGGGAATCTCCATCCCCATTTAAGTTTTGTACTCTTTTTTCTTGTAAAATATCAATTTGTAGTATATAATTTTTTTTAAGTCATAAAACTACTATTTCAGGGATATATAAATTCTTAAACTAATAAACATAGAAAATTAACTAAGATTCAAAACATAAAAAAAAAAAAACAAGTAAAAAATAAATTAATAATATATATATATTTTATTTTTATTTTATTTTTTATGACAGCCCTAAGTATGACACAGCAATTTATAAAAACAATTCATTTATATGATTTATATATTATCATATTAGAATATATAAAATGATTAATATGTTGTAATGGATAATCCATTTTGACATTTTGGTCAACCAATCCCTTCTCTTATTTGATTTCAGAAAATATGAAATCAAAATTTGATTTTATTTCTTTTTTTATATATAACAGTAACAGTACAAGAACAAAAGGACAGCAATTAGAAACTTAACCCGGGACTAGCCGGGAAAACATAATGCCAATAAGATCTTTTTGGATCAGGTTCGCGACCGAGGAAGGAAGGGAGTCTAAGATCAAGCAGTCCAACGGAGCATCGTGGACATTAGAGGCTAAAAGGTTGGCTACACAGTTTTGCTCTCTATATATGTTGAATTTCAACAGATTGAAAAATTTCAACAGATTGAAAATTTGTCAGCAGTTGGCGAATGTGTTTGATGATTATTTCTTTTACTTTACGAGCAAATTTGATTTTCTATATTTGGGAATTTCCAAAAAAAAAAGCCACATGATTAATGAATAAATCAAAGATGCGCCGCACCGCATAGGATTACATCTTTGATACAGTCTTATCCCCGTTTTGGCCCTCTACAGTTTCATCAAACCCAATTTTGTCCACCACCTCACCCAAAACCACCAGCCTATTCTTTGCATACACGTGTCCATCCCATTTTCTCCTCTCTAATTCCTTCCCCAGTTCAACCGCCGCATCCACCGTCGCCTCAGCGCCATCGTGGACGGAGTGGACGATGCCACTCTCAACAGCCTTCGCCGCCGTCAATTTTGCAGCCCGCAACACCACATCTCTCCTCGCGCTCGGATTTCCGATCTTGCACTTCAAGAACGCCATAAACCAAGCCGGAATCACAAGCCCTATATCAAGCTCACTCATGTAAAGAAATCCTCTATCCTTTCTCATCAACACATAATCATGAGCTAAAGCCAGTATAAATCCTCCGGCAGACGCATGTCCGGTCACGGCGGCGATAGTTGGCATTGGAAGGGAGATGAGATCGGAGATTAGAGCCCGGAATTCTGATGAGAGGAATTTGAAACGGGAGCGAGTGATGGAAGGGGAAGTAGCAGATTGGGCCCAAGCGAGATCGTAGCCGTTGGAGAAGAATTTTCCATGGGCGGTGGTGATGAGAACGGAAGAAGGAGAGGCTGGCTGGGATCGGAGATGACGGAGAGCGGATCGGAGAGAATCGAGGAGGTCGGAGCTGAGTCTGTGCTCGCCTGGGCCGGTGAGTGTGAGGATGTGGATGTTGCCTCTCTTTTCTAACGAACACATTTCTTTTTGTTATTTTCTCTTCTTGTGTTCATTGATAATTAATGCCAAATTGCCAATAGTGTAATGTAATTTATCACTTCTGAGATTCAGATTAGATTCCCGTTGGAACAAACAAATTATTCAAAATGTTTTTTTTTTATAATTTTTCTTTGGAATAATTAAATGTTTTAAAATAGGTTTAATATATCACCGCACCGGTCACGATTTTGTCTTTTTTGAGAGATCACGGATTTATTTAAAGTGATATATTAACTTTATAATGATTAACTAGTTTTCAAAACTTGTTAAAACGATAATAATTTCAATTTGTCCAAATCATTTTATACTTTTTTAAAAATGAACTAAAATTACTAGGCCGAAGCAAATTTTTTACAAAGAAAAGAAGGGGTCTATCCATCTACTCTCCCTTACAATCCATAACTAACCGAAACCGAGAGAGCAGCAATATGAGCTAATCCATTTGCTGAACGTCGAACGAACCTAATAGAGTAATTATCTAACTCGTTTAATAAAATAATACAATCTTTGACTATGGCAAAAAAAAAAAAAAAGAGAGAGAGAAGTCGTCTTTGATGCGTTGGCCATCGACTGTGTAACAATCTGAGCATCTGCCTCGAATTGGATGTGGTGCCAACCTTTACTCTTGTCCAACTCAACGCCTCTCAAACAGATAAAGCTTCAGCTACAACAGGGTCAAGGATGTCATCTGGCAGTCCGGTCTTTGCAGCAACAAACTTTCCAAGGTGATTACGAAGTACAAGGACGAACCCCGTCATCGCTACCGACTCAAATACAGGGGAGTCAATATTCATTTTATACTTAATTGATGATTAATGTGATAAATTGAAAAACTTATAAAATATTAAAATTTATATATTAAAATTTGAAAAGATTAACTGTTTACTACTATATAAATATATTTCATATCATCGAAGAAGCTTTTAGAGCACCAACCTTTATGATCCGATGGATTCACTTCTTGTTTGGTATTGTTGATGATATGTGATAATTTAATAATATAGAAGAAAAATGAAAAATTACAAGCGGCAACGAAATGGTCTAGTGGTGAACACAAGATTGGTCTATTGGGAGTAGGGCTGTAAATGAATAGAGCCGCTCATGAGCGGCTCGGTGATCGGCTCGATAAAAGCTCGGCTCGACTCGGCTCGATTTGTAAACGAGCCGCTCGTGAACACGATTTACTGGCTCGGTTCGTAAACGAGCCAAGCTTGAGCATGTCAAAATTCGGCTCGAAAGCTCGCGAGCAAGCTCGATTAGAACATTTATGAACAAATTTTAGTTTTGTAGAAAACTATATAGTTTTGTGTTAGATCACAAATATCTAAACTTAATATTATTTCATTTGCTATTAGATGAGTTCGTTCACAAACATAATAAATGAGTAATAGACGAACTATCTGTAAGCATCTTGTTTATTTATTCATGAACTTTGTTTGTGAGCTTGTTTATGTACACAATTAAAGAGTTATTTGCGAGCAAACTTCACAAATATAATTAACAATTTACTCCTAAACAATTCATGGTTAAGATAATTTTCTTAATGAACCAAGTCCAAAAGAGGATTTTGGGCTCGAAACAAGCTCGAAGCTCGGCTCAAGCTCGTTGAGCAAGCCAAAGCTCGGGTCGGGCTCGGATCGTTAATTTTATAGCAAGCTCGGCTCGGGCTCGAGCTCGTTAATTTTATAGCGAGCCGAGCTTGAACATGCCAAAGCTTGGCTCGGCTCGGCTCGATTACAGCCCTAATTGGGAGGATTGGATCCGTATGGACCCCTTCTACATTATTTTTTACGTCGACTTGAAGGCTACGGTCAATGGACATTAATATGTCTCATTCACCATTCGCGTCCCATTGGGTCCAATCCTCCTTGAAGCCTTGTCACCGATCTTTTCTACACTTGGGATGACCTTGCCCATTCCTGGGTCGATTTTGCCTTTGGTCAAACTCTCCCCCCATGACAACCAATTTTACACATGCATGAGTAATTTTTTTTTTTTTGCTAAATCGAACTTGCTCAAAAATTCCGTATACATACGTGTTATCATTTGAGTGGTCCAAAATCAATATTTACGTACCAATATAAATCTTTTCAAAATTTAGCTAGATTTAGACTATAAAAGTAAGATTGTGTCGTTTTGAATAAACTTAGAGAAATTTATCGCCAATCATAACTAAGTCGAATTTTGTAATTAAATACAAATTCAATGAGTTAATTAACCACTCTGAACCTTAGTTTGTCAAAAACAGGGGACCGAAACCATCCATAATACGGGGCAGTTCCAACGGCTAAAGGGCTATAAACCATCTGTGGTAGGAGTGATTCTGGCGGCCGGGGGAGCTTGGGGCTCTCCAGGCCCCCTGTCTCCGCCCTTGAAATAATATGTTGCGGCAGTAAGAGCACAACATATATACAATATTCTCCCTGTCAAATGTGACATCGTTTTCGTGTTTTGCTTAGGGAGAAGCAAAACACGACAATTGTCCTTCTATTGTGAGTAAAGTTGGATGGCAAATGTGTAAAAGGGTAGATTAAAATTGAATTGAAGATTGTATAGTGAACTCTCAATAGATTTTATATATAGTAAATGATTCTCTCCCTGCCGAATCCGACGTCATTTTCGTGTTTTGCCAAGGGAGAAGTAAAACACGACAATTTTCTTTCCATTACGAGTGAAAGTTGGTGGCAAATGCGTAAAATGGTGGATATATATATATATATATATATATATATATATATATATTTATAATGATTCTCCCCTGCCAAATCCGACGTCGATTTCGTGTTTTGTTGGGGGAGAAGCACAACACGACAATTGTCCTTCTATTATGAGGTAAATTTCATCAATGGTGTACAACCTTTATCCTATTTCACACTTTGGTGTACAACCTTCATTTTGTCACACTAATGTATACGACCTTATAGGTGACCTCTCACTATAGTATATATGACCTGCTATAGCATGTTAATCTTGATATGTCAATATTTTAACCTTTTTTAATATAAATTAAAGGTGCACAAAATTTGAATAGACTTATCTACCCTTTTCCTAAATTTTTTTCCCCTTTTGTGCTTCTCTTTCTCTCACTTTTTTTTTCTCTTTTACTCTTTCTCTCTTCTTCCTCCTCCTTCTTCCCCATTCTCAAGTTTTAGATCCTCGTTTAAAATTATAAGCAAAGATTGATAATATTTTTCTCTTTCTTCTCTTTCTCTCCATCACTCCTTTCTCTATCTAAAAAACTTTCATCTCTCTTCTAATTACTCTTGCAAAACTCGATATATTGGTGCTGAAACCAAATCGCTGAACTAATGTAAGCCTTAAAAGATTTCCTGTAACAAGAAATTGATTGTCGCAAGGGCGTTCTGAACACCGAAAACATGAGTTGTGGGTTCCTTTCACTTCGATTTCGCTTTAATCTATCTCTCTAGTTCTATTAATTGAATTCTATGGCTTTTTTCTCATAATCCCACCTTATGATTGATAATGGCTGTCTTATTTGCCTTTTTGTTGGATTGTGTTGATGATTTATTTTGTGATGTTAGATTTTTTTTAGGCTCTGATTCTTGCTTATGGATTCATTTACTGTACGCAAATGATGGTTTTTTGTGTGTTTTCTGTATCTGAACAGCTCTGATCCTCTCTCTCCAGATTTTCTCTTTCTATCTTTGTCCAGATTCCATGGGTGTTTATTGTATAAATTAGCCCCCAATTTCAAAAAAAAAAAAATATTGTTCTCTATCAATGCAAGGAATTGGAATTTAATCTTACTAGTGTCAAAATGGTATAGAAATCTACTGAAAAAAATTTGAAGGCACACAGAAATGGAATTTGATAATGGCGGTCGAATAAGAGAAGAAGACGTTTGAAAGTTGGGTTTAATGGTCTCAAATTGAGTTTCAGCATAATAGTTGAGATTCCAAATCCGAATGAAAAATACAGATATTTAATGACCTTCTTGATAATCTAGAGAGAGAAATAGAGAGTTAGAGAGAGGGTTCTTAGAGAGAGAAAATGAGTGTTAGAGAGAAATGGAGAGTTAGAGAGAGGGTTCTTAGAGAGAGAAAAGATGTAAAGAATAAATGGAGGAGAGGATAGGGGTATAAAAGGGATTTCATAGTATATGAGTCAATTTTTGACTTTTTGACCGGTCAAACCGCTGATGTGGCGCGTTGACCGGTCATTTTTACCTGCGGTACACTAAAGTGAGAGGTCACCTATAAGTTCGTACATATTAGTGAGACAAATTGAAGGTTATATACCAAAGTGTGAAACGGGACAAAGGTTGTACACCATGGATGAAATTTACCCTCTATTATGAGTGAAATTGGATGGCAAATGTGTAAAAGGGTGGATTGAAATTGAATTAAAGATTGTATAATGAAATTTTCAAGGGTTTTATATATATATTAAGTGATTCTCTCCTGCCAAATGTGATGATTCGTGTTTTGCTTCGGCAAAACACAACAAATGTCCTTCTATTATGAGTGAAATTGGATGGAAATTGCGTAAAATGGTGGATTGAAATTGGATTAGAAATTGTGTCGAGGGAGAAGCAAAACACAACAATTATCATTCTATTATGAGTGAAATTGGGTGGCACATCGTAAAATGGTGGACTGAAATTGAATTAGAGATTGTATAGTAAACTCTCGAATAAATTACATACGTGGTGTACAACTATTTTCATGTTTCATACTTTAATGTACAATCTTCAATTTTGTACATAAAACTGTATAACCTTTTGGTGACATCCCACTAAAGTGTATAGTCGGTAATTATGACTGGTCAACGTGAAATCAACGTGTCACGTCAGCAATTTGCTCTCCATAAAAATCAAAATTGCTGACGTGACGTGTTAAGCGGTCAACTTTTAACTTTTAAGGAGGTCAAATTGGTGACATGACGCATTGACCGGTCACAATTATGACTTGTACACTTTAGTGAGAGGTCATTAAAAGGTTGTACATTTTTATAAGTAAAATTGAAGGCTATACACCAAAATGTGAAATAAAACAAAGGTTGTATATCAGATATATAATTTACCGGAAACTCTCCATAGGTTTTATATATATTAAATAGTTCTCTTTCTTTCTACCAAATACGACGTCGTTTTCGTGTTTTGCCGAGGGAGAAGCAAAAACCACAATTATCTTTCTATTATAAGTGAAATTAGATGGCAAATACGTAGAAGGTGGATTGGAATTGAATGAGAGATTGTATAGTGTGCTCTCCACAATTTTTGTATATATATTAAATGATCACAATTACCTTGGAAATTCCGTACAACCATTAGATGAGCATTGAGTGGAAAATTCAAACTCAATTTCATGACTATTTGGATAAGTGTTTTGTGTTTTTACTTTTAAGTGGAAAATTCAGTGAGTGGAAAATTCAAACTCATTTTCACGAATTTGCTTATAATCTAGGGTAATTAATTTATTAGTCACTATATTTTGACAAAACATACTGTTTAGTCCATGTATTTTCAAAAACACATGATAAAGTTCCTAACTTTTTTCTCGATGAGCTGTTTGGTCCCTAACGTTTTTCTCGGTGAACTGTTTAGTCCCTGCTGTTAGACTCTCATGAAGATTTTATTAGTCAATTTGGATTTGCGTTCTTCTTTTCCTTTATTTTCCTTTTCTTTAAACTCTAATGCATCTGAAATCAACTTTGAGTGTTTTTCTTCTTGATTTTTTTTCTTAATCGTTCAAGTTCGTAAGCATTGGATCTGTTCTTTTTCTTGTTCTCCATATAAATAGCTTCTTCTTCTAAATTGGATTTCCTCTTCTAAAGTTTGAAGGTAAATAGTAAAGGGTAATTTAGTCATTTTCGAAGTCATAAATGGTAAAAAATCTAACAAACAGACGAAAGGACTAAACAGTTCACTGAGAAAAAGGTTAGGGACCTTACCATGTGTTTTTGAAAATACAGGGACTAAACAGTGTGTTTTGTCAAAATATAGGGACTAATAAATTAATTATCCTATAATTTATGCTACGCTGTAATCGAGTCGAGCTGAGTCTTGATATGGTCATGCTCGGTTTGTCAGAAAATTAACAAGCTCGAGTTCAATATTATGTAACGTGCTTTTGATTGCGACCAGTTCGTATGAACTTCGCTCGTGAACAACTCATTAGTTATATTGGTTTGAAATTTTTTATTATACAAACTATTCAAATATTTATATATAAAATAAAAAAAATTATTTAAAAATATATAAATGGTATTGCTGCTAAATTTTTTGCAAAACCGTTGTAAAACTGTCACAAAATCATTTAAAACCAAACCTTTGCAAAACTGTCAAAAAAACCGTCACAAAACCGCCATAAAGTAGCCGTCCCTACAGAAAAATCGTTTATAAATTAAGCCGATCACGGCCGAGTCTAATATTTGCAGCCCTATACATATGACAAGGATAGGAAAAAATAACTTATTCTGGTCAAATACATCCAAAGTCTAATATTTGCTTGTATGAAAAATAAATAAATTATATTTTTAAAAATATTTAGAATTGTTATTTTGTAAAATTATTATATATATCATGACATAATCAATATAATTATTTAATCTGCAAATTCAAATTTAAGTATACATTTCGTCTAATGCTTTCCTAGCCTTCTTAACTTATCCAAATTAGTCATTTTACCCCTTTAACTCATCGAATATCCTATTTACTTCCTTAAGTTCATAAAAGTGGTACTTATCCCTACATATAATGTCTTTAACTTGCTTATATTAATGTTTTTGTTATTTGTATCCTTTATTCGTTCATTCTGTTTTCAAATTTTTGGCTAGTTAAATTTTGATTATCTAATTATTGTATTACGGTAATAAACAAATGAAGGATCAATATAATTATCAAATTAAAACAAAATAAAAAGTTGATATTAAAAAAATATATCTTCAAACTCATTTGAATAAATCATATTAATTTTGCAGAGTGAAAGAGGTAAATATGATCAATAAGGGACGATGAATACCACTTTTATGGAGTTAATGGGATAAATATGGCATTCAATGAGTTGGTGAGGGGTAAAATGACCAATTTGAACAAGCTAAGGGGGTGAGAAATACCCTTTTTATGGAGTTAAGGGGGTAAATAAGATATTCGATGAGTTTGAGGGATAAAATGACCAATTTGGATACGTTAAGGGGGCTGGAAGAGCATTATGACTATATATTTTCTTCAAAATTGATTTTAAATTCTGATAGCTAGTTTAATATACTTGAAGACTTGAAATTAAGCAGATATATGCATCATAAAACAAAGTAACTTTTGACTAGAATTTTCTTCTCCTCCTTTCTGCTATTATAAACCTCAAAACAAACAAACAAACCACATAGCAGAGAAGAAAAAAAATGTGCACTTTAGAAAAGAAAGGCAACATTTACATCCTAACCTTAACCGGCTCCGGCCAGCACCGTCTCAACCCAACCCTAATCGACTCAATCCGATCAGCTCTCCTCATCCTCCGTTCCGATCAATCCTCATCCTCCCCTTACACAGCCCTCATAACCACATCACAAGGAAAGTTCTTCTCCAATGGCTTTGACCTTGACTGGGCAAAATCCTCACCTTCACGTCTGAAACTCATGTCATCAAAACTCCAATCACTAATCTCAGACCTAATCTCTCTTCCTATGCCAACAATAGCTGCAATCACAGGGCATGCGACGGCGGCCGGGATGATCTTAGCATTGAGCCATGACTATGTTCTGATGAGGAAAGATAGAGGGTTTTTGTACATGAGTGAGATGGATATTGGGCTTGTAATCCCCAAGTGGTTTGTGGTTTTGTTGAAGTGTAAGATTGGTGAGAGTAAAGCTAGGCGAGAGGTTATTTTGGGGGCTGCTAAATTGACTGCTGAGATGGGGTTGGAGAGGGGGATTGTGGAGTCTGTGTATGGTTCTGCTGAGGAGACTGTTGAAGCTGCTGTTAAGTTGGGGGAGGAGATGGTGGGAAGAAGATGGGTTGGGGATGTTTATGCTAAGAATAGGATGGAGGTTTTGAGAGAGGTGATGGAGAGTATTGGTTTGGTTGAAGATGTAAGTGAGGAAGATATTGATAGATTTAAGAAGATTCAGTCTAATTTGTAAATTTGTAAACTTAAGTTCACAAGGCAAGCTGAATTTGTGAGAAAAGATTCAAGACTTGATGTCTATTGAACAGGTCCGAACAAAACTTATCAGCTTGTAATAAAGAGATGTGTTATTATTTATATCGGTAAAAATAATGGTGAAAGTTATTCTCAATTATCCGATTTAAGTTTTTGGTTTAAATGATTCGTTTATTAGCAAAAATTCAATCTATAGTCAAATAAACGTGTGTTGTACACACTTTAAGGGTCATTCACGTTCACTGATATATCAAATATAATAATAAAAAGACCTAATACACAAATAACCCCTGAACTTGTCCAAATGTTGTAACTGTCCCCCTCAACTTTCAATTGTAACAACTTACCCCTTAAACTTGTCCAATTGTAAAACATAGCCCTAAATTGGGATTTTTTCCACCTCGTACTTGAAGCAACGGTAAAAACGTTTCTCCGGATTCGTATCACGCCATGAAATATTCAATAGAGTTATTTCTCCACATAAACACATTTTCACCATCATAATATCCCAAAACTTTGAATCAAGAAATCACTAAAAAAACGAATAGGAATAACAAAAAAAAGAAGAAAAAGTTGAAGAATTGAGGATTTGGTTACTTAAATACTGATTTTTTTGGTCCAACGATCTGATTATCACATTTCACGAGCGTTTGCAGCTTTTGTATTTCATGTGTTTCTTCAATTGCAGTCCGTGTCAACAATTTGGGGTTCTGTTTTATAATTGGACAAGTTTGAGGGGTTATGTTTTACAATTGGACAAGTTTAAAGGGTAAGTTGTTACAATTGAAAGTTGGAGGGGACAGTTGCAAAATTTGGACAAATTCAGTGGATTATTTATGTATTAGGCCTAATAAAAATTGTTATTGAATTTTAACTATCCATTTAAACTTTTTATTTATTTACAAAAAGGATTAATACTGATTTCTCAATTCAGCTCCTTATGTCTCGAATGTCAGGGTATATGTCAAGAGGGTGTATGTCAAGATATAGGTAAAACTGCTTTATCAATAAACTAAAACTTCTTGACAACTATCGACTTAAACTTTTAATTCAAATAATCTCTAGACAATATCATCATCAAATTTCTTTTCTGAGAATTATGTTAATTCTTAATTATTGCTAGTGAAACGTGTTCATGTATATCCTATAGATTTACCTTTTGTTGATTGGACAGTGAAAACTGACATTCGAAAAAACCGTTACTAAATTACAGTATTGAATTCGGAATCTGTAGCTAAATTACAGTATTGAATTCGGAACCTGTATATTTTGCGCCAATTGTGTTGAGTATTGTTGAAACAAATTGATGACCTTAATTTGTCTGTGCTAGTGTTCTGTCCCTTCATTGAAGGTGTACACTTGACTTGTATGTTTTAGGCTTTGCTTCTAATATTCTGTAACCAAATCTTGTTAGAAAAATGAAAGCAATCAAGCTTCCATGTATTTATATTGTCATTCCTCATTTGCAGAAGCAAAATCCAATTAACCCCCAATTTCCATCAATTGATTTGTAGCCACTGGGTGATCTAACATGTAAAAGAGGTTCTATTGTCAAACCATATTTCATGGTGCACAAAATGAGGAAACAAACGACGTCGAAATGCACAAGAACGGGGAAAGAGAAAGTCCTCTAAATGGCAAGCTTGAAAAGAGACCGGACGTGCAATTCTGAGATTATGAGCCCTTCTACGATTACGAGCAGGAGCAGGAGCAGTAATGTAGCTAAGACTCGAGCATGAGAACAAGTATTCTTTTGCACCTTCTGAATTGAGCTCTTGTGAACATCAATTTGAACTTTTAAAACACAATATATAGAAGTTTGTGAATTAAAGAGAACTGATGTAAGGTTCCACTAGGTTCTTAAGGGAAATTTATGAGAATAAGGAATTAATCCCTATCAAGTTCAATTTATGACAAATTGATAAGCATGCTGACTTAGCTTTGTGATTGAGCCTGGGAGCCACTCTCAGTAAGTAGGTGTTTCTCTTCCTCCTCAATCCTTTGCAGCCAGTTTAGTCCAAGATCACATCCTGCTTTTGCTGCAATCCGGAACTGTTCTTTCGCCATCTCTACTGGATTCATCTCCGTGCTCTCTGTACTTCTTGCCTTCCTTGCTGGCGAACCTTTCTTCAAATTGAATTTCATTATAGATTCTGGAACTTGAGCACCTGCAATGAACAGCATTCATGAAACTCCAATTTACAATGTTTTGTATTTTATTTTAAGGTAAACAACCTGTATAGATCTTCCACTTATTTAAGAAGCGGCATTTGTGTTAAATCCAAGTTAAAAAAGATATTGAGATACAAGAAGTCATATTTGCTATAACTTCAATGGCTTCTAGTTTGGTGCTCTCAGTAAGAGGTCAAATTCGTGTGGCATATCAAATTAAGACATGATTAATCTCTAGTTTCAAATGTACAATTTCTTCCTTTCCAAATTTCAGTATTTCATGTATAGTAGTATAAATATATGCATAAATCTGTTATCATATAGAAACAATTGATGAAGCATATGATTTATTTCTTACTTCACACAAATAAATAAAAAAACAACTCCAAGAAAAGTAAAATGTAGATTCCCAGATCAAATTATACATACAAGAGAACACAAAATCTTTAGACAAGAAACAGAAATTTCACCAGCTAACCTCTAAGAAGGAGAGATCCATATGCTATAGCTGCACCAGCATGCCCCTGCACGAATTGCCAATATAAGGAGAGGTACATACGAAGTTCACACTAAAACAATTAGATTCCAGATTATATTATAGTACTTGTGCATTTTTGTTCCTCACAAATAAAGGAAGGAGCATCTTTGATGAGAGCATCATAGGTAATGTTTAAATATATCATTCTTGCCATTGTGCAAATGCCTCAAAAGCACTCCGCACCCATGGTTATTCACTGTGCCATAATGCATTTAGTTAGAGCATGAGCTTCAGGATAAAGGTTATGACATGGACATCATCAGAAGTTGCTCATTGATCCATCAGTCTTCATGTCAAGGTAATTTCTTGTCTGTACCAAATCTCTAAACAAGAACCATAGATATTATTTCATTCTAAAACTTTTCATGACCTAGGAACATCATAATTACCCCAGATGTCTTCCCACATCAAATAGTTTGCTCCGTCCCAATAAGATACTTTACCAGGCTGCAGAAACTTCTTTGCAAATCCAAATCTATTATTATGAGCAGCAAAATTTCCTTCAACAGAAATTTTCCATTTGATATGGCATCTACTAAAAAAGCCAACTATGTTTACTTTCCATACGAACTAAAAAAAAAAAAAAGATTGGTCATCCCGCAAAGGTATTGACAACTAACTGTTGCAATTTTAGATAGCATAGAACACCTCTACATTACCTTCTCTGATGCCCTATGGAAGCACCACAAAGCTGAGGCAACATCTTTCTTCACACAATCCCCTGTCAAATATACCGTACCAAGAAGGTAGAGAGCGCCTGGATGCAACTAGAACACCAAAAGCTTGAATAAGGAGTTTAAGGTAATGTGCAACTGCAAGCATAAATAAGAGAAAGCTCCAGAGAAACAAACCTGGTCAACAGCCTTCTCAATAAAATAAAATGCTTGTTGATCTGATTGGACATAATCATTCTATCAAAAAAAGAAACAAAAGAAAAGACAAATAAGATCACCAAGTTATGGTAATAAAATTAAACCTATCAGCCACAGAGAAGTGTGCAATCTACAAATCTTAAACTGAAAATAAAAAATTATAAGCATCTAAGAGATCAAGCTCTGTAACTTTTCAGCGTTGATTCAAATAAATTCCATTAACAGTTCCAAATAGAGAAAATGAGAAAAAAAAGTAGGAAAACACATTTCTTTTATAAATAAAGAGTAAATTCCGATGAAGAAATGCCTAGATGCAAGTACTTAACATTCACCAAACTTTGGCAGCTTATGTCACCAAAGTTGAATAGATAATTGACTGCTAATTACTGTCTACTTATGATATAATAATACCAGCCATCATAAAACACTGTGCAGCTATAGGCTGGAAAATGCTTTTTGGAAAATATACTCTCATATGCTGTCCCCAAAAGCAGTTTGGAACTGTTCAGCTGTTTTTCTTATGAGTGGAACATCAGAAGTTTGCCCTTCAAAATAATTTTTTTATGATAATCAATAAAATCTCTCAATAGCAGCTCAAATAAAACAACAATGTCAAAGGAAGTATGTTCAATGTTAATTCTAAAACAATTCTCATTTGCTGCATTGATGCAACACAAAATTGATCAGATGGTAATAGTTTATCATTAATTTGTCCGAAGTTTTTCTACTTCATATGCTTAGCACCTGCAGATGCACATAGAAGAGGCTAACCAGAAATCTGACAATAATCTGCTAATGATTTCACATAGAACCACTCGAGAGAAAGTAATATGCCTACATCAACTCTGAGCCGGCAACCTAACTCATATTGTGCATCTGGATCACCCATATCTGCAGCTTCCACTAACAAAGCAGCTCCTCTATGTCATGACAGAAAGAGAAGAACAGATCAATATCACACTCAAGATAACAGGTAACTTGTAAGAGAGACATAAGTAGCAAGTAAAAAGTTAAACATATTAAAAAATAATCCATGAGATCAACCTCAGGATTGTTTAATAGAATTGGAGAAAAACATTTCTTACTATCATTATCAAATTATCAAAATGGACTCTAAATGAATAACTAGGCAACTTATGGTTGATACTGACTTCTTTGTACCGAAGAGTCTGAAATCCCAAGAGCTAAACTCCATATCTCAACACCTTAAAACTTTTAAGGAAAGCACTTAAAACAGATAGGGTATTATATTATCAAATCCGGAATAAAACAAACCCAAAGGAGAAACAACCAAAATTCTAAATGATCATCTAGAACTGAGACCAGATACACTAGTGCAGTGACTACGCCTACATTTCATACTGTTTTCATAGCTACATGGAAAAAGGGGAAAAAGCACTTAAACTTACATGGCTTTGGATGCCCCGGGAACATGATATTTCAAGTGCAATTTTGACAGCCAATACCTAGCGTGGGTGTTTGAGTTATCAGTCTCCAAAGCCAGTTCAAAATTCTCCTTTGCTGTCTGATATCAAGCATACAAGATGAAAAAAAATAAAGGATTTTTTAAGAGAAAAGATAGTCAGATCACATATAATCCAAGAATTCCTCCCTACTTTCAGTTCATAAATACGTTGAAGTGTAAAAAGTTTGCATGCACACTTAAATCAAACATGTATTTGATAAAAATTACTCCTTATTCTGAAAACAATAATAAAATTGAAGAGGTCAAGTAAATGAAATGTATCTAAACTTTAAATAGCTTCGTACAATACTATTACAAAAGCTCACTGATTTATATACTGATAATGCCAACCAGCGCCTAGCATCTCAATCCATTCCCTTCCTTCAAATACAGATAATTCCATATTTACCAATTACATGAAAACCCCCAAATTTCTTTGATGTGTTCATCCACCCAAAATTGATTAACCTATTGAAGTCAAACTACACGATGATCATAAAATTTCTATAAGTAATTCTAACGCAGGATTCACTTCACAACTGCTAGAACATGATCAATTTTGAGTTCTCGCATCATACTTGGAGTCATTTCAGAAAAATTAATACAAATAATTTCAACAAAAACCTCATAACTCCAAATGAGCTCCATTTAGTACCCTGAGAAGAGGGATAAGGCGTGTATCCTGGTGTTCACAGTAATCAATGACTCTATCAACTTCTTTCAAAGCGCTCCATCCCTTGGCTATAAACTCCATTGCTTTCTTATTTCTACTGTGAATCTCTCTCTGCGAAAAGAAGCACAAGGAAAATTTAAGACAAGAAGTAAGAGGGAGAATATTTGGTAAAATGAAATTACTCACAATAGGACTGTAGAAGTGAAAACTATTTAGTAGTGTTGAATTCTTCTTCATGTAATGTCTAAGCATCTTTGCTCAGTGTGCGCGACCCAAATATGTAGTTAAGTCATCAGTAGTAGCAAAGTAGGCTTGTTCTTTCTTCAACCGCCAGAGTTCTTGGAAAGCTCACCAAGAAAAAAGGATTATTGAGGCTCTTCGGCGATGGAGGTGAAGTGGACAACGCTCGATGCCAGTGACTGAATCGCGCGAATTGCGAACGGTTTCGGGTGAAGGAGGAGTTGTGAATTAGGGGTTTCTGATCGATTTTCGAAATTCGACTGCAAAATTCAGAGTAAATTACACCCATGGCCACTGAACTTTTCCAATTTTAACATTATGTCCACTGAACTTTAATTCTTAACGGTATGACCATTAAATTTTACACTTTTTAACACCATTAGCCACTCAATTTTAACTAAGTCCTCAAAATGACCGTTAACGACCTCAAAATGAAAATATTCAAGAATTAAAGTTGTTCAGAACAACATTTACCATGAAACTACATTTTTTATTTTCCAAAATCATCTTTTTTAGTGCTTTCTCTCTCTAAAAATTCACTTTCTCTCCTAACCAAACAACACCTAAATGATCTCAAAACGAAAATTTTCAAGAATTAAAATTCCTTAGAATATCATTAAATCTTCGAATTTTTTATTTTTAGACCGTCAGTGGTCGTTTTGAGGCATTGAGTGGCCACCGATATTAAAAAGTATAAAATATAGTGGTCATACTGTTAAGAATTAAAGTTCAGTGGCCATAATATTAAATGAGTAAAGATCAGTGGCAATGGATGTAATTTACCCGCAAAATTGATCATATTATTAGGAATTAAGGGCGAAAAAATCCCTAAAGTTGGATATTAAGCCTCATAGATGATAAAGAAAATAAAATATTATATTTTTGAGTAACGTTTTAACTTTTAAAGTTATTTGCATCGGAGATGTTCTTAGAAATGTAATAAAGTCGAGTCCAGTTTTGGTCTGCTCAGATTCGGTTCGTCAAAAAATTAACGAGTTCAAGTTCGAGCTCAACATTTTATTCATGAGCTGCTCACGAACTGAGAGCTTTTTAATGAGCTAGTTCATGAACTTAATTCGCGAGCAACTCGTTAATTCAGATCATGAATGACAACTCTCTTTATAGAAATATCATTATTAATATAACAATCGAACGAAACTTGATCACGAGCGTGTTCATGCACATTATAATCGAACTTATTCATTATCCTATAATTCCAAGCCAAGCTTTGCGGTGCTCCAACTTAGCTCGTTTATAAATTAAGCCGAACCCGGTCGAACTTTTATTGAGCCGAACACTGAACCCCTCATGAACGACTCGGCTCATTTACAATCTAGATATCATGATTAATTTAAGGGAAAAATACAAAAATAAACCTTGTGGTTACACCCATTTTCAAACAACACCCATGTGGTTTAAAAGTTTGCAAAGTGGTACCATGTACTTCATTCCGTTAGCAAACACATACCAAATTGACTAACGGTGTTAAAAGTCAAAGGGAAAAGAGTTAATTTAGTCCTTATATTTATTTATTTTTATAAATTGACCCCTTTATTATCTAATTATCACAAATAAACTCTAAAATAAAAAATAAAAATCAAATATACCATATTCTCCATCTATTTTTTATTTTTTATTTATTTTTTCTTATTTCTCTCTCCTCTCTATTACTTTCTCTCTCTAAAATCAATTGAATTTCCATGTTTTCAATTTAATGATACTTATTCTCTCTCTTCTTCTCTCTCTAGCCTAACCATTTTGAAGTTCCCTCATGATTTGATTGATTCTCTTCTGAATTTACCAATATCTTTGTCTCAAACACACCTTTATGAACTGAATTTTTCTCAACTCTACTCAATGACTTGCCATTTCTACATGTTTCCTGATCTGATAGTTCATCAATTTTAATACCTATATCCTTGTTTTTCTCTCTAATACTCCCAATTTCTCCAAAATTGATTACCTCAGAATCACTCAAATTTCCAATAGTTTCTTCATCCATTGGATAACGAATTCGTTTCAGTGGAGAGTATTTGAATTTTGTAACCCTGACTCCTTGGTCTTGAGTTCTCTCTCGCTATGTAAGTACGACTCATTTCTAATGTTTATGTTTGTGTTTATCGTCTCTATTGCTGCTATAATTTTTCTGTAAATATACCATTTTAAGGACGAAAAAGTGTATGGCTTTAAGCCTCGAGGAATCCAATTTGGTTCTCAATTTTGCTGTTTGCAATTCTCTCCTACTCCTTTTAGAGGCAAGTAACTGCTTTTGCGTCTGTCTTTTTCTCTTATATTATATCTAAGAGTATTTTTGTTTTGATCTATATTTATATATATATTTTTTAAGTTATGATGATTCACTGTGCAAATGCTTGAATTGATTAGGTTTTAGCTAGGGGCTTTTTATTTAGGGCTTTAAGGGGGAAATTCGCCATTCAACTTCAAAATGGTTAGGCTAGAGAGAGAAGAAGAGAGAGAGAGTATAAGTGTCATTAAATTGAAAACATGGAAATTTAATTGATTTGAGAGAGAGAAATTAACAAAGAGGAGAGAGAAATAAGAAAAAAAAATTAAAAATTAAAAAGAGATGGAGAAGATGGTATATTTGATTTTTATTTTTTATTTTAGGATTTATTTGTGATAATTAGATAATAAGAGGGTCAATTTATAAAAATAAATAAATATAAGGACCAAATTAACTCTTTTCCCTTTGACTTTTAACACCGTTAGTCAATTTGGTATATGTTTGCTAACGGAATGAAGTACATAGTACCACTTTGCAAACTTTTAAACCACATGGGTGTTGTTCGAAAATGGATGTAACCACAAGGTTTATTTTTGTACTTTCCCCTTAATTTAACTCAAATCAAATTTTAGATATTCAATCCATCTTAATAAATTTTTACAAATTAATCTAAATTCTACAATTTTTAACTGCAGAAAACAAATTTTAATCGGCTAATTTGTCAACTCAAGGACTAAAGTAATACATTCGAGTAAATTGATTTTGAAGGCTAAATTTAATTTAATTCTAATAGGTCTAATGCTTCTTTAGCCCCCTTAATTTGTTCAAATTGGTCATTTTATCCCCTTAACTTATCGAATGTCCTATTTACCTCCTTAACTCCATAAAAGTGGTATTTTTCACCCTCTCAACTTGTCCATTACCTCTTTCCAATTCATAGAATGTCATATTTACACCCTTAACTCCATAAAAGTGGTATTTCTCACCCCGTACAATCCGTCATCGAGGCCTAAATTGATACATTTTTTAAATGTTAAACCTATATTGGTGCTATTTTGTACGTGGAATCTAAATTGATACTTCCCTAAAATCATAGGTCTATTTTTTTTTAAAGAAAATCATAGGTCTATTTTGATACTTTATCCCTACATATAATGTATTTAACTTGTTTATATTAATGTTCTTGCTATTTGTATCTTTTATTCATTCTTTCTTTTTTCAACTTTTTTTTGCTATAGCATCTTTTATTCATTCTTTCTTTTTTCAACTTTTTTTTGCTAGTTAAATTTTGATTATCTAATTATTGTAATACAATATTATTATAATAAACACATGAAAGATCAATATAATTATCAAATTAAAACAAAATAAAAAGTTGATATTAAAAATATATATTTTCAAACTCATTTGAATAAGTGCTATTAATTTTGCACTATAAAGGGGTAAGAAATATCACTTTTATGGAGTTAAGAGGGTAAATAGGATCATGGGGGTGGGAAATACCGTTTTTATGTAGTTAATGGGGTAAATAGGACATTCGATGAGTTGAGGAGGGGTAAAATGACTAATTTGGACAAGTTAAGCGGGTGGGAAATACCATTTCTATGGAGTTAATGAGATAAATAGGACATTCGATGAGTTTGAGATGTAAAATGACCAATTTGAACAAGTTAAGGGATTGGAGGAGCATTAGACCATTCTAATATTAGTCATTAAATCTTGGACAAAATTACAATAATAAAAACAATTACGAGTTTGTGCTTTAACATTAGCCTTCAATATCATTTTGACCTTTAATTCCAAATTAGTCATTAAATCTTGGACAAAATTATAATAATAAAAATATTATGAGTTTGTGCCTTTGGATTGTGATTTTTTTTAATTATGATGTTTGTAATTTTTATATTAGCAAAAAAAAAAATCTAGTAGTAATGTTAAAATTTAAGGGACATCCAATCACATTTATCAATTTAGATATCCTATTTTATTATTTTTAATGAAAATCAAGACCATTTTGATCAGTATAATACACACAAGTCTAAACCTCAATGATTGTTTACTCTAAAAGTTTTAATTTTGATTTTATATGGCTGGAAATAAAATAAAATAGAAATTAAGATATTCTTAAAATAAATACTTGTGGTAGGAGCGAATACACAATGAAATTGATGAAAATGAGAGGATTTGAGAGATACATCTCCGCAGCCATAATGACAGTGAAAGAGAGAATAAAAATAGAGGCAGTCAATGAGCAAAATAGACAGCTACCCTGAATGAAATAAAATCAATTTGCCTAATGCCATCAAATATGTAACATATTTATATTTATATATAATTCACTCAGTATTATCCCTTCCATTCCTTTATATAAATCATTCTAGCAAATTAATTTTTTTTCAAATATAAATTATTCTAGTTTTCAAAAAAAAATTAGTTTAAAATTTTTTACAGGTCAGGTTTTTTGGAATTTTACTCACCTTCATATGGTGTTCACCCGCACCCTAATTGTACACCTCAATTGAACAAATTTGGTCACTTAGTTGGTAAAGGATCCGTATAAACACTATCAGTGTGTTTGTTAGATGAAATAAAGACACGGGTATAGAGATAAAAAAACTAAAATGAGTTATCAATGTTTGTTTTAGAAATAAGTTAAGAAGATAAGAGAGATATGAGTCTTATCCCTCAAATCCTCACCCAAAAAGGATGATATAAGAAGGTGAGATGAACTCGTACGATTTTAACTTATCCCTCAAATTAATGCTACGTGGTTTAAATAAAGTTAAAATAGTAAAATATATTATTTTATTTTATCACTATCTTTATCTCAGATACCAAACATTGAATAATAATTATCGATATCATATTTTTATCTCTATCCCAACCTTTATCCTTATCCCTATCCCAATAAAATAGCAAACGCCCCGTATTGGTTTGTACACGTGTAAGTATGTATCCATGTAAGAATCCCGACCTCCAAAAGAAATTGTACCCACATAATTTATAGACTGAACCAGTGCCGAAGATGTAAAATTTTGAGAAACCTCAATTCACTCTAAGGAAATGATCAACACCCTTCATAAATACATTTGATAAAACAGCAACCATAACAATTTTATACATATTCACATCTCTTTGTCGAGACTCTGGCCGCGGGTGCCGAGTTCTCTGATCTGATCTCACTGCAGAAGATGGAAGGACTGCAGCAGCAAAGCAATGGGAAGCCTGACCGCAAAGTTCAAATCACTCCGCAAGTAACATCACAGCATAGCTCAACACGGACCACCATTGGAAAATTCAGAACCCGAACCCGAGATGATCCATCTGTGGGATATGGCAACCATGGCTCTCACTAGCATTGGTCAGAATGTGGATTATAAGCATCTTACCTTACCAGCCCATCAATGTTCTTCTAACTCTCTCTACTATTTGTTTTCTAGCTTCAGTACTTGCTAATGGAACTTCACAATTTTCATCCAAGAGAAATCTGTAGACTTCCCATTGTCGATCGTCTGTCGAGTGTCTCGCGATTTCAGCCTGCAGATCAGCAATCGTGAGAATGAAACTACTTGCGTAGCAGTATGCAACCTTGAAAATGAAAAAGGTAATGTTTTTACCAAGAAGATGCATATGCCTAATCTTTTAAGAGCAGAAGTAACATCGTAGAAAACTCGGGGTCTTCCTTTCCCCGATAACTCAACAGGGTTAGCGACCAAGAGTTCAGTATCTGGACCTCGGTTGGCAATAATTACTCGGAAAGGATGAAGCATCTCTGCCTTAAGACGAGAGCACAATATCAGCTGAAGCTTAGGATCTACTACCTTCTTTCCATCTGTTTGTCGGACAAATAGATCCAGATTACGATACCCATTAATGGGTGAAGAGAATCGACCATAAGATATCTATACAGAGGAAAAAAGAAAAACATGTATTAGCAAGTTGAAAGCCTTGATTGACATAGCTAGCAAACTGCAGAGAGCATATAGGGAACTAGTCCTATTTACAGATGCATGGTTATTTTACGAGCGAACCAAAAGAAAAGGGTACCTGAACATTGCAGTCCTTCGAAGTTCTCAATATGTCATAAAACAAGCCTTTCTGATCAATACATTTTATTTGAAGTAATGTATGAGCTGGACTCATATGATTATCTACTGTAACAGTGGCCTTTTCTGTTGAATCTTTGCACGTTGCTCCGTTACAGAGCTTCTCATCCGATTGCTCATAGCTGAACAATTCCTCCGCAATTGGCAGAGGAAGAGAAGAGAAAGCCTGAAGATTGTCATATTCAGGTCCTGCCAACTCAAGTTCACAACTGATGCAATGCTCTTTGAAAACAGTAAGCAGATGTTTACACGTGTCCCCGCGCCTTTTCTCTGTGTGTAGAAGCTCCCTGAGATCACAAGATAATAATAATTATTATTGTTATTGTTATTATTATCAATTTCCAACTAACCCTAACAACCAAATATATCAACAATATTATATTCCACTACAGGGTCAACTATCTCAAAAAAATATCATCTCCTTGATCAGGTATAAAAGAGGGTATGCCATGACCTTTTCTCAGGTAGTACGAAAAGTATGGGGAGTTAATCTTTGAGTTGAATCACACTTGAAGATAAGCGATCAAAAGCATAATTTTTAAAGGCGCATGGCGCACTATGAAGCAAGGAGGTCTTGGAGTCTTGGCACAAGGTGCAAGGTTCAGGCGCGCACATGAGCGACACAAGGGGCATTAAAAGAATCAAAATATATAAAACCATAAATGATAATATTTAAAATATAAGAAATGATAAAGTTCTGAAATCAAAATGCTTCTTAACCATAAATTCTAACACGCAATAAACCACATCTTCTAAAGTTTAAGTGTTCAACTAAATAGTAAATCCTAAGTTGACTAATAGCTATTTCTCATCAAAGTCTCCGCATTCATCAATCATCACTACTCTCCTCATCTCCAACATCATCCAATTCTTCAAGGATTTTATTCTCTTCATCCTCATCATACTCATCTACAAAGCTTGTTTCCCGTTGTGTATTTTCATCTCTAAAGAGTCCCCCTTTTTTGTATTTATTTTGGCCACTAGATGTGTCAAATCCAATGTGGAGATTAAAACCCTAAAAGAACTCATGTGACATATAGGCGCGCCTCTTACAACCATGACTGCACAAAGGCGCACCTAGCCATCGCGTTGGCCACAGCGTGCCTTTGGGAGTTATAAGGCGCTTGGCCTAGTGCATTGTGCGCAGGCCTTTAACAACTATGGTCAAAGGAAACGGATACCAAACATAAAGAAGCCTAGAGGCTTAGAACAGAAGCAATCTAATTGAATGGTGAAGCAGAATGTCTTCTCCTATCTTCCTCTATGTCCACAACACAACAAGTATATGTTAAAAATAAGTAAAACGGAATCAATTTTTTAGACAAAGACCAGCCAGGAAGTGCAATCAACTAAAAAACTTGAACAATCTGAAAGAATGAACAAGGAACAGTTTACAAGAATAAGAACAAAAATGCAAAAACTCACAGGCAATCATTGATGAAGAACAGGTCCACAACTTTCCCATCAGGCGTTGTCATCACTTTCACTCTTTGAATTGTAAATTCAAGCTCAGTAAGTACTTTAGTAATATCTGCATAAACAAAGGGGAATAAACATAATTAATTAATAATCAACATATTCCACAAATTAGAATGAGATTGAAAACAAAAAAAAGACCAATCTTTTTAGTTACCATGTAACAACCCTTTCTTGTCAAGAAAACAGAACTTCAAGAGATAGAGAGAAGGCAAGGAGTTTCCATTGGACTTCTGATCAAAGAAGAATGGAATGAAAGAAGGAGGGGAAACATAAGAGAGCCTATTTTTCAAGCTATCCCAATCAAGTCTATATGAAGTAGACAGTGGTACCACCCAGAATACAATGTAACACCATCTTCCATCAGTAGAAAAGTCTGCATCCAATCATTAATTCAATTCAATAAATTGCCCCACCAATTTAAAATTCATATAATATAACCTAATAAATTTCAGAAAAGATGCAATCTTTAGGGTTAAGAACTCATAAAAAAATCCTCGAATTGGAAGGTACCCAGTATGAACATAGTCTGAAATGTTGGTAAATGGTATACCTGCGCGAGTGATGGAAAGGCCAAACTCGAGAATTATGCGGCAGAGGTCGCAGCCAAGACCGGCCTTGTCAGGGCAACTGACGGTGATGACAGTGGGGTCGCCGGGAAGTTTAGCTGGCTGGATTAAAACGACGTCGTCAGGAATGCCCATGAATTGGGAGGATAGGGAAAAGGTAAGGAGAGGAGAGAAGGGGATAGGTAATGGTGGGAATGGTGAGGCTGAGAGAGTTACAGAGATGGAAGGTGAGGGTGGTAGCACGTTTAAGGGTTGGGAGAGTGACAAAGACAAAGAGAGAGACGAAATAGGGGTTTTGAGGCTGTCGGTTGACCAGGGCCCACCACAAGAGTTGTGTCTGAGTCAGATAGTTTGTATGTATGGACATTTATTTTTGCCTTTTTCTCCAAACAGACAGCAATTATTAATTCTGCCCATTTATCATACCTTACCCACGAATTTGCTTTTATAAAAAAAAGGTTTGGTAAGAGGGATAAATGGAAATAATGTGAGGTTCTTTTATTTCAGGTTTTATCTGTGGTCTGAATTTTTATAGCTTTTTCAACTCTCATACAATATTTAATTAATTTTTAAATTTGTATAAAGTATAATTAATTACTAATAAACAGTCGGTTGTAAAAAAAATAAGCTATATGCAGAAAATGTTATTATATAATTTATGGAATAGATTAAAAATGAAGTTTTTATTTGCTCAATTGTAAAATTTATCATCTCTAATATTAGAAACGCATATTCCGATTTTGGTCGTTTTACTTTTTTAAAGATGCGTGCAATATATCTTTCACGTTTAACTTACTTTGTTTTGCAACTGAGTGATTAATTGATTACATTTAACGCAAATTTAGGGAGTTAACCGGACATTTTATGCAAGTTGAGGGGGCTATCAGGATAATTTGAAAGTTTAGGGAAGCAATCAAGCTTTTTGACAAATTCGGAGGCAAATGATGTATTAAGCTTTTAATTTATTTTTCTTTTAAAGATATGATAGAGAGATAAGAGAGAAATAATAATTTTATCCTTAAAACTTATATCCAATCGGGGCAGTATAATAGATGGAATAAGCTTCTCCTATTCTAATATGATGAAAATGTTCATCTTATTCCGATTATTAATCTCCCTACTTTAAGTAGGGATAATATAGTAAAATATATTATTTTATTTTTATTTTTATCCAACATATAAAATATGGAATAATAATTTTCAACTAGTTTATGTTTATGCATATTTCAATCTTTTATCTTTATCTCTATCATAACTTTTATCATTATTTCTATCTTAAATGTATGGATGTAAAAGAGTATGGTGGGATTACATTTTCCGTTTCCGTTTCCCGATCTAATAGAGATTTCTTATCCTCGAACCCAAAACTAAAATGGAGATAATATTCTCATTGTCCTCACTCTGGCAAAATCTTCATTTTCATTCTTATTTTCATTTCTCATTTCATTCTTCGTTTCATTACGTGTATAATTTTTTAAAATATAAAACTTGTGATCTGTTTTTTTCCTTATCTAAACCCAAATAAATAAAAACTATGACAATCTCATGACTAAAAAACACAAAATCATGCAAAAAACAAGGTGGATATGAGAGATAGAGATCACACATTAATACAATTGAATCTGTAAGGTATTGATCCGATCACTGAAGAGGATTTTATCAATATTTGAGATAAGATATAAAATGGATCAAGGCGATGCAATTGATCAACGATCCCGTTCGAATGTCTAAATTAGTAGAGCATATGATTTAAAGCACTAAATAATTGAGAGTAATTGCAATAGATATGTGCAGTACAACACATTGTGAAGTTGTATTCTATTTATAAAAAGCTCAATGGTAAAAGTGATAGTCATTGTTTGAACCTCTCTTTATAGGACAAGTGTTATCTTTTAAGTGGTAGATGTATTTTAAATAGTTAGTAATATATCTGAATTGAGATTCCTTAATCTTAAACATAATTAAAGGAAAACGGATTAAAATTTATAATATATCTAAAATAATATTTTATTAAAATTTATTTTATTTTCCGTATATATGTTATATATGTAGATAAAAATTGAATTTTAATAAGTTAAAAATATCATGTATACATTATATACACTATTTGAAATTAAAATAAACCAATTCAATTAAAATTTATGTTCATTTTTTTATATACTGATATATGTGAAGTTAAGATAAGTTTTACTTCAATAAATATGATTATGTATATTATGTACATGATTTCAAATTAAAGTAAATCTAATTCTATATCTTGAATTCTGAAATCTCCATTTAGAATCACACGGTCTTTTAGATTATATTGATAATCAAAGCAGACAAATGATAAACATATTATATTATGATAGTTCTGATTTATTGGGTGGGATAGGACGAGACTATATCTCTTCTTACACGTACCTAGAAAAATTAACTCAAAACTCTTTGCAGATCATTTTTATCTCAATACCATAAAAAATAGTCAAAATAATACAAACATCCAGTGGGAGCTAGAACTCAAACCGAGGTAGGCCTCCTAGAAGAGGTCCGTCCATATTTATACCGCATATGCAACACTAAGTCCTCTTGTGAGCGGCACGAAAACTAATTTTTGGAGAATTTAAATCTTGTGATTCGAAGGAACCAAAAGTTTTCATATTTAAATGTTTCGGTCAACTTTTAGGATCAACTGTATATGTATGTTCAGTTTTCGTGGGATAGACGTCCGCTTCTGAAGAGTCATAAAAGTCGTCACTCAATGTCTACATTAATACTAGAAATAATTGGTACAATAGATGCCACAATGAGACTACCATATCTTTCAAAGAACAGGTTCGTGGAAATTCATACTTTACCTTAATTTAGAATATCATAAATATTGTTTAATCGGTTTTTTTATGGTTTCTACTTTTCCACTTTCACCATTTGATAATCATTATGATGCTAACACGATATATAGATAAATTATTTGATAGGAGTAAATTAAGGCTTCGAAAAGTCAGGATTGTCTTTGTTCCTCAAATTTAAATAATACGATAAAATAATGTACGAATGAATGAATTTAAATAAATATGGCTAATGAATAAATGCAATATAAATAAAATGACAATGGAATTATATTTGCAAATGGAATTAAATAGCAAAATAAAGGCATATGTTGGTGTTGATTTAGAAAGTGGATTACTAAACCCAGCCATGAATTCCCACCTCTAGCCCCGTGAAAAGACCAAACTACCCTTTACCCAAAATTTGAAAAAACACAAAACCTCTCAAATACCCTACACACTCTTTGATCAAATCCGGACTAATTTGTGAACCAAAACATGGAGTGTAACAACAACCGTAAAGGGAAAGCAAAAATAATAAGATTTACCGTTTTTGTTTTTTGATTTAAGCTTAAAAATTGAATCTGTGGGTGATTTTTTAAAAACGCCAGAATCGCAGTCGGGCGTATGAACATCACGCCCGACCTACGGTTCTGGCGTATGAATATCACGCCCGACCTGTGGTTCGGGCGTGAGGCTATCACGCCCGACCTATGGTTCGGGCGTGATGTTCATACGCCCGCACCATAGGTCGGGCGTGATGTTCATACGCCCGAGGGGTTTTTGAATTTTTTTTTTAAATTATATTTACGTTTTAATTAAATTGTTAAATGTTTACATTAATTTGGGGTTTAATTTATATGTGAAATTTTAATATTAATTTGATTATAATTTATATGTTAAATTTTTAGATTAATTTAGTGTAATTTTGTAGACGGAGCGGCCTACTATCGGGGAAATCCGTCCCGTCACTTGCTCGTCGTCTAGATATGGACGAGGATGAGGATACACCACGGCATACGAGAATGCGTGATATTGATATATCAGGTCGTAGACGGAGAGGGGCTGCGGCGGAACAGGTGCGGAGGGGTCCGATTGTGGATCAGCCCGATATACGTGGAGTAGAGGCGGTGACGGATTATGATGACGGAGATCGTGATAGCGATTCTGAGGAGGACTATTTGGAGGTGGTAGCCCGAGTACTGCGAGAGTCTGCAGCTCGTGGTGATGGCGAGGGTGAGGATGACGATGAGTTTATGAGCAATTATTTATTTACTTTTTTTAATTTAGTTAAATTTAATTAATTTTTTTTTGTAATTTTTAGTTTGTTTAATTTAGTTTAATTAAATTTTTATGTTGTAAATTTTAGTTGTTGTAAATTTTATTTTATTTAATTTAGTTTAACTAAATCTTTATTTTGTTAATTTTAGTTAAATTTTTATTTTGTTAATTCAGGTATTTACGGATTAAATTCAATAGCGGACTAATTTTTTTACGGGTTTAATTCAACAGCGGACTAATTTTTTTACGTAACAGGTATTTACGGATTTAATTCAATAGCGGACTAGCTATTTTTTTTTGCTCTCCCGACATGCGGGCGTGTGGCTATCACGCCTCACCGTGTGGTCGGGCGTGATAGCCCCACGTCTCACCGTGTGGTCGGGCGTGTAGCGATCACGCCCGACCACACGGTGAGGCGTGGGGCTATCACGTCCGACCACACGGTGAGGCGTGATAGCCACACGCCCGCGTGTCGGGAGAGCAAAAAAATAGCTTTTTCCTCCCCAAACCCTATGAAAGGGTATTTTCATCCTTTCACGGGGCTAGGGGTGGGAATTTGGGGCTAGGTTTAACAACACCCTTTAGAAATCGGTTCTTTTTCTTTTTTCTTTTTTCTTTTTTTGATGAAAAATCGGTTCTTTTTCAAGTGAAAGAATAAACAAATAAAAAATAAAAGCTATTTTATTTATGGGTAAATAATTATAAGATGATTTTGTTTTTACCTAATATACTAGTCAGTATTTCTGTTTTGGCAAAAAGCATCCTAAGGTCTCTGATCTTTCATTGTTTGGTGCATTAAGCCCTCGATCTTTCATTTAGACACATTGAGCCCCTGATCTTTCATTGTTTGGTTCATTAAGCCCTCGATTTTTCATTTAAACACATTGGAGCCATTGATCTTTCATATATGAGTGTATTAGGCCCTTCCATAATCAATTCATATATGGGTGTATTAAGGGCCTGTTTGGTTCAACTGTTGATGTTGTTGGTTCATATATGGGTGTTTCTAATATGGACATGTTTTAAATTAATCTACAAATAAATTATAAAATAAAAAATATATTATACAAATTAATAAAAATAAATTATATAAAAAATAAAAAAATTATTGAACGCAACAAAACTTTGTTTTTCGATAATTTTGTTCTAGAAATGAAAATAATGTTAAAAAGGAAACACATTTTATGGAAATAAGAAGGATAATTTTGTCAATAATAACGTAGCTACACTGTCAATGAAAAGCTCTAAAAAGAGCTTTTCGTGAAAAACTCCAATATGCTGCAGTGTCCAGAGAAAATACTAAACACTGCGGTTATATAAACCTAACCAAACGCTATATTTCATGCGGTTTGGAGTGAAACGCTAATAATTAAACAACTAATAACAAACAGCTTACTACAACCGCAACAGCAACATCTATTAGCTAACAGTCGAACCAAACATACCCTTAATACACCCATATATGAATTGATTTACAAAATGACCTAATACACCCATATATAAAAGATTAAGGGTTCAATGTGTCTAAATGAAAGATCAAGTGCTTAATGCACCAAACAATGAAAGATCAGGGGCTCAATGTGTCTAAATGAAAGATCGAGAGCTTAATGCACCAAATAATAAAATATCAGGGGCTTCAGGATACCTTTTGCCTTCTGTTTTTACAAATAATTATATAATCCCCAGTTTTTATTTTCGCCAACTCTTTAGTCCTTATATTTGAGTCAATGGTCAAACTATATTAAAAAAAAAATTAAAATACCAAAATTATCCTTTAATCTCTGTTTTAATAATAAACATATTATATTTTTCCTATTTTATGTTTTTTTTTTCTCTTTTTTCTACATAATCATAATCTCTCCTATATTAAGTAATTAATTTATTAAGTTTTATATAATTATAGAACTTTAATTTAGTAACGTAAAATTTATTGACTAAAAAAATAAATGAAAAATATTTCAAAAATTATTAAAATAGAAGTAAAACTATACAAAATTATAAAAAGTAATCTTTATTTATCTCTAATTAATTTTATGAATCAACAAATAGAATCTGATTTTTTTTTTTGAAAACAGAATAGATTAATGAGCCACAATCGGGCAAAAGTTCAACAAACTAGAAGAGATTACATCCGGAATAACATCATAAATAAAAGGAATAGCATGTAAACAGGAAAGCCGAGTAAAAGCATCAGCTAAACCGTTAGCTAAACGTTTGACAAAACGGACCGAAAAACCGTTGTTGAGACTAAGTAAAGATTTGCACTGAGCAATGATATCACCAAACTCGCTTTCGTCGGGTAGAGACGAATTAACTGCTTGAACAATAGTTAACGAATCTGATTCCAGAAGCACATGCTCAAAACCAGCTGATTTAATCCAATTAAGTGCATTCAACAGAGCCGTAGCTTCCCCTTCGTGCACCAGCTGAAGACCATCTGCTGAATTAACCCGAGCAGACAAAAAGCGCCCCTCATCTGATCGAAGAACAGCAGCAAAACCAGTTTTTCCTGCTGCAGCAAAAAACGCAGCATCAACGCTGCAGCAAACCAGACCCTGAGGAGGGCGATGCCACTTCGAGCAGACCACAGGCCAATCCTGCTGAATAGCAATATTCCTAAGATTACGGGCAGCCACCCAATTGGATTGACAGCCCAAACCCCTCATAATAACCCGACGGCTCCTAGTTATTTTGCATTTCCATAGCTTATCATTACGAGCTTTCCACCAACTCCACAAAATCACTAAGAATTTGCAGCATATATCTTTAGATTGAGTATTGATGATTTCGAAGAATAAAGAGTTAAAACCATCAGCATCCAAAGACAAAGAATCAATTAGATTAAGCAGATTACTGTCATCCCATATTTCCCTTATATATGGACATGCAACAAATAGATGCCAAAGGTCCTCATATCCATTATTACAGTGCACACAAGTAGAGGGAATTGACAAACCTCGTGACAGTAGATTAGCACGTATCGGTAAACAGTTTCGGGCAATTCTCCAACAGAAGTAGCGAACTTTTGTTGGAATCTCCATACTCCACATTTTCCTCCAATTACCCGCTGCCCTCCACTGGTCATTTTGAGCCACTACTTCTGTTCCCAGTCGATATGCACTCTTAACCGAGTAGAGACCATTTCGCGTTTCATTCCATATAATTTTGTCGACAGTACCAGGTCTGTTCATGGGAATGTTCTGGATTTCTTGCACATCCCTAGGGATAAATATTTCGTTCAACATTTCCACATCCCATTCACGAGTTCCCGGGATAAAAAGATCACAGACCTTTAAATTCTCCAATCCTGCAATCGTCGGGGTTTCAATCATTTTTCCATCAACTTTTCTCAGCCACGGATCCGACCAAACATTAACAGAATTATCGTCTCCAATTTTCCACCTTATACCTTCACGAATGATAATTTGAGATCCCCAGATACTTTTCCATATAAAACTAGGAGAGTGACCAAGTCTTGCTCTCAAGAAATCCGCTTGACGATAATATTTAGCTTTGAAGATACGACTGGTTAAAGAATCTGGAGAGGATAGCATAGACCACCCACGCTTGACGATAATACTTAACCCTCCTTGACACTTGGGAATATAGAGCCACTCCCAAGACATCCAATTAAGACCTCTAGACCCATCTTGCTTATTACCCCAACAAAAGGAGTTAAGCATTCTCTGAAGTTCAGTAGCTGTAGAGACTGACAATAGAAATACACTCATGAAGTAGATAGGAATGACTTGTCCAGCTGCCCGAATGAGAGTCGCCCTGCCAGCTTTGGACAGATTACGACCCCTCCAACTCTAAAGTTTATTCCAAAGCCTATCTTTGAAGTGAGCAAAAATAGCGGATTTTTTCCTACCCACAAGGGAAGGGAGCCCAAGGTATTTGCCCGAATCTAGTGAATTATCAACCCCAATGATTTGTGACATAGCATAAGCTAGAAGAGGGTTCACATTATTGCTACACTTAATTCCGGACTTCGAGAAGTTAACCGCTTGACCCGAAGCCTTTTCATATATGGATAGAATATGCTTTATTTCTCTGGCTTCCTCAATTGACGTCCTAAAGAACAGGAAGGCATCGTCAGCAAATAACAAGTGAGACACCGAAGGAGCTCCTTTAACAACTCGGTTACCATGTAATCTTCCTTCTGATTCGGCACGATTTAATAAAGCAGACAAGCCTTCACCACAGATAAGGAAAAGGTAAGGAGATAATGGGTCGCCTTGTCTTATTCCCCGTTATGGGATGAAGGGCCCAATTACTTTGTCATTAACTTTTACTGAATATCGAATAGAAGTAACACAGAGCATAATTAAGCGCACACAAGCTTCTTTAAAGCCCAGTTTAACATAATTGCCTTTAAGAAATTCCAATCCACCCTATCATAGGCTTTGCTTATGTCAATTTTAAGAGCCACATCACCCTGTTTTTTAGCCACATTACATCTCATACTGTGAATAGTTTCAAAGGCAATCATGACATTGTCAAGAATTGAACGACCTTTGAGAAAAGCCAACTGGTTTTCAGAAATAATGTCAGAGAATACTCCTTTCAATCTATTAGCCAACACCTTTGAAACGATTTTATAAAGCACATTACACAGAGCGATAGGGCGAAGGTCTCGCATAGTAGATGGAGAGTCGCATTTAGGAATAAGAGCAATAATTGAATCATTAAGATTGGGCGGGAAAGTACCTATCTCAAGCCAATGGCATCCGACTTTAAAAATTTCAGGACCAAGGATACCCCAGAATTTTTGATAAAAACGAGGGTTGAATCCGTGATTTTTTTAGTCATCGAAAATTCATAATAATATTAATGTTAGTATTAAAATATTATATTAAAAAAAAATTAAGAGAATAAATAATATATTTTTTATGATTGGTATACACAAGTATATATCAATTTTGGTGTATATATTTCAAAAACATCATTAAAACTATTTAGATTAAATTTAAAACTAAAAGATAAGTTTTTTTTATTGTATATAACTAAGGACAATTTTCTACTTTCATCTAAAAAAACAAATGGAAGGACTAAAGAGTTGATTAAAACAAAACTTAAGAACCTTATAATAATATGATAGACTTACTGGTTTGTTATATAAAAACATGAGGATTTTATAATTATTTACCCTTTATTTATTGAGATTATCAATAGAAAGTATATGTGAATATCAATAAAAAATGCTAATTTTTACTAATAAAAAGCTCATTAAAAAGAATATTTATGATAAATATGTAAATATTCCCAAAAAAATGTTCTATAATCTTGAACATTTGTTATAATATTCTAGAAGCTTATGAAATAAAATAGAACTTTTATCAATAAAAACACTATTTTTCCTAATAAAACACTATTAAAAAGCAAAATATTATAATAAATATCTAAATATTCTAAAAAAGATTCAAGAACCATGAACATTCGTATAATGTTCCAGAAGCTCATGGAAATAAAATATTATTATCAATAAAATACTATTTTTCTAATAAAAAGCTTTTAAAAAGAAAAATATTCATGATAAATATTTAGTCTAAGAAATATTTTGGAACCTTGAATATTCGTTATAATGTTATAGAAGCTCATTGAAATTAAAAAAACCTTATGCATAATATTTTTCCAAGCTCTTTTGACATTCAATCATTTCTTCTTTTACCTCTTTTGACATTTTACTTCTAATATATGTTACTTTTACTCGATCATCTTTTTTCAGTTGTACAACTTCAACTTCTTCAATAGGTTTTGGTTTTTGCTTATTCTCAAATTCTTCAAAAATTACCACCGTTTCTCCATTCATAACATGTTTTCCTTTAATGTCAGAGAGATGGCAACTTTGAGTCTTTTCTAATCTCCTCACACTTGCCCTATGCCTTTTGTTGTAGGAAACTTCATCAGAAAGTAGTTAAGAAAGTAAAACCCTCATGTAATTAAGTAGTGGTCTTCCGAGGATCACATTATAGCCTGGAGATACGGATTTGATTACCATGAAATTTTCTATCCATGTAATGCTATAAGGTTCTTCACCCAATGTGATTGGTAGCTAAATTGACTATGATATTGAGACGACTTCCTCTGAAAAATTGAAAGGTGGAACTGGCAATTTTTTTAGTCTGTCCAAAGACAAATTCATTTTCTCAAAACAATTCAAATAAAGAAGACTCACAAAACTTCCACTATCTATCAGGACTCTCTTTATTGGGAATTTCATTATTATGGCCAAGAGGACCATTGCGTCGTCATGAGATATAACCACATTTCCTTGATCTGATGGAGTAAAAGTTATAGATTCCTTTTCCTAAACTTTCATCACATTATTAACTTCATAAGCTTGTCTTGCATAAGCTTTTCTTGACGAAGAGGATTTTTCGGCTAATATTTCTCCTCCAGAAATAAGATCAATTGTTGGGTGAGCTGGTTTGTTATCAATCATTGGAGTTTTTTTTCTATCTCCTATTGGTTTTGTGTATCCTTGAACATTCTTTTCTCTATTATTAGCGTATCGGTCTCCTTTTGAGTATTGAGGTATTTCTCCTCTATAACTTTCTGTAAAAACGAATCCTACAAGGTTACCTTATCGTACCTATGATTCTATCTCATTAATCAGTTCTCTACATCTGTTAGTAGAGTGACCGTGAGTATTATAGAATCGATAATAAGCATCAATGAATTTTTCCACCGTTCTATTGACTTTGGAAGGGAATGTAAGGATTCTAGAACCTTCTACAGCTACCAGGATGTTAGAACGAGGTTGAAGTAAAAGTGTGAAGTTTTCATATCTTAACTTTGGTGCATGCCTTGTTGCATTCCCTTTTCCATTCCTTTTTCGTCCATCATCAACTTCATCCTTTTCCTTCCTCTTTTTATCTAGATTTCCTCTTCCAGCTATATTCCTCATAACACCTTCAAAAAGGATGAATTTATTAGCTCGATTGAACGTATCTCCAAGGGTGGAAGGTTGATCATTTTTCAAAATCTCGTGATCTTGTTCTTTGAAAGACTCCTGCAACTGTCATTCTAGCCTGAAGATCATGAATCTCTAAGGTTGCAGCACGAAACCTTTCTACATAATCCCTTAAGTTTTCTCTCTCCTCTTGCTTTATGGTTAGAAGATACATTGCATCTTTATTTTTCATGGTGTTAATGATGAAAACATTTATGAATTCTTTTTTTAGTTGATCAAAGCTACATATGGGGCCTTCTTTCAAATTGTTGAACAATGTATGAGCATTTTCTATTAAAGTGAGTGAAAATGCTCGACATTTTATGGTGTCTTCTCATCCATGTAATAGCATCACAACTTTATAATTTTGCATATGGCCCTGATGATCACCTTTCCCTGAATAAGTGGCTACCATATGCATCTTGAACTTCTAAGATAGAGGTTTATTCATGATTTCTTTGGTGAAAGGAACCTTTCATGCTGCTTGTTCTTCATTGGCAGAAACCAACCTTTTATGTTCTAAGACTTTTTTGATCATTTTCTTTAGATTTATTGTATCCCTTACATTAAACATCAATTCCTCTCCATTCCTTTCTAGCACTCTCTGATTTCCCCATATCTTTCCACAACTTCATGGTATCTGATATTTTTTTCTCCCTTCAGCGTTTGTAAAAACATCACCTCTTTTACGATTTTGACCCTCAGGGCGCTCCAAATTGTTAGAATGAGGATTTGAAATTTTATCTTCCCTATTTTGGAAATGGTTAGGAAGTTCTTGTTGAACAAAGAGCATCAATTCTTCTAGTTTTTTTTGTCAAACTTCTTTTTCAAAGCTTCATATTCGGCTAGTGGGACAGTAGGTGAAACAGTTCCTAATGTTCCATATTGATTCTCAGCTTGTTCTTCTTAATTGTCATGGTGTATATTCCTTTCATCTGGATTAAGAGATGCATATGAAAGTGGAACTTGAGATCTCCTTAGAGACATTTCTTTCTTTTTTTTAGGAAAGGCAAACAGGTAGAATAATGGCTTTTCAACCGCTTTCAACAAACGTGCCAACTGTTGTAGCTGGAACTAAACAATGAAATTTGTTAAGTGAAATTTGATAATTGGAAGCTTGGCAAACTTGGTGATGGTTGAAACTCCTTTAGGTTGACGGTTGATGTTTGGCTCTTCCTGATATACTCATTACAGTGTGGGAATGATGTTCTTCCCATGAACACTCTGTTGCTAAAGTCAGTAGATGTGTAATATTGCTCCACTTCTCTCTGAAAAAACTCAACCCTGTAACATTGAATAAATAACTTTTTATAGCCTTAAAGATAGACGTTACATGGATGGTAGAGATTGCCTTCAAAAACCATAATGTGTATTGATCATATTAAAATGACATGTATTATGAAATAAAATAAATTTCTAGAAAGACATGTAATATGAAATGGAGGGAGTATTAATTATTATTATTAGAGAAATATTTTGAAGGGAAAAGTTAAAAAAAAAAACTTTGTGGTTTATCCGATTTGCAAACGTAGTCTTTGTGGTTTAAATACTTACAAATAAGAGTTTGAAGTTTGTAAAATTTAGGGTAAAGTACAAAAAAAAAAACCCTGTGGTTTCCGACTTTTGCAAACAAGGTCCTGTGTTTTAAAAGCGTACAAACGGGGGTTTGTGGTAACAACCGTTAACAAAGAAGAGATTTTTTATGGATGCCGTTAAGTTGGGCTGACGTGGCACTTTTACTAAAACTTACACCAAGGGCAATTTCGTCCTTTCGCATCCTAATTGTGGTATAAAAGGTTGAGAAGTTCCATCCCCAAATTCGATCTTCCTCCTCTTCTGCTAAATTCTCATGAAATATGAAATCTCAAATTCTTCATCTGTCATCATCGGTTTCATACGAATTGCAAACACGAACCGTAAAATTAGTTTTTCTTGCTCTGACTTCATCTATTAAGCTTCTTCCTTAAATTTCATTATGAAATTAAATTCAGAAAAGGAAAAAAGAAAAACCTAACTCTAGAACAATGGAGGCGATTCTTGAAAAATATTTAGTGGAGATGAGGAGGTGTCTATGGAGGTGGAATCGAAGAATTTCAAAAAATTATATTGCAAGGTTGGAAGAAATTTTTATTGCAGATTTGGAGGTTCCAAAAAACTAAGAAATTGAAGCTATGAAGAATGTGGCATGTAGAAAAAGTTATAGTGTTTCTTGTGTTGTTTGTAATTGTTATCTTTTTGGTGTTTGATGAAATAGTACGATTGAAAATTGTGTTTCTTGTATTTCTTGTATTATTTGTAATTGTTATTTTTTTGGTGTTTGATGAAACAGTGCAATTGAAAATTGCTTTACCCTGTTCATGTGAATTTTATTGATAAAAAAGAGGATACAAATGTCATCAAATTGAAATTGATCTCTATGAAGTGGCAGCTTCTAACTAGGAGAGGCAGAGAGAAGAGAGAAATAAATGGTTTCGCTGAAGCTCCAAAAGCGGCTCTCCGCCAGCGTGCTCAAGTGCGGGAAAGGGAAGGTGTGGCTTGATCCTAATTAAGTCAATGAAATCTCCATGGCTAACTCCCGCCAAAATATAAGGAAGTTGGTGAAGGATGGTTTCATCATCAGGAAGCCAACAAAGAAAAACCAGTAGCTCCTCCACCTGCTGTTGCAGCCCAAGCAACCAAGGGAGCTAATAAATCCAAGAAGTGAAATCAACATTAGGAGCTCCAAAGATATCTTATTGTGACAATAGTTTTGTTGCCAGTTTGCTTTTTTTATTTATTTGGACCATGTTACTTAATGTTCTAGATGGAGGAATGTCTAAATGTCATCAAATTGAAATGTAGGGGTACAATCTCAAAATATTGACGAGTAAAAAGGCTAAAATCATCATTTCCTTCAATAAATAATCATGTAGGAGATTACAAGATACATGAGTATTAACTAAAGCAACTTGGCAATTACATGATGACATTCTATCCTTACCAGCTCCTCAAATAAATGGACTTCATTCTTTTGTATCCAATTGCAGAGATGGGAAATCTCAAATCCTTTGGAACCTTAAGAACTGCTTGTCTTTACCCAATTTCATATCAATGTGTGCTATTTTCTCCTTAAAACAAGACAAACAAAACAAATCCTCTATACCAATTTCATATGCATATATCTAAGGCAAAGGATCAGAGCAAGAGCCAAGAGGTTGATGGTTGACAAAATCTGCTAGGAGCAGAAGAATGTCTGAACCCTTTTGGCAAGCAACCATGAGCTTCAAAGATAAATTAAGGACTAAATTTTGTTTAAATAGAATGAAACTGAAGTAAATGATATTCAAACAGAAGGACTATTCATATTTGAAAATTCAAGAGTAATACATCAAAGTAACTACAAATTCATACATAAATGTACCCATAATACCCAAAAGAACTAAACAAAAAGTTCCATTGCACATAATTGGTGCCTAAACAAAAAGTACCATCCCACACCAAGTTGTCCAAAAAGACTCTTAAACCTTAAAGTTGTGCCCATTCAGAAGCAACAACACTATTTGGTTGGGCAATAATAGCTGATTGCTTCTGTTTTTGAGAACCAGGTGATCTTTTTGGTTGAGAAGCCCTTGGTGCCTGCTGTGAAGCTGACCTTGTTGGTTGAGAAGTCCTTGGTTCTTGTTGTGAAGCTGATCTTGCTGGTTGAGAAGTCCCCGGTTGCGAATCTTTTCTTGGTCTCCCTCTTTTTCTTGGCGGGGACACCTAAGCAATTGATGTAAGCAACAATAAAAGCAATAACAGACGTAATAAGCAGAAGTAACTGAAATTACATGTAGGTACATACCTCTCCTAATTTCCCTAGCAATTTGTTCTTCTCTTTCCTTAACCTCCTTTGCCAAGTTGATTCACCAGTCACTGAAGCCTTGCACCCTCTTGAATTGTGGCCTTCCCTTTTACAATTTCCACAAACAACTATACCTCCAGCTCTTGTTACCTTAAAAGGATTCCTTGGTTCATCAGCCCTTCTAATTCTTTTCTTTCTAGGTCTACCAGTCGGTTTCTTAACTACCCATGGGTGAATGTCAGGAAACTCCATCTTATCCCACTCATCTTTACTTGGAATTGGGTTGATAATGTGATTGTAAACCCCTAAATACACTGATTTTGAATAAAATGGGTCTACATATTGCTCAGGATTCTCCCTATTCAAGTAGATTGCAGCAATTGAATGCTTGCAAGGGATCCCTGATATTTCCCACATCCTACAAGTACATGTCCTCATACCCAAATCAACTACAGTCGTTGTATCACCACAACCAACAGAGTATTTTAATTGCCCAGCTGTTGTAGCAAAGCAGTTTCTGGCTTTTAACTTAATTTTTTCTAGTCTTTCCTGGATCCATGGACATATATCTCCATTATATTTGCACATTCCCTCATATTTCACATGAATCCACTTCATCAAATGTTTCCTAATTGACTCGTACATTCCTATGACTGGTAATTCTCTAGCTTTCTTAATGTAGGCATTAAAAGACTCACATACATTATTTTCTAATGAAGCAGATTTTGTATGGGTTGAGAAATGACACCTGTCCCAAGTCTTCGGATCATGTCTCATTACCCAATTGTAAGCCTCTTCATCCAAGTCCTTTAAGGATTTCATGTGGTGCTCCCATAACCTCATAGTTCCTGCCCGTGCTGCCGCCCATAGATAATTTTTGTATTCAACCCCTTTGAAAATCAGCTTCATGTTATCATACATGTGCTTGACACAAAACCTGTGTTCAACACCAGGTGCCAGTCCCTTCATTGCCTCCACCAGCCCCTACAAGTACAAAATGAATTAAAACACATTGCATAAAATTTCAGAAATACATTTTTAATATGAAAGTCTAACTGGATGATAATTACCTTCTGCTGGTCCGACATAAATACCCATTTTGTTTCACCTGGTTCACCGAAATCTTCGAATAACAACTTCAAAAACCATTCCCAGGATGCCTTGCACTCAGTGTCCACCTTTGCACATGCTAACGGGAACGTATTCTCATTTCCATCCCTAGCTACAGCCGACAATAACTGCCCTTCCATCGGTGTCTTTAGAAAATAGCCATCTAATCCAATCAGAGGCCTTATACCAGAAAAATATCCTTGTTTTTGAGCTGCTAACCTCACATACATATACTGGAAAACAACAATCTCTTTAGGTCTCATGTTTACAACTTGTTCCATCTCCTCATATTGCAATTCGGTCTGAATTCTCACCATGCTTCCGGGATTTGCATTTTTCAAGGTATGAGCATAGTCATATAGTCTTCTATACTGATCTTTCATATCCCCCTCGAACTGTTTCTTTGCCCTCCTCTTTGCTCTATAGCATTTTGCAAGATGAACTTCAGCACCCAATTCTCTTTGTATTTTCATTTGCATGGCCTCGACGTTCCAATTTGGATTCTCTCTGAATTCAGGCAAATACTTTTCTTTGATGTAGCTTGAACCAACCAATCTATAGATATTGTCTCTTGGACATTCATGCACCGGATGAAATGTTTTGATCTGAAATGTACTTGTGTTCCTAACCACTGAAGCATGAATTTTGAACCCACACTTCACCTTACATCTAACACTTACCTTTTTTTTAGTGTTCTTACAAAATACATAATCAAACCCCCTTCTTACAACCCACTCCCTTAAAGCCTTTCTATAAACATAAACAATACTAAATCTCATCCCCAAACATATCTCCGGATTCTCCATACCATTGACCTCATTGAATTCAGGAAAAATTGGTTCTCCTTCATCTGATGAACCCCTTAAACTGTTCAACTCAACATCATCATCATCATCATCATCACATGGAGCCTCATTGAATTCTCTGAAATCTTCTTCATTGAGATCATTACATGGATGTTCAATTTGTATAGCTTCCTCATTGAATTCATTATAATCTTCTGCATTGAGATCTCCATAATTGGTAAGATCTAATGGCTCATCCTTACTAAGACTCTCATGTTCTTTGTCGAATTCCTCAAAGTCCTCATCTTGACTGTCATCATCCTCACTACTACCACCATCATCACTGGCATCACCCTCACCTATCTCTTCAGGCTGCTTAGCTCCTTCAAGTTGCTCCATATTAACTGCCTATTACCAGAAAAGAATAAGACATATAATCAGCAGCTCTTACTTAAATATGGAGTGAGGCTCATTCTTAGCTAACTCTTACTTACATAAATATCTAAACATATAGTTTTTCACCTACCAAATCAGTAGCTCTATAAACAATAAGACTTTTATAAACAAGCAATGTAAACAAACTGACAACCCAAATCAATGTGAGATCTCAACACTTTTATTATTTCCATAACTAAAGAAAACAAAAATTACACAAATTTTTATAAACAAGCAGCAAACAAAGCATCTCATGATTTCAAAGACCTAAAAGTATTTACAGAACAGATTAAAGTGAGCAAACTAGAAATTAAAAATGATAATATCACATGTTTACCTCAGGTCGTATCTTGTTATGCAAGGTATGACGTGATTTTCTTTCACTCTATTCCCTCTAAATACCAACTTCGTTTCTGTCTCCTTTTTCTCAAAATCAGGATAAAAGTGTTCACTACATACTCCAGATGTTGAATTTCGACACTAGTAACTTCAATCGCACATAAATTACTTGGATTTGGGTGTGAAAATATGGTTCTAAGAAAGAGGGATAAGTTAGGGTTCCTGTATATCGTTGATTCTGAGTTGTATAATGACTTTTGGAATTTCTCAACCTTTTATACCACAATTGGGATGCGAAAGGACGAAATTATCCTTGGTGCAATTTTTAGTAAAAGTGCCATGTCAGCCCAACTTAACGGCATCCATAAAAAATCCCTTCTTTGTTAACGGTTGTTACCGCAGACCTCTGTTTGTACGCTTTTAAAACACAGGACCTTGTTTGCAAAAGTCGGAAACCACAAGGTTTTTTTTTGTACTTTACCCTAAAATTTACAGTTAAACGATCCATGAGTCATCTTTTTGGTCAAATAATACTTTTGGTTTAGTTAATTCACAAAATAAGACTTAATATATGAGTTAATTTTTTTTATTACTCCAAACCACTCCCTTTTAGAATAAATAACCACTATAATAATTTGTAACAGAATTTCTAAATTTACAAACTACATAAACTAGAAACTTCTATTTACAAATTTTTAAATCACAAAAATATTTTTGTAAAAATAGAGCAAACTATAAGTTTTATTTTATATTTTCTCTATTTTAAATTATATATTAATTATAAATAGTTTACAATTATTTGAATACAACGTTGTTTTTAGAGTTAAAATCAATTTTTATTTTTAACACTAAAAAGTTTTAATATATCCTGTGCATCACACTAATATCTATAAATCTATAGGTCTAGATTCAGTTCAAAATGTGAATCATAAATAAACTTGTTTGAAACGTGGAGTTTTCATATATATACATTGTTAGGAACTTTTCTTATATAATTGTAATCATTAGGCAATGGACCAATTGGGTATTAGGAAATGAATAAAGGACAACTAGTCATTTTCATGTTCTTGTAATCAATTATTAGATCTGAGTTAGCAATGAATCATGAGGATAATTTATTCAAATTAAATTTAATTAACAACAAAAATAATTCAATTATTGAATCAGAATATTAATACTGCTAGAACCTTGATGAAGCAAGAATTTGTTTAATTATTATAAAACTGAAAAACTATGCAATAGCCAATAGAATATCTGCAATTTGATCATACAAATTTAACTTTATAATATATCAATAAAATTGGTCATATTTGGTGGTTCTACATTAATACAAATCATTTTTTTTTGTGAAACATTGTAAATAATAATTTCCACATAAACAACAATTGATTAATGCCCCAACTAGACATACCAAGATTTTTTTTTTAATCTTTTGTTAGAAGATCGGTTAATAAAGTTACTAACTAGTCTTTATAATGTAATCCATTTTGATTTAATCAGCGTTGTCAGATCTGAGTCGGCTTGATTGGATCAACCAGATTAAATTGGATTTGATAAGTGAATCGGTCTGAATAAGTATAAAATATTATATTTATTTAATATCTTAAAAAATCCATCCCGTATAGATGGTTCCACCGGCGTCTGTAAACTTGTTTATTGAAACAGATTTAGTTTCAAGTTTGAATAAGTTTGTTTTTCAGGAAAAAAAATTACAAATCGATATTAAAAAAATATTACTATTAGACGTATAACAACATGAGTTTACATGTGATACATTTACATTATAAATTTATTATTATATTGACATTTTAATATTTATTAGGATAAATAATTTATTAGTCCTTTATTTTGAAAAACATAATATAAGGTCCATATCTTTTATCAATATTAATTCTTTGGTCCCTCTATCTATTTTTTTTTTAGATTTTTAACTGTTATATTTGGCATATACAGACAGACTGAAAATAATAGAGTAACATGATCATTTTATATCTACTGTACATGTCCTAAAAGCTAAGATTATTCGGTTAAAAATCTAAAAAAAAACTAGACAAAATGACCAAATGATTAATATTGACAAAAGATGGGGACTTTATAATATGTTTTTAAAAATAAAGGGACTAAACAATATATTAAGTAAAAAGGAGATGACTAATAAATTATTTACTCTATTTATTATGTTGAATTTGTGAGTTTGATATCTCATAATATTATAAATTGGTATTATAATTATTATTATTTTTTTTGAAAGGAAAATTATTATTATTAGTATGATTTTTGCTAATATTATAAATATTTTTATTAAATTAGAAGTACAAATGAAAATAAAAATATCAGTTTTCACAAATTTTTTAAATTTCAATTGAATTATAGTTAAATTTCAGTTGAACCATTAGTTTTAACCATTGCAATAATTTCCTTTTGCAGTATTTTTTTAATTTTTTTTAAGAAAGACCACTCCATAATCTCTTATCTCTAGAAATGTACCAATTGAACTATACTTCTTAATAAAAAAAAATTGCAATGTAACTATTTACTTAATATCTTTGTCTTCCTTTTATATTATTTACTATAATTTTTTATAACATTTAATATATTTCTTTAAATGAGCTAATCAAATTTGTATTTTTTTCAACCATTCAATTATATTTATATCAAATAAAAACTCTATACACCAACTTCTCTTTCTTTCCAAAGAATTTTGTTTTAAGAAAAATAAAGTTTCATGTTAGTACATCTTTAACCACATCTCGATATAAATAATTAAAAAAAAAGACACGATAACACCTATATAAAACGAAAAAAAACTATAAATAAATAAAAATTAAATCTAACATAGAAATAGATTGATTAAAAGTCAGGGTCGTCTCTAGACATTGGTATGAAGGACGTCTGTCTAGAGCTCAAGAAGAAGAGGGGTCCAAAAGTAACACTTATTGTAAAAGTAATATAAAAATTAAATTTTAAAAGATGAAACAGTTACGAAAATAACAAATCACAATATAGATCTAAGGCACAAGGAAGGGTGATGCCCAAAAATAACATTTTTATAAAAAAAACACGGAAATTAAAATATCAAAATATGCAATAACAATAATCATTTGTTTGTCCTAGGCCTAAATAATCACAACATACAATTTTATGACTATGTTCTCTTGTAATAATTTTTTAATGCTGATGCAAATGATTTTTTTTTTCAGCAATAAGAGTGTTGCAAATGACTTTGTTTAATAGCATTTGAAAAATTCTTGTCGAAGTAGTAGATATTATTATTTAAATACTCCAATTGATTTTCTAACCTCCTAACTATGTCAGACCATCATATTTGATGAATTTTTTTCAAAGCTAAAATTATCTAAAAACTATTAAAGATGGAATGATTTAACCATTTTATGTATTGAATACATATTGATGTATATATTATTAGCGATTGTATATCTAGAAATGCTCGTAAATAATGTTTTGTATGAGCAACTAATACTTAAAGTGAAACAAAATGTTTTTATTAGATTTCTTATTAAGTGTAATAAAAATGTATCAATTTTTAAGTAATTTTTCTTTTACTTAAATGATTTGTTTTATTTTTTATATTTATACTTAGACCTTTATTTGCTTCTTCGCCCATAGGCTTTCAAAATCTCAGAATCGGTCCTGTAATTTGATCATATGGTTGCAAAATTTTACATATTTTTTTACTTTACCAAATTTGACCGATAACGACCTCAAAATGAAATTTTTCTAGAATTAAAGTTGTTTAGTATCATATTTACTATGGAACCATATTTTTTATTTTTCAAAATCATCATTTTTGGAATTTTCTCTCTCTAAACATTATCTTTCTCTCTCATAAGAAACAACATCTAAATGACTTCAAACTTAAAAAGCTGAAGAATTAAAGTTGCTTAAAATATCATTTAATCTTTGAAAATTTTCATTTTGAGGTCGTTATCGATCAAATTCGGACAAAAATAACTCAAATGTAAAATTTTGTAAACTACAGAATTGCGTTTAGAAAAAAAATACCACATATATCGATCCGCAAATCAACCAAACCACAAAATAGTTATTTGTAATTAACCCTAATTTTTATTATTATATATGACACACCAAATACGTAAATATTTATGCAATTGAAGTGTACACCACAAGTTTATATCTTATCATGAGTTAAAACTCAATTAACAAATAAAGTTACTAAGATTTCAACCCTATACTGTCACACCCGACCCTAAATGGCATCGAGCATGAAAGGAAAATAGAATAACGAATGCCTAACAGCCTAAAGGCCGAACCTATATTCTGATATAGGTATATATATAAAAGTATGTCCTTTCCATACTTAATTGGGGAAAGTACAAAAATAAACCTTGTGGTTTGAGCCATTTTCAAACATAAATTACGTGGTTTAAAAGTTGACAAACAAGTATATTGAGGTTCATTCCGTTAGCAAACACATACCAAATTGACTAACGGTGTTAAAAGTCAAAGGGAAAAGAGTTAATTTGGTCCTTATATTTATTTATTTTATAAATTAGTCCTCCTTATTATCTAATTATCACAAACAAACCCCAAAATTAAAAATAAAAATTAAATACACCATCTTCTCCATTTATCTTTAATTTCTTATTTTTCTTCTTCCTCCCTTTCTCTCTCCTCTTGGTTAATTTCTCTCTAAAATCAATTCAATTAAAGATCAGTAATTAAACAATAAAACCTAATTAAAATCTAGCTTTAACTTAATTTTAAGAATCACCATCAAGAGAAAATCAGAACATAGAAAAATGCACCAACTTCTCTAATCTCGTACTGTTCTTTCTTACTCAACACCTTATATTCCACCGGTTCAATGTTTGGAACTTCAAAATAAACACTAAATGTTAAATCCAATAATGAAAAGAGCGAGTTAATTTAACTGTCATTAGTGCTTCCTCCAAATTCTGGCTTTCGAACCTCTTCGGGAACCCATATTTCGCAGTCTCATTAGCTAAATCGAACAAAACTGCAAGTTGGAAAGCAATCAAATCTTCATTAAAGTGATCACTAAAAGCAACAGTAATATAGTGAGAAATCTCGTTGACATTTAGGTCTTTGAGAAACATTAGAAGTCTGGGAAGCGAGAGCGAAAACGAGAGAAACACGAGCTTCGAAAGCCCAAGACATGGTTCTTCTCGGCGGTGAAGAAGCGATTCTGTCAGTGGCCATAGATTTGATCATGGTGAAGGACGGCTTGATACGATTTGCAGAAGTGGCAGTGAGGGTTATGCGCTGTGGTTGAATCATCAATGAAGGCTGGACGAGAAGCATAGTGATTTTTGAATCATTTGCATTTAATCTTGAAACATCCGGCATTAGTTCAGATGTAGGGTCTGATCATATTTCCAGCTTGTAGCAGCATCATTATTTAAGCTGTTAATGTATAATGGAGATAATGAGGTGGAATAATAGGGTTTGTTTGACAAGGAAGACTCATTGTTTGGTGGTTCAATCGATGGTAGATAGAGAAAAATTAAGAGAGAAGAGAGAGAAAGAAGAAAAAAATAAGAAATTAAAGAGATGGAGAAGATGGTATAATTGATTTTTATTTTTTATTTTGGGGTTTGTTTATAATAATTAGATAATAAAGAGGATTAATTTATAAAGTAAATAAATATAAGGACCAAATTAACTTTTTTTCCTTTCACTTTTAACACCGTTAGTCAATTTGGTATGTGTTTGCTAATGGAATGAACCTCAAGGTACCATTTTGTAAATTTTTAAACCACAAAGCTGCAATCGAAAATAGGTGTAACCACAAGGTTTATTTTTGTACTTTAAGATATATATGAATTGCCATATGTCACCATTAAAATCAAATTTGCATGATGTAGAACACGTTTTTATTTTTTATTAGAAAAATTCATGGAACTTAGCTTCCATTCATATTTACTACAATAGTTTATTCATGTTTAAGATATTGAAGTTTAGCATACATTTTTTTTAGATAAGTGTCCTTACATGGTTAATTACACTTAATCTAAGAGGTCTGATGCAATATCAATAAACCATTTAATCCAAAAACTTAAGTCGATATACTAATAATAAAATTGACAATGAGGAGAGGTGCGGACGGGTCTGTCTATATAATAGGGCAAATTGTCCCTATCCCATCCCCATTTCCATGGGAGTCCTCATCCCTATTATTCTAAATAACATTTTTTGTAGTGAAATTTAATTTTTTTTTATCGTATAATACAATTAGACAAATATAACCTAAAACATATTAGTATACTTACTACTAAAATACATTAATCATAATTTATAAGGAATACATTAATATACGAAATATCTTAAACAAAAATTATCCAAATATGTATAAAAATAAATATCTAACCATCTATATAAATTTATTATTCTAAGCATATTAATGTCGAATCTTTGTGAGAATGTATTAGGGATGAAGATAGAGATGTCTTGCCCCATTTCCACCCGATGAGAAAAAATAAATAGGAATTTTCCAACGGAGGTGAATCTTTATCTAAGACGGATAATCTTTGTCTTATTTGAACCTACCTAATAATAGTTTTCATTTATATCTCTCACAAATACAATTAAATAAAGTAAATCTTAGAGATAAAATGAGTTATAGTACATAATCGTGTTATGTGATCTATATATTCATTATGATTATATAGGATAGAAATATAATAAAGATGATAATATGTCTAATGGACTTTATCCAGGGATGTTAATGAGGCAGGGTAGCTCACAAACTATTAGAGTTCGTTTCGGTCAAAACTCGGCTTGAAATAGCTCAGTTCGAGCTCAGAATCGACTCAAGATGTTAACGAGCTGAGCTTGAACTTCCTTAAGCTTGACTCGAAAGTTCGCGAACATGCTCGATTTAATTATTTATATATATTTCAAAATTTTACAAATTGATCTTATTTAGAAACGTTAGGTTTAAATTTACACAATTTTATACGTTATAATTAAATTTGCACTAAAAAAAACATTAGATTATAATTTTTTTCTAAATATCAATTTATGACAAAATGTTCTATGAAACTACGTAGTTTCGATGGATTATATAAACATAAGATATCTCACTTGGACTTCTTCAATCGGCGGTCTCCACTCCACATATCATCAGTGCCGTCTCATACGATCGCTCCTTTAACTTTCTTCTTTCTCTGTTTCCATCGGAGAAATCTTTCTTCTCTCAATTTCAGCAATAGCCTTTCAAATACTTCGAGGTTTGCTTATGGTTTTGTTGGATTTAGCTCGTTAAAGAAAAATCGAGGAGCCAGGGTTTCTATTTGAAGAGTAGCTTCTTTTGTGCATGGTGATCTTGATAAATAGGTAATATTTGATTACATTTTCTTTTCATCCTGGATTATTGTTGCAGTATAGCGTAATTTTAGGTCATTTTAGTTTTCCGCCAGAATCATATTTAATTACTATCATTTGTCTTTGATGGAAGACCTAAAATGGAATTTGCATAGGATTGCATAATTATGTCAGAGAATTGATCAGGTGTGCGCACTTTGTAGGGAAGATGATTAATGTATTAAATTTGAACATAATCCCTAGGTTTAGCACTAATAAGATAAATGGTGTAGGATATAATAGATGATGCATTCGATTTCCCTGCGATTGCTACTACCTTTTTTTAGCACTCCTTGTATTGTTCTGAATGCTTGGTCGGTTGTATTACTTGCTGCATGATCAAGAACTCAAATATCAACACTTTATTGTAACATAAAGAAAGACCAAAATAATCCACTAAGAACCCAATTCAATCCAATCCAATCCAACCCAAAAATAACTAGTTTACTAATTATTCTACTGGATTGGTTTTAACCAAATAAATGATTTCATATGGATTGGTTTTAACTAGAATGAAAAGGATAAGGTTTGGATGGGTTGAGAAATGACTCAATAAATAATTGGTGAAAAAATGAGAAAACAGGCAAAATGAGAAAAACGAAAAAATGGAACACGTAAAAAATAGTTTAAACTTGAAAAACTGAAAAATTATGAAAAATAATGGGAAATGGTAATGTTGCAGGTTGGGCAATGTTGCAATTCGGTTTGATTTTAATTAAAAGTCAACCGAGTATTGGGTTGATTTAGTTACAAGTTAGTTCAGATCTAATCTATAAATTGAAATCTCTAGAATTGTATGCAGTGGAAGTTAACGGTACAATTTTTTGAACAATTCATTTTTATTTAAGTATTCAATTTAAATTTTTTAAGCAATTCTTTTTATAGTATTCGATTTAAAACTTTTTATTCAGATATCAATAGTTCAATAATAAATAATTCAATTTAATTTGGAACTTTTTATTCGGTACTTAGTTCGATTCAATAATCTTTAGAGTCGGTCTTCAGCCCTAAATCCAAACACACATTGGGTGTTTGAAATATTCGGTTAAGACTAAAAACATAAGAAGGTTTTATTTAAGGCTAAACTCATAATTGAGCCCTTGGATTTTTAGGTTTTTAATCTAGCTAAAAGAATAAGTTTGGTAAAATTAATTCATGGATTGATTGTCAATAACCAATCCAAACCAAAACCAATCCAATTCAACTCTATGGAGTATCTATGTACTGGATTGGTTATTTACAACCAATCCATGAATTCCTTCATTAATTGGATTGGATTGGTTTTTCTATCCAATAATTATTGGATTGACCCATGAACACCCTTAGAACAGACCGTAGGAGTTGTATTTCGGCCGTAAATGAGTTAGATACAATTTAGCTGTAGAATTAGAAACCACAAGCAGCAGAAGCGAATTTGGCACCAATCCGGAGATATGTGCTTTCAACTTCTTTGCTAAGGTAGGCTGGTGGATATGATGTTTGTCAATAGAACACAAACAAGAAAAGTAAGTGGCTATTAGGTGCGTAAAAATTGAGAATGAATTTATGATATATCACCTGTGAAATCAGAGGCAAGTTTTCCTTGTAGAATCTGCCTGTTGATGTTTTTCGATAAGTCTCGACCATAAGGAGGGAAGTTGGCCTTAACAATGGCCGAGAGGTAGTTGTTGTTGTCTGCATCAACAATAGAGTCCCCATTATGAATATTGTAGGAAGTAAATGACGCAGCACAAGCATTGATCGGTTTGAGATTTTGTTCACAAGGACAAAAACGGTGTTGGTATTGTTGAACTAGACAATATATAAAAAAAAGGGCGGCCCGGTCGCACTACGCGTCCCCGCTGAGCGAGGGTCCGGGGAGGGGTCCCACCACAAGGGTGTACTGGGGGCAAGCCTTCCCTTGCCAATTTATTTGGCAAGAGGCCGCTCCTAAGACTCGAACCCGTGACCTCTTGGTCACACGACAACAACGTTTTACCGTTGCGCCAAGGCTCGCCCTCTGAACTAGACAATATATACCAAGAAAAAAATTGGACTTCAATCCATCCCTCCTTAGCAAGTTTGAAATTTCATCCATCATCATTTTGGGGTTGTACCTTTGAGTTGGTGTTCCCCATCATTGGATATATTCTCCTTTTTCTACCAAGTTTTTCGATTTGACAAATCTAACCTGTTCTTGTCTTATTGAACAATATTAACATTCTTTTGTCCTTGTGAACAAAATCACTTACCCATTGACTCTTGTCCTGTGTCAGTGAAGGTTGAGCATTAGCTACAATGAACTAAAAACCAAGAAGAAGAGAAAGTAATTGACTAGTTCTATTTATTTCAACCATTTTTCTTTTTCTTCAGCTTGTCATGTGTGTAAGATAGCGAGAAGGGTGTGAAATATGCACTATGCAGATAGGTAGGTGTGTGGCGACTTGGGATTTAAGGATAAAGTGTCAATTTGATCATTCAACTTGGCTCACATGATCAATTTTCCCCAAAATGAACTTTGGGTATCAATTTAGTCAACAACTTGTTCTGGTCAAATTAGCCAAAAACTGACATGTGACGACATATAATTCGTGGTTTGTTGAAACATGTCAGGTTTTAGTGTCAACATGTGTCACTTTGTACTAATTTGACAAAAAATGCTAAGTTGAATGACCAAATTGAGACTCAAAGTGCGTTTTGGGGCAAATTGATCCGGAGAGACAAGTTCAAGGGTAAGGGCCAAATTGATCCTTCATCCTAGAACTTAAGCATCAGTTGGACGTTTGGTAACAATTTAGGAAATGACCAACACATTCTTGGAGGATATGTTAATTGTATCTGGATAAACGTTCTTTACCTTTAACTTGTCATTCAGTTTACCAATTATGTTAGCTATCTTTGAGTAAAGTTACAGGCATGCTGCAATAGTTGGAGTCACATTTTTCGAAAAATAATAGAACAGAAGATTCAATATTACACTTGGAAAATACAAGCAAGTACCAAAATTGCTCTGTAGTGTATACCCTTCAATTTTAATGGTAGCAATGCCATTTGTCCAAGTATGTATCCATGTCAATGCGGATATAGTAAAATGACAATATTTTCCAACTAAATTCAAATGGAGTATCATAATGAAATAAGATTTTAGCAATCCTAGCTTCTACCTCACCCTCCTACTCTTTCTTTCTTTACCTAAAAGGATGAGGGTTGCTTAATATTTTCTTAAGAAATTAAATTATTATAAAAAAGATGGCTCTTGTAATTAAACATTCACAACCTTGGTTCCCATATTTACTTCTGTAGCAGTTCTTCAATCACTATCAAAATGCTAGCAGCTGTATTGCATCGTTGTAAAAACAGGACGCTGACTTGAATTAGGGTTAGCCTTTATTGTATTCTTAAGTACCTTTAATACTAATCAGTTTGTATTCATAACACCAACGTTCTATACCCCAATTTAAAGAAAATTAAATTAAAATGGATAAATATGGACATTTTATAATAGATATGAGCAAATAGCTTGCTTGGATTTCTTGTAGTGGTTTCATATGGGATTTGGTTTTGTCCTCAAAACACATTAATATGCTTAATGTAAGTTGGTTGAACTGTGCATTGGTTGATTTATATATAAAATAAGCCTTCACAACAGGAAAAAAATTGAAAATTTCAGGACACAAAAATGATGTTCATAAACGAACATAATTATTGTTCTCAACTGCAAAAGAAGAATTCTTTTGTCATTTCAAACCGGATATAGCTCATTTAGGACACTGAAATAAATGCAGATATGATCTCAGGTGTACCTTCAAAAATCCCTTAGCTGAAAAAAGAAACCGACCGAAATTAGGCATCATAATTTTTGAACTTACAGAATATTTTCTTACATTATGCAGAATCGGTTAGATAAAAATAAAGAAATTTCATAAGCCATTTAATATTTTGCAAGGAGAAACCATACAAGAAATTCAATCATACTACAATTTAGCTTTAATATCCTTCCATTAGAGCTATATTTTCGTTCAAGCAATTTGCCTTATGATTTTATATTGGACTTGATAATCATATGGTTATGTCATTTTTTCTTTTTTTATTAGGTTCATTTTTTTTTTCCAATTATAATTAAACATGAGTTAACGGAATAATATTAAATTTTCCTTAAGAAAAACTTATGAGTTAAATTTGAAATTATTTTGTCATAGTCAAATTTGATTAGATAAGTTTAGAACCATGTAATCCTTGTTAGCGTATCTACAGGTTCAATTGTTCTTCGGGTCTCCAATTTTGTTTTTCTTTTATCAATATTCAGCATCTGAATAAATCTCTTTTGCTGCTCTTCCCCCAGTTACAAATTTTTTGTGCTTATGAAGATTAATATCAACATAGATTGAAAACATGAAACTTAGTTGGATGTAGTTACATTCATTACTATATTATTATATTGTAAATCTGTTGAATGCATAAAAGTGTACCACCATATTTTTACTGACGTAGTCTTTTTGGGTTACCTTTATAGGGTCAGCTGATAGATGTTTCAGTTTCAAACTGCTATTTTAAGTGGGTGTGTCAAAATGGGTTGTCGTGTTAGTGATATATATACATATGATTATAAATGCCACAAAAAATTATAATTGTGTCAAACGGGCCGTTTCAGATGGTAGGTTGTCTTTATAAATCATATTGCCGTGTCAGAATTTGTCGGTCCTAATTTTAAGGTGTTTGGTTTGGAAACAAGTCAGTAGCTGTTAAGTGCTACCTTCGTCCACATAATAGTTCATATTGTTACTTTCATAGAAATTGTAGTTAACTTTTCTTTTCATGTGCGCTATTTAAGATACATTTTTTTATCAACTTAATAAGGAAGATAATTATTCTACTTGAAATTCTACTTTAACCAATAATCATTCAATTTAAGTAGGGTATAATAGGAAAACTATGATTGGTGTTTTATCTTTGCATCAGATTAACTATAATTTCTTAAATTATGTGAAAATAAGAGTGGATTGTATATTTTCTTAAACTATATGATGAGAATATTGGACCTTAATTATTATTGGATCATAACTATCAGCTTAAGCTTTTGGCTCAATTGGTTGCATGACAGACTTAGCCAATAATAATTTATGACTTTACTGAATAATACATTGTAACCTTCCACCTCATAACATAATATATGTCACCTGCTAACTTAGCAATTAATTATTTTCACCTTTAACTGTAAAACTCACAAACCTTTATCAACAAACAAAAAAGGCAAAATTGTGTGTTGTTCAGAATTTCATGTGCTACAATTTATTCAATAATTTCAAGTACAATAATTTATTTAGGTTTTTATTCTGATTATATGATGAGAATATTTTCCACCAAACAAATGGAGTCTTAGAAAAGTTTCCTCTAATTATATGATGTACAATACTGTTATCACTTTATATTATTTTAATAAATCAGCAATCAGGTACTTGTTTATAAATTCGGAAGTACTTGTAACCTATGATTTCTATAATTAGTTTAAGAGTAAATAATTTATTAGTCCTACATTTTTACCTAAAACACTGTTTAGTCATCGTATTTTAATAATACATTGTTTAGTTTTTAACTTTTGGTCTATTCAATAGTTTAGTCCCTCAAATATTTGAATTATTAAACAGTTTAGTCCCTCAATAAGCGACTAAACTATTGAATAAAACAAAAATTAAGAACTAAATAATGTATTATTAAAATATGAGGACTAAACAGCGTGTTAACTTAAAATGTAAGGACTAGTAAATTATTTACCCTTAGTTTAATTACAGAGATTTCTTATTGCGTTTTATTCTTTTTGTAATGGAAGGTACAAGCTCATATATTGTACATTAATTTGTCTGGGCAGATATTGAAGAACGGATGGAATTATTATGGGCTTAAGTGAAGACCTTAAATGTACAAAATAAAATGAAGAATTCACACATGAATCAGGATAATCAAGTTGTTGATGATTTCATTGGATTTGTTGTGCATGGAGAGGCGGAAGCATTTAATTTATATAACAATTATGCTATTCGAACGGGATTTAGTGTCAGAAAATCCAAAAAGAGATATGACATAAATAAAAACATTCGTCAGAGAGAATATCGTTGCTCAAAAGCAGGTTATAGGCTTGACGATAAGTATTTCTCACCCAAGCAATGTCGCACACTTGAAACAAGAAATGGATGTGAAGCTATGATTCGTTTTTCTGTGGATGATGGTAAATGGACAGTGTCAAAGTTTGTTTCTAATCACAACCATGAGCTTGCGTTGCCTTCAGAAATTCACATGTTGCGTTCGAATAAGAATGTTATCCCTTTAAGAACTATTCGTTCAAAGGTGGATGCAGGTAACAAATCAATGTTGTTTCATTGTAATAAGAATATTACTGTTACTAGTATGTTTATAGCTTTTGTTCACATAAAGATTTAAAGTTAATCTTTTTTATATATTACATATAGGTACCAGTACGGACTCATTTTTATACATGTCTAAGGAAGCTAGAAGAGATGAGTACTTGGGGCTTACAAAAAAGAACCGGTGTGATTATGTTAACCAAACAAATAATTTATCAATTGAAGCCGGCGATTCACAAAGTCTTCTAGATTATTTCAAGGAACGCATAGTTAAAGGTGGGTTTTTTTACACTGTGCAAGTTGACCAAGAGAATAGAATAAATAATTACTTTTGGAGAGATGGTAGGTCAAGGATGGATTATGATTCCTTTGGTGATGTTCTTGTGCTAGACACCACATATCGCTTAGATAAATATAACTTACTTTGTGCTTCATTTATGGGTGTTAATCATCATCGACAGAATGTCATGTTTGGTTGTGCTTTATTGTTAAATGCGACAACAACATCTTATATATGGTTGTTCGAATCATTTCTCGAGTCAATGGGGGGCAAGGCACCACAAACCATATTCACTAATGAAGATCAAGAAATAGAAAATGCTATTGCTTTAGTGTTTCCGAGGTCATGTCATCGATTGTGCATATGGCATATCTTACAAAATGCTTCACTCTATTTGGGAAGTCTTGATTCAAATTCTGAATTTAGACATTTGTTTTACAAGATGCTACAAAAATGTGAATCTGAGGAGGAATTTGACAAAATATGGAATCAAATGCGTGATTCTTTTGAAGCAATCAGAACTCACAATTGGTGGAATAAGTTATACAACCTTCGTCGAAAGTGGTGTAAAGGTTTGAATAAAGAGGTTTTTTCTGCTGCAATCTTATCATCTGAAAGAAGTGAAGCTATGAGTGGTGTTCTGAATAAAATTGCTAACAAGACAACTTCACTTGCTAAATTTGCTCATCAAATTGAGGGCATTGTAGCTGGTTGGCGTTCTTTTGAGTCACGAGAAGATTTTCGTTGTAAGCAAGGTATGACTTCGCAAGTTCTTAAAACTAGTGGGTTATTGAATCATGCTGCAGCCACATATACATGTGAGATCTTTAAACAATTTGAGAAGCAATTTTGGAATGTTCTGGCAACAATTTCAATTGAAGTTGCAGTTATTGGCAATGTTCATACTTATGAGATTAAAGGTGAGGTGGATTCTAGAGTACGGATAGTGCATTTCAATACCTCTACCATGACGATTAGCTGCAGTTGCAAAAAGTTTGAATCTAAGGGCTTTGTTTGTTGTCATATTTTACGTGTTCTAAGTATTAATAATGTGACAAAGATTCCTAAAAGTTGTATATTTCATCGTTGGACCAAAGATGCAAACAAAAGGCAGCGTGAACTGGAGCAACAAGGAGAGATAGCTAGTCTGGCTACGTATGAGACTGGTTCTATTTTTGGCAATGAGATGATGCGATCTTTTTATGACATAATTACAAAATGCCAAGATGATGAAATTTGTCGGCAACTTTGTAGAGATGCTTTGAGGAACCTTAGTATTGACATAGAAAACCATTTGTCTGCACTGAATGCGAAGGAGCCTCATCATAATGAAGATAATGTAGCTAAGGAAAAGTCAAAAGCAAAGAAAGATTTGTCAAAATGTGGTAAGTATTTAATATACATGCTATTTAATGTTTATGTTAATTCATCAAAATGCTTATCTTGTTATGTTAGTGACTGTAGAAAATGTCAAACGACGAAAAGAGGATATCAATTCAAAGTTAAATGATGATGGTACATCTGCTAGTGAAGTGGATCCTAAAACAAATTTTCCGGTATCAAATTTTGTATGTTTATTATAGATAATTATTTAATTTGGATTTAATTAATAAGTTTAGTTCATTACTTCCCTTTAAATTGTTGCACCTGGCTTCTATTACTCTAGCAACCGCAGTTAATGTCAACCAGTATGCAAGTCCAAGTGTCACCATCATTGCCATTAACTGATCAGGTAACCTAATTTATTTTTTTTTATTCTATTTCTTTATGTTTTTGGTATCTATTAAAACTAGTTTATTGTTTATTTTCTTTTTAGATCTCCAATGAAAATAATAGCACTTCGCCAGCCTCATTTGCATGTATGATGCAAAATATTAATTCACAAATTGATTTGTCTCAAGTAAGATCTCATACTATTTTAGATAAACATTTTCCTTATGTGTTCTTTTTTATATCTGTGGTTTTCTTTTTTCTTATAAGGTTGACAAACCATCATAATCCTCGTCAAACCTGAGGTTGAGGCACATGATGGAGGTACTGCAAAAATCGCGTAAGAACATAATTCTGAATAGAATTGCATGATTTTGTGTTTATCTTTGGTCCATGATTTCGAATTATATGACTTTTAATTTTGTATAAATTACACGATAGAAGTCTGCTGAACCGTGCGATTTAGGTACACAGCCTCAGTATGGAGGCTAATGGTCCTCGTGATGCTCATAATAAACTTCTCTGCATTGTAGTTATCCGTTTATTTTTTGTTCATATATTTTTAGTTTTTACTTACGTTTCATTTTGCCAATGTATATCTCTTAGTTGTTTTGTTTCTCAAATTGCATTCTTTGCTATGCTGAATTGGCCAATTGATTAATATTGGTTTTGTAATTGTATAGCTTCCCAACAGTCCCACTTTGTACTAAAATAGAATGGAGACACATTACGTACTTGAAAATTGAAATCTAATATTCTATTTTGGCCTGAATTATATGGTTGATTAATGCTTCGTCACAGTTCCATTTGAATTCCATAGTCTAGAGATTTTAGGCATTGATCCAAATTTGCTTATCTTGATGCCGTTTTTCTATAATGTGTTTGTCTGAGAAATTTCGGTATATATATATTTAATTGCAGTAGTTAGTATTAGTTCAGGTGATTCGAGACTATGAATGACATACATGCTTTTGCAGGAATCAGATATTGTTGTGTTGTGGATTATGTTCACCTCTTGAAGCATTTTATCATCCTGCTACTTGCTGGTCATTGGTCATATTTATCCTTTGGGCTAGAAAATAATTTTGTATGTTTGTTTTTAATGAAAAAGAGAAGTTGGATGCGGGTTCTTTTTAGCAGTAGTCGATGCATTGTATTTTGCTTCCGGATTCTAACTTTACATTCATTTGCTTTTGCTATTACAACGTTTTGGTTGAAGATGCACAAAAAATCATTTGGTCTTCATATAAATGATGGGTATTATGACTCATTTTACCAGCATAAGGGGTGTTTGGTTGCTCATTTTCAAGCTCCTTTTGCCTTTTCACTTCAAAAGGGAGAGTTTTAGGTGTTTGGTTAGTCACCTCATGTTTGCCTTTTACAATTGAAAAGTAGCCTTGGGTGTTTGGTTAGTGATCTCATGTTTGCCTTTTACACCCGAAAAACAGCCTTTTACAAAAGCAGAGAATCTCTGCTTTTTGGAAAAAGCAGCTTTTTCCAACAGCAAACAGCAAACCGTAACAGCAACAACGAACAACAACAACAAACCGTAACAGTAAACAACAAACAGTAGGTAAAACAAACGGGCCATAAATCTATATAATAAGTTCAGATAACCAGATGATTGAGGATGCTTAGGTATCAATTCGATTCTCAAGTCGTCAATTTTTGACAAACTAGCCTAAAATAGAATCAGTTTTAATATTTAATTTTTTAAAAAAATTTGAGCCAGTTTGTTAAAATTTACCAATTTGAAACTATAGGAGACATTTTTACCTTTATTTCATAAACACAATTGGAGGAAGGTGATGATCAAGAAAGGGTAAATAGATGATTATAATAATTAAAAAAAAACAGAGACATCAATGTTAATGTTTCTGTTTGTTTGTTTTTTTTTTTTTTTTTTAAAGATTAATAAGAGATAGATGATATAGACATGTGCTGTATTTCATCTCCTATTGTTGTATTCTCCTCATTCTGCTTATTATATGATTGTTTAATATTTTAATTATAGGGATGCAATACAGCAAAAAATGCCAATTTCAATATTAAAATAATTAACTGAATCATGAGTGGCATAATGTACATTTGTATGCACACAGCTTGGCAATTCCTGCATAATTAAATTTGTCAGTGTATTCAACCTCAATAATCAAACAAAAGAGCAAAGAAAAAAGAATAGATATACTAACAGAAGTATGAAAAAATAATATGAAATGTTACACCTGACCAAAAGAGAGCACAATAGGGCTGGACAGCTCTCCTGAATGAAATGGCGTATTTGAATTTATTGGCAATGACATAATTGCTAAAGATTAAAGTTGAAGAAGAAAATCAAAACCCCAATTAAAGGAAATGTAGGAAAGGAAGAGGACATACAAAAATAAAAGTGGATTATTAAATACCGCCTTCAAATTACTTATCACCGTCTCCATTTGTACTTTTTTGCGATTCTTACGATTTTAATCAAAAACTGAAAATTCTCTCTCCAAAATCATAAATCCAAACAACAGTAATTGAAATTATGAAAATAATTGATTTATGATAACCCGAATCCCGGAAATGGATGATTACAAGTCGGAAACATTAACATTTACGTTTTTCTTATCAAAGAACTCATGAAAACAATATATATATTTATGACGATTTTGCATTTTTCGTCATAAAAAATTAGAGAATTTTGCATTTTTCGTCACAAAAAATTGAACAATCTAGTATTATTCGTCACTAAAATTTTTACGATTTTGCACGGGTCAAAATTTGGCCTAAACGGATGCCACATCCGCCCCCGCCATGGTTGGAACGGATGTAGCATCCGCCCGGCCCATGGTGGGAATAGATGTCACATCCGTTTAGACCAAATTTTGGCCGGTTCTCTCAAACAAAAAAAAAAATTTCAATTTTGAAAATTTTTTATGAAAGGGAAAATTATCCAAATTGGGACAGTGGTAAGTAATTTGAAGGCGGTGAATAGTAATATTCAAATAAAATCACAAATGATCCATCTGAGACGGGCGGAGAATGAGGGAGGGAGTAAGAAGCAGTTGAGGATAATATGCGTAATTGATTATCGGAGAACTTAAAGTAATAATAGAGATGCAAAGTATTAGAATGAGAGATGATTGATGTAAAAAATAAATATATAAAAGTGACACCAATAAAGATGTATTACTTCAAAATATACTACAGTTTCTCTTGATTACTAGATGAAATAAGGATATGCGTGAAAATTAAAATTCGAGGAGATTACACATAAGCATTTTAATAGAAAGATTTTATATAATTACAATAAATTAAAGGTTTCTACATGAATATCATAACTAATTAGTATAAAATTACAACTAAATCAGATTATTAAATTTAATTCTGAATATGTCATTATTTTTTATATTTAACAAATAAAGTATGAATTTACACCCTAATTTAAAAATCCTACATTTTACCAATTCATAAATCTTAAACCCTAAATAATATATTATAGACCCATAATTTATAAACTCTAGTTTTTAAAATAGATTAAAAATAATGATTTTATTGGTTTGAAATAATTCAAAATTATAACTGGACATAGTTTGTAAGAGAAAATTACACAGAAATTCATCTTCTGAAAACTATTTACAACTATGTCAAATCATAATTTTTTATTATGTAAAACTAATAAAATCAGTACTTTTAATATATTTTAAAAATTAGAATTTATAAATTAAAAGTCAAAAATCTATTTTATAGTGTTTATGATTTATCAATTGGAGTCTAGATTTTTTAAATTATAGTGTAAAATCATAATATATAGAAAATAATGACATATTAAGAATTAAGTTTGGTGATATGACTTAGTTATAATTTTATACTTAATTATGATATTCATGTATTTGACCCTATTGTAAACCGTTTTTTTTAATCAAGTTGTAAACCGTTTTTAAAAAGTGAATTTCTGTGTAATTTCTCCTAAATTAAATTATATAAATGAGTTGGAGTTAGGTCTGGGCTTTAAGCATTTCTCAAGCGTGCACATAGATGGGAAAAAGTTTCAAAAAGCCTAATAAAAATGTTAGTTTTTTTACATGAATATCATAATTTGTGAGGGTTGCACAGAAATTAAGAACATTAAAAAAAAAAAGACTTTGTGATCGCTTATTTATTGATTCCACTATTTATTTATTATATAATAAATTAATTATTTTAATTAATCTCTATAAACCCACGTTTTATAACACACAGAAGGATTACTCAGTTATATAAGTTTGTCTTTTAATTTTCAAATTTAATTATGTTATTGATAAAGTTTGAGTAGTATATATATTTTTGTATTTATATATATATATATAAGTTATACAAATGATTCATTTTCTATTATTTATTCTCTTAACGTTTTTATTTCCATTTTTATTGTTATTTAAGATAATATTTATAAATTAATATTAAATATTATTATAAATATTCATAGATTTTTTAAAAAATGTATTCTTTCATTTGATTAATAAATTCATTAAAAATAAAAATTCATATAACTGTGCTTTTTATTTTTGTAAATTTTGAAATATTTTTTATTCATTTTAGTTAAACAAGTTATTAGCTATTAAATTAAAGTTGTATGATTATAAAGTAATAATCCAATCACTTCTCCCCCCAAAAAATAATCCAATCACTTAATATTGAAGAAATTAAAATAATGTGGGAAAAAGAGAAAAAGAAAATTGTTCATGATATTTTCGAAACACTCCGATTTCAATCTTGATGCGTGTGGAAAGAAAATCATGGGCGTGTTAGAGAAGTTAATTCTTAATTCTTAAATAGATTTAATGAAATTAATTGCATCTAAAGATGTGACTTCTAACCAAACGACTGACAACAGACTCGAGGATTAGAAAAAGCCTATTTTGGATCCTTAGTGCCGTTATAAAAACTTTACTAATCGACAATCGTTCACAAAAAAGTTTGAGAAAATTACATGGAAAGACAAGTTTCAAATTTATTTTACAGTTAACTAATCCTATAAAATTTCTTTAAGACATATATCAGAAATTCATCTTTTTGATTTTAATTTTATCAAATTGGTAGTTACTAATTTAAAATCCAGCAAAAAAAATCCTTAAATTCATCCGTTTCTAATACTGATTTTCCGCCAAACATAGTTATAATTTTTTTTTTCTAAGAATGACACATTTATAATAATTTACAAAATTACTAACTTTTATGTAACTAACCAAAAAGTTTAAAAGATCAAGATTTTTTAATATTCTTTTTCTTTTCTTTTGTTTTATTTCTTGTAACGTCTTTGTATACAAACAGAATAAAGCAACAATTACAATGAAAATCACATAATTTGCGTAATAAACTACGTAATTCAAATGGAAGTTTCAGAATTAAAATTGTAGCTAAATGAATAACAACAATGAATATGTATGAAATAAAATTAAACGAACAAACTTGGTTTGGAGTCTTAATCGTTGAAGTGAACCACGAATCTGAGGATCGGAATTGTGTCGTATTGATGCGGAGAGATCAACAATTGAGTTTAAAAACAAGAATAAAAGAAAATTATTCCTCACATAATTACTAAATGTTACTATTATGTCTCTAATGCCAGTTAAAGATGAACCTAGAAAGTCACACGCCTACAAGTTGTATGAATCAAGCTATTGTTGGATTAGTTAATTAGAAATATCTTGATTAATTATCTAACACAATATTCTCACACTATTTTTCAATTGAAAGAAATTTTTTATAAATAATTATTCTTACTCAATGTAAGTTGATAGCTTTCCTGAATACAATAGTCAAATGTTGGCGGTTGGAATTGAGAAATATCTTGAGTTAATTCCACTAAAATTTACTTAAAGGATATAATAATAATTAATTAAATGGTTAATTAATTATTATATATATATATTTTTTATAATAATAGTAATAATAATAATTAATTATTATATAATAATTTCTACCAAAAAAAATTTATTATATAATAATAATAATATTTATTAATATTATTATTAAAAAAATAATTTTTTTTATATATATAGGAGTGAGATCTGGTGTGATAAGGGCTTATGGTGTGTTAAAAGGATTTTATATTAAGCATAGGTCCTCCAACTCACTTAAAATACCTTCCATATAGATTTCGACACATGTCCACTTAATTTACATAATCAATTAAAAAAAGAATATCAGCACAGAGAAGAAAGAATATCAACGCATTATCTTCTTCCTCCTCCTTAAGTTCAGTGCTGCCACCGTCAACAAGCTTTTCCGGTGCCGCTTCGGATCTCCACTGCCATCTTCCACCTCCTCCAATCTCCATTGCCTGAAGAGAGTTAATGAATGAGTTTTGGAATTCAATTGTAAAGTACAGAAGCTAATTACGTTAAACCAAACTCCTAAATTCCAATCTTTTATTTGCAGACACTTATGGAGATGTTTTGGATTTAATAAAAAAAGGGTGTTGTTAAACCCAGCCCCATTTTCCCACCCCTAGCCCCGTGAAAGGACGAAAATGCCCTTTCATGGGTTTTGGGAGGGGAAAAGCTATTTTTTTTGCCAATTCAATACGCGGGCGTGTGGCCATCACGCCTCACCTCGCGGTCGGCCGTGACAGCCACTCCCGTCTACTCTCGGTGATAACGGATTGTCTTCCATCAAACGTTTTGTCTTTGATTCGGATGAAAATGAGTTTGAGAGAGTTTGGGAGGGATTCAAATTTTCAGTTTTTGTTCAAAGGGCGGTTAGATCTTTTTTCGGGGCTGGAAGTGTGAAAATGGAGCTGGGTTTAGTAACCCACTAAAAAAATCCACTGCTTATGGTAAACTCAATGGGATACAATACTAATTTTAAACAAAAAAACCTAACATTCATCTTTTTGTGAAAAATTTAGATAAAAACCTTTGAAACTTCAGGTATCATATTTTATAATTAAAACAATGGAAGTAGTAAAACTTTTGATTGCAGACAGTGTGGAAGAGCTGCAATGGAAATTGGTAGAGAAATGGTTGCGGGTTGATAATTTGCAAAGGGTGAGAGGTGAGAATGGCGGCATTGAGCTTTGAGAAGGAAGAAGGGGAAGACATTGATATTTCTTTCTTTTCTGTAAATAATAATTTTTTTTAATTGATTATCTAAATTAAGTGGACATGTGTCGAAATCTGCATGGAAGGTGTTTTAAATGAGTTGGAGCACCTGGTGCTTAATATAAAATCCCGTGTCAAAGACCTTATAGTGTAATATAATAAAACTACATAGTTTTGGTAAGAAGAGAGAAAATTGTTTTATTTCTTTTCTTTAAAATATAATTTTCTGACATTTCTAACATCGTTTTTCGAAAATTTTTATACTGTTAGACTCGTCTAAATTAGACGATCATTTTGAGATCCCTGAAGCTCAGGTAAAAAAATTTATGGTGAACGGAATCCGGCAATTAGGTGGGCGTTTTTCAGTGAGAAAAAGGTATCCAGAAAATTCTCAAAACATTTCAGAAAATGTAAAACGTTATTCTGAGAAACTTTAATTCTTAGGTCGAAGAGGGATTTCTTACGGTCTAGTCCCAATAAAACCTTTTCCTTAATTTTATCCATTTTATATGCTTCAACAATTTATCGGGTACAAAAACGTAAGGAATCTACTTTGAGCCAAGAATTAAAGTTTCTTAAAATAATGTTTTACATGTTTTGAAATTTTTTGATATTTTTCTGGGTACGTTTTTGGTTCTACCTTTCAGCACTATGTGTTGGAAAAACCAGCACATACTGCTGGACGCCAACATGTTGTTCTAAATCAGTGTACAAATTATTCCAATTAGTGTACCAATTGTTTCAAATCAGTGTATCAGTTGTTCCAACAAAATAATTATATTGTTCCAGCAGAATTCTTAAATTATTCCAACAGAATACTTATAATGTTCCGACAATGTACGGGGAATTGTTCCAAATCAGTGTACCATTTATTCCAATATAATATTTATATTGTTCCAATAAAATAACCAGTGTACCAATCATTCCAAATCAGTGTACCAATTGCTCCAACTCAGTATACCAATAGTTCAAACAGAATTAATTCTTATATTCTTCCAACAGAATAAATATGTGTACCAATTGTTTCAAATCAAATTGTTCCAAATCCGTGTACCATTTGTTCCAACATAGTATTTATATTGTTCCAATAGAATAAATCAGTGTACTAATCGTTCCAAATCAATGTACCAATTGCTACAACTCAGTATACCAATTGTTCCAACAGAATTAATTCTTATATTCTTCCAACAAAATAAATCCGTGTACCAATTGTTTCAAATCAGTGTACCAATTTTTACAACAGAACATTTATATTATTCCAATAGAATTATTATATTGGTACAACAAAATACATATATCGTTGGGTCATAGCGAGATTCCTTACAATTTAGTCCCAATAAATCATTTTCCTAAATTTTATCCATTTTACATACTTCAATAATTTATTGGGACTAAACCGTAAGGAATCTCACTTTGAGTCAAGAATTAAAGTTTATTAGAATGATGTTTTACGTTTTATGGAATTTTTTGAAAATTTTATGGGCATTTTTTTTCTCACAGAAAAACAGCCACAAGGTCGACGGATTCCGTTCATCGGAATTTTTTTTACCTGAGCTTCTGAGATCTTAAAATGACCGTCTAATTAAGACGAGTCTAACGGTATAAAAAATTTCAAAAAACGAGGTTAGAAAAGTCGGAAAAATGAATTTTAAAGAAAAGAAATAAAACAATTTTCTCTCTCCTACGATAACATCATCCTCCTCCTCCTCCATTCTCTTATGAACATCCTTCTTTTCATTTTATTTACAAATTTACCACATTCCCATACTTAATTATAAAATTGGTCCTTGTCACACTATAAGCTCTGTCACACCATAAGATTTTTGTCACACCTGATCTCTTATATATATATATATATATATATATATAGCCCAATTAAAAGGAGCCATTTATGTATCTAACCTACTTTGTTTCCATCTTACTAAATTAGACACTTTCAACCACTTTGGACAAAAGTACCATTAGTTTTATTCAATCGATCGATCTACTCCTGCTTCTTCTTCTTCTTCCGCTTCTTCTTCTTCTGGTTCTTCTTCTTCTTCTTCTTCGGTTCATCTTCTTCAATTTCTGATACCAATCATTAGCGATTTTTGAGATTATTGACGTCTTATGTTTAATTTCTCGTAGAAATGGTATGTTTTTAGCTTATACGCTTGCTTTTCTCGTTGGTCTTGCCTCTTTCTTCATCTGTAATGACATCGTTTCAATTTCCTCTATTTTCCATAATTTTTCTCAATTTTCCTCCATTGTTGTCGCATTTGTGACGAAATTTGTCGCATTTCATTACAAATGCGACAACAGTTGCCGCATTTCGTCGCAAATGCGACAACTCTTGTCGTATTTTTGCATTTCGTCATAAATGTGACAAGAGTTGTCGCATTTGCGATGAAATGCAGCAACTGTTGTCGTATTTGTGATGAAATGCAATAAATTTCGTCACAAATGCGACAACAATGGAGGAAAATGGAGAAAAATTGTGGAAATAGAGGAAATTGAAACGATATCATTACAGATGAAGAAAGATGCAAGACTAACGAGAAAAGTTGGCGTATAAGCTAAAAACATACTATTTCTACGGGAAATTGAACATAATACATCAATAATCTAAAAAACTATTAATGATTGGTATCAGAAATTGAAGAAGAAGAAGTTGAATGAAGAAGAAGAAGAACCAGAAGAAGAAGAAGAAGAAGAAGAAGAAGAAGCGGATGGGGAAGAAGCAGGAGTAGATCGATCGAATAGAACTAAATGTAATTTTATCCAAAGTGGTTGAAAGTGTCTAATTTGGTAAGATGGAAGCAAGGTGGGTCTAAAACTTGATTTAATCGATTTAGTGGAATGATTAGAGGTTTCACCACTAGAAAAGGTTAATTCTCCGATTGGAATCTATAAGAGGTATTATTCTAATCTCGTATATAAGTATCAATTTGATTATTAAAGAAATTAATCATCCTAGTGAAAGATTTGATGTCAAACATCAGATGTTTGACCGTTTAATAGATCACATTAATTGTTTGTTTAGGAAATTTTTTGAAATTCTTTTCCTGAATACTAACATGATCCCGCTTCAAATCCTTCATCATCAACCACTATGTCAATACGATTAATCTGTTTTCGTGTCTTGACATTTGCATGAAAGAACTTTGAATTTGTATCCCCTTTCTTTAACCAAAACGTCTTAGCTCTCTGCTTCTAGTATACCTCCTTCTATTCAAGAAAAACCGTAAGCTGCTTGTTAATGTCCACACATTTCTAAACCGAATCTGCATCCCTTTTGTCCCGTAAGCGACTCAATTGTTATTTACACCAAGCAATTTTACCCGAAAATCGAGCCCTAAACCACACTCCCCAATCCATCATTACCTTACTACACATCTCCATCTTCTTCATAATCCAAACCGGCTTGGCCGAATTTGGCCGTATGCTTCAACAAATAGACTGACTAATTTCCTTGCTAACCAAGATTGCATCATGTATGTAATGTATTCCTTTAGCTCCATTTAACATTTCTTTTTCCAAAAAGAGCTATGGAGTTTTTTTTACCCTTATTAATATGATAAATTCAAGGAAAAATTACAAAATTGGATCAAATGGAAGATCCATTTACATATTTAGACCAATTACTCAAATCATTACATATTCTAAACTATTTATTTATGACTTTCCCAAACGCCCTATATATATATATAACAATTTAGAAATTTCTTACTCTTCCTTCATTCTCTCTTCGTTTTTCTCTTAGTTTGCGAACTTGACACTCTGTTTTTAATTATCGACTCATATTTTTAATTGTCGACTCATAAATCTTTCTACTTGCGAACTTGGCACCCCTTTCTTTATTATTTTGTACATTTTTTCCAAGATAATACTTCCCGCATATGATTTTATATCGCATTTTCGTAAACAGTGAAGCCTGCAAAGCAAATACTACTTCGTAGAATGAGTTTTTCTTCGCAGTTTTCGCGAACTGCAAAGCAAATTCACGTGCTGGGATAGTATTTACTTTCACAGACTGCACAGTTTGAGGAAAATGCGAAGTGGTATATTTTGTTATTTGATGAAAATATACATAAGTAAACAACATGATTAGTAAAATGACATAAAAAATAACATTATCAAAATTTACAACAAGATTGCAAAAATAATTCAAACCTTAAACCCTAAACCCTAAACCCCAGCAATGGAGGAAGTGTGCTTCCATAACATTTGGGAGGAATGATTAGCAAAATGTTCTGGAAGCACACATCCTCCCTAGTGTGCTTCTAGAACATTTGGGAGGAAGTATGATTCTAGAACATTTGCTAAGAAGTTCAGAAGCAAAAGGAACTAGAACATTTGGTCTTCACCATCTTCATCACATCCCAATCACCCCTCACTGTGATTGATGCCTTTGTATTTAAGCTAAACAGATACTTGAATTTGATGCCTTTGTATTCAACATCTTCATCACACCCCAATCACCCCTCACTGTGATTGATGCCTTTGTATTCAAGCTAAACATATACTTGAATTTGATGCCTTTATATTAACCATTCACAAGAATTAAAGTCATTTTAGAGAAATAATGAAAGAAACGCTTCGCAGAAAGCAAAAATGCGAGTCTGCAAAGAGAAATACACCTGAAAAGGATGATTTTTCTTTGTAGAAAGCGAAATTGCGAAGAGAAATATAGGCTGAAAAAAGGATGATTTTGCTTCGCAGGCTTCGCAAAATGTGAAACAAAATCATTCTGCGAAGTTATTTTCCAGAAAGAGAGGAAGATGAAACATGAGAAATACAGTAGATACTTACATTCTTACCGTCTTTTGCCATTGAAATCGATAATAAACATATGATAAACGCAGAAGAATGTCGAATAACGATGTCTTCGATTCACAAAAGAAGAAAGAAACAAAGAGATGAAGAAGAAGCAGGAAGATGAAGAATCATGTCCTCGATTTGCACAAGAACAGAGAGACAAAGAGAGGAAGAAGACACAAGATGATGAAAAAATGACAACCGTTTGCAAAATATAAAGGAAGCGGAAGATGAAACGATAGAAAGGAAGGGGGGAGATGAAAGGTTTGGGGGTATTTTGGATAAGTCACAAAAAATAGTTTAGATATACAATGACTTGGTAATTAGTCTAAGTGGGCTGCTATATACCGCAATATTTTTTCCACCTACCGCACTTTTTTGACAATTTTGCCCTCCTCATAATTTAAACTCAAAAATTCAAAAATCTCAAATCCTCTCAAATCCTCTCTAGCTTTTTGGTTTTTCAAAAAACCCGACCTAAAACAACATGCCGCCAAAGCCAGGAGCGGGTAAAGGCTTCATGAAATCTCCGGTAAGTTTTTTTTTTAAATTACTCAGAAATCATGGGTTCCGCCTCTGAATCAGAAGCGGAACCCGTATGAATATAAGGTAAACGGAATCGCCGTGCCGCTTCCACCACGGGTGGAACGGACGAACTGCCCCTTCCACCCGTGGTGGAAACGACACGGCCGTTCGTTCCACCGCACGGTGGAACGAAAGGCGCAATCGTTCCACCGTACGGTGGAACGAAAGGCGCAATCGTTCCACCGTACGGTGGAACGAGAGCCATGCTCGTTCCGCCTTACGGCGGAACGAGCTGTGCATCCGTTCCACCGTACGGTGGAACGGTGCGCGCAGCCCGTTTAGGCCAAAAAAAAATTTCGAAATTAAAAAAACGAAATTTTAATTTAAATTTATATCGTAGGATTACCTCGTGTTCGAAATCATGGTCTTCGGGAATGCTCGGGTCCATTTTCGTCCAATTCGGGTTTTTAGGCTTGGGAGAGAAAGAGAGGAAAAAAAAGTTTTAGTTTTTGATAAAAAATTATGACAAGGGCATAAATGTCAAAAGAGTGCAGTGGGTGGAAAACATATTGCGGTATATAGCAATACCCCCATTTAATCCCATTTTGTAATTTTCCCTAAATTCAATTTTATTATAAATAAAGGTCATCCATCATGCCACTAGGGCCGGTCCTGATAATTTACGAGCCCTAGGCGGAATAATAAATAAAAGCACTTTTAATAAAAATATTTTACGTAAAAAAATTTAAAATATATTTCAATACATGATAAACAAAAAAGTATTTCATTATTAATGATACGATACGTATTATTACGTTCACTAAATACAATTGTTTATCCAAAATCAAAAGGATGTTTCACAATTTTTTTAAATTATGGATTAAACTCTATTTGGCTTATGTGATATCTAAAATTTTGTCATTCGGTTAATGTGGTATAGACAAAATACATGAATAAATAAGAAAAAAATTAATTCCTTATTTATCTACATATTAAATCTATATGGTAAAAATTAAATAAATTATCACGTGTATATAACACGTATCAAAAATTGTGTCAAGCGTGATTTTTTTTAACAAATCAATTAATTTTCCATCCAAAATGGGTTAAATATCACTTGTGGAAATACTTCAAGGGGAAAATATTACCAAATGGTATGATAAAATTTTGGATACCACAGGGGTCAAATATGAGTTTTAATTCTTAAATTAACTCTTTAAAAAGTCAATTTGGCATCTTTTAAGTTTAAAATATTAATTAGGTAAAAAATATTATTAGGCCCCTGATCATTCATTTTTTAGTTCATGAAGCCATTGATCTTTTATTTGGATACATTAAGCCCCTCGTCTTTTATTTTTGGTCTCATTAAGCCCTTAATGACAAAAAAAAATTAATTTCGAACATAAAAATCGGTTAACAGACTGTTATTCATTGCACCTGCATTCGAAATTTGTATTTTTCATTGTTTGAAAGTAGTTTTGGATGCATTGTATGGTTGTAGGAAAACTATAAAAACCTTAATTCAAACTGTAAAAATATTTTTTTTAATAATTTTAAATACAGATGAAGTTAAAAACGTATTTTTGACAGAATTAAATTTCCATAACTTACTAATTTGGTCATAAAGGGCTTAATGAGACTAGAAATAAATGATCAGAGGCTTAATGTATCCAAATAAAAGATCAAGGGCTTAATGAACAAAAAAATAAAAGATCAGGAGCTTAATTATGCTTTTTGCTTATTAATTATTTAGACCCTTTAAAACCTAAATAACTTTTACGACTTTTTACACAAATATCACAATTGATTACAACATTACAATTGATCATATTATCAAAATTACTTTTCAATAAGTCATTATTTTTCATATATAAGAAATAAAGTATGATTTTATACTTTAATTTAAAAAATTAGATCAAAATTCATAAATTATAAACTTTAGTAAATATATAAAATATATTAAAAATAATAATTTTATTAATTTAGTATAATTATAAAGTATTATTTGATATAATTATAAATAAGTTTTTAAAACTAAATTTCTATGTAAATTTTTTAATTTCAATATTTGTATAAAATTTTATTTTTTAAAAAAATCCAAATATTTTTATAATGTTTTTTTAAGAAAAATAAAAACAAATTTTTATTTTGACGGGATCGATCCTAGGCCCCTTTAAATGAGAATTGGGTGCAGCTGGATATTTAATAATCTTAGTATAATTTATTTGTTACTATATATATATATATATAATAAAAATATTTGGACCCTTTACAGCTAGAGATGTACATAAGAAAATTGTAAAAACAAAAAACCTAATCATAACCAAATAAAAAAATAGGTTAACCGAAACCAATGAACTAATATATGATTTTTTACTTTAAAATTTTCGTTTTTTGGTTTTGGTTTCGGTTTCAGTATTTTACTAACCACCGACTGAAACAATTAAAAAAATTAAAAATTAAAAATTATATTATACTTTAGGTTAAACATGACATTTCTTATTAGAATAAATATAAAACTATTTTCTTATTTGTCTAAGAAATTTCAAAACCACGCTCCATCGAGACAAAAAAAATCCTATCTTATCCCCTGCTCATCTTTTTCATCTCGTGCGGCTTCTCCTTCTCATCTTCCTCCGGCACCGGCACTGGTGTCATCTTCCTCAATGGTATGTCTCTTTCTCTCTACCCTCTTATTTTCTGCAAACAAAAGAAAAAGTTCGTTTATATGCAATTTTGAGAAAATAGGTCGACATGATCCAATTAACATCCCTTTGCTGCTTGCACGCTCTTCTATTGATTTTATTTAGTATTTTCAGTTGGATCTTTGATCCGTCTGGGGATCTTTATTCCTTTGAGAGTGTTGAGAGTTAATCATTCAATTGGTTCTTTTATCCCAGAAGACCGAGAAATCTTCCCACGAGCCCAAGTCTCGAAAGAGGGCTTGATTATTGTTGTTTAATCATTCAATCAGTTTAGGATTTATTGTGTCACTAATAATTGGAAATGTATTGTAATTTGGAACTAATAGGTCTTCAAAAAAGGCTTGTGTCATTGTTGTTTAATTTGTGATGCTAACCAATTATGTAAAAACTTGATTATTTTAGAGTTGTGTAGACCAAGAATGTTTAAACTTTTTACTAATATACTTTAGTAGGAAATATGGGTAAAATACGATTTAATGATATGCAAATTTGATTGTTGAAACGTACATCCAGAGACAACTCTGAAGATAAACATTAAAAGAAAATATGATGTATAGAAATGACAACAATTGAATATAATCATTTATTTAAATTCTATTAATTCCTCAAGCCTTTTTTCATCTATGGTTTCACAAATTAATGTCATTTTACTATGAAAGGTTTCTTTTAGTTTAATCCCCTTTTTCACTTTTCTAATTCACCAAAAAGCTCTATTAATTTTTCAAGTTTTTTTTATCATAAATTACACTACTTTATCCAATTCTACTTTGAACATTTTGGCTTCTTTCATGCTGTGTTTTAAAATAAGCAGTATTCTATTGTCAAGCATTTTTGTTCTCGTTTTCTCTTTCTATCTTGTAACTAGTTGCCTTCATCATGCAATTTCTAAGAGTTTCTTTTTATTTTTTATTCACCGTGTTCATTGCTTATTTCATTTATTATTTCAATGTTTATTTATTAATGGTTAAAAACCGAAATAAAAGGTTCACCGATCGAATAATTGGTTAATCGAATTTAATGGACTAGTGTATGATTAGTATATTTAAAAAAAAAAAATGGTTAACCGACCGAATTAACCTTAATGGACTGATTAACCAACCACGTGCACCCCTACCTACAGCCTTGGGCCCTAGGCCAAGGCACTCCTAGCCTAGGTTTAGGGCCGACCCTGCACGCCACCATATTGACGTGACTGTATTTTGGAGTTGAAAAAACGAGAGAATAATATGTAATATTGTTGTGGATTTCAATTTCTTTTCAGTATTGTTTTCTATATAAAATTATTTATTGTGATAGCTTTTAAAATTGACATCTCAATGTTATCGTACTATAATTGAAACATATTTTCAATTGTAATCTCCCTACGTTCAATCCAACTCCCATAAAACTCGCTATATATTTGTCATAAAATCAAGTATTCTTTTGGAATTCACTTTAAATGGAGATATTGTTTTTGTCACACCCGATCATAAACGACCTCAATCGGCATCGTGCGTGAAATAGAAATATCATAATCAATACTTAGGAGTCTCCAATTTATCCAAATATCATAATATCATATTTATTTATTTATCTTGGCCTTCCTCTTCAATATATATTCTAAAATAATTCAAAAATCACACACCTAATAATTATCATATATACTAATATCAAAATATAAATTCTAAAAATTTAGACACGGACGTGACAGTTTTGCTAGTATTTGAACACTCGATGGAAGAAGCCATACAAGGAAGGGATTGAGAAAATAGTAGAGGAGGCTGAGAAATACAACCGAAGATGAGGAACATAAAAAAAGATAGATGCTAAACATGCATTGGAGAATTATGTATATAACATGAGGAATAATGTAAGAGACAACAATGTCTCTTTTAAATGTTATCTTGTATAAGTTAATAAAAAAAATCAGAAGCAAGAAGAAATATAATTTAGAAAAGCTTTCTCCTCTCTTTCCTTTATTTTATATATTCTTCTTTATCTTGTGCTTTTGGATGTCACCCTTCTCTCACATGGATGGATTTCAAACAACAGGTGGTGGTGTGACTGTTCTGATACCAAATAACACTACCATTCCTATAAAGAGGGAAAAAGGATGCACCACTCACCTTGACAACCGGATCAAGGTCCCGATAGCTGTATATGAGGGTGAGAAAGCGCTAGTAAGAGACAACAATTTACTTGGCAACTTTGACCTTTGTGGCATTCCGTCAGCTCCAAGGCGTGATTGCAACAGTATCTTAAATGTTTCGGCTGAGGAGAAGAGAACAGGGAATAAAAACAAGATAACAATCACTAGCTACAAGGGAAGATTATCCAAGGAAGAGATTAGGAAGATGGTAGAGGAGGCTGAGAAATACAACGCAAGTTGAGGAACATAAAAGAAGACTGATGCTAAATATGCATTGGATAAGTATGTGTATAACATGAGGAATAATGTGACATCGAGAAGATGAGCTCCAAACTAGCATGAGATGATAGAAAGAAGATTGAGGCTGTGACTGAGGAAGCTATTGAAAGGTTGGATGGAAACCATACCTCACCTATCTGGTTTCCATCCAACCTTTCAATAGCTTCCTCAGTCACAGCCTCAATCTTCTTTCTATCATCTCATGCTAGTTTGGAGCTCATCTTCTCGATGTCACATTTTTCCTCATGTTATACACATACTTATCTGATGCATGTTTAGCATCAGTCTTCTTTTATGTTCCTCAACTTCAGCGTTGTACTTATTAGCCCCATGTACCATTTTCTCAATCTCTTCCTTGGATATATTCCCTTATAGCTAGTGATTGTTATCTTGTTTTTATCCCCTGTTCTCTCCTCCTCAGTCGAAACATTTAAGATACCCTTGCAATCTATGTCAAAGCACACATTGAATTTAGGGACATGCTTTGGAGCTGAGGGAATGCCACAAAGGTCAAAGTTGCTAAGTACAAATTGTTGTCTCTTGCTAGTGCTCTCTCGCCCTCATATACCGCTATCGGGATAGTGGTCTGGTTGTCAAAGTGAGTGATGAATCCCTTTTCCCTCTTTATAGGAATGGTAGTGGTCCTTGGTATCAGAATAGTCACACCACCACCCGTTGTTTGAACCCATCCAAGTGAGAGAGGGGTAACATCCAAAACCACATGATCATGCAACTTCTCATTGCCTTCACCACTCAATGGTTGGAGAGAAAGAAGAATATATAAAATGAAGGAAAGAGAGGAGAAAGCTTTTCTAAATTATATTTCTTCTTGCTTCTGATTTTTTTTATTAACTTATACAAGATAACATTTAAGAGAGACATCCTTGGCAGATCAAATTAACTTGTAACTATTAGAGTTACATAAGTTACATAATAGTTAATTATGAGAAATTTATGAGTTAAGTGAGAAATAATGAGAGTTAGCCCTTGTTTGGGAGGAGGTCAACATAGGTTAATAGAAGTAACGGAATGTAAAATTTTAAATTAATCTTGTTTGAGAGTTTTTTTGTTGAGAGTAAATGAAAGTTGGTGGGAGTTAACATTTTACTCCTATTAACTCAATATTTTAACCTCCAAAATGAGGGTTAATGAAAGTAATGAAAACTAACATTTTAACTTTCATTTACATTCCATCAACTCCCAAACAAGGTTAAATTTTAACCTTTATTTCCATCACTTCTCCTCCCATTTCATTACCCCTATAACTCTCACCTCCATTAACCTCCCAACTCCCAAACAAATGTTAGTTACTTTTTTAATTACTCTATCCGTTCCGTTATACAAGTCACTATAGAATATTTCACATGGATTAAGAAACACAATTATATAGAGTCAAATTAATGAATTTATATTGGTTAACTAAATTTTTTTGGCTTAAAGTACTATTTGGTCCCTGATTTATCTAAATTTTTTATCATTTGGCCTTTAACCTATTATTTGGTCATATTTGGCCCATGATCTATCCCAAATTGGTAAAATTTCACCCAATTTGGATCAAACTTAACCGAATCATTATCTCATTGATAAGTAACGATATTTTGACACTTGAACTTAATAGATTTTAGTTTAGGATTTGTTTTTTGTTTTTTTCTTTTTTTAATCTAATTAATTATTTCCACATAATGTGGAAAAATAACTTTAAGAAATATCACGTTTCAAATTCAAGTGTCAAAATATCGTTACTTATCAATGAGATAACGATTCCGTTAAGTATTCATAAAACTTGGGTGAAATTTCACCAAATGGGATAGGTCAAAGACTAAATGTGATCAAATAATAGCCCAGGGGCCAAATAACACAATTTTGGATACGTCAGGGGCCAAATAATGCTTTAAGCAAAAAAAATTCTCTCTTATATAATGGTTGGAGAATATTCAAAAATACATCAAGACAAAAAAAACTAGAATGATCTATATTTGGAAGAAAAAAACTAACATGCTAGAATGACTTATAAAGTGAAATGAAGAGAGTAGTTATCAAGAGTTATTATTTATTAGTGGTGAAGCTCTTAGCCTAGTGGTTGAGAGCTTACCTATGCCTTGGGAGGTCATGAGTTCGAATCACATCCGGATCAAATATTCTTTTTCCTTCATTTTATATATTCTTTTTTCTCTCCAACATGAATATGACAGCCTCAACACCTGTACTCATATGTAACGACTTCATCCGAGTTGAAATTGTGGTAGAACCACCAACAATAATGACATCATGGGTACTGCTCTTTTCCATTTTGGCATCCCCCATGTACAACTTCACAGGCTCTATACACTTTGTGAAAAAATTCATGTTCTACTGTAACCCTCTTCTCGAGTCACATTAAATATAATAGATAACACCCAAAGCATTTCTCATAATTCAATTCAAAAATACCAATATCAACCAATAAAGTCACCTAATATTTATCAGGGTACGGTCCCAAAAAAACCCTTGTTATTTGACATTTTGAATTTTTTTTTTGGGAGTTCCAAAGTCATAATCAAAGAAACAAACTAAATTCAATGTAATCAATTAATAATTAATAATATCCACTTAAACCAAAACAAAACAATTCAATCCTTAGGAATAATAATAATTTCTAATGAAATGTTCATGATATCCTAATGGGAATGAGACGTTTGTTGCAACCTGAATGCAGAATTAATTTAATTGAATGGCAAACAGGATGACAACTGCACTACAAGAAAAACAGTAGTTAAGAATTGCAATGACAAACAGGATGACAAGTACACTATAAGAAAAACAGTAGTTAGGGATTGCAATTTAGTCCCCAACTCATGTTAGTGGCCAAATATCATGGTAATCGACTGAAATAATTCAGTCTATAACTCCAAAGGTTGGTAACCGTATACCGACTGTCTGTTGAAATAGTCGCAACCTTAGCGATAATAGTCGCCCATGTAGTTGCTAAGGTTAGTGATCAGAAGTTTGCATGTAACCATGATTTTTTTTATCGCTAATTATGTTTCGGAAATATTTCCAATCCTTGCCTTACCTCGGAATTGGCGTATTTGCAACAGAATTTTTCGTTCAAACGAAATATTATTTCTTATTTTAAAAGTAATTAATTTACAAAAAAAAAAAACAGAAAAATTAAAGTTGGATTGAAAAGAGTTACTTTTCAGTAAAGAGAATAACTAAAACATACATGCATAATGATCAATGACTGAAACATTGAATTAACATCAAATCTCATTGCAAATAGATATTTATACAACTACTTTTCAAAACCATGGAAAATTGGAATTGGAATTGGTAACAGTAGATAATTGTACAACTACTTCTCTAATAAAATTAGAATTAGTATCAATCAAAAGCTTGCACTAATATTTTGATTGAAGGAACAAACAAGAAATAAGAGAATCACAAAAAAGAAAAGGATGATTGACAAACATTGCAAGAAACAGAATGGATTTTCACCCAGCATCTCACTAATGTCTGAGTGAACAATCTTAGTAGAATTTAAAATATAATATGATATGATTTTAATTAATTAATGTGTGTTTCTTTTGTAGATAATTGTTTGGAAATCAGATAACAAACAAAACTTAACTAAAGATAAACTACTAGAAGATGATAATGTCATGATCCATACCGTTATTAGACAATTTCTAAGGACGATCATTAGCCAATCTTCATGACATCTTGGCAATGATAGGAATGCATATGCTCTTTAGCTCATCCATCTTATCCTTAAACTCATCTGCCTCACCTAGCTGGTTTGCATCACACCATTCAATAGCTTGTTCAATGGCATCCTCAATCTTCTTTTTGTCTTCTAGGTCTAGTTTCCAGCTCATCTTCTCATTTCTCACAGTACTCCTCATTTTATACGCATAATCCTCCAATGCAATTTTAGCAACGATCTTCTTTTTATGTTCCTCATCTTCGACCTTGTATTTCCCAGCCTCCTCTATCATTTTCTCAATCTCTTTGGACAATCTTCCCTTTTCATTAGTGATTGTTATCTTGTTTTTACTCCCTGTTGTCTTCTCCTCAGCCGAAACACTTAAGATACCATTGCAATCTATGTCAAAGCAAACAGTGAATTTAGGGACACCCCTTGGAGCTGAGGGAATGCCACAAAGGTCAAATTTTCCAAGTAAATTGTTGTCTCTTGCTAGTGCTCTCTCGCCCTCATATACTGCTATCGGGACAGTGGTCTGGTTGTCACAGTGAGTGGTGAATCCCGTCTCCTTCTTTATAGGAATGGTAGTGTTCCTTGGTATCAAAACAGTCACAACACCACCAGTTGTTTCAATTCCAAGTGAGAGAGGGGTAACATCCAAAAGCACAAGATCCTGCACCTTCTCATTGCCTTCACCACTCAATATGGCAGCCTGAACAGCTGCACCATATGCAACAGCTTCATCCGGATTGATACTCTTGCATAGTTCCTTCCCGTTGAAGAAATCTTGCAGCATTTGCTGTACCTTTGGAATTCTTGTAGAACCACCAACAATAACCACATCATGGACAATGCTCTTGTCCATATTGCCATCCCTCAAACACAACTCAACATGGTCCATACACTTTATGAAAAAATCCATGTTCAACTCCTCGAATTTTGCACGAGTTATGGTTGTGTAGAAATCAATACCCTCAAACAAGTAAACGATCTCAATAGTTGTCTGAAAAGTTGATGAGAGAGTCCTCTTAGCCCTCTCACAGGCAGTTCTCAATCTTCTAAGGGCTCTAGGATTTCCAGAGATATCCTTCTGATGCTTTCTCTTGAACTCTTGAATGAAGTGGTTCACCATTCTGTTATCAAAGTCTTCGCCTCCAAGGTGGGTGTCACCAGCAGTGGACTTGACTTCAAAGATACCCTCTCCAATGGTAACAAGTGAGACATCAAAAGTACCACCACCCAAATCAAAGATAAATACATTCTTCTTCTCAGCGCTGCTTGCATTCTTGTCAAGACCATAGGCAATGGCTGCAGCCGTAGGCTCACTGATAATACGCATAACATTAAGGCCAGCGATCACACCAGCATCCTTGGTCGCCTGACGCTGGGCATCAGTGAAATAAGCAGGGACAGTTACAACTGCATTTTTAACAGTTGATCCAAGATAGGCCTCAGCTATTTCACGCATCTTACTAAGAACCATAGACGATATCTCCTCAGCAGAAAAGTGTTTCTCCTCACCCTTGTATGTAACAGAAATCATAGGCTTATCAACAGGACCAGCAATTACCTTAAATGGCCAAAGCTTTAAATCACTCTTTACGGTGTCATCTGAGAATCTTCTACCAATCAATCGCTTTGCGTCTGCAAGCCATATAGTTGTAGAGTATGTTATAAATTAAACATATGAAACTAACTAGTAATACCAAATTAGCATACAATTTAAACGCAAGGATTTTTTTAACAATCTAGTAAGCAATTTGATTCCCATTAATTTCTTTCTACACATCCTGCTCCTTTTGCTGCTCAAGAAGAGCTAACAAGATTCTAAATATATGAACTTCAAGATAGCGAAAATCTTGGCGTACTCTTTAGAAATCTTTTTCAGTTCAAAAAATAAATAACCACAAAGAAGGAATCGGTAACTGATATAGCAAAAGAAATTTCAACATCAATGAAATCACAACACCACCAAAAACTGAAAGCAATAGAGTCTAAATTCGATTCACACTCAGTTACAAAAATAAGCAGATTTTAAGTAGATACAAACAAAAGAAGAAGAAAATAAAGAAATTAGATAGGAAGTGCATACCAAAAAGAGTATTAACAGGGTTCATAGCAGCCTGATTCTTAGCAGCATCACCGATCAAACGCTCGGTATCAGTGAAAGCAACATAAGAAGGCGTCGTCCGGTTCCCCTGATCATTGACTATGATCTCCACTCTGTCATGTTTCCAAACCCCGACGCATGAGTATGTTGTGCCCAGATCGATACCCACGGCTGCTCCTTCCCCTTTCCCGGCCATAGCATAAGAATTCAGTTATTGGGATTTCAGAATTTCCTATCAATGCTATTTATATATATGTATAGAACTTAAAATGTTGAAGCCATTTGTTTATTAAAATGGTTTCTTTACTTTTCCCGCCGTGCATAAATTAATTAAACCTAGTGAAAATTACAAAACTTGGTTAAAAGGGAAGTCTAATTACATATTTAATCCATTTATTCAACCTACTATATGTTTTTTGTGACTTTCCCATAATGCCCATAACTTTTCCACTTCCCCCTTACGCGAACGGTCTCTCCCCCCTTCTCCTTGGTTACGCGAAATGGTTGGCTCCTCCATTAATGATCCCAGACTTTTGATTTTCATATCTTCCTTAAATTGTACGAAATCTGCACCATTTCTCCAAATCACAATGTATTTCTCTTCTTCCTCTCTTGATTCTTCATCTTCCTAATGCTAGAAAATGAAGCCATGGTTCTTCATCTTCATGTTCCTCCTCGTTACTTGGTTTCTTTCTTCTTGTTACCATCAAAGAAATGATTATTCTACGTTATTTCCATCGTTTTTCCCAGTTTATCATATTGTTATTGTCACTTTTAAGGGTGAAAGGTGTGAAAAATGTAAGTATCTACTGTTTTCTCTATGTTTTCCATGCAATCACTTCGCGTAGTCGATGATTTCGCAAAGATCTGCGATGGAAAGAGCCTGAAACGTGACGATCTGCTTAGCGAATCGATTATTTCGTAAAGTCTGCGAGTAGAAAAGTTCATGATTTCACTCGCAGACTTCGCGAAAGAATCGATTCGCTAAGTAGATCGTCACGTTTCAGATCTCGCAGACTTCGCGAAAGCATCGATTCGCTAAGTAAAATCATCCTCTTCCCTGCACATTTACATTCGCATGTTTCGCTAAGCCTCATTTCGTGAAGCCAAATCGTCATTTTTCCTGCCTAACACGATTAAATTTTTCTGAATGTGATTGAATACATAACATCCCTTTCTGGAAGGCAGCGTATTGGGCTGCAGAGGAGATGACTTTCCTTCTTGTATAGGGAGAAATTTCACTCAAGATTGGCACATTCACTTTGAAATGATTGGTTAGGAGAGATTGTACCAATCTTGGTGTGCACCATGGCACACGTCCATCTGAAAATGTCTGGACTTCCATTTCTCATCCCAAAAAGTCTGGACTTCCTGTAAGGGAGAAATTTCCGTCCAGATTAATTACGTTCACTTTGAAGAGATTTGTTAGGAGTTTATTGTGACAATCTTGTTGTAAATTTTGATAACGTTATGATTTTAATGTTGTTAATGTGGCAATCTTGTTGTAAATTTTGATAATGTTATGATTTTAATGTTAGAACGCGTTGTTGTTTAGCATTTTTTTGTTATGTATCACCTAGCGAATTTTGTTAAAAACACAACCAGACTTCACATATGCTAATTAAAATCATCAACTAAACCAAATATTAGCTTCGCAGGCTTCGCATATGCTAGAATCTGCGAAGTCAGACGGGAGGGAGATAGTCGCACCGTAAATATTGAGGGTATTATGGAAAAGTCACACAAAAACAATCTAGCTATATAGTAGGTTGAGTAAATGTATTAAATATGTAAATGGGCCTCCCATTTGATCCAGTTTTGTAATTTTCCCTTAAACCTATACAACTTTGGGCTAATTACAAATCTAGCCCAACTAAAAGGGTCCATTTACATATCTAACCCACTTTGCTTTCATTTCACCAAATTAGACACTTTGATCCATTTTGGACAAAATTACCCTTAGTTCTATTCGATCGATCCATCTGCTCCTGCTCCCGCTTCTTCTTCTTCCGCCTTCGTCCGCTTCTTCTTCTTCTTCTTCTTCTTCTTTTTCTTCTTCTATTCATTTCAACTTCTTCTTCGGTTCAACTTCTTCAATTTTTGAAACCAATCGTTAGCGATTTGTGAGATTATTGAAGTATCATGTTCAATTCCCCGTAGAAATGGTATGTTTTTAGCTTATACGCCTATTTTCCTCGCTGGTCTTGCCTCTTCCTTCATCTGTAATGATATCGTTTTAATTTCCTATATTTTTCTCCATTTTCCTCAATTGTTGTCGCATTTCATCACAAATACAACAACAATCGTTGCATTTCGTCACAAATACGATAACAACCGTTGCATTTCGTCAAATGCGACAACAGTTGTAGTATTTCGTCATAAATGCGACAACAATTGTAGCATTTCGTCGCAAATGCGACAACTCTTGTCGCATTTGTGATGAATTCGTCATAAATGCGATATCACATCAATTCAGTTGTTATATTTTTTTTATTTTTCAATTTTTGAGCTTTTCATCCTAATCCTCTTCCATAGACACTAATTCTTCAAAGGTTGAATGAAACATAATCTCTTCTCTTTATAAACCACCGTCTTTTCGTCGGTTTGGGATGGCGAAAAAGACATTGAGAGTGTGGGGAAGAAGGTGAATTGAAATAAGGGTATTCTTGTCCAAAGTGGATGAAAGTGTCTAATTTGGTGAGATGAAAGCAAAGTAGGTTAGATGTGTAAATGTACCCTTTTAGTTGGGCTAGATTTATAATTAGCCCTACAACTTTCCCTTAAAACTAGCTTTTGCCCTTTGAATTTGAGATAACTTTCATTTCTTCATCAAGATTATACGGCTTTTTTTCATCACTCTTCGGTCAGTCTTCGGGGGGTTGCTTCCCGTGTTCTCAGCAAGAAAGCTTTGGAAGATTATTAAAAAACAGTTGATTATCCTTATCATGTTTCTAATTATCTTTTTTTTTTAATTTAGAAAATAAGAGTTTTAAGCGATTGGTTAGAAACCTTGTGTTTACATTTTATACCTGAAAAATAGTATTTTAATAAAACAGATAATTACTGCTTTTTTGAAAAGCAGCATTTTACAACAGCAAATAGCAGGTAAACCAAATGGGTCCTTAATATATGTTATTTTTGAAATAATGCCAATTTTTATTAACTTAAATAAAATGAAAGAATATTGCTAAGAAATTGTGGTGGACATACCCACTCACCCGTTGACCACTTTTGCTAGAGCATGGACAGTCGAATTTGCTGAACGCTTAATAAAGGAGATAGAGCACAACTCTAAATCTAGTAATAAATGAATATAATCAGAAATAATGTCAACTAAACACAAAGGACCTTCTAAACCAATTTGAATCGCCTTGACTATAACGAGATAATCCTACTGAATTTGAATTTTCTCACTGGGGCGATGTATCTTAATCCAGCTTAAAGCTTCTTTGATAGCTATGGTCTCGGCTAGCTGAGGACTGTGATTTCCTAAAAAAAGCTCTTATCTTAGCTAGAATGCATTTTCCAAAGTGATTACTTGATGATGCCATAGATGGAAAAAGAACTTTAATGCAAGAATTGAAAAGAAAAGAAGAAACTTGTCAAAGGAAAAGACAAAACCTAACTTGTCAGATGATATGACTCATATCTATTGAACAACAGCGAAGATAAAAAAACTTCAAATTCCCATTTTAATAAACATTATTTAACTCATCTTATTTTCTATTGGCATTCCTCTGTTTTTCTCCCACCTTGATGTTGCTTCTGAAAGCTTTCCACTAACCAAACACTTAAAACTTTCATTTTTCCTTAATATATGTTAAATCTCTTTGAATTCCAACATATTTTTTTCTTTATTCCAACATACATATTTTCTCTATATTAATTATTAAATCCACTTCATAATAATTTTTACAAAGAGAAATTTTTTTTTATAATAAAATTCTTTTTTTCCATACCACCTCTATTTCATTTTTTTCCTTTCTTTTAAGTGGGAAAGGAGAGAGAAACAAGAAAAAAACAGCTACTCCAAGTAGAAATGATTCTAAAAGAGTAAACTCTTAAATAATCCTTCTAAAAGACTTGATATCGGCGGGTGTCAGATTATGATAACTGGGATGTTGTGAGCAAGTGAAGTCGGAACGTATGCACATTTGTTTTTGTCTCTATGGACGTGAATAATGCTAATCTTCTCCAGTTTAGGGATCAAAACTTGGATTCCACAGATTAATATTGTCCGAGATGGATGATGTAGGGGGCAATCCGAGTTTAGAAATGTCACCACCTCCATGCAGTCAGATTCCATAATCAACATATTACAATGTCTTTCGAGAGCCTTCATGAGCCAATGTAAAATTTTCTTTTTTTCTTATACTACCTCTATTTCATTTTTCAATTATCGTTTAAGTTTTTGTCTGCACAAATATTAAGAAATATATTAATTAGCCTAAAATATAGTAAAAGATTATTATATTGCCCTCTTGTAATTAGTACCTCTTTTTTTTTTTTTTTTTTCTTTTCTCATATGAGTATAAAATTGAAAAAAAAACAGATTTAATACTTACTCAGAAGTATAACCCATCAAATTAATTAAAATAAAAAAAATTTCTTAAAACATCCATTATAATGAAACCAAGATTGTTATTTATCATTTTAAGTTTTCATGATATGAAGAAGAGTGATGTAATTTAATAAAATGTTAGAATATTGAGATTATTTATAAAATGGGATAAATGCTATTTAGTCAATTTTCTATAAATTTAATACAAATAAATTATTTTGTTTTAATAAGTGTAATTTGACCAAACTTCTCAATTATTATGAAATGGAAGAAGTAATTAGTACTTGTATATTATTTTTTCTGTAAGTTTACTAAACTAAATACATATTTTCTTTATCATTTATTTATACTTATTGTATAGGCTTAAAGCCCAATTAGTTACTCCAATCTATACAGTGAAAGTTAATTAAATATTCAACATCAAAAGATTCGATTATCATATTTGTCTGATGTTATTTGTGAGTGTTGTGATTTATTACGAGATTTGAACACTTGTTCTATCTCTTTTGTGAAACGATCAACGAATTTAGCAGCCCATAGTCTTGCTAAGGCTGTTACTTCTAGTTCTGTTCGTGGTGAGTGGGCTTGTCCACCATCGTTTATACTTGATGTTCTTTCTTCTGATTTAAGATAATAATAAATTATGTTTTATTCAAAAAAAAATATCCAATCTTCTAAAATCGTCAATTAGGTCTCCAATTTATACCTTAAAAATCAATTATGTTTTTAACCTTCTAAAACTGCTAATTGGGTCTCCTATATATATTCAAACCATCATATGGATCCCTCCCTCAAATGAAATAACATTTTGGTTTTATTATTTTATATTTTTTGTTTTGATTCCTATAATTATCTTATGATATTTTTAGTTTGAGTTATCGGTGCAGTTTTGTTGGCCAATATAACTATGTAAATGCTAGAGGGGTGAATAGTATTTATTACCTTTTGAAAAATTATCTTTCAATTTATATAAATTTATGCTCAAGATAGTTAATTTGCACACTTGGATATATTTGCGCAATTAGAAAATTGTGCAACTTAATATATTTAGTGAAAGACGTTTACTTCTATCTCTTATGATGTTTAAGCAAATATATAAATGATCACAGTTAAATATTTACAGAAAAATAAATAGATAGTAATTAAAAGAGTAAGGGATGCCGAACCTTAGACTCATGACGTTTTATACATGTTCGGCAACTAAGGCCTACTCATGTCCACGAGAGCACCTTTTTTTTCCACTCTCTTTCTTTTGTCGGGCAAGAATCAAGCCCGCAGAGCGTTTACAACCTAAAGTTATCCAGGTAAACACAACTCTGAATAATTTATACTTCTGAAAAAAAGCAAACAATAAAGAGTAAGAGTTAGAGAAAGTGATACTCAGCAGTTTTATCCTGGTTCGGCCTCCTGCCTACATCTAGTCCTCGAAATTCCTCTTCCGAGCTTTAATCCACTACTGAGCTCTTTGTGGTAGAGCACAAACCCTTACAACAGATATTGAGATATTACAGAGTACCTTCCTCTATAACCTACACTAAACTATCTAACTCTCTGTTTGCTAAATACCGAACAAATAGCAGAGCTTCCGAACTATTCTAAATAATTGATAGTTTTGTTCTGAATAAGAACTCAATAAAAGATTTTAGAATTTTGTTATACAGATGAATAAAAACGTTTATGTAAATGCTTTTGCTTTGCTTTTCTTGGGAACTTCAGGAATGAATCTCTCAGAATTTCAGCATTGAAGATCAAGTTCCAAAGTTGCAAATGAGGGGGCTTTTATAGTTGACACTTGAAGGCAGGGATCATTTCGAATTTTAAAATAACCATTGGAAGGAAACACTCTTCTTCTATCGCTTTCACTCTTAGAGGCCAATGTCAATAGCCAATGGTCTTCTATCTCTTTACCGTTGATTTGTCTGTTGCACTGCGCTTCAGAGCTTGGTCGGAAGCAGACTGATTTTCTACCAAATCAGGCAAAGTTCTTAGGTTGACCAGGGGACAGGCCGTCTGGAACTTCTAAATATTTCCTTATTTGGTGAGGCTTTGTCAGTTGCACAGAGTCAACTCTTGATCCTGTCTAACGTGAATTGATCTCTGCCTTCCGAATTTGTCTTATCTTTGAGACAGATAAGCTTGCTTCTGGATCCTTCTGTCAGTTGGGCTGGAGCTTGATCCAATAGCCTTTGCCTTATGGGCTTTAATTTAAGGCTTAAGGCCTTTTCATATTTCTTTAAACTTATTTTTAATTCATCAACACACTTCAACAAACACATTAATATAAATAAATCAACATATAAATTTAATGTGTTAGTAATTATGGAGATATTAATTTCATTTGATATTTTTTTCATAATCAAAATTAATGTAGAAATTGTGTTTCAACAACCTTCACTTACCGTTTTTAAGGATGACGCTTAGCGTGTCCCTTCCAGTGTATGTGATAAGTGACTATTTTAGCAGTAAAATCCCCACTTTAATGCTAAATTATTTATATGATTTGGTTACTATTTGAGGTATTATGCTTGTTTTTATATTTATACCTTCACATGGACTAATGGAGAAAAAGGGAGCATTTTGGTACTAATTTAGAGCTAATTTGGCTGAAGATAAAATGTAGAACTGTTTTAAAGACCTGAAGTCGAAACTGGGAATTAGTCTTGGCTAAGTCTAAGAAAACACGGGATTTGCAGAATTCTCAAAACGCACAGCTCACTTTCAAGACTTATTTTAACTTATTTTTCAGTTGTAATTGGTAGGACTCGGCCACTGTTTTGAACGTGGTTAGTGGACAAGATAGGATGTACGTAGCCCTCAATTCCTTTCTTTTAGGCATTAGTGGAGATGAAACCATTTTATTAGGGATTTTCTTCCTATATAAAGGAAAACTCTCCTTTCTTTTGTAATCAAGTTTTCAATTATTTCTAATTTACATTTTTATTTGGAGAAAAACTTGAGCTTCCATGGCTATTCATAGCTAAACTTATATATTCAGTTAAGAGTTACTTCAAGGGAGGTTTTCTTCATTATTGTGAGGCTGTTGTGCTTTAATTCTTCTTATTAGACTTACTGTTTATTTGTTCATTGTGTTTTGGGGATTTATTCTTAATTGATTATTAGTTCTTTGAATGATAACTGCAGGTTGTCTTTGAATTGGATTATCATACTGTTGTATTTGGTAAAGTTAGCGTTTTACCTAAGAAATCATAGTAGCAATCAATAATATAAATTAAGTTAGTTTTGTATTTGAAAGAATAGATTCAGAGTTGACAACCTGAGATTGTCTTTCACTTGACATTAATACAAAAGTAATTGGGTTTATTTGAGTCGAATGAACAAGTAATTTAGTTTCTCAATCGTCGATGCTAAGTGTCGGTTGGCTAAGGTCGGGTTCTTCTTATTCATAAGACTGTCAATAAATTGAATCTTGACCGTTGAGGCTAGATTATTATTGATTAGGAACTAGTTATTTGTCGTGCTTGACCCATTTAATATTAAGGAAGCATACTCCAAACCGATTCGGTATGTCTATAAGAGTATATTTTATCTGTCAATGATCGATATTGAGTGAATTACCTACCCGTGAACCCCTTGATCGAATTTCTCCAAATATTGTTTACAAAACCAGATTTCTTCTTACTGGTTGTATTTCATTCAAAGCTCTCTTTACAATTAACTGGCATGGACCAATGTCATCATTGGCTTATAAAAGCCAAGGATGTGCATCACTATGATACATTGTGAGAAAAGAAAAATGTAAAAGAGTGAAAGGAAGTAAAATGTGAGAGAGAAGATAATTGAGAGATTGTGAGTTTTTGAGAGTTCAAAAATATTGAGGGTAGTCCAGTTTTTTTGGGAGAGACAAAATAATAAGATAATTATTCCGGTGTATTTTCGGAAAACACCTAAATGCTACTATTTTGGTTTTATCTCATTGTAACTCTAGAAAGTTTCTAGAGAACACCATCTTGTACACCTCATAAATTCAATAAAATTATCTTCAAGTTTTAAGCCATTGTTTTTCTTAGCAATATATTGCTTTGAGATTTATTGCTTCCGTTAAATTATCGCAATCCAAAAAATTCCCAACAAAAGGTGATAAGATAACTAAGGTACAGAATACAAAGTACAACAACAACAACAACAACAAAGCCTTAGTCCCGAAATGATTCGGGGTCGGCTAACATGAACCATCATATAAAACCGTGAAAATCAAGTCGTGTCAGCGACACAGATTCGCTCCCTCCACTCCGTCCTATCCACTACCATATTTTCCTCAATTCCCAATAAACTCATATCACTCTCGATCACCCTCCTCCAAGTTTGCTTAGGTCTTCCCCTACCCCTCACCACTACATCCCTTTGCCACTCTTCGGTTCTCCTAACCGGCGCATCAAGCGCTCTACGTCTCACATGGCCAAACCACCTTAGTCGGTTTTCTCTCATTTTATTCTCAATAGATGTGACCCCTACTTTTGTCCTAATTATTTCATTACGCACCCGGTCCTTTCTCGTGTGACCACACATCCATCTCAACATACGCATCTCCGCCACCGACATCTTATGGATGTGGCAGTGTTTCACTGCCCAACACTCCGTATCATATAACAATGCTGGTCTAATTGCCGTCCGGTAGAATTTTCCCTTCAATCTATTAGGCATGTCGGGATCACAAAGGAAACCCGTAGCACTCTTCCACTTCGACCAACCAGCTTTAATCCTATGGGCAACATCTCCATCTACTTCTCCATCCGTTTGGATAATAGATCCTAAATACCGAAAGCAATCCGAGGCCTGAACAACTCTCCCATCTAGGGTGATTGTCCCTGCCTCCCTACTCCTACAGCCGCTAAACTTACACTCCAAATATTCTGTCTTACTTCGACTCAACTTAAAACCTCTAGATTCTAGAGTTTGCCTCCATAGTTCCAACTTCATCTCCACTCCTTCTTTCGTCTCATCAACCAACACAATATCATCTGCAAACAGCATGCACCATGGTATACCATCTTGAAGTGAACTTGTTAGTTCATCCATAACGATGGCAAAAAGAAATGGGCTTAGTGCGGAACCTTGATGCACTCCAATCGTAATAGGAAACTCTTCAATCTTCCCAACACTAGTACGTACACTCGTGCATACTCCCTCATACATGTCCTTTATGATGTCAATATATTTCCGCGAAATGCCTTTCCTTATCAAGGCCCACCAAAGTACTTCCCTTGGTACCTTATCATATGCTTTCTCCAAGTCAATGAAAACCATAAGCAAGTCTTTCTTCTTATTTCGATAGTGCTCCATTAATTGTCTCATTAGATGGATGGCTTCCATAGTTGATCTTCCCGGCATAAAGCCAAACTGGTTTTTCGAGATCTTCACCGTCCTCCTTAGCCTTTGTTCAATCACTCGCTCCCAAAGTTTCATAGTGTGACTCATTAATTTGATTCCCCGATAGTTGGCACAATCTTGGACATCGCCTTTGTTCTTATACAAAGGGATTAAGGTACTTTTCCTCCATTCTGATGGCATCTTATTGTTTCTCCAAATTTTGTTGAAGAACGTCGTCAACCATTCGATTCCTCTTTCTCCCAAACATCTCCAAATCTCAATAGGGATGCCATCAGGTCCTACTGCTTTCTTCAACTTCATCTTACTTAATGCCATTTTGACTTCACCCTTTTGAATTCTCCGCAGGCATTCATGATTTATCATATCGTGATGGATACTTATATCTCCAACATCTTGTTGGCGATCTCCATTAAATAAGTCATCAAAATAGGACCTCCATCGTTCCTTGATATCCTTATCTCCAACTAGGACTTTCTGGTCCACATCCTTCACACATTTAACTTTTCCGAGATCTCGCGTCTTCCTATCTCTCATCCGAGCAATTCTATATATGTCTCTTTCCCCTTCTTTCGTATCCAATCTTGTATACAGATCCCCAATAGTTTATAGGATTCTCTCTTACTTTTTACTGCTTGTCGTACTTCTTCTGTCCACCAAGATGTGTCCTTACCCGGTGGCATGCTACCTTTAGATTCCCCTAGAACTTCCTTCGCTACTTCCCTTATACTATGCTCCATCTTATTCCATATCGAATCTATATCTGAATCCATATTGCAAGTCCAAATATCTTTTTTGGTCATCTCATCCACAAATTTTTGTTGATTCTCCCCTTGCAATTTCCACCACTTAATCTTAGTCTCTACTTGAGGTGTTTGTTTTCTTATACATTTCCTACTTCGAAAATCTAGCACCACTACTCTATGTTGGGTTGTCGTACTCTCACCAGGGATCACCTTACAATCAATATAACTCTTTCTCCAAGCACTCCTTACTAAGAAGAAGTCAATTTGGCTCGCATTACCGCCACTCCGATAAGTCACTAAGTGGGATGTTCTCTTCATAAACCATGTGTTCATGATACTCAAGTCATAGGCTGATGCGAATTCCAAAATATCATTTCCTGCTTCATTCTTATCTCCAAAACCATACCCTCCATGAACACTCTCAAACCCATCTCGCCTAGAACCCACGTGTCCATTGAGATCACCCCCTAGTACCATTTTTTCATCCCTATGAACCTGTTGCACCACTTCCTCTAAGTCATCCCAAAAAGCTTGTCTTATAGACACATCTAATCCTATTTGTGGCGCATATGCACTAATGACATTCACAACCTCATCCCCTATCACTAGCTTAACACTCATAATTCTATCGCTCTTTCTAGACACCGCTACTACCTCATCAATATACTCCCTATCAATAAGAATACCTACTCCATTTCTACCCTTATCCTTTCCTGAGTACCAAAGCTTATAACCCCAAGGAGCTATCTCTCTAGCCTTGGCTCCAACCCACTTGGTTTCTTGTAGGCATAATATATTTATTCTCCTCCTCTTCATAACATCTACAATTTCAGCTAATCTTCCTGTCAAAGAACCTATGTTCCATGTCCCAAAGCGTAACCTACTACCCTTACCCCTACCCCTACCATTACCGTGGACTAGCTTATTTACCCGCAACCCTTGCATATTTGACACCACCCCCGGGTCTTGGGGTGGCGCGCCGCTTCGGGGCGACGACCTAGCAACCCTTGCACATTTATCACTACACCCGGGTCTAGGAAGTGCAGCGCGTCGCTGAGTAGGGAGCGCCCCAACGGTATTTATATTATGGTTCATGTCATAAGATGTGGCTAAGTTTTACGCTGGCCGCCACAAACCTACCGCAACCCTCCTCCTTTGTCCGGACTTGGGACCGGCTGTAAAGACCACCAAGTGACCCTCACAGGCGGAGTTACAAAATACAAAGTACACAACAACAAAATATATTTTGGATTCATCAAAGTGAAAAGGCTAAGGGCATCTGGTGGTTTAAGAAAGAAAACAGTTAGTAACAGGGGCGGAGACAGCCCGGAGCCCGGGGGGCCTCCAGTCCCCCCAGACTCCGGCACCACCCTTAAGGAATAGTGATTCAGTCCGGGATAGCCCCTAAAATAATATAATTTTACTTATATCTTAGGCTGTAAACATATAACTCGAAATTGGAGTTACTTCGTTGGTGAAGGTGCTATATAATAATCCCTTGGTTTCTAGAATGCCTAGGTTCGAGATCTCGGCTCCTCATTTTTTTGTCAAATTGTATATCCCATATTTTTTTTCTTTCTAATTGTATGGACCTGATGACCACGTGAATTTGGTCATTCACCGTTAGATGTAGGCTAATTAAATCTAAGCCTTAGGATGCTTTGAATCTCCACCTTAAGATTTTAATCAGCCCACATCTAACGGTGAATGACCAAATTCACCGTGGTCATTAGGGTTCATGTGAACACCACTGTACTCCTTATAACCCATATTTTTTTTCCTTTTTTCCTATTTAAAATGTCAAAATTGTATATCCCATATTTTTTCTTTCCAATTTTTTTTCCTGTAATCCTTATATCCCATAGTTTTTTCCTTTTTTGTTTAAATATATCCCATATTATTTTTTCTATTATGTTATGTGAATATTAATTTTTTTCATCATTGTTTTTATCTAATTATAGTTTTTCTTTAAATTAAAATATCTATATTATTATCTAATTTAATTATTTTTCATTATTACTAATTAATTTTAATTTTTTTCTTTAATCAAAATGCCAATGTAAATATTCAAATAAAGAATAATATACTTGTTTAGGAGTTTTAATTTAGGAAATTAGCGTTAAATTTTAGAAAATTAAATATGTATATGTACTAAAACGAAACAAGTTATGTTAGAGAGCAAAAAAAAAAATTTGCCTCTCCCTGACGGGCTGGATATTAGAAAATTACTTTAAACCATATGGATAAAATTAGCCCCCAGATACGAAATCCTGGCTCCGCCACTGGTTAGTAACATAGGCTTAACTTGGCTGACTAAAGTTAGTTTAAAACACGTGGTTAGTTTAATCCTAAGTTTATTTAAGCTAAATGGTTAATCCTAATGCATCTATCATTTTGATCCTTGAACTAAAAATGCAATTTGAAAAAGGCAGCAGTGCAAGTTCTAGGAATAACTAGACTAGGCAGCTCACTATGAAAGAAAATTAGTAATTCTGCACAGGCTCAAATCTCACCTCATTAAGATATACTGGACAAGAGTTTTTATTAACTCTACATACTAGAAATTACTTAGGGGGCGTTTGGTTCACAAGGGGTAAGGGTTTAGGAAAGGGAATGCAATTCCACCCATTTCTTTTGTGGATGTTTGGTTCAAATAGGAAATCAAAACTATTTTTTTTTAATTTCATATATAATAAAAAAAATTCAACTCTTTTACTAAAGTTTCCATAAAATGTGAAATAACTTCATATATAATCCCAAACAATCCAAAACGTCATTCACTTGCTACCCTTATTGATAATAATATAAAGTTCATAAAAGTTAAAATTAATCAAAGAAAATGCATAAATATTATATTTAAAAAGAAAATAATTATTTTAAAATAATTAAAAATAAATATTAAAACTGAATAATATGATAAAAGAAAAAAATTTGTTCAAAATTATTTTTCAGGGTAAAAAAGTAAAAATAAATAATTATAAGGATCAAAAGTGAAATTAATCTAGTGATAAAAAATATAAATAAAACAAATATAAGGATTAAACAAAAAAAAAAAAAAGTAAAATTTAGTCAAAAAAATATTTTTTGAGTAAAAAAATTAAAAATATATAATAAAAATGAAATTAATCCAAAGATAAAGAAATGTAAAAATAAAAAAATATAGAGACCAAAATAAAAATAAAAAATAAAATAGGGAGTAAAGTAGAATTTTATAAGGAGTGTAGGTTAGAAAGAGAGGGGAAATGGAATAGAAAACCTTAGAGGGAAGTGAGGAATGGGTTAGAGGAGTTAGGGGTAAACCTAAAACTTAAAAAGGGCAAAGGGAATCATTGAATTAGCAAAACAAACACCAACAAAGGGAATGAAGTCTCCCCTTTCCCTTACCTTTTCCTGAAACCCCCAAACCAAACACCCCTTTAATGGGGACAGTTTGAATGCTCACATTTTAAAAATAAAACACTCAACTTAGAACAAGTTTTCAATTTGAGCAGAACATGTTCACTGGTATCCTTATTAAAGATTATCCTAAAGCTTAAACACTTCATGCTTTTTGCACGTCAATTAAAGAATAATGCTAATTAACATCATAACAAACAACTTAAGGGGCTTTCATTTTAAAGCACACAATAAAAAAAAAAAATTAAAATTTTCAGCACATGTTTTACTTATTCCCTTCCCCACACTCGAATCATTCAATATCGTCATTGAGTTAACCAACGGCCCAACATTTACCCTACACCACAAGAAATAGAAGTATTAGAGATTACATTGTTTTACTTATAGATTATATCTTATCTATACAGTTAGCTAGTATTAGTCATTCACAACAACAAGGATTGTACTCTGTATATATATTGAATTATACATCAATAACAATACTCAGTGATTCAAACTGTTACATGGTATCAGAGATCAAACCCTAACCTATCTCTATCTCTCCCAAACCCTAACCTATCTTCCTCTCATTATTTCACCGAAAACCTTTCCTCACTTCCCTCCCAGCGCCGCCGCCTTCCTCCACCATAATGACCAAAACTACCGCGACGTTTAACACCGGCCACTCCAACACCAATCCAACCAATACTGATAATGCCCTAACCACCCATCCGTCCCTCACTGTTTCCAACATTTCAACCTTTATCAAAATTACCCTAGATATTGAAAAAGGGCATTACCCAACCTGGGCTGCCCTGTTTAAACTTCATGCTAAAGCTTTCCAGGTTCTCGACCCTATTCGTCCTCCTCCAAATACTTCCGCTACCTCTCTACAAAACACAAACCCTAAACTTTGGTCCCGTATTGACTATGTTGTCCTCCAATGAATTTACAACACCATCTCCCTTGATTTACTTCACACTATTATTGAAGCAGATTCGTCTGGAGCAAAGGCCTTGAGCCATCTCCAAGATATTTTTCGGACAATAAGCATTCTCGTGCTCTCTTTCTTCAACAAGAGTTCTCAAAAATTAAACTCGATGGCTTCTCTGACATATCCTCTTACTGTCAGCATCTCAAATCCCTTTCCGATCAACTCTCAAATGTGGACTGTCCTGTTACCAATGATCAAATGGTCTTGCAACTCATCTCTGGCTTAACTGATGCCTATGATACTGTCGGCACCCAGATCCAACACGGAGATCCCCTTCCTCCCTTTCACAAAGCCCGATCCATGCTTATTCTGGAAGAAACCGCCAGAGCTTGCAAACATAGCCCATCCACCGACCCTGTCGCCCTCGCAGCAGCAACCGAAGTCGTCGACCCACCGTTGTGCTACTCACCTTCACGGCCTGCGCATCACCGCACGCCCCACTCTCATCGCGACGGCAGACACGGTGGCCAGCACTTTCGCGACAGAGGGGGCCACTCCAATTACCGAAACTCGGTAGGCTCCTCCTACTGTCAACCGTTCAACCCTCCTTGGGCTCCATACTACCCCTAGGCGCCGCAGTAGACATGGGCCACCCCACCCTGTCCCTTCCCGACGGCTTCATGGACTAATCAGCCCCCGTCTGGCCGCCAATAGCCACACTCCGACATTTTTGGCCCGCACCCCACCATGCCATAGGCACATCTAAATGTGGCAAGTTCATTTTATGCCCCAACAGACATTGAACAAGCCATGCACACCATGACCATCACCCCACCTGATCAATGGAACATGGACACCGAAGCTACATCCCATATGACTGCTCACAAAGGTACACTCACATCTTATTTTCATTCGAGCCTCAATGGAAATATTATTGTCGGTAATGGTAATTGTGTACCAATTTGTGGTTCTGGTAATGCACCTTTAGCCACTAAACAGCATCCCCTCAAATTGAATAATGTTCTGCATGCCCCCCAACTGATTAAAAATCTAATATATGTCCGTCAATTTACTACTGATAACCAAGTTTCTGTGGAATTTGATCCTTTGGGTTTCTCTGTGAAGGATTTACAGACGGGAACGCATATCATAAGATGTAATAGTACATGGGATCTCTATCCAATCGTGTCTAGCTCTCTTCCTTCACTTCCTTCTCATTCCGCTCTCACTGCACTCTCTTCTGATGTTTGGCATCATCGCTTGGGACATCCAGGACCTCCAATTTTGGACACCCTGATGAATAAAAATTTGATTTCTTATAATAGGACTAGGAATGTTTCTGTTTTCTCTTCTTGTGTTAATGGAAAACAAGTTAAATTACCGTTTCAATCCTTTTATAATTCTTCTTGCATGCCTTTTGATTTAATTCACGGTGATATATGGACGTTCCCTACTTTAAGTTCTAGTGATCACCATTATTATGTGTTATTTCTTGACAATTATACCAATTTTTTATGGACCTTTCCTCTGGCCCATAAATCACAAGTCTATTCTGTTTTTCTTAATTTTCGCACGTTCCTTCGAACCCAATTTGAACGCGACATTAAAACATTTCAATGTGACAATGGTAGTATATTGTGATAATGTCAGCGTTGTCTATCTCTCCAGTAATCCAGTTCAGCATCACCGCACCAAACATGTAGAAATGGATATTCATTTTGTCCGTGAACGAGTCGCTAAAGGCGAGGTCCGAGTGCTACATGTCCTGTCTCGATATCAGATTGCTGACATATTCACCAAAGGCCTACCCTCCCCGCTCTTTGACGACTTTAGGGATAGTCTCAACGTTCGACCTCCGAACCTTTCGACTACGGGGTGTATTAGAGATTACATTGTTTTACTTGTAGATTATATCTTATCTATACAGTTAGCTAGTATTAGTCATTCACTACAACAAGGATTGTACTCTGTATATTTATTGAATTATACATCAATAACAATACTCAGTGATTCAAACAGTTACAGAAGCATGTGACTATGGTCAGCGCTGGCAAATCCTAAATCTACATTGAAGTCGTCCAAGGTCTGTTTACGGTCGAAATTCATTAACCTATAGCAATACATGTCATGTGATATTCCTATTGTTGTGGTGAATCATCTTAATCATCTTCTTTTCGTTCTTCTTATGGTCTTATTTTAGATGATTCCAAGAGGTTATTATGTTCCTTCAGTGACATTAATGTTAACAATGTCACTTTTGTTAGACGTTCTACAAATAGAGTTACTCATGATCTTGCTAGAACTTTTTTATTATGTATTAGGACTCATGGAATTGTCTTTAGTACCTCTAGATTTTACTGTTTAAAGTTTGTATTCTAACTCTTCAATATATGGACTGTTTGCTTCAACAAAAAAAAAAAATGTTATTGGTTTCCTTGTTCTACTTCACACGTAGTTGTAGTTGTATTATTATTATTTTCAGCAAAAAGTTTAAGTATTTTTTAGTTGATTTGAATCAATTTTGTTTGTTTATATTTATATATATAAATAAAATTATATATATTATTTATTTATTATGTCAATCGGTTCGATCAACTTAAATCATTTAGTTGAATCAAGTGATTGATCCATTGCCAACTATAAATCTAATTTTACATTCGATCCGGTTGTGAAAACTATTTATACTCTTGTAATCACCATTAACCTATGGGAAATTAATCCCATTAAACTATTCTCCTAAGTTACAATATATTTATCCAATTCATCAAGTTAAATGGGTTGCGGTAACTTTGTCTACGTTTTGAGCTAAATTCACCATAAAGTACTTTAGTATCCACTCTAAATGGAGAAATTGTTTGGAACAGTTCATTTGTTCAAACTGTTTTGCTAGTATTTGAGCACTAGTGGAAGAAGCCAGAAAAATAAGAATTAGAAAGAGAAGAAAAGTTACCAAAAAAGACAAATAGTGGATAAGAAAAGATAGAAGAAACACAGATTAATTAATTAAAATCATAATAATATTTTGAATTCTAAGATTGTTCACTCAAACATTGGTGAGATGGTGGGTGAAAATCCATTGACCTCTGTCTCTTCAATGAGAAAACAAACAAAACTTAATTAAAGACAAACTAGCATTGGGGAAAACTTCATCACCTGTACATATTGGCAATGATAGGAGTGCATAAGCTCTTCAGCACATCCATCTTATCCTCAAACTCATCTGCCTCACCTAGCTGGTTTGCATCCAACCATTCAATAGTTTGCTCAATGGCATCCTCAATCTTCTTTCTGTCATCTGTGTCTAATTTCCAACTCATCTTCTCATCTCTCACAGTATTCCTCATGTTATATGCATAATTCTCCAATGCATTTTTAGCACCAATCTTCTTTTTATGTTCTCATCTTCCGCCTTGTATTTCTCAGCCTCCTCTACCATTTTCTCGATCTCTTTGGACAATCTTCCCCTGTGATTAGTGATTGTTATCTTCTTCTTTTGCCCTGTTGTCTTCTCCTCAGCAGAAACATTTAATATACCATTACAATCTATGTCAAAGCACACAGTGATCTGAGGGACACACCTTGATGCTGGGGGAATACCAGAAAGCTCAAATGTTCCAAGTAAATTATTGTCTATTGTTCTTGCTCTCTCGCCCTCATACACCTGTATCAGGACACCCGCCTGGTTGTCAGAGTAAGTGGAGAACACCAGCTCCTTCTTTGTAGGAATGGTAGTGTTCCTTGGTATCAGAACATTCATAACACCTCCAACAGTTTGAACTCCGAGTGAGAGAGGTGTAACATCCAAAAGCACAAGATCCTGCACCTTCTCATTGCCTTCACCACTCAATATGGCAGCCTGAACAGCTGCACCATATGCAACAGCTTCATCCGGGTTTATACTCTTGCATAGTTCTTTCCCATTGAAGAAGTCTTGCAGCATTTTCTGTATCTTTGGAATTCTGGTAGAACCACCGATAATAACGACATCATCGACACTGCTCTTGTCAACATTGGCATCCCTCAAACACAACTCAACAGGCTCCATACACTTTATGAAAAAATCCATGTTCAACTCCTCAAATTTTGCACGAGTAATGGTTGTGTAGAAATCAATACCCTCAAACAAGCAAACAATCTCAATAGCTGTCTGAAAAGTGGATGAGAGAGTCCTCTTAGCCTTCTCACAGGCAGTTCTCAATCTTCTAAGGGCTCTAGGATTTCCAGAGATATCCTTCTGATGCTTTCTCTTGAACTCTTGAATGAAGTGGTTCACCATTATGTTATCAAAGTCTTCACCTCCAAGGTGGGTGTCACCAGCAGTGGACTTGACTTCAAAGATACCCTCTCCAATGGTAACAAGTGAGACATCAAAAGTACCACCACCCAAATCAAAAATAAATACATTCTTCTTCTCAGCGCTGCTTGCATTCTTGTCAAGACCATAGGCAATGGCTGCAGCTGTAGGCTCACTGATAATACGCATAACATTAAGGCCAGCTATCACACCAGCATCCTTTGTTGCCTGACGCTGGGCATCAGTGAAGTAAGCAGGGACAGTAACCACTGCATTTTTCACGCATCTTACTAAGAACCATAGACGATATCTCCTCAGCAGAAAAGTGTTTCTCCTCACCCTTGTATGTAACAGAAATCATAGGCTTACCAACAGGACCAGCAATTACCTTAAATGGCCAAAGCTTTAAATCACTCTGTACGGTGTCATCTGAGAATCTTCTACCAATCAATCGCTTTGCATCTGCAAGCCATATAGTTGTAGAGTATTATAAATTAAACATATGAAACTAACGAGTAATACCAAATTAGCATACAATTTAAACTGAAGGATTTTCTTAACAATCTAGAAAGCAATTTGATTCCGGTTAATTTCTTTTTCCACATTCTGCCTCCTTTTTCTGCTCAAGTAGAGCTAACAACATTATAAACATATGAACTTCAAGATAGCAAAAATCTTCGGAGTACTCTTTAGAAACCTTTTCAGTTCAAAAAATAAATAACCACAAAGAAGAAATCGGTAACTGATATAGCAAAAGAAACTTCTAACATCAATGAAATCAAAGCAACAACACCAAAAACTGAAAGCAACAGAATCTAAATTCGATTCACACTCAGTTACAAACATAAGCAGATTTTAAGTAGATGCAAACAGAAAGAAGAAAAAAACAAAGAATAGGAAGTACATACCAAAAACAGTATTAACAGGGTTCATAGCAGCCTGATTCTTAGCAGCATCACCGATCAACCGCTCCGTATCAGTGAAAGCAACATAAGAAGGCGTCGTCCGGTTCCCCTGATCATTGACTATGATCTCCACTCTGTCATGTTTCCAAACCCCGACGCATGAGTATGTTGTGCCCAGATCGATACCCACGGCTGCTCCTTCCCCTTCGAGATCGTTATTTCTTCGCATAAACACGGAGGTAAACAAACTCTTCTGAGATGTTCACGTGGCGAACGGTATAGAGGATTGCCTATTCCCTTAGAAGATGGTTTAAGTAGGAAAACAAAAACTAAAGCGTGTGGCTGTCCATTTCGGCTAAAAGTCAGGCAGTTGCAAGATTTTTCGGGTTGGCAGATCGTTGCTAATGCTGGGGAGCAGAGTACGCATAATCATGAAATGATAGTTTATGCGGAGGGACACCGACAGATTAGCGGTCTTAGTCCAGCAGCGAAGCTAATTGTGCGTGACATGAGTTCGTATCAAGCAAAGCCGTGTGCTATTATGACGGCACTTCGTACGAAACATCCAGAAGATAACCCAACAATAAAGCATGTATACAATTATAGAGACCGGTTGAGGAAGGATGGGTTTGAGGGTAGAGATATGATTAGTCAGTTTTTCCACCTTGCCGTCACGAACAAGTATTATCATGCTTCGCTTGCTGATTCGGAAACTAATGTGTTAACACATGTATTTATGGCACATCCAGCTTCTGTTGAATTACTACGGACGTACCACTGGTATATTGGCATGGATTCAACATACAAGACCAACAAGTACAGAATGCCATTCTTCGAAATTGTTGGGATGACTCCATGCAACAACAATTTCAAAATCGCGTATGCGATTATGCAGGATGAGACCGAATCTAGCTACCGTTGGGTTATGGAGTGTTTGAGGAATTTGATTGGATTTGACATGAACCCGACAGTTATTTTGACTGATAGAGAGTTGGGATTGATGAGGCCTGTTAGAGAGGTTTTTCCAGATTCTGCACACATGTTGTGTACTTGGCACATTAACAAGGATGTAGAAAACAGAGTCTACAAACTCATGGGTGGAGACATGAATTTTGCTTCAAAATTCAAGAATGGCAGATGGAAGAAAATAATAAATTCTCAAACAGTAGATGAATATGAGTTGGAAGTGGCCAAGATGAAGGATACAATGGGAAAGATAGGTAATGTGGTAGCTTATGTTGAGAATACATGGTTAGTCCACAAAGAGAAGTTTGTTGTTGCGTGGACTAAAGATTTCTTACATTTTGGCAACACAACAACCTGTAGAGTGGAGAGTGAACATTCTTCTTTGAAGAGATGGCTGAATTCCTCTACTGGATCCCTCGATACAGTTTGGGCCAAGGTTCACCATGAAATTGATTTGCAAGTCGTCAAAATCAAGTATAAATTTATTCCATTTCCTTACTGTAACACCACGTCTAGCAGGATGGCGAGGTCCGGAACCCTCTTCAATGTCACGCTGGAAAATAAACATTCAACAGTTACTAAAAGCAATACGCTAAATACAATCCCTAAATATTTACAAAAACTACACGTTAAAGTTCTACAAAAAAATACACTAAATATGTTCTAAAAAAGATACGCTAAATATGTTCTAAAAAAACACGTTAATATTTCTAAAATAAATGCGCTAAATATTTCTAATTTTTTTTTAGTTGTTAGTTTTCTGTCCCGAAAATCGGGACAGAAAACGACTTCGAAATTACATCGGCGGGTCCAGGACCCGCCGCTATCTCTTGACGGGCGGGTCCAGGACCCGCCATGGTCATATGCGTGGGAGGTCCAGGACCCGCCATGCTCAAAACCAAGGCGGGTCCAGCACCCGCCACGGTTTTGAGCATGGCGGGTCCTGGACCCGCCACGCATATGACCATGGCGGGTCCTGGACCCGCCATGGTCGTCAAAATAAACTTTTCTGTCCCGAATTTCGGGACAGAAAACTAAAAAAAAAAAAAAAAAATTGAAAAAAATTAGAAACACGTACCGAAATGAGCCCGATTGACTTTCCTTTACCTCCACGTCCAGTCATAATTAGTCCGGGTTTTCTTTTGGTTTGAACTAAAGTGTTTGGAAGTTAGAAATTGAATTTGAACTTAATATTGCAAATATAAGGGAAGGGGCAAAATTGTAATTTGGAGGCGGTATGTGGGAATCAAGGGGTGGCGTGAAGCAAATCACTTAATTAATGATAGTATGTTACATCTCTTCTATTCCGGGTTAAGGTGCAAAAATACCCCTAACGTTTTGGGTCAGGAGCAATTTTACCCCTAACATTTAAAATGGTGCAATTTTGCCCCTAACGTTTGTAGCCAAGAGCAATTTTACCCCTAACGTTGATAAATTGGGTCAATTTCAGACACTATTATAAAACACAGATATTTTTGTTCATTATTTTGCACCAATTGCATATCAATTCATTTTAAAAAAAGATTTCATGTTTTTTTGTAATTTAATAATAGAATTGGAGATTAATATTTATAAATTCGGTGAACTTTTTGAATTTTTTTGGTCTAATTCGTACCAAAGACAGTATATTTTTTTATTATTTTATTAATTTTTTCACATCCCAACATATGTTTATGATTTGTTACTGATAAAATGACGCATGTGTGAAGTGTAGATGATAAAATTCATGACCAAGAAGACAGTTTGATGAATTATTTCTGAAATTGACCCAATTTATCAACGTTAGGGGTAAAATTGCTCTTGGTTACAAACGTTAGGGGCAAAATTGCACCATTTTAGACGTTAGGGGTAAAATTGCTCCTGACCCAAAACGTTAGGGATATTTTTGCACCTTAACCCCTTCTATTCCCAACATAATTTTTCTTTTTCCAACGTATACTATTTTTTCTTTATTAATTAATTTTTATTTATTTAAAGTAAATATTTGTTTTTGTAATTTTAAACTAAAGAAATATTTCATAATTTTCTTCTCAAAAATATATTTCCTAAGTTTAGAATAAATATCACGAGTTTGTAAATATTTCACTAGTGAGCCAGTCTATTTTCAAAATTATACTATAAAGTTCCTAAATTTTGAAAAAAACTAACTAATTGGTCCCTTTGACAATAAATTTTATATAAAATAATAAGTTTATCATTCTATCGCTAACTAATTTATATTTAACACAATAAAAATTAGGGTAAATTATAAAACTAGACCGAATTGGAGGCTTGTTTACATATTTAATCTCATTACACAATACTTTACATATTTATACTATTTCATTTATGAATTACTCATAATACCCTTCATATATATACAACAACTTATAAAATTCTACCTCTTTCTTCCTCTCTTTTCGTGCAAACTCGAAGTAATTGTTTTCTCTGCAAACTCAAAGTGCTTTCTTCTCTGCGTTTCTTCCTTTCAATTTCAATAGCAAAAAGCAACAAAAAGGTACGCATCTATTGTATTATGCAATTTCGATTGGTTTTAGGATTCTATGTTCTCGTTTTCCTATTTTTGCGATTTTGTTTAGAGTTTAGGGTATCGTAGTGTTTTTTCGTTAGTTTATAGCTATATTTTGTGAAATGTACTTAAAAATAGTTCAAAATGGTAGTGAAGAGTCCATTTTACCTAGAAAAACTACTTCACGAATATGAGTTGTCTTCGCGGTTTTCACAAACTACAAAGCAAAATCATTATGGTTGGTGCAAAAATGTGAAAAAAACTCATATTTGTGAAGTATTATTTCTCTTTCTGGTTGAGTTAAGTGCAGAGCTGTGAGTGAACTGCGACTTCATAGTCTTACTCTTGCTTCGCAGTTTTGATCAACCGCGTATGAAAATACACAGGAATTACTTTGGAGTTGTGATCAACCGCGAAATAACCAAGTAAACTGCGTACTGGTTTTATGTCATTATTTGCCTAAAATGAACTACATTTTGTTGAAGGTTGATTCATCTAAGAAGGATTCAAAGAATAGGAAGAGGGTATCCGTTAATGATAGTGTGAAAGGCATCAATTTTAAGTATCCTTATAACTTGAATACAAAGGCATAAATCACAATGAGAGGTGATTGGGATGTGATAACGAAAGTGAGACCAAATTACTAAAGAGCAAATATATATTATCAACTTCTTTATTCCGTAAGGTCATTACGAGAGAGATTGATCCAGCAAATCCAAAATATAGAGAGGTGTGGTTCAACGTCAAACGAGCTGAACTCAAATTTGGCAATTTTGAGTTTGGACTTATCACCGAGTTGATATTTGGTGATCTGTCACTAATTGTGAAGCAAATGAGTAAGTTAAAGACAGTAAACAAATTAAGAAATTTGTACTTCGAAGGTAGTCGGGTCTTAACACACAAACAAATATACAATACCTTCGAAAGCACAAATTGGAGCCTTGAAGAAGATGGTGATGCGGTCTTCATGACTATGTTGTATGTTATACACATGCTCCTATTCACCACTGATCCTCATCATTCGGTTGATTCTAATATCATCGATCCCACTGATTTTTTGAAGCTGTTTGATGAGTTTCCATGGGATGTGTTTGCTTGGGAGGAGATGTATAAGACGATGCAAAGGGTCGTGTCTGGTTCGAGTAGAAAGAAGAAATTTGAGGCATTTAGTAAGGGCAAGATGAATAAGATCGTTCCCTATCAGCTAGTTGGTCTAACACAAGCATTTTAGGTATCCTTCATATATTTATTTGATCAACTTGGTGCTAGATTTCTATTGTATTTGAATTGAATGGAAATGTTTTATAGGTTTGGATACTTGAGCTATAGAGGCACCTCGTAAATTCTATAAGAGGAAAGACAATAACGTACTCCCTCGTTTAAATAGATGGATAACTTCCAAAAATCCAAGTTTTAAAGAAGCATCAGATGTTTTTAATGTAAGTAATACAATATCCGATGTTTATTGGTTTTGTGTTTATCGATTTTGTGTGTTTTGGTTTTGTGTTTTTCAGTCATCCGATTGGTCATAAGCTTCACTTATGGTTGATGAATTATAGAAACGTGCAGATGGTATAAGTCACTTAAGGATTATAGAGGGGCGTACTATAGATCTTGAGGTATTATTTGAGAAGTATAAGGGGTATGAGGAGGAAGAGGGGGGTGGGGAGAGGGAGAATGAGGAGGGGGAGATGAGGTACCAGTAGTCGAAGGAAAAAAAAATGGAAGGTTATGATATGGAGGATGAGGAGGAGAAGAGTAGAATCGAGCAAAGGTGTAAGAAGACTGGAGATATTAGTGGGGATGCAGAAGCAAAGATTGAAGAAGAGAAAAGGGCAAGGATATATACGAAGTCATTTTATGAAGTTGAAGGCGAAAGTGACGGTGGAGTTGATGGGAAAGATGCCGGAGATGGATAAGGAGCATATGAGAGAGATTGTAGAGATGAGGGAGGATTGTAAGAGAGAGATTGAGGGAGGAGCATAGGAGAGATATGGTGGAGATGAATGTAGAAGAGGACCGGAGGGAAGAAAAGATTGAAAGAGACCGGAAGGAAGAAATTATAGAAGAGAAGATTGAAGAAGATCAGGTGGAGAAAATATTGAAGAAAATCCTCAACACGAGGTTTTCCAATATAATGTAATGAATAATGGAAGGAATAAGAAATAAAAAATGTTTTGTACTGTGAAATGAAAATTTACTTATATTTTATAGACTTTTTAAAAGTTATTAACGTTAGACTTAAAAAAATAAAGAAATATGGTGTTAATTGGAATAGAAAATATACTATTTGTTTTTATTATTCTTAGGAAAGATGTATTGTCAAAAAGAGGTTATACGTGGCATGTATTTGAAAGTACACAACATGTGTATACCACTTGTCTAAAGGTTATATAATCATGCATCATAAATCAATTTTACATAGTCTATAAATTAGTTTCTTTTGATTTATAAAGGGAGGATATCAAAATAGTGGGGGATTTTGGAGAGATCCTGGAAAAGGAATTTCGGATTAATAAGAAAGATTTGGGTTTTCAAATAAGGAGAGGAAAAAAGTTTTTGGCTGTTAAGGGATCACAACGGTTAATTTTCGGTGACCGATGATGATGTTTCAGGATCAGCTGTCAATGGATCGCACTGATTAATTTTCAGTGACCGGTGACAATATTTCGGTAACTGTATTTTATATCTAAATTATTTTAAAAATGTTCTAGGTATAATTTTGAGTAAGTATGGTTCTAGTACTCCGTCAAATTTTAACAAGTTTATGAGTAGTGATTTATCAAGTTGTCCTTTAGATTTATCGAAGTGAAATTTAATTCGGTATTTATAGTCTTTTAAAAGCGTCACGAGTTTAAAGGTATAACCGGTCTAAATTAACTACGCCGGTTTAAAATTACTATCTCAGAAAATAAAATAGACCAATAAGAATAGTTGATTATTTTAAATTCTGTTAATAAAATACATATTTTGAGCAACTTTAATTTATCAAGTTAAAGTAGAAGGATTAATATGATAATTTTCAATTAGAACCTATAAAATTAGTATAACTTGTATAAGGGTTTGGAATATAAAAGTAGTACAAAAGATTGGAAAATAAAATTACAGATAGACTCCTAGCAGTGTCACGAGTATAACTGAACCATCGGTCGGAATTAACGATACTAGTTTAGTGTTACATGTAACTATTCTGGTGACAAATAAAACTAAGTTTCATAAAAGTATTTGCTTTAAAATTAGTTTTTAAAGTATTTCAGTGATTGTGAATACTTTTGGTTTTAATTGTTATTTAAAATATTTGAATACTCTGGATTTTGATTGGAGAATAATTATTTGAAAAATGATTATTTATGATTGTGATACTTTAAAAATTGGATCGGGAAAATGAATTTGATGATCTTATGTGAATTGTTTTTGGATTGAGAAAGTTGTTGTTGTTATTATTATTTTGGATTGAAGTCCAAAAATGATTTTAATAAGTTGTGATATTTTGAATATAGATAAAATGGTTTTGTCCATTTATAATTGCCCGGGGTAGGGGTAGTAGTTGTAAGACCATACCTAAGGGTGGTATGGCCAGAGTGCACGACTGGTAGTCCTAACGTTAGACAATGTGAGATATGAATGAGATACCCTCACCTCCATTCGACGGATAGCCGAGAAACACACACGGAGAGGATCGAGCTTCGAGTTTATGATGAGATGTAGACGGAATGAGGGGAAAATAAAGATACCAAATACACGTAGATGAGAGTATGTGGGATCTTTTTGATATAGAATTTTGGTGGGAGAATTATAACCTAAGACTTTGTGAGGGTAAATGTTTAGGAGATATGTTGCAAGTTCAAGGGCATGATGCCAAAAATGAAATGGAATTGATGCATGGTTCATAACAGTGCGGATGACATTGTTAATAGTTCGGATTGTGCGTTCGGATTTACCGTTTTGAGGTGATGTGTATGGGCAGGAAAAACGAAATTGCATCCCGTGATTAATGAAAATTGATGAAAGGATTGATTGTTAAATTCACCTCCATTGTCACACTGGAAAACTTTAATTTTTCACTCAAATTGATTTTGGACATATGAATGGAAGGTAAGGAAAACAGAAAAGACTTGTGATTTATTAGCTAATGGAAACGTCCACAAAAAATTTGTATAGCTGTCAAGGAACAACACATAGTAACGATGACCACTAGAACTTAAAGTAGGAGAAGTCCAGATATCACTATGAATTAAATCAAAGGGCATACATGCAACATTGTACGAGGATTGAAACGGTAATTTGACTTGTTTTCCATTAATACATGAAGAACAAACAGAAATATCCTTAATCCTATTACAAGAAATTAAACGTTTATTCTGCAGGACACTCAAGATAGGAGGCCCTGGATGACCTAAACGACTATGCCAGACATCGGAAGACAATGCAGTAAAAGCGGAGTGAGAGGAGGATGACATGTTAGGACTAGATGTGACCGGATAGAGGTCCCCTATACTGTTACATCTCATGATAGGTGTTCTCGTCTGTATATCCTTCACAGAAAAACCCAAAGGATCAAATTCCACAGAAACATGGTTATCTTTAGTAAATTCACGGACGGAAATAAGATTTTTGATGAGTTGTGGAGCATGCAAGACATCATTTAATTTTAAGGGATAGTGTTTGGTAGCTAAATGTGTATTGCCAGATCCACAAATTGGGACACAATTACCATTACCAACTATAATATTACCTTTGAAGCTCGAATTAAAATAAGACGTAAGTGTACATTTTTTGAGCTGTCATGTGAGATGTTGCTCATGTGTCCATATGCCATTGATCAGGAGGTGGTGTGATTGACATGGTGTGCATGGCTTCTGCAATATCGGTTGGCGCATATGATGGGGAGACCATATTGACATGTGCCTATTGTGTGTTTGGGCATAAACCAAGGATGCCAGATTGAGAGGCCGGCCGACCTGATGAGTAATGTGGCTGCCAATTGTTCGTCGAGAAGGGGCAGTGTGGAGTAGCCAACGGCTATTGAGGCACCCATGGGTATTGAGGAGCCCAGGGCGTGTAGGCAGCAGGACAGTAGACCGAGTGAGCGGTAGACCGTGTCTGATCATGGCCTCCGTGACCGCGACTGGATCGACCGTACCTGCCGCCGCGATAATAGGGCTGTTGATGCTGGTGCATTGGGCGGGTAGGAGGAAAATGTGGCTGATGGGCAGCAGAGTTGGTAGAGGTGGCGGTTAGGGAGACAGTGTCAGACGGCGGAAGGTTCTTACGGGCATGGGATGTTTACTCTAATATAAGCATGGATCAGGCTTTGTGAAAGGGGGGAAGAGAGTCCCTATGGCGAATCTGTGTTCCAATAGTGTCATAGGCATCAGTGAGACCAGATAGGAGTTGCAGAACTATCTGATTATTAGTAACAGGGAAGTCCACATTGGATAGTTGGTCAGACAAGGATTTTAGGTTTTGACAGTATGAGGAGATATCAGAAAAATCGTCTAGTTTGGTTTTGGAGAATTCTTGTTGAAGGAAAAGGGCACGGGAGTGCTTGTTGTCTGAGAATATGTCCTGTAGACGGGTCCAGGCTGTGGCTGCGGTGGAATCTGCTTCAATAATGGTGTGAAGCAGATCAAGGGAGATGGTACTGTATATCCATTGAAGAACAACAACATCAATACAGGACCATAGTTCAGGGTTTCTAGTTTTGAGGGAGGTAGCAGGGGTTTCAGATGGGGGGATGATGTGGTCGAGTACTTGGAACGCTTTGGCATGAAGCTTGAATAAGGCTGCCCAGGTTGGATATTGACCTTTTTCAATGTCTAGGGTAATTTTGATAAATGTTGATATGTTTGAGACTGTAAGGGAAGGATGATTTGTGGTATTGTTTTCGTTTGTGGGGGATTCAGTATTGGAATTTGCGGTATTATTGGTGTTTGTGTTAGAGGTGGCCGATGTGTTGGTATGGCGGCGGAAGGGAGAATCGACAGTGGGTTTAGGGTTTCTGTCGGCGGCGGAAATTAGGGTTTAGAGGAGAGAGAGAGATTTCAAAATTTTGAGGGAGGGAGGGAGAAGTAGAGTTTAGTCTCTGATACCATGTAACATGTCACACCCGACCCTAGACGACCTCAATCGGCATCGGGCGTGAAATAGAAAGATCACAATCAATACTTAGGAGTCTCCAATTTAACCAAATATCATTATATTACAATTGCAATACCAAAGTTCTAACCATAATTCTAACAATAAGCAGCCAACTTCCAAACTTCGCCTAAACGGTCGGTAACCTTCTCTATATCCTGTACTTTCTCACCTAAAAACATTAAAACATTTAAAAACGTGAGACAAAAATCTCAGTAAGAAACTATCAGCTATAAAAACCAACTTTACTTAACATAGCTACATATATACATTTGTAAAGGGATTTAATTTCAAACCTTATAAAATATACTCAAACTTAAGTTTATACGATAGTCATCAAAACCTTATAAAATATTCTCAAAACTTAAGTTCATAAAATAAAATTTGTGTATGTGTATCCATCCTCGAATTCCACCTGTGTAGATCATAACATCAATCATAACAATATCGAGATATCTCATTTATATCTTGTTCCTTGCCTAACAGTTAGGACTACCAGGCGTGCACTCTGGCCATACCGCCATTAGATATGGTCTTACAACTTACAACTCCTACCCCGGACAATCCTAGATGGACAAAACCATTTTATCTTTCAAAATATCACAACTCATAAAAATCATATTTGGACTTCAATCCAAAATAATAACAACAATAACCGCAACAGATTTCTCAATCCAAAAACAATTCGTAAGAAATCATCAAATTCATTTTATTCAATATATATATACATTGAAACCAAAAACATATATATGTATATATGTAAATCAACCAAATTAAGCCTTAAATCAACATAATCAAGTAAAATCTGAAATTCACATAGAAGCATAGTCAATAGCTTCATTTAAACCATAATTTCACAATAAAAGCAAGATCGTGAAAAACTCCAATTTACAAAATACCTGTATAAACCCTAAAATATCAATTTCTGAAAATTCTTTGATTATATATATATATCTATATACGTAAACCTCAAAATATAGTTGATAGTTACTTACCTTGGCTACTAATTGAAGAAAACACATCTGTTCAATTCGCCTCTAAATTCTGTCTAAGACCCAAACACTGTCGAAACGCAAAAACTCTTCGGTTAGAACTTAGATCTATGCATAAGGATGTTATGGTTCCAATTTCGAGTGATTCGGACGGTCGAATCTCCGTAAATCAAAGAAACGGTGGAGAAACGGTTCAGAGAAAACTGATAATAAAAGAAAAAGAAAAAGAAAAAGTAAAGAAGATGACCATCACCGTCTACGCCTACTGATTTGAGATATATATCTCAAACTTGACGAATATCCCGTTTGATCCTTCATCTTTATATAATCTTTTAAAAATTAACCTAAACTTTTAATTTACACCTAAAACTATCGAATTAACCCCAAACTTTTCCTATAACATCAAATTAATATCACACGCCTAATAATCATAATATATATTAATACCAATGTATAAATTCTAGAAATTTAGACACGGACGTGACAATTCTCTTCACCTTAAGAAATTTCGTCCTCGAAATTCACGTTCTCTAATCTAAATTTTCTTCCTCAAATAATCTCAAAGATCACAAAATTATTTCAAATTAGCAAGATTCCTCATAATCATCATTAGACCACAAATTCGAATGTTTCCTTCCATTAACTTCATCATTTATTTGTTTCCTTCCATTAACTTCATCAGTAATCAATATCGACATCTTAATATACTCTTAGTAACTCTAAACTTCAACCTAGTCAAATCTCCAAACAATATCCTCAAACACGGACGTGATATAACAATTTGAATTGCTCAGTGATTGTTATTGATGTATAAAATGGTATATATACATAACACAGTTCACGTTTCAGTGAAACACTAATTCTAGAGTTTAGGCTAGAAATATGGAACTGTTTAACTATTGTGTAAATACAGTAAATTCTATAAACAGTAAATAATAATAAATATCTCTAATATTGATGATATGAGAAACTACACGGGTGGAATTCGAGGATGGGCACACACACAAATTTTATATTATGTTTTTAAAATGCTTGATGATTTGATATTTTACATTTGTTTGATTACTAGTTGGTTTGTTAATGCAATTTATTTGATTACGAGTTGGTTTGATAAAACGTTTATTTGATTACGAGTTGGTTTGATAAAATATTATTCGATTTGATTCGTTTTGATAAAACGTTATTTAATTTGATTCGTTTTGATAAAATGATTTATATATAAAATTATATAGTAATAAAGTGAAGTATACAGTTAAATCATTAACGTGTCAATAAGTTAAAACGAGTTAATAAATTAAGAGAACTACCTAAAATAGGTAGAACTACATGGCTTTGATTCCCGGTTTAAATATTAAAAGACGTTCGGAATACGTAGGAAGCTTGATAGAATTATCAAGTCCAAGCCAAATAATTAAATAAATTTTAAATAGTCCAAATAAATTTTTATCTATTAGAATATAGGTTCACCTTTTTAGACTGTTAGAAGTTCGTTATCATATTTTCTATTCATACCCGATGTCGTTTAGGGTAGGGTGTGACACATATCACATCATAGTTTGATGTGGTATGCCTTGGCCAATTAAAATAAAACACGTTGTAAATGAATAATTAAAAAAATATTTTAAATTTTAGAAGCAGTTGTAGTTGTGTCGTCCCTCCCTTCTCCTTCCTTATCTGCGAGTGGGTTTCTGCTTCCCCATCTCCCTCTTTCGTCCCTTCTTCTTTTCCAGTAGTGGGTTAACCTTACAAACTGTGATTCCCACTGGGCAGGTTTTGCTCATGACGGTTTTAATGTGATACCCACCGAAAGGTTTTGTTGGCACGACGGTTTTACTACGATACACACCGAAAGGTTCTGTTGGCACAGTGATTTTACTGTGATACCCATCGACAGGTTCTTCTGGCACAACGGTTTTAATGGCGAACGGGATCGATATCATTCTTGTTGTGATTAACGTCTCAATTAATTAGGCACATAGTCAATTAAATTGTTTTTTTCCTCAGTTTCTCATCTGATAGAGTATGAACCTAAAAATATCATCTTGATTATCACTTAACTATTTCTAAATAAAGTATCATCCCCATAAAATTTTTGTCCTCCAGCGATGAAGTAGGAAAATCACCTTGAATTTGATTGTTTCTTAATTCCATGGCTACTCATTCTGGATAATTAAAAGTCATGCTGGTGGCTGGAGAAAAAAAATAAACCGGATCATACAAAATTGAAGGAGTTAAAAGAAAGTGAATTGTTGAAGAGATGGGTGAGTTATGAAACGAAATAGGGAGATGGGAAACAAAAACCCAATTGCAGATAAAGAAGGAGAAGGGGTGCACAACACAACTACAACTGCTTCTAAAATTCAAAGTATTTTTAAGGGTAAAGTTCAAATAAAACCCCTGTGGTTTCACTAATTTTCAGATAAAGGACTGTGGTTTACTTTTTGTCAAAACGAGGACTGAGGTTTTCAAATTTAGCAAAATAAGGACTTTTTTATTGATACTATTAAAATCACCATTGACGACTTCAAAAATGACATATTTTAAAAACTACTAATATTCTAAGCAACTTTAATTCTTCAACTTTTTTATTTCGAGATTATTTAGATAATATTTGGTAAAGAGAGAGAAAGTTAATATTTAGAGAGAGAAAGTTCCAAAAAAGATGATTTTCCAAAATCGAAAATGTAGTTCCATAGAAAATATGGCATTGAACAACTTTAATTCTTGAAAATTTTCATTTTCAGGTCGTTAAAGATAGTTTTAATAGCATTATTAAAAATGTGAAACCTCAAACTTCGTTTTGACAAAAAGTAAACCGTAATCCTTTATCTGAAAATTAGTGAAACTACAAGGTTTTATTTGAACTTTACCCTATTTTTAATTATTCATTTACACATGTTTTGTTTTAATTGGTATGCTTGACATATAGTATGATTTCAACAATCAACATGCCATAAGATTTTAATCCCAATTTATGTGAATTGCTATTTTCTGCCTCATTTTGCTTCGTACCACCCCCTAAATGACCTATTAGCCCCTCCCCTTTATATTTGAAAAAAAAGTTCACACCCTAATTTCTCTCCTCATTTGAACCTTAAACCCGAACAACAAATTATGGCGGGACGCTCAGGTAAAGGAAAAGGCGTGATGATTCCCCTGGTAAGTTTTTGAATTTTTTTTAGAATCTTCTTTAATTTGCTGGAAAAATCGGAAATCTTCTGATTTTGGGAGGGCGGGTCCAGGACACGCCCTTTCGTAAAGAATGGCGGGTCTTAGACCCGCCATCCTTTACGAAATGGCGGATCCTGGACCCACCATTCCATATGAGCAGGCGGGTCCTGGACCAGCCATTCATAAAAACGGCGGGTCTTAGACCCGCCGCGGAAAAATTAGATCGGTGATCCGATTTTGCCGCCATAATTATATATATACTGTTTTATTTTTTTTTACACACTAACGTTCATTTTTTAAACATTTTTGCAGCCCAACGTTTTAGAGGCTGCTGGGCTTGTGACCCGAATAGGCGTGGTATCACAGCCTCTGCTCGGAGAAACCAAGGAGCAGACAGACTCATGGAAAATGCATAGAGGACGCACGAGACAGTGCATCGGCCCATAAGTGAGTTGAGGATTATGTTGTTGTGGATGCTGATGAGGATTGTCCTGCAGTCGACACTGTCCTAATTTGCCGGGTGCCGAAGGGGAGAGGCGGTCGTTTTGTTTGTTCCGAGTCATCTGGTAAATATTTTACATTATCTTTTATTTTATTATTAGTTTACTTTTTTTATAACTATAGAACTGTAATTGTTTAAATGTTATGCGTGTAATGGAATTGCAGGGAGCAGCAAGCGATCCAGGGATGCTGAAGAGGATTGGATAGTTGTCTATAAGATGGGGCGGGTCCAGGATCCACCATCCGTCTAGTGATGGTGGGTCCTGGTGTAGACACCGAGTCGGAGGACCTATGACGAAAACCTTTAACAAAGCGGTCGAAGCGGTAGGTTCCGGGAAAATTTTGAAAGAAAAAGAGAAAAACGTATAATAACAAAACGGTGAGTCAACGGGAATCGCGGTCATTGAGTGGACGGCTCGTGGACGCTCCGCGACGTAGAGCGAGCGCCTAGCGGCAGCCGACGTGTATCCGACGACAGTTGGACGCACGCCCGACTGCGCAGGGCGTGCGCTCAGCGTCCGCGGGACGCTCGACGGCCGTCGGGCACGCACCCCCGACAGCCGTTAGGCGAGCGCCCGACGGTCGTTGGGCAAGCGCCCGACGCTCGTTGGGCGAGTGCCCAACAATACGCCCAACGATGGTTGGGCGTTCGTCCAACATATGTTGGGCGTTCGCCCAACCAGGTTGGGCGATCGCCCAACCCCCTTTGGGCGACGCCCAATTTTACTCGGGCGTCGCCCAAAGTTCCGGGGATCCGTTTGCCTATATAAGGCACGGATCCCCATGCATTCAGGAGAGGACTTTTTGGAGGGGGAGCTTCTCACTCTAAACATTTTTAGAGAGAGAAAATCTTTTTTTGGGAAAAAACATTTTTTTCCTAAAAATTCCAAATTTCCTAAAAGTTAAAATTTTACCAAAAACACAAAAGCACCGGAAAAGCATGATTCGTGGGATCAACCGACTTCAACCGTCAATACCGAACTTGAGGTATTATCCGAGGACTAGACTCGTTTTGTTTTATTTAATTTATTTATTTCTTTTATTTACTTATTTCTATGTCATAATGTTATTTATTTAGTTATTCATTTATTTATCACGTTTTATTTAATTCTTCGTATTTATTTATTTTTATCCCGTGTTAAATAAAAATTCGGTTTTGTTTTTAAATAAAAACCTCGTTTTGATATCCCAATACGAACCGTGATCCGATTAAAAGGGTAGTTAGGGTATTAAAAAACGTTGTAATTATAAGTTTTTGAAAAGATATTTCCGAATAACGTTTTAAAATAAAAACATCGTTTTAGGAGTTTCCGTTATTGACTATGATCCATTTTTGGTAGTTCGGAAGTCCAAAACGATTGAATTAGACTTAATTTAAAGCTTTTGAATAAATCTGGAAACAGTTGGAGTACTGCTGTAATCTTCCATTTTCTGTCACTAAAGGTTGTTTACCGACGGATTTTCCGTCGGTAAAGCTGCTGAAATGTAAAAAGTGCTGTTTTGGTCCCCCTTTCTCAACTCTTAAGCTTTTGGTCCTTTATATATATATGGATATTTATGTAATATTTACTTTCAAGTTGTTTTCAAATACTTTGTACATATTGTTATTTAATGTGTTTATAAATTATTTTTCATTAATTGGACTTAATAAGGTATATGTATATATATAGATTTTTCTTTTTACTTCATTTAAACTAGACATATTTGAGTGTTTTGGGAATCTTTGGGATTATTTTCTATATATCTTCATCATATATCATTTGGGGGGGGGGGGGGGGGGGGGGAAGGGGGGAACTAAATACTAATTTCTTATCTATAAACCTTATTCATTTTTTATGTTTTTGATTAGAATAAGAATTCATTATACTTATTAACATTTACATCACCATTTTTACTTATTTTTGTATAATATTTTCTCTATTGTATTTTAATGGATATTATTACTTATTTTTGTATACATGTATATTTATATATATTCCTCTATTTTCCTACTTATATGTATATTCTTTTAAACATATTTGATTGAGTAAATTTGGCTTTGATTTGTTAATTGTTGTGATTATGACAATGTTAAAGGTTAATTGAGTGAAAAGGGAAAAATGAAACACAAAAAGAGAGTTTAATTTGCTTGCTTAAATTTAGAGTTTTCTAGATATTCTTAAAAGTGTAAATAATGTTTTCTTGACCTCTTTAAATTGTTTTTTTAAATCATCACGTTTTAAACCTTAATCCGTTCCAACGACGGATTAAGCGAGCCTTGTAATTAAAACCGTTTTCCATTGTAAATAATGAAGTTTTGAATCGTTTTCTTAAATGATTTGTACAAAATAAATTGACTTGTATGCCTAATCACGTTTTCGGGTTAAAAATCTTTATTCCACGTCTTCAAACGCTTGAGTCGTTCCAACGGCGATTCAAGTAGACGCCATGTAAACCACCGGGGTTTTGAAACGTACCTAAATCGTTCCAACGGCGATTAAGGTACGAACCATGTAAATAAACTCGTTTTCGGGGAGTGAGTTTAGTATAGAGCTAACATATGAATCTAAGCATAAGACACATTGTAAATAAATCAATTCTTCCTTTTCCCCCTCTCTCTTTTATAAATTTATGCAAAATGGGTGATTCTTTACCAAAGTGGCTTTTCAATAATATATGCTCAAAACGGTTTTCAAAACGAGAAAGAAAAGGTTTCAAATGAATTTTAAACTTAAAGAAATATGCGATTAGTCCATTATCGCCTAACACGCTGAGTAGGAGGCCGGTGGTTCATAACCGGGCGATGTCGGGGTGCCTAGTAGCCTTTCTCCGGAAAGGAGCTAGCCTTCTCGGCTCGTACCTAAGTTTCCCGAACCCTCACCGGTCTCCCGCAAGGGATCGGTGTTCATTTTCCCATTCGTGGGTGGCGACTCTTCCATACTCCGAGCTTCGGTCCTGCCGAGCAGCTTGATTCCACGATTGGTTGTTTTCGGCGCCAATCACCGCTTACGTCGCCATGAGGTGTCCACCCCCCGGTCCGCCCGGGAGATTAGGCCGCGACACCTCGTCTAACAAGTGGCGACTCTGCTGGGGAAGCGAGAAATTTGATTCCGGAAGGCATGTATTAAGCCCTTAACGGGGACGGATCGTATTATTTCTTTTCGTATGCATTCATGTGCTTTATTGCAAACCTTTTGGGTAATTTCCGCGAAACCTCTAATGAGAGTCCATTCGTCGCTCGAAAGAGGCTAGTGTAAGTTCCCCCTTACAGTAAGGCGCCAAAGGGTCCCCATCCATTCGTTAGGGGCGAATTTGTGCGGTCCTGTGAGGTCCCGCGATCAGCCGTGTCAGCATATAGTAGCCTTAGAAGTTGCCATAGGATTACCCGTTACCATTTTTTATGTGATAAATGAATTAGTTCGTGTTTTCAAATCTCCATGATACGTGTCTAATCCTAAAATAGATAAAGAAAATGAAACGATACGTTAATATATACTCTTAAACCGATATACAAACTACCCAAAAACGTCGAAACGATTCGAACTAAAGACGACTTAGTCATCTCGTATGAATGAACTTGTGCGACCCGCCTGGTCCCTTTCCGTGTCCCGAAGAAGGCATATGTTCAGGAAATACGTTATGACGTAAGCACGTATTAGTACGAATCGGTTTGGCATTAAGGATAGTTATATCTCGATTCAAAAGACTATATTAACAGTAACCGTTATTCACATTCTTTAAATAGGTTGGGATAAAGCGAAATTTTGACAAAACGAAAACGAAGAACATTTCTGTTTCGAATGACCCCGCTGTAACGTAAAGAGTTTCGCAAACGTGGCCTGTCCCTTCCGAATAAAAGATGAGCTCTTACGTTATGCCTTGTGTTGTTCTTAAGAGAAATGGACGTGTCCGCAAAAGTGACTAAGAAAAATAAAAGCAAAATGAACTAAACGACCAAAATCATTTTGTATCTACGATATATGTCAATCCCCGAGAGTAGTTAAAGAAAATAAACCAATGCCGTTGCATACGTGCCTCGAACGAGTGTATACCCCGTTTAAAATCACGAAGCCGAATTAAGATAAACCGCATAATTGCGCCATATGGACGAGACTGTAGGTTTGACTAACGACTCGATCATTTCGACCGTTACCAAAACTATAAGAAATATGGCCCGATGTGCGTGTTTGCTTAACTCGTGCCTAAATGAAAAAGAGCGGTGATATCCTCGCTTCGAATAAACATGCGATTCAATGAAACGTTGATTTTCTATAGCCACACTGATGTGATATATCCCGTAGATTGGAAGGAATAAAGGATTTTTGCTAGCCGAAAGATTACCGTGCGCTCAAATAAGACTCGCCGTCTTTTCACGTAGCCAAAACGAGCAAATGGGTTCTTAACGCTAAAAACAAACACGTTACGCGATGAGTCCGTTCCCTAAAATAAAATCCAAAAGTGATTCCATCACTAAATAAACACGTGGTTACGTCTCTCGATAGATCCAAAAGATCCCGTCGTAATCCAAAAATCGAGACACGAACCCACGCGAATAAAAGGGAACGAATCATTGTCAATAACGAACGATTGGGCTAAAAGAATAACTCGCACCACGTCTAAAAAACCGAGATGCGCTCAAAGGGAGTCAAAACCTGAACTAATGCATCTCGCGAAAGGACAAAAGACGAGTTATTCCGAAGGAACAATCTCACTTGGTCAATATCTTAGTCACTGAACGTTGATACGTCAAAACGAACTGTATTGTATGATGAATGATTTACTTTTCTGCAATAATCGACGGCATCACGCGTCCTCTAGACCGCAATGTGAGCCCCAAACCAAAATCCTAGGAAAGAGACTTGGACCATCGAGTGCGTGGAGGAATAAGGGTGGAAGAGAGATGCTGTGATACATGTAATTAGACTAACGTTTGTTCTTCTTATCTTATATATCCGTAAATAAATAAACGCACACACCACGAATCATGCATATAAATCATGCATACATACTAATAAATGCCATTCGCGCAGACGTCACCATTAAGCGGTTGTGGTTCCGGGAGAGCAGTCGGCCAGTTAGGCAGTTTGATCAGTTACAGATTGACAGTTCTGAATCGGCAATTGTGGCTTTTGATTCGTCTTCATCCGGGTATACTCCTTCTTCCGTCAGTATGCCTGTAACCGACGAAAAAGTGGCCGGATTGGAAAACTCTGTGAACAACATTAATGAGTAGTTAGCTACGATAGTGGCCCAGATAGCTAAGCTGGCCATGAAAGATGATAAGAGTGGCAGTAAGCACGCTGAGAATGAGGTGAACGATGGCCCTCGCTTTGGGAATGAGGATGATTATCAGGATTATATCCGAAAACAGCTTGAGAAAGAGAAAGTTAAGGAAGAGGAGTGGAAGCAACACATCACGCAGGAGGTGCAGGACCTACGTGGGGGAAGTTCCGGGAGTCAGGACTTTTATAACTTGAAGAATTGTTTATCGACAACTGCTTTGCCTTTGAAATTCCGGCTCCCTGACATGAAAAAGTTCGACGGAACTGGGGATCCCACTGCCCACATGAATCAGTATGTTGCTGTGATGAAGCACACGATCCTAACTGAGGATCAAGTCCTGGGGTTGTTTAACACTTATCTGGAGGGGGCTGCCCTCACATGGTTTCATGCATTGCCAATGGTGACGAAGAGGGATTGGAAAGAGTTAGCGAAGTCATTCATCGCTCAATATAGCTTCAACACCATGCTTGAGGTCACTTTGAAGGAGCTAGAGAGCACTAAGCAGCAGACTGGGGAGTCCTTTTCCGATTTTGTAAGAAGATGGAGGGCCAAAGTCGCGGTCATGAAACAGAAGCCGCTTGAGCAGGATCAGATCCGAATGGTAGTTGGTAACACATTGTCGTATATTAAGAATGAGCTGCGGTATATGCCTTTTACCGATTTCAATCAGATGTATAATTATGCCTTGACAGTCGAGGGGGATGGAGAACCGAAGAAAGCTTATACTAAGTGGACAAAGTCGAGATATAGTGCCGGAGGGCCAAGTGCGAGCACAGAATCTGCAGCAGTGAAAGTGCTTGATCTTAATGCTATTGAGAAGAGGCGGTTCGCCAAATTTGATCAGACCTACGCAAAGGTTTTCGAACGTTTGCAGAAGAAAGGATTATTGAAAGCCCTTACTCCTTATAACAAAGCTCCACCCACTCTGTAGATACAGGCTAGAGGATATTGCGAGTTCCACAGTAGTTATGGGCATACTATTGAGAATTGTGAGAGGCTGAAGCACGAAATCCAAGATTTAATCGAGGAGAAGAAGATAGATGATCCTTCATCAGCAAACCCTTCCACTAGGCGCAATCCATTGCCTAATCATAGGGTGAGCATGATCGGAGTCGGTCTGAAAGAAAGTATAGTGATGGAATCCTTCGAGGAAGGCGAAGAGGAGTTGTTGGACTCCGACGAAAAGAGCAATGTAGGAAAAGGTCTATATGTGTCCTTCCTTGGCGAGGAACAGAAGGATGAACCAATGGATGAAGGGTTGGACGGTGGAGCACCGTATGATGAAGATAGTACTAAAGAGATCGGAGAAGGGTCATCTCGGACTATTGTGCCAGAATTGGGTTTGTTTAGTGGTGGAGAGAATCCGGAGGTGCACTTGCGTGAATATATGCACGATATGTTTGTTGAATCCTTCGGGGTGGATGAGATTGCTCAGTGGTTCCACCATTCACTGATAGGCGAGCCTTTGGGGTGGTTCCACTCATTACTCGACTCTTGCAAGCATGATTGGGACCGATTATCAGATTTATTCTTAGAAAAGTACCAAAGAGCTGAGGACAGGACTGCAGAACGCTTCGCAATGCAGATCGGACCTATCAAGCATCCGCTACCGAGGGTTAGCAAGTATAATGGCAACAAAGATCCCAGGGAACACCTTCACTTCTACTTATCAGCCATGGCGCCTTTGGGTTTTTAAGGAAGAAGAGATCACCAGCTTGTTCTGTAATTCGCTGATGGGTGAGCCGTTGATGTGGTACATGTCACTTCCGATGTATGTCAAAACCGATTGGGCGGCAATGACAAAGAGGTTTATCAAAGAGTATACGGTATGGATGCTAGCAGATCAAACCCCGGATTCCCCATCTTATCAAACACCCGAGGCGGTGTTGGCAATGCCTAGGTATGGTGGATACTAGGATCCTGTTGAGCACGCGAGGTTATTCCACAACCATATGTATGACGCCGGGTTCCCGCAATGTGAATTACATGAACATTTCCCGGAAACCCTAATGGGAGAAGCCTTGTTGTGGCACCAAGGCCTATCAGAGGAGGAAATGGGTCATTGGATACCGCTTAGGGGTGCATTTGTGGCAAGATATGAGATGTATATTCCATGGACGGGGTCACTAGAAGATCTAGATAAGATCAGGCAATTCCCCGAGGAACCATTTGTGGACTATGCTAGGAGGCGGAGGCACCATTATGAGCAGTGTCAGGAAACAATGAGTGATAAGGTGCAGCTTATGTGCATACAGAGAGGCGCTATTCCGTTGGCGGCAAGAAGGATGAGTAGAGTATCCCTCCGGGATTATGATGATCTGATAGGCTGGGCGTTGTATGGATCGGCGGATCCTTTTTATTTAAATCCGAACGTTCCTCACATTATGGATCTAATGATTGTGGACATTTGGGAAAGTTCCTCGGACGAGGAAGATGCTAATCGGAGAATTCCTATCAATATTTGGGATGAATCTGATGATGAGCCGGAAATCGCCGTCATGACAAGATCAGGTCAAGTGGCCGAAGGAAAGGCACCTATGGTTGAGACTGAGATAGGGGAAGGGTCGGCTCCCAAGCCGGATGACCAAGTTCTCGAGCAGTTGAAGAAGACACAAGCTAAGTCCACGGTGTGGGAAGTTTTATGCCATTCCAAGTACCATCGTGAAAACCTGATGAAAGAGCTGCAGAATTTGGTTATTTCTACCGATACTGAGCCAGCAGCGTTGGTAGGGGCAATTATGGCTCGAAAGAAAACTGAAATCACGTTTACTGACGAGGATCTCCTAGAAGAGGGGAAGGCTCACAACAAGCCTTTGTACATCCGAGCCGAGATTAACGGGAAGAAGACTAGCTATGTGATGGTCGATGATGGATCGGCTATTAATGTTTGCCCGTTGAAACTCTTGTCGAAATTGGGAGTAGAAAGAGGAGACCTGACGGCCTCGGAAACTGTGATCAGGGCTTATGATGATAGTCGAAGGCACATCGAAGGAGTTTTTAAGGCCAAGTTGAAAGTGGGGCCACTTGAGGAAGAAACAGAGTTCACGGTGTTGGATATCCCGGTAACCTTTGCTGTATTGTTGGGACGCCCATGGTTCCACAAGTTAGGAGGTGTGCCCTCCACGCTCCACCAAATGATCAAATTCCCCTTCGGGGAGGAGATAGTGACAATCAGAGCGGAAAAATTAAGCTCGGTGGCGGCATTAGGAATTGAGCCTTAGCTTTTCTCCGGGTTCCAAGTTTCGGGAATCTACGAGTCTAGCATGACCATCGATGTGGTGAAGATGATGAAGGGAGGCTTCATCCCTAGTATGGGCTTGGGAGCACACCATCAAGGATTGCCAGAATTTCCGGATTTTAAAAGTCAGAAAACCCGGAGGGGTTTAGGATATGAGCAGGGAGGTCCATCCAACGCGAGTAGTGAAGGGAAAGTAGGCCTAAGGAAGTATTTCGTGAAGGAGGGGCATGGAAAGGTTTATTCAGGGACCCCTGAGTCATGGACTAGCACCGAAGGAAAGATTCTGCCAGGATTCGAGATCTTCAATGATGTGACTGACTGGGGCAAAGGAAAGGCAAGCTGCTTTATCGAGGAGATTATGATGTTAGACTTGAAGGCCGAGGAGCAGGTCATCACTATTGAAGCAACTGTGGGAGCGGTGGATGAGCCCAGTACCTCCAAAGCTTATGAGAAACCTGAGAACCCTGATGATGAAAATTGTATTACTGCTTTATTTGAATCTGATGATGTACTCGCCAACATTATCAATGAAATGAATTCTGATTTTGCTTACTTGCTTGATGTTGATCGTGATCATTCCATGCATTCTCATTCATATAACATGCCTACATTTGAAATCAATACAATAGAAATGTCAACTTTCAATCTTGGCACGGATGAAAATCCTAAATTTATACAAATTGCTCAAGAATTAACTATTGAAGAGAGGAAAGAATTTGAGAGAATAATTAAAAAATACGAAATAGTGTTTGCTTGGACATACGAAGACATGCCAAGAATTGATCAATCAATCGTAACTCACCGTATTCCAACATATCCCGATGCGAAGCCCGTGAAGCAGAAGCTCCGACGCATGAGATCGGAATGGGCAGATAAGATCAGAGAGGAAGTGAAGAAGCAGTTAGAAGCAGGGTTCATCGAAGTAATCGACTATCCCCCTTGGGTCGCAAATGTAGTGCCCATCGCAAAGAAGGACGGCAAAGTGAGAATGTGCGTCGATTATAGAGATCTTAACAAAGCGTGCCCCAAAGATGAATTCGCGTTGCCCCATATTGACGTGTTGATCGACAGTGCAGCATCAAGCGTCTTACACACGAATGTGGACGGTTTCATGGGCTACATGCAAGTATAGATGGCCGAGAAACACAAAGCAAAAACCTCGTTCACAACTGAGTGGGGAACATACTGCTACAGGGTGATGCCGTTTGGTTTGAAAAATGCCGGGGTAACTTACCAGCGAATGGCTACAGCACTGTTCCATGATATGATACACAAGGAGGTAGAAGTTTATGTGGATGACATGATGGTCAAATCGGAGACAAGAGAGGGACATTTCGATGCACTCGAGAAGTTTTTGGCCCGAATTGCGGAATTCAAACTAAGGTTGAATCCGAAGAAGTGCTTCTTCGGCGTTTCATCGGGGAAAATCTTAGGCTATGTAATCGGAAATAAGGGAATTAAAGTAGATCCTGACAATGTAAAAGCCATACGGGAAATGCCGGCACCGAAGAACGTGAAAGAAGTAAGAGGGTTTTTGGGGCAGGTTCAGTATATCAACCGGTTCATAGCAAGACTCACCGCAATCTGCGAGCCAATCTTCAAGTTGCTACGGAAAGATCAACCCACGATTTGGAATGATAAGTGTCAGCAAGCTTTGGAGAACGTCCGGAACTACTTGTCTAATCCGCCGGTTCTGAGACCGCCTAAACTGGGAAGACCGCTTCTCCTTTATGTGGCGATCGAGGAGCGATCTATTGGAACAATGTTGGCTCAAGAAGGAGACACCAGTGTGGAGCACGCGGTGGAATACGAGCTTAAGTATAACATGATTGAAAAGACGTGCGTGGCAGTAGTATGGTTGACAAAGAAACTAAGGCACTATTTTCAATCATGTAAAGTGATCATTATTTCCCGGATGGACCCCGTGAAGTATCTATACCGAACTCCGTCCTTAACAGGGAAGCTAGCCCGATGGTTGTTGCTTTTATCCGAGTTTGACATTGAATATGTAACGAAGAAAGTTATCAAAGGGAGGGCTGTAGCAGAGTTTCTGGCCAACCAACCTCTGAACACAGAAGAAGAAGAGATAAGCTATGATTTCTCTGATGAGCACTTGAACGCAATAGAAGTTATACCTTGGAAAATGTTCTTCGATGGAGCGGTTAATTCGAATGGAGCCGGAGTAGGAGTACTACTTATCTCACCGGAGGGAGAAAGGATCCCGATGGCAAAGAAGTTATCCTTCCCTCTCACCAATAATATGGCCGAATACGAAGCGTGCATCTATGGGTTGGAGTCCCTAGCAGCACTAGGGGCATCACATGTCGAAATTTGGGGCGACTCAAAGCTGATCATCGAACAGGCACAAGGAAACTGGGAAGTGAGGGAAGAAAGGCTACGTCCATACCTAGACCAGCTAGAAGGGTTGGCACAAAGATTCAAGGAATGTCATTTTTATCATATTCCTCGAGCACAGAACCAGGCAGCGGATGCTTTGGCCACTTTGGTGTCAGTTTGGGACAACCCTCGGAACCTTGCCTTGAAGCCGTTGGTATTGAGGAGATCTCACAAACCATGCTACGAAGACGTAATGCTATTAGGGGCAGATGAAAAGCCGTGGTACTTCGATATCATGAACTTTATGAAGAGTGGAACATACCCGACAGAGTCGGAGCTTAGGGATCAAGCTGTGATTAGAAGGTTAGCTCAGCAGTTCGTCATCCACAACGACTTGCTTTACAAAAGGCACATCGATGGGTTACAACTGAGGTGCTTGGATGCGGGAGAAGCCTGCGAGGCAATGGAATCAGTACATTCGGGAATTTGTGGGGCCCATATGGGAAGAGCGGTGTTAGCAAAGAAAATCATAAGGCAAGGCTTCTATTGGCTCACCATGGAAATGGATTGTAACGATTATGCGAAGAAATGCCACGATTGTCAAATCCACGGAGATTGTAGTCATCTACCAGCCATGGAATTACATGTGTTAGCACCTATTTGGCCATTTGCGGCTTGGGGCATTGATATCATCGGTGAGGTGAGGCCTAATGCTTCGAATGGGCACAAATTTATTGCAGTCGCCATTGATTACTTCACCAAGTGGGTAGAGGCAGAGTCGTTTAGCAAATTGGGATCCAAGCAGATGAGAAAGTTCATTGAGAAACACTTGATCACCAGGTTCGGAGTGCCTCATCACATGATTACGGATAATGGGATCCAGTTTCAGGGGGAAGTAAGAAGTCTCTTCCAGGAGTACGGTATTGAGCATCATAGATCTTCTCCTTATCGACCGCAAGCTAATGGGGCAGTAGAAGCAGCTAATAAGAACCTTAAAAGGATTCTCGTAAAAACAGTAGAATCACATCGGAATTGGCATGAGCAGCTCCCACTCGTGTTATGGGCTTATCGCACGACAGTTAGAACCTCGACTGGGGCAACGCCGTTCTCCTTGGTATACGGTGCAGAAGCCGTTCTCCCGATTGAGATTGAAAAGCGATCGTTGAGAATCGCAGTGGAAGCAGAGATTCCCGAGACGGAATGGGTAAAGAAGCGATGTGAACAGTTAGCATTAGTAGACGAGAAAAGGATGGAAGCCCTTTACCATGTGCAGTTATATCAGAGAAGGATGGCCCGAGCCTTCAACAAAAAGGTCAAGGCCAGCCCTATCAAAGAGGGAGACTTGGTGCTGAAACAAATCCGAGTGACGCACACCGACCCTAGGGGCAAGTTTAAGCCTAACTGGGAAGGACCATTCTTCGTGAAGAAAATCCTGAGCAAAGGCGCGGTAAAGCTTACCACCATGGACGGCATGGAGTTCTCCGAACCTACCAATCTGGATAGGCTTAAGAAATACTTTTCGTAAAAAAAAATAAAAAAAAATAAAAAAAAGAAAGAAAGAAAAATTCCCGATAGGTTGAAAACCCGCAAAGGGCGACCTATGCAACAATCAGGGACATCCCAATGGGTGAAAACCCGAAAGGGCACTCATTTGAAAATTCCGGGATAGTAAAAGGAGAGATGAAAAATAGCTGGGATCTGAAAACCGAAAAAAGGCAGGTCCTGGTAACAATAGTTATATCTTGAGCAATTACAAAAGTAATGTATAAGCGGCTAAGTATTTCTGTTGTTTGTAAATAAATAAAGGCATGAATATATTTGAAGAGAATGATTGGAATCATCATAATCTACTGAATGCATGGTAATACGAATCATGAGTTATACATTTCCTACTTTACTTTTCATAATAAAAAGCCTACATACTATCCACCCCACTCCCTATACATCAGCTATACATCGGGGTAATCCTAATAAAAACTACAAAGCTATACATGATAAGCCTAATAAGAAGGGACATCCTAGTAGGCCTCAAAATCCCTCAGATGTGATGCCCGCTCCGCAAATAGGGCCTCCTCGGCGGCTCGAAGTCTCTCCTTGGCAACGCGCGCTCTCTCCTCAGCAGCAAGGCATCCGGTAGTCTCCTCCCGCACCCTCTCCTCAATAGCAAGGCGTCCCGCAGTCTCTCTCCACATCACCTCTGACCAGTGGTCGTTCCTCTCCCGGTAAACCTGGCCAACCCTAGCATCGGACTCCTGCACCGACTCGCTCCGTCTCCGCTCATGTGTGTGAATATCACTCTAAAAAGAAAAAAAAAACAGATATGAAAAAAAAGAAATACTGGCGAGAATAAAAATCATACATACATATATGCATACATCCCACTACACTAAAATAAAGTAATGATACATACCAGATGGTCAGCACAGCGCAAGCTGAGTCGATCTCGGAGGTAACCAGACAGCCCCACATAGTCAGTGCAAGTCTCCCTCGAGGTCTGGGAAGCGTCTGAGGGATCAAATGGTACCCTCGACGTAAAGACAAGAGGAGCCATCTGGACACCGGCGTAGGCCACCCCGGACTCGTCATAACAAACAGTCGCAAAATCCCTCCCAAAGTCCGGGACGGGTACGCCCAAAGGGGACCTCTCCGGTCGGGCGGCGCTGGAGGACTCGCCAACGTAATATGGCGGCTCACTCGCAGACGTTTGAGCTCGGGCACCATCGAAGAAGTCTGACAGATGAGCACTCCTCCAGGAACCCTCCTGCAAATAGAAACACAATAAATACCACTAATTATCTCATAAATAAAGATAAATAGGCCGAACCACTCATCGGGACCTCCTCCCGACCAAAGACTGCAGCGACAGCCTCCCGTGAAAACACGTCCGCCACAGGGTCCACCTCCATCGCCACCGCTGGGGCATCCCTCGCGCTCAACAACGTCGACAAGTAAGGAGCACGGCCTCCGATGTGGACCCACACGTCTCTACCAACAAAGCGGTGGGTCAAATCCTGACGAATGACCGACAAAGGCATGGTCCACACCGCAAACATAGAGACAGGGATCTCGCCTGGTGACCAGTGCGAGGCCCTAACCCCGGTGATGCCTCGGTCGCCCAAATACCAAGCCCGCACGCAAGGGCCGGTAAGCACACTCTGCTACTCCTGGATCAGGGTAACATACGCGTAATCGGGACCGAAGTCAAGGTCGTCCCACCTGAATTTAATCTAAAAACACAAAGAAAAGTCAGGTCTGATCAAACAAGAATCTAGCACGACTAGAAGATATTTACCTGTCCCAAAGTCCGCGAATCAATCCAATCTAGGAGCTGCGCCACCGTCGGCCTCTCCTCGGTACCTAAATCGAACTCTCTCCATCGAGCCATGAGTGGGGGCTTCAGCACCCGTGGCCTGTGCCGATGCTCGCTAGGAAGAATCCGCCTCTCGTAGGCCCAAACCTGCTTGTGAAAACAAAGGTTACGAACAGAAAGCGCGAATAAGATAAAAAGGGCAAGTTAACGATGCACCACGTACCAGAAGAGCAAAGGTGTAGCCGCCAAAATCCTTGCGTTTTCGGCAAGTCAGATCCAAGAACTTGTATAGGAAAGCTAGACCCGCTCCTGCCCAATCGTAGGACGCCACCGCATCCATATTGTTCAAAGCCTGAATAAGACCCGCATGAATCGTTCCGCTTTTGGTGCGGAAGATCGTCTCGCTCAAAGCATATATCAGGAAGCTGCGGATGGCTAAATCGGTGTCGTCAGTCCCGCAAAAGTCCCTACGACTCAAGAGCCCCGATGTAGTGATGAACTTCGCCGGGGTGGATTTGGCACCTGGATAAACTCCCGGCCCAATCAAAGCAGCCAATCTAGCACGGTCAACTCGCGGGCGCATCACATCAAAGGAAAAGGGAACCGGAGTGCTACTCCCCCGCAGCCCAGTCAGTAAAGAGAAATCTCTGGGCGAGATGGTCATCTCCCCGAAGGAAAGGTGGAAGGTGTGGGTCGAGTCTACCCATCTCTCGCATAAGGCCCGTAGGCCAAAGCGGTCGCACACCCCGTTGGCGCGGGGCAGCGCTAAAATAAATGGCTCAAAGCCCAGCTCTCGCACACGGGCTCTCGCCGCGGCGCCTAACATAGAGTACCACGTGTGAATATCCGCTGTAGTCCCGGAAATACCGATAAACTGGAAAGAACGGAACAGGTAAGTTTAAAGGTTGTTCCTAGGCTTGCATCCGATGAAAGCACGTTAATCTAGCTATTCTTTCGGTCAAATCTAACCTAGAGACATCTTGTCAATTTAGACCGTCATTTTGTGAAATCTCTCCCTTAGGGTTGTCTGCATAGGATTTGATTAATTCTTTATTCATTGGCCTATTCACGTGCATTAGCCAAGTTTTTACTATTCACGTGCATTAGTCAAGTTTTTACTATTCACGTACATTAGTCAAGTTTTACTATTCACGTGCATTAGTCAAGTTTTTACTATTCACATGCATTAGTCAAGTTTTTACTATTCACGTGCATTAGTCAAGTTTTTACTATTCACGTACGTTAGTCAAATTTTACTATTCACGTGCATTAGTCAAGTTTTTACTATTCACGAGCATTAGTCAAGTTTTACTATTCACATGCATTAGTCAAGTTTTACTATTCACGTGCATTAGTCAAGTTTTTACTATTCACGTACATTAGTCAAGTTTTTTACTATTCACGTGTATTTTTTCGCGTTGTTACTATTCACGTGCACTATTCCCGTTTTTTACTATTCACGTGCGCTATTCACGTTTGTTCTTACTGTTGGCATGCATCGTTCGTAGTTTTACTATTCACATTCATATAGTTCGCATTCTTAGAAAAGATAAATAAAGGTTACTTGCAAGCAAAGAAATTCATGTTTTCTAACTAAAAGTCTTCTAAGTCCATCTAGAAGTTAGCATGCAAATCATGTTCAAATAGGGATACTAAAGCCTAGAATTTTAGTCAAAAGACGAGGAAGTAAGAAAGTACTTACCTGGTTACAGCGGGTCCGGCTCAGATGTGTTGCGGGGTCCTGAAAAGGGTCCACCGTAGTAAGGTTCACGAAACCCGCCTCCATGCCCTTCGTGCCATCATATTGGTCCAAATCCATCCCGAGAACAATCCAAATCAAAAGTTAGACAGAGAGAGAAGAGAGAGAAGGTGTGGGGTTGAAATGAAACCCCACCACCTTATATAGGAAATGGGAATGACATTTCCGTATATAGTGAAAAAGGTACGATGTGACATAAAGGTAAAAAGTAAATAATCATTTACCAGGTGTACAGACCTCCGATTTGCAGTCCGTTTCAGCCTGCGCTTCTGCCAGACAGTGACTGATAATATCAAGATGAAACTCCAGGCGACAGCCAATTTTTACAGAACAGTGGCACCAGTCAAAATACAGACGACAGTCAACAGAAAAATAATTGTTAGTTGGAATCATTCCGGACTAAAAAGACGTTCCTATCGAACCATTCAATCCCCCAAGACACTAGCTCCAGTAAGAAAATACAGACAACAGTGTTTTAAAAGAATTCAGAATTGTTAGAAAGAACCTCTGCTTTTGAGCCATTTTCACCCGCAGTTGTAGACTAAGGTCGCTTTTGAGCCATTTTACCCCGGTCGTGAACCGGGGTTGCTTTTGAACCATTTTTACCCGCGGTCGTAGACCAGGGTTGCTTTTGAGCCATTTTTACCCGCGGTCGTGGACCAGGGTTGCTTTTGAGCCATTTTACCCCGGTCGTGAATCGGGGTTGCTTTTGAGCCATTTTTACCCCGGTCGTGAACCGGGGTTGCTTTTGAGCCATTTTACCCCGGTCGTGAACCGGGGTTACTTTTGAGCCATTTTTACCCGCGATCGTAGACCAGGGTTGCTTTTGAGCCATTTCACCCACGGTCGTAGACCAGGGTTGCTTTTAAGCCATTCCCCCCGGTCGTAGGCCGGGGCCGCTTTTGAGCCATCTTACTCGCGGTCGTGCACCAAAGTTGCTGTTGAGCCATTTTTACCCATAGTCAACATAGGCTAGGATCCGAAAGAAGAACATCCGCCGACGGCCGATTCAAAGGCAAGGCCAGAAAGAATCGAAGATGACGCCAGAACGCGTAGCGCAAAGGTCAGGTATTCTTCCTCCTACTCTTTACGTGTCTTTTACTTTTATATGTTTTACATTGCATGTGTTGCGTTAGCAAAAAACGTTTTCAAAACACACACATCACTGTCAAAATAGGAAAGTAGGGGCAACTGTAGACACCGAGTCGGAGGACCTGTGACGAAAACCTTTAACAAAGCGGTCGAAGCGGTTGGTTCCGGGAAAATTTTGAAAGAAAAAGAGAAAAACGTATAATAACAAAATGGTGAGTCAACGGGAATCGCGGTCGTTGAGTGGACGGCTCGTGGACGCTCTGCGACGTAGAGCGAGCGCCTAGCGGCAGCCGACATGTATCCGACGACAGTCGGACGCACGCCCGGCAGCGCAGGGCGTGCGCTCAGCGTCCACGGGACGCTCGACGGCCGTCGGGCACGCACCCCCGACAGCCGTTAGGCGAGCGCCCGACGGCCGTTGGGCAGGCGCCCGACGCTCGTTGGGCGAGTGCCCAACAATGGTTTGGCGCGCGCGCCCAACGATGGTTGGGCGAACGCCTAACGTCAGTTGGGCGTTCGCCCAACAAAAGTTGGGCGTTCGCCCAACCAGGTTGGGCGATCGCCCAACCCCCTTTGGGCGACGCCCAATTTTACTCGGGCGTCGCCCAAAGTTCCGGGGATCCGTTTGCCTATATAAGGCACGGATCCCCATGCATTCAGGAGAGGACTTTTTGGAGGGGGAGCTTCTCACTCTAAACATTTTTAGAGAGAGAAAATCTTTTTTTTTTGGGAAAAAACATTTTTTTTCCTAAAAATTCCAAATTTCCTAAAAGTTAAAATTTGACCAAAAACACAAAAACACCGGAAAAGCACGATTCGTGGGATCAACCGACTTCAACCGTCAATACCGAACTTGAGGTATTATCCGAGGACTAGACTCGTTTTGTTTTATTTAATTTATTTCTTTTATTTATTTATTTCTATGTCATAATGTTATTTATTTAGTTATTCATTTATTTATCACGTTTTATTTAATTCTTCGTATTTATTTATTTTTATCCCGTGTTAAATAAAAATTCGGTTTTGTTTTTAAATAAAAACCTCATTTTGATATCCCAATACGAACCGTGATCCGATTAAAAAGGTAGTTAGGGTATTAAAAACGTTGTAATTATAAGTTTTTGAAAAGATATTTCTGAATAACGTTTTAAAATAAAAACGTCGTTTTAGGAGTTTCCGTTATTGACTATGATCCATTTTTGGTAGTTCGGAAGTCCAAAACGATTGAATTAGACTTAATTTAAAGCTTTTGAATAAATCTGGAAACAGTTGGAGTGCTGCTGTAATTTTCCGTTTTCTGTCACTAAAGGCTGTTTACCGACGGAGTTTCCGTCGGTAAAGCTGCTGAAATGTAAAAAATGCTGTTTTGGTCCCTCTTTCTCAACTTTTAGGCTTTTGGTCCTTTATATATATATGGATATTTATGTAATATTTACTTTCAAGTTGTTTTCAAATACTTTGTACATATTGTTATTTAATGTGTTTATAAATTATTTTTCATTAATTGGACTTAATAAGGTATATGTATATATATAGATTTTTCTTTTTACTTCATTTAAACTAGACATATTTGAGTGTTTTGGGAATCTTTGGGATTATTTTCTATATATCTTCATCATATATCATTTGGGGGGGGGGGGGGGGGGGGAAGGGGGGAACTAAATACTAATTTCTTATCTATAAACCTTATTCATTTTTTATGTTTTTGATTAGAATAAGAATTCATTATACTTATTAACATTTACATCACCATTTTTACTTATTTTTGTATAATATTTTCTCTATTGTATTTTAATGGATATTATTACTTATTTTTGTATACATGTATATTTATATATATTCCTCTATTTTCCTACTTATATGTATATTCTTTTAAACATATTTGATTGAGTAAATTTGGCTTTGATTTGTTAATTGTTGTGATTATGACAATGTTAAAGGTTAATTGAGTGAAAAGGGAAAAATGAAACACAAAAAGAGAGTTTAATTTGCTTGCTTAAATTTAGAGTTTTCTAGATATTCTTAAAAGTGTAAATAATGTGTTCTTGACCTCTTTAAATCGTTTTTTTAAATCATCACGTTTTAAACCTTATTCCGTTCCAACGACGGATTAAGCGAGCCTTGTAATTAAAACCGTTTTCCATTGTAAATAATGAAGTTTTGAATCGTTTTCTTAAATGATTTGTACAAAATAAATTGACTTGTATGCCTAATCACGTTTTCGTGTTAAAAATCTTTATTCCACTTCTTCAAACGCTTGAGTCGTTCCAACGGCGATTCAAGTAGACGCCATGTAAACCACCGGGGTTTTGAAACGTACCTAAATCGTTCCAACGACGATTAAGGTACGAACCATGTAAATAAACTCGTTTTCGGGGAGTGAGTTTAGTATAGAGCTAACATATGAATCTAAGCATAAGACACATTGTAAATAAATCAATTCTTCCTTCTCCCCCTCTCTCTTTTATAAATTTATGCAAAATGGGTGATTCTTTACCAAAGTGGCTTTTCAATAATATATGCTCAAAACGATTTTCAAAACGAGAAAGAAAAGGTTTCAAATGAATTTTAAACTTAAAGAAATATGCGATTAGTCCGTTATCGCCTAACACGCTGAGTAGGAGGCCGGTGGTTCATAACCGGGCGATGTCGGGGTGCCTAGTAGCCTTTCTCCGGAAAGGAGCTAGCCTTCTCGGCTCGTACCTAAGTTTCCCGAACCCTCACCGGTCTCCCGCAAGGGATCGGTGTTCATTTTCCCATTCGTGGGTGGCGACTCTTCCATACTCCGAGCTCCGGTCCTGCCGAGCAGCTTGATTCCACGATTGGTTGCTTTCGGCGCCAATCACCGCTTACGTCTCCATGAGGTGTCCACCCCCCGGTCCGCCCGGGAGATTAGGCCGCGGCACCTCGTCTAACACCTGGACTCGCCATACCTATTATGCGGACGGGTGATGGTGGGTCCTGGACCCACCAACACTATTGAATTGGCAGGATCCAGACCCGCCATTACTCAAATACGAATTTTTTCGTTAAATAAATTAGTTTTAGGCTCGATTGTTACCTCGTCTTCGACGTCTTCGTATTCCGGAATTCTCGGATCCGTTTTCCGTCAACTTTCTGATTTGCTCGGAGGGAGAGAGAATGAGAGAGAAGGGTTTTCCAATTTTTTGCACAAATAAATGAGGAGGGCAAATATGGTAAGTAGGGGCGGTAAGTAGAAAAAAGGACGGTAAATAGCAACACCCTATCTCATCAAATCTAAAATACGAGGAAATATTTCACAAAATAATTATTTATTGGGATAAAGTGCAAAAATACTACTAACGTTTACGATCAGGAGCAACTTTACCCCTAACGTCTAAAATGGTACAATCTTACCTCTAATAATAAATTTAAAATTGACCCAACTTGTCAACGTTAGGAGTATTATAATAAATTTAAAATTGACCTAACTTGTCAATGTTAGGAGTAAAATGGTACAATCTTACCTCTAATGTTGGCAACAAAGAGTAATTTTACTCCTAACATGACAAGTTGGGTCAATTTTAAATTTATTATAAAACACAAATATTTTATTCCTTATTCTGTACAAATCATATATCGGTTGGTTTTAAAAAAAATTCATATTTTATATGATTTAATAATAGAATTAGAGTTTAATATTTATAAATTTGGTGAAATATATGGATGTTTTTTATCCAACTCGTATAAAAGACAGTATGTTTTTTTAATTTTTTCATGTCCAATCATAAATTTGTTATTTTGATGAATTATTTTTTAAATTAATCCAATTTAGTAGAATTGCTATTATTTATTATCGTTAGGAATAAAATTCTACAGTTTTAAACGTCAGAGATACAATTGTTAGGTTAATTTTTGCCCGTATGCCTTATTTATTTATCTATTTTTATATTACCTACAATTTTCCTATCTGTGTATCGATTCATGGGTTGGGCAGGAATAAGACGTTCGTTATCGATAGCCAGAAGCTTAGCTGCCAGCAGCAGCAGTGGTTCATAGCAGAGAAGAGGAGAGGAGAAGTTTCCCAGTTGCAGGAGAGAGCGAAAAGCCCAATAGCAAAACCAAAGGAGATAAATAATGGCGGCAAGAATAAACCATTCGATACAGAGCACCCTTTCTCTCTTAAATCCTTTGTATTCTATTACTACAAAATCAACCACAAGTACTCACCTCAAGACCCGTCTCACTTTCCCTCAAACTCCATTCCTTTCTCCTTCCAAATTAAGAAATTCTATGTTCTGTACTTTCGCCATTTCTGATAGTAATGCACACAACAATTCCCAAAATGGCGGAGCAGAAACATTTGTCCTCACTACTCCTCTTTATTACGTCAATGCCCCTCCTCACATGGGTAGTGCCTATACTACCATTGCTGCTGATGTTATTGCTCGATTTCAGGTTAATTTACTAATATTCCTGTCAATTATTTTTTAGATTGATGGGCTTTAGTGGTTGGATGGTATGAATTGAATTGAATTGAATTGATTAAAATTCGGATGTGTGTTTTGTGTTCACTGTCTTTTGTCAGATTTTTTCTGGTTAGCAAGTGTAATTGAGTTGATTCTGGTTCAAAGTTCTACTCACCCAATTTAACTAACTAATAAGCTCGGCATTTCAATTTGCAGAGGCTCTTAGGGAAGAAAGTTATATTTGTTACAGGCACAGATGAACATGGAGAGAAGATTGCTACTGCTGCAGCTGCCTGTGGCTTTAGCCCAAGTGAGCATTGTGATGTCATATCAGAAGCTTACAAGACACTTTGGAAAGATGTGAATTTTTTCTCCACCTGAATTTTTTTACTCTTTCAGCTTAATATTTTGATTTTTAATGTTATGATGTGTTATGTTTTGCTGAATGACAGTTAGAAATTGCTTATGACAAATTCATTCGAACAACTGATCCCAAGCACGAAGCAATTGTCAAGGAATTTTATTCAAAGGTTCTTGCAAATGGGGATATTTACCAAGCTGACTACGAGGGATTATACTGTGTTAATTGCGAGGAGTATAAGGTGATGTCTTCCATTCACATTGACTTGTTGTCTTGCATTCTTTTCGAGATTTTAAGTCAATGTTCACTACTATAAGAAAAGACTCATGTTTTTTTTTTTTGTTGTATAAGACATGTAGTAACCCGGTTTCATCACCTTATTATTTTATATAGGGATACTGTTAAGACAGCTTGATGTTAGTATTTCTGCAATGTAATAATATTAACTTTCTAAATTCTACAGGATGAGAAAGAGCTGCTTGAAAACAACTGTTGCCCTACGCACCTAAAGCCATGTGTTCAGCGGAAAGAGGATAATTTTTTCTTCGCCTTGTCAAAGTACCAAAAACCATTAGAAGAAACTTTGATAGCAAATCCAAATTTTGTGCAGCCTTCATATCGTTTGAATGAGGTTAGGGGAAAAAATTCATCAGAAAAGTATTAGCTTTCACTTTTATTCCATGTTATTATTATGTAAACAACATTTTAGAAGTTTATGTATCTACTAATTGAAAATAATCACATCCTTGACAAGATTCACAAATTCCGAGCTAGATCTGAAAGAACCATGTGACCTGAAATTTTGAGAGTAAAAGAGACATTTTTTCGATGAAGATTGACCTGGAATTTTAGAGTTCTCAGGTCTGCCCTGGTCAAAATATTCTCTACTGATATTTCACATCATATGTGTGTGTCTGTTTGTATGTTTTTTTTTTTTTTTTTTGTGCTAAAGTCTTTCTAGATATGCTTGCAAGAGCAGATTTAGTCTTATCATTTGCCGAGATAAAGTATGTAATCTAACTTTGTATACAGAAAAGTGTATTAACTTTTGATGTGGAAAAAACAAATTGAAATCAGTAGGAATTTGATCAAAACTTGACCTTAAAACTTTATATGTTGGCTTCCTGTCTGGTGCTGATTTGGATTCATCCTATGGCATTGTGAAGTTAGCTACCAAATATAAGGGAGTACCTCAATTTGCTATTTCCTTGTAACAGTGCTCTGATTTGTGATAGTATGGATTTTTAAATATCCTGTACTTTTGAGAACATATATATCTGATAATTTTTGAATTCAGGCACAAGAAGAGATTCATAGTTTTAGATTAAATTATCAGTTATATTGTTTAATTGGACTTACTATTACCATGGGATGCTGCTTCTGGTTGTTACATTGCTTCAGATTTCCGTTGTTTGTTATTGGTGAACCTAATCATGGTGCCATGAGGGCATCAGGAATCTGATAGTTTTTTTGTCCCAACATTCTCTTTTACTTTCTTTAGAAAGGAAAATAAGATCTTTAGTTATGTTATGTGCGAACCTGCAAGTCAGTTTTTGTGGTAAGTTCTCATTTATGCTAGTTGCATTGCACCTGACATCTGTTTTCTATTGCCAATATCAGGTCCAAAGCTGGATCAAAAGTGGGCTGAAAGATTTTTCAATTTCCCGAGCATCTGTGGATTGGGGAATTCCAGTTCCTAATGACAATAAGCAAACTATATATGTTTGGTTTGATGCTTTACTGGGGTATATTTCTTTTCATGAACATTTCAAAGCAGGGGCATAAATGAGTCACGCTACTCAAACTCAACTCACGAAATACTTGAATTCATCTTGACATTCATTGAGACATTAATCTTGACTTTTAGTAGCTTGATTAATGAGACAAATTGAGTTCAAAAATTATAATACACTACTTCAATGAATCACAAGCATACTCAAAAGTATTATATGTAATATTGTATCATATATTTAGACTATAATTTGTAATATTGTTATATTTATTTGATAAAAGTATGAACCTTCCTCACAAACTAAAGTTCACTCAAGTTTTAATTTGAAATTAGTAAGATTTTTATTTAAATTTTTAAGAATTTTCAAGTCGCATTATGGATTTCTTAATCATAATACTGAGTTAAGAGGTTGTACTTATTAAAATGTAACTTGAGTCACGTTTCAAGCGGCAGTTGAATTGAGCTATTGGCACTGTGTCGATTCAACTTGACTTAATTCCCTAGATCAAAGTCATATCATTCTAGAGCTCACGACTCTCTGATTTGTAACAGTTCATGTTTTCTTCTGTGTCATCGGCTCACTGCAAAGACCAAAAAAAAAAAAAAAGGAGTAATTCTGCCTCTTTTGCTAAATGTTTAAATTCTTGTTCTTTTGAGCAGGTATATATCAGCTCTATCAGAGGACATGGAGCAACCAAATTTACAAACTGCTGTTTCTGCTGGCTGGCCTGCATCACTACACTTGATTGGCAAGGTCTTACCAATTTTATTTTCCAACATCTGTTCACTTTATTATCAATACACCTGAAAATGTTTTTGCTATTTTAGTTGTTTTCTTAATTTATGAATTTAGCCCCTGTTTCCCCAAAGATGTTACTAAAATAGCCCTTGTTTCATGCAGGACATTTTACGTTTTCATGCAGTTTATTGGCCAGCTATGCTAATGTCTGCTGGTCTTAGCCTCCCAAAAATGGTGTTTGGACATGGATTCTTGACAAAGGTATATATATAATTTTTTATGATGTATAATAAACTTGGCATTCTAGTATATTCAGAGGGGAAATTGTCCACCGCTGATAGTAAGAGTTGTGGATTTCCAACTAAGAAGTTGCTGCTTTAAGGCTAAAAACCATCTTTTTATAGCAGACGCCAAAGGTTGGGATTATTTCTAGACTAGTTGATGGTGTTTTCATCTGTTCTTCTTTGGATCATCAGTAGGCTGCGGTCATTCGGCTTCAGATATACAAGATGGTAGCAGCTCATATCTCTCAGAAGTCCTTGATCCCCATTACAGAGAATACCTAATCCCCTGGATTTGCCAAGATCAAACCATTTAGTTCTCGGAAGTACACAATTTAGTGCTCATGCCATTACATCTGGGGTGTCATCCTCTGCATTGCATTCTAGTGAATACAGAATATATTACTGCAAATCTTTACGTTGTATTTGGGAAAATATTGCAAAAGAACTGCTTGTTTTCCTGGAAGGAGTAGTACTGTAGTAGAGATGATAACAATCAAAAGTTATTGGAGGGGGTGGGTCTTTGGGAAATAGTACATCCTAGACATATCTAACTGCAAATAAAGAAGAGAGAGAGAGAGAGAGAGAGAGAGAGAGAGTCACCAACTGTATCTTAGCGTCAGTAAGCAATGGGTTGGGTTGCTACTACATTGAATCTTAGCCACCCTAAAGTTAGCCAAAGAATTGCTGGACTAATTCGTGTTAGTTATTTTAGTTTCTTTGCAGAATCTTTGTTTGTTTTTCTTAATCTTTTTGTTGAATTTGGAATGGACTTTAAATCAAGTAAATGCATTATAAAACTTAAAGCCTAAAAGACAGCATTGTAGAGTAAGGTTTTGTTTATTTTTCCCACCTTTCTTTTTTCTCTCTTACACCTAATTTTATTTCATGCAGCAATGCTTTTTATTTTGAAAATTATAGGATGGCCTGAAGATGGGAAAATCATTGGGGAATACACTTGAGCCAAATGAATTGGTTCAGAAGTTTGGCTCTGATGCAGTCAGGTACTTCTTCCTTAGAGAGGTGGAGTTTGGTAATGATGGAGACTACTCGGAAGAGCGCTTTATTAATATTGTCAATGCACATCTTGCCAATACAATAGGTATTTATAATATTCCTGTTAACAAGTATTCATTTTTTCCAGTAGCAAAGTATGAAGCTGAGATGTATAAATGTGATTTGAAAAATGTTACGTATTCCGTACTCAACCATGCAGGAAACCTTCTTAATCGTACTCTTGGACTGCTTAAAAAGAACTGCCAATCAACTTTAGTTGTTGATTCAGCTATTGCAGCCGAAGGAAATGCACTCAAGGACACTGTTGAGAAGTTGGTAAGATTACAAAGCCTTTGATATTAGCATCATTGACATATCCAATGAATAGTTTTAGAGTAGTTTTATCCATATGTGGCATGATATGCCACCAAGTTCTTACTATACTTTCTCATAGGTTGAAAAAGCTCGGATTCATTACGAAAATCTGTCACTATCAATGGCTTGTGAGGTTGTTCTTGAGATTGGTAATGCAGGGAATGTGTACATGGATGAACGTGCTCCTTGGTCTCTTTTTAAGCAAGGGGGTGCTGCTTCTGAAGCTGCTGCAAAGGTTTCACCTATGTACTCCTGTTTCTTTTACAAAACTAATGACCTTAATTTCTGACAAAGGAAACATATTAGTCTTGAATCTATCAACCTTGTACTTAGATTGTTTCACAAGAGTATGCGCACATGAAAATCAGGAGATGTTGAGTTTCAATTGTACTTTAGCCGTTACTAAAATTCTGATTCCATTTTGGTTGATGCTAAAGCAGGATCTTGTAATTATATTGGAAGCAGTGAGGATTATAGCGGTTGCTTTATCCCCTGTTGCACCGAGTTTATGCTGGAGGATATATGCTCAGCTTGGCTTCTCAAGGGACCAGTTTAATGCTGTGACTTGGGTCCGTTTGTGTCTCTGTTTCTGCATATACATTGCTGCTCATTATCTATACACATACCAAACTCGTAGTATTTTGTTTTGTATTAACTTCGTGTGATGATTTTGTACTGTAGAGTGAGACAAAATGGGGTGGCTTGACATGTGGTCAGATCATGGCTCAGCCGAAACCAGTCTTTGCAAGGATTGAGAACATATCAGACTCAGAAGATGGTGAAGTCGCAGCTAAAAAGTCAGTTAAAAGCAAGGAGAAAAAACCTAAAGCTCAAGTTGTTGCAGAAGCTTAAAACTCCAATTGGTATCTCTCATTTGTATTCCCCTCTCAATCATTTGTAGAGACTATTTATGCACATAGAACCGCATTATCTCCATAACATTTTGTATCAATATGAAAGCTTAAGCAAAGAATAAACGGAGCTCAATTTTGATCTTAAAAGAGAAAGAAAGGTCTCTTTATATCAAGTGAGGTGAAATACATAGAATGGGAGAGGTTTAAAGAAAAGAGAATATCCAATATGCTATTAGAGTAATTCGGAAGTTTACACAATCATGAATTGAGGAAATTGCAGGGAGAGGTAAAGAGCACTCTCCAAGTTTTTTTTTTCATCTTTCTATTTATTTTGACAAGTGGAGTAGTATGTGTATTACTTGAGAGGGAAATGTGCTATTAGGCTGTAATCGAGCAGAGTCGAATCGAGTTTAAGCATGCTCATGTTCGGCTCGGTAGAAAATGGATGAGTTTGAGTTTGAGTTTGAGCTTAACATCCTGTCGAGCTCAGTTCATTAAGAAAATTATTTAATCGGGAGCAACTCTTTAATTTTGTTCATAGACTTTGTTTGTTATGCTTGCGAATAGCTAAGTATGTTCATAAGCTACATAGTTTTGAAACCTAGAAAACTAAAGTTTCACGATAGACTACGTAATTGTACACTTTCCCTGTTCATGAACATTATAATCAAACTTATTGATGAGTTTATTCGCAAACATGTAACCAACTAAATCTGCTCGCGAACTTTCGAACCGAGTCTTGCCATGTTCAAACTCGGTGTGTTTATGAATCGAGCTTCAAAATCGTGTTCAAATTCGACTCGTTTATAAATCGAGCTGAACATGATTGAACTTTTATCAAGCCACAACGGCTTGTCTCATTCACAGCTCTATGTGTTATTAGTGTATATCATTTTGTTAGATGAGAGGGAAATTTATTGGTAGGTGAAGGATTTAGTACGCGAAATTGGTATGATGAGTGGTTAGTTGTACCATTGATAATTGTACCAATAGATAATTATAGTGGTTAATGATAGTAGAGATATAAGGAAAACAAAATGAAGAAAAGGGGAGAGGGAGAATTCTTATCCTTAGTACTCCACCTTATTATAGACAGCCAACAGTAAAAGGTGTCATGATCTACTTGGCGTTGGATTCGATAAAAATTCGATTTTGTACGGCTTTTCGCCTCTGTAAAAGTTCAACAGTGGTCAACTTGATTTATAATCGAGTCTAGCTTGAGTACGACTTTGAAGTTCGATCGTAAACGATATGAATAGGTTTGTGAGCAAGCTTGGTTCGATTATTATTTTTAATAATAATATTTCTATAAAGGGAGAAATATAAAACTATATAGTTTAGTGTGAACCTTTAGTTTTATAGGTTTTCAAAACTATGTAGTTTATAAATATAATTAATGAGTTGTTTACGAACAAAATTGATGAATAGAATCGTGAGCTGTTTGCGACCAAACTCACGATCCATAATTTTCTTAATGAACCGAACTCAAGCTCGTCCGTTTTCTGTTGAGCGAGCATGACAATACCAGAGCTCCACTCGGCACGGTTAGAACAGTCTTAAAGAAACTCGTTCAGCTAAGACTCTCAATTCGAGTCGTTTTGTCATAATTGTAACATTACAACAGTAACTCAATCTAATAAATCTTGTTATACAGAAATTAACACCTCTACCAGATACGTCATAATTGTAACATTACAATAATAATAACTCAATCTAATTGTTTGCACCAAAAATAAAGTTTTTTTTATTGCATACCCTTGTTTACTCTTTTTCATGGGATAAACTTTTCTTTTTAGGAAACTTTTTCTTAAAAGAACATTTTAGAAAACTTTTTCTTAAAAGGTCTGTTTAGGAAACTTTTCATTTCGGGAAACTTTTCATATTTTCCATTGATTTAGGATTTCCTTGAGTGAACCTCAGTTTTCCTCAGGGGAAACATCTAAAATAGTGTACCAACTTCCTGTACAGTGTACCTCAAGAGAAACCAACTTCCTATGTAGTGTACCTTAGGGGAAACCATGGTGTACCTTAGGGGAAATCATAGTGTATCTCGTGGGAAACCATAGTGTACCTTAAGGGAAACCATGGTGTACCTTGGGGGAAACCATAGTGTACCTCGTGGGAAACCAACTTCCTATAGTGGACATCAGGGGAAACCATAGTGTACCTCGTGGGAAACCAACTTCCTATAGTGGACATCAGGGGAAACCATAGTGTACCTCGTGGGAAACCAACTTCCTATAGTGGACATCAGGGGAAACTTGAAGTAAACTTAGGAGAACCAAGAGCCAATTAATATTTTAACGTGTTTTTATGAGCCAATTGAAAAACAGGAAAAATAGAAAGCGTGAAAATCAATTCATAGTGGAAGTCGAAATTGAGTGGTTACTCAATGTGGTGGAGAACGTGGATTAGTGGAAAGAAGCAGGAAGTTACCTCCAGCGTCTATAAAAGGAGAAACCACGATGACAACTGCCCAATCAACCAATCAAACAACTCAACAAACCCAAGCAAAAACTCTAGCAAATTACCTCTAGACTTCAGCTTTTTACAATTCTTAGTTATTCCCTTAGATTCAATTTTCATTCAAGTTCAAGTTCATTCAAGCTTTCAGTACATTTTTATTTTTATTTGTTGTTCAATCATTTTCTGTAAGGTCGGTATCGTTTTGATAATCGAATCTTTAGGAATTTTCGGTCTCTTTAATTCTTACATTCGTTTGATATTTAGAAGTTAGAAAGCGCACTCAATTTCATTCCATAGTTTGATAATACTATAATTATCTGGCACGCCCGCAATTTCCCACAAAAGAGCCAAACAAAAATTGGCACGCCCAGTGGGACCCGAATCACAATACCGCCAAAGGAAAATGATAAGAAAAGCAAAGATCTTGTAGTAGCCAACTCTAAAGAAGAAGAGATCATGGCAACATGCAATGTTCCACATATGGTGGGAGGAATTGAAGGGAAAATAATGTTAACCCCAGAAGACACACTTGGATCTCTGGAGAGATCCAAAATTCTCAATTCTTGCATAGACATTTCAATTCCATTGAAAAGAATCTGGAAGCTCTAAGGAGCGATATGAATCAGAAGATGGACAAGATACTCGAGAAGCCATCACAGCCAGGGGACATCAAGAGTGGAGGAAACCATGTTCCTCAAGGCTCATTGGAGTCCAATGAAGGATGTGGTGTGTCCATCGCTGAGAAGTATCAGATTCCACCTTTGAGGGAGGAAGTTGTCTCAAATAAGGCCGCTAGTTCTGCAGGCCAAGAAAATTCTAGTAAGTCACCTGCTTCTCAATGTTTTGAAAACACTAATCCTACCTCCCATACAGCTTCATATCACGAGGAGACAGGAGGCCACCATATCATTGGAGAGATGGGGGGGCAACCATAGAGGAAATGAGAGAAACACTAGAATTCCTAATGTGCCTTATGTTCACCAACAGATTGGCAACCCTCAACAGATTCCCCTAGTTACTGCGAAGATCATCCGAGAAGCTGTCCAAAAACTATGTGAGTATGGCCTCCGTCAAGTTGGCCACTTTGAGTTTCACAAGCCAAGAAAAAAAAAGCAGCGATGAGATGCTAAGTCAAGGGAGAAGTAGGAGGTGAAGTTGAGGCTGGTGAGAATTCCTCTGATTGAGGAAATGAGATATTAGTATGAAGGTGATACAAATGCCGACTCCACGGCCTATATATTTTGTGTCACCTAAAGAGTTATCATGCAACACTTTTAAAAGTTGACACCATGGCTTTTGAAGAATCAAGCATGAAATTTACGTTCCTCAAATTCATGCTTGAGGGGGGCAATTGTTTGCACCAAAAATAAAGTTTTTTTTATTGCATACCATGGTTTACTCTTTTTCATGGGATAAACTTTTCTTTTTAGGAAACTTTTTCTTAAAAGAACATTTTAGGAAACTTTTTCTTAAAAGGTCTGTTTAGGAAACTTTTCATTTCGGGAAACTTTTCATATTTTCCATTGATTTAGGATTTCCTAGAGTGAACCTCGGTTTCCCTCAGGGGAAGCATCTAAAATAGTGTACCAACTTCCTATATAGTGTACCTCAGGGGTATGTAGTGTACCTTCGGGGAAACCATGATGTACCTCGTGGGAAACCATAGTGTACCTTAAGGGAAACCATGGTGTACCTTGGGGGAAACCATAGTGTACCTCGTGGGAAACCAACTTCCTATAGTGGACATCAGGGGAAACCATAGTGTACCTCGTGGGAAACCAACTTCCTATAGTGGACATCAGGGGAAACTTGAAATAAACTTAGGAGAACCAAGAACCAATTAGTATTTTAACGTGTTTTTATGAGCCAATTGAAAAACAGGAAAAATAGAAAGCGTGAAAATCAATTCATAGTGGAAGTCGAAATTGAGCGGTTACTCAATGTGGTGGAGAACGTGGATTAGTGGAAAGAAGCAGGAAGTTATCTCCAGCGTCTATAAAAGGAGAAACCACGATGACAACTGCCCAATCAACCAATCAAACAACTCAACAAACCCAAGCAAAAACTCTAACAAATTATCTCTAGACTTCAGCTTTTTACAATTCTTAGTTATTCCCTTAGATTCAATTTTCATTCAAGTTCAAGTTCATTCAAGCTTCCAGTACATTTTTATTTTTATTTGTTGTTCAATCATTTTCTGTAAGGTCGGTATCGTTTTGATAATCGAATCTTTAGGAATTTTCGGTCTCTTTAATTCTTACAGTCGTTTGATATTTAGAAGTTAGAAAGCGAACTCAATTTCATTCCATAGTTTGATAATACTATAATTATCTGGCACGCCCGCAATTTCCCACAAAAGAGCCAAACACTAATAAATCATGTTATACAGAAATTAACACCTCTACCAGATACAAGTGCTAGAGATACTTGTGATAGCAAAGAGTTTGATATAGACCGTGTTAGTTCAAAAAGAGTTCGAAACTGTTCAACCGAATGATTTTCCATGAGACCTCAATTGATGATTTTTATTTAGAATATAGACTAAACTGATGATATTTAATTAGTTCAAAGACTTGATTAATGATTTTAACAGTTTAAAGTCTTAATTGACTTTAAAACCTTAGTTTAGGAAGCCAAATGGATATTATGCCTTGATTTTATTATATATTCATATAAGTGAACGTTGCTTGAAATGAGTTGAGCTTCCAAGTTGAAAGTCCAGCTCAATGATTTTAGCTTGAAATTCCAGTAGAACACACAATTGAATTTGCTCTATATATTAAACGCACTTGTATTATATACACTCGTTTAGACAACAAAGAATAATTTCTCCAGCAATCACATATTAGTCAATAAGAAATTAAAACTGGAGGTTAACGAATGAACTTATTCATGATATTAGAAACTTGAACCAATGCCTCATTGGACAATAATATATAGTTTATACATGAACTCCTACCTTAATTAAAAGAGCACAAACAATTAAAAAGAAACACGATATATAAACGGAACAGGAAGCTGAGCTGAGAATTACTAATCGAATCATTTTCCAAATGGTCTCCGTATTGTGTAATTCTGTAGAATGTCAGTAGCACGCAATTCACTTATTTCTGGGCACTCCAAGCCTCAGTCTGAAATCATCCTCCATGAGGGGAAGACCCTCGCGTAGCTTGATCTTAGGTTCCCATCCTAGCAACTCCTTTGCTTTTGTGATGTCCGGCTTCCTTTGTCGAGGATCATCTGGTGTGTTTTCCACCGATACAATCTCCACTTCAGGATTGATAAGCTGCAATGCATCATTAGTCATGGCTCATCAGTACAGTTACTATAAATATCATCAGCATAAGATTTTGTTAATCTGGTTAGAGTTTGGAAGTTAAAGTTGTAATGTTGCCGATAATAATAGCCAGATTTATACTCTTACCAGATTTTGTTAATCTGGTAAGAGTAGTCGCCGATAATAATAGCCAGATTTATAAGTAATGTTGCATGTATATCAAAGAAAAGAAGAGGATGCGGACGGGAAAACTCAAACTAACCTCCTTCACAGTCTCAGCAAGTTCAAGCATAGTAAATTCACCTGAAACATTTGAAAAAAAAATTAGAATCTGTAAGAGGAAATCTTTACTCGTTAACTGCGTCAAAGAATCCCAAATTATTTTGCTTCAGATTTTCAATAGTTACCAGGGTTTCCAATGTTGATTGGCCCGGTGTTCTCTCCTTGCATTAGTCGAATAAGGCCATCAACCTTTAAGAACAAACATGAAATTTGAGAGGAAGATAATGATTTAACACCCAGTATATTATTCAATTTCATCCATGAAAGAACATGATGTCCGAATTCTCACGTACCATGTCGGATACATAACAGAAACTTCTGGTTTGTGTTCCGGGTGCTTGAACCGTCAATGACTCGTTACTGTAATTATTGTTAAAGCACTTGATGATAAGTTGCATGTTGTAGCAAGACACCATCATTAAAAAAGTGAACTGAATTAAATCACTTACCGAATTGCTTGGGCTATGAAATTGCTGACAACGCGCCCATCATCAATGTTCATGCGCGGTCCATAAGTGTTGAAAATTCTAGCAATTCTTATCTCTGATAGAGAATCTATTGGTAAGAACATATCCTTTACACTAAAAACAAGACAACAACGACGAATAGAAAAATAAGTCATTTACCAATTCCATGCTGTCTGTGATAATCAAACATCAAAGTTTCAGCCACTCGCTTTCCCTCATCATAACAACTCCGGACTCCTGTAAAATTTAACCAGCTCAATAATGTGTACGTTCATTGTAGAAAAACACGTAGTTTATGTTTTGTACCTATAGCACATTTGCTACTTAAGCTGTAAAAAGATCTATTATACATAAATTTCGCTTATAAGCATTGGAAAGGTTCCGTGTGAAGAATCTTCAATTACATTACTATTAGAGTTGGCCAGTAATCTAACTAATTCATCATCAACTCCATATATCCCATCAGTAATCACATTTTTTAGTGTTTAAAGGATTAATACATCAGTTGTCCCCTAAACTTGTCCAAAAAGGTTGATTGGCCCCTGAACTTTCAAAGTGTCCCAGTGGGCCCCCTCAACTTGCATAAAATGTCAAGTTAGCTCCCTGAACTGAACTTGCGTAAAATGTAATCAATTAATCACTCAGTTGCAAAAAAGTAAGTTAAAATACAAACATTGTTGTGTGAATCCAAACATAGTTATGCAAACGACTCGAGCAATAGATCATCTTCTCATAGTCAGTGCAGTTGTGTGAATCCAAACATTGTACATACAAAAAGAAAAAAATTTAAGCATACCAATTGGGTTCACATTTCCCCAATAGCTCTCATCTTGGGGATGTATAAGTGGATCTCCGTACACCTCTGAAGTTGAAGTAAGCAAAATCCTGTTCCAAATAATTATATCATTAGTAAAATAAGAACGATGTACCCGACTATTACTAAGAGAGGGGAATATTCTCAAACCTTGCTCCAACACGCTTGGCAAGCCCCAACATGTTCATTGTGCCCATCACATTTGTTTTTATGGTCTGTCAAGAATAAGGAAGTTACATGTGAATTCAGGCTTAACATTCAAGACACAACATCAACAAATCTCAGAATTAAAAGAGCAACTTTTGGTTAGAGATTGAGCGCGATATGAGATATTCATACCTTTACAGGATTGTATTTGTAGAAAATTGGAGATGCTGGGCAAGCAAGGTGGTATATTTGGTCAACCTCAATAAGCAACGGTTCGGTGACATCTGTGGAAACATAAAACAGGATCCATTTGAAATTAGCATTACACCTTACAGGTATAGGGTGTGAAACAGTTGGCGACTTAAGACCAAAAAGGCAATACCATGACGCATGAGCTCAAATCTTGGATGACCAATCCATTTCTTTAGATTGTCCTTTGAGCCAGTGAAGTAGTTATCCACAACAACAACCTGAGCAAAGATAGATACACCGCGTAAGTTATGCGTTTTTCAGCAAGCGAACAAGAATAAGCCAGAGATTTTATATTGAACAGTTAGTTACCTCATTCTTTTCGTTTTCCATCAACCTGTCTACGAGGTGAGAGCCAATAAATCCAGCTCCTCCAGTGACCAAAATTCTCATGTTTGACTGTCAACAAAACAAGGTCCTCTCAGATTATACAAAACACTAAGAAGAACGAAGAGCAAACTAATCTCAAGCACCAACTTAAACAAAGACGATTAATCTCATCTCAAGCACAAAACCATGTCAAGTACCGGAACTTTTCCACAATAGTAAATCAGTTTACAATAACAATTGAGATTCAGAATACATCTTATACAGTTACAAGCTAAGAAGGTAATTCTGACCTCTGGCAGTGTTAAATTTTAGAACCTTTTCGACTCCTTTCATTACATTGCACAAAAAGCATTGTCGCAATTTCGCATATTGACACAAATGCCAATATCAGCAATAGCCTAAACTGAAGCTTAAATTATATTAACTATAGAATGCATATATTGTACCTGAAAGAACTTGGAAAATCTCAAAGGTGAAGGGGTTGGTGGTGGCTTAGCTGAGGAGCTATGATCTCCATTAGAAACTTCCTTGGCCATTCTTGTCTAATTCCTGATCACTACAAGGAAACAAACTTCTTAATTCACCATTAATTTACGCATACCCCCAAAAGTATGTTCATTAAAACTCAGTTAAGGAACCATGTTTTCACCTGAACAATGCTAAATACTTAAAGAATATTTGAAAGAAATTGATTGAAAGCTAGGAGCTTTATATAAGGAACTGAACTGCAACATACGAACTTCAATAAAATCCAAAATTTAAAGAAAACGTAACCAAAAAATTATAGTATTAAACTGCAATGCACCAACTGATGATCGAAATAATAAAAGCAGACTAAAACTTCAAAAACACGAAAAGTACAGAAAGCTCCGAATCACCAAGACCATACCCCACCCCACCACCAATTCAGATCTGAAAGTCACCTCATAATCATAAATTCAAAATCAAAGGAAAGAGAAGGTCTAATTTTCACCTATAAGATCAAAACCCAATGATTAAGTGAAATTACCTGTTTAGAAGAGGGAATACTACGATTTCAAAGATATACGCATTAATCTCTATATATAGATATATAATTGAGAGGGGGGGTTAAGGTTGGATCGATGATCTAGTCGGAGAGAAAAACTAATTGAACCGAAACTGGTAGTATCCAGCTAGAATTAGGATTTTGGCGTAATACTTGACGATGTCGTTTCCATAGGACACGTTTCCGCTGTTTCTTCGAGATTGCAATTGTTTACGCAATATGTTTCTCTGTTTTTGATAGCTCTTTGCTGCGGTAGGCCTCACAGTAAGATGTGATTATCTAACCTATGCATCGCAGCCACGTCAGCTAATGGCAGAATTGCTGCTGGTGGAGTTCTTCGGGATGCTGGTGGCGCCTGGCTGGCTGGGTTTACCCATAACTTAGGTACGAGCTCCTCCTTTACTGCAGAGCTCTGGGGGATCTTGTCTGGCATTAAACTCGCCATTCGCATGGGTGTTAAAAGACTTTCGGTGGAGTCTGACAATTTGGAGGCTATCAACAGGATTTCGGATAGACAGGCTGTTTGTCTTAAGAGTCAGAATCTCATTAAAGCCATCTTGAGGCTTCGTCCTGCCTTCGATTCTCTTACCTTCTCCCATATTTATAGGGAGCAAAACCGCGTGGCGGATCGCTTAGCAGCTGCTGGGCATGGGGGGATGTTAGGTGTTTCTACCCTTTCCGTTCCTCCTTCTTTTCTGTTACCTTCTCTTCTTGAGGATAGGATTGGGGTCAGTCTTCCTAGACTGATCCCGGGTTAGGTTTTTGTTTGTTTGTTTTTTTTTCTTCCCTTCTTACCAAAAAAAGAAAATAATCATTCTTTTTTTTTTAACCCAAAAATCGGAAATCTCATAAATCAATAGGATTCGCATCCTCAATAATAGTGTTTAACAACCATTCCGGTACTTCGGAAAATATAAAATCACTAGTATTGGAATAGACCTGCCGAGCTACCAAATGAGCAGCCCTATTCGCTAAACGAGGAATAAATGACAATTTAAAATTGGGGTCGGATCCTAAAATAAATCTACAATCATGAATAAGAGATCCAAACTTCGAGATGTCTCTTTTGCTTGACAGAATCGCATCTACAACTAGTTTCGCATCTGACTCAAATTCAACATGTGTGTAATGCAAAGCCATCAACCAAATCATAGTAGTTCTTAATGCTAATGCCTCGACCACTTGAGGCTCCCTACACAGCTGCTGCTACAGAATAAAAATGCTCTCATTGCATCCCTGATCACTGCTCCCATCCCACAACACCCCTCCTCCATGAACAACGCCCCGTCAACATTACATTTAATTGAACCTAACACTGGGGCTTCCATTTCAGAGAGGGAACAGAAACAGGAAAGGAGAGTCTAGTTAATATCTGCGGGGTTAGTCATGATGGACCTGCTGAGTGCGGCTGCCGACGCCGTTGATTTGCGATTGACAGGTTAGGATGTACCGTGCCATGATGCCGCTGCCTAATCATGGGGCTGGCACCGGTTCCACGCTGAAACGCCCTCCACTCGCGGCACTCTTCAATTCCTAGTTGCCAACTGGTGTCCACATGCCACCATTCCATATGCCATAATACCCGGTTCCGGTGTTCCCAGATAGTCTTTAAAGCACAACACGTCCGGATGAGCATGTCTTGATCTGGTGTACACAATTCACTCAATAGCCAATCTGCAACAGTTTGTCCACCAAATTGAGGGATCGGTAAGCCGACTATCCTCCATAAATCACCTGCAAAGCTGCAATCAACAAATAAATGGTTAGCCGTGGTTATTAGTTTTTTTTATTATATTGATTTATTTTCTTCAAAATCTTTATAAAGAATATCAAATATTTCATGTGGAATCTAATATTAGGGTTAACCCAAAAAGATGATTTATGAAATAATTTTTTTTTAGGTTGTTTTTAATTTTATAATTAAAAACATTCATATTTCAGCGCTTTAGGCACCATAATAGTTCATTACAACAGTGGGTTTGTTGTAATGACACTGTTTTTAACGTTAAAAACAGTTTAGAGAATTATTTCCTAATTATTATCATGTTTGAAAATAATTCTTTTAAATGAGAATTTTTTTAGGGTTTAACTCTAAATACTATTGATAAATTGCTACCTATTCCTATTAGAATTAGTCAATTAAATTACCGAAAATTGATTTAGGTGCAATTATATCAAAGACATTATACTAAATACACACACGATATTTTTTTAAGTGCATACACGTGTAGTGGACTTCAAGCTCTCAAATCGAAACAAGGCGTTGTTCAAAATGAATTCAAGAAATCTATTCCACATATCTCCGGAGCCGCCTTCTTCGCACGAACTTCCCCCACATTTCAACTTGTGTCTTGCCCCGATCCCCATCCTCCATGACACTCGTCTCCCAATTTCTATCGGCGTTGAATGGTATATCTCCACGAAGCTTGTCAAAACACTTCCCAACAATTGCTTGGATGCCCTTCTAAATCCCCACATTATGTCAAACAGACCACCCCCGGGCTCTCTCGATCTCCACATCACTAATTTGAGGAGTCGCCACAACCTTCTTCCGCTCATAGCCTACCTTAAATGGAATGTCCCAGCGACATATATCAACCCAATTAGGAGTGATCCTATTAGCACTCTTCAAAACCCCAATATGACTTTGAGTTGAACATTCCCGAACTTTTCTATGCATGCGTTATCAACCCGAATGGTAGGCTTAACCTCGACTCGCTCATGGACGATATCAAATGGAATATCCTAACGACACTTGTCAACTTACTTCATGGTGAGCCCAAGAACACTTGTATCAGCTCCCTCATCGCTTTGGGCTAACAATTTCGAGACTTCAAGATTCGCTCCTTCACTAACTTGGCCATTATTCCACAAGTCTTGAATTTTTTCCATCTTTTCTATATCCTCTAGGAAGTCATTTCCCTTCATAAAATACTCAATGAAGCTCACATTCTTCATCACAAGATCATCGCTTATGGACTCCTCATAGGATAGGTTCTCCATCAACAAACACAACAAAGATCTCAACACATATATTTCAACAAAGCACAAAAGAATAAGTTCAGATTTTACCAAGTGGGCAACTTGATTCCTTTGCATAATATAGGTACTAGGAGTCTCGATTCTATCGAGAGACATGATAAGGTAATCTTCATCCACCTTTGTAAAGCTTAATTTAACATGTGTAATATTAGGTGCACTATCTCCCGGATCTCATGCTATGTCATGTGGTATTTTCCCCAAAGGTGGAAGCCCTTTAGGTTGCTCGTTGAAAGGCACATAATTGTCACATTCGAACATTTGCTCAACTTCCTCACTTTCAATATTGCTCTTCCCTTTCTCAACATCATTCGCCTTCTTGGATTTAACTCCATCAGGAGAGAGGCTAGCTAACTCATCCACAGAACTTAAGTCAATGTGACTCAATGTCTCACCCGCTCTATCGATGCACCCAGTCACACAAGTTGGACAAGCTCTCAAGGTGGTCTTTCTTTTCTCACTAGGCGAATTCTTCATAGGTGTAAGGATGTACCAAATTCATTAGTTACTTATGTGTATGCATTAATTATGTTTTTATTCTTTCCAATTTCGAATGGATTATAGATTTTAGAGCATCTACACATATGTGTAAAGGTGTTCAGATCTTTCTTAGGCAGAGGTTTTGTCTAAAACCTAACGAGTGTGTATGCCAAATGGACAAGCACAAATTATAAGCTTGATTGGCATTATGCACCTAAGCAAGTATCTCAAGTTGAACAATGTGCTTTATGTTCTTATATTTCAATTCAATCTATTATATGTGGGCCAATTACTCAATGAGAGTGCTACTGTTTTTCATTTTCAATTTAAGTGTTTCTTATTGCAAGAGCAAGCTATTAATCAAATTTTCACTGTAGGACTATTCCATCATAACTTGTATAGTTTGACTTCTGCATCTTTCAACCAGACACTATTTAACAATACATCCATAGACTTGTTCTTTTTCTCATCAACCCAATATTGATTCTTCTTCCTATATTGGTTCACACCTTTCACATGGTAGATTGGGGCATGCTTCTTATGAGGTTTTAAATAAAATACCTAATGTTACTGTAACGACCCGGTCCGGAGTGGGTGCCGCCGGGGTAGAAGGCCTGAGCAAGGAGCGGCCCTAAGGGACGTCGATGGGGGAAGGAATGAACTGAATCCCACATCAGAAATGGAGAGGGAGTGATTGAGGCTTATTAGTATGATGTGAATCCAATACATGCAGACGCGTTTTAAAGCCGTGAGGCCCAATGTATTGGAATTGATGTATGTGTGCCTTATAAGTAGTCTACTATTATAGGAGCTCGTTTTGTGCTCAAAATAATGAATGATTTTTCTCGCGTTACATGGTTATTTTCGTTTGCTTCCAATACTATTATTGTTGATCAACCTAGACATTTCATTAAGTTTGTTTCAGTTTACTTTTCTACTTTTATAAAGGTTATTCGCACTGACAATGACATAGAATTTATGAATACACATGTTAGAATTTTTTTTAATCTTGTGGTATCTTTGATGAAAGAACATGTATTCATACCCCACAAAAAATGGGGTTTTCAGAATGCAAACGTAGGCACCTGACTGAGGTATCTAGAGCCTTAATTTTCAACATCACTTGCCAATTCAATTTCAGGGAAAATCTATGCTCCATGAACCTCAAATCATCAATGCTCTACCTACTTGAATTTTAGATTGGCAAAATCCTTATGCTAAGCTATATGGTAAAGATCCACATTATAAACCGCTTAGAGTTTTAGTTGTCAATGCTACATTGCCAACATTAAATCCTTTAAACAAAAGTTTGAACAAAGATCATATAAGGGAGTTTTTATAGGTTTCTCCCCCTTGTCAGAAAGGACACAAAATCTACAATCTTGAAACCGAAAAATTCTGTATCTTAAGAAATGTACTCTCAAACTCATGAATTACATACATTAAAAACAAACCAAACTTAGGCTCTTATTACCCTCCCCCCTAATAAGAATCCTATCACTTCTAAATGGTTATTTCATGTCAAATATAAGGTTGATGCTACATTTGAGAGATATAAGGCTCGTTTGGTAGCTAAAGGTTACAATCAAATTTTTGAGGTTGACTATACCGAGAGATACTCTCCTATTGCTAAGACTGTCATAGTTAGGGTTTTCCTCGCAATTGCATTGACATTAATAATGCCTACTTGAATGGTTATGTATATGAAGATATCTACCTTGAACCTCAAACATGTTATACTAAAGCACAACCAGGGAAGGCGAGTAAGTTAACCAAGTCTTTGTATGGGCTAAAACAAACTGGTAGAAAGTAGAATAGAAAGTTTATAAGGAAGTTAGTGGATATGGGGTTTAAAAAGCCTTTTCATGATTACTGTTTGTTCATTAAACAAACAACTGTAAATTTTATTGCTATTGTTATCTACGATGTTGATGCTCTCATTACAAGTGTTAGGGAGGCAATTATCATAGAGGTGAAGAAGGAACTAAATGTAACAGTTGTTGTTAAGAACTTGGGCATGCTAAGTTCTTTATGGGATTAAGATTACTAGATCTCTTTATGGTATTCTTATTTGTCACAAGTAAATTTCTGATATGTTGGCAGATGCATGATTATTTAATATAAACTCTATCAATAGTCTCATTCCAAGTGGAGTTACTTTTGATTCTCCTCCACCACTCTATTCTTCTTTAGATAGAAGATTTATTGGAAGCCTATTATATTAAGGACTCAGTAGGCCATACATTTCTTTCGTTACACAACAACTAAGTCGATTCCTTAATTCTCCTATAGATCTGCATATGACCAGAGGCGGAGACAGGGGAGTCGGTGGGTCTCTCCGACCACCAGAACCACCATGACCACGAGTAGTTTCAGCCCTTCTATCTGCAGGAAATTTGAGACTATGGTGGTTCTAGCCCTCTTATTTCCAAGAATTAATGATTAGGTGCTGAATTAGTACTCCAAAATTAGTCCAGATTCTGTTAGGTCCTCTTTAAATCCATTTTTTTCCTGTTAGACTCTCTAAATTCAAAATTCTTTTTTTTTTTTGTCTGTTAGGTACTCATTGAATCCAAATTTCTAATTTTTTTAGCATGTTAGGCCTTTCAATCTAATTTTTTCTATTAGACAATTTTTTTACATGTTAAGAATCTTATACATAATATAGCTTAATTTTGAAAAGTTTTACATTTGTATTTAAAAGTTGGTTCTTAACCACTCTGATTATAACACATATATATACTGTTATAATATTAATTCATTTGGGTTCACAACAAGTGGGCCTACTATGAATTATGATATTCAGGTAAGCCTCAGCCCAGTATAAGGAGGGCCATTAGGAGAGGTTCGAGTGTTGATCGAAGCCATCCTTCGGTCATTACAGTATGACTGAAGGTAGTCAGTTAAAAGGTCTTATCAAAGGACACGTTGACCAATCAGAATGATGGACTCTAAGTGTACGCTCCTTATGTTCATAAATACAATAGCACGCAAAGATAGGACCTGCTAACCTATCAGAAGCTACCACGTGTTTAGGAATCACTTTTCATTATCTATTAATAGTCGAGCCACTACAGAATTGAGGTAATTTGATTCTAACTACTTGAAATATTTTCTAAGTCTTTGATATCTTCTCGTATTATCAACTGACTTTATCATCGGAGAGGGTTCACCGGTCTTCGGTCCATTTTCTGATGTTTCTTGTGTTACAGGTGACCAAAATCTTGATCGTGAAAGCAAGTTACGAAACTACGGTAACATATAAGAAAAAAAATTTAATCAAGTTCAATTTAACAAAAATAAATAAATATACAATATGTGTAAAATCGACCCCCAACCGAACAATCATATGACAATGACACTTCATGTGCTTAAATACTCTATAAGAGATTTGGGCTTTACTATTGTAGTACCTTAGATAGGTTCATGAGAAGGAATTTAAAATTTGTTGAAAGTACAATAATGGTGGTGAATGGTTATATAGAAAAGAATTTTGATGTCTTGCAAAATCTTTTGTTGGTGAAGTATGCTTTCTTGCAAGACAAACATCAAACCGTAAAATGAAACAACAAACAACAGGTAAAATAAACAGGCTCTAAATTTGTTTTGGTGAGTTGAATTAGCAAATAAATTATTTTATTTTTTATTAATTTTTAAAAAAGAATTAGCACATGTCTTCTTTTCTATATAACCAACAACAAACATCAAACCGTAAAATGAAACAACAAACAACAGGTAAAATAAATAGGCTCTAAATCTGTTTTGGTGAGTTGAATTAGCAAATAAATTATTTTATTTTTTATTAATTTTTAAAAAGAATTAGTATATGTCTTTCTTTTATTGGTCATTACATATCACATCAGATTCTGATGTACGTATAGTGTAACAAGAACTTAAAATAATAATAAAAAAAAAGAATATACAAATTCAAGAATTGTTTTAGGCTACAAATTTTAGCAAAATATTTATCGGATGGAATATGGGCTTGACTCTTGAAAGGCAATAAAAATAGGGTGATAATAAGTTCAATTAACATGGTACTCAAAAAGAAAAAAAAGAAATTTCCAATTAACATACATATGTAGTTCTCTATTGGTTGAGAACATGTGGACATAGTAGTGTGCGGAGCAGATGATTATCAGTCTCCACAAGAAGTAATTTTCTTACACGTAAGATACAGGTAATATTCTATTAGAGAGACACTAAACTGAAGTAAGTTCATGATAGTCTACGATGCAAGCCTTATCCTCCGCGTCAGATCCTATCCATTGCACTTAAATTTAGGGTATTGCTAAATACCGTCCATAATTTCCGGTTCACCGCACTGTTTTGACCATTATACCCTTGCCACTTTTTTTCCCCTAAAACCTTCAAAACTCTCTCTAGTTTTCTCTCCCGAGCACAAATTCCGGATTTGAAAAAAATGGATCAAAACATTCCCGAAGACAATGAGTTCGAACACGAGGTAATATTACGAGAATTAAAAACGTTATTTAGCATTCTTTTATTTTTTTTTTATTCGATTTTTGCCTGGGCGGGTGGCGAATACCACCCGTTCCTTAGGCCGAACGGATGAACTACCCGTTCGGCCTAAGGAACGGGTGGTAATCGCCACCCGCTCCACCCATGGAACGGGTGGTACGCGCCACCCGTTTCACCTATGGAACGGGCAGTACGCGCTGCCCGTTTCCACCTATGGTGGAACGGGTAGCCTGCCCGTTCAGGCAAAATGGGCAGAAATTGCCCCGAATTAATTTCGAACGGGAGAAATAGCCCCGAAGTATTTTTTTGTAATTTTAATGTAAATTTTTCGTATATTCAGGTACCGATAGAAGATTGGAACCCCGATAACATTGATTATAGTTCGCGTTTTATAACGGATACCGTTTTCCCCTCCAGTCAGGATGCTATTGATTGGGCAAAAAAGATAGCTATTCAGAATGGGTTTGAGCTTGTAATATCTTCGCACAAAAATGGGGGAAAACAGAAGTTGTTGCGTTGTTCACGGGGTGAACGATATAGAGGTGTTGTGAAAAATGATGAAGATCCTGCAATTAGGAAAAGTAAAACTAAAGCGTGCCGCTGTAAATTTTAGATTAAAGCCTATCAACATGCAGACCTTTCGGGATGGGGGATAAAGGCTAAGGCTGGGTTAACTGGAATGCATAACCATACAATGCGTATGTATCCAGAGGGAAGTCGGCAAATGAGCGGACTCAGTATCGCATCTAAACAAATTGTGCGTGATATGTCTTCAGCTCAAGCAAAGCCTTGTGCTATTTTAGCAGCAGTTAAAGAAAAACACCCAGAGGACAACTCAGTAATTAAACACATATATAATTACAGGGACAAAATGAGGAGGGACGCGTTTGAAGGTAGAGACCTGGCTAGTCAATTCTACCATATTGCTGTGGAGAACAAATATGTCAATTACACACAGGCTGATTCAGGTGTGATAACGCATGTGTTCATGGCACATCCAGAGTCAGTTGATATGTTCAGGACTTACCACTGGTACATCGGCATTGATTCAACGTACAAAACAAACAAGTACAAAATGCCGTTTGTTGAGATTGTTGGGATGACGCCATGCAATAATAACTTCAAGATAGCGTATGCTATTGTTAAAGACGAGACCGAAGGGAGCTATCGTTGGATTTTGCAAAGGCTAAAGATTTTGCTTGGGGATGATCTTAACCCGACCGTTGTTGTTAGTGACAGGGAGCTTGGGTTATTAAAGCCGATACAAGAAGTTTTTCCACAAGCAGCGCACTTGCTATGCACTTGGCATATAAATAAGGATGTGGAAGATCGTGTGTATAGAATCATTGGAGATAAAGGCCTTGCCTCTAAATTCAAGAATGGCAAATGGAGAACAATATTAGAATCATTAACCATTGAGGAGTACGAGACCAATCTTATGATGATGAAGGAAAAGATGAGCAGGTTCAAAGGAGTTATCTCGTATGTTGAGGAGACGTGGTTGGTGCATAAGGAGAAGTTTGTTGTTGCTTGGACAAAGGAGTTCCTACATTTTGGTAACACAACTACTTGTCGAGTGAAGAGCGAACATGCTAGTCTAAAGCAATGGCTCAATACGGCAATTGGGTCCCTTGACACGGTATGGCAGAAGGTTCACAAGCAGATTGAATCACAAGCAACCAATATAAGGTATTTGCAATTTCTTCTACTGCGATTTTGGAATTTGCATTTAGGGTTGTATCATTTCACTAACTAATAATAATTTTGTCTTCGTATCAGGTACATGCTTGAACAGTCGCGGCTTCGTCAAGCAGTCACTTTCACCGGACGCCCATTAAGCCAACTTGTATTCAAAGTCTCTCATTATTGTCTGCAGTTGTTGAATCAAGAGTTAGAGCGTATGAGAGGGTTGAGCCATGAAGTGTACGTGCGTTGCGGTTGTGTATTGAGAACATCGCATCAGATACCATGTGCATGTGAACTGAAACGAGCTTGTGATCTGGAACAAATGATCAGTTCTGAGAGTGTTCACGTGTTTTGGAGAACACTTTTAATCAATCATGGTCACACTGATGAAAATGACGGGCGTAATGATCTGAACGAGGAGCAGCGATATTTTAAGTCCTTAGTGGACCAAGTCTCTAAAGCCGACCCATCCGTAATGCATAATATTTCAATGTTTATCCATGATCAACTACACCCTGATCAAGCTCAGTACACCGAACCCGATGTCAAAATTAACGTGCGGGGGCGACCTAAGGTGAGCAAATCCACAAAACGTATGCCGAGTTCTTGGGAATATAATTAAACTCGTCGTGGACGGGCTCGTTCTACTAGTTCATCTAGGAGTCGTGGTAGAAGTGGCAGAATTAGCTCGTCATCCTCGGTACATAATACTGCCTCATCAGGTAAATTATATCTGATAAACCTATCTTTTTTTATAACTGTTTTGCAATATAGAGTTGTTTTACACTAATATACATGAATGCAGATGGAAAAACGTATCATGGTTCTGAATTCGTACATTCCGATAAAATAGTTGGCATAATTAAACCATACGTCGAATCATACTACGACGTTGTAGGTGATGGAAATTGTGGTTTCCGTACGGTAGCAACTTACATTTTTGGTGACGAAGAAGCGTGGCAGACAGTTAGGCATCACATTCGAAATGAAGTAATTGCTAACCGTTGTTTGTATCAAAGAGTGTTTGTTGATACTGTTGATGCAGCTCTTCGTAGAGTAAGTTGGGACGGTGCAGGTTGTACGCCGGATTATTGGATGATCGTTTGGGATGACTTGTGGCCGGTTGCTACCATGTACAATTCTGCTATCATGTTATTTGGCTTCTCAGGTGGGGACACATTAGCGTTGTGTGGTACTATCTTACCATTGTATGCCGCATCGACTGCTACAAGACCATCACGTGAGATTTGTATAGCTCATTTAGGGAATCACTGCCAGCACTACATACGTTTAAATTTATCGCCTAACTTTCCGGTGCCCCCTATAGTACACTGGTGGTTTGTGCACCGAGGCCAAAGCGTTGTAGGATGGGAGCGCTTCTATCAGGATAGGGTGACACAGTGGACCAGATTGGCCCAACTTAGGGGATATTAGTGGTTGATATTCTGTAATGTTACAGGTGAATTCTGATGAATTATGTGTGGTTCTATAATGTTACAGGTGAATTTTGATGAATTATGTGTGGTTCTGTAATGTACAGGTGAATTCTGATCAATTATGTGTGGTTCTGTAATGTTACAGGTGAATTATGATGAATTATGTGTGGTTCTGTAATGTTACAGGTGAATTGTGATGAATTATGTGTGGTTCTGTAATGTTACAGGTGAATTGTGATGAATTTTGTGTGGTTCTGTAATGTTACAGGTGAATTGTGATGAATTATGTGTGGTTCTGTAATGTTACAGGTGAATTCTGATCAATTATGTGTGGTTCTGTAATGTTACAGGTGAATTGTGATGAATTTTGTGTGGTTCTGTAATGTTACAGGTGAATTGTGATGAATTATGTGTGGTTCTGTAATGTTACAGGTGAATTGTGATGAATTATGTGTGGTTCTGTAATGTTACAGGTGAATTCTGATCAATTATGTGTGGTTCTGTAATGTTACAGGTGAATTGTGATGAATTATGTGTGGTTCTGTAATGTTACAGGTGAATTCTGATCAATTATGTGTGGTTCTGTAATGTTACAGGTGAATTGTGATGAATTTTGTGTGGTTCTGTAATGTTACAGGTGAATTCTGATCAATTATGTGTGGTTCTGTAATGTTACAGGTGAATTCTGATCAATTCTGATTAATATATTCGAACATGTGGTATTCCAACGGCTATATTCCAACGTCTATATTCCAACGTCTATATTCCAACGTCTATATTCCAACGGCTATATTCTCCATCTATAAAATTAAACAATGTTGCTACTTCAGTTATCCACATTTACTCTTTACATTACGATCAACGAAAACTCTCAAACATAAATGGCTTCATCTGATTTTACCAACGAGTTCCCTAATTTTCCTCCCGAGAAAAGCATAGTTTCAACTTTGAATAAGTCTGATTGCACGACGAAGATGCTTGATTACCAATACTACGCAATCCGTGTATATGGAGAGACATTTGTGAGTCCAACAATGTTCCATCCTGAATTTCCATTTATGTTTTGCTTCAAGCTTCCGTCTACTGGTGAGTTTCCAATATACTCACTACACATGCTGTGGTTCTTATGTTATATGTATTACATGCCTTTTGAATTTGCTCTAGAGGAATGGTTGAACAATTTGAATGAAGGAAATATTCCTAGTCATATTCAAACATTTCTGAAGTGGTTTATGCCTATTGATGACTGGAAAGCTATGTTCGCCAGACTATTGCGTGATAATCAGAGGGGAATCATCCTTAAAAAAAATTTCAACTCCATCATCTTTTTAAGATGGACAGAGTCTGAAATTTCTCATGAGGTTCATCGAACTTATCCTTACTCGATCGTGAAAAATTGGGATCGCTATAAATTAGAGGTTCGAGTACTACAGAGTATCAGCGCTTCAAAGAACGATTACCTGCCAGGACGAGCTTGGCCAAGAAATAGAGGAAATGCTCCATGGAACATTTTTCCTGTGGAATATGAGACGAATATTGCAGAGGAGAAAGAGATATACCTTGCAATACAGTCAGGTGTACCAGCGACATCTTCACCAAACATTCAGGTGTACGAAGAAGATAGTGACTAATGTCTTTTTTTTTCCGGTTTATGTCATTGTAATGTCTTTTTTCAGTTTATGTCGTTGTAATGTATTTTTACAGTTTATGCCGTTTATGTCGTTCTAATGTATTCTTAAATTTGCAATAATAACAAAACATACCACAAAAAAGTACTAAAATATCAATCCACCAAATTCAGTCAAAATAGTACTAAAATACTTCAAAATACAGTCATAACTCACTTGGCCAAATGCCAAGCATCCATAATCTCCTCTAACGACTGCCTATATACAATCGCAGCATCCTCGTCCAGATGACTCATGTGATCCAACACAGTTTCACCCCAGCCAGATAATCGACTAACCCACTGTAAAAAAGTAAAGAACAAAAAACAAGGTTAATATCATTTCACATTTCAGTAAATATCATTTCACATTACTAGACCAGTAAAGAAAAACCAAAAATAACTTACAATCTCACTGTTTGAGCGAGTATAAACAGCCGGTCCGGGTGCAACAATCTCCGGAAGTAGACGAGGGTGTGAGTGACGGGTGTACCAATGCATGTACTGATCCTCACAATCTGATGGAGTATGTGCTGGAGTGAATACAGACAGTATAAGGACGGACGACTGGGGAAAAGAGTCCCAAATACCCTGCACCATCATAGCTGGCACCTCTACACGATACTTCAAACTGGTCCACGGGCGAACAGCCTTAGAAGGCTGCAATATCGGTCTAGGAATGGTCTGCACATGTCCAAGCTGTCGAAGGCATCGCCCCGGCATGTACGGCTCAATCACATCCCGATACCGTATCCATCCAGAATATAGAGTCCTCGGGGTCTCAGTAATGGCATCAGGGCCATACGGCATCCACATGACCTACAGATGTATAAAATTACATTAACACATACAAGTAATACACAAATTTGTTTTAATTGAACAATATTTATAATTATAAAGCAAGTATACCTCATCTGCTGTCAACATATGAAGCCGGGCACGAAATGCTCTCAGCCGCTCATCGCTCTTCTCCATCGATATAGATGGCCACAACGAAGCCCTAGGAAGATCCAGGTCAACTATAACTGCCTCTCGATGTGGCTTGAAGCAAGGAAAATACTCGTAAATCCAGGACTGGAGCAATGTCATACAACCCGTCATCTGCCCGCAATCTCCTCTGGTAGCAATACCAAGATGACGGTATAGATATGCTAGTGCAGCTGATCCCCAAGAAAGTCCAACGGCTCCAGCCGCCGAGTCCTGCACCTCTAACAGACAAGAAGGTCGGATGCGGTCACCACTCTTGTCTACGAATAAGGTGGAACCGAGCATCAGCCACGTCCAAGCTATAGCCTGGGTCTCAGGAATCCGATCACCTCTACAGTGCTCCATGACGGAAGCGGCTCGTATACCACCAGAAGCATAATGACGGGCATCTAACTGAACCCGAGTCACCCCAAACAAATCCATCACGCACTCCTTAAGCTCATCAACAGTCGCATCAGCAGTCACCATGGCACCATCTATGGGGATGCGCAATATCTCCCACACATCATGCATCAAAATGGTCATCTCGCCAAATGGCATGTGAAATGATGACGTGTCTGGCTGCCACCGCTCTACAAATGCCGTGATCAGAGCAGCATCTATGTGACTGTGTATAATACCAGGTAAATGGAACAAGCCAGATGACTCGATATGCGACTGAATCGTCCGGGAAGAACCACTGTACCATAATCTCAGCTTCGTGCAATACCCTGATCTGGTATGACACCTAAGGACGCCCCTATCCTGACCGGCCCATATAGCACATGCAATATGTCCCAAAAAGCTCGGGATCACAGCACCATCAATTGGACCCCTGGGGACGGGGTCCTTCACAACCCAGTCATCCTCTACACTCCTCGATCGCTTGCTGCTACCTGAAATTACAGCAAACGGTTTACATTAATTTTTTAGTATATTTTTCAATAATCACGATTAACACAAATACAAATAAACACATTTTTTAATTTCTCTTACCAGAAGAAGATGCTGCGGTAGAAGAAAATCGTCCGTCTCGACCCCTCGTCACAACGCCACGATCTATGGGGATAGTATCAGCACTAGGACGATGCATAGAAGCATCCCCGTCCATGTCTATATCAGCCGCCTCATCCCGTCCCTCAGCACGCTCCGCCTGTGCAGCATGTGCCCTCCAGGCGTCCGCCATGAACCGCTGCTGCTCCTCCCGGTCCCGCCGAGCAGATGCAGTAACAGGACGTGAAGACGTGCGTCTAGGGTCAGCTCCCTCCTAATCCTGTAATATTATTTATTTATAAGGTATATTCAATTTAACATAATTTTTTTTCTATACGTTCGGGTCTGCCTATGCCCGGTCCGTGCAATTTTTAAAAAAAAAAATTCAAAATTTGCCTCTTTTTGGCCTGGGCGGGTGGTTTACACCACCTGCCCTATGGTCCAAACGGGTGCGGCGCACCAGTCGGCCTTAGGGCCGACCAGTGCGCCGCAAACGTTTGGCCCTTAGGCCAAACGGGTGGAGCGCATTCGTTGTACGCGTTCCACCTTAAGTGGAACGCGTACGACGAGCGACCCACCCCATGGTGGAGCGCATGCGCCGCGCGTTCCACCTTACGATGGAGCGCGTGCACCGTGCGATCCACCATAGGGTGGATCGCTCGACACGCTCCATCTCCACCTACGGTGGAACGCATAGTTCATGCGTTCCACCGTAGGTGGAGATGGAGCGTGTCGCCCGCCTAGGCCAAATTCTGGGATTTTAATCCCGAATTTCGGCCCGATTACTCACGATTTTGATAATTTTTTTTTATGGAAATACTTACCGTAATACCCATGTATCCTTTGCCGATGCCTCCTCTTCGTGCCATCTCGTTTTTGGTCGGTTTTTTTTAGAATGGAAAATAAGTTGAGAGGATTTGGAATTTTCAAAACTTATATTTGAAATAATGAGAAGGGTAAAAAGGTCAATACAGGGCGGTGAACCGGAATTTTAGTGCGGTATATAGTCGCCCAGTAAATTTATCAAACTTCCAATGTGATTTTTTTGGTCCATTAACTTGTTTATATTTTTATCAAAAAAAAAAAAAACTAGTTTATAAAAGTATTTTAGTTTATTAGTATCTCATCAGTTCTCTCAATTTACTTTTTCATATTATCAGCCTTTTAAACTTATCTATAAAAGTATATTAGCGCTCTGAACTTTACAAGTGTCTCACTAGCCCTCTAAACTTGCTTATTCCGTAACAATTAAATACAAAAACCATAATACTAACTTTCGATCCCCATCCATTCGATCTCTCAAACCTGCAACACTAACTCTTATAATATGATGAAAGGTTCGAGAAGCGGAAAAATTACCTCTCGAATAAATGAAGATGTATTTTTAGAATTTAAGTTTAATAAGTTTTTTTATTTAGTTGTTATGGAATAAGAAGTTTAGGAAGCTGGTGATATACTTGCAAAGTTCAGAGAGCTAATTTACTTTTATGGACAAGTTTAGAGAGCCGGTGATACGAAATAAGCAAGTTTTGGGAGCTGGTGAGACACTAATAAAGTTCAAGGAGCCAATCTACTTTTAGGGACAAGTTTTCTAAGCAGGAAGTAAAGCTGCAGGTTTAGCTCTAGGTGCAGTACCAGAGGAAGGAGGTGCAGGTTTCTTCTTGTTGATTGATGCCAAATCAGATATGAAGTCTTCATCCTCCTCCTCTTGGCTTTTAGTTACAAGTTGCTGTTTTTTTCCACTGTTATAACAAACAACTTGCTTTTCAACTACAGGTTGAGGATCATTCTTGGTTGCAGCAGCAGTATTTGCTTCCCTTCTTGCTACAGAGTGTGCTTCAAAAAAAGATTTCTTCTTGTTATTACCGACGATATTACGTCGTATGTAAACTGTTTTTTTCTTGTAGTGAATGGTGTTGTTGTTTTTTCCATAGCTGAAGAATCTTCCAACTTGGAGCTTTATGGTGTTGTGTTGGTTCTATTTTTAAACTTGAATTGATAACATTATCAATGGACGGTATGAATTTTAATTTTAAATGGGAGGGAATTTTGGGCAATAATAACGAGTTGATGCAGCGGGGCCCTGCCCTGTCGTTTCTCTTTGCCTTTCCATTCTTGTAATGCTCTAATCTTTTGGTTGATTCCAAAATTTATGTAGTTCACTTCCTATTTCCTTAAAAAAAACATGGGAATTTTAATTTACCCATGTTCAAAAGGATTCATAGTAAATTTTCTTTGGGTCAAAACCTTTTAAAATACTACAAATAAAATCAATCAAATTTATATTGGGCCACACTCTTTTCATCTTTCAGTCAAAGTCACACTAGAATATTGATTGGAATGCGAGACCAATTAATGGTTTTCATACTAGCTATCCACCATATAAGAGAACGCATGTCAACCAACTGATAGAATTTTAATAAAAAATGAATTATGAATTAAAAACGACTCTTGAAGTTGGCAAGCCTAGTCAATTTAGTTCAAATCGAATACTGTCTTTGCAAAATAGTTAAACCATAAATATTGTTTGACGGAAAAATTGATTTACATACCATTTAATTGCAAATTTTATAAAAGCACAGACTCATTGTTTTTGCAAATCGTCCAAAGTTCATTTGTGTCTCTTTTCAAAATTTAATGTCTACGAATTTGAAAGTCCAAGCAAAAGCAAAACTGCGAAGAGAAATACAATATGAAAAAGGATGATTTTGCTTCGCATATTCGAAACAACGAATATGTGAAGTCATTCTTTGGAGAAAATAATACTTCAAAGGATGATTTTGCTTCGCAGGCTTCACAAAATGTAAAGCAAACTCATTCTGTGAAGTTATTTTCTAGAGAAAATACTATTTCAGAGGGTGATTTTGCTTCACAGGCTTCACAAAATGTGAAGCAAACTAGTTTTGTGTAGCCATTTTCTGGAAAGAGAGGAAGGTGAATGGAGAAATACATGAGATACTTACATTCTTTCCACATTTTGCCATTGAAATCGACAATAAACATATGACAAACGTAGGAGAACGTCGAATAACAATACCTTCGATTCGCACAAGAAGAAAGAAACAAAGAGAGGAAGAAGAAACGAGAAGATGAAGAACTATGCCTTCGATTCGCACAAGAACAGAGAGACAAAGAGAGAAAGAAGAGACAAGATGATGAAAAAATGGATTCCGATCGCACAATATAAAGAAAAGAAGAGACGAAGATGAAACAATAGAAATGAAGAGGGAAGATGAAACGGTAGAAAGGAAGGAGGAAGATGGAATATTTGAGATATTTTGAAAAAGTCACAAATAAATAGTCTAAATATATAATGTGTTATGTAATTGGTCTAAATATATAAATGAAATCCCATTTGATCCAATTATGTAATTCTTCCCAAAAAAAATTTCTATGCAATTAACGAAATATACAACCACATGGTTTTTTTTTTATCAAGCATACAAAAAATTATATGTATTAAATATTTTATTTCCATAAATTTAGTTCAATCAACATATATGTTACTGTACCCAGTTTGTCATCTTGTGGCTGTAGTTTAGTGGTAAGAATTCCACGTTGTGGCCGTGGAGACCTGGGCTCGAATCCCAGCAGCCACACTAATATTTTTTTTTTATTTTTTTTCTGAGGAAAAAATATTTTTTATTTAATACCTTTGTATAATTTTGTACTCGAATCCCAGCAGTCACACTAATATTTTTCTTTATTTTCTTTCCGAGGGAAAACTATTTTTTATTTAATACCTTTGTATAATTTTAAAACATGAAAACGAAAAATATAACCAGCCACATTGTACAGCTTTTCTTTATTGTTTTATTTTTTTTTATAACTTTGTATAATTTCAAAACATAAAAACGAACAATATAATGATTTTTTTATTACATGCCTGATTACTTCATTACTATTGAACATGAAAAGTATAATGATTTTTTAGTTTAAATAATTATAAATAATATACCAGTTTCTGTGTTTTTAGAAATGATTATATAGTCATTTGGTTTTTATTTTTGTCATATTTTTAATCTTTATATTTGACTGAATGGTCAAATAAGACTAAATAAAATTTAAAATACCAAAATTATGCTTTACTATATGTTTTAATAATAAAATATCTATTTTTCATATTTTATGTGTTTTCCTTCATAATAATAAGGGATAAGGTACCAAAATAGGCCTAAGATTTTTGGGGAAGTGTCAATTTAGGCTCAACCTTCAAAATAGCACCAATATAGGCTTAACGTTTTGTTAGCGATATTTTACGAATATGCTAATTTCAACCTTGTCACGTGTGGTTAGGGTGCGGGCGTGCCAGAGAAATTATTTCTCAATTATTAAAGACGGTTAAGTTTATGGAATTGCGCGCCAAAACTTGAAATCTTAAACGAAGCGATTGGCGAGGGACGCAAGGATTGAAAAAGTCCCTCTTGGGTCTCTAGCGCCGTGATAAAAACTTTGCTAGATAAATTTTTTTATTTAAGCTAATGTGAATAAATTGAAGACGTGAAAAATAAAGAAATTGAAAGATGCGAAATTAACACAAGATTTGGTGAAAAATCGGTATTTTATTGATGTAAATCAAGGTTTGAATACATGTGTTTGAAGTAAGCATAAAATCAAAAATGAATTACAATTGAAAAACTTCTATACTAAACATATAGCTAATTCAATTGAAATGGAATAGCAAATCAAATACAAGGAATTGAAATGCAATTAAAATAAATTGGAATTCAACAACAAACTCGGAGCCACAATAGCTATCTCGGATTGATGTTGAATTTTGGTGTCGGCGTGAGGTCCTTGGAGAGCTGCAACCGGTCGGGCCCGTATGGTATATGATCTTGGCAATGGCAAAACGTTGGTAGGCAAATGGGGCAGATTTAATCTTCAACTTTGGGATGCTCGTTTGGGTGTTTAAGAACACGGAATTGGACGAGCAAGTAGTGTAAATTGAACTTCGGAATGTCAGGAACAAACTTCTATAAGGGATCGAAGGCTAAAACGGACTTTAACTAGACGTAATTGAGGATTGAAAATGAATGGACGAATCTGGAAAAAATCTGGAAACAGAATGTCTAAAAGAATTTGGGCTACAAAGATCGGCTTGTAACTATAGTTTCTGTGTACGGAATTGGGAAAGTAAATACACTAGATCGAAATTCAGGACGTTAGGAACAACTTTGTCGAAGGGATCGAAGGCAAAAAATAAAGTTAAATGGACAGAATTGGGCTTTGAAAAAGGATGGACGAATCTGGAAAATTACTTTAGAAAGGAGATTCTAATTGAAAACTTGAGCAGAGTAATGACTTAAAAACACTAATTTGATTTGAGAAACTCGAAAAAAGGCTTTAGAACTTGAATTGAAGCTGAAGGAAGCTAAATGGGGGATTAAAACTAAGAAAAACGAAGAACGAAAGGAAGAACTTTGAAGAACTTGAAGAACTAGAAGCTAAGAACTAAAAACTAAAAAGAGAGAGCATTGAAAGGGACCTTTAGAGAGGGGTTTTATGTTGTGTTAAGTGTGATTTTAATGAAGGGAAGGGGGTCTATTTATAGTATTTTGGAGTGGCATTTTGGTACTTAGTCAGTGGCATTTTGGTAATTAGTCACCAACTAACTCCAACTAACTAACTTAACTTCCTCAACTGCCGTTGACTGCTTCTGGACGAGACGACACGCCCCGCGTATGTCCTACTACGCCCTGCGTGTTGGCGGATACTGGGCCTTGTGCGTTTCATTGATGGTTTCTACGCGTGGCGTCTCTGGTGTCGCGTCCCGCGTGAAGGAGTACGCCCTGCGTATAGGTGGATACGCCCCGCGTATTGGAGCTTCTGATCTTGGAACACTCTGCGGATGCGTCTTACGCATGACGTATTGGCAAGTACGTCCCGCGTAAGAAAGTACGCCCCGCGTAAAGTGAAGGACGCGCTGCGTATTTGCGTTTTTGACGTTGATTTCTCCGGACGCCTTGTTTACGCGCTGCGTATTGAGGACACGCCCCGCGTGGTGCCGGATTCTCTCACGGGTTGAAGGTTAGCTTACACGTGTATTATTTCTAGAAAATATAAACTATATCCTAAAAACATAATCCAAGCATTTTATATACATAAAAATAATTATTTTATTTTTTGGGCCAACACGTTTACAACATAAAATCAATTTAGGCTTAACGTTTACAATATAGCATCAATTTAGGCCCCACGTACAAAATAACACCAATATAGGCTTAACGTTTACAAAATAATACGAATTTAATCTTAACGTTTACAAAATATATTCAATTTAAGCTAAACGTCACAATTAAATTAACCATATTATATTCTTTTCCTATTAACTTTATATGTTATCTTTTTATTTAGTTCTATTTTCTTATTTATTATAATACAATTAATTAGTTTTCTTGCCCATTAAAATATTATATTTGTTTTTCATCAACCATTCCATGTGACTCCTAAATTTCATGGTTCATGTAATATATGCAAACTAAAAGTAATTGAATATCCACAATATTAATGAAATATTGTGGATATTCAATTACTTTTAGTTTGCATATATTACATTAGCAATGAAATTTAGTAGTCATGGGATCATTTATGAAAAACAAATATAAGATTTTAATGGGTAAGAATACTAATTAATTGTATTATAATAAATAAGAATATAGAACTAAATAAAAAGATAACATATAAAGTTAATAGGGAAAAATATAATATGGTTAATTTAATTGTGACGTTTAGCTTAAATTGTATATATTTTGTAAAACGATAAGTTTAAATTCGTATTATTTTGTAAACGTTAAGCCTATATTGGTGCTATTTTGTACATGAGGCCTAAATTGATACTATGTTATAAACGTTAAGCCTAAATTGATATTATGTTGTAAACGTTAAGTCTATATTGGTGCTATTTTGAACGTTGAGTCTAAATTGGTACTTCTCCAAAAACCTTAGGCCTATTTTGGTACCTTATCCCTAATAATAATAATCTTTCACTATTAGTTATAATTGTTTTATTAATTTTCATATAACTATAAATTTTAATTTAGTAGTGTATAACTTATTCGTTAAAAAAATGAATAACAAATATTGTAAAAACCATCAAAATATGAGTATAACTAAATACAATTTTAAATGTGATTTTTTTTTGTAAGAGAATAAGAAATATATATATTTTTTATAATTAATATACACAAATGTCAGAATTTCGGTGTATATATGCTACACAAACTTCATTACAACTATTTTGATTAAATTTGAAACCTAGAATGATAAATTATTTATTTGTATAATTAGAGGCAATTTGTACTTTTATGTATAAAAATAAATAAAGGGATTAAAGAGTTGATTAAGGTAAAGCCTAAAGACCTTATAATAACATGATGGATCTACTAGTGAGTTAAGTAAAAATACAGGGACCTTATAATTATTTACTTTTTTTTTTATATAAACATATAGATGTCTGTTTACTCATTTAAATGAAGTTTTAAAAAAAAAAGTTACTCTTCTTTTATTTTTAATGGTATATTGATGAACAAACTCTGTATAATTTCAAAACATGAAAAATAAAAAGAATTTCTATTGATATATTGCAAAATATCACAATATAACATAATAAACATCAAACAATAACACATTTAGTTAAATAGTTTTTTTTTTTTGAAATATAGTTACATAGTTCTTAGTATTTTATTATTCCATTCAACCTATAAGCTATTTAAAAAGTTGATTTAGGTGTTAATTAATAATTGTTGCTTTTAACCGTTTGTTATCAGCTAATTAATTATTAATATTTGGTAAAATTATATATTCTGTTAATATTTATAACCTAGCCACGAACTAAAAATTGTAATTCCTTTTTAACTAGAGACAAAGATAGCCTTGCAATTGTAATTGCTATTGTTCAACTCAATTATTTCCAAGTCATAGTATACTATCATTCCAACTAATGCTTTATTATGTATCAAACATTGTTTATGAACCAACCTATTACTACTCCTCATCAACTGTTTTTATGATTACATGCACATGAATATGACGGAATTACATTTGTTAACGATCATTTTAGGCATACTCAAGTAGAATTAATTGTATTTAGTGCATTATAACATAGGTTGTTGTTTTTTTTTTTTTTTTTTTTTTTAAGGAAAAAGTTTAGGTAAGGGTAGGTCTACCCATTCCCAAGGTCAGGACAAACCACAGACCTCGATGAGGGTTTACAGTGGAATTTACAGATCACCTACCAATGAGGGCTAAATTTTGACGGAGTGGGAAATCGAACCTCAAACCTGTTAATAATAAATATAGGCACAATTTGAAAACCTTACACAAAGCCTTATGGGGTTTGGGACAGTGCACAAACTCTTAAATGAGTTAGAACCATTCTATAGAGCGGCATGAGGGCTTACTAGGGGGAGGAGGATTTTTAGGCTTGGTACGGATGCTTCCCCATTTTATAGTGATTACATACCTTCAAATGCAACAAACGCATCATCTTCAGGTGTTAGTGAGGCATATCTACATCAGATTCTGGTGCTAAAAATTCAACGATTTAGAGCATACAAGAGCAGCTTAATAGCTTTAATGCTGATAAAACACATTTTATAGAGTATTTAGATCGAGTAGAGGGATAGCAAATGGAGCAGCCACATTCTGGTGATGGCATCCATTTGAATGTTGGTGCTAATGATGTTAGAGATTGTAGGAGCAAATGACATTATTAAGGCAAATCCAACATTCTATCACTCGACTCGAGGATGATGTAAAGAGGATAGATGGTGTTATGGATTCAGATTTATCTAGGCTTTAGATTTTTATGATATTTGACTTAGTTTAATATTTTTGGAAGCTTGTCTAGCTTTTTAAGGTTGATCCATACCTTACATTATCATGATATATGTGACTTAGTTTAATAGTTTTTTTTTTAAGCTTAGCATATTTAACATAGTTTTTTTTATTACAAACTCTCAATTTAAATTAGATAGTTTAGTTTGTAATTTTGTTAGATAATTAAATCCACTTTCTATTTATAATTGGGTATTGTAGTATTTTCTAACTACTTTTATTTTCTTAATTTAATGTAAATTCAATTTTAGTAATAATAAATTTATTATATTATCCATAATCAAATAGAATTATATAAATTTTGAATCTAACAGGAAAATGAAATATAAACACAAATGCAGTTTACCTACAAAAAGGTATCCCTAATATATCTGTTAGCGATATTTTCGAGTGTGGTTAGGGTGCGGGCGTGCCAGAGAAATTATTTCTCAATTATAAAAGACGGTTAAGTTTTTGAAATTATGCGCCGAAAACATGAATTCTAATTGAAGCGATTGGCGAGGGACGCAAGGATTGAAAAAGTCCCTCTTGGGTCTCTAGCGCCGTTATAAAAACTTTGCTAGATTAATTATTTTATTTAAGCTAAGCGTATAAATTGAAGACGGGTAAAATAAAGAAATTAAAAGTACGAAATTGACACGAGATTTAGTGAAAAATTAGTATTTTATTGATTTGATATGTTCAACAAGCATGAAATGAGATAATGAATTACAATTGAAAATTTTCTATACTAAACATATAGACAATCAATTGAATTGGGAAAAGACAAATCAATACAAAGAATTGAAATGCAATTAAAATAAAATTGAAATTCAACGACAAACTCGGAGCCACAATAGCTATCTCGGCTGGACGTTGGATTTTTATGTCGGCTTGAGGTTCTTGGAGCAATGCGGTCGGTCGGGCCCGTATGGTGTACGATCTTGGCAATGTCAAAACGTGTGGTAGGCAAATGGGGCAGATTTAACCTTTGACTTCGGTGGGCTCGTTTGAGTGCTTAAGAACATGGAATCGGACGAGTAAATAGGCTAAATTTAACTTTGGGACGTCAGAAACAAACTTCTATAAGGGATCGAAGGCTAAAACGGAATATAAGTAGATGAAATTGGGAGTGGAAAATAACTGGACGAATCTGGAAAATTCTGGAAACAGAGTATCTAAAAAGATTTGACCTGTAAAGATTGGCTTGTAACTATAGTTTCTGAATACGGAATTGGGAAAATAAATATACTAGATTGAAATTCAAGACGTCAGGAACAACTTTGTTGAAGGGATCGAAAGCAAAAAATGAATTTAAACGGACGACATCGGGCTTTGAAAATACTTGGACGAATCTGGAAAATTAATTTGAAAACAGAATTCTAGCTAAGGATTGAACAAATTAAAGGCTTGGGAATGATAAATTGAATTGAGAAACTTGGAAAGAGGCTATTGAAACTTGGATTAAAGCTAAAGCAGGCTAAAAGAAGGAATTAAAACTAAGAACTTGAAGAACTAAGAACAAAAGGAACTAGAGATTAAGCATTGGAGCTTTGAGAGGGGGTTTTTGTTGTGTTGAGTGTGTGTTATTATGAAGAATGGAGGGCCTAATTATAGTTTTTTAGAGTGGTATTTTGGTAATTATTGAATGGTATTTTGGTAATTATTCATCAACTAACCCTTAAAATTCTCTCTAACCTTGCCCACTACCTTGCCACATCACCAACTTCCTCAACTTCCACCAACTACCACTAACTTCCATGCCACATCATCAACCACCTTGTGGTTAGCTCGTGGTTGTGTTCGGGTAAGTTTGGAGAAGTCGGGTGGACCGAAACGGGCTTCGGGCGAGGACTGATCTCTCGTTCGCCGTGCTGACTTCCAACTCGCCGAGCGGGAGGTTCGTTTATATATATATATATATATATATATATATATATATATATATTATTTTCCATTCATCATTATTATTTTTCTAGAAAAAATAGAAACTATACCCTAAAATTAAACATAAACTTTCTATAAAAATAAAATTTATTTTATTGTGGGCCAACAATTGCCCCCCTCTTTTGTGTATAAATTGACTAGAATTGAAAATTTGTACACAAAAGAATGTATTTAGGATTTTTTGAACCTTTTTTTTTTACTGGCCCTTACGCTGCCGCCTCGTCTCGTCGAGACCAAAGTTGTAACATCCCTAAAACCCTAACATATACATCTTCCCACATTCATATATGTTTTCATGATTGAATACATACATTTTAGATTCATCTAATTGGCATTGGAAGTTTCGTATGCATAATGCGATTATCATGCGATTAGTAGACGATTAGTTTGTCGTTAAGATGTAACGATTGGTTAATTGAGTTAGGATTTAAATGAATGAATGAATATGTGCTTAATTGATCAAATTAGACTTATGGAGGGCTGGAAATGATTTTTGTGAGCAAGCACCTCACTTAAGCACGAGGTGTCATCCAAGATTGAGACAAAATACACCTCTTCTTTTCAAATGGATGTACACAACTCATTCTTTATGCTTTCCAGCCACAATTTCGACAAAAGCTTCATCAAACCTTCCCTTTTCATACCCTAACATCCTCCAAAGAAAACTCTTTCAATTTCTTCCATTTTCAAGCCAAACAAGTCAAGTTAGGAAGCATACTAGGTGATAGACACAAGTTGAAGGTTAGTATGTTGTTTTAGCTTGTTTTCTATGAGTTGGAGATTCTGAAATACCTAGGTATGATCATAGGATTTGTTTTGGATGAGTTGTGATTGAGTTTGTTGAGTTTTGGTGTTGTTTGAATTGGTTTTAGGTTGTCCAAATGAAAGATATGCATCAAGTGTCCTAAACAGAAATCTAGGGTACTGCTTTCAGTCATTTTGGATCATGTTTTTCATATTGATATTATTCGAATTTGAAGATACATAAAGAATAAACTATGTTCCTATATATCTTATGAAACCCTCTGTAAAATATGGGACTTTAATTCCATATATAGATGAATAAAACCTAGATGGAACATGACTGTCTCGAAATTGAATGTCATGTGAGGCAGCCATGTTGATGTAGCATTTTGAGGACCTTAGAGTCCGAATTTGAGAAAGTTGCTTTATACAAAAGTGTTCCTAACTACTTGAAGTATATGTATATAAAAGTATTTAACAATACATTGTGTTTAGTGTGAGCTAGGTTGAGTGAATTATGGTAGATGCAAATCTGGGTAGTCTGTTTCTTGGCTGGAAATAGGACAGAATCATTTTGCATGCCATATATTGTGTAGAAGCGATATTAATATGAATTTTAGATATGTTATACCCATATATGTCTAGTTTTAGTAAGTTCAAGAAACAGGGCATTTGCATTTATATAGAGAGAGTTATGGCAGAATGTGTGCAAGTAGGTCATGTGATGATCTAAGACAAAAGGATTAGATTGCATGAACTTTGTGGAGTTAGTGTCTTGTAAATCATATAACATTCATTAGTTTATATTTTCATTAAGTTTATGTTAAGGCTAATTGTATAAATGTTATGTGACATTAGGAGGGCAAGGTGCAACTGAACGCACACCCGATCGTGTTGAATAGATCGAACCAAGTGCGATGGTAAGCATATTACTTATATATGTGTATGAATGAATTGTGCCTTGTAACTTGTTGAGTGTGAGATGTGATTGATTCTGATGTGAATGATGTTTGAGTGTTTGTGATACGTTGTGATATGATTGAGTATGTTGCAGTGTTATGAGTAAATACGGCATGTTGAGCCTTGTGCACATACTGGAACTGGATAATGGTTGGATTATAAATGAATATGAGCTTGCTTAGATGGATATGTGAAATGGTCCAAGTTGAGAGTGCTATCTGAATATTGTGAGTCGGAAGCACATGTGTTGAGATATATGAGTACGTGAGTTGAGTTTAACTCCTTCGTAGCACATATGATTGTATTCCGAATTTAGTGAGCCGGAATACAGATTGGGCCCAAGGACCATTTTATATATATTGTCTAAGTATAGCAAGGCCTTTCTAAAATAAGTATTACTATAATAAGTGAAACAAGTGAATATATTTCTATTGAAAATTCTAACTTGGTACTGATGATATATTTTGATTTGTGCTCTTTACATTACTTTTGTATATACATATATACGTAATATGTTTATTGAGTAGGCAGCTCACCCCTTGCCAACAAATTTTACAGGTTAGGTGGAGTTCTTCTTGCTTAAGATCGCACCGGCAGTGTCAGTCCATTCTCATCTAGGCATTTTGGCGTCTTGTGATGTACTTTTGTTTTGTAAATCCTCTATGTAGGATAATGACTTAAACGTGTATTGTAAATGCTTTCTCTTATGTATAATATGTAAAGTTTATATGAGATTTAAGTTTATATGATTTGAGAATTGAAAGCATGTCTATAACTGATATTTTGTGAGATATCATGTGATCCAAGTGAGGGGGTTACATTTAGTGGTATCAAAGAGGGTCTACTTTCCTAGGGATTAGGTTGTGTATGACTTGTTTTGGATTCCTAGGTTAAGACCACATAATCATATTTTCTTATTCTAAAGCATGTTGACATGGTCATGTTTCATGTAGGGTTATGGAGTCTGATGGTGAGAATGGACAATCCGGTAATGTGTCTAGTCATGGTTCAGTTGGTCATGTTCATGAGTCTGGGGGCTCAGAACATATAGGAGCTTCAGGACATGCAGGTTATCCACAGGGTTGCAACCAGTTTGAAGAAATGATGGGAATCTATTTGGCTCAAGGTCAGCCTCAGCCACGTGTTCAAGCTCGTCGAGATGCGCCAATCTTTGATAAAAATTTTGAAAGGCTTAAAAAGATGGGTGCAACAGAGTTTGAGGGTAGCACAGATCCTGATATAGCTGATAAATGGTGGGCCAAGATTGAAGATGTACTTGAGAACACAGAATGTCGACTAGACTCAATGGTCAAATATGTTTTTAATCTTTTCACTGGAGAAGCTTTAGAATGGTGGAGATCTATAAAAAGGACAAGAATTAGAACTGAAATAACATGGGATATTTTCAAGAAGTTGTTCACATATTTTGATTTGTGCTCTTTACATTACTTTTGTATATACATATATATGTAATATGTTTATTGAGTAGGCAGCTCACCCCTTGCCAACAGATTTTACAGGTTAGGTGGAGTTCTTCTTGCTTAAGGTCGCACCGGCAGTGTCAGTCCATTCTCATCTAGGCATTTTGGCATCTTGTGATGTACTTTTGTTTTGTAAATCCTCTATGTAGGATAATGACTTAAACGTGTATTGTAAATGCTTTCTCTTATGTATAATATGTAAAGTTTATATGAGATTGAAGTTTATATGATTTGAGAATTGAAAGCATGTCTATAACTGATATTTTGTGAGATATCATGTGATCCAAGTGAGGGGGTTACATTTAGTGGTCTCGCCGAGACACCACGCGATGGTTCTTTTGAACCATCGCTGCCGCCTCATCTCGTCGAGACACCACAAATTTTTTTTTTTTTTTTTGGAAAATTGTCTTAATCATGGAATCTCTTCGATTATTGGTTCATTGTAGAACGGACTTCGACGAGGCATGATTGTCGTTGCCTTTAAGATATTCTTAGTCACTTCGCCACATGATTGCTCTTTGTAGTTAGATCCAATTCGGATTGGGCCAATAGATTCTTCATAAAGCCTGGCTTCGACTACGTCTGAGTAGGTTTTGAATGGTTTCTCGTTCGCCCGGATAACTTCCACGTCGTCTCCTTTCCAAAGTAGAAGGAGTTGGTGCAAAAATGATGGGATGCATGAGTTGGAGTGAATCCAATCCCTTCATAAAAGCGCTTGATAGCCCGCAGTTGAATTTACTACGAAGAAAGCAGCCATGGTGGTGTGAGAACCGATGGTGAGCTCCAAAGGTAGGACACCGTACGTCCTCGTGATTTCTCCCATGAAGGATGAAACCGACACCTCTGATGAGATTATCTCTTCCTCTGATTTGCCTAGGGCTAAGACCATCTTCATTGGTATGATGTTAACGGCTGATCCATTGTCGATGAGCACTCTGGAGATCGATTTTCCATCTACATGAGCCTTAATGTATAAAGGTTTAATATGGCGAGTCATCCTTGGAGTGGGCTTGTCAAAATAAACCCTCCTTATGTCGTCTTCGACGGCTGCCTTCGGTGTTGGATCTTCTCGCTCTTTGCGCTCGAGCTTAGGGGCTTCCTCCTTGGTGTCTTCACCTCTAAAATTTGAAGGTAAGGTCAAAGAGGTGGCTGCACAATCTGTCTGTATGATGAAATCCCCCACACGGATTTGGATGCTTTTTTCTTGGTTTTTGGTTTTTTCTTTTGCGTCACTAGAGTTAATGCTGGATGATTCCCTTTGACTATTTCTTTTGTCTGCCTCTCTTTTTCTTAATTTTCTTTTCGCACGATGGGTGATGTCTTTGGAGGCTTCACAAAACGTGGTCGTCGTTGTTGCGTATCCTTCTCCTTTGAGCCCTTCGAACTCTCCTTCGACTTAGATGTTGATGACACTACAACAAATATCTAATATTGTGACGAAAATTCATCTGACAAAATAATTTTTGTCACAATTGATGTACTTATTGTGACAAAAAATAATTAGTAAAAATGTGAAAATTCCAAACAAAATAATGTTTCGTCCAAATATTTATCACAATAAAGCACCAGTCAATCAATATTATGACAAAAAAAAATGTCACACATTTTTGTCATAAATACATAAAGTTGTGACAAAAATTCATACGTAAAAATAATTTTTTTATCACAACTAATGTATTTATTGTGATCAAATAATAATTAGTAAGAAAAGGTAAAAAAACTAAAAGAAATCGTGAGAAAAAAATATTTTGTCGAAATATTTATCACAAAAAAGTAGAACTTAATACGTATTATGATAAAAACAAATTGCCACGTCATTTTTGTCATAAATATATAAAGATGTAACGAAACATTCATACGATAAAATAATTGTTTTCGCAATTAATGTACTTATTATGACAAAATTACAATTAGTAAAAACAATGAAAAAACAAAACCAAATTATGATAGTAATATTTATTAAATTAGACTAATATATTGTTTCGGAAATCAATTTACAAATTTTCATATTTATTTGGGGATTAGAATGTGTCAGAGATTAATATAAGATATACGATTAAGCCTTAATCATCTTGAGCTTTTAGTTCAAACGGTTCCATGACATGATATTAGAGTTGCTTGGACCAAACGGTCGAGGGTTCGAGTCCTGGCAACCTCATAAATTTGTAGAATTAAAAACACATGGCGGGTTGGGTCTGTGTTGTACACACTGCATGTCCATTGTGGAGTGTGTCAAATCTTAATATAAGATATACGATTTAGCGGGTTAGGCATGTGTTGTATACACGCTGCAAGCCCAATGGGCATTTGCGTACGGGGGTGTGTATGTAACATTTTTCTTACTATATTATGTAGTCACAATAAATCATATTTCACGGTTATTTAATTTTTGTCATAATAGCTAGATTAATGACAAATTATAGTTGTAACAATAATTAAAAACTAATTATGAGGTAATACAATTTTGTCACTAAAAACTTATTAAGACGGGCTTATTGTGACTAGGATGGTGACAAAACACTTTGTAACAAGAAGTTTCTTATGACAAAAATATAACTTATTTTGACAAATTAAATTGTCACAACAAGCTTGAATTCTTGTAGTGTGATATCGCCTTTGGTACCCAAACTTGCCGAGTCCTTGGGTTGGAACACTCTCTTTCCTTACCCCCACACTAGTGAGGTGGTATTGATCATGTTGGCTACTGGGAATAGATCATCATCGATCAACATGCTTTCCTTCTTTTCCGGAAATTGGAGTATCCCGCGGTTTATCCTATCCTGTACGACATTTCTAAAACTAAAACAAGTTTGAGTATTATGGCTCCAGTTGTCGTGATACTTGCAATAGTCTCGTCCGCGTATTTCTTTTTTAGATGGAATCACATGTCTAAGTGGTAGCGTGATGAACTTTTCCTTCAACAAATAATCGAAGATTTCTTCCGTCTTTGAGACGTCGAATGTGTACTGAGTGGCTGGACTCCTTTTGAATATGTCTGGTGTCTTAGGGTTCTTTAACAAAATGGGGCACATTCGAGATCCGGTGCTTGCTAAATCGGCAATAGCTACCTCATGTGTTTGCATATTTCCTTGATAGCTCCCCATAGTGCTCTTCTTTCGCCAATGATCCTCCTTCATCAACTCTTCATACTCAGATACTTTGGCTACCAACTCATAATAATCATGGAAGTCGATCCCTTGGAATTTCTTTTGGTTTTCGAATTCCAAGCCTCGTTGAGCAATTTTTACAAATTCGACTTCGGGAATGTTGATTCGACATCGATGTCGCATCTTCTTGAATCTACTAATGAAATTTTCGACTGGCTCCCCCTGTCATTGCACTACATGGGAAAGTTCTGCCACACAGACCTCAGGCTCTGTACGATAAAATTGATTATGGAAAAGCCTTTCCATTTGTTCCCATCCATGGATTGACCCTGGCGGCAATGTGTTGTACCAAGAGAACGCCGTGTTGGGGTTTAGTGTCCTATAGTCAATTGTTGCAGGATACAAACTTAATGTAAATGAATTGTTCTTTATATCATTTGTTTTAATGAGATATGTGTTTTATAACTATATAAAGGCAATCCCTTTTAAAGCACTAAATAAAGTCTAATAAAAGGAAATCCGTAAGTTTGTTTAAAGTGATTATAAAATGTTCATACAAGCATGAAGTGAGACAAAACTTTATAATAAACTAATAAACTTAAAACCACCCCAAGTCAAGTGATATGTTTAGGATTGATATATCACTGTTGAGACTTGTATGTAACAATGTCTTCTGTCCGACAGAAAGCTGATCTCACAAGCTTCATATATATAGATATCTGGACAGTTACATAGATCCGATGAAACGTCGTTCATCAGGATTGGGGATCCGATTTGAGATAATAGGATGGGTAGATTCGTCTTTGTCACCTGTTCATCTCATTGGTATTAATAGGTATAAATAATCCTCAGACTCAAAGGAATGTTAATTGGTCATCCTGAATTACTGAATGTGAGACTTTGATCGCGTGGTCCCACGATCCTTAACAGAGATGACTCTGGGGTGTGAACTGCAAAGGTTGGGTGTCACACTCAAAAGAAGAATTTTATCCTGGCTCAGAAGGCAAGAGGTAATGTCAGGGTAGTTATACATTGGATTGAGCATTTATCACTCCCGACGAATGGGAGATACGTCAAAGGATCGCTTGTGGAAGACTCAACTCTAAATCCTTGCAAGGTGATAGCTTAAGAGTAGAAATACAGATTTCACTTAACCTATCTATTTGAGTTGACTCGGCCTGTACAAGTAAAACGAACGTCTCGCTATATGTGACTTGACATCATCCATAGTCATAAGATTCAGTTCAAGGATGTAGTTGATAAAGGATCGAATTATACTGTAACTAATACGGAAGGGTTAACGGCAGAATCAACCTGTCTTCTTAACGGACTCTGGGGGAATGATTACGGACATGCCGATAACATGCTCTGTTCATCATTCCGTTATGCAAGGATTAAATATAATTCTTGAAGAAATTAATTTAATAGTTGCATACGGCCAGAAGTAGTAAGAACCTAATGGATCACACATAAGACTTGGAAACAAAAGAGAGATGTATATGATTAATAGATGGAAGCCCAATTGAGCCCAATAAGGCCCACATATAGGAGGGGGTCGAAATTTATGTATATTAGGGGAAGGAATTAATTCATTCCACTCTTCCTAATTTGATTAGGATTGTGAAATTAAATTAATTAAGAGATAATCAAGTTAGGAATTTTAATTAGATTAATATATTCATATTATTATCTAACTAGGTTATTTATTATTATCCTAATTATATTGGATATATAGTAAGATAATAATTAGAAATCCTATTCCGAATTGGATTCCTATTAAGTAACCTATTCCTATCTAACTAGGGTTTAGAGACAAGCTAATATATATACCCCCTTCCCTTTGGAATTTCGACACACACAAACCCTCCCCCTACATGTGATTTTCGAAATTGCTTCTAGAGAGAGAAAGAAAGAATTCCATCCCCAAGTTCGTGGACAAGAATTCATACGGCTTCCGTCAATCGATTAATCTCTTCCATCTCTTTTCTCTTTGATCTTGTGTTGGTTTGTTAGAGGCAATCTATTTTGGTTGCATCTCATAAGGGTTGATTCTAACTTAATCTCACCGTGTTCATGAAAGAAGGAAAAACAAACAAAAGGGAGAATTCGTTTTTTCTTCGCCTACATCAGGTCAGTTCACTATTTCGAGGATTCCCGGAGATTGAATCGTCGGATCGTCGCGATATTTGGACAGTAGCTTCTAGACACATTCTTCCACGTTTCCACCGAAGGGATTGTCGTTCGGAGGTCTGGAAGGTCTGTTTCGAATAGGGGAAGATTGGTAAATAGTTTACATCTCCTTTGAAGTTGTGGGCACTTCGTTTGCAACGGTAGATTGATCATCGAAAGATATTTCTTCTTATCCCTCTTTATATGAAATAACGATTAACGGATCCTATGGTTAAAAGGAAGTAGGCTAAAATTTTTATATTTCCGCTGCTATACCTTAGCCCTATTTCCAACCGTGGTATCAGAGACATCGTTAAATCCGTTATTTCATATATGAAAATATAGAAGTTTTCAATAGGATTGAATAAATATTTATGGTTAGGATTAATTGACAAATAGTATTGATTGATTAAATCTAAAGATAAATAAAGTTTTGATTAATTGTTAATTAAAACTGATTATGCTTATGTTCCTAATTATTTCGGTTGATAATCATTATAACAAAATCTATTAGTTTTATGGTTAGATTAATAAAATTAGTTTTATTGATTCTAAAGATAAAACGGAAATCTATTGTAGTTTTTCCTATTTCTGAAAATCGCTTTTCAACCGTTTTGAAAATCTGATATATATATATACTTTAAAATTAGTTTTGAATATAAAATATATATATATACATGTTTCGGAAATTAATAGTTTTCTGTTTTGATTATCGAATGAAAATTCGTTTAAAAGTTTGTTTTACCAAGTTGTAAATCAAAGCGTTAAATGAATTGAAATCAAAAATAATTGGGACATGCATAATCAACGTTTTATATGGTTATATTAATCTAAGAATTAATATAAAGATACAAAACGATTAGAAGTAAAATTGGATGAAATTAATTTGATAAGTTAATGTGATTAACATAAATATTACATAAATCAGTTATGTAATCAACCAATTAAATTTATTTAATTGAGTCTTTGCATGTTTGGAGTTATGGACATATTTGGACCCTCTTTTATTCTTTTGGTATTTTTGAAATAGGGCCTGCGCGTCCTGCCTTTCTACTATCTATTGTAATTTCTCTTCTCATCTGATTCCCTTCAATTCAATTGAAGTTTTCTTTTAGTAGTATAGAAAATTAATATGTAATTTTCAAGGCGCCATGGAGAAGACGGAGGACCTAAAGAGAAATATGTAATAGTTAGTATTTCCTTAGGTTTGCCCTTTTATTCCGTCTCTGTCTCAACGGAATAATTTAGATGATATGTCCATAACGCCAATGTATGTGTGAATGTGTGTCTGATGTATGCTAAAGCAAATCAAGACTAAGTTAGATTATGAGACTTAAATAAAAATCCCTCATTAAAAAGTTAAGTAAATAAGTAAGTTATTAAAATCGGTTGCCCCTCCTTAATATTATAATTCAGCCGGCAGTACTGGGGGCCTTTGGGTTGTTGGCCAAAGTCAAGCTCGGGGTCTTATGGTAACACCTGGATTATCGAAAATAGTTCTTTCATGAATATGGGGTAGTACTTAAATTAGAGTATGATAATTGGATGGGCAAACTCATGTTGTCATACACTAATGGGCAAAATGGTTGGGATTAATATGAATGACATATTAGTTACTAATGTGGTTAGTAACCCAATAACCTAGGAATCACATTCGAGGTGTGATTGATTGAATGAATCTACCTAACGAATGAGACTAGTTTGTTGGCTAAAGTTAAGGCGAAATCTCAGGAGTTAGGATCCTAGCTCACTAAAGGATTTGTGAAATTCTTCGAATTAATATGGAGGGTTATTAATTTGGCAAAATAGTGGGAGCAATCTGAAATAAATTAAAAGGCCTATAATTTTAGATTGTTATACTTTAAAACAAATGAATAACATACGTTTACTCTTTCTCACTCTCAGGTTTTGTTTAAACACTCACTCTTTAAAATCATGACTAAAACTAATCTGCAAAACATTCTTACCGATAACAAGTTGAATGGTTCAAACTTCACCGACTGGTTTCGTAACCTCAAAATTGTTTTGAAGTTCGAGAAAATTGGGTATGTACTTGATACACCGATACCCCCTATCCCGGAAGATGATGCTCCCATCGAGGAAATTGATGCTTACCAGAAGCACAAGGCTGATGATGATCATGCCGGTTGCATCATACTTGCATCGATGACGTCGGAATTACAAAGGCAACATGAGGAGATGGATGCCTATTCCGTCATCATGCACCTAAAGGAACTGTTTGGGAAACAGACCAGGTGCGAACGCTACGAGATATCCAAATTGCTATATCGTTGCCGGATGCAAGAGGGCACATCAGTCATGACACATTGTGTCAAGATGATTGGCTACATTACCAAACTTTCTAGTATTGGATTTGTGATGGACAACGAATTAAGTATAGACTTGATTCTTCAATCCCTCCCAGAGAGTTATTCACAGTTCATCATGAACTATCAGATGAATGACTTGCAAACTTCTCTTGAAGAGCTTGCAAACATGCTCAAGTCAGTTGAGCCCAATATGAAGAAAGACAAGGCCATACCGGCTCTTGTAATTGAGGGATCAAAGAAGAGGAAAGGGAATTTTCCCAATCCTAAACATCCCAAGAAAGGTAAGAAAGCTGTGTCCAAGGGAAAGGAAGTGAAGAAGCCCAAAGGAGAGTGCCACTTCTGTGGTAAAGATGTGCATTGAAAGAGAAACTGTAAGGAGTATCTAGCCACCCTCAAGAAGGGAAAGGGCGATGCTTTTACATCTGGTATGTTCTATATTGAAATAAATACAGTTTCGCAATCTGAATCTTGGGTACTTGATACCGGATGTGGATCTCATATTTGTACAAATATGCAGGAGCTAAAACAGATTAGGGAACTTAAGAAAGGAAGCATAAACTTGCGAGTGAGAAATGGAGCAAGAGTTGCCGCCATCGCAATTGGAGATTATGTTTTACTTTTGCCCTCTGGGCTTGTAATAGAATTAAGGAATTGTTTATACGTTCCTGAGATGTCTCGTAACATTATTTCTATTAGCCGTCTTGTTGACGACGGTTTTCATATTTCAATAAAGAACAATAGTTGCAATTTTTATAAAGATTCGATCTTTTATTTTTCAGGAATATCACAAAATGGGATTTATGTGTTAGATGATAAAACTCATGTTTTTGCAATTGATACCAAAAGACATAAACTAGATAATTCAACCTACTTGTGGCATTGTCGTTTAGGCCATATAAACAAGAGACGCATGCTAAAGCTTCATTCAGATGGGCTTATAGATTCAATTGATTCTGAATCATTGGAAACATGCGAATCATGTTTAAAAGGTAAAATGACAAAGACACCCTTTAGCAATAAAGGTGAGCGTGTATCAGACACTCTAGGACTCATTCATTCAGATGTATGCGGTCCTATGTCAGTCCAAGCAAGAGGAGGATTCAGATACTTCATTAGCTTCATAGATGACTGATAGGGGTCAAAAACCCCTATCTTTGGGTATGGTTTTAGGACAGTTTTTAGGTTTATTTGGCTAATAAGCGAGCAATTCTCGCATTTAAATGCTTTTGTGTGAGTTAGTTAGAAATTGGAAACATTCTATTTACTTTTCGTCGTTTAGGCTCGTTTTGTGATCAATTTAGGCAAATACGGCCGAAATAACATGCATATTAGAATTCCGTTATCTTTTGAAGCTAATTGGTCCGTCAAAAGTCGCACCAAACGAAGCGTTTGCTCAAAATAAGCGATTGACGGATCAATTTGGCTTTTGGACTAATGTTTTCTGGAGTTTTTATGCGTGTGCAGGTGTAAGTTCGGACGAAAAAGGGTATAGAAGTCACTCGACACGGATCGAGCATGCTTCGGGCGAATTGAGCATCGGCGCGCAGCCCGAGCGCTGCTCGGCGAGCAGCCCAGGCACTGCCCAGGCACTGCCCAGGCACCGCCCAGGCACCGCCCAGGCACTGTGCCTGCTCGCCGAGCAGGCCCCTGGAGGCCTGCTCGCCGAGCAGGAGCCTGCTCGGCGAGCAGGCCACCAGGCGCCTGCTCGGCGAGCAGGAGCCTGCTCGCCGAGCAGACTTTCGGGAATTGGTCAAAAAGACCAATTCCGCCCCCACGAAGCCACGTTCGGCCCCACGTCTTCCTACACCAACAAGGACACGAAATTAGGTCAAAACGAGACCCGAGACGCATCTATAAATAGGATTTTTCCATTGTAAATTAAATATCTTTTGTTTTTGTAATTTTCTTATCTTCCACCTCGAGAAATCCTCTCCACCTCCTCCAAAAACCTTCAAACCTCCATTGAAGACGCCTCCGAAGCTCCATTCACCGAGGATTGCTCGAGCTCCATCCTTAAGTCCTAGGAAGACGCCTGCATTGGTTGACAGGTTCCCTGAAAGGGATTTTTCTTCTTTTATAACTTGTTTATCCTATGATACATGCTATGAATCTTAGGCTTATTGTAACTCCATGACAATGTTCTCCATCTTTGATTAATATAATAGTTTTGTTTCTTCAATTGTTTTAATGCTTTGAATCTTTGTCTTACGCTTTGTTTGATTGGTTTAACTCATTCGATAATCCCAAAATCAAGTTGGCACATATTGCGAGCTGAATCTGACCTAGTCAGTGCCTATAGGATTGACGACCCTATAGAAGATTAAGCCCAAATTACTGAGCCTTAGAGCTAGTTTCGGCCTTACAAGGGAATCACGAACTAGGAACTTTAGGAGGATAGGTCGGGTTAATCGCCTCGAACACAAGTGACTTAGGTTTTAATTCAATTGTTTAAACAATCTATTTCCATTATCATCGTATCCCTCCATGATCCTTTAGATAATTGCATTGACAAAAGATCACTTAGGTGTAGTTTAATTTAATTAGGGGTAGAGTAATTTAGTTAGGGTTAGAATAACTTAGCTAGAATTAGATAACTTAGTCAGAATCAGATAATCTAGTTAGGATTAGTGCAATTCAACCTAGGAGTAGATTAATTAAACAAAACCAACTCAAACCCCTTAAGCCTAGATAACATCCGAGACTTAGTAATTCGGTACTTGCAGAAATAAATCCTATGGACGATAACCTGGACTTAAACCCAGAAATTTATTACTTGATAACGACGGGGTACACTTATCCCTCAGATCGGGTTCTTCACGGAATCCGCATCAAGTTTTTGGCGCCGTTGCCGGGGATTTATTTCTTCTGCAATATCGAACCAAAGGTTGATTTGTTAGTTTAGGCATTCATTGTGAATATCTTTGTTTATATCGTTTATACTTGTTGATATATGATTTCTTTATACGTTTCTATACTTGTTCATATCTGTATACTGTTACTTATCAACTTTTGTGCTAGAACTTCACTTTTTCTCAGCATTCTCTGATCAATGAATTGGCAAGAAAAAGTCGAGTGGCAAGCTCAAAAGTTTACTATCCCATCAAGACAATACATTCATACCCTGGAGAATGAGGCTCCCAATCCCTCCATGGCCGACTTAAATGAGAAAATGGATATCTTGATGGCAAATCTGAGCCTCAACACCAATGAAAGTGTAAGTTTTGTGGGTAATCACCAAAGGTATAATTCTAACCCCAATTCTTACAGCTTTTATGGTAGACCTCAACACTCAAATCTGTCCTACGGGAACCCTAAAATATTAAGGCCTCCAAATAGGTTTGTTAATGAGCACAGGGAAAACGAATTGGGAATGTTCCCTTACGAACAAGCAAGCCAAGTTCCTCCACAACCCTCTAGCTCACGAGATGAGGTGCTGTCCCTTTTGAAAGGAATATCAGCCCGACTTACAATCAACGAGGAGGTTTGCAAGGACTTGAGCAACCAACTGGCTCAAATAAACCAAGAGATGCAAAAGCAATCCCGAGATGCTCTCCCAAGCATAAAGGAAAACATAGAAATCCCACAAAGGGAATCAGCTCAAGCCATCTCTTTGAGGAATGACAAAAAGGTAGAACCAAGTCCACTATCACATGCATCACTCGAGGTAAGTGAAGAACCGGAAGCGGTAAGCAACCCCGGTTCAAAATTTGAAATTCTAAATCATGTGGTAGAGATAAAAGATCAAATCAAAACTTGTGTATCTCAAGTACCTTTTCCTCAAACATTAGAAAAGTTTAGGTTTGTTTCATGCTCAGAAGTTTTCATTCTCTTCGACCTACCAAGAGAATCCAAAAGGGAGCAAACCAAACTTTTTCATAATATGTTTAAATTCGGCCTTCTGCTTTCATTAAACTTATTAGAGGCTCTTAATCCGTTTTGTAGGTACGGATTATTTATTCAGGATTTTGAATTCCTAACGCGAGTAGAAGCATACACCTAGGCGGGAATTCTATGTCGAGCTCACCGACTATAACGTAGCGCTTCTTGGGAGGCAACCCAAGTTTTAATAAAACTTTTCAGGTTTGTTTTATTTAGATTATATATTGATCTCTTAGTTTAGTCTTTTTAGTTTTCTTTTACATTTTTTTAAGTGTTCGTTTAAAAAAAATATATAATAATAAATAAATAAATATTTTTTTAGTTGTTTAGTTTTCTTTTATTTTATTTTTATTTTTTATTTTTTTTTAAGTTTTCAGGTTTAAAAAAAAAAAAAAATTGGCCCCGGGAGGCCCAGCTCGCCGAGCTGGGCACTGCCGCCCAGCTCGGCGAGCAGGGCACTGCCGCCCAGCTCGGCGAGCAGGGCCCTGCTCGCCGCGCGCTAGGCGTTGGCGCCCAGCACGCCGCTGGATGTTGGCGCCCAGCCTGCCGCTGGGCGCTGGCGCCCAGCACGCCGCTGGGCACTGCGCCCAGCCCGCCGCTGGGCACTGCGCCAGCCTGCCGCTGGCCGCTGGGCACTGCTGCCCAGCGGCGGTGCTCGGCCGCGATAAGGAATTTTTTCGAGATTTTTTTTTTAAAATCCCGAACGAAGCTGAAATAAATAAATAAATAAAAATTTGCCACCGCAAATCGTCAAGCTTTTGCGAATGCGATAAAATCCGTAAGTTTTCTTCTCCACCCTAACTTTTTACACTCGTACTTCATGATTTATGATGCAATGTTGGAACTTATTGCATAATTTTAGTGTGAGGAGGAGGGGTAGACAAACTTACAAAAATTGTATAAATTTTTAATTTTCGTTGCGTCGTGTCTAGTTTAGGTTTGCGTTTTGGTGTTTTATTTTTGCTTTATTTATGTTTTTGCATGTTTAGGATCTAAAACCGTGAACCTCCTTCGAATCTAAACTTCGTTATTTATCTTTGAGGGCTGAGAACCGAATCTAAAATTGCATGATAACTAGTTTAGGCGTAGGACACAACTCTTGTATCTGTAAAAGCATGAGCTACAGTTTGCATTTAGACCCTACTTTTGAAGAAATGCTAAAATCATTACTTAGGTAGATAACTTAAGAATTGAAGGCATGTGATATTAAACTTGAGTTTGGGGAAAACTAGTAAACACAAAATTGAAACCCAAAGAATTGTGAGCTGAATTTGAGCCTAAGAGCGAACATCAAAAAGCTCTTTTTCTTGACATTTTTGTGTGAATGCTTTGACTTGTGGAAGATTACAGATTTTGCACCTAATACTGTGTTGAACCTACATGCAATGATTTGAGATGATAAATGATGAATCAGCCTCATTAGAATTAACCCTTTTCTTTACCTTATTTTTTTTCTTTTTCATCCACTCTAGGAAGCCCCTTTGAGCCGACATTTTTTTTGTAGTTTGTAGATCTTTCTTTCGTTCTAACCCGTTTTTGCGAACCACAACTTGGTTCGCTACTTAACCTTCATTTTTGCAAAGCTCGAACTGAGCCTTTATTTTCTTCTAGCGCTTTATCGTTGTTTATGGCATTATAGTAGCAAGCCAAAAGGCTAAGAAGTGAATGATCATCACTATCCCAAAAGAAAAAAAAAAGAGAAAGGAAAAACAGAAAAAGAAAAAAAAAGGGGGAGAAAAGAAAAGAAAAGAGACGAACAAAAGGGAAGAACTTCATTCCCCAGTTCCTAAAAATAAAAACGTCTCAAAAAGAAATCCAAAATAAGGGATGAATAAAAAGCTCAGTCACTTCATATTTGCTAAAGCCATTTAAACTCTGTTTTTATAACGCTAGAACGTTTTAACCATTGTTGTACCTTTAACCCTCTAACCACATTACAACCCTAATTAGAGGCTGTTTTTGATATCATCGGAGTCATATAGCATAGTAGAGGAACTCGGATGAACGTGCAAAATCAACGTAGTCCTAAGCAAGAATATAAGCCGAGAGTAAACACCTTAGCCACCAAAAATTGTGTGAATGAGTGAACTACCTATGGTGAGGTGTTTTACTTAGCGATCCCCTCAAGCTCGTTTAATTGAACATGTGTCCCTTTACTTAAAACTATGACCTATTGTAATTGAAATGCGGCTTTTGGATATCGTGTCTCTACTTTGTATTTCCGAATGCATGTAATTACAGATGCTCGAAATTGTGTCAAGCACCTAGTCAAACTGGGAAGTTTTCTAGCTTGCTTGTGATGGCGGGCTTAGTTTTTTTAGTTTACTTGGGGACAAGTAAAGTTTTAAGTGCGAGGAGGTTTGATAGGGGTCAAAAACCCCTATCTTTGGGTACGGTTTTAGGATGGTTTTTAGGTTTATTTGGCTAATAAGCGAGCAATTCTCGCATTTAAATGCTTTTGTGTGAGTTAGTTAGAAATTGGAAACATTCTATTTACTTTTCGTCGTTTAGGCTCGTTTTGTGATCAATTTAGGCAAATACGGCCGAAATAACATGCATATTAGAATTCCGTTATCTTTTGAAGCTAATTGGTCCGTCAAAAGTCGCACCAAACGAAGCGTTTACTCAAAATAAGCGATTGACGGATCAATTTGGCTTTTGGACTAATGTTTTCTGGAGTTTTTATGCGTGTGCAGGTGTAAGTTCGGACGAAAAAGGGTATAGAAGTCACTCGGCACGGATCGAGCATGCTTCGGGCGAATTGAGCATCGACGCGCAGCCCGGGCGCTGCTCGGCGAGCAGCCCAGGCACTGCCCAGGCACCGCCCGGGCGCTGCTCGGCGAGCAGCCCAGGCACCGCCCAGGCACTGCCCCAGGCACCGCCCAGGCACTGTGCCTGCTCGCCGAGCAGGCCCCTAGAGGCCTGCTCGGCGAGCAGGCCGCCAGGCGCCTACTCGGCGAGCAGACTTTCGGGAATTGGTCAAAAAGACCAATTCCGCCCCCACGAAGCCACGTTCAGCCCCACGTCTTCCTACACCAATAAGGACACGAAATTAGGTCAAAACGAGGCCCGAGACGCATCTATAAATAGGATTTTTCCATTGTAAATTAAATATCTTTTGTTTTTGTAATTTTCTTATCTTCCACCTCGAGAAATCCTCTCCACCTCCTCCAAAAACCTTCAAACCTCCATTGAAGACGCCTCCGAAGCTCCATTCACCGAGGATTGCTCGAGCTCCATCCTTAAGTCCTAGGAAGACGCCTGCATTGGTTGATAGGTTCCCTGAAAGGGATTTTTCTTCTTTTATAACTTGTTTATCCTATGATACATGCTATGAATCTTAGGCTTATTGTAACTCTGTGACAATGTTCTCCATCTTTGATTAATATAATAGTTTTGTTTCTTCAATTGTTTTAATGCTTTGAATCTTTGTCTTACGCTTTGTTTGATTGGTTTAACTCATTCGATAATCCCAAAATCAAGTTGGCACATATTGCGAGCTGAATCTGACCTAGTCAGTGCCTATAGGATTGACGACCCTATAGAAGATTAAGCCCAAATTACTGAGCCTTAGAGCTAGTTTCGGCCTTACAAGGGAATCACGAACTAGGAACTTTAGGAGGATAGGTCGGGTTAATTGCCTCGAACACAAGTGACTTAGGTTTTAATAAAATTGTTTAAACAATCTATTTCCATTATCATCGTATCCCTCCATGATCCTTTAGATAATTGCATTGACAAAAGATCACTTAGGAGTAGTTTAATTTAATTAGGGGTAGAGTAATTTAGTTAGGGTTAGAATAACTTAGCTAGAATTAGATAACTTAGTCAGAATCAGATAATCTAGTTAGGATTAGTGCAATTCAACCTAGGAGTAGATTAATTAAACAAAACCAACTCAAACCCCTTAAGCCTAGATAACATCCGAGACTTAGTAATTCGGTACTTGCAGAAATAAATCCTGTGGACGATAACCTGGACTTAAACCCAGAAATTTATTACTTGATAACGACGGGGTACACTTATCCCTCAGATCGGGTTCTTCACGGAATCCGCATCAATGACCATACTCGATATGGTTACATCTACTTGATGAAGCACAAATCAGAAGCTTTTGACAAGTTCAAATGCTTCAAGAATGAAGTGGAAAATCAATTAGGAAAGAAAATAAAGACGCTTCGATCCGATCGAGGTGGCGAATATCTTTCAGATGATTTTCTGAATTATCTAACTGAATGTGGGATATGCTCGTAATGGACACCTCCCTATACACCACAACACAATGGTGTATCCGAGAGGAGAAACCGTACCCTATTAGATATGGTACGGTCCATGATGAGCATGGCCTTACTTCCAAAGACATTCTGGGGCTATGCCTTAGAAACTGCCCTCTTCACCCTGAATCGAGTACCAACTAAATTCGCCAGTTCCACACCATATGAATTGTTCGTTGGTAGGGAACCCGTATTCTCATTTATGAGAGTATGGGGTTGTTCAGCATATGTCAAACGCATTGCGTCCGACAAATTGGATTCTAAATCTGATAAATGTTTCTTCATTGAATATCCCAAAGAGACCATAGGGTATTACTTCTATCATCCAGATGATCAGAAAGTAATAGTATCCAGATACGCAACCTTCTTAGAGAAAGAGTTTCTCGAAGAAACGCAAAAGGGAAGCGTGTTTGAACTCGACGAAGTTCAAGGGGAAGAGACACCGGATGAAACAACAGAAGCGGTTGAGGTACCCGAAGAAGTCCCATTAGATGAGACTCCAGTGGCACCTATTCGTAGATCACGAAGAGTTCGTGAACTCCCAGTTAGATATGGTTTTCTAGTGGGAGATGATGACGAGGTTCCCGTGTTAGACGACGAACCCGAAAACTACGAAGAGGCTCTTACTAGTCCAGATTCTAAAGCATGGCTTGAGGCCATGGATTCTGAAATGGATTCCATGTATACTAACCAAGTGTGGACTTTGGTTGATCCACCCGAGGGGATAAAACCCATTGGGTGCAGGTGGATCTTCAAAAAGAAGACTGACATGGATGGAAAGGTTAGCACCTACAAGGCTAGGTTGGTAGCGAAAGGATATCGTCAAAAACAAGGCGTTGATTATGACGAAACCTTCTCTCCCGTTGCTATGTCCAAATCAATCAGAATCATGCTTGCAATTGCCGCTCATTTTGATTATGAGATTTGGCAAATGGATGTGAAAACAGCTTTCCTAAACGGAAAACTGCTTGAGGATGTATACATGATGCAACCTGAAGGTTTGATATCAAAGGATGCAAATAAAGTTTGCAAACTTCAGAGATCCATTTATGGACTCAAGCAAGCATCTAGAAGCTGGAATAAGCGTTTTGACGAAACCATAAAACAATTTGGTTTCGACCAAAATTGCGAAGAAGCTTGCATTTATAAGAAAGCAAGTGGGAGCTCTATAGCATTTCTCATACTATATGTGGACGATATACTATTAATGGGAAATGAAATTGCTCTATTACAATCGGTGAAAGTATGGTTATCCGGTAACTTCTCAATGAAAGACCTTGGTGAAGCAGCCTATATACTTGGTATAAAGATTTATAGTGATAGATCGCGTAGACTGCTTGGTCTTTCACAGGCTACATACATTGAAAAGGTGCTAAATCGGTTTAGCATGCTTGAATCGAAACGAGGTAACTTACCAATGGTACATGGAGTAAAGTTAAACAATCATCAATGTCCTAAAACTGATGATGACAAACGACGCATGGCTGTTGTCCCGTACGCCAGCGCGATCGGTTCGATTATGTATGCTATGCTATGCACTAGACCTGACGTAGCGTTCGCGTTATCTGTAACGAGTCGCTACCAAGGAAATCCGGGAGACGAGCATTGGATTGCCGTCAAGAAAATTCTTAAGTACTTGAGAAGGACTAAAGATATGTTCCTAGTGTACGGAGAAGGAGATCTGAAAATTAAAGGATTTTCAGACGCTAGTCATCTCACAGATGAGAATGATTTTAAATCCCAATCAGGATACCTGTTTATCTTGAATGGGGGCGCGGTCAGTTGGAAAAGTTCCAAGCAGGGAAGCGTAGCTTTCTCTACGACCGAGTCAGAGTACGTCGCTGCTGCGGAAGCAGCAAAGGAAGCAGTTTGGATTAGAAAGTTCATTACAGAACTAGGAGTGGTGCCTGACATTGTCAATCCCATTACTCTGTACTGTGATAACAATGGAGCCATTGCGCAAGCAAAGGAACCACGGTCTCATAATGCATCCAAGCACTACCTAAAGCGATACCACATCATTAGAGAGATTATGTGAGAATAGAAAGGGTACCTACAGAGGACAACGTTGCAGATCCGTTGACAAAGCCTTTAACCCAGAAAGTACATGATCGTCATTTAACTTCTACTGGGATAAGTTTTAGAAACAATTGGCTTTAGTCCAAGTGGGAGTATGTTGGGGTTTAGTGTCCTATAGTCAATTGTTGCAGGATACAAACTTAATGTAAATGAATTGTTCTTTATATCATTTGTTTTAATGAGATATGTGTTTTATAACTATATAAAGGCAATCCCTTTTAAAGCACTAAATAAAGTCTAATAAAAAGAAATCCGTAAGTTTGTTTAAAGTGATTATAAAGTGTTCATACAAGCATGAAGTGAGACAAAACTTTATAATAAACTAATAAACTTAAAACCACCCCAAGTCAAGTGATATGTTTAGGATTGATATATCACTGTTGAGACTTGTATGTAATAATGTCTTCTATCCGACAGAAACCTGATCTCACAAGCTTCATATATATAGATATCTGGACAGTTACATAGATCCGATGAAACGTCGTTCATCAGGATTGGGGATCCGATTTGAGATAACAGGATGGGTAGATTCGTCCTTGTCACCTGTTCATCTCATTGGTATTAATAGGTATAAATAATCCTCAGACTCAAAGGAATGTTAATTGGTCATCCTGAATTATTGAATGTGAGACTTTGATCGCGTGGTCCCACGATCCTTAACAGAGATGACTCTGGGGTGTGAACTGCAAAGGTTGGGTGTCACAGGAGGTAATGTCAGGGTAGTTATACATTGGATTGAGCATTTATCACTCCCGACGAATGGGAGATACGTCCAAGGATCGCTTGTGGAAGACTCGACTCTAAATCCTTGCAAGGTGATAGCTTAAGAGTAGAAATACAGATTTCACTTAACCTATCTATTTGAGTTGACTCGGCCTGTACAAGTAAAACGAACGTCTCGCTATATGTGACTTGACATCATCCATAGTCATAAGATTCAGTTCAAGGATGTAGTTGATAAAGGATCGAATTATACTGTAACTAATACGGAAGGGTTAACGGCAGAATCAACCTGTCTTCTTAACGGACTCTGGGGGAATGATTACGGACATGCCGATAACATGCTCTGTTTATCATTCCGTTATGCAAGGATTAAATATAATTCTTGAAGAAATTAATTTAATAGTTGCATACGGCCAGAAGTAGTAAGAACCTAATGGATCACACATAAGACTTGGAAACAAAAGAGAGATGGATATGATTAATAGATGGAAGCCCAATTGAGCCCAATAAGGCCCACATATAGGAGGGGGTCGAAATTTATGTATATTAGGGGAAGGAATTAATTCATTCCACTCTTCCTAATTTGATTAGGATTGTGAAATTAAATTAATTAAGAGATAATCAAGTTAGGAGTTTTAATTAGATTAATATACTCCTATTATTATCTATCTAGGTTATTTATTATTATCCTAATTATATTGGATATATAGTAAGATAATAATTAGAAATCCTATTCCGAATTGGATTCCTATTAAGTAACCTATTCCTATTTAACTAGGGTTTAGAGACAAGCTAATATATATACCCCCTTCCCTTTGGAATTTCGACACACACAAACCCTCCCCCTACATGTGATTTTCGAAATTGCTTCTAGAGAGAGAAAGAAAGAATTCCATCCCCAAGTTCGTGGACAAGAATTCATACGGCTTCCGTCAATCGATTAATCTCTTCCATCTCTTTTCTCTTTGATCTTGTGTTGGTTTGTTAGAGGCAATCTATTTTGGTTGCATCTCATAAGGGTTGATTCTAACTTAATCTCACCGTGTTCACGAAAGAAGGAAAAACAAACAAAAGGGAGAATTCGTTTTTTCTTCGCCTACATCAGGTCAGTTCACTATTTCGAGGATTCCCGGAGATTGAACCGTCGGATCGTCGCGATTTTTGGACAGTAGCTTCTAGACACATTCTTCCACGTTTCCACCGAAGGGATTATCGTTAGGAGGTCTGGAATGTCTGTTTCTAATAGGGACAGATTGGTAAACAGTTTACATCTCCTTTGAAGTTGTGGGCACTTCGTTTGCAACGGTAGATTGATCATCGAAAGGTATTTCTTCTTATCCCTCTTTATATGAAATAACGATTAACAGATCCTATGGTTAAAAGGAAGTAGGCTAAAAATTTTATATTTCCACTGCTATACCTTAGCCCTATTTCCAACACACCGATCCTGTTAGTGATCCTGGGAATAAGCGTAGGCGCAACATGTCGAAATTCATGTCCATGGTCAAACCGCTGCACTGAAAGGTGAAGCGTGCCACATGCTCTACGGTGGATTGCCCTTCCTCTCCTGAAAATAAAGTGAAATCAGGGACTCTAAAATTGTGAGGTAAGGGATATAGTTGGTCATACTGTCATGGATACGGTTCTTGGAATTCGGGTCGGTACACCTCCCTCACGGCTGGCCCATAAATCTCTTGGACGATGTTCTTTATGCGTTGGGCCTCTCCTACGTTGTTGGTGGGTTCCACGCGTGTGTGCGTCGTCCGTTGTGAGTAAGGCTGCTTCCCCTCCCATTGCCCCCCGAATTACGAGTATAGCTCTCCTCGTAATGTTCGGCATGGTTACTAGGCCCACTATGAGACCTAAACTGTTGTTGAGGTGGTAGGACTTGAACGGGTTCTGGGCTGATCCTATCGTCGCGCTCATTGAACCTGAGGTTTTCTTCTCGAATTGGTGGAGGGGTATACCTTTCACCGGCACCTGAGATCGGCGTTCCTTTTCCATTGCCTGCCGGTCCTTGGGATCTTGACTTTTGTGAGAAAAGCTCGGCACATTTTTCTAAGATTTTGCCGATTTCTCCGGTTAAATCGACAATCCTCTCCTCGAGGGTTGGAACCTTGTTGGAATTGTTTATCACCTCACTGTTAGCTTTGAACATGGCCTCGTTGCTAGCTTGCATCGCGCTGCATATAGCCTCATGATTCTCTCACATGGTTTGTGAAAACCCATGTAGAAATTGGCTGTTTTGCTTCTCCATATTTGCTATAAATGGCGTCATGTCGAATATGGGCGGGCCTTGAGGTGGTTGTTGGTTTGCACCTCCACTATGGCTCACGGTCCCGGCCACAAAGCCTTCGGGCATTCCAGACTCATTGTTATGATCTTGGTTTTGATTTTGACTCTCTTCGGAGTCCGATGGAATTGGATCTTTCCCGGTGTTCTTCCTAGGAGGCATCATCCGTGAGTACTTATAGGTGAAAATGATGAAATCAAGTTAGTAATCTAGTGTTGAAAAAGAAAGAACAAGAAAATAAATAAATACTTATTAATGGAATAAAAGCAAAGCATGAAAAACAAGTGGTTTAAAAACTGAATGAAAAATATATACGTGGTATGAAAATAAACGGGCTTTTAAAATTTTTGGCTAAGCTAAAAAAAACAAAACATCCAACTGGGCGTGCCAAAAATTGTTAGCGTTAGCTAATAAATTTTGGTAAAGTAAAGTGGGATAATGAGTGTGGAAAAAATTAAGAACGTAAAAAACGAGTATAAACACAATTTTTGGTAGCTAAAAAAACAAAGGCCCCACTAGGCGTGCCAAAAATTGTTAGCGTTAGCTAACAAATTTTGGTAAAGTGGAAGTGGGGCAAAAAAAATAAATGTGATATGAAAAAAAGTTACGGAAGAAATAGGCACAAAAATGGGTTCTAAATTTTTTGGCAAAGCTTAAAAAGAAGTCCCACTGGGCGTGCCAAAAATTGTTAGCGATATTTTCGAAATGTGCTAATTTCAACCTTGTCATGTGTGGTTAGGGTGCGGACGTGCCAGAGAAATTATTTCTCAATTATAAAAGACGGTTAAGTTTGTAAAATTATGCGCCGAAAACATGAATTCTAATTGAAGCGATTGGCGAGGGACGCAAGGATTGAAAAAGTCCCTCTTAGGTCTCTAGCGCCGTTATAAAAACTTTGCTAGATTAATTATTTTATTTAAGCTAAACGTATAAATTGAAGACGGGTAAAATAAAGAAATTGAAAGTACGAAATTGATACGAGATTTGGTGAAAAATTAGTATTTTATTGATTTGATATGTTCAACAAGCATGAAATTAGATAATGAATTACAATTGAAAATTTTCTATACTAAACATATAGACAATCAATTGAATTGGGAAAAAACAAATTAATACAAAGAATTGAAATGCAATTAAAATAAAATTGAAATTCAACGACAAACTCGGAGCCACAATAGCTATCTCGGATGGACGTTTAATTTTGATGTCGGCTTGAGGTTCTTGGAGCAATGCGGTCGGTCGGGCCCGTATGGTGTACGATATTGGCAATGTCAAAACGTGTGGTAGGCAAATGGGACAGATTTAATCTTTGACTTCGGTGGGCTCGTTTGAGTGCTTAAGAACATGGAATTGGACGAGTAAATAGGCTAAATTTAACTTTAGGACGTCAGGAACAAACTTCTATAAGGGATCGAAGGCTAAAACGGAATATAAGTAGACGAAATTGGGAGTTGAAAATAACTGGACGAATCTGGAAAATTCTGAAAACAGAGTATCTAAAAGGATTTGACCTGTAAAGATTGGCTTGTAACTATAGTTTATGAATACGGAATTGGGAAAATAAATATACTAGATTGAAATTCAAGACGTCAGGAACAACTTTGTTGAAGGGATCAAAAGCAAAAAATGAATTTAAACGGACGAAATCGGGCTTTGAATATACTTGGACGAATCTGAAAAATTAATTTGAAAACAGAATTCTAGCTAAGGATTGAACAAATTAAAGGCTTGGGAATGCTAAATTGAATTGAGAAACTTGGAAAGAGGCTATTGAAACTTGGATTAAAGCTAAAGCAAGCTAAAAGAAGGAATTAAAACTAAGAACTTGAAGAACAAAAAGAAGAACTTGAAGAACTAAGAACAAAAGGAACTAGAGATTAAGCATTGGAGCTTTGAGAGGGGTTTTTTGTTGTGTTGAGTGTGTGTTATTATGAAGAATGGAGGGCCTATTTATAGTTTTTTAGAGTGGCATTTTGATAATTATTGAGTGGTATTTTGGTAATTATTCATCAACTAACCATTAAAATTCTCTCTAACCATGCCCACTACCTTGCCACATCACCAACTTCCTCAACTTCCACCAACTACCACTAACTTCTATGCCACATCATCAACCACCTTGTGGTTAGCTCGTGGTTGTGTTCGGGTAAGTTTGGAGAAGTCGGGTGGACCGAAACGGACTCCGGGCGAGGACTGACCTCTCGTTCGCTGTGCTGACTTCCAACTCACCGAGCGGGAGGTTCGTTTACATATATATATATATATATATATTTATTTTATTTTCCATTTATCGTTATTATCTTTCTAGAAAAAATAGAAACTATACCCTAAAGTTAAACATAAACTTTCTATAAAAATAAAATTTATTTTATTGTGGGCCAACAATATCATAAGTGTTAGTATTCAATTGCTTTGTTTTACATCGCAACAAAATTTCCATTAGTAATAAGAACTTTTGGTCAGATTTATGCGGTCATTTACATCTTTGTTTTACTTCACCGAGGGAACACCCATCAGTAATCAGAAATTTCTATCGGTAAAGAAAGCTCATGTGATTATTTCAGATGATGGTTACAGACTGAAAAACAGTCGTAAAGTTTGGTCAGTAACTTAGTGACTAAATTTTACGACCACAATATCGGTCGTAAAATTTTGACTATATCAATGAAATAGTCATTAACCCGTTACCAACCAGCGAGTTAAGGACCGAATGTATTCGGTCGGTAACCCACGAAAATCGATCAGTAAAAACGTTTAGGGACTAAATTGCGACTGTAATTTCAGTCCATAACTATTGATTTTCTTGTAGTGTTATAACTAATTGTTGTTGTTAGTATGCAAAATATCTAATATGAATATATTTTAAATTAGTTAACAAATAAATTATAAAATTAAAATTTGCAATACATAAATTAATAAAATAATCTAAATAATTAAAATAATAATTTATTAAACGGAGTAAAACCTTGTCTTTTCGGCAATAATATCATAAAGATTGGAATGATGTTAAAGAAGAAATGTGTTTGTCAGCATCAAATAAATACAAACAGTTATTCACGAAAACCTAGAATTTGAAACTTTTCGTGAAAAGATCCAAAACACTAATGTTTCTATTAAAAAAAAAGCTAAAAGCTAATGTTATATAAACCTAACTAAACATAATATTTCATGCGATTTGAATTGAAACGCTAAACACTGCTTTGAAGTTGAAACAAACACCCTTTTAAAATAATATTACCATTAGAGAACTTTTCTTAAAAACCGTCAAAATATAAAATTATTCCTAAAATTTCAAACACCCTCCACAACTCTAAAATAACAAAACAAAATGTTGGGAATATAGAATCAATTTTATATTTTGTTGACAACTCAGCTCAGCTCAGCTCAGCTCTGCTTTTTCTGTACTCTGCTATATAAGCAGTACTTCTCTTCAATAATATTCATTCGGAATAGAAAGATATTTCTCAAAGCTCTTAGGTTATGAAGAGTTTTTACATGGTATCAGAGCAAGAAGGAAATTAGATCCAAGTTGCTATCCAAATGACGAACGGAAGAAACTACGTCAATGTTGTACGGGGCAGAGATGATTTCTTCCTCGATGATATTGAAGAAGATGAAGAAATTACGGCACCACCGATTAAGTCTCCGAAACAGAAAAATCAAAAACCTAATGCTGAAACTAGTCGTAATCATAAAGTTGAAGCAGATTTGATTCAAGTCGGACTGAATCCATCAACGCAACGCCCTGATCGACGAAGTGAAATTCATTCAACACCAGAAATCTTCAAATCTGTGCGACATTATGATAATCCAGGTTCTATACTTGTGAATACACCTATGAATGGATCTAACTATATTTCTTGGCGTCGATCAATGCTTATCGCTCTTAGTGTTAAGAAACGCACTAATTTTGTGCTAAAGGATGAGGAAATACCAGATCCTGATACTAACATTGATGCATATGAAGATTGGATACAGGTGGATAATCTAGTGTTTTCATGGATTATAAACTGCTTAAGTAAAGAATTGCAGGATACTTTTCTATTTGCTCCTACTGCACGGGCTCTGTGGAAAGAACTTGAGCATGGATATGCAGAGGACAATGGTCATTTGTATTTTCATCTTAAAAAGGAATTAAACAGCATCACACAAGGACAGATGAGTGTAACTGCATTTTTTAATAAACTGAAACGATTGTGGGACGAAATTTTGGCTCTCAAACCGATTCTCAATTGCAAATGTGGTGGAGCCAGAGAATTGATACAGAGTAGATGCGATGAGGATAAACTTTTGCAGTTCTTATGTGGATTGAACATCGAGTTTGAGCATGTTCGCAATCAGATACTCCTGATGGATCCAATGCCAAATGTCAATCGCGCATTCTCTATGCTATTGCGAATTGAGAAACAAAAGGAGTCAACAACTAATGGCAAGGCAGATTTTGATCATATTGCAACTGCTAACAAACAACCTAATGCAGTGACTGCACCTGCAGGTCCTAGATCTGTCAACAAACAAAAAGAAGACAAAAGTAATCTCTACTGTGATTATTGCAAACGCAAGAAGCATGATCGCAGCACATGTTTTCGCATCCATGGATATCCTGATTGGTGGACAGGATCCAAGAAGACTGGTCCTGCTGGTCCTCCAGCAAAAGCTCTTCTTACTAATGAAGCACAGACTCCATTTGATGAAAGCTCCACTGATTCAGATGATGAGAAAGAGATGCAGAAATTGATTCAATAAGAAATTCAGAAATACAAGAAGAATAAAGGCAAAAAACAGGTTGATTTCACTACTTTTGCTCGTACCAAGGATACAGGAGAGCATAGTCATTATGCATCCAGTTCAGGTATGCCTAAGACTTATTTACTATCTGTGAATCATAACTGCCACAACAGTCAAGCTGTATGGATAATTGATTCTAGAGCTACCACTCATATGAGCAGCTCTATAAACAACTTCTCTAGTATTAGAAGTTTGGACAAAGCAAGAAAGGTTTACCTACCTGATGGTTCAGTCAAGCTTGTTAACAAGATTGGAGATGTGAAGCTAGGCTCCAATCTCATACTGCATAATGTCCTGTTCATTGATTGTTTTGATTACAACTTGCTTTCTGTTGCACAACTACTAAAGGATACAGGTTTGCAAATGACATTTACACCTTATAAATGTATTTTGTAGGACCCTATCTCTAAACATATCCTAGCTGAAGGAACACAACAAGACCACTTATACCATTTGTCCGATGGTCCTTTTAATTCCATTTCCAATAATGTCATTTCTAGTACTGTTTTACATACTACTAGTGCTACAAATAATGGTAGTTTGTGGCATAGAGGGCTAGGTCATGTATCTGTTCATAAACAGAAATATATCCCTGTATTTGACAATTGTAATGAGCATGATGATTGTGATATTTGCCTAAGGTCCAAGCAGCACAGAAAACCTTTTCCTACTAGTACCTCTCAAACACATAAACCTTTCGAACTAGTTCATATAGATTGTTGGGGGCCTTTTCATAAACATTCACTCACAGGGGATAGATATATGCTCACTTTGGTTGATGACTATACTAGAAACACCTGGACCATTCTATTCAAGTATAAGACTAAAGTGCCTCACTTGATTTCTATTTTCATTAATATGATCAAAACTCAGTTTGAGATCAATATCAAGAACATTCGCACTGGCAATGGGACTGAGTTTGTAGGTACCTCTTGTCAGAATGTATTGCATACTCATGGGATTATTCATCAACGAACTTGTGCTTACACTCCACAGCAGAATGGCATAGTGGAACGTAAGCACAGACACCTTATAGAGACTGGCAGAGCATTGCTTATGCAGGCTGGTCTTCCCATTGAGTTTTGAGGGGAAGCATTACTTCAAGCCACTGTGTTGATCAACATCATGCCTACAAAGGTACTTGGTTGGATCAGTCCTTATCAGAAACTTTATGATCAATCACCACCTTATGATCGATTGAAAGTTTTTGGATGTTCATGTTATATAACCAATACTAATCCTCATAAGTCCAAATTTGAGGATAGATCATTTCCTGCCATTTACCTTGGCAATGCTCCACATCAAAAAGGTTTTAAAACCTATAATTTATCTACACAAAAGCTTGTCGTCTCTCGTGACATACATTTTCAAGAGGAGATGTTTCCCTACAAAAATCTCACACAAATTGCTGATGCTGATGTTCAAAACAACAATACACTCATTTTCCCATCTGTTGTAACAGATGAATCTGATTGTCATTATCAGTCTGCCTCTACACCTCTTATATCACATTCTCCACAACCAATTCAACAAAACCAAGGTGTCAATCAAGATATAGATCTTAATGACAGTCCTTTTATCCAACCTTCAACTCCATCTGATGTACCTATATCTCCACCATCTGTTCAAATTCTCCCTGTTCAGAGACACACCTCTAGAATCATCAAAAAGCCAACAAAATATAATGACTTCATTTTGAATACTGTGGTAGCAGATTCAGAAGCCAGTTTTGCTTTCACAGCTACTCATGAAGCATACCTTGTCAACCTTAACAAAATTCACGAACCCAAATCCTATTCTGAAGCTAAATCTGATCCGAAATGGTTAGAAGCCATGACTAAAGAATTAAACGCTCTTGAAGCTAATCAAACCTGGGCTATGGTTCCTTTACCCCCTGACAAGCAAACTATTTCATCAAAGTGGTTATTTAAAGTTAAATACAACCCTGACGGTTCTGTGGAGCGTTATAAAGCACGACTAGTAGCTCGTGGATACACACAGAAGGCTGGAGTGGATTACAATGAATGTTTTGCTCCTGTTACAAAAGTAACAACTGTCCGTATGTTCATTGCAATTGCAGCAAGTAAAGGCTGGCCAATTCATCAAGCTGACATAAATAATGCATATCTTCATGGCCATATTGATGAAGATTTGTACATGGAGCCTCCAGCAGGATATCATGTTGAGAAACCTGGATATGTTTGTAAACTTACCAAGTCTTTATATGGTTTAAGACAGGCCGGGCGTCAATGGAACCTAGAGTTCAGCAACAAATTGAAAAGTATGGGGTTCAAAAAGAGCATTCATGATTATTGCTTGTTCATTTTGAAACAAGAATCTGATTTAATTGTCCTCATTGTGTATGTTGACGACATCCTCATTACTGGAACTTCAGAAAAGTTAATCCAAGAGATAAAAGAGGAGCTTGATCGCACATTCACCATCAAGGATTTGGGAATTGCTCGATCAGATTCTGGCATATTACTCACTCAACAGAAGTATATTCTTGATATGTTAAAAGATGCAAACATGAGTAATGCTAAAGTGGCCAGTAGTCCTTTCCCTTCCGGTTTACAATTTGATGCAATTTCAGATCCTTATGAAGAACCAGAGCAATACAGGAGACTGATTGGTCGATTTTTGTACCTTGGTTTCACTCGTCCTGACATTGCTTATGTCACACAGCAGCTTAGTCAACGTATGAATTCTCCCTCACAGGTCCATATGAAAATTGCTCAACATGTGCTTCAGTATTTGAAAGGAACAATGTCCATGGGATTGTTCTATGCTGCGGATGCAGAATTCCAGTTATTCGCATATTGCGATTCTGATTGGGGATGATGTAAAATTACACGACGATTAGTAACCGGTTATTGTGTAATGTTAGGCAGCTCTTTGATAAGCTGGAAATCAAAGAAACAAAGAACGGTGACAAAATCGCCAGCTGAAGCTGAGTATCGATCAATGGCAACCACCGTATGTGAGATCAAGTGGTTAACATACCTCCTTGCTGAGTTCCAGATTCAAGTGCAACTGCCGATTCCCCTATATTGCGACAATCAGTCAGCAATTTACATTGCTTCAAATCCGGTATTTCATGAACAAACAAAGCATATTGCCATTGATTGCCATATTGTTCGTGAATACTTGGAGGAAAAATTCATCACCACCCCACATGTGGCTTCACAATCACAATTGGCTTTTGTGCTCAGTAAGCCATTGAGTTCTAATCAGATGTGGCCAAGTTTATCCAAGTTGGGACTGGTCCGCATAACATCTCCAACTTGAGGGGGGGGGGGGGGGTGTTGGGAATATAGAATCAATTTTATATTTTGTTGACAACTCAGCTCAGCTCAACTCTGCACAGCTCAGCTCTGCTCAGCTCAGCTTTTTCTGTACTCTGCTATATAAGCAGTACTTCTCTTCAATAATATTCATTCGGAATAGAAAGATATTTCTCAAAGCTCTTAGGTTATGAAGAGTTTTTACACAAAACATATATAAATATATAATACTGTTTTTCAATATTCTAAAACACCAAAAATTATAAAGCATTACATATATAAACAAAAGAGTTCATGATGAAACCTCTTCCATACCAAAATTCATTCTCACTGAAGACTCTCAAAACTTGCTTCGCAATAATAGCAAATAATAACTTTTCACCATTGATTTTTACAATCTGATCTTAGATCTATCTACAATCTCCATTTGCTTTACTTCATCTCGAACATTAAACACAAACCGTAAAAATTCCAACTTCAAACTCATCCTAAAATTTTCAGCAAACAACATTATTTCATCTCAAAACACATTCATCGCAAAATGCATCCATCAACTACAGAAACATAATAAAATAGTTCAGTGGAAGAAATTGTGATTTTGATCCATTATAAGGGAACATGAACTGAATAAAAGAGATCTACACACCTACAGATGGATGGAATTTTTGCTTTTAAAATATGTACAATAGAAGATTTCTCAACTACAATCACAAAACATTGATGAAACTCAAGTGAAACTGATTTTCATAAGTTTCACACCAAGTTTCAGTAGATTTCCACGAGTTTCACCAAATTGCAATGAAACCCTGAGTGTGAAGCTTAATGAAATTATTTCATTAATCCAACACATTTGACCCCACGGCTTTAAAACACGTCTGCATATATTGGATTATCATCTTACTAATAAGCCTCAATCACTCACTCTCCATTTTCGATGTGGGATTCAGTTCATTCCTGCCCCCATCGCCATTCCTTAGGGCCGCTCCTTGATCAGGCCTTCTACCCCGGCGCCACCCTCTCCGGACCAGGTCGTTACAGTTACACAAAACATAAAAATGTTGAAACCTCGTGAAACACAAAGCTAAATTTCAATTTGATGAAACTCATGCATCACTTGAAGAAAAACACAGTATCATTAGACCTTGATGGAACTTAAGTGAAACTCATGTGAAATTGATTTTTGGCAATTTCACAAACTTTTAGCAGGTCTTCATCATAGTTTCCCAGGTTGCATCAAGTTTCACCAAATTTTGACACTCGTGAAACTCAGTGAAGCCTTTCCGAAACTCATGGGAAATTTATTGAAACTATTTCAACAAGCTTTAAAAGAGGTACAATAAACATAAAATCTAAAGTTAAACTTCAATTTGGTGAAACTCATGTGTAACTTGAAGAAAATTACAGAAAACCTTCATAAAACCTTGATGAAACTAATTTTCAACAATTTCACTGAGCCTTGCACCAGGGTTTCACAAAGATTTCATCAAATTTTACCAAATTTAACATTCATGAAAATCATTGAGACCTTGCTAAAACTCGGGTGGAACTTAGTGAAACTATTACAACAACCACTGATGGATCTCCACCAATGTTTCATCAAATTTTCTATGGAATTTGAGAAACCGTTGAGTTATTTGAATTTTAAGGTTGCTAAACAAATGGTTGAAAAAGTCGTTTTAGTTATGATTTTTACTGATTTTTATGAAGATATTTTATACTATTTTAACAGTATAAATAACTGTATATAACTCTGAATAATTTGTAGCTTTTCCTTTCCATATTAAAATTACAGATGCTTCTCAAATATCTATGTATATTATAATTATTTGTCTTCATTCTTTTATCTTTTATGCATCAAAAAACCCAACAAAGTGATATCAGAGCAAATTCAATTTGAAGGGATCTGTGAGTTCAAAAATAAGAAACGCAAAAAACAAAAGCTGGAGAGTAATGTTGTAGAGAGCTCTGATGGTCACGATTTGGTTGGACATGAAAGGGAATCAGTTATACAGGAAGGTGATTCAGCTGTAGAACAATATGAAGGTATGGAATTTAAATGTGAAGATGTTGCAGAGATATTTTACTATGAATATGCTCCAAAGATATGGTTTGTAATACGTGTAATGTCTTGTCGTCGTTCTGGAAAGAGATGGAAGAATTCTTGCCGGTGGACTTGGACAACAAGGAGAGTTATTATGTTAGTATATGAGGAAAGTTTTGAAATATTCGAAAGCCACTTGCTAAAGGCAATGATTCAAGTTGAGTTTGATAAATCTAGAAAATCGGTGATAACAAAATTTGTGAAAGACCACAATCATCCTCTTGTAGTAGCTCCATATGAAGCTTATCAAACAATGGATGAGAATGATAAGAGAATTAAAGAACTAGCCATGAATATCCAACAACAAGAAGAGGAGTTATTTTAGCTCCATCAATATCCATGCCGACACCCCATAACTATGCCTACAAAAAATATGCCCATATCCATGCCTATAAACATGGCCCATAATCATGTCTATGCCCATGCCAATGAAAATAAAGTGTCCATGACCATGGTTTATATTAAATCATAAAGTCTTTTTAATAAATTTTAGCACCTATAAATTCGAGGAGGAGTGTTGAGTTATTTGAATTTTAAGATGGCTAAATAAATGGTTGAAAGAGTTATGATTTTTACTAATCTTTAGGAAGATATTTTATATTATTTTATAGGCAGATTTTTTTAATCAGTTGTATTTTATCAGTATAAATAACTGCATGCAACTCTGAATAATTTGTAGCGTTTCCCTTTCATATTAAAATTATAGATGCTTCTCAAATATCTCTATGCATTCTTTTATTTTCTACGCATAAAAAACCAACAAAAACTCATGTGGAACTTACTGAAATTAGATGGTACCTTAGTCAAACTCAGCTTAAGTGAAACACAAATTTTATTATTTTCAAACATTATAATAACAATCTATCAAGTTGAATTAAAGTTTCACCAAATTATACTGAGTTTCACTAGAAATTTATCAAGTTTCACCTTACTAAATATCTATAAAATCTCAGTGAAACTTGTGTGAAAGATGATTCATTTGGAATTTGATGAAATTGTATAGAATAGTTTGAAAATATGATAGAAAATTAAGTTTAGGAAGTAATTTTGCAACTTACGAATTATAACAAAATTTGCAGAAAGCACTGTAGACACAAAAATGGCAAATCAAAACATGCAAGAACATTATTTCTAAAAAGAGTACCTCAAGCCAAAAGGGGATCACCATACAACTTATATACCAAGCCTTGGAAAACACTATCCAACAACTATGTAGAACCCTCTCTCTCTCAAAACTGTCTTTCTCAACCAGTTCTTCTCTTCAATTTTCCAGTTCATTTCTTCACTAAATTTATCAATTGATCTTTCTGTTAATTGGATTTTCATCTCTTTGGCGCTGCAGACATTTTTTAGTTTTTCTTCTTTTCTTTGTTCATTAAGTTTATTTTAGTTTATTTGCATATGTTTTACAAGATCTTTTAATCCGCTTGATTTGCATCATTTAGTAAGAGCATAAATGATAGATCTTATTAATAGATCATTACATCTATGTGGTTGCAAAATAAAAGACACATGTCTTGAAGATTGGATTATAGATGCTTCTCTGCAAATTTAGAGTTTTAAGAAGTATATGTTTCATCTATTGTTTCTTTTATTTATACCTTTAATGGTTTATTTTGCTTTTATAGTAATTTTCTTACTTTTATGGATTCTGTAGTGTTATGTTTTATTTCTTATTTTTCTTATTGTACTTGTTGTTTTCTTATCTACGAAATGATGTACGCATTTTCATAAAAAAAAAAACTCCATAGAACTCACCAAACATTAGACAATCAATCAATAGAAATAAGAAATGTAGACCCTAACCAAGATGATTTCTATATTGGACAAATTTTGTAGAAACAAGCAAGTTCTGAAGAAGACAAGATCAATCATAAACTATGCAATTATGAAAAAAATTAGTTCAAGACAAAGAGATCCTTCCAAAATAGTTGCTTCCTTAAATGCATTAATGATAAATATGTGTAGAAAATCAAAGCTTCGGACAATAGGAAAATCGATAGATTTATTAGACAATAAAATGGAAATTACACGTGCAACTTTGGATATCTAAAATAGAAAAGATTTCAAGTCGTTTAAATTAGATTTCGAGTTCCATTAACAATGTACACAGAAAGCTTTAATTAGTAGAAGATCTGTCTAAAAAGTGACCGACAATTAACAATTGACGAACTAAATTATAACAGCCTCCTGATTAAATATGCTAGTGATCACCTCAAAATCCCATTTTGCCTGCCAGCCTCAAATAATGAAGAGACCCTCTTGTAGCCTGAAGGAAATCAGGCTCCCGAAAATACTTGGCTTTAAATATAAAAACAGTCCACTTATCAAGTAACCGGGACTTATATGTGCAAAATGTACTATTGGTCACTGAATCAAGAGCAAAAAAAAAAATCGTCAGAAAAGTGATTTGACTATCAAATTAGCAGTAGTTAACTTTCACCGCTGATAGAAGGCGGAAGCGCTACGTGTCTTCCACCTAAATGAAGCATGTCTCTCACCTACTTGATTTAAATGACAAGTGTCAACTAGGTGGTATCCACATGTCGTTTTGGTCAGCTAGGTGGAAGTCACCTGTCATTTTGGTCTCCGGTGAAAGTTGACTAGTGCTGACATATAAGCCATATCATATTTTTAGTGTTTTTTTTCTCTTGCAATCGTGGAGTGATTTTATTGAGATAAATTTTAAAAATGATTGATTTTACTGAAACAAGCTGAAATTGAGTAACAAGTTTGAGACAACTATAAAAGTTGGATGATCAATTATGCATTTCACCCAAACAGATCCACCTTTGTGAAAGTAGATTGTCATTCTTCAGCTTTTTGCATAAGTGGAGTAGTAGAATATTTGTGCAATCTACTATATTGAAGCTTCGCCAACTTAATTGGTGTCTCGAGCTAAAAGACTGTTTGTTTCAACTTTGTCTACCTTATATATTAGGTTCAACTTCTAATATATATATATATATATATATATATATATATATATATATATATATAAGATACAATAGTGTGTTTATTTTGAATAAAAAGAAAAAGGTAAATAAAAAACATATATACATAGTTTAACCAATTTGCAAACGCAGTTTCGTTATTAAAAAACTTGCAAACACAAGTTTTTGTTTTGTGACAGTCTGTAGTTACAGGATCTATGAATAAATATTTTAGCTAAGGGTCGTTTGTTTTACCTGCTGTTTGTTGTTGCCTGTTACGGTTTGCTGTTTGAAAAGGCTGCTGTTCCAAAAAGCAGAGATTCCCTGCTTTTATAAAAAGCTACTTTTCGGCTACAAAAGGCAAACAGGAGGTGACCAAATCTTACAAATTATCTGAGACATTAGTTAGATGAGGAATAAAAAAACATAAATAGGGAAAAGTAAATCAACTTGCTTTATTAAACCAAAAATAAAGATGAGCAGATCAATCTAACGAATCGAGTGAACATTGTGGAATAAGACTTCCCAATTTATAAGTTTGAATTAAATAGGATAGAATTTTCATAATTCTAATCGGAATTGAAATTTTATTATAATAGGAGGAATTAGCAAGTTCTATTTGTTTATAATTCAATTGACTAAAACGAAAGCTGTAATTCTATTCAAAGTGAATTTCATAGGCTATAAAATATAATTCCATTTGAGGATTTTTTTTTTCTTTTATTGCACATTATAGTCGTATTTAATATATATATATACATATATATATATAATATAAGTTTTTTTATATCAATATTATATTTTAATGGGTATATTTATAGGTATTCCCATTGATAACCCGTTAGGTAATGGATTGAAAATCCCCGTGGGATGGGAATATCGATTATCGTCCCCATTCCATCCCTCAAAATAAGGATAATTTTCCTTTCCGTCCCTAACCCTATAAAAATGGGTACTGGGATTTCCCAACCTTAATGAGAGTATACTATTAAAAAATTTACATTACTCCCGTTATAGGTTAGGGATACGGAGTTTTTTTTTTATAGAAATTGGAACGAGACAGAACTAGGGTGGGATGAGCACCCATGACCTAAGAACTGTCAAACCTGCAATATATTAAAAAAGGAAAAAGTGAATGTTTGAACAAAATGAGAGGAAGGAGAACAAACAAAAAGAAGAGGGGAGGAGAAAAGTTTAGAGAAAATTAAGAGAAACGCAAATGTGAAATACTACATATGTCATCATTGATAAACCTGTGACAAAAATCAGAAGCAGAATGCCACCAATTGATCATTGAAGAAAAGACTCCAAATTTTACTAAACTATCAGCAACTCTATTTCCTTCCATTTAATGAGAGTAAACTATTAACTTTACTCTCAACAACAAGCTCCCAAACAAGATTAATTTAAAAGTTTACATTACATTAATTTCCATTAACCTCCTCTCAATAATAAGTTATGGAGAACAGACATAGAAAACAGTCAAGTTGTTTTTCAAATTTTAATTTATTAGATGGAGAATAAATAGTCCGACAAAAGAAAGTTAATTGAAGACAAACTACTAATCTATAATAATGACATCGCCAATCTTCCTTTTGCGCATTCTGGCCATGATAGCAGTGCATATGCACTCTAGCTCATTCATCTTATACTCAAACTCATCTGCCAGACCTAGTTGGTTTTCATCCAACCATTCAATAACTTCTTCAATGGCATCCTCAATCTTCTTTTTGTCTTCTGGGGCTAGTTTTGAGCTCGTCTTCTTATCTCTCACAGTATTCCTCATCTTATACGCATACTTCTCCAATGCATTTCTAGCATCAGCCATCTTTTTAAATTCCTCATCTTCAGCCTTGTATTTCTCAGCCTCCTCTGCCATTTTATCAATCTCTTCCTTGGGCAATCTTCCCTTGTGGCTAGTGATTGTTATGTTGTTTTTATTCCCAGTTGTCTTCTCCTCAGCAGAAACATTTAAGATACCATTGCAATCTATTTCAAAGCACACATTAATCTTAGCGACACCCATTGGAGCTGGGGGAACGCCACAAAGGATAAATTCACCAAGTAAATTGTTCTCTCTTGGTAGTGCTCTCTCGCCCTCATACACCGCTATCCGGACTTTGGTACGGTTGCCGGAAGTGCTGAATTCCCGTTCCTTCTTTATAGGAATTCTAGTGTTCCTCGGTATCACAACATATATACGACGTTCAGTTATGTCAATGCCAAGTACTTCAATGCCAAGTGAGAGAGGGGTAACATCCAAAAGCACAAGATTCTGCACCTCCTCATTGCCTCCACCACTCAATATGGCAGCCTGAACAGCTGCACCATATGCAACAGCTTCATCCGGGTTTATACTCTTGCATAGTTCCTTCCCATTGAAGAAGTCTTGCAGCATTTTCTGTACCTTTGGAATTCTGGTAGAACCACCAACAATAACCACATCATCGACACTGCTCTTGCCCATATTAGCATCCCTCAAACACAACTCAACAGACTCCATACACTTTCTGAAAAAATCCAGGTTCAACTCCTCGAATTTCGCACGAGTTATTGTTGTGTAGAAATCAGTAACCTTGAACAAGCAATCAACCTCAATAGTTGTCTGAACAGCAGATGAGAGAGCTCTCTTAGCCCTCTCACAGGCTGTCCTCAATCTCCTAATAGCTCTAGGATTTCCAGAGATATCTTTCTTATGCTTCCTCTTGAACTCCTGAACGAAGTAGTTCACCATTCTGTTATCAAAATCCTCACCTCCAAGGTGAGTGTCACCAGCAGTGGACATGACTTCAAAAATACCCTCTCCAATGGTAACAAGTGACACATCAAAAGTACCACCACCCAAATCATAGATCAATACGTTCTTCTTCCCACCGCTGCTTACCTTCTTGTCAAGCCCATAGGCAATGGCTGCAGCTGTAGGCTCACTGATAATACGCATAACATTAAGGCCAGCGATCACACCAGCATCCTTTGTTGCCTTACGCTGCGAATCATTGAAATAAGCAGGGACAGTTACAACTGCATTTTTCACAGTTGATCCAAGATAGGCCTCAGCTATTTCACGCATCTTGGTAAGAACCATAGATGATATCTCCTCAGCAGAAAACTGTTTCTCCACACCCTTGTATGTAACAACAATCATAGGGTTATCCTCAGGACCAGCCATTACCTTAAATGGCCAAAGCTTTAAATAACTTTGTACGATGTCATCTGAGAATCTTCTACCAATCAATCGTTTTGCATCTGTGAGTGAGTGATATAGTTGTAGATGGTAAGGGTCCGAATATTCAACATATAAGATGAATGTGTATTTGTATATCAATTACACTATGTTATAAATTAAACATATGAAACCAACGAGCAATCCTAAAATCAGCATACAACTTAACCCTAATTATTTTCTTAAAAATCTAACAGGCCATTTGATTCAGATTAATCTTTGTAGTATTCATTAGAAAATCTTTTCATGTTAAATTCAAAAATAACTAAGCACATGGAATATCAAACATCAACATGAAATTGAAGCAACAACACCAGAAAACATAAACCAGTAGAATCTAAAGCAAATATTAAGAGGCAAAGAGAAGGAAAAAAGTAAGAAATTAGATAGGAAGTACATACCGAAAACAGTATGGACAGGGTTCGTCGCAACTTGATTCTTAGCAGCATCGCCGATCAAACGCTCGGCATCAGTGAAAGCAACATAAGAAGGGGTCGTCCGGTTACCCTGATCATTGACTATGATCTCCACTCTATTATATTGCCAAACGCCGACGCAAGAATACGTGGTTCCGAGATCGATACCGATAGCATGTTCTCCATTTCCGGCCATCGGACTAGGGTTCAGTTCAGTTACTCAGATCAATGCTATCTATAAATACACATAGAATTTGAAAGAGATAAGTTACCAAAACAAGTCTATGGTTTTTTTGGTAAGAATAATCTAGGTTACCCTTATAAAATAGGACTAATACAGGTTTAATGTTTAAAAAATGATATTAATTTAGGTCTCGATAATAGAACGTGATACGCCATTAACGTATTACGTTCCACATTAACTTAGTATTATTTTTTAAACTTTAAACCTATATTAGTTTTATTTTATATGTGTAGCTCCAAAAATTATGTACTTTTCTTTTGTTACAAAAGTTATGTACCTATTTGTATTTCCATGTTTGAGTTTTCTCCTTTTCCCGCCTAGGGATAAATTAGTTAACCTATATAATAATTTTCCAGAATTTTCCCATTTAATTAACCTATATAATTTATTATTTATTATACATTTTTTTTATAATTTTATTTTTTATTTTTAGAAATCTATATTATACTATATATAATAGCAAAAGCAGAGAGAAAATAAAAAAAAAAGTGTTTTAAAGACTTATTTCATTAGTTGTCAAATATTTAAAAATCAAGATTAAAAAGGATTTTAATTAATTAAAGTTTTATATTTAATAAAATAATATAATTAATTTGATTATGAAATTCGAGTGAGTTATGAGTGGATGTATATTAATGCATAATAAAACACGTAGAGAATTTGTATAGTTGGATGTATATTAATGCATGGAGAATTTGTATAGTTGAATAAAAGTGAGATTTGTATATTTTTTTTTTTTGGGTAAATGAGATTTGTATATTTGGGCGTAGACTATATTTCAGAGAAGTGTCTTTAAATTGAAATCAGTTAAATATAATAATAATAAAGTAATAATATTCATTTAATCAATTAAGTAATAATTGTAAATTTAATCATATAACAATTCAAGTCGTGGTGAAGCTCTTAGCCTAGTGGTTGAGAGCTTACCTATGCCTTGGGAGGTTATGGGTTCGAATCACATCCGAGTCTAGTAGGGATTTTTCTTTCTTCTTTAATGTAAAAAAAAAAAAATTCAGGGTAGGTGAAGAGATATTGGATTAATTAATTGTATTTAATAAATATTATTATTACATCAACTGTTACAATTTATTGTACTATATAAGGAGTTTGTGATTTTTTCTTCACAAATTTACATCCCCATAAACTTAAATCTTCAAGTACAGCTATGATGAATTTTGTTAGAGTTATATGATTTTCGTATGAATTGTTTTTTAATGAATATATTTTCATGCAGTATGACAATGTTGCAAATGAGGGCTCGCTTCTACCAAATTAGCTACCTCTCTGTCGAAAAAGACACTTGGAGAATAAGAGTCATAGTTATTAGGTTATGAGAATCACTTAACACAAAAGAAAACAATGCCATAATGAGTTTGGATATGACATTGCTAGATGAAGAGATATTTATATAATATTTTTATATATTCATTAAAATTGAAAATCCATTGATATAATTTTTTATTGCAAAATAGGGTAGCACCATTCATGGAAGTGTCTGTAAAGATCAAATTGATAGATTTCGAAGCAAATTATATGAACGCAAAATTCATGTTATTGAGAACTTCAAAATTATATCAGCTTCGCAAAGCTACATACCTATTCCTAATGAGTATAAGATTGTGTTTTTCTAACAACTAAAGTAACACAAGTGGATGAGATTGATTTGCAAAATTGCTCTCTAAAAGTTTGAGTTTGTTACTTTTGACAAGCTTATTGATAGATGTGAAAACCATTTTGTTCTAACTGGTGAGATATTTGAAATATAGTTTTATAATTTAATTCAGTTTCAAATTAAACATTAATTTCAATTGATTTTACGATATTAATTTTGCAGATATTGTTGGAAGAATCACAACAATAAGCTCGATCAATGAAATTGATGTTAGTGAAAAGAAACGATAGAAAGTAGATCTCGAGCTGATGAATTATGAGTACGATCTGTAATTAATTTTTCTGCAATTTAATTTAATTTCCTTTATTTTTATCAAAATGAATATATATTTATACTTGGTTGCTTAGTTATAGAGGGAAAATGATTAGAGCCGCATTATGGGGGAAAGTAGCCATAGATTTTGATGGAAGGTCAATTTCCACAAAAGATCAACCATTGGTTATTATTTTAACATCAATGGCCGTGAAGAAATTTTTTGGGTAAGCACAATTACTAAATAGATACAAATATATTTTTGTATGTAATAAATATTTTTTTTTTAATTTTAGGTCAATATACAGTATCTTCGACTACATCAACCAAGATATATTTGAATTTCAATATTTCCGAAGTAGAAAAAATTATGAACAAGTAAATTTTTTTTTGTATATCAATGATTTTGTCAATAATCAATTATCTAAAGTCTTTTTTATTAAGGAAAAGTACAAAAATAAACCTTGTGGTTACGCCTGTTTTCGATCAGCACCCTTGTGGTTTAAAAGTTTGCAAAATGGTACATTAAGGTTCATTTCGTTACCAAACACAGGCTAAATTGACTAACGGTGTTAAAAGTCAAAGGAAAAAGAGTTAATTTAGTCCTTATATTTATTTATTTTATAAATTAACTCTCTTTATTATTTGATTGTCACAAACAAACCCCAAAATAAAAAATAAAAATCAAATACACCATCTTCTCCATCACTCCTTAATTTCTTTTCTTTCTCTTCTCTCTCCTTTTTGTTAATTTCTCTCTCTAAAATCAATCGAATTTTACTGCCTTTTTTGTTCTCTAAGCTGCCATTCATTTCCTCCTCTCAAAACTCACATAAATTCCCCCAAAATTGAGAATAAATGTAACCATAACGCCAAAAAAAATTAATCAGCAACAAAACTCGTTAACGAAATATATTAAATAAAACAACATCGTTTAATTTACATCTGTGTCAGTCTGAGAAGAGGTGCTAATGCTACTCTCATAAATGGAGGATGATTCATCCTCTGCTGGAACAAACAAACACCTTCTCTTCCTTGTGGTAAATGTCGTCTGCTTGTTTCCTGTTTCTGGTATATTCCTTCTTAAACTAACTTTAGGTGACTGAACTGGAGATACTCTTCGCTGTTCAATTGATTTATTATTGCTCGTTCTCCTCTGCGTTTCTACACTCAATGGTCTACTCCTGTTGGGACTCTTCACGCTACTCTCACTTTGAGTAGGGGAACTCAAACTCCTACCTCTGTTTTGGTTCCGTACATTATGTTCAATCTCCGGACGCTCATGCCTTCGCTTATTGCCGACAATGTATCACTGGATAGAATAGATTCTCGGTGAGCTGCAGGTCTGTCTTTAAAATTTGAAGGAGAATCGTAACTGTATCTTCCTTGCCGGTTCATTAGAGCTGTTGATCTCACCGGCTGCATCAAAACTACTGGAGATTCATCGTGAGAGAAACTTCCGTCGTAGACAAAATTGCTTTGATTAGTTCCGTTTAATGGCTTCTTTGAATGCAGAAGGTCTTTGAGTTGAAGAGCCTCGAGGATTTGCTTGAGAGTCTCAAGATCCTTAGATGGCTCATCGATTCCTCTCATCTTTAGCCTCTTCTCAATCCCACCATAGATAGAAACGGTTTGTTTTGGCTCAAGGAAGAAATCAGCTGAATCAAAGATTAAAGAGGAGCATCATATTTAGTTGTTTTAAAGAGAGATTTTAGAGAGAGAAATTAGCAAAGAGGAGAGAGAGAAGAGAATGAAGAAAAATTAGAAATTAGAAAGAGATGAAGAAGAGGGTATATTTGATTTTTATTTTTAATTTTGGAATTTATTTATGATAATTAAATAATAATGCGGTTAATTTATAAAATAAATAAATATAAGGACTAAATTAACTCTTTTCCCTTTGACTTTTAACACCGTTAGTCAATTTGGTATGTGTTTGCTAACGGAATTAACCTCAAGGTACCATTTTGCAAACTTTTAAACCACATGGATGTTGTTCGAAAACAGGTGTAACCACAAGGTTTATTTTTGTACTTTTCCCTTTTTATTATTTATAGGAATGTCAGAACCAAAGAATCCATTCGAATCATACCCAATGAAGACAACAATGAGGATTTGGAGAATAAGAAGTTCAGAAATAGAGTGAATATAGGTGATATTAAAAAAATCCAATTGGAATAAGAGGAGCAAGTAAAATTTATGCTTTTTAATTAAAAATTAAAAAATATATTATAATAATTATATAATTGGTAAGGAGAAGACTTTCAGAGTGAATGCTACAATAAAAAGCATCAATGATAAATTCGGATGGTACTATTTGGCATGTGAAATTTGCTGAAAGAAAGTAAAGCCGAAAGATGATACATTTTGGTGTGAAGAATGTGAACGAAAACCAAGGACTACAATTCTTAGGTAAAATTTAATAGTAAAATTACAATAATCTTTTTTTTGCATATTGAACAAAATTTTATATATATTATTTTTTTCACAATTAGAGATATAAGCTCGACATAGTAGTTGAAGACTTAAGTGATTATACGACATTTGTACTTTTTGACAGAGAAGCAGAGAATTTGTTAGGGATACCATCAGTTCTTTTATTGGGAAAACAAAATTATTCTGCATTTGAAAAACCTGTTTCATTCAATCGAATTGAAGGGAGAAAATATATATTTCAAATTCGATTAAATGATTACAATCTGAAAGAAGGATATCAAAATTATACAACAAAAAAATTTAGATACCCCACAATACTAGTTGTTTTTAATTTTATTAGATGAAAAATTAAGAAGTACAATAAGTAAAATGTAAGGAGTAAAAGCTTACACGATTATAGACAAATACAATATCCACGATGAAAATGACTACAAATAGCAAAAAGAACTCATAAAATGCATAAAAAACACAAAACAACAATATATATCTCGTAAAACCAAACTTCATCATTTAGACCATTTCAAACATTCAGATCTGATTCTCTTTTTTGTTACAACCATGTAGGTTTATATGCACGGACAAGATAAACTATTTCCATTCTTGCTAAATGTGGAAGAAGCATAAACGATAGAATAACAGAGAGTAGATACAATCAGACAAATAAAGGGTTCCGATGAAATATATAAACACAGATTAAAAAAGCAATAAAAAGTACAGAAACCTAACCCGGTGTGAGGAGGAAGAAGGAAAATCCTTCGTCCACCTCAAAATAGATCAACAAAATAGAAAAATTGACAAGAAAAGGGAAGAGAAAGGAAGAAAAAAAGTTTGACAGTTTTTTTCTTTGTTTCCTTCTCGTTATAATTTTCGAAACTAAAGAAATATATTTTTCATTTCATTAAATAATTATTATTTAAATAACATATTTTTTTGTTATATTGATTATTTGTAAAATTGAAAATTTACATATTTAACTTCTTTTTTTTTTTTGAAATTAACAATAATTATTTTTATTATGTTCCTAAGTGCTAATCGGGAGGATAAGGATATCAACAATTATAACGAAATACTATCTATAAAAAGAGGGAAAAGTACGAAAAAAATGTTTGTGGTTGCCCAATTTGCAAATAGAGGCCTATGGTTTAAAAGTTTACAAATAAAAGTCGGTGGTATGTTTTATTTACAAAATAAAGTATTAAAATTATATAATTAAGTTCTGATTATAACCAAAAACATTTTTATCTTAAAAGAATTATTCTTATATATCAGCAAAACACAACCTCCGAAAAAACAACTTACTAAATCGAAACAATAAATAATACAATGGAATTTTACGTTTTTTACTAATTTGACAGTTTATGAACTAAATTGATATTTAAGTTCATTTTACACAATTGTAATTTGATTTTGGGATTTGTGTTTTATCAATTTAGAAATGTAATTGGAAAAAAATAAAAAATGGACTTGATTGTCATCAATTACTTAAAAGTTTAATTTTAAACACTTTATTTTATAAAAAAAGCATACCACATACATCTATTTGCAAATTTTTAAATCACAGACCTCTATTTGCAAATAAGGCAAATCACGAGCATTTTTTCGTACTTTGCCCTAAAAAATACTATCTAATAACATATAAAAAAATATAATTTCAAAAGTCTAGAAATATTATGTAAAAATAATAATATTAGACTATATACCCTTCTATCTCTTGGTGACACTAGAAAATTATTCTATATAATTAAAAGAGAACAGAATCGTGTTGCTGATCGCTTGGCGGCGGCGGGCCATGAAGGGACGTTAGGCGTTACTACCCTTCCTGTTTCCCCTAGTTTCATCTCTCATCTTCTCTTAGAAGATAGGATTGGGGTTAGCTTCCCCAGGCTAATTCCTGGGTAGTTTGTTGTTATTCGTTTTTCTTTTCCTTTTCTACAAAAAAAAAAAAAAAAAAAAAGAGAACAGCTCAATGAACAGTAAATTGAAATTGATCCAGATTTCAATTGCAAAATGGCTTTTGACAATTTTGTCCTCAAACGAATAATTAAAAGAGAACAACTCAATGAACAGTAAATTGAAATTGATCCAGATTTCAATTGCAAAATGGCTTTTGACAATTTTGTCCTCAAACATTTAAAATGATCACAACCAATCCTCTCAAAACGACGTAGGATTACATTGAGGTTTACATCTCACATCCTTTTCTCTCTATATCAGTGTTTCACGATCATTCCTATAGGTAAATTACACCCATAGCCACTGAACTTTATCCATTTAATATTATTGCCACTAAACTTTACCCATTTAATATTATGGCCACTGAACTTCAATTATTACCAGTATGACCACTAAACTTTATATTTTTTTAACATCGGTGGCCACTCAACGCTTCAAAACTGTTGAAACACCTTTCCACATAATTTTGATTTGACAAAATTGTTTAAGTATAATTTGAAATACATATTCTAAACACACTAAGTTTAATTGCTTTGATTTATTCTACTAATGTGTTTGTTCAATGTTGAGTTAAAACTGTTATAAGATATAAGAATTAAAAGGCCCAAGCCCAATACGGAAGCCAAGACCCAAGTCAAAACAACTCAGTACAACTCGGCCCGCGTTTCTAAAATGCCGTCGCTTTGGGTAAAACGCAACTCAGCAAGAGAAGGATCTAGAAGACCTTCGGGAACAACTTCAAGATGAAGCTGTTGAGTAGTCTCGACAAAGCGTACAAGACAGCAGCTGGCATATGAAAACTTCCAGACAAAGTATTTCTACTTTGGGTAAAGTTCAGACGACACAGTATGCTGTCTAGTTGAATTTACCATAAAAGGAGGAACAGTCTGCTGAGCTGACCGAGGACAGAAGATACGTGAATCTGATTGGCCGAGAGCTCTGAGCAAGTCAGGATGACAACGACATGTAGCCGTTTCCCTCCAACGGTTATTTCGAAATTCAAAATGACCGATGCCCAGACGTCTCTATAAATAGTGCCATCAGATGCTTCACTCAACACAGAACTTGATCAAGCAGTTACGCTGACCAAATTTCTACACAAGTTCTGCAATCAAGAAGCAAAGCAAATCTTACACTACAATTCATACATCTGTGTAAAAGTCTAGAGTGATTATTTCAATCGTCTAAAGTGGCTTAGCAAATCTTTGTATAGGACAAAACACTTATCATTTCTAGAGATAGAAAGGAGAGGCTGAGTACTCGGTTATAGTACTCAGCAAGAGATTAGGATTGAGTAGAGGTATAGAGGAATGTACTCTTGTTATACTCAGTTGTTAAGATTGTAAAGGGTTTGAGGCTCTACCTTTAAAGAGCTCAGTAGAGGATTCGAAATCTCGGAACGTGTTCCGGGGACAGGACGTAGGCTTAGAAGAAGCCGAACCTGGATAAATCTGCTGAGTAAAGTATTTCTTACCTTTAACTCCTTATATATATTGCTTGCTTAAATTAACCAAAAACTGACCAAGTAAAGAGGTCAAGTTGAGTTGTGCGCTTTAAACATCTGAGCTCAGGAATAGACTCTAAGTGCTATCTCCTGACTCAAGCTAAGAAACTGACCTAGTCACTAGTTAACTAAGCCAGTATCTTGCTATTTACTCAGCGCCACTGTTAAAACCTTTTTCCTTAGAAAAAGAAGTTTGCCCTAAGTGCGAAAAAGTTTAAATAGTTCCTAACCCCCCCTTGGAACTATACTTGCAACCTTACAAGGGACCAACAAGTGGTATCAGAGCTTAAAAGCTCACTGCTAAAGGTCTAACAACCTTGAGCTGATCCCTACCATGGGCGAAAACAGCACTCGGTTTCTCCCTGGAAACCAAACAACTCAAATACTGCCTGAGGGGCTGTCCATTACTAGGCCTCCCCTATTCTTCGGGTCAAACTATACCTTCTGGAAGAATAGGATGAAGAATTTCATTCAGGCTACAAACATGAGTGCCTGGCTATCTATAGTCCAAGGCCCGTTTGTTCCTGTCGAAGTTGTGGCTGGCCAAACAGTTGTAAAAGCTGAGGCCAAATGGACAGAGGATGATCTAAAGAAGCTCCAAAACCATGCTTCGGCTATTAATATGCTTCACTGTGCGCTCGATGCTGCAGAATATAACAAAATCTCAGGTTGTGAGTCGGTGCAAGAGATCTGGAAAAAGCTGGAAGTCACCTACGAGGGAACAAATAAAGTAAAGGAATCCAAAGTGAATCAGCAGATGAGACTGTACGAGCTGTTCGAGATGAACAATAATGAGGGCATTTCAGACATGAACGCAAGGTTCACCAACATCATTAATGAGCTCAAGAGACTTGGGAAAATCTTCACTAAGGAAGAACAAGTCAAAAAGATACTCAAGAGTCTTCCTAAAGATTGGCAAGCAAAGAAGACAACAGTTGAGGAAGCTCAGGATTTAACCACCTACAAATATGACGAACTCATCGGTTCATTGCTGACCCATGAGATATCCATGAAAAACTTTGAGGTGAAGGAAAAATCTGAAGACAAGAAGCAGAAGTCACTTGTCATGAAAGCTGACTCCACTGAAGGGAGCTCAACTGATGATGAGGAGATGGCTATGTTCACAAGGAAGATGAAAAGGCTATTCAGGAAGAACGACAAATATTCTAAAAAGCCTTACAGAAAGTTTGATAAGTATAAAGCTGACTCAAGCGACAGCAAATACAAAAAGGATAACTCAAAGCCCATTACATGCTTTGAGTGCCATCAGACTGGCCACATAAAGTCAAGCTGTCCTACACTGAGGAAAGACAAGAAGAGCGGCAAAAAGGCAATGGTGGCTACATGGAGTGACAGTGATGAATCTTCATCAACAGAAACTGAGGCCACCGAGTCAGCGAAGATATGCTTCATGGCTGACGAACTTGCTGAGCCATGCGTCTCTGAGCATGCTGACCCATCCATCGCATCAGATGACGAGGAGCAATCAAATGAGGTAATTTCTCTTCCCCAGCTCAGAAACGATATGGTTAATGCCCTGAGTGATCTCTACACACTTGTTAAGAAGTGTAATAAAAAAGTTAGAGCACTCAACATGCGCTGTGACGAAGTGGAAGAGGTCAAACTGAGTGACCTCAGATTCATTCTTCAGGACAATTCAACTCTGCATGATAATATGAAAATCATACATGAGTCTGTCTCTGAAGTCCAGTCAGTTTCAAAGAAACTAAGGAAGGACGTCACAACTATCCAGAACCAACTAAAGGTTCCAAATAAAAATAACCTTCCTCTGAGAACTCAGTACCAAGGTACTCAGCAGAGATGGAATCCCCAGCGAAAAGTCCAATGTGACTTTTGTGGGAAGAAAGGACACACCACTAAGGTGTGCTGGCATGCTCAGCACTAGGGTGCTGACAAGTCAGTGAAAAATCCTAAACAGAAGGTCAGATGTGACTTCTGTGGAAAGAATGGCCATACTGTCCATGTATGTCGCCACAAAATAAAATATGATGCTATACCTGTTGCACCTAACAAGTCAGGACCCAAAAAGAATTGGGTACCTAAAAGTAACTAGTTACAATGCAGGTAAGCCTGAGATGTGCCGAGAAGTCAAAGATGTGGTATATTGACAGTGCATGCTCAAGGCATATGACGGGTGATGAAACTCAGTTCATCACGTTTGAACGTAAACGAGGAGGGAGCGTAAGTTTTGGAGACAATAAGAAGGGTAAGATAGTAGGGTCAGGAACCATCGGAGGTAATCCTACTATTGAATCTGTCTCCCTAGTCAGCGGACTCAAATATAACTTACTCAGCGTAGCTCAACTATGTGACAATGGGAGAAAAGTTATATTTGATGCTACTGGATGTAAAATATACGAGGGTAAAACAAATGAGTTAATCTTAACTGCCCCTCGGATAGATAATGTCTTTATGCTAGACTTAGAGAAAAAGTTTTCAAAAACTGTGTGCTTAGTATCAAAGGAAGAAAATTCCTGGCTATGGCACATGAGACTTAGTCATGTAAGCATGGACCTCCTGGCCAAACTAGCAAGAAAGCAATTGGTTGAGGGACTGCCTGAACTTAAATTTCAAAAAGATCAATTATGCCACGCTTGCCAAGCTAGAAAACAAACCAAACAATCTTTTCACAGCAAAAATATTGTCTCAACTAAGCGTCCGTTAGAGTTACTACACTTGGATCTCTTTGGTCTAGTCCAGCCGCTGAGTCTGGGTGGAAGAAGATTTTCCTTGGTCATTGTAGATGACTTCTCTCGGTATACGTGGGTTATCTTGCTGACCAGCAAGGATGAGACCTTTGAGACATTTTCAAATTTGGTTAGAAAAATTGAAAATGAAAAAGACCTAAAATTAGCTCACATCCATAGTGATAACGGTGGAGAATTCAAAAACCAAAAGTTTGTTGAATTCTGTGAAGCCAGTGGCATTGACCATAATTTTTCTGCTCCTAGAACACCTCAGCAAAATGGGGTTGTAGAAAGGAAGAACAGAACTCTGGTTGAAATAGCCAGGACAATGCTGGATGAGCATAGGCTTCCAAAGTATTTTTGGGGAGAGGCTGTTAACACAGCATGTTATATTCTTAATAGGGCTCTAGTTAGACCTATACTCAAGAAAACCCCCTATGAACTTTGGAAAGGACGAAAGCCCAATATTGGATACTTTCGTGCCTTTGGCTGTAGATGTTTTATTTTAAATACCAAAGATAGCTTAGCAAAGTTTGATTCAAAAGCTGATGAGGCTATCTTTTTGGGCTACTCAACAAACAGCAAAGCATATAGAGTTTTTAATAAGCGAACTCAAGTTTTAGAAGAGTCAGTACATGTAGAGTTCGACGAAACTGACCCTGCAGGTAGATACCAGCCGCTGACCAAAGATGATCCACACTCAGTAACCGCTGCTGACCCTGAACCAGCAACTGAGTCATTCACGAAAAGGATGACCAAAAGTAAGAGTGAACCAAAGATTACTTTTACTGACCCATCTACTTCTGCAGAGATTGTTGAAACACAGACAGCACAAGACACAAATCTACCTAAAGAGATAAAGATCCCAAGAGGGCACTTAGAAAGTGCAATCCTTGATTCTGCTGGGAATACCCTGATGACGAGGAATCAACTCAGGAAGTACCTCAGCAATGTTGCCTTCGTCTCAGTACAAAAACCGAATAATTTCGCTGAAGCTGAGTACGATGAATTCTGGATTATCGCAATGCAAGAGGAGCTCGATCAATTTAGAAGAAACGATGTATGGGAGTTAGTGCCTCATCCAAAGAGTCAAAAGACCATCGGAACAAGATGGGTATTCAGAAACAAGATGGACGAACAGGGAAACGTAGTCAGGAACAAGGCAAGGCTTGTAGCTCAGGGCTACAGTCAGCAAGAAGGTATTGACTATGGTGAGACCTTTGCCCCAGTGGCAAGGCTAGAGGCAATTAGAATTCTATGTGCATATGCATCTTACATGAACTTTAAGTTATTCCAAATGGATGTCAAAAGTGCATTTCTTAATGGAGTTATAAACGAGGAGGTTTATGTTAATCAACCTCCAGGTTTTGAGGACCCAAAATTCCCAAACCATGTTTACAAACTCAAAAAGGCTCTGTACGGCCTCAAGCAAGCACCACGTGCTTGGTATGAGAGGCTGACCAGTTTCCTGGTGACTAGAAATTACGTCAGGGGCAAAGCTGATACAACCTTATTCATTAAGAAAAAGGGTAAAGATACCCTGCTGGCCCAAATTTATGTTGATGATATAATATTTGGTGCAACTAACGAATCAATGTGCAAGGAGTTTAGCCAACAAATGCAGACTGAGTTTGAAATGTCCATGATGGGAGAATTCAACTTCTTCCTCGGTCTTCAAATTAAACAAGGAAAGAATGACATCTTCATCAGTCAAGCCAAATATGCCAAGGAGATATTAAAGAAATATGACTTGGAGAATTGTAAGCCAATATCCACTCCTATGGGCACTGACACTGTCCTCTACGCTGATGAGAATGGTAAGTCGGTAGACAACAAATTATATCGAGGTATGATAGGCTCTCTACTTTACTTAACATCCAGTAGACCGGACATTCAGTTTTCAGTATGCTACTGTGCTAGATATCAATCTAACCCTAAGGAATCTCATTACATTGCTGTAAAAAGAATCCTTAGATATTTGCAAAGCTCAGTGAACGCAGGTTTGTGGTATCCAAATACTCATGATTTTACACTTATCGGATACACTGACGCTGACTATGGACGGGATAAGCTGGAACGTAAAAGCACCTCTAGAGGATGTCACTTCTTAGGAAGCTGTCTTGTATCCTGGTTCAGCAAAAAGCAGGCGTCAGTAGCCTTGTCTACCACTGAAGCTGAGTACATTGCTGCTGGTCATTGTGTTGTTCAAGTCCTATGGATTAAGCAACAACTTGAAGACTATGGTGTTCAAACAAAGACAATTGAAGTCAAATGTGACAACAAAAGTGCAATTGATCTTTCCAAGAACCCAAATCAACACAGCAGAATGAAGCATGTCAGCATCAGACATCACTTCATTAGAGACCATGTACTCAAGGGTGAGATCAAGCTGACTTTTATCCCAACGGACGAACAGCTTGCGGATATCTTCACGAAGCCACTGGCTTGTGAGCAGTTCAGCATACTGAGAGAAGCTATTGGTATGTTCAATCCTCTTCAGTAAATTCCTGAACTAAATGAATATGCATGCTGAGTGAATTACTATGCTGAATGATTGTCTTTTGCTGTGTACTCATTGAAATTTATTGAACAGCAAATACTGAGTAAACTTGAATACTGAGTAAGTTAGTTTTAAACTTAGAAATCATCCATAAATGCAATACTGACCACTCAGAATATCAAACGCTTGACATTCTAAACGCTGAGTGTTAGATCCGTTAGCATAAATGCAAAACACGCGTATAGCCATAGGATGACGTATTCGCCGTATGTGTCATAAATGCCAGGATCTTTGTCGGTACACAATCCCAAGACAAAACTGACACATGGATTCGATTAAATCCACACCGCTCATTCCGTCTATAAATAATGGGTAATTTCCCATTTTTTATTCTTTACGCTTAATCAAATTCTAAGGCAAAGAACTCCTTCTCTCTCAAAATCCTTCTAAACCTTCCCCATCCTCTAAAATGACTAAGGTTTCATGCAATATCTCCGGTGCTGGCCACTCCAAGCCCAGCTCCGATGACACTTCCCGGTAAACCTCTGTGCCGGAACCTACGAAGGTAACCTCGCCGAGTAAGGGAAATGCTGGCCAAACCTTTGGTCAAGGAAAACCTGTGAAAGTTTGAACCTACTCCAAGGTTTTCGACAATGTCCGTGAATGGAAAGTTGAGCCCTCCAGATGGGTCTCAGAGAACTTCGTACAGAACGAACAACCGTTCTGCGAATGGATTTCAAAAAACGGCTGGACGGAGCTGTTTTCGGTTAGGGATGAAACCTATCCTGACCTGGTGAGGGAGTTTTACCACAACCTCAAAGTTGCGAATGACAACACTGACTATCTATGCACAGTGGTGAAAAACAAAACCATTTTCATCAACCCTCTCTACATAGGAAATTTGCTCAAGTTGAAGACAGCAGGAGCAAGGCTGAGAAGATCTGGAGATCAGGATGGCATTGAGTATGACCTCAACTTTTGCAAACCTAAGGGCTACTCAGGAGAAGTCTCAGCTTCTTCCATGGGTCAGCACCAGAAGATGGCTCATTACCTGCTGACCTATTTCATCTACCCAAAGATCAACTGTACTACATCAGCAACAAATTTCGAACAGTGTTTTATCCATCATATGCTGACATACACCCCCATCAACATGCCAGTCTTTCTTGTAGCTGGCTTCCTTCGCAGCACTGGTACGATGAGGCTCGGGTCAATCATTACAAGAATCCTCATTGACCACAAAGTTGACCTCGAAGGTGAAGAGTCTTTTCGAGGATCTGAGATAACATCTGCCTCGCTGAGGGCACTGAAATTTGGACAGCCTTTGAAGAAAGGTAAAGTTGCTGCTGCTGCTGGCCAAGCTGAGGGAACTGCTGAGCCAAAGAAAGGACAAAGAACTAAAACCCCAGCTTCCCGCAAAAGGAAAACTGCTGAGACTCCTTTGCAAAACGTTGAGTCTCCAGCAAAGAGGCAGAAGTCAGCTGGTAAGTCAGCTGCGAAAAGAAGCAGGCAAGGTGAGCCTGGTACTGAGGAAGCTACTGAGCAACCTCAGAAGAAGAAGAAGCCTTCAACATTGACTCCTCTTGACGCCATACCGACCGACTTCATTGTACCGGGTGACTCTCACTTCACCCAGTGTCAAGGTACAGTTGCTGAGTCCGAGGAACATGAGGTCCAACTGGATGACCACTTCATCTCTCAAGTTGAGGAAGAACTTGATGGTGATAGCACCGAGGAGGAAGAAGAAGAAGAAGCCAGCGGTCAGGATGATGCTGAGGATTCTGAGGAAACAGCCAGTGAGCATGAGGCTGAGGATGCTAATACTGGGTTAGCTGGAGATGAGCATGCCGATACTGAATTGGCTGCGGGAGTTGAGCAAGTACTTGACCAACACACTGTTGATCAAGTTGAAGAGCAAGCTGGCCAGACTCATACTGAGCTACACGAATCTTCCCCTTCTCACTCAGGAGAACCTGCTCAAACTTCCACTCCACCTCGTAGAAGGCAAAAGTTGGTTAAGGCAAGTGAGAAGGTAGTCAGTGAACCTCCTGTGCAACCACCAACTCTTCCTGACCTTGTCCTCTCCAAGACAACTAAGGACCCTTCTACTGTCAAACTCAAGTTTTTCAAACGGCAATCAACTTCCACTACCTCAGCGCCATTAGAAAAACAAGCCTCTGTTTCTTCTCAGCAGGAACATGCCGACCCCAATGCTTCTGCAACATCAACCAGTCAGGTTGAGCCGTCTACTGTCCATGCGATTTCCTCAAGCATGGTGCTGACTCCACACACTTCTGCAGTCAGCACAGACAGTATTCGTATTACAACTTCTCCAACTCAACTCTCTGCTGATCAATCAACTATCCCGCAAACACAAGTGCAGATTGAGAATGTTATTCCAGTCACTGAACCGGTTACTCCTTTCACTCCTCTTTCCACCGGTCACACTGATGTACATGAAGGATCCCACAGCTATCTGAATTCCACTGAGTCCGGCAAAAAGATCATTGACTCAGTGCAAGCCTTAATCAGAGACCTTCAACACTCCACTCCTCCTGCTGCTGGATCTTCAATTCTTGAGACAACCCAGCTTTCCAAGGTCACTCAGCTTCTCAACGAAGTTAAGGGACTCAAGGATCTGCTGAATGTCGTCGTATCCTTCTAAGCACAGCAAGCTAGGCAGGATTCAATTGCCAAGTTGGCTGAGATTCAGCTGACAACCGTGCAACACTTGAACTCTCTCCACCAACAAGTCCAAAACTTGTCAGCTGCTCATCCTGACTATGCCACTTCATCTGAAGTCAAGATGCTCTTTGCTCAGCTTCATACTGAGCAACTTAAGACCAACGAGCAAATGGTGTCGTACAGTTAGTGCTCAGTAGAGCAAATTGGTGAGGCTATACGACTGCTTAATCTAAATAAGCAAGAGATGGATACTGACGCAATGAAGTAGAATGAGATGATGACTCTCGCACAACAAACCTTCAACCATATTCGTCATAACAATCTTCAACGTCAGTATTACGACACAGCTCTCTTAAAGACATTTCACCAAGTCTTTGCTGGCCTTACTGAAGCTCTTATCTGGCAAGCCAAAGCTCAAGCTTTTAGCGTCAATATGCTCAGTGTTGCTGATCTCCGAATACCCGAAGAGGTATCAGCTGATGGAGTTGCCATTTTTGATGGCGTAAATGAAAGCGCTGAGAAGCTTAAGGAGCTGTCTCAGGAACTGACTCGAGCTGTCTTAACTGATGCATTCAAGCTCCCCGAAGTTGACAAAACGGGAGAGAAAGCACAAGCAGCTAGAGCTCAGCATGAGCGAAGTCAGTCATCGCAATACAAGAAAAAGAAATAGATAGGCTAGCTCAGTTTTAGACTAAGTTAGTTGTAATCTATTTGCCTTATCTATATAAACATTTTGCTGTGTAAACACTGATTTCTATCTAAATATCATATCTGCATCTTTTATTCAAATCCTGAGTTATGATATATGTTACTAAATACTGAGTCATTATGTATCTTCAATTAAATCAGCTTTGTTTAACACTTGTAAAATTATTTGACTAAATCAAATGCTGATAACATGTTTGACATTGACCTATGTGTTTGTAAAACATTGTCTGTTAAGAACTCATTGAACAACAAATTACTCAGCGCACTCTATATGATCAAACCTTCCGCTTAATACTGAGTAAATAGAATATGTTGAAATAGCTGACCAATATCTAAAAACTGACCTTAGACTTACTCATTTAAACCTTTAAATGTTTTGAGTAAAACTAAGTCAGTAGCTCAACCCTTACGGGGGAGTTTGCTAAATTATACTAGGTCAACTATCATTGGGGAGCTCATACTGAGTTCCTTGCTGAATAGTTTTGCCAACATCAAAATGGGGGAGTTTGTTGAAACACCTTTCCACATAATTTTGATTTGACAAAATTGTTTAAGTATAATTTGAAATACATATTCTAAACACACTAAGTTTAATTGCTTTGATTTATTCTACTAATGTGTTTGTTCAATGTTGAGTTAAAACTGTTATAAGATATAAGAATTAAAAGGCACAAGCCCAATACGGAAGCCAAGGCCCAAGTCAAAACAACTCAGTACAACTCGGCCCGCGTTTCTAAAACGCTGTCGCTTTGGGTAAAACGCAACTCATCAAGAGAAGGATCTAGAAGACCTTCGGGAACAACTTCAAGATGAAGCTGCTAAGTAGTCTCGACAAAGCGTACAAGACAGCAGCTGGCATATGAAAACTTCCAGACAAAGTATTTCTACTTTGGGTAAAGTTCAGACGGCACAGTATGCTGTCTAGTTGAATTTACCATAAAAGGAGGAACAGTCTGCTGAGCTGACCGAGGACAGAAGATACGTGAATCTGATTGGCCGAGAGCTCTGAGCAAGTCAGGATGACAACGACATGTAGCTGTTTCCCTCCAACGGTTATTTCGAAATTCGAAATGACCGATGCCCAGACGTCTCTATAAATAGTGCCATCAGAAGCTTCACTCAACACAGAACTTGATCAAGCAGTTACGCTGACCAAATTTCTACACAAGTTCTGCAATCAAGAAGCAAAGCAAATCTTACACTACAATTCATACATCTGTGTAAAAGTCTAGAGTGATTATTTCAATCGTCTAAAGTGTCTTAGCAAATCTTTGTATAGGACAAAACACTTATCATTTCTAGAGATAGAAAAGAGAGGCTGAGTACTCGGTTATAGTACTCAGCAAGAGATTAGGATTGAGTAGAGGTATAGAGGAAGGTACTCTTGTTATACTCAGTTGCTAAGATTGTAAAAGGTTTGAGGCTCTACCTTTAAAGAGCTCAGTAGAGGATTCGAAATCTCGGAACGTGTTCCGGGGACAGGACGTAGGCTTAGAAGAAGCCGAACCTGGATAAATCTGCTGAGTAAAGTATTTCTTACCTTTAACTCCTTATATATATTGTTTGCTTAAATTAACCAAAAACTGACCAAGTAAAGAGGTCAAGTTGAGTTGTGCGCTTTAAACATCTGAGCTCAGGAATAGACTCTGAGTGCTATCTCCTGACTCAAGCTAAGAAACTGACCTAGTCACCAGTTGACTAAGCCAGTATCTTGCTGTTTACTCAGCGCCACTGTTAAAACATTTTTCCTTAGAAAAAGAAGTCTGCCCTAAGTGCGAAAAAGTTTAAATAGTTCCTAACCCCCCCTTGGAACTATACTTGCAACCTTACAAGGGACCAACAAAAACGACCGTTGACGGCCTAAAAATAAAAAATCCAAATCGTTAGTGATATTCTAAGGAACTTTAAGTTTTGAAATTTTTTGTTTTGAGGTCATTTTGGTATGGTTTGGTTAAGAGAGAGTGCATTTTTAAAGAGAGAAATCTCAAAAAAAAAAAAGATTTTGGAAAATAAAAAATGTGGTTTCATGGTAAATATTGTTCTGAACAATTTTAACTATTGAATATTTTCATTTTGAGGTTGTTAACTGTCACTTTGAGGAGTTGGTTAAAATTGAGTGGCCAACAGTATAAAAAAAGTGTGAAGTTCAGTGACAATACCGTTAAGAATTAACATGATGATAACTTCTGCAACTATTATATTTAGCCATCATGTGTCTTAATTTTGTAACATGGTGTATTCCTATATAATTCTTTAAATTATGTTATTATATTTTTTTATTCCTTTTATTAATTTTGTTCTAAGTGTAAATTATCTCTTTTAAATATCTGAAGCAACGCGAGGGAATCGTCCTAGTATTGGATTATAAGAGCATTCTACAATTGGCTATTAACAGTATGTGAGCAATACCATCACATCGACACCCTTTCAATTTTACTTTCAAATGCATCTCGTTGTGCGTTTTCTTTATAATTCACATTACTTTAAATTTTAACATCCAATTAATATTTAATATAACAAATTATTCAAAATATTAATTGAATTGGATTAATTAAAGTTAAATTGGATTATTAATGAACGACTCCTAAACTATTGGTAAAAGCTATGCTTACTTTGTTTTTAACAAAGTAAGCATTACTTTATGTGTTTTCACCATTCGATTAATTTTATACTCCATCATCCAATGGTGAAAACACACCATGTAATGGTACTTTGTCAAAAACAAAGTAACCATAAAGGGCTGGCTTGCTACAGTGCTTGGAATTATATTAATGCAAAAAGCATCCTGAGGTCCCTGATCTTTCATTGTTTGGTGCATTAAGCTCTCGATCTTTTATTTAGACACATTGAGCCCCTGATCTTTCACCATTTGGTGCATTAAGCCCTCGATCTTTCATTTAGACACATTGAGCCTTTGATCTTTCATATATGAGTGTATTAGGTCCTTCCATAAATCAATTAATATATAGGTTTATTAAGGGCATGTTTGGTGTGACAACAAATGATGTTCTAAAAATAACAAATTCTAAAATAAAAAATATATTATACAAATTAATAAAAATAATTTAAATAAAAAATAAAAAATTTATTGAACACAATAAAACTTTGTTTTTCGATAATTATTTCTAAAAATAAAAATAATGTTAAAATTGAAGCACATTTTGTGGAAATAAGAAGGGTAATTTTATTAATAATAAGTAACTACAAACAACTGTTCATGAAAAGAGCTTTTCGTGAAAAGCTCCAAAATGTTGCAGTGTCCAGAGAAAATGCGAAACGCTGCAGTTATATAAACCTAACCAAACATGCCCTTAATAAACCTATATATTAATTGATTTATGGAAGGACCTAATATACCCATATATGAAAGATCAAGGGCTCAATGTGTCTAAATGAAAGATCGAGAGCTTAATGCACCAAATGGTGAAAGATCAGGGGCTCAATGTGTGTAAATAAAAGATCGAGGGCTTAATGCACCAAACAATGAAAGATCAAGGGCCTCAGGATGCTTTTTGCCTTAATATAATCCGGGTACTTGTTTGAAAAAAAAAGTAACCATAAAAGCCACTGATAACTTGCTGGATCCGATTAGACGATCTCTACCGTAGTTACCTGCAAAACAGAACCGGAGACAGGATCTCCGGGAAAACTCTCCGACGATCAAGTCAGTTTATGTAGGAGGGTTGGTAAATTGATAATAGTATTGCTGGAAAAATATGAACATACCTCCCCCTCTGGCCTCATGTCTTTTTATAAGTGTTCTGAAGTAACCGCCGAGGGCGGTTACTCCTTCTAGGCCACGTCCCTTACGTGGCAACAAACGTGTTTGAGTGGGAGTTTTAATGCTCCGTTTAGGATGTCGGGGTGGTTATTCGCTTTACCCGCTTCCTTTATTCGGAGCCCGTTTGATCTTGGACCATGGGTCTAAGTATAGATTGGGCCAGTGTTTATGATTCGGCCCGTTTTGGCTTCGCGGATCATCACATGCCTCCCCTTTAGTTTGGCAAGAGCCCTTTAGGGTCTTTCCACATGTTATAGGGGACTCTTCGTCTTTGTCTGGATATTCGAAAGTTGTTCTTTCAAAATTCGAAAGTTGTTCTTTCCTTCTCCTGTCATTTCTTCTCCGGCGTCAACCCCTTAGTGTTCGTTCTTCTCTGTATTATTTCCCACATGTAAGTTTTCCTTTCCGTTACTTGTAATTCGTTCGGCTCTTTACTTCTGTTCATTTTTCTTCATCAATATGTCGAACCTTGACCTCGATTTCGCACCGTTCGACGAAAATTACGTCCACGAGGTGTCTCATGAGGTCGATGAGATGGTTGATGAAGCTTCAACCAGCTTTCCTGGGTTTGATTCCCATCCCGCCGACTTCCTCCACCTAGCGAATACAACCGATGAGGGTCTAGGTTTTGACCCTAAGAAGTTGATTCCGCCACCTGTCCCAACCCCCCGTTTATTACCGAAGAAGGACCGGTCAGGAAGCCTAGTTTGTCGCGAGACAATTGATGATTTGCGGGAGTAGTATCCTTGGCTTCAAGGTCTCGAGACCATCATTCCCGGGGAGGATAGAGGACCGGGCGAATACCCAAAGGGGTATTTCACCATTTTCGTCGCCCAGATTATCTGCGGTTTCACGTATCCGCTGGCGGATGAGATTGCTTCCGTCCTGGGCGGTTACGGAATCGCACCCGGTCAATTGCATCCCAATGGATGGGCCGACTTAACTCTGGATAAATTTCTGGCGGATTGTTTGGAGGTTCCCTTCTCGCTCAAAATTTTCTCCAAGCTTCATCATTTCAAGAGTTCGGCGGGGTATTTCACTTTCATCCGTCAGAGCGGTTACTATGGTTTCGACGAGAAGCTGAACAAGATCCGCGAGTGGGACCGATCTTACTTCTTTATCAAGTTTAATGAAGGGAATCCAAACTTCCTTCGCTGCTGGGGCCGGCCCAATGTAAAGAGTTTGAACTTCGGTTACCCCAGTGAGGAAGAATCCGCTGTTATAAAGTTCTTGAAGAGTACGCCTCCTTTTGTATAGACGTATGATCAGGCCTTCCACATGCTAAGAAGTCGAGTGGCGATTTCCTACCGCGAGGGAGATCGCGTTGTCTATATCCCTTATCGCGTTTTTGTTCAAGGTACTTTTCTTTTTTTCATTTCCAAGTTGATGATTTCTTTTAACCCTTTGCAGGGGTGATCCTTTATCTCAACTCGCTGCAGATCGGGAGGCGAAAGCTCTAGCAAGAAGGAAGAAGCGGATGGAGGGAACAACTTCTGTTGCCGGGGCGAATTCTCCTGGGGGTGCGGCTCCTTCTGTTGAGGCGGCTTCCCTTCCAATCGCTTCCGTTTCACAAGGTCCCACTTCTGTTTCTGAGGACCTTCCTTTAACTAGGAAGCGAAAGAATAATGCAGATACGGAGTCTTCTCGTCCCAGGAAGAAAAACACATCTGTATCTCCTACTGTTGGCGGTACACCCATATCTGCTTCATCAAAAGGAAAGAGCAGTACACCAATCCACGAGGTATCTTGATTTATTGTAATGTTTATGGTTCTTTATAAGCTATCTGATGTTCTTCTGATCTCTTTCCTTATGCGTTCGCAGCCCATTCCCGATATTAGCGGGTGGTGGACTAGGACCTTTGGCATGGCCGTGAGTTTCTCCTGTAAGGACATTGTTTCTTCCATATGCAATGTCCTTGGGCGACTCCCCTCTGCTTCTCGCGTGCGAGAACAAGTACCGCTTCCTACTGCTATGGAGGGGATCGAGAAGCGCGCCATAGAGGTATATTGTTGTTTTGGGGGTAGAAGCTTGTCATTCCCTTTCAAGGATTTTGTGTCCATAGTAATCGCATGTTTTTATTCGCCCTTTTTATTCGCGAGCCGTCTTATATGCAGATTATCAATTTTGCGGAGGGCGCTCTCCGAAGGGATGCTGAACGAGCCAAAGAGTTGGAGAACCTTGGTACTGAATTGGCGACTCAGAAGTCGCTTTATGATGATGTCCAAGGGAAGGTAAAGGCTCTTAAAGGCGCTTGTCAGAAGGCTATGAGCGAGAAGAAGGAAGCTCTCAAATCCCTCCAAGCTAAGTCCGACGAGCTGCAAAAGGTCCTTGATGATCTAAATTCATCCAAGGAGGCTCTGGAGATGCAAAAGAAGAGGGCTGAGGAGATTCTAGCTGAAGATGGTGCTCGCATCTATTGGTATGGGGAGCGAATTCATGCCGCTTATGAGCATGGACATCCAGATCGAATACTTAACCGGCCCAAGGTTCCCATCCCTGAAAAGGATTTAACTGAGAAGTGGGACAAGCTGGAAGCCGAGGATACTGATATGGATGAGGTACTCCTCTTAGATTGGCAGAGTTTTCAGGCCTCTCCAATTAGCTGCGAGATCCCTAATCAGAACGCGGAAGAAGAGGTACCACAAGGCGTTTCTCAGTCTGAGCAAGAGGTACCTCTCTCTGAAGCGGTTACTGATTCGAGGGTTGAGGATTCGCTTGAAGCAAATCCGCCCACTGGAGGAGATGAGGGAGCCGCTGAGGGCGAGGAGGGCAATAGGGGTGAAGGAGAGGAAGCCGTAGCGTAGTTTGATTTATATTTTGAACTGTTGTATGTAACAAACTGCCCGCATATATTAATTTTCTTTTACTTGCCGCTTTACCTACATGTGCGATTGTCGTTTTATTCCTTGTTGCCCTTGTCTTTTGCCGACTTCATCCTTGTAATTCTTTGTAGTTAGTTTCGTTTTCGCTAGGGTGGCCAGACCCTTTTTGCAATTTTTTGAGTACTCATTTATTCGCTTAATTTTATGCCTTATCTTATGATTTTTCTTTCGAAAATAATCATAAGGTTTTGCGAGTGATGCGTAATCATGCATCCGCCTTTCTTTAATAGGCAACACATTTATGTGTTTTTAAGATTAACCATAAGGTTTTGCGAGTGATGCGTAATCGTGCATCCGCCTTTCTTTAATAGGCAACACATTTATGTGTTTTTTGTGATCATGTTGAAAAGGATCCGTATTTGGACGTAGTATATTGAATAAATGTAATAATTGAATACCTTTATTGATAAAGAAAAAAGGCTTCTTATTACATGGGTACATAAACTGTGTGGGATCAAAGCCTCATTAAAACCTTTTATCAGAAAACCCATTGGGAAAAACTCATAAAAGGAAAAAGAGTACTCGTCATTTCCTTGAACTACTCGGCCTGTTTATATAGGCGTAGATTCTCTAGATTCCAGGTGCGCGGGAGCTTTTTGCCGCTCATTTCTTCTATTTCAAAAGTTGATGGTCCTAGCTTCTTGGATACTTTGTATGGTCCGATCCAGTTGACGCCTAATTTGCCTTTGCCTTCTCTGGGTTGTATTTTATCCGCTTTTTTCAAGACCAAGTCGTTCTCATTGATTATCACTTTTCGCACCCTTCTATCATGATATTTCTTGATTCTATTGCGGTACACTGCCATTTGCATGTAAGCTTTTTCCCTTCGTTCTTCAACAGAATCCAATGCATCCCTAATATTGATAGGATTTTGTGTGTCGCAATAATAAATTATCCGATCTGTAGGCGACTTGATTTCAACAGGCAGGACCGCTTCGGCTCCATAAACCAGCGAGAAAGGTGTTTCGCCCGTTGCTGCTTTTACAGAAGTTCTGTATGCCCATAGCATATGGGGTATCTCATCCGCCCAACCTGTTTTTTTATCACCTAGCCGCTTCTTGATTCCCTGAATCATGGCCCTGTTGGTAACCTCTGTCATACCATTCGATTGAGGATGATTTACAGAAGAAAAATGATTCTTGATTCCCATGCTTTCGCAGTATGTTTTGAATTTGACACAGTTGAACTGGGTGCCATTGTCGGTTATAAGCTTTTGTGGGATTCCAAATCGCATGATAATGTTCTCTCGTAAGAACTCGATCATTCGCTCAGGTGTTTGAGCGGTTACTGCCTCTGCTTCTACCCATTTGCTGAAGTGGTCAACTGCGACTATCAAGTACTTCCTTTTCTTTGTCGTTTCTGGGAATGGGCCCACTATATCGATTCCCCATGTTGCGAATGGCCATGCCGTCATTATAGTGATTTGTTCGGCTCCGGGAACATGCTTTTCATTCACATGGATTTGACAGCTGCGACATTCCGCAACCATCTTCTGGGAATCATCCACCACCTTGGGCCAGTAATATCCCATCAACTTAACCTTTCTTGCCAACGCCGCCGAGGCTTCATGTGCGCCACAAATTCCTTCATGTAGTTCTCGCAGCACGTAGTCTCCTTCATTGCGGCTAATGCATTTCAACCATGGACATGTATATGATTTCCGATACAAAGTTCCATCTCGAATTGAGTATCTCGCTGACTGCCCAATTAGCTTTCTGGCTAAGCTTTTATCAACCGGCAAATCTCCCTGTTCCAAATACTGGCGAATGGGCATCCGCCAATCTTCATCATCTACCAGTTCTTCGATGACCATAATCTGATCGACTTCGAACGCTGGTGCCGATCTTATCTCCAAATCGCACGCTTTTTGACTCCATGGTTCTCTACTCGCCGCTGCTTTTGCTAATTCGTCAGCCTTTGTGTTTTGGCCCCGCGGAACATGCACCATTTCCCAAACGACTCCCTTGCGTGTTAACTCCTGCATCAATCTGCCGACCTCTTTATGGTATTTTACTAGATCCTCCTGTTTCACCAGATAATTTTTTGTGATCTGATTTATCATAAGTTTAGAATCGCTGTAGATTACCACTCTTTCTGGCGTAAGTTCATTAAGCAACTTCAATCCGCATATCATTGCCTCATACTCTGCGGCGTTATTGGTAGTTTCGAAAGTTAACTTTGCCGCATAGTACAGGCGAATAACCTCCGGGCCTTTGATGACGACTCCCAGTCCAGCTCCCTCTGTGGATAATGCCCCATCTGTGAACATGCTCCACTCTTCTTTTTGTGCCTTTGGACATTCGTCATCATCCCACGTGAACTCATTCACGAAATCGGCGAGTACTTGACTCTTTAGTGCTGGTCTTCCTTCATAGCGAATATCGAATTCTCCTAAGCGAATTGACCATTCCATCAATCGGCCGGATGCGTCAGGTTTCTGCAGTACCTTTCGCATTGGAATACCAGTTCTCACAATGATAGTATGCGCCTGAAAGTATGGCTTTAATCTAGCCGCCGTGGTTATCACCGCGAGGGCCATTTTGTCTAACTTCGAATACCGGAGTTCTGCATCCTTTAAGACTTTGCTCACATAGTACACTGGATATTGTTGTCCTTCTTCTTCTCGCACCATCACAGTGCATATCGCCATACTAGTGACGGATACATAAAGAAATAAATCTTCTCCATCCTCCGGCCTGCTCATTAAGGGCGGATAACATAGTAATCGTTTTATACCCTCAAATGCCTCTTGACAATCCGGCGTCCATTCAAAGGACTTAGATTTTTTGATGGCATTGTAGAAAGGTAGACATCTCCTAGCTGAGCATGATATGAATCGCCCTAATGCCACCAACCGCCCATTCAGTCTCTGTACTTCTCTTACGCTCCTCGGTGTTTTCATCTCCATCACCGCTTTTACTTTCTACGGATTCGCCTCAACTCCCTTGCCGCTAACAATAAAACCCAGGAATTTTCCTGCTCTTGCTCCAAACGTGCATTTTTCTGGGTTCAATTTGAGGCCATATTTGATCAGCACTTCCAGGATTTCTTTAATATCCTGCGGGTGGTCTTGCATCTTCTTGCTTTTAATGATCATATCATCTACGTAGATCGAGAAGTTCTCGCCTGACTTGTCTGAAAATATCTTGTTCATCATCCGCTGATATGTTGCTCCCGCGTTTTTCAGTCCAAAGGGCATCACCTTGAAGCAATAAGTTGCCTGATGAGTTATAAATGATGTATTGATTTCATCCGCCTTCTCCATGGGTATCTGATGGTAACTGAATTTCACGTCGGTGAACGATAAAGCTTCAAATCCGGCCGTCCCATCTGCCAATATATCAATGTTAGGTAGCGGATACATATCCTTCGGACAAGCTTTATTCAGATCTTTGAAGTCGACGCACATTCGGTACGTTCCATTTGGCTTTTTGACTAGCACCACATTGGCTAGCCACTCCGGATAGGTGACTTCTCGAATTGCATCTGATTTTAGCAAATCCGCCACAGCTTTTTCAATCGCCTTCTGCCTCTCCGGAGCGTGTCCTCTCTTTTTTTGTCGCACTGGGGTTGCACCTTTATCCACATTTAAACGATGGGTTGCTATGTCTGGACTTATTCCCTTCAGCACTTCATTTGGAGCTGCGAATGCCGACTCGCATTGGATCAACACCTCGGTAATGGCTTTCTTCGTTTCTTCTGGGAGTCCTACCGCTATTCGTACGTTCTTGTCATTTGAGATGGCGAATAGTTCCGTTTCTCCCAATGCTTCCGCCGGCAACTTCTCATCAACTTTATCCTCTTCATCTGGTCTTGGTTCAAGTGACAATGTATAGGCTTGTTGAGACACAAGTTGATCACCTTCCACTATGACTCGCTCTTGGTGTGTTGGCAAATGTAACGCCAAATGCTTCATTAATATGAGCAATTCCGTTTTCGATAGGAACGGACGCCCCAGAATTATGTTGTAGGCCAATGGGAGATCGATAATTGTGAATTCTAGATCACCTCGCCATTTTAGATTCTTATCACCCATTTCTGCCTCCAGCACCACCAGTCCACTTGTTTGAGATGATTGACCTCCAAAACCAGTTACATCCATGAACGTATGTTCCACTCGTTCGTCATTAATTCCCAGCTTGTTGAATGCAGTCCGAGTAATAACATTACAAGAACTGCCTGTATCAATAAGGACCCGCTTAACGTCCCATCCTTCTACGGCCATTGTAATCACCAAAGCATCCGCATGTGGCTCCGTGATTCGTGCAAATGAGTAATTGAGGGCATCCCCCCTATGTGTGTTGCTTTTTCGCTGTTCACGGCGAGCCCTTTTTGTTGGAGGCTCATAGATCCCGCCTGCTATCACGTTTATCACCCCTTTTTTCTGCTTCTTTTCTGGCCTTGCATCCACTTCATACGGGATCGTTGTTTTCTCGTCACTCGCCTCTTTTCTTACGAATTGACTCAGTTTGCCTCTCTCGATCAGCTTTTCAATCTCCTTCTTCAATTCATAGCAATCGTTTGTGTCATGGCCATTCAATCTGTGGAACCTGCAATATTTGTTAGGATATCTCCCCAAATTGGTTCGTCCCTTGACCTCAGGAAACTGCACATCCTTTTTCAGGGGGCTTTTCTCAATCCAAAGTAGCACCTCATGACGAGTCGTGTTCAATGGTGTTTGGTATCCCCCCCTTGAGAGGAACGATTGCCCTTTCGAACAAAATTATCCTTGTAATGTATTTGGTTTTGATGCCGTCGACCATCTGAAGTGTATCTAGCCGCCTCCCTTTCTCGCCTTGTTTGAGCTCTATGCTCCCTGTTAACGTCGTCCACTTCCATGAATTCTTTTGCTATCTTCATGAGTTCAGCCACGGTGCGTGGCTTGTTCCGGATGATTTCCTCCCGCATGCTCTAATCCGTGGTTCCATCCGCCATGATGTTGCGAATGCTCACTATATCCGGGTTCTGTAACCGCACCAGAATATCATTAAATGCGACAACAAATTCCCTTAGGGAATTATAATTTCTCTGTTTGATCTCCTTCAGCTGCCTATCCGTCATATCCGCTGCTTTACAGCCCACAAACTTTGCACAGAAATCACGACTGTATTGATTCCAGTTGTGAATGGATTCAATAGGTAAAGACCGAAACCAATCAGATGCCGCTCCGCCCAAAGTGGTCGAGAATAATTTGCAAATTATGCTTTCACTCGCTCCTGCAACATCCATTAATTCTCTATAGTTCCTGGCATGTGCTTCAGGATCAGAATTTGGGTCCCCATAGTATTTAGGTCTCGCCGGCGCTTTTATCCTGTGATCTGGAATAAATTCCCGCAACGATGGAGCGAAGGGCGAATCGCTCTGCACCTCTGCTCTCGCCCTTGGTGTGTACCCCATTCGCTCCATCATACTCCGCAGTTGATCTTCCAATTCAATATGGGGTATTCGCCGATCCACTTCCACCCGCTGCTGGTGAACTCTAGGTGGCATCCACCCGCCAATTGGTGTTGAAAGTTGTTCCCGCCGTGGTTCTAGCCGCCGTCCAGTTATAGGATCAAAGTTCCAAGTGTGCTCCTGTCCAGACGTATTCGCCCCAGACGTCATCAACTCTGAATATCCGTGAACAAAGGGCTCTGTTTGTCGTAGCGGAAGGATTCCTGGCATTCCCGACGTCGGTTGGGATGTTTGCCAGGTCGGATGGATCGTCATACTAGGATCGTAATTCGAGTAGTTGCCTGGGTGGCTGTGTGGGTTCATGCGACTACTCTGACCTATCTGATTTGTCTCTCGAGATGGTTGCGGAAGCGCAGATATGGTGGCAGTAGTCGATGGTTGTGTGGAGATGACAACAGGTTGTTGAGGAGAAGCCGCCACGGCGGTATTGCGATCAGCGATTGCGGTTAGCAAACTAATGATTCGATCCCCCGCCGCTTGGCTCATATTTGAAGCCAAAACTTGTCCTGCCATTTGGACGAAATCGCTATTGGACATCTCCATCTCAGTTTGCACTTGGACTTCCAATAATGGACTCAATTGTCCCGAAGGGTTCGTCGAGCTAGGCACCATAGGTTGTGTACTCGCAGGCTGCGAATTCGCAATCCGTGGACCCCTTGAGTTCATACTAGTTGATCTGGTTGTAACGCCGGTCGTTCGTGATGGTTCTGACATGTTCTTTGTGTACCTTTAACCAAATGTTGGTAAAAAAGGTCCACGATCACCGCACCAATGATAACTTGCTGGATCCGATTAGACGATCTCCACCGTAGTTACCTGCAAAACAGAACCGGAGACAGGATCTCCGGGAAAACTCTCCGACGATCAAGTCAGTTTATGTAGGAGGGTTGGTAAATTGATAATAGTATTGCTGGAAAAATATGAACATACCTCCCCCTCTGGCCTCATGTCTTTTTATAAGTGTTCTGAAGTAACCGCCGAGGGCGGTTACTCCTTCTAAGCCACGTCCCTTACGTGGCAACAAACGTGTTTGAGTGGGAGTTTTAATGCTCCGTTTAGGATGTCGGGGTGGTTATTCGCTTTACCCGCTTCCTTTATTCGGAGCCCGTTTGATCTTGGACCATGGGTCTAAGTGTAGATTGGGCCCGTGTTTATGATTCGACCCGTTTTGGCTTCGCGGATCATCAGCCACCTAAACTATTAGGTTAATCTTTCCAAATATAATACAAATATAATACAAATGACAACTTGACAAAATTATTTTACTTAGAAATATATGAATTATGTAAAAAACTATTACTAATTGAAATATCATGATTGTCAAATTAAATCGCTCAAAAGAATCGAAAAAGATAAATAGTTAAGAGTTAAAAATTCAATTAGAATTAACAAGAAATTTGAAAATCAAATAAAATATTTTCATTCTCATTCAATTTTCAAACAATGAATTTTTTTAACAATAGATGTTTCTAAAGTTAATGGCTCTAATTCACTGACTGAACAACCATAGATAGAGATCAAAATATTAATGAATGGCTTCAAGACTATTATATTAATCTTCCCAAATATAATATAAATATAATAAAGATGACAATGCGGAAGAGTCATTTTACTTCGAAATACAGTAAAACCTCTATATAGGAATACACTTGGGACCGGACTATTTGTATGACAATTGAGAGGTTATTACTAAATAGAGTTTGGTCATAAAGGTTATTACCAAGTTGGAACCAAGTTTTTTTTATAACAAAATAGAGGTTATTTTTATATAGAGTATTCCTATATAGAGACTTTACTGTATCTGAATTATGTAAGAAACTATTACTAATTCAAATATTAGAGTCAGATGTTATGTCAGTTGTTGCTCATTTAGCTGAGCCAAGTTTTCGGTTTTCCTATGGTGTTTTGATTATTGATTGTTTTATGGAAGTCTAGATAGATCGAAAAGGCAGAAGTCTTGGCATCTCCTTCGTCATCTTTCATCTTCTTCGAATCAACCACGATGTTATATAGGTAATTATTTGGCTAAAGATGGAGAGGTTATGAGGATTAGAGAGGCTTTTAGTTGGCTCAATGGTTTGGATAATTGTTTGTTTGAGACTGATGTAGTGTTATCTTAAAAAGTGAACACTAGCAAGTACATTAGGTATGAGTAATAAAATGATAAGTATGTTATTGTCTCCACAAGAATAGAATAATTCAATATAATTACTAAGTGATTGAGAACAGTCAAATTCCGTGTAGGTTGCCATTCTTTCTAGGTTTGAGAGTGAATGATAAATTATAAAATATAAGAGTTGTAAATTAAAGTAATTAAGTGTGTAAATAGAAGTCAAGAGCAACATATTTGAAATTCTTAATTTCACTTTGATAACTTGTGAAAAAATCCTTGATCGGAGCACTTCCCTGTGGCGCCGTTGGGATCGGCTGGGGACACTCCGATGCCAAAGTCAGTAATATTTCTGAGAATAAACTGTAAGCACAAAAGTAGAGAATCAGTAAGTGTACCTCAATAGCTTGGGATGCAAGCTATTTATACTAATGTAGTTGTAACTCTTGGTAACTAGAAAGTCTCCATTAATGCCTCATTAATGGCGGTTACTGATCTTATTCAAGTATGACCGTTAGCTAATTAATGGGTTATTAGTTGCCTTTATTGGGAATCGGCTTGGCCGTTCCTTGGGCGTATCGATGTTTGACGACAGGTCTCTCAAGGCGTTTGACCGTTTGTGGCGTGTTGAGGAATCTGTAGATTCTCCACCTATGAGTCTTGCTTTATACGCCATCTGGAGATTCGTCGGTGGATCTTTATCCATAAGAGTATTGATGGCGGATCCTTCATTCTTTGTCTAATTATCCTTTTTCCCCATGTATGATATTTAGATGGTATGGAGATGTAGATGAACAGTCATGTCATTACTTATCTTTAATTGCTATCAATTCTCCATTAATCCCAGCATTTATCCTTAAAACCCTCAAAGTTGGAGTATTCGAACAGTCAAGTCTTTATTCCTCTTTAATGGCTATTAATTGTCATTTAATTTTATTTATTCTCATTCATGATTGGTAATAAAGGCGCCTCTTAGATCCGTCAAGGCATATGTACGCTCTCCTTGAGAACAATGGCGGATCTCCATTACTCGCTCTCATCGGGCGTATCTTGTTATGGCGTGTCTCGTCATGGTCCACGTGGCGTGGCATAATGCTAGAGACTCATTCCTTTTCTTCATTATTTGCATATTCACCCCTACATTAATCCTGCATTAATTCCACATTAATCATGCATAAATATCTCTTTTAGAAGGAATAATGGTTTGCCATTATTTCTATTAATTTTCCTTTATTCATGATTCTAGAATAATTTGGGTTGTTATCAGAAGCCCCCCTAAAGGTATAAAAAGCTCTTCAGGGCTGTCTAAATGGTGTTTTTATTTTTCTATCTTGGAGGAAAGTGGACCCGCCCTAGATGGGATCATATATGGATATGATGCGCTTTTAGGGGTTTTTTCTTCTTCGTTGATAGGTGGTCAGATGTATCCATTGTTAGCCTCTAGGGGCTTCTTGAGAGTTATATTTCCTTTAGAAAGGAATAACCCGCCCTTTATGGGACCATTTATTCCTACCGCATAGGATTATGATTCGCCTTAGGGGCTTCTTTTCTTCAGTTCTGCCATATTTAGGAGAATGACCCGCCCTTAGGGATCAGTAAGAATGATCAGCCATTTAGGGACTTTTGTGCATTTTGTGGGGGGTTTTGACACTCTAGGCACTTGCCTTTTTTGCATTTACTCATTTTCCAAAGTGTTTTTACTTTGCATTTGTGAAAACGAGACTTCATTGCTTTGATGAAGATGAGGCTTCATTGGTTGGATGAAGACGATGCTTCATTACTTGGATGAAGACGAGGCTTCATTGTTTTGATGAAGGTGAGGCTTCATTATTTGGATGAAGATGAGGCTTCATTGTTTGGAGATGAAGATGAGGCTTCATTATTTTGAGATGAAGACGAGGCTTCATTGTTTGGATGAAGACGAGGCTTCATTACTTGGATGAAGACGAGGCTTCATTGCTTTGATGAAGACGAGGCTTCATTGGTTGGATGAAGACTATGATTCATTGTTTTGATGAAGGCGGGGCTTCATTATTTGGATGAAGACGAGACTTCATTGTTTGGAGATGAAGACGAGGCTTCATTATTTGGAGATGAAGACGAGGCTTCATTGTTTGGATGAAGAAGAGGCTTCAATACTTGGATGAAGACGAGGCTTCATTGGTTGGATGAAGACGAGGCTTCATTACTTGGATGAAGATGAGGCTTCATTACTTGGATGAAGACGAGGCTTCATTTTTTTGATGAAGGTGAGGCTTCATTATTTGGATGAAGACGAGGCTTCATTGTTTGGAGATGAAGACGAGGCTTCATTATTTGGAGATGAAGACGGGGCTTCATTGCTTTGATGAAGACGAGGCTTCATTGCGTGAATATCTCTTTTAGAAGGAATAATGGTTTGCCATTATTTCTATTAATTTTCCTTTATTCCTGATTCTAGAATAATTTGGGTTGTTATCACACTTGATACAGAACAAGCAGGAAGCATGGTCAGCGATGATGGTGAACATGCACTTTTGTGTCACTTGTTCGTAACATTCTTTAGAAGTAATTAAATTAAGTTAACTTATGTTTAATTTAGGGAAAAGTATAAAAATAAACCTTATGGTTACATCTGTTTTCGAACAACACTCATGTGGTTTAAAAGTTTGCAAAATGATACCTTGAGGTTCATTCCATTAGCAAACACATACCAAATTGACTAACGGTGTTAAAAGTTAAAGGGAAAAGAGTTAATTTGGTCCTTATATTTATTTATTTTATAAATTAATCCACTTTGTTATCTAATTATCACAAACAAACCCAAAAATAAAAAATAAAAATCACTTATATCATCTTCTTCATCTCTTTAATTTCTTTTTTTCTTTCTTTCTTTTCTCTCTTAATTTTTCTCACTCTAAAATCAATTCAACCACCAAACAAACACCCCATTATTCCACCCTCACAATTCATCTAACAATGTTTGTTTGTGTTTTTCAATCTACTGTTCTTCCATTAGAACATCAATCAAAGCTCCATCATAACACATTAAAATGATCAGAAATCTCAATTTTATCCAGTAAAGCAGAATTAAAGCAGAGAATGCACCTTAGCATCAGCATCCTCTCTTTCAACGTGTGATCTCATTATTTGAACTTTATTTTTCTCAATCTCATCAGTTTCCTTTCCATTTTCTAGACTCGCCGCCGCCGCCTCATTTTGTTGTCACCGTTACTGACTTCGGTATTCGACCATGTAAATAGTCTCCGGAAAGTCATGACAAGTAGAAAACGACTGCAGATCGGGAATCTTCTGAAGAAGAAAATGGTGAATCAAATCGACAGAGAAAGGAGAGAGTATTTAATTGGATAAAGAAATGGCGGGACGGACTGGCGGAATCTCTATTGAATAAAATTGAGATTTCCGATCATTTTAATGTGTTATGATGGAGCTTTGATTGATGTTCTAATGGAAGAACAGTAGATTGAAAAACACAAACAAACATTGTTAGATGAATTGTAAGGGTGGAATAATGAGATGTTTGTTTCAATTAATTTTAGAGTAAGAAAAATTAAGAGAGAAGAGAGAGAAAGAAGAAAAAAAAAGAAATTAAAGAGACGGAGAAGATAGTATAATTGATTTTTATTTTTTATTTTAGGGTTCGTCTGTGATAATTAGATAATAAAGGAGGTTAATTTGTAAAATAAATAAATATAAGAATCAAATTAACTCTTTTCTCTTTGACTTTTAACATCGTTAGTTAATTTGGTATGTGTTTACTAATGTAATAAACCTCAAAATACCATTTTGTAAACTTTTAAACCACATGAGTGTTGTTCGAAAACAGGTATAACCACAAGGTTTATTTTTATACTTTTCCCTTTAATTTATTTCAAAGCTTTAAAAGAATGAAAAAACATTTTAACATTTTACCAAAAACCCATAGCATTTAATTATCCATGTCTCTAATTCTAATTACATGTATTTAGTGGTGTTTTTATCTCCTAATTAGAATCTCCTCTAATTGTTTCGACTAAAGGAGTCAATAATGTTTATTATCCTTTTAACATTTACCTTTCAACTTAAATAAATTTATGCTCAATATAGTTAATTTGCACACTCGAATATATTTGCTAAATTTAAATGATTGTGCAAATTAATATATATTAGTGAAAGATGTTTAATTTTGTATTTTCAAAGATTTGAGCAAATATATAAATGATCGTAGTTGAATATTTACAAATAAATAAATAGAAAGTAATTAAAAAAGTATGGATAAAGAAGTTTAGGCTCGTAATGATTTATACAAGTTCAACTAAGGTCTACTCCTGTCCCCAAGAGCACCTCTCAAGATTTTTCATTGTGATTCTTTTATCGGGCAAGAATCAAGCATGTGGAGTTTTTATAACCTAAATGTTACCCAAGTAAATATCTTCCCGATATTCACTTCTCTCAAACTTACCAAGTGTTTGAGAAACTCACCCTTCGATTTTTATAAGCTCTATCAAGAAACTTACAACCTTAAACTTACGAGTGTTGTCACGTCCGTGACCTTAATGGTTGATTATTATACCCCGAATCTTAGGTTATATTAGTCATTTTAATATCGTTGGATTAATTGGGTGTTACAAGTGTAGTTTAGAGGGTAATTGCAAATTTTTGGAAGTAATTATAAGTTTATGGTAAATTTAAAAAAAAAAATAGATTTTAGGAACCAAAAAGGATATTTTCAAATCCTTCTAATACCTTCTGAACTTAAATCATTTAGATCAAAAGGTTATGCTTCTACATTCTTCTTTCTCATCCATTCTCTCTCCATTCTCTTCCATCTTCCTCCACCACCCAAAAGAGGGCATCTCCACCATGTTTGGTGCTTCCGGAGATCTAACCATCCAAATCACTTCAAATTTTAAATGGAGACTCTAGACATATAGGAGAAACTTCTGACTGGAGAGATTTTGAATTGGAGCTGTCTGATAATATGCAGGTCAGACCAGCGGTTGAAGAAAAGGCTAGAAATCATAAGGTTAGATTCACGGATGAAGCTCCATAATTGTCGAAGAATACAGTGAATGTTTGGCGAATGATTCTCAAAACATATCTGTTGGTCCCTGGTAATTAGTTCCAATGGGGGGTTAGGAACTAATATAACTTTTTCGCGTTTTAATTAAACTGACTGGAAGTTATTTTGAGAGTTTATTAACTCAGCTTTTGGTCAGCTTGGTGAGATGTTTCAAGACAGCTTTAGTCAGATGTTGACTAAAGTTGTTTTCTTGTGAGTTGAGAATTGACACTCTTGGAGGTCAGCTTCTAACTCAGCACCACTTATTTACTCAAGGTCAGCTTAGGCAATTTATATGCTGCGTAAATATAGCAAAGAACACATGCAATAAGAGAGAGTTAAGAGATTACTCAGTATCACTTATCCTAGTTCGGCCTCACTGCCTACGTCCAGTCCCCAGAGTCCTCCGGGCTTTTTGAATCCAATACTGAGCTCTTTAACGGTAGAGCACAAACCAATTACAAGGCAGTTGAATATGCAAGAGTACCTTCCTCTATTCGTCTACTCAACTCCTACTAAGTGCTACAACCCAGCATCTAGATTTCTCTACCACTGAATACTTACAACCAAGCACTCAGCTTAACACTCTCAATATTCCTATTGATCGCAAACTTGTTCTTTTTAAGCTAAAGAACACTTTAGATGATTACACAACAATCAATCTAGCATTTACACAGAGAATAGAAAAGTTCGTGTAAGATCTTTTTGTATTTGAGTGCTTTCAAGATTTTCTCTCTTTGTATTTTTCTCTTGATGCTTCAGTGATTATCCAAGGTTCTTCATTGTCCTTTTATAGAAGGAAAACTGCAAATTTGGATCGTTTGAATTGTTGTTACCGTTAACACCAAAACGGCTCTTTTGGGGGACAGATTCTGGTCAGCTTCAGTCTGTTCCGCCATTCCCTTCCTCTGTTTTCTTCAGGCGTCAGGTTTTGTCTTATTGCACCAGACTTGTCTTTTTGCGCCAGTTGTCTTTTACCAATAATCCAATGACCCATATTTCTTGGAATTAGTCTTTTGTGTGTCTTCGAGGTTCCAATTATTGGTGCAGAGGATTGGCAGACTTTGTCTTTTAGTGAACGGATCCTTCATGTTGTCCTGACTGTCACTCAGCTTTATTCGTTATCTTCGGATGTTCAACTTCTAAGCTGAGTTCCTTCTTGGTCAGCTCCGTTCTGTTTAAATGCTTCTGAAGAAGTCTTCAAATTTAGTCAGCTTCGTTTTGCTTCTGAGTTCTACTCCACTCAGCTTCCATTCTGTCATGCTGAGTTCCGTTCTACTCAGCTTTGCTTGTGCTGACTTTTGTCCTGTCTTTACTTTATATATATTTTTGCACTCAATATTGAACAAACACATTAGTACAATTAAATCAAAGCATTTAAATTTAATTGCCTCTTAATCATGGATGATTTTGTCAAATCAAAATCTTGTGGAAAAGGTGTTTCAACAAACTCCCCCATTTTGATGCTGGAAAAATACATAATTATGGAACTCAGTTATAAGTTACCCCATGATTGATATTTTTGAAATAACTCCCCCGTAAGGGTGCACATATTGTCTTAACTTAATTCTAAACCTTCCAATGTTTAATTGAATTATTTTTAAGACACTTGTGTATGCTGACTTAGTTTAATGTTGGATTTTTCAAGATCTGATCTTTTTTAATTTTAAGTCAGCTTTCAAGTATGTTGTTACTCAGTTTATTACCTAAGTGTTTTAGTGTTAATGTATACTGAGTATTCTTTACTCCTTAATTTGTTTGTTCAATTTTTTCGACTATATTGAGAAAATAATACTTGGCATAGATTGAACATAAAAAAAGCAAACACATAAAAGCAAACACATATGTGGAGGTTTCTATGCTAAGTTCTAAACAATTACTAGACTATATCTAGTTCTTCTTTTTCTTCTTCTGAGCTTGGTGGTCATCTTGAGCTATTCCTTTCCCTTTGTCTTTACTTCCTGAAGCATTACCTGCAGGCTGAGTTCCTCCTTGACTAGTCTCCCCCGTTTTTCCATCATCGGGCTTATACAGGAAGGTTTCATTGCGAGCTGCAGTGGAGAGATAATGGGAGTAGCGCTGAAGCCGCTTTGTGCTCTCACCCAAACCATCAATAACAGGAACACTGTCATCCTGGACATGCCGAGGAACCCGGAGGGAGCTGCTGATCATGCTAAGTAGGCATTCATGGGATTTGCTCAGCCAGGTGAGCGAGCTTGTGATCTGACCAAAAGATTGATGGTACAGCTTTAGCAAGGCAGAATCATAAAACATACGCTGGGCATTTTTGATGCGCATTGCCTTCATTATAGCTTGTGAAAAGCTCAAGAGTTCACTGCTGGAGACTGGATCAACATCCATTTGTGCTTTGTTGATGTTGAGTAGGCTGACTGCTTCACTCAGTTGGTCAATAGTACACTGAGAAGAGGAAGATACTAAGTCACGTGTACTGGTCAGCTCAGCATTAAGCTTGGTAAAGCATTGTTGAAGTTCGGCAGATGTGGCAAACTCAGCATTGCCAGATGTGCTCGATTTGGTCAGTTCTTCAGTTAACTTGGTAAAATGTCCTTGAAGTTCAGTAGAAGTGGCATACCCTGGATTGACTGCCGCCAGCTGTTGAATTTTGCCTTCAAGCGAATTCATATGGTTCGCCATTGTGAGCACCAATTCGTTCAGTTTTGCTATTTGATCTTGATTGGGTTGCCGAGTTTGAACCGTAGTTATGATACTGACCAGATCCTTCAGTCCTCTGAGTTCATTGAGAATCTGAGTGATACCTGACAATTGGGAGGACTCGGCTTGAGTAGATGGATTAGCATCATCTTGAGGAAGGTTCAAGTCTTCAAGCAAGGACTGAGCAGAAGCAATGATACGGTGTCCTGACTCAGTGGCATTCAAGTATGTGAATGTAGCAGCATGAGGCTCAGAGGCTGGTATTGAGCTTGATGGTGGTGGAGGAGTTGGCTCTTTGCCAGATTGAGTACCTTGATTGGTACCTGGACTTTGATTGATTTCATGAGCTGAGTCGTCAACATGCTGAGTTGAAGGTGGAGTTTGATTAAGCATGTTGACCTGCTCAACTTGAATGGGTGAAGTTGAGGCAGGGTTTGATCCATCGTGAGCAGCTTGGATTGGATCGTCAGGGGTTTTGGCTTGTTCCTCATCATGAGTAACATAGGCTTGCTTTTGTACGGGATCTGCTTGAGGTGACTCAGTCTCAGCATCATTCGAGAAGTACTGGAACTGGATTTTGGAGAGGTCAGTCTCAATCTCATCAACAAGAAAGTCGTCCATAAGATCAATTTGCTTTTGTGCCTTCTTTTTGAGTCTTCGTCGTGTCTCAGCTCTTGGCGGTGAAGGGTCAGCTCGAATACCTTCACTGGACTCAGTATCAACTGTTTCCTCTTCTACAGTTGGATTCTCCTGTTGCTCAGCCTGATCCTCAACAGCAACATTTTTTCCTTCTTCAACTCTCTGCTCAGCATCATCCTGAGGTTGCTCAACATTAGTAGGTTCTTTCTGCTCAGTATGAACTTCATCCTCAGTATGAGTTTTAGCTTCCCTTTCTTTCTCAGCTTGTTTTTCTAGGTCCAGTCACAAAATGGTTTCTCAGAGGTGACGAAACCTGGAGAGAACCATCTGCATTTCAGAACCTCCAGATTGTTGACCTTTTTGTGTACTTTGATCATCTTTCTTTTTATTTGCGTTGAAGGACCCGTGGGGTCACCCTGAGTGGGTTTGCTTGAGGTTTGAGTTGTGAGTTTAGGGGTTTCGTTCTTCCCGGAAGCCATTGTTACAGATGAAGGTTTTGTGGTTTTAGGGAGAGAGAAGAGTTCGATTATAGAAGTTTGTAAGCGTAAAGAGTAGAGAGTGGGGATCCTTCCACTTTTTATATTAGATTTTTGGCGGCCCTATTCAATTAACTAGCCATTTTGCCTAGGGAAGTTCAACCGACAAGGATTCTGTCATTTATGACATCTTCGGCGCATGGGATATGTCATTAAAGTGCGTCTTTCCAAAGTGCCAGTAGTTACACGTGTAGGCATTTATTTTACGCGAGTGGGTTGTGCTAGAATTCGAAACATTCGCGATGTTGAGTGCCTGGCTTTTATGAATTTTCTATCTCTAGATAACTCAACATACGTCAATCACTCAGCATGTTCATCAACTCAGCATAGGGTGATGACTCAATATGTTTATCTACTCAGCATAAGATATTTACTCACCATTTGTATATACTCAGTATAATCACTCAATGTTTATGTCAATTCAGCATGAGGTTATTTTTTATTTTTAAGCTTAATAAAGAGTAGATATTTATTGTTAATTTACTCAGCATGGCATTTGCACAATCATTCAAATTTCCACTCAACATAGCAATCACTCAACATTCAATTATACAGATTTATTTAGAGTGGATTTGACATACCAATGACTTCCCTTAGTATATTGAATTGTTCTCGTGCCAAGGGCTTAGTGAAGATATCTGCAAGCTGATCATTTGTTGTCACATAGGTCAGCTTGATCTCATCTTTTAGTACATGATCTCTGATGAAGTGATGCCTTATGCTAACATGCTTCATCCTGGTGTGTTGGACTGGATTCTTAGATTGATCAATGGCACTTTTGTTGTCACATTTGATCTCTATTGTCTTTGTTTTGACTCCATAATCCTCAAGTTGTTGCTTTATCCATAGGACTTGTGCAACACAGCTTCCAACAATCACGTACTCAGTTTTTGTTGTAGACAGGGCTACGAATGATTGCTTTTTGCTGAACCAAGATACTAGACAGCTTCTGAGGAAATGACATCCTCCCGAAGTACTCTTCCGTTCTAGCTTATCTCGTCCATAGTCAGCATCGGTATATCCAATGAGTGTGAAGTCATTTGAAGTTGGATACCATAGACCTGCATCAACTGAGCTCTGCAAGTATCTAAAAATTCTTTTTACAGCAGTTAGATGAGATTCCCTGGGGTCAGCTTGATATCTAGCACAACAGCATACTGAGTACTGAATATCAGGTCTACTAACTGTGAGATAGAGCAAGGAACCTATCATACCTCGATAGAGTTTACTATCAACTGACTTACTCTTCTCGTCCTTGCATAGGACAGTATCAGTACCCATGGGGGTTGATATTGATTTGCAATCTACCATGTTGAATTTCTTTAACATTTCCTTGGTGTACTTAGACTGACTTATAAAGATGCCATTCTTACCTTGCTTGATTTGAAGTCCAAGGAAGAAGTTGAGTTCACCCATCACGGACATTTCAAACTCAGTTTGCATCTGTTGGCTAAATTCTTTGCACAAAGATTCGTCAGTAGCACCAAATATTATATCATCTACATATATTTGTGCAAGTAGGGTATGCTTACCCTTTTTCTAAATAAGGTTGTGTCAGCTTTTCCCCTAACATAGTTCCTAGTCAGCAGAAAATTGGTCAACCTCTCATACCAAGCTCTTGGAGCTTGCTTTAGGCCGTACAAAGCCTTTTTGAGTTTATAAACGTGGTTTGGAGACTTTGGATCTTCAAACCCATGAGGTTGATTAACATATACCTCTTTGTTTATAGAGCCATTAAGAAATGCACTTTTTACATCCATTTGGTATAGTTTAAAATTCATGAAACTAGCATAGGCACATAATATACGTATAGCTTCTAGTCTAGCAACAGGTGCAAATGTTTCTCCATAGTCTATACCTTCTTGCTGACTATAGCCTTGGGCTACAAGTCGAGCTTTGTTTCTAATCACATTTCCATGCTCATCTAGTTTATTTCTAAAGACCCACTTGGTTCCTATAGGCTTTTGATTCCTAGGTTTAGGTACTAGATCCCATACCTCATTTCTGGTGAATTGGTCAAGTTCCTCTTGCATAGCGTTGATCCAATACTCATCTTGCTCAACATCAGCAAAGTTCTTTGGCTCATGTATTGAGACGAATGCAACATTACTGAGGTATTTTCTAAGTTGGTCTCTGGTCATCAATTTGTTGTTGGCAGCATCAAGAATGGCATGTTCTATATGCCCTCTTGGGATTTTTATTTCCTTGGTCAATGTTGAGTCGTTTAGAAGAGGCGTTTCTACAATCTCTACAGGAATAGATTGGTCAGCAAATGATATTTCAATTTCTTGCTTACCTTGGGTCAGCTCCTGTATAGATGACACAGAGGCTTCTGGTTGATCAGCGGAAGCTGAGCTTGGTTCATCTTCTTCAAGCTGAGCTGACTTACCTGTAGGGTCAGTTTCATCGAACTCAATATGTACAGATTCTTCTACAACCTGAGTTCTTTTATTAAATACTCTATATGCTTTACTGTTTGTTGAAAACCCTAAAAAGATCGCCTCGTCAGCCTTAGCATCAAATTTAGCAAGGTTGTCTTTTGTATTGAGTATGAAGCATTTACACCCAAAGGCAAGAAAGTATCCAATGTTGGGCTTTCGTCCTTTCCATAGCTCATATGGGGTTTTCTTAAGTATAGGTCTAACTAGAGCCCTATTCAGTATGTAACATGCCGTGTGAACAGCTTCACCCCAAAAGTACTTTGGAAGCCTATTTTCACTCAACATAGTCTTAGCTATTTCGATAATAGTTCTATTTTTCCTTTCAACAACCCCATTTTGTTGAGGTATTCTAGGAGCGGAGAAATTATGGTCAATACCACTGATTTCACAAAATTCATCAAACTGTTGGTTTTTGAATTCTCCACCATTGTCGCTTCTAATGTGAGCTACTCTTAGGTTTTTGTCATTTTCAAGCTTTTTGATCAATGTGGTAAACATCTCAAAGGTTTCATCCTTGCTACTCAACAAGATCATCCAAGTGTACCGAGAGAAATCGTCTACAATGACCAAGGAAAATTTCTTACCTCCCAAGCTGAGTGGCTGGATATGTCCGAAAAGATCCAAGTGTAGCAATTCCAATGGTCTCTTGGTTGAGACAATATTTTTGCTATGAAATGACTTTTTAGTTTGTTTGCCTTGCTGACAAGCTTTACATAATTGATCTTTTTCAAATTTTAATTTGGGTAATCCCTCAACTAGTTGCTTTCTAGCTAATTTGGCAAGAAGTTCCATGCTAACATGTCCAAGTCTTCTATGCCATAGCCAGGAGTTATCCTCTTTAGACACTAAGCATATGTTTTTAGAAAACTATTTTTCTAAATTCAACATGTATACATTTTCTACACGAGGGGCAGTTAAAATCAATTCATTTGTATTTCCCTCGAGTATTTGACACTTAGTATCATCAAATACAACCTTTCGGCCACTCTTGCAAAGCTGAGCTACACTCAGCAGATTGTATTTGAGACCTTTAAATGGAGACAGACTCAATGGTTGGGTTACCCCCGATAGTACCTGAGCCGACTATCTTACCCTTCTTATTGTCTCTAAAGCTTACACTTCCACCTCATTTAAGCTTTAGTGTGATGAACTGTGTTTCATCACCTGTCATGTGCCTTGAGCATGCGCTGTCTATGTACCAAAGTTTTGACTTCTCTACGCATGTCAAGCTGACTTGCATTTCAAACTATTCATTTTTAGGTACCCAATTCTTTTTGGGTCCTTTCTTGTTAGTATAAACAGGTGCAAAATCATATTTTAACTTGTGACGGCATACTTTTATGGTGTGGCCTGGCTTGCCACAGAAGTCACAAAAAGGTACCCTTTGTGGGTTGAACTGAGTATGGTCAGCATTATTGTGTTGGGCATGCCAACATACTTTTGTGGTATGCCATTTTCTTCCGCAGAAGTCACATTGGACAATCCGCTTGTTATGCCAACACACATCCTTTGTGTGCCCCCTTTTTCCACAACACTCACATTGAGTGAATTGCTTATGCTGACTAGTATTTGCGTACTCAGCATGGGGTTTATTTCTATTTGAGCCCTTCACTTGACTCTGTAACGTTGTGATATCCTTTCTAAGTTTCTTTGACTCAGATTGAACCTCCGTGACAAACTTATGTATGATTTGCATGTTGGTATGCAAGTCAGAGTTGTCTTGGAGAAGATATCGGAGGTCACTCAGCTTGACCTCTTCAATCTCATCACAGCGCCTGCTGAGTGCCTTAATCTTTTTGTTACACTTTTTAGTTAGTGTATATAAGTCACTCATGGCATTTACCATTTCGTTTCTAAGCAAAAGTAAGGATGTTACCTCATTGTTGTGATCCTCCTGGTCAGTTTCATCAGAAAGGTCAGCTTGCTCAGATTGGGATTGGTCAGCTCCATCATCTGCCATAAAACATATGCTGGCTGTTTCATTTTGCTCAGCCTCAGATGATGTTGACTCATCACTGTCACTCCATGTGGCCACCATAGCCTTTTTTCTTCCCTTCTTCTCTTTCTTGAGGTTGGGACAGCTTGACTTGATGTGCCCAGTTTGATGACACTCAAAACATGTGACAGACTTCGAGCTGTCCTTCTTGTACTTGTCACTTGACTCGGCTTTATACTTGTCATTTCTTCTAAATGACCTTTTTCCATTTCTATCATTTCTCCTGAACAGCTTCTTCATCTTTCTGGTGAACATGGCCATTTCTTCATCATCTGTTGACTCAGCTTCAGTCGAGTCAGCTTTTATGACAAGTGACTTTTGTTTCTTGTCTTCTGACTTTTCTTTCTCTTTAGCTTCAAAGTTTTTCATAGAGATTTCATGGGTCAGCAGGGATCCGATCAGCTCGTCATATTTATAAGTAGTCAAGTCTTGAGCTTCTTCTACGGCTGTTTTCTTTGCTTGCCAGCTCTTAGGCAGAATTCTCAGGATTTTCTTCACCTGTTCTTCTTCAGTGAAGTTCTTTCCCAGCCTTTTGAGCTCGTTTATGATGTTTGTGAATCTTACATTCATTTCTGAGATGTCTTCATTTTCATTCATCTCAAACAGCTCGTAGAGTCTCATATGTTGATTGACTTTAGACTCCTTAACTTTGCTTGTGCCTTCATAGGTTACTTCCAGCTTCTTCCAAATCTCCTGTGCTGACTCACAACCTGAAATCTTATTGTATTCTGTAGCATCTAACGCACAGTGAAGCATATTTATAGCCAAAGCATTATTTTGTAATTTTCGGAGGTCATCCTCTGTCCACTCAGCCTCACTTTTAACAATTTTCTCATTGTTAACAGTTTTGTATGGCACATGTGGACCTTGAACGATTGCAAGCCATGCACTCATGTTTGTGGCTTGAATAAAGTTCTTCATCCTATTCTTCCAGAATGTATAATTTGACCCAAAGAATAGGGGAGGTCTAGTGATTGATAATCCCTCAGGGAGTATCTATGTTGTTTGGTTCCCGGGAAGGAAACGAGTGCTATTCTCACCCATTTTTAGGGATAAGCTCAAGATTGTTAGATTTTTGAGTAGTGAGCTTAGGCTCTGATACCACTTGTTGGTCCCTGGTAATTAGTTCCAAGGGGGGGGGGGTTAGGAACTAATATAACGTTTTCGCGTTTTAATTAAGCTGGCTGGAAGTTATTTTGAGAGTTTATTAACTCAGCTTTTGGTCAGCTTGGTGAGATATGTTTCAAGACAGCTTTAGTTAGATGTTGACTAAAGTTGTTTTCTTGTGAGTTGAGAATTGACACTCTTGGAGGTCAGCTTCTAACTCAGCACCACTTATTTACTCAAGGTCAGCTTAGGCAATTTATATGCTGAGTAAATATAGCAAAGAACACATGCAATAAGAGAGAGTTCAGAGATTACTCAGTATCACTTATCCTGGTTCGGCCTCACTACCTACGTCCAGTCCCCAGAGTCCTCCGGGCTTTTTGAATCCAATACTGAGCTCTTTAACGGTAGAGCACAAACCAATTACAAGGCAGTTGAATATGCAAGAGTACCTTCCTCTATTCGTCTACTCAACTCCTACTAAGTGCTACAACCCAGCACCTAGATTTCTCTACCACTGAATACTTACAACTAAGCATTCAGCTTAACACTCTCAATATTCTTATTGATCACAAACTTGTTCTTTTTAAGCTAAAGAAGACTTTAGATGATTACACAATAATCAATCTAGCATTTACACAGAGAATAGAAAAGTTCGTGTAAGATCTTTTTGTATTTGAGTGCTTTCAAGATTTTCTCTCTTTGTATTTTTCTCTTGATGCTTCAGTGATTATCTAAGGTTCGTCATTGTCCTTTTATAGAAGGAAAACTACAGATTTGGATCGTTTGAATTGTTGTTACCGTTAACACCAAAACGACTCTTTTGGGGGACAGATTCTGGTCAGCTTCAGTCTGTTTCGCCATTCCCTTCCTCTGTTTTCTTCAAGCGTCAGGTTTTGTCTTATTGCACCAGACTTGTCTTTTTGCGCCAGTTGTCTTTTACCAATAATCCAATGACCCATATTTCTTGGAATTAGTCTTTTGTGTGTCTTCGAGGTTCCAATTATTGGTGCAGAGGATTGGCAGACTTTGTCTTTTAGTGAACGGATCCTTCATGCTGTCCTGACTGTCACTCAGCTTTATTGGTTATCTTCGGATGTTCAACTTCTAAGCTGAGTTCCTTCTTGGTCAGCTCCGTTCTATTTAAACGCTTCTAAAGAAGTCTTCAAATTTAGTCAGCTTTATTTTGCTTATGAGTTCTACTCCACTCAGCTTCCATTATGTCATGCTGAGTTCCGTTCTACTCGGCTTTGCTTGTGCTAACTTTTGTCCTGTCTTTACTTTATATATATTTTTGCACTCAATATTGAACGAACACATTAGTACAATTAAATCAAAGCATTTAAATTTAATTGCCTCTTAATCATGGATGATTTTGTCAAATCAAAATCTTGTGGAAAAGGTGTTTCAACAATATCTAGTTTCTAGTGTGCCAGATAATGTAAATGATTATGGTCATTCCAACTTTCCAAAGATCCAACATTTAAGAAGTGAGTTGTAGACTGATAATTGAAGAGAAGAAAGATTGAATAGAAGTATAGCTAGCTCCGACGTACCTGAAACAACCCGCAAAGCACCAACCATAACGTCTCCACAAAAGGAAAAAAAGTAAATAGGTGTTCGCTGGTTTCATAGCTGGAGCAACAGAGAAAGCATCTCGAGGTTAACTGCATGCCTCGATATTGCAAAATGTTATTTCTTAAAGTTAAATAAAGGGAATTTGAATGGATCCTTACATATGTTTTGTCATTATATAATTTTTTTCGTTGGGAAATTTTATAAGTTATTTTATTATATCTATTCAATATAAATATAAATTTTTTTCAGTAATATTGATTTGAATGTTATTTATTAAAGTTAATTGAATGGATGCTTATATATTTTTTATCGTTATATAATTTTTTTTTTTAGGATATTTATCGTTATGTGGGGTGTCACTACTTTCTCTTCTCCTCTTGAGTACCTTTCTTCGCTCCTGTTGGATGATGTGGTGGGGGTTCGCTTCCCTAGGCTGATCCCGGGTTAGGTTTTTTTTGGTTTTCTGTTTTTTCTTTCCTGGTCCTACCAAAAAAATTTGACAACTCATAAAAAATGCCTCTAAAACTCTCCTCATTAATTTTTCTCTGCTTCCACTTTTACATATAACTAGTATTATGCCCATGCGTTGCGCGGGGCAATACATTGCTTATATAAAAATTGAAAATTGTAATAAATTTTTAATTACATATCACTGAATATAATTTACTTAAAGTTAACCAATCGAAACAATTACACCTAGCAAATTTTGTTAGTATATTATAATTATTGTAATTGTTATTATTATTATTATTATTATTATTATAATGTCTGGATTATTATAAAAAAAAGTTATTATTTTTTGACACTGTTTTTAATATAAGATATAAAAAATAAAAAGTTCACGTCAAAAATAAATATGTAATAAAATAAATATATTTATAATAATAAAACAATAATAAAACACTCATATTTTAAATTAAAAAAATTATAACATGTAGGAGTGGGAAGACGATTGATGAGATAAGCAGCGGTTGTGAAAGCTAATGACCAAAATTCAAGGGGAAGATTAGCATAGGAGAGAAGGGTAAGACCAGTTTCAACTATGTGGCGATGTCGCCTCTCAGCATAGCCATTGTGCTCAGGAGTATGAGGAGGAGAGGTAAGATGAGTGATTCCATGATTAAGAAGAGAAGGAGTGAGTTTGGTGAATTCACCACCATTGTCAGAAAAGAAACGAAGGATATGTCTATCGAAGAATTTCTCAACCAAAGTGCGAAAACGAAAGAACACATGTGCAGTATCAGATTTTTGTTTAAGTGGATAAAGCCAAACGTATTTGGTAAAATGATCCACAAAAATTAAATAATACGTATAGTGATCATAAGAATATACAGGATAAGTCCATACATCTGAGAAAATTAAATCAAGTGGAGCAGTGGAGGTAAGGGAAGATGTAGAAAATGGTAACTTGTGACTTTTATCAATATTGCAAGAGTTACAATCAAGATGCAGGGAATCTGAAATTTGAAAAGGAAAACTAGATTGAAGAGTACGAAGGACAGAGTTGGACGGATGTCCGAGCTGGTGATGCCAGTTCTGGTTATTTTTGAGGGTGATGGAGTGGACAGTAGGAGAAAGAGAGCGCCACTCAAAGATTCCATCTCTAACCGGACCCTGAAATAGAGTTTGGCCCGTCGAAAGCTCCTTAACAATAAAAGTAGAAGATAAGAATTCAATGGAAGATGAATTATCTTTGCAAAATTGAGAAATAGATAATATGTTACGAGAGATGGATGGAACATATAACACATTTGTAAAGGAAAAGGTATGAGTAGCAGTAGAGATAGAAAAAGAACCTATGTGAGAGATAGGAAGAGACGAGCCATCACCAATAATCAGCTCATCTGGTCCATCATAGGGAGAGTGGAGTGCAAGATTGGAGAGATCATTAGTGACATGATGAGAAGCACCACTGTCCATGAGCCAAGAGGAAGAAGATGGTGGAGTTGCAGTAGCAAGATGTGCTTGTGGGGAAAAGTCAGTGTGTGTAGCAGCCTTATGTGTGCGTGGTGGGGCTGGAAAGGTAATATTAGGATAAAGTTGGCAAAATATTTGGCACTGAGAAGCAACATGACCCTGGTTACAACACCATTGGCATTTACCAAGAAAATGTTTGGGAGTGCGATTTGGGTTATTGATGCGAGACGACTCGGGTTGTGTTTGATAGGGTGAGCGATTGCGGTTTTGGTAAGGTTGAAAAGTAGCAGCATGCACAGAAGCAGGAAGTGGGGAAGTAAGATGATGTTCTTTGATGTTTGATTCATGGTTAATAAGTTTTTCATGAAGTTCATCAAAAGCAATGGTGGTGTCACGACTATTCACAGCATCGATAACAGGTTTGTAAATATCATAGTTAAGTCCCTTGAGAATTTTGTCTATGATATCCTCATGATCTATAGGTTTTCCCATAGCAGCAAGTTGATCAGTAGAGATCTTGATTGCTTGCATGTATTCATCAATGGTCTGGGTGGTTTTGGTGATATTGGCAAGATGGTGTTTAATTTGTTTGATATGCCCCCGTGATGGGTTAGCATATGTCTTTACTAAAATTGTCCAAGCCTGGGCTGAGGTGGAAGCTTGGGAAACAAGAGGAACAATGGTGGGGCTTAGAGTAGGGCACCATAAATAAGTTTATCTTGTCGAATCCAGGTAATGGCCAAAGGATTAGAAGAAGTGACACCGCCAACATTGAGAGAGATTGTAGGGCAGGGATGAGTTCCATCAAGAAATTTGAAGAGATCGTATCCGATCATGATAGACTCAATTTGTGTCTTCCATGAGAGATAGTTTTGTTGAAACACATTTCCACATGATTTTGATTTGACAAAATTATTTAAGTTAATCCATGATTAAGAAAATTAAATTTAAGTGCTTTGATTTAATTGTACTAATGTGTTTGTTCAATGTTGAGTATATTTATAAATAAGAACAGAAGTAAAAAGATTGACAGAACAAAGTCAGTATAGAACACAGCATAAGCTGAGTAGAAGTATAACTCAGCATAATTGAAGAAGAGTCTTCTTCAGAACAAATGCTTGAAGACGAAGCTGTCCGAAGAAGCTGAGTGGAATGGTACTCAGTCTCCTATATAAATAAAGAACAAAGGCAACGTCAATAAAGTCAAGCTGAGTGTTCGTCAAGTCAGCGCGAATGATCCGTTAACTAAAAGACAAGATCCGACAGTGATCTGCGCCAATTCAGAAGCTTTGGAATTACACAAGGAGACAGTTTCGAGATGCATGGGTCAACCGAAATTTGGCTAAAAGACGAAAATGGCACTAGAATACGAACTGGATGGAAGAAGACAAGTCTGACGCCTGCTATTTTCAGACGACAGGATTGGCCTGCAAATCTGTATGCTGACCAGTGAATGATGCAAGAAGACCGTTTGAATTCAACGGATATATCCGAATTCAAATGATTGAGGCATCAGAATTCACTATAAAAGGACAAGTTCATCTTTTGGATCCTTTGCCGAAATGCAAAAAGAAAAGCATACATACAAGTACATACAAACAAGAAAAAGAGAATACTTACACCCAAATCCTATTTCTGTGTAAAAGTCTAGATTGAATTTGTATTCATCTAAAGTGTTCTTCATCTAGAAAGAACAAATATGTATCAATTGTAAAGATTGAGAGTGTGGTGCTGAGTACTCGGTTTTAGTACTCAGCGGTAGAGAAATCTGAGTGTTCGATTATAGCGCTCAGTAGGGCTGAGTAGACGAATAGAGGATGGTACTCTTGCATACTCAATTGCCTTGTAAACGATTTGTCCTCTACCTTTAAAGAGCTCAGTATTGGATTGAAAAAACACGGAAGGATTCTGGGGACTGGACGTAGGCGATGAGACCGAACCAGGATAAGTCTGCTGAGTAATTTCTAACTCTTTCTCTCAATATATATATGTATGTGTTGCTTGTTTAAATTTCTCAAGATATAAATTGTATAAGCTGACACTGAGTAATCTAAGTGCTGAGTTGGAAGCTGACCTTAAGTGCCAATTCCCAACTCACAAGTAAAACGGTTCTAGTCAGCCTCTGACTAAAGCTATCTTACATCTCTCTCGGCCTTGCTGACCAAAACTGAGTAAAATAATTTAAAGAATTGATTAAGTCAGCATAATTAAACGAAAAAGTTACATTAGTTCCTAAACCCCCCATTGGAACTAATTACACGAGACCAACAAGTGGTATCAGAGCTCAGTAGCTCACTACTCAAAGATAAAACTATCTTGAGCTGATCCCTATAAATGGCTGAGAACAGCACTCGGTTCCTTCCAGGAAATCAAACAACACAGATACTCCCTGAGGGGTTATCTATTAGTCAGCCTCCCTTGTTCTTCGGGTCAAACTATACATTTTGGAAGAACATGATGAAAATTTTTATACAAGCAACAAACATGAGTGCATGGCTTGCAATAGTCCAAGGCCCGTTTGTTCCTTATAAAATGGTCAACAACGAAAAAGTTGTTAAAAGTGAAACTGAGTGGTCAGAGTATGACCTTAAGAAACTACAGAATAACGCTTCGACTATCAATATGCTTCACTGTGCTTTAGATGCTGCAGAGTACAACAAAATTTCAAGTTGTGAGTCAGCACAGGAAATATGGAAGAAACTGGAGGTGACATATGAAGGCACAAGCAAGGTCAAGGAATCCAAAGTGAACCAACATATGAGACTATACGAACTGTTTGAGATGAATGGAGATGAAGACATCTCAGAAATGAACTCAAGGTTCACCAACATCATCAATGAACTTAAAAGACTTGGCAAGAACTTCACAGAAGAAGACCAGGTGAAGAAAATCTTAAGAAGTCTACCCAAAAGCTGGCAAGCTAAGAAGACAGCTGTGGAAGAAGCTCAGGATCTGACCACCTACAAATATGATGAGCTCATAGGATCTCTGCTGACCCACGAGATCATGAAAAACTTTGAAGCTAAAGAAAAATCAGAAGACAAGAAGCAAAAATCACTTGTCATGAAAGCTGACTCAACAGAAGCTGACTCATCAGATGATGAGGAGATAGCCATGTTTACCAGGAAGATGAAGAATCTGTTCAGAAAGAATGACAAGAACAGCAAAAGGCCATTCAGGAGAAGCGACAAGTACAAAGCTGAGTTCAGCGACAGCAGATACAAGAAGGACAACTCTAAGCCTGTCACTTACTTTGAATGCCATCAAACTGGGCATATTAAATCAAGCTGTCCAACTCTGAAGAAAGAAAAAAAAAGGTAGCAAAAAAGCTATGGTGGCAACATGGAGTGATAGTGATGAGTCAACCTCATCAGAAGCTGATGCCACTGAGTCAGCAAACATATGTTTCATGGCTGACGAATCTGCTGACCACTATCGATCTGAGCAAGCTGACCTCTCAGATGGTTCTGACCAAGAGGAACACTCCAATGAGGTAACATCTCTTCTTTTGCTCAGAAATGAAATGGTTAATGCCCTGAGTGATCTCTATACACTGACCAAAAAGTGTAATAAGAAAATTAGAGCACTCAGCAGGCGATGTGATGAGATCGAGGAAGTCAAACTTAGTGACATCCGACATCTTCTCCAAGACAACACCAGGCAGGATGAAAATCTAAAAATCATGTATGGCTTTTTCTCGGAAGTCCAATCAGACTCTAAGAAGCTGGGAAAGGACATCACAACTATACAGAACCAGCTGAGTACATCGGCTAAAAAAAGGTTCTATCCCAATGCTGAGTATCAAGGTACTGGTCAGCATAGATGGTACACTCAGAAGACAGTCAGTGTGACTATTGTGGGAAAAGAGCACACACCATAGATGTGTGTTGGTATACTCGGCGGAATGTCCAATATGACTTCTGCAGAAAGAAAGGTCATACCACTAAGGTATGCTGGCATGCTCAGCACAATCGTGCTGACCAAAAACAACATCACCCTCAAAGGGTAACTTATTGTGACTTCTGTGGTAAAGATGGCCACACCATAAATGTATGTCGTCACAAAGCAAAATATGATGTTCCACCTGTTCATGCTAACCAACGAGGACCCAAAAAGAATTGGGTACCTAAAGATGAATAGTTTAAAATGCAGGTGAGCCTGAGGTGCACGGAGAAGTCAAAGCTTTGGTATATTGACAACGCATGCTCGAGGCATATGACTGGTGATGAAACTCAGTTCATCACACTTGAGCATAAATAAGGTGGAAGTGTAAGCTCCGGAGACAACAAAAAGGGTAAGATAGTAGGATCACGTACTATCGGAGGTAACCTTACCATTGAGTCAGTCTCCTTAGTCAAGGGTCTCAAATATAACCTATTGAGCATAGCTCAGCTGTGTGACAGTGGTAGAAAGGTTGTATTTGATGCCACTGAGTGTCGGATACTCGAGGGAAAAACAAATGATTTGATTTTAACTGCCCCTCGTGTTGACAATGTTTACATGTTGAGTTTAGAAAAGAATTTTTCGAAAAACATATGCTTAGTGTCAAAAGAAGATAATTCCTGGCTATGGCATAGGAGACTTGGTCATGTAAGCATGGACCTCCTTGCCAAATTAGCAAGAAAGCAATTAGTTGAGGGATTGCCCAAACTTAGATTTGAGAAAGATCAACTATGTAATGCCTTTCAGCAATGTAAACAAACCAAAAAGTCTTTCCAAAGTAAAAATATTGTCTCAACTAAGCGTGCACTGGAATTACTACACTTGGATCTTTTCGGACCTGTCCAGCCACTCAGCTTGGGCGGTAAGAAATTCTCCTTGGTCATTTTAGATGATTTCTCTCGGTATACTTGGGTCATCTTGCTAAGTAGCAAGGATGAAGCTTTTGAGATGTTCTCAACATTGATCAGAAAACTTGAAAATGACAAAGATTTAAAATTAGCTCACATCAGAAGTAATAATGGCGGGGAATTCAAAATTAGCTCACATCAGAAGTAATAATGGCGGGGAATTCAAAAACCAACAGTTTGATGAATTCTGTGAAGTTAGCGGCATTGACCATAATTTCTCTGCTCCTAGAACTCCTCAACAAAATGGGGTAGTTGAGAGGAAAAACAGAACACTAGTTGAAATAGCTAGGATAATGCTGAGTGAGAATAAGCTTCCAAAGTATTTCTGGGGTGAAGCTGTCAACACATCATGTTATATACTCAATAGGGCTTTAGTTAGACCTATACTTAAGAAAACCCCCTATGAACTTTGGAAAGGATGAAAACCCAACATTGGATATTTTCGTGCCTTTGGTTGTAAATGTTTTATACTCAATACGAAAGACAACCTGGCCAAATTTGATTCTAAAGCTAACGAAGCGATCTTTCTAGGGTACTCAACTAACAGAAAAGCATATAGGGTATTTAATAAACGAACTCAAGTTGTAGAAGAATCTGTCCATATCAAGTTCGATGAAACTGACCCTGCAGGTAAGTCAAGTCAGTCCGTCGAAGATGACCCATGCTCAGCTTCCGCTGACCAAAATGGAGTCGCCGAGTCATTACCACACGGGCTGACCAAACGTAAGAATGAACCTGAGATTACCTTTACTGACCAATCTAAAACTGCAGAGATTGTTGAAACACCTGCTCCTGACAACTCAACATTACCCAAAGAGATCAAAATTCCAAGAGGACACTCGGAGAAGTCCATTCTTGATGCTGCTGAGAACAACCTGATGACTAAAAATCAACCCAGAAGATATCTTAGCAATGTTGCATTCGTCTCAATCCATGAACCATAGAACTTTACCGAAGCTGAGCACGACGAATTCTGGATCAATGCTATGCAAGAAGAGCTTAATCAATTCAAGAGAAATGAGGTATGGGATTTAGTACCAAAACCTAGGAATCAAAAGACCATAGGAACTAAGTGGGTCTTTAGAAATAAGCTCGACGAGCAAGGTAATGTAGTCAGAAACAAAGCCCGACTTGTAGCTCAATGCTATAGTCAGCAAGAAGGTATTGACTACCTTGAGACCTTTTCTCCCGTTGCTAGGTTAAAGGCTATACGAATATTATGTGCATATGCTAGCTATATGAACTTCAAACTATTTCAAATGGATGTCAAGAGTGCCTTTCTTAATAGATTTATAAACGAAGAGGTATATGTTAGTCAGCCTCTTGGGTTTGAAGATCCAAAATTTCCAAACCACGTTTATAAACTCAAGAAGGCCCTATACGGGCTGAAACAAGCACCACGTGCTTGGTATGAAAGGTTGACCAGTTTCCTACTGACCAAGAACTATGTCAGAGGAAAAGGTGACACAACCTTATTCATTAAGAAAAAGGGTAAAGATACCCTGCTGGCACAAATTTACGTAGATGATATAATCTTTGGTGCCACTAATGAATCTATGTGCAAAGAATTTAGTAAACAGATGCAAACTGAGTTCGAGATGTCAATGATGGGGGAACTCAACTTCTTCCTTGGACTACAAATTGAACAAGGGAATAACGACATCTTCATTAGTCAGTCTAAATATGCCAAAGAAATGTTAAAAAAATTCGATATGGAAGAATGTAAGCCCACATCTACCCCAATGGGTACTTACACTGTCCTTTGCGCTAATGAGAAAGGTAAGTCAGTAGACAGCAAGTTATATCGAGGTATGATTGGCTCTCTACTTTATCTTACTGCTAGTAGGCCTGACATTCAGTACTCAGTATGTTATTGCGCTAGATATCAAGCTGACCCTAGAGAATCTCACTATATGGCTGTAAAAAGAATTTTTAGATATCTGCAGAGCTCAGTTAATGCAGGTTTATGGTATCCAAACTCAAATGACTTTACACTCATTAGATATACTGACGCTGACTATGGACGAGATAAGCTAGAGCGTAAGAGTACTTCAGGAGGATGTCACTTCCTTGGAAGCTGTCTAGTATCTTGGTTCAGCAAGAAGTAATAGTTAGTGGCCTTGTCTACAACTGAAGCTGAGTACATTGTTGTTGGAAGCTGTGTGGCTCAAGTCCTATGGATTAAGCAACAGCTTGAGGATTATGGCGTACAAACAGAAACAATTGAGGTCAAATGCGACAACAAGAGTGCCATTGACTTATCCAAAAATCCAATCCAACACAGCAGGATGAAGCATGGCAGCATAAGGCATCATTTCATCAGAGATCATGTACTCAAGGGTGAGATCAAGCTGACCTATGTTCCAACAGACGAACAGCTTGCGGATATCTTTACGAAGCCTCTGGCTCATGAGCAATTTAACATACTAAGGGAAGCTATCAGTATGTCTAATCCTCTTCAATAAAATTCTATGTTTGATTGAATGTTGAGTGATTATCACATGCTGAGTGATTTATACTTAATAAGTAACTATTGCATGTTGGGCTAATATGAACACTATAAAATCACCCTATGATGAGTAGACATACATACTAAGTGATTTCTATAAGTTGGGTTACTAAGCATGACAAAATCCCTTCTACGTAAAACTGAGTACTTAGAACTCCAAACGATTAGTATTCTTGAAACTGAGTAAACTCTCTTGCCTAATTAATGCTAGCACGCACGTTAAATATCCACCTAGGATGATGTAAGCGCAATAATTAGAAAACACATGCGCCGAATGTGTCATTAATACCAGAGATTACTGTCGATTGATCATCTCGAGGTCAAACCGCCACTCCGACCTATCAGATCAACTCGGGATTCCTATAAATAGTGGACGTTTTCCCACTAACTACTCTTTACATTCGAAATATTTGGCATTCGACTCTATCTCTCCAATCCCAAATCTTCAAATCTCTCAAAAATCCTCAAGAATCATGTCTAACGATTCTCAAAACATCTCTGGTGCCGATTACAATGCAAATCGCTCCGATGAAAATCCTCCATCTCTTGCTGAGCAGGACTATGAAGAGACTTCCACTGAGTCTCAATGACATGGTCAGCATGACCAATCTAAGGTCAGCACTCCGAACAAAAACTCTCAAGCTGACCAAGCAACTTCGTCCAAGAAACAGAAAAAGAAGAAGAGCAAGCAACCTAAGGAGAAGGTATTCATTCTTGTGTACCAAAGCATAAAGAATTTCGAGGTACTCCATTGCTGTTGGTTCTCTAAAGGGCTCGTGGAGGCGGAGAAACCTTTTTGTGAATGGATCTCCAAAAACGGCTGGACTGAACTTTTCTCTCTCCCCGGTAACACCTATCCACAACTGGTAAGAGAATTTTACGCAAATCTCAGAGTTGACGAGGACAACACTGACCACTTAGTGACCAAGGTCAAAGGCAAGGACATCATGATAACTCCATCCTATCTCGCAACCTTGCTAAAACTGACTGCCAAGGTATAGAACTCAGGACCACGAACGATTACTCGAAAGTTGACTACCCTGTTGAGTTCTGCAAACCAAAGGACCACAAAGGGGAAATAACCAGCACTTGCATGGGACAGCATCAGAAAATGGCTCATTACATTCTGACCAACTTCATATTCCCCAAGGTCAACTCTTCCTCATCGGCCTCAAACTTTGAGCAATGCTTCATCTGGCACATGCTGACCTACCAACCGCTCAACATGCCCGTCTTTCTTATCGGTGCATTCCAATGGAGTACCAGGAAACTCAGGATGGGCTCCTTCATCACAAAAATTCTTCAGGACCACCAAGTAAGCACGGTAGAAGAAGTTGAGACTTGGGGTACAGAAATCACAGCGGCACTGCTGTTTGGGCTAGCCTTCGACCAACCAATTAAACCCAAGAAAGGAAAAGCAGCTGTGGTTGAAGAAGAACCAGCTGAGGATGAGGAAGGCGATAATATGGTTGAGGATGCACAGGATGTGCCAACCCAGAAGAGGAAGAAAGCTATGGTAAAGCCGGCTGACCGAACTAGGCAAGACAAAAAGCGGAAAGCTGACCAATCCGCAAGAGACATTAACACAGCCCCGAAGAAAATTCGGTTTGTCTCTAGTGCAAAAAAAGCTGCTGCTGAGCAAGATAAAGGGGAACCTAAGTCAGCGGAGAAACAGAAAAGGCAAGTTGAGCCTGAGGAAGAAAGTGAGGAAACCCCTGAAATGCCTCTAAAGAAGAAGAAAACTTCTAGAATGAAACCGATCGATGTTCCTCCTATTGACTTTATGGTCACTCCCGAATCACACTTTGCAAGGAGTCAAGAGATTGATCTTGAAAAGACTCCTACTGACCAGGAGGAAGAACTGGGTGACATTAGAGGTCAGTTTCAAGCTGATATGACTGGATCTGCTGAGCCAAGTATAAATGTTGGTGCAGAACAAAATGAGAATCCTGCTGAGCAAAATACAGAGGTTGATGCTGGGCAATCTAAAAACCAAGCTGCGTCAACAGCAAAGGACAAAGTTGTTGAAGTTCTTAATGCTGAGCTTGGCCTCAACTCTTCTTCTGAGTCCCTTGACTCTATTTCTGATGATCCCTCTCCTCAAACAAACATGGACAGAACAGCCAAGCGTTTCAAACGCAAGGCTCAGAAACCTAACCCAATCGATCTGTTGGATGACTCCCCACTTAGAGATCCAATCATAGATTTGACCGGACTACAGTTTCAATTCTTCACAAATGTCGTTGAACCGACTCCGGACCAAATCAAGGAAAAACAAGCCTCTGTTTCTCAAGCTGAGGAATAAGCCGACCCTAAAACTCCTAAGGGTCCAATCTCTGCCGACACCTCTGCTCAACCTTCCACTGAGCAAGTGCTCGAAGTCCATGTTGCTCAAGACTCCGAGCTAGCAAAGGAAAATCCTGCTCAAGTCAGCTCTGAGTTGCCTCAACCTCCAACATCTACTCAGCTTCAGACTAACACTGAGCAGGTTAATATCTCTGTTGATCCACCTCTTCCTAATCCTTCAACACAGAATGACAACCAGTCAGCTCCTGCTGCTGACCTGAACTAAAGTCCAGCTGCTGACCACGCTGGCACCTCCACTTCCAGACAGCACCAAACACCTCCTCCATCCGGTGCTAACCACATTCCGGCCTCTGAACCACAAACTGATAAATCCTATGCCTACCTTAATTCTTCTGAGTCTGGCAGGAAGATTATCAACTCAGCTCAAGCTCTACTCAAGGATATTCATCAGACCAATGTCGATGCTGCTAGGTCTGATCATGTTGAGCCAACTCAACTCTCCTCTGTCACTCAACTTCTAACTAAAATCAAGGGTCTCAAGGACTTGATGAGTGTCATGACATCTTTTGCAACTCAATAGCCCAAGCAAAAGTCCATAGTAAAACTGGCCGAACTCTAGTTAATGATGGTGAATCATATGAACGCCATCCAAGGTCAACTCAATGCTCTATCAACGGTTCACTCAACTTATGCAACCTCTGCTGAGGTCCATCAATACTTCTCCCAGCTGGCCTCTGAGCTGACCGGAGCTCGCGACCTAATCACCTCCTCCTCTCAATGTTCCATCGAACAAATCGGTGAAGCCATTCGCCTACTCAATCTAAATAAAGAGGAAATGGACACTGACCTCGTGAAGACAAATGAGATTCTGCAATGCACTCAATCTACCCTTAAGCAGGTCTGACATACTAATGTTCAGCGTCAAGCATACGACACTGCCCTGCTCGGGATGTATCATCAATCCTATGCCCGGATGACAGAATCCATTACTTGGATCGGGAAATCTCAAGAGTATCTGCTTAGCATGCTCAGTGCCAATATTAAAATCCCTGCTCCCACTATGTCCGATGGCACGCAAGTCTTCAAAGGTCTTCGGGACAGTACGAGTCAACTCCCAATGTACTCATCAAAATTGACTCATGTTGTTCAACATGGAACCTTCTATCCTCCTCCTCCTGATGCTGGCAAAACGGGGGAGAACGAAAGGCAAGCTGCTTGAACTCAGCAGAAACAGGGGACGATAACTAAGCCTGCCGCCGGAACTCAGCAGAAGCCTGGTTCAACTTCTGCTGTCCCAAATAATCCTAGTCAGCAACAAAGAAATGCCAAGGGCAAAGGAAAAGCCAACCAAGTTCAAGTCAACATCAAAAGATAGATTAGAAACAATCTTAGTTTAAGACTTGTAACTTTATTTGTGGCATGTTCTATTTTGTTATGCTGACTCTATATAAGCATTTTTTTTATCCAAACTGACTCATCTATATGCAATGCTTACTTATCATGTTTATATGTTGATCTGTCATACTTAACTATCCATTGAACAACTAATTAAATCTTGTGAACATAAGGAAAATACAAGTAAAGCTTACTCAGCACACACAACTCTGATACTAATATAATAACTCTAATACATGTGCGCAATACTAAGTAATAACTATATGTTTCAAGCATTGACCTCTTCTGAAAGCTGACCTAGGCTCATCTGAATTAGATCTTGGAAGGTCTAAAATTGAACTAAGTCAGTAAAAGCATGTCTTAACTTCACTCAATTAAATCTTAGAAGGTTTAGAGTTAATAGATGCAACCCTTACGAGGGAGTAACTTCAGAAGAATGAAAAGTAAATCGATCATGGGGAATCTCAATGCTGAGTTCCATAATTAAATATTTTGCCAACATTAAAATGGGGGAGTTTATTGAAACACCTTTCCACATGATTTTGATTTGACAAAATTATTTAAGTTAATCCCATGATTAAGACAATTAAATTTAAGTGCTTTGATTTAATTGTACTAATGTGTTTGTTCAATGTTGAGTATATTTATAAATAAGAACAGAAGTAAAAAGATTGACAGAACAAAGTCAGCATAGAACACATCATAAGCTGAGTAGAAGTATAACTCGGCATAATTGAAGAAGAGTATTCTTCAGAACAAATGCTTAAAGACGAAGCTGCGCGAAGAAGCTGAGTGGAATGGTACTCAGTCTCCTATATAAATAAAGAACAAAGGCAACGTCAATAAAGTCAAGCTGAGTGTTCGTCAATTCAGCGCGAATGATCCGTTAACTAAAAGACAAGATCCGACAGTGATCTATGCCAATTCAGAAGCTTTGGAATTACGCAAGGAGACAGTTTCGAGATGCATGGGTCAACTGGCATTTGGCTAGAAGACAAACTGGATGGAAGAAGACAAGCCTGACGCCTGCTATTTTCAGACGACAGGATTGCCCTGCAAATTTGTATGCTGACCAGTGAATGACGCAAGAAGACCGTTTGAATTCAACGGATAGATTCGAATTCAAATGATTGAGGCATCAGAATTCACTATAAAAGGACAAGTTCATCTCTTGGATCCTTTGCCGAAATACAAAAAGAAAAGCATACATACAAGCACATACAAACAAGAAAAAGAGAATACTTACACCCAAATCCTATTTCTGTGTAAAAGTCTAGATTGAATTTGTATTCATCTAAAGTGTTCTTCATCTAGAAAGAACAAATCTGTATCAATTGTAAAGATTGAGAGTGTGGTGCTGAGTACTCGGTTTTAGTACTCAACGGTAGAGAAATCTGAATGTTCGGTTATAGCGCTCAGTAGGGTTGAGTAGACGAATAGAGGACGGTACTCTTGCATACTCAATTTCCGTGTAAACGGTTTGTGCTCTACCTTTAAAGAACTCAGTATTGGATTGAAAAAGCCCGGAAGGATTCTAGGGACTGGACGTAGGCGGTGAGGCCGAACCAGGATAAGTCTGCTGAGTAATTTCTAACTCTTTCTCTCAAAATATATATGTATGTGTTGCTTGTTTAAATTGCTCAGGATATAAATTGTATAAGCTGACACTGAGTAATCTAAGTGCTGAGTTGGAAGCTGACCTTAAGTGTCAATTCCCAACTCACAAGTAACACGGTTCTAGTCAGCCTCTGACTAAAGCTGTCTTACATCTCTCTCGGCCGTGCTGACCAAAACTGAGTAAAATAATTTAAAGAATTGATTAAGTCAGCATAATTAAACGAAAAAGTTACATTAGTTCCTAAACCCCCCTTGGAACTAATTACACGGGACCAACAAGTTTGTGGAGGTAAGTTTGATGGAGTTGTGAAAACTGACCATAGTGAGGGGTTTGGTGGGTTCGGCAGTGTTGGATATGGTGGAGTTGTCGTTGTTCATCTTGAGGTTGAGTAAAAAAAATTAGGTTTAGAGGATCAGAGGCTCTGATACCATGTAGAGGTTGAAAAGGATTGATTGATTTCATTAACAAATGAAAACTAATTTATACAGCATTACATGAGTAATTTAAAATTATACAAAGACTAAAAGATAGGTTTAAGATAAATATTAAGAATTGAGAGATTTATCATGTTGTTAAGATTAAGAGGAATGAGTTGTAGCAATCCCTGAATCATAGGGATAACACTTATCCTTAACATGTATCACGTTTATTCATATAAACGAAGACTACCATGAATAGATTTTTTATAATGTCAATATGCCTGAATTAACGATACATCAACGGGGCAAGAATGTAGTGAATATAGTCATAGTTTTGTAAAACTCACCATCAAATGAACAACAATTATGATTTTTATTGGAAGAAGTATCAAATCCATGAATAAAAAAAAAATAAACGAATGATTATAATTTGATTCTAAAAGTAGTATGAGAATGCATATGCATTGTATCACACACACATCAATCTCAATATACTTAAAAAGCTATAACAAGATACAATAAATGAAAGGGATAAGATGACTCAATTAAATAATTTTCATTTGAAATAAATAAAAATAACAAATAAATTTTAAGAATTGAAGATGGAAGTGAATATATGGAGATGTTAAAATTTAACTTATTATCATTTATGGTATACATAAAATTGTTATAAAAACATAATTAGTAAACCACTAATTTACTAACGTATGAATGTCTTTTTGTTCTCCTCTCATCAGAGAAATTTCTTACGTAAAGATAATTAATAAAAACTATTAAAACACTAAAATTTGTGTACAAACCACAATATAATGATTAATAACTATAAAAGCTAGTGTTACAAAAACAATTATCTCAATATCCTTAATTAATGTATATTTTAGAATTTTGAGCATCAAAAATTATTTTTTATTTATCTTCATTTTGAGTTCATATCTAACATTATCCAAATTGCTTAGAATAAACATCTTATCAAGTGTATTGGATGCTTACAATCTATCTGTTTGAAGGATTGAGCAAAAAAATTAATTTTTTTATAATAATAATAAGGGTATGTTTGTTTCAGCTGTTATTATTTGTTGTTGTTGTTTGCTGTTATGAATAACCAACATATATTAGTTGATTTTTTTGTCTAAAAACAGTTGTTTCAAATTTTAACCAAACGCTTTTTGTGTCATGTTTAGAGTTAAAAGGCAAAAAGCAGTTCCGAAAAATGGAAACAAATAGGCACTAAAAATGAGAAAGAAACTTAGAATGGTAATCATTAAAAAAACATGATTTATAATTGAAATAAACTTCATTGTAAGTATAATATTTCAATACCTCTTTAATTATTTTCTTCAATATGTTTCCAACTTCAATGAACAACTATTGTGTGAAACTTTAAATCTATTTGTACCAAAAATGCATAAAAATAAAAAATTCAATACTTATAAGTTAGATAAACTCAAATTAAAAAAAAAAATCAGTTGGTCTTCATCAGGTTCTGAATTTGAAAAATTAATCCAACTCTAGTTAAATCTAACAATTGAGTTCATATATAGCCGAAAATCCAAATTTTAGATAGAGTTAACAATCGAAACGATTACACCTTCAATGTCTTCAACTTCAATGAACAACTATTCTGTGAAACTGTATATCTATTTGTACCAAAAATGCATAAAAATAAAAAATTCAATCCATATAAGTTAGATAAACCCAAATTAAAAAAATCAGTGGACTTCACGAGGTTCTGAATTTGAAAAATTAATCCAACTCCAATTAAATCTAAGAATTGAGTTCATATATAGCCGAAAATCCAAATTTTAGTTAGAGTTAACAATCCAAACGATTACACCTAGCAACTTATATTAAAAAAGAATGAAAATATACAAAATCTTTATTTAGCCATTCTGAAAAAAAAAGATTAATAAAAAAGAAAATATAAATAAGACAACGAGAGGTGTGGAATAACATAATTGAGAACAAAATAACTGCTACCTATGAAAAATCGAATAATTACCTTCAGAAACATAACGATACCCGTTTCTTTTTTTCGATTTCAGTTGTCCATGCCTTTTCTATTTCCATCAGCTTTTTTCAATTGGAGATATCAAAATCTAAATTCACACAATTCTTGAAGAAATTATTAACACAATTTATCAATGGAAACCGCTCATAAATAAGTCTGAATCTTTTAATAAAATAAGAACAACATTATATAAGTCTGAATTTTCTGAAAGTGTAATGTATATATGAAAGTGTTATATGGATATATTTTGAAAATAATACTTTTATATATGTTAATTACTTTGAGTAAAAGAATAATTTAAAACTTTGTAGTGTACTTTGTATATTTAATTCTTTAATGTAGATTTTAACTTTCACCTAATTTACAAATGATTAATTTGATTAATAATAATATAATAACATATGTCTTCATAAAAAAAATATAATATCACATATCAAAATTTAGCAGCCTAATTATCAAATATTAAAATTGTTCTTTTTTATGATTAGCAAACAAAATTATAGGTTTTTATAACTAAATAGGAGAATTGTTTATACATTTTTGGAGTATAAAATTATGAACATATAGGAAAATGTATCCCTGAACATAATTAATATCTTTCTTTTTGTAATCTTCCCTTTAGCTATTTCCAGTAACCTGAAACGACAATTGTCACAAAATGAGCCGACGAACCTTCTCTAATGCTTAAATCAGAAGAATACTGGAAGAAGTATTAATTAGTAACTTGATAGCAAGTGAGAGAATGTTTATGTGACTACGTAATTTTACTTCTGATTCCCAAGCTATTTATAGGCAGTAAAGTGTGTTTTTGGACACGTGGCAACATTTGATTGGTCTTCGAACCTTATCTTTATGTTTCGTGTTAAATATGAGTTGTGCGAGTTCTTATATTAAGCATCCGGTCTTCCATGTCACTCGGAAGACCTCCAATTCACATTTGGACACGTATAGTGTGACCCCACGTAATAATTAAAATAGTGGGATCTCTTATAATATATGTGGGTTCGTGTTACACGTGTCAAAATATGTATGGGAGGTCCTCTATTTGACAAGGAGAACCAGGTGCTTCTAATAATTTGCCGAGTTGAGGAGCGTGCCGTTGGGATCCAAAGTTATTATTTGTCCACGTGTCCCTTGAGGCAGCTCCCAACCGCAGCTTTATTCTTCCATTCCACAACGGAATGTATTCTTTCATGGGCTTGGACCCAAATGCTAGACTCGGTCTTTAACTGAAACCCAAGCGTTTGGCCGATTCAACTAATACCGTATCAATAATTCTCCTAAACAATTAATAACATCAATACATATTAATACTTAATCAATGCTCGAGCCGCTAAAAAGTGTGGTACAATCAGCAATTAATGATAAACCTTTCTTCTGCTACAACACAGCCAATTGATAAGCAAATTTCAGCAAGTGTCCATGACATCTTCACTAAACATATTAGAAGTGGAAATTAGTTGCAGCTAAAGCATGATTAAGAACATTAATTGTAAATAATTATAACAAATTGGTGTATTTTCAAGATGAAGATAAACACATTCCTTGGTAGCTAGCAACAAAGAGGAAGGGAAAGAAGAAAACCAGGAAAGCCATACCCAAATTTAATTAATGTGAAAAAGAAATTAACCAAAATTAATTCAACAAATAAGCACTTCATCATAAAGTTAAGAATACTTTGGAATTCATTTAAAAATGGAGAACTTTTTTTTTCTAAAATCGACCACAAATGTGTTAATTCATCCATGTTCATGTGTTCATAATGTTTTGCTAGTATTTCACCACTTCTGGAAGAAGTATTCAGAAAAAGAATTAGAAAGAGATAAGAAAAAATAGATAAAAAACTCAGTCTTGTAACATCCATCTATATGAGAACAGATACATTTAATCGGATACAGTTAAGTTGTTCTTCAAATTTTAATTTAGATAGAGATATAGAAACTCTGACATTGGTGAGAATCGGATAACAAAACAGAGCTAATTGAAGACAGACTAATCGATAATAATGACATCATCCATCTTCTTTTTGTGCATCTTGGCAATAATAGGATTGCATATGCTCTCTAACTCATTCATCTTATTCTCAAACTCAACTGCCTCACCTACCTGATTTGCTTCCAACCATTCAATAGCTTCTTCAATGGCATCCTCAACCTTCTTTTTGTCAGCTGGGTCTAGATTTGAGCTCAACTTTTCATCTCTCACAGTATTCCTCATGTTATACGCATAATTCTCCAATGCATGTTTAGCACAAATCTTCTTTTTATGTTCCTCGTCTTCAGCCTTGTATTTCTCAGCCTCCTCCACCCTCTTCTCTATCTCTTCCTTGGTCAATCTTCCCTTGTGGCTAGTGATTGTTATGTTGTTTTTATTCCCTGTTGTCTTCTCCTCAGCAGAAACATTTAATATGCCATTGCAATCTATTTCAAAGCACACTGTGAATTCAGTGGCACCCCTTGGAGCTGGGGGAATGCCACAAAGGTCAAATTTGCCAAGTAAGTTGTTGTCTACTATTCTTTCACCCTCACCCTCAAATACCAGAAACACGACAGTAGTCTGGTTGTCAAAGCGAGTGCAGAATACCTTCTCCTTCTTTGCAGGGATGGTAGTGTTCCTCGGTATCACAACAGACATAACACGTTCCTCATTTACTTCAATTCCAAGTGAGAGAGGGGTAACATCGAAAAGGACAAGATCCTGGACCTTCTCATTGCCTTCGCCACTCAATATGGCGGCCTGAACAGCTGCACCATATGCAACAGCTTCATCCGGGTTTATATTCTTGCATAGTTCCTTCCCATTGAAGAAGTCTTGCAGCATTTGCTGTACCTTTGGAATTCTGGTAGAACCACCAACAATAACCACATCATCGACACTGCTCTTGTCCATCTTGGCATCCCTCAAACACAACTCAACAGACTCTATACACTTTCTGAAAAGATCAATGTTCAACTCCTCGAATTTTGCACGAGTTATTGTTGTGTAGAAATCAATAACCTCAAACAAGCAAACAACCTCAATAGTTGTCTGAACAGCAGATGAGAGAGTTCTCTTAGCCCTCTCACAGGCAGACCTTAATCTTCTAATAGCTCTAGGATTTCCAGAGATATCTTTCTTATTCTTCGTCTTGAACTCTTGAACGAAGTGGTTAACCATTCTGCTATCAAAATCTTCACCTCCAAGGTGGGTGTCACCAGCAGTGGACTTGACTTCAAAGATACCCTCTCCAATAGTAACAAGTGAGACATCAAAAGTACCACCACCCAAATCAAATATCAATACGTTCTTCTTCCTACCACTGCTGGCCTTCTTGTCAAGACCATAGGCAATGGCTGCAGCTGTAGGCTCACTGATAATACGCATAACATTAAGGCCAGCGATCACACCAGCATCCTTTGTTGCCTTACGCTGCGAATCATTGAAATAAGCAGGGACAGTTACAACCGCATTTTTAACAGTTGATCCAAGATAGGCCTCAGCTATTTCACGCATCTTACTAAGAACCATAGATGCTATCTCCTCAGCAGAAAACTGTTTCTCCACACCCTTGTATGTAACAACAATCATAGGCTTATCCTCAGGACCAGCAATTACCTTAAATGGCCAAAGCTTTAAATCACTCTGTACCGTGTCATCTGAGAATCTTCTACCAATCTATCGCTTTGCATCTGTGAGCGAGATAGTTAGAGATAGTTGTAGACCGTAAGGGTCCGAATGTTCAACAAATAAGATAAATGCATATTTGCATATCAATTACAGTATGTTATAAAATCTAACAAGCCATTTGATTCAGATTAATCTTTGTAGTATTCATTAGAAAAAAAATCCATGTAAAATAAAAAATAACTGAGCACAAAGAAGGAATCAATAACTAATAGGAAAAGAAATATCAAACATCAACATGAAATTGAAGCAACAATACCAGAAAACATAAACCAGTAGAATCTAACTCAAATGCGAACATAATAAGCATATATTAAGAAGATGCAAAGACAGGGAAAAATAAGAAATTAGATAGGAAGTACATACCGAAAACAGTATGGACAGGGTTCATCGCAACTTGATTCTTAGCAGCGTCGCCGATCAAACGCTCGGCATCAGTGAAAGCAACGTAAGAAGGGGTCGTCCGGTTACCCTGATCATTGACTATGATCTCTACTCTATCATATTGCCAAACGCCGACGCAAGAGTAGGTGGTTCCGAGATCGATACCGATCGAAGGCTCTCTATTTCCGGCCATCGGAGTAGGGTTCAATTCTGTTACTCAGATCAATGCTATCTATAAATATATAGAGAAGTTAAAAGGCCGAAGCATTAGTTTGAGTTCTCTCCTTTTCCCGCCCGGGGGATAAATTAATTAACTTATATAATTTCCCATTTAAAATTCAAAATGTTGATTTAATTGGATTAATTAAAGTTAAAGTGGATATCTTTTAAGAGAGCAGAATCGTGTTGCTGATCGCTTGGCGGCGGCGGGCCATGAAGGGACGTTAGGCGTTACTACCCTTCCTGTTTCCCCTAGTTTCATCTCTCATCTTCTCTTAGAAGATAGGATTGGGGTTAGCTTCCCTAGGCTAATTCCTGGGTAGTTTGTTGTTATTCGTTTTTCTTTTCCTTTTCTACCAAAAAAAAAAATTAAAGTTAAAGTGGATATCTTTTAAGTAATCACCTAGTTTCATTCTACTTCTACTTCTGCTCCCCCTTCTTTTTCTTTCTTTCTTCTTCTTCTTCTTTTTGTCCCGCTTCTTCAGTTTCTCATAGACCTGGGCATGGAACGAGCTGGACCGGGCTCGAGCCGGATCTATCAGACTTTTAATAAAACTTAACGAGCCCAAGCCCAGTCCTGCTCATAATAAATTCAGTCGGGTTCGGACTGGGCTCGAGCCTAAAATATGAATCCCAAGCTGCTCGTCCAAGCCCATCTACATATTAAAAAAATACAATTAAAATGTTACACCAACTTTTCTTAGTAAAAAAAATAGTACACGCAACTCAATAATTAATAAGTTTGAAAAAATTCTACTAAACTAATTGTGTATCGAAACATCAAATCCAAAATAAGTTATAATATAAAAAATATAATTAATTTATATTTATAAATTATAATATATATATAGTATATCGAGCCGGTCCGATGAAAAATTCATATAGCCCAAGCCCCACCTGGGCTTAGGCCTGGGCGGACCGGGCGGGCTCGCCGACCATGTCCAGGTCTGGTTTCTGATACCAATCGTTGGCGATTTTTGAGATTATTAAAGTATTCTAAATTTTGGAAATAAAACACAAAACAAATGAAGTTTTCCAGTAAAAATGGTATGTTTTTAGCTTATACACATTTTTTTCTCGTTGGTCTTGCCTCTTTCTTCATCTGTAACGGTATCGTTTTAATTTCCTTCATTTATGACGAAATTTGTCGCATCTGTGATAAATTTCATCAAAAATGCGACAACAGTTATCGCAGCTGCGACATGAGTAATTTTGTCGCAGATGCGACAAATTTTGTCACTATGCGACAACTCTTGTCACATTTGCGACGAAAGGTGACAACTGTTGACGCAGATGTGACAACTGTTGTCGCATTTGTGACGATTTCGTCACAAATGTGACAACACTTGTCTTTTCTCTCTCTACAAACATAATCTTTCTCTCTCTATAAACCAACGTATTTTCTCTCTCAATACTTGGTAGTAATGTCGCTTTCGTCGATTTGGGATGGCGAAAAAGCCGTTGAGAGTCTGAGAAAGAAAGTGAATTGAAATAAGGGTATTCTTGTCCAAAGTGGATGAAAGTGTGTAATTTGGTGAGATGAAAGAAAAGTGGATCAAATATGTTAAAGGACCCCGTCAAATGGACTTTATTATTATTAGCCCTAAACTTTATTTATTAATTAAATATTAATTATTCATTCAGTAATTAATTAAATAATGTGTGCTTCAGCTCACCTCGGTACAAGTCGATGTATATTTCATTACATATAGGTGATAAGAAAGCATAACATTTGAAACCATAAAATCATGATTGTCAAAACTAGATCGGTAAAAAAATTGATCAAGATAACTATGATTTAACTATAAATTTAAAAATTCCAATAAAATACTTTCATTCTCATTTAATCTCCAAATATAATAAAAAAAATATAATGTTTTTAAAGTTAATTACTATGATTGGTTGATTAAGCAACTGTATATAGTGTCGCTCATTTAGTTGAGCCAAATTTTCAGTTTTCCTATAGTGTTTTGATTGTTGAATATTTATGTGGCAATCTAGATAGATTGAAAAGGCAGAAGCCCTGGTACCTTCTTTATCATCTTTCATCTTCCTCTAATCAACCACGATATTGTATGTGTAATTATTTAGTTAAAGATGGAGAGGCTATGAGGATTAAAGAAACTATTAGTTGGTCAAAAATTATTGTTTTGGTTAATTGTTTGGTTGAGATTGATGTAGTGTGATCCTAAAAAGTGAACACTAGCAAATGCACAATGTTATCATCTCCACGTGGATAGGATAGCTCAATACAATTACTAAGTGATTGAGAATAATCAAATTTCGTGTAGGTTGTCGTTCTTTCTAGGGTTGAGAGTGAATGATCAATTGTAAAATATAAGAGTTGTAAATTAAAGTAATTAATTGTGTAAGCAGAAGTGAAGAACAACATATTTGAAATTCTTAATTTCACTTGGTAAGGAATAGGCAAGAAGCATAGCCAGCGATGGTGGTGAACATGCATTTTTTTCCTTATCAGTGAACTTGAGATTATATGTCTATGGTATCTTTACGAAATACACTTGAGTCAGTATCACTTGTTCCTAGCAGATGAGAGAGTTCTCTTAGCCCTCTGACAGGCAGACCTCAATCTTCTAATAGCTCTAGGATTTCCAGCGATATCTTTCTTATTCTTCCTCTTGAACTCCTTGGAGTTTGTTATCAAAATCCTCACCTCCAAGGCAAGTGTCACCAACATTGGACTTGACTTCAAAAATACTCTCTCCAATGGTAAGTAGTGAGACATCAAAAGTACCACCAGCCAAATCAAATATCAATACATTCTTCTTCCTATCGCTGCTTGCCTTCTTGTCAAGACCATAGCCAATGGTTGTGGTTGTAGGCTCGCTGATAATACACATAAATTATAGCCAGCTATCACACTAGCATCCTGTTGGGAATTTTCTGGATTGTGACAATTTAGCGAAAGCAATAAATCTTAAAGCACAAGCAATATATTGCTAAAAAAATGATAGCTTAAAACTTGAAAGCAATTTTATTGAATTTATGAGGCGGAGGTTTACAAGAGGGTGTTCTCTAGAAACTTTCTAGAGTTACAATAATATGAGATAGAACCAAAAATAATATCACGCAGGTGTTTCCCGAAAATACCCGAAATAATTATCTTACTATTTTGTTTCTCTCCAAAACAATTGGACTACCCTCTCTCAATTAGAAAGCAAACACACAATAGATGATCTATTATGTAATTTGTCTCTCTCTATATACTCTCATAACTCTCTCTACTCTAAAATTGAGCATCATTGGCTTATATAAGCCCATGAGCACATTACTCTCAATTAATTGTGCCAGCAATAATTACGGGTACAATTAATGGCTTCATTGACCATCGAATTCGGTGGTGTAGACACCGAGTCAGAGGACCTGTGACGAAAACCTGTAAACCAGACAGTTGAAGCGGTTGATTCCGGAAGTTTTAAAAGACACAAAAATATGTAATAAGAAGGGAAGAGTTAATGTGAATCGCGGTCGTCAAGAGGATGGCTCGCGAGTGCTCAACGACGTCGTGCAAGCGCCTAGCGGCAGCTGATGCGTGTTCAACGTCAGTTGGAGGCACGTCCGGCAGCGCGAGGCGCACGCTCGACGGCCGTTGGGCGCGCAAGCCCAGCATCGCGGAACACGCGCCCAACGGCGTAAGGCGCACGCCCGATGGCTGCCGGGCGTGCGCGCTCGGCGGCCGCCGGACGAGCACCCAACAGCGTCGGGCGGACGCCCGATGTGCGTTGGGCGGACGCCCGACGTTCGTTGGGCGAACGCCCAACATCTGTTGGGCGGCCGCCCAACTATGTTGGGCGTTCGCCCAACAATTGTTGGGCGTTCGCCCAACCCCCTTTGGGCGACGCCCAATTTTAGTTGGGCGTCGCCCAAAGTTCCGGGGATCCGTGGCCTATTTAAGGCACGGATCCCAATGCATTAGGGAGGGAGATTTTTGGAGCCTTTCTCACTCTAGACATTTTTAGAGAGAGAAAGTGATTTTTTTTTGGAAAAATATTTTTTTTCTCAAAAATTCCGAATTTCCCAAAAGTTAAATTTTTACTAAAAAAAAGCGCAAAATCACGACTCGCGGAATCAATCGGCTTCGACTGTCAGATACCGAACTTGAGGTATTATCTGAGGACTAGACTCGTTTTATTTTATTTAATTTATTTCTTTTCCTTTATTTATTTTTATGTTATAATTTTATTTATTTAGTTATTTATTTATTTATCACGTTTTATTTAATTCCTCGTATTTATTTAATTCCCGTCTCGTGTTAGATAAACGTTCGGTTTTGTTTTGAAGTAAAAACCTCGTTTTGATATCCCAATACGAACCGTGATCCGATTAAAAGGTAGTTCGGGTATTAAAAACGTTGTAATTATAAGTTTTGAAAAAAAAAGATATTTCCGAATAACGTTTTAAAATAAAAACATCGTTTTAGGAATTTCCGTTATAGACTATGATCCATTTTTGGTAGTTCGGAAATCCAAAACGATTGAATTAGACTTAATTTAAAGCTTTTGAATAAATCTGGAAACAGTAGTGATTCTGTAATTTTCCGTTTTCTATCACTGATTGCTGTTTACCGACGGATTTTCCATCGGTAAATCTGCTGAAATGTAAAAAATGATGTTTTGGTCCCTCTTTCTTAACTTTTAAGCTTTTGATCCTTTGTATATATATGTATATTTATGTAATATATATTTTCAAACTATTTTTAGATATTTGGTACATATAGTTATTTAGAATGTTTATATATTATTTTTCATTAATTAGATCTAATATAAGTATATTTATATACATTTTATTTAAATTCATTTAAACTATATTGGGTATTATTTTGGAAGGTTATTTACTTGGGCATTTTGGATAATTAATTAGAAGATGTTTTAAGGATAATTAGGTGTTATCTTGATGTTTAAATGTATATTTGGGAGAGTTATCTCCTATATATTTATTACAATAGTTATTTTGGGATATAAAGTTTATTTTCTTATTAACAATGAATTTTGTTCATTATTTTATATGTTTTTTTAAGTATGGTAAAAGTATATTTAATATCTTTTATTTTTATTAGTATGTATATTTTTAGCTAGATTGAGTGATATCCTTTACTTGATTTTCTAAATTATATGTAAATCATTATTTTCAAATATATGTATATATATATATGTATATGTTTTTTCTTTATTCTCTTTGGCATTTGAGGACATGGTTTTAAATCGGTTTTCAATTGAGGAGTTTTGTGTTAGTTGGTTTATTATTGTAATTATAATAATGTTAAAGGTTAATTGAGTGAAAAGGGGAAAATAAAATCACAAAAAGAGAGTTTAATTTGCTCATTTAAGCTTAAAGTTTTCTAGATATTCTTAAAGTGTAAATAGCGTTTTCTTGACATTTTAAATCGTTTCTTAAAACATCACGTTTTAAAACCTTAGTCCGTTCCAACGATGGATTAAGCGAACCTTGTAATTAAAATCGTTTTCATTGTGAATAATAGAGTGTTGAATCGTTTTCTTAAATGATTTGTACAAAATAAATTGACTTGTATGCTTAACCACGTTTTCTTATTAAAGGTTTTTATCTTAATGTTTTCAAACGCTTGAGTCGTTTCAACGGCGATTCGGGTGAACTTCATCAAACGGGGTTTTGAAACGTACCTAAATCGTTCCAACAGCGATTAAGGTGCGAACCATGTAAATGAACTCGTTTTGGGGAAGTGAATTAGTATAGAATTAGTATGTAACACTTTTTCCACTAGTGCCCCCTCTCTTTTCTATATATTTTGAACTGATGTAAATGGGTGATTCTTTACTAAAGTGGCTTTTCAATAATGTATGTTCAAAACGGTTTTCAAAACAAGAAAGAAAAGGTTTCAAATGAATTTTAAACTTAAAGAAATATACGATTAGTTCGTTATCACCTAACATGCTGAGTAGGAGGCCGGTGGTTCATAACCGGGCGATGTCGGGGTGCCTAGTAGCCTTTCTCCGGAAAGGAGCTAGCCTTCTCGGCTCGTATCTAAGTTTCCCGAACCCTCACCGGTCTCCCGTAAGGGATCGGTGTTCATTTTCCCATTCGTGGGTGGCGACTCTTCCATATCTCCAAGCTCTGGTCCTGTCGAGCAGCTTGATTCCACGATTGGTTGCTTTCGGCGCCAATCACCGCTTACGTTGCCATGAGGTGTCCACCCCCCGGTCCGCCCGGGAGATTAGGCTGTGGCACCTCGTCTAACAAGTGGCAACTCTGCTGGGGAAGCGAGAAATTTGATTCCGGAAGGCGTGTATTAAGCCCTTAATGGGGACGGATCGTATTATTTCTTTTCGTATGCATTCATGTGCATTATTGCAAACCTTTTGGGTAATTTCCGCGAAACCTCTAGCGAGAGTCCATTCGTCGCTCGAAATAGGCTAGCGTAAGTTCCCCCTTACAGTAAGGCGCCAAAGGGTCCCCATCCATTCGTTAGGGGCGAATTTGTGCGGTTCTGTGAGGTCCCGCGATCAGCCGTGTCAGCATATAGTAGCCTTAGAAGTTGCCATAGGATTACCCGTTACCATTTTTTATGTGATAAATGAATCAGTTCGTGTTTTCAAATTGCCATGATACGTGTCTAATCCTAAAATATGTAAAGAAAATGAAACGATACGTTAATATATACTCTTAAACCGATATACAAACTACCCCAAAACATCGAAAGGATTCGAACTAAAGACGACTTAGTCATCTCGTATGAATGGACTTGTGCGACCCGCCTGGTCCCTTTCCGTGTCCCGAAGAAGGCACATGTTCATGGAAATACGTTATGACGTAAGCACGTATTAGTACGGATTGGTTTGGTACTAAGGATAGTTGTATCTCGATTCAAAAGACTATATTAATAGTAGCCGTTATTCACATTCTTTAAATAGGTTGGGATAAAACGAGATTATGACGAAACGAAAACAAAGAACATTTCTGTTTTGAATGACCCCGTTGTAACGTAAAGAGTTTCGCAAACGTGGCCCGTCCCTTCCGAATAAAAGACGAGCTCTTACGTTAAGCCTTGTGTCGTTCTTAAGAGAAATGGACGTGTCTGCAAAAGTGACTAAGAAAAATAAAAGAAAGGCAAAAATAAAACGACCAAAATCATTCTTTATCCACGATATATGTCAATCCCGAGAGTAGTTAAAGAAAATAAACCAATATCGTTGAATACATGTCTCGAACGAGTATATGCGCTGTTTAAAATCACGAAGCCGAATCAAACCAAACCGCATAATTGCGCCATATGGACGAGACTGCGGGTTTTGACTAACGACTCGATCATTTCGACCGTTACCAAAACTGCAAGAAATATGGCCCGATATACGTGTTTGCTTAATTCGTGCCTAAACGAAAAAGAACGGTGATATCCTTGCTTCGAATAAACATGCGATTCAACGAAACGTTGATTTTCTATAACCACACTGGGGTGATATATCACGTAGATTGGAAATAATAAAGAGTTGTGGTTAGCCGAAAGATTACCGTGCGCTCAAATAAGACTCGCCGTCTTTTCACATAGCAAAAACGAGCAAACGGATTCTTAACGCTAAAAACAAACGCGTTACGCGATGAGTCCGTTCCCTAAATTCAAAAGTGATTCCATCACTAAATAAACACATGGTTACGTCTCTCGATAGATCCAAAAGATCCCATTGTAATCCAAAATCGAGACACGAATCCACGCGAATAAAAGGGAATGAGTCATTGACAATAACGAACGATTGGACTAAAAAGAATAACTTGTACCACGTCTAAAAAACGAGATACGCTCAAAGGGAGTCAAAACCCGAACTAATGCGTCTCGCGAAAGGACAAAAGACGAGTTATTTCGAAAGGACAATCCATTTGGTCGATATCCTAGTCACTGAACATTGATACGTCAAAACGAACTGTATTGTCTGATGGATGATTTACTTTTCTGCAATAATCGACGGCATCACGCGTCCCCTGGACCGCAATGTGAGCCCAAAACCAAAATCCTAGGAAAGAGATCTGGACCAACGAGTGTGTGGAGGAATAAGGGTGGAAAAGAGATGTCGTGATACGTGTAATTAGACTAACGTTTGTTCTTCTTATCTTATATAACCGTAAATAAATAAATGCACACACCACGAATCATGCATATAAAATCATGCATACATACTAATGGATACCGTTCGCGCAGACGTCATCATTAAGCGGTTGTGGTTTCACGAGAGTAACCGGCTTGTCAGACAGTTTGATCAGCTACGAGTAGACAGTTTCGAATCGGTATTTGTGGCTTCTGAATCATCTTCGCCTGGGTATACTCAGTCCTCCGTCAGTATGTCTACGACCGACGAAAAAGTGGCTGAATTGGAAAACTCTGTGAACAATATCAATGATCAGCTGGCCGTAATCCTGGCCCAGCTGGCTGAGCTAGCACTGAAGGACAACAAGAGTGGTAGTAAGCGTGCTGAGAACGAAGTAAACACCGGTCCCCGCTTCGGAAACGAGGATGATTATCAGGATTATATCCAGAAACAGCTTGAGAAAAAGAAAGCTAAGGAAGAGGAGTGGAAGCAACACATCACTCAGGAGGTGCAGGAGCTACGTGGGGGAAGTTCCGAGAGTCAGGACTTTTATAATTTGAAGAATTGTTTATCAGCAACGGCTTTGCCTTTGAAATTCCGGCTCCCTGACATGAAAAAGTTCGATGGAACTGGAGATCCCACTGCCCACATGAATCAGTATGTCCCTGTGATGAAGCACATGATCCTGACCGAGGATCAAGTCCTGGGGCTGTTTAACACTTATCTAGAGGGGGCGGCCCTCACATGGTTTCATGCATTGCCTATGGTGACGAAGAGGAATTGGAAGGAGTTAGCGAAGTCATTCATCGCTCAGTATAGCTTCAACACCATGCTGGAGGTCACTTTGAAGGAGTTAGAGAGCACTAAGCAACAGGCTGGGGAATATTTTTCCGATTTTGTGAAAAGATGGAGGGCTAAGGCCGCGGTTATGAAACAGAAGCCGCTTGAGCAAGATCAGATCCGAATGGTGGTTGGCAACACATTGCCGTATATTAAGAATGAGCTGCGGTATATGCCTTTTACCGACTTTAATCAGATGTACAGTTGTGTCTTGACAGTTGAAGGGGATAGGGAACCAAAGAAAGCTTATACCAAGTGGACGAAGTCGGGATATAGTGCCGGAGGGCCAAGTGCGAGTACGGAATCCACAGCAGTGAAAGTTCTTGATCTTAATGCTATCGAAAAGAGGCGGTTCGCCAAATTTGATCAGACCTATGCAAAAGTTTTTGAACGTTTACAGAAAAAGGGATTGTTGAAAGCCCTTACTCCTTATAACAAAGCTCCGCCTACTCCGCAGATACAGGCTAGAGGGTATTGTGAGTTCCACAGCAGTTATGGGCATACAATTGAGAATTGTGAGAGGCTGAAACACGAAATCCAAGATTTAATCGAGGAGAAGAAGATAGCTGATCCTTCATCAGCGAACCCTTCCACTAGGCGTAATCCATTGCCTAATCATAGGGTGAGAATGATTGGAGTTGGTCTGATAGAATGCGTAGTGATGGAATCCTTCGAAGAGGGCGAAGAGGAGTTGTTGGACTCCGATGAAAAGAACAATGTGGGAAATGGTCTATATGTGTCCTTCCTTGGCGAGGAACAAGAGGATGAACCGATGGATGAGGGATTGGATGGTGGAGCACCGTATGATGAAGATAGTGCCGAAGAGACCGGAGAAGGGTCGTCTCGAACTATTGTGCCTAATTTGGGTCTGTTTAGTGGAGGAGGGAATCCCGAGGTGCACTTGCGTGAATATATGCACGACATGTTTGTTGAATCCTTCGGGGTGGATGAGATTGCTCAGTGGTTCCACCATTCGCTAGTAGGCGAGCCTTTGGAATGGTTCCACTCATTACCCGACTCTTGCAAGCATGATTGGGATCGATTATCAGATTTATTCTTGGAAAAATACCAACGAGCTGAAGACGGAACTGCGGAGCGCTTTGCGATGCAGATTGGACCTATCAAGCGTCCGTTGTCGAGGGTTAGTAAGTATAACGGCAACAAGGACCCTATGGAACACCTTCACTTCTACTTATCGGCCATGGCGCCTTTGGGTTTTAAGGAAGAAGAGATCACCAGCTTGTTCTGTAATTCGTTGATGGGTGAACCGTTAATATGGTATATGTCACTGCCGATGTATGTTAAGACCGATTGGGCGGCAATGACGAAGAGGTTTATCAAAGAGTATACGGTATGGATGCTGGCGGAGCAAACCCCGGATTCCCCTTCTTACCAAACACCTGATGCGGTGTTAGCAATGCCTAGGTATGGTGGATACCAGGATCCTGTTGAGCATGCAAGGTTATTCCGCAACCATATGTACGACGCCGGATCTCCGCAATGTGAATTACATGAACATTTTCCGGAAACCTTAATGGGAGAAGCCTTGTTGTGGCACCAAGGCCTATCAGAGGAGGAAATGGGTCATTGGATACCGCTCAGGAGTGCTTTTGTGGCGAGGTATGAGATGTATGTTCCATGGACGGGATCCCTAGAAGATCTGGATAGGATTAGGCAATTCCCCGAGGAACCATTTGTGGATTATGCTAGGAGGTGGAGGCACCGTTATGAGCAGTGTCATGAAACGATGAGTAATAAGGTGCAGCTTATGTGCATACAACGAGGTGCTATTCCGTTGGCGGCAAGAAGAATGAGCAGAGTGTCCCTCCGAGATTATGATGATTTGATAGGTTGGGCTTTGTATGGATCGGCGGATCCCTTTTATTTGAATCTGAACGTTCCTCACGTCATGGATCTAATGATTGTGGACATTTGGGAGAGTTCTTCGGACGAGGAAGATGCTAATCGGAGGGTTCCTATTAATATTTGGGATGAATCGGATGATGAGCCGGAAATCGCCGTCATGACAAGATCAGGTCGAGTGGCCGAAGGAAAGGCACCTATGGTTGAAACTGAGATAGGGGAAGGGTCGGCTCTTAAGCCCGATGACCAAGTTCTTGAGCAGTTAAAGAAGACACAAGCTAAGTCCACAGTGTGGGAAGTTTTATGCCATTCCAAGTACCATCGTGAAAACCTGATGAAAGAGCTGCAGAATTTGGTTATTTCTACCGATACTGAGCCGGCAGCGCTAGTGGGGCAATTATGGCTCGAAAGAAAACCGAAATCACGTTTACCGACGAGGATCTCCCAGAGGAGGGAAAGGCTCACAACAAGCCCTTGTACATCCGAGCTGAGATTAACGGGAAGAAGACTAGCTGTGTGATGGTCGATGATGGATCGGCTATTAATGTTTGCCCGTTGAAACTCTTATCTAAATTAGGAGTGGAAAGAGGAGACTTGACAGCCTCGGAAACTGTGATTAGGGCTTATGATGATAGCCGTAGGCATATTAAAGGAGTCTTTAAGGCCAAGTTGAAAGTGGGGCCGCATGAGGAAGAAACTGAGTTCATAGTGCTGGATATCCCGGTGACCTTTGCTGTATTGTTGGGACGCCCATGGTTCCACAAGTTGGGAGGTGTGCCCTCCACGCTCCATTAAATGATCAAGTTCCCCTTCGGGGAGGAGATAGTGACGATTAGAGCTGAGAAATTGAGCTCGGTGGCAGCATTGGGGATTGAGCCTCAACTTTTCTCCGGATTCCAAGTTTCCGGGATTTACGACTCAAGCATGACCACCGATGTAGTGAGAATGATGAAGGGTGGTTTCATCCCGGGTATGGGTTTGGGAGCGCACCATCAAGGGTTGCCAGAATTTCTGGACTTTAAGAGTCAGAAAACCCGGAGGGGTTTGGGATATGAGCAGGGAGGTCCATCCAACGCAAGTAGTGAAGGAAAGGTGGGCCTAAGAAAGTATTTCGTGAATGAGGGGCACGGAAAGGTGTATTCAGGAACCCCTGAGTCGTGGACTAGCACCGAAGGGAAGATTTTGCCGGGGTTCGAAATCTTCAATGATGTTGCCGACTGGGGCAAAGGAAAGGCAAGCTGCTTTGTCGAGGAGATTATGATGTTAGACTTGAACGCCGAGAAACAAGTCGTCACCGTTGAAGCAACTGCAGGAGCGGGGGATGAGCCCAGTACCTCCAAAGCCTATGAGAAGCCCGAGAACCCCGATGATGAAAATTGTATTACTACTTTATTTGAATCTGATGATGTACTCGCCAATACTATCAATGAAATGAATTCTGATTTTGCTTACTTGCTTGATGTTGATCGTGATCATTCCATGCATTCTCATTCATATAACATGCCTACATTTGAAATCAACGCAATAGAAATGTCAATTTTCAATCTTGGCACGAATGAAAATCCTAAACTTATACAAATTGCTCAAGAATTAACTATTGAAGAGAGGAAATAATTTGAGAGAATAATTAAAAAATACGAAATATTGTTTGCTTGGACATACGAAGACATGCCGGGAATTGATCAATCAACCGTAACTCACCGTATTCCAACCTACCCCGACGCGAAGCCCGTAAAGCAGAAGCTCCGACGCATGAGACCGGAATGGGCAGATAAGATCAGAGAAGAAGTGAAGAAGCAGTTAGAAGCAGGGTTCATCGAAGTAATCGACTATCCCCCTTGGGTCGCAAATGTAGTGCCCATCGCAAAGAAGGACGGCAAAGTGAGAATGTGCGTCGATTATAGAGATCTTAACAAAGCATGCCCGAAAGATGAGTTCGCATTGCCTCATATTGACGTATTGATCGACAGTGCAGCATCGAGCGTCTTATACATGAATGTGGACGGTTTCATGGGCTACGTGCAAGTTCAGATGGCCGAGAAACACAAAGCAAAAACCTCGTTCACAACTGAGTGGGGAACATACTGCTACTGGGTGATGCCGTTTGGTTTGAAGAATGCCGGGGCAACTTACCAGCGAATGGCTACAGCACTGTTCTATGATATGATACACAAGGAGGTAGAAGTTTATGTGGATGACATGATGGTCAAATCAGAGACGAGAGAGGGGCATTTTGCTGCGCTCGAGAAGTTTTTGGCCCGAATTGCAGAATTCAAGCTAAGGTTAAACCCGAAGAAGTGCTTTTTCGGTGTTTCGTCGGGGAAAATCTTAGGCTACGTAATCAGAAATAAGGGAATCGAAGTAGATCCCGATAAAGTGAAGGCCATACGAGCAATGCCGGCATCGAAGAACGAAAAAGAGGTGAGAGGGTTTCTGGGGCAGGTTCAGTATATCAGTCGGTTCATAGCGAGACTTACTGCAATCTGCGAGCCAATCTTCAAGTTGCTACGGAAAGATCAACCCACAATTTGGAATGATAAGTGTCAGGAAGCTTTGGAGAACGTCCGGAATTACTTGTCCAACCCACCAGTGCTAAGACCGCCTAAACTAGGGAAACCTCTTCTCCTCTATGTGGCGATCGAGGAGCGATCTATCGGGGCAATGTTGGCCCAAGAAGGAGATACCGGTGTGGAGCACGCGGTGTATTATCTGAGTAAGAAGTTACTGGAGTACGAGCTTAAGTACAACATGATCGAAAAGACGTGTGTGGCAGTAGTATGGTTAACAAAGAAACTACGGCACTATTTTCAATCGTACAAAGTGATCATTATTTCTCGGATGGACCCCGTGAAGTACCTATACCGGACTCCGTCTTTAACAGGGAAGCTAGCCCGATGGTTGTTGCTTTTGTCCGAATTTGACATTGAATATGTAACGAAAAAGGTTATCAAGGGGAGGGCTGTAGCAGAATTCCTGGCCAACCAACCTCTGAACACAGAAGAGGAAGAGATAAATTATGATTTCCCCGATGAGCACTTGAACGCAATAGAAGTCATACCATGGAAAATGTTCTTCGACGGAGCAGTTAATTCGAATGGAGCCGGAGTTGGAGTACTACTTATCTCACCGGAGGGAGAAAGGATCCCGATGGCCAAGAAGTTATCCTTCCCTCTCACCAATAATATGGCCGAATATGAAGCGTGCATTTATGGTTTAGAGTCATTAGCAGCACTGGGAGCATCATATGTCGAAATTTGGGGTGACTCAAAGCTGATCATCGAACAGGCATAAGGAAACTGGGAAGTGAGGGAAGAAAGGCTACGTCCATACCTAGACCAGCTAGAGGGGTTGGCACAAAGATTCAAGGAATGTCGTTTTTATCATATTCCTCGAGCACAGAACCAGGCAGCGGATGCTTTGGCCACTTTGGTGTCAGTTTGGGACAACCCTCGGAACCTTGCCTCGAAGCCGTTGGTATTGAGGAGATCTCACAAACCATGCTACGAAGACGTAATGCTATTAGGGGCAGATGAAAAGCCGTGGTATTTCGATATCGTGAACTTTATGAAGAGTGGAACATACCCGGCAGAGTCAGAACTTAGGGATCAAGCTGTGATTAGAAGGTTAGCTCAGCAGTTCGTCATCCACAACGACTTGCTTTACAAAAGGCACATCGATGGATTACAACTAAGGTGCTTGGATGCGGGAGAAGCCCGCGAGGCAATGGAATCATTACACTCAGGAATTTGTGGGGCCCACATGGGAGGAGCGGCGTTAGCAAAGAAAATCATCAGGCAAGGCTTCTATTGGCTCACCATGGAAAGAGATTGTAACGAATATGCAAAGAAATGCCACGATTGTCAAATCCATGGAGATTGTAGTCACCTTCCAGCCATGGAATTACATGTGTTAGCACCTATTTGGCCATTCGCGGCTTGGGGCATTGATATCATTGGTGAGGTAAGACCTAATGCTTCGAATGGGCACAAATTTATTGCAGTCGCCATCGATTACTTCACCAAATGGGTAGAGGCAGAGTCGTTTAGCAAATTGGGATCCAAGCAGATGAGAAAGTTCATTGAGAAACACTTGATCACCAGGTTCGGAGTGCCTCATCACATGATTACGGATAACGGGGTCCAGTTTCAGGGGGAAGTAAGAAGTCTCTTCCAAGAATATGGCATTGAACATCACAGGTCTTCTCCTTATCGACCACAAGCTAATGGGGCAGTAGAAGCAGCTAATAAGAACCTTAAAAGAATTCTCGTAAAAACAGTGGAATCACATCGGAATTGGCATGAGCAGCTCCCACTCGCATTATGGGCTTATCGCACGACAGTTAGAACCTCGACTGGGGCGACGCCATTCTCCTTGGTATATGGGACAGAAGCAGTTCTCCCGATTGAGATCGAAAAGCGATCGTTGAGAATCGCAGTGGAAGCAGAGATTCCAAAGACGGAATGGGTGAAGAAGCGATGTGAGCAGTTGGCTTTAGTTGACGAAAAAAGGATGGAAGCCCTTTACCATGTGCAGTTATATCAAAGAAGGATGGCTCGAGCCTTCAACAAAAAGGTCAAGGCCAGCCCTATCAAAGAAGGAGATTTGGTGCTGAAACAGATCCGTGTGACGCACACCGACCCTAGGGGCAAGTTTAAACCTAACTGGGAAGGGCCGTTCTTCGTGAAGAAGATACTAAGCAAAGGAGCGGTGAAGTTAACTACTATGGATGGCATGGAATTCTCCGAACCTACCAACCTGGATAGGCTTAAGAAATACTTTTCGTAAAAAAAAAAAAGAAATAAAAATTCCCGATAGGTCGAAAACCCGCAAAGGGCGGCCTATGCAACAATAAGGGACATCCCAGTGGGTGAAAACCCGAAAGGGCACTCATTTGAAAATTCTGGGATAGCAAAAGGAGAGGTGAAAAATAGCTGGGATCTGAAAACCGAAAAAGGTAGGTCCTGGTAACGATAGTTATATCTTGAGCAATTACAAAAGTAATGTATAAGCGGCTAAGTACTTCTGTTGTTTGTAAATAAATAAAGGCATGAACATATTCGAAGAGAATGATTGGAATCATCATAATCTACTGAATGCATGGTAATACGAATCATGAGTTATACATTTCCTACTTTACTCTTCACAATAAAAAGCCTACATACTATCCACCCCACTCCCTATACATCAGTTATACATCGGGGTAATAATAAAAAAAACTACTACAAAGCCATACATAACAAGCCTAATAAGGAGGGATATCCCAGTAGTCCTCAAAATCCCTCAGGTGCGACGCCCGCTCCGCAGATAAGGCCTCCTCGGCGACTCGAAGTCTCTCCTCGGCGACTCGTGCTCTCTCCTCAACGGCAAGACGGCCCGCAGTCTCCCTCCGCATCACCTCCGACCAGTGGTCGTTCCTCTTCCGGTAAACCTGGCCAACCCTGGCATCGGACTCCTGCACCGACTCGATCCGTCTCCGCTCGTGTGCGTGAAGGTCACTCTAAAAAAAAAAAAAAAGAAAGAAAAAATATGAAAAAAACAACACCGACAGGAATAGAAATCATACATACATGCATACATTCCACTACACTAGAATAAAGTAATGACCCATACCAGATGGTCTGCACAGCGCAAGCTGAGTCAATCTCGGAAGTAACCAGACAGCCCCACGTAATCGGTGCAAGTCTCCCTCGAGGTCTGGGAAGCGTCTAAGGGATCAAACGGTACCCTCGACGTAAAGACAGGAGGAGCCATCTCAACACCAGCGTAGGCCACCCCAGACTCGTCATAACAAATAGTCGCAAAATCCCTCCCAAAGTCCGGGACGGGTACGCCTAAAGGGGACCTCTCCGGTCGGGCAGCACTGGAGGACTCGCCGACATAGTGAGGTGGCTCACTCGTAGATGTCTGAGCTCGAGCGCCGTCGAAGAAGTCTGACGGATGAGCACTCCTCCAGGATCCCTCTTACAAATAGAAACACAATAAATACCGCTAACTATCTCGTAAATAAAGATAAATAGGCCGAACCACTCACCGGGACCTCCTCCCGACCAAAGACTGCCGCGACAGCCTCCTGCGAAAACACATCTGCCACAGGGTCCACCTCCATCGCTACCACTGGGGCATCCCTCGCGCTCAACAAGGTCGATAAGTAAGCAGCACGGCCCCCGACGTGAATCCACACCTCTCTACCAACGAATCGATGGGTCAAGTCTTGACGGATGACCGACAAGGGCATGGTCCGCACCGCGAACATAGAAATGGGGATCTCGCCTGGTGACCAGTGAGAGGCCCTAATCCCGGTGATGCCCCGGTCGCCTAAATACCAGGCCCGCATGTAAGGGCCGGTAAGCACGCACTGCTGCTCCTGGATGAGGGTAACATACGCATAATGGGGACCGAAGTCAAGGTCGTCCCACCTGAACTTGATCTAAAAACACAAAAAAGGGGGTCAGGTCAGATCAAACAAGAATCTAGCATGACTAGAAGATATCTACCTGTCCCAACGTCCGCGAATCGATCCAATCCAGGAGCTGTGCCACCGTCGGTCTCTCCACGACATCCAGATCGAACTCTCTCCATCGAGCCATGAGGGGAGGTCTCGGCACCCGTGGCCTACACCAGGACTCACTAGGAAGAATCCGCCTCTCGTAGGCCCAAACTTACGGTGAAAACAAAGGTTACGAACGTAAAGCGCGAAGAAGATAAAACGGGCGAGTCAAGGATGCGTCACGTACCAGTAGAGCAAATGTGTAGCCACCGAAATCCTTGCGCTTCCAGCAAGTCAAATCCAAAAACTTATACAGAAAAGCTAGGCTCGCACCTGCCCAATCGTAGGACGCCACCGCATCCAAATCACTAAAGGCCTGAATAAGACCTGCATGGATCGTTCCGCTCTGGGTGCGGAAGATCGTCTCACTCAAAGCATATATCAAGAAACTGCGGACGGCCAGATCGGTGTCGTCAGTCCCGCATGAGTCCCTGCGGCTCAAAAGCCCTGATGTGGTAATAAACTTCGCCGGTGTGGATTTGGCACCTGGGTAAACTCCTGACCCAATCAAAGCGGCCAATCTAGCGTGGTCAACTCGCGGGCGCATCGCGTCGAAGGAAAAGGGAACCGGAGTACTACTCCCCCGTAGCCCGGTCAATAAGGAGAAATCTCTGGGCGAGATGGTCATCTCCCCGAAGGAAAGATGGAAGGTGTGGGTCGAGTCAACCCACCTCTCGCATAGGACCCGCAGGCCAAAGCGGTCGCATACCCCGTTGGTGCGGGGCAGCGCTGAAATAAAGGGCTCAAAGCCCAACTCACGCACACGAGCTCTCGCCGCGACGCCCAGCATAGAGTACCACGTATGAATATCCGCAGTAGTCCCGGAGATGCCGATAAACTGGAAAGAACGGAACAGGTAAGATTAATCTAGTGGTTCTTTCGGTCAAAACTAATCTTGAGATATCTCGTCAATTTGGGCCATCAGTCTGTAAAATCTCTCCCTAGGGTTGTTTGCATAGGATTTAATTAATTCATTATTCTTTGATCTACTCTCGCCCACATTGGCCGAGAGAGTTATCCACGTTTTACTATTCACGTGCATTAGTTAAGTTTTGTGTTTTGACTAGTAATCTTCTTGAATAGTTTTGACATGGTTTTAAATCGGTTTTCAATTGAGGAGTTTTGTGTTAGTTGGTTTATTATTGTAATTATAATAATGTTAAAGGTTAATTGAGTGAAAATGGGAAAATAAAATCACAAAAAGAGAGTTTAATTTGCTCATTTAAGCTTAAAGTTTTCTAGATATTCTTAAAGTGTAAATAGCGTTTTCTTGACATTTTAAATCGTTTCTTAAAACATCACGTTTTAAAACCTTAGTCCGTTCCAACGATGGATTAAGCGAACCTTGTAATTAAAATCGTTTTCATTGTGAATAATAGAGTGTTGAATCGTTTTCTTAAATGATTTGTACAAAATAAATTGACTTGTATGCTTAACCACGTTTTCTTATTAAAGGTTTTTATCTTAATGTTTTCAAACGCTTGAGTCGTTCCAACGGCGATTCGGGTGAACTTCATCAAACGGGGTTTTGAAACGTACCTAAATCGTTCCAACAGCGGTTAAGGTGCGAACCATGTAAATGAACTCATTTTGGGGAAGTGAATTAGTATAGAATTACTATGTAACACGAAACATAAATCATGTTGTAAATAAATCAATTCTTCCTTCCCCCCTCTCTTTCCTATATATTTTGAACTGATGTAAATGGGTGATTCTTTACTAAAGTGGCTTTTCAATAATGTATGTTCAAAACGGTTTTCAAAACAAGAAAGAAAATGTTTCAAATGAATTTTAAACTTAAAGAAATATACGATTAGTCCGTTATCGCCTAACATGCTAAGTAGGAGGCCGGTGGTTCATAACTGGGCGATGTCAGGGTGCCTAGTAGCCTTTCTCCGGAAAGGAGCTAGCCTTCTCGGCTCGTACCTAAGTTTCCCGAACCCTCACCGGTCTCCCGCAAGGGATCGGTGTTCATTTTCCCATTCGTGGGTGGCGACTCTTCCATATCTCCGAGCTCCGGTCCTGCCGAGCAGCTTGATTCCACGATTGGTTGCTTTCGGTGCCAATCACCGCTTACGTCGCCATGAGGTGTCCACCCCCCCGGTCCGCCCGGGAGATTAGGCCGCGGCACCTCGTCTAACAGGTGGTTAATTTTATCATTTTTTTTATATTTTTTACAAATTATAAAAACAATCTTTTATTACCATAAATTATAAAAATAGTCCCTCATTAATTGAGACTTCACAATAATCCCTTTTTTTTATTTAATTGTTTTAAATTAGTAGTTAATTTTCTCAATAATTTTTCCCTTAACTATTAATTTATAACTTTCATTTTTTTCAGTATACCTATGTAGGGGTGTGCATCGGTTCGGTTTAAACCACATATCGAATCCAACCGAGTGAATTCGGTTTTTCGATTCGGTTTTTTAACAATTCGGTTTGGCATCGGTTTTAATTTTAAATGTATTTCGGTATTCGGTTTGGTTCGGTTCGGTTTGACAGAAAATGTAAAAAAACTGAACCGCAACGAATTACACATATTTAACACACACACACACATATATATATATATATATATATAAAGGTTGATATATACACATATATTTGATTATACAAGTTTAATTTTTTTATTATTGTTGAGATAATAACCCAATATAGATATATTTTGGAAATATTTCAATTTTTGTTATTATTGAGGTAAATTTAATGAGAAAATCTAATTATTTTTATTTGTTATTTGTTATTTTTAACTTAATTTGGTTTGTTCGGTTTAAACCGAACCGAACCGCATATTCTGGTTCGGTTTTAATTCGGTTTTACCTATTGTTCTGTGTTGGTGTGAATTATTTTGATAATTTCGGTATTCGATTTTTTCGGTTCGGTTTTGTACTGATGCACACCCCTATATCTATGATGTACTTTCCCATCATCACCTTATAAACGGTGCACTTCTCTCTACAAACAACTTTTCGGAGCAATTCTCACTGAATCGATTTGTTGATGCACTTCTCATCAACCTTCAACTATTGAAGCACTTCTTTCCAAATTAAGCAAATTCTTCTTCGTCAACATGATGTGCCAAATTGACACTTTATTCTCTCTTGTTTCTGCAATTCCGTTGCACGTGCCCAAACTTGTTGCACTTGAAACATTGAGGAATTTCTCTTTTTCTTTTTGAACCTTGGGCAAGGAAAACTCCATCAACTGCTTCCTTATTTTTCCATTTCTCATTGCTCTTCTTTGTTCTTGAGCTTGCAAAGAATTAATTTGGATAAGAGTTTTGCCTCAAACCTTTCAGGCAAGCTCACAAACAATTTTTCAACAAATCTGTTATCAGTCAAATCTTCTCCCATTAGCAAGATTTTGTTCATGACCGCCATCAACCTGTCATAATACTCATGTATCGACTCATTTTCTTTCATTATTAGAGTCTCAAAATCTCTTTTGAAATTCAAGACTTGCATCCTCTTTGTTCGTTCATTGCCTTCATAAAGTTCTTTCAACTTTTCCAAAGCATCATTTCCTGTTTCACAAGTCATAATTCTCGTGAAAATTGACTCTAAGACAACACCATGAATGATAGATAAAGCTCTTGGAGCTTTTAAAGATTCCTCTTCATGAGCCCTTATTTGATTTAGAGTTGGATTGTCTCCAAAAGGTGTTACCTCCTTCTTAGATTCAACCCACTGCCACAAGCTCAACCCTTTTAAATGAGTTTTCATTTTGATAGCCCAAATTTCATAATTTTCACCCTTGAAACTTAGAGGAGAAAAAACCGATGATGATTGGTTGGCTTCCATTCTCAAAAAACTCACTGATCCCTTAAGATTATTGAAGCTCTGATACCACTGTTGGAAATTTTCTGGATTGCGACAATTTAGCGGAAGCAATAAATCTTAAAGCACAAGCAATATATTGCTAAAAAAATGATAGCTTAAAACTTGAAGGCAATTTTATTGAATTTATAAGGTGGAGGTGTACAAGAGGGTGTTCTCTAGAAACTTTCTAGAGTTACAATAATATGATGATATAAAGCACAAAATAGTATCACTCATGTGTTTTCCGAAAATACCCCGAAATAATTATCTTACTATTTTGTTTCTCTCCAAAACAATTGGACTACCCCCTCTCAATTAGAAAGCAGAAACACAATAAAGGATCTATTATGTAATTTGCCTCTCTATATACTCTCACAACTCTCCCTACTCTAAAATTGATCATCCTTTGCTTATATAAACCAAGGAGCACCTTGCTCCCAATTAATTGTGCCAGCAATAATTGGTGGCACAATTAATGGCTTCATTGACCACCGAATTCAGTGGTCAATTTTATCATTTTTTTTTATTTTTTTTTACAAATTATAAAAACAATCATTCATTACTATAACTTATAAAATTAGTCCCTCATTAATTGAGACTTTACAACAATCTTTTTTTATTTAATTCTTTTAAATTAATAGTTAATTTTCTCAACAATCTTCCCTTTAACTATTAATTTAAAACTTTCATTTTTTTCGATATATCTATGATATACTTTCCCATCATCACCTTGTAAACGGAGCACTTCTCTCCGCAAACAACTTCTCGGAGCACTTCTCACCAAATCGATTTGTTGATGCACTTCTCATCAACCTTCAACTATTGAGGCACTTCTTTCCAAATTAAGCAAATTCTTCTTCGTCAACATGATGTGCCAAATTGACACTTTCTTATCTCGTGTTTCTTCAATTCCGTTGCACGTGCCCAAACTTTTTGCACTTGAAACATTGAGGTTTCCCCTTGTGCCAGTAGTCCTTCTCATCATGATCATGCTTTTTGCAATGACCATGTTGAGGAATTTTCCTTTTTCCTTTTGAACCTTAGGCAAAGAAAACTCCCTCAACTGCTTCCTCATTTTTTCCATTTCTCATTGCTCTTCTTTGTTCTTGACACTACACCAAAACCCTCTTCAGACGACGATTAAAAACCGTCATCCCGCGCGATATAAATTTGTCACGAGACTCGCTACCGTCTATTGCACCTTCAGACGACGGTCAGGTTCTGTCATGTTTAGTCATCACACATGACATTAGCCTATTTTCTTACTGTCATTTTACCCTTGTTACGATGCAACTTATTTATTACTGCCGTCACCTTTAATGTCATCAAATGACATTTTTACAATTAAAACCGTCAGCTTAGCGTGTGGGAAATTGACATATTTAATTTGAGATGACAGTTCGTATAATAATTTCTGATGTTATAGCCTGTTTAGATGGCACACGTCTTAATCAATCATGTCAAAGGATTTTTTTCATGTGACAGAAACATTAATTTTAATGTCTTTTTATTGATGTTTAGATGACATTTTTAAAAATTAAAATGTCACTTTATGCCTTCTTCTTCGTTTGAATTTCTGGTTTTTATACCTGAATACAGAAACATTCTAAAATATGAAGATTAAATTCTGTATATTAATGGTTTTAATTTTATATGAGACCAATACTCATAATATGTTTACATTTGTGCCTAACATCAATCCATATCTTGAATAACCAATACATTTCTGAATCAAAACACACAAAAAATAACCAATCTTCCATAAGTCAATTCATATCTTGGAGTAATAATTAGGCCTATAATCCCAAAGGTCTTGGTATCTGCAAAAGCCAAGCAGGTCATTAATATTACACACAACCCTAAACTTAGTAGTAGTTACGTGACCCTTCCCCTTTCACAGCCTTTCACTTACCACAATCATATCACTATAAATATATGCATCATAATTCAGAATCATACCTTCAACAACCAGAAAACTTACCAACAATGGATCCCCTTGTTGAAACTTCAGGAGACATAATTGCTGACTTGGATAAGTTGTACATGGAGAACCCAGAGTGGCTTCTGGCCATCAATGGTACGTATGTCAATCCATAGTTGTTTTATAACCCTTCCTGGTTTCTTCTGTGTATTTCTAATGATACTTCTTGGATGATAACGTACAGGTCCTCTTAATGGTAACTTCTTCACATGGTCGATCAGGATGAAAGGCCCCCAATACACCCCATACGAAAGGGGTGTATTTGAAATTAGAATCAGCTACCCTCCGGATTTCACAAACAGACTTGCAAGAGTAATATTAACTCAGATCAATAAGATATAATCACCTACATGAAACATACACTAATAAATCTCTCCTCTTATTCTTAGTTTTGGTTCCGGAATAGGATATATCATCCTAACGTGGCTCCTCAGGGGTCGATTCATCTTCCCCGTATCCTTAATAACCATCGCTTTTCCACTGCCACAGTATAATGCAACCATTTATCTATTTCATTTGATAAACATACAACATCATGTTTTTGTTCTAATTATTCTATGCATTTTGTAGTGTTTGTGGCACATATATGATCTACTTCTACAACCCCATAGTGAGGAGCCATATCCTGGGCAAGAAGCAGTTGCTGAGCAATACCGCAGCAATAGGGAAGAGTATGAGGGGATCGCCCAGATATGGACTGAGGAGTATGCAAAGTGTATATGGGGTGTCCAAATCTACTAAACTATCTTGGCTAAGAGAAAGGAGAATCGGAAGGCAATGTGAGCTCCAAATGTGGTTCTCATTCCAATTCCAAATTTCCTTTCTATAGTCAAAATAGTTAAGGAGCTTTGGACCTTTAATTCCCCCCCCCCCCTTTTGTAATATATAACGTAGAGCTTTGTGCTCCTAAACTGACCCTTTTGTAATGCTCCTTCCACTTGGTAATGAGGGTTATGATGATGTCGCCACGAGGGACTCTGTTTGTGCTGAATATAAAGGGTGTTCAAATCTCCTTAACTTTCTTGGCTAAGTGAAAGGAGAATTGAAAGGCAATGTGATATCCAAATGTGGTTCTCATTCCAATTTCAAATTTCCTTTCACTAGTCAAAATAGCTAAGGAACTTTGGACTGTCAATTACAACCGAAAGGCAACACTCATCCCCCCTTTTGTAATTGATAACTTGCTGGATCCGATTAGACGATCTCCATCGTAGTTACCTGCAAAACAGAACCGGAGACAGGATCTCCGGGAAAACTCTCCGATGATCAAGTCATTTTATGTAGGAGGGTTGGTAAATTGATAATAGTATTGCTGGAAAAATATGAACATACCTCCCCCTCTGGCCTCATGTCTTTTTATAAGTGTTCTGAAGTAACCGCCGAGGGCGGTTACTCCTTCTAGGCCACGTCCCTTACGTGGCAACAAACGTGTTTGAGTGGGAGTTTTAATGCTCCGTTTAGGATGTCGGGGTGGTTATTCGCTTTACCCGCTTCCTTTATTCGGAGCCCGTTTGATCTTGGACCATGGGTCTAAGTGTAGATTGGGCCCGTGTTTATGATTCGGCCCGTTTTGGCTTCGCGGATCATCACATGCCTCCCCTTTAGTTTGGCAAGAGCCCTTTAGGGTCTTTTCACATGTTATAGGGGACTCTTCGTCTTTGTCTGGATATTCGAAAGTTGTTCTTTCAAAATTCGAAAGTTGTTCTTTCCTTCTCCTGTCATTTCTTCTCCGGCGTCAACCCCTTAGTGTTCGTTCTTCTCTGTATTCTTTCCCACATGTAAGTTTTCCTTTCCGTTACTTGTAATTCGTTCGGCTCTTTACTTTTGTTCATTTTTCTTCATCAATATGTCGAACCTTGACCTCGATTTCGCACCGTTCGACGAAAATTACGTCCGCGAGGTGTCTCAAGAGGTCGATGAGATGGTTGATGAAGCTTCAACCAGCTCTCCTGGGTTTGATTCCCATCCCGCCGACTTCCTCCACCTAGCGAATACAACCGATGAGGGTCTAGGTTTTGACCCTAAGAAGTTGATTCCGCCACCTGTCCCAACCCCCCGTTTATTACCGAAGAAGGACCGGTCAGGAAGCCTCGTTTGTCGCGAGACAATTGATGATTTGCGGGAGCAGTATCCTTGGCTTCAAGGTCTCGAGACCATCATTCCCGGGGAGGATAGAGGACCGGGCGACTACCCAAAGGGGTATTTCACCATTTTCGTCGCCCAGATTATCTGCGGTTTCACGTATCCGCTGGCGGATGAGATTGCTTCCGTCCTGGGCAGTTACAGAATCGCACCCGGTCAATTGCATCCCAATGGATGGGCCGACTTAACTCTGGATAAATTTTTGGCGGATTGTTTGGAGGTTCCCTTCTCGCTCAAAATTTTCTCCAAGCTTCATCATTTCAAGAGTTTGGCGGGGTATTTCACTTTCATCCGTTAGAGCGGTTACTATGGTTTCGACGAGAAGCTGAACAAGATCCGCGAGTGGGACCGATCTTACTTCTTTATCAAGTTTAATGAAGGGAATCCAAACTTCCTTCGCTGCTGGGGCCGGCCCAATGTAAAGAGTTTGAACTTCGGTTACCCCAGTGAGGAAGAATCCGTTGTTATAAAGTTCTTGAAGAGTACGCCTCCTTTTGTATGGACGTATGATCAGGCCTTCCACATGCTAAGAAGTCGAGTGGCGATTGCCTACCACGAGGGAGATCGCATTGTCTATATCCCTTATCGCGTTTTTGTTCAAGGTACTTTTCTTTTTTTCATTTCCAAGTTGATGATTTCTTTTAACCCTTTGCAGGGGTGATCCTTTATCTCAACTCGCTGCAGATCGGGAGGCGAAAGCTCTAGCAAGAAGGAAGAAGCGGATGGAGGGAACAACTTCTGTTGCCGGGGCGAATTCTCCTGGGGGTACGGCTCCTTCTATTGAGGCGGCTTCCCTTCCAATCGCTTCCGTTTCACAAGGTCCCACTTCTGTTTCTGAGGACCTTCCTTTAACTAGGAAGCGAATGAATAATGCAGATACGGAGTCTTCTCGTCCCAGGAAGAAAAACACATCTGTATCTCCTACTGTTGGCGGTACACCCATATCTGCTTCATCAAAAGGAAAGAGCAGTACACTAATCCACGAGGTATCTTGATTTATTGTAATGTTTATGGTTCTTTATAAGCTATCTGCTGTTCTTCTGATCTCTTTCCTTATGCGTTCGCAGCCCATTCCCGATATTAGCGGGTGGTGGACTAGGACCTTTGGCATGGCCGTGAGTTTCTCCTGTAAGGACATTGTTTCTTCCATATGCAATGTCCTTGGGCGACTCCCCTCTGCTTCCCGCGTGCGAGAACAAGTACCGCTTCCTACTGCTATGGAGGGGATCGAGAAGCGCGCCATAGAGGTATATTGTTGTTTTGGGGGTAGAAGCTTGTCATTCCCTTTCAAGGATTTTGTGTCCATAGTAATCGCATGTTTTTATTCGCCCTTTTTATTCGCGAGTCGTCTTATATGAAGATTATCAATTTTGCGGAGGGCGCTCTCCGAAGGGATCCTGAACGAGCCAAAGAGTTGGAGAACCTTGGTACTGAATTGGCGACTCAGAAGTCGCTTTATGATGATGTCCAAGGGAAGGTAAAGGCTCTTGAAGGCGCTTGTCAGAAGGCTATGAGCGAGAAGAAGGAAGCTCTCAAATCCCTCCAAGCTAAGTCCGACGAGCTGCAAAAGGTCCTTGATGATCTAAATTCATCCAATGAGGCTCTGGAGATGCAAAAGAAGAGGGCTGAGGAGATTCTAGCTGAAGATGGTGCTCGCATCTATTGGTATGGGGAGCGAATTCATGCCGCTTATGAGTATGGACATCCAGATCGAATACTTAACCGGCCCAAGGTTCCCATCCCTGAAAAGGATTTAACTGAGAAGTGGGACAAACTGGAAGCCGAGGATGCTGATATGGATGAGGTACTCCTCTTAGATTGGCAGAGTTTTCAGGCCTCTCCAATTAGCTGCGAGATCCCTAATCAGAACGCGGAAGAAGAGGTACCACAAGGCGTTTCTCAGTCTGCGCAAGAGGTACCTCTCTCTGAAGCGGTTACTGATTCGAGGGTTGAGGATTCGCTTGAAGCAAATCCGCCCACTAGAGGAGATGAGGGAGCCGTTGAGGGCGAGGAGGGCAATAGGGGTGAAGGAGAGGAAGCCGTAGCGTAGTTTGATTTATATTTTGAACTGTTGTATGTAACAAACTGCCCGCATATATTAATTTTCTTTTACTTGTCGCTTTACCTACATGTGCGATTGTCGTTTTATTCCTTGTTGCCCTTGTCTTTTGCCGACTTCATCCTTGTAATTCTTTGTAGTTAGTTTCGTTTTCGCTAGGGTGGCCAGACCCTTTTTGCAATTTTTTGAGTACTCGTTTATTCGCTTAATTTTATGCCTTATCTTATGATTTTTCTTTCGAAAATAATCATAAGGTTAATCATAAGGTTTTGCGAGTGATGCGTAATCATGCATCCGCCTTTCTTTAATAGGCAACACATTTATGTGTTTTTAAGATTAACCATAAGGTTTTGCGAGTGATGCGTAATCGTGCATCCGCCTTTCTTTAATAGGCAACACATTTATGTGTTTTTTGTGATCATGTTGAAAAGGATCCGCATTTGGACGTAGTATATTGAATAAATGTAATAATTGAATACCTTTATTGATAAAGAAAAAAGGCTTCTTATTACATGGGTACATAAACTGCGTGGGATCAAAGCCTCATTAAAACCTTTTATCAGAAAACCCATTGGGAAAAACTCATAAAAGGAAAAAGAGTACTCGTCATTTCCTTGAACTACTCGGCCTGTTTATATAGGCGTAGATTCTCTAGATTCCAGGTGCGCGGGAGCTTTTTGCCGCTCATTTCTTCTATTTCAAAAGTTGATGGTCCTAGCTTCTTGGATACTTTGTATGGTCCGATCCAGTTGACGCCTAATTTGCCTTTGCCTTCTCTGGATTGTATTTTATCCGCTTTTTTCAAGACCAAGTCGTTCTCATTGATTATCACTTTTCGCACCCTTCTGTCATGATATTTCTTGATTCTATTGCGGTACACTGCCATTTGCATGTAAGCTTTTTCCCTTCGTTCTTCAACAGAATCCAATGCATCCCTAATATTGATAGGATTTTGTGTGTCGCAATAATAAATTATCCGATCTGTAGGCGACTTGATTTCAACAGGCAGGACCGCTTCGGCTCCATAAACCAGCGAGAAAGGTGTTTCGCCCGTTGCTGCTTTTACAGAAGTTCTGTATGCCCATAGCATATGGGGTATCTCATCCGCCCAACCTGTTTTTTTATCACCTAGCCGCTTCTTGATTCCCTGAATCATGGCCCTGTTGGTAACCTCTGTCATACCATTCGATTGAGGATGATTTACAGAAGAAAAATGATTCTTGATTCCCATGCTTTCGCAGTATGTTTTGAATTTGACACAGTTGAACTGGGTGCCATTGTTGGTTATAAGCTTTTGTGGGATTCCAAATCGCATGATAATGTTCTCTCGTAAGAACTCGATCATTCGCTCAGGTGTTTGAGCGGTTACTGCCTCTGCTTCTACCCATTTGCTGAAGTGGTCAACTGCGACTATCAAGTACTTCCTTTTCTTTGTCGTTTCTGGGAATGGGCCCACTATATCGATTCCCCATGTTGCGAATGGCCATGCCGTCATTATAGTGATTTGTTCGGCTCCGGGAACATGCTTTTCATTCACATGGATTTGACAGCTGCGACATTCCGCAACCATCTTCTGGGAATCATCCACCACCTTGGGCCAGTAATATCCCATCAACTTAACCTTTCTTGCCAACACCGCCGAGGCTTCATGTGTGCCACAAATTCCTTCATGTAGTTCTCGCAGCACGTAGTCTCCTTCATTGCGGCTAATGCATTTCAACCATGGACATGTATATGATTTCCGATACAAAGTTCCATCTCGAATTGAGTATCTCGCTGACTGCCCAATTAGCTTTCTGGCTAAGCTTTTATCAACCGGCAAATCTCCCTGTTCCAAATATTGGCGAATGGGCATCCGCCAATCTTCATCATCTACCAGTTCTTCGATGACCATAATCTGATCGACTTCGAACGCTGGTGCCGATCTTATCTCCAAATCGCACGCTTTTTGACTCCATGGTTCTCTACTCGCCGCTGCTTTTGCCAATTCGTCAGCCTTTGTGTTTTGGCCCCGCGGAACATGCACCATTTCCCAAACGACTCCCTTGCGTGTTAACTCCTGCGTTAATCTGCCGACCTCTTTATGGTATTTTACTAGATCCTCCTGTTTCACTAGATAATTTTTTGTGATCTGATTTATCATAAGTTTAGAATCGCTGTAGATTACCACTCTTTCTGGCGTAAGTTCATTAAGCAACTTCAATCCCCATATCATTTCCTCATACTCTGCGGCGTTATTGGTAGTTTCGAAAGTTAACTTTGCCGCATAGTACAGGCGAATAACCTCCGGGCCTTTGATGACGACTCCCAGTCCAGCTCCCTCTGTGGATAATGCCCCATTTGTGAATATGCTCCACTCTTCTTTTTGTGCCTTTGGACATTCGTCATCATCCCACGTGAACTCATTCACGAAATCGGCGAGTACTTGACTCTTTAGTGCTGGTCTTCCTTCATAGCGAATATCGAATTCTCCTAAGCGAATTGACCATTCCATCAATCGGCCGGATGCGTCAGGTTTCTGCAGTACCTTTCGCATTGGAATACCAGTTCTCACAATGATAGTATGCGCCTGAAAGTATGGCTTTAATCTAGCCGCCGTGGTTATCACCGCGAGGGCCATTTTGTCTAACTTCGAATACCGGAGTTCTGCATCCTTCAAGACTTTGCTCACATAGTACACTAGATATTGTTGTCCTTCCTCTTCTCGCACCATCACAGTGCATATCGCCATACTGGTGACAGATACATAAAGAAATAAATCTTCTCCATCCTCCGGCCTGCTCATTAAGGGCGGATAACATATTAATCGTTTTATACCCTCAAATGCCTCTTGACAATCCGGCGTCCATTCAAAGGACTTAGATTTTTTTATGGCATTGTAGAAAGGTAGACATCTCCTAACTGAGCATGATATGAATCGCCCTAATGCCACCAACCGCCCATTCAGTCTCTGTACTTCTCTTACGCTCCTCGGTGTTTTCATCTCCATCACCGCTTTTACTTTCTCCGGATTCGCCTCAACTCCCTTGCCGCTAACAATGAAACCCAGGAATTTTCCTGCTCTTGCTCCAAACGTGCATTTTGCTGGGTTCAATTTGAGGCCATATTTGATCAGCACTTCCAGGATTCCTTTAATATCCTGCGGGTGGTCTTGCATCTTCTTGCTTTTAATGATCATATCATCTACGTAGATCGAGAAGTTCTCGCCTGACTTGTCTGAAAATATCTTGTTCATCATCCGCTGATATGTTGCTCCCGCGTTTTTCAGTCCAAAGGGCATCACCTTGAAGCAATAAGTTGCCTGATGAGTTATAAATGATGTCTTGATTTCATCCGCCTTCTCCATGGGTATCTGATGGTAACTGGATTTCACGTCGGTGAACGATAAAGCTTCAAATCCGGCCGTCCCATCTACCAATATATCAATGTTAGGTAGCGGATACATATCATTCGGACAAGCTTTATTCAGATCTTTGAAGTCGACGCACATTCGGTACGTTCCATTTGGCTTTTTGACTAGCACCACATTGGCTAGCCACTCCGGATAGGTGACTTCTCGAATTGCATTTGATTTTAGCAAATCCGCCACAGCTTTTTCAATCGCCTTCTGCCTCTCCGGAGCGTGTCCTCTTTTTTTTTTTGTCGCACTGGGGTTGCACCTTTGTCCACATTCAAATGATGGGTTGCTATGTCTGGACTTATTCCCTTCAGCACTTCATTTGGAGCTGCAAATGCCGACTCGCATTGGATCAACACCTCGGTAATGGCTTTCTTCGTTTCTTCTGGGAGTCCTGCCGCTATTCGTACGTTCTTGTCATTTGAGATGGCGAATAGTTCCGTTTCTCCCAATGCTTCCGCCGGCAACTTCTCATCAATTTTATCCTCTTCATCTGGTCTTGGTTCAAGTGACAATGTATAGGCTTGTTGAGATACAAGTTGATCACCTTCCACTATGACTCGCCCTTGGTGTGTTGGCAAATGTAACGCCAAATGCTTCATTGATATGAGCGATTCCGTTTCCGATAGGAGCGGACGCCCCAGAATTATGTTGTAGGCCAATGGGAGATCGATAATTGCGAATTCTAGATCACCTCGCCATTTTAGATTCTTATCACCCATTTCTGCCTCCAGCACCACCTGTCCATTTGTTTGAGATGATTGACCTCCAAAACCAGTTACATCCATGAACGTATGTTCCACTCGTTCGTCATTAATTCCCAGCTTGTTGAATACAGTCCGAGTAATAACATTACAAGAACTGCCTGTATCAATAAGGACCCGCTTAACGTCCCATCCTTCTACGACCATTGTAATCACCAAAGCATCCGCATGTGGCTCCATGATTCACGCAAATGAGTAATTGAGGGCATCCCCCCTATGTGTGTTGCTTTTTCGCTGTTCACGGCGAGCCCTTTTTGTTGGAGGCTCATAGATCCCGCCTGCTATCACGTTTATCACCCCTTTTTTCTGCTTCTTTTCTGGCCTTGCATCCACTTCATGCGGGAGCGTTGTTTTCTCGTCACTCGCCTCTTTTCTTATGAATTGACTCAGTTTGCCTCTCTCGATCAGCTTTTCAATCTCCTTCTTCAATTCATAGCAATCGTTTGTGTCATGGCCATTCAATCTGTGGAACCTGCAATATTTGTTAGGATATCTCCCCAAATTGGTTCGTCCCTTGACCTCAGGAAACTGCACATCCTTTTTCAGGGGGCTTTTCTCAATCCAAAGTAGCACCTCATGACGAGTCGTGTTCAATGGTGTTTGGTATCCCCCCCCTTGAGAGGAACGATTGCCCTTTCGAACAAAATTATCCTTGTAATGTGTTTGGTTTTGATGCCGTCGACCATCTGAAGTGTATCTAGCCGCCTCCCTTTCTCGCCCTGTTTGAGCTCTATGCTCCCTGTTAACGTCGTCCACTTCCATGAATTCTTTTGCTATCTTCATGAGTTCAGCCACGGTGCGTGGCTTGTTCCGGATGATTTCCTCCCGCATGCTCCAATCCGTGGTTCCATCCGCCATGATGTTGCGAATGCTCACTATATCCGGGTTCTGTAACCGCACCAGAATATCATTAAATGCGACAACAAATTCCCTTAGGGAATTATAATTTCTCTGTTTGATCTCCTTCAGCTGCCTATCCGTCACATCCGCTGCTTTACAGCCCACGAACTTTGTACAAAAATCATGACTGTATTGATTCCAGTTGTGAATGGATTCAGTAGGTAAAGACCGAAACCAATCAGATGCCGCTCCGCCCAAAGTGGTCGAGAATAATCTGCAAATTATGCTTTCACTCGCTCCTGCAACATCCATTAATTCTCTATAGTTCCTAACATGTGCTTCAGGATCAGAATTTGGGTCCCCATAGTATTTAGGTATCGCCGACGCTTTTATCCTGTGATCTGGAATAAATTCCCGCAATGATGGAGCGAAGGGAGAATCGCTCTGCACCTCTGCTCTCGCCCTTGGTGTGTACCCCATTCGCTCCATCATACTCCGCAGTTGATCTTCCAATTCAATATGGGGTATTCGCCGATCCACTTCCACCCGCTGCTGGTGAACTCTAGGTGGCATCCACCCGCCAATTGGTGTTGAAAGTTGTTCCCGCCGTGGTTCTAGCCGCCCGTCCAGTTATAGGATCAAAGTTCCAAGTGTGCTCCTGTCCAGACGTATTCACCCCAGACGTCATCAACTCTGAATATCCGTGAACAAAGGGCTCCGTTTGTCATAGCGGAAGGATTCCTGGCATTCCCGACGTCGGTTGGGATGTTTGCCAGGTCGGATGGATCGTCATACTAGGATCGTAATTCGAGTAGTTGCCTGGGTGGCTGTGTGGGTTCATGCGACTACTCTGACCTATCTGATTTGGCTCTCGAGATGGCTGCGGAAGCGCAGATATGGTGGCAGTAGTCGATGGTTGTGTGGAGATGACAACAGGTTGTTGAGGAGCAGCCGCCACGGCGGTATTGCGATCAGCGATTGCGGTTAGCAAACTAATCATTCGATCCCCCGCCGCTTGGCTCATATTTGAAGCCAAAACTTGTCCTGCCATTTGGATGAAATCGCTATTGGACATCTCCATCTCAGTTTGCACTTGGACTTCCAATAATGGACTCAATTGTCCCGAAGGGTTCGTCGAGCTAGGCACCATAGGTTGTGTACTCGCAGGCTGCGAATTCGCAATCCGTGGACCCCTTGAGTTCATACTAGTTGATCTGGTTGTAACGCCGGTCGTTCGTGATGGTTCTGACATGTTTTTTGTGTACCTTTAACCAAATGTTGGTAAAAAAGGTCCACCTTCACCGCACCAATGATAACTTGCTGGATCCGATTAGACGATCTCCACCGTAGTTACCTGCAAAACAGAACCGGAGACAGGATCTCCGGGAAAACTCTCCGACGATCAAGTCAGTTTATGTAGGAGGGTTGGTAAATTGATAATAGTATTGCTGGAAAAATATGAACATACCTCCCCCTCTGGCCTCATGTCTTTTTATAAGTGTTCTGAAGTAACCGCCGAGGGCGGTTACTCCTTCTAGGCCATGTCCCTTACGTGGCAACAAACGTGTTTGAGTGGGAGTTTTAATGCTCCGTTTAGGATGTCGGGGTGGTTATTCGCTTTACCCGCTTCCTTTATTCGGAGCCCGTTTGATCTTGGACCATGGGTCTAAGTGTAGATTGGGCCCGTGTTTATGATTCGGCCCGTTTTGGCTTCGCGGATCATCAGTAATATAACGTAGAGCTTTGCAATTCAGTTTGTATGTATGTGCAAGTAGACTAAACTGACCCTTTTACAATGCTCCTTCCACTTGGGTTGTACTCGTGGTACTCTAAACTTGGTAATGAGGTTTATGATGCTGTCAAAACAAGGGACTCTGTTTGTGCTGAATGCATCATAAGCCTATCATCATGTTTAATGTTGTTGTTACGATATCAAACCGAGTGGAAAGGAACATAGTAAGAGTATGACCAATGCACATACATAACCGTTTATATAGAGCTTGTTATTCAGTTCGTATGTATATGTATATGCTATCTAATCAAAATATATCTTATCATTTGCAAGCCATATCAGTACATGCAATTAGCCTAAATTTACCCTTTAATACATGCTTCATAAACGAATTGCATTCAAAATCCTTACTTATCATTTCAAATAAAAATGAGCTAGTTGAGTTCATAACATTTTCAACTTTAAGAGTATAACATGCTATAACAAGTAGACAACTTATTCAAGTAGACATGTATATTCAAGTGAACATGCTATAACAAGAAGTCAACTTATTCAAGTAGACATGTATATTCAAGTGAACATGCTATAACAAGTAGACAACTTATTCGTGCATGTCTATTCCTTACTTATTCAAGACAACTTATTCCTTACTTATCATCATAGGTCATGTTCAAATAAAAAAAAGTATGGTGATATCTTATCATTTGCAAGCCATATCAGTATATGCAATTAGCCTAAATTTACCTTTTAATACATGCTTCATACATGCTCAATGACCCTTTTACAATGTTGCTCTAATACTTGATGCATGATTAATAAGCTACATGCCCAAATGAACAATCGTACACATACACATACTCAATCACTTCTAGCAATATAACTCATAGGTGTAAGAGTAATGCCAATCTCAATGAACATTCAAAGCTTTAGAGTATGCCTAATCAGCCATATGCTTAATGACCCTTTTACAATGTTCCTCTAATACTTGATGCATGATTAATAAGCTACATGCCCAAATGAACAATTGTACACATACACATACTCAATCACTTCTAGCAGTATAACTAATAGGTGTAAGAGTAGTGCCAATCTCAATGAACATTCAAAGCTTTAGAGTATGCCTAATTAGCCACATGTTTAATGACCCTTTTACAATGTTCCTCTAATACTTGATGCATGATTAATAAGCTACATGCCCAAATGAAAAATCGTACACATACTCATACAAAACCTCAAACATAAACATCAACATAACATCATACATTAAACATGTTTCATACACATACACATACTCAATCACTTCTAGCATTATAACTCATAGGTGTAAGAGTAGTGCCAATCTCAATGAACATTCAAAGCTCTAAAGTATGCCTAATCAGCCACATGCTTAATGACCCTTCATACATAAACTCTATGAGTCTTAGCTTCCTAAAAAGTTATATCTAACCAATCAGTTCACACTAATCATTTCATCATCACCCAAAACATCATACATATATGTAATCGTTCAGTTCAAATCCACATAACAATATATATATGCTAAATCAGGCTAGTTTCCTAAATCAACGAGTTCTAGGTTCCAAAACAGTACATCAAACATACGCAATCACTTCTAAAGGCATGACCAATGTGTTCAAACCAACATAACATTAATATATATTCAGTAAGTTAAAGAAATTTCCCATATGCTAAAGGCATGAACCGATTGACAATCTCTTCAGTCAGCCTTCCCATGTATTGAAACATTCTTACTATCAATGCAAATAGTGTTCATATAAAAAGGAATTAGATGAGTTCATACCATCTACTGTATCAGGCACTGTCTTGCCCTAGATTAAAAAAGATAAAGACCCAAGCTTTATAGAAGTGAATCTAAATACAATAAAATCAGTGTAGCTAAGCGAGAGATCTAAACCTTTCAACAATAGGTCTGAAAATCACAAAATCATTATACCAACTGCTGAAATCGACATACACCAAAGTAAATCATATGAGGAAAAGATAGAGTAAAGAACAATGATACTCTAATACAGCTAGGAACGAAGAAAATATGGCTTACCAGTACCATGTTTCGAGCTCACCTAGTGAATCTAAATACAATAAAATCAGTGTAGCTAAGCGTGAGATCTAAACCTTTCAACGATAGGTCTGAAAATCACAAAATCATTATACCAGCTGCTGAAATCGACATACACCAAAGTAAATCGGATGAGGAAAAGATAGAGTAAGGAACAATGATACTCTAATACAGCTAGGAACGAAGAAAATATGGCTTACCAATACCATGTTTCGAGCTCACCCAGTGAATATTGCATGTTCAAATCAACCATGGAGATAGAGCGGGATGAGAGGGATGAGAGGGATGAAGCTTGCGTAACCTAAACTGGGGTTTGGGATTGAGAGAGGGTTTATATATCAGCTGAAATTTCAGTCAAATGATATAGAGCGCCTAAAATTTGGTATGGCCGCGTAAGTGAAATTTCATTTGCCGCTTTTTTTTGGCATACAATGACATTCATTTATTAGAAGTGTCATATGTTGAGCGCATCAAATTTAACGAAAATGCGCGTTTTCTTTGGATGACAGGATTATGTAATCGTAATGTCATCTGAGAATCGAGCGCATTTTTTATTTCGCTTTCCGATGACATACAGTTAAAATACTGTCACGAAAAATATTCAGACGACACGAAAACAAATGTCTGTCATGTATCTTGTGTCATGTGAAATGGAAAATGGCATAGTGTGAGCTTGCAAAGAATTAATTAATTCGGATAAGGGTAATTGACTTATATCTCTTGAATCTTCAAGAGATGAAAGTTTTGCCTCAAACCTTTCACGCAAGCTCACGAACAATTTTTCAACAACTATGTTGTCAGGCAGATCTTCTCCCATTAGCAGGATTTTGTTCATGACCGCCATCAACCTGTCATAATACTCATGCATCGACTTATTTTCTTTCATTCTTAGAGTCTCAAAATCTCTTTCGAAATTCAAGATTTGCATCCTCTTTGTTCGTTCATTGCCTTTATAAAGTTCTTTCAACTTTTCCCAAGCATCATTTCCTGTTTTACAAGTCATAATTCTCGTGAAAATTGACTCTGAGACAGCACCATGAATGATACATAAAGATCTTAGAGCTTTTAATGATTCCTCTTCATGAGCCCTTAATTGATTTAGAGTTGGATTGTCTCCAAGAGGTGTTACCTCCTTCTTAGATTCAATCTACTGCCACAAGCCCAACCCTTTTAAATGAGTTTTCATTTTGATAGCTCAAATTTGATAATTTTCACCATTGAAACTTGGAGGAGAAAAAACCGATGATGATTGGTTGGCTACCATTCTCAAAAAACTCACTGATCCCTTAAAGATCGTTGAAGCTCTAATACCACTGTTGGGAATTTTCTGGATCATGACAATTTAGCGGAAGCAATAAATCTCAAAGCACAAGCAATATATTGCTAAAAAAATGATAGCTTAAAACTTGAAGGCAATTTTATTGAATTTATGAGGTGGAGGTGTACAAGAGGGTGCTCTCTAGAAACTTTCTAGAGTTACAATAATATAAGATAAAACCAAAAATAGTGTAACTCAGGTGTTTCCCGAAAATACCCAAAATAATTATCTTATTATTTTGTTTCTCTCCAAAACAATTGGGTTATCATCAGGATTAGTAATTACCTTAAATGGCCAAAGCTTTAAATCAATATGTACCGTGTCATCTGAGAATCTTCTACCAATCAATCGCATAGCATCTGTGAGCCGAACATTCAACAAATAAGATAAATGTGTATTTACATATCATAAAATTAGGATAGAATATCATATGTGAGCCGAATATCATTTACAGTATGTTATATAATGTGATTTACTATACCTAGCCACAAATTCCTACCTCTAGCATCGGGAATTGACCGAACTACCCTTTGCACAAAAATTGAAAAAAAGACAAAACCTCTCAAGAACCCTATACACTCTTCGATCAAATCCGAACTAATTTTTGAACCAAATCATGGATGGTGACAGAGGCCGTAAAGGGAAAGAGAAAATGGTAAGATTTACAGTTTTATTTTGTTGATTTACGCTTCCATTTGAGATATGTGGGATCTTTTTAAAAATCACCGGAATCGCAGTCGGGTGTATGAACATCACGCCCGACCAGTGGTGCAGGCGTGATAGCCACATGCCTGCAACATAGGTCGGGCGTGATGTTCAAACGCCCGAACCATAGGTCGGACGTGATGTTTATACGCCCGACTAGTGGTTCGGGCGTGATGTTCATACGCCCGAGGGTGTTTTTTTAAATTATATTTACATTTAAATTAATTTAGTGTAATTTATAATTTATATGTTACAATTTTAGATTAACTTAGTGTAATTTTTTGTGGACGGAGCGGCCTACTAGGGGTGGGAAATCCATCCCATCATCTGCTCGTCATCTAAATATGAACGACGAGGATGATATACCACGACATACGAGATTGCGTGGTATTGATATATCTGGTCGTAGGCGGAGAGGGGCTGCGACGGAGCAGGTGCGGAGGGGGCCGATTGTGGATCAGCCCGATATTCATGGATCAGAGGGGGCGACGGATTTTGGTGACAGAGAGCCTGGTAGCGATTCTGTGGAGGACTACTTGGATGTGGTAGCCCAGGTACTGCGACAGTCTGCAGCTGCACGTGATCGCGAGGGTGAGGATATCGATGTGCAGCCGACCCAGCGCATAGGAGATCACTTTGCGAGTACATGTATTTTTTAGTATAATTTTAGTATAATTTTATAACTTTAGTATAGTTTAGTATAATTTTAGTATAATTTAATAGTTCTAGTATAATTTTAGTATAACTTTAGTATAATTTTATAACTTTAGTATAGTTTAGTATAATTTTATAAATTTAGTATAGTTTAGTATAATTTTATAAATTTTGTATAATTTTAGTATAATTTAATAGTTTTAGTATAATTTTAGTATAACTTTAGTATAATTTAATAGTTTTAGTATAATTTTAGTATAACTTTAGTATAATTTAATAGTTTTAGTATGATTTTAGTATAACTTTAGTATAGTTTAGTATAATTTTAGTATAACTTTAGTATACTTTTAGTATAACTTTAGTATAATTTTATAACTTTAGTATAATTTGTTAACTTTCAGGGACCAGCAAACGTCCCAAAGCTAGTGAGGACGAGAGCTGGATTGTTAGTAGACCGGTGGATGGTGGCCCCGTTGATGGTTCCGTGATTCCTAGTTTTCTAGGACATGTTGCCTCACGGATGTTGGGAGGAGAGCTTCGGTCGTTTCTAACATGCTACAACAGATTAACAGCATGCCGAGATTTGTAGGTGTAGTTTTCTGGTGCGTCACCCGAGGTAAGAATAATTTAGTTTGTCAACATTTATTGTAATTTGTATTTTTAACTATAAACCTCAAAAACATTCAGTAATTGTATATGTGTCATTTTACAGCTGAAGGATATGATCGAGAAGACTGGGTTGTCTCACCTTCCACATATCATATCATGTTTAGGAACCTCGACACTCCACTGTTGACTGCGTTCATGGAGCGGTGGCAGCCCGATACGAACTCATTCCACATGTCGTTCGGGGAGATGACTATCCAACTGCAAGATGTATGGCAGATTCTTCGGATCCCGATCGACGGTGCGATAGTGTCCGAGTCTCCCACTACTGACCGGTTGCATGCCATGTGCATGATGATGTTCGGGGTGGATCGGGAGCAGCTTCTGTCACCGACCCGACATCTCTGGAGTGGTGGAGGTGTATTTGTTGATGTTGTACACAGGCTTGTCATTGAGGGTAGGGATGACGCTACTCGGGCCACAGCGTGGATGTGACTTATGCTCGGATCCACTTTGTTTGTTGACAAGAGTGGAGATAGGATTAGGCCGGCCCATCTTACTGAGGTTTACGGCGGTGTCAGAGGGGCAACTGGACTTTCATGGGGGTTTGCTTCACTTGCCACGTTGTATCGATAGCTGGGGATAGCGAGTAGAGGAGACTGTTCTGGTATATGCGGATGTTTGACCCTACTACAGGTGTGGATATACGAGTATTTTCCGGTGTTCCGACCGCATAGACTAGCTCATGTGATCCCATCTGACCATGCCCGTGCACTAAGATGGGAGGTCGGGGTACCAGGCAAGACGACCGCCCGACTAGATACTATACGCGGGCAGCTGGATCGTATGACGGCAACAGATGTATTTTATAAAATTTTAGAATTAATTTAAGTATTATTTATAGTATATTATTATTTATTATTGAGTATTATTTTTTTTCATGTGACGTGGTTGCCTTATGGTCCTGTCTCCGATGATGATCGGCTTCGAGTGTCCTATGCCAGTTGGATACGGTGTAGAGACATCGTCGAGCCGTATATGCCGGATCGAGCGTTGCGGCAGGTCAGATATACTCAGCCTATCCCAGCTGAGCGTATTAGACCTGATAAAGCAGTACGACCATAGAGGTCTTTATCGTACAGGCTCACGCATTCCTCTGTCACAGTTGAGGATACCTGGCGGAGATTTCCATCGGCTCGGGACATTGATCGGAGGAGATGCCGGTCAGTTGGATACGATCCCACTGCATGTGATGCTGCTTACTTGGACTGGTATATGCGATATTCGAATCCTCATCTTCTTCATGCACCACAGGTCCAGTATGCTCGCGCCAACAGCGAATTTGTAAGTTTATTATTATTTAATATTATTATTTAGTATTAGTTTATACGTGTTTATTTTTAATATTTATTTATTTTTTTTGTAGTGGGTTAGCTGGTTGTGGCATGTCACCCAACTAGCGGCTACCCACCGATCTGACGAGGATGCTCCACTCATTAAGAGGGAGATTGATGAGTTTATGGACGTGTGGCGTCGGGCGAACTAAATTCCGTAATTATATGTACTCTTTTAGGGTGGTGTTATACTTAGCCACAAATTCCCACCCCTAGCCCCGTGAAAGGACGAAAATGCCCTTTCATTGGTTTTGGATGGAAAAAGCCTCTTTTTTTTTGCTTTCCCGACACATGGACGTGTGGCTATCACGCCTCACCATGTGGTCGGGCGTGATAGCCACACGCCTTACCTTATGGTCGGGCGTATAGCTATCACGCCCGATCACACTGTGTGGCGTGTGACCATCACGTCCGACCACACGGTGAGGCGTGATAGCCACACATCCGACCTCACGATGGGGCGTAATAGCCACACGCCCGCATGTCGGGAGGGCAAAAAAAATTAGTCCGCTATTCAATTAAACCCGTAAATACCTGTTAAGTGTTCAAACTACACAATTTTAATTAAAACCTGTAAATAACATACAATTTTAATTAAAACCAGTAACAATAATATAAGTTCATAAATAAATCTTAACTAAAATTAACAAAATAAATTAGCAAAATAAAAATTTAGTTAAACAAAATAAAATTTACATCAACTAAACTTAAACAAATTAAATTTACAATATAAAAATTTAGTTAAACTAAATTAAATAAATTAAAAATAACAAAAATTAAATTAAATTCAACTAAATTTAAAAAAAATTGCCCATACGCCACACGGGCGTATGGGCATCACGTCGTCACCATTGTGACGGTGTAAGAATATCACGCCGTCACTTGTGGTGAGGCGTGAGGCTATCACGCCTTCACCTGTGGTGCGGCGTGATGTTCATACGCCGCACCAGAGGTGACGACGTGATCTCCACATGCCCCATGTCCCGATTCTGATTTTGAATAACAGCAAAATCAGATGCAAAAAACGTCCAAAAAACATCAAAATCAAACGGAAATACGTATTATAGGTCCATTTCCTTTACCGATCCATGTTTTTATTAATAAATTAGTCCGAATTAGATTAAAGAGAGTTTAGATTGTTTGAGAGGATTTGAAAATTCTAAAAATTGTCTCAAGACGTATCCTGATTCAAGATGCAGTCAATAAATATAGGATGATCCCAATAAATGAAAAAAATAGTATAGGAATATGCATTTCTCGTTATAGCATGAGCTGCACAATTCACTAATCTTGGGATAAAAATCACCATACTATTAGGGTTATTTAAAAGTAGACTAATCTCCTTAATTACTGAACCGAATTCTGTAATATCCCTCATTCATCTCTCAATTCTATCTACCACCTCCTTAGCATCGGATTCGAAAATAACGTGTTAGTAATTCAAAGAAAAAATCCACTCCATACTCGTCTTCAACGCAAGAGCTTCTGCCATTTTTACCGACACAGTACCTCATGAATGCATAGTCATTCCTGTTATGAACTTGCCCGTGTTATCTTGCAAGACCGCTCTAGCTGAAAAGACTTTGTCCTCAACAAAGAGAGCTACATCAATATTGCTCTTGACCTTACCCAATGCTGGTTTAGTCCACCTCACAGTTAGTCCGTCTTCCTCTCTTTGCCCCGTCCCTCTCCCTTGTCTATTTCCTCACCTACTAGTTTCTACTCATGACATCCCTGCCCCTACGAATTCTAATGACCGCGATAGCCCAACACCGCTGATATAACGAAAACTGATGTGAACCCACGAGGAACAGTGCCTCGAAAACCCGACAACTAGATTTGATCCCTAGGAAAGCTAACGAATCAGGGTCGGACAGAAAAGAACCCTTACAAAACTAGGTTGTAAAGACCCAATCCCAGTCTCCAACAATTAAGAATTTAATTCCGAACTGTTCAAAGTAGTGCATCAAAGAACACAAGAGAAACCACTCACAAACTCTTAAGAGTAATATTTTTATTAATATCAAACTTGTTACAAACTTAGAAAATTGGAAATATTTAAAGACTAAAACTAAATCATGGTGGACATACTTCGCCCTTACATAACTAAAATAAACATAATAAATATAAGGGCAAAAAAGTAACTAAGCAAGTCAAAATTATTACCTAGAAAGTCAAAGTAAAAGTCATCCTCATAATTCTTCATGTAGTCCCATACCAAAGAAAAATTGTGCAATTCTTTAAATTGCAAATAATTTCCCATCATCCAAAACTTATTATCCAACTTAATTAGCTCTCCTTAAAATCCAAATTCAATTCCCTCAAAATCCAAATTCAAAATGAATTAACTCTAATCGATCTGTTTTCAATTTGATATTCGTGTAACTCGAAAGGGATTAAATTATTTCATTTTGAACTTTGCACGCTTCATAGGATTATCGAATAAAGGACTAAAATTTGTAAATATAATCTCGTTCTTGGCATGGATCTGATTCTCATCATTCCCCCTCTCTTCAAGACGATTCGTCCTCGAATCGCAATGTTGTTCGTGGATAGACTTGAACACCTACAATTTAGAATCTAGAACACTAAACAAACAAATGTCAAGTTTGTTAGTATAAGCACATATCTTTTCAACTCCCACGAAATCAACAATTGTTTTTTCAACTCCACACAGTTGTTCATCCATTTTCACCTCATCTTCTCGTGCAACCAGTATCTCTGAAACATAACATTGGTCAGATGCAGATACATATTGAATCTCAACCTTGTCTATATCATTCTCAACTTGAGATCTTGTTTCAATTTTTTTATTCGACGTCCTTTCATCTTTCTTTGTTAGTTCATCAATTTCAAGAGCATCATCCTCATCATTGCATGCGGTACTCTCAGACTCTTCCTTCACTCTGCCTGACACATCAACAACTTTTCCAATCTTTTCACCCTTTATTTCTTGACTTACATATGTACGTTTATCGTTATTACCAATAATCTCATATCGAGATATGAAGTCTTATTTGTTGTAGTAGTTCTCGACTCGATTGAAATCTTGCATTAGGCTCGGTATATGTTTGTACAACCCATATAGAAATGGTTAGGAACAAATCGTTTTCTCATAACGGCTTTTAGCTCTTTCCAAGAATTAATTGGTGGCTCTCTACACCTCTCTCTGGTTGTCACAAATTGATCCCACCAGATTAAGGCATAATCTGAAAATCATGTAATAACTTTTCGTACCTTCTTCTTTTCTGAAAAATTGTTATAGTCGAAAATCATTTCCATTTTTTTCTCCCACTTCAAATAAGCTTCGGGATCGTCTCTTCCACCAAACGATGATATTTTGAATTTTACATTCCCAAGACCTATTTCTTCTCTACCATGGTCACCCTGATTTCTAGTCAATCTTTCACTATCATCATAATGATACACTATATCTCCTTGGTTTGTTTCTAGAACAACTCATTGATTTTCTTCCATGATGTCCGTATGTTCCATCAAGCGGTTCAACATTGTTAACACTTGATCATCTGCCATATTATTGTGCAAAAGAAATTCAAATAGATCAAGTAATAAAAAAAACTCACAATTCACTTGGTGTTTCACTCAAAATTACTTTTGGCTATTCTCTCTAATATGCTCACCGCTCCGTGTCTTTTACCACTCGATTTCTCTTATAGTGTTTTTTAAAGAACTCAGTCGAACAAATTCAGTTTAACCCCAATAGTCAAAAACCAAAATTCAACCTTACAACCTAAGAAGCAAAATGTTAAACAATGAACGGGACGCAGATAAATCAAACTGATGACCAAAATTTCAATGACGATAAAACGACTAATAAAAGAATATAAGTAAAAAAAATAAAAAGGAGGAAAGAAGAAAAAATATATATATAAGGGAATTGAAATCAAACGGTTTTCGTAATGGGCTATTTAGTGTTTTTTTTTCTTTTTTTTATGCTATGTGTTTATATATATATATATATATATATATATATAATATAATATAACTTTGTGAATATGCTGGAAAGAAAAGCTTTGATTGATTTTTTTTCTTTTTTTTTTCTTCACTATCAATGGTTTTTTTTTCTCAAAATTAGAATAATAATTTTTTTCTTTTTTATTCTAACAGAAAATTAAAAAAAAAAGAAAAGAAAATAAAATAAAATATCAAAGCATACAACAGATAGATAAAACCTTGATAACTTGCTGGATCCGATTAGACGATCTCAACCGTAGTTACCTGCAAAACAGAACCGGAGACAGGATCTCCGGGAAAACTCTCCGACGATCAAGTCAGTTTATGTAGGAGGGTTGGTAAATTGATAATAGTATTGCTGAAAAAATATGAACATACCTCCCCCTCTGGCCTCATGTCTTTTTATAAGTGTTCTGAAGTAACCGCCGAGGGCGGTTACTCCTTCTAGGCCACGTCCCTTTCGTGGCAACAAACGTGTTTGAGTGGGAGTTTTAATGCTCCGTTTAGGATGTCGGGGTGGTTATTCGCTTTACCCGCTTCCTTTATTCGGAGCCCGTTTGATCTTGGACCATGGGTCTAAGTGTAGATTGGGCCCGTGTTTATGATTCGGCCCGTTTTGGCTTCGCGGATCATCACATGCCGCCCCTTTAGTTTGGCAAGAGCCCTTTAGGGTCTTTTCACATGTTATAGGGGACTCTTCGTCTTTGTCTGGATATTCGAAAGTTGTTCTTTCAAAATTCGAAAGTTGTTCTTTCCTTCTCCTGTCATTTCTTCTCCGGCGTCAACCCCTTAGTGTTCGTTCTTCTTTGTATTCTTTCCCACATGTAAGTTTTCCTTTCCGTTACTTGTAATTCGTTCGGCTCTTTACTTCTGTTCATTTTTCTTCATCAATATGTCGAACCTTGACCTCGATTTCGCACCGTTCGACGAAAATTACGTCCGCGAGGTGTCTCATAAGGTCGATGAGATGGTTGATGAAGCTTCAACTAGCTCTCCTGGGTTTGATTCCCATCCCGCCGACTTCCTCCACCTAGCGAATATAACCGATGAGGGTCTAGGTTTTGACCCTAAGAAGTTGATTCCGCCACCTGTCCCAACCCCCCGTTTATTACCGAAGAAGGACCGGTCAGGAAGCCTAGTTTGTCGCGAGACAATTGATGATTTGCGGGAGCAGTATCCTTGGCTTCAAGGTCTCGAGACCATCATTCCCGGGGAGGATAGAGGACCGGGCGACTACCCAAAGGGGTATTTCACCATTTTCGTCGCCCAGATTATCTGCGGTTTCACGTATCCGCTGGCGGATGAGATTGCTTCCATCCTGGGCGGTTACGGAATCGCACCCGGTCAATTGCATCCCAATGGATGGGCCGAATTAACTCTGGATAAATTTCTGGCGGATTGTTTGGAGGTTCCCTTCTCGCTCAAAATTTTCTCCAAGCTTCATCATTTCAAGAGTTCGGCGGGGTATTTCACTTTCATCCGTCAGAGCAGTTACTATGGTTTCGACGAGAAGCTGAACAAGATCCGCGAGTGGGACCGATCTTACTTCTTTATCAAGTTTAATGAAGGGAATCCAAACTTCCTTCGCTGCTGGGGCCGGCCCAATGTAAAGAGTTTGAACTTCGGTTACCCCAGTGAGGAAGAATCCGCTGTTATAAAGTTCTTGAAGAGTATGCCTCCTTTTGTATGGACGTATGATCAGGCCTTCCACATGCTAAGAATTCGAGTGGCGATTGCCTACCGCGAGGGAGATCGCGTTGTCTATATCCCTTATCGCGTTTTTGTTCAAGGTACTTTTCTTTTTTTCATTTCCAAGTTGATGATTTCTTTTAACCCTTTGCAGGGGTGATCCTTTATCTCAACTCGCTGCAGATCGGGAGGCGAAAGCTCTAGCAAGAAGGAAGAAGCGGATGGAGGGAACAACTTCTGTTGCCGGGGCGAATTCTTCTGGGGGTGCGGCTCCTTCCGTTGAGGCGGCTTCCCTTCCAATCGCTTCCGTTTCACAAGGTCCCACTTCTATTTCTGAGGACCTTCCTTTAACTAGGAAGCGAAAGAATAATGCAGATACGGAGTCTTCTCGTCCCAGGAAGAAAAACACATCTGTATCTCCTACTGTTGGCGGTACACCCATATCTGCTTCATCAAAAGGAAAGAGCAGTACACCAATCCACGAGGTATCTTGATTTATTGTAATGTTTATGGTTCTTTATAAGCTATCTGTTGTTCTTCTGATCTCTTTCCTTATGCGTTCGCAGCCCATTCCCGATATTAGCGGGTGGTGGACTAGGACCTTTGGCATGGCCGTGAGTTTCTCCTGTAAGGACATTGTTTCTTCCATATACAATGTCCTTGGGCGACTCCCCTCTGCTTTCCGCGTGCGAGAACAAGTACCGCTTCCTACTGCTATGGAGGGGATCGAGAAGCGCGCCATAGAGGTATATTGTTGTTTTGGGGGTAGAAGCTTGTCATTCCCTTTCAAGGATTTTGTGTCCATAGTAATCGCATGTTTTTATTCGCCCTTTTTATTCGCGAGCCGTCTTATATGCAGATTATCAATTTTGCGGAGGGCGCTCTCCGAAGGGATGCTGAACGAGCCAAAGAGTTGGAGAACCTTGGTACTGAATTGGCGACTCAGAAGTCGCTTTATGATGATGTCCAAGGGAAGGTAAAGGCTCTTGAAGTCGCTTGTCAGAAGGCTATGAGCGAGAAGAAGGAAGCTCTCAAATCCCTCCAAGCTAAGTCCGACGAGCTGCAAAAGGTCCTTGATGATCTAAATTCATCCAAGGAGGCTCTGGAGATGCAAAAGAAGAGGGCTGAGGAGATTCTAGCTGAAGATGGTGCTCGCATCTATTGGTATGGGGAGCGAATTCATGCCGCTTATGAGCATGGACACCAGATCGAATACTTAACCGGCCCAAGGTTCCCATCCCTGAAAAGGATTTAACTGAGAAGTGGGACAAGCTGGAAGCCGAGGATGCTGATATGGATGAGGTACTCCTCTTAGATTGGCAGAGTTTTCAGGCCTCTCCAATTAGCTGCGAGATCCCTAATCAGAACGCGGAAGAAGAGGTACCACAAGGCGTTTCTCAGTCTGAGCAAGAGGTACCTCTCTCTGAAGCGGTTACTGATTCGAGGGTTGAGGATTCGCTTGAAGCAAATCCGCCCACTAGAGGAGATGAGGGAGCCGCTGAGGGCGAGGAGGGCAATAGGGGTGAAGGAGAGGAAGCCGTAGCGTAGTTTGATTTATATTTTGAACTGTTGTATGTAACAAACTGCCCGCATATATTAATTTTCTTTTACTTGTCGCTTTACCTACATGTGCGATTGTCGTTTTATTCCTTGTTGCCCTTGTCTTTTGCCGACTTCATCCTTGTAATTCTTTGTAGTTAGTTTCGTTTTCGCTAGGGTGGCCAGACCCTTTTTGCAATTTTTTGAGTACTCGTTTATTCGCTTAATTTTATGCCTTATCTTATGATTTTTCTTTCGAAAATAATCATAAAGTTTTGCGAGTGATGCGTAATCATGCATCCGCCTTTCTTTAATAGGCAACACATTTATGTGTTTTTAAGATTAACCATAAGGTTTTGCGAGTGATGCGTAATCGTGCATCCGCCTTTCTTTAATAGGCAACACATTTATGTGTTTTTTGTGATCATGTTGAAAAGGATCCACATTTGGACGTAGTATATTGAATAAATGTAATAATTGAATACCTTTATTGATAAAGAAAAAAGGCTTCTTATTACATGGGTACATAAACTGCGTGGGATCAAAGCCTCATTAAAACCTTTTATCAGAAAACCCATTGGAAAAAACTCATAAAAGGAAAAAGAGTACTCGTCATTTCCTTGAACTACTCGGCCTGTTTATATAGGCGTAGATTCTCTAGATTCCAGGTGCGCGGGAGCTTTTTGCCGCTCATTTCTTCTATTTCAAAAGTTGATGGTCCTAGCTTCTTGGATACTTTGTATGGTCCGATCCAGTTGACGCCTAATTTGCCTTTGCCTTCTCTGGATTGTATTTTATCCGCTTTTTTCAAGACCAAGTCGTTCTCATTGATTATCACTTTTCGCACCCTTCTGTCATGATATTTCTTGATTCTATTGCGGTACACTGCCATTTGCATGTAAGCTTTTTCCCTTCATTCTTCAACAGAATCCAATGCATCCCTAATATTGATAGGATTTTATGTGTCGCAATAATAAATTATCCGATCTGTAGGCGACTTGATTTCAACAGGCAGGACCGCTTCGGCTCCATAAACCAGCGAGAAAGGTGTTTCGCCCGTTGCTGCTTTTACAGAAGTTCTGTATGCCCATAGCATATGGGGTATCTCATCCGCCCAACCTGTTTTTTTATCACCTAGCCGCTTCTTGATTCCCTGAATCATGGCCCTGTTGGTAACCTCTGTCATACCATTCGATTGAGGATGATTTACAGAAGAAAAATGATTCTTGATTCCCATGCTTTCGCAGTATGTTTTGAATTTGACACAGTTGAACTGGGTGCCATTGTCGGTTATAAGCTTTTGTGGGATTCCAAATCGCATGATAATGTTCTCTCGTAAGAACTCGATCATTCGCTCAGGTGTTTGAGCGGTTACTGCCTCTGCTTCTACCCATTTGCTGAAGTGGTCAACTGCGACTATCAAGTACTTCCTTTTCTTTGTCGTTTCTGGGAATGGGCCCACTATATCGATTCCCCATGTTGCGAATGGCCATGCCGTCATTATAGTGATTTGTTCGGCTCCGGGAACATGCTTTTCATTCACATGGATTTGACAGCTGCGACATTCCGCAACCATCTTCTGGGAATCATCCACCACCTTGGGCCAGTAATATCCCATCAACTTAACCTTTCTTGCCAAAGCCGCCGAGGCTTCATGTGCGCCACAAATTCCTTCATGTAGTTCTCGCAGCACGTAGTCTCCTTCATTGCGGCTAATGCATTTCAACCATGGACATGTATATGATTTCCGATACAAAGTTCCATCTCGAATTGAGTATCTCGCTGACTGCCCAATTAGCTTTCTGGCTAAGCTTTTATCAACCGGCAAATCTCCCTGTTCCAAATACTGGCGAATGGGCATCCGCCAATCTTCATCATCTACCAGTTCTTCGATGACCATAATCTGATCGACTTCGAACGCTGGTGCCGATCTTATCTCCAAATCGCACACTTTTTGACTCCATGGTTCTCTACTCGCCGCTGCTTTTGCCAATTCGTCAGCCTTTGTGTTTTGGCCCCGCAGAACATGCACCATTTCCCAAACGACTCCCTTGCGTGTTAACTCCTGCGTCAATCTGCCGACCTCTTTATGGTATTTTACTAGATCCTCCTGTTTCACCAGATAATTTTTTGTGATCTGATTTATCATAAGTTTAGAATCGCTGTAGATTACCACTCTTTCTGGCGTAAGTTCATTAAGCAACTTCAATCCGCATATCATTGCCTCATACTCTGCGGCGTTATTGGTAGTTTCGAAAGTTAACTTTGCCGCATAGTACAGACGAATAACCTCCAGGCCTTTGATGACGACTCCCAGTCCAGCTCCCTCTGTGGATAATGCCCCATCTGTGAACATGCTCCACTCTTCTTTTTGTGCCTTTGGACATTCGTCATCATCCTACGTGAACTCATTCACGAAATCGGCGAGTACTTGACTCTTTAGTGCTGGTCTTCCTTCATAGCGAATATCGAATTCTCCTAAGCGAATTGACCATTCCATCAATTGGCCGGATGCGTCAGGTTTCTGCAGTACCTTTCGCATTGGAATACCAGTTCTCACAATGATAGTATACGCCTGAAAGTATGGCTTTAATCTAGCCGCTGTGGTTATCACCGCGAGGGCCATTTTGTCTAACTTCGAATACCGGAGTTCTGCATCCTTCAAGACTTTGCTCACATAGTACACTGGATATTGTTGTCCTTCTTCTTCTCGCACCATCACAGTGCATATCGCCATACTGGTGACGGATACATAAAGAAATAAATCTTCTCCATCCTCCGGCCTGCTCATTAAGGGCGGATAACATAGTAATCATTTTATACCCTCAAATGCCTCTTGACAATCCGGCGTCCATTCAAAGGACTTAGATTTTTTGATGGCATTGTAGAAAGGTAGACATCTCCTAGCTGAGCATGATATGAATCGCCCTAATGCCACCAACCGCCCATTCAGTCTCTGTACTTCTCTTACGCTCCTCGGTGTTTTCATCTCCATCACCGCTTTTAATGCCACCAACCGCCCATTTTCCTGCTCTTGCTCCAAACGTGCATTTTTCTGGGTTCAATTTGAGGCCATATTTGATCAGCACTTCCAGGATTTCTTTAATATCCTGCGGGTGGTCTTGCATCTTCTTGCTTTTAATGATCATATCATCTACGTAGATCGAGAAGTTCTCGCCTGACTTGTCTGAAAATATCTTGTTCATCATCCGCTGATATGTTGCTCCCGCGTTTTTCAGTCCAAAGGGCATCACCTTGAAGCAATAAGTTGCCTGATGAGTTATAAATGATGTCTTCATTTCATCCGCCTTCTCCATGGGTATCTGATGGTAACTGGATTTCACGTCGGTGAACGATAAAGCTTCAAATCCGGCCGTCCCATCTACCAATATATCAATGTTAGGTAGCGGATACATATCCTTCGGACAAGCTTTATTCAGATCTTTGAAGTCGACGCACATTCGGTACGTTCCATTTGGATTTTTGACTAGCACCACATTGGCTAGCCACTCCGGATAGGTGACTTTTCGAATTGCATCTGATTTTAGCAAATCCGCCACAGCTTTTTCAATCGCCTTCTGCCTCTCCGGAGCGTGTCCTCTCTTTTTTTGTCGCACTGGGGTTGCACCTTTGTCCACATTCAAACGATGGGTTGCTATGTCTGGACTTATTCCCTTCAGCACTTCATTTGGAGCTGCGAATGCCGACTCGCATTGGATCAACACCTCAGTAATGGCTTTCTTCGTTTCTTCTGGGAGTCCTGCCGCTATTCGTACGTTCTTGTCATTTGAGATGGCGAATAGTTCCGTTTCTCCCAATGCTTCCGCCGGCAAATTCTCATCAACTTTATCCTCTTCATCTGGTCTTGGTTCAAGTGACAATGTATAGGCTTGTTGAGACACAAGTTGATCACCTTCCACTATGACTCGCTCTTGGTGTGTTGGCAAATGTAACGCCAAATGCTTCATTGATATGAGCGATTCCGTTTCCGATAGGAACGGACGCCCCAGAATTATGTTGTAGGCCAATGGGAGATCGATAATTGCGAATTCTAGATCACCTCGCCATTTTAGATTCTTATCACCCATTTCTGCCTCCAGCACCACCTGTCCACTTGTTTGAGATGATTGACCTCCAAAACCAGTTACATCCATGAACGTATGTTCTACTCGTTCGTCATTAATTCCCAGCTTGTTGAATGCAGTCCGAGTAATAACATTACAAGAACTGCCTGTATCAATAAGGACCCGCTTAACGTCCCATCCTTCTACGGCCATTGTAATCACCAAAGCATCCGCATGTGGCTCCGTGATTCGTGCAAATGAGTAATTGAGGGCATCCCCCCTATGTGTGTTTCTTTTTCGCTGTTCACGGCGAGCCCTTTTTGTTGGAGGCTCATAGATCCCGGCTGCTATCACATTTATCACCCCTTTTTTCTGCTTCTTTTCTGGCCTTGCATCCACTTCATCCGGGAGCGTTGTTTTCTCGTCACTCGCCTCTTTTCTTACGAATTGACTCAGTTTGCCTCTCTCGATCAGCTTTTCAATCTCCTTCTTCAATTCATAGCAATCGTTTGTGTCATGGCCATTCAATCTGTGGAACCTGCAATATTTGTTAGGATATCTCCCCAAATTGGTTCGTCCCTTGACCTCAGGAAACTGCACATCCTTTTTTAGGGGGCTTTTCTCAATCCAAAGTAGCACCTCATGACGAGTCGTGTTCAATGGTGTTTGGTATCCCCCCCTTGAGAGGAACGATTTCCCTTTCGAACAAAATTATCCTTGTAATGTATTTGGTTTTGATGCCGTCGACCATCTGAAGTGTATCTAGCCGCCTCCCTTTCTCGCCTTGTTTGAGCTCTATGCTCCCTGTTAACATCGTCCACTTCCATGAATTCTTTTGCTATCTTCATGAGTTCAGCCACGGTGCGTGGCTTGTTCCGGATGATTTCCTCCCGCATGCTCCAATCTGTGGTTCCATCCGCCATGATGTTGCGAATGCTCACTATATCCGGGTTCTGTAACCGCACCAGAATATCATTAAATGCGACAACAAATTCCCTTAGGGAATTATAATTTCTCTGTTTGATCTCCTTCAGCTGCCTATCCGTCACATCCGCTGCTTTACAGCCCACAAACTTTGCACAAAAATCATGACTGTATTGATTCCAGTTGTGAATGGATTCAGTAGGTAAAGACCGAAACCAATCAGATGCCGCTCCGCCCAAAGTGGTCGAGAATAATCTGCAAATTATGCTTTCACTCGCTCCTGCAACATCCATTAATTCTCTATAGTTCCTGACATGTGCTTCAGGATCAGAATTTGGGTCCCCATAGTATTTAGGTATCGCCGGCGCTTTTATCCTGTGATCTGGAATAAATTCCCGCAACGATGGAGCGAAGGGCGAATCGCTCTGCACCTCTGCTCTCGCCCTTGGTGTGTACCCCATTCGCTCCATCATACTCCGCAGTTGATCTTCCAATTCAATATGGGGTATTCGCCGATCCACTTCCACCCGCTGCTGGTGAACTCTAGGTGGCATCCACCCGCCAATTGGTGTTGAAAGTTGTTCCCGCCGTGGTTCTAGCCGCCGTCCAGTTATAGGATCAAAGTTCCAAGTGTGCTCCTGTCCAGACGTATTCGCCCCAGACGTCATCAACTCTGAATATCCGTGAACAAAGGGCTCCGTTTGTCGTAGCGGAAGGATTCCTGGCATTCCCAACGTCGGTTGGGATGTTTTCCAGGTCGGATGGATCGTCATACTAGGATCATAATTCGAGTAGTTGCCTGGGTGGCTGTGTGGGTTCATGCGACTACTCTGACCTATCTGATTTGGCTCTCGAGATGGCTGCGGAAGCGTAGATATGGTGGCAGTAGTCGATGGTTGTGTGGAGATGACAACAGGTTGTTGAGGAGCAGCCGCCACGGCGGTATTGCGATCAGCAATTGCGGTTAGCAAACTAATCATTCAATCCCCCGCCGCTTGGCTCATATTTGAAGCCAAAACTTGTCCTGCCATTTGGACAAAATCGCTATTGGACATCTCCATCTCAGTTTGCACTTGGACTTCTAATAATGGACTCAATTTTCCCGAAGGGTTCGTCGAGCTAGGCACCATAGGTTGTGTACTCGCAGGCTGCGAATTCGCAATCCGTGGACCCCTTGAGTTCATACTAGTTGATCTGGTTGTAACGCCGGTCGTTCGTGATGGTTCTGACATGTTCTTTGTGTACCTTTAACCAAATGTTGGTAAAAAAGGTCCACGATCACCGCACCAATGATAACTTGCTGGATCCGATTAGACGATCTCCACCGTAGTTACCTGCAAAACAGAACCGGAGACAGGATCTCCGAAAAAACTCTCCGACGATCAAGTCAGTTTATGTAGGAGGGTTGGTAAATTGATAATAGTATTGCTGGAAAAATATGAACATACCTCCCCCTCTGGCCTCATGTCTTTTTATAAGTGTTCTGAAGTAACCGCCGAGGGCGGTTACTCCTTCTAAGCCACGTCCCTTACGTGGCAACAAACGTGTTTGAGTGGGAGTTTTAATGCTCCGTTTAGGATGTCGGGGTGGTTATTCGCTTTACCCGCTTCCTTTATTCGGAGCCCGTTTGATCTTGGACCATGGGTCTAAGTGTAGATTGGGCCCGTGTTTATGATTCGGCCCGTTTTGGCTTCGCGGATCATCAAACCTGAAAAGTTAGAGCTCAGTTCTGATACCAAACTGATGCGAACCCACGAGGAACAGTGTCTCGAAAACCCGACAACTAGATTTGATCCCTAGGAAAGCTAACGAATCAGGGTCGGACAGAAAAGAACCCTTACAAAACTAGGTTGTAAAGACCCAATCCCAGTCTCCAACAATTAAGAATTTAATTCCGAACTGTTCAAAGTAGTGCATCAAAGAACACAAGAGAAACCACTCACAAACTCTTAAGAGTAATATTTTTATTAATATCAAACTTGTTACAAACTTAGAAAATTGGAAATATTTAAAGACTAAAACTAAATCATGGTGGACATACTTCGCCCTTACATAACTAAAATAAACATAATAAATATAAGGGCAAAAAAGTAACTAAGCAAGTCCCATACCAAAGAAAAATTGTGCAATTCTTTAAATTGCAAATAATTTCCCATCATCCAAAACTTATTATCCAACTTAATTAGCTCTCCTTAAAATCCAAATTCAATTCTCTCAAAATCCAAATTCAAAATGAATTAACTCTAATCGATCTGTTTTCAATTTGATATTCGTGTAACTCGAAAGGGATTAAATTATTTCATTTTGAACTTTGCACGCTTCATAGGATTATCGAATAAAGGACTAAAATTCGTAAATATAATCTCGTTCTTGGAATGGATCTGATTCTCATCAGAAACCTTCTTGTCTGTAATTCTGATTTGCAACTTTAGCATTCCAGTCCATCTCCCTGGACTACCTCTCCCTACCCTCTACCACTCGCCGATCAGCAGTAAACTGATACCAACATTTCGTCTATCTGTTGTATTACTGATAACAGCATCAGTAAAATTATTTTCGGCATTAGCAACCCCTTCACATCCATGTTCCCTCCAAATCCCAGACGCTTGGCCTTCTCTTTGATTCTCCCTTAAATTTTCAGCTATCCACTCCTCCAAAAATTGCAGAACTTCTCTAATCATGTCCCGAGGTTCTCAACATCTACTATTATATAGAAAATCATTACGAGCCTACCAAATAACCCACAAAACAACTGCACTTTTATTTATGACAGATTCGTTGGCTTCCGTGCACAGTTGCATTGCCCAATACGCTCCCATTCTTTCCCTGGCAGCGCCACTCCTGCAATCGACCAACATTGTCTTGCAAAATCGTAGCCACAATTATCTCGTTTCGATACCAGTAATTAAATATTACACTTTTTGTTTTGTGTTTTTAGATATTGTTCAAGAAAATAAAAATTAAGGGCTGAAACTAAATATTATAGTATAATATCAGTACTAAAAGAGTGTTGCTATTTACTATCTATGTTTTACTTATCACTACTACCCCATATTTGATAATTTTGCCCTTCTCGTTTTATTTTGATCAAAAACTGAAAATTCTTTCTCTCTCACTACAAAAAATGGTCTTTACCAACATTATTTTAGGGACACTTTATTTAAATGTACCTACAAATACCTACTGAACTTTTCTATCAATATAATTTTCGGACTGGGCTTTGGTCAAAACCAGCCCACTTAAAATACATCCACTAAACTCTTCGATTAATGGTGTACAACCTTTGCCTCATTTCACACTTTGGTGTACAACCTTCAATTTGTCTCACTAATATGCACGAACTTATAGGTGACCTCCCACTTTGGTGTATAGCAGGTAAAAATAGGGGTGAGAAAAATAACCGGTAACCGATTACCAAACCGATAACCGAACCAAAATTTTAGTTTGGTTCGGTTATTTTAACATTCTGGTTCGGTTCGATTTTAATTTTAGCTTAATTTGGTAATCGGTTATCGGTTCGGTTATTGAAAAAAAATATCGGTGTAACCGATAACCGAACCGAACTTCATATATACATATAAAAAATATAATTCTATCTTTATATATATATAAATAAAAAGTCCAACCATAAAAAATACACTTTTATCTTTATATATATAGATTTTGGTTTAGTAGCCTTTAATTTATTCAATTGTAACTTTTGTATAAGTATATTATTTGAAAACTAATTAAATAAAGATGTACAAAAAAAATTAAATATTTTGAGTTTTCGGTTATTCGGTCAGTAACCGAACCGAACCAAAAATTTTCGGTTAAATCAAATTCGGTTATCAAACTTATTTGGTTCAGTTCGGTTATGAAAATAGAGCAAATTTCAGTTCGGTTAACCGACAGTTCGGTTCGGTTAGTAACCGAACCAAACCGATGCTTACCCCTAGGTAAAAATGACCGGTCAACGCGCCATGTCAGGATTTTTTAACTATTAAAAAATTGAATTGTGGGACCATCCATTAAAATTACTTTTTTACTTATTTCTTTTCCCTTAATTAAGAATCGTGCTTTCTTCCTCCTTCAACTTCTATCTCTTGCACTTTCTCTCTCATCTATTTCGGCTTCATTCATCTTCTCTCTCTTCCACTCTCCCTCTAGTCTATTCTGCCATAACCAACAAATTTGTAACATACAAAAATTACAAACTGTATTGTCACTAACTCAATTCATATTGAAACCTTTTGCTCTTGTAATTTGGCAGAATAACATAGAGAGAAAAAAGAGTTAGAAAGAGAAAGTCTTATTTCATTAGATCAAGATCGCCACCTTATTTCATTTTGATCATTGTCTAACACCTCCACCAAGCACCACCACAAGTGGTTTTGTCCTGTCAGTCCACGTGTTATCATCATTGATGTTGGTGGCTCCGGCGAGTTTCAGTCCGTCCGGGCTGCTGTTGATTCTATCCCTGAAAATAATACAAAAAAACTTGCTCCTCCTAATTGTTGTTGGATATTACATGTAATGCTTCAATTTTGATTAAGATTGTATTATGCATATCATAAAAATGACAATTGAATTTATTGATATCAGAAAAACGACAATTGAATTTATTGATATTAGCTCCAAAATTTTAGGATAATGCTATTTACCGCAATATTTTTTCCACCTACCGCAATCTTTTGACATTTATGCCCTTGTCATAATTTTTTCTCAAAAACCAAAACTTTTTTTCCTCTCTTTTTGAATTTTTTTTAAAATGGATTTGGCCTAAACGGGCAGCGCGCACCGTTCCACCGTACGGTGGAACGAATGGCGCTCACGTTCCACCGTACGGTGGAACGAGCATGCCGTTCGTTCCACCGTACGGTGGAATGAACGGCGCGTGCCATTTCCACCACAGGTGGAACGGGCAGTTCGTCCATTCCACCCGTGGTGGAAAAGGCACGTCCCGTCCATTTAGGCTAAATTCATACGGATTCCGCCTCCGTTTCGGAGGCGGAACCCGTGATTTCGGATTAATTTTTTTAAAAAAAAAAACCTTACGGGAGCATTCATGAATCCTTTACTCGCTCATGCCTTTGGCGGCATGTCGTTTTAGGTCGGGTTTTTTGAAAATCCAAAAAGCTAGAGAGGATTTAAGAGTTTTGATTTTTTGAGTTTAAATTATGAGGAGGGCAAAATTGTCAAAAAAGTGCGGTAGGTGGAAAAAATATTGCGGTAAATAGCAGCTCACAAATTTTATCCTACCACCATTCAACAATTAAACTAATCCTAAACTTATTAATTAAATTTTGAAAATGGTCCATAAGATCCATTGAATTGTAAATATGTTGGATATAAATAAAAGTAAATGATAGGCAGGGAACAAGTGATGGTGCCGACGAGGAAACCGTACATGACATTTTAAGGAGCAGGAAAGGACTTGACTTTTATATCGAATGGATATTACAGTATATGTTTTACATCATATTTTTGTATCAATTCATTTGTTTTATTTTTGTAAATGCATGAGCACAGTAATAAATTCATCATTTGTTTTATGTTTGACAGAGAAATAAGGAGGAGAGAGAGGATTAGAGAGAGAAAGGAAAGGGAGAATGAGGAAGAAGATGGTATATAAGTAATTTTATTTAGATGGTCAAATTTTAACTTTTTGACTGGTCAAAATATTGACGTGGCTCGTTGACTTCGCGTTGACCGGTTATTTTTACCTGCTATACACCAAAGTGGGAGGTCACCTATAAGTTCGTACATATTAGTGAGACAAATTGAATGTTGTACACCAAAGTGTGAAATGAGGCAATCGTTGTACACCATTGATGAAATTTACCCAAAGTTTGTACCAAAAAGTTGAACATAAAATTAGTACAAATAGACTTATGATAATATAATGAGTCTAACGCTATATTCGGTCTAAAATAACTATTCCGGTAACAGATAAAAATAAGTTTAAATTTAAAATTATTTAAGTGGTTTTGAATACGTTTTATTAAATTGTTTACAATGTTTATATACTTTTGATTTTGATTATTTAAAAAATACTTGTGGTACTTTGAAAATTAGATTGATAAAATGAATTTGATGATTTCTTACGAATTGTTTTTGGATTGAGTAAGCTATTGCGGTTATTGTTATTATTTATGAGATTTGGATTGAAATCCAATATGATTTTTATGTTGTGATATTTTGAAAGAAAGATAAAATGGTTTTGTCTCTCTAGGATTTCTCGGGGTAGGGATAGTAGTTGTAAGACCATACCTAAGGGCGGTATGGCTAGAGTGCACGACTGATAGTCCTAACGTTAGGCAAGGAATGAGATATGAATGTGATATCTCAATTATTGATATGATTGATGTTATGATAAGCTACACGGGTGGAATTCGAGGATGGAAACAGACACAAATTTTGCATTACGTTTCGAAAATGTTTGATGATTTGAATTATAATATTTTACATTTGATTGATTACGAATTATACAAACTGGTTTGTTAAAGCAATTTATTTGATTACGAGTTGGTTTGATAAAACATTCGTTTGTTAAAATGTTTATTTGTTCATGAACTAGATTTGATTCGTTTTGATAAAATGATTTGTGTGTGTGTGTGTATATATATATATATATATATATATAAATTATATAGTAACAAAGTGAAATATACAATTAAGTTATTAGCGAATCAATCAACATGTCAATAAGTTAAAACGAGTTCATAAGTTAAAAGAACTACCTAAAATAGGTAGAACTACATGGCTTTGATTCCTGAATAAAAGATTAAAAGACGTTCGGTATACGTAGGAAGCTTGATAGAATTATCGAGTCCAAGCCAAATAATAAATAAAACTTTTGGTAGTCCGAATAAACATTTATATATTAGAATATAGGTTCGGCTTGTAGGCTGTTAGACGTTCGTTATTCTATCTTCCATTCATACACGATGCTGTTTTGGGTCGGGCGTGATAAAAAGTCGCTTACCATTACTGTTTATGGGTTCAAGCACTAAACAATAAAATTCATCTCAGTTCTCTCATGTGATGATTGTAAAATTCATTGGTATGTATACTTCATAACAATCATTAACCAAACAACATAAGATATCACAGTTGTAGTGCTCAAATTAATCATCAACTAAACAATATACACAAATTAAAACCCTAAAAAATAATTAAAAAATCACAACATAGCCCAATTTAGAGTGGAATCACTAATTCACATAAATTAATCGAGTCGGATTCCTTATAAACTAAGAACCTAATTGATCTAATTGCATGGGATTAGATCGGACATAAGAAATTTGAAAAGAGGAAGGGTAGAAATGTACATTTAATGTTTTCACGACCAAAGGTAGAGGACCGCTTAGGAGTGGAAGAAGTTCTTAAACCTCCACCTAGAGCATTTCAAATACCATATCTCTCACACCTGACCCTAGACGACCCCAATCGGCATCGGGCGTGAAATAGAAAGATCACAATCAACACTTAATAGTCTCCAAATATCATGAATATCACTTTTCTAGGTATTTCTCTTAAATGTATATTCTAAACAAATCCATATTCCTATTACATTAAAACCTCAACATATTTACCAACTTCATCATATTACAATTAAATACTAAAGTTCTAATAATAATTCTAACAATAAGCAACAACTTCTGATCCTCACCTAATCGGTCGATAACCTTTTCTCCATTCTGTACTTTCTCACCTAAAAACATTAAAACATTTAAAAACGTGAGACAAAAATCTCAGTAAGCAATTGTCAACTACATAAAATACTTATACTCAATATATATATATATATATATATATATATATATATATATAGTTTAATTTCAAAAATGCATCATATAAATTTCATATTCTTAAAAATGAACATTTTATGGATTAACCATAATAAAATACTCAAAATAGTACATTTAACCAAATATGCAATTTAAATACCATAAACTTGTTTATAAACATTATTACTCAAATATCACACAGTGTCAAGACGTATGTCACTGTACCAAATCACTTAATACAAAATTTGTGTTCAAAATAGCTATATATATTTATTTGTTTAAAATCTCAACTATACAAAATTATATGTTTGCAATTAACCATTTACTCAAATCAGCCGTAAATCAATAAATCCTTCATAAACCATACACCAATAAATACTTGATAAATAGTATATCAATAAATACTTCACAAATCGTATATCAATAAATCCTTCATAAATCATATATCAATAAATACCTCATAAATCGTACATCATTAAATGCTTTATAGACTGTATACATCCGAGAAATAATCCTCATATGTATCAATCCCCACAATATAATAGAATCGAGATATCTCATAATTTTGTCTAACTCACATGGTCTTACTCAACACTTCTTTGCCATACCTGATAGATCTTTCAACTGCGTATATAGGCCGTATTTCTCACTAAATACGGACTTTAATTAAAGCCACCTATCCGGATTACTCTTGATGGATACTAAAAATATTATAATTTCATAATATAATTTAAAATCAGCAATATATATATATATATATATAACTCATAAATCAATATCATAAAGTTTCCAAGTACCTTTCTTTAATCAATTTCCAAAATGTTCAATCATAAATCATTATTGAACTAAAATCACCAATAAATAATTTAAAAATATACTTATTAATACTAACTTCAATTTCTTAAAAAATAAACACATAAATCATCATATATAAACTTTATTTCAATAAATCATGAGTTCATCAAAATTACTACTTTAATAATCTTTAATTAAAACTAAAATTTACTTTGAGAAATAAATTATAGAAATCACTTAATATATATACATATACCTTTATTCATAAATCAATTCAATAAATTTTCTCAATACACTTTTCTTTAATCTATTCTTCAAATTATCAAATCTTACACAAATATAAATCAAATATATTAAGGTCATCAAAACAAAACCCAAATCATGTACATATAAATATATATTATAGGTTGAAATTGTCATGCAAATACATATATAATTACTTGAACTTAACTTTAAACTAATTAAGTTTGCATGTAAAGATATATATGTATACATTCTTAAACATAGTTTAAAATCATATTAAAACTAAATTATAAAAATCTCATTTAATCAAATACATGGTAAAAATTCACCAAAAATATCAATTTCTGGAAAACATAGAGTGATATATAAATATCTATACATAAACACTCAAAAGGGTAGTTGATAGTTACTTACATAGCAAGAGTTTGAAAAAAACTCTAAAACAAACACCAAATTCACCTTAGAACCTGTTTAGGCCGAACTCCTTTTAGAAATACCGAAATCAAAATCCCTACAGTCAGAACTTAGAAATATGTCTCTAGAAGCTACAGTTTAAATTTCACGACGGTCCGACGGTTGAATCTACGGGAAACATTAATTTCGTATGGGTGGGTATATTTTAGGGTGAATGGAGAAGAATGAAGGAGAAGATGATCATATTTTTGGGGACTAATTCAATTTTTTACTCTTGTGAATATAGAACCAGGAAATGGAGGTCTTGAATTGTGGTATTTGTCTTTCCAATAAGAGAAAATTTCCCTTTTGATTGCCTAAAATCCAACTTCTTTTAAAATTTACCCTAAAGTTTTAATTTTACACTTAAAATATGAAATTATCCTCCAAACTATATCCATAATACTCAATTAACTATCCAATCAATAAATAAATATAGTGTAACATAATATTATAGTATAATAATTAAAATTAAGGACACGGATGTGACAATATCGCATTAACACGGTCGATATTTTTGCATTTTTTTCTTCACTCTCAATGGACGACGAGACAGAGAGAAGCCAAAGTTGAGAGAATGGTGAGATAAAGAGACATTGGTCAGAGTTGAAAAGTGGGAAGGACAAAGAAGATGAAGGGTTGAGAGAAGAGGGTCGAAGAGAATTCCGAAGAACAATCTGTAATGGGTTAGGGTTAAGTTTAGTGGATGGATTTTAAGTGGGCTGGTTTGACCAAAGTCGAGTTCGAAAATTATAGTGATAGAAAAGTTTAGCATGTATTTATAGATACATTTAAATAAAGTGTTCCTAAAATAGTATTGGCAAAGACCACTTTTTTTTTTTTTTTTTTTTTTTTTTTTTTTTTTTTTTTTTTTGTAGTTGTAATAGGTAAAAATATAAGGATTAAATCGATATTCTATTTTTATCTCCATGTCTATTTCTTTCCAACGTGGAAAAAATCACTCTTATTCTAACATTTTCCTCTCAATTAATTTACTTAATAAAAAACTAATTTTACTTAATTAATTCATGTTAATAACAATTAAAATTAATATACGTAATCACTAAAACATTTTATGAATCTAATAATGAATATTAATAAGATTAAATTTTCTATTAACCATTAAATGGATCACTTTAATCTTTAATTTTGAATTCATTGTTTCTCCATTTTAATCATATATACAATTGGAAAGTTATAATATACTCCATTATGAAATGAATTAATGGAGTTTTAATATAACCAATTACATTTTTTTTCAAAAATAAATAAATAAATAATACATGTACTTGTTATTTAAAACTCCATTAATTCATTTCATATTGTTTCAAAAAAAAATTCATTTCATAAAAAAAAACTCCATTCATTCATTAAATATTTAAGTCTCCGAATTAACTACTATTAATAACAAATTAAATTATCATTTTTTCAATATTTATATATATATAAGTCTGACTATGGAAGCTTAGTTAAAATTCATTTTAAATAGAAAAAGTAAAAGAAAAATGAAGACTCTTCAGATGCTTGTGATCCTCCTTATTTTCACCATTAATGGTAAGGATATTATTTTATTATTGTTTTAAATTCAAATATTAGGTTTTTGTAATTGGTTTTGTCAACCATTTGAAAGTTTCAATAATAATAATTTTTATCTTATATATCCATTATAATACTAAATTTATATTAAAAAAAGTACTAAATTTATTACTTGATTTCATTTTCTTTTATAAAATCTCAACGAATATCAACGGTACATTAACAACGTTTTTAGATTACATTCCTAAAATATTAAACTATCCAATAAATTTAACAAAAACTATTAATTTATTAACCATATCAGTTGAAATTTCACAAATTTTAATAGATCATAAGTAAATGTTACCAAATAATAGGGCAGAGATAAATATTAAAATTTTGGTATAAGAACAAATGTTACAAATAATAGGCCAAGAAGAAAATACATACCAACATTTTGCATATGTACGGTTTTTTTAATAGTGCTTTAAACTGTTTTTATTATAATTTTGACACATTCCTACTAACGAATGCCTTCTAAACTTGAAGCGTGTATTGTACAAACACATCATATTGTGTGTTGAAATTCTGTTTAATAAATAGGAGTTTTTAGGATTACAATTAAACCTTTCGAGAAACTTAATTAAGAGGTTTTAGTACCATGTAAAGAATATTCGAGCTTAAACTAATTAACGGTAAATAATAATTTTTATTATAATGTTTAACCTGTTTCTTGTTATTGAAAGGAAAAAGTTGAAGGTAATTTTTGAAATTATCAAATTTTATTTATTAAAGGGGAAAATTGTGTTTTTTCTTTTTTCCAGAAAATAATATGGTGCAAGCAGCAAGAGTTTGTGTGAGAGCTGAGCCTATGGAGAAGTGTATCGAAAAGGATTGTAACGATTTGTGCAACAAAAAGTATGGTGGAAAGCCTGGCTATCGAGGAGGAGCTACTGGATTATGTGTTGCTGCTGGATTTTGCACCTGCCTTTTTCCTTGTTGATTTCTCAAATAGATAAATAAATAAATAAATAAATATATAAATATATAAAATAAAATTTTATTGTTTTTTAAGAAATTTTATTGTTTATTATTGTATTAACACATATAGTTTTTATTAATATATTAACACATACAGTTATTGTTAATGTTGATATTTTGTTTTGTATCCATTTTTAATTTTCTAATATTTATCCTCTAAATATTACATGAGAGAGTTTTTTTTAAGTTAACCAATGTGAAATTTATTAATTTGATTCTATATTAATTGTATTTCTTAATTTGTTTGAAAAAAATCTAGAATAACTTATATAATGGAACATATGTATTAAAAAGTATTTACGGCTAATACACAAATAAATATATAGATAGGAAATCTATAACAAAAGATAGGTGAAAAAATTCAAAACAAACAATAATCAAGGAATCTTAGTTGAATTAATTCTAACTAATTAATTAGGAATATTAATCTAAGGGTAAATTATAAAACTGGCTCGATTAATAGTTCGTTTACATATTTAGACCCATTACACTATCTCTTATCAAACTACACACTTTTAAAATTAGACTTTTCCAAAATACCATTAGTATATATATTATACTAATGAAATACAATGCATCAAGCAGGTCATTCAGCTTACACATTTTTCTCCAACTCTGACAATGGAAAGATTAGGAATGCTTAATCTGAATCTGAACCGATTTACGATCTTCTTACAAGGATTATTCTGCCTCACAAGTGCCGGCGCACCGTATGTTGGCGTGGTTCCCCTGATCGAGAAAATGGACGTATTTTTTCCCTGGCATCTCCGCATAGCGGAATGCAAACACATCACGGACCTCTCGAAAGACGAAAAGCGAGAACGTACTCGCGCATGCCTAATTTTCTGTAATTGAGGAACTGAAAAAGTGCATAAGAGGTTTTTTAATAGCACATAAATGTGTAGATAAACAAGACTCAACTTTATATGTATGCTATAATTAATTACATGTACAAGACCATATAGTGTCAATTTGGCTTCATCGTCTACATAAATCTCCATGAGCTATAAGAATCAAACATAAAAAGAAAAGGAATCAAGATCCATAAATTCTTTTGTATATGTTATGAGGTGTAGCTGCTTTTCATGCTCTTATTTGCCCTTTCACTTTAAAAATAGAGTTTTATATGTTTGGTTAGTGACATCCTATTTATGTTTTTACCCTTAAAAAAGTAGCATTTTAAAAAAGCTGAGAATCTTCTTTTTTTGGAAAAACAGCTTTTTCCAATAGTAACATGTAACAACAAACAACAATAGCAAACGGTAGGTAAAACAAATGAGCCTTTAGTTTTGAATATTTTAAGTTAGTTTGCACTTTTATCGAATAATATTTGGAGATTTTATCTATCCAATGGGTTCGCAGTTTATGATTTTGCTTCGTAGTAGAAGCAACTGTGAAGTAAATAATATTAATTTACTTTATAGTTGCTTCCATTGCGAAGGGATTTCATGAACTATTAAGTCGCAGTTGCTCCCACTGCGAAGGGATTGTATAAACTATTTAGCCACAGTTGCTCCCATTGCTAAGTCGTAGTTTTATCATCTGTTTTGCAGTTGCTTCAACTGCAAAGTATTTTAAGCTTATTTTGTTTCGCAGTGAGAAGGAGTTTATAACTATGAATAAGGTTGCAAATGACCTGATCCACTCATGAATGACTCGGTGTTCTACTTGATAAAAGCTCGATCCTATTCGGCTCGACTTATAAACGAGTCGAGCTTGAGCACGACGAAGCTCAGTTGGAAAACTCATGAGCAGGCTCAATTATAGGTTTATGTACAAGTTCATGAGCAAGTTCATGAGCAAGCTCGAGTATACTGCTCATGAACACAATTGGTTTGGTTATTTTTTTAATAATAATATTTTTATAAAGGGGGAAATGTAAAACAATCGTAGTTTTGTGTGAAATTTAGTTTTATAGGTTTCAAAATTATATAGTTTTTTTTTGTTAAAGAAATTTTAAATTAATATAATTAATGAGTTGTTCGCGATCGAAGTTCATGAACTGAATTAACGAACTTCTCGTGAGCAAAGCTCATGATCGAGCTTCTTAACAAGCTTGCGAACAGCTCGTGAAAAGCTCACAAATAGAAGATTGAGCTCGAGTTCGGACTCATCAATTTTCTGACGAGCTGAGCCTGCGGAGGCCAAAAATCGGCTCAGCTCGATTCGGCTCGATTATAACACTAACTTCATGTTTCCCTTATATACCTTCTTTATGACCTTTGTCATTGAATTACATCAAAAATCACACAATTCTCGTTTGATTTTAGTATTTTCCTTTGCCAATCTCTTTTTTGGAAAAACACGCTATATTTACTCATCATCGATATAACAACTAAAATAATCTATTCAAAGAAGCTTTTACTTCTAATAGATCGAAAGATAAAAAAAATTCCATAAATTTCAACAAAAAATTACAAAGAAACCATGAAAACTAGAGAAGAAGAGAGACAGTGAAAGAAAGAGGATAGAGGGAGAGATAACAAAAGCACAAAATATGTTAAGTGATAATATATATGCTAAGGGCATTTTGAGAAATTTAATTTTGAAAGTGTCTATTTTGATAAGATCCGTTGTAACGAGTCTAAATATGTAAATGACCCTCTCAATTTGGTTAATTTTATAATTTACCCTTAATGTAATTAGGAATTATATAAGTATCTGAACATGAATTAATTATTGTCTAATTCTTGAAAAACAAGGAAGCCTAGCCTATAAATAGAGAGTTAGGTCAAACATAATAATAATGAATAAAAAGAAAAAAAAATTCTCTCACTCTTCTCTCCCTATTTTCGACGCCACACCCTACTCGCTAGTTAATGAGACTTCATTCTTACTTCATGGATTAATTATTCTATCTCTCAAATAACTTTGACGTGGGAAAATTGTGACTTGCAATATAAGTTTGTGGTTCTAAAAGATTCTTCCACTACCTACTTAAGATTAATCAAAGCTTTAAAAGGTAAGTCTCAAACTTGTATATGAGTCAATTTGAGGGTTAAACTCTTAAATGGTGTTAATTTTAAAAATAATTCATTATTCAGGTATAGTTAAAATTTATTTTTTTAGGAGAGGCTGTTTTTAAACTTTAGTTAAAAAGTAGTCTCATTACGGTGATTTATCCACCATAATGGATAAAAAGATGTTTTGTTTTACTCCATTATGACGGTGCAGGTGCTGTAATGGAGTAAAAGTACCAACATTGGCAGTGACATCATATGCCACTGCCAACTCTCCTTCCCTTCAAAAGAAAGAAACAATAATATATAAAAATAAAATTATAATATATATTTTTTTATATATATTAAATTTTTTTTTATTATATATAAGTTGTGAATTTTATATTTTTAGAGTATAGTATTTTTTGTTTTATTCAGTTTTCTGATGGGTAAGGTTATCAAATTAATATTACCCGTTTATTTTTTGAACTACTCATCCCATTCAAATTCTAAAATATAATGGTATCAAATTATCTGTATTAAGGGGCAGTTTCAGTATTTTAAAAATTCTAGATCGCTTTAATACTCTCTTTTTTATAAATTAAAATTAATTTTGGACTGAACCAAGAAAAACTAAATAAAATCAAACTTTTAGGATAATTTAGAGAGAAGATGAAACAGTTAGCAACTATATTATTGTTAGAGTAAAATGTAAAAAAGACTGAGGTTTAACCTTTTTGTAAAATACAGTCAGCAGCTCTTGTAGTTTAGAGGCTTTAGGTCGTTAGTTTTTTTATTCTTTTTTTTAAAATTTTTTAACACCGTTAATTAATTTAGTCTGTGTTTGCTAACGGAATGAACCTCAAGATACCTTTTCGCTACCAGCATTATGGGTAAAATTGCACCATTTTAGACTTTAAGAGTAAAATTATTTCTGATTGTAAACGTTATGAATATTTTTTCACATTTTCCCTTTTATAATTTCATCGTTGATTAATTAAAAACATGTCCATTTTAGACATTTTAAATCCGAACGACAACAGTTCAATATAATTTTGCCAAACATTAGTAATTAAACAGCTAATAACAAATACCTAACAGCAACAGCTAACAGCTTACTGGAACTGCAAACAGCTAACAACAACCGCAACAACTATTAGTTAACATCTGAACCAAACAGGTACTAAATATTTAACCGTAACATTTCAAACGAAGTACAAATTTAACCCTAATATATGAAATTGTGCAAATTTAGCACTAACATTTCCAAGGAAGATCAATTTTAACCATACGCTGTCAAAATTTTGAAGAAAAGTTGTGTTTGACTGTTATTTAGCCACGCCAGACCTTCTAAACGAGTTTGTCGATAAATTGAATCAGTTTCATACAAATTTTTTCGTAACTATATTAATAAAATAGTAAAATATTTTAGACAGTTTCAAAAAACTAAACCTGTTAGATATAAATTAATCACAATTTCTTTGAAAATGTTTAAAATATTTTACTTTGTTATTAATATACTAAATATTTTTTGTATTAATAATGCACTAAATATTTAACCGTAACGTTTTAAGTGAAGTACAGATTTAACTCTAACGTATGAAATTGTGCAAATTTAATTCTAACGTTTCTAACTAAAATTAAATTTAAATTTTAGTTAAATTTTTATAAACTAAAAATTCAATAATATTATTATAATATACAATTTTATTTTTATAAGATGATAAACTAATTTCTTTGTTTTATAAATTTTATTTTTATTTTTATTTTTATAAAATAATAATTAAATTCTTTTTAATATTTGGCCATTGCCACAGCAGGAATTCACTAGTTCATTACGGCGTCTATGGCGCCGTAATGAGTAAAAAAATTTCAAAAATAATACAATATTTCACTATGGTTTAAAAACAGCCCTTTAATGAAAATAAATTTCAACTATAACCAATTATGTAATAATTTTTACTTTTGGCCCCAAACAAAAGTTTAATCCTCAATTTGGTTAGTAAAATCATTCAATATTAAATATTAGTTACTTAATATCCACTTTAATTTTAATTGAATATGTTGTGAATTGTAAAGAAATTAAAGGATGATACGTATTTCAAAGTGATAATATCCCGATATTATCTAGAGGCGAATCGATAAATCTCCATATAATTGAAGGACTAAAGAAGCATTTAAACATTAACAATGACCGAAGATCCACCAGCTTAGATGGCGTATGGATCAAGTCACTCACCACCGAGGATCCGGGGATACGCCACGTAAAGACCAAATGTCTTAAAGAGATCCACAACCGCTAAATCTTGGAAGACCCGCCATCCAGCATCGATCCACCCAAGGATGTCGGCGTCGTTTTCCTACATGGAAACTGAATTGATTAATGACTAAAAACAGCTCCATAAATGAGATAACGGCCAGACATGAATAAACAAATTAACTACCATTAAAGTAGCATTAATGGAAGACTTTCTAGTTAGTAGTTCGATGGTTACAAGTATTCTAGTTTAAATAGCCCTCACATCCCAAGGCGTCCCCCACAGGTGCAGCTCCAGCTGAAGTTCGTTTGAGAGTTATCAGAAAGCGAAATTGAAAGTGTGTCGATGTGGTATGGTAATGTGTGCACACATTTTGCAATTAAAAACCAATTGTAGAATGTGATTCTCTTATAATCCAATATTTTGCAGTGTCATTTAGATATAGGCCCGGTTTAGTTTACTTGCTATTACTGTTTGCTGGTTGTTGTTAAAAAAAACTGTTTTTTCAAAAGCTGAGATTTCATACTTTTGTTAAAAACTACTTTTCAGCTATAAATTTCATACACAAAAGTCTAATCAAACATATAACTCATCATTTTAAAGTGAAAAAAATATAGTATTTCTTTAGTTTCGAAAAATTATAACGAAAAATATATTTAATTTATATGCACAAATAATAATTATTTAATTCCAATAAAGTGAAAATTCTGGCAAATTGTATAGGTTTAATTAATTTATGCATGGCGGGAAAAGGAGAGAACTCAATGGAACAATAGTCAAACGAAATTGAGAAGGACCAGCGATCGGTATAGATCTCGGAACTACCTACTCTTGCGTTGGCGTTTGGCAATATGACAGAGTGGAGATCATAGTAAATGATCAGGGGAACCGGACGACTCCTTCTTATGTTGCTTTCACTGATGCGCAGCGTTTGATCGGCGATCCTGCTAAGAATCAAGTTGCTAGGAATCCTGTTAACACTGTTTTTGGTATTTACTTCTTATCTAATTTCTAATTTGAGTTAGATTCTACTGGTTTCTGTTTTCTGGTGTTGCTGCTGGGATTTCATGTTCATGTTTGATATTTCTTTTCCTATTAGTTATTCATTTGTGCTTCCTGCTTAGTTATTTTTGAATTTGTGAAAAAGTCTTCTAATTGAATACTGCCAAGCTTATTGCTGTCTTTAAGTTCATATTAATCTGAATCGAATGGCTTGTTAGATTTTTAAGAAAACACCTTAAGATTAAATTCTATCCTAATTTTGGGATTACTCGTCGTTGGTTTCATATGTTTAAATTATAACATAGTGTAATTGATATGTAAATACACATTTATCTTATTTGTTAAATATTCTGCTCACAGATGCAAAGCGATTGATTGGTAGAAGATTCTCAGATGACACGTACAGAGTGATTTGAAGCTTTGGCCATTTAAGGTAATTGTTGGTCTCGAGGATAAGCCTATGATTGTTGTTACATACAAGGGTGAGGAGAAACAGTTTTCTGCTGAGGAGATTTCTTCTATGGTTCTTACTAAGATGCGTGAAATCGCTGAGGCCTATCTTGGATCTACTATTAAAAATGCAGTTGTAACTGTTCCTGCTTATTTCAATGATTCGCAGCGTAAGGCAACAAAGGATGCTGGTGTGATCGCTGGCCTTAATGTTATGCGTATTATCAGTGAGCCTACAGCTGCAGCCATTGCCTATGGGCTTGACAAGAAGGCAAGCAGTGGTAGGAAGAAGAATGTATTGATATTTGATTTGGGTGGTGGTACTTTTGATGTCTCAGTTGTTACTATTGGAGAGGGTATCTTTGAAGTCAAGTCCACTGCTGGTGACACTCACCTTGGAGGTGAAGATTTTGATAGCAGAATGGTCAACCACTTCGTTCAGGAGTTCAAGAGGAAGAATAAGAAAGATATCTCTGGAAATCCTAGAGCTATTAGAAGATTAAGGTCTGCCTGTGAGAGGGCTAAGAGAACTCTCTCATCTGTTGTTCAGACAACTATTGAGGTTGTTTGCTTGTTTGAGGTTATTGATTTCTACACAACAATAACTCGTGCAAAATTCGAGGAGTTGAACATTGATCTTTTCAGAAAGTGTATAGAGTCTGTTGAGTTGTGTTTGAGGGATGCCAAGATGGACAAGAGCAGTGTCGATGATGTGGTTATTGTTGGTGGTTCTACCAGAATTCCAAAGGTACAGCAAATGCTGCAAGAGTTCTTCAACGGAAAGGAACTATGCAAGAGTATAAACCCTGATGAAGCTGTTGCATATGGTGCAGCTGTTCAGGCTGCCATATTGAGTGGTGAAGTCAATGAGAAGGTGCAGGATCATGTGCTTTTGGATGTTACCCCTCTCTCACTTGGAATTGAAATAACTGATGAACGTTTTATGTCTGTTGTGATACCGAGGAACACTACCATCCCTACAAAGAAGGATAAGGTGTTGACCACTAGCTCTGACTACCAGACCAATGTCCGGATAGCGGTGTACTTCAATGCCAATGCCAACATCAATGTCAACTGAAATAAATGCCAATTGGGGCCTACGAGGGCGAGAGAGCACTAGCAAGAGAGAACAATAGGGAAGATTGTCCAAGGAAGAGATTGAGAAAATGGTAGAGGAGGCTGAGAAATACAAGGCTGATGATGAGGAACATAAAAAGAAGGTTGCTGCTAAACACGCATTGGAGAATTATGCTTATAACATAAGGGATGCTGTGAGAGATGAAAAGTTGAGCTCAAAACTAGACCCAGCTGACAAAAAGAAGGTCGAGGATGCCATTGAAGAAGCTATTGAATGGTTGGAAGCAAATCAGGTAGGTGAGGCAGATGAGTTTGAGAATAAGATGAAAGAGTTAGAGACCATATGCACTCCTATTATTGTCATTGTTCTCGATTAGTCTCTCTTCAATTAACTTTTGTTTTGTTATCCGATTCTCACCAATGTCCTAGTGTTTATTTTCTATCTAAACTTAAATTTGAAGAACATCTGTTTTCTCCTTCTGAATGTATGTCAGTTCTCCTATAGCAAGACTTTCTTTTTCTGAATACTTCTTCCAGAAATGGTGAAAAACTAGCAAAACATTATGAACACATGAACATGGATGAATTAACACATTTCTGGTCGATTTTACAAAAAAAAAGAATCTCCATTTTTAAATGAATCCCAAAGTATTCTTTAACTTTATGATGAAGGGCTTATTTGTTTCATTGTTAGTTAATTGATTACAAACATTTACTGAAATTATGATTTGTTGTTGCTATCTATCTACAGATAGCAACAACAAATTATACATTTTTTCCAACCTTTGCCATTGAGTCACTGCAAAAATCACATCAAACGAGCAAAAACCGCACTATTCTCAATAAATTTTAGTATTTTCTTTTGTCAATCTCTTTTCTGTAAAAACACTCTGTATTTATTCATCATCGATATAACAACTAAGTATTCTATTCAAAGAAGTCTTTACTTCTAACAGATCGAAAGATAAAAAAAAAATCCATAAATTTTAATAGAAAATCACAAAGAAACCATGAAAAAAGAAGAGATATGGTGAAAGAAAGAGGATAGAGGGATAGCTCTAGTTTGGTAAGATTGTGTTGTAATAGTCTAAATATGTAAACGTGCCTCTTAATTTGGCCAATTTTGTACTTTACCCTTAATCTAATTCGGAATTAGAATCAGTATGTGAACAAGAATTAATTATTGTCTAATCCTTGAAAGATAAGGAAGTCTAACCTATAAATAGAGGGTTCGGTCGGACATAATAAGTAATGAATAAACTGAACAAAATTCCACACCCCACTCTTTCTAGTTAGTGAGACTCATTCTTTTTTTTTTGATAGACTCATTCTTAATTGGTGGATTCATTGTTCTTTCTCTCAAATAACTTTGACATGAACAAATCTTGAATCGCAATACAAGTTGGCAGTTCTAAAAAAAATCTTTTGTTGCCTTAAGATTGAGCAAAGTCTCGGATTTGAGTGAATTTGATTATTTGGTAATAAAATCATTCAATGCTAAATATTAATTACTTTAAAAATATCCACTATAATTTTAACTGAAAGTGATGTGAAATGCAAAGAAATTAAAAGATATGTTTTTGAAAGCGAAATTGAAAGTCGGTTGATGTGGCATTATGTGCACACATTTTGCAATTAAAAACCAACAGCAGAATGTGATGCTCTCGTAATCCAATATTTTGTCGTGTCATTTAGATATATTGTCCGTTTGATTTACTTGTTGTTTATGGTTGGGAAAAAACCGATTTTCAAAAAGGAAAGATTCAATACTTTTGTAAAAAGTGTTTTTCAGCTATAAAATGCAAAGACGAAATGTTTAACCAAATGCATAAAATTTTCACTTTTAGAGTGAAAAGGAAAACAAAATGAGGAAATAGAATAAAAAAACAATTTATAGAGGGATTGAATCAATCATAAAAAGGGTATTCCAATTAGACCTGTTAGTGGGCCCGGCTGAGCCGGATCCAGCAGGCTTTTATTAAAACATGCTTAGTCCAAGTCCACCACAGTCTGCTGTCAAAAATCAATTCTCAAGCCGAGCCCATATAAAGCTCATCTAAATATATATGTTTTTAATAACAAAAAATTAAATTTATACTTACAAATAAATATTAATATATAAATATTTAAATTTATTAATTAATATTAATAGACGGACCGAGTTAGGCTATTTTTATAAATACCAAGCCCGTCCAAAAAAGAAACAGACTTTAACGTGCTTGGGCCGGGCTGGATCCAGAAACAAATTTTCATGTCCAAGCACGATCCAGGGGACACGGGTCTGGACGGACCGGGTGGATACTCGGCCCGTGAACAGGTCTAATTCCAATGCCACCACATAGTCTAATATTATTATTTTTAAATAATAATTTTAGATGTTTGAAATTATATATTTTTTTATATTAAATTATCTTAGATAATATAATATATGTTTTAATTATATTTATATATTAATATATTTACTAAAAAAACTAAAATATAAAAATATAAATTTGATTTTTTCAAAAAAAAAATTGATTATTTTTCAACTAATTATGGATTAATTTTTTATCTTGTTGTCCGTTACAACTTGATAAACATAATAAAAATAATCATTATCCAACCAAAAAAATAATTTTGTTTGGAACAAAAAATAATAACAAAAAATTAAATAATATTTTTAATTTAAATTAAATATACATATTTTCAAATTTGCGGATTATTTTTTTTAGAAAATTATGAAAAAAGTATTTAATTTAAATGAAAATTATTTAATAAAGAAAAAAAATATACTATTTCTTTAGTTTCGAAAATTATAACAAAAAATGTATTTAATTTAGGGTTAAGGTGCAAAAATATCTTTAACGTTTTTGGTCAGGAGCAATTTTATCTTTAACGTCTAAAATTGTGCAATTTTATCCTTAACATCTAAAATGATGCAATTTTACCCTTAACATTGGAAGTCAAGAGCAATTTTACCCCTAATGTTGATAAATTGGGTGAAATAATTCATCAAACTGTTTTTTTTCGGTCATGAGTACATGTGTGTTATTTTATCAGTAACTAACCACAAATATATATTGAGATGTGAAAAAAAATGAAAAATAAATAAGTCTGTCGTACGAATGGGACAAAACAAATTCAAAAAATTCAACGAATTTATAAATATGAATCTCCAATTCTATTATTAAATTATAAAAAAAACATGAATTTTGTTCTAAAACTAATTGATATGCAATTGATTCAAAATAAGGAACAAAATATCTATGTTTTATAATAGTGTTCGTAATTGACCCAAATTTTTAATGTTAGGGGTAAAATTGGTCTTGGCTACCAATGTTAAGAGTAAAATCGCACCATTTTAGACATTAAGAATAAAATTAGTTCTGACCCAAAACGTTAATAATATTTTGAGTAATTAATTTATTAGTCCCTATAGTTTGACAAAACACACTGTTTAGTCCCTGTATTTTTAAAAACACATGGTAAGGTCCCTAACCTTTTTTTCAGTGAACTATTTAGTCATTCCGTCTGTTTGTTAGATTTTTTACCGTTTATGACTTCGGAAATGATTAAATTACACTTTACTATTTACCTTCAAACTTTAGAAGAGGAAATCCAATTTAGAAGAAGAAGTTATTTGTATGGAGAACAAGCAAAAGAACAGACCCAATGCTTACGAATTTGAACGATTAAGGAGAAAATCAAGAAGAAGAACACTCAAAATTGATTTCAGATGCATTAGAGTTTAAAGGAAATGAAAATAAAGGAAAAGAAGAACGCAAATCCAAATTGTCTAACAAAATCTTCATGAGAGTCTAACGGCAGGGACTAAACAGTTCACTGAGAAAAACGTTAGAGACTAAACAGTTCATCGAAAAAAAGGTTAGGGATTTTATCATGTGTTTTTGAAAATACAGGGACTAAACAATGTGTTTTGTCAAAATATAGAGACTAATAAATTAATTACCCTAATATTTTTTACACCTCAACTTCTTAATTTATATACCCAAATAACAATTATTTAATTCCAATAAAGGGGAACCGGACGACCCCTTCTTATGTTGCTTTCACTGATGCGCAGCGTTTGATCGGCGATGCTGCTCAGAATCAAGTTTCTATGAATCCTGTCTTCTCTTCCTTGTTCCAGTTCAGAACCCTTACAAAAACATCGCGATCCAGATCAAGCGAGGCAGCAAGGCTACTCTGTTCTTATTCACCTGCTATCGTCTTCTTATCAATTCCATCACAAGGTACTTTTCATCTTTTCTTTTTATACCTAATAATATATTACCGATCTTAAAACTTGACACCAATCTGCTACATAATTTTGGCATTTAAGCTTTTCTTTGTTTTTCTTTTTTTGATGTTATTTAGGGGAACATTATATTTCCGGCGTTTTTTTTTCCTGTATTTGTATGCTTGTTTGTGTTAATCAATTAAAGTTAAATAGCAATGAAATGAACAAATTTGATCGCATAGCGGAGTGGATATCGCGTTAGACTCCGAATCTAAAGGTCGTGGGTTCGAATCCCACTGCGATCACCTCTTTTCTGCCGTTGATTTTGCCTGTTTTGTGGCTTTCTTGCCGGAATTTTTGAATTTGGGTCTGTCTCTTTTGTTTTTCTCTATTTGATATAGATTCGCATGCTTTACTTGGGAATTTTTTCAGCCCTAATTCAGGGACTTCCTTATTGAAAATTACCTGTGTTTTTTAATTGTTGGTAGCATATAATTTAGGGGCGTCAATTATCGTTTTCGTGTTCGGATTTTCGGATTAGTGTGAAATGAGCCAACTCTAATCTTATCCAAAAAAAAGCATTTTGGGTCAATCAAATTGTGTTAGTATCAATTTTGTGCCGTGTTTTTGAATTTTATTTTTATCTATGTTAACTGTGAGATTCAAAAGTACAGGAGGATATGTTAAAATTTCTAAATATGCAATATCACGCTTGAGTTTATGTAATGTGTTTACTAGTCAAATGTGATTGTAATATATCTCTATTAATGATGACATGTACATAGGTTGTAATTGTGTTTGTAGGTATATTATTGTAATTTTATGACATTACATTTAAAAATATAAGAGAATATAATAATAAATTTAAGTATTTGTGTCATTGTTGAACTCTAACCCAATCCAAAAAGTTACATGTCTGATTTCTTGTTAACCTCAAAATGATACATTAAACCCAATATATTAAAAGGATGCTTCATATCGGGGTGTGTATACTTTTTCCACCTCTATGGTGTATTTATTGTTTACAAAGATTTTCCTTTGAATTTTTTTCATGGCGGTCTAAAATTGTAATACGAATTGGATTTTTTTTTCTACAAAAAAAGAAAAGGAAAGACTTCAACCTCCCTAATTTGGGGTGAGGTTGGGGAAGGCTTGCATTTGTATTTCTCGAAGTTGATTATCATCTATGTTATGCATACACTTCTTTTTAATAGTGTTCCGCGATTCGTGTCCATTTCGTTTCCGTGTCTGTTTTCACTTAAAAGCTATTTTATGAAGTTCATGTTCGAGAAATACCATTTCCCGTATCCTTTTCTGTGTCAGTGTCCATGCAACATATATTATCATTGGCATTTGCATTTGTTTATCTCTTTAATCTTATGTTTAATTTACTTGTTTTTCAACTGCTAAGTTATAATTAGCTTGGGCATGATTTATACATCACCACCATATTCAGATCTATCATTTGACTTAGGCGAATATATTTTACTATTGCAGTCATGCGTTTTCTGTTGTTTCATGTCATCTCAGAATAATTTCTATGTGATTACCTCCCAATTGCATTCATATTATAACAGTCTTGGTCCAATACCATACAAGTATTGTTCGTTTTGGCCCAATTTCCATTACTTGAGTCTCACCGTTTTAAAATGCGTCTACATAATAGAAAGACACACCTTATTGATATAGTTAAGTCACTCCCTCTCCATTCATTCATGTGCTCATCGTCATTCTTTAGAGCCACTTATTACTTGGGCCTTTCACCTTGACGTCATCCCCTCGGGATTGAGTGATTACACATGGTTGCTCTTCTATGTTAAAAACTGAAGATTTGCAGAGTTTCATACTTATTATTGAGTTTTTGTACGGTTAACTATGCTGATAGATTTGGATATATGTTCCATTTACAGATGTTTGATGATCAAGATCTGTGATTCTTTGCCAATTTTCTTGGGATTTTTATATTTGTTCTGGTGATAGCTTACCATTATGTGATGGCTGACCCAAAATGTGAAGGCAACTGAAACATATGTAATAAGATGAATTGAAAGCCAAACCATATTTCAGAAGTTATATACTTGGTTGGACCATGTCATTTCGTTAGGTATTACCTAATCATCCACATTGACTGCTTGATTGATCAAACCCCTGTTTGGAATAATTTATTTGGTGAATTTTGGAGGAATTTAACCAACCCAGAATTCAATGGGTTTTCTTGGAAAATAAAGTAAATCATGAAAGAAATTATTCAATAGGTAGCATAGTTATTCAAACTCATACTTCATTCGGTACATTTCTGGAATTACATTTGGGAAATTGTGGGTTCAAATCCATATCAATTACATTTGGGAGTTTGTGGGTTGAAATCCATATCCATTCTTGGAGATGCTCTTATGGACAATGTAACCTCTTAAAATAACATTGAGCCATGAATTTTTTTTATAACTGGTTAGCAACAACTGAATTCAATTTTTTCTTTTTCTTTATCTTCATGTTTAAAATAGTGCAATCTTATTCTTAAAAGTTGAACTAATCTTCAGTTAAACAATAGAAAATGATTAGCTTGAGATAATGTTATCTTGTAATCATAGTTTTAACTCATATCTCTGTCATATGCACCTACTTTACAAGTTGCAGCCAACAGGAATCGCTTGCTTTTCACATTGAAATACTTATTCCTTCTCTTTTAGGTGTCCAAACTTTGATAGTACTATCGTTTTTCCTATGATAAGACTAATTAACATCTTGTGCTTGCACCTTCTATAATTATTATTTTCATTTTAGTTGTCCTGTCTTTGTTTCACATTCAAAGCCCATTAATAGGACCCAAAAATAATCATCAAATTGATTGAATCATTTAACAAGGAATTAAATAACTACACTACAGGCAATTAATTTACAAGAAAAGAACACCCATGTACAGACTCCCAACAGTTGAGATAATTAAATGCAACAAAACACAAACCAAAACGACACCGTGTCAATGCCCTCACTCACACTGTAAAAAGTTACAATAAAAAAAATAATATTTTCTCCATTCTCTCTCTGTCTGATTGATTAACCTAAAGATGAAAACGAGAGCCGTTGATAATAAAACAGACGACCCGATAACCCGAAAGCAAAGACGATAACCCTAAGAACACAAACCCGCCAAATCCCAACGCTATTGCTATGTATGATTGCACGCAGAATCCATTACTAACCGTACACGTGTCATCCCCTTTCAGTGTCCTTGCCAGCGCCGTTCCGGCGGAGTTCGCCGACAGAAGCAGGTATGCAAACACCTGATAGCCATTCAAGTTATTAAATACTCTGTGGAATTTGAAATCGCATAACCTTTCAATGTCGTTTTTACCTGGTCATGGCCGAAGTCGAACCAAACTTGAAGAATTTCGGGGAAAAGAGTGGCGCCTCTCGAAATTTCCCAGACGGAGGCAGCCATTTCGAACAGAGAGTAGATTGCGACGATTGCATTTGCTGAGAAAACGTATCTGCATAGTCAATTTTGATTGAGATTTTAGTATGAAGTAATTGATAAAATTAGTAAAGTTCGTTTGGTTCCCGAGAAAATGTTAATTTAGGAATAAGAAAACGATAGTTACTGTGGAACTAAAAATTGAAAACGACAAATTTTCTCAGCAACCAAACAAGGACAGGAAGGGGATTTTACGAAAAAAATAAAGGAACAGACAGAGATTTAGATTAGATACCTGAAAGCGTCGAAATCGTACCAACGAGGAGAATCGGATCCTCGATAGTCAGTGGCCATGAAAACAGAAGAAGCAAGGGAGAAGCAAAAACTAGCGAAACGGAAAATCAGAATGAGAGAGTTGAACCTCTTCAACTTGTGTACGGAGACAGTGGAATGCGAGTGAGGAGGCGGGATCCGCGAGGGAGTGTCGCCGTTACGCAGTGGGTGTGGAGAGCGCATAGCGGAGGAGGAGGCGATTTGAGAGGTGGAAATGAAGAAAGAGTAGGAGTCATGAGAGAAGAGAGGGAGTCACGGAGCATAGCAGCAAGAGTTTCATGGGAAAAAGAAAAGAGAAAGGGAATGAAAAAGAATGAGGATGAAGAAAGGAAGCGTGAAGGAAGGTGGGAAAAGAAATGAAAAAAATCGAAAAAGTTTAGGGAAAGGAGAAGAGGAAAAAAAGAAAGAAAGTGTGTTTTTTTCTTTTTTCTTATTTTTTTTTAGGTAAAGGGAGTGTTTGGATGGTGAGAAAAGGAAAGAAAGTGACGCAAATTAACAGAATGTTTATGGTTTTGGTTTGAGAGAGAAATAAAGGAGTCTGGCAGAAGCCACTGCCACTGCTACTACTGACAGACAGCAAGCAGAAATGGTGAAGTTTCACGCTAAATCTTTTCCTCAAAATACTATTTTACCTCTTCTTCTAATTTCACGCGCTTGCCTTTAAAATTTAAGGGCCTTGGAAAACAACGGATTTAGGGCCCATTTTTTTTAATTACGGAGATTCGGTTTAAACCACATATCGTACAGGACTGATTGAATTCGATTCGGTTTTTGACATTTCTGTTTGGTATCAATTTTAGTTTTAGGTGCATCTGGATATTCAGTTTGGTACAAAAAAAAAAATGTAAATAACTCAACCATACCGAATTATGCATATTCTACATTATTTTATAAGTATGATGTTATAAGTTTTTTTTTTTTTTATTGTTAAGATAATAAGCTAATATGAATATAGTTTGAAAATATATATTTTTTTTGTTTTTGAGATAAATTTAATAAGAAAATATAGTAATTTTTATTTGTTGATTTTTATTTTTTAACTAATTCGGTTTGTTTGGTTTAGACCGAACCAACCTGAATATTTTGGTTCGCTTGTATTTTGGTTTTACATACTATTCAGTTGAGTATCAGTGTCAATTATTTTAGTAATTTCGGTATTCGGGTATTTCGACGGTTTGGTTCGGTTTTGAACCAATGCACACCTCTAGATTTATCTGTTGTTTGTTATTAAAAAAAATAGAGATTTTCTGATTTTGAAAAAAACTACTTTTTATGCATAAAACGTAAACAATAAATTTTTAACCGAACACATAAAACTCCATTTTTAATATGAAAAATACAAATATGACGAGAAAATGGAGTAAATAAATGCCTCTTAATTTTTCTCTACCCATATGTTGTTACTTTAAATTTTATTAATTGAAAATAAAATATTAATAGAATATATAAAAAAATATTAAGTTTTATTTTAAGTTTCATTATTCCCCGATATCCCAAGGAATATTCTACGGAAATACTCTAAACACTAACACGTGGATCAATGTTATCCCTTGATCTGGAGGACGCACGGTAATCATTTGATCAAAGAAGAGAATATTCCCTTAGCATGCGAATGAAGTCGTTCGACCACGTGGTGGATTCCTACCATCCATTCGTGCAGTCGTATGGTCTGAAAAGAGCAACTGTAAGATAAAAAGACGGTTACGTGAAGGACATGGAACAAGGAGCACCGCGCACCGTCTAACATACCAGAAATCTGAATGCCGCATGTCCAATGAAATCTAGCCACTTGGCAACGTGTGCAATATGCCAAGGTGCACTACCTGACAACGTCATAGACCAAGCACGGTAAAACCAACTGAAGGCTGACATATGTCATATGACTGACCGACCACTATAAATACGAAAGGTATATGACCTAGACAAGGTACGTGAAATACATAACTAGTATCAATACTCTGAATATCTTCAATCCTTTTACAACTCTTGTTAACTTATGCATCATAGAGGGTTTGTCGGACGTCGAACCCCCTCTTACTGTATGTTGGTCTTATCCCAGGCTAGCGGAAGAATGATCTAGAAGACTACTTGAAAACAATGATAGCATTCCTTAATGAGTTGTAGTAAAAGCATCTATGACTTATATAGTATTCAAAATTTTATTATTTACGCCATGTGTATCATTTGATAACATTTGTCTGATGTGGTATTTATTTTTTTTTCTTTTTAAGAAAAAGAAAACTATATTAAAAATGCATAAAGTCCTTACACAAAGCATTCTATAAAAAAACGACGAATAGAAAACGAAAAGGATTAGCATTAGAACAAAATCTATGAGCTAAAGTATGAGCAACTCCGTTCGTTAATCGGAAAACAAACGACATTGAACATGCTAGGCGATTAGATGATAGATTCTTGATGTCATAGATTACACCTCCATACTCCGATAAGTCATTGCAATTAGAACAAACCCTATCCACAACACTCTTAGCACCGACTTCAAAAATCACACTGTCAAAACCCAACATCAAAGCCCAACTAATCTCATCCCTCAACGCTAGTGCCTCTGCTAGCTTTGGCGATACTAGACCATTTGACACGGAACTATAACAAGCTATCCCCAATTGGTCAAATAAGTCACCCACCAAGTAATGAGGTGCTTGTTCCACATAGTGATCTTGTTAAGGGCCCGATAGCCCACACAAAGTCTCAAACTCTCATCGGCTTTCTTCTGAAACAACACTAGTGCTCTGAGTTATCGAAATTTTGAAAAAAATTGGTTTGATTGTTATTTAATTGTCACACCGGACTTTTCAAATATCAGTTATGTCTAAGATATCTAATGTGCTACTAACATAGTTAAAAAAAAAAACTTTGTTAAAATTTATATGTTAATCACATTAAAGCATTTAAAATGTTACTGTGTTTAATGTAAAAATATATGAAACTATTTTAGTTTATCGATAAACTTGTTCGGAACGTTTAATATGACAGTTAAATAATAGTCAAACTAAAATTTTTAATTTTTTTAGTCACACATAGCTAAAAATGATCTTGTTTGAAAACATTAAGATTAAATTGGTAGAAATATGTTAAGTTTAAGTCTGTACTTCAAACAAATGTTAGGATAAATTTGTTAACCATGGATATTTAGATTTTATTTTCATCACTAATTAGTCTATTTTTCTTTTCTAAGTTTTTTCAAACTTTTAGAGTGAACAGTTAATTATCAATTTGTCATCCCACTTTCAAAATATATATTTGGTTTAATACATTGAATCTCTTGAAAATACATTAGAAAGATAAGAAAATAATCTTATAATAAAATAAAAGATCATTATTGCTTGTATAATAATATCTGATAAATTTTTTAAATATATTGAAAAATAAAATAATATTTTAAATAATGATACAGGATAAACAAAAAAAAAAGTTTTGATTCACATCTAACAATTATTTTTTTATAAATGTATAAATAAATTTAATAAAATAATAAAATTTTATATTTAAAAAAATATTAGCATAATTTATAGTATTTTTTTACAGAGCATAATTTATTTATAGTACTTATAACTTTTTATAAATAGATTCTTGGTATATTGATATATTATAAAATTTATGCATATATTTTTTTAAGAAAGTTTATTAAGGTTAATAAAGTATTTGTAAATTTAGACAGCCAAAAGCCAAATTTAGAGACTTAAGGCCTGTTTGGTTTAGCTGTTAGCTAATAGCTGTTGCGGTTGCTGTTAGCTGTTTGTAGTTGCAGCAAACTGTTAGCTGTTTGTTATTAACTGTTTAATTACTAGTGTTTGGTAAAATTATATTGAACTGTTGCTGTTCGGATTTAAAATGTCTAAAATGGACATGTTTTAAATTAATCAACAATGAAATTATAAAAGGAAAAATGTGAAAAAATGCTCATAACGTTTACAACTAGGAATAATTTTACTCGTAATGTCTAAAATGGTACAATTTTACCTTTAATATGGGCAAGTTGGATCGATTTCAGATATTATTAAAAAACATATACCAGTAGTTCTAAAAAAAAGAGTTTTCATATTGTTTTTTTGTGATTTAATAATAAAACTCAAAACTAATATTTATAAATTCAATGAAATTTTAGAAATTTTTTTGTCCAACTCGTATAAGAGACAATATTTTTTTATTTAATATATTAAGCATGTACTTTTTTTTATTTATAAAATGTTGTCAAATCTGATTTATAAAGTTGGGAAATATTTAAAATCTAGCTATAAATATTTTTTTTTTGAACCAGAAAGATACTCATAAATAGATCGGATAAGCGTCCTCAACAATAGTGTTTAGTAGCCAATCTGGCACTACAGAAATAAAATAATCGCTAGCATTGGAACAGGCAAGCCTAGCTACCAAATGAGCTGCTCTGTTCGCTAAACGAGGGATAAATTGTAATTTAAAAGATGGGTTGGATCGTAAGAGTCCACGACAGTCCTGAATAATCAAACCAAACTCGGAGATATCTTGTTTATCAGACTTAATTGCGTCGACAACCAGTTTAGCATCAGACTCAAATTCGACAGATATATATCTTAAAGATGCTAGCCAAATCATGCTCGTACGAAGAGCGAGAGCCTCAATGACTCGGGGTTCTTTAATACCTGGGATAAAGCTGCTACTACAAAACAGGAATGTTTCCATTTCGTCTCTGATAACCGCTCCCAAGCCACTGCTCGTTAAATCGTTGAAGATTGCTCCATCAATGTTGCATTTAACTGAACCAGGGTCAGGCGGCTTCCATTTCTGATTTGCCACCTGTCGTACTGGGATCCTGGTGAAGTGAGGTGCTGGTGTTTGTATTCTGCTGCTGGATGGCCCGGGCTGTTACAAAGGAGGAGACTGGCGCTGCTGTTCCGCTGCCGTTTCGCACAGCTCGCCATCCGTATTTCTGCTAACTCTTGGCTTTGTCCCTTGGTGGAAGGCCCTCCAGTCGCAAACTACATCCGTGGCAATGCGCCAACTAGTATCTGCTGGCCACCATCTCATATGCCAAAGAACTCTATTTCTGTGGTCCCAAATTGCCTTTAATGCACAGCAGGTTCTGACTATGATGTCTTGGTTTGAGCCACATAGAGTTTGCAAAAGCCATTCCGCAAGGTTCATATTGCCCACTTGTGGTACTAGAAGGCCAGCTATTCGCCAAATGTCACCTGCAAAACAACAATCAGTAAATAAATGGTTATCTGTTTCATCCTGCTCCACACAAACTGGGCACTCAACAGTGATGGGGACTCTCCTTTGAACCAAACGTGTTCTAGTTGGTAGGCAACCCGAACAGATTCTCCATATGAATTGTTTTAGCTTAGGGGGAATCAATAACCTCCATAGTTTTTTCCATCCTTCCTTCACCCTGACCTCCCCTTCATTCTCCATACCCGTCAAATAACCCGAATGCACATTATAAAAACCATCTTTTGACCAATGCCATATTCTCATATCTTCCCCAACACTGTATGGTAGGATAATGTCCCTAATGGCTTGCACTTCAATTTCACTAAAGCACCCATTAAGCCTCTCCAAGTCCCACCCTCTACCATTCTCATGCAACAAGTCAGCGACCGTTAAATTTTCTAGTCCAGGGACCATGTAAGAGTTTAGACAAAAGCCATCTAAATTGGGTACCCAAGCATCCTTCCAGACTCTAATAGATTCGCCATTCCCTACTCTCCATCTAATCCCTTTTCTCAGTATGCTAAGACCCTCCCATATACTTCTCCAAACCATACTAGGGTTATTGCCTAATTTAGAGAAAAGTAAGTCCTCCCTAGGGAAGTATTTAGCTTTGAACATTCTACTTACTATAGTATTTGGGTATTTTAGCAATTTCCATCCCTGCTTACCTAACATTGCCAAATTAAATAAATGCAAATCTTTAAAACCCATCCCGCCTGAATCTTTAGGCCTACATAAATTTCCCCAATCAAACCAATGAATGTTTCTTTTCCCCTCTGGTTTCATACCCCACCAAAATGAATTCATTAACTTTTGCAGCTCATCACAAATAGATAAGGGTATAAGAAACGTACTCATACAAAAGGTGGGCAGAGCCTGAGCCACTGACTTAAGTAATACCTCTTTCCCAGCCTGGGATAAGAATTTTAACCCCCAAGCACCAAACTTCTTTCGCAGCCTATCAACCAGAAAGGTGAAAATTCGGCGTTTGGAGCGCCCAATCAACGAAGGAAGGCCAAGATATCGACCTGTATGAAGAGGTATGGTCACCCGTAGAGTCCCTTGAATCTCAGTTCTCACTCCCGCTGGCACATTAGAACTGAAGAAGATCCCCGACTTATTCATGTTCACAGCCCGACCAGAGGCCACCTCATATTCAGCCAAAATGTCCATCACCTTTCGGGCTTCATTTGCAGTTGCTCCAAAGAACAAGAAACTATCATCAGCAAAGAATAGGTGAGTGATAGCCGGAGCCCTACGACACACTCGACACCCTGAAATAAGACCATCACCTTCAGCTTTCCTTATCAATTTTGATAAGACTTCTGCACAAAGAATAAAAAGATAGGGAGACAACGGGTCTCCTTGTCTGAGCCCCCTACCTGGGACAATCTGCTCAGTGCATTCCCCATTCACTGCCACTCTATACTTCACCGTTGTAATACATAACATCATCCAGCGGACCCATCGCTCATGGAAACCCATCCTAATCATGACCTGTTTCAAGAAATCCCAATCCACTCTATCATAGGCCTTACTGATGTCAATCTTGAGGGCCACCTGCCCTTTCTTTCCCCTGCTCAATCTCTTCATGAGTGGATACACTCAAAAGCCACCTGAACGTTGTCAATTATAGATCTGCCTGGGACAAAAGCAGATTGAGTTTCGCCAATTATTTGTGGGAGGACCCTCTTTAGCCGTTTTGCCAGAGCTTTGGCAATTATCTTATAAATTACATTGCACAGGGCAATAGGGCGAAAATCCTTTAAAAGTCTAGGGTTGTCAATTTTAGGAATGAGCACGATTGTAGTGTCATTTATCCCCTCAGGGAATTCCCCCTCACGAAGCCATTTTGCACAAGCCGCTCCCAAATCCACCCCAATTGTGTCCCAAAAGGCTTGAAAAAATCCTGGGTTAAGCCCATCAGGGCCAGGAGATTTATTCGGGCTCATGGAGAAAAGGGCCTGTTTAAATTCCTCCACTTCGAACTGAGCTGTGAGATACTCATTTGTGCTCGGATCAATAAGTGTGTCAATTACCTGAACTGTTTCAGACCCATCCGTATTCGATGCAGAAAAAACAGATTGAAAATAGTTATGTGCAAGCCCTAACATCTCAGCCTGACTCTCGACCTCTCCTCCCACTTCGTCAATCAATGAGGCAATTGAATTTTGGTGTCTCCTTGCTTTGACACTAGCATGGAAGAACTGGGTGTTTCTATCCCCTTCTGTCAACCAGAAAGCCTTAGCCCTCTGTCTCCAATAAATCTCTTCTGCTTCCAGGGTGTCATTAAGTTTTCTTTTGGCAAAGAAATATAATGCAATTGACTCCCTATCACTGTTCCCGTGAAATCTCTCCATTTGGATTCTCCATTTCCTAATTTGATTCTTGAAACGCACATTGAATCCCTTCCCCCACTCAGACATTTTCTGTATACAGACCTTCAACTTCTCTTGGATCGGCCTACTACCCTGAGCCGTCCAGTGTCTGACCACGAGCCCCTTGAATTCCTGCTCCTTCAGATAAGTTTAAATCTAGCTATAAATATTGATGCAAATACTAGAATGAAATCTAGCTATAAATATTGGTGCAAATACTAGAATCAAGTTGATTAGACAGATAAGAAAACAATCTTATAATAAAATAAAAGATAATAATTGGTTGTTTAATAATATCTTATAAAAAATATAATATATTGAAAAATAAAATAATATTTTAATAGTGATACAAGATAAAAAAAAAGTTTTGATTCGCATCTAACAATTATTAATTTTTTTTATAAATGTATAAAATAATTTTAACAAAATAATTACATTTTATATTTAAATAATATTATCATAATTTATAGTAATTGTTTTAGAGAGCATAAATAGTATTTTTAAGTTTATATAAATAGATTCTTGGTATTATCGATAGATTATAAAATTTATGCATATTTTCGATGTTCTGGCGTGTTGCCGCTGTCACTTGCATCTGGTTAATCTGACATTGCAGGAATGAAGCAATCTTTACAGAAGTTTCTCCTTCTATTCAGCACTCGAAGATCACCCACTTTCGAATGATTCGGGAGTCCTTGACCACTTCTAAAGGTTTTTGCTCTTCTCGGAGAGATGCTGCTATCTTATCCCGCCTTCTGGCTTCTCCTAGGCCGCCTCCTGCTCCCAACATTATTCTGGTCCATTGACTTAAACCTCCTCCGGGCTGGGTTAAAGTCAATGTCGACGGCTCTGTTTTTGGCACTCCTGGCGAGGCAGGAGCGGGTGACATTTTTCGCAACTATTGTGGCTTTCCCAAACGTTGTTTTGCTTTTTCTACCCCTCCTTCTTTTGCTTATATAGCTGAATTAAGAGCCGCTATTTTCGCAATTGAACTTGTTTGGGAGAAAAATTGGCATCAGCTTTGGGTTGAGTCGGACTCAATGTACGTAGTTAATCTGCTTAGACACCGCTCCATGGATGTTTCTTGGAGTATTCGGCAAGAGTGGTTGTATTATCTCAGCATTTGCTCTAGAATGAACATTATCTTTTCACACATCTTTAGGGAAGGAAATAGAGTTGCTGATGCACTGGCAAAGTTTGGGGTCTCTTCCTCCGTGATCAATTGATGGCCTTCAGCTCCTGCTTTTTGATACAGGTTTATCAATGATGACATTTGTAATATTTCACAATTGCATTTTTCTTGACTTTTCCTATCTTTTTTCCTCCCATTTCTTTTGTTTGTTCTCCTTCCTCTTCTCTTGTTCAAACACTCACTTTTTTCTTTTATTTATATATTACGGCTTTGTCAGTTTTTGGGCCATGGGTGCTCACCCCGTCCAAGTTTTATCTCGTCCCAATTTCTATCAAAAAAAAAAATTAAAGAGGTTAACAAAATATTTTGTTTGATTAAAAAAACAAAATATGTTATAAATTCAAAGGGCCAATTATCTTTTATGGGCAAAATTCATGGACTATTAAGCCTGTATTTTTTATTTATAAAATGCTGTTAAATCTCAATTATAAGGTGGAAATGTTTAAAATCTAGCTATAATTGATCAAATATCAGAATCAAGTTATTAGAATGATAAGAAAAACAAATCTTATAATAAAATAAAAGATAATAATTGCTTGTCTAATAATATCTGATGCTTGCTCAAAAAATATCTAATAAAAAATTGAATATTAAAAAATAAAATAATATATTAAATAATGATACAAGATAAAAAAAATAGTTTTGAAAAGCACCTAACAATTATTAATTTTTTTTTGGTAAGAAGGGAAGAAAAAAACAAACAAACAAAAACCTAACCCGGGATCAGTCTAGGAAGACTGACCCCAATCCTATCCTCAAGAAGAGAAGGTAACAGAAAAGAAGGAGGAACGGAAAGGGTAGAAACACCTAACATCCCCCCATGCCCAGCAGCTGCCAAGCGATCCGCCACGCGGTTTTGCTCCCTATAAATATGGGAGAAGGTAAGAGAATCGAAGGCAGGACGAAGCCTCAAGATGGCTTTAATGAGATTCTGACTCTTAAGGCAAACAGCCTGTCTATCCGAAATCCTGTTGATAGCCTCCAAATTGTCATACTCCACCGAAAGTCTTTTAACACCCATGCGAATGGCGAGTTTAATGCCAGACAAGATCCCCCAAAGCTCCGCAGTAAAGGAGGAGCCCGTACCTAAGTTATGGGTAAACCCAGCCAGCCAGGCGCCACCAGCATCCCGAAGAACTCCACCAGCAGCAATTCTGCCATTACTAAGGCAGGAGCCATCCGTATTCAACTTGACAACCCCTTCCCTGGGCTTCCTCCAACCAACTAACTGGACCTCTTTAACCGGGGAGGGGTGAACCATGGGCTCTCCTTCAAAACTCTTTGTAATAACAGAGAGTTTTTTCGAGAAGTAAAACCGGAGGTCAGGCATAAAGACAGTCTTCTCAGCAAATAACTCTTCATTCCTCCATTTCCACATTTGGTGACAAATAATAGCGAAGAGAATAGCCCCGTGCTCCATACTGGCCAACAAATTCCCATTAACGCCTTCAGAGAACCAGTCAATATCAGAGAACCCCATAAAGGAATGAAGGATGTGGTGAGGAAGGACCTCTTCCCAAACCTTTCTACTATTCGGGCAATCCCTCAAAGCATGGCACAAGGTTTCTACATGGCCGCTGCATCTGCTACAGGCACCAGATACAGCCAAGTGCCTTCTGTGTCTATCTGCATTCGTGAGGAGCCTGTCTTTGACTCCTAGCCATAGGAAACTCCTAATGCGGTAGGGACTTTGAGGGCCCAAATGGACTTCCAAATTTCCAAGGGAGGATCAGCCCTATTAGGGGTAAAAGCTTCATAGGCTGATTTGCAAGAATAAGAACCATTATTAGTCAAGGCCCAGCAGTGTCTCTCCTTATCCTCCTCCTGATTACTAATCTTCACACCTCTAATATTAAGGAGGGTCTCCAGGCTAAGAAATGAGTCGAACTTAGACCAGATCCAGTCTCCCTCGGAGTCCACCACATCAGCAATTCTCCAGGAGAGGAGATCATTCGGCGGAGGGGCGATGCACACCTCACTCAATGGTTTGTCACCAATCCAGGTGTCATACCAGAAACTAATGGATCTCCCATTACCCACCTCCAAGCCAATCCCCGTACAGAACTCAGTAAAAACAGCACTAAGCCCTTTCCAGAGGAAGGAACAGCTGACAACCCTCTCCTTCGGGCCACCAAAGATTATATCTTTCCTATACTTGCCGCACAGAAGACGACCCCAAATGGAGGAGGGGGATTGCCACATTCTCCAAAGAAGCTTCATTAACAAGACTTTATTATTGTCCTTAGCTTGCCTTATACCAAGACCCCCCCTGCTCTTAGGCTGGGAGGCTTCCTTCCAAGGGACCAGGTGAATCTTCCTCCCATCCCCAGACTCTCCCCACGGAAAACGCCGATTAATTTTATCAATGTCGTTGAGGACCGGCTCAGGGAGCTTACAGGCTTGCATGATGTGATTTGGAGCAGCGCAGTTGATAGACTGGATTAAAGTAAGGCGACCTGCAAGGGAAAGAGAATTAGCTTTCCAGCTAGCACACAAACCGTTAGATTTGTCCAAAATGTCTTTAAAAGAGGCTTTGGACACCCTGTCACTATGAAGAGGGACCCCAAGGTAATTCCCAAACGATTGAGTCAGGGGAATGCCAGACATCTCACTCAGTCTTCTACACAAGCTATTATCCATATTCTTGGAACAAAGCATACGGGATTTATGGATGTTAATCTTCTGGCCAGAAGCCTCACAAAAGCAGTCGAGGATATCCATCACAGCCTTAATTTGTTCCTCATTACCCTCCACAAAAAGCATGACATCATCAGCAAAGAGTAAATGGGTAACAGGGGGGCAATGTCTGTTGATGGAAACAGGGTGGAGAGTCCATTTGCTCACCGCCTCTTGGATCAGGTGAGACAATCTTTCCATGGCAATAACAAAAAGGAAGGGGCTCATAGGATCCCCTTGACGAATACCCCTGGATGGAGAGAACTCATCCGACATATCCCCATTGATCATAACCTGGAAAACAGGAGAGGAGATACACTTTCCAATCAAATTCCTCCAGTTCTCCGGGATACCAGCTTTGGCTAAACTATCCAGAAGAAAGCTCCAGTTCAACCTATCATAGGCTTTCTCCAGATCCAGCTTGAGAGCCACGATCCCTTTCTTGCCTTTCTTAATCTTCATAGAATGGACAACCTCCTGGGCAATAACAACGTTATCCATCAATTGTCTTCCAGGAACAAAGCTCCCTTGATTTTGGCTGATAATATCCGGAAGGATCTTCCGGATTCTATTAGCCACAATCTTAGTAATAGCTTTATACAAGACATTACAAAGACTGATGGGTCTCATCTGGAGAAAGGAAGAAGGCTTGGCAACCTTAGGAATCAAGACAAGGAGGGTTTTATTAACCAAACTGATATCGTTCGAACCACCAAAGACACCTAACACAAAGCTGTATATACCCTCTTTAACAGTGTCCCAGTGTTTATGATAGAAACTAGCGGGGATACCATCAATACCAGGAGCCTTAGTGGAACCGATGCTGGAGAATGCCAGATCAATCTCTTTAAGCTCAATGGGATGGAAAGCATTATTAATAGCATCCTCCCCCAAACGAGGAAAGGAAATGCCAGAGTGGGCACTCTCTAGGTCCACAGCTTCCTCTCTGAACAGGTCCTTGTAGAAATCAAGGGCAAGGCGCCGAATGTCCTCCTCCTCAAAAATCCACTCACCATTGGTGTCTTTAATAGCCTCGATCCTATTTCGCTGTCTCCTAATGATCGTTGAGAGGTGGAAAAACCTGGTATTCCGGTCCCTGTCTTGAATCCAAGCCTTCCTAGATTTCTGGAACCACAGAAGCTCTTCCTGTCTAAGCACAGCTTCCAACTCGTTCTGAAGAGCTCTTAGGTGACCATTCAGGCTATGATCAAAACGAACTTCCAAGCAACGCTAAACACCTTCCATTCTCCTCAAGAGTTTGTTCTTCCTCCTGATAATATGACCAAAAGTATTTTTATTCCAAACAGCCACATTCCTCCTGAATTCCTCAGTAGCGAGGAGAACATCAGAGTGGGGATGCCAATTGCTTTTAATGAAATCCTTAAACTCGGGGTGAGACTCCCAAGCCACCAGATACCTAAAAGGTCTATTACCTTTCAGCCGATTTCCTTTGACCAAATTAATGAGGATAGGGCAATGGTCTGAGTGACGGAAAGGGAGATTAAGTACCTTGACCTCAGGAAACCTATAAATCGCTGCAACATTAGCGTACACCTTATCCAACCTAACAAACACACTATTCCTTTTCCAGGTAAATTTGTGGCCAGCAGCACCCAGGTCCGAAAGCCCGCACATATCTATACTCTGCTTATGATTAAGACACCGGTTCACATAATGATTACCCCCTCCTCTCTGATCACTCAAGAGGGCAATGTCATTAAAATCCCCGGCAACCAACCACGCCTCCACCATGTTAGAGCTAAAAGAATGAAGGATCTCCCACAGCCTTCTTCGGTTAGTCGAAACAGGATCAACATAGACGAAGGTAATAAAGAAGGGTTTATTACCCGGGTGACACACCTTACTATGGATGAATTGAGTGTCCATAGTAACAATATCAATATTGACTTGACCTGGCTTCCAAAAGAGCCAAATCCCCCCTGCCCGGCCAGTAGCCTCCGACCTGACGCAATTCCAATTCTTAAACTTTCTAACCACCTCATCTGCTTTGGCTCCACTAACCTTGGTCTCAAGAAGGACAAAGCAGGAAGGGTTAAACTGTTTAATGAGATCATTGACATGAATGCGGGTAGCCTTGCTCGCCGCACCTCTAACATTCCAAACGAAGAAGTCCATCAGAGAAGGAGACTACAGACGCAGGCCCAAACCCTAGATCAGGTATTTGTTCGGGGCTCCGGAGAGCCTAGAGGCGGTCCCAGAAGGACCCATTTTATCCAAAGAATTCAAACCATGAAGGTTCTTTTTAGGTTTCCCTTTGGGATTCTTCATGTTTAACTTACTCACTCCTATAGTCTTACCAATAGGAGCATCAACAGGAGGATGTAGAGTACTCGCCTCCCTACTCAAACCCTTCCCATCTGACAGGATAGACTGGGGAATCTCTTTGCCTTTAGCAGAAGCATTAGAGACAAAGAGAGGATTAATAGAATTACCCAGACTAGAGGCATGCTCTACCGACTCCAGACCAGGCATGCTTAAATCAATCTGCTTATCAGAAGGATCTGAGTCCTAATCTTCCTCCATAGACAAAACACCGAACCTTGACCCGGAACCTGAAGCTGAGTCCACTCCAGTCTCAATCCCCTTCTTAATATCCGGGGGTCTGACCTTGATCTCAGGAGCAATCTGGAGAGTAGTCATCTTCGTACTGATATATGGTGAATGATTAGCATTAACATTAGCCCGTGGCTTCCTTCCCACTGGACTCTTGGCAAGCATCCATGGGCCAAAGCTCCTTACTTCCCCTTGACTCTTCTTAGCTTCGCCTATGATAGGTTGCACCAACTCCTCCACGTCCTTCCTCCTCTTAGGACAACCCTCAAGGGTATGGCCAAACATACCACATTCATAGCAGATGTTGTGTATACCTTCATATTCAATATGATAGACCTTGTTTTTAGTACAGAACTGAGAAAGAAGAGGCTTAGCGAGATCAATATCGATACAGACCCTGGCAAACTTGCCTCTCACTGCCCCAATGGTAGTCTTATCAACATGGTGGACTTTCCCAACAAGGCTACCAATCTTGTTCAGGAACCTATCACTGTAGTATTCAAGAGGTAGGCCCGGGAACCTAACCCAAGTAAGGATCCTGTTAACAGAGCAATCATGGGGATCAAAATTTGGGACCCAAGGTCTCAGAGCCAACACATGATTGGAGATAATATACGGACCACCATTCACAACAGCATTGAAATCCTCAGCCCTTGTGAATTTAATGACATAATAGTCATTTTCAAGGTCTGTGATAGTAACCTTTCCTTTCTTTGCCCATTGAGCCTGGATCCTCTGGGCAAAATAATTGAAACTGATCCTTTTCCCCAACACAGTGACGATTAACGCCAATTTCCACTTCGATCTCATGACCCGCTTGTCATCTGAGGACAGCCGGATCCTAGGACACAGCGGGTTATCAGGCTCTCCATCCTCAGAATCGGAATCAGAGAGAAAATCCCTGGAATCATTCTAAAAATCATCCACCTCCATCATGGGATCCTCCTCTGACACCCCTAGCAACTTATCCCTCTAGGAGGGGCCTCCCAAATCCACGGAAACTCCCGCTTGAGCGGCTTGCGCAGTCTGTGCGGCTTGCGCGGCCTGTGCGGCTTGTGCGGCCAACGAAAGTCGCACGGCATGCTCATCTTACTGGGGAGAGACGACCGGTACTCCCTGTGGCCCAAGCACCGGAAGCGGCCCTCTAACTCTGGAATCATGCGCGTGTCCCTCCGCGAAAAACGAGTCCAGGGCCGCGGCCGCGGCACCAACACCTTCCAGCCCCCGATCGGCCTCCACATCCCTAGAAGCCCCCAACGGCACCGACGCACCCCTAGCACCCCCCGTCGAAACCGCCGGATCCGCCTCCCCACCATCCACCCACTCCGATCTACTCCTATCCCTCGACCGATCCCTCCGAATTTCGCTGCTCCGCCTCCTCCCCCGAGAAGATCCCTCGGATCTCCCATCATCCGCCGCCGCCCACGCCTCATCGATCCTAGAGTCATTGCCCCGCCCGTGCCCCGCCACCACCAGATCCGATACAGGCCAGCCGCCTGCCTTCACCGACCCATCCCCCTTAACCTTCACGATCGCCTTGGTCATGGCCGAGAGAGAGAGAGAGAGAGATTTACTTTTCTTAAATTCTACTATTAGTTATAGTTAATTTAGCTATAACTAATTGAGAGAGAGAGAAAATTGAGTTATAAAATTGATCCTGTGTTTTAGAGAGAGAAGAGAGATCTGAAAGAGAGGAGATAGATCTAAAAGAGAGAAATAGATCTGAGAGAGAGAAGATAGATCTCAAAATTCTCCATCTTCATAAAAATTCTTCACCATGACAACAGATCTGAGAGAGAGAAGCCAGATCTGAAAAAGAGAAGATAGATCTAAAAGAGAGAGAAAGATCTAAAAGAGAAGATATAGATCTCAAAACTCTCAATCTTCATAAAAATTCTTCACCATGACAACAGATCTGAGAGAGAGAAGCCAGATCTGAAAAAGAGAAGATAGATCTAAAAGAGAGAGAAATATCTAAAAGAGAAGAGATAGATCTCAAAACTCCCCATCTTCATAAAGATTCTTCACCATGACAACAGATCTGAGAGAGAGAAGCCAGATCTGAAAAAGAGAAGATTATTATTTAAAAAATATTAACATAATTTATAGTATTTTTTATAGAGCATAATTTATAGAACTTTTAAGTTTATATAAATAGATTCTTGGTATATTGATAGGTTATAAAATTCACGCATATTTTTGTGTTATTTTGTTTAGTTTTTCATGAATGTATACAACAACAACAAAGCCTTAGTCCCAAAATGATTCAGGGTCGGCTAACATGAACCATCATATAAAACTGTGAAATCAAGTCGTGTCAGCAACACAAATTCGCTCCCTCCACTCCGTCCTATCCACTACCATATTTTCCTCAATTCCCAGTAAACTCATATCACTCTCGATCACCCTCCTCCAAGTTTGCTTAGGTCTTCCCCTACCCCTCACCACTACATCCCTTTGCCACTCTTTGGTTCTCCTAACCGGCGCATCAAGCGCTCTACGTCTCACATGGCCAAACCACCTTAGTCGGTTTTCTCTCATTTTATTCTCAATAGATGTGACCCCTACTTTTGTCCTAATTATTTCGTTACTCACCCGATCCTTTCTCGTATGACCACACATCCATCTCAACATACGCATCTCCGCCACTGACATCTTATGGATGTGGCAGTGTTTCACTGCCCAACACTCCGTACCATATAACAATGCTGGTCTAATTTCCGTTTGGTAGAATTTCTCCTTCAATATATTAGGCATGCCGGGGTCACAAAGGAAACCTGTAGCACTCTTCCACTTTGACCAACCAGCTTTAATCCTATGAGCAACATCTCCATCTATTTCTCCATCCGTTTGGATAATAGATCCTAAATACCGGAAGCAATCCGAGGCCTGAACAACTCTCCCATCTAGGGTGATTGTCCCTGCCTCCCTACTCCTATGGCCGTTAAACTTACACTCCAAATATTCCATCTTACTTCGGCTCAACTTAAAGCCTCTAGATTCTAGAGTTTGTCTCCATAGTTCGAACTTCCTCTCCACTCCTTCTTTCGTCTCATCAACCAACAATATCATTTGCAACCAACATGCACCATGGTATACCATCTTGAAGTGAACTTGTTAGTTCATCCATAACGATGGCAAAAAGAAACGGGCTTAGTGCGGAACCTTGATGCACTCCAATCGTAATAGGAAACTCTTCAGTCTTCCCAACACTAGTATGTACACTCGTGCATGTTCCCTCATACATATCCTTTATGATGTCAATATATTTCCGCGAAATGTCTTTCCTTATCAAGACCCACCAAGTACTTCCCTTGGTACCTTATCATATGCTTTCTCCAAGTTAATGAAAACCATATGCAAGTCTTTCTTCTTATTTCGATAGTGCTCCATTAATTGTCTCATTAGATGGATGGCTTCCATAGTTGATCTTTCCGGCATAAAGCCAAACTGGTTTTCCGAGATCTTCACCGTCCTCCTTAGCCTTTGTTCGATCACTCGCTCCCAAAGTTTCATAGTGTGACTCATTAATTTGATTCCCCGATAGTTGGCACAATCTTGGACATCGCCTTTGTTCTTATACAAAGGGATTAAGATACTTTTCCTCCATTCTGATGGCATCTTATTGTTTCTCCAAATTTTGTTGAAGAACATCGTCAACCATTCAATTCCTCTTTCTCCCAAACATCTCCAAATCTCAATAGGGATGCCATCAGGTCCTACTGCTTTCTTCAACTTCATCTTACTTAATGCCATTTTGACTTCACCTTTTTTAATTCTCCGCAGGCATTCATGATTTATCATATCGTGATGGATACTTATATCTCCCACATCTTGTTTGGGATCTCCATTAAATAAGTCATCAAAATAGGACCTCCATCGTTCCTTGATATCCTTATCTCCAACTAGGACTTGCTGGTCCACATCCTTCACACATTTAAGTTTTTCGAGATCTCGCGTCTTCCTATCTCTCATCCGAGCAATTCTATATATGTCTCTTTCCCCTTCTTTCGTATCCAATCTGGTATACAGATCCCGATTCACCTTTGCTAAAGAGATTTTCAGAGTAAAATTAGAGGTTTGAACTGCTTTAGGGGGTTTGATTACTCAAACCTCTAATAGTGATGTTTGAAAAAACTTATTGCGTCTAAAAACTTAATTTTGAAAAAAATTGGTTTTATGAGCTTTTTCAATTAGTTTATTGCTCAAATAAAGACTTTACCATGTAATTATTTATCATTTTACACACACAAAAAAAAATTATTAGCAATCAGCTAAATTTTACCAAACAAGTTTACACAATCAGTTAGTCAAATCAGTTAAGTAAATAGATAATCAGTTAAGAGCATCCATAGTGGTTGAACAATATCCAAACCATCCACTCATCTTTATATATAAAAATAAAAATTAAATCATAAATATAATTTACAGATATATATTTTTAATTGAATAACATGATCTCACCTAAAGTTTTGACAGGCTATTTTAATTGTTGATGATTCACGTACCAATAACAACCTGTCACACCAACCTTTTTTTATCCAAAACACTGTCCATGGTTGGACAATATCCAAAATTAAACATTGTCCATTTTTTTATATTCTAATGGTTGGAAGGTGTTTTATAAATTTATAAATTTGTAAAATGGTCCTTACATTAAACCACTACAGATACTCTAACAGCTAATATAATCATTTGTAATATTGAGGACTTCACTATATAAAATAAGGATTTAATCGGATTTATGAAAATGAAATTTATTTATATTAAAAATAGTAATTAGTGTAAAACTTAAAGACTCAATGCGAGATATTTGAGAATAATGATTTGTGTTGATTATAATCTGTGTAGCAGTAGGTATAAATACAAGAGAATAATAGTGTTTGACTATGAATGAACTACTAAGAGATAATTACAGGAAAATAATCTGCATCCTAAAGGGATAATGGCAATAAGTTAATTACAAGAGATAATTGAAGTATTAACTCTAACACCGTCCTTCAAGCCGATGGCGAGCAAGAACGGTCAATCGAGATCAAAGTAGAAGAAAACAAGTGCTTGCTAGAGGCTTGGTAAGTGTATCGGCAATTTGATCATCTGTAGGAATAAAATGAACCTGTAGGAATCCAGAGGAGACCTGTTCTCTGACAAAATGACAGTCGAGTTCTATATGCTTCGTCCGAGCATGAAAAATGGGATTGTTGGTCAGGTATATTGCACTAACATTGTCGTACCATAGTTGCATAAGAGTGGGAACTGGATAACCAAGATAATGAAGAAGAGATCGAACCTAGAGTAATTCGGTAATTGCATTTGCAATAGCTTTGACTTCACTCTCCGTAGAGGAACGAGCAATGATTGGTTGTTTACGAGTGTGCTATGAGATAAGATTGTTCCCTAAGAAAGACACAAAATGCACTTGTGGAAAGCTGAACATCTGGACAGCCACCCCAATCAGTGTTAGAATAACAGTGAATATGTTCAATCTTGGTAAATGAGAGGAGCAAACCATGATCAGGCGCACCTTGAATGTAACGAATGACTCTTTTACACTCTTCCAATGTTCATCAGTGGGATTATGAAGAAACTGACATAATTTGTTGACTGCAATGGCAATATCAGGTTGTGTCAAATGGAGATACTAAAGAGCCCAAATCACACTTCTGTATTCATCTCCTGATGCAAGAGGATTACCAAGATCCTTGGATAAGGAAGGAGTGGTGGCCATAGGCGTGTTGGTTTAGAGTCAATCATTTTGACTCTATCAAGAATATAATTGACATATTTGGTTTGGCATAAATTAATTCCTCACCGAAAGTATTTGATCTCAACACCTAAGAAGTACTTAGCATGTCCCAAGTTGCGTATAGGAAACTCACTTTCAATATGCTTAATTGTGTCAAGAATAAGTGCGAAGGAGGTGCCAGTAATCAAAATGTCATCAACATAGCACATAAGATATATTTTGTCCTTACCATTACACTTGATAAACAATGAATGATCTACTTGATACATCTTATAACCAAGGTGTAACAGAAAAATTTAAAGTCTCGTGAACCATTCTCGAGGAGCTTGTTTGAGACCGTACAGACTCTTCTTTAGTAAACACACATAACCAGGTTTATCGGTATCAGTAAAACCCTGGGGTTGTTCTATAAAGATTTGTTCAGAAACATGCCATGAAGAAAAGCATTGGAGACATCTAGTTGATTAATGTACCAGCCACGTGACGCAGCCAATGTAGGAAGAGTGTGAATGGTAGTGGCCTGGACGAATGGACTGAAAGTCTCTTTGTAGTCAATGCCCGATTGTTGCGGTAAGCCAAGATGCGATTGTATTGCTCAATGAACCATCATAGTGATGTTTGATTTGAAATAACCAGCGCGATGTAATGATGTTCTGGTGTGGAAGACGTGAAACAAGAGTCCATGTGTTATTGTCCAGTAAAGCCTTGATTTCATCAGCCATTACGCCCCTCCAAGATTTTAATTTGTTAGCTAAAGCACATCGGTTCGATGTCACTGTGTGGATGAGATGCAAGAAGCGCCTCAAATCGTGTATGAGAGTTAAGTGTAGAGTGTCTTAAAAGTATAGGATGAGCCTTGGTCGATGAATGTTGGATATTTGTCGTGCCTAATGTGGAGACTGCGGTAAGACATTAATGTCAGACAAGGGATCAGACGGACTCCCATGATAATTGTAATAAGTCGAGTCTGCCCTAGCAGATGATGTAGCCGAGGAATGCACATAACCAGGCTTTGGCAGATCAGGTCCATACGGTGCAGAATCATCAGCAAACAGTGGAGTTGATGACGAAAGTGTAGAGGCTTCAGGTGTATCTTTTGAAGCAGAGCACAACACATTTGTGTTGATTGCAGATGGTGCTGCAGCGGTTAAGTGAGCAGCAGGAGGTGAACTCACAAAAGGAAGCATTATTATCGTAGGACAACACTCAGTAGCACTGGAGTGATGTGCAACTATAGAACAAGAATGTCATAGATGAGTAGACCGAGAAGCAATAGAACATGAGCTACACACAGTGGGAATTGACTCAGAAGCACAATACAGTGGTTGAGAATGATGAGTTGAATTGGTGCTTATAGAAGAAGGTAGATAACTTGTGGCAAGAGTTGGATTTCTCAAAATATGAGTTAGAGACAATACCTGGCAGCGGACTAAGGATGGATGGGAGCTCGTGAACAATAACGTTCGTATTATGCACGCTAGTAGGAGTTTAAGACTTGTGAAGGGCAGCATGAAAGACATCTTCACGGTAATCAACAAATTTGCAAATATACACACATTCGATTTCTAAGTCAAAACATATATCGCCCGAATGATTGGAGGAGGGCCCAAGATAGACACAAATTTTGGAACGAAGACTTTATTTATAAGTAATATAGGGACAAAGATACGAAAAAATGTCGTAGGCAAAAACTCTAAAAGACAAATAATTTGGAACTTTGTTGTGAAGTTTAAATACGGGGAAAATTCATTGAGATTTTTTATAGGTAGCATATTAATCAAACGCATGCTATGTAAAATTGCATAGTTCCAAAATTTAATAGATAAAGACGCGGAGCTAATAATGTGAGTGAGGTATTTACTAAGTGACGAATCTTTCTTTCAGCAATACCGTTTTGAGCATGAGTGTGAGGACATACTAATGTGTGATTTATGCCTTTTCCTTTGAGAAACAGTTGAAGTTTTTGAAATTCCCCACCAAAATGAGAGTAAAAGGATTTAACTTTAGCATTAAACTGTGTAGTTATCATGGCAAAGAACTCGCAAAAAATAGAGTAAACATCACTTTTATTCTTTAAGCAGAAAATCCATCCATAATGAGAAAATTCATTAATAACTATTAAAAAAAACGATGACCATAGTTAGAAATAACAAGGGCAGGGCCCCAGACATCAGAATGTAAATTTTCAAATAAAGAAACACAAGTGCGATTTAAAGCAGTAAAGAAAAATGATGAGATTTCCCTAACGTACAATAAAGACATTCACTGACTGGTGAAGAAGATGGAAGTTGTTGCTGTCTGACAATGGAACATATAGTACGATTCTGACAATGACTCAGCCTTTTATGCCACAGCTCAAAAGACAACTTCTCTCCTACTAGCACATGCTTCAATGCAGAAGGAAGTTCATACAGCCCGTCCTTACTCGATTCGTCTAAGAGGATTGCCCCAGTCTCCTGATCCTTAATTAAGAAATGGTTAAGCCAAAATTCAAAGTAGCACTTATTATCTTCTGTGAATTTTTGGACAGAAAGTAAGGATCTAGTTAGTTTTGGAAGAAGTAAAACATCACAAAATTTTAATTTCTGAATTTCAAATTGATATTCAAACTTTGTCTATTGCCAAACTGAACAATATTATATCCATAATATTGATGCATATGATGAAGTTGAGATGAATCAGATGTCATATGATGTGTAGCTCCAATATCAGGATACCATGGTTGATTTGGACCAGTGAAAGGATCAGAAGAATGTCGCCATGTTGCATGTGCCTGGGGGCGTGGACCAGTGTTGTATGGCCGAGTAGGACGAGTTTGAAATGATCGCGGTGCATAGTTACTACTCGAAATTTGACTTGGACATTTGTCTTCCCAATGATTCACATGCCACAGTTGAATCTCTTCTTCCTATTCTTCTGCTTTTGATGATCAATAGTGCGAGCCATGCTGTAATGTGCTTCAGGAATGATTAAAGGATATGGAATAATAGTTGAGGCACGAGCACTTTTCAATAGTCCCTCATATGCTACAAGACGTTCCCGAAGATCACCGAAATCGATACTAGACCATTTTTGTGTAATCAGGGTTTGTATTTTGTTATGAAAATCTTCCCTCGAGATTTTTGAACAGTAGACGAGGCAGTAGATGAATAGGAAAAGAATTGCCAGAAGCAGCCAAGTCATCAAGAATAAGTTTTACCTTCTGCATATATTCTTCAACAGTCAGATCATTTTTCTTCAATTCATACAAGTCCATGCTCAATTGAAATTGCTTAGTACCAGACACAACCCAATAAGCACGTTCTAGAGTCACCCAAATTTCATAAGACATTTGCAAACTAGTGATAACTGACTATACTTCTTTAGTAATAGAACTGAGTAACAGAACCCTAATAGAATTTTCAATATCAGACCATTCACTGAAAGCATGATTAGGGATATAATCATGCCTAGATGTGGGATATGCAACCCTAGACAAAAACTCAAGAGGTGGTGGTGCAATGTTTAGCACATGTTTGAACAAACAATGAGACTGAAGAATAGCATCAATACCCAAGACCTATTTATGTGGGGACGTGTAGAACTCTCTTTGTGATTCTTTTAATAATGAAATGATCAACTTTATAGATCATTATACGAATGATGGTGTAGTCTTTCTTTGTCAGAATTCTTAGAGTGGATTACTATTCGTCTCAATTTTATTATTCAATATCAAGGATAAACTTTATCATTCCATATTTGATATTTCATATTGAAAAGAAATATAACAATTCATGAAAATTATACATTAAGAGCTCCCGAAATTAAAAAACTGATTGGCTTCCTGAATTTACCAAGTATATGTTACCTTCTCGAAGGTGCTCAAAGGATTATTAATGATTATTAATGGCAGAACAAGATTGGATAGCAAACAAATAAATAAATGTTTCTACATTTCGTGGTCATAGTCTTATATTGATTAATTAAATTTGAAAGCATATTCCACTTCTATCAAACAGAATTCCAAGACCTTATAAAACACATGTAAACTTCAAACCACAAACAAGAAACAAAATGATTTTCCATAGGGAATACCTTGATTTGATCTTGGTCCCTAGTGGGTTGCTAATCATGCTTGCTTTGCTTACCATATTTTTCTTCTTTACAAAAATCTCATTCTACAGTTATTGGCCTAGAGAACAAAGACAGGTGAAACAGGTGACTATGACAGAGCTGTAAATGTGATTTCAAGCAACACAAGTGCTTCAATCTACTTATCTACAATCTCTTTAACTCTTTGCTCTCTTATTGGAACATGGCTTGGAAGTTCTTCTGCAAATAATTTGCTTCAAAACCGAAAAAATTACAGTGACACGAGGCCCTTAACCATTTTTCTCAAAGATATAAGCCTGGTTTCATGTTTACCTGTTGCCTATTCCAGCTTTGTTCAAGCAGCAAGACATTTAGTTCATGCAAATTATCTAATGAGTTCAACTGATAAGAAAAACCAGTTGAAGAAATTGCAGTTTCAAGTAACAAAAGGGGGTGATTTTTGGCAATTTGGGCTTAGATCACTTTATTTTGCTCTTGTGATGCTACTTTGGTTGTTTGGTCCACCAATTCCTATGTTTGTTTCTTCTATTCTAATTGTAATTATTCTATATTACCATGATATTTACACTGTTACATTGCATAAAGTTTACTGTGACCAAAATGTTCAGAAGGGTAAGCTGGCAGCTACAAGGTTTGGAGAAAAGTTAGCTATTGAGAAAATCAACAAGAGCAAAGGTTAGTTTCAGATGCAAAGTGTATAGTAATTACATTATTTGAGCTGTAGAAAAAGAAATTTGAATTGTTTTATTTTTCTAAGTACTATCAATTTGAGAATATATTTGAGTAAGAGATTTGAGTTTGTATCATATAATATAAGAACACGATTTTGACATGATGACACGATAACATAGATGAAACTTGAGTACATTTACAAGGGAAATTAGTCAATTAAGATAATTGCAGTGTAGATTAAGAGATACTAACTACATTTATATGCAGTTGAAGATTTCAACTATCTACCCTTCAAAACAGTCCATGGGGAAATTATAAGAAAAAAAAAACAAGTACCAACAAATTGACCAAAAAAAAACTTAATACTCAAAGAAACATCTTCACGAGCTGCGTTAGGCCGACTCTGTACAGGCCAGGTTCTAAAAATGCTCGACCCAAACTCAGACCTTATGATATAGCATCTTGTATTTTCTTTAGGTGAAAGTAAGTAATGAATGCTATCACTCCAATTTATTTGAACAAAATAAAACATCAAATATTTGAGGTAACCAATTTCAATTCATTCAAGTTCAATAACGATTATCATTCAAAAAGGTTGAAGTTTATGAATTGCTAATGAAAAAAACTAGAAATAGAAATTTTACATGTTTCGCTATATCTTCTGATGGCCACCAACCCCTTTCTTGATACACTGTGTTCGGCAGCAGGGAATAGTGAATCACAACATTTCTTGTGATTTTCTAACACAACGGCCGACTTTCTTCCTGAATTCCTCTTTACTGTCTCTCCATTGTTTCTACACGCATAAAATTTACAAGAAGTTAATGAAGTCGGAAAAGAATTAGCTACAGTTATTTTATTTTTACAAGACTAAAGCAGGGCAATTTGATATCACACTTACTGCTGCATCAACATTTGCTGGTGATTCATCATTAGGGCTAGAGAGCATTGATATGACGCTCAAAACGATACTTTCAACCTGAAAATTTACCATACGCTTGTTAGGTCAATACTACCGAAGAGTAAATTATAGAACGAAAAGATGGTGATAGGCAAAATATTTAGGAAACAAGAAAACATTAAAAAGCATTAGTCTCTAACAGCTCATTACTGGTCTACATCAGATAAAGTCAAGTATCTAGAGAAAATAGTACAGCATTCAAAATAAGCCAATGCATAATTATGAAAATTCCAATCCTTCATCCTTTGATTGCTTCTCGTGCACAAAGCATGATACAGACACATTTCGTCTGCCAGTCAGATCATTTTCAATCCTGCTTTGAAAAGGTAACTACTTGAGATCTTTTCCGTAATCAGCTTCTGATGCGGCAGTGAAGGCACTTCAATAATATTCACCATCAAACATAAAAGTATTTAACTTATTCTACAATCTACATTTGCACCTTAAAATGCATAATTTTGCTGGTTAATTCTAAAATTTGTAGTAATCACTCTACACAACCTGCAGCTCCAAGAAGAACTTTTCTGATTCTCAATTTCATTAACTTTAACCTTTTAAGTAAAGCAAGTACGATGAATGACTCATAAGATTGACATTTACCATATCGAAGGCATTATAATTTCTAATTATTACTCCCTTTGTTCCTTTATATTTATCGCTTTTAGACTTTCAAAGGAATTTCGTTTTCTTTTTCAAGTTTACTGATAGAGAATTGCTTACTGATGACAGTGCACCTAGAGTCCTAAGGGTTTACTCTAGGACCAAGAAAAGTTAGTTATGCCATTCCTTAGAGAAGAGGGGCTGTATCAATACAAATACACAATATCCATATCCAATTGAGTTCGTTTTCTATTATTTACACTTGTCTTAGGATTTAGAAAGTGCCTTGGGATTTAGAACATGTATTGAATCCATTTTTTAAAACCAACTACATTTAAGTTTAGACATTACCCTTGAATTAAACAATTTTGAGTCTTACTAAAACAAGGGTAATGTCTAAACTCCTAAATTTTATACTAAAAAGCTAACTGATTGCTCCTTAATCCTAGAGAAAACAACAAAAACGGTAGATATCAAGGAACGGAGGAACGAATTCAGAATACTCAAACAAATCTAACCCATACGATCCCTTGCAAAATAGAGCTATGGCAGAGTTGGAGAAAAAGAAGCTCCAAAGAATACACACAAAGAGGATGAACAACAATATGATCAAATATTCCAACCCAGGTTTGCTAACCAAATAAAAAAAGAGGATGAAAAGTGCCATCTATTTATAGCAACAACATAATCCATAAAAATGCAGTATTCATAAAGGATAATAGACACATACTGTATGTACTGGTGTCCAACGCTCCATTGCTAACTCATAGCCATTAGGATCATCACCAGGAGGATGGAGAATTGATATGCAAACCTTCCCATCTGGATAAACTGTTCAAACATCACAATATATCAGCAGTCCGTTTTAATGCAATATAAATTGTTAACAGAAAATTCAAATTAGTAAGTCAAGAACCACCATTAGGATGCCACATCTCCGAAGTAAACCTCACAGTGGGCGGACTGTTGGGGTAGTTTTGTGGAAAGCTCATGATCGCATTGAAGAATCCCCCTTCACTGGAAAAGGAAATTTAATTGATTAGCAAACCAATAACAGAAACAAATTTGCAAACAACAAAAGCCAGTTTGTAGAAAGCTTGAAGTATTAAATTATAAATTCAAACCCAAACCCAAAACCACAAATTCAATCATAGAAACACCTTCAGACACTTTCTGGTTGCTTCTCAAGAAGGGTTTGAGGATCAAATCAAGCTATTGTGCAATTTTGGAAGTTCAGCAAAACAGAAAATCTCAAACTTTTCATGAAACCCTTAGTCTGCCATCAATTCAATTTTCCCTAAAAACCCTAAAGCAAAATTGAAAATCCCACCATCAAACAAACACCCTAGCACATAAATGCATATACTAGACTAAACCCCATCATCAAAATCACAAAATAAATTATACTTAAACCAATTCAAAGACTATAAATAAGCCAACATAAAGGGTAAGTCACAGTATAACAGAAAAGAAAGAAAAAAGAATTCGAATCTGGAAAAATCCTAACTTTGAATTGGCAGATAACACAAAATCAAAAGCAAAAAGAATAGCAGTGCTCACTATAAGGTGTCAGGGGGTCCCATAATTGAAACACTCCATTCGAAGACATTAGTTTCATCGACCAAACCAGCAGAAAATCCATCAACTGGGTTTTTGCAAAGATCTGCAAAACGAATCAAAAGAAATTGATTGCGGAAGGTTAAAACTTGAAGAAAAAAGAAAAACCCAATTGAAAAGAAAAAGAGAATCTTGACCTCTAAGCTGCTTTTGGAGGAGGAGGCTTGCTTGAGAGACAGCCATTGATTAGGTAATGAATTCTCAGGGAGAGAGGAGTTGGGGTTGGGGAATATGAATGATTACTAAGCGATAAAAGCTCTGGCAATTGGGTTATGGTATTTATAGAAGAGAGCAAGGGAAACGACTTTAAGTTTTTGGTTCTTTTTAGGACGTTTCTTCTCTCCTTTTCTCTCTCTCTATTCTGTAACGGAAGATACCCTCCCTTACCTGTTCAAAATTATAATTTCGAGGCTAACCAATTTATTTTAGAAGAAATTAATTACAGGAAACGTCAGATTTTAAATTGATTTTACAATTAAAGTAGTTAATTTTTGTACTATTTTATAAAATAAAAAAAACTAATTCATTTAATAATTTGTTAAAAATTCCATAATATATTTTACCTATTCCAAATTCAACGGTTTTGACTAATTTTATATTGAGAATAAAATGAGGAAAACCGACTAAGGTGGTTTAGCCATGTAAGACGAAAAACGTTTTATGAGCTGGTTAGGAGGACTGAAGAGTGGTAAAGGGATGTAATTGTGAGGGGGTGTGGAAAGACCTAAGCAAACTTGGAAGAGGGTGATTGAAAATGATATGAGTTTATTGGGTATTTAGGAAAATATGCTGGTGGATAGGACGGAGTGGAGATAGAGAATTTATGTCGCTGAGACGATTTGATTTCACGATTTCGTATGATGATTCATGCTAGCCGATTCCAAATCATTTCGAGACTAAGGCTTTGTTGTTGTTGTGGTGGCGGAGCCAGAATCCAAAATTCGGAGGGGCTTCACTATATATGTAGAATTGTTTTTCTCAAATAAGAACTCAAGACTTTGATTTTTAATGGAAATATGTTTGTATTAAAAAAAGCTATTCTAAATGTTTTTTCAAGTATGAATTATAAGCTAAAACTAAAAAAAAATTAGCCCAATTTAAATAATTAATTTAATATTTAAATTAATCTTCAATAATTAAAAAGCAAAATTATATAACCTAATATTCACCAATCGTTGGTTGGCGCAGTGATAGTATGAGACTGCTCTTGGTAGGGAGGTCTCAGGATCGATCCCCCACAACGGCGATTCGAAAGGGTTTAAATACCGTAATCCTTGGACCCGCCCCAAATCCGGATTAATCGGTCAATGTGATTCGGAGTACCAGATGGTTTAACCAAAACAAATATAACCTAACATTCAAATAATATATATATATATATATATATAAAAGCCAAATGAAACAAATAAACCATAAAATTATTTGGTTGTCATATTGAATATTTCAAACAATGTTTTAATCAATTTTATAATTTTCTTTTAATTATTCATAATTATATTAATAATACGATAAACAATTTAATTACATTAACAATTTATTTTGGAAACTTTGAAAGTAAATTTATGTTATTTTTTTATACATGAGGATAAAATATACCATTTACTCAATTTCCCGGAAATGTTAAGAAATTTCACCTTATTCCAAATAATTAATTAAAGAAAAAATATATAAAAATGAAAAATGAAAAAGAAAAAAATACCATTAACAAATAATTATAATTATAATTATATTGGGAATGATAACAACCCAAATTATTCTTGAATAAAGGAATAAGGGAAAATTAATAGAAATAATGACAAACCATTATTCATTCTAAAAAGAGATATTTATGCATGATTAATGTGGAATTAATGATAATTAATGCAGGGGTGAATATGTAAATAATGAGGAAAATGAAGGAGTTTCTAGCATTATGCCACACCACGTGGACCATGGCGAGATATGCCATAATGAGATACGCCCGATGAGAGCGAGTAGTGAAGACCCGTCATAGCTCACAAAGAGAGCGTACATATGCCTTGACGGATCAAAGAATACGAAAAGGCGCATTTATTACCATCCATGAATGGGAATAAATACAATTAATAGTCATTAAAGGGGAATAAAGAATTGACTGTTCGAATACCCCAACTCTAAGGGTTTTGATGCTAAATGCTGGGATTAACGGAGAATTGATAGCAATTAAAGATGAGTAATAACATGACTCTTCACCTGCTTCCCCATTAATGCTTAAGGTTACAGAAACCTATATAAATACTCCAGCTTCCTAGGATCAAAGGTACACTTACTGATTCTCTACTTTTGTGCTTACAGTTTATTCTCAGAAATATTACTGACTTTGGCATCGGAGTGTCTCCGGCCGATCCCAACGGCGCCTCATAGGGAAGTGCTCCGATCAAGGATTTTTCTTCAAGTTATCAATTGGTGCGGTGATCGTGGATCTCTAACAAACAGAAGATCACAAAATCTTGATTGTATAGAGTTTCACAAAGAACAAAACAATTGAGTCAACAGAATAGAAATCACAATCTCAAACTTTGGCTCAATCAGTATAACAAATCTATCCAAAGATACAGTTCTCCATATTTTGGTGGGAAAGAGTTTTCTACATTAAATCTGGAATTTTATGATGAAAAAAATAAGTTTCCTCCCCTTTCTTATTCCATTTTTAATTAAAGAAAATTGAGATCCCCCACTCTTATAAAGTGCTATGAATATCATTACATGTTATTATGATAAATTTAATAAACTGTGAAAGATGAAGTCATAGACACAAATCTTTCATTAAATATTGCATGCTTACTATGCTCTCATATTTTTATGCATGACAAGTGTAATATGATATTATCATTGAATTAGTACAAACGCATGTATAAGACCTGTAATCTTGGGATTTACAAAAAAAAATCATCCATTCAATGTGATTTTTTCATTTGATATTAAAATATCATAAAAGTGCTCATGTAATTACAAATGATTTAGATCTGGTCGGTCTTTTGGATGAACATGCATATAACTATTAGAAGAAATTACAAAAAATCATATTTGGTTTTTCCTTGTACAATTCACCATCTATATATGGCTTTTCTCCTATATAGTACTTTTAATATCAGAAATTCATATTTTTGAATATTGTTTTGTCAAACAGTTATTTCATTCCCTTTTTTACAAGGATGTGTCTATTCATATAAAAATTGTTTATTTGACATTGTTAGAATTTCTGTTACCAACACAAGAGACTTGAAAATATTGAGTCTATTTGTAATTATCCTGTAATTGTCCCTAACTATTAAGGCCATTATGGACTGATGAATTACCAAATTGGATAAACAAAACTTTCATGTCATGAGCTAGCTACAAAATAGTGCAAATGTCGGTTTCGGATGATAACATTAATTTATGCAAAGTTCTTAGGATATACATGAGAGTTTCTTAGAGATTGTTTGGATGATGGCATATGAAGGTATGTGAGGATAAATTTTGGGTAATTTTCCATACACCCCAAACTGGAGGATAATCATGGTACATGTCTTTTTCTTCCAAAATTACCCTTTCTCTTTTATTTTATTTATACAAATGAAATGATATAAGAGTAATTTCATATATAACTATATTTGTTTAATTACACTTCATCCAAACAAGGCATTAATGATCTCTGAATGTCATTAATGCATGGATGCACAATGTTGATTGCAAGTAAATAGCAACTATGTAAGATAGCTTACCCAGTATAGAATGTCATAACTTTTATGTTGTTTAAAATAAATATGTTATCTTGGATATTAATGCGCATTGAAATACAAAAGGACATTGTTTTTAAACCATTCTCATTCTGGTTATTTATTAAGAATTCATGACAGTAGTAATCTTTATGGTTATGACCGTTGTATGTGGTCTTATTAAAACAAGCATGAATAAAATTCTATTATGAATTTGTTTGACATATAATATTTACTCGGTTTTATCCTTTGACTAAGTTCATTCTAGAGTCAGGGACCAACGTAAAGGAATTACTAAATTTATTCCAAGATGAACTAAGAATTCCATAAAGAGACATTGCATCGTACATGATATTTGCCAACAAAGGTCAATGCAAATAGTCTTTCACTATGAAGTCAGTTCCATGGATCAAGCCATTGATCCCCAAGGTAAGTGAATATAGCTTTTATGCCTTACCACAATCTTTTAATAATGGACAGAGTATGCCCCACTTCTGGAGTTCTTTCAGTGCTAACCCACATGTACAAGGGAATTGCTAATAATGCAACCAGTGCCAAACACTAGCATGAAAAATAAAGCTCAATCCAGAGAAGTGTATACTCAGAGTCACTTCAGAAAAATTCCTTGACTATGTCATTAGCAAAAAAGGTGAAAAGAGCGCCTAAATAAAAGCCATGCGAGGAAAAAGGTGAAAAGAGCGCCTAAATGAAAGCCCCACTATGGGTGAGAAAGATCCAGAGGTTGAATGGGCGGATCATCATACTAGAAAGATTGTCAACAAGCATATCAAGGTATAAAACAATTCCTAGCAGAACCACCCTTGATGAGCAGACCAATCTGAATGGGAGACCTGCATTTGTATCAATCTGTCATGGATAAAGCTATGTGCACCGTGGTTATTCAAGAAGAAGAAGGTCAGCAGTTCTCCATTTATTATGTTAGCAAAATGTTGAAGGATGCGGAGACAAGATATTCGAAGCTAGATAAAATGGCTCCCACGGTTGTGACAACATCCATCCGCGTTAAACCATAGCTCCAAGCATAACCTCAACATGATCGAGATCAAGATCAAGAGCCGGCTTCACCATCATGATTCAACATTAAACACACGAATGATGAGATTTAAAGGTGAGTGCATGCCGCTTTGGATAGACAAGAGAACAATGCAGAAAGATACGTCATCCAGTTAACAGGAATTCGCCATTCACAGCGTGAATCATGGGGTACGAGGCGGAAGAAATGATTAAAGCTTCCAACTTGCCACAATATAAAAGAAAAGAATCAATATAAGCGGGACATTACATATCCCGAACCCAAAGAAGGGGAGCATGTAACCGTTGGAAGAAACGCCAAAGCGTACTATAGGTTGGCCACCACACTGAAGCTTGCTGGGAGCTGGCAAACTAGATAGCTTTGTCCAGAATAACAAATAACAAGACGACAAGTAGAAGACAGATCCCAAAAAGAAATTCAAAAGTGTCATTAATTTCATAGCAGATGGACCAGTGTATCAGCCACCCATGGAAAAAGCAAAAATATCCGTTCTGGATAAAACATCCCTCAATTGCCCCTTTTTCAGAAACAGGTCCAGTAATCTCTCCACATACAGATGCGTTGACAATTGAAGGATGTGAGATGAAATGAAGCGAGTAATGGTAGACACGGGCAGTTCTTGCAATGTCATCACCATAGGTGCATTCGCTAAACTAAAGGTTGATCCGATCCAAATAGAAACAACCGTTGTTGACATCATGGGAGTGACAGGTCACACTATCCGGACCAAGGACCAAGTAACTTTGGAATGCAAGCTGGCGGATGATGAACAAGCGTGGATTGGTGATCTGGAGTTCTCTATTATGAATGGACAATCAGCTTATAACATCATTCTTGGGCATCCGTTCATCTCAGAGGTTGCAGCCCTAATTTCCATCCGTCGGCCGGTTCAAGAGACCTACTCGGCGTCGCTATCGATCCGCCCACAATTCAAACATGGCGAAGGTGAGGAAGATGAAATTGTCACTACAGCTTTGGGCGACACAGAAACGCTCCTTATTGCTGATGGAAAGCGGGTGCGAATCGCCAAAGGATTAAAACCTGAGATCAAGGAGGATGTTACGAAAGTTCTCATTGAGTCTGAAAGCCTATTTTCATAGGAGAATGAGATCCCCACAGGAGTAAGCCCAAATGTGATTACTCATAAATTAAACATCATTGAGGATGCGGTTCTAGTTGCTCAGAAAAGACAGAACCATAGGCCTAAAAATCAGTATTTTTACGTATTCTTATATGTGCATTAAACTGTTATAGTATCCTATATTTTATAATTTATTCTTTCTCGCCATACTTCTTATATTAATTTGCCTAGCTTTTATTCATGATATACGCCCAGTGGCTGGCGAATGAAAAGTTCCACAGACGGATCAATTACCTCAAAGATAGGACAATTGATCCCCATCACGGGCGGATCCCCTTTCCACAAAGATAAGAAGCACAGACCCTCAAGAGCTTTCAAATGAGCTCAACTCTCTCCTTAAAGACAGGAAAAATATTGGTCACCATCAAAAGCGGGTTAAAATTATCTCAAACATGAGAAAATTACACCCTAAACTTTCTCCTCAAAGATAGGAGAACAATAATCTCAGCGGCGGATCGATCTACCATAAAGATAGGAAAAAATTGATCGTCGTCAGAGACAGAGTTAAGACATTTCTCAGATGTGAGAACTTTACACTCTCAAATACTCTTCCCAAAGAAGAGTCTCAAGACCTGGCGGCGGATCGATTCACCTCAAAGATAGGAAGCAAATCGATCGCCTAAGGCAGCTTAACTTCCTCACCAGGAATAAAAGCTTCTAACCTTCACAAAGGTTCACATATTGGGGTACGGATGGCCACCTACCCTAAACAATCGGAGAAATCCTAAACTAGATTCTAAAAAGTTACTTGCTAAAAGATATAATGCATTAGTAAAAATAGTTTTGGAAAGAAATAGGTTCATCCAACAATGAAGCCTCGTCTTCATCCAAATAATGAACCCTCGTCTTCATCAAAGTAATGAAGCCTCGTCTTCATCTCCAAATAATGAAGCCTCATCTTCATCCAAATAATGAAGCCTCGTCTTCATCCAAATAATGAAGCCTCGTCTTCATCCAACAATGAAGCCTCATCTTCATCCAAATAATGAAGCCTTGTCTTCGTCCAAACAATGAAGCCTCGTCTTCATCAAAGTAATGAATCCTCGTCTTCATCATAAAAATAACGAAGTCTCGACTTCACAAATGCAAAGTAAACACACTTTGGAAAATGGATAAATGCCAAAAAAGCAAGTGCCTAGAGTGCCAAGACCCACCACAAAATGCGCAAAAGTCCCTAAATGGTTGATCATTCTTACTGATCCCTAAGGGCGGGTCATTCTCCTCAATATGGCAGAAGTGAAGAAAAGAAGTCCCTAAGGCGAATCATAGTCCTATGCGGTAGGAACAAATGGTCCCATAAAGGGCGGGTTATTCCTTTCTAAAGGAAATATAACTCTCAAGAAGCCCCTAGAGGCTAATAATGGATACAGTTGACCACCTATCCACGAAGAAGAAAAAACCCCTAAAAGTGCATCATATCCATATATGATCCCATCTAGGGCGGGTCCACTTTCCTCCAAGATAGAAAAATAAAACACCATCTAGACAGCCCTGAAGATCTTTTTATACCTTTAGGGGGGCTTCTGATAACAACCCAAATTATTCTTGAATAAAGGAATAAGGGAGAATTAATAGAAATAATGGCAAACCATTATTCCTTCTAAAAAGAGATATTTATGCATGATTAATGTGGAATTAATGATAATTAATGCAGGATTAATGCAGGGGTGAATATGTAAATAATGAGGAAAAGGAATGAGTTTCTAGCATTATGCCACACCACGTGGACTATGGCGAGATACGCCATAACGAGATACGCCCGATGAGAGCGAGTAGCGGAGACCCACCATAGCTCTCAAAGAGAGCGTACATACGCCTTGATGGATCAAAGAATACGAAAAGGCGCCTTTATTACCATCCATGAATGGGAATAAATACAATTAATAGTCATTAAAGGGGAATAAAGACTTGACTGTTCGAATACCCCAACTCTGAGGGTTTCGATGCTAAATGTTGGGATTAATGGAGAATTGATAGCAATTAAAGATGAGTAATGACATGACTCTTCACCTGCTTCCCCATTAATGCTGAAGGTTACAGAAACCTATATAAATACCCCAGCTTCCTAGGATCAAAGGTACACTTACTGATTCTCTACTTTTGTGCTTACAGTTTATTCTCAGAAATATTACTGACTTTGCCATCAGAGTGTCCCCGGCCGATCTCAACGGCGCCTCACAGGGAAGTGCTCCGATCAAGGATTTTTCTCCAAGTTATCAGGGAATTAAAAAAAAATAGAAGATAGAAGTTGAGCCCCATCTTTCTTCTTCGTTGGCCATGGCTAGAGAGGCTACCAGCCATGGCCAACACATGGGCGGAGGTCGTCGGACAACCCCTATCAAGTGTTTTTCGATTGGTCGAAGGGTCGGTCGACCCTTCATGCCTACGTCCATATTTTCATGCATACTCCTTTATTTTTATTATTTTTATTCTTTATTTCATTATTATTTTTGGTTATTCGCACATCTTATTTTCGGTATCCATTTTCTTCGCACATATTTCTTTTGGTAGTCTTATTTTTCATTTTTTTTTAATTTGCTCTTCCTAATTTCTATAATTGGTATTTCTATTTTCCAGTCTTTTATCTCTGGTTCATGCTTACATCATCACTGTAAACTGGCATAAATAAATCACCAATTTTGCCCATCTACTACTGAAAAACAAGAAAAAGTAAAAGTTCAATATGGATTTCAGAAAAAATAAACATCTAAACATCTCGGGTTCAATGTTAAGGGTAAAGTTCCATCATTTTAGACGTTAGGGGTAAAAATTACTCCTATATGTAAATATTAGGGTATTTTACATCTTATCCTTTTTATTTATAGTCTGGAAATCAAAAGATGAGATAAAGATTTTTTTTTTTGACGATGAGATAAAGAATTAAGTGGTGGAAATAACAAAAGAATAATGGTATTGGTTTAATAAATGTAAATGAGAAATTATTGTATGAGAGAAATTATAGGATCGAATATATTAGTAGGAATATATATATTTATCTAAGGTCCTGTTCTTTTTGACTGAAATTAAATTAAATTAAATTAACTTAACTTAACTGAATGCTACTGAACTTAACTTAACTTAACTTAACTTAACTTAACTTATCTACACCAAATAATTAACTGAACTTAACTGAACTGAACTTAACTTAACTTAACTTAACTTAACTTAACTTAACTGAATGCTGCTAAACTGAACTGAACTTACTTATGATGAAATTAAGTCAAAAAGAATAGGGCCTAAGAATATTAATATTAAAATTAAAGCAAATATTCTCTCTCTATGAGCTATGCAAACCCTATAACCTCTCCCCCGCCTACGCCGCAACCATCACCGCCAATCCCACCAGACCCCTCTGATGGCTCCTCCATAAACCAAGGATTGCTAGGTTCAGATTCCATGCCATGTGGACCACTAATGATTCTTTAAAGGGGGTAATTGCCAATCACTAGACTGCATCCCACATTTGTCTCCCTCCTACACAGCTATTATGTCATAAACTTCACACTCTTAGGCCTATTCTCAGGGAGTGGAATAAAAACGTGTTTGGCAGAATTGATTCTAATATCCACCTGGCAGAAGTTCATCTTGCCGATATTCAAAAGCAAATTTCTGAGCAAGGTGATTCTCCGAGTTGAGTAGTGTTCCTTATGCCGCCTGCTCCAATCTTGATTTATAACTTCTTCGGCATGAGATGATGTACAGAGAGCAAAGTCGTGTTAAGTGGCTTAAAGAGGGGGATAAGAACACTAGTTTTTTCCAAAGATCTGCTAAAGTTAGAAAGACTTGGGCCGACATTCATCATTTAAGGATCGATGATGAGGGTCCCACTTTCGACACGGCTAGATTATCAGATCATGTCATTGAATATTTCTCAAATCTCTTCCATAGTTCTAGGGATCATATCGATCTTTCTCCAATTAATGAGGTAATTCCCAACTTAGTAACTTCTTCGGAAAATGAGGATTTAATTTCTAAACCTTCCATTGAAGCTATTAAAGACACAATTTTTTCCATGGATCCTGACAGTGCCCCTAGTCCTGATGGTTTTGGGGGAAAATTTTATCGCTTCTTTTAGGATATTGTTGGGATCGATGTTTGCAGTATGGTTCAGGCTTTCTTTGATCATGGTTGCATCCTGCCTGGTTTAAACTCTAGTATTATGGTCCTTATTCCTAAAGTGGCTGAAGCTGACAGAATTAAAAAAATTCGTCCAATTGTGATGAGTAATTTTGGTTTCAAAATCACCTAAAAAATTCAATGGATCGCCTTGCAGTTATTGCTGCAAAGATTGTCTCTCCGAACCAGTATGGTTTCCTTAAAGGTAGAAGCATTCATTAGTGCATTGCCTTAGCTTCTGAGGGGGTTAATATGCTTGACAGAAAACGTTTTGGTGGTCACATGGCCTTAAAAATTGATATTCATAAGGTTTTTGATACTTTAGATTGGAACTTCCTCTTGGTTGTGTTGGATTCTTTTGGTTTTTCTCTCACCTTCAGGGATTGGATACTAAACATTATGGCATCTGCTCGTATTTCTGTGATAATTAATGGTTCTTGATATGGGTCAAAAACCCCTATCTTTGGGTACGGTTTTAGGACGGGTTTTAGCATTATTTAGTTAATAAGCGAGCATTTCTCGCATTTAAATGCTTTTGTGTGAGTTAGTTAGGAATTGGAAACGTTTTATTTATTTTTCGTTATTTAGGCTCGTTTTATGACCAATTTAGGCAATTACGGCCAAAATAGCATGCATAGTATAATTCCGTTATCTTTTGAAGCTAATTGGTCCGTCAAAAGTGGCACCAAACGAAGCGATTGGTGGGTCAATTTAGCCTTTGGACTAATGTTATCTGGAGTTTCTGTACGTGCGCAGGTATAAGTTCGGACGAAAAAAGGCATCGACGGCAGTCGGCAAGCACGCGGGGGCATACCGGGCAAAAATGCTCGACGAGCGGGCCTCCGTAGGCCATGCCTGCTCGCCGAGCAGGGCACTGCTCATCGCGAGTAGCGCCTGCTCGCCGAGCAGCTCGCCCTGCTCGGCGAGCAGACCTGCGGGAATTGGTCAACCAATTCCACCCCCACGATGCCACGACGGACCCCACGACTTCCTACCTGTATAAGGACACGAAAATAGGTCAAAAAGAGGGCCGAGCCACGCCTATAAATAGAGTTTTTTCAATGTAAATTATTATCTTTCGTTTTTGTAAATTATCTTAGCTTTCCCCTTGTAATTCCTCTCCATCTCCTCCATCCTCTTCGACCTCCATTGAAGCTCCTTCAAAGCTTTTCTCGAGGAATTATCAAGGTCCATCCTTAAGATTAAGTCGCCAGCTGTAGAGTAAACAGGTTCCCTGAAAGGTATTTTCGTATCTCCTTTTATCTTTCCTTGTTTGTACTCTTTGATACAGTTGCCGAACTTAGCTTATTGTATCTTGTGACATTTATCTTCGCCTTTAATAATAATTTAGCTCTTGTTTTGTTCTATGATTATTTGTCTAATCTCTGTCTTACGCTTTATTCAATTGGTTTAACTCATTCAAAAGCCCCAAAATCTAGTAGGCACATATTGCGAGCTGAATCTGACCTAGTCAGAGCCTAGGAGATTGACGACCTCTTAGTTGATTAAACGCCAATTTACTGAGCCTTAGACCTAGTTTCGGCCTTAGGGAATCACGCGCTAGGAACTTCAGGAGGGTAAGTAGGGTTAATCGCCTTGAATACAAGTGACTCATATTAGGTTTTTATTCAATAGACCTAATAATCTATCTTCATTATTATCGTTCATACCATGTTCCTTCGGATAATTGCATTAGTGAAAGATCAATTAGGAGTAGTTTAACTTAATTAGGGGTAGAGTAACTTAATTATGCATAGAATAACTTAGTTAGAATCAGATAACTTAGCTAGGATTAGCATAATTCAACCTAGGAGTAGATTAACTTAAACAAACAAACTCAAAACCCCTAAGCCTAGATAACACCTGAAACCGAGTAGCTCGATACTTGCAGAAATAAATCCTGTGGACGATAACCTGGACTTAACCAGAAATTTATTACTTGATAACGATGGGGTACACTTATCCCTTAGTGAGGCTTCTTCACGGAATCCGCATCAGTTCTCCAAAGGTTTACTTTTCTTGTTCTAGAGGGGTTAGACAAGGGGACCCCCTTTCTCCTCTGCTGTTTGACATTGCTGAGGATTTTTTCTCTCGTTGGCTTACTAAAATGGTAAGGGAGGGTACTTATTCTCCTATGTATTATTCTGGTGGAAATTCCTTTCCCTCTCATCTTCTTTTTGCTGATGACATGCTCATTTTTGGAGTGGCATCTTTGAGCAATGTGCATGCTCTCAAGGATTTTTTCCTGCTCTATGGACAGATATCCGGTCAGCATGTTAGTTGGGATAAATCTCCTATCTTTTTTGGTTCTCAGGTGAGCCCTATGAGGAGGGTTCGACTTGCTAATTGTCTTGGCTTCCGTTTGGAGTCTCTCCCCTTCAGTTACTTAGGAGTCCCTCTATTTAAAGGTGCTCCTAGGGCCCGTCATCTCAGCTGCCTTGCAGACAAATTTCTATCTCAATTTAGCAAATGGAAAGGTAGCTCTCTCTCCTTTGCAGGACGTTTAACTCTTATTAAGTCTGCTATTACTGGCTCTCTGGTTCATTCATTTTTTTATCTATAAGTGGCCAATGAGTTTGTTGAAAAAGCTCAATAGAAGTGTTAGGAATTTCCTTTTGACGGGTTATATTGATCAGAGGAAGTTAATCACGGTTCCCTGTCAAACTTGTTGCAAAAGTTTGGAGGATGGTGGATTAGGCGTTAAGGATTTTAGGATCTTTAACCAGGCTCTCTTGGGTAAGATGTGTTGGGAGTTAATTCAAGGCAACAGTTTTTCTATTTCTCTGATGAAGGCTAGATTTATGGTTGTCTCTGGTTTGCCTAAAGCTACCATTGATCCTTCCTCGATTTGGTCTTCCTGTAAGATTGTTTATTCATCCATTTGGGACCAGACCTTTTGGTGGATTGGACAGTCTTCATCACTCAATTTCTGGACTGATCGGTGGATCATTCCATCGGTGGCGGCAGATTGGGTCTTGATCACCAGGATAAACGTTCACGTTTTAATTCTATTGACGATTTTTTGGTCAATTCAGATTGGCTTGGATTAGGCACTCTTCCTTTGATTGTTCGAGACAACATTCGATCTATTCACAGGGGTAGAGATGATTTTGATTTATGAGTTTGGCAGCCCTCTACGAAGGGTATTTTCTCTGCCAAAGAGTACTATTCGATTATCAGTCCTTGTTCCTACTCGATGGACTGGTATAAATTTTTTTGGAATGCTCACACTCCCCCTTCTCGTTCCTTCACATCCTGGAGAGTTTTGCATGGAAGGGTTCCGACTCATGACCTTCTACATCGTCTAGGCTTCTCTTTTACCTCTCATTGTGTTCTTTGTGGTAAGGATGCTGAGTCCATTAACCACTTATTCATTAGCTGTTCTTTTGCAGATTCTCTATGGAGGGCCCTTGAGATTCATTTTGTCTGCGCTTTACCTCATCATTCCCAATTCATCCACTTCTTCAGCACTCTTCGTAGCATTTAGTTTGGCTCACAGGTGTCGATGATCTGGAGTGTTGCCGCTGTCTCTTGTATCTGGTTAATCTGGCACTGCAGGAATGAAGCAACCTTTAAGGAGGTTTCTCTTTCTAATCAACACTCGAAGATCACCCTATTTCGAATGATTCGAGAGTCTTTAGCCTCTTCTAAAGGTTTTTTCTCTTCGAGGAGAGATGCTGATATCTTATCCCATCTTCTGTCTTCTCCAAGGCCGCCTCCGGCTCCCAATATTATTCCAGTTCATTGGCTTAAACCTCCTCCGGGTTGGGTTAAAGTCAATGTGGACGGCTCTGCTTTTGGTACTCCTAGCGAGGCGGGAGCGTGCGGTATCTTTCATAATTATCGAGGCTTTTCCCAAAGGTTGCTTTGCTTTTTCTACCCCTCCTTCTTTTGCTTACATGGCTGAGTTGAGAGCCGCTATATTCGCAATTGAACTTGCTTGGGTGAAAAATTGGCATCAGCTCTGGGTTGAGTCAGACTCCATGTACGTAGTTAATCTGCTTCGACTTCGTTCCATGGATGTTCTTTGGAGTATTCGACAAGAATGGTTGCACTATCTCGGTATTTGTTCTAGGATGAACATTATTTTTACACACATCTTTAGGGAAGGAAATCGCGTTGCTGATACTTTGGCAAAATTTGGAGTCTTTTCCTCAGTGATCATTTGGTGGCCATCAGCTCTTGCTTTTTGTCACAGGTTTATCAATGATGACATCTGTAAATTTTTTCATTTGCGTTTTTCTTGACCTTTCCTAAACTTTTCTCGTTCCTCCTTATTTTTGTTTGTTCTCCTTCCTCTTCTCTTATTCAACACTCACCTTTTCTTTTATTAATATATGGCGGGTTTGTCAGTTCTTGGGCCATGGGTGCTCTCCGCGCTCAAGGTCTGTCTCGTCCCAATTTCTATAAAAAAAATGCCATACATGGCTTTTAGGATGTACATAAAGCTTTTTAATGATCTTTGAATGATATTAGTATATGGATGCATAATATTGGGTAGAAGTAAATAGTAACTATGTAAGATATTTTATTCAATATTGAAGATCATAATTTTTTATGATGCTTAAATATTATCTTGGATAATAATGTATATTGAAATACAAAAAGGCATTGTTTTCTAGTCAATGTCATTATGGTTATTTATTAAAAATTCATTATGAAAATAATATTTATGTGCAATAGTAACATTTATGGTTATGACCGTTATATATGATATTACTAAAACAACCATAATTAAAGTTCTATTTTGGGTTATTTTGAAATATAATATTTAATCGGTTTTATTTTTTGGCTGAGCTCATTTTAGAGTTCGGAAGCGATGTGAAGGAATTGCTAAGTTGATTCCAAGATGAACTAAAAACTCTATAGAGTCATCCCAACGAACTCAATATTTGCCAATGTGGTCAATGCAAACAAAGTCTTCCTTCACGAAGTCTGTTCCATGGATCAAGTCATTGATTCTCAAGGTAAGTAAACATAGCTTTTATGCCTTCTCACAATCTTTTAATAATGGACAAGGTATGATCCCATTTTTGGAGTTGTTTCAGTACATACATCATCTACATGAACACTGCATCACTGTCTTTTTGCACCTCCATTCTGTGTTTTCGAAAGCTTTTTATATATTCTTATGTGTTAAGCTCCGAAGTACATTTCTTAACCCTTCTTTAACTTACTCATCCTCAACAAAATTGGTGTCGGACCACCAAACTTCAACCGGTGATGAGTCCAAATTCAAAATCACAGAATTTGAGTTCAAATCCTTTGATGTTGAACCACATCATTCTATATTTTGGATTCGGTGGACTAATCTCTCTAGTAATGATCCTATAACATAAAGGAGCGGATAACGTACACGCCTCCATATCGGACAAAGATCCAAAAGCATATCTCCTAAACATCAACATTTTATCTTTACTTAATTTGCTCTTTACTTTCTTCATCACATTCGAGTCGGTCCTCACTGTTATTAATACCTTTGTATTCAAGCTAAAGGGGTACTTAAATTTGATACCTTTCACACAAGCAACATGAGCTACTCTCTTCCTCTTATTTGAATCCTTCCTCTTGTTATTTGAAATTGTCAATGGATTCGCAAAAGAAGATTAACGAGTTCGCAGAAAAAAAAAGAAGGAAGAATAAAAAGTTTCAGCTTTAATAGATCTAAATATGTAAATAAACCTTTGAATTGAGCCAATTTTATAATTTATCCTATATTTAAATGTATAACTAACTAACAATTGAATTTTCAAATAATTTAGAAGTTCAATTAAAAATGGCGAATTTAGTTTAGTTCGGTATAAAATTGAACAAAATCAACTTTTTGAAAATTAGAAACTAAATCAAAACGTAAATTAAAACTGAACTTGAACTGCACCCAGAATAACCAAACTCTATATTGTTTTAGTTTTAAATCAATCAATTGCAGATAGTAGTGATATCTTGGATATTAGGCCTTGGAATATTGTTTATGAAAATATCCAAACTTAATTGATTAAATTCGAAAAATAGAAACATAATTTTGTGTATAAATTAGAGTTGATTAATCAAGCAAAATCCATTAAACTGTATCACAAACAAAAGTTAATAAACACATACCACTAGTAGATAAACACATTCTAAGAACTTTAGCTAGCAAAAAATTGTCTAGCAGTGGGAAAAAACTCATCATCAGCACTAGCATTGGAAACATGGTCTTCCATCAAATCCGAGTTCATCTTGGCAATGACAGGATTGCATATGTTCTCTAGCTCCTTCATCTTATATCTTCAAACTCATCTGCCTGATGATCACCTAGCTGTTTTACTTCCAACCATTCAATAGCTTCTTCAATGGCATCCTCAATCTTCTTTTTCTCATCTGGGGCTAGTTTGCATCTCATCTTCTCATCTCTCATTGTATTCCTCATTTTATAGGCATACTTCTCCAATGCAGTATTAGCATCAATCTTCTTTTGAACTTCCTCATCTTCAGCCTTGTATTTCTCAGCCTCTACTACCATTTTATTAATCTCTTCCTTGGACAATTTTCCCTCGTCATAAGTGATTGTTATCTTGTTATTCTTCCCTGTTGTCTTCTCCTCAGCAGAAACTGTTAAGATACCGTTGGCATCTATGTCAAAACACACATTGATCTTAGGGACATTCCTTGGAGCTGGGGGAATGCCAGAAAGCTGAAATTTTCCAAGTAAATTGTTGTCTCTTGTTCTTTCACTCTCGCCCTCAAATACATGTATCCCGACACTGGTCATGTTGTCATTGGGAGTGGTGAATCCTCCCTTCTCCTTCTTTATAGGAATTGTAGTGTTCCTTGGTATCAAAACAGTCATATCACCTCCAATACCAGTTGCAATTCCAAGTGGCAGAGGGGTGACATCCAAGAGCTGAAGGTCCTGCAAGTTTCCACTTAAAATTGCAGCATGTACGGCTGCCCCATACGCAACAGCCTTATCTGGGTTTAAGCTCTTACAAAGCTCCTTCCCATTGAAAAATTCCTGCAACAACTGTTGTACCTTTGTAATCCTAGTAGAACCACCAACAAGAACCACATCATGGACACTACTCTTGTCCATGTTGGCATCCCTCAAACACTTCTCAACAGGCTCCATACACTTGGTGAAAAGATCCATGTTCAACTCCTCGAATCTGTCACGTGTAATGGTTGTGTAGAAATCAATACCCTCGAACAAACAATCAACCTCAATAATTGTCTGAACAGCAGACGAGAGAATCCTCTTAACCCTCTCTAAAGCAGTCCTCAATCTCCTAATAGCTCTAGGATTTCCAGAGATGTCTTTCCTTTTTTTTTTCTTGAACTCTTGAACGAAGTGGTTCACCATTCTGTTATCAAAATCTTCACCTCCAAGGTGGGTGTCACCAGCAGTGGACTTGACTTCAATGGTACCCTCTTCAATCGTAAGCAATGAGACATCAAAAGTACCACCACCCAAATCAAAGATCAATACATTCTTCTTTCCATCGATGCTTGCCTTCTTGTCAAGACTATAACCAATGGCTGCGGCTGTAGGCTCATTGATAATACGCATGACGTTAAGGCCAGCGATCGTACCAGCATCCTTGGTTGCCTTACGCTGAGAGTCATTGAAGTAGGCAGGGACAGTGACAACTGCATTTTTAACGGTTGATCCAAGATAGGCCTCAGCAATTTCACGCATCTTAGTAAGAACCATAGACGATATCTGCTCAGCAGAAAGCTTTTTCTCCTCACCCTTGTATGTAACAACAATCATAGGCTTATCACCAGGACCAGCAACTACCTTAAATGGCCAATGCTTCATGTCACTCTGTACAATGGCATCAGAGTATCTTCTACCAATCAACCGCTTCACATCTGTGACATGTATAGTTATAGACTGTAAGAGGACGAATTTTTTTGACTGATCAAACAAACAACACAAATATGTATCCGTTTGCAGAATACGTTATAAAATTAAACAATGAAACTAACGACTAACCCCAAATTGAGGGCTTTCTGATAAACCGAATAAGCCATTTGATTCCGAACGAAATTGAAGCAACAACGCGAAAAACAAAAAGCAATAGAATTTAAACTCGATTCACACTCAATTAAGTAGGTGCAGACAGAAAGAAAAATAAGAAATTAGATAGGAAGTACATACCGAAAACAGTATTGATTGGGTTCATAGCAACCTGATACTTAGCAGTATCGCCGACCAGACGCTCAGTATCAGTGAAAGCAACATAAGAAGGAGTCGTTCGGAACCCCTGATCATTCAGTATGATCTCTACTTTGCCATGTTGCCAAACGCCGACGCATGAGTAGGTGGTTCCGAGATCGATACCGATCGCTGGTTCTCCTTTTCCGACCATCACAGCAGAATTCAATTCTATCTATAAATTACAGAATTTTCAATGCTATTTATATGTAAGTATAGAGTTTTGGTCGAAGCCAGTTATTTAATGTCCATGTTTGACCTTTCGTTTCTCTCCATTTCCCGCCATGTAGAAGGTTATTCCTGTTGGAGATAATATTCTGGATTATCTGTACACGGATAATACTCTAGGTAGTTTGATATACTTAGTCTCTCATCTCATCAGTAGTATATTAGGTTTATACCTCCTCTAATATATATATATATGGGAAAATTACAAAATTGGGTCAAATGGGAGGTCCATTTACATATTTAACTCATAATACCCCTAACCTTCTCACTTCCCACCACATCGCGAACGGCCGCTCGCTCCCCCCATCTCCTTGGTTACGCGAAAAGTTGCTCCTACATTAATGATTTGAAGACTTTTGATCTTCCTTTCTTCCTTTAAATTGCACAAAATCTGCACCATTTCGTCAAAATCACAATGAATTTCTCTTTTTCCTCTCTTCATCTCTTGATTCTGCAACTTCCTAACCCTAAAAAACGAAGCTATGGTTCTTCATCTTCCTGTTCATTACTTGGTTTCTTTTTTCTTGTTACCATGTTAGAAATGGTTATTCTACGTTATTTTCTTCGTTTTCCCCATGTTATCATATTGTTATTGTCGCTTTTGGGGGTGAAAGGTGCGAAAAATATAAGTATCTGTTGTTTTTTCTGCGTTTTTTCATGAATACACTTCGCAATCGATGGTTTCGCGAAGCTTTGCGAAGAGAAAGAGCCTGGAAAGTGACGATCTACTTCGTGAATCGATGATTTCGCGAAGATCTGCGAAGAGAAAGAGTCTGAAACATTTGGATCTACCTCGCGAATCGATTAGTTCGCAAAGTCTGCGAATAGATCCTCACGTTTCAATCCTCGCAGACTTCGCGAAAGCATCGATATGCGATGTAGATCGTCACGTTTCAGACATCGCATACCTTGCGAAAAAATCGATTAGCGAAGTAAAATCACCTCTTTCCCTGCACATTTACATTCGCATGCTTCGCTAATCCTCATTTCGCGAAGCCAAAATCGTCTTTGTCGCTGCCTAACACGATTAATTTTTTCTGTAGGTGGTTGAATACGTAACATCCCTTTTTGGAAGGCGGCGTACTGGGCTGCAGGGGAGATGATTTTCCTTCTTGTATAGGGATGAACTTCCCCAAGATTGACACATTCACTCCTGAAATGGTTAGTTAGGAGAGATTGTGCCAATCTTGGGGTGCACCATGGGACACGTCAATCCTATGGTTCCAATCTTCAAAGTGAACCTAACTAATCCGGTACCAATTTTAAATCGGATAAGTAATCTTGGTGTGCACCGTGGGACACATCCATCCCACGGTGCACACCAAGATTACTCATTCGATTTAAAATTGGTACTAGATTAGTTAGGTTCACATTGAAGTGCTTTGTTAGGAGTTTATTGTGGCAATCTTGTTGTAAATTTTGATAATGTTATGATTTTAATGTTAGAATCCGTTGTTGTTTGCCATTTTTTGTTATATACCACTTCGCGAATTAGCTACAAAACATATCCAGGCTTCGCATATGCGAACTAAATTCATCAAGTAAACCAAAATTTAGCTTCGCAGGCTTCGCATATGCGAACTAAATTCATCAAGTAAACCAAACTTTAGCTTCGCAGGCTTCACATATAAACCCAAACATTAGCTTCGCATAATATGGAATCTGCGAAGTCAGCCGGGAGGGGGCGAGACGCGCGTAAATATTGAGGGTATTATGGAAAAGTCACACAAAATCAGTTTAGATATGTAATAGGTTGAGTAAATGGGTTAAATATGTAAATGGGCCTCCCATTTGACCTAGTTTTGTAATTTTCCCTATATATATATATATATATATATAGGGGAGGGATCAAGTGAGAACCCTCCCTTAGGTGAGGACACTTTGATAGGTGAGAACCACCTAAAACTACACCGTTTTATTCATTTCAAAACCACCTGCTACTCTAATGATAAAATCGCGCAATTCACTCACAGCAAAATCACGAACAAAAATCGCTCAAATCCCTCACATCCTCTCCATCATCGTTCTTCATCAGCGATCTCCATCAGCGATCTCCATCATCGTTCTCCATCATCGTTCTTCCATCATCGTCAATTAGATCGACCTCCTTCCTCATCGTTCCGTCATTAAACACTCCAAAAATAATATGAAATCGCAAATCAGATTAAGAAAAAACGATTTACAGTCAAAGAAATAGCATCAATCAGGTAATTTTATCTCCAACAACTATAAATGAATATTAAATTGTGTTCTGTTTTTTATGTTTATAATTATTCAGAAATTGCTTAAATCTGAAACAGATTGGAAATCATTCAGATTCTATTCCGAAACAATGGAATTGAATGAAATAATAGACAATGATCTACAGGAGAATGATGATAACCATGAAATTTCTCTGTCTTCAACTATTTAAAGAGGTACATGTGTTCTTCGTAATTTCTCTGTTCTTCATAATCTAAAAAATCTTGTTCTAAATAATTGTTCATGTGTTCTATAGATAATAGTACATATTATTCGTTTTTTATTTATAATTAGTTGTAAAAATTGTTGAAAAAATAAAATTGAGTATATTGAAATATAGAGTTCATTACGTTCTTCAAACTGTACCTCATGTTCTAAACAATTGTTCATATGTGCTATATATTATCACATATGTTCCAAAATTGCACTTAAATGCAGTGTCAAATGAAGAGCAGCCAAATGATTCTTCCACTGCAATTATATCCTACACTCCACAAGTAGAAATTGTGCTGACTCCTGGAGGAACAAAAGAATGGAAGCCATGTTGCTCTCCAAAAAAAATACCTATTGTAGGAACAAAATTTAATACTATTGATGAGGGTATTGAATTTTACAAAGCATATGCCACTGAAGCATGATTTAATATTAGAAAATCTACAGTTAAAAAAAGGAAGAACACAAATGTTGTGATTTTTCAATACTGTTTGTGCAATAAAGCAGGCCATAAGCAGAAAAAAAAATGTTGAAGATACTGAAGGACAAAAACCGAGAAGAAGATTAATCACACGTGTTGGATGCCAAGCACAAATTGTTTTAAAGTACTACAATGATGGAAAATATATTGTCTATCGTTTAAAAGAGGAACATACACACCCACTTTACAGTCCACGCTGTATGAAATTTCAAAAACAGGGAAGAAAACTGACAATACTACACAAGAAGTTGATTGTTGATAATTCTAAGGTGAGTCATATTCTAAATTTACTTTCCTAACAACATCTACAATGTTTTCAAATTGTATTTACTTTCTTTATAAAATCTGTTCATATGTTTTGTGTAGATGAATGTCAGACCCGTAAGAACATATAGACAAATAAAAGAAAATGTTGGAGGATACAACAATATAGGAGCATCTAAGCAAGATTTCAAAAACTTTCAAAGAGATTTAAAGGCTTACATTTATGAGTCAGATGCCCAAATGTTTATTGACATTTTCAGCAAGAAAAAACTTCTATGGTCTGCTTTTTTTTTCGACTTTGATATGGATGAAGACGATCATCTCTGCAGAGCTTTATGGGCAGACCCCATTTGTAGAAAGAATTATGCCCTATTTGGTGATATGGTATCTTTTGACACAACATACCAAACAAACAGGTATTATATTATATGTACCAATTTCGTATAGCAATGTTCTAAATATTTATTGGCATGTTCTAATATCCTATTGGAATGTTCTAAAATCTTAATCTTATATTCTTAAAAAGTTTTCTTATTTACAAATATTTGTATATTATTTCCACAAATATAACATGATATTTGGCCCATTTACTAGAGTAGACGACCACAAAAAATGTGTTACGTTCGCTGCTTGTTTCATTGCTAAAGAAGATATTGCATCATTTGAGTGGGTTTTCAAAACGTTTCTTAACGCAATGGGAAGCAATGAACCTACTTGATTAATAACAGATCAAGATCCAGCAATGAAGATCGCAATAAAAAATGTTTTCCAAAAACAGAACATAGATTCTGCATGTGGCACATTATGAAAAAGATGAATGATAAATTAGGTAAGCCTTCTAAAGCTTTGTTTACAATTAAAAAATTTATTGCTTGATTGTTCTACTATATGTTTTGATCAGGTATTAAATTGTATGTTCCAATATATTATTGGCATGTTAAAAATATTTGTATATTATGAAGATACTTACTGGTTTTTTTAATAGGTCGTGCAATTATGCAAGAAACAAATTTCTTAAAAAGGATTCAACCAATTGTTTGGAGTGTTGAGATTGAACCTGAAGAATTTGATGAAAAATGGAAAGCAGTTATTTCAGAGTTTAATTTGGAAAAACATGAATGGCTATGTCAAATATTTGAAATCAGAAAAATGTGGATTCCAGCATACTTCAGGGACTTATTCCTAGGAGGAATTATGAGAACTACATCAAGGTCGGAGAGCGAGAACAACTTTTTCACTGCTTTTACAAATTCTCATTTAAGTCTTGTAGGATTTTATTTGAGATTTGATAGTGCAATGGATGCACAAAGGCATAACCAAGCTCACAATGACAATGATGCCAAACATAAAAAACCTGTATGCAAAACACCAATGGGTATTGAAACACATGGAGCTGATGTTTATACAACTACTGTCTTTTATGAGTTTCAGGAAGAGGTTTATAATGGTTCTTTCTTTTGTGGAATAGACGGATTCTATAAACAACCTCCTTTTGAAATTTACACTATCAAAGAGCAAAGGACATCAAAAAACTTTCAGGTTATATACAGCAGCATTGAAGACGAAACAAAATGTTCGTGCAAGAAGTTTGAAAGACAAGGCTTACCATGTAGACACATGGTGTGGGTTTGGAAGGCAAAAATGCTTGAATCAATTTCTAACAGGTATGTGCTTAACAGATGGACTACATTAGCAACAAGTCAAAAAAACATCAATCTGCACGGAAATCTTATGGAAGAATGTGCTGCTACAATTGATAAGAAAACATTGCTGAATCAACTATGGTCAGAGATTAATGTTTGTGTCTATTTAGCTCAAGGTAATGAGGAAAATATAAAGGATCTTGTGAAGAAGTTTCAAGGAATCAGAATGGATTTAGAAGCTAACATCACTCAAAAAGACACTGAGAAAAACAGAACTCTTACAAAAAAATCAAGACATTGAAATGTTGATTGGAACTAGTGTACCAACTGAAATTAATGTCAAAGCACCAAAAATATCAAAGAACAAAGGTACACGTGTACATATTCCAAAAGGAAACAGTGATAAAAGATTGAAGAGTGAATGAGAGAAAGTTGTTGAGGAAAACCAGAAAAAAAGAGGTTATGCAGAGTTTGTAAACAGTTTGCTAACCATGATAGCAGAAACTGTCCAGAAAAAGAGAACAACTAATCTCTTATATTGTTTAGAACATATGATATATTTTTTAGAACATATGATACATGTTTTAAAACAACGATTTAATCTTTCCAATATACAATTTATTGTCACAGAATTATTTTTTTCTATGTAAGAAGCTGAAAATTTGTTATTTTTATTTCTCTAAATTTTGTTATTTTTATTTCTCTATCTTTTTACCCGTATTTCATTCAATGACATAATTATCATATTTCAAAGTATTATAACTATAATAATTATTTCATGTTCCTCTATCTTTTTATCTATATTCCATCCAATTTATGACATGTGCCATAATTATCATATTTTAAGTATTATAAATATGATAATTATGACATGTATCATAAATCTTGATGACAAAATGAATCTAACATGTTTATAGTGGATCTAAACATGTATAGCAGTAAAATTTAACTTCAAGCTTCTCATGCTATTCTGATGAATTTCCATATGATTACACATTTTGTTAAACAAGCCTCTAAGCTGCATACTTTTCCACTCTAAACAAATATATCCAATCTACACTTCATTGCTGTTATCAAAATCGTGTATGTTCCAAAAAATATGTTTTATGTTCCAAATAATATGTCTTATTTTCTAACATATATAACACGTTCAAAAATAAAACACAAACTTTGCCAACAGAAACTTCTACAACATATTTTTCAAAAATTACAATAACTATCCCATATATATTACAAATTATAACTAACTGAACTAATAATACTTGTACAAAAAATATTCTAAAATTCCAAAATACAATGCTAGAAATATTTACAGCAATTACATAATATAAAATTATTTTATTTGTTCATTCTTCCATTTTAATGTCTTCTCATTAACAACAACAACTTCTTTGTTTCCAGAATCTGACAAAATCCTCCAACAGTACTAAACTCTAAAATTCTTCAACTGATCAACCTGCAATATTACAAAATCAATATTACTAACATTCTCAAAATAATAACATCAGCATATCATAAAAAAGATTTAAAAAAAACTCACATTGTTATCTCCAACTCCAATATCCCATTTATTAACATCTTGTCCAAAATATAATTCAATATGCTTCATAAGGAAAACACCACAATCATCATTATTGGTTGAGTCTTTCCACTTCAACTTCAAATGTCTTGCACTATAAGCACTGATATCATTCAAACTCTCAGGGCTTTCTCTTTTAATATAAAATGAATATGCTTTCACCTGGAAAACATAAAACATCTTATCAATATTAGAACATATCACCAACTATTCAAAACATACAGTTAGTTTTTGCCAACATGACAATAAATATATAGAACACAATAACAAAACTAAAAAACAGTTGAGTAATATTACCAAAGCCTTTGGAAACCCCTTATATTTACTACAAGGTTGTACACCTTTCTCTAGAGCCTTATTATCAATAACGTCTATCTTTCCAGTAAAATGGTTGATAACAAAAAGATAGAAATGTGCAGCATAAACAACCGGAAAGAACACCTAAAAAGATAAACTATTAGCAATCATAATAATTTCAAACAAAAATTACAGTAAAACACAATTTACTTTTAATATAATTACCAAGTTATAACTCTGTAAACTATCTACTTTAGCCTCACGAAGTTCATAACTAATCCTCTCAAAAAAAGCATTGTGTCTTTCGCTGTACTTAGTAGTTCCAGGAACTCCATTATCAGTACATAGTAACGCCTATACAAAAATACAACTTTCATATTAATATAATCCAATTTCTTTTTAACAAAAAAATATATCAAAAAATAAAAACACATACAAATGGTACAGTAGAGAAGAAGAATCTATGCACAGCAGTTTGACCCCTGCTCTTCCTTTCACAATTCAATATTCAAGACCATGCATCAACGACATTACAAACCAAATGATTCTTTCCTGACAAGGTCATAATCTCCTCTCTATTGATTATGGACAAACAATCACTATACAATAACTCACTTCAAAAAAAGCAAACAGAATAAAATAAAAACAATAAGTATATCTTAAAGAAAAGTCAAATTAACACAAACAACATTCAATTAAGATCTTATTATGGGTCTCCAGTACAAAAAGCATATTCCACCAACATTCTCCTCGAACCAAACATATTCTTTAGTAAATGCTCAGACTCAAGCAAAAATGGAGACTGTAGATATACATGCAACTTTGAAATCCTTTTTGCACGATTTCCAACACCACTTTCTTGCGCTTTCTCAACTACATCTTTGTCTACTCTCCTATTAACAACATAAAAAAAATAACAAAAGGGGAAAAAATTAACCATGTTCCGAAACAGAAACCACATACTCTTAAATTCTATTCTCATGTTCTAAAATATAAACCATATGTTCCAAAAACACATACAAATGATCTAAATTACAAAAATTCTTAAATATCACTTACATTGCATTACTAGCAGAAACATCATCAGCAAAGCAGTCATCAAGTCCAGTAACTCCTACTCTAAACACTTCTTCCACAAACTCTTTCCGAACTTCATCCAAATCAAATTGACTATATTTCATACCACACCTACTTTTCCACTATAAAATATAAAAAAATTAAAACCATAAAACAAACTATAATTTCAAAATAATGCAACAAAACTTTTATTATAAGTGCATTATACATTTTCAGCAAACTTCAAATCATTGTCCATCACAATATCTCTCATGTACCGCATTACAAAGAACCCACATGTTTTATGATCTTTCTGCTCTAGCACACCCTACAACACAACAAGCACAACATTAAAATCATGTACATCAATCTAACCTTTACGTTCTAAACAATTTCACACATGTACAAAACCAATATACAAGTTAAGAGTTACCAAAAGTGCAGTCCATTTGACTTTAATTTGATCATTCTCATAGTATAATAGAATAGCGCTGTTAAAATGAAATTCATTAAAATCAGGTACATAATCTTAATCTTAAAGCATAATTATATATCAAATAAACTATAAAACAAAATATAAACAAAAAACATACTCATTCACAACATCCATCCATACATCTGCCTTTGGCAAACGTCTTCTTAACGGATCCAACCAATAAGCTCTAAAATTCATCACATCGATAACTGACAACGTCCAGTGTCCACTAAAAATAATACTATTATTATTTCAAAATAAAAAAAACTTACAAAAATATTAAATAAAATAACTAAAATATTCATACCCTGTATTATATGGACACAAAAAGATAGACTTATCCATCGTGGACATCTTCAATCGATTCATCAACTCATATGCGCGTTGGCTTACTGTTTTAGTATTTCCAATTGAATAAGTGTAATGAGGATCAACAAAATAAAACAATTTGTCCATTCCTCTTTTCTTCAACAAATTAAACAAGTAGCTATATAAAAAGACAAAAGTACATAGTAAGAATCAACTACAACTAATATAAATAAAACTATAATATTTCAAAAACAAAATACCTCATATAGAAAATTATAACGTTGCAAGTTATCTCTTCCATATGAACCATAGAATATATATCCTGCCTCAACAATAATGTTTTAGCAGCATGTCCAAACAATTCTTCACCAACAACATAGCTAACAAAATTGCCTTTCACCAACTCCAAATTAGCCCATTTGCACAGACTCTGTAACTTATCTGGAATATTTCTAGGCAAAGCTTGCAAATCTACATCCACCGCATCTTGTATCTCCACGTTATCAACTTCATCATCAACAACAAACCTGTTGACAAAACAAACCACCTTAAAACATAAAAAATGAATAAGTTAATCAGAAACATAAAACGTATGTCCTAAACAATAAGGCATATGTTCTAAAATATAACAAACATTAAAAAACATAAACAAAATATAAAATAATTCTTATCACATACATTACTTCAGGCTCAGAATTATTCTTCACATCTGCAACATCCACTTTCTCAACAAATTTTTTTTCTTGTGTAGATCCACCTTCAGCTCCAACAAAATCATGCAACTCTTGACTCAACAAATTAAAATTTGGACAAGAATATTTTTCTTCAGATTTCTTCATTGGAGTTTCACTTTCTCTCTGATCTTTCTTCTCTCTTTTTATTCTTTCAACTAAAGCATCTATCTCATCAAAAAATTCAGAATTAAGATAAGGATGACTATCTTGACTAGACAAATCACATTCAAAATCTCCAGTCATTCCTCTATCTTTTTTACTTTCAGTTTTGTTCTCATTAACAACTTCTTCTTCCCCTCTTTCCCTTTGAGTAACTGGATCTTCATTGCCTCGAGTATATTTACTCCATAAACTCTTGATCACATTACCCATCTCAACGTTTGTACCATCTTCACCAAAAACAACATTAGCTTCTCTCAACATACAGTACATTTCATTAACTTTAGAACCCAGTTCTTTAGCTAATGATTGGAACTTAGTAAGAAATTCCTGCATATACAAATCCATAATAAAAAACAGGGCAAGTTATAAATAATAGTAAGCATGTTCTAAAATTTAATAAGCATGTTCTAAAATTTAATAAGAATGTTCTAAAATTTAAAAACAAAGGGAAAGTTGTAATAACGTACAAAAATTTCTGCTGGTCCACTAGAAGAAGCTTCTCCACATTCCTTCCTATTGCCTCCTTCAGCATCTTGATTATCTTCATTCCTATTCGCTTCTTCTCTTTGCAAATTTCCTTCATCCCCATCCATACTTTCTCTTACCAAATTTTCTCCTACCAATATTCTCTTTAACACAATCCCACTTCCAAATCCCCTCAACTTCTCCAAAGCCATCCTCTTTTGAATTCGTTCTTTATTCCAAACAGATATCAATGGATAATCTCTTGGATTAACAACATTAGCTCGTTGAAGCCTATCAAAATAACTTATCTAGAAAAAAATAACAAAAATGAACAAGTTATACACAAATTAAAAAATAAACAACCAACAAATATTGTCAAACACATAATCAAAAAAAGAAAATTATACTTACCAACAAGAAAGGAAGGGGGCCTGTGAAAAAAGTAGGACTCCTTTTCCAATCACTGACAGAATCCAACAAATGCTTATATGCAAAAGAACACCAGTCCAAATTTGCAATCTCATTAACTGTTGGGGTTTAGTGTCCTATAGACAATTGTTCTAGGATACAAACTTAATGTAAATGAATTGTTCTTTATATCATTTGTTTAATGAGATATATGTTTTATAACTATATAAAGGCAATCCCTTTTAAGCACTAAATAAAGTCTAATAAAAGGAAATCCGTAAGTTTATTTAAAGTGATTATAAAGTGTTCATACAAGCATGAAGTGAGACAAAATTTTATAGTAAACTGATAAACTTAAAACCACCCCAAGTCAAGTGATATGTTTGGGATTGACATATCACTGTTGAGACTTGTATGTAACAATGTCTTCTGTCCAACAGAAAGTTGATCTCATAAGCTTCATATATACAGATATCTGGACAGTTACATAGATCCGATGAAACGTTGTTCATTAGGATTGAGGATCCGATTTGAGATAACAGGATGGGTAGATTCATCCTTGTCACCTGTTCATCTCATTGGTATTAATAGGTATAACTAATTCTCAGACTCAAAGGAATATTAATTGGTATTCTGGATTACGGAATGTGATGCTTTGACTCTGGTGTAACACGATCCTTAACAGAGATGACTCTGGGGTGTGAACAGTAGATGTTGGGTATCACAGGAAGTAATTGCGGAGTCGTTATATATTGGATTGAGCATTTATCACACCCGATAAATGGGAGATACATCCATGGATCGCTTGTGGAAGACTCGACTCTAAATCCTTGCAAGGTGATAGCTTAAGAGTAAGAAATACAGATTTCGCTTAACCTATCTTTTTGAGTTGACTTGGGCGTGTACAAGTAAAACGAACGTCTCGCTATATGTGACTTGACATCACCCATAGTCATAAGATTCAGTTCAAGGATGTAGTTGATGAAGGATCGAATTATACTGTAACTAATACGGAAAGGTTAACGACAGAATCAACCTGTCTTCTTATAGCTCTGGGGGAATGATTATGGACTTGCTAATCACATACTCTGTACATCATTCCGTTATGTAAAGATTAAATATAATTCTTTGAAAATTAATTTAATAACGTTGCATACGGCTAGAAGCAATAAGAACCTAATGGATCACACATAAGACTTGGAACCTTAAAGAGAGATAGATGTTAATTAATTGATAGAAGCCCAATTGAGCCCAATAAGGCCCATGGATATAAGGGGGTCGAAATTCATGTAGTGATATACATGAATAATTAATTTGATTTTGTTAATCCTAATTAGATTATGAATATGAATTAAATTAATTAAGAGATAATTAAGTTAGGAGTTTTAATTAGATTAATATACTCTTATTATTATCCAATAAGGTTATTATTATTATCCTTAATATATTAGATATATAGTGAGATAATAATTATGAATTCTATTCCGAATGGAATTCCTATTCAGTAACCTAATTCTATCTAACTAGGGATTAGATACAAGAGATTATAAATACCCATTCCCTTGAAATTTTCGAAATCCAAGCAAGCCATACCCTACTTGTGATTTTCGAAATTCACCTAGTCCAAGAGAGAGAAAATTCGACACCCCTAGTTCGAGGACGAGATTTCTCTACGGCTTCGTTTGATCAATTAATTTTCATCTATTTCTTTTATCCTTGATCTTGTGTTGATTAGTTAGAGGCAATCTACTTTGGTTCCTATTCAACGGTTGATACTAAATTAATCTTTCCGTGTTTTATTTCGTGTTTGGGAACTCGAAGAAGAAAAACAAACAAAAGGGAGAAATTCGTTTTACTACTCCTACATCAGGTCAGTTCACGATTTCGCGGATTCCCGGAGATTGAACCGTCTGATCGTCGCGATTTTTGGACAGGAGCTTCTAGACATATTCTTCCACGTTTCCATCGAAGGGATTGTCATTCGGAGGTCTGGAAGGTCTGTTTCGTATAGGGGCAGATTGGTAGACAGTTTCTATCTTTTTTGAAGTTGTGGGCACTTCGTTTGCAACGGTAGATAGAACTTCTAAAAGGTATTTCTTCTTATCCTTCTTTATATGAAATAACGGTTAACGGATCTTGTGGTTAAATGGAAATAGGTTAAAATTTTTATATTTCCGCTGCTATACCTTAGCCTAATTTCTAACAGTGGTATCAGAGCCATCGTTAAATCCGTTATTTCAGTATTGAATAAATATTTATAGTTAGGATTAATTAACAAATTGTTTTGATTAATTAATTCTAAAGATAAATAAGTTTTAATTAATTGTTAATTAAAACAGATTATGCGTATGTTCCTAATTATTTTGGTTGATAATCATTATAACAAAATCTATTAGTTTTATAGTTAGATTGATAAAATCAGTTTTATTAATTCTAAAGATAAAACGGAAATCTATAGTAGTTTTTCCTATTTTCTGAAAATCGTTTTAAAACCGTTTTAGAACTGATATATATATATATATATATATATATATATATATATATATATATATATATATATTTAAAATCGTTTTTATATTTAAATATATATGTTTCAGAAATTGATAGTTTTCTGTTCTGATTATCGAATGAAAATTTGTTTAAAAGTTTGTTTTACCAATTTGTAAATCAAAATGTTAAATGAATTAAAATCAAAATAATTGGGACGTGCGTAATTAAAGTTTTGTATAGTTATATTAATCTAAAAAAAGAAATTAATATAAAAGATACGAAACTATTAGAAGTAAAATTGGATGAAAGTTAGTTTGATATGTTAATGTGATTAACATAAATATTACATAAGATAGTTATGTAATCAACCAATTAATTTATTTAATTGAGTCTATGCATGTTTGGAGTTATGGACATATTTGGACCCTCTTTAGTCTTTTGGTATTTTTGAAATAGGGTCTGCGAGTCCTGCCTTTCTACTATCTATTGTAATTTCTCCTCTCATCTGATTCCCTTCAATTCAATTGAAGTTTTCTTTAGTAGTATAGAAATTAATATGTAATTTCAAGGCGCCATGGAGAAGACGGAGGATCTAAAGAGAAATATGTAATAGTTAGTATTTCCTTAGGTTTGCCCTTTTATTCCGTCTCTGGCTCGACGGAATAATTTAGATGATATGTCCATAACACCAATGTATGTGAATGTATGTGTCTGATGTATGCTAAAGCAAATCAAGACTAAGTTAGATTATGAGACCTAAAATAAAATCCCTCATTAAAAAGTTAAGTAAATAAACAAGTTATTAAAATCGGTTGCCCCTCCCTAATATTATAATTCAGCCGGCAGTGCTGAGGGCCTTTGGGTTGTTGAGTAAACTCAAGCTCGGGGTCCTTTCGGTAACACCTGAATTATCGAAAATCATTTTTCATGAATATGGGGAATACTTAAATTAGATTATGATAATTGGATGAGTAAACTCATGTTGTCATAAACTAATGGACAAGACGGTTGGGATTAATATGAATAGCATATTAGTTACTAATGTGGTTAGTAACCCAATAACCTAGGAATCACATTAAAGATGTGATTGATTACATGAATCTACCTAATGAATGAGACTAGCTTGTTCAGTAAACTCAAGGTGAAATCTCAGGAGTTAGGATCCTAGCTCACTATAGGATTTGTGAAATTCTTCGAATTAATATGGAGGGCTATTAATTTGGCAAAATAGTGGGAGCAATCTAAAATAAACTAAAAGGCCTATAATTTTAGATTGATATACTTTAAGCAAATGAATGACATACGTTTACTCTTTCTCACTCTCAGGTTTAATTAAACCCACTCTTATAATCATGACTAAAACCAATCTGCAAAACATTCTTACCGATAACAAATTGAATGGTTCAAACTTCACCGACTTGGTTTCGTAACCTCAAAATTGTTTTGAAGTTCGATAAAATAGGGTATGTACTTGATACATCGATGCCCCCTCTCCCTGCTGATGATGCTCCCATTAAGGAAATTGATGCTTACCAGAAGCATAAGGCTGATGATGATCATGCCGGATGCATCATACTTGCATCGATGACACCGGAATTACAAAGGCAACATGAGGAAATGGATGCCTATTCCATCATCATGCACCTAAAGGAATTGTTTGGGAAACAAACCAGGTGCGAACGCTACAAGATATCCAAGTTGATATATCGTAGTAGGATGCATGAGGGCACATCTGTCATGACACATTGTGTCAAGATGATTGGCTACATTACCAAACTTTCTAGTATTGGATTTGCGATGGATAACGAATTAAGTATAGACTTAATTCTTCAATCCCTCCCAGAAAGTTATTCACAGTTCATTATGAACTATCAGATGAATGACTTGCAAACCTCTCTTGAAGAGCTTGCAAATATGCTCAAGTCAATTGAGCCCAATATGAAGAAAGACAAAGCCATACCGGCTCTTGTCATAGAGGGATCAAAGAAGAGGAAAGGGAATTCTCCCAATCCTAAATATCCCAAAAGGTAAGAAAGCCGTGCCCAACAAAACTAAGGGAAAGGAAGTGAAGAAGCCCAAAGGAGAGTGCCACTTCTGTGGTAAAGACGGGTATTGGAAAAGAAACTGTTGGTGTACCTAGCCTTCCTCAAAAGGGGAAGAAGCTGGGACTTCAACATCTGGTATGTTTTATATTAAAATTTCACAGTCTGAATCTTTTGGTACTTGATACCGGATGCAGCCTGAGGATATTCCAGGAATATCTAGAAATATTATTTCTATTAGCCGCCTTGTTGACGACGGCTTTTCATATTTCAATAAAAGACAAGAGTTGCAATTTTTATAAAGATTCGATCTTTTATTTTTCAGGAATATCATAAAATGGGATTTTTGTGTTAGATAACAAAATTCCTGCTTTTGCAATTGATACCAAAAGACATAAGCTAGATAATTCAACTTACTTGTGGCATTGTTGTTTAGGCCATATAAACAAGAGACGCATGCTAAAGCTACATTCAGATGGGCTTATAGATCCAATCGATCCCGAATCATTGGAAACATGCGAATCATGTTTAAAAGGTAAAATGACAAACACACCCTTTAGCAATAAAGGTGAGCGTGTATCAGACACTCTAGGACTCATTCATTCAGATGTATGTGGTCCTATGTCAGTCCAAGCAAGAGGAGGATTCAGATTCTTCATAAGCTTCATAGATGACCATACCCAATATGGTTACATCTACCTGATGAATCACAAGTCAGAAGTTTTTGAGAAATTCAAATGCTTCAAGAATGAAGTAGAAAATCAATTAGGAAAGAAAATAAAGACGCTTCGATCTGATCGAGGTGGCGAATATCTTTCAGATGATTTTCTGAATTATCTAACTGAATGTGGGATATGCTCACAATGGACACCTCCATATACACCACAACACAATGGTGTGTCCGAGAGGAGAAACCGTACCCTATTAGATATGGTACGATCCATGATGAGCATGGCCTTACTTCCAAAGACGTTCTGGGGCCATGCCTTAGAAACTGTCATCTTCACCCTAAATCGAGTACCAACTAAATCCGCTAGTTCCACACCATATGAATTGTTCGTTGGTAGGAAACCCGTGTTTTCATTTATGAGAGTATGGGGTTGTTCAGCCTTTGTCAAACGCATTGCGTCCGACAAACTAGATTCGAAATCTGATAAATGTTTCTTCATTGGATACCCTAAGGAAACTATGGGATATTACTTCTATCATCCAGATGATCATAAAGTAATCGTATCCAATCACGCAAACCTTCTTAGAGAAAGATTTTCTCGAAGAAACACAAAAGGGAAGCATGATTGAACTTGACAAAGTTCAAGAAGAAGAAACACCGATTGAAACAACAGAGGCGATTGAGGTACCCGAAGGAGTCCCATTAGATGAGACTCCAGTGCCACCTATTCGTAGATCACAAAGAGTTCATGAACTCCCAGTTAGATATGGTTTTCTAGTGGGAGATGATAATGAGGTTCCCGTGTTAGACGACGAACCCGAAAACTACGAAGAGGCTCTTACTAGTCCAGATTCTAAAACATGGCTTGAGGCCATGGATTATGAAATGGATTCCATGTATACTAACCAAGTGTGGACTTTGGTTGATCCACCCGAAGGGATAATACCCATTGGGTGCAGGTGGATCTTCAAAAAGAAGACAGACATGGATGGAAAGGTTATCACCTACAAAGCTAGGTTAGTAGCGAAAGGATATCGTCAGAAGCAAGGAATTGATTATGACGAAACTTTCTCTCCTGTGGCTATGTCCAAATCAATCAGAATCATGCTTGCAATTGCCTCTCACTACGATTATGAGATTTGGCAAATGGATGTGAAAACATCTTTCCTAAACGGAAACCTGCTTGAGGATGTATATATGATGCAGTCTGAAGGTTTCTTATCGAAGTATGCAAATAAAGTTTGCAAACTTCAGAGATCCATTTATGGACTCAAGCAAGCATCTAGAAGCTGGAATAAGCGTTTTGACGAAACCATAAAACAATTTGGTTTTGAACAAAATTGCAAAGAAGCTTGCATTTACAAGAAAACAAGTGGGAGCTCTATAGCATTTCTCATACTATATGTGGACGATATATTATTAATGGGAAATGACGTTGCTCTCTTACAGTCAGTGAAAGTATGGTTATCTGGTAACTTCTCAATGAAAGACCTTGGTGAAGCAGCTTATATACTTGGTATAAAGATCTATAGAGATAGATCGAGAAGACTGCTTGGTCTTTCACAGGCTACATACATTGAAAAGGTGCTAAATCGGTTTAGCATGCTTGAATCGAAATGAGGTAACTTACCCATGTTACATGGAGTAAAGTTAAACAATCATCAATGTCCTAAAACCGATGATGATAAACGACGCATAGCTGTAGTCCCGTACGCCAGCGCAATCGGTTCGATTATGTATGCTATGCTATGCACTAGACCTGACGTAGTGTTTGCGTTATCTGTAACGAGTCGTTACCAAGGGAATCCGGGAGACGAGCATTGGATTGCCGTCAAGAACATTCTTAAGTACTTGAGAAGAACTAAAGATATGTTCCTAGTGTACGGAGAAGGTGATCTGAAAATAGAAGGATTTTCAGACGCAAGTCATCTCATAGATGAGAATGATTATAAATCCCAATCAGGATACCTGTTTATCTTGAATGGGGGCAGGGTCAGTTGGAAGAGTTCCAAGCAGGGAAGCGTATCTTTCTCTACGACCGAGTCAGAGTATATCGCAGCTGCGGAAGCAGCAAAGGAAGCGGTTTGGATTAGAAAGTTCATTACAGAACTAGGTGTGGTGCCTGACATTGTCAATCCCATTACACTGTACTGTGATAAAAATGGAGCCATTGCGCAAGCAAAGGAACCACGGTCTCATAATGCATCCAAGCATTACCTTAAGCGATACCACATCATTAGAGAGATTGTGGCTAGAGGAGATGTGAGAATAGAAAGAGTACCTACAGAGGACAACATTGCAGATCCGTTGACAAAGCCTTTAACCCAAAGAATACATGATCGTCATTTAATTTCTACTGGGATAAGTTTTAGAAACAATTGGCTTTAGTCCAAGTGGGAGTATGTTGGGGTTTAGTGTCCTATAGACAATTGTTCTAGGAAAACTTAATGTAAATGAATTGTTCTTTATATCATTTGTTTAATGAGATATATGTTTTATAACTATATAAAGGCAATCCCTTTTAAGCACTAAATAAAGTCTAATAAAAGGAAATCCGTAAGTTTATTTAAAGTGATTATAAAGTGTTCATACAAGCATGAAGTGAGACAAAACTTTATAGTAAACTGATAAACTTAAAACCACCCCAGGTCAAATGATATGTTTGGGATTGACATATCACTGTTGAGACTTGTATGTAACAATGTCTTCTGTCCGACAAAAAGCTGATCTCACAAGCTTCATATATACAGATATCTGGACAGTTGCATAGATCCGATGAAACGTTGTTCATTAGGATTGGGGATCCGATTTGAGATAACAGGATGGGTAGATTCATCCTTGTCACCTGTTCATCTCATTGGTATTAATAGGTATAACTAATCCTCAGACTCAAAGGAATATTAATTGGTATTCTGGATTACGGAATGTGATGCTTTGACTCTGGTGTAACACGATCCTTAACGGAGATGACTCTGGGGTGTGAACAGTAGACGTTGGGTATCACAGGAAGTAATTGCGGAGTCGTTATATATTGGATTGAGCATTTATCACTCCCGATAAATGGGAGATACATCCATGGATCGCTTGTGGAAGACTCGACTCTAAATCCTTGCAAGGTGATAGCTTAAGAGTAAGAAATACAGATTTCACTTAACCTATCTTTTTGAGTTGACTCGGCATGTACAAGTAAAACGAACGTCTCGCTATATGTGACTTGACATCACCCATAGTCATAAGATTCAGTTCAAGGATGTAGTTGATGAAGGATCGAATTATACTGTAACTAATACGGAAAGGTTAACGATAGAATCAACTTGTCTTCTTATAGCTCTGGGGGAATGATTACAGACTTGCTAATCACATACTCTGTACATCATTCCGTTATGCAAAGATTAAATATAATTCTTTGAAAATTAATTTAATAACGTTGCATACGGCTAGAAGCAATAAGAACCTAATGGATCACACATAAGACTTGGAACCTAAAAGAGAGATAGATGTTAATTAATTGATAGAAGCCCAATAAGGTCCATGGACATAAGGGGGTCGAAATTCATGTAGTGATATATATGAATAATTAATTTGATTTTGTTAATCCTAATTAGATTAGGAATATGAATTAAATTAATTAAGAGATAATTAAGTTAGGAGTTTTAATTAGATTAATATACTCCTATTATTATCCAATAAGGTTATTATTATTATCCTTAATATATTAGATATATAGTGAGATAATAATTAGGAATTCTATTCCGAATGGAATTCCTATTCAGTAACCTAATTCTATCTAACTAGGGATTAGATACAAGAGATTATAAATACCCATTCCCTTGAGATTTTCGAAATCCAAGCAAGCCATACCCTATTTGTGATTTTTGAAATTCACCTAGTCCAAGTGAGAGAAAATTCGACACCCCTAGTTCGAGGACGAGATTTCTCTACGGCTTCGTTTGATCAATTAATTTTCATCTATTTCTTTTATCCTTGATCTTGTGTTGATTAGTTAGAGGTAATCTACTTTGGTTTCTATTCAACGGTTGATACTAAATTAATCTTCCCGTGTTTTATTTCGTGTTTGGGAACTCGAAGAAGAAAAACAAACAAAAGGGAGAAATTCGTTTTCCTACTCCTACATCAGGTCAGTTCACGATTTCGCGGATTCCCGGAGATTGAACCGTCTGATCATCGCGATTTTTGGACAGGAGCTTCTAGACATATTCTTCCACGTTTCCACCGAAGGGATTGTCGTTCGGAGGTCCGGAAGGTCTGTTTCGTATAGGGGCAGATTGATAGACAGTTTCTATCTCTTTTGAAGTTATGGGCACTTCGTTTGCAACGGTAGATAGAACTTCTAAAAGGTATTTCTTCTTATCCTTCTTTATATGAAATAACGGTTAACAGATCTTGTGGTTAAATGGAAATAGGTTAAAAAATTTATATTTTCGCTGCTATACCTTAGCCTAATTTCCAACATTAACATTCCTACAACTATAAAGAAATTTATAGTTTATAGTCTGGTTCTTGGTTGAACGAATACAACAATTCACCGCACAGAATACGAAATGCAACAAAAACTCATCACAATGGTTTCGTCTTCAGATCATTCAGCTTAGCAATCACAGTACTATTAATTGGACTTTCACTCTCAAGTCCAAAATAAGACCTCCATTGAGCAAAAAAATCTGAACAATCATCTTCCCCAACATCTTGTGGCTCCTCAATCTCTACACCTTCACAAGGCAAGCCATAAACAGCTTGAAAATCTTCCTTAACAAACTTCAACTCTTCACTATTGTCTAGCATAAGGCTACACCTATCTACATTAAAACTATTCACAAGCATTTCACAAAAAGAAGCATTATGAACATCTAAACTTAGATCCAAAAAACCACCAAATCCAATCCGTCTAATTGCATCCTTATGAGTCTCCGGAATATCATTAAGAATACCCATAAACTGTTTAGGAGGTATTCTTTGACCAAGAGCAGTCTTATTCCTTTTAGAAATATTTTCATCATGACCTACACTACAACCTTCTTCCGCTTCTTTAAAAACCTAGAAGCAACAGATAGGTTTCTTGCAAACTTAACTTTCTTTACCTTCCTAACATCAACATCTTCCTTTAAAGCATGAACAGAAGGTTCAAAAACTTGAGAAGAATCAAAACCTTTGCTAGATAGACTCCTTGTTTGCCGCCTAAACGTACCTTTGCTAGATTGACTACTTGTTTCCCGCTTCAACGCACCTTTGATAGATTGACTCCTTGGTTGCCGCCTCAACAAATTATTAGATGGAACGACATAGCTAGAGAGCAAATCATTGTCAGCAGGAATGGCTAACATTGAAGGTCTTTTAGAAATGGAAGGTCTTTTAGAAGTCCTCTTAAATCTTCTAGATGTATGTCTTTCTGCACTTATAGCTTCAACAGGAACAACACTCTTACCTTTTTTCTTATCTTTCATTTCTTCATCAAAACAATATTCTTCAATAATTTCATCCAGCAAATTCTTATCAATCACATTACTTGGAAAAATCTCTTCTCCATTGCCGCCCATTTTCTACAAAAAAACAGAACATATACTCAACATTTTAGAACAAACAAATGCAAATATAAAACAAATATATAACAAAACATAAAACAAATGCAATAACTCATCAACAAAATGTAAACTAATTTAACAAAGCAATAACTCATCAACAGAACATATGTTCAATATTTTAGAACAAAAACCATACAAAATAATACCGCAACAAAGTTTGAAAGTTCAAACAAGCAAAACCCCCAAACAAACCAATATCTCATTAACAGAACAATTGTTCAAAATTTTAGAACAAACACATGCAAATATAGAACAAACATAGAACAAAAATAAAATCATTTTGAAACTCACTAAATTTCAAAATCAAACCACAACAAACTTACAGATTTCAAACAAATCAAAAACCTACAAATCAAAAAGCAACAAAAATAAGGTATCAAAACTTAAAAATAGAGAACAAACATAAAACAAAACAATATACCATTAACAGAACATACGTTCATAATTTTAGAACAACAAACACAAAATATAAAACAATAATAAAACAACATAAAAACATTCTCAAACTGAATACATTTGAATACAAAAAACATAGAAAAACATACAGAAACTTCTTCATAAAGTTCAAACAAACGAAACCCTAGAAAATAAAAAAACTACAGAAAATCGCTATCAAAATCAACGAAGAACATAAAACAACAAAATAAACGAAGAACATAAAGCAACAAACCTCGTTCAGACGAACAAATTCACGGAAAAAAACGAAAAAGCGAAAAAATGCAAACAAAAAAAATCAAGAAACTACAAAAACTCGCTCTCAAAATCAACGAAGAACTAAAAAAACAAAATAAATGAAGAACATAAAGCAACAAACCTCGTTCAGACGAACAAATTCACGGAAAAAAAACGAAAAAGCGAAAAAATGCAAACAAAAACAATGAATAGAAAAAACGAAGAAGATAAGCAACTAACCAAAGTTCGGAGGAACAAATACACGATATAATCGATGAAATACAGAAAGCAAATCTTCTATCAAAACCAAAGTTGATCGACTGTAGAAATGAGAGAAGATAGAAATGACAAAGGAGTCGAGGAACAAAGAGACACAGCTTTTCAACTTCAAAGAGACGCGCCACTTACAACCTAAAACTCATCGTTTTTGCTAAAAAAAATACCCCAAAACGACGTAGTTTTAGGTGGTTCTCACCTAAGAAGTGTCCTCACCTAAGAAAAGGTTCTCACAAGATATATATATATATATATATATATATATATATATATATATATATATATATATATATATATATATAATATAATATATAATATATAGATAATATGTATATAATATATATATATATATGTAATATATATATATATATAATATAATATATAATAATATAATACTAATAGATAAATATATATATATATATAGGTAAGAAAATGAAATAAACAAAATAGTAACTTTCAAACTTGAGCGTCCCCCAGTTTCTGTCTACTTATGATCATAGACCATAAGCTTGCATACTTTTGTAAGGGATCCCACAAAATTTGAAAGGATCTAGATAAATAAACTTGAAATATGAAATTTATTAAAAGTAGGTGGCGTAGCCAACCATCAAAAACTTACAAATTTGGAATCAAAAACTGGAGATACAACTTCCTTCGTAAAAGGAATTACAAATTATTCTTGAAATTGATTACAAGAGAGAAATTTAAGGTTTGGGGTGGAAAATGTGGTGTATATGGATGAAAGAGGAAGGTGGTGTATATGGATGAAGGAGGAAGGTGGTGTATATGGATGAAGGTAGAAGGTAGGGATGGAAGTGGAAGAGATGATGGAGAGGAGAGAGAGAGTGTTGGAAGGAGAGAGAAGGTGTATGGAGAGTAGAATGAATGCTTGAAAATGGATGTATGAAAATGGATGGATGTAGTGTTGGAGGGTACCTCCTTATATAGGCAAACCAAAGGGCATTTTTGGAATCATAAATAGTAACTAGGGGTATTTTTGGAATCATGAATAGTAACCAAGGGCAATTTTGTCTTTGTGAATAGTACTGGTACAGTATATCCACATGCCAGCTGCAATGTCTGTCTGCAAAATTGTCAGTGGTCACGTGTTGGAATCTTCAAATAATTTCATTGGAACACAGTTTTCTGGAATCTTCAAAAATCTTCAGAAATCTTCAAAAATCTTCAATCTTTGGAATCTTCAAAATCTGCAATCTTCAAAATTTGTATTTTGGGGAGTAATTGTCCCTTAAGTTTTGCCTAAGTACCATTTAAGGTAACTTAGCGGGATCTTTTTTTTTTTTTATTTATTTATTTTTTTTTTTTTTTAGAAACCAGAATTACCAAACATGCTAAAGTGATCATAGTCGGAATCATTATCACTCAAGTTAATTGCTGGTTCATCCTGGTCCGAGTCTGACTGGGATTGGGGAAGGTATTTTCTGAACAAAGCAGTCATCTCTTCAGGGGTTTTTGCTGCAGCTAATTTTGAGGCTAAGTGAGATTTCTCGGCCAAAAATTGTGCTTGTCCCAAAGAAATGGTTTTTTCAGGTATTTGTTTGGAAAGTGGAAGGAATCGATTCTCAGTGAACTGTATTTCTCCAGATTTTCTAGTAGGATTTTTCAACCATATATCCATTTTCTCAACAGTGAGACTAGGAGGAATCTTGAATTTGTCCCACCATCTTACTAGAAATCTCCTTTGAATCAGTGAATTTCTATAATTTTCTGCATATTGTACCTTCGAAACACCTACCCAAGCAAAGTAAAATTTCATGCAAAATAAAGCCAAAGGAGAGAACCTTTTTTCCTCCTCACTGGGTTTGTAACCCGCCTTAAATTTTTTATAACAAGTAAGAATTCTGTCTTGGAGGATTTGCTCAACGCAACCCCAATGTTCCCACCATTGTTGGAACCAAAGAGAAAAATTTTCTGGATTACAAGCGGTATCAAAAAAGATAAGCCAAGAATGTTTTCTCCCAACATTATTAATCAGGAGGGCATTCCACCAGGCCTGTTGGTATTCCCAGTAATTAAAAGGAGTCTCATAAAATTCTTCTTCTTTGTATTCCACAGGAAAATACACAGGTTCAGACAGTGGGTGTTTCCAGTCTATCGGAGAAATAACCTTGTGAATTTTTACTGTGGAATATGCTGGGTCTGAGTGTTCAGATTTCCAGTAAAAGTGTTTGAAAGAAGCAGAATTTGTGACAGTAAGAATCATTTCATAATATCGTGAAGTCTTGTTTAAGTCCCATGATTTGAAAAACCAATTTTTACCAAAAGCTTTTTCAATTGAAACTTGAGGATCTTCATGATAAAAGCCTTTTTCTACAGAAAGAACATTTTGAAATGAATTCTTGACAATAAAATCACTTGGAAAAGTTGAAGGAATTGGAGAAGGGACAACATGTGTGAAAGCCACTTGGGAATTTTGAAAATTGGAATTGGAGATTGTTTTTTGGGTATCATGAAAATATTTTTGGGAAGTTGAGATTTGGGAACTTAAAACATTTTTAGAAATTTCATGAGAAAGGGCTTTTGTTGAAGAAGATTCTCCTTTCTCAGGTTTTTGAACAATTGGAATCTCTTCTTTTGGAGTCTGATACTTGACTAGAGCTTGTTGAAGCTCCGGGGATTTTGCAAATGTTTCTGCCAACCATTTTTGGATTTTAGGGTCCAAACCTGATTGGTTGGTATCTTCAAGAGTTGATTCTTTCTTTAGAGCGGCATCTCTCCATGTTTTTATTTTTGAATCTTCATCAGAATTTTTGTTGGAATCTCTCCCAGTGATTGTGGAATCTCTCCCAGTGATTTCTTTTCCTTTATTTTTCTTCGGCATGGCTGGAATTTTGAAGGAATTCACGGGTTAGGAAGTCAGGAATGGAATTTGTATCTCCTTTTATAAACTCAATATCAAAATCATAAATGCTTAAAATTGCTTGCCATCGTGCAAAAATCTGTTTTGATGCAAGGTTTTTAACATCCTTTTGTAAAACTTCTTTTGCACTTTTGCAATCAATTCTTAAAAGAAATTTTTGATTTAGTAAATCACTTTGAAATTTGTTTATACATAAAACAATACTCAAAATTTCTTTTTTAATTGTTGAGTAATTTCTTTGGCATTCATTCCAATGTCCAGAGGTGTATTGAACTATGTGTTCTTTACCCTCGGAAACTTGTTTAAGAATTCCACCATAACCTAGGTCTGAGGCATCTGTTTCTACAACCTTAGGTAGGGAAGGATCAGCTAGATGAAGACAAGGAATCTCTAAGACCTGTTGTTTGATTTTTCTAACAAGAGCAGTATGCTCTTCAGTCCATGGGACAGGATTCTTCTTGAGTCTATCATGTAATGGCTTAGCCATTCTGTTGATATTGGGACAAAAATCAAGAACATAATTAAGGCTTCCTAAAAACCTCTGTAATTGATTTTTATCAAGAATCCTATCGGGAAATTTTTGTGCAAATTGAAGGGATCTTTCAATTGGTGTGATAGTTCCTTTGAATATGTAGTGTCCTAAGAACCTGATGCGAGTTTGGAACAAGGAAATTTTCGATTTCGACACAACCAAACCATTTTTCTTAACAACATAGAAAAATGTTTTAAGGTGTTTGAAATGTTCTTGAATAGAATTTGAAAAGATAAGAACATCATCGATGTACACAATACAGAATTTTGAATAATCATTGAAAATGTCATTCATAATTCTTTGGAATTCAGAAGGGGCATTTTTCAAACCAAAAGGCATTACATTCCACTCATACTGACCAAAAGGAACAGTAAAAGCAGTTTTGTACCTATGAGATTTTGAAATTTGAATTTGCCAAAATCCTGATTTCATGTCAAATTTCGAAAAAACATAAGCAGAATGAAGTTTTTGCAAAAGATCTTTTTTATTTGGAATAGGGTACCTAATCCATCTCAACGCCTTATTCAAAGGTTTGTAATTTATTACTAACCTAGGCGTTCCTCTCTCTATTTCAGAATTTTTATTGACATAAAATGCAGCACAACTCCAAGGGGACCTTGATTTTGAAATTAGACCCTTTTGTTCTAATTTCTGAATTTCTTTTCTACAGTATTGCTCAAGTTCTTGGTTCATTTGAATTGGCCTAGCCTTGGTTGGAATTTGTTTCTCATCAAAATCAATTTCGTAAGGCAAGTCAACAATATGTTGTTTTCTGTCCCAAAAGGCAGTTGGAAGATCAGAACAAATTTCTTTTTCAATCAAGTTTTGAAATTCAGAAATTTTCTGTAGGATTGAAGGATTATTTATATGTTCTTCAAACCGTTTGAAAACAACATCTTTTTGGAGAGATTGAAGATGGTAAGTTTTCCCTTTGATTAAAACATTTAAGGAATTTTCATGAATCGAACAAGCTTTGATTAAATCGAGATTCCTTGTTTGAGGTTTTTCGATAAATTCAAAATTTAATTTTCCATTTTCTGTTCTTGAGGAAATTGAATCTGCTTTCACCTTATAAGGAGTAATCAGATTCATGAAAGGAGTTCCCAAAATGACACTGTGTTGAATAGCACTGACAGAAACGAACCAAGTTTTTAGGAGAATATCATTATTTAAAATCGAGGCTTCCGTTTTTGAATCAACAATCAATTTGGAATTATTTGCAGCAGAAAGCCTTTCATTTGTTTTCTCTAAAAACTCTTTTGGAACAATTCCTGATTTTATACAATTTAAATCAGCACCAGTGTCAAAAAGTGCGATGGTATCGATTTGGAAATCTTTTGAAAAAACAAGAGTTATTTTGATAACATATTTTCGGGTAGTGATTTCCCGTAAAACAAAGAGAAAATCAGTTGGAATCTTTTCAACATTTTGAACATTTTGAATTTCATGGGAAGAGGTTTGACCAATCTCAGTTTCTTCAGGAAAATCAGAAGAATCAGAGGTATCTTGAAGAAGTTTCGAAATTAATTCAGAATCCTTTCTTTGCTTTTCTTTAAGTTCTCTAAGCTCAGATTTTATTTCCTTGATTTCCTTTTGTAGTTCTTGAATGCTTGTTTTTTCATTTAAGATGGGTTTTTTCCTTTTATTTAGAATTTTGGTGAGATCGTAGGCTCCTTTACTGGTATTGGGTAAAATGGAAGTTTTCTCTACCTTTTTATCTTCTTTTCTCTCTTCTTGGTTGTCTAAGGATCTTAAAAGTTTATTTAAAAATTCTCTTTTGAGTTCTGGGTCTCCTATGTTGTTAATGATATCTAAAGTCGTACTTTGTTCCCTAGTTAAAACATTAATTTCAAAAGAGCTCGTAGAGCTAGTTGCAACGATTTCATCTAATTGAAGGTCTTGGTTGTTTTCAGAGGATATTGAAGAAAGGTTTTCAGAATCAGAACTAGAGGTATCGGAAGAGGAATCAAGAAGTAGATTGGAGATTTTGTTGGTTATTTCATCATCTAGTTGTAGTTCATGTAATTTTTTATTGAATTTACAGAATTTCGATGTATGTCCCTTTCTATGGCATCTATAACATGTAATATCTCTAAATTTATTTTCTTTGTTCTTAATTTCAGTTTTCTTTTGTTTGTATTTTCTCGGTTTCCTATAGTGAGATTTTCTATAATAATCATCTTGGGACTTTTGATATTTTTTCATGGATTTCTTGGGTTTCCTATAAGCATTTCTCCTAGAATTTTTGCTACAATTTCCTAGGCAAGTTGATGTTGAGGGTTTATTTATGTTGATGTCAAACTGATTACAAAAAGTTCCTAATTCGGACCTAGTTTTCTTAAGTTCCCATTTTAGATGTTTTTGTAATTTCATTTCTTGGCAAATTTTTAATCCTTCCTGTTGGGTTAGACTAATCAGCTCACCGTAAGTGAATTTGTTATAAGGAATTTGGTGTCCATGTGTTTCTCTAATTTTGTTTCTAACTTTCTCACCTAATTGGGTTGGTAAGCCAGCCAAAAACTTTTCTTTCCAAAAGGGTTGATTTGAGTCTTCTCTAAGCATTACTCTAGTTAAAAACGTATTTTTGTACCATTGGAAATCGCTAAGTTTTTTACACTTCAAATTTGATAAAAGTTCAGCATTTTTATCTTTTAAATGGGAGGGATCTCCTATGAAATGAAGAGAAATTGTAAGAATTAGAGTGGCTACGGTATCTTGAATCGGGTCACCATCATCATCAAAGATTGGTTCATCATTTTCATCTATCTTAATGGAATCTAAAATTTCTTCTTGCTGTTGTTGTGTGAGATAGTAATCCCACCAACCTTTCAGTTGCCCTGAAAATCCTGCTATGAGGAGTTCAGCAACTGTCCTATCCTGGGTACCAGGTTGAGTCTTATAAGCATTGGCAGCCATGGTCATCTGTTGTAGAAGACCAAGAATTTCATACTCAGAGAGTCCATCTATGTTCCAATCATAGACAGAGGTGGCATTGAAACGAGATTGAGATAAAGGTTTAGCTGTATTGATATCAGGGGCAGGGATGATTTGCAAACGGTCTTGTGGAATCCTAGACCAATGAAGTTTATTAATTTCAGGAGTGACTTCTTGGAATTGTTCAATGAGACTTTCAGTTTCAGAGTCTTGAGTTATGACATTAACTTTACTGGCCGAATGGGGAGGAGTATCAGGGATAATTTGAGCGGAATCTTGGTTGGAGTTAGTACTCGTAGGAGTCATCCTACTTAATTGATCACGAATGGCTTTAATGTATTCAGATTTGCTATCTTGGATATTTTTTGAACTTTGATTTGTCATTTGATATGGTTTAAAAATGGGATTTTGGATCTTAGGTTTGGTAATGGGTTTGGAGGAATCAAAAACTATAGGTTGTTTATCAAGGTGTTTTTCTATCCTATCTAGTTGTCTTCCTATTGTATTCAAATTTGTATTGGTATAGTTATTTTGGAGAATTATATTTTTAACATTGGTTTTGTCATCATTACTGGGTGTCTTATAAGGAATCGCTTCTACCTTTTGGTTATTGTGATCTAGCCTTATACCCCTAAGTGGTGGATGAGTCGATTGAACTTTCCTATTATCTAACATTTCCCACTCAGGTGCCTTATTTCTAAGGGTAATTGGGCTAACACAATTTCTAAAAGGATAATCAATGGAATTTTTTGAAGCATAAATTTCAAACCAATCAAAAAACAAAATATGAACTTGATTTTGATTTACAAATTCATAAAATTCATTTTGAATTGCTTTTCTGGAATCCATAAAATTTTTAAAAAACCATGACCTTTTTTCAATGTTATTTTCTGAATAAAAGTCATCATGAAGAAGTTGTTTGTTGATATTAAATTCTCTTGAAATCACATTCAATTCATTAAAAACATTTTCTGTGACGACTGAAAACGTTGGGCTTGTAGGCAAGTCCGTTTCAGGAATGTGAGATTGATCATGTTGGTTTTGGGTATTTTGGGTCTCCTCAATACGAGCTTGAGTTCCAGAACTCTCTGCTCTATTAGGATTGTCATAAACTACCCTGGGTATCACTGAGGTGAAATTTACACCTCTTAAAATAGAATCGGGAATCTCAGAAGTTGAATGTCTTGCCATATTTGAGTATGGCAAATTTATAACAGATGGCAAATTAGTAACTCTTCCTAGGTCTATGGTATCTGAGACCGAGGAATTATCTGAATATCTACTACTGGTAGAATGTCGATGGAATGAAAGTTTAACTTTCCCATCTTGGTACTGAGTTATATGTTTCAACTCGGAGTTTGGTTTGGGAGTCTCTAATGGTCTAACTGGTCGAGGTTCATTTACCCCTTCCAATATCCATTCTTCAGGAAGCGTAACTTCCTTCCAAAGTATAGATCTGGGTATCACAGTGTTTGACTTGGTTAAGTCTGTTTGTAGAAGGATGGTTTCACCCTTCTTACTATGGAATTTTACCTTAGTGGCAAAGGCGAACATCATGGCCTTATAGTGAATTCTATAGATTAAAGCAACTGGAATTGACCCTTCAAGCATTCTATAATTGTGAGTTTTGATTTGTAAAACCAAAGACTTCAAAATATTTTTATCATTTAAGGAGATAGTAAAATTGGGATAACATTCAAAAGATATTGGACCTGTACAGAGACTAGACTCTACGGAACTTAATAGGGAATCGCCAAAGTTCGTGAATCTAACATCTCTTAGGATGGCAAGGATGGAGGTATCTAGTCCTTCTTTGGTCAAAGGTTTAATTCCGACTTGGATTAAGCCTATATGGATATATTTAAAATTTTTATCCCGATGTTTTTTCAAAGACTGTTGAGAAAGTAGATTTATTGTTTCAAAAGGTTTTGTTAACTGAAGGTCTCTTTCTTCAGTCTTAATTGTAAAATTTGTTTTGAAAAAATGAAATTTAGAAGTTTCATAAATTTCATCCTTTTCTTTCTTTGGAATTTGCCAATTATCTATTGATTTTTGAAAATCTTCTGTTACTATTTCTTCACTGTTTATTATTTTCTTGGAATCAGAAGAAGTGGTTGATACAGAATTTGTAGAGGTAGTTCTACAGAAAAATGCATCCATTTTAAAAAGATTGTTTGCAATAATAAATTATTTTCCTTACAATCCAAAGCACTTTCTAGGTTTCACAGTCTTTCCACTGGCTTACTACCCAGACGCAAGCTTAGGCAAAAACACTCAGGAAAATAAATTATTCTTACAAAAGATCTTTCCAAAATAAACACGAATTTTCTATAAATATACCCCCCAGGCTCTGATACCAGACACGCCCACGGATCCAAGGGGTCAAATAAACAACACGGAAATATTAATAGACTATATTCTAAAAATCAATAAATAGAAAAAACAAAGATAATAATGAGAATATGAAAAAAAAACAGGAAAAGACAAAAATGATGATGAGAATATTGAAATAAAATATAAATATAGATATATATGTATATGTATATATATATAATATATAATATAATATATAGATAATATGTATATAATATATATATATATGTAATATATATATATATATAATATAATATAATATAATACTAATAGATAAATATATATATATATATATATATACATACGATTTATCAAGAGAAACCCTAATTAAGGGATTCATCACAATTACTCTCTCTATTCGGCCTCTCTCTCTCTTCCTCCCTAAGTTTCTACTTCTTACTCTCTATCAACATGGTATCAAGAGCAGGGATGGATCAAGAATATTTAACTAATGGGGGCAAACAATGCATGTAAAATAACAAATTTACAAAAAAAAAAAAATTAATAACAATATAAATAATTATTTTTCATAATTGTCTCTTACAATTCTTCATATGTTAAAATCTTTGAATATTTTTTTTTAAAGATATGGTGCAAAAATATCCTCAACATTAGGAACAAATTTACCCATAACATCTAAAATGATGCAATTTTACCTCTAATATTGGCAGTCAATGACAATTTTACCCCTAACATTGATAATTTTGATCAAATTGAGAAATAATCCCTCAAACTGTCTTTCCGATCATGAATCTTGTTATCTACACTTCACAAGTAAAATATTTACAATCATGAGCAATTTTACCTCTAACGTCTAAAATGGTGCAATGTTACATCTAACGTTGACAAATTGGGTCAATTTCATACATTATTATAAAATAACGATATTTATTCCTTATTCTGCACCAATTACATATCAGTTAGTTCTAAAGAAAATTCTTTTTTTTATGATTTAATAATAATTTGGTGAATTATTTTTCAAATTGACATAATTTGTCAACGTTAAGGATAAAATTGCTCTTGACTGAAACATAGGAGTAAAATTGCTTCTAATTAGAAACGTTAGGAATATTTTTACACCTTATACTAAAGCGAAAATTAAGCGTTTTCAAAGAAAATTGAAAATTAACCACTGAAACATAGTTAATAATCACCCAAATACCTAGCAACTAAACCAATTTCAATTTAGAATTGTAAAGCCAAATTAATTGTATATGCGGAATACATAAAGATGGAGAGTATATAAAATAGAATCCCAGGTCTGGACAATATATAAATTGCTCCTTTTGCGCTGCGAATTATAAAGTTTTCTTTTTTTATTATTATTCTTAATAAACAAAACGTAAGTGGAACGACATCGTTTTATTTAGTGAAAATCACAAAACATGAAGTAACCTATCTTTTCCTCCTTCGCAGCAGCCACAACAAGTTCAGATGAAGCTTCAACAATGACGTTTCTAATGTGGGGGCAAACTAAAAAATTACAAAATTAATACTTGGGGTTTTATAGCTATCTAGATCTCAGTGGGGGCAAGTGCCTCCATTTCCTCCATTGTAGATCCGTCCCTGATTAAGAGCATCATCCGATCCAACCATGTCCGGCTCTATTCCCTTACAATCGCATACCAAAAATCATTCCGAGTTTGCGCAACCTACTGCTTCAACCGTATCGCTGTCCAACAGAGTCGACGGTGTCCCTGCCGCCAGCCAGCCATCTGTCGCTGCGTCTGGAAATCTGTCTACCGGCATCGGTTAGTCAATCTTTGGAACTGAATTCACGATGGCCACTACTTCCGCTTCGTCCCTGCAACCCTCATCTGGTTGGAGGTTTGAACCTCCAGTCACCACTCCTGAGCAATCATATGTAACATCAACATACTTATTTGATAACAAGGATTCTGGTGCTATTCCTCATACTAGACATAATGATACGGCTCCTCAACTATTTGTTCCATCAGGTAATAACTCTCACCAAATTATTAGACCTAGTTTTGGTCCTCCACCCTCGTATCACAGCTCTCAATTACCATCCTCCCTGAATACTCATACTTCAGATTCCTTTATCTTTAACATTGGCCCAACTTTTCAACCCCATCCCAATCATGAACATCCCTCCTCATCCATGAATCCTGTTTATTCTAATTCCACAACAAACTCTGTTCATGTGACTCGTCCCGCTCCTACTCACATAGCCACCCATATAAAATTAACACCTCATAACTATAAAGCTTGGAGAATGGCGATTGTGTCCACTTTAAAATCTAATCATTACTTTGAGCATATTATTAGCAACAATCCACCACCTCCAATTTTTATTATCTCAAAGTAGCTTCGTGTCTGGCCCTGATAATTTGTTGCTTAATCCTGCTTACACTGTTTGGGATGATCTTGAGAATACTGTTATGTCTCTGTTATTGCATTCACTTACTGAGGAGATTTATCCTTTAATTACTTGTTTCCATTACTCTCATGACATTTGGGTAGCACTTGAACAAGCCTATGGTATTATCACCGATTCTAGGCAATTTCAATTAAGTCTGGAATTACAAGAACTTGAACAAAACGATATGTCCATTAGTGAATACATGCAAAAACTGAAAATCATTCTGGATGATCTTACTGCTTCTGGAAACCCATATACCATGCATCTCCTACCTCCTTTGCTATACAAAAATGTTGGTGAAGCATTCAAGTCATCTATTCAAAATCTCATCACACAAAAAGGCATGCATATTGGTTTTTATGAATTATTGAGCACTTTGAAGACAGTTGAGGGGTTGATTCATTCAACAACAAAAAAGTCCGAGTTTCTACCAGGGCCGGCTTGCCTTTAAGGCAGCCAAGGCCACCGCCTAGGGCCCCAAAAAAATTGGGGCCTCATATGTGTTTTTAGTTTAATATAATAGGTTATAAATTTCCAAAATAAATTATATCATATATCATGAATTAGGCCTATCCTGGAACTTAAATTTATAATATATAGGATAAAGGTTACAGATATGTAAAAGAAGTATATATATATTAGGTAGGATATTAAATGAAAGTATTAATAAGTTAAATAGGTAGACTTATTCTTCCATACAAATCCTCCAAATCCAATATTTGTTTATCAAAGCCATATCAACGTTTTTTTTTTTTTAACTTTAAACAACATTAAAAAAAATAGATATATAACCTATTCTTATAACTTTTAAATTACAAACTTTGCTATTAAGGGCCCGTTTGTTTTACCTATTGTTTGTTGTTGCTGTTTACTGTTACGGTTTACTGTTTGCTGTTGCTGTTACGATTTGTTGTTTGCTGTTACGGTTTGCTGTTTTCCAAAAAGCAGAGATTCTCTGTTTTTGTAAAATGCTGCTTTTCGGGTGTAAAAGGCAAACGGGAGATCACTAACCAAACACCTGATGCTGCTTTTCAATTGTAAAAGGCAAACATGAGATCACCAACCAAACACCTAAAACTCTTCCTTTTGAAGTGAAAAGGCAAAAGGAGCCTGAAAAGGAGCAACCAAACACCCCCTAAATTTTTATCTTTTACATGAATATATATATTTTTTTCTATCTTTTTTCGATTCTAAAGTATTTTTATGTTAAAAGAGAAAATATTATATATATACATATAAATATATATATATATATGTCTATAATTTTATTTATATATAAAAAACCTACATTTCGTATCTTGCATAGGGCCTCAAATAGTCCCGAGCCGGCCTTGGTTTCTACTACCCACTCCCAGCGCCAATTCTCTTGAGGCGAATATGTCCACTGCTTTACCCAATGTTGGTGCAAGAAGAAATAATAAAAAGAGGAGGGTGGAAAATGCTTCAATTGTGGTGATCTGCAATGATTATGAGTTTGCTTCGAGGTTGAAGCAATCTGCAATGATTTTGCTTCGCAGTTTGCTACAATCGCGAAGCAAACTTATAACCACGAATTTGTTTTTCCCTTGAAATAACACGCCTTATGTTCAAATAGGGCAATTTCTCAGTATATTCAAAATATACATAAAAGTAACATCCATGTAAGACATTGCACCAAAAAATGATAAAACACCCTAAACCCTAAACCAAAATAACAAAAAAACCCAAAAACGAGCAAAAAAAATCCTAACCCTAAAACAAAATCGTAGGTAATATATAGATAGATACTTACCTACTTTCCGATTTTTGCCATTGAAATCATCAATGGATTCGCACAAGAAATTAACGAGTTCGCAGAAAGAAAGAAAGAAGGAAGAATAAGAAGTTTCAGCTAAGTTGTTATATATATATGAAAGGTATTTTGGAAAAGCCCATATTGAAATAGTCTAGATATATAATGGATCTAAATATGTAAACAAGCCTTGAATTGAGCCAATTTTATTATATTTAAATGCATAACTAACTGACAATTGAATTTTTAAATAATTTAGAAGTTAGATTAAAAATGGCGAATTTAGTTTAGTTCGGTATAAAATTGAACAAAATCAACTTTTTGAAAATTATAAATAAATCAAAGTGTACATCTAATGTGCTTCGGTTTAAAACTGAACTTGAACTACACCAAAAATAACCAAACTCTATATTGTTTTAGTTTTAAATCCATCTATTTTTGGGTTCTCGGTACAAACCAAACTATATGAAAAATACAAATTGAAAAACAAACTATAAATTGGTTTGGTTTGGTTTTTGATTCAGTTTAAAATCGAACCAAACACCACATACGAAAAACACAAACTGAACCGATAGTTAATGTTTAATTGCAGATAGTAGTGATATCATGGATATTAGGCCTTGGAATATTGTTTATGAAAATATCCAAACTTAATTGATTAAATTCGAAAAATAGAAACATAATTTTGTGTATAAATTAAAGTTGATTAATCAAGCAAAATCCATTAAACTATATCACAAACAAAAGTTAATAAACACATACCACTAGCAGATAAATAATGTCAGGATCCCTACCTTTAGTAGAAAGTTCTAAGAACTTTAACTAGCAAAAAATTGTCTAGCAGTGGGAAAAAATTCATCATCAGCACTAGCATTGGAAACATGGTCTTCCATCACATCCGAGTTCATCTTGACAATGACAGGATTGCATATGTTCTCTAGCTCCTTCATCTTATCCTCAAACTCATCTGCCTGATGATCACCTAGCAGTTTTGCTTCCAACCATTCAATAGCTTCCTCAATGGCATCCTCAATCTTCTTTTTCTCATCTGGGGCTAGTTTCCATCTCATCTTCTCATCTCTCACAGTATTCCTCATTTTATAGGCATACTTCTCCAATGCAGTTTTAGCATCAATCTTCTTTTTAACTTCCTCATCCTCAGCCTTGTATTTCTCAGCCTCCACTACCATTTTCTTAATCTCTTCCTTGGACAATTTTCCCTCGTCATAAGTGATTGTTATCTTGTTATTGTTCCCTGTTGTCTTCTCCTCAGCACAAACTGTTAAGATACCATTGACATCTATGTCAAAACACACATTGATCTCAGGGACACCCCTTGGAGCTGGGGGAATGTCAGAAAGCATAAATTTTACAAGTAAATTGTTGTCTCTTGCTCTTTCACTCTCGCCCTCAAATACATGTATCCCAACACTGGTCATGTTGTCGTAGGGAGTGGTGAATCCTCCCCTCTCCTTCTTTATAGGAATTGTAGTGTTCCTTGGTATCAAAACACTCATATGACCTCCAGGAGCAGCTTCAATTCCAAGTGGCAGAGGGGTGACATCCAAGAGCCGAAGGTCCTGCAAGTTTCCACTTAAAATTGCAGCATGTACAGCAGCCCCATACGCAACAGCCTCATCCGGGTTTAAGCTCTTACAAAGCTCCTTCCCATTGAAGAATTCCTGCAACAACTGTTGTACCTTTGGAATCCTAGTAGAACCACCAACAAGAACCACATCATTGACACTGCTCTTGTCCATATTGGCATCCCTCAAACACTTCTCAACAATCTCCATACACTTGGTGAAAAGATCCATGTTCAACTCCTCAAATCTCGCACGCGTAATGGTTGTGTAGAAATCAATACCCTCAAACAAACAGTCAACCTCAATAATTGTCTGAACAGAGGATGAGAGAATCCTCTTAACCCTCTCAAAAGCAGTCCTCAATCTCCTAATTGCTCTAGGATTTCCAGAGATATCTTTCTTATTCTTCCTCTTGAACTCTTGAACCAAGTGGTTCACCATTCTGTTATCAAAATCTTCACCTCCAAGGTGGGTGTCACCAGCAGTGGACTTGACTTCAATGGTACCCTCTTCAATAGTAAGCAATGAGACATCGAAAGTACCACCACCCAAATCAAAGATCAATACATTCTTCTTCCCATCGCTGCTTGCCTTCTTGTCAAGCCCATAACCAATGGCTGCAGCTGTAGGCTCATTGATAATACGCATAACGTTTAGGCCAGCAATTGCACCAGCATCCTTGGTTGCCTTACGCTGAGAGTCATTGAAGTAAGCAGGGACAGTGACCACTGCATTTTTAACAGTTGATCCAAGATAGGCCTCAGCGATTTCACGCATCTTAGTAAGAACCATAGACGATATCTCCTCAGCAGAAAGCTGTTTCTCCTCACCTTTGTATGTAACAATAATCATGGGCTTATCACAAGGACCAGCAACTACCTTAAATGGCCAATGCTTCATGTCACTCTGCACAATGGCATCAGAGTATCTTCTACCAATCAACCGCTTCACATCTGTGATACGTATAGTTGTAGACCGTAAGAGTACGAATTTTTTTGAACTGATCAAATAAACACCACAAATATGTATCAATTTGCAGAATATGTAAGGATTAACCCAAAAATTAGGGTTTTCTTAAAACCCTAATAAGACATTTGATTCCGAACGATATCAAACATCAAAACGAAATTGAATTGAAGCAACAACACCAAAAACAAAAAGCAATAGAATCTAAACTCGATTCACACTCAATCGAAAATCAGCATACATTAAGTAGGTGCAGACAGAAAGAAAAATAAGAAATTAGATAGGAACTACATCCGAAAACAGTATTGATTGGGTTCATAGCAACCTGGTACTTAGCAGCATCACCGACCAAACGCTCAATATCAGTGAAAGCAACATAAGAAGGGGTCGTTCGGAACCCCTGATCATTCAGTATGATCTCTACTTTGTCATGTTGCCAAACGCCGACGCATGAGTAGGTGGTTCCGAGATCGATACCGATCGCTAATTCTCCTTTTCCGGCCATCGCAGCAGAGTTCAGTTCTATCTATAAATTACAGAATTTTCAGAGATATCTATATATATAATAGGGAAAAGTACAAAAATAAACCTTGTAGTTTGGCCCATTTTCGAACTGTACTCCTGTGGTTTAAAAGTTTGCAAAGTGGTACCATGTACTTCATTCCGTTAGCAAACACATACCAAATTGACTAACTATGTTAAAAGTCAAAGGGAAAAGAGTTAATTTGGTCCTTATATTTATTTATTTTTATAAATTGATCCCCTTATTATCTAATTATCACAAACAAACCTCAAAATAAAAAATAAAAATAAAATATACCATCTTCTCTATCTCTCTTTAATTTCTTATTTTTTTTTTCCTTCTTTCTCTCTCCTCTCTCTCTTAATTTCTCTCTCTAAAATAAAGCTACCAAACTCTTTAAGGAGAACGTTGTTTACTTAATTCTGTTCTCTCCCCTCCCTCCCTTCCTCCATTCGTTGACCGTAGTCTCCGCCATGGCTCGGTGATAGGGGTATTTTACCCATACCTTTTAGCGTGATTTACGGTTTAATTTTAGAAGAAATAAATAAGTTTAATTACAAAAATAGAGTGTTTTAATAAAATAATAAAATAAAATAAAATCCGAGTGTTCGGTTAATTTCCTTTATTTTTAGTTGAATTTAGAGAATAAAACGTCAAGCTAACTCGGCTCGTGAGAAGTGTATTTTGCAGGTGCAATAAGGAGCAAAAATCTACTCAAATACGCGGGGCGTATCATCCGTTACGCGGGGCGTATCATCATTTACGCGGGGCGTAAAACATGGTGTCAGAAATAATTGCCTTATCCGCAGGCACCATGTGGAAATGACTCAGCATACGCGGGGCGTATGACACCTTACGCGGGGCGTATGACATCTGTCAGAAAATGATTAACCCAATCCTGAAAGTCAGACTGCATTGTCCCCTAAGTCAACTATCAATACGCAGGGCGTGTTGTGGGATACGCAGGGCGTACATGGGGTGATTCGAGCAATAAAATGCCAGGAGCTAAAACACGCAGGGCGTATAACAAGACACGCAGGGCGTATAGCAAGACACGCAGGGCGTGTCCTGAGAATTCTGCACCAAATAATGTTGCTCCATACTTGTACCTTGTGAAGTTACAATTCTACCCCTAGCTTGATGTATAAATAAGAGTGACTAGCACTCATTTAGACATACTTGAACATAGCTGCATTTTACTTCTTTTGATTCTTGTTATTTTAGTTTTAGATTCAGTTTTATGTAATAAAACTCTCCCTCGAGAGCTTGTTCGGTTATTCCGGCATTCCATCACGTTCCGCTCCATCATTCGTCACCAAGCTCGAGAGTTCCACCTCCAAGTCCTAAGAGACGGCCTTGAGTCCGGTTGGCTAGTTCCGAGGGCCGATTCTTCCCTCTTGACTTGCTAATTAGCTTGCACTCTTCCTATGTACTAGGCTTGGTTGTATTCTATATTTTTATCCTCCATATTTATAATTCATGATTTGCAATTTCCGTTTCTATATACGTGTTGATGTTTATTGCTTGCTTTGATACTTATAATTGACTATTGTGTAGGGGAACGCGATTTCCGACGCCATTCGGGCTACCTTTAGGGATTCATATAGGTGTTGCCTTACCGGAAGTGACAAACCGGAAACCGTAGGAGTTGACAAGCCACGGAACTTACGGGCCCTAGTTTCTGATCCCCAGCATTAGACACGCCTTGACTAGGAACCACGTAGTCTAAGTACTTCACGGGTCGGTCGAACTACACGTAGTCGTCTTTGCAAGAGTAGATCATTATTCGTATATATTCGGAGTCTTTGTTTGTCATATTTATAACTTATCGTCGCCATTGCACTTCGCAGAGTTTTGCTACATAAATCTGTCCCACTAATAGTTTAGGAGTAGTTTGTAGTTGGTTCCCACATCAACCCCAAAGTAATCACCGCTTAAATAACATACGAAACCGAGTCGTCTAATACTTGTAATTATAAATCCCGTGGATTCGATACCCGGTCTTAACCGGATTATTACTTGATACGACGGGGTACACTTGCCCCTAAGTAGTCGTAGCGTCTAGTGAATTTAGAGCAATTAGAAAGACCACATCCATAGTCCCATAGCACACTCATATCACACTACCTCCGTAAACACACACCTAGACGAAACGCACATCACTCGGCCGCGGTCTCTCTTTCTTCAGTGTTCTTTAATTCTCTTAATCAATTGCGCCGTTGTCTCATCAGCTCTCGATTTCACTAGTGACAAAACGTCGATGATTATTCCCCTCCATCTCTCAACCCCTAACATCTCCGCTCATCGGAAATTCTTTGCTAACGATTATCATAGGCGGCAGCTCCAAAATTCGAAACTTCCCAACGCTCTCATGCACCTCCACGATGATCTCATCTCCAATGGGTATAATCTTCTTCTATTCGCTTTCAATAACATGGCTTTTGGTTTTTGTATTTCAAAATTCAAATCATTTTTGCTGATGTTTAATGCTCGTTGTTTCAGTTACTATACGACGCGGCTATTTATTGGGACGCCTCCACAGGAATTCGCACTTATTGTTGACACTGGTAGTACTATCACATACGTTCCGTGCTCGACATGTGAACACTGCGGCTTGCATCAGGTTATTCCTGTGTCTGATCGCGTGCTGTAAAATGTTGTACTTCTGTCAATGGGAACTATGATTCGATTTGGTTAACACATGAATCGCTGCTGCTCTATCACATGTGTAATTCTGCATTGGCATTGGCATTGAATTTTGAATTTTAACTGAAATGTCTTGGTATTGGATGAATTAGGTGAAATTATATCTAAACTCTATTAATGAAGAATGAAAAGAATAGGAGTGGATTGTGGTAGCTTTATTTTAGAGAGAGAAATTAAGAGAGAGAAGAGAGAGAGAAGGAAAAAAACAAGAAATTAAAGAGAGATGGAGAAGATGGTATATTTGATTTTTATTTTTTATTTTGGGGTTTGTTTGTGATAATTAGATAATAAGTGGCTCAATTTATAAAAATAAATAAATATAAGGATCAAAGTAACTCTTTTCCCTTTGACTTTTAACACCGTTAGTCAATTTGGTATGTGTTTGCTAACGGAATGAAGTACATGGTACCACTTTGCAAACTTTTAAACCACAGGGGTGCAGTTCGAAAATGGACCAAACCACAAGGTTTGTTTTTGTACTTTTCCCTATATAATATAAGTACAGAATTTTGCTCGAAGCCAAATATTTAACGTGTATGTTTGACGTTTCGATTCTCTCCTTTTCCCGCCATGTAAAAATTAATGAAACCTAGCTTTTAACCCTTTTTTGAAGCATATTTCTATGAAAATTTAATTTTTTATGGACTATGCTCTCTAAAAAATAATAATATAAATAAGGGTAATTAATTTGTTAGTCCCTATATTTTGATAAAACAAACTGTTTAGTCCCTGTATTTTCAAAAACACACGGTCAGGTCCCTAATCTTTTTCTAAGTGAACTGTTTAGTCCTTCCGTCTGTTTGTTAGATTTTTTTACCGTTTATGAATTAAAAAATTACTAAATTACCCTTTATTATTTATCAGTCAAAAGCAATTCTTGTCTTTCTCTCACAACTCGCGCTCACAAAAAAATGGAAAAACGATTGAATCCCAAACCCATAATCGAATCACTCATGCTCACTCTTCATGTTTGAATTGAAGGTAGAAATCGACTCAAATCTCTCTCGCTTACTCTTCCTATTAGAATTGAAGGTGGAAATCCTCTTACTCTCTCAATGGTAAGTTTAATTTCCTCCATATTCTTAACTCATGTTTACTGTCGGCTGCTTCAGTGATGACAAAAGATGTTTCTGCCAATCCAAATTGACTAACAGAATCTTCATGAGCATCTAATGACAGGGACTAAACAGTTCACCGAGAAAAACATTAGGGACTAAACAGTTCATCGAGAAAAATATTAGGGACCTTACCGTGTGTTTTTGAAAATACAGGGACTTAACAGTGTGTTTTGTCAAAATATAGGGACTAATAAATTAATTACCCTATAAATAATTGTGATTTGAAGAGGGATAAAAACATATTGGTCTGTTTGGTAAAGAGCGTTTTGGGATAAAAAGAGCGGTTTTGACCAACTTTAGAGGTTTGACCACCGAAACCGCTGATTAGAGTATTTGGTGGAGAGAGGTTTGAGAGAGAGTTTTGGGATGAAAACGCTAATTTAGAAAAATCTCATTTTAGGAGCTTTTTCAATTAGCGTTTTGCAATATTAAAATTAATGGACTTCTTTAACCCTAATAAATAGACTTCCTCTTCTCCTGCGCCAAAATTAATGCCCTTATTCGTCTTTTTGCACAAACCGCTATTATCAATCAGCTAATTTTTACCAAACATGTCTACACAAACAGCTAGTCAAATCAGCTAATGTAATCAGCTAACAGCTAACAGCTAATATAATCAGCTAACAACTAATTCCCAAACAGGGCCATCATCTCCGGTCATATGAGTATTTTTTACCAATAGTTAGAAATAAAAAGACACTAGAAAAATCTCAATAAACAATAAGCTTTTAGAATTGTTTTATTTTAATTCTCTTTTCTTAAATTTTAAATTAAAAATCCAACTAAAAAAAAACTAAAAAAGAATTGGAGATACTCTTAACAATATACTATGGCATTTATGATTTTTTTTAAACTGAAAAAAGAAAATTAAATTGCATCAAAATGGAATTTGCATTTAAGAGATGAAATATTATAAGCAGTGGCGAATCCAGGATTTGAGGGAGCGGGAGGCAAAATTCTACGTACAAAATTTTTGGTGACGAAAAATGCAAAATCGTTCAATTATCATGCATTATTTTCATGATTTTTTTTGATAAAAAACGTAAATTATAATGTTTCCGACTCTTAATCATCCATTTTCGGGATTCTCGGGTTGTTACGCATCAAATATCCCTAACGTTTTGGGTCAGGTACAATTTTACCCCTAATATCTAAAATGGTGCAATTTTACCCCTAATGTTTGTAGCCAATATCAATTTTATCCATAACGTTGATAAATTGGATCAATTTCAAACACTATTATAAAATACAGTCATTTTTTTCTTTATTTTGCACCAATTGCATATCAATTTTGTAATTTTGCACCAATTTTACCTCTAACGTTGATAAATTGGATCAATTTCAGAAACTATTATTCATGACCGAGAAGACAGTTTGATTAATTATTTCTCAAATTGACCCAATTTATCAACGTTAGGGATAAAATTGCTATTGGCTTCCAACGTTAGGGATAAAATTGTACCATTTTAGATGTTAGGGATAAAATTGCTCCTGGCCCAAAACATTAAGAGTATTTTTACACTTTAACCCTTAATTTTGGATTTAAAATTTTTTTTTATGGGATGAAGGGGCAAATAACCCCTTTGACCCCTCTACATCTGCCCCTGATTATAAGTGTCTTTAACTCTGTGACAGGGATTGGAGAGGTGGTGGTGAAACATACCTATTGTGAGAGGAATAAGATAGCTTATTACATATATGATAAATTTCACAGGAACTCTTTTATTAGGTTATCCGTGGGGTTAAACTCCTAAATAGTGTCAATTTTAAAAATAATTTTTTATTTAAGTATAGTTAAAAATTATTTCTTTAGAAGGGGCTGTTTTTAAACTTTAGTTAAAAAGTAATCCATTACGGTGCTTTATCCACCGTATTGGATAAAAAAAGATAATTTTATTTTACCCCATTACGACGGTGCAGGCATGATGCCACTGCCAACTCTCCTTCCTGTTTAAAGGAAGGAGATAATAATATATAAAACTAAAATTATAATATATAATTTTTTTTAGTTTTTATTCTATATTAAACACTATTTTTATATTATATATATGTTGTGAATTTTATATTCTTAGCGTGTAGTATATAATTCATATTACCTGTTTTATTCAGTCTTCTGATGGGTAAGGTTATGAAATTAACATTATCTGTTTATTTTTTAAATTATTTATCCCGTTCAAATTCTAAAATATAATGGTATCAAATTATCCGTATGAAGGGGCAGTCCAGTATTTTAGAAGTTCTAGACTGCTTTAATTTTTTTTGTATAAATTAAAATTAACTTTTGACTGAACCAAGAAAAACCAAATAAAATCAAATTTTTAGGATAATTTACAGAGAAGACGAAGCAGTTAGCAACTATATTATTGTTAGAGTAAAATACAAAAAAGACTGAGGCTTAACCTTTAACCTTTTTGTAAAATACAGTTAGCAGCTCTTGTAGTTTAGAGGCTCTAGGTCGTTAGTTTTTTTGTTCTATTTTTTTTAGTTTTTTTAACACTGTTAATCAATTTGGTCTGTGTTTGCTAACGGAATGAACCTCAAGGTACATTTTCGCTACCAGTATTATGGGTAAAATTGCACCATTTTAAACGTTAAGAGTAAAATTATTCCTAATTGTAAACGTTATGAGCATTTTTTCACATTTTTCCTTTTATAATTTCATCGTTGATTAATTTAAAATACGTCCATTTTAGACATTTTAAATCCGAACAACAACAGTTCAATATAATTTTACCAACCACTAATAATTAACCAGCTAATAACAAACAACTTACTGTAACTGCAAACAACTAACAACAACCGCAACAACTATTAGCTAACAGCTGAACCAAACATGCCCTAAATATTTAACCGTAACATTTCAAGCGAAGTGCAGATTTAGCCCTAAGGTATGAAATTGTGCAAATTTAGCACTCACATTTTCAAGGAAAATCAATTTTAACCATACTCTACCGAAGTTTTGAACAAAATTTGTTTGACTATTATTTAGCCACGTCAAACCTTCTAAACCAGTTTGTCGATAAATTGAATCAGTTTCATACATTTTGTTTCATAACTAATATTAATAATATAGTAAAATATTTTAGACAGTTTCAAAAAAATAAACCTGTTACATATCAATTAATCACATTTTTTTTTAAAATGGTTAAAATATTTTACTCTGTTATTAATATACTAAATATTTTTTTTGTTAGTAATGCATTAAATATTTAACCGTAACGTTTCAAGCGAAATACAAATTTAACCATAACATATGAAATTGTACAAATTTAATTCTAACGTTTCCAAACAAAATTAAATTTAAATTTTAATTAAACTTTTATAAAATAAAAATTCAATAACATCATTATAATATATAATTTTTTTTTTGGTAGACACAGGAAAGAAAAACAAGCAAACAAAAAAAAAACCAACCCGGGATTAGCCTAGGAAGGCTAACCCCAATCCAATCTTCTAGAAGAAGAGACGAAAGAAAGATAGGAGGATCTGAAAGGATAGAAACACCTAACAACCCCTCATGCCCAGCTACCGCCAAGCGATCCGCAACCCGGTTATGTTCCCTGTAGATGTGGCTGAACTTTAAGAACTCAAAGGAAGGGCGAAGTCTTGAAATAGCTTTGATAAGATTTTGACTGTTGAGACAAATAGCTTGGTTATCAGAAATCCTGTTGATAGCCTCCATGTTATCCGATTCCACAGATAACCTCTTTACACCCAGGCTAATAGCAAGCTTGATACTTGAGAGAATACCCCAAAGTTCTACCGAAAAGGAAGAACCCATCCCCAGGTTCTGGGTAAACCCAGCCAGCCAGGCGCCACCTGCATCACGAAGAACTCCTCCGGCCGCAATCTTGCCATTGCTAAGGCAGGAGCCATCCGTATTCAGCTTAACTACGTCTCTAGGCTTGCTCCACCCAACAAGGTGGACCTCTTTATTTTGGGTAGAACTGGCAAGAGAATCCCCTTTGAATCTCTCAGTGATAATAGAAAGTTTCTTCGAGAAGAAATCAAGTAAGTTAGGAATCAGGACAGTTTTATCAGCAAAAAGCTCCTCGTTCCTCCACTTCCAAATCTGGTGACAGATGATAGCAAAGAAAATGTCACCATGCTCCATGAAAGCCAATAATTTTCCACTAGCACCATCAGAGAACCAGTCATACTCAGAATGGGCCATGAAGGAAGGAAGAATGTGGTTAGGGAGAATCTTCTTCCAAACCTCTTTACTCTTGTAGCAATCCCTCAGAGCATTGCATAAAGTTTCATCATGGCCTCTACATCTGCAAGCTCCTGAATCCACCAAATGCCGTCTATGCCTATCCGAATTAGTAAGCAACCTGTTCTTGATTCCCAGCCATAGGAAACTCCTAATACGGTAAGGGATTTTAAGGGCCCAAATGGACTTCCAAGTATCCGAGAGAGGATCAGCCCTGTTAGGGGTAAAAGCTTCCAAGGCTGATTTGCAAGAATAAGCGCCATTGTTAGTCAGAACCCAGCAATGCCTGTCCTTGTCATCCTCCTGATTACTAATCTTAACTCCTCTAATTCTAAGGAGGGTCTCCAGGCTAAAGAAGGTATCAAACTTTGACCAGATCCAGTCTCCCTCCGAGTCCACCACATCGGCAACTCTCCAGTTACGGAAGTTAGTAGGCGGGGGGGGGGGGGGGGGGGGGGGGGGGGAGCAACACACCTCTATAAGAGGTTTGTCACCAATCCAAGTATCATACTAGAAACTGATGGACTTACCATTACCCACCTCCAGGCCAACCCCCAAGCAGAACTCTGCAAACACAGCGCTAAGCCCTTTCCAGAGGAAGGAACAACTGACAACTCTCTCTTTAGGGCCTCCAAAGATTTTGTCTTTCCGATACTTACCACAGAGAAGACGAACCCAAAGGGAGGATGGGCATTGCCACATTCTCCAGAGAAGCTTCATCAAAAGGACTTTGTTGTTATCCTTCGCTTGTCTAATACCAAGGCCCCCCTGCTTTTCGGCTGGCAGACCTCCTTCCAAGGGGCCAGGTGAATCTTTTTCCCTTCTCTAGACTCACCCCAAAGGAAGCGCCGATTGATTTTATCAAGCTCGTTAAGGACTGGCTCAGGCAGTCTACAGGCTTGCATAATATGATTAGGAACCGCGCAATTGACAGACTGGATTAAAGAAAAACGGCCTGCAAGGGAGAGAGAATTAGCTTTCCAACTAGCACACAAACCGTTAGTTTTATCCAAAGTTTCTTTAAAAGAGGCTTTGGAGACTCTGTCGCTGTGGAGAGGGACCCCAAGATACTTCCCCAAGGATTGGGTCAGGGGAATGCCGGACATATCACTCAGCCTTCTGCACATGCCTTTGTCCATGTTTTTAGAGCACAACATCTGAGACTTATGGATATTAATCTTCTGACCAGAAGCAGCACAGAAGCAATTAAGAATATCCATCACCACACTGATTTGCTCCTCATTCCCTTCAACGAAAAGCATCACATCATCAGCGAAGAACAAATGGGTAATAGGAGGACAATATTTGTTGATGGACACAGGATGGAGAGTCCCCTTGCTCACAGCCTCCTGGATTAGGTGCGACAATCTTTCCATAGCAATAACAAAAAGGAAGGGGCTCATAGGATCTCCTTGGCGAATTCCCCTGGAGGGAGAGAACTCATCAGACATATCTCCATTGATCATAACCTGGAAAACAGGAGAGGAAATGCATTCCTCAATCAAGTTCCTCCAGCTCTCCGGAATACCAGCTTTCTTTAAACTATCCAGGAGAAAGCTCCAGTTTAAACGATCATAAGCTTTCTCCAGATCCAGTTTGAGAGCCACGATCCCTTTCCTACCTTTCTTCATCTTCATGGAATGGACCACCTCCTGGGCAATAACTACATTATCCATCATTTGCCTGCCCGGAACAAAACTCCCTTGATTCTGGCTTATAATCTCCGAAAGGATACGCCGGAGTCTATTAGCCACAATTTTATTTATAGCTTTATATAACACATTGCAAAGACTAATGGGCCTCATTTGTAAAAAGGAGGAAGGCTTGTCAACTTTTGGGATAAGAACCAGGAGAGTTTTGTTCACCATCCTAATATCTTTAGAGCCACCGAAAACACTTTTAACAAAACTGTAAACACCTTCTTTCACAGTTTCCCAGTGCTTCTGGTAGAAGCTGGCCGGAATGCCATCAATCCCCGGAGACTTAGTGGCTCCAATACTAGAGAAGGCCATGTCAATCTCTTTCTGGTCAATAGGGTGGAAAGCTGCTTTAATAGCCTCCTCCTCCAGCCTAGGAAAGGAAATCCCAGAAAGGGCTTGATCCAGATCAACTTCATCCTCTTTAAAAAGGTCTTTATAGAATTCAAGGGCCATTCTCCGAATATCTTCATCCTCGTAGACCCAATCACCCTTGGAATCTTTAATCGCATCAATTCGATTCCTCTGCCTCCTAATAATAGTCGAGAGATGAAAGAACCTGGTATTCTGGTCACCATCCTTAATCCAAGCCTTTCTAGATTTCTGGAACCATAGAAGCTCTTCCTGTCTCAACACAGCTTCCAACTCATTCTGGAGAGCTCTAAGATGACAATTCATACTGTGATCAAAACGGACTTCCAAACAGCGCTGAATACCTTCCATCCTTCTTAAAAGTTTATTTTTCCTTCTGATAATATGGCCAAAGGTATTTTTGTTCCAATCAACCACCTTCCTTCTAAATCCCTCAGCGGCAAGGATAACATTCGAATGGGGATGCCAATTGTCCTTCACAAACTTTTTGAAAGCGGGGTGGGAGTCCCAGGCCACAAGGTACCTGAAAGGTCTATTCCCTCTAAGCCGATGACCTCTATTAAGATTAACGAGAATAGGACAATGATCAGAGTGGCGAAAAGGGAGATTCTGAACGTTCACCTCAGGAAATCTATAAATCGCGGCAACATTCACATAAACTTTGTCCAACCGAACAAAAACATTATTCCTTTTCCAAGTGAATTTGTGACCAGCGGCTCCCAGATCAGATAGCCCGCATAAGTCCATATTCTTTTGTGATTAAGGCACCGGTTCACATAGTGATTCCCCCCCCTCTCTGGTCACTCATAAAGGCGATATCATTAAAGTCCCCAGCCACCATCCAAGCCTCCACCATACTTGTACTAAAAGAGTAGAGAGCCTCCCACAGCCTTTTCCGGTTAGTAGAAACCGGGTCAGCATACACGAAGGTAACAAAGAAAGGTTTATTACCAGGGTAACAGACCTTACTATGAATGAATTGATTATCAATACTGATAATGTCAATATTCACAGGATTTGGCTTCCAAAACAGCCAAATCCCCCCTGCCCGACCAGTAGCCTCAGATCTGATGCAATTCCAATTCTTAAACTTATTAACCACCTCATCTGCTTTATTACCACTCACCTTAGTTTCAAGGAGAGCAAAGTAAGAAGGATTAAATTGCTTAATAAGATCTTTAACATGGATGCGAGTAGCCTTGCTAGCCGCACCTCTAACATTCCAAACAAAGAAGTCCATCAGAAAAGAAAACTACTGATCACAGGACCCAACCCTATACCCGGTATTTATTCGGGACTCCTGAGAGCCTAGAAGAGGTGCCAGCAGGCCCCCTTTTATCCCAAGAGTCCCCAGAGCTATGGTTCTTTTTAGGGTTAGCTTTAGGTTTCTTCATATTTAACTTATTAACCCCTATATTCTTTCCTAAAGGGATCTCAACAAGAGATTTCAAATTACTAACCTTGTTAGTCGTCATCCTTCCTGATGATCCAATGTTCTGGGAGTTCACCTTGGCAACAACATTGGAGTAAAAAAGAGGATTAATAGCGTCCCCAAGGATGGCAGCTGGCTTTGAGACTCTAGTCCAGGCATACTTAAATCCAAATGCTCATTCGAGTCCTCTGGCTCCTATCCATCCTCTAGAGATAAGACTCCGAATCTTGACCCTGAACTGGAAGCAGCCTCCCCCCCAGCACCCTTCTCAATGTCTGGCGGCTTAACCTTGAATTCAGGAGCAATACGAAGAGAGTTCATCTATTTACTGATATCTGGCGAATGATTCCGAGCATTATTTGCACGTGGCCTCCTTCTGATCAACCTTTTGGCCAGCATCCAAGGGCCAAAATTCTTCCCTTCCCCTTGATTCTCCTCATCTTTGCCTATGTTAGGCACCATCACTTCCTCAACCACATTCCTTCTCTTGGGACAGCCATCATAAGTGTGGCCAAACATACCACACTCATAGCAGAAATTGAAGATACCTTCGTATTCAATATGAAAGACTTGATTCTGAATACAGAATTTAGACAGAAGAGGTTTCGCAAGATCAATATCAATACATACCCTGGAAAACTTGCCTCTCTCTGCCCCAATGGTAATTTTGTCTATGTGATGAACTTTCCCAACAAGGCCTCCAATTTTATTGAGGAATCTCTTGTTGTAGTATTCAATGGGCAAACCCGAGAATCTAACCCAAGTAAGGATCCTATTAACCGAGCAGTCATGAGGGTTAAAGTTTGGAACCCATGGCCTTATTGCCAAAACATGGTTGGAAATGATGTAAGGACCACCATTCACAACAACATTAAAGTCCTCTGCACTTGTAAACTTAATGACATAATAATCATTCTCCAGGTCTGTAATCGACACCTTCCCTGTCTTCGTCCATTGAGCCTGGATCATCTGGGAAAAGTAGTTAAAGCTAATCCTTTTCCCCAGAACAGTGACAATTAATGCCAATTTCCACTTGGATCTTAGGACGCGCTTATCCTCAGAGGAAAGACGAATCTTAGGACACAGCGGGTCCTCTTGATCCCCATCTTCAATATCAGAGTCGGAAAAGACTTCCTCCGAATCCTCCTCGATATTATCTTCTTCCAACATGGGTTCCTCCTCGACCACCCCCATCAACTTATCTCTCCAGGAAGAATTCCCCCAGTCATTCTTAAAGTTAAGGTTAACATTTTTAATCGCAGTTTGATTTGGGCCCGGGATGGCACTAGAGCTAGGCATCCCTTCTTGCGCGATATGCAGAGCCTGCATGGCTTGCGCGGGCTGCACGGCCTGCGCGGCCTGCTCGGCTTGCGCTGCCTGCGCGGCCTGCGTGGCCTGAAAGTCTAGCATGGCCTGCGAGCTAGGAGGCCGTACCTCCTTAATCCCCTCATCGGAGCCCCCTTTCTGCCCACCTGCAAAGGAACCCGACACACCACAATATCCAGCCACCACCTGGCCTCCTCCCCCTAACCCGAGCACCGGAGCCCAAACTTTCCGCTCCCGGCCTCCTTCCGCCCCCATCTCCCCTCCTCCTACCAAGCTCCCCGCCAGATCCGGCACCTCTTCCCCTTCCCTAACCGACCGATCCCGCTCCCTGGATCTCTCCCTCACCCGATCCCCACTCCTTCGCCTGTCCCGCGGTGAGATCACTGATCTCCCTTCCCCATCCGCCGATCTACCTTCCCCATCCGCCACCAGCTCGTCCGGCCCTGGATCCGAGTCCAGCTTCCTCTCCGCCGTCTGATCCATCCATCCCTTCTCCAGTCGGCTGCCCGCACCACCTCTTCCCGACGTCGCCGATCTCCCATCCTCTTTCGCCTTAGGTTTTATAAAATAATAAATTAATTTTTTTATAATTGTTTTATAAATTTTATTTTTTTTAATTTTTTTTAATATTTATTGGGGCAATGGCGTGAAGCCACTGGCCCATTTGTGGACATTCCTGTCCACTAGTTCATTAAAAAATTTCAAAAAAATACCATATTTAACCATAGTTAAAAAAACAGCCCATTTAATGAAAATAAATTTCAACTATAATCAACCATGTAATAATCTCTACTTTTGGCCCCAAACAAAGATTTAATCCGTTATTGTGACTATGATATTACTGCATGCAATCGTCCAAGATTTAATTCTTGATGATTTTATGTGGTACTGTTAGTTTTCTCTGTTTTTATTTATTTTGGGGTGTTGGTCCTTTGTAATATATATTACAAAATTGTTTAATATTTTAATTTTAATTTGCAAAGATTATTCGACCTTAACTTTCAATCCACGATTAATATATATTTTAGTAAAAAAGTATAAAAATACACTTTTAGGTTAGACGATTTGTAAAGACAGTTCTTGTGGTTTAAAAGATTGCAAATATGGATCCGTACTTTGTGAATTTTGCAATTAAATGATATGAATCAATTTACCGGTAAAACAATACTCGTGTCTTAGTTAATTTGCAAAGTTCGTTTTCATTGTGTCAAATCAGTCTTTTTTGGAGTAAATAGTCATAGTAACAATTTTTGAAGGAATAATCGAATTTGTAAACTGTAAAAAAACATAGAATACTGTTTGCGAACTTTTAACAACGAAGATTGTCTTTGCAAATCGGTCAAACTACAAAGTTTATTTTATACATTTTCTTATATTTTATGAATTAGTTAAAATTTTCCTTAAAAATTGAAAAGAAAACATAAATATGAGAGGACTTAAATAAAAAAAATTACAAGCAAATACTACATTAATTATTTGAAAATTAAATTTTCATAAGATTTTTCTCAAAAACTGGGCTAAAAGCTATTCTCTTTCTTATATACAATGTTTTCTTAACAAATCTAGATTCTATTTATTTGAAAAGTTTTTAGATTTTCGGGTCAAATACATAAATATTATAATTAAATATAAATTTATAACTAAATCATATCACCAAACTTAATTCTTAATATATCATTAATTTTTATATATTATAATTTTACATCATCATTTAAAAATTCTAGATCCTAATTCATAAATCATAAACCCTATAAAATATATTCTAGACTACTAATTTAGAAATTCTAATCCTTAAAATATATTAAAAGTACCGATTTTATTTGTTTGACATAATTCAAAATCATTACTTAACATAATTGTAGATAGTCTTTTAGATGTGAATTTATATGTAAATTTTCCTACATTTTAATCGACTTTTTTATTTATTTTACTATTAGATTAGAATTTAAAGAATTTATAAATTCACTTTTTAGAATTAATTAAATTTAAGTTTGCTGTATTAAACAATTTAAAGTTTTCTAAAACAAGAGTAATTTAATCTTAATCACTCAATTATATCCTAAATTTTAATAAGCAATTTTACATATATGTAAAAGGGTTGGAAGTGAGAAGGATAGGGTTGTAGAGAGAGAGGTTTTTTCTTGGGTCAATTACATGAATATCATAATGTCACGACCCATCCCACGGACCGTGACCGGCGCTAGGGAACGGGTAAGCTTAAGCTACCGGAACCCGTAGCAAGCCTAAATTAACTTAGTTAATCGATTACATAAATTCATTTTTAAATAAAATATTTAAAAGTATTAAACATTAAGTCATTGCCCAATATAATTTAATAATTACTCGTATATCTGGTACCGCGGTCTAGAATTAGAATTTCATATTAGCTAGAAGGATTAACTAAATAAAAATAAGTGTGCTGCCCGGAAGAAAGATCATGGGCTGCAGCAGACTTCTAGTCACCTGAAAAATTAAAAGAGTCAAACCTCCCATAGTGAATTAATTATATGCAATGCATGAGTAATTTAACATTTATGTTACACACAATAATAATAATCGTAATATATAATATAAATGATCACACAATATGCTTTTTCATAAAATTGTCTTATAAATAAATAGATAGGTGGTTTAATACGTGTGTTGGACCCTAAACCTCAATACACAATCTAATAATCCACCAATAATCACCATTTCACTCATATCCAATAACTGGGGGACCGATAATAACTCAACCGACCACACGCCCAGTTAGCTGGAGGACCGAGAATAACTCAACCGATTCTGTACCCAGCCTCACTTAAATCCAAAATCCACATATCATATAGCCCGAGAATATCTCAACCGAGCTTATCCATATATCACAACATTCACAACATTAGTATCATCAATATCCAATAACCCGATAGTACCTGTGCGCACAAGGTCCTGATGCCGCTCACCAGGAAGCATGTCCATAACACGTATTTATCCACAAATAATTACGTATAAATTATTATAAACAATAACACTTTTATAAGTAAAAATAGTACTTTACTTGAAATACCATGAAATCATTTATTATGAATGCAAATGCAAAATTAAAAATGCATAACATATAATTAACTCACAAATTGCTCATAGCCGACTGTCCTAATTTTCAGGTACTGCTGCTCCTCCTACTGGTTGAGTATCTAAAAGAGATAACACTATTTTTTAGAATTTATATAAGTTTAGGGAAATATTAAAATTTATTTTGTCTCGTTTTACGGACTGTCTACCGAAAATTCGGCAGAGTCTCCCCTATAAAACGAACATCCTCTTAGTAACAACTAGGGTCAACCCTGCAATAAAATACACTTCTATATTCAAAAATATCCAAAGTCCAAACCGGTACCCATAGACTGCAATTATCAACCCGGTTGGACATCAATCATCCGACAGTTCCATAACTGTCAGTAATTCCAATACTTTACTTCCAAAATTACTCATAATCAAATAACATATAAACATATATACTTATAATTCATTTTCATAATACCTATATCAACCAAATTAACTAACCAATAATCTTAAGAGCATAATTAATTAATTATGCTTAGTCCAATCTCCCTTCAACCTTTATTTTTAAAATTATATATTCTGAAATTTATTTAAATAAGGATCCAAAAATCATTTTTAACCCAACTTAATTTATTTTCTTTAATTTCACCCAAATATATACTTTTGTAATTTATAGAAACTAAATGGTAAGGAATTTGACCAAGGTCCAAGAATTAATGTTGCTCCAAATAATATTTAGAATATTCTGGAGTTAACAAAATAATTTTTCTGCACTTATTTCATATATCACCGAAAAATATCACCGGTGGTCGGATCCGCCTATCGGAAAAATTAAAGTTGATTATTTTGAGAAATTAATTAGATCACTTTGTTTCTTATGATTCTAGGAGTCTAGAATCACTCTCAAAACACTCAAATTCGACCGGAAAATTAAACTTTGGTTAGATTTCTTACTTTTTCTAGTGTAGCTCCGATTACACCTCAAAACTCATTGCATGCATCAAAATCTAGTGTATCCATAGGTAAATCGACCCCCTGAGTCCATTTTTGGTGTTAGAATTGCAAAATAATGAACATACACTACAAAAAAAAGAATTATAGGGGACAAGTCTTAGGCATAATTTAAAGTAATTGTCCTTAATTGTATATTTGCAATTACTAATAGGGACTAATTTTAAAAATGTCCCCTTTGCTATTTTAATTTATAATAGGAGACGGAAAAATATATAAAAATATATCATATTAAATTTATAATTTTGATATTAATATTTTGGAGACAAATTAGATAGGAAGTCCTACGCTTTCATTCTAACGGGTTTATTTAATGATCTTTGGGGACAAATCCCTTAATTAATCGAATCTGCAGTGGCTTTTTTATTTCCCTCTTTCTCTTAAAACGTAAAGGAATAAAGGAGGGTTAGGGGATGGCTTTGGAATCAATGACATCAAATCACTTCTTTTGGACTTTCTGGAGTTTGATTCATTGTGCAAAAAACCTCAACAAGCTTTACCTCGATAGTCTATCTAGACTATCTTCTTTCTGTATCAAATGGTTCCCCTGAAGCAAAGATTTGATTTTTTCTTATTATTAGGTCTCGCCTCCTTGGTTTCCTAGATCGATTTTGCAGGTACGAGAATCTGAAATTTTTCATCTCAGTTGTCTTTGCAATCTTAGGGTTTGTGACGAAATCGGTAACACCGAAGGGATTTCAAAGTTAGTTCTTGCTTTAGCGCCTCGTAGTTTCCTCGCGGCTGCCTTCATAAGCACGCGCGGCTTCCTCTGCAGTATCAAAAGTACCTAGCCAGTGTCTGCACCGCCCTATACAGTCACGTATTTCAGCTGACCACCTTCCCCAGGGTCTCTTTCTCACTCCTCTGTCGGTCTTCTGCAATCCAAGACCGCCTCCACCTTCCCGTTTTGCTGCCTTGGATCGGATTCGTTCAGTTTTGTTTCTTTTTAAAGAAGCGGCGGAAGTGGTTCCGAACAAGACGTGTTCGCCAACAACGACGGCGATGCCGTCCAGAACAGGTGGTGTTTGGATTTGAGCCAGAGAATAGGTGGAAATAGTGTTGTAGTGGTAGGCGAGAAGAGAAGAAGAGAAAGGATGTTGTATGGGTGTGTAATTGTAAAGCCACGTCGTGATAGGAAGGAAGTCCAAGGTATCAGTAAATAGAGATGTTTCGGGGTTGTGAAAGAAGGGTAGTGAGAGGAAGTTTTGGTTGTCCATGTGAAGGAATGCTTTTGGAAAAATAATGGAAGGTCTTGTGGAATTAGGACATGACGTTGTGAGGTTGAGTAGTAATTGAAGAGATAAACCAAGTTGGTGGTACAGGGACGTGATTTTCTAATTACAAGAACGTGGCAACAAAGGTGATTTTACTAAATTATATTTTGCTATTAAAAACCTTTATTTTTTTGGAGGAAATAATAATTTGGAGGGAAATTTATCTATTACAGTTATTTCTACCGCCAAAACTTCTATGTCCATCCTTAAAAGGCTCTCTGAAATACAAGTTCAATTTTTGGAGGAGGCTGAGTGCGCAAAGGTTTATCAAACATATCTGCCAATTCATTCAGGTTAGTGCACCAATATAATTTTGGTTATCTGGGTTATTGAATTTGCATCATTATGGTTATATGGTTTCAGATATTAATGCACAATTATCTAATGATTTATTTTGTTTGCCTTTTTTTTCTCTGTTTAACAGAGTATTCTGTATTGAATATTATAAATTTGTTTTGTTTTCATAATCAAGAATGATGGTAACACCTATAGGATTCACATTAAACCAAAGCCAAAGCCAAAGCCTTAGTAGTAAAAGCCAAATGGGTATTACTTGCTCTCACCATATACAGGTAACAATTAAGCCCCCATTATAATGAAATCAGCAGCAATGGAGTATTAGATTGTTTTTATATGGTGTATTAGATCAATGACAATGTTTGTCCCTTATGGTTTAAACCATATTATCATTAATCAATATAACATGGAGTGCATATCTACACAAGGTAAATTAGCTGAAACATTCATCAATGTCTCTTCAGCATTCTAATTATCCATTTTGTCTATGATGCATACCTTAGTGAAAGCCTTTGCCTCTAGTCTTTGTAAAAGAACATTAACAGGACTTGAGATAAGGCCTGCAAAGTAGCACAAACGTTTCTAAGTTCCCTCACAAAATCTGAAAAATTAGAGTATTAAGCCACAAGAAAATGATCCTACAACTTGATTTTGAAGCTTCGTAGAGCTTAAATTACTATCTTTCTTAGTAATGTATCCATGTTTTCAATCAATTATTTCAATTTATCACTTCAAAATCTACCAAAAGTTGCAAAAATAGAAGTTGGGATTGAAGAATCTCCTAGTTGCAAACTAAAAAGTCACTTCCTGGAAAATTGATTTTGTAGTTACTCAAACTAGATAAGGAAGAACAAAACCAGCAATTTTGAATTCATACAAAATGGACATCATTAAGAAGCAACAAAAATTAAAGATGAGTCTGAAACTAGCAGATAGCTAACACTCTTATTGATTCCAAAACTCTTTCAATGAAAAAGCAAGGGAGAAGAAGGGAGAGCAGTTAAGAGAGGGTTGATTAATTATATAAAAATAGTACAGGGACTCCATTGCTGATTTGAGTAGAATGAGGGTTTAATTGATTTTTAGTTCATAGTTTAGGGGCTCAAATGGGATTTATGCCTAACTAATTCAAGAGTAATACTTAATAATGATTGTAAGCCTACTGTTTCTGAAGCTAACTCTCAATAACAGCTTGAGTTGTTGTTTTGTTTTACTAACTGTATTTGGGAATTCACAACTCCGGCTATGAATTGTATTGCTCACAACTTTGAGTTAGGAGTCTTATGTTTCTTGTGTCAGTCATTTTAAATCTACTGGTTCGCTGCCAGTTAACGAGTCAACATGGTAAAGGTGATTATAGTTTTGGAATATAGTTGAGTGATTTCATTTTGTTCATGGAAAATAGGGTCCAAAAACTCATAAGGTGCATTGATTAATTAAGTGATGATTATATTAAAATGTAATGGTTTCTTTTCATTGAATTGTTGAATACGCGATTATTTATTTCAATTGGAAACTTGATTTGACAGATAATGGCAGGCGTTTATACACGCGCAAAGAAGAATAAGAGATTACCTCCAATGTTTAGAGGTCGCCCACCTATCCTTAATGACTATTCTGAGGATGAAACACTTCCACCATCAGAATCTCAAGATTTGAGTAATATGGATGCACCTCAAGGTATTACTATTGAATTACAAAACTATTTACATATTGTTCCTTTTAATATCTATTATATACACTTAAATAATGTTTAACAGTGGGATGGAGATGTATTTCAAGGGAGAACAGTCTTAATGATGAAACTAGAGCTAAAAATACTCTCACACCTACTTCTAGACCATTGCTAGCTGGTATTTTTATATCAAATATTTATTTATCTTATATACTTTATCGGTTACAATATGCATCATATTAAATGGATTAACTTTTTTAATATTTCAGATTTAAGAAATAAAAGAATTAGAGCAAGCATCCTACAAGTACCTGTTCCTAATGCTTCTTTACACCATTGTTCTCATCCATCTGCTTTTGGTATCATTTTTTTATTTAATTTAATAATCATTTTATTTAATGTTATGTATACAAATGTGTAAATTGGTGGTATTTAAATCTTATATTAATTGTGTTAAATTAGATGACATGACGCAAAATTTGAGGAAATCCAATATGTTTGAGACGATTGATGACACTGGTACTCGGCAGTTACAAAAGTCTCGTTCTCTACCACCTACTCTTAATGAGAACAATCAATTTGATGACCCTCGCCAATTAGACATTGAGGCAAATCATTTTAATTCAGGTGATGTTCAATGTTAGTACAACATATAATTGTTTTATAGAGTACGTTGGACCCTTTCTTTTTCTTTATAATTGTTAGTTGTGTTTTGGCATATTCTTTAGGCAGTTCTATTCCGGCAAGGGGGCTATACAAGGGAGCGAATCTTGACAAACTCACAAATAATCGTAAGGATAAGTTAATTGTGTTTATCCCTCCTGGGAAATCTTTTAGACCAATTGGACAACACGAGAGAAAGTTAGCATCATGGTTGGGGTATTGTGCTCGATCTATTAGTGAGTCGTGGGATCAAAATTTAGCCAAGCATAGGCCTCGTTTATGGAACATGATTAAGGTAATCCTATACGTTCTTTTAGATTTGTTCAAAAAATTTAGTAGTTGAATTATTTGATTGTTAGCAATATACGTAATGCCTTTAATTTTTGTTTAGGACTATTTTGATGTTAGTCCTGAGAGTCCTAACAAATGGAAGAGGCTTGAGGAGTTAGGAAAGGTGGAGCAGGATACACCTGAAATGAAAAGATCGAAATTTGAATCTTATTGTTTCTCTGTGATGCGAGTCTTATTTCGCAAGTGGAAACACGAGTTACATAATAAATATAAACAACATTCTAGTGATGAGGAACGACTGAAACATGTTCCTAGAGGCCTTTCTCCAAATGATTGGAAGGACCTGGTGACGTTGTTTGGGAGTAAAGATTTTAAGGTTCAAGTTTATCTATTATGTGATATTTATTTTCAAGTTCTTTTTTCATAACGCAATAAGGTTCTTTAACAATATTTACTTTTCAGGCATGGAGTTCAATTAATTCTGATAATCGTAAATGTCAAAAAGTTGTTGCTTCATCTGGTCCCACCCCTTTTGCACAAGTGGAGTATGATTTGGTAAAAATACATCAACACTGTTAAATATTTTTAAAAGTTGTTGGATAGGTAATGTTCTATAGTTCTTTGATTGATGTTGCAGATCGATGAGGAGACAGGGGAATTGCCAGATGCTTCTGATGTGTGGATGGCCACTCATTCAATATTGGATGAAGAAGGTCAAAATCACTTTCGCGATTCGGAATCAAGAAGGCTATATGTAAGTACATAATTTAAACAATATAGAGTTATTATACAATATTTTAAAGAAATTAGAATTGCATTTTATGTTTTACTAATTGTATGATTTTAATTATCTTTTTATGGCTCATAATTAATAGTAATTTTCCACATATTTTAGGAAGAAATGAAAAGGATTGAGAATGAACCAAGAAATGAAAATGAGTCGGATCCTACACCAGATGATGTTCTACAACAGGTATTTGGAGTTAGGTCCGGATATGTTCGTGGAAAAGGAATGGGATATAAAGCAAGTACTAAGGGAATGGTATGTAGCGCTAGAAAGGATGATGTAGACGAGCTGAAAAATGAGGTGGCAATATTAACGGAGAAATTAAAGGCACAAGAAGAGCGTGAAAAAGCACAAAAAGAGCGGGAACAGGCTCTAGAAGACCGCTTTCAATCATATTTTAAAGTGATGGATGCCATAGCAGCACAAAATAGTTTGGGTACACAAAGTCAGAATTTAGAAAGGAGTTCGCAAAATGGCTCGGTAATAATTCGAAATTACAAATAATTAATACTTACATTTAAATATATCATATTATTGATTGATTGGTTTTGATTTCTACTTTATAGGAGGATTAATATAAATTATGGAACCGTAAAGATTGCCGATTGGAGTGGATGATGAAGAAGGATAATTCAAGCTTTATAAAACTAAAACCGATGAAGGAGAGATTTGCTATGTTCCAAGTATCATTTTATTATTATTCGCATGTGTTTAGGATATTGAATGGTTGCATTATGTTCTTTTTATTCCAAAACTCGTTCTCCCTTCAATTAATACTGTGAAACTATACCAACGCCAGAAAAACAGAATAACACCTTTGTTTTCAAATTCTGTGGTGCCGCCACATCTCATACTCGAGCTATTTAGGCTTAATTTTCCATCCCAAAACTCTGTTCTCCCTTCAATATTGTGAAACTATACCAACACCAGAAAAACTTCAATTTAATTGCTCGGTGGATCCACAATCTGTGAAGAGGATATTCCAGCGGTATTTGACAATCTTCCAACTCTTGTTGAAATTCAGGTTAGTTAATTTTCTTTTCAATAAATTGAACTTTAAATTTGGGGATTATCAATTCAGGACTGTGGGAAACGATGTCAACATTGTGTGAAACCATTTCAACATAATCGGAAATTCATTACTGCGTGAAACGATTTCAACAAGGGGAAATTCAATTCCAACTGCCCAATACTTTATCTGTGGGTTACAATAATTAATTGGGTTAATTTCAAATATAACCCCAGTGGCTAAATTAAATCAAATATATATTTTTAGCATGTATGCATTATGTAGCTGAAAGTGTTAATCTATATTTTTTAGTTTTTTAATTTTTTGATATACCAAAACTTCTCATGTCTAAGCTAGTTAGAAAAAATTTGGCCAAAAATTGATATTGGTATGGGGTTATCCACCTGTATACGAAATGTAATTCATTAGATATGGGGTTATCCATTCTGAATGTCAAGAGAAACTCGGAACATGTTACCTTTTTGCTTTTCCATAGGATCTATTTGATCGATTTGAAGCTGTAAAACATGTTTGGGCTCCGTATTACACTTTCCATAAGGTTAAATTCTGGTTTCAAAAGCTTCAAAAGAGAAAAATTGTTTCTGTTGTGTTTAAAGTTTTAACCTTTCTCATTTCTTAATTTGGCAGATTGGATCAATATATGTTTGTTGATAATGTTCAAGCTTTAAAAATGATGAAATTGATGGTTGATTACTTTTACAACCGTGTTCAGAATGTTGTAACCAAGCACACTATAGAAAGACATTTTCTTTCACTTGGCGGGATGAATGGTGTTATTTATAAGTTATTCAACATAACAATAAGTGATCTAATCAACATAGTTCCCCTAGCTCTTGTTTTATACCTTTTTATAGCAGCTCGTGTGAGTGGTTGGTCTTCCTATCGAATCAATTATTGGGTTAATGTCTAATGAGTCGAACCACAATCCAACCCAGAAAATTTCTTGTCAACACAATCGGGTTTCAGTCAGTTTCATGATCGTGAATCACATGTAATTTGACTACCTCATCCGAGTATAATTTTTACAAGTTTCATTGAGTTTGCATTTTCCCATTGGCAAGATTGAGTCATGTGATAATCTTACATGTAAAATTATCTTGTTTCATGATCTTCATCGTCTGATAAGAGCCACTCTATGCACAGAGATCCAAATCATTTGATATTGCCTTACCTTTTTGACAAGCCATGCTTCCTTGGTTTGCTTGCAGTTCAGGTAATTAATTTGGTTTGCTTGCAGTCGTAAAATTGTGTTATGTTGTCTATATGATCCATGTCATTATGTATTATATAAATGCAACGAAAATAATAATAGTGTCATGTCAATTGGGTTGTCTCTATAAATCATGTTATCCTATCAGAAATTAAAGTAATATTTCTAATTTGTGCATGATATTTGCTCAGGCTGATGACATATCGGGTTTCCATGCCAATACACATATTCTAGTTGTGATGGGGTCACGGATGCTATATGAAATCACTGGTGATTCACTTTATAAGGTATATAGTTTATGTCAATTATGGATCATCTAGCAGGAACTGTGTAATTTCTTGTATTTTTATGATAATTAATGTGTTTTTTTTCAATCGAAATATCATATGCCAAGAAATAGGGACATTTTTTTTAACATTGTTAACAGTTCTCACAGCTATGATACTGGAGGGATGTCAGCGCACAAGTTCTGGTATTTTTCAATAATCTCATTAGAACATTTATATGGTTTTAATTATTATTTTACAAAATTCTGTTTGTGCCTTTTCTATGTTGTTTTGACTTATTTGCTTTGACGTGTGAATAGGTCAGACACGAAACGTTGAGCTGACACATTATCAACAGAGAATGAAGAATCATGCATAACTTATAATATGCTCAAGGTATGATCCCTCTACTTTCTGTTCATGAATGGTGCCAAATAAATTAAGGTTACTTAGATTGTGTTTTGTTCGGATTTTCAGAAAGACTTAACTTAGACAGTGGTTTATCATTGAATACTGATATGAATATTGATCTCTCTGTATTCACATTACAATTTTGATAGCATAAAGCTTGAAACAATTTTGAATATGCAGGTCTCTCATCACCTATTTCCACGGACTAAACAAACGGCATGTATAGACTATTACGAGCGAGCCCTCACAAATGGTGTATTAGGCATTCAAAGAGGAAGTGAATCTGGAAATATGATTTACATGCTTCCACTAAACCCCGAAAGTTCCAAGGCTACAAGTTACGATAGATGGGGAACACCATTTGACTCTTTCTGATGTTGCTAAGGGACAGGTGATTTAATACTTGTGCTGTTATTTATTTTTGCAAGATGTTGAATCATACTTGGTCGAAGTGGAAGAGTGCTACGGGTTTCCTTTGTGATCCCGGCATGCCTAATAGATTGAAGGGAAAATTCTACCGGACGGCAATTAGACCAGCATTGTTATATGGTACGGAGTGTTGGGCAGTGAAACACTGCCACATCCATAAGATGTCGGTGGCGGAGATGCGTATGTTGAGATGGATGTGTGGTCACACGAGAAAGGACCGGGTGCGTAGGGGTCACATCTATTGAGAATAAAATGAGAGAAAACCGACTAAGGTGGTTTGGCCATGTGAGACGTAGAGCGCTTGATGCGCCGGTTAGGAGAACCGAAGAGTGGCAAAGGGATGTAGTGGTGAGGGGTAGGGGAAGACCTAAGCAAACTTGGAGGAGGGTGATCGAGAGTGATATGAGTTTATTGGGAATTGAGGAAAATATGGTAGTGGATAGGACGGAGTGGAGGGAGCGAATCTGTGTCGCTGACACGACTTGATTTTCACGGTTTTATATGATGGTTCATGTTAGCCGACCCCGAATCATTTCGGGACTAAGGCTTTGTTGTTGTTGTTGTTGAATCATACTGAACTATTTCTCACGAGAAGTGTACATGCACATTGCGTTCATTTCCAAGCATGCATTGTTTGTTCTACTTAATTGTCATCTTGTTAATTGAAAATTGGTTGTTTCCTTTCAAGATATGTTTGGAACCATGAAGGCACAGAATAGGTACCAACACTTGTTATCCTCAGGCTAAACCGTACTGCACTTTGTGTGCAATGGAGTCCAAAAAGGTACTGTTATGTAATTAAGATTTTTCTTTTGCCTTCTCACACTGCACAACATTATATTATGACTAATATTTCCATCTGTAACTAGTCAACAATGTCTCTTAAATCATAGTGATCTAATCACATCAATATTTGATGTCGCTCAGTTGGACACAAAGCTCTTTTTTTTTGTTTTTAAGATCTAGTTGTGTAATTGCGTATTTATTAGGAGATAATATTGATATGTCATCTATATTTTCGTTGAGTATGTTCAATTAATTAAGTGACTGATATTGTTGATTCTCTTTTTAATTGTTTTCTTTAAGAACGCCATGGTGATATTTTGTGTTCATTATAAATGTTAATACAAGCTTATGCATTATTGCTTAAAGTATAATTTTATTGGAATTTATGGATTTCTTCTTGACATCTTAACAAAGTAATCTACTTACAAGCATAATACTTATTTATTTTTTCAAAATATTCCCAGAGAATAAGTTTGCTGTTGGAAGTGGGGCTAAAACTGCTTGTATATGCTACTATGAACAAGACAACAACTGGTAAGTACAATATAGCTTGCTACTTCCTTAGCTTATGGGTTTTATGTTTTGACCATTTGATCATATTTTGCTTCAATTCTTCTGGGAAAGAGATTCTGTGCAATAACTTGTATTTCTCTGTCTAATTTCAAGGTTGAATTATTAACTTAATCTAGTTTGTCTAGATTGGCCAGCGAATTGGCTATTATGATTTGGATATGAGTTGCAGGTTAAACAATTCTTTTGTGGTTTTATCTATAAGCATTATGTCTAAACATACTCTAGTTTTCTTTATGAACACACAGTTTCAGTGCTTCTTCTAGTCTCCTCGGCATTTCTTTATGAACATACTCTAGTATTTCTTTTATGTTTTGACCATTTGATCGTATTTTGCTTCAATTCTTATGGGAAAGAGATTCTGTGCAATAGCCTGTATTTCTATCATGTCTAATTTCAAGGCTGAGTTATTAACTTAATCTAGTTTGTCTAGATTGGCATGCGAATCGGCTATTATGATTCGGATAGGAGTTGTAGGTTAAACAATTCTTTTGCGGTTTTATCTATAAGCATTATGAATTGTTCTTAGTTACAAAATCTTAGAGTCCGTGTCTGTTTTATGATCAATTTTATGTGAACTTATAGAAAGAAATTTTATGTTCAGGAAGAAATTTTTTTTATTAATTATATAGAGTTTAGGCCATACGAATAGGGACAAATGTCATCTCCTATTCATGGGGATGACAATTGTCCTTTTAATTGGAGACTAAAAAATGTCCCTTAAGAATAAGGACATAAGTCGTCTCCTATTCATGGGGACGACAATCGTCCCTTTAATTCGAGACAGAATAACGTCCTTTAAGAATAGGGACAAAAGTCGTCTCATTTTTATAGAGACGACAACTGTCCCTTTGTTAGGAGACAAAAAAATGTCCCTTAAGAATAGGGACAGAAGTCGTCTCTTTTGCATAGGGACGACAAATGTCCTTCTTTTTGGAGACAAAAAATGGTCTCTTAAGAATAGAGACAGAAGTTGTCTCTTATGCATAAGGACGACAGATGTCCCTTTTTCGGAGACAAAAAAATCGTCTTTTAAGAATAAGGACAAAAATCATCTCCTTTACATAGGGACGACAATCGTCCTTCAAAACAGGGACGACAATCGTCCTTCGAAATAGGGACGATATTTGCCTCCCTTGTTTGGGACGACAATCGTCTCACAAAATAGGGACGACATCATCCTTTTCGTCCCCTATAGAATCGGGTACGCTCGCATAGGGGACATAACATAGGGACAAAAAAAATTGTCCCCAAAAGTATAGGGGACAATTTTTCTTATTTATGGGGACAATTTTAACCGTCCTCAAAAGTCATTTTTTTTGTAGTAGGACCGAGTAATGGAGAGAATAGCAAAATTGACGAATTTTCTCTCTCTAAACAATTTTTAAAAACTCAAAATCTCACAATAAAACTTACATGTATGCGTAGCTGGAGTTGAGAGCTTCGTTTCGGTGTAAAAATCGTGAGAAATGGTGAAGAAATGAGGAAGAATAGTTTTGATGTTGTTTATATGAAATGAAGAAGAAGAGCTCCTTCACCTTTCAACAATGGAGTCTGTGTATGCATTTCCATTTGTTTAATTTAATATTGTCAAAATTTTCCTATTAGTCCCTACATTTATAATAGCTTTTAAATTTTTTCCCAAAAGTAATTATACTTTAGCCTTAACTCCTTCTAACTAATTCATTTTAGCAAATAGATTAAATATATATAATTTGGGTATTACAATTCCCCCCCCCCCCCCCCCCCCCCCTAAGGTAATTCGTCCTCGAATTTAAAAATTGAAGGACTAACCTTATGTTTGAAATAGATAGGAATAATTGTTCTTCATCTCCAACTCGGATTTCCAAGTGCACTCTTCCATGGAATGATTACTCCATAACACCTTCACCATTAGGATGACTTTTGATCGAAGTTGGCAAACTTGACGATCCACAATTTCCATTGGTTGCTCCTCATAAGATAAACTTTCACTAACTTCTATTGCTTGAGGATGAAGAACATGAGAAGGATCAGAAACATATTTCCTTAGCATTGATATATGGAACACAGGATGAACTTGTGATAAGTAAGGAGGCAATGCTAATTGATATGCAACTTCGACTATTCTTTTCAAAATCTCAAACGGTCCGATGTATCTAGGTGTCAACTTTCATTTCTTTCTAAATCTCATGATTCCTTTCATTGGTGACACTTTGATGAAAACATAGTCCCCATCCATGAATATCACGTCCTTCCTCCTTGGATCCACATAGCTTTTCTGCCTACTAAAGGCAGTTTGTAACCGTTAACGAATGATGGGAATTTTTACAAAAGTTATTTGTATTATCTCTAGACCATTAAGCTTCCTTTCACCAACTTCTTCCCAACATAAAGCAGATCTCGCTTCCACCATATAATGCTTCATAAGGAGCCATTTGAATGCTTGAGTGGTAGCTATTATTATATGCAAATTCAATGAGAGGCAAATATGTATCCCAATGACCACCAAAGTCCAACACACACATTCTCAACATGTCTTCTAGCGTTTGAATTGTTCTTTCAGATTGACCATCTGTCTGTGGATGAAAAGTTGTGCTAAATTTTAACCTAGTGCCTAAAGCACTTTGGAGTTTTTCCCAAAACTTTGAAGTAAATACCGGGCCTCTATCTGACACAATAGACACTGGTACTCCATGTAGGCAAACAATTTTATCCACGTACAACTGTACCAATTTTGCCACTGAATATGTTGTCTTTACTGGAAGAATATGCCCTGACTTGGTTAATCTATCAATTATGACCCAAATAGAATTATATCCGGTTAAAGCACAGGGCAATCCAACTACAAAATCCATGGTTACTTGTTCCCATTTCCATTTTGGAATAGGCAATTGTTGTAATAATCCTGAAGGCTTTTGATGTTCGAGTTTCACTTGTTGACAAGTCAAACATCGAGATACAAACTCTGCTACATCTCGCTTCATACCATTCCACCAATACAGCTTTTTAAGATGTTGATACATCTTTGTAGAGCCTGGATGCACATTATAAGTTGCAAAGTGTGCTTCTTCCATGATCTCTTTCCTCAATCATCTACATTGGGAACACAAAATTGGTCTCCATATCGTAGACATCCACCATCGTCAATTCTAAAATCTTGAGCCTCACCATCATTCAATTCATCTACAATCTTACATAGTTGGGGATCTCTTGATTGAGCTGCCTTGATTCTATCAAGTAATACCGATCTAACCTTAAAGTGAGCTAAGAATGTGCCATGATGATTCAACTCTAGTTGCACTCCAGAATCATACAGATCGTTGCATTTCTTTAATCAAAGGCCTTTTTTCTAAGCTAAACTTCCTGAAGATTTCCTGCTTAGAGCATCTGCCATGGCATTAGCTTTACGAGGATGATATAAAATGGCACAATCATAATCTTTCAAAAGTTTCATCCAACGTCTCTACCTTAAATTCAAATCCCTTTGCTGGAATATGTATTTAAGACTCTTGTGATCAGTGTAAATTTCACAAGCTTCTCCATACAGATAATGTCTCCAGATCTTTAGTGCGAATACTACTGCTGCCATCTCTAAGTCGTGAGTTGGATAATTCTGTTCATGTTTCTTTAATTATCTCGAAGCATAGACTACAATCCTACCATTTTGCATCAAAACACAACCTAAGTCAACTCTAGAAGCATCACAATATACAGTGAATCCTCCTGATCCAGATGGTAAAGTGAGTACCGGTGCTGAAGTCAAACATTCCTTTAGCTTTTGAAAACTATTCTCACATGCTTCTGACCATACAAAAGGAATATTTTTCTGAGTTAGCCGAGTTAAAGGTGCAGCTATCTTGGAAAAATCTTGAACAAATCTCCTATAATAGTCGGCTAAACCCAGAAAACTACGAATTTAGTCATAGTGGTATGGGTCTCTTCCAGTTGGTGATTACTTCTACCTTTTTATAATATACTTGTATTTCATATCTGGACACCACATGTTATAAGAAAGACAGACTTTCCAATTCAAAATTCACATTTAGTGAACTTGGCATAAAGTTGTTCTCTCAAAGCATGCAATACCATTCTCAAATGGTTGGCGTGTTCCTCCTCGCGTCGTGAATATATCAAGATATCATCAATGAACACAATCACAAAGCGGTCTAAGAATGGTTTAAACACCTATTCATTAGATCCATAAAGGCTGTTGGTGCATTGGTTAAGCCAAACGACATTACCAAAAATTCATAATGGTTGTATCGTGTTCTAAATGTTGTCTTGGGTATATCTTCGCTCCTGATTCTCAACTAATGATACCCAAACCACAAATCAATTTTAGAGAAGTGACACTCACCTTGCAACTGATCAAATAAATCATCAATTCGAGAAACAGGGTATTTGTTACGGATTGTCACCTTATTCATCTGTCTATAATCAATGCAAAGCCGAAGCGATCCATTTTTTTCTTAACGAACAACACATGAGCCCCCCAAGGAGACACACTAGGTCGAATGAAGCCTTTATCAATTAAATCTTGCAACTGCTCCTTCAACTCCTTCAATTCTGCTGGTGCCATCCTGTAAGGTGGCATGGATATTGGGGTAGTACCAGGAACTAAGTCAATACAAAACTCAATTTCTCTTTCAGGAGGTAACCCTGGTAATTCCTCGGGAAAAACATCTGGGAATTCATTAACAACAGGAACATTCTCTACTTTACCCTCATCTATTATTGTATCCTTTACTAAGGCCAAATATCCTTAACACCCTTTATGCAATAACTTTCTAGTTGTTATGGCTGATATCAAAATCGAAGAGGAAGTATCCTTAGTGCCTTTGAATTCGAATTCAACATCTCTCGGTATGTTAAATCTCACCACCTTTCCACGACAATCTAAAGTGGCAAAATGTTGAGATAATCAATCCATTCTTAAGATGACATCAAAATCAATCACATCCAACAGAATAGGTAGTTAGGGTGGTAAATCACTACCTTCTTAACAAATCTAGATTCTATTTATTTGAAAAGTTTTTAGATTTTCGGGTCAAATACATAAATATTATAATTAAATATAAACTTATAACTAAATCATATCACCAAACTTAATTCTTAATATGTCATTAATTTTTATATATTATAATTTTACATCATCATTTAAAAATTCTAGATCCTAATTCATAAATCATAAACCCTATAAAATATATTCTAGACTACTAATTTAGAAATTCTAATCCTTAAAATATATTAAAAGTACCGATTTTATTTGTTTGACATAATTCAAAATCATTACTTAACATAATTGTAGATAGTCTTTTAGATGTGAATTTATATGTAAATTTTCCTACATTTTAATCGACTTTTTTATTTATTTTACTATTAGATTAGAATTTAAAGAATATATTAAATTCACTTTTTAGAATTAATTAAATTTAAGTTTGCTGTATTAAACAATTTAAAGTTTTCTAAAACAAGAGTAATTTAATCTTAATCACTCAATTATATCCTAAATTTTAATAAGCAATTTTACATATATGTAAAAGGGTTGGAAGTGAGAAGGATAGGGTTGTAGAGAGAGGTTTTTTCTTGGGTCAATTACATGAATATCATAATGTCACGACCCATCTCACGGACCGTGACCGGCGCTAGGGAACGGGTAAGCTTAAGCTACCGGAACCCGTAGCAAGCCTAAATTAACTTAGTTAATCGATTACATAAATTCATTTTTAAATAAAATATTTAAAAGTATTAAACATTAAGTCATTGCCCAATATAATTTAATAATTACTCGTATATCTGGTACCGCGGTCTAGAATTAGAATTTCATATTAGCTAGAAGGATTAACTAAATAAAAATAAGTGTGCCGCCCGGAAGAAAGATCATGGGCTGCAGCAGACTTCTAGTCATTTGAAAAATTAAAGGAGTCAAACCTCCCATAGTGAATTAATTATATGCAATGCATGAGTAATTTAACATTTATATCACACACAATAATAATAATCATAATATATAATATAAGTGATCACACAATATGCTTTTTCATAAAATTGTCTTATAAATAAATAGATAGGTGGTTTAATACGTGTGTTGGACCCTAAACCTCAATACACAATCTAATAATCCACCAATAATCACCATTTCACTCATATCCAATAACTGGGGGACCGATAATAACTCAACCGACCACACGCCCAGTTAGCTGGAGGACCGAGAATAACTCAACCGATTCTGTACCCAGCCTCACTTAAATCCAAAATCCACATATCATATAGCCCGAGAATATCTCAACCGAGCTTATCCATATATCACAACATTCACAACATTAGTATCATCAATATCCAATAACCCGATAGTACATGTGCGCACAAGGTCCTGATGCCGCTCACCAGGAAGCATGTCCATAACACGTATTTATCCACAAATAATTACGTATAAATTATTATAAACAATAACACTTTTATAAGTAAAAATAGTACTTTATTTGAAATACCATGAAATCATTTATTATGAATGCAAATGCAAAATTAAAAATGCATAACATATAATAATTAAATATAAATTTATAACTAAATACATAAATCTAGATTCTATTTATTTGAAAAGTTTTTAGATTTTCGGGTCAAATACATAAATATTATAATTAAATATAAATTTATAACTAAATCATATCACCAAACTTAATTCTTAATATATCATTAATTTTTATATATTATAATTTTACATCATCATTTAAAAATTCTAGATCCTAATTCATAAATCATAAACCCTATAAAATATATTCTAGACTACTAATTTAGAAATTCTAATCCTTAAAATATATTAAAAGTACCGATTTTATTTGTTTGACATAATTCAAAATCATTACTTAACATAATTGTAGATAGTCTTTTAGATGTGAATTTATATGTAAATTTTCCTACATTTTAATCGACTTTTTTATTTATTTTACTATTAGATTAGAATTTAAAGAATATATTAAATTCACTTTTTAGAATTAATTAAATTTAAGTTTGCTGTATTAAACAATTTAAAGTTTTCTAAAACAAGAGTAATTTAATCTTAATCACTCAATTATATCCTAAATTTTAATAAGCAATTTTACATATATGTAAAAGGGTTGGAAGTGAGAAGGATAGGGTTGTAGAGAGAGAGGTTTTTTCTTGGGTCAATTACATGAATATCATAATGTCACGACCCATCCCACGGACCGTGACCGGCGCTAGGGAACGGGTAAGCTTAAGCTACCGGAACCCGTAGCAAGCCTAAATTAACTTAGTTAATCGATTACATAAATTCATTTTTAAATAAAATATTTAAAAGTATTAAACATTAAGTCATTGCCCAATATAATTTAATAATTACTCGTATATCTGGTACCGCGGTCTAGAATTAGAATTTCATATTAGCTAGAAGGATTAACTAAATAAAAATAAGTGTGCTGCCCGGAAGAAAGATCATGGGCTGCAGCAGACTTCTAGTCACCTGAAAAATTAAAAGAGTCAAACCTCCCATAGTGAATTAATTATATGCAATGCATGAGTAATTTAACATTTATGTTACACACAATAATAATAATCGTAATATATAATATAAATGATCACACAATATGCTTTTTCATAAAATTGTCTTATAAATAAATAGATAGGTGGTTTAATACGTGTGTTGGACCCTAAACCTCAATACACAATCTAATAATCCACCAATAATCACCATTTCACTCATATCCAATAACTGGGGGACCGATAATAACTCAACCGACCACACGCCCAGTTAGCTGGAGGACCGAGAATAACTCAACCGATTCTGTACCCAGCCTCACTTAAATCCAAAATCCACATATCATATAGCCCGAGAATATCTCAACCGAGCTTATCCATATATCACAACATTCACAACATTAGTATCATCAATATCCAATAACCCGATAGTACATGTGCGCACAAGGTCCTGATGCCGCTCACCAGGAAGCATGTCCATAACACGTATTTATCCACAAATAATTACGTATAAATTATTATAAACAATAACACTTTTATAAGTAAAAATAGTACTTTATTTGAAATACCATGAAATCATTTATTATGAATGCAAATGCAAAATTAAAAATGCATAACATATAATTAACTCACAAATTGCTCCTAGCCGACTGTCCTAATTTTCAGGTACTGCTGCTCCTCCTACTGGTTGAGTATCTAAAAGAGATAACACTATTTTTAGAATTTATATAAGTTTAGGGAAATATTAAAATTTATTTTGTCTCGTTTTACGGACTGTCTACCGAAAATTCGGCAGAGTCCCCCCTATAAAACGAACATCCTCCTAGTAACAACTAGGGTCAATCCTGCAATAAAATACACTTCTATATTCAAAAATATCCAAAGTCCAAACCGGTACCCATAGACTGCAATTATCAACCCGGTTGGACATCAATCATCCGACATTTCCATAACTGTCAGTAATTCCAATACTTTACTTCCAAAATTACTCATAATCAAATAACATATAAACATATATACTTATAATTCATTTTCATAATACCTATATCAACCAAATTAACTAACCAATAATCTTAAGAGCATAATTAATTAATTATGCTTAGTCCAATCTCCCTTCAACCTTTATTTTTAAAATTATATATTCTAAAATTTATTTAAATAAGGATCCAAAAATCATTTTAACCCAACTTAATTTATTTTCTTTAATTTCACCCAAATATATACTTTTGTAATTTATAGAAACTAAACGGTAAGGAATTTGACCAAGGTCCAAGAATTAATGTTGCTCCAAATAATATTTAGAATATTCTGGAGTTAACAAAATAATTTTTCTGCACTTATTTCATATATCACCGGAAAATATCACCGGTGGTCGGATCCGCCTATCTGAAAAATTAAAATTGATTATTTTGAGAAATTAATTAGATCACTTTGTTTCTTATGATTCTAGGAGTCTAGAATCACTCTCAAAACACTCAAATTCGACCGGAAAATTAAACTTTGGTTAGATTTCTTACTTTTTCTGGTGTAGCTCCGATTACACCTCAAAACTCCTTGCATGCATTAAAATCTAGTATATCCATAGGTAAATCGACCCCCTGAGTCCATTTTTTATGTTAGAATTGCAAAATAATGAACATAGGACCGAGTAATGGAGAGAATAGCAAAAGTGACGTATTTTCTCTCTCTAAACAATTTTTAAAAACTCAAAATCTCACAATAAAACTTACATGTATGCGTAGCTGAAGTTGAGAGCTTCGTTTCAGTGTAAAAATCGTGAGAAATGGTGAAGAAATGAGAAAGAATAGTGTTGATGTTGTTTATATGAAATGAAGAAGACTTCTTCACCTTTCAACAATGGAGTCTGCGTATGCAGTTCCATTTGTTTAATTTAATATTGTCAAATTTTCCCTATTAGTCCCTACATTTATAATACCTTTTAAAAATTTTCCCAAAAGTAATTATACTTTAGCCTTAACTCCTTCTAACTAATTCATTTTAGCAAATAGATTAAATATATATAATTTGGGTATTACACATAATTAACTATAAAATTACAACTAAATCATATCATCAAACTTAATTCTTAATATGTCATTATTCTCTATATATTATGATTTTACATCATAATTTAAAAATTCTAGATTCCAATTCATAAATCATAAACCATAGAAAATATATTCTAGACTTCTAATTTATAAATTCTAATCCTTAAAATATATTAAAAGTATTGATTTTATTAGCTTGACATAGTCCAAAATTATGACTTGACATAGTTGTAAATAATTTCTAAAAAATGAATTTCTATGTAATTTTCTATTTTTTTCTTCTCTCTACATTTTCTTTTTCTCATTTACTCATTCTTTTCAAGCTTTTCGTTGTTATCGCCCTGAGATCTTGCTTTCTATTCAGGCCCCCTTAGAGGAGGAAGAAGAAAGCTTGTTTTCTTTATTCCTCCTCCCATTTATGTTTTAGCTTGTTTTTTTTAATTTCATATTTACCTTTTCTTGTTAGATTCAAGTCTCTATACTTTCTTGAATTTCTTTTCCATCAGATTTACATCTGTTAGCTATACTTTTTTTCTTTCATTATTTTTTCGGTCTTAGCAAGAGCGGAAAAGGTTCACGAGGCTAAATGATAAAGAATGGATTACAATTGTTTTTCAATGGGATTCGACTTACGAGGAGTCTATGATTTCTATGTTTGTTGTATTTGTACCTTTTATGGTTTTTATTGCTCTTTGTAGTCTATTTCTTATAATGGTTGTAGCCTGTATAGATGAGAGGTTTTATCGTGCTGTATATGTACTTTATGATTTAATGGAACGATATATGACATTTTTATATAAAATAAAGCAATTTCACAAAAAAAAAAATTTGTTGGTTATTTGTAACTATATTAGTAACTCAATAAACATTTTAGACACATTGATACAAAATTGTGATTAACTTGTGTGTGTTAGATTGTTAGCATTTTAATAGATTTGTAACTGTGTTAGTTACATATTACATATAGTATAATTGATATTTAGAAGGTATGATGAGACCATTAAAATAATAGTCAAACAAGATTTTTCAAATTTTTGGTAATATATCTAAACTTGATCTTATTTGGAAACATTAGGTTAAATTTGAACATTTGATACGGAATTAAAATTAAATCTAACCAAAAACAACAAAACATCACATACATTGAATGGAGAGAATAATTTTAAGAGAAAATTATATGGCGGGAAAAGAAATTATGTAATTAAGCCAAATGAACAAACGTCAAACATGGGAGGAATGACCTTTTAGCTTCTGCACATATACATAGACAGCATTAAAGTAGAAGAAAGAAAATTCTTATGGATTCTGGTGCCATGGCGAGACAAGGAGACGAAGAGGCGATCGGAATAGATCTTGGCACTACCTACTCATCCGTCGGTGTTTGGCAACATAACAAAGTTGAAATCATTCCCAACGATCAGGGGAACAGGACCACTCCGTCTTGTGTTGCTTTCACTGATACTATGCGTTTCATTGGCGATGCTGCTAAGAATCAGGGCGCTTTAAACCCTACCAACACCATTTCGTGTATGTTGTTCATATATTTTAGCAGTAGTTATTGTTTGTTTAAATCATTCTAAATAGGAATCGATTCCGATTATATATCGAACATTGGTGTTAATTAATCTTAAGTGCTTTTGGAAATTAAGATGTTAAATCAAATTCATTTTGCTATTTTGCTTAATTGATTATGTATTGGGACACAGATGCAAAGCGATTAATTGGTAGGAGATTCTCAGATCCGACGGTACAGGCTGACATGAAGAATTGGCCATTTAGGGTAGTTGCTGGTCCTGGTGACAAGCCTTTGATTGTTGTTACATACAAGGGTGAGGAGAAACTGCTTTCTGCTGAGGAGATTTCGTCTATGGTTCTTACTAAGATGCGTGAAATTGCTGAGGCTTATATTGGTTCAACTGTAAAAAATGCAGTGATCACTGTCCCTGCTTACTTCAATGATTCTCAGCGTCAGGCAACTAGGGATGCTGGTGTAATTGCTGGTCTTAATGTTATGCGTATTATCAATGAGCCTACAGCCGCAGCAATTGCTTATGGTCTTGACAAGAAGGGAGGCGGATTTGGGGAGAAGAATGTGTTGATGTTTGATTTAGGTGGGTAATTTTGATGTCTCATTGCTTACAATTGAAGATGGTATCATTGAAGTGAAATCAACAGCTGGTGACACCCACCTTGGAGGTGAGAATGGTGAACCACCTCATTGAAGAGTTTAGGAGGAAGCATCAAAAGGAATGCTCTGGAAATCCTAGAGCTCTTTGGAAATTGAGGAGCGCCTGGGAGAAGGCTAAGAGGACTCTCTCATTTACAGCTCAGACAACTATTGAGATTGATTCTTTGTTTGAGGGTATTGATTTCTATACAACCATCACCCGTTTGAGATTCGAGAAGTTGAACATGGATCTTTTTTGGAAATGTATGGAGCCTGTTGAGAAGTGTTTGAGAGATGCCAAAATGAAAAAGAGCAGTGTTCATGATGTTGTTCTTGTTGGTGGTTCTACCAGAATTCCGAAGGTACAAAAATTGCTGCAAGACTTCTTCAACGGGAAGGAACTGTGCAAGAGTATAAATCCGGATGAAGCTGTTGCATATGGTGCAGCTATTCAGGCTGCCATATTGAGCGGTGAAGGCAATAAGAAGGTGCAGGATCTTGTGGTATTAGATGTTACCCCTCTGTCAATTGGAATTGAAACTGTTGGAGGTGTTATGAATGTTCTGATACCAAGGAACACTACCATTCCTTTAAAGAAGGAGCAGGTGTTCTCCACTCACACTGACAATCAGCCGGGTGTCTTGATAAAGGTATATGAGGGTGAGAGAGCAAGAACAAAAGACAACAATTTACTTGGAAAATTTGATGTTTGGGGCATCCCCCCATCTCCAAGGGGTGTCCCCAAGATCACTGTGTGTTTTCACATAGATTGGAATAGTATCTTAACAGTTTCTGCTGAGGATAATAACAAGATAACAATCACTGACCACAAGAGAAGATTGTCAAAGAAAGAGACTGAGAAAATGGCAGCGGAGGCTGAGAAATACAAGGCTGAAGATGAGGAAGTTAAAAAGAAGATTGGTACTAGAAATGCATTGAAGAATTATGTGTATAACATGAGGAATACTGTGAGACATGAGAATATGAGCTCAAAACTAGCCCCAAATGACAAAAAGAAGATTGAGGATGTCATTGAACAAGCTATTGAACTGGTAGATGCAAACCAGCTAGCTGAGGTAGATGAGTTTGAGAATAAGATGAATGAGTTAGAGAACATATGGACTTCTATCATTGCCAAGATGAACTCGGATAAATATAGTGGCATGATGGATGAAGATGTTTCCAGTTCTGGTGATGAAGTTTTCTCTACTGCTAGAGAATTTTATTCTAGTTATCGTCCATAGAACTATTTAATAGTAGTAGGGATCATGACATTATTATCTAATAGTACTACATAGTAGTTTGTCATTATTCAACATTTGTTTGTAATCTGATTGAAGAAACAGAGGTAGGTAGTATTGGACTTGATCCTCTTTGAAAGAGCTGTGAGAAAATCCATCATTGGAACACATCCAAATGGAGGTACATTTGTAAGCACCACACTGTCATGCTGGCTGCACAATAATGGTCTTCTCTTTCTTGAGGAAAACTTAGAGCTGTAAGAAATGGAATTCATGAAGTATATCCATGCGGGTAATGGTATTCAAGAAAATCGTTTCAGCAAACTTAGAGCTACAAGAAAAAGATGGATCTTTCTCCAATAATATAAGCAAAAACTGTCAATACATTAATACTTTTTTTTTTTTTTTGGTGAACCGTTTGTGAGTAGCTCATTAATTTTGTTAATGAATTTTTTTTTCGAACAACTCGTTAAGTTCACAAATTACTTAGTTTTATTAGCTACGAAACTAAAATTTTTCCTTTATAGAAATATTATTATTAAAAGACTAATTGAATCAAACTTATTCACGAGAACTTGTTTATGAACATTATAATCGAGTTTGGTTATGAGCATGTTCATAAGTTTGTTGATGAATTTATAACTGAACTTACTCGCGAGCTTTCAAGTCAAGGTCATGCCCAAATTTGGTTCACTTACGAATCGAGCTTTAAAATCATGCTCAACCTTGAATCATTTATAAATCAAACTGAACACGTTTGTCGAACCAACTCATGAGCAAATCGGCTCATTTACTACCTTATGCTTCGTAGGAAAACCCAAATCCACCACTAATAAATTAGCATACTTGTGACGTTTTTTTTTTTAAATATTTTGCCCATAATTTATATGTTTTCGTGGCAATCTCCAACTCGGTGGCAAAATATGATTTTTTTTAGTTTTTATTGATAATAACTCATGTAAACTTTCTTGATCAGAATTCCCTCCCTATAAGGTGTCGTTGGTTTCGGTCGAGAACACTTCGGTACCAAAAGATATTTGATAAGAAAAAGGGTAATGACAATGATTTAATAGAAGTTATCCAACATACCTCGAATACACCTTAGCTAGGATATTTATACATACTTTTATAACCTTTCAGCATTAATGGTGCTCTAATTGAACGATTATGTCATTACTCCTCTTAATGACCATTAATTGTCATTTAAGTATATCCATTCCCTTTTGATGAAGATATAAAGACGCCGTTTGATTTTCTCCAAAACCGTCAAGACGAGATACGGACAGATGCACGTTAAGATGAGATGAGTTGGCGGATCCTCCTCATCCAACTCATTTCGTCATATCTCGCCTATGTGGCGTATCTCGCCTATGTGACATAGTGATGTGAGCTTCTTCTCTTTCCATATTATTACATATTTGCCCTAGTAATAAATCTGGATGTTACCAATTGATATGAAAACATTTTCATATCATATAAGTAAACAAGGTGAAATATTTTTCAACATTGTAGTTAAACATCGAAAAATATTTTATTTCACAATAAAATAAGGGTAAATAATTTATTAGTCCCCTAGTTTTTACCTAACACACTGTTTAGTCCTCCTATTTTGAAAAACACATTTTAAGGTCCCTATCTTTTACCAATATTAACTCTGTGGTCCTTTTATCTACTTTTTTAGATTTTTAACCAAACATATCTTAGCTTTTAGGACAACCACAGTACAATACAAATTGACCATGTTACTCTGTTATTTCATATATGTTTATTTATGCTAAAATATAGCGGTTACAAGTCTAAAAAAACTAGACAAAATGACCAACGGGTTAATATTGGCAAAAGGTAGGGACCTTATAATGTGTTTTTCAAAATAGGGGGACTAAACAGTGTGTTAGGTAAAAACTAGGGGACTAATAAATTATTTACCCATAAAATAATATCTTTACCTTAATAAAACACAATAGTTTTCTACAAATAAACATGATTTTACTTTGGATATGACTTTCACATGGTCAAATTTGACGATAACACTCAGACAGGGATATGGTGGCTATAAGAGGTATTTGGCTAGTAGAGGGACTTTATCTAATAATAAGACATGCTATCCAAATATTGTTCCATCATATGACGAAGTTTAGTGGCCGTTCGGTTCACATGTTGATATTCATATTTGTTACTCCATCTGTTTCATATTACATGTCTTTTTAGAGAATTGTATAGAAATTAAGGATATTAGAAAGAAGACATTATTACCCCTTATTTATTGATTCCAATATTTATTTATTCTAGGGTTAATTACAAAAAACTACCCTGTGGTTTGAACTTTTTGCGATGTGGTACCTGTGGTATTTTTTGTTACAAACACAATCCTGTGGTTGTCACCGTTAGACAAATAAAGGAGACAGTCAAAATTCTGTTAAAAAGGTGACGTGGCATGAGGGTAATTTAGGAAATTTGATTTTTTTTATTTTTTTATTTTATTTTTTCTTTCTCTCTCCTCCTTCATCGTGTTCTTCTCCTTCTCCTCCTCCACGCACATGTCTTCCTCAACTTCTGCAAATACTCATAAACCCTCCCCTTTTTCCCTGTTTCCACACTTACTTTCAGCAACGCTGCCATTTCAGGCTCCTCCAAACTTACCCCCATTTTCCCCATATGTTCCTCCACTTCATAAGCCTTATCAGCCTCTAATTTCTCACAAAAACAAAACAAAACAAAACAGGATCGCAAGTCCTCAATCGCGGCAATTCATTGTAAACCCCCATGCTTTTCATCAAATTGAAAGCGTATTCTCCATCCTCTTTCGCCGCAGCTAGTCTCGCAATAGCAGTAATCGAGGCTTCGTTCGGTTTGATGCCGTTGGAAACCATGTGGTCGAATATGCGAAATCCGTATTGAGCGAGGTGTTTAGTAGTTGGGTTTGAAAGAGAGAAGGAGCAGAGGTATAAGAGAGTGTTGAAGTGGTTGTTGTTGAGACGAATGTTGTTTGAAATAGCATCTTCGTAGAGAGAGATAGCAGTGGAAAGGTTTTTCGATTTTGTGCATGAGTTGAGATTCTGATAGAATTGGGATTCTTGGGTTTGATTCTTACTGTGTCGCTGCTTTTTCTTGCTTGTTTCATTTGCCATGGCTGCAACAAGGAAGAAGAAAGTTGAGATTTTTAGGAGGTAAAATATGAGAGAAAGAGGAGAGAGAAAAAATTAAAAAAATAGAATTTCCTAAATTGCCCTTGTGCCACGTCACCTTTTTAACAGAATTTTGACCGTCTCCTTTATTTGTCTAACGGTGACAATCATAGGGTTGTGTTTGTAACAAAAAATACCACAGGTACCACATCGCAAAAAGTCCAAACCACAGAGTAGTTTTTTTGTAATTAACCCTTTATTCTATAATAAGTCCATTATTTTAATTAATTTTCGTAAACTCATGTTTTATAGCAGAAAAAAAGATGACTTAACGTGTACTGATCATATAAAATAACGTGTAATATGAAACAAAAAAGAATCTCTAAAAAGATATGTAATATGAAACAGAGGGGTAAATTTCACTCGTGGTGTACAACCTTTACCCTAAATCAGATTTTGGTATACAACCTTCAATTTGTCTCACTAATATGTACCAACTTAGGGGTGACCTCCCAATGTGGTGTATAGCGGGTGAAAATGCCCGATCAACACGCCACGTCAGCAGTTTGACCGGTTAAAAAGCTACAAATTGACCTTTCATATATATAATTACTAAAATACCCTCCTTTCTCTCCTTAACTTATCTCTCGTTATTCTCTTTATTTCTTTCTCTCTCTCTAACTCATCTCTCTTTCTAACTCCTCTCTCTTTAAATTTCCTTCACTCTCTAATTGAAATTAGTGTTTTCTTTCATCTGAAATTATTTGACGCAGCAAATCAAATTGAGTTTTAGCACCAGAGAAATCAAGCAGATGACAATTGAAGCCAAGGAAATGAAACTCGAATATAACTGTGCAATAAGAAATTGGAGAAAAGATTAACATATTGTCCCTGCTTTCTAATTTCTCCATTTAATTCCACATTGAGAAATTAATGGAAAGATGAAGAAGAGAAAAAAAAAAAAAGTAAAACCCGATGGTAGTCAAATGGCGGAAGTAAACCCAGAGAAAGGAAGAGGTGGATTGAGATTGAGAAATTAACGCACAGATGAAAAAGAGAACAAAAAAAATACTCCTTCTGCGGACACCCAAGCATCAACACAAGCCTTGGGCTTTATGGCACGGGATTCAACAACTCTATCTACAACACGTAGAAATGGCTCACCGTCACAAGAGCTCTGTGAAGTTTCACTGCACTGGTTAACTTTCTAGTTTTTGAGATGGGTATATATAATGGTATCTCAATTCACTTTTTTTTTTCTTTTGCGGAACTAAACATCGTCATGATTCCATTTTTTTTTAAAAAAGCTTTATTTTCTCCGGAAGAAGGACATAATACTCCCCATTTCTCAACCTCCCAGACCTTTTTTTTTAGTTGAATCGGAATGAAAAGGAGGGGATATTACATCGAAACGATTGATTTAGGTGAAGAAGGAAAAGAATTAGGAGAAAGTCAACGCCTTTTACTTTACTTTGTTTTTTAGTTGCATCGGAATGAAAAGGAGGGGATATTACATCGAAATGATTGATTTGCTGCTTGGTTTATGGAAATATAGAAATTAATTTGGAATCTATGGTTTTGTTTAGAAATGCAAATTAATGGACAAAAATGGTTAAAAAATCATTAAAAGAAAAAGACAATGGAAGATGAGAGAATGGGAGAAAATGGCTGAAGATGATGAAGAAGAACCTAATGGAGAAGATGAAAGAGAATAGGGTATTTTAGTAATTATATATATGAATGGTCTATTTTTGATTTTTTAACCGGTCAAACTGCTGACATGGCGCATTGACCGGTCATTTTAACCGGCTATACACCACATTGGAAGGTCATCTCTAAATTGGTACATATTAGTGAGACAAATTGAAGATTGTACACCAAAATGTGATTTAGGGTAAATGTTGTACATCACGAGTGAAATTTACTCTGAACGGAGGTAGTAGTGTTTTAGAGGAGCAGTTATTCTCCTTGTCGTTTTGTCTGCTTGTTGGCCTTTATAGTTTATGAGCATAAAACTTTTTGTGTGAAATTCCTTCTTGCTTATGATTTTTGGGCATTTTGCTATTTATGTATCAGATCCCAGACCAATATGAAAAGGAATAAGGGTTTTTTCTGTGTTAATTTCGTCACTTCTTCTTCCTCGACCTAGGATCATTTTCTTTTAATTTAATTTATTTTATTCTTGGAGTATTTCTTAGGTTAGTAACTTTTTTATCATCATAAACTGAGGGAATTTTAAGGTGTTTTTTTTATTTCCAACAACTGTTTGATTTTATGAGTCCGTAGGCACACTCAGTTTCAGTTCAAGAAAACTATAATTTTCTGGTACGTTCGTATTTTCCACAAAAGAACCAAACAAGAAAAAATAGAATTTTGTGGATGAATTAAAGATGCAAAATTTAGTTTACTATCTCTAATATATGTGATAAATGTATGTTAAGTTTTGAAGTTCAGTGATCATAGAGTTAAAAAAAAAAAAGCAAAGTTCAGTGGCAATGAATGTAATTTACGCCTAATATATGTGTTATGTAAAACATGTAATAAGTCCATGTTTACAGATATGGTTAGGGTAAATATGGTAACCAGAATGATGTACATATTCAAATTATTATTATATTCTCTTATATTTTCTGTATAAAACTTTTTTAGAGGTAATAAAATTAAATTTGTCAACAATCAACACCACTTAAAATTTTCATATTCTTATCTAACATTTTTAGGGCTAGTTTGGTTCAACTGTTTCAGTTTACTGTTGTTTGCTTTTATTCAAGAACGAAGTTAGGGACCTGGAGAGGTCCAGGCCATCCTCCGCCGCCAAAACCACCCCTATCATTGATGGTTTCCAACTACCTGACGGTTAGAGCTACCCCTATTATGGATGATTTCAACCGCTTGTTTCTGAAAAATTAAGGTACATATTGATTAATTAACTTATTGAGTTTTATCGCTCAATGGTTGAAGAACAAAAGGTTGTGGTTCAAATATGGATTCAAATCTCACATCTTATACCTAAAAAACAATAATATTTTTTAATATGTAAAAGGTTATGACAGGTAACGGATACTATGTGGGTATTTCCATAGTTGCCTCATTACCTTAACATGTAATGGTTTTGATTTCATACATTTTTTTATATAGAGTACAGATAGTTTAGGATCGGATAATGTCGGATATCCGCGGATACAATACTCGTTGTCATCCCTAGTAACGTCTTACACATTATACGAATTAAAGATTTTTTAATAATTCATTATCAACATAAAAAATTTAAAAGTAATGTTTTATATTTTTAAATTTACAATTAGCACAAGTACGAAAATTATATATGACTTGCTAGACATAATACATAATTTGAAAAAAATGAATCTAATTGAGTTTTTTTTTTAACTCATGGTTTAGAATTTTTAAACAGACTTTAATTTTAAAGAAAAATATAATTTTAACTCTTTTTTAAATAAAAAAGTCATCACACATGAAATGCATAAGAAATTTCAATCAAAATTTATAAGTAAATAATACAATATTTACAAATTAAATTTTCATAAAAATATGTTTTAAAACAAAGCTAAATATGTAAATCAGCCTTTCATTTAGACCAATTTTATAATTTTCCTTAATTAATTTCTTTTTTATTCACTTACTTACAAAAAAAAATTGAATTATTTCCTTTTTCAAAAAAAGGAAAGTTCAATTAAATTTTTTTATTTTTGGTAAAGTAATTTCTACATGGCGGGAAAATGAGAGAAAACGGTCATGGAACAAAAATTCTTACATATATATAGCACTGAGGTAAAGAGCAAAAATTCCGGAATCTGAGTCACTGAATTCTTCTGCCATGGCTGGAAATGGAGTAGAACTGGCGATCGGAATCGATCTCGGAACCACCTACTCATGCGTCGCCGTTTGGCAACATGGCAAAGTGGAGATCATAGTCAATGACCAAGGGTTCCGAACGACCCCTTCTTATGTTGCTTTTACTGATACCGCGCGTTTGATCGGCGATGCTGCTAAGTATCAGGTTGCTGCGAACCCTATCAACACTGTTTTTGGTACGTATCTCATATCTGATTTCTTATTTTCTTAACCTATGGTTATTCTCATAATTGAGTGTGTATCAAGTTATTCTAATGCTTTTTGTTTTCTTGTGTTGTTGCTTCGATTTCGATTTCGTTGATGTTAACGGCTTATTAGATTTTAAAAAAGAAAACCCTAATTTTTGGGATTACTCTGGAAATTGATGTGTAGACACATATTTGTGTTGTTTATTTGATGAGTTCAAAAGCTTTCTTACTCTTATGGTCTACAACTGTACATCTCACACAGATGCGAAGCGATTGATTGGTAGGAGATATTCTGATGCCTCTGTACAGAGTGACATGAAGATCTTGCCATTTAAGATAGTTGCTGGCCCTGGTGATAAGCCTATGATTGTTGTTACATACAAGGGTGAGGAGAAAAAGCTTTCTCCTGAGGAGATATCGTCTATGGTTCTTACTAAGATGCGTGAAATAGCTGAAGCTTATCTTGGATCAACCGTTAAAAATGCAGTCGTTACCGTTCCTGCTTACTTCAATAACTCTCAGCGTCAGGCAATCAGGAATGCTTGTGCGATTGCTGGCCTTAATGTTATGCGTATTATCGGCGAGTCTACAGCCGCAGCCATTGCCTATAGTCTTGACAAGAAGGCAAGCAGCGGTAGGAAGAAGAACGTATTGATATTTGATTTGGGTGGTGGTAATTTGGATGTCTCGCTGCTTATTATAGAAGAAGGTATCGTTGAAGTCAAGTCCGTTGATGGTGACCCTTATCTTGGAGGTGAAGACTTTGATAACAGAATGGTGAACCACTTTGTTGAAGAGTTCAAGAGGAAGGATAAGAAAGATATCTCTGGAAATGCTAGAGCTCTTAGGAGATTGAGGACTGCCTGTGAGAGGGCTAAGAGGATTCTTTCATCCACTGATCAGACAACTGTTGAGGTTGATTGTTTGTTAGATGGTATTGATTTCTATGCATCCATTACACGTGCCAGATTCGAGGAGTTGAACATGGATCTCTTCAGAAAGTGTATGGAGTCTGTTGAGTTGTGTTTGAGAGCTGCCAATATGGACAAGAACAGTGTAGATGATGTCGTTCTTGTTGGTGGTTCTTCTAGGATTCCAAAGGTACAGGAGTTGTTGCAGGAATTGTTCAATGGGAAGGAGCTTTGTAAGAGCTTAAATCCGGATGAGGCTGTTGCGTATGGGGCAGCTGTACATGCTGCAATTTTAAGTGGAAACTTGCAGGATCTTCTGCTCTTCGATATCATCCCTCTGTCACTTGGAGTGGGAGTTGTTGGAGATCTTATGAACGTTGTGATACCAAGGAATACTACCATTCCTACAGAGAAGGAGAAGGAATTCACTACTATATTTGACAACCAGACCAGCGTATTGGTAGATGTATACGAGGGTGAGAGCAAAATAATATTAGACAACAATTTACTTGGAAAACTTGAGCTTTCTGGCATTCCCCCATCTCCAAAGGGTGTCTCTAAGATCAATGTGTGTTTTGACATAGATGTCAATGGTATCTTAACTGTTTCTGCTGTGGAGAAAACAACAGGGAGGAATAACAAGATAACAATCACTAATGACGAGGGAAGCTTGTCCAAAGAAGAGATTGAGAAAATGGTAAAGGAGGCTGAGAAATACAAGGCTGAATATGAGGAACATAAAAAGAAGACTGATGCTAAAAATGCATTGGAGAATTATGCGTATAGCATGAAGAATACTGTGACCGATGATAAGATCAGCCCGAAACTAGCCCCAGAAGACAGAAAGAAGATTGAGGATGCGATTGAGGAAGCTCTTGAATGGTTGGAAGCAAACCAGCTAGGTGAGGCAGATGAGTTTGAGGATAAGATGAATGAGCTAAAGAGCATATGCACTCCTATCATTGCCAAGATCGATGAATGACGATGAAGTTTTTCCCACTGCTAGAGAATTTTTTGCTAAATATTAGTCCAACTTTTTCATTAAGGATGAAGAAACAGAATTTTTATCCTCTTTCTTCAGTTCTCTGTTTAGTAATTGTGTGGAAATTTTACTCTGTTGTTTACTGAAATTTGGTTGTCATTTATATTTTCATTATACTTGCATAAGTGATTTTGGGGTGGTTGCAGAACACATTCAAATGGTGGTTGATGTTTTTATAGTGTTAGACATTTCAGTTCAGATAATGTTTGACTAACTAGATATATTTGATATTGATAACTCAAAGGATATGCCATTCATCCATGTACTGATGTTGTTGATAGCTACTAGCAGAGTTAAATTTTGCTATGAAATACATTGAAGAACATGGTGTCACTTGTTGTTGATCAGAGCACAGGATACAAATTGAGCTTGTCTTACAAAGGCCATAAAGAATTACGTAGATAATAAGTTGTGTTAGAGTAGTTTATGTCTGGGATAAATACCAAATTTAAACAAAAGTTTTAATATATGAAATTGTACAAATTAATTATAACGTTTCCAAACTAGTTTGGTTTTAGTCATACGATATCGAATATTAAAAATAACTAGTTTAACCAGTATTTAACTGTACTCAAAACTTTTCAAGTATTAATTATGTCTAACAGGCCGGCTCTAGGGGGAGTTCCCTAGGCCGATGACTGTGAGCCCTAAAATTCCAACTAATGACATAATATTAATGAATAAAAAACATCTATGATTCATTAATTTCATGTCTGTAATCAATATTGTAAAAAATATCAGACACTAATTGGACAGATAGAGCTCTTGAGGATTAATTAGAAATTAATTGGATTTTTATTTTTATATTTTTTATTTGTTAATTAAAAATTATTATATCAATTAAATTAATATATGTATTATATTATCGAAAAATAATAATATAGAATAGGAATATTTTTTGTAATATATAAAATCTTTTACAATGTGCGAATATCATTGAAACAACTCAAGCAAATAAAGTATAATGTTCAAAAGTAATATAATTCACCAAAAACTATGAAATAATATCATTAAAGTATTAAACCATATCATGAAAACAAGTAAAAACGTAATTAAATTAAAATATCTGAAAATAATAAACATAATTTACGTATAACCATGCGACAATATCTAAAAGTGAATCACAATAAAGAAAAAAATAATAATAAATATTTTTGTTCATCATTGCTTAGACGGTCTAGACGGCTAAAATTGCCTAGGTGCTAAAAACGAGGGAACTAATCGGAAAAAATTGAAACGGATTCTCAATTTCAAGTACTTAGACGAGCCGTCCAAATGACCTTTGTTTTGAACATTGACAATTGCTAAGTGATGCTCTTTATCTATAACTTGAAACTCCAAAAACACAATGTGAAAGTACCAAAGATTAATAATTTCGTGAACTGCAGAAATGAGAACTTTTTTTTAGTTTTAGGTTATTATTATTATTATGTGATTTTGATCATAATATTAAGGGTTAAGGTGCAAAAATACCCCTAACGTTTTAGGTCAGGAGCAATTTTACCCCTAACGTCTAAAATGGTGCAATTTTGCCCCTAACGTTTGTAGCCAAGAGCAATTTTACCCCTAACGTTTGTAATTTGGGTCAATTTCAGACACTATTATAAAACACATATATTTTTATTCATTATTTTGCACCAATTGCATATCAATTCATTCTAAAAAAAAGATTTCATGTTTTTTTGTAATTTAATAATAGAATTGGAGATTAATATTTATAAATTCGGTGAATTTTTTGAATTTTTTTGTCTAATTCGTACAAAAAAACAGTATATTTTTTTATTTTTTTTACATCCCAACATATGTTTATGATTTGTTACTGATAAAATGACGTATATGTGAAATGTAGATGATAAAATTCATGACCAAGAAGACAATTTGATGAATTATTTCTGAAATTGACCCAATTTATCAACGTTAGGGGCAAAATTGCTCTTGGCTACAAACGTTAGGGGTAAAATTGCACCATTTTAGACGTTAGGGGTAAAATTGCTCCTCACCCAAAACGTTAGGGGTATTTTTGCACCTTAATCCTAATATTAATATATTGTTTGAATTATATTCTTTTAGTTTATATTATTTGTCACCTTTATATTAAGAAAATGGTTGATTTGTATTAAAGTTATAGAAAATAGGCTAATACACCCCTCTCTTTTTATTAATGATCATTATTTTCCGTAACATTCATTAAGTTACATTCATTAAGTTACAGTATTCTTCATATCTTGAAACCATAAAATGATAAAAAAAAAAGTAATTAATGTTAAACCCATTAATAAGGGTAAAATATGGAAAATTTATATAAAAAAAAATTCCATCTTTAACAAATAACATGAACCGGAGGAAGTAATTATTAATAGGGTAATTAATTTATCAGTCCCTGTATTTTGATATAACACACTGTTTAGTCTTTGTATTTTAAAAAACACACAATAAGGTCCCTAATCTTTTTCTGGATGGACTGTTTAGTCCTTAACGTTTTTCTCAGTGAACTGTTTAGTCCCCGTTAGCCAATTTGGATTTGAGTCAAAATCTATTTAGAATAAAAATATAATGCCTTAACTACCCTTTACCACAAAATCAAATATGTAAGACTATTATCTTCATTGTTTCTCATCTATGCGTTCTTCTTTTCCTTTATTTTATTTTTCTTTAGACTCTACTGCATCTAAAATCAACTTTGAGTGTTCTTCTTCTTGATATGCGTGTTTTCCACCTTCAATTCGAAAGAGTAAGCGAGCGAGGTTTGAGTCGATTTCTACCTTCCATTCAAACAAGAAGAGTGAGCATGAGCGATTCGATTATGGGTTAGGGATTCAATCCTTTCTCCATTTTTTTGTGAGCGCGAGTTGTGAGAGAAAGATATAGAGATGTGAATTGATTTTGACTGATAAATAGTAAAGGGTAATTTAGTCATTTCCGGATTCATAAACGGTAAAAAATCTAACAAACAGACAGAAGGACTAAACAGTTCACCGAGAAAAAGGTTAGGGACCTTACCGTGTGTTTTTGAAAACACAGGGACTAAACAGTGTGTTTTATCAAAATATAGAGACTAATAAATTAATTACCCTTATTAATATACTCATTTACTATTTTGTATTTATTATTTTAAAATAATATCAAATTTAGATGTGCAAAGAGAGTACAAAAATTGTCTAGGGCCTCCAAAATGCTGAAGACGTCCATGATGTCTAAAATATTTAATGTATTACTAACAAAATTACAAAAAAATCGGTTATAATGCTAAAAACTAAATCTACTACATATAAGTGTTGGGAATAAACGCGAAAAATTTATTCCGTAAATATATTGACGAGCAAAATAATCAATTAAAAGGACACCGATAATTTTAAAGAGACTACGTCCACGAACAAGCTTGAGAGTAAATTCTTCCACTATAAAATAGTAGGCGTACAAAGAGGGTGTTCTCTAGAAATCTTCTAGAGTTACAATGAGATAAAACCAAAATAGCAGCACTCAGGTGTTTCCCAAAAAACCCCCAAAATAATTATCTTTACTATTTTGTCTCTCCCCGAAAACAATTGCACTACCCTCAAACAATCACTAACTCTCAATAAAGCTCTCTGCCTCACACCCAATTTTGAGAACTCAAAATTGACTCACCCTTAAATCTTCTATACTCCCTCTCTGGATTTTCATCCCTCAAAATCCAAATTATTAAACTATCTCCTTGGCTTTTATAAGTTAAGGAGTTGAAAATGTCAGCAACAATTGTTGCTGGCAATTAATGCCAGCAGCAATTGTTGCTCAGCAGCCACACTTCGGTGGTCAAGCTCAATAATTGGACTACCCATTTGGATGGTCCAATTTCATTAATATATATATATATATATATATATATATATATATATATATATATATTTTAATATTTACAAATTGCACAAATGAGTCCCTAATTAATACAAATTACAAAATAGCCTCTCATTAATCGGGATTTCACAACAATTCTCCCCCTCCCGATTATATGAGGACTTTTGTTACCCCTACAGCCATTCGACAATATTCGAACTTCTCCCTTGGTAAGATCTTCGTTAACATGTCTGATCCATTTTCATCTGTATGTATCTTTTCAAGTTGTAATAACTTCATCTCTAGCACATCCCTGATCCAATGATATCTCACATCAATATGCTTTGATCTGGAATGGAAAGATGAATTCTTTCCAAGGTGAATAGCACTCTGACTGTCACAAAATAACTGATATTTTTCCTGACGGAAGCCAAGTTCGTTAAAGAACTTCTTCATCCATAATAGCTCTTTACACGCTTCCGTTGCTGCAATGAATTCTGCTTCAGTCGTGGAAAGTGCGACACACTTTTGTAATCTTGACTGCCATGACACAGCTCCCCCTGCAAATGTAATCAGGTACCCTGATGTAGACTTCCTTGTGTCAGTATCACCAGCCATATCCGTATCTGTGTAGCCAACTAGTACTGGTTCGGTATCTCCAAAACATAAACACATTTTTGAAGTACCGCGAAGATACCTAAATATCCATTTAACAGCTTCCCAATGTTCCTTTCCTGGATTTGAAAGGAATCTACTTACGACACCAACTGCATGTGCAATATCCGGTCGTGTGCATACCATGGCATACATTAGACTTCCAACTGCTGAAGCATACAGGACTCTGCTCATGTTTTCCTTCTCTTTATCAGTAGAAGGGCTCTGCTTGGCACTGAGTTTAAAATGATTAGCAAGAGGACAACTAACCATTTTAGATTTATCCATATTAAACCTTTGAAGTACTTTCTCAATGTACTTCTCCTGCGACAACCATATCTTCTTGGCGCTTCTGTCTCGAATAATTCTCATGCCAAGAATTTGTTTTGCTGGCCCTAAGTCTTTCATGGCAAAATACTTGCTCAACTGTTTCTTCAGATTGTTAATTCTGGAGATGTTCCTGCCAACAATCAACATATCATCCACATAGAGCAATAAAATAATGAAATCATCATCAGAGAATTTTTGAACGAAGACGCAGTGATCTGAAGTAGTCTTCTTGTAGCCTTGCTCCCCCATAACTGACTCGAACTTCTTGTACCACTGCATTGGTGCCTGCTTTAAGCCATAGAGACTCTTCTTTAGCTTGCAAACATAATCCTCTTTTCCTTTCTTCTTGAAACCCTCTGGCTGCTCCATGTATATTTCTTCTTCCAAATCGCAATGTAGGAAGGCAGTCTTCACATCCATTTGCTCAACCTCCAGGTTCTGACTTGCTGCTAACCCCAGCACAGTACGAATGGATGTCATCTTCACCACCAGTGAGAAAATCTCGTCAAAGTCGATGCCTTTTCTTTGACTGTATCCTTTCACAACCAATCTGGCTTTGAATCTTGGTTGTGAGCTAGCTTCTTCATTCTTGATTCTGAACACCCATCTGTTCTTCAAAGCTTTCTTGCCTTCAGGCAACTTTACCAGCACAAAAGTTTTATTCTCATGCAAGGATTTCATCTCATCTTGCATGGCCTCGAACCATTTTTGCTTGTGTTCATCATCCATGGCTTCTTCAAAGCTTTCTAGTTCTCCCCCGTCAGTCACTAGGACATAATCATTTGGAGAATATCTGGTAGAACGTTGAATGGCTCTACCGGATCTTGTTCGAACTGGAGAACGTTCTGCAACTGGTGGTTGATGGTGAACTTCTTCATCAGAATCAACTGGTTCATTCTGAATGGGAGCGTCTTGAGCAACTATCTCTGGTTGATCAATTTGAATTTCTTCTCCAACCTGTCTTGGCACCGTTGTTGGAGGCACTAACTGAAGGCTTGGTGAGCTAGTTTCAGGTCCAGAAGCATCTTTTCCAGACTTCTCAATGTCTTCAATTATCTGGTCTTCCATAAAGACCGCATCACGGCTTCTGATTAATTTCTTCTGGACTGGATCAAAGAACTTATAGCCAAATTCATCTTGGCCATAACCAATAAATACGCACTCTTTGGTTTTGACATCAAGCTTGGATCTTTCATCCCTGGGAATGTGGACAAAAGCTTTACAACCGAACACTCGCAGATGTTTGTAGGAACAGTCTTTTCCAGACCACACCTTTTCTGGAACATCGTAATCCAGCGGGACACATGGTGAAAGATTCAGAATATAAGCTACTGTGACTAGAGCTTCACCCCAGAACTCCTTTGGCAACTTTGAATGTGAAAGCAAGCATCTGACTCTTTCCATTAAAGTTCTGTTCATTCTTTCAGCCAACCCGTTCAACTGCGGTGTTTTTGGAGGAGTTTGTTGATGTCGAATACCATGATCCTTGCAGTACACATTAAATGGACCAGTGTACTCTCCACCATTGTCTGTCCGAATGCACTTCAGCTTCTTGCCAGTTTGTCTCTCAACCTGGGCTACAAAGTGCTTGAAAACCTGTAAGACTTGATCTTTTGATTTTAGAGTGTATACCCATGTTTTTCTAGAGTGGTCATCTATGAAAGTCACAAAATAATGAGCACCACCAAGTGACTTTGGAAATGGACCACATAGATCTGAGTGTACCAGATCTAATATATTTTCCACTCTAGAAGGAGAGGAACTCTTGAAAGCAACTCTGTTTTGTTTTCCGGCCAGACAGTTAGCACATTTATTTAAATTAACATGATCCAATCCAGTCAGAATATTTTTCTTGGCCAATTTTGTCATGCCTTTCTCGGGCATGTGTGCGAGGCGTTTATGCCACAATTCAATTGCGTTTTCATTCTCCACTGCGTTGATCGCTTCTTGGGAGAGCTTTGTCTGTATAAGATACAGCCTTGAATATTTTCTGCCTCTTGCAACCACCATCGAACCTTTGGTGAGCTTCCATTGGCCATCACGGAAGGTATTACAGAAGCCTTCTTCATCAAGCTTGTCTACGGAGATCAGATTCAGACGCATATCTGGAACATGCCTGACATCTTTCAATACTAGCTTCATGCCATTCTCATCTTCTAGGTGAACGTCACCTTTTCCCACAACTTTGGAGAAGTTGTCATTTCCCATCCTTACAACACCAAAATCTCCTGGTGTGTAAGATGAGAAAAATTCCCTTCGAGGCGTGGCATGAATAGTAGCACCGCTATCAATCACCCAACTAGTCTCCTGGGTCACAAGATTGATAATATCAGCATCGTAGACAATATTGAACTCGGCAACAACATTTGTTCGTTCGTCATCGGTACTGTCATCTCGCTTCTCTTCATTGCCTTTGCCTTTCTCTTGCTTGAGCTTCCTGCAGAATCTTTTGATGTGACCTTTTTTCTTGCAGTGATGGCATTCAACATTGGCATACTTGTTGGATTTTCCCCTGCTCTTGCCTCTGTCTTTGGATCCTCTAGCTTCGCTCCTTCCTCTGGAATTTACAACCAAAACATCTGATTGTGGTGTAGAGGCTCCTTGCATCCTGTGCCGCATCTCTTCATTTAAAATTCCACTTTTGACAAACTCCATGGAAATTTTGCCATCTGGTGCTGAGTTTGAAAGTGAAATTCTTAGAGTCTCCCATGACTCCGGTAAGGAAGCCAGTGTTAGTAAAGCAGTGAGCTCATTTTCAATTTTAAGCCCTATGCTAGAAAGTTGATCCACAATCCCTTGAAACTCGTTCAAGTGATCTGCGAGAGAAGTACCGTCTCGATATTTTAGTTGAATCAACTTGGTCAAATAAAATAATTTGTTGTTGCCGGTCTTTGAGGCGTATAAATCCTCAAGCTTATTCCACAACGTCCGTGCATGAGTTTCGCCAGCAATGTGATTATACACATTATCAATTTTAAAGAAGCCAGTGTTAGTAAAGCAGTGAGCTCATTTTCAATTTTAAGCCCCATGCTAGAAAGTTGATCCACAATCCCTTGGAACTCGTTCAAGTGATCTGCGAGAGAAGTACCGTCTCGATATTTTAGTTGAATCAACTTGGTCAAATAAAATAATTTGTTGTTGCCGGTCTTTGAGGCGTACAAATCCTCGAGCTTATTCCACAACGTCCGTGCATGAGTTTCGCCAGCAATGTGATTATACACATTATTGTCAACAAACTGTCGGATAAATCCGCAGACTTGCTCATGCTCGAAACCCCAGTCTCCATCCGACTTGCCGTCGGGCTTGTCTGTCCCGAACACCGGAAGATGCATCTTCGTCACATATAGGAGATCCTTCATTTTGCTTCTCCATATGTGGTAGTTTGAACCATTTAGACTGACCATTTTGCTTGTCAATTTTGCCTCCATGTTGACTAGGCTCTGATACCAGTTGTTGGGAATAAACGCGGAAAATTTATTCCGTAAATATATTGACGAGCAAAATAATCAATTAAAATGACACCGATAATTTTAAAGAGACTACGTCCACGAACAAGCTTGAGAGTAAATTCTTCCACTATAAAATAGTAGGCGTACAAAGAGAGTGTTCTCTAGAAACCTTCTAGAGTTACAATGAGATAAAACCAAAATAGTAGCACTCAGGTGTTTCCCGAAAAACCCCAAAATAATTATCTTTATTATTTTGTCTCTCCCCGAAAACAATTGCACTACCCTCAAACAATCACTAACTCTCAATAAAGCTCTCTGCCTCACACCCAATTTTGAGAACTCAAAATTGACTCACCCTTAAATCTTCTATACTCCCTCTCTGGATTTTCATCCCTCAAAATCCAAATTATTAAACTATCTCCTTGGCTTTTATAAGCCAAGGAGTTGAAAATGTCAGCAACAATTGTTGCTGGCAATTAATGCCAGCAGCAATTGTTGCTCAGCAGCCACACTTGACCACCGAAATTTCGGTGGTCAAGCTCAATAATTGGACTACCCATTTGGGTGGTCCAATTTCATTAATATATTTTTTTTTTAATATTTACAAATTGCACAAATAAGTCTCTAATTAATACAAATTACAAAATAGCTCCTCATTAATCGGGATTTCACAACAATAAGTTAATCACAATTTTTTTTATCAAACTGTCTAAAATATTTACTGGTATTAATATAGTTATAAAAAAAACCACGAGCTAGCATTATTTACTGAGTTATTAAGGTTTTGTATACATATTTTTTAAATACTATATATACATCATTATTTATTTTACGGTGATAAACATACTTTCTTTTAAAAGCGGTGATAAACATATGCAAACTACTTGAACGTCATATCTAAAGGGAAATGTTTTTCTTTAAGAAACAAAAACTATATAGTTCAAACATTTACGGTGTTTGGTGTCGTTAATAAGATGAGAAATTAGTGAATTTTAATGACGTGACATGTAAATACTTATTTTTTATTTGGGGCTTTTTTATCATTTTTTAAAAACAAATTTTATTAGAATTCCTAACAATTCATGAATTATGTTAGAACGTACCATGAGAAATAGTTTGGTGACAATTTTATTTTGAATTCAAGTAATGCTTAACGAAGATGTGGAATATTCAGAGTTGATCGGGTAAATAAGGTAGAGTTGATGTTATTTCGATCGTTCGACCTGCATCGGGAGAGGCTCTCGTGTACACTCTAATGATAAAGCTAGTAGTATTACATGATTAATAGATACAGTAGAGAGAAGAAAGGATACTCACATATATTCCCTTTATAGGGGCATTTGTAGTGAATGTGCTGGATTTTATGGGTTTTTACCCACATTCCTCATCAGATGTCCCCCTTCAAGGGTTTTTTGAGGATTCTTGTGATGTTCGAAACATTCTTAGAACGGTAATGAATGTAATTGCGCCGTTTGGGACAATTAGTGGATAATAGTTATATCTCTTTGAACGGCTTGTAAAATAATAATGATATCTCCAACACATCCCTGATTCAATGATATCGCACATCAATATGCTTTGATCTCAAATGGAAAGAGGAATTCTTTCCAAAATGAATAGCATTCTGACTGTCACAAAATAGCGTGTACTTTTCTTAGTGAAAGCCAAGTTCATTGAAGAACTTCTTCATCTATAACAACTCTTTGCACATTTCCATTGTTGCAATGAATTTTACTTCAGTTATGGAAAGTGAAACACACTTCTACAGTCTTGACTGCTATGACACAGCCCCCTACAAATATAATCAAGTAACCTGATATAGACTTCCTTATGTTAGCATCACCAACGATATCTGCATTTGTATAGCCAACGAGCACAGGTTTAGTATCTCCAAAACATAAGCACATTTCGGAAGTAACACAGAGATACTTGTATATCCATTTAACAGCTTCCTGATGTTCCTTTCTTGGATTTGAAAGGAATCTACTCACGACACCAACTGCATGTGAACATAGCTAAAGGTGGAGTTGTTACGTCGAGAAAATGTAAGCAATGCGCTAACAACCAACAAAGTTCCGCCAAAAAGGCAATCATCAAGGAGATGGTGTTGTTGGAAGCTCTAGTTAAGAGCTTGAGCGAACTAGCTAAGTTAGGGAAGGCTTGGAAGTATTGGATAGAAGATCGACGACAACAACCGAATAGAGATTACACGTATGCGTCGAGGCGACGTAGGTCGAGGGAGACCAACAAAGAAGAGTGTGGAAATTCCAACGGAGTGGAAGAATATATCGTGTCATAAACGACAAAGAAGAGCGTGAACAAGTCGTATTTGGTAAAGGAATATAAGTGATTGAAGGAGTTACAGTAAAAAAAAAAAAGCCTACAACACTTAGAGAAGCATCTTTAAGCAATAAATAAAAAAGTGCTACGAAATAAAATTTCAGAAAAGCTGTTTGGAATGATTAGCATGGACGAACTACTAAAAATCGATGTTGAGGTGAGTATTGAAAAATTTTCAACATCAATTTTTGAACATAATTATCTAGGGATTGAAAGAGTATTCTAGATGAGACTAGAAAAGAAAAGACAAAAAATTAATATTAAAATTGATTGGGTTGATATTTTGACAACCGACATAATGTGTGGTCTTTACTTAATAGGTGACTAAATATATTAGACTATAAATAGGTATGGATATATTGATTGTGTGTAACAAGAAAAAAAAAGGTGTGAGTAAATAAAAACAAATAAATTGTGAGTGTGTGTAATGTGTAAGTTTCTTTTTCGAATTTAATAAAAATTATACTATTAAGTCCTCCAATAATTAATATATATATATATATATATATATATATATATATATATATATATATATATATATATATTATTGTGTTCATCCGATTTGGTCAATGCGACTTCACGGTTTTATATTAGAAATACATCTTAGTCCAACTACTTCCTCTCTTTTTTTTAAACGTCATGGTTTGAAGTTTTTAATTAAAGTTTGATATACATGTTTTTTAAATGCTATATATAGCATTATTTATTTTATGGTGTTAAAACATATACAAATATATAAAAAAAAATATACGAATTACAAATTACTTAAAGGTCATATATTTAAAAGGAAACATTTAAAAAATAAAAAAAAAAGAAATAAAAAGTTTGGTGCATTTGCAAATAGAGAGACATTGTTTTTTTATTTAGAAAATAAATCATATGTTTTATGGTGTTAGCAAAATGAGGAATTCAATCATTGGTATTATTCTTTGCCAATATTATATGCTCACTTTCTTTTTATATAGCACATTGAATTAGTGATTTTTAATGACGTGATATGTGTAAATATATTCATTTTTGTTTGGGGTTTTTTATCATTAAAAAAAAGGTTTTTATTAGGATTTGTAACTATTTGTAAATCTTTTGATACATTGTACTGGAATTTCCTCTTTGGTTTTCTTTTCTAATTAATTCAGTCCACTTTGAATCCTATATCTTTTTATTTATTAATCATATATAATCACTTTTATTTGTGTTTTTTTTGGGTAAAAAGGGGAAGGGCTATACACCGGCAACAAAAGAAAATCACCAAAACAGAAACACTATCCTGTACGAGTCATCCTAGGCCGATAAAGTACCACATAAATCAAAGTACAGAATATATTGAATGCCTGCAGGAGGCACCTCACATTCGTGAAGTCCTAGCACCAAATTCCCTGCGTAGATCGCCATCCAGTCCGCGACCTTATTACCTTCATGTAAAACATGAACAAGCTTGACCTCTATAGTTTCTGGCACTCCGAAATTAGCCAATAAAAACTGTGCTTGTAACCCCCTCATTTGGATCACATGATATCTCACACAATATCAGTCATAGACATGTTTTCAATTCTCAATCATATAAACTGCAATCTCATATAAATTTTACATATTATACATAAGAGAAAGCATTTATAATTTACAATACACGTTTAAGTCATTATCCTACACAGAGGATTTACAAAACAAAAGTACATTCACAAGACTCCAAAATGCCTAGATGAGAATGGACTGACACTGCTGGTGCGACCTTAAGCAAGAAGAACTCCACCTAACCTGTAAAATCTGTTGGCAAGGGGTGAGCTGCCTACTCAATAAACATATTACACATATATGTATATACAAGTAATGTAAAGAGCACAAACCAAAATAGGTCATCAGTACCAAGTTAGAATTTATTCATTTAGAATAGTAATACTGATTTTAGAAAGGCCTTGCTATACTTAGACAATATATATAAAATGGTCCTTGGACCCAATCTGTATTCCGGCTCACTAAATTCGGAATACAATCATATGTGCTACGGAGGAGTTACACTCACTCACGTACTCATATATCTCAACACATGTGCTTCCGGCTCACAATATTCGGATAGCACTCTCAACTTGGACCATTTCACATATCCATCTAAGCAAGCTCATATTCATTTATAATCCAACCATTATTTAGTTCCAGTATGTGCACAAGGCTTAACATGCCGTATTTACGCATAACACTGCAACATACTCAATCATAACACTTTCTTATCAATCATAACATATCACAAACACTCAAACATTATCCACATCATTCACATCAGATTCAACCACATCTCACACTCAACAAGTCACAAGGCACAATACAGTCATACACATATATAAGCAATATGCTTACCGTCGCACTTGGTTCGATCTATTCAACACGATCGGGTGTGCGTTCAATTGCACCTTGCCCTCCTAATGTCACATAACATTGATCCAATTAGCCTTAACATAAACTTAATGAAAATATAAACTAAGGAATGCTATATGATTTACAAGACACTAATGTCACAAAGTTCATGCAATCTAATCCTTTTGTCTTAGATCATCACATGACCTACTTGCACACATTCTGCCATAACTTTCTGTATATGAATCCAAATGCCCTGATTCTTGAACCTACTGAAACTAGACATATATGGATAGAACATATCCAAAATTCACTTTAATATCACTTCTACACAATATATGGCATGCAAAATGATTCGGTCCTGTTTCCAGCCAAGAAACAGACTATCCAGATTTGTATCTACCATAATTCACTCAACCTAGCTCATACTAAACACAATGGATTGCCAAATCCTTTTACATACATATACTTCAAGTAGTTAGAAACACTTTTGTATAAATAAACTTTCTCAAATTATGAATCTAAGGTCCTCAAAATGCTACATCAACATGGCTGCCTCACATGACATTCAATTTCGAGGCAGTCATGTTCCATCTAGGTTTTCTTCATCTATATATGGAATTAAAGTCCCATATTTTACAGAGGGTTTCATAACACATATAGAAACATATATTATTCTTTATGTATCTTCAAATTCGAAGAATATCAATATGAAAAACATGCTCCAAAATGACTGAAAGCAGTACCCTAGATTTCTGTTTAGGGCACTTGATACATATCTTTCATTTGGACAGCCTATAACCACTTTAAACAACACAAAAACTCAAAAAACTCCATAACAACTCATCCACAACAAATCCTATGATCAGACCTAGGTATTTCAGAATCTCAAACTCATAGAAAACAAGCTAAAACAACATACTAACCTTCAACTCGTGTCTATCACCTAGTATGCTTCCTAACTTGACTTGTTTGACTCGAAAATGGAAGAAATTGGTTCTTTGGAGAGGTTTAGGGTATGAACAAGGAAGGTTTTGCTGAAGCTTTGGTCGAAATTGTGGCTGGAATAGATAAAGAATGAGTTGTGCACATCATTTGGCAAATGAAGAGGTGTATTTTGTCTTAATATTGGGGTGACACCTCGTGCTTGCTCACAAACCTCAAATTCAGCCCTCCTAAAGTGTAACTTAATCAATTTAGGACATATGAATTCATTCATTCATTCATTTAAGTCCTAACTCAATTAACCAATCGTTACATCTTAACGATACACTAATCGTCTACTAATCGCACGGTAATCGCATTATGCATACAAAACTTCTACTGACAATGAGATGAATCTAAAATGTATGTATTCAATCATGAAAATATATATGAATGTGGGAAGACTCATATGTTAGGGTTTTGGGGATGTTACAGTTCTTCCCCCCTTAAAGAATTTCGTCCCCGAAATTCACTTACCAGAAGCTTCAAATAGGTAAGGATATTGTGTCCTCATATTTTCTTCTACCTCCCAAGTTGCCTCATCAAGTGTTTGATTATGACTCCATCTCACCTTAACCATTGGAATTTCACGGTTTCTGAGTCGTTTCATTTCTCGTCCCAAAATCTCTAAAGGTTGCTCACGAATAGTCAAGTCTGTGTTCACTATTGCAATCTCAGGTTCAGGAATCATATGACTTGGGTCTGATCTATATCTTCTTAATACTGACACATGAAATACATCATGTATTAAAGACAATTCTGGTGGTAGAGCTAACCTATAAGCCAATGGTCCAACTCTCTCAATGATCTCATAAGGCCCGATGTATCTTGGATTCAACTTCCCTCTTCTACCAAAACGAACTATTCCTTTCCATGGGGATATTTTTAAAAACACTTTATCTCCAACTTTATATTCCATCTCCCTTCGGTGCTGATCCACATAAGCTTTCTGACGTTCCTGTGCAGCTTTTAAATACTTCTTTATGACATTGATCTTCTCAACAGTTTCCTGGACTAACTCAGGTCCTTCCAATTGTCTCATTCCTTCAACATCCCAACATATAGGGCTTCTACACGGTCTTCCATATAGTGCCTCATAAGGTGCCATGCCTATACTTGAATGATAACCATTATTATAAGCAAACTCCATAAGAGGTAAATGTATATCCCACTCACCTTGGAAATTAACAACACAAGCTCTCATCATATCCTCTAAGGTCTGAATAGTTCTTTCCGATTGTCCATCTGTCTGTGGATGAAAGGCTGTACTGAAATGCAATTTTGTTCCCAATGAGTGCTGTAAACTGCCCCAAAATCTAGATGTAAATCTAGGATCACGATCTGAAACAATAGATATAGGTACTCCATGCAACCTCACTATTTGTTCCACATAAAGTCTAGCCAATTTATCCATCGAGTCTGTCTGTTGAACCGGTAGAAAGTGAGCAGATTTCGTAAGTCTATCCACTATCACCCATATACTATCGCGTCTACGCCTTGTTCTTGGTAATCCCATCACAAAATCCATAGTGATCCTCTCCCATTTCCACTCTGGTATGGTTAAAGGTTTTAGTTTTCCCACGGGAGCTTGATGCTCAGCTTTAACCTGTTGACATGTCAAACATTTGGAAACAAAATCAGATACATCTTTCTTCATTGTAGGCCACCAGTAAAAAGGTCTCAAATTTCTGTACATCTTTGTCATTCCTGGGTGCATAGCATAAGGAGAATTATGTGCTTCCTGTAGAATTTCTGATCTTAAATTTGCTACATCTGGAACACATAATCGACTACCTATCATCATAGTTCCATCATCTTCCACAGAAATATCAGGTCTTTTACCTTGTTGTACATGATCTCGCATTTTCTGTAAATAAGGATCATGTCATTGTGCTTCTTGGATCCTTTCTTTCAAATCTGGTTTTACTCGTAGTGTAGCCATCAAACCTGTTACTTCATTTACTTCTAACTGCACATCCATGGCTCGCATCTCCACTAGTGAATTTAAACTATAACTCTTCATACTAGCCACAATATCAACACTCTTTCTACTCAAAGCATCTGCAACCACATTAGCTTTTCCTGGATGGTAATCTATTGTACAATCATAATCTTTTAATAGCTCAATCCATCTCCTTTGTCTTAGGTTCAACTCCTTTTGTGTAAAGATGTACTTCAAACTCTTGTGATCAGTGAGAATCTGAAATGTCTCCCCATATAGGTAATGTCTCCATACCTTCAATGCATGGATGACTGCTGCCAACTCTAAGTCGTGTGTGGGGTAATTCATCTCATGAGGTCTCAGTTGCCTAGAAGCATATGCAATGACTTTCCCATTTTGCATTAGAACACATCCCAAACCTTGTCCCGAGGCATCTGTATAAACAACAAAGCCACCACCTTCAGAAGGTAACACTAACACTGGTGCAGAAGTCAATCTCTTCTTTAGTTCCTCAAAGCTTTGGTGACATTTATCATTCCACTGGAATACAACTCCCTTTCTCAGTAATTTAGTTAATGGACCTGCAATCAGAGAAAACCCCTCTACAAATCTCCTATAATAACCAGCTAACCCAAGAAAACTCCTAAGCTCTGTAACGTTCTTTGGTGGTTCCCATTCATCAATGGCTTTAATTTTGGAAGGGTCGGGTTGAACCCCTTCACTTGACACCACATGACCAAGGAATACAACTTCATCCATCCAAAATTCACATTTGCTCAGCTTTGCATACATCTGATTATCTCTCAAAATTCTCAAAACAATTCTCAAATGTTGTTCATGCTCACCCACAGTTCTTGAGTACACTAGGATATCATCAATGAACACCAAAACAAACTTATCTAGATATGGATGAAAAGTCTTGTTCATTAATGCCATGAAAGCCGCAGGAGCATTAGTCAAGCCAAAAGGCATCACAAGAAACTCAAAATGACCATACCTTGTGCGAAAAGCAGTTTTAGGTATGTCAGCTTCTGCAACTCTCAACTGCCAATAGCCAGATCTTAGATCAATCTTTGAAAAATGACGAGCTCCTCTAAGTTGATCTAGAAAATCATCAATCCGAGGCAATGGATACTTGTTTTTCACTGTCATTCTATTTAATTGTCTGTAATCGATACACAGACGCATACTACCATCTTTCTTCTTCACAAATAATACAGGTGCTCCCCACGGTGAAGTACTAGGTCGTATAAACCCCTTCTCAAGTAGTTCTTCTATTTGTTTCTTCAATTCTTGTAATTCCATTGGAGCCATTCTATATGGAGCAATTGATATAGGAGATACTCCTGGCATGGTCTCAATAGGAAAATCAATCTCCCTATGAGGTGGTAATCCTGGTAGTTCATCTACGAATACATCTGCAAAATCTCTCACCACTGGAATATTCTCCAATTTGCCTCCATCCTTCCTAGTGTCCACAACATGAGCTAAATATGCCTCACACCCATTTCTAATCCATCTAATTGCTTGAATTGCAGATATTAAACAAGATGGCACAACCTTTCTCTCCCCAACAAATAACACAGTTGATTCTGAATTACAATGTAACACAACTTCCTTTGAACAACAATCCACTTTAGCTTCATATTTACACAACCAATCCATCCCCAAAATAATATCAAATTATCTAAACCCCATAACTACTAAATCTATAGGGAACTCACTTCCCCTCACTTTTATAGGACAATCTCTCAGAACCTGATTTACAATCACATTATTCCCAACTGGCAGGATAACTCCCACATCATATCCTAATGGTTCTACCTTCCCATTTATTTTCAATATAAACTCAGGTGTTATGTATGAATGAGTGGATCCAGGGTCAATCAAAACAAAAGCTAAGGTATCAAGGATAGAAATTGTACCGGATATAACCTCTGGTGCTGTTTGAGCTTCACCTCTCGTCATATTGAAGGCTCTATTTCGTGGTAAAGTTTGTGTCTGTCCGCCCATAGGTGCATCATGTCTACCCCATCTACCTCCTCCTCGACCTCTGCCTCTGCCTCTATCCACTCCAGCTGTACCACCTCCTATATTAGACTGAGGTTGAACTCTCTCTCCTCTATCAACTAACAAGGGACAATTATTACGATAATGGCCTGTTTCTCCACACTCAAAACATGTACTCTTCTTAAATGAACCATAACACTCTCCTGTGTGAGATCGGCCACATCTGCCACAAACCAGGGAAGGTTCCCAACACTCACCTCTGTGTACCCGTCCACATGTCTGACAAGCTGGAAAAGATGTTGTTCTCGCTCCTCCTCTATACCCACTATTAAACCGACCACCTGAAAATCTGTTACTACCCACAGATGGAGCATTACTCAAAACATCTCCAAATCCGCCCCGTGATCTAGTCCCACCACGATGGATACTACTACTACCTCTAAATTGTTGAGAATAGCCTCTAGAAGAAAATGAGAATCCACCTCTCTTTGATGGCCTGCTAGACTGGCCTTCTGTATCAAATCTAGCCCTTTTAGTTACAAAAAGTTGTTCTTTATCTTTCACAATTTCCTCCGCTCTGAGTGCAGATTCTACTAACAATCTAAAGCTCGTTTCATGTGCATGAATCCCCATTATAACATCTGGGTGTAGACCATGTTCAAACCTGCGACATTTTGCTTCTTCTGTAGCCACATTTGCAGGTGCATATTTGGCTAAAGTGTTAAACTTAAGCTCGTATTCAGCCACAGACATATCCTCCTGCATAAGGGTCAAAAACTCTGTTTGTTTCCTATCTTTGTATATCTTTGACATGTACTTATTAGTGAACAACTTCTTGAAAATATCCCATGTTATTTCAGTTCTAATTCTTGTCCTTTTTATAGATCTCCACCATTCTAAAGCTTCACCAGTGAAAAGATTAGAAACATATTTGACCATTGAGTCCAGACGACACTCTGTGTTCTCAAGTACATCTTCAATCTTGGCCCACCATTTATCAGCTATATCAGGATCTGTGCTACCCTCAAACTCTGTTGCACCCATCTTTTTAAGCCTTTCAAAATTTTTATCAAAGATTGGCGCATCTCGACGAGCTTGAACACGTGGCTGAGGCTGACCTTGAGCCAAATAGATTCCCATCATTTCTTCAAACTGGTTGTAACCCTGTGGATAACCTGCATGTCCTGAAGCTCCTATATGTTCTGAGCCCCCAGACTCATGAACATGACCAACTGAACCATGACTAGACACATTATCGGATTGTCCATTTTCACCATCAGACTCCATAACCCTACATGAAACATGACCATGTTAACATGCTTTAGAATAAGAAAACATGATTATGTGGTCTTAACCTAGGAATCCAAAACAAGTCATACACAACCTAATCCCTAGGAAAGTAGACCCGCTCTGATACCACTAAATGTAACCCCCTCATTTGGATCACATAATATCTCACACAATATCAGTCATAGACATGTTTTCAATTCTCAATCATATAAACTTCAATCTCATATAAATTTTACATATTATACATAAGAGAAAGCATTTATAATTTACAATACACGTTTAAGTCATTATCCTACACAGAGGATTTACAAAACAAAAGTACATTCACAAGACTCCAAAATGCCTAGATGAGAATGGACTGACACTGCTGGTGCGACCTTAAGCAAGAAGAACTCCACCTAACCTGTAAAATCTGTTGGCAAGGGGTGAGCTGCCTACTCAATAAACATATTACACATATATGTATATACAAGTAATGTAAAGAGCACAAACCAAAATAGGTCATCAGTACCAAGTTAGAATTTATTCATTTAGAATAGTAATACTGATTTTAGAAAGGCCTTGCTATACTTAGACAATATATATAAAATGGTCCTTGGGCCCAATCTGTATTCCGGCTCACTAAATTCGGAATACAATCATCTGTGCTACGGAGGAGTTACACTCACTCACGTACTCATATATCTCAACACATGTGCTTCCGGCTCACAATATTCGGATAGCACTCTCAACTTGGACCATTTCACATATCCATCTAAGCAAGCTCATATTCATTTATAATCCAACCATTATTCAGTTCCAGTATGTGCACAAGGCTTAACATGCCGTATTTACGCATAACACTCCAACATACTCAATCATAACACTTTCTTATCAATCATAACATGTCACAAACACTCAAACATTATCCACATCATTCACATCAGATTCAACCACATCTCACACTCAACAAGTCACAAGGCACAATACAGTCATACACATATATAAGCAATATGCTTACCGTCGCACTTGGTTCGATCTATTCAACACGATCGGGTGTGCGTTCAATTGCACATTGCCCTCCTAATGTCACATAACATTGATCCAATTAGCCTTAACATAAACTTAATGAAAATATAAACTAAGGAATGCTATATGATTTACAAGACACTAATGCCACAAAGTTCATGCAATCTAATCCTTTTGTCTTAGATCATCACATGACCTACTTGCACACATTCTGCCATAACTTTCTGTATATGAATCCAAATGCCCTGATTCTTGAACCTACTGAAACTAGACATATATGGGTAGAACATATCCAAAACTTCTACACAATATATGGCATGCAAAATGATTCGGTCCTGTTTCCAGCCAAGAAACAGACTATCCAGATTTGCATCTACCATAATTCACTCAACCTAGCTCATACTAAACACAATGGATTGCCAAATCCTTTTACATACATATACTTCAAGTAGTTAGGAACACTTTTGTATAAATAAACTTTCTCAAATTATGAATCTAAGGTCCTCAAAATGCTACATCAACATGGCTGCCTCACATGACATTCAATTTCGAGGCAGTCATGTTCCATCTAGGTTTTCTTCATCTATATATGGAATTAAAGTCCCATATTTTACAGAGGGTTTCATAACACATATAGAAACATATGTTATTCTTTATGTATCTTCAAATTCGAAGAATATCAATATGAAAAACATGCTCCAAAATGACTGAAAGCAGTACCCTAGATTTCTGTTTAGGGCACTTGATACATATCTTTCATTTGGACAGCCTATAACCACTTTAAACAACACAAAAACTCAACAAACTCCATCACAACTCATCCATAACAAATCCTATGATCAGACCTAGGTATTTCAGAATTTCAAACTCATAGAAAACAAGCTAAAACAACATACTAACCTTCAACTCGTGTCTATCACCTAGTATGCTTCCTAACTTGACTTGTTTGACTCGAAAATGGAAGAAATTGGTTCTTTGGAGAGGTTTAGGGTATGAACAAGGAAGGTTTTGCTGAAGCTTTGGTCGAAATTGTGGCTGGAATAGATAAAGAATGAGTTGTGCACATCATTTGGCAAATGAAGAGGTGTATTTTGTCTTAATATTGGGGTGACACCTCGTGCTTGCTCACAAAACTCAAATTCAGCCCTCCTAAAGTGTAACTTAATCAATTTAGGACATACGAATTCATTCATTCATTCATTTAAGTCCTAACTCAATTAACCAATCGTTACATCTTAACGATACACTAATCGTCTACTAATCGCACGGTAATCGCATTATGCATACAAAACTTCTACTGACAATGAGATGAATCTAAAATGTATGTATTCAATCATGAAAATATATATGAATGTGGGAAGACTCATATGTTAGGGTTTTGGGGATGTTACAGTGCTGATTCTCTGTATCATCACGTACCAATCGTATAACCATAAGCGAATCCATCTCGAAAACCACTCTTCGTATATACTACTTTTATGATGATTTTGGTAATACAAATATATATATATATATATATATATATATGGGTGAGATCTAGCGTGACAATGCCTTAAATTGTGACAAGGAGCTTATTGTGTGACATAACAAAACTACGTCGTTTTGGCAATAAAATTCAAAAAAAAAAACACGCGTCAATTCTCCTCTGTTCCTCACAGAAAAAACGCGCGAATCAAAGATCATTCTTCAACAAACTTGATCGATTTTATTCTCTCACAATCATCGATCGATTTCAAATCTCTATAGAGATTAAACTCTGATTTTCTTCTCGGTTGAATTATCGATCGATTTTCTACTCTCAACATTACTGATCGATTCTCTTCACATCAACATTATCGATCGATTTCTCATCTGCATTCATATAATTCAATCTGAATATGGAATACGAACACGAAAATATGGAATCTGAAGACCACAATCAGTGCAATATGGCACACAGCACAACATCATCTCCAGGTATTTTGCTTATATCTGAAACTTTACATTTATCTGATATATATGGATTTGTTGATAATAGATTTATCTGAAATTGATCTGATATATATGGATTTCTTGATAATAGTTATTCTAAACTTATTCTCAAACTTGAAATTTATCTGATATATATAGATTTCTTGTTCCATGTCACTATATCATTTGTTCCAAAATCTTATATTATTTGTTCAAAGTAGATATACTATTTGTTCCGAACTAATGTACCATTTGTTCTAAGTACATATTTCTCCTTATATATGAAACTTTACTGTTATCTGATATGGTTGGATTTGATGATAATAGATTTATCTGAAATTTATCTGATATATATGTATTTCTTTATAATAGTTGTTCTAAACTTATTCTCAGACATGAAATTTATCTAAGATATATAGATTTCTTGTTCCATGTAACTATATCATTTGTTCCAAAGTAATATATTGGTTGTTCAAAGTGGATATACTATTTGTTCCGAACTAATATACCATTTCTAAGTAGATATTTGTCCTAATATCGATTCTCTTACCTGTTTTGTAGATTTGCTTACGCCTAGTTACTCTTCGACTACAATTGTACCTTACACACCAGAAGTAATTACAAGACTCAGCCCTAATGGAACAAAATTATGGATTCCTAATTGTTCAAATGAGTTAAAACCTACTCTTGGAATGATATTTGAGAATTATGATAAAGCTCAAGAATTCTACAAATCATATGCATGTGCTGCTGGATTTAATAGTAGGATATCAACTTCAAGAAAGAAACAAGGTGTTATAAAAGAACATTTTTTTGTATGCAATAAAGAAGGTTACAAATATCACAAAAGAAAAGAAACATCCAGTGATATAAAAACCAGAAAAAGGACACTCAGTCGCGTAGGATGCAGAGCTAAAATGATTATCAAACTTTCCGACAATGGAAACTATGAAGTGACACAGTTTAAAGAAGAACATAATCATCTTCTATACACTCCAGGATGTGTACAATATCAAAAAGAGGGCAGGAAGATGAATCTTCTACTGAAAAAAATGGTAGTTAATAATGCAAAGGTAAAAAATCTTCTTCATAATTGTTATGCATTATAAATAATGTATTCTGTTTACTTATAGAATTTTACTCATTTCATCTAAAAATAAATGAATTCTGATTTGGTTGAACAGATGAATGTTGGTCCTCTAAGAACTTATAGACAAGCAAAGGAACTTTATGGAGGATATGAAAATATTGGTGCATCGAAGATAGATTTTAAAAACTTCCAGAGAGACTTGAAAGCATATATTAAGGATTCAGATGCACAAATGTTTGTAGATAATTTTCAGAAAAAAAGGAGTTATGGAGTGCATTATTTTTCGAATTTAAAGTAGATCAAGAAGGCAGACTCTGTAGAGCTTTTATGGGCAGACCTTGTATGTATCAAAAACTACGCTTTTATGGCGATATGGTCTCATTTGACACAACATATAGCACAAACATGTACTACATAATAATCTTTGGCATAAAATTTTAGCTTTCTGCATTTCATATACTAATTTTGAAACACAAAAATTGTATCATGTTCTTCAAATAGAAAACTTATTTTTATGTTACAATGAACAGGTATAATATGATATTTGGACCATTTACTGGGGTTGACAACCACAAAAAATGTATTACATTTGCATCTTGTTTCGTGGCTAACGAAGATATTGCATCATTTGAGTGGGTTTTTAAAACATTTCTGAAAGCAATGGACAACAATGAGCCGACTTGCTTGATAACAGACCAAGATCCAGCAATGATAGTTGCAATAAAAAATGTTTTTAAAAAAACAGAACACAGATTTTGCATGTGGCACATTATGAAGAAGATGTCAGACAAAATAGGTATGAAAAATAATTCTATACTATTTATTTTCTATTGTCCCATTCAATAAATACAATGTTCAAATATAATACATGTCTTGTTCAATATGAATACATAAAATGTTCCAAAATGATATATGTGTTGTTCAATACGCATACATTAATTATATTCTAAACTCTATTCTTACAAATACAGGAAGACAAATAATGCAAGAAACAGATTTTATTACAAAGATAAATTATTGCGTGTGGAGTGTAGAATTGGAAACAGAAGAGTTTGAACAAAAATGGATGAAAATTATTTTGGAATTCAATTTACAAGAACATGGATGGCTGAAACACATGTATGATATAAGATCAACATGGATTCCTGCTTATTTCAGAGACTCATTCCTAGCGGGCTTAATGAGAACAACCTCAAGGTCAGAAAGTGAAAATAACTTCTTCACTTCTTTCACAAAAAGTCATTTGACTCTCATTGAATTCCTCCTCCGGCTTGAGGGTGCAATGGAAGCACAAAGACATGCACAAGGAAAAAATGACAATGATTCTAAACACTCAATACCTATGACTCAAACACCAATTCCTATCGAAAAGCATGCATCATAAGTATTTACAAGAACAATTTTCTATGAATTTCAAAAACAAGTGATAGATGCTTCATTTAAATATGGAGTTGATGATATACAGAAACAAATTGACAAATGCAGAATCACTGTAAGAGAAAAAGGTAAAAAAACAACATATCAGGTTGTTTATAATACAGAAAACAGTGACACAACATGTTTGTGCAAGATGTTCAATAGAGCAGGAATTCCCTGTAGACATATGGTGCTTGTATGGAAGGATAGGATGCTGGAAAAAATTTCTGACCAGTATGTGCTAAACAGATGGAAAATATTACCAGAGATAACATTGCAAAATAATGTTATAGAAGAATGTGCTAGAACAATGGGAAAGAAAATAATGTTGAATAACTTATGGAGTGAGATTCACATGACTGTGTGTTTGGTTGAAGGGGATGAAGAGGACCTAAATAATCTCACAAGAAACATTCAAACATTGAGGACAGAGCTGGAAGCAAAGAAAAGAAAGAACATCAATAATTCTACTAAAATTCAAGACATAGAGATGTTGGTTGGAACAAGTCGGCCCTCTGAAGTTCTAATCAAAGAACCTAAAATTTCTAAAAACAAAGGAACTGGGATTCAGCTTACAAACAGTGAGAAAAGATTGAAGGGAGAAAAAGAGAAAGCAATTGAACAATCACAAAAAAAAACAAAGGATGTGCAAAGGATGTCACCAATTGTGCAACCATGACATTAGAAACTGCCCAGAAAAAGCAAAGAAATAAGGTAAAATCCCTATATCTAAATTTTCTTTACTCTAACAGTATATTTTGTTATTTCACTTCACTTTGAAACCTGTGATTTTTAATTGGAACAACTTGTTATTATATGTCTTGATAATACATTTCTTACAAAGATCAAATAAGATCATTATTGCAACCTAAAACATCATTGTTACATTGCTCATTCTTGTCTTTCAGATTCTTCTTCACTTCCTTCAGCTTCTCCTTCAATCCACTTTCTTCTACTCTCGTTTCAGAATAAAACACATCACATACACACAAAATAAAGAAATAAAAGCGTTTATGCCCTTCAGCTTCACCATGATGCAATCAATATTCCCCTCCATAAATGTTTCCTCCATATCAACAATGACCTTAAAAAGTTCATCAGGAATATAACTACCTCCTTTACGTACTGAACATGTGTGTTAATTTCAAACAACATATCTTTACACTAACAAATATATGAACATCAATAATATATATCAGTATAAAAAACATAACCAAAAAAATATATCATTAAATAAAAAAAAACATACAAACATAAACAGAAAAAACATAAAAACATAAAAATAAAAAAAATTGTTCACAATTATAAAAAAAAACATTAAAATAAACCATCATTAGGATCCGTAATATCATTGTTATATTTCTTAATCTGGTCCTGCAGATTCATCTTCACTTCCTCCAGCTTCTCCTGCAACTCCACCTTCTCCTCCACTTCTTTCTCAATGAAACACATCATTGAGTCACAAAATAAAGACATGAAAGCCTTCATGCCCTTCAGTTTTTTATGATGGAGTCAATATCCCCTTCCATAAAAGTTTCCTCCATATCTTCAATAACTTTAAATAACTCATCAGTAATTTCACTCCGTTCTTTAGATACTAAAGGTTGAATAGGAGAAGAAGACTTCGATCTCTTAGACGAACTGGAACTGCTTCCTGACATATTTCCTTCAATCCAAATTCTACTAAAAAAATACGATCAATAAAGAGAGCAATACTATTTATAGAATTTTATTTAGTCTCTTCAACTTCATACTATCAAACACACTTTCTTTCATTCAAATGATTATCTATTGGGAAACTCAAAAGCTTTTATTGATTTAGACTCTTCAAATTCTACTTTTCCTGCAATGAAACACGCATTTTCATTAAAAGTAAATGTATATTGTAAATCTCAACAGTATTAAGAATATTGCGTAGATGAATATATTTATTAAATACAAACTAAATTAAAACTGTGAATCACTCTCTTAAACTATTGGTATTATTTCCTATATAAATATGTAAATCAGTCTCTTAAACTATTCGTATCAGAATCAATAAGTATTTTCTCATTTATTTATTATTGCAAAGGGGATGAATTAAAATCAGATTAAAATAAATCTGTATTCATTTTATTAACAATTATTCATTACAATGAAAGTATTTTCTCATTTATTCATTAAAACTTTAATGAAACATATACCATGTATTAATTATATTCAAACAAACATTGATTACTTATTGATCCCTTATTACTGAAAAAAATGTAACTATATGATTTCATTTTCTATTTTACAGGGTGAATCCTCAAAAGCAAACTTACTGATCAATTGGATTCTTATATTTTTCCAACGGTATACATACTATGTTCCATTCCATGAGCTGTATTGTTCAATCTGAATACATATGTTGTTCCGGAATAAATATTACATTGTTCCATCAGAAATATTTACATTCTGCTTATTTACTTTAATGTGATCTAAACTCATTTCTCATTCCAAAATAATTACTACTATGATCCAACACAATTTGTTTAAATGGCTAATGTATATAAGGTGGTTGTGAGTCCAAACCATTAAATATGCTCTTATATTGATCCAAAGATATACATAAATTGTACAAATTCTTTAATATAACTATATCATTTGTGATGAGTATTGAAAAATGATCTATACTGAATTCTACAAAATTGTACCACTTGTTCAATGTAACTATATCATTTGTTCAGAAATATTTAACCATTTGTTCCATTCCATAAACTGAATAGTTCCATCGGAATACATATGTTTTTCCGGAATAAATATTACATTGATCAATAAAAAATAGTTACATTCTATTTATTTACTTTAATGTGATCTAAAATCATTTCCCATACAAATATATAAAGTGGTTGTGAGTATGAACCATTGGATATGCTCTTATATTGATCCAAAACTATACATAAATTGTACACATTGTTTAATATAACTGTAAAATTTGTTCAAACTTAATGTACCATTAAGGGGTTGGAAGTATTGAAAAAAGGCTGTGGATGAATTCTACAAAATTGTATGACTTGTTCAATGTAATTATATAGTTTGTTCCGAATCAATATACCATTTGTTCAAATAAAATGTAACATCTGTTCCAAATGAATTATATCTCCTAAATATTGAATATATTGACATCTATTAAGAATAAAGAAACATAATTTGAAAAACCTTTATAAATGTAAAATTTTATATACAAATTCTAAAGTACATTTACAAATTCTAAAATATATTTACAAATTTAACATACAAAATATGTTATTCGAAATTTAAACCAGCACCAACAACCCATTCTTTTGACTTCTCATCAATTTCTTCAATAAGTTGGTTTATTGGATTCAAAAGAATGCTCCAGCAATAAAAAATTCTAAGCTTTCTAAACTCTTTTTCCTGCAAAAAAAAATGATAGAATAAAATAGAATAATAGTAATACAAACTGTTACATAAAGAATTTACAACACATACCTTAGAATTCTTTGTCAATCCAATATTCCACTCCTTCACACTCTGACCAATGTAAGTTTCCATATGCTTTAAAAGAAAAACACCACAATCATTGTGGTTATTATTGCTTCTCCACTTCATCATCAGGATTTGCACTTTGTATGCACACATTTGTTTTAATGAAGAAGCATCATTTTTTAAAACAAAATGAGCATAGGATTTTAACTACAACAAACAAATCAGAAAATATGTTATCACATATACAACAAAAACAAAGAATGACGTAAATCAAGTTACAACATACCAATTGTTCTGGACAATTATCATACTTATCAGCACGACTGATTTTTTGAGGAAGTGTCATATTATCCAATATTTGAACACTCTTTGAAAGATTGTTGACAACAATCAGATAAAAATGTCCTTGAGAAATAACAGGGAAAAACACATAATAAACACCAAAAAACATTAGTATCTCAATACATTTAACAGTATTCAACAGCTGTTGTTCCACCATAAAACTTATCAATTCAACATTAGCCAAGTTTTTAAATTTGAAAAACTTAAGGTCATTCTGAAGCCTTTCATGAAAATTATATTCTCTTGTTCTACTAGCTCCAGAAAACAGAAGATTCTACAAAATAATCAAAACAACATTTAGCAAAACAATTATTTACAGAATGAAAACAAAAAACAAACTTACAAAGTTAGGAAACATACAAAAGCATATGTACTGAAAAAAAATCTTTTCGGTTTTCCATTATATTTTTTCAATTCTTCAGTGTTCAAAATTGAACTCCAAGCATCCACAATATTATTGACAATATGATCATGACCAGACATTGATAAAATCTCTCGTTTATCAATAAATGTTTGTCCGTCACTAAAAAATACATCACTTCAAAACAAGGAAAAAAACTATCAGTATATGCCAAAATAACATATAAATTCATATAACAAACATAACTTCAACTTCTTACCTGTTTAAAACATGACTCAGAGCATATTCAACAATCCTCCTTTTACGACTATCCATGTTATCAACCAACTTTGGATGCCGAGAAATAAAAGGAGAACGGAGGTACTTCGATTCCTTAACAATCCTCCTTAAACGATCTCCTCCACAACTTTCATTATCAACACCATATCTCAAAATAATATTTCCCAAATCTCGACGTAATTCATTCATCACATCTACACTGAAAGATGACCTCCTAGCATACTTATCCCACTAAAAAACAAATCACAATTAACATAATCCATCAAAACTAATTGTTCCAAAAATAAAAACCAATTGTTCCAAAAATAAACACCAATTGTTCAAAGAATAAACACTTACAATATTGTCAATTTTCAACACTTTCTCAGGCACTATATCATACATATACTTCATTACATAATACTCACAGCTTTTTGTATCTTTCTGAGTTGGAATATTCTGCAAAATAAAATACAAACAACTTAAAAACAATAAAAAAAATTACACAAATATACATACAAATTAAACACGTACCACAGGGCAAATCCAATTTACCAAAAACTTCTTATGATAAAAAGAAAAAATAGATCTGCAAAACAATATCATATATATGTCAAGCTATTGCATTCAATAAATAAAATACATTATAAAAGGGCATTTGATTATTAAACATACTCATCAACAACATATCTTCATTCATCATTTTCCACGCCCAAACGAGTTTTCAATGGATCCAAAAGAAAAACACGTTTCCGCTCAAAATCAACGACAGTCAAAGTCCAATGATAACTGAATAAAACAAACACATTAGCAAAACAATAATACATTATTAAACAAATAAAATAAATCATCAGTATAGACAAATAATGCATACCGTTTGTTTCGTGGTATCAAATACAAACATTTATTGCCAGACTGTTCATATCTCTCTGTCAAAAACTTGATCTTCTCCCCAATCTCATGAACTCTTTCAAAACGATTAGTTATGTTTGGATCAACAAGGGAGAATGTGGTATCCAATCTATCATTATTCACAATCACATCATAAAGGTGCCTGTAGAAAACACACACAAAACATATACACTAAACATGTCATTCAAAAAAATAAAATAATATAACCACTAATACAAACATGCAATTATAGACAAAAAAAATACCTCATGTAATACAAAATTGGGCCACAGCCTATTGGATCTAGATCAGCCAATTCACGAATATCCTTCCTAAATATAACTGCTTTCACCGAATGACCAAAAATGTAATCTTCAAACGTGGTAAAAACTGTCCTCCCATTACATAAATAATTGTTAGCCCATCTACACATATCGGCAAATTCATCTGGAACATCTCCAGGCAAACACTCCAAGTCTATATCATCATCAGAATCAGAATCAGACACTTCTGACTCAATCGCATCATCGATATCACTGTGTGAAAATATAAAACAACTTAAATATATAACAAAAAAAATAAAAAAATAAAAATGTTCCATACATATACAAGAAATGTTCCAAAAAACTGAACCATTTGTTCAACAAAATAATAACTTACACAATTTCATCAACAGGATCAATAAACTCATCCCCTTCATCTTGATTTACACAAACTAAAGGACCAGCCCCAGAAACTATATCAGCAGCCCTACAAACAAAAAAAAAACATCAATTAAGCCACAAATATTAAATGACATGATCCAAAACAAAAAACAGGAATTATTCAAACATAAATAAATTACATTTCAGATGAAACAGATTGATCAGCCACACTCTGGCTTAACAACTCAAATTGAGGAGCAGAATTCATCTTTATTCTCAACCTCAGACTTTCAGATGACCCTACTTTCCCTCTAACTTTCTTCACTACTCCTCTCTTCTTTTTCTTATCCTTCTCCTTCTCTGCTCCTCCTCTCTCTTTTTCTAAACCTTCAGCTATCTTTCTCTCTACCTGCTTGTTATATTCTTTATTAACAGCATTATATTCTTCCCAAAAGCCAGGCAGATTAAAAAATTGATTATCCTCATCAGATTCATTAGATAATCTTCCCGAATGCTCACTTGCTGGCATTCGCTCAGAACGTTGGCTCATCTTCTCTTCCTTACTAACTCTGTACTTAGTAAAAATGTTTTCAACAAATGTATTCATCCGTACAGGTAAGTCATTCTCATCAAACATATTTTCAGCTTCATCCACCAACATAAACATCTCAGTTACAGCATTAGCTAACTTTCTAGCCACTGATTTAAACCTGACAGTGAATTCCTGCATTTATAAAAACACTATTTACTAATCTATCAAAACGAAACACAAACTTCTATATAAAAGAAAAACACATATGCATACCATGAAGGGACTGGGACAGCGACTGGGACAGCCAGAAACTCCTTCTTGAGTATCTTCTTCTTCTCCTTCTTCTACATGCTTCTTCTTCTTCTTTTCTTCTCTCTTCTTCTTCTCTTCTTCTCTCCTCTTCTTCTTCTTACCTTCAACATTAGGGACTTCACATTCTACATCTGCTTCAGATGTAGATAATCTCTTTAATACAATGCCCTTGCCAAAACCACTGGCATTTCTAACTTAATTCTTTCAGAAATAAGAACATTATTCCAAACAGAAGTTAGCGAAAAGGAATGTGGCCTCAAATCAACCCCACGTTGCAACCGATCAAAATAACATATCTACAATAAAAAAATGAGAAAAACAAATTATAAGCTAATACATAAATTATTCAAAATAAATTCAAACATATTAAAACAATTACCAGAATAAATGGAAGAGGGCATGTGAAGAAATATGGATTGGAATCGTTCTTGAAAGAACGAACTGAATCGATAAGATGCTTAAAGCAAAAACGGCTCCAATCTAACTTTGAAATTTCATTCACATTCATACAACTAAATAAAAACTTATGGTACAATGCCCTGTTCTTGTTTGAACGAATGCAAGAATTAACAACAATAACGATAAAGTTCCAAATGAACTCATCACAAACATCAACTTCCAACAGACTTTTCAGCCTACAAAGCACATCCTTATCCTTCGGACTGCCAGTACTTAAACCAAAAGACTTCCTCCAAGTGTTTAAAAAATTACACCAAACATCCCCACTCTTACTATCAGCTTCCAGAATTTCCTTTCCTCCACAAGGCAGACCATAAACACAATTAAAATCCTCTGCACTCAAATCAATCCGGTCATTACCAGAAAGAATGAAACAACATCTATCAGGATCAACAGAATCCACAACCTTGCCACAAAAAATTCCATTAAGCTTCCCAATATCCAAACACAAAAAACCACCAAAACCTATCTTCCTAATGGCAGCTTTGTGTGTCTCTGGCATAGTTTTCACAAATTTAATAAAGGCTGTTGGACGAACCCTTTGATTCAATACTACACCAGATAAACCTTGCTCTATCCTTCTTCCACAATCATTGTTCACAGATCTAGCAGAACCAACTCCTTTCACAACCTCAAATTTATTCCTTCTCAATCTAGAAGCAGCAGATACATTCAAAAAATCAACATTCTTCATCTTCAACCTAGAAGAAACATCACCCTTCAAACTAACTCCAACTCTTCTTTTCTTTGCAACAGAACCAGAAACAGTATATTCATCATCTGCTTGTTCTGATGGTGTACTTGCACTGATAACAAAATCAGAATCATTAATATTATCACGATCATCAGAAGAAGTCTCATCAGCATCAGAACAACTTTCAACATCCTTGAGAGCATCAGAAGAACTTTCATCAACACGAACACAACTATTTGATTACTTCTTCTTTAAAGAATGAGATTTCTTGACAAATTTCTGTTTACTTGCTCCTTCAATATTCTTTTCAGAGACCCTTGAAACATAAAAAATAACAAAATTAACAACAATACTAGATAAACAAAATACATATATAGTTACAAACGAACTTTACAAATGTTCCAGACGAATACATATATTGTTCAAAACGAATACATATATTATTCGAAACGAATACATAAATAGTTCCATACAAAAACATAAATTTTTCCAGACGAATACATATATTGTTCATAAAGAATGCATATATTGTTCCATAAAAACATAAAATAGTACATGTCGTTATCAACCTTCATATAATCAGAGTTTATAGCACGAAGCAACGCAGGATCAATAACATGATCAGGCAAAATATCTTCCCTACTAGAAGTAGCTTTCGACATTCTGATATATACTGAAAAACAAAAAAAAAACACATATACAAGTCACAAAACTAACAAATAATAGACGCAAAGAATGAAAAAACACAAAAAAATATCGTTGAAACCCTAAAAACAACAAACAAAACAAAAACAAAATACAAAACCGAAACAAAACATATAAACAAAAAAACGAAGAACATGCATAACACAAAATCTAAAATGAACAAAGAAAACACAGAGGAACTCACTGATAACTTCAAAAATACACAAACAGAGAGTCGAACCTACCGATAAAGAAAAAAAATATAGGAAATCAGAGCCATAAATATTCAACAAAAAAAACGAAGGGAAATGAAAAAACATAAAAACGATCAAAACAAACAAAAAAACATACAGGAACTCACCGATATATTCCAACAAACACAAAATGCGAGACGGAACAAAGAAATCCAACCAAAAACTCAACAAAAACACGATCGGAAATGAAATAGCGAAACCGAAAAAACGAGAGATATATCAGAGAATCACCGGAGAAGAAAGAACGAGAGAAATATATGAGATTACAAATTTACCCCTAACATAATAACTATTTATACTAGCGCGTAAAATTACAAATATACCCCTCCGTTTTTTACACAATTACTAAAAAGCCACTGTTGTCACACAATAAGCCTTGTCACATCATAAGCAATGTGTCACTCTATATATATATATATATATATATATATATGGAAGAGTTTTCAACGGTGAGTCTCCATCTATGGAGACTATTATATTTTGGATAGGTAACCTACTATAGTAGGTTACTAAAAGATTAACAGGTTACCCAATGTATATTTCTCTCTATATCCACATTTCTCAAAAATACTCTCTCTCCATAATAAATCCCTAAAAATAATTGCTAGATAAAATTATTTAAAATCGGTTCTCTTCACACCGGTCTCGTCACCGATGTCGATGTCCGATGCTGTGGATCTCCTGCGCCGCTCAACTCCCCACCTCCTCTTTTTCTGCTCTCCATCACATCTTTCCACTGTCATCAATCCTTTTAATTGTTAAAAAGGCAAATTAAAAATGTCAAAAACTATTGCTAGAAAAATACCACCAATCAAGTGCTCATTCTCCATCTTCCTGGTAGATAACTCAAATGGCTATAAATATTAATCTTATGGGTAGAAATTTCAAAAATGTCCAATGAAAAATAATATTGCAATAATTCAAAATGACAATCATTCAAAATGATTCAATTGAAATCAAATTAATCTGACCAAATAGCATTTGGAACTTTGACAATAAATAGTGCTGCCACTTCTAATGGCTTTTCTATTGATGATGGTGAATTTGATTTGGATTATGTCAAAGAAGGTTTTTCATTGCAGAATCCACTATTTTATGCAGATGGTTGTTGTTGACAGAGAAAATGAAGGGAGTTTACAATGGTTGCAGAATTAGAAGACCGGAAGCTATGGCTTTTATTGATAAGCATGGTGCCGATCGATGGTGGAATTTGACCGGCTACGAATGTGGTGGAGAGGATAAACAATGGAGGCTGAGTTGAACGGTGGTTTTGTTGTTTTCTAGGAATCCTATTTTCCATTTTTAATTTGAGTTTTATGAACTAAAAGAATTATTTTCATTGACATGTGTCCATGCATGGAGGGTCCTTTTATTAGATGGAAGATCGACACTAGTGCCGGAACTAGGATTTCGGATGATTCGGGACTCAAACATATTAGTAAAAAAAATTCAAAATGTAAAAAAAATCGAAATTAACTGTGCAGTTGACGGTAAATTTTTAAAGTCCAGCCCGTTAGGATTGGGTAAAATTTTTTTAGCCTCCAACGTATAAAAACTGTAAAAATGTTATCAGTTTTTTTAGAAAGTAGTATTGAACTAGTAGAAAATTAAACATGTTTACTTTTTTTTAATCGTAAAGATATAATAAAAATGAATATTAAATATGTCTATTTTTTTAATGGTAAAAACATATTAAAAATGAATTCAAAAGTGTTATCAAAATAAAAATAAAGAGTCAATTTAAATTAATTAATAATGGTAACATGTTTTTATAATTATTGAAAAATAAAATAAAAATAGTTCAAAAAAATAAAAATAAAATAAAAACTTTTAAAAAAAAAATGAGATTAAAAGGAGTCAAACATAGAACCTCTCAAATAAAAGTAAGCTTTTTTAACCATCTCATCTACTTTTAAACATTGAAATAATACTACATAAAGTCAATATAATCCTCTCCAAAATATTATCAGAAACTATTACTAAAAAAAAATTCTAAATTTTTCGGGCGCCTACTAGGGCTTGAACCCTCCTAACCCCTCCTTGATTCCGCTCCTGACTGAGACCCTATATAAATTCCCTCTAAGAAGACATGTATATCCATTTTTCTTTTACAGTTGCGTAAAAAAAGATTGAAAAAAGATACTCCCTCCGTTTCATAATAATTGACGTTTTGGGGAAATTTTTTTGTTTCAAATTATTTGACGTTTTACACTTTTCAATGTGCATTAAATGTGTTTTTTCCAACTTTGTCCTCATATAATAAGAGAGAGAAATTTACAGAGACATTTAAGCATTAATTGCAAGAGGGTAATAAGGTAATGTTTAACTACTTTTTAGGCTAATTAATAGGTTTCTTAATATGTGTGTAGAAACCTTAAAAGACAATTAAAATGAAACAGAGGGAGTACAAACTAATCGTTCAACTCACTTCTCTTTGCAATAATTAATCGCAATTAATGCTACACCATAAATTTCCACAAAAGAGTGAGCTAGATTATTTTTATAGAATTTTTAATTCTTGATTTTAATTAATAATACTAAGTATTTGGTTCTCATATTTGTATAATAGTAACGTAATGTAATGTAACTTGATGTAACATAATATTAACGTAAGTATAATAGTATCGTTTGATAAATATTGAGGTTATACATAAAAGCTAAATCTATTCTCCAATAATAGTTTTATGGTTAAATACGTACATTATGTCTTTATACAGTTGCGTTCATATGGATCCTGATGACCACGTAAATTTAGTTATTCACCGTTAGATCTATGCAGATTAAATATAAGCCTTAGGATGTTTTGAATCTCTACCTTAAGATTTTAATCCGCCTAGATCTAACGGTGAATGACTAAATTTACGTGGTCATCAGGGTCCATGTGAACGCAACTGTGTCTTTATAAGTATATAGCTCATTTTTCAATTAAGATTTTTTTTTCATACATTAGAAACGGAACTCAACCATTAAGATATGTTTCTTTTAGTTTTATTGTAGAGGTAGCAATTTCGTGTTTCATTTCAAAATCGTGTTATCTCATTTATATTTTCCATATGGTTTTATATGTTATAAATACTAAAAAAATAATTTTCGTGTCAATCGTATCGTGTCAGTTGGGTTGTCTTCTAAATTATGTTTTCGTGTCAGAAATTATCACTCCTTTTACTTAAGATTTGTTGTTGTTGTAGCTGGTAGAATTTAATTGGGTTTCTTTAATAATTATAAATAATTCTTTCTTAATTGTGAAAAACACTTATATGCTAGAGTATTATAAATGTGGCGCAAAATTATGTACTATTATAATCCAATTAACTTAGATGTGGAAGCATAATTTATTAGAATGATTAAATTAGGCTGGAAAAGGTACAATTAAATGAGAAAGTGGTGAATGAATTGCTAACTATTAATTAGAGTTGGGTTAAATATTTGACATCGATTCTTGTGATGTAAGGTAAACTTATAAAGTTCTTATTAAATACATAGATCACTCTCTATTAAAGCATTGTCACTTTTTCTTCAATTACAAATTTGGATCATTAAATTTACCAATTTGCATTTGGACCATGATACCCCTCGCCAATCCAATAAATTCTTTCTCATTTAATTTTCAATTGGACCATGATACCTCTCGCTAATTTTCACTACTGAACCGGAAAATCACTTAATTGAAACAGAGGAAATTACATGAAAAAGCATATCTCATAAATAATTTATAGTTATGACAAATCTTATTTCTAATTTTATCAATTAGGAAGTTACCAATAATTAGTTAATTTGAAGAAGGTTATTCGGGTTTAAATTCAAAAACAAAAACTGTTTTTCTCTGACATTTTCCAAATAAAAATTACAAATATGATCTATTTCATATAAAAATTAATCATTTGACTAAAAACAAAATATTATTTTCAATTTGATTATTGTGTAGTTTACCCATTGAAATATTACTAAACTAAAAATCACTGAACTGAAACATCACATAACTGAAACATCATTAAACTGAAGCATCATTGAACTAAAACATTACTAAACTAAAACATTACTAAACTGAAATATCAATCAACTGAAATATCACTAAACTAAAACATTAATGAACTGAAACATACTAGACTACAACATCACTAAACTTAAACATTACTAAACTAAAACATCACTAAACTGAAACATTACTGAACTCAAACATTACTAAACTGAAATATTACTGAACTGAAACATTACTGAGCTGGAATATTACTAAACTAAAATATTACTGAACTGAAAATCACTGAACTGAAACATTACTGAGCTGGAATATTACTAAACTAAAACATTACTCAACTGAAAATCACTGAACTGAAATATTACTGAACTGAAAATCACTGAACCGAATCATCATAGAACTGAAACATCATTGAACTGAAACATCACTCAACTAAAATATTACTGAACTGAAACATAAACTAAAATATCACTAAACTAAAACATTACTGAACAGAAACATACTAAACTGAAACATCACTGAACTGAAACATTACTAAACTGGAACATCACTAAACTGAAATGTCACTGAACAGAAATATTACTGAACTCAAACATTACTAAACTGAAATATTACTAAACTGAAACATCACTGAACCGAAATATCACTAAATTGAAACATCACTGAACTGTAACATTATTGAACAAAAACAAGAATAAATTGAAACATTACTGAATTGAAACATTACTGAACTGAATCATTAATAAACTAAAACGTTACTAAACCAAAACAATACTAAACTGAAACATTACTAAAATGAAACATTACTAAACTAGAACTTTACTGAACTGAAACATCACTCAACTGAAACATCAGTAAACTAAAACATCACTCAACTGAAACATTATTGAATTGAAACATTACTAAACTGAAACATCAATGAAGTGAAAGATCACTTAACTAAAACATCATTGAACTTAAACATCACTGAACTTAAACATTACTAAACCGAAATATTACTAAACTGAAATATCACTCAACTGAAACATCACTAAACTAAAACATCACTGAACTCAAACATTACTAAACTGAAATATTACTAAATCAAAATATCACTGAACTGAAACATCACTAAATTAAAACATCACTGAACTGGAACATTATTGAATGAAAACATGAATAAACTGAAACATTATTGAATTGAAACAGTACTGAACTAAAATGTTACTAAACTGAAACATTAATAAACTGAAATATCACTAAACTGAAACATCACTGAACTGAAACATTACTAAACCGAAACATCACTGAACTGAAACATTACTAAACCGAAACATTACTAAACTGAAAAATTAATGAACTGAAACATTACTAATCTGAAACATTGCTAAACTGAAATATTACTGAACTGAAACATACTAAACTGAAATATCACTAGACATAAACATCACTGAACTTAAAGATTATTGAACAAATGTTTCAGTTGAGTGATGATTCTGTTGAGTGATGTTTCAGTTCAGTAATGTTTCAGTTCAGTAATGTTTCAGTTCAATGATGTTTTAATTCAGTGATGTTTCAGTTCAGTAATAGTTCAGTTTAGTGATGTTTCAGTTGAGCGATATTTCAGTTTAGTAATATTTTAGAACAGTGATATGTTAGTTCAGTAATGTTTTAGTTCAGTAATATTTTAGTTAAGTAATATTTCAGTTTAGTAATATTTCAGTTCAGTTATGTTTCTGGTTAGTTATATTTCAGTTTAGTAATGTTTCAGTTGAGTGATGTTTCAGTTTAGTAATGTTTCAGTTTAGTAATGTTTGAGTTCAGTGATGTTTCAGTTCATTGATTATTCAATTGAGTGTTGTTTCAGTTTAGTGATGTTGCAGTTCAGTGATGTTTAAGTTCAGTAATATTTTAGTTGAGTGATGTTTCAGTTCAACAATATTTTAATTTAGTGATATTTTAGTTCAATCATGTTTTACTTCAGTAATGTTTCAATTTAGTCATGTTTCAATTCAATAATGTTTCAGTTGAGTGATGTTTTAGTTCAGTAATGTTTTAGATGAGTGATGATTCAGTTCAGTAATATTTCAGTTGAGTGGTGTTTCGGTTCAGTAATATTTCAGTTCAACAATGTTTCAGTTGAGTGAGGTTTCAACTCAGTAATGTTTTAGTTGCGTGATGATTCAGTTCAGTAATGTTTCAGTTTAATAATATTTCAATTCAGTAATATTTTAGTTCAGTGGTGTTTCATTTCAATAATATTTCGGTTTAGTAATGTTTGAGTTCAGTAATGTTTTAATTCCCAAATGACCTCTCTCAATAATTCTTTTGTTAATTTTTTTTATAAGATTCTTTTGTTAATTATTATTATTCAAATTTACATAAATCGATTTTCAGTCTCCCAAATCAACTTTTTAAAATTGCCCGAGGGTGAAAAGCTTAATTACTCTTTTTTTTAAATAGCTATTCTTTTTTTATTATTATTAAAAGGAGGCAAAAGTCTTACAAAGAGTTCCATATCATCCTAAATAGACACGAACAACTGAAATCTGAAATAAAATATCTTAGTTCAGCAATATTTCAATTAAGTGATGTTTAACTTCAATAATGTTTCAGTTTAGTAATATTTCAGTTTAGTGATTTTTCAGTTAATAATATTTCAGTTCAGTGATGTTTCAGTTCATTAATGTTTCAGTTCAGTAATGTTTTAGTTTATTAATATTTTAGGGCTAATTACAAATCTAGCACAACTAAAAGCTAAGAATTTCCAAATTGAGCTTACAATCCTAAAGTGAGCTTATACTTATTACGTTGCGTTAGAGATTGTAAGCTCAATGATTATTTATAAATAAATAAGAGTTTAAAGAATTAAAAAAACCTAAGAATTTTCAAATTGAGATTACAATTCTAAGGATTTATAAATTGAGCTTATATTTATTATGTTACATTATGATACGTTATATTACCTAACATTACGTTACAGATTGTAAGCTCAACGATTGTTTATAAATAAATAAAATTTTAAAGAAATAAAAAAAAATATAAGGATTTACAAATTGAGCTTACAATCCTAAAGATTTATATATTGAGCTTACAATCCTAATGATTTATAAATTAATATTAGGTTACATTATCTTCCATTATCTTACATTACGTTAGGGATTGTAAGCTCAATTACTGTTTATGAATAAATGAATGTTTAAATAAATAAATAAAGCCGAAGGATTTTTAAATTGAGCTTACAATCCTAAGGATTTATAGACTGAGCTTAAATTTTTTATGTTACGTTAGGAATAGTAAGCTAAATGATTGTTTGTAAATAAATAAAAACTTAAAGAAATAAAAAAAACCTAAAGATTTACAAATTGAGCTTACAATCCTAAGAATTTATAAATTGAGCTTATAATTCTAAAGATTTATAGGTTGAGCTTACAAGAACTGAAACATTACTCAACTGAAATACCACTAAACTGAAACATTACTCAACTGAAACATTACTGAACTGAAATATTACTAAACTGAAATATTATTGAACTGAAATATAACTGAACCGAAATAGTTATCACTGAACTAGAATATTACTGAACTGAAACATCACTGAACTGGAATATCACTAAACTGAAACATCACTGAACTGAATTATTACAGAGCTAAAACATTACTGAACTGAAACATCACTGAACTAAAATATCACTGAACTAAAACATTACTGAACTGAAAGATTACCAAACTAAAATATTAGTGAACGGAAACATCACTGACCTAAAACATCACTCAACTGAAATATCACTGAACCAAAATATTACTCAACTGAAACATCACTAAACTGAAATATCACTGAACTAAAACATCACTGAACTGAAACATCACTGAACTGAAACATCACTGAACTGAAATATTACTGAACTGAAATATCACTGAACTGAAACATTACTCAACAGAAACATCACTGATCTCAAATATTACTAAACTGAAATATTATTGAAGTGAAATATCACTGAACTGAAACATTACTCAACTGAAACATAACTGAACTGAAATATTACTGAATCGAAACATTACTGAACTGAAACATCACTGAACTGAAATATCACTGAACTAAAACATCACTGAACTGAAATATCACTGAACTAAAACATCACTGAACTGAAACATCACTGAACTAAAATATTACTGAACTGAAACATGACTGAATTAAAACATCAGTGAAATGAAACATTACTAAACTAAAAAATCACTGAACTAAAACATCACTAAACTGAAACATTACTGAATCAAAACTATATTTTTGATAGTTTAAATTACAGTTTTTACAGTTTCTTTATAATGTGAGTTTGAAATTATATTTTTGATAGTTTAAATTACAGGTTCTTTATAATTACAGTTTGAAATATAGTTTTTGCACTTCGAACATTGAATTGTCACTTCAAACATTTAACTGTCACTTCGAACAGTAACATTTTGGTGACGTTTGAAATAATAAACTTAACCGTAATGTTACGATTAAGTTTATAATTTCAAACGTCGCCGAAACGTTACGTTAAGTTTATAATTTCAACCGTCACCGAAACGTTACGATTAAGTTTATAATTTCAACATGTCATCGAAAAGTTACTGTTAAGTTTATAATTTCAAACGTCACTGAAAAGTTACAGTTCGAAGTGACAGTTAAATTCCCTTTAAACAATTTCAAATTGTAATTTAAATTGTTCGAAATGACAATTAAATATTCGAAGTGTAAAAACCATATTTCAAGCTTTAATCGTAAAGAAACTGTAAAAACCATAATTTAAACTATTAAAAATATAATTTCAAACTCACATTTAAAAGAATAAAATATTTTTAACTTTTACTACTAACTAATTTGGTAAGGAAATATTTTAATTAATAAATTTTAAAATAAATAGTTAAAGGTTGAAGTTAAATTAAAAATTTTAAAAAAATATAGGACTTTTTTAAAATTTTACATTAAAATTTTTTGAAGATGAGGAGACCCCTCTTCAAAAAATTTTAAAAAATATATATTAAAAACAGAAACCGAAGCTAGACTTCCCGTTTCGATTTTTTAACAATAATAAAAAAAGAAAAATAATTGAGAAACCGGAAGACTAGCTTCCGGTTTCTTTGCAAAATGAAATCGGAAGCTAGTCTTCCGGTTTCGAGCCCGGTTAAGCAAGCCCCATAGTGGGCAAAATGTTTAACCGGGCTCTTAATGAAACAAAATTTTCATTAAGAGCCCCATTTTGGGGCAAAATCCACAAAATTCATTGAAAATTCACATCCTAGTCTAGTGGTGGAGCCGGGGGGTCAGAGTTCGGATGAGCTCTATTGTATGAAGAATTTTTTTTTCAATAACAACTCAAGATTTTGTTTCTTAATAAAAATGTGTTTATATACAAAAGTTACTTTGAAAATTTTGTTCAAACTATGTTTTAACTAGTAATTATCTAAAGCTAAAATATAGAAAAATTAAATATCTTTAATAATTAAAAGGAAGAAATACGCACACATAATCAAAAAATACAAATAAGTAAAATATTTTAGATATAATTGATAATTAAAAAGTTTTTGGTATAACAATTTGATAACTTGTGGAAAAATCCTTGATCGGAGCACTTCCCTGTGAGGCGACGTTGGGATCGGCCGGGGACACTCTGATGCCAAAGTCAGTAATATTTTTGAGAATAAACTGTAAGCACAAAAGTAGAGAATCAGTAAGTGTACCTCAATAGCTTGAGATGCAAGCTATTTATACTAATGTAGTTGTAACTCTTGGTAACTAGAAAGTCTCCATTAATGCCTCATTAATGGCGGTTACTGATCTTATTCAAGTATGACCGTTAGCTCATTAATGAGTTATTAGTTGCCTTTATTGGGAATCGGCTTGGCCGTTCCTTGGGCGTATCCATGTTTGACGGCGGGTCTCCCAAGGCGTTTGACCCTTTGAGGCGTGTTGAGGAATCCTTAGATCCGTCGGTGGATCTTTATCCATAAGAGTATTGATGGCGGATCCTTCATTCTTTGTCTAGTTATCCTTTTTCCCCATATATGATATTTGGATGTTATGGAGATGTAGATGAAAAGTCATGTCATTACTCATCTTTAATTGCTATCAATTCTCCATTAATCCCAGCATTTAGCATTGAAACCCTCAGAGTTGAGGTATTTGAACAGTCAAGTCTTTATTCCCCTTTAATGGCTATTAATTGCCATTTAATTGTATTTATTCCCATTTATGGATGGTAATAAAGGCATCTTTTGGTATTCTTAGATCTGTCAAGGCATATGTACGCTCTCCTTGAGAGCTATGGCGGGTCTCCACTACTCGCTCTCATTGGGCGTATCTCGCCATGGTCCACGTGGTGTGGCATAATGCTAGAGACTCATTCATTTTCCTCATTATTTGCATAATGCTAGCGGATCGCCATCGGATCTTAATACTCTCCTTTTGAGAAGAATACTTGAGGGTGTAAAGATCTCACGTTTGAGAAATTTTTAACCCGTCCCTGACGGCGATCAATCGTTTCCTATCTTTGAGGTAGATCGATCCGCTGCTGAGATTATTGTTCTCCTATCTTTGAGGAGAGAATTTAGGGTGTAATTTTCTCATGTTTGAGATAATTTTAACCTGCTTTTGATGGTGACCAATATTTTTCCTGTCTTTGAGGAGAGAGTTGAGCTCATTTGAAAGCTCTTGAGGGTCTGTGTTTCTTATCTTTGTGGAAAGGGGACCCGCCCTTGGTGAGGATCAATTGTCCTATCTTTGAGGTAATTGATCCGCCTGTGGAACTTTTCATTCGCCAGCCATTGGGCGTATATCACCTCTTTGATTACATCCGCCTGTTCAGCTTTGCTATTTCTTCTTTGATTTTTAGGCCCATGGTTCCGTCTTTTCTGAGCAACTGGAACCGCATCCTCAATGATGTTTAACTTATGAGTAATCACATCTGGGCTTACTCCTATGAGGATCTCATTATCCCATGCAAACACGCTTTCAGACTCAATGAGAACTTTCGTAACATCCTCCTTGATCTCAGGTTTTAATCCTTTGGCGATCCGCACCCGCTTTCCATCAGTAATAAGGAACATTTCCGTGTCGCCCAAAGCTGTAGTGACAAGTTCATCTTCCTCACCTTTATCATCTTTGAATTATGGGTAGATCGATAGCGACGCCGAGTAGGTCTCTTGAACCGCCTTTTGGTTCCCGCTAATCATTATTCCTCCTTTGCTGGTGGGAATGTACATTGCCATACGACAGATGGAAATTAGGACTGCAACCTCTGAGATGAACGGTCGCCCAAGAATGATGTTATAAGCTGATTGTCCATTCATAATAGAGAACTCCAGATCACCAATCCATGCTTGATCATCATCCGCCAGCTTGCATTCCAAGTTACCTGTCACTCCCATGATGTCAACAATGGTTGTTTCTATTTGGATCGGATCAACCTTTAGTTTGGCGAATGCACCTATGGTGATGACATTGCAAGAACTGCCCATGTCTACCATTACTCGCTTCATTTCATCTCCCATCCTTCAATTGTCAACGCATCTGTATGTGGAGAGATTACTGGACCTGTTTCTGCAAAAGGGGCAATTGAGGGATGTTTTATCCAGAACGGATATTTTTGCTTTTTCCACGGGTGGCTGATACACTGGTCCATCTGCTATGACATTAATGACACTTTTGAATTTCTTTTTGGGATCTGTCTTCTGCTTATCGTCTTGTTATTTGTTATTCTGGACAAAGCTATCTAGTTTGCCAGCTCCCAACAAGCTTCAGTGTGGTTGCTATTTCTTCTATGGAACCTGTAATATGTCTTGGCGTTTCTTCCAACGGTTACATGCTCCCCTCCTTTGGGTTCGGGATATGTAATGTCCCGTTTATATTGCACTCTTCTCCTTTATATTATGGCAAGTTGGAAGCTTTAAACATTCTTTCCGCCTCGTACCTCAAGATTCATGCTGAGAATGGTGAATTCCTGTTAACTGGATGGCGTATCTTTCTGCATTGTTCTCTTGTCTATCTAGAGTGGCATGCACTCGCCTTTCAATCTCATCATTCGTGTGTTCAATTTTGAATCATGATGGTGAAGCCGGCTCTTGATCTTGATCTTGATCATGTTGAGATTATGCTTGGAACTACGATTTGACGTGGATAGATATTGTCACAACCGCTGGAGCCATTTTATCTAGCTTCGAATATCTTGTCTCCGCATCCTTCAGCATTTTGCTAACATAATAGATGGGGAACTGTTGACCTTCTTCTTCTTGAATAACCACGGTGCACATAGCTTTATCCATGACAGATAGATACAAATGTAGGTCTCCCCTTCAAATTGGTCTGCTCATCAAGGATGGTTCTGCTAGGAATTGTTTTATACATTGATATGCTTGTTGACAATCTTTCTAGTACGATGATCCGCCCGTTCAACCTCTGGATCTTTCTCACCATTTGTGGGGCTTTCATTTAGGCGCTCTTTTCACCTTTCTACTCGTAGGGCTTTTATTTAGGCGCTCTTTTCGCCATTTGCCTCGTAGTGCTTTTACTTTATCTGGATTTGCTCTAACTCCTTTTTTGCTAATGACATAGTCAAGGAATTTTTCTGAAGTGACTCTGAATATAGACTTCTCTGGATTGAGCTTTATTTTTCATGCTAGTGTTTGGCACTGGTTGCATTATTAGCAATTCCCTTGTACTTGTGGGTTAGCACTGAAAGAACTCCAGAAGTGGGGCATACCCTGTCCATTATTAAAAGATTGTGGTAAGGCATAAAAGCTATATTCACTTACCTTGGGGATCAGTGGCTTGATCCACGGAACATACTTCATAGCAAAAGACTGTTTGCATTGACCTTGTTGGCAAATATAATGTATAATACAATGTCTCTTTATGGAATTTTTAGTTCATCTTGGAATCAACTTAATAATTCCTTCACGTTGGTCCCTGACTCTAGAATGAGCTTAGTCAAAGGATAAAACCGAGTAAATATTATATGTCAAACAAATTCATAATAGAATTTTAATCGTGCTTATTTTAATAATAATATCACGTATAACGGTCATAACCATAAAGATTGCTACTGCACATGAATATCATAATGAATTCTTAATAAATAACCATAATGAGAATGGTTTAAGAATAATGTCCTTTTGTATTTCAATGCGCATTAATATCCAAGATAGCATATTTATTTTAAACGTCATAAAAGTTATGACATTCTATATTGGGTAAGATATCTTACATAGTTGCTATTTACTTGCAATTAATATTGTGCATCCATACATTAATGGTATTCAGAGATCATTAAAGCCTCATTTGAATGAGGTGTAATTAAAGAAAGGTAAGTGATGATTTAATAATATAGTTATATATAAAATTACTTTTATATCATTTCATTTGTACGAATAAAATAAAAGAGAAATGGTAATTTTGGAAGAAAAATACATGTACCATGATTCTCCTCCAATTTGGAGTGTAAGGAAAATTACTCAAAATCCATCCTCACATACCTTCATATACCATCATCCAAACAATCTCGAAGGAATTATGATGTATATCCTAAGAATTTTACATAAATTAGTGTTCTGATCCAAAACTGACACTTGCACTATTTTGTAGTTAGCTCAGGGTATGAAAGTTTTGTTTACCCAATTTGGTAATTCATCACTCCATAATGGCCTTAATAATTAGAGACAATTACATGATAATCACAAATAGATTCAATATGTTTCAAGTCTCTTACGTTGGTAAAAGAAATTCTTAACAATGTCAGATAAACAGTTTTTATATGAATAGACACATCCTTGTAAAAAAGGGAATGAAATAACTGTTTGACAAAACAATATTCAAAAATATGAATTTTTGATATTAAAAGTACTATATAGGAGAAAAGCCATATATAGATGGTGAATTGTACAAGGAAAAACCAAATATGATTTTTTTTGTAATTTCTTCTAATAGTTATATGCATGTTCATCCAAAAGACCGACCAGATCTAAATCATTTGTAATTACATGAGCCCTTTTATGATATTTTAATATCAAATGATAAAATCACATTGAATGGATGATTTTTTTTTGTAAATCCCAAGATTACGGGTCTTATACATACGTTTGTACTAATTCAATGATAATATCATATTACACTTGTCATGCATAAAATATGAGGGCATAGTAAGCATGCAAGATTTAATGAAAGATTTGTGTTTATGACTTCATCTTTCACAGTTTATTAGATTTATCATAATAACATGTAATGGTATTCATAGCACTTTATAAGAGTGAGGGATCTCAATTTTCTTTAATTAAAAATGGAATAAGAAAGGGGAGGAAACTTATCTTTTTCATCATAAAGTTCCAGATTTAATGTAGAAAACTCTTTCCCACCAATATATGGAGAAATGTATCTTTGGATAGATTTGTTGTACTGATTGAGCCAAGGTTTGAGATTGTGATTTCTATTCCATTGACTCCATTGTTTTGTTCTTTGTGAAACTCTATACAATCAAGATTTTGTGATCTTCTATTTGTTAGAGATCCACCTTCACCGCACCAATTGATAACTTGTGGAAAAATCCTTGATCGGAGCACTTCCCTGTGAGGCGCCGTTGGGATCGGCCGGGGACACTCCGATGCCAAAATCAGTAATATTTTTGAGAATAAACTGTAAGCACAAAAGTAGAGAATCAGTAAGTGTACCTCAATAGCTTGGGATGCAAGCTATTTATACTAATGTAGTTGTAACTCTTGGTAACTAGAAAGTCTCCATTAATGCCTCATTAATGGCGGTTACTGATCTTATTCAAGTATGACCGTTAGCTCATTAATGGGTTATTAGTTGCTTTTATTGGGAATCGGCTTGGGCATTCCTTGGGCGTATCCATGTTTGACGGCGGGTCTCCCAAGGCGTTTGACCCTTTGAGGCGTGTTGAGGAATCCTTAGATCCGTCGGTGGATCTTTATCCATAAGAGTATTGATGGCGGATCCTTCATTCTTTGTCTAATTATCCTTTTTCTCCATATATGATATTTGGATGTTATGGAGATGTAGATGAACAGTCATGTCATTACTCATCTTTAATTGCTATCAATTCTCAATTAATCCCAGCATTTAGCATTGAAACCCTCAGAGTTGAGGTATTCGAACAGTCAAGTCTTTATTCCCCTTTAATGGCTATTAATTGTCATTTAATTGTATTTATTCCCATTCATGGATGGTAATAAAGGCGCATTTTGGTATTCTTAGATCTGTCAATGCGTATGTACGCTCTCCTTGAGAGCTATGGCGGGTCTCCACTACTCACTCTCATCGGACGTATCTCGTTATGGCGTATCTCGCCATGGTCCACGTGGTGTGGCATAATGCTAGAGACTCCTTCATTTTCCTCATTATTTGCATATTCGCCCCTGCATTAATCCTGCATTAATTATCATTAATTCCACATTAATCATGCATAAATATCTCTTTTAGAAGGATTAATGGTTTGCCATTATTTATATTAATTTTTCCTTTTTCCTTATTCAAGAATAATTTGGGTTGTTATCACAATTAAATAGGCAAACAAACATTTTTAAATTTTCGTTAACGTATGGATAAAATTCATATTGATTGAAAGCATTAAGAGTAAATTTATATCATTTTATACGTTAGCAGGGGCGGATGTAGGGGGGTAAAAGGGGGCATTTGCCCCCCTTCATCCAAAAAAAAAAAAGTCAAAAAACAACGGTTAAGGTGCAAAAATACCCCTAATGTTTTGGATCAGGAGCAATTTTACCCCTAATGTCTAAAATAGTACAATTTTATCCCTAATGTTGGAAGACAATAGCAGTTTTACCCCTAACGTTGATAAATTGGGTCAATTTGAGAAATAATTCATCAAACTGTCTTCTCGGTCATGAATCTTGTCATCTACACTTCACACATTCGTTATTTTATCAGTAACAAATCACAAACATATGTTGGGATGTGAAAAAATATTAAAAATATACTATCTTTTGTACGAATTAGACAAAAAAATTTAAAAAATTCACCGAATTTATAAATATTAATCTCCAATTTTATTATTAAATTACAAAAAACATTATATCATTTTTTTAGAACAAATTGATATGTAATTGGTGCAAAATAAAGAAGAAAAATGACTGTATTTTATAATATTGTCTGAAATTGATTCAATTTATCAACGTTAGGGTAAAATTGCTCTTGACTACAAACATTAGGGGTAAAATTGCACCATTTTAGATGTTAGGAGTAAAATTGCTCCAGATCCAAAACATTAGGGATATTTGATGCGTAATAAGCCGAGAATCCCGGAAATGGATGATTATGAGTCAGAAACATTAAAATTTACGTTTTTTATTAAAAAAATCATGAAAATAATACATGACAATTGAACGATTTTGCATTATTCGTCATCAAAAATTGAACAATTTTGCATTTTTTGTCATAAAAAATTGAACAATTTTTCATTTTTTATCTAAATTTTTTTTACGTAGAGTTTTGCCCCCCTTCCTCAAATCCTGAATCCGCCACTGTATGTTAGGGTGAAATCCGTATTTTTTCAAAAAACATTAGGATCAAATTGACTTTTATTCAAATACAAAATAAATAAATAAAAACTAAAAAACTAGTGTACTTCTAAAAATAGAGAATCCTTACAAAAAGAGTGAATTCTATCATCTTTTTTGAGGGAATGAGAATTAATATTAGAATATATAAATATAAACAATTGAAACCAAAAAAAAAACCTAAACATAACAATATAAATTATTCTTAAAAAAAGATAGAAATTAAAAGAAAACGTGAAAAAAAACAGTTTTAAAGTCAAAGCAGATTTCACACTTCTCTTCTCTGTACAAATATAATATAATAAAAAACAATTCCCAATGCTTCTCTTCTCCTTCTCCGTCTCTTTTCTTTTCTGTGTCTTCTTTTCTTATCCTTCTCCATAGTCGGTCGTTGAGCTTCAGAATTTGAAATTTAGATTTTAAAGACAGTTTGAAAAAATAGACGAAGCTTCATCTTCGTTTGCCATGGTTGGGGGAGCTCCCAGCCATGGCCAACAAAGGGACGGAGCCTGTCGGAAAACTCCTCTCTCAAGGGTTTTCCGGAGGGTCGGCGATCCTCTCTGGTTCTGCCCATTCTGCCATTATATAAATTAAAAGATCAGTTATAAGAGAAAAGAGGAAAAGCAATTGAAAGCGTTTAATCTATGTGGTGTAGAGGGAAAGGAATTGGGTTTTGTTTGGAAATGTTTTTCCGGCCAAAAACCCAAACCCCCAAGGGGAAGTTTCTCTATCTTTATCTATATGAAATTAGTAATCTAACAGGAAGAAAAGGAAAAGATGTATTCATCTATCCAAACCATATATGTAATGTACAGAATAGAACCGAGAGTCTAGAGAGAGAAAACCATATATCAGTTACAAGATTCAACATCCTTTTGAAACCATTGTTGTCTGTCTCCTTCCTAACTCAAGATTCAACATCGCGTACCTAATCCCTACCAAGTCATCTTGGTAGCACCAACAGTACCGCTGTGTTCGCCGAAAGATTGAGATCAGTTCTTTCGGTGGGCGAGTTGAAAAAGGAAGAGATTCACTAGCTATGGAATCTGAGAGGTATCGTATTAAACAGAGAGACTATTCAGAAGACAAAAAAGAGAGTTTAAAAATAGAAAAAGATGGTACAAGACGCGAGAGAAAAAATGGCTTCTTGAAATTGGGAAGAATCTTTTATTTGTTTTTTTAATTATTTAATTGAATTACAAGTGATTGCCATGTTATCGGTAGCCATTTTATAACATTAAATAACAAAATTAAATCTATACCATTAGATTTTGATCCAATAGATATTAATCGCTCAAAATTAAATCTATACCATTAGATTTTGATCCAATAGATATTAATCGCTCACCACCTATGAAGATAATTTAATGCTCACCATTTAAACCAACCTCATATATATATATATGTGTATGTGATAACATCGAGATATTATCATGAGGACCAAAAGAGATATTCGCCTTTAAGTATGCCACGTAGCAATCTCCTAAAAGGAAGCTGGCTGGCGGATCTCCACAGATTAGCTTTAGGAGATCCGCTGGCGGATCCCTAAGGCGAATCTCTCCATTCGCCTCAGTAACGGCTGGCCGCCGGCTCGGCCATGAAAGATCATTAAATGAATCATTAATTGTCTTACCCGCCAGGTTAAGAGTAACTTGTAACCGCCATTAAATGAGCATTAATGGAGACTTTCTAGTTACATAGAGGTTACGAACTTCTCAACTATATAGCCTACTATCCTAGGCTATCAAGGTACTCACACTTTTCTATATTCTCTAAGCTTTATCAATACAGTTTATTCTCCATATTCTCTACTGACTTTGGCATCGGAGTTTCCCCCGTCGAACCCAACGACGCCCCCCACAGGGACGAGCTCCGATCAGAAATTTCTCCCTTGTTATCAATTGGTGCGGTGAGCGTGGAATCCTTGATCAAATAAAGGGTTTTTCGTTCGCGCTGAAACATCATGACCAATGGAGGACAAAATCCCTCCTCTGGGATTGAATCACCGATAATTACACCATCTAGTGCTGGTCGCACTGACACAACTGCTCCTATAACAAATATTGATGGAAACATGCCCACTGCGTCTTTCATCGATATGTGTGCTCAGGATATCGAAGCACGATATGGGCTTGAGATTGGGAACCGCCTCCGGGCATTCATGACTCTTCCTCCTCGTTGGAGTACGGTATCTACGTCAGCTGTCTCATCTTTACCTCCATTAAACTTTGGTCTTGGACCAGGTGCACATAGCTCTTCATTCCTTCAAAGCTCACAACATTGATTCCATGATAACTACCACGACATCGGGTGGTGAGCGACCGGTTAACCGGGAGTTATTCCCTGGTGAGGGAAGTCGAAGGAATGATACGGTCCCTCCTGGAGGATCAGGGGTTCCAAGGTTTAATCTTGATGGGCCAAATGTACCCAGGCGCCCGCAGACAAATTCGTCTCTTGGCGGATTTAAGGAGCCCATTCGTAAAAAGCATAGAAAGGATAAGGATAAGCGAGCAAGGTCCCCTTCGCCTCGACGAGCAAGATCCCCACGCCGTGGCAGATCACCTCCATCTACTGGTCGTAGAAGAAGTAAAAGACCAGAAAAAACATCTCATGTAGGTGGACCACCGCCACCTCCATCTTCAGGAACTGTTGGACACACCTTGTCTGGAGGCCAGCAAGGAGGAAATGGTCCAACTCCCCCAGGCAGAGGAAGTGGTGGAGGAGATGGTGGAGGGAGAGGAGGAGGCGGATGTGGTAATGCAGGAAGACATTCGCCATCAGATCCATCGTCTGAGTCAAGTTCTTCCTCTTCTTCTTCTCCAAGCAGATCGCCCCGAAGAGGTCGCCCCAGGGCGGATCCGGAGAATTTTGATGATAGAGTGAGGGCCCTAGTACTCCAAATGAACGAAGAAAATGCTAGGCACAATCCATTCGCCAATAGGGATTCGCCTTTTGTAGCTTGGATCGAGGCAGAGGAAACCGAAAGAGCTTTCAAGATTCCTAATCTCGCAATATACACAGGCAAAGACAATCCAGAGGCTCATGTTCGAAAGTATCGAATCTTGGCCAGGCTCAATCGAGCCACCGAGCCCGTGCTCTGCAAAATGTTTGTCACCACGCTGGGAGGTCCAGCTTATTTGTGGTTTCAATCTCTACCTCCAGGCTCAATAAACAGCTTCGATCAATTAAGCAGGGAATTTTGTGCTAAATTTGCTGGTTGCATTCCTGTAGTGGTGAAATCTGGAAAGCTTTTTGAATTAAAACAGAAGGCGAATGAATCCCTCCGAGACTATGTGGACACTTTCAACCAATTGTGTATACAAATCATTGACGTAGATATCTCCGTAGCTGTTGAGTGTTTTGTGAGAAACACTACATGTAAAAGTTTGCAAGAGGATCTCATTCGCAAAAAGCCCACCAGCATGGCAGAATTAATGGAGCGTTGTAAAGACTTTATAGAAGTAGATGATATTCACCGAGGTTCGCCATCATCGCCAAAAAAGGACAGAGGCGAATCTCGTCCTCGGGACCGGGACAAAGACAAACGTCAGGATTCTTCCTCTCGGAACAAACGAAGGGATTCTCAGAACAAATCGACGTTTGTCACCTCCTTCACACCTCTCAATGCTTCTAAAAGTGAAGTTCTTATGTGGATTGAGAATAGCCAGCACAAGCGGAGCATTTCATACCCCGAGCCAAAAGGGGGGAGTACACCAATAAAGGTAAAAATCTTAAAAATTATTGTAAGTATCACAGGAAAAATGGCCATGATACGGATGCTTGCTAGGAGTTAGCTCGAGAAATTAAACGACTCATTGAAAGAGGTAAATTGGATCGGTTCATCCAAACAGAAGGAAAAGAAGATGATAGATCCAAGGAGGACCCAAAGAAGAAAGGAAAGGGTACCATCAATGTCATAGCAGGTGGACCTGGTTATCAGCCAGCATTGAAAAAGGCAAAGACGACCACCCTTGATAGGACATCATTAAACCGCCCTTTCTCAGACGCAGGTCCTGAGATTCCACCCCATGCGGATGCACTGGTCGTCACTATGATGGTTGAAGGTTGGAAAATGAAGAGGGTAATGATTGATACGGGAAGTTCATGTAATGTCATTACCCGAGGAGCATTCGCGAAACTCAAGATTGATCCTGTCCAGGTAGAGCCGACTGTGGTCGACATTTTGGGCGTGACAGGTCATACCATTCAGACAAAAGGCCAAGTTACTTTGGATTGTGAGCTTACTGACGATGATCAGGTTTGGAGAGGAGATTTGGAGTTCTCGGTCTTGGATGGACAATTAGCTTATAACATTATCCTCGGACGACCTTTTATCTCCGAAGTCGCAGCTCTTATCTCTATTCGCCATTTGACACTTTACATTCCCACGGTCAAGGGAGGTGTGATGGTCAAAGGTTGTCAAAAGGTGGCCCAAGAAACATATTCGGCATCCTTAATGATTCGCCCTCAATCTAAAGAAGAAGATGAGGAGGAGCGTGTCACAATGGCCTTGGGCGAGACCGAAATGTACCTTATGGCAGAAGAGAAGCAGGTGCGGATAGCTAAGGGGCTACAAGGCAAGATCAGAGATGCAATCACCAAAGTACTCTATGAAGCTGAAGATGTCTTCGCATGGAAGGATGAAGTTCTCCCAGGAATTAGCCCAGACGTAATCACCCATAAACTCAACATCGATAAAGATGCAGTTCCTGTGGCTCAGAAGCGGAGAAACCATGGTCTGGAAAGACAAAAGGTGATAGAGGAAGAGATCGCCAAGCTCCAAAAGGCGAATGCCATTGAGGAGGTACTTTACACCCAGTGGTTGGCGAACGTCGTGCTAGTCAAGAAAGCTGGCGGATCTTACCGCATGTGCATTGACTTTACAGATCTCAATAAAGCTTGCCCCAAGGATAACTATCCTTTGCCATGCATAGACATGCTTGTAGATGGAACTGCCGGTCACGCAATGTATTCCTTTACTGATGTGAAGTCAAGTTATCATCAAATCCCTATGGAGCCCTCAGATAGAATCAAGACATCGTTCGTGACGCATCAAGCCACTTATTGTTTTAAAGTTATGCCCTTCGGGCTCAAGAACGCAGGTGCTACCTATCAGAGGATGATGAACAAGATATTCGCGGACAATAAGAGTGGTAATTATTCTGTCTATGTAGATGATATGATCATTAAAAGCACGACTGTAGAAAGGCATGCAGAGCATATAAAGGAGGTACTGGACGTACTTCGGCACCACAACATCAAGTTGAATCCAGAGAAATGCACTTTCGGGGCAACATATGGGAAATTTTTAGGATTCATGATCAGCGAAAAAGGAGTTAGCCTAAATCCTGACAAGGTCAAAGCAGTCCTAGAAATGCAAGCGCCCCAGAATATCAGAGAAGTACAACGCCTCAACGGGCGTATCATAGCCTTGGGCAGGTTTATCTCTTGCTCAGCTCGTAGATGTCAACCTTTTTTCAAAGTCATCAAGAAACAAAAAGCATTCGAGTGGAATGAAGATTGTCAAAATGCCTTCGAAGGAATCAAACGGTTCCTCACAGAGCCACCCATGATGAGTCGACCTTTGAAAGGGGAAGATCTATACATGTATGTATCGGTCACGGATAAAGCCGTATGCACGATCATGATACGAGAAGAAGATGGCCAACAATTCCCAATTTATTACGTGAGCAAAGTTTTGAAAGACACTGAAACCAGATATTCAAAGCTGGATAAGATGGCACTGGCTGTTGTAACCACGATAATTCGCCTTAGGCCATATTTTCAGGCGCATACTGTAATAGTTTGAACCAATATACCAATGAGAAAGGTATTGCAGAAGCCGGACACTTTAGGAAGGTTGATGGAATGGGCGATTCGCCTGGGCGAATTTGATGTAAGATATGAAAGTAGATCATCTTTGAAAAGTCAGGTCCTGGCGGACTTCGTGAATGAATTCACTGACGAAGGGATATCTCATCCCAAGCCTCCGTTAGAAGAATGGTCGATGTACACTGATGGAGCTTCCTCGGCGGATGGAGCAGGTGTGGGAGTTGTGATCAAAGGTCCCCACTACATAAGATTGCGATACGCAGCAAAATTAAATTTCCATGCCACTAATAACGCTGCTGAGTATGAAGCTCTGATACTGGGATTACGTCTACTTCAAGAAATCACCCCAGAGCGGATCGTGATCTATAGCGATTCAAAACTAATGGTCAACCAAGTAATCAAGAATTACGAGGTGAAAGACGAGGTTCTGGCCAAATATGTAGCAGAAGTCAAAAAGTTGCTGGATCACCTTGAAGTTAAAGAAACTAAGTGGGAATTGATTCACATACCAAGGGAATCCAATACAGAGGCTGATCAATTGGCCAAAATGGCTTCTTGTGAGGAAAAGTGGGCGGACCCGGATTGTCCCTTTGAAGTAAAAATGGCTCCAGCATTTGCCTCTGAAGAAGTGTCCCTACTCACAACGGTGGAAGATGATTGGAGGTCAGTCATCCGCCAATATCTGCTAAATGGAACATTACCTGAAGACAAGGAAGAGGCACGGAGGATAGTCAGGAGATCAGCCTATTTCTCCTTGATCAATGATGGTCTTTACAGAAAATCCTTTAGTCATCCTTGGCTGAAATGCATTCTACCAGAAAAAGGGCAGCAGATCCTCAATGAGCTACACGAGGGATCTTGTGGGTCGCATGAAGCATCCGCCACGATCTTGAAGAAATCCAGGTTAGCAGGTTTCTACTGGCCCACAGCTGAGTTAGATGCCCAGAGTTTGGTAGAATCTTGTCACAATTGTCAGATTCACGCAAATGAGTCACATACTATCAAACATATTCAAAAGCCAATCATTGAGGGACGTCCATTCGCCCTCTGGGGAATAGACATCGTTGGCCCACTTCCCCCAACTTGCCGGCAAAAGAGGTACGTAATAGTGGCAGTAGACCATTTCACCAAATGGGTAGAAGCAGAGGCTGTTTCCTCTATTACAGCACAACAGATGGTGGAGTTTGTCAAGGACAGCATCGTGGGAAGATATGGCATTCCACATACCATCATCACTGACAATGGAACACAGTTTAACTGTGGTAAATTCAAGGCTTTCTGTGAGGGGTTGGGCATCCTGAACAGATTCGCCTCCGTTTATTATCCTCAGTCCAATGGAATGACCGAAGTTACCAATCGGACGATTGTTAAGGGGATAAAGAAGAGGTTGGGAGAGCATGACAAGAAGTGGGCGGATCAGCTTACAAGTGTTTTATGGGCTTATCGTACCACCCCAAGAACAGCTACTGGGGAAACACCATTCGCCCTTTCTCATGGAGTGGAGGTCGTAATCCCCGTTGAAATACAAGTCCCCAGTGATCGGGTGGCCTTTTATTGTGAAGAGGACAACAACAAACGATTAAGGGAGCGTTTGGACCAGGTTGAGGATCGCATGAACCAATCCTATGTACGCATGGCAGCATATAAACAGCGGATTGCGGCTTACCATGATAAAAATGCCAAGCTTGTGGATCTAAAGATAGGAGATCTTGTGCTTCGCAAAACTGATAAAGTCCAATCTCGAGAAGGCAAGGGCAAGTTGGGGCTCAACTGGACAGGTCCATACCAGATAGTGGACAAGGTTGGACCGACCACATTCAAAATACAAGATATGGAGGGCAATACACTGCCACGCACGTGGAATCTCCAAAACCTCCGCAAATACTTTGTTAGAAAATGAAGTATGTCCATGGTCTTGAGTACTCTTTTTCCTTTAACAAGCTTTTTCCCATGTGGTTTTTCTTGTTAAAGGTTTTAACGAGGCTCATTTATAAAGACCTATTCGCTGTAATAAGGTGTTTCTCCCATTAATAAACATTGTTGGTTTTATTATCTATGTTCTTTTTATAGTTTACTGCTGCAATATCAATATTCCAGTCTTAAAAAGAAAGGGGGCATCCAACGCTCTCCACATTCACAGTAGATCCGCCACTTGGAGGATCCTGATCACCGATAGAGTTAAAACGATCCTTGGACGCAAGGTCTTTACACTCTCTTATCCCTCCCAGAGAAGGATTCACAAGTCCTGCGGGCGGATCATTTCACCTCAAAGATAGGTAGCAAATTGAACCCCTGGGCAGCTTTACTTCCTCCAAGAAGGAATAGAACAGCTTCAAACCTTCACAAAGGTTCATACCATGGAGTATGGCTGGCCACCTACTCCAAATATAAATCCTAAACATGCTTATATTTAACGTACTTCTTTGCGCAAATGTAAGAGTAAAATAAATAAGATAGCAGCGTAAAGGATTAACCAAATTGTACTTAGAAGGTTTTTACAAAAAAATCTCTAGCAAAAGCTAAATAATAATAGGGGCATCCTCTTTTGTGCTTCCTTCACCTACGATGCTTGCTTGAGGATCCTTCTTCGCCACAGTCACAGATCCGCCATCAGGAGATACCTCCTTATCCTTCGAAGGAACAGGACCCGGTGGAAGGACAGAATCAAGAATTGGTTCTGTACCTGCCATGGGCGGCATCTCTTCGGAATCATCCGCCACAACTATGGTAGAAGGTTTGGTTTCCTGCATGGGTCCCTTCATCCATCTCCGTACATAATTGCGGAGGTATTCCCTGACATCTGGCATTTTATTAAACCTCGCCACGTCTTCTGGTTCGGGGACGGCGAACTGGGGATCTGTGAAGTCAACTTCAGGATAGGCCAGGGAGAAGTACGCCATAAGCATCTCGCCATAATAAAACGCCTGTACACCCGCCGTGTATTCAGCTTCTCCGAGAGCATCCTCATGGCTTTTGGCATGAGAAGCCATCTTTGCCTTTAAACTTTTAATCTCCTCATCCCGAAGAACTAAAGCAGCTGTGGCGGAAGCTAGATTCGCGTTTGCAGAGGCAATGGTGGAATTGGCATTCGCTATCTCTTTTTCTAACTTTTCAATAGTTGCCCTGTCCGCCACGTTCTGAAGAAGCCCATTTTCCAAAGTACGCAGACGGGCATACAGCTATAAAAGACAAAATGATTTAGTCCAAGGGCGAAAAAGAAGTGAAGGAATTACCATTATCTACATTCTTTTTGAACTCACCGAAAGAAGCTCTGATTTCCCCTTGTGGACGTGAATTGGTCCAGGGATTTGGTTATAGTTCATTTGTACCTCTCCCACCTGACCCAAGGCCTCATCCAGATCATTCAGAAGGGATTCATTCTCAAAAGAACCTTGGGCCCCCAATTTGGCGGACCAGTATCCTCCAATATCGGGCTTCGCCATCTGCACAAACAGAAAAGAGCCATACACCGCTTTAGAATCGGATGAGCAAAAAAGAAATCAAGAGATGGATTACCTGAACAATCTTCTCAGCAGGTTTGGCGGATCGTATCGCGTCCGCCGTAATCTTGGTACTACCAATAGTGTTGGACCGCCTCTTCTTCAGTGGCGGATCGACAGTTGTCTCTGCAGGACGTTTGCCCGTATCGGCTTGAGGATTAGCCGCTTGACTCTCGACCGCCATAATCTTGGTACTACCTTGATCAAACTGAGTAATTTTTGAATAAATAAATTGATCCTCTTCTCGGCGAATCAATGGAATGTCACTCATCATAAAGGTTAAGGCATCCGCATAAGTCCATGCATCCGCCTTGATCTGCTTCATGAGATTCGCCACCACTTCATCACTGCTTGTTAAGATTCGCATGTCACCCGCCATATGTAGCGGTCGAGAGTTCCTAACTGAAGGAAAACCTAATGGTTCATCCTCCTTTATCTTCACATAGAAGAAACCCTCATCCCAGCAATGCACGTTGGACATTTTGTCGTAAAAAGGCGAGTAGACACCAAATTTGGCAAATGTAAGGTAGGATTCCGACTTCCTCTTGGAAGGTTTATGAAAGGCTCTAAAGATACGGCCCGTATAAACAATGCCTAAATTTGAAGCGAGATAGCAGTCTAAGGCCATGTCAAGCCAGCCATTAGGATGTAGCTGACTGACGGCAATGTCAAAGTATGAGAGGATATCCGCCATCATCTTGGGAAGAGGAAGGCGAAACCCTCTCTCCACATGGCTACAGAATACAGTAAGGAAGCCGTTAGGCGGATTGGAGGGACGTTGATGAGAAGCAGCGAGTTGGGTCTCGTAATTTTTTATCCACGAAAAGCGATCCGCCAGATTCGCCAGATCCACGGCACTCATACGAGATGGAGTGAACTCCGCTCGAGGATTCTTTTTCCTAACAGGGAAGGAAGAAGTGGCCATTGAACCCAGAAACCGATTACGAGCACCGGCCGGAACGGCACTGGAAACAGAAGAAAAGAAAGAGGAATTTCTGGTGGAACGAGTCTGGTAATGGTTACGCGCCGAGTTATTGAACTCAGCTAAACCGGAATTAATCACACCTACAGAAGATTGGGAGTTTTCCGATGATGAAGTGGTCCAACTAAAATCTACTTCAATCTTAGGAGGAGATGTCGAGTTAAAAAGTTCAGAAGTCGACCCAGAAGATGAAGATGAACTTCTAAACATTCAGGATAAAAGGAAAATGCACTTACATGGAAATGTAGAAGCTTGAGTAGGATCTCTGAAAAATTTCTGGGAAAACACTTCGAGGGCAGAAAGAGATGAAGAAATGAGGAAGAAAGAGAAATTAAAAGAAGAAAAAGGTTTTTTGAACCTTCCTAGTGCAGTGTGCCACCACACGTGTCGGCCATCAAATGGCGTTGAACAGAGTGCACATTAATGAGGGAGCATATGACGGCGCGCAGAAGTCCGAAAGCCCTAAAGGACTTTAAAGGCATTTTAGGGGGGCTTCTGATAACATCGAGATATTATCATGAGGACCAAAAGAGATATTCGCCTTTAAGTATGCCACGTAGCAATCTCCTAAAAGGAAGCTGGCTGGCGGATCTCCACGGATTGGCTTTAGGAGATCCGCTGGCGGATCCCTAAGGCGAATCTCTCCATTCGCCTCAGTAACGGCTGGCCGCCGGCTCGGCCATGAAAGATCATTAAATGAATCATTAATTGTCTTACCCGCCAGGTTAAGAGTAACTTGTAACCGCCATTAAATGAGCATTAATGGAGACTTTCTAGTTACCTAGAGGTTACGAACTTCTCAACTATATAGCCTACTATCCTAGGCTATCAAGGTACTCACACTTTTCTATATTCTCTAAGCTTTATCAATACAGTTTATTCTCCATATTCTCTATTGACTTTGGCATCGGAGTTTCCCCCGTCGAACCCAACGACGCCCCCCACAGGGACGAGCTCCGATCAGAAATTTCTCCCTTAGGTGAGAACCATCTAAAACTACGTAGTTTTGAGTGTAAAATTTAATAAAAAAAACACTGATGCTGCTGGGGTTCAAACCTTGGCCTCCTCACTCACACTCCACACTACTTACCACTAAGACAATTACTTTTCTTGTGCATTTTGCCGTGCGCTGATTAATATATCAATGCCCTTGTAGCTTCTATTGTTTAATATTTGATGCATACACTTATTAATATTGATTAAATTCGCATAATAATTATTAATAGAAAAAAACAAATGTGCATAATAATTAATTATTAATAGAAAAAAAACCAAGAACATGCTCTAATTTCTTATTTATTTAATTCCTCTATATTTTTGCAATTTATGTTTTAAATTGTTAAGGACGATGTTCTAAATATTGTTATATATGTTCTAAACTTTATAATTTGTGTTCTAAAAATTAAGATAATATTTTTAAAAAATAGTAAATATATGGGCTTTTTTTTGTTCAAAAAAAAAAAACTCATATTCTAAATAACATAACGTATGTTCTAAAAAACATAACATATGTTCTAAAGTTTATAGTTTGTGTTCCAAAAATTAAGTATAATTTTCTAAAAAAAGCAGTAGATATCTGGATCGTTTTTTCACTTGTTCTATAATATAATTTATAACTAATGTTCGAAAAAACATAACACGTGTTCTAAAAAACATAACGTATGTTCTAAAAAATATGTCGTACGTTTTAACTTCATAGTTCGTGTTTTAAAAGTTAAAATATATGTTATAACGTATATTTTAAAAAATATATAGTTTGTCTTCTAAAAATTAAGTATAATGTTCTAAAAAATCAGTAGATATCTGGATCGTTTTTTCATTTGTTCTATAATATAATTTATAACTCATGTTCGAAAAAACATAACACATGTTCTAAAAAACATAACATATGTTCTAAAAAATATGTCGTACGTTCTAAACTTCATAGTTCGTGTTTTAAAAGTTAAAATATATGTTCTAACGTATGTTTTAAAAAATATATTTTCTTATATAACATAAATTATAAAAATATAAAGGAATTAAATAAATAAGAAATTTGAGCATGTTTTTGGATTTTTTTCTATTAATAATTCATTATTATGGACATTTTCTTTCTATTAATAATTCATTATTATGCAAATTTATTTATTTTTCTATTAATAATTTATTATTATGCACATTTAATCAATATTAATAAGTGCATGCATCAAATATTAAACAATAGAAGCTACAAAGGCATTGGTATATTAAGCAGTGCGCAACATAATATACAAGAAAAGCAAATGGCTCAGTGGTAAGGAGTGTGGAGTGTAGTTGAAGGGTCTAAGGTTTGAACTCTAGCAGCATCAGCGTTTTTTATTAATTTTTATACTCAAAACGACGTAGTTTTGAGTGTTCTCACCTAACAAAGTGTCCTCACCTAAGGGAGGGTTCTCACTTGATCCATCCCCTGTAAATATATATATATATATATATATATATATATATATATATATATATATATATATATATATATATATATATATATATATAGGCCTAATACACAAATAACCCCCTGAACTTGTTCAAATGTTGCAATTGCCCCCTCCAACTTTCAATTGTAACAACTTACCCCTCAAACTTGTCCAATTGTAACAACTTACCCCTTAAACTTGTCCAATTGTAAAACAAAACCCCAAATTGCTGACATGGAATGCAATTGAAAAAACACGTGAAATACAAAAAAAAATTGAAAGTTGAGGGGGGCAGTTGCAACATTTGAACAAGTTCAGGGGGTTATTTATGTATTAGGCCTAAAATCAACTATCTACACTCCACCCTACTTACCACTAAGACAATTACTTCTATTATTCATTATATCACGCGCACTGCTTAATATAACATTGTACTAGTAGCTTCTATTGTTTAATATTTGACACATGCACTTATTAATATCGATTAAATATGCATAATAATGAATTATTAATAGAAAAAAAAGAAATGTGCATAATAATGAATTATTAATAGAAAAAAAGAAATGTGCATAATAATGAATTATTAATAGAATGAAAAATGAGAAAAACAAAAAACACGAAAAACTTGAAAAAAATGCAATAAAAAAGACGAAAAACAAAAAAAATCGTGATGGAAATATTTCATCACGTTTTTCGAGTTTTTCGTTTTTCGTATTTTCAAGTTTTAACGTTTTTTTTATTTTTAATGTTTTTTAGTTTTTTTTTTGTTTTATCGTTTAATAAGAATTGTGCATAATAAGTATTAATAACAAAATGCAAGAGTTAGTCGTAATGAGGATTCATGTCTATTATTTATGTAATGCTCATTACATAAATTTGTAAAGAAAACTTGAGTGATATATTTGTGATTCTAAAATCTAAGAACATGCTCTAATTTCTTATTTATTTAATTCCTTTATATTTTTGTAATTTATGTTATATAAGAAAATATATTTTTTAAAAGATACGTTAGAATATATATTTTAACTTTTAAAACACGAACTATGAAGTTTAGAACGTACGACATATTTTTTAGAACATACGATATGTTTTTTAGAACATGTGTTATGTTGTTTTGAACATGAGTTATAAATTATATTATAGAACAAATGAAAAAACGATCGAGATATCTACTGATTTTTTTAGAACATTATACTTAATTTTTAGAACACAAACTATATATATTTTTTTAAAAACGTTAGAACATATATTTTAACTTTTAAAACACGAACTATGAAGTTTAGAACATACGACATATTTTTTAGAACATAAGTTATGTTTTTTGGAACATGTGTTATGTTTTTTCGAACATGAGTTATAAATTATATTATAGAACAAATGAAAAAACGATCGAGATATCTACTGATTTTTTTTATAACATTATACTTAATTTTTGGAACACAAAATATAAACTTTAGAACATACATTATGTTTTTTAGAACATACGTTATGTTATTTAGAATATGAGTTATAAAGATGAGAGAGAAGAGAGAGAAATTAATAAAGATGAGAGAGAAGAGAGAGAAAGAAAAGAAATTAAAGAGAGATAGAGAAGATAGTGTATTTGATTTTTATTTTTTATTTTGGGATTTGTTTATGATAATTAAATAATAAGGGGAGTTAATTTATAAAATAAATAAATATAAGGACTAAATTAACTCTTTTTCATTTGACTTTTAACACCGTTAGTCAATTTGGCATGTGTTTGCTAACAGAATGAACCTCAAAGTACCATTTTGCAAACTTTTAAACCATGTGGCTGTAATCGAAAACATGTGTAATCACAAGGTTTATTTTTGTACTTTTCCCTAAATTATATTATAGAACAAATGCAAAAATGATCCATATATTTACTCTTTTTTAAAACATTATGGAGTGTAAAATTAATCCAATGGTGAAAGCACACAAAGTAATGCTTACTTTGTCAAAAACAAAATAAGCATAGCCTTTACCATGTAACACTATTTAGAACATCGTCCTTAACATTTTAAAATATAAATTACAAAAATATAGATGAATTAAATAAATAAGAAATTAGAGCATGTTCTTGGAATTTTTTTCTATTAATAATTCATTATTATGCACATTTCTTTTTTTTCTATTAATAATTTATTATTATGCATATTAATCGATATTAATAAGTGCATGTATCAAATATTAAACAATAGAAGCTAAAAACGGCAATGATATATTAAGCACCGCGCGGCATAATATACAAGAAAACCAATTGGCTCAGTGGTAAGTAGTGTAGAGTGTAGTTGAGAAGTCCAAGGTTTGAGCCCTCCCCTATATATATATATATATATATATATATATATATATATATATATATATATATATATATATATATATATATATATATATATAGGAAAGTCTCAATGGTTTCAACCCATCCCATGGAACCAAAATAAAATAACCCCTCAATGAATGCATATCATATTTCTCTCTCTTCAATTAATTCTTAGACTTTCTCTCTCCATTTATCTTTACAATACACTATTTTTACAGAAAATCCCAGCCACAAGGTTGAAGATTCTAGCGCACCATTTCCAGATTCCGGCCACCGCGAAAAAATGAATAAAAATTAAATAAATGCAATAAGAAAACGTTTTTTTCATGGACATATAAAACACAAGAAACTGAACAACCACAAGGTTGATGTTTCCGGCGCAAGGTTCCAATTTCTGGCCACCGCGATGAATTTTCTGGCCACCGTGAAAAAATGAATAAAAATTAAATAAATGCAATAAGAAAACGTTTTCTTCATGGACATATAGAAACTGAACAGCCACAAGGTTGATGTTTCCGGCACAAGGTTCCAGTTTCCGACCACAAGGTTCCAGTTTTCGGGCACCGCGAAAAAATGAATAAAAATTTAGTAAATGCAATAAGAAAATGTGTTATTCATGGACATATAAAAACAAGAAACTGAAGAATCACTTCTACAAATACTACTTAGGAAATTGTTAGCCGTTTATGTTATTTTTTAAAAGGAATAAGGTATCAAAATAGGCCTAAGGTTTTCGGGTAAGTACCAATTTAGGCTCAACGTTCAAAATAACATCAATATAGGCTTAACGTTTACAACTTACTATCAATTTAGGCTTAACGTTTAGAATATAGCATCAATTTAGGCCTCACATACAAAATAGCACCAATATAGGCTTAACGTTTACAAAATAATACGAATTTAAGCTTAACGTTTACAAAATATATCCAATTTAAGCCAAACGTCATAATTTTTTTTTGGTAGGACAAGGAAAAGAAAAGAAAAACAAAACAAAAAAACTAGCTAGGGATTAGCCTAGGGAAGCTAACCCCTACCTCATCTTCAAAAAGAAGAGAAGAAAGAAAAGCAAGAGGATAAGAAAGAGTCGAGACGCCCAACAAACCCTCATGACCAGCAGCCGCCAAGCGATCCGCAATCCTGTTTTGCTCTCTGAAGACATGGCTAAATTCAATGAAATCAAATGAAGAGCAGAGTCTTCTAATACCTTTGATAAGATTTCGGTTATTTAAGCAAATAGTATTGGACTCGGAAATCATTTTGATGGCCTCAAGGTTGTCTGACTCAACAAACAACTTCTTTAAACCCAGATTCTTGGCAAGCTTTAGGCCAGAGAAAATCCCCCAAAGCTCAGCAGAGAAAATCCCCCAAGCTAAACGTCATAATTAAATTAACCATATTATATTTTTTTCCTATTAACTTTATATGTTATCTTTTTATTTAGTTCTATTTTCTTATTTATTATAATACAATTAATTAGTATTCTTGCTCAATAAAACCTTATATTTAAAATAAAACCTTATATTTGTTTTTCATCAATCATTCCATGACTCCTAAATTTTATGGCTCATGTAATATATGCAAACTAAAAGTAATTGAATATTTCGAATACTAGTTAAAATAATATTGATATATGTCATTGACTATCCACAATATTTCAAACACTAGTGTTCGAAATATTGTGGATATCCAATTACTTTTAGTTTGCATATATTACATGAGCAATGAAATTTAGGAGTCATAGAATCATTGATGAAAAACAAATATAAGATCTTAATGGGCAAGAATGCTAATTAATTGTATTGTAATAAATAAGAATATAGAACTAAATAAAAAATAACATATAAAGTTAATAGGAAAAGAATATAATATGGTTAATTTAATTGTGACGTTTAGCTTAAATTTGATATTAATTTAATTGTGACGTTTAGCTTAAATTTGATATATTTTGTAAGCGTTAAGCTTAAATTCGTATTATTTTGTAAACGTTAAGCCTATATTGGTGTTATTTTGTACGTGAGGCCTAAATTGATGCTATATTATAAACGTTAAGCCTAAATTGGTAGTAGGTTGTAAACGTTAAGTCTATATTGGTGTTATTTTGAATGTTGAGCCTAAATTGGTACTTACCCAAAAACCTTAGACTTATTTTGGTACCTTATCCTTTTTTTTAAATTCATGGCATTAATTGTGCCGCCTTTGGATTTTCAAAATTAATGCTAAGGATAAACATTTTCATTTGTTGTGATCAAGTTTATGCCTTTGGAAAATGATTTTTTTTGGATTACAATAGAACGCTTTCATTATGTTTTCAAATCGTATCGTAATTTATTTTTGAATAATTACGATGCACTTTTAGCAAAATGTTTATTGTAATTGAAACAAAATACTGTAAATTTTGAGCTCGACAACAGTGGGAACCGGACAATCGATATGAGCTTACAATACCTAATGTAACATAATTCGTTAACTTACCGTGACGTAATATTCAGAATCTCGATAGGCATCAAATTTTGTGAAAAGTGAATAAGGGAACTCATTTATTAGATGCAATAAATGCATGTGTTGAAAAAAAGGGAGTGAGAAAGATGAAATTCGGATTGAGGTAGACCAATCTGCACTCTATCGTGTTTGGTTTAAACTTTGGAATCGGAATCGGAAACGGAATGTGGCGGAATCAGAATCGGAATGACCATTTATTTATTATGTTTGGTTCAATTTGGAATCGGAATCTGATTCCCTTTGAAACTGTTTGGTTCTTCAGTGATCGGAATTGAAATAAGTACAAAATTTATTAAAAATATTTTAGTAAATAATAATAATTATAACTTCAATCAAAATAAAAAATATATAAAAAAATTAAATCATTCAGTAAATAATGATTTGTTATTGATAATATTTTATTTTACTCTAAATTTTTTTATATATCAATTGGTTCCTATGTGAGCAAAATTAGGAACTAAGAGTGTGTCATGAAGAATAAAATCCTCTGTGAATCTAATGGTTCCTATGTGAGATGCATATATTTCAGTTTTATTAGGCAAGAGGACCTTCCAGTTGTTCACAGGTCTCAAGTCTGAAAACATCTCTTTTATACTTGATATGTGCCAACTAGCCCCTGTATCAACTATCCAAGAGATTTTCTGAGTTTTAGCAAGAAGAGATATGTTTGACATACCTTCAGTGACATTTGTCACAGGGCAGATGGATGCAGTTGCACAATTGATGTGCGAGGTATTACTGGATGATGGAAGAAGCTTCAACAGTTGTTGAATCTGATCATTTGAGAGTTGATTCATTGCTGGATTGAGGCTGGCTGGAGCTGCTCCCAAAATCCCGCTTGAGTTGTTCTCCGTATCATCTTCAGCACCAACAAGATTTGCTCTATTGACCTTGCTCTTGAATTTGTAACCCGGTGGGTATCCATGATTCTTGTAGCAACTATCCACTGTATGGTTCTTGAATCCACAATGAGTACACTTCTGACCATTTGACCCGAACTTCCTGTTGCCCCTTGTGTTTTGTACAAAAGCAATGAGGAATGACCATTTATTTATTATGTTTGGTTTAATTTGGAATCGGAATCTGATTCCCTTTGAAACTGTTTGGTTCTTCGGTGATCGGAATTGAAATAAGTACAAAATTTATTAAAAATATTTTAGTAAATAATAATAATTATAACTTCAATCAAAATAAAAAATATATAAAAAAATTAAATCATTCAGTAAATAATGATTTGTTATTGATAATATTTTATTTTACTCTAAATTTTTTTATATATCAATTGGTTGGAAAAAAACATTTGTGTATAATATATCTTTATAGTATAAATTATAAGATAATATAATAAATTATTATTATTATTTTCAAACTTTCATTTTATTTATTTTACAATGATAAATATATGTGTTTGTTATTTTATATTAAGCTGGAAAATTGTAACATTCATAATTTTATAGAAGTACTTTATAAAATAAAATTTCTACCAAAAAAAAGAAGTACTTTATAAAATAAAATAAATTATAATTATAGTATTTTATAAATTTTTATTACGTGGACCTGTTAACAGTTCTATTAAATGTTAATATTAATATTATTATTATATTATTTTTATTCTTATTGATAAAGTAAATCATTTTAATATAATTTAATTATTATTATTATTATATAATATTATTATTATTATTATTATAACAAAGATCAGGAGGGGGGCGGAGGAAAGAGAGAGGAAGAATAGGTTTTGGGTCAGAACAAAAACGCCTCCTCTTTTCTCAGTCTGCGCAACATTTGAGTTATTTCCCTTTTAATTTTAATTTCGTTCATAACTTCTCACTCCAGCCATCTTTTAGAATGAAAATTATACCATTAAATTCCTTGTTTCGTGAAGAACATTTTAAGACCAATATTGATATTTTTCTGATCGAAAATTATGGTAATCGGAGCGGGTATTTTTCACCGGCAAAGTGTTAGATCTTAACCTTTTAGACGATTCTAGTTGTAAAAGGGGTATACTTTTGGACTCTCCTGATCGTTGGCTATCTCGTGATAGTCTCGGTTCGCGATTCCAACATCTCCGGTGAACTTCTGGCGGCCGACCACCGTGCTCCGGCGAATCTCCGGGGAGCCAATAACGGGTCAATTAGAACCCGAATAATTTGATTAGCTTTTGGGACAAGAGGTAAACTTAATTGCTTAAGTTATATATATATATATCTATATATATATATATTTATATGTTTATGTGAGTGTCTATTAATACTTTGTTAATAATTAAATGTATGTTGAATGAATACTGAGTATTTGGGTTATTATTTAATTGGTACTTATTTATATATGAGTTTGAAATGTTCTCTGTATGGTTGAATTTATTGAAATAAGGCTTTGTTCCTTTTAAAATCATGTTGCTCATGTATTTACCTATTGAGGTATTAGCTGTGAAATTATACCATGATAGAATTGGAATGTATATGAGTTCAGAAGTTTATAAATTACGAAATTGTATTGGATTATGTTTGAGTTAGAACAAAACATAAATAGCTAGCTTCGGTGAGTATATTCAATGGTCTGGAGGTTTGTTGATACTGTGATCACAGGCACCTGGGTAGGGTGTTATTTTACTCTAATTGAGTTTATACTGTGTCCTGAAACTGGGGGCGATAGACGAGGTTAAAAAGGTACTATTGTTAACCATGAGACCATTGAGTATATTTCACTTAGGTCTAGCTGGGCCCTTAAAAATAAAGATAATAAATTATAATTTTGTTATTTGACGTAAATCGAGTCACATACGAAATGAGATGGTTATATCTTATTCTTGATTGATTGATGATTGATTGTTTGACTTATTAAATGTTAAGATGTATGAAATTATATATATATATATATATATATATATATATATATAGGTAATTATGCTTATTGAGTAGGCAGCTCACTCCTTGCCACGTTGAAATTTTCAAGCTAGGTTCAAAGGTTCTCCTATTGCTAGATTTTTAGGTTTGCGTCTCATTCTCATTAGAAATTTTATGGACATTTATTAGAATCAATGTATTGTTGGACTAGATTGCTTTGTTTAGATTAAGTGAACTCTTATTGATCAATTACATTGTTTTATTGGTTATTGAACCTTTTGAATAATGATTTTTGATAGGTAATAATAAATAAGGAGGCTTTATTTGATTATATTGCTGTTTGTATGCAATTATGATAATTACTTGGATTTTTGTGTGTTTTCAATATGACCCGGGACGGGGGTTACAAAAATAGTTTAATTTTTTTATATATTTATGCATTTGTGTATTGTTTTATGCTTTTGAAATTGAATTTGTTGGTTGGACGTAGATATAGTTTTAATTATATATTTTTTACTGAAAAGGACAAAGAATAATAACAAAAGAGAAATAGGTTAATTTGAAAATAAATGGAGAAAGTGGAGTTAGTTTCAATATCACGTTCTTATTTTTTATTTCAAGGGAATCAAAACTGATTACCCTCTATTCATAGAGGAATCACGATTCCGTTATTAATGGGAATGTAATTCCCATACCATACCCATTTTGTTTTAACCAAACTACAGGAAAGGAAATATTTTGTTTCCATTCCCATTCGCATGTGATATTTTCTCAAACCAAACACATTCTATGTGTGGAAGGGAGGGTTTCGTTACGTAGTTAATAGTTTTTTCGATTGAGAAGAGAAACAGAAGATGCTTGTAGCTAAATGGTTAGGTATGATGTCGACTGAGTAACTAGAACTAGGTTCGATCTTTGGTTTCTCGATAAAAATGTTTTATTTTTCGATTTAGCATTCAATATTGAGCAATAAGTTTCTTCATATTTGAAATTCAATTTTTTTTCCAAATCGTATTGTAATTTATCCTCAAATAAATACATTGGACATTTTGACCGAAATAAGGCATTGTGATTGAAACGGAATTCGTGTGAGACGTTAAGCTCGACAACGGTTGGATCCGAACAATCGGCATAAGCTTACAATACGTAACGTAACGTAACGTAATTCGTTAACTTACAATACGTGTCTTAGCTTGAATCAAATAATGTTAGACAGAATGCTTCTTATATCAATGTTAAGTTGCTTCAAACACAAGTAAGGTATTGTCCAAGTCAGTCTTTTTTATTAGATTTTCAAATCGTATTGTAATTTATTTTCGAATTAATACTTTGAACTTTTATCAAAATAAGTCATTGTGATTTAAACGGAATTCTTGTGAGATGTTAAGCTCAACAACAGTGGGATCCGAACAATCGACATGACCTTAAAATATGTAATGTAACGTAATTTGTTAACTTACCGTGACGTAACATAATATTTAGAATCTCGATTTAAGCATCAATAGGGATTTTTAGCATGTGTAATTTTTTTAGGTCTGAATTTTCTTAAATAACAATTGAACCACATACATCGTATAAAATGAAAACTACTATATACTATATACGTTTATCATTATTTGAAATAAAAACTTATTATATTTTTATAGTTTGATTATTTATTTTCAGTTAAAAATAGAGTATTAGTATGCTTTTGTTAAAACGTGATTTAGTAGTGATATACGGACAAAATTATCAATAAAATATATATTTTTTTTAAAATGAAATCTTTCAAACAAGTGATTTGGATGGAATACTTATTTTCATTCCCTTTAAAAACATTAGGACACTTGTAGATCCCAATATGCATCAAATTTTATGAAAAGAGAATAAAAGAACTCATTTATTAGATGCAATAAATGCATGTGTTGAAAAAAATGGAGTGAGAAAGATGAAATTCAGATTGGGGTAAAGCAATTTGCACTCTATGTGTGGAAGGGAGGGTTTCGTTACGTAGTTAATAGTTTTTTCGATTGAGAAGAGTAACAGAAGATGCTTAAGAGTAACAGAAGATGCTTATAGTAAATGGTTAGGTATGATGTGCACTAAGTAACCAGGACTAGGTTTGATTCTTGGTTTTTCTATAAAAATGTTTTATTTTTCGATTTAGCATTCAATATTGAACAATAAACGTTTTCATATTTGAGATTTAAATTCATTTATATGATTTTTTTTATCATATCAATTTCATGTCACATTGTAAAGCGGTATAATCTTATCACCCCCAATTTTGATGATTTATATGTGAAAAATATTATGAATGATTAAGTTTTTACTATTTATTTAATTAATATTTTTTTTTATCTAATCGATATTTTGAATTCCTAAAAAAAATGTGTAGGAGGTACAAGTAATTTGTAGGAAATTTTTCTATGGATAAATTAGTCAACCTTTAATATGTGATTTATGACAAGAATTTTCCAACTTTGAATCTGCTATAACATTTTGTATTCTATAGGAGATTTTGTCAAACCCGACCTAAAATAAGATCAGATAAGACGGTGAGATATTACCATTGACTTATTATATAAACCAGTAGCATAGCAGTGTCTCCTAAATAAGGAGAAAAATCATAACAAAAACCAAATTCTGGTTTAAAGCTAAAATGACCAACATATGTCGTTTCCAGCCTAACTTCTTCATATGAAGTCTGATTAAGGCGATTCAAAAACCCCTGGAAACGTAAGACAAAAATAAAGAACTTTCATTTACGACTCCATGACAGATTCGGCCTATATCTGGTAAAAAAATGCATCACAAGATTCGGACACAAATGGAATTTTTCCGCAGCACCTATATAGACAACTCTCTACTATCTCAAACTCACAGACGTGACAATTTTGTTACAGAACTAATTTGCAAACAAAGCGTAGCTATTTCCTATAAATATGCTATCGGAAATTCGTAATATATTCACATTTTTTTTTTGTAGTGTCTTTCTTCTTTTATTTTCATTTTATTTTCTTCTTTTATAATTTTTTCTCCATCTTTTGCTTTTTCAAAATACCTCTATTTTATTTTGTTTTTGTTTTTGTATGAATTGTTTTTTCATATTTTCCAATTTTTGGTGTTTTCCCTTTTGTTTTTTTTTGTGTTTTTTTCGTTTTTTATTTATTTTTATAAACCGATCAAATAAAAAAAAATTGTTTTTATAATTTTCTCTTATATCTTGGCTTAGAACTTTTAAAAAGACCTTAATTATAATGAAAGAAAAGTAATCTATAAATAAAAAGAATCATCAAACATAAAATTAAAATCACGATACTCATCCCTCTTTCTCTCATTCTCTAACCTCGCCATTGTATATTTGTAGAACTTTTAGCTTTTATATTAACAGTTAGTGTGCTGAAATCAGTTGAGTAATTCATAAACACATACGTCGTTTAACTAAGACTATATTATCAAAGCGAAATGAATCGGTTAGTGGACATTTGATGATGTAGAGCATCTCCCGCAAGGATTAAGTCCAATCGAGGAAATTGGAGAAAGAACGAAGCACGAACGATTAGAAGGGAAAAGACGCCAAAATAGGCCAAATCTTCCCCACACGGTCATCTAGTCGACTAGATGAGAGGAGACGAGTGGTGGAAGAAGCCGGGTCAAAAGGGACACACACGGGAGCTAAGAGAATTCTCTTTATGTGAAAAAACAGAGTTGACACGTCGTGTCGCACTCTGACACGCCGTGTCGATTTGACAGAGAGTTTCTGATCTTTCTTTGTCAATTGACACGCCGTGTCGCACTCCGACACGTCGTGTCGATCTGACGGAGAGTTTCTGATCTTTCTTTGTCAATTGACACGCCGTGTCACTTTAGAGCATCTCCAATAGATGGTGCTCAATAGAGTGCCAAATGATGTAACATTGGGTTTGACAACTCTTTGAATGGTGCCTACTATTGGGGTGATGTGGGTGCCAAGAAGGTTGTGAAGGATTGCCAATTTTGGCAACCTTGCTTCAAGGTTGCCAAACTTTTTTTAATATAAAAAAATGATTTACTTGAATACTATTTGTGCACCTTTTTTATGAGACTCTCTCTTATCTCACTATTGGTTCATAATATTTATAATTAAAATAAATTATATATTAAATAATGACTTGTAAGGTTATTGTGGCAACTTTTAAAGTTGCTTACTATTAGAGCATTTTTAAACAAAAGTTGCCAAGAGTTATATGGATTATTAAATTAATAAATTATTATATTTTAGTATGATGTGATAAGTTTTGGCGCTTTTTGAAGTAACCTCTGTTGGAGATACTCTTATAACACGCTGTGTCGGGTTCCTTTTAAAAAGCCTTACAATCATACTTGCTTGCCCCTCCTTAATTACAACCTATGTTACTCCATATTTACAAACATGTCATCCCTTTACCTCTAACTCATTTACCCCTTTAAGTTTATATGTTTAATTATAGGCTTAATACCCTCTCAGCCCCCTCAAGTTGGCCCAATACTGCAATTCACCCCGTACTTACACTTTTAACAAGTAACCCCACCCCCCAACTTGCTTATTTTGAACAAATAGCCCCTCAAATAGGTTATTTCGGGAGTTTTTTTTTTAATTAATATATCACTAGATTAGTTAGATGTAGCAACCGATAAGTTGAAATCTTTTATTTCTGATGTAATATTATGTTGAATGTTTTTTTGGGTTTAGAAGTTATTTGTTCTAAATAAGCAACTTGAGGAGTTATTTGTTCCAATTGAGCAATTTGAGGGGTTATTTGTTCGAAATAAGCAAGTTGGGGGTGGGGGTGGGGTTACTTGTTAAAAGTGTAAGTATAGAGGGTCAGTTGCACTATTGGGCCAATTTGAGGGGTGGGAGGGTATTGAGCCTTAATTATATGTTTTTACCCTTTAATGTAATTTGTCAATTAGGTTTTTGGGATGCTATAAATGCATCTATTGCTCTTTGTAATATTTAACTTTTATCTAATTGAAATTATATCTTCTTCTTGAAGCTTTTGTGTTAAAGTTCTTAACCTTCAACCATGAGGATTCCATTATTCCTACGGTTTAGTCCGTAAAACCTGGGATTAACTCCTTCAAGTTTAGTTTAAGAAGAATCTATTTGTTAGTTTAAGATTAAAATTAACACGTCCCGAGACCGATCTGTATCAGTTGGTATCAGAGCCGATCGTTTTCCTAAACGGAGACTTCTTTCGACAATGACCCAATGGAGTTTTACTACCAAAAGCCTTGAAGAATGGGAAGCCGAAGAAACCGCCCACAAGAAATATGAAAGCCTCGAAACCACTATGAGAAGCTTTCAAGCTTGTCTAGCCGAGGTAAGGGAGTAAGAGCTTGAGTATGCCGAGATGGTGAGAAAGAGAAGAGAGGAATGGGAGCAAGAAGAGTTGGAAAGGCTTCAAAGAGGAAACCAGAATAAACGAAGGCGACAATGTCGAGCCCAACGAAAAAGAGATGAAGAAACCTCTATTTTGCCTCCTAAAGATCCATCACTAGTCTTTTCTCCTTTACACATTGAAGAGGTAAATCCTAAACTTTCAATTTCTAATATTGAAGTTGTGGATAGTCCTATTGCTAGGGAGAAATTGGATATTTGTGATGTTGAAGTGGATTTAGATTCTCTTTGTGAATTTGTTGATAATGAAAATGTGGATGAGGATTTAAATTCATTTATGGATGAGGAGAAAGGGATGCTTGTATAACATGGGGAATGTTGAATTTGCTTGTGGTAATAATGAAGAAACCCATGTTGCAAGAGATGCTTTCTATGTGTTTGATAAAATGCCCCTTGAACATAACTTTATTGGTATGCTTGAGGGAAATGAGGGAGAAGAGAGTGAGTTTGAGCTAGGGGTGGCAACGGGGCGGGGTTGCATCCCCCATCCGCTCCCAATATTTTCGGGGCCGGTTTCGGGGAATCCCCAGAAAAGTGTTCGGAGATTTTTTAACACCCACACCCGCCCGCACGGATGCCCACGGTTGACGGGAAATCCCCAAACCCCAAATATAATTTAAAATTTTAAAAAATTATTTATAATTTAGTTTAATACTAATTTATAAATTTTAAAATAACATTTATTTTCAATTTGATGTATGCTTTATTTGTGAAATATGATGATCATATGCAATTAACTTGTATGTCTAATTAAATCTGAGCTGCATTTGGCTTGAGCAAATATTGATTTTAAATATGTATGTACTGATATTTATGTTTTCTTCTGGAGTATGAGTTTCGATTTATGCCAGCAACGTATGCATCCAAATAAAAACCTGAGATACATTTGGCTTTCACGCCAGATACAAATTTGAAACTTAGATTTGCAATTCCATTGCTTCTGTTTGTTTATGAATTGGTAACTAGTAGAACTAAAATGGTTGGAATATAATTCTAATTAGAACAGCTTTCAAAATATTGAGTGAATGCAGTCCAGTGTTCCAATATTACTAGAAATTTATACTCCATACATTCAAATTTATCCTTACAATTGGTTAGTCTTTTGGAATTTTTTTTTATTATTTTTTTTTTTGCTATTTATTTGTATTTTATTATGTTGGTGATCCTAAATGAGTTCAATGTGCAGATACTGTTGTTCTTTATTATATATATATATATATGTTGTTCTTTATTATATATATATATATATATATATATATATATATATATATATATATATATATATATATATATATCGTTTTTACGGGCGGTTTTTCGGGGGCGGGACGGGGATCCCCACGGTTCGGGGATAGTAACACCCACCCCCGCCCAAATTTAAACTTCGGGGCTAAAATTTCCCCCGCACCCAAAAATTTCGGTTTTCCCCGGCCCATCGGTTCGGATTCCCACGCTTTTCGGTTTTTGCCCGCCCCATTGCCACCCCTAGTTTGAGCGTGTTAATCTATTTGAGGAGAATCAGGAAATCACATTATGTGTAGAGATTGATAGATATGGTGATGGGAGAGATGTTGGTGGTTCAACTATAGTTGGGTGTAACATGTCGTTTGGGTCAGGTAGTTATTCAAATGGCTTAGCCGGCTTGAACTATAAGGAGAAGCGGATGGAAACAATAGGTCATGGGAGAGAACAGATTGTGGATGAAGAGGGAAGTGAAATTGTGTATGGTCATGAAGAAGATGAGCTAGAAGAGGAGATTAATGGAGAGTAGAACCACTCCGACATTGAGCTAGAACGCGTTGATGAACTTGACTATTATGAGAGTGAGTTTCGGAAGGGAATTGAGGAAAGTGGTGTCGTGGGACCAACGTCCGAGGATGGGAAGTATGTGTCCTTTAATGGACAACCACGGGGCACTCTACCTTTGGGGATACCGCGTGACATTGCATGGTATCCTGGAGATCGTATGCTAAGTCTTCCTCATAGTAGCTTGAGCTTTACGAAAATGGATGAAGGGTACTTGGTGACACCTCTAGGAAGAACCGAGATTCCTAGCACATACACATTAGGGATGAATCAAGTATCCCATTTGATAAATTCGGAACTCGTTATTTTGTGCTTTATTGAAATGTATGTGTTGGGGTATATATTGTGCTTATTGAGGGAACATCAACCCTATAATGAGTCAATAAGAAGTGATCATAGTGAAGAGAGTGAGCTTCATGGAGTATTCGGTGAACGGGAATGGCCTCTCGGGTGATATAGATAAAGTGGGAGAATCTCACGAATGGCGGGATAGTAGCCAAGTTAGTGAAGAGGCGAATCTAGAAGTCGCGAGATTGTTAACCCAAGACAATGAAGGAGTTGATACAAGTGTTCTTGGGATCACTATAGAGTGGGTTGACAAGTGTCGCCAGGACATTCCATTTGATGTCGGTAATGAGTGGAAGGAAGTTGTGCACAATGCCCAAGTTAGTGAAGTGGAGCTCAATGGGGTCCGGGGTTGGTCGGTTCAACATGTCATGGGAGTGTGGAAGAGCCTCCAAGACATTGTGGAGGATTGGTTTGACCAACATCAACGAGATGTTCCATTCGATGCCGGTGGAGGTTGGGAGATGAGTCCCACGGAGGATGAGAACCGGGGTGAGGCACTAGTTAATAGGGGTGCACACAAAAATCCGGAAAACCGAAAAACGGAAAAACCAAACCGAAACCAAACCGAAAATAAGGTTAACCGAAACCGATGGACTAGTGTACGGTTTTTAATTTTAAAAATAATGGTTAATGGTTACGGTTACGGTTTTCTTGTTCCAAAAACCGCGGTTAACCGAAACCGATCGAATCTTAATTAAATATTAAAAAAATATAAAAATAAATTTATTTATATGGGTAAACAATTATTTAATCCTTATAGTTTTTCATAACTCATTAATCAATCCACTATTTAATTATAAGGTCTCTAAATTTTTTTACTTTTAATGGTTTAGTCCTTCTATCAAATATTAAATATGTAAGTAACTCTCAGTTAAGTTGTTACTGTGTCTCTAATTTCAGTTTATACGACTTTTTTTTTCTTTTATATTTCTGGATGTAGAAACAAGGATAAAATTTTACTACTTGTTTTCCAAAATTTTATAGTCATAAGTTTTATTAGGGGCATTTTGTTTTTTTTTGTCCGTTTAATGATTCTTTAACACATTTTTAGACGGAGATTTGATATACGGACTAAACAATTTAACGGAATCAAAACTGAGGGTTCATAATGCACGTACATCTCCCTTTCCGCAGTTAATCTCTTCAACTCGCCATTGACCCGCTGTCTCCCTCACAATAAAAATTAGAATTCTTTTATTATTTTTATTTTTATTTTTATTTACTAATGGTTAGAAACTGAAATAAAAGGTTAACCGACCGAAATAATTGGTTAACCGATTAGTGGTTAACCGAATTTAATGGACTAGTGTATGGTTAGTGTTTTTAAAAAACCGATTAAATGGTTAACCGACCGAATTAACCTTAATGGACTGGTTAACCGACCACGTGCACCCCTACTAGTTAAGATGTGGGGAAAAGTTCACGAGGAGAAGGAGAATACGACAATAGGTGGAGTGGACTTCTTGAATTCATTCAGAACAATACCTTGGTTCGACTTGAGAGCTTAGGGTCCGTTCAAAGCTAACACGTCTCAACAATACGTGGAGAGCAACTTGTGGTCAAGTTCTTTTCAAGATAGAGTGAATGATGCGGAGCATCTCCCTCAAGGATTGAGTCCAAGCGAGGAAGTAGGATGAGGAACGAATAACGAACGATCAAGCGGAAAAAGGCACCAAAATAGGCCAAATCTGCCCCACAAGGTCATCTAGTCGACTAGACGAGAGGGGACGAGTGGTGGAAGAAGTCAGGTCGAAGGGACACACACGGGAGCCAAGAGAAGTCTCTTTATGTGAAAAAACAGAGTTGACACGTCGTGTCGTACTCTGACACGCCGTGTCGATCTGGCGGAGAGTTTCTGATCTTTCTTTGCCAATTGACACGTTGTGTCACTTTATGACACGCCGTGTCGGGTTCCTTTTAAAAACCCTTACAATCATACTTGCCCCTCACTCCAGCTCCTCCCTTATTACAACTTTGCCACTCCTTATTACAACTTTGCCCCTCCTTAAATTACAACCCATGCCGCTCCATATTTACAACCATGCCACCCCTTTACCTCTAACCCATTTTACCCCCTTAAGTTTATATATTTAATTATATGTTTTTACCCTTTAATGTAATTTGTCTATTAGGTTTTTGGGATGTTATAAATGCATCTCTTTCTCTTTGTAATGTTTAACTTTTATTTATTTGAAATTATATCTTCTTCTTGAAGCTTTTGTGTTAAGGTTCTTAACTTTCAACCATGGGGGATTTCATTATTCCTACGGTTTAGTCTGTAAAACCCGGGATTAACTCCTTCAAGTTTAGCTTGAAAAGAATCTCTATGTTAGTTTAAGATTAAAACTAACACGTCCCGAGACCGATTTGTATCATTTGAAGTGGAAATGCGAATAGTTCACATATATTAAATTTGAAACGTACATTTAAATAATTTTATAAATTTCCATCCCCTTAACCAAATTAAAATTTGATAACAACCCAAATTATTCTTGAATAAGGAATAAAGGAAAATTAATAGAAATAATGGCAAATCATTATTCCTTCTAAAAGAGATATTTATGCATGACTAATGTGGAATTAATGATAATTAATGCATGGTTAATGCAGGGGTGAATATGCAAATAATGAGGAAAAGGAAGGAGTCTTTAGCATTATGCCACGCCACGTGGACCATGATGAGACCCGCCATTGTTCTCAATAAGAGCGTACATGCGCCTTGACGGATCTAAGAATACCAAAAGGCGCTTTTATTACCATCCATGAATGGGAATAAATACAATTAAATGGCAATTAATAGCCATTAAAGGGGAATGAAGACTTGACTGTTCGAATACTCCAACTCTGAGGGTTTCAAGGATAAATGTTGGGATTAATGGAGAATTGATAACAATTAAAGATGAGTAATGACATGAATGTTCATCTACATCTCCATAACATCCAAATATCATACATGGGGAAAAAGGATAATTAGATAAAGAATGAAGGATCCGCCATCAATACTCTTATGGATAAGGATCCACTGGCGAATCTCCAGATGGCGACTCATAGGTGGCGGATCTATAGATTCTCCAACACGCCACAAAGAGTCAAACGCCTTGGGAGACCCGCCATCATACCTCGATACGCCAACTCAATGGCAGAGCCAATTCCCAATAAAGGCAACTAATAACTCATTAATGTGCTAACGGTCATACTTGAATAAGATCAGTAACCGCCATTAATGGAGCATTAATGGAGACTTTCTAGTTACCGAGGGTTACAACTACATGACTATAAATAGCTTGCATCCCAAGCTATTGAGGTACACTTACTGATTCTCTACTTTTGTGCTTACAGTTTATTCTCAGAAATATTACTGACTTTGGCATCGGAGTGTCCCCGGCCGATCCCAACGGCGCCTCACAGGGAAGTGCTCCGATCAAGGATTTTTCCATAAGTTATCAATTGGTGCGGTGAAGGTGGATCTCTAACAAACAGAAGATCACAAAATCTTGATTGTATAGAGTTTCACAAAGAACAAAACAATGGAGTCAACAGAATAGAAATCACAATCTCAAACTTTGGCTCAATCAGTACAACAAATGTATCCAAATATACAGTTCTCCATATATTGGTGGGAAAGAGTTTTCTGCATTAAATCTGGAATTTTATGATGAAAAAGATAAGTTTCCTCCCCTTTCTTATTCCATTTTTAATTAAAGGAAATTGAGATCCCTCACTCTTATAAAGTGCTATGAATATCATTACATGTTATTATGATAAATCTAATAAATTGTGAAAGATAAAGTAATAGACACAAATCTTTCATTAAATCTTGCATGCTCAATATGTCTTATATTTTTATGCATGACGAGTATAATATGTCATTATCATTGAATTAGTACAAGATGCATGTATAAGATCCGTAATCTTGGAATTTTATAAAAAATTCATCCATTCAAGGTGATTTTATCACTTAATATTAAGATATCATAAAAGGCTCGTGTAATTACAAATAATTTAGGTCTGACCAGTCTTTTGGATGAACATGCATACAACTATTAGAAGAAATTACAAAAAAAAAACTCATATTTGGTTTTTCCTTGTACAATTCACCATCTATATATGGCTTTTCTCCTATATAGTACTTTTAATATCAGAAATTCATATTTTTTAATATTGTTTTGTCAAACAGTTATTTCATTCCCCTTTTTACAAGGATGTGTCTATTCATATAAAAACTGTTTATTTGACATTGTTAGAATTCATGTTACCAACACAAGAGACTTGAAAATATTGAGTCTATTTGTAATTATCCTGTAATTGTCCCTAACTATTAAGGCCATTATGGGTTGATGAATTACCAAATGGGATAAACAAAACTTTCATGTCCTGAGCTAACTACAAAATAGTGCAAGTGTCGGTTTCGGATCAGAACATTAACTTATGCAAAATTCTTAGGATATACATGAGAATTCCTTAAAGATTGGAGGATTGTATGTGAATGTAGGTGAGAGTGGATTTTGAGTAATTTTCCTTACACTCCAAATTGGAGGAGAATCATGGTACATGTATTTTTCTTCCAAAATTACCCTTTCTCTTTTATTTTATTCGTACAAATGAAATGATATAAGAGTAATTTTATATATAACTATATTATTAAATCATCACTTACCTTTCTTTAATTACACCTCATTCAAATGAGGCTTTAATGATCTCTGAATGCCATTAATGTATGGATGCACAATATTAATTGCAAGTAAATAGCAACTATATAAGATATCTTACCCAATATAGAATGTCATAACTTTTATGACGTTTAAAATAAATATGCTATCTTGGATATTAATGCGCATTGAAATACAAAAGGACATTATTCTTAAATCATTCTCATTATGGTTATTTATTAAGAATTCAATATGATATTCATGTGCAGTAGCAATCTTTATAGTTATGACCGTTATACGTGATATTATTATTAAAACAAGCACGATTAAAATTCTATTATGAATTTGTTTGACATATAATATTTACTCGGTTTTGTCCTTTGACTAAGTTCATTCTAGAGTCAGGGACCAACGTGAAGGAATTATTAAGTTGATTCCAAGATAAACTAAAAATTCCATAAAGAGACATTGCATTATACATGATATTTGCCAACAAGGCCAATGCAAACAGTCTTTTGCTATGAAGTATGTTCGGTGAATCAAGCCACTGATCCCCAAGGTAAGTGAATATAGCTTTTATGCCTTACCACAATCTTTTAATAATGGACAGGGTATGCCCCACTTCTGGAGTTCTTTCAGTGCTAACCCACAGGTACAAGGGAATTGCTAATAATGCAACCAGTGCCAAACACTAGCATGAAAAATAAAGCTCAATCCAGAGAAGTGTATATTCAGAGTCACTTCAGAAAAATTCCTTGACTATGTCATTAGCAAAAAAGGAGTTAGAGCAAATCCAGATAAAGTAAAAAGCCCTACGAGGAAAAAGGTGAAAAGAGCGCCTAAATGAAAGCCCCACTATGGGTGAGAAAGATCCAGAGGTTGAACGGGCGGATCATCGTACTAGAAAGATTGTCAACAAGCATATCAAGGTATAAAACAATTCCTAGCAGAACCACCCTTGATGAGCAGACCAATCTGAAGGGGAGACCTGCATTTGTATCAATCTGTCATGGATAAAGCCATGTGCACCGTGGTTATTCAAGAAGAAGAAGGTCAGCAGTTCTCCATCTATTATGTTAGCAAAATGTTGAAGGATGCGGAGACAAGATATTCGAAGCTAGATAAAATGGCTCCCACGGTTGTGACAACATCCATCCACGTTAAACCATAGCTCCAAGCATAACCTCAACATGATCGAGATCAAGATCAAGAGCCGGCTTCACCATCATGATTCAACATTGAACACACGAATGATGAGATTGAAAGGCGAGTGCATGCCACTCTAGATAGACAAGAGAATAATGCAGAAATATACGCCATCCAGTTAACAGGAATTCGCCATTCACAGCGCGAATCATGGGGTACGAGGCGGAAAAAATGATTAAAGCTTCCAACTTGCCACAATATAAAAGAAAAGAATCAATATAAGCAGGACATTACATATCCCGAACCCAAAGGAGGGGAGCATGTAACCGTTGGAAGAAACGCCAAAGCGTACTACAGGTTGGCTACCACACTGAAGCTTGCTGGGAGCTGGCAAACTAGATAGCTTTGTCTAGAATAACAAATAACAAGACGACAAGCAGAAGACAGACCCCAAAAAGAAATTCAAAAGTGTCATTAATGTCATAGCAGATGGACCAGTGTATCAGCCACCCGTGGAAAAAGCAAAAATATCCGTTCTGGATAAAGCATCCCTCAATTGCCCCTTTTGTAGAAACAGGTCCAATAATCTCTCCACATACAGATGCGTTGACAATTGAAGGATGGGAGATGAAATGAAGCGAGTAATGGTAGACACGGGCAGTTCTTGCAATGTCATCACCATAGGTGCATTCGCCAAACGAAAGGTTGATCCAATCCAAATAGAAACAACCATTGTTGACATCATGGGAGTGACAGGTCACACTATCCGGACCAAGGACCAGGTAACTTTGGAATGTAAGCTGGAGGATGATGATCAAGCGTGGATTGGTGATCTGGAGTTCTCTATTATGAATGGACAATCAGCTTATAACATCATTCTTGGGCGGCCGTTCATCTCAGAGGTTGCAGCCCTAATTTCCATCCGTCGTATGGCAATGTACATTCCCACCAGTAAAGGAGGAATAATGATTAGTGGGAACCAAAAGGCAGTTCAAGAGACCTACTCGGCATCGCTATCGATCCGCCCACAATTCAAAGATGACGAAGGTGAGGAAGATGAACTTGTCACTACAGCTTTGGGCGACATAGAAACACTCCTTATTGCTGATGGAAAGCGGGTGCGGATCACCAAAGGATTAAAACCTGAGATCAAGGAGGATGTTACGAAAGTTTTCATTGAGTCTGAAAGCCTATTTGCATAGGAGAATGAGACCCCCACAGGAGTAAGCCCAGATGTGATTACTCATAAGTTAAACATCATTGAGGATGCGGTTCTAGTTGCTCAGAAAAGACGGAACCATAGGCCTAAAAATCAGTATTTTTACGTATTCTTATATGTGCATTAAACTGTTATAGTATCCTATATTTTATAATTTATTCTTTCTCGCCATACTTCTTATATTCATTTGCCTAGCTTTTATTCCTGATATACACCCAGTGGCTGGCAAATGAAAAGTTCCACAGACGGATCAATTACCTCAAAGATAGGATAATTGATCCCCATCACGGGCGGATCCCCTTTCCACAAAGTTAAGAAGCACAGACCCTCAGAAGCTTTCAAATGAGCTCAACTCTCTCCTCAAAGATAGGAAAAATATTGGTCACCATCAAAAGCGGGTTAAAATTATCTCAAACATGAGAAAATTACACCCTAAACTTTCTCCTCAAAGATAAGAGAACAATAATCTCAGCGGCGGATCGATCTACCTCAAAGATAGGAAACGATTGATCGTCGTCAGAGACAGAGTTAAAACATTTCTCAGACGTGAGAACTTTACACTCTCAAATACTCTTCCCAAAGAAGAGTCTCAAGACCTGGCGGCGGATCGATTCACCTCAAAGATAGGAAGCAAATCGATCGCCTAAGGCAGCTTAACTTCCTCACCAGGAATAAAAGCTTCTAACCTTCACAAAGGTTCACACATTGGGGTACGGCTGGCCACCTACCCTAAACAATCGGATAAATCCTAAACCAGATTCTAGAAAGTTACTTACTAAAAGATATAATGCATTAGTAAAATAGTTTTGGAAAGAAAAGGGTTCATCCAAATAATGAAGCCTCGTCTTCATCTCCAAATAATGAAGCCACGTCTTCATCCAAGTAATGAAGCCTCGTCTTCATCTCCAAATAATGAAGCCTCGTCTTCATCCAAGTAATGAAGCCTCGTCTTCATCTCCAAATAATGAAGCCTCGTCTTCATCCAATTAATGAAGCCTCGTCTTCATCCAATTCATGAAGTCTCATCTTCATTCAATTAATGAAGCCTCATCTTCATCCAATTAATGAAGCCTCGTCTTCATCCAATTAATGAAGCCTCATCTTCATCCAATCAATGAAGCCTCGTCTTCATCCAATTAATGAAGCCTCGTCTTTATCCAAACAATGAAGCCTCGTTTCATCAAAGTAATGAATCCTCATCTTCATCATAGAAATAACAAAGTCTCGCCTCCACAAAATGCACAAAAGTCCCTAAATGGCTGATCATTCTTACTGATCCCTAAGGGCGGGTCATTCTCCTCAATATGGCAGAACTGAAGAAAAGAAGTCCCTAAGGCGAATCATAATCCTATGCGGTAGGAAAAAATGGTCCCATAAAGGGCGGGTTATTCCCTTTCTAAAGGAAATATAACTCTCAAGAAGCCCCTAGAGGATAACAATGGATACGGTTGGCCACCTATCCACAAGGAATCAAAAGCCCCTGAAAGTGCATCATATCCATATATGATCCCACATAGGGCGGATCTTGTTCATAAGATCCCGCATAAGGAAGCCCCAAAAGGCGCATCATTTCCATATATGATCCCCCATCTAGGGCGGGTCCACTTTCCTCCAAGATAGAAAAATAAAACACCATTTAGACAACCCTAAAGAGCTTTTAATACCTTTAGGGGGGCTTCTGATAACAACCCAAATTATTCTTGAATAAGGAATAAAGGAAAATTAATAGAAATAATGACAAACCATTATTCCTTCTAAAAGAGATATTTATGCATGATTAATGTGGAATTAATGATAATTAATGCATGGTTAATGCAGGGGTGAATATGCAAATAATAAGGAAAAGGAAGGAGTCTTTAGCATTATGCCACGCCACGTGGACCATGACGAGACCCGCCATTGTTCTCAATGAGAGCGTACATACGCCTTGACGAATCTAAGAATACCAAAAGACACTTTTATTACCATCCATGAATGGGAATAAATACAATTAAATGGCAATTAATAGCCATTAAAGGGGAATAAAGACTTGACTATTCGAATACTCCAACTCTGAGGGTTTCAAGGATAAATGCTGGGATTAATGGAGAATTGATAGCAATTAAAGATGAGTAATGACATGAATGTTCATCTACATCTCCATAACATCCAAATATCATACATGGGGAAAAAGGATAATTAGATAAAGAATGAAGGATCCGCCATCAATACTCTTATGGATAAGGATCCACTGGCGAATCTCCAGATGGCGTATAAAGCAAGACTCATAGCGGATCTATAGATTCTCCAACACGCCACAAAGAGTCAAACGCCTTGGGAGACCCGCCATCATACCTTGATATGCCAACTCAATGGCAGAGCCGATTCCCAATAAAGGCAACTAATAAGTCATTAATGTGCTAACGATCATACTTGAATAAGATCAGTAACCGCCATTAATGGATCATTAATGGAGACTTTCTAGTTACCGAGGGTTACAACTACATGACTATAAATAGCTTGCATCCCAAGCTATTGAGGTACACTTACTGATTCTCTACTTTTGTGCTTACAGTTTATTCTCAGAAATATTACTGACTTTGGCATCGGAGTGTCCCCGGCCGATCCCAACGGCGCCTCACAGGGAAGTGCTCCGATCAAGGATTTTTACATAAGTTATCAAAATTAATATATTATACTTGATAACATTGAGATATTATCCAAAGGATCAAAGGAGATATTTGCCTAAAACGGCCGTGTATTGATCACCTGATACTGGAATGCCATGGCGTATCAAGCAAGGAGGATCCGATGGGCGGATCACCAAGACTCCGCCACATGAGATCCGTAGTCAAACCTGTGTGGAGATCCGCCATAACCCCTCGATCCGCCAGCTGAACAGCTGAGCCGATTCCGCAATAAAGGCCATCATGGGCTATTAATGAGCTAACAGACATACTTAAAGGAAACCAGTAACCGCCATTAATGGAGCATTAATGGAGACTTTCTAGTTACTAAAGGTTACAACTTCATGACTATATATAGCTTGCATCTCAAGCTATCAAGGTACACATTCACACAATCTTAGTAACCCTACTTTGTCAATTCAGTTTATTCCTCCTTATTCTATACTGACTTTGGCATCGGAGCTTCCCCCCGTCGAACCCAACGACGCCCCCACAGGGACGGAAGCTAATCGGAAATTCTCCACTAGTCATCAATTGGTGCGGTGAACGTGGACCCTTAACCAAATAAAGGGTTTTCGTTCACAATAAGACATGACGAGTGGAGGTCAAAATCCCTCATCGGGGATTGAAACACCATCAATCCAACCTGTAACAAGCGCTGGTCGTGTTGATGTGGATGCTCCTATGACGCATGGTGAGAGGAGTATGTCACCGGATTCATTCATTGAAATATGTGCGGGAGCCATAGGAAAAGAGTTTGTACCTGAGATGGAGAACCGCCTAAGGTCATTCATGTTAATTCCCCCGCTTCGGCGCACGACACCAACTCCTATAGCATCTCAATGGCCACATGCAGCTATAGGATTGAACGCCCATGATTCTTCATTTTTCCAAACGCAACCTGCAGATTCCATGGTGATTACTACCGTCGCAGCCGGTAACCTACCACTCAATCGGCAGCTATTTTCTGATGGAGCGGAAGGGAGTCGAAGGACTGATCAAACCTTCCCGGGGGGACCAATAAACCCTAGGGTGAATCTGGGCGGATTAGGTGCCCCTAGTCGCCCGCGGTCGAATCTCCCAAAAGGCGGATCGGAAGGCCGAAGACACAAAAAGCGCAAGAAGGGAAACGACAGGCGATCAAAGTCACCTTCACCTCCAAGACAGAGGTCATCCCGACGGGGTAGGTCACCCCCACCCTCAAGTTGGAGATGAAGTAAGAGGCCAGTAGAGACACCCCATCCGGATAGGCCACAACCACCGCTGAACTAAGGGGAAGATAGACAAGCTCCTCCTGGAGGACATGCAGGTGGAGGTGGGCGTTCGCCATCAGATCCGTCATCCGGCTCTAGCTCCTCATCATCTCTGAGTCGATCTCCAAATAAGAGACCTCCGAGTAGATCTCCAAATAGGAGATGTCCCAGAGCGGATCCAGGCAATCTAGCAGATCTAGTTAGAGCTGAGGTGCTCCGCATAAACGAAGAGAATGCTAGGCATAACCCATTCGCCAATCGTGATTCGCCCTTCACGGCATGGATCGAAGCTGAGGAGACAGATAGGCACTTCAAAATTCCTAATAGCCCAGTTTATATGGGCGCAGACAACCCCGAAGCCCATGCCAGAAAGTACCGAATGTTGCTTAGCCTTAATCGAGCCAGTGAAGCGGTATTATGCCGGATGTTTATCACCACGCTAGGAGGACCTGCTTATGATTGGTTCCAATCTTTACCTCCCGGATCGATAGACATCTGGGATCAGTTGAGTAGAGAGTTTTATGCCAAATTCGCCGGATGTATCCTCCAGTGGTCAAATCACGGAAGCTTTTTGAGTTGAAACAGAAAGCAAGTGAACCCCTTCGAGAATATGTAGACAATTTCAACAAATTGTGTATACAAATTGTCGATGTGGATGTCTCCATGGCGGTGGAAGCTCTAATGAAAAACACCACATGTAAAAGCTTGCAGGAGGATCTGATCAGAAAGAAGCCCAGAGATATGGCAGAGTTAATAGAACGGTGCAAGGACTTCATGGAAGTGGATGATATCCGCCGGGAGTCAGTGTCTCCGCCTAGAAAGGATAAGGGCGAATCTCGACGATGGGATAAAGAGAAAGACAAGAATCCTGATTCGTCATCCAGAGGCAGGCGTAGAGGCTCTAAGAACAAATCGGCATACATGTCGTTGTTTACACCATTAAACGCCTCCAAAAGCGAAGTGCTGATGTGGATAGAGAAAAGCCAGCACAAGCAGAACATTTCATACCCCGAACCAAAAGGGGGGGAGTACACCAACACCGGGAAAAATCCCAAAAATTATTGCAAATACCATAGGAGGTATGGTCATGATACGGACGCATGCTGGGAGTTGGCCAGAGAGATAGAAAGGCTTATCGAAAGGGGAAAGCTAGACAAGTTCGTCCAAAATGATAACAAGAAAGGAGATGGTGATAGATCAAGAGATGATCAGAAAAAGAAGGCGAAAGGCACCATCAATGTCATAGCGGGCGGACCAGGATATCAACATGTGCTGAAAAAAGCAAAAACCACTGCTCTGGATAGGGCATTACTTAATCACCCTTTTGCGGACGTAGGCCCGGAGATTCCTCCTCATGCAGATGCACTGGTCATTACCATGATGATAGAAGGATGGGAAATGAAAAGAGTGATGATTGACACCGGAAGTTCGTGCAATGTCATCATAAGAGGGGCATTCGCCAAGCTTATGGTCGATCCCATACAAGTGGAAACAACCATAGTGGACATCTTGGGGGTAACAGGGCACACCATCCAAACAAAAGGCCAGGTAACACTAGATTGTGAATTGGCAGATGAAGATCAAATCTGGAAGGGAGATCGTGGCCTTGGGCAGGTTTATCTCATGTTCAGCTCGTAGATGCCAACCCTTTTATAAAGTGATCAAGAAGCAAAAGGCGTTTGAATGGAACGAAGATTGTGAAAAAGCCTTCGAAGGGATCAAACGGTTTCTCACGGAACCGCCCCTGATGAGTCGACCCTCGAAAGGTGAGAATCTCTACATGTATGTCTCAGTTACAGATAAATCCGTTTGCACGGTCATGATAAGGGAAGAAGATGGCCAGAAGTATCCAATTTATTACGTGAGCAAAGTATTAAAAGATGCCGAAACCCGCTATTCCAAGCTGGATAAAATGGCGCTGGCCGTTGTCACCACTTCAATACGCCTCAGGCCCTACTTTCAGGCTCATACGGTCATAGTTCGCACAAGCATACCAATGAGGAAAGTATTGCAAAAGCCATAAACTTCGGGGAGATTGATGGAATGGGCAATCCGCCTAGGAGAATTCGATGTTCGTTATGAAAGTCGATCAGCCCTAAAAAGTCAAGTCTTGGCAGACTTTGTGAATGAATTCACTGAAGAGGGAATGAATCTCCCAAAATCTAAAGTTGAGGAATGGACGATGTATACAGATGGGGCTTCATCGGCAGAAGGCGCAGGTATTGGCATCGTGATCAAAGGTCCCCAATATATAAAACTGCAATACACTGCAAAGTTGGACTTCCTCGCAACCAACAATGCCGCGAAGTACGAAGCCTTGATATTGGGACTGCGCCTGTTAAAGGAAATCACTCCCGAACGGATCATAATCTACAGTGATTCCAAATTAATGGTCAACCAGGTGATTAAGAATTTTGAGGTAAAAGATGACATTCTGGCCAAATATGTTGAAGAGGTTAAGAAATTGTTGAACCACCTCGAAGCCAAAGAAACCAAGTGGGAAATAATCCATGTGCCTCGAGGATCTAACACAGAGGTCAATCACCTAGCCAAAATGGCTTCAAGCAAGGAGCATTGGGCGGATCTACAGTACCCGTTTGAGGTCAAGACAGCACCGGCATTCGCCTCGGAGATGGTATCCTTACTCACGTCTATGGAAAGTGATTGGAGATCACAAATCCGCCAGTATCTGATAGATGGAACTTTGCCTTTGGACAAGGAAGAGGCTCGGCGGATAGTAAGGAAGGCGGCCTATTTCTCCGTGATAAATGATTGCTTATACAGAAAGTCTTTTAGCCACCCCTGGCTGAAATGCATCGTGCCGGAAGAAGGACAACAGATCCTCAAAGAGTTGCACGAAGGCACATGTGGAGCCCATGAGGCATCTGCCTCCATTTTGAAGAAATCCAGGTTAGCAGGATTTTATTGGCCCACGGCGGAACTTGATGCTCAAAAGTTAGTGGAGTCTTGTCATAATTGTCAGATTCATGCAAATGAATCACACACAGCTAAACACCTTCAAAGGCCCATCATTGAAGGTCGACCCTTTGCAGTCTGGGGAATTGATATCGTTGGACCCTTTCCTCCCACCAAAAGACAGAGGAAGTATGTGGTAGTGGCTGTGGATCATTTTACCAAATGGGTAGAGGCTGAAGCTGTCTCCTCTATCAATGCTGAACGAATGTTGGAGTTCGTCAAGGATAACATCGTAGGAAGGTATGGAGTTCCCCACACGATTATCACTAACAATGGAACGCAATTCAATTGTGGAGAGTTCAAAACTTTCTATGACAAATTGGGCATACAGAATAGATTCGCCTCCGTTTATTATCCTCAATCTAACGACATGACCGAAGTTACAAATCGGGTGATCGTTAAAGGAATAAAGAAAAGGTTGGGGGAGCATGACAAAAAGTGGGTGGATCAGTTAATGAGTGTCCTATGGGCGTATCGCACTACTCCCAGAACAGCCACGGGCGACACCATTCGCCCTTTCTCACGGTGTGGAAGCTGTAATCCCAGTTGAAATACAGGTCCCAAGTGACAGAGTTGCATTCTATTGCGAGGATGAAAACAGCCAAAGGTTGAAAGAAAGTCTTGATCAAGTGGAGGAAAAGCGGGAAAAGGCATATGTACACATGGCAGCCTACAAGCAGCGGATCGCGGCTTATCATGACAAAAATGCAAAGCTCGTCAATATGAATGTGGGAGATCTTGTGCTCTGAAAAGCAGACAAAATCCAATCTACGGAAGGGAAAGGAAAGCTAGGGATCACCTGGACAGGTCCGTACCGAATAGTCACCAAGATTGGATTCGCCACATTTAAAATCCAAGACATGGAGGGAAATACGCTGCCGCGTACATGGAACATCCAGAATCTCCGCAAATATTTCACCGGAAAATAGAATTTAATCACGGTCTTGAGTACTCTTTTTCCTTTGATAAGTTTTTATCCCATGAGGTTTTTCTCATCAAAGGTTTTAACGAGGCTCACATATAAGACCCACTTGCTGTAATAAGGCACATCGCCATTCAATAAGAAGCAATTTTTGTCCTATCAATTCTTTTTTAAGTATTTGTTTTGTAGCAATATAAATATTCTAGATTAAAAAAGAAGGGGGGGCCAACAAACGCATTCCCACACATAGGATAATGCTATCACGACATAGCTACTTTCTTTACTTTCTCCTCAAAGATAGGAGAACAATCTCATGGGCGGATCAATCCTTAAATGATCACCATTAGAGATAGAGTCAAAACATTTCTCGGACGCGAGATCTTTACACTCTCTTACACCCTTTCCAAAGAAGGGTTCAAAGTCCTAAGGGCGGATTGATTCACCTCAAAGACAGGAAGCCAATCGATCACCTAAGGCAGCTTAACTTCCTCTAAAGGAATAAAAGCTTCAAGCCTTCACAAAGGTTCACATCATGAGGTATGGCTGGCCACCTACTTCAAATCAATCCTAAAGCCTATAGATTTACTTGGAAAGCGTAAAGTAAAGATAAATAGTTATAGCAAGGATTAAAAATTGTACTTAGTTTTACAATAAAAACTAAACATCTGTAGGAGCATCCTCCTTAACATCTTTTACACCAGATGCGCCCTCCAGTGGGGCTTCATTCTCTACAGAAATAATTCCTCCTTGAGGAATAGTACAATCGGTTATCAGCTCCTCACTCTGGTCACCCGCCTTCGGAGGCACTTTATCAAGGTCATTCGACTCGAGATCGACAAGGGGTTTGCTTTCTTCAACGGATCCGTCCATCACAGATGTAGTCCTTGATGTCCGGAATTTTGCGATACTTAAGGCAAACATCCACGTTAGGAACCACGAACTCCGGATCTGTAAAATCAATCTCGGGATGCGCCAGTTGAACATACGCCATGATCCACTCGCCATAGTAGTAAGCTCGCTCCCCTGCCAAGATCTCTGTGTCCACTAAAGCAGCCTCATGTTCTTTAGCATCCGCATCAATTTGCTCCTTCAATTTAAGGATCTCAGCATCCTTACTCTCATTTAGGACAATAGCGGACGCAGCGTTCGCATTGGCAACAACGACCTCCTTTTCCAACCTTTCTATAGTTGCCTTGTCCTCCACTCCTTGAAGGAGATCCGCTTCCATAGCACGCATACGGGTGTATACCTATCAAGGCAAAAGTCAATTCAAGCGAAAGAACAACAACAAAACTCTCCCTAAAAGAGATCACTCTTTCATCCAAAAATGCAAAAAGGATAGAAGGAACTTACCGTGAGAAGCTCCGTTTTTCCCATCTGGACATGGGCTGATCCCGAGATCTTATTCTGGCTCTCCTGGACTTCCCCTAGTTGGCCAAGAGCTTCGTCCAAATCATTGATGACGGATTCATTCCTCATAGATCCTTTGTCACCATATTTGGCGGACCAGTAACCTCCCAAGTCCGGCTTCACCAACTATGCAAGCATTAAAAAGCAGAAAGTGAGATTCAAGTAAGAAAAGAGAAGATGATAAGATCAACATACCTCTTCGAGTCTCGCCGTTGGTTTTACGGCTCGTATGGCATCCGCCATTAGCTTTCCTCCACTGATGGATATAGATTTCTTCTTCTTTGGAAGAGGAGGATCAACCATATCACTAGCAGGACGCTTCTCCAAGCTCTTATGAGGATCCGCGACCTGCCCCTTCTTTCGAGCTTCTTCTTCCTTCTGTTTCTTGCGTATCTCTACAAGAGTGCGACTGACCTCAGACAAACCCCTGACAAGGGAATAATAAAATAATCAAGGTTCAAGGAAAAACAAAGTTACCTTCATCAAGTTGTGTAAACTTCACGTAAGAGATCTTGTCCCCTTCCCGGTGGATTAAGGGAACCCTAGTACAGAAATGGCCTATGGCCACGCCTTATTAGCCATGGTTGTAATAATAACCGTAGCTAAAGGTCATTGGAGTCGGTTGTTTGAAACAACTGACCCTAATAATGTCTTATTGGCCACGATCAATATACAAAACCGACCCTAATGACCTTCATTTTTACTTCCACGTGTAATTCAGGATTATTAGTGTCGGTTGAGTTATTATTAGGGTCGGGCGTTTACATAACCGACCCTAGTATCCTTTTTACTCTTTTCCAAATTCGCAGACCTAAGAAAACTCATTCGCGCATTTGGAATTCTCAAACTCTTTTCCTAATTCTCTCTCAAACATAAGAAGACCTATTTTCCTAATTCTCAGACCTAAGAAGATCTTCATCTCAAAATCTTTGTATCAAGGTCTCACCATTCTAAGACTTTTACTCTTCTAGAAACTCAGAGCGACACAAATCCCGGGATTCAAGAAGACGACACTGAATTTTCACAGGTTTGAAACATAATCTCTTTTCTGGTGTCTTATTGAAATTAAGATACCTAATCTAATTGCAACAATGTTGTTTTCTTTCTTACATCTTGTAGGTGCGCAACTTATGAGGGAGCCCTAAGAAATCTGGAAGGTGCGCAGTTGGACATGAGGTTGCTGTTAAACTTGAAGATGGATCTACCATAGAAGCAGACATGGCAATATGTTTATGTTCGAAATAATGCCAGGCAACTGCACCCTTGCTTTGGAGCCGTGTCTAGGTTTCATAATTTTTACTTGTTAATTTGTACATATAGTCTTCCTCTGTCCTGTAATTGTATGTATTTGGTTGCTCATCTGACCTTACCTCAATAAAGCTTTAGGTAATCTTTTCATTTTGTTTATATAAATAACACAGTTTGATCTATTACTATGCTTCTTGCGGTTGTTTGGATTTGGCACGCAATGTGTTTGATAAAATGCATGAGAGAAGTGTTGTTTCCCGGAATGCTATGATTGACATGTTTGTCCTGCATTGAAATTGTTTGTTCAATCACATGAATTGTTTGAGCCTGATTGGTACACAATGCAGATCATTTTAAATGCTTGTGCTAGTTTATATGCTTTGTCCTTGGGGATGTGGGCTTATGCTTATTTATTGAGAAAGTTTAATGTTCAAGTAGCTATGGATGTTTTGGTGTGTGTATTGTTTAGTGGATATGCATTGTAAATGTGGATCATTAGATAGTTGAACTAAGCATGCCTATGAAACCTGATGCTGTTATTTGGAGGAGTCTTCTTGATTCTTATTGTAAGAAAAATGTAAATGTTGAAGTAAGCAAAGAAATGGCGAGGTCCTCTATTATTACAGGGAAGGTGAGTCTTGTGAAAAGTGATTACAAAATGTACTTTCTGATGCGTAGAGTGCACAGTAACGTCTGCACTTGAGAAGGCTAGAGGCTAGCTGTTTTTGTAGTTGTAAGGACACCATTGTTCATGTTTGTTTCCTGGCAGAGTTGTTGCAACCAAAGGACAAAGCTTTACATATAATTGATTTTTTATTTTGGAAAATCATGTTAAACACCAAGCTTAAGTCCTGTTTATAAAGGTTTTAAAACTTATAGGACTTTACAACATTTTTTGCTGTGTACATTCACAACCTTACTTTTTACACACATGAGAAACACCTTTTCATAAACTAAACCTTATTTGATAATTTATATCTATGCTAGTATGCTTAGGTCCCAAGTTGCAAAATTTTCCACCTTGAGGGACTTAACTGAACTTCTGTGATTTTCTAGTATTTCATAGCAACTGAACTTATGTGCTTTGATGTTGTTGTGTTAGTATATCTTATTTTGTTCTGTTAGTTTGCAAATTGAGACAAAAAGTCGAATATCATAGGAGCAATATATCCAATCCATTTAGAAAAGCTTAAATTTCTGCATCTAAATACATAATTAATATTACTTAAGAGGTCTCAACAATGGTGTTTATTTGTCAGAGTGATGAAAAATTTGTAAGAAGAGGAAGAAAGATAAAGTGATAAGAAACAGAGGAGAAACAGAGAAATTGAGAAACTGTCCATTAAAATGGTGTTTTATTTTTCAGAGTGATGAATGTTGAACACAAATCTAAGAGTTATATACTTAAAAGAGTCAACTTTAGGGAAGACTTGTGAAAAGAGTTGTAGACTTGAATTATCAACCATACAATCGTGCAAAATACATCGACAAACTAAACAAACTAGGCTCTGTAGAATTACAACGACCTATGTGAATAACATTGGTTTATGTTCAGTTTTTACTTGTTGGAGGTTGGCAAAACATTAGATAGTGACATTATATATTTTTATTACAAAAAATGGCAATGTTTGTCAATTTCTGTATTCTTTATGGTTACATGTGTGCCATTTCATAATGCATGTTGGTTCACCAATATATTTTCTCTTATAATCATGCCATTGACTAGATCACCACTTCATGGCTTGCCATGTCCAGAAAGTCTGATTTTTTTCTTATGTCTTATATGTCATTTTACATTGATTAGATAGGAGATTTTCTTTTTCAAAAGACAATAAGAATAAATTCTTTTACTATGGAAATTTAACTTTCATACCATAATCTATATATGCATATTTGTTGGAAACTAACTTTAGAAGTGTGGTTTCTGAGGTCATAATGAATAGAATTACTAAAATATAAATGAACCTTTCTCAATGGCCATAATAACATGCTCCTTTCGGGTTTACTGTGTTAGTTGGTAAATAAGTATTTACAAACTAAGTTCACCTTTCTCAATTCTATTTTAATTTATTTGAGAGTTGATGTTTCTCAAATTGTAAGCTCTCCTTTTTTGTTATTCCAATGTCTTTGTTATTGCTGATGTTTCTCAATTCTAAGTTCTTTTTTTTTTTTGTTAATTTGCTTATGGAAATGTATTATTAATAACTTGTATTTATGTCTTTTCACTTTCATTTGTCTAAATTGTGGTCCATGTTACTATCAATTGTTATTTTTTTTGTTGACTTGAACTGGTTTCATTTGTCTAAACCTTTTGCCCACAATTACGTCAGATTTTATTGTTAATATTTATGCTTGATTATATTTCAATATTAGAGCTCCATTCAATCCAAAATATTTTATTTTTTTTAATTAAAAACATATCATTGGCCACGGTTGTTAGAACAACCGACTCTAATGATTAGAGCATTAGAGTCGGTTGTTTTAAGAACTGACTCTAATGGTCAGAGCATTAGAGTCGGTTGTTACAAACAACCGTGGCAAAAACACAAGGTATTAGAGTCGGTTATTTATAAAAACCGACTCTAATGCCCCTTTGGCCACGGTCGAACAACCGTGGCTAAAGATGCCAAGCATTTGCCACGCCCCCTATGGCCACGGTCGCGAAACCGTGGCTAATGAGGGTAAACGACCGTAGCCATAGGCCATTTCTGTACTAGTGAATGTCATTCATCATAAAGTCCAAGGCGTCGGCGTATGTCCAGGCATCCGTCCTGATACTTTTCAAGATATCCGCCACTTCCTCGTCACTGTCTGATGTGATATTGGTTATGAAAAAGAGATAATAACCAAATCAACAAGTTTTCCCGATCTATCTTAAGGAATTAATAGAATCAAATAACAAACATAAATTGGTGATAACAAACCAATCCCAAAGAATTAAAGACAATGAAAGGAGATCTGACCTTACACCTTCGAATAATTAAATTGGAACCTGAGTGTTTGGCGATTCACAAGTACCTTACCAAAATACTTGTTCACGATCAAGATAATATTGCAAGAATGATGACCCGGTCTCTCAAGCTCACAATAAAGAATTCAATCCCGGATTGAAAATAATTCCCAAAGGAAAAGAAGAACTTTTGTTCATAAAAATATTGATTTCTGATTGATGAAAATAATGAAGAATACAAGCCTTTATATAGGCTACAAAATAAACCTAAACCTAAACTAAAAAGGAAGTTGAATCCTAGTGCACCAAGGTAAAAGCAATCCTAATTAGACAAGGAAAAACATTAAATTCGTTTTTGTCCTTTAGAGCCCAATTTCAGCCCACTAATTAACATTATTTGGGCCTTTTAATTAGCTAGAAATAAGCCCAATCAAACCTATAAGGTTATAGCATTAATTTTAATGAGTCCCAATGGGTTTTGCACATGCCAAACACATGCAAGTCCAAAGCTTCTCTTAAAATATGATCAACCTTTTTACATATCACTATTATGGGCTTGGGCTTGGATACAACACAAAAACACACCATCTTTAATGACTTCGCTAGAATTCATTCCTTGTTTAAAGAAGCTCAAGATGAGTCCATTAAGCATTTGTTGGTCTTTCTTTGCACGATTCTTCGTCATAGGTCCAATTGACAGCTCCAATGGATCCCTCATGCTTCTACTAGGCTCCTTAACTCCAAGCTCCTTTGTTCCATGCTCTTGTGCTTTTGATATCACATCATTGTCCGTCAATATACGCATGTCTCCAGCCATATGCAAAGGTTTGGCATTCCAAATCGACGGAAATTCTAGAGATTCGCCATCTCCTATCTTTACAAAAAAAATCTTTCGTCCCAAAGATGGACATTTGACATCTTACCGTAGAAGGGCGAATAAGTTTTGAATTTAGCGAAAGTGAGGAAGGATTCGGCCTTTCGCTTCGTTGGTTTATGGAGAGACCGAAAGACACGAGGATTACATACTATCCCTAAGTTCGAGGCCAAATAACAATCCAAAGCCAGATCTAACCAGCCATTCGGATGCAGTTGGCAAACAGTGATCCCAAAGTATGCCAAGATGTCCGCCATCATCTTAGGAAGAGGAAGCCGGAACCCTCTTTCTACATGACAACTGTACATAGAAAAATATCCACTGGGCGGACAGGCGGGTCGCTGATGAGCCGCCGCCAACTTGGTCTCATAATTCTTAATCCACGGAAAGCGATTCGCCAGATTCGCTAGATCCGCGGCGCTCATACGAGACGGAGTGGACTCCGCACGTGGCGCCTTTTTCCTGGACGGAGCTGAAGAAGAAGCCTCCATCCTAGAAAACTGCCTAGAACCTATTGTCGGAGTAACCCGAGAAACGGCGACGGGAAGGTTCTGAACCCTACCTAAACGAGTTCGATTGCTATTACGCGCCGAGTTACACAACTCAGCTAGGTCGCAACTGACAGTGCCTTCGGAAGAATCCAAATTTTCCGAAGAAGAAGAAGTCCAGCTAACTACGGTTTCGGAAGAAGTGGTCAAATTAAAAAGTTCGAAGGTAGACTCAGAAGAAGAAGAAGAACTCCTAAACATTCAGAAAACAAAGCAATAAATCCACTTACATGAGAGTTAAAAGCTTTAAAGGATTCTGAACTCCGGAAAAGCTCTGGGCAAAAACTCGAAGAAAGATGTGAGAAGAATGCAAATGAAGTGGAAAGAGAAAGGGAGAGAGAGAGAAGAAGGTGTTTTCCCTTCTCTCGAGCCACGCGCCAATGACACCTGTCGCACAGCGAATGGCATTGAACAGAGTGACCATCAATGCGAATCATCATGACGGCGCGCAAAGAAGCTCAAAAGCCCTAAAGGACTTTAAAAGAACTTTAGGGGGGCTTCTGATAACATTGAGATATTATCCAAAGGATCAAAGGAGATATTTGCCCAAAACGGTCGTGTATTGATCACCTGATACTGGAATGCCATGGCGTATCAAGCAAGGAGGATCCGATGGGCGGATCACCAAGACTCCGTCACATGAGATCCGTAGTCAAACCTGTGTGGAGATCCGCCATAACCCCTCGATCCGCCAGCTGAACAGCTGAGCCGATTCCGCAGGCCATTAATTAGCTATTAATGAGCTAACGGACATACTTAAAGGAAACCAGTAACCGCCATTAATGGAGCATTAATAGAGACTTTCTAGTTACTAAAGGTTACAACTTCATGACTATATATAGCTTGCATCTCAAGCTATCAAGGTACACATTCACACAATCTTAGTAACCCTACTTTGTCAATTCAGTTTATTCCTCCTTATTCTATACTGACTTTGGCATCAGAGCTTCCCCCGTCGAACCCAACGACGCCCCCACATGGACGAAAGCTAATCGGAAATTCTCCACTAGTCATCAATACTAAATTTTTTACATGTATTTATATAATATTTATTTCAATTAGGTTTAACTGATTTTTTACTAAAATTGAATTATAAAGGAAACTAAAAATATAATAAAATACTATTAAAAACCAATTAAAAATATAAAACAACTGAACCAATAATTGAAATTTAAAATATTATAAAATATTAATAAAAAATCGAATCAAAAATTGAGGAGGGTTTAATAACGAGTTCTTATATTAAGCACTCGGTCTTCCATGTCATTCGGATGACCCCCAATTCACATTTAAATACGTGTATTGTGACTTCACGTAATAATTAAAATAGTGAGACATTTTATAATATGCGTGGATCCATATTATACGTGTCAAAATATGTATAAAAAGTCATTCAAATAACACAGAGAGCCGGGTGCTTTTTAATAACTTGCCCATATTAATAGTTTCAATATAAGTTGATAATCGAGCTATTTTTTTCAAAATTTAAAGATCTAATTTAAGATAACTTAAAAAAAAAAAAGTTTAAGATAACTTAAAACATTATTTTTTATTTATTTTGAGGGACTCTCCCTCCTGTGCCACTGTCAACCCCCAATCAAACTCTAAGAATATGTTTCAAAAGGCGGCTAAAAGACAGGGTTTAATTAATTTCAACATGGCGGGAAAACGAGAGAAACAAAAGGTCATGGACATGGCTTCGACCAGAATTCTATACATTATACATATTGATAGTATTGATGTAAAAAAGGAAATTTCTGATTTCTGAATCACTGAATTCTGCTGCAATGGCTGGAAATGAAGAAGGACCAGCGATCGGTATCGATCTCGGAACCACCTACTCATGCGTCGGCGTTTGGCAACATGGCAAAGTGGAGATCATAGTCAATGATCAGGGCTTTCGAACGACCCCTTCTTATGTTGCTTTCACTGATACCGAGCGTTTGATTGGTGATGCTGCTAAATATCAGGTTGCTAAGAACCCTACCAACACTGTTTTTGGTATGTACTTCCTATCTCATTTCTTATTTTTGTTTTTATCTGCATCTACTAATATATGATTATTTTCTTGATTGACTGTGAATCGAGTTTAGATTCTATTGTTTTTTGTTTTTGGTGTTGTTGCTTCCATTTCGTTTTGATGTTTGATTACATTTGGGAATCAAATGAATTATTAGAACTTTAAGAAAACCCTAATTTTGGGATTACATATTCTGCAAATCGATATTTAGATATTTGTGTTGTTTACTCGATCAGTTCGGAAATTTTTATACTCTTACTGTCTATACGTCTCACAGATGCGAAGCGTTTGATTGGTAGAAGATACTCTGATGCCATTGTACAGAGTGACATGAAGCATTGGCCATTTAAGGTAGTGGCTGGTCCTGGTGATAAGCCTATCATTGTTGTTACATACAAGGGTGAGGAGAAAAAGCTTTCTGCTGAGGAGATATCATCTATGGTTCTTACTAAAATGCGTGAAATAGCTGAGGCTTATCTTGGATCAACCGTTAAAAATGCAGTGGTTACTGTCCCTGCTTACTTCAATGACTCTCAGCGTCAGGCAACCAAGGATGCTGGTGCGATTGCTGGCCTTAATGTTATGCGTATTATTAATGAGCCTACTGCTGCAGCCATTGGTTATGGTCTTGACAAGAAAACAAGCAGCATTGGGAAGAAGAATGTATTGGTCTTTGATTTGGGTGGTGGTACATTTGATGTCTCACTGCTTACGATTGAAGAGGATATCATTGAAGTCAAGTCCACTGCTGGTGACACCCACCTTTGAGGTGAAGATTTTGATAATAGAATGGTGAACCACTTTGTTAAAGAGTTCAAGAGGAAGAATAAGAAAGATATCTCTGGAAATCCTAGAGCTCTTAAGAGATTGAGGACTGAGTGTGAGAGGGCTAAAAGGATTCTCTCCTCCACTGCTCAGACAACTGTCGAGGTTGATTGTTTGTTTGATGGTATTGATTTCTACTCAAACATTACCCGTGCCAAATTTGCAGAGTTGAACATGGATCTTTTCAGGAAGTGTATGGAGCCTGTTGAGAAGTGTTTGAGGGATGCCAATATGGACAAGAGCAGTGTGGATGATGTCCTTCTTGTTGGGGGTTCTACTAGGATTCCAAAGGTACAGCAGTTATTGCAGGAATTCTTCCATGGGAAGGAGATTTGTAAGAGCTTAAATCCGGATGAGGCTGTTGCGTATGGGGCTGCTGTACATGCTGCAATTTTAAGTGGAAACTTGCAGGATCTTCAGCTCTTTGATGTCACCCCTCTGCCACTTGGAGTTGAAACAGTTGGAGGTGTTATGACCGTTGTGATACCAAGGAACACTACCATTCCCACAAAGAAGGAGAAGGAAATAATCACGATCTGTGACAACCAGACCATTCTCGATATCCCGGTATATGAGGGCGAGAGTAGCAGAACAGTAGACAACAAATTACTTGGCAAATTTGCGCTTTATGGCATTCCCCCAGCTCCAAGGGGCGTCCCTAAGATTACTGTATGCTTTGACATAGATGTCAATGGCATCTTAAACGTTTCTGCTGTGGAGAAGACAACAGGGCAGAATAACAAGATAACAATCACTAATGACAAGGGAAGATTGTCCAAGGAAGAGATTGATAAAATGGTAAAGGAGGCTGAGAAATACAAGGCTGAATATGAGGAACATAAAAAGAAGACTGATGCTAAAAATGAATTGGAGAATTATGTGTATAACATGAGGAATACTGTGACCGCCGATAAGATCAGCTCGAAACTAGCCCCAGAAGACAAAAAAAAGATTGAGGATGCGATTGGGGAAGCTATTGAATGGTTGGATGGAAATCAGCTAGGTGAGGCAGAAAAGTTTGAGGATAAGATGAATGAGCTACAGAGCATATGCAGCCCTATCATTGCCAAGATCGATGAATGACTATGTTTCCAGTGCTACTACTGGCGATGAAGTTTTTCCCACTGCTAGAGAATGTTTTGCTAAATATTAGTCCTTCAACTTTCTATTAGAAATTTTGTTTTTGATCTGATTGAAGGAACACAAGTCACTGGATTTGCACCCACCATTCACTAATCGAAGGATTTGTACCCAAAATTCAAGGTACATGTTGCTTTTATCCTTTTTTAGTTCTCTGTTGTTTACTGAAATTGGATTGAATTTTGGGTTTCCTTTGATCCTCGGTGACAATGTTATACAATCCTTTTAAGTAATATCTCTTGAAGGTACCATTTAACTTTATATTGAAGATATTTTAGCATGTTTTTTACTTCTAAATTACTTAATGTTATTACTTCCCCCATTTCTTTATATATTTCAAATGATATTTGGTTGTCATTATACTTTCTTATACTTGCATTAAATCATTTGGGGTGGTTGCAGAACACCTTCAAATGGTGGTTGATGTTTTTAATATAGTATTCGACATTTCAGTTCAGATAATGCTTGGCGTCTGTAGTTTATATCTGCAACTAGATATATTTAATATTGGAAACTCAACTATCTGCCTTTCATCGATATATATACTGATGTTGATGGCTACTAGAAGGTTAAATTTTGCTATCAAATACATAGAAGAACATGGTGTCACTTGTTGATCAGAGCTAGAGGCGGAGCCACCCCAGGGCTCGGGGGGCCGGAGCCCCCCCGGCCACCGGCTCCGCCCTTGAGTACGGGTTGTTTTTTCTCTTGTAGCCTCCCCTAAATTTAGTATATATAGAATCTATGTAGTAATATTTCAATGTTTAAAGGTAGATCCTGGTGAAATTCGAATTGAACGAAGACAGAGAACATGTTATAGGGGATGGACCTTGGACAGTTCAAGGCCATTACCTTACAGTCAGAACTTGGTCCCTAAAGTTTGTACCATCAACAACTACTGTCGATTCGTCTCTTGTCTGGGCTAGAATCCCTGAGCTCCCCCTACATTACTACAATGAGGATTGCCTGATGCTCATTGGTAATTCCTTTGGGAAAGCAATAAAAGTTGATAAGAATACCTCTGCCAAAGCTCGTGGAAGATTCGCCAAAGTTTGTGTTGAGGTAGATTTGTCCAAGCCATTGGTTGCCCAAGTTTGTGTTAATGGAGATAAGTTCCGCATTGAGTATGAAGGGCTATACATTGCCTGTACAAAATGCGGTCTGTATGGTCACCTGATAGAAAACTGTCCCAACTCTACTGATAACCGTAACCTGCAGACTCAGAATGTTACACCAAAGGACACCCAGCCACCCAGTGATACAACCATGATTCCAGTCAATAGCGCAGCAGAGGAAGGTACTGATAAACATCTATTCCTAGAAAGTGAAAGTGATCCCATTACGAGCCAGGAAACAAAAGAAGGATATGGCACGTGGATGATTGTCCCTAAACGACAGTACAAACCAAGAGCTAAGAAACTTGGGTCTGGCGAAGCAGCTCAACATCTGGATATGCAGGAAAACTCAATCCCTCAACAACCTTTTTCAAGAAACACAAGTCTTTTTACTGAACCAGGAGACATGGCATCCCCAAGCTTGACGACCCCTCTACTACATTGACCAAATTCACATTCGGCATAAATAAAAGTATCAGAACTCCCACAGAAGGAAAGAAGCAATCATACCCCACTGGAACCAAGAATAGATTTGAAAGCCTCAGTCAGATTACAGAGAATGCTGCTATGGAGGTTGATGAGAGGGGTAAAAATAAGGAAAATTTACAACATGACAGTGACTACAAAGGCAGATACAAGAGAAGTAGAGCAGGTACAAGTACAAGCAACCCTCTTTCTCAAATTGACCAGAATGTTTTGAAACCAATGGAGGAAGTGGCCCTAGGGCATGTGATGGGACCAATATTAGCCCAGGTTAATGGTGCCCTGCAAGGGCATGTGGTCTGATTCTTCTTGTCTCAGTCTTAGTTACATTGCTTCTCTCTTTTGTTATGATTATTACATGGAATTGCTTTGGAGCCGGTGGTAATGAGTTTCACCGGGCTCTTAATCATTTGATTGCTGTCTTCAAACCAGAAGTCTTTGTTCTTCTTGAACCTCGTCTCCTCTCTGATAAGGCTGAAGAAATTAGAAGAAAACCCAACTTAGTTTTGGGGAGGAATTTGGCTCTTCTGGAACTCTTCGCTGTTTGATATCTTAGTTTTGGCTCGGAACAGTCAGTTCCTTCATACCAGAATCACCTGCAACTCCGGTCCATGGAATGGACGCTCCTTTCTTGCCTCTTTTATCTATGTCCGGCCTCGAATGAACTTTAAGCGTGACTTCATGAATGATATGCTTTCCCTTCAGAGCAGTATTCAAGACCCCTGGGTGATAATAGGGGATTTTAACTGTATTAAAAGTGTGGATGAGAAAACTGGAGGGGTGCCGAGTGTCATTGACAGATGCTCTTTTTTCTCTACTTGGATCAATAATATGCATCTTATCGACATGGGTTACTCGGGTCCTTGTTTCACTTGGTACAGGGGATCCAGCCCCAGGACGAGGATAGCTTGTCGACTTGACAGAGCTCTCTGCAATGTCCATTTCCGAGGCCTGTTTCCGGAAGTTGTTATTCGACACCTTCCCCGCAACAAATCAGACCATGCTCCCATCCAGATGACTCTCTATCCCCGGTACACCAGGCCAAGCTCTAAGCCGTTCAGATTCGAAGCCGCTTAGCTCCAACATAGTGACTTTAGACAGTTCTTCAATTCAGTGTGGGACAAGACAGCTCCGATTGAGGTTGGGCTGAACCAGTTTACTGATGATGTAAATCGTTGGAACAAAGAAATCTTTGGGAACATCTTCTACAATAAGAAGCGGTTACTCCGGCGCCTGGATGGGGTTCAGAGATAGATTTGCTTGAGGCCTTTCAGTGGCCTTTTCCGCTTGGAAACTAAACTGCTGAATGATCTTAACCTTATTCTGCTCCAAGAGGAGGTCCTGTGTTATCAGAAAGCTAGAACCAAGTGGTTGTGTTATGGTGACAAGAACACTTGCTTTTTCCACACTTCGACTCTGATCAGACGCCGCAGAAATAAAATTGATGGTTTACGGGATGATGCAGGGATCTGGATCTGGGATAACTCTGCAGTGAAGCAAATGCTGATGGATTTCTTCATAAATCTCTATACAGATGATCAACCTGACAGGCCGCCGCTTAGCTCTGTGACGAATTTTCCCCCTCTACCTTCTTCTGACGCTACTCGGCTTGCAACTCCCTATTCAGTTGATGAAGTCCGAAAGGCTCTTTTTGATATGGCCCCGTTCAAAGCCCCTGGTCCGGATGGTTTCCAAGCAGGGTTTTTTCAGCAGCTTTGGAATCAAAGAGGTTCTCAATTCTGCAACTCTGTGCTCTCTGCTCTTTCCTCAGGCTCATTGGCGCATGGGTGGAACGATACCTTAATAACTACCATCCCCAAAGTTAGTCATCCGGAGATGATTTCACAGTTCAGACCGATTAGCCTCTGTAATGTTCTGTACAAGTCTGTCACTAAGTGCATTGTGAATCGGCTCAAGCCTCTCCTTCATAAAATTGTCAGCTCTATGCAGGCCAGTTTTGTCCCTGGGCGTCAAATTACAGACAATGTTGTTCTCCTCCAGGAAGTCATCCACACTCTCAAGCGGAAAAAAGGTAGAAAAGGGTACATGATCATGAAATTAGACTTGGAAAAGGCCTATGATTGGATCTCTTGGGGATTCCTGAAGGAGACTTTGGTTCATGTTGGGCTCAATAACTCTCTCATCAACCTCATTATGGATTGTGTCTCTGGCTCTCGAATGAGTATACTTTGGAATGGAGATCGCCTGGATCAATTCACTCCAACTAGGGGCCTTAGGCAAGGCGATCCCCTTTCACCCTACCTTTTTGTGCTTTGTCTGGAGAGGCTCACCCACCTGATCAATGACGCGGTTGAGAACTCTTCTTGGAAAGCAATTAAACTTTCTCGTACAGGCCCTCTCTTATCTCATGTTTGCTTTGCTGATGACATTGTGCTCATGTCGGAGGCCAATACAGAACAAGCTCTTGTTATAAGGGATATCCTTCACCGTTTTTGCGCTGCCTTGGGTCAGAAGGTGAGCATACAAAAGTCAAGAGTGTTCTTTTCGGCTAATATCTCAGACTCAGTTGGGCAAGGTATTTGTGATGTGTTGGGCTTCACCAAAACTACAGATCTTGGGAGATACTTAGGCGTTCCACTTCTGCATCACCGTGTCTCCAAAGCAACTTACCAGCAAGTGGTTGATCGTGTCCATGATAAAATGGCTGGCTGGAAAATTAATTGCCTAAATTTTGCAGGAAGGGTGACCCTGGCCAAATCTGTGCTAACTTCAATCCCAACTTATACTATGCAGATGACCCTCCTTCCTAAAACTATCTGTGACTGATAACTCCCAATTATATAGGGTTTTTAGGATTAATTTAGATTGTTTTAGTTTAGTCTTTAGTTAATTTAGATGTTAATTTGATAGTTTTTAGTTAAATTATGTATTTTCCTTTATTTATGGCATTTTCTGTATTTTTAGGGTTTTTCAGGACTATTTGAGCATTTCCGAACCAGACCCATGCCTCTTGGAGCATTTCTGGACAATTCGGGGACCGTCGGAGCACTTTTGGGACTCATCAGGGACCATTAGAGCATATTTCGGAAGCCCAGGGACCAAAACGGACAAAACCAGAGTTTTGTCCTATTTTGGCACTTGTCTCGACGAGACACAAAAGTGTCTCCGCGAGACAAGGCCTGTCTCGACGAGACACTGCCTGTCTCGTCGAGACAAGGCGGGAGAGGCGCAAAAACGCTTCACCCTTGCTGGAATGTCGAATCTTTATGCCTAAAAAACCCTTTTTAATATAGTAAATGACCATTGTACCCCCGGAGACATTAGGGTTTCTCCCTAACTCTATAAATAGGGAGCTAATCTTCAGTCTTGGGGAACGGATTCAATAGGGAGCCGTCGTAATGTAGATTTTTAGTTTTATTTCCTTGCTTTCTAGATTAGGTTTATTTTCTGTTTTGTTATTTCTGTTCAAGAACAATTGATGGGAGAAGTTCCTCATCTTCTATTTCTGTAATTGGAATCGGCAAAACGAGTTTTGGATTTCTATCTCTTTCCCTTTTATCTTTACGATTATTTTCAATTGAAGATGTTTTTCCATTATTCCTATTTTCCTATTGATATGATTGGTTTGTCTATGAACTGATCTCCATCCAATTTGGGATGGGGATGAAATTGATTATATGAATATGTATGATTAGGGATCTAGGACCTTTGATTGATCAGTTTATGCATGCTTAATGCCTAGATATTGTTAGGAACAGGATTTATGCTAGAATGAACATTGATAATGATCAACTAGCCTGTTTATGTATATAATGTGCCTAATGCCTGTTGCCCTGACATTAAATAGGATTATAGATAGATGAGAACCTGACCACGGAATCGTCTATACCGAACTTGTGTAAATCTGACTTCGCTAGAGACCACTAGGAATGAGGCTTTGTGGCTGGGCTACGGCTTTAGCCTTAATTGTCAATAAACCTAATGCTTTGCATGACCTAGGGTATATGCCTAATCAAGCCGTCACCCGAATGCATGTGAATAGGAAGGACAATACTGATCATATTAGTCTTTCACTTAGGGCAATTACCTTCAATCACTGGTAAAACACAAATCTGAACTCCCTAAACCCATACATAGGATTTAATCAAAGGATTCCTCAGCCTAGGTTGTGTCATCCATGAATTCACCTTCTACCCTGTCAATTGTTGCCCTTATTTTGTTATCTTTATTGCTTTAATTAGTTATTCAAAAACCCAACTTTTATCCAACCCTCTAAACAATTAGATCATTCTAGGTAGATTTGCTAGTTATAACGAATAGTCCTTGTGGTTCGATCTCGTGCTTAGCACTTTATTACTTGTTGCGATAGGATACACTTGTCCTATTAACTGCTATATACTTTACGAGCATCAAATTTTTGGCGCCGTTGCCGGGGATTATTTTGATTATGATTAGATTAAATTTGCCTAGAACTATTCATTTTTAATTACATTATATTTCAAAATACCCGACAACAACACCATCAAGTTTTTGATTAAATGTTGTCGGGACTAATTCGATTATAATCTGCGTAAATTGAATAGGTTGAAATGATTGTTTAGATTTGTATAAAAAAAATCATTAATTTTTTTTTTCTTTTTCTCTTTCGTTGTTTTCTTTTTATGCTTATTTCTTTCTTTTTTTTCTAATGGCAGGACCCTATAAGCAAAACACTCGCCAACGCTAAATTGATTTCTATGACATTCGTTTGGATTTCAAAGCTTAGCAGCGGACATTCGGGGTTGGAGTGACAACCACCCCTGAGGGAGTTTTTCTGTCATATTTCTTTTCTGCACTTTATGTTTTGCTTTTATGGATTTTATGAAGTAAATGCATGGGTAAGTGTGGGGAGGAGATAATAGGATAGAATGACTTTAGATTCTTACCATTAATTTCTTATGTTTTTGTTTTAAATTTTAGGATTTCATGCTTTCTATTTTTGTTTGTTTTTTATTTTGATTCTAGGAATAAAAAGAATCCTAGGCAGTTGAATTTGATACATTTAGCTATCCCGCAATACAATTGATAATGCGCTTAAATATTTGTATATTCTAAACGAAATTGATGCATGAGAAAAATCTTGAACAAGGTTTGAGTCTCCAAAGAGTATTATTTGCCTAAAATTGACATGGAACGGAACGTTAGTTGAGGCTAAGATTGATACAAATAACCCTTCAATTGTGAGTTAGAGCCATAAAGATCAATATTTTAGACTCATGATTAGGAACAATTGATCTCTTAGGTGTGAGTTTACATTTATTGTCTTTGTGCTCATAGGAATTGCATCCAATACTGGTTGAATTTTGTGTTTTTATTAAACTTGAAATGATTAGGCAACCTAGGTATAGCCCTTTGTAAACTTAGCCTATTTCTTTGTTTAGCCAAAATCCCTGAACAATTCCCCTAGATAAGCCCCTTTGAGCCTTTTACCCATTTCTTTGATCAACACTGTTACAAACCTTAGTCTTCTTAAATATCCTTTCTCACCCAAGTTAATTGACTCAATTTAGTTTTGATAAATCCTTAGACACACATATCTTTCAAATTCTCGCTAACAATCATTAAAAGGTTGTACTTTTAATAGAAGAAGCAACCTTTACCCATTTGATTTTCACTATTTATCCCCTCTATTCAAAAAAAAAAATGGTTAAAAACCAAATATAAAAAAAAGACAAAAAAGAAGAAGAAGAAAAAAAAACAATAAAATAGAGGAAAGGATAAACGACGTGTTTATATTTTTAGTTGCTTCCCGAATACTTCATTGCCTCACAAACACAACCTTGAGCTTAAACCTTCTTATACATAGCGAATAACGTGTCCCTTTTGGATTCTGACTTGCTTGAGGACAAGCAAAATTTTAAGCGTGGGGAGGTGGTTTATAGCTCCCTAATGCGAAAAATTTGTCCTTTTTGCAAAATTTTTAACTATTTGAGTCATTTAACTTTTTGCCTATAAATTCCATTTTTCCTACCCTAACCCTTAGCCAATGTTACAACCCTTAAAGACCTATGATTTTGTTTAATTTTAATGCATTAATTTTGACCGGATGGATGATGCAATCCTAACGTGACCACTTTGTGCAATAACATGTAGAGCGTTTACAAATAAATTTTTTTACCCAAACACTTGAGCGTTAGAGTGACCACTTGTGAGCTATCAATTTTAGTTCTCTTCTTTCGTTTTCATGAACTGTTAATTGATAAAACCAATTAATCAGTTTTGGAGACTCGTCTGAGGTTCATTATGTTTTTAATTGCAAAATGAGTAGTCTGAATTGTTGCGGATAATAAAGTGTAGTAGATTCTTGTTTTTATAAGGGAGCTATTTGTTGATTTTTTTCTGCTTTAGATTCTGTCTTGCTTGAGGACAAGCAAGATTCAAGTGTGGAGAGGTTGATAGCTCCCAATTATATAGGGTTTTTAGTATTAATTTAGATGTTAATTTGATAGTTTTTAGTTAAATTATGTATTTTCCTTTATTTATGGCATTTTCTGTATTTTCAGGGTTTTTCAGGACTATTTGAGCATTTCCGAACCAGAACCATGCCTCTTGGAGCATTTCTGGACAATTCAGGGACCATCGGAGCACTTTTGGGACTCATCATGGACCATTAGAGCATATTTCGGAAGCCCAGGGACCAAAACGGACAAAACCAGAGTTCTGCCCTATTTTGGCACTTGTCTCGACTAGACACAAAAGTGTCTCGGCGAGACAAGGCCTGTCTCGACGAGACAGGTCCTCGTCTCGACGAGACGAGGCGGGAGAGGCGTAAAAACGCCTCACCCTTGCTGCAATGTCGAATCTTTATGCCTAAAAAACCCTTTTTAATATAGTAAATGACCATTGTACCCCCGGAGACATTAGGGTTTCTCCCTAACTCTATAAATAGGGAGCTAATCTTCAGTCTTGGGGAACGGATTCAATAGGGAGCCGTCGTAATGTAGATTTTTAGTTTTATTTCCTTGCTTTCTAGATTAGGTTTATTTTCTGTTTTGTTATTTCTGTTCAAGAACAATTGATGAGAGAAGTTCCTCATCTTCTATTTCTGTAATTGGAATCGGCAAAACGGGTTTTGGATTTCTATCTCTTTCCCTTTTATCTTTACGATTAATTTCAATTGAAGATGTTTTTCCATTATTCCTATTTTCCTATTGCTATGATTGGTTTGTCTATGAACTGATCTCCATCCAATTTGGGATGGGGATGAAATTGATTATATGAATATGTATGATTAGGGATCTAGGACCTTTGATTGATCAGTTTATGCATGCTTAATGCCTAGATATTGTTAGGAACATGATTTATGCTAGAATGAACATTGATAATGATCAACTAGCCTGTTTATGTATATAATGTGCCTAATGACTGTTATCCTGACATTAAATAGGATTATAGATGGTGAGAACCTGACCACGGAATCGTCTATACCGAACTTGTGTAAATCTGACTTCGCTAGAGACCATTAGGAATGAGGCTTTGTGGATGGGCTACGGCTTTAGCCTTAATTGTCAATAAACCTAATGCTTTGCATGACCAAGGGTATATGCCTAATCAAGCAGTCACCCGAATGCATGTGAATAGGAAGGACAATACTGATCATATTAGTCTTTCACTTAGGGCAATTACCTTCAATCACTGATAAAACACAAATCTGAACTCCCTAAACCCATACATAGGATTTAATCAAAGGATTCCTCAGCCTAGGTTGTGTCATCCATGAATTCACCTTCTACCCTGTCAATTGTTCCTTTTATTTTGTTATCTTTATTGCTTTAATTAGTTATTCAAAAACCCAACTTTTATCCAACCCTCTAAACAATTAGATCATTCTAGGTAGATTTGCTAGTTATAACGAATAGTCCTTGTGGTTCGATCTCGTGCTTAGCACTTTATTACTTGTTGCGATAGGATACACTTGTCCTATTAACTGCTATATACTTTACGAGCATCAAGTTTTTGGCGCAGTTGTCGGGGATTATTTTGATTATGATTAGATTAAATTTGCCTAGAACTATTCATTTTTAATTAATTATATTTCAAAATACCCGACAACAACACCATCAAGTTTTTGATTAAATGTTGTCGGGACTAATTCGATTATAATCTGCGTAAATTGAATAGGTTGAAATGATTGTTTAGATTTGTATAAAAAAAATCATTAATTTTTTTTTTCTTTTTCTCTTTCGTTGTTTTCTTTTTATGCTTATTTCTTTCTTTTTTTTCTAATGGCAGGACCCTATAAGCAAAACACTCGCCAACGCTAAATTGATTTCTATGACATTCGTTTGGATTTCAAAGCTTAGCAGCGGACATTCGGGGTTGGAGTGACAGCCACCCCTGATGGAGTTTTTCTATCATATTTCTTTTCTGCACTTTATGTTTTGCTTTTATGGATTTTATGAAGTAAATGCATGGGTAAGTGTGGGGAGGAGATAATAGGATAGAATGGCTTTAGATTCTTGCCATTAATTTCTTATGTTTTTGTTTTAAATTTTAGGATTTCATGCTTTCTGTTTTTGTTTGTTTTTTATTTTGATTCTAGGAATAAAAAGAATCCTAGGCAGTTGAATTTGATACATTTAGCTATCCCGCAATACAGTTGACAATGCGTTTAAATATTTGTACATTCTAAACGAAATTGATGCATGAGAAAAATCTTGAACAAGGTTTGAGTCTCCAAAGAGTATTATTTGCCTAAAATTGACATGGAACGGAACGTTAGTTGAGGCTAAGATTGATACAAATAACCCTTCAATTGTGAGTTAGAGCCATAAAGATCAATATTTTAGACTCGTGATTAGGAACAATTGATCTCTTAGGTGTGGGATTACATTTATTGTCTTTGTGCTCATAGGAATTGCATCCAATACTGGTTGAATTTTGTGTTTTTATTAAACTTGAAATGATTAGGCAACCTAGGTATAGCCCTTTGTGAATTTAGCCTATTTCTTTGTTTAGCCAAAATCCCTTAACAATTCCCCTAGATAAGCCCCTTTGAGCCTTTTACCCATTTCTATGATCAACCCTGTTACAAACCTTAGCCTTCTTAAATATCCTTTCTCACCCAAGTTAATTGACTCAATTTAGTTTTGATAAATCCTTAGACACACATATCTTTCAAATTCTCGCTAACAATCATTAAAAGGTTGTACTTTTAATAGAAGAAGCAACCTTTACCCATTTGATTTTCACTCTTTATCCCCTCTATTCAAAAAAAAAAATGGTTAAGAACCAAATATAAAAAAAAACAAAAAAGAAGAAGAAGAAAAAAAAACAATAAAATAGAGGAAAGGATAAACGACGTGTTTATATTTTTAGTTGCTTCCCGAATACTTCATTGCCTCACAAACACAACATTGGGCTTAAACCTTCTTATACATAGCGAATAACGTGTCCCTTTTGGATTCTGACTTGCTTGAGGACAAGCAAAATTTTAAGTGTGGGGAGGTGGTTTATAGCTCTCTAATGCGAAAAATTTGTCCTTTTTGCAAAAATTTTAACTATTTGAGGTGGTTTTTTTCTAATGGCAGGACCCTATAAGCAAAACACTCGCCAACGCTAAATTGATTTCTATGACATTCGTTTGGATTTCAAAGCTTAGCAGCGGACATTCGGGGTTGGGGTGACAGCCACCCCTGAGGGAGTTTTTCTATCATATTTCTTTTCTGCACTTTATGTTTTGCTTTTATAGATTTTATGAAGTAAATGCATGGGTAAGTGTGGGGAGGAGATAATAGGATAGAATGGCTTTAGATTCTTGCCATTAATTTCTTATGTTTTTTTTTAAATTTTAGGATTTCATGCTTTCTGTTTTTGTTTGCTTTTTATTTTGATTCTAGGAATAAAAAGAATCCTAGGCAGTTGAATTTGATACATTTAGCTATCCCGCAATACAGTTGACAATGCGCTTAAATATTTGTACATTCTAAACGAAATTGATGCATGAGAAAAATCTTGAACAAGGTTTGAGTCTCCAAAGAGTATTATTTGCCTAAAATTGACATGGAACGAAACGTTTGTTGAGGCTAAGATTGATACAAATAACCCTTCAATTGTGAGTTAGAGCCATAAAGATCAATATTTTAGACTCGTGATTAGGAACAATTGATCTCTTAGGTGTGGGATTACATTTATTGTCTTTGTGCTCATAGGAATTGCTTCCAATACTGGTTGAATTTTGTGTTTTTATTAAACTTGAAATGATTAGGCAACCTAGGTATAGCCCTTTGTGAATTTAGCCTATTTCTTTGTTTAGCCAAAATCCCTTAACAATTCACCTAGATAAGCCCCTTTGAGCCTTTTACCCATTTCTTTGATCAACCCTGTTACAAATCTTAGCCTTCTTAAATATCCTTTCTCACCTAAGTTAATTAACTCAATTTAGTTTTAATAAATCCTTAGACACACATATCTTTCAAATTCTCGCTAACAATCATTAAAAGGTTGTACTTTAAATAGAAGAAGCAACATTTACCCATTTGATTTTCACTCTTTATCCCCTCTATTCAAAAAAAAAAAATGGTTAAAAACCAAATATAAAAAAACAAAAAAAAAAGAAGAAAAAAAAACAATAAAATAGAGGAAAGGATAAACGACGTGTTTATATTTTTAGTTGCTTCCCGAATACTTCATTGCCTCACAAACACAACCTTGAGCTTAAACTTTCTTATACATAGCGAATAACGTGTCCCTTTTGGATTCTGACTTGCTTGAGGACAAGCAAAATTTTAAGTGTGGGGAGGTGGTTTATAGCTCCCTAATGCGAAAAATTTATCCTTTTTGCAAAAATTTTAACTATTTGAGTCATTTAACTTTTTGCCTATAAATTCCCTTTTTCCTACCCTAACCCTTAGCCAATGTTACAACCCTTAAAGACCTATGATTTTGTTTAATTTTAATGCATTAATTTTGACCAGATGGATGATGCAATCCCAACGTGACCACTTTGTGCAATAACATGTAGAGCGTTTACAAATAAAATTTTTTACCCAAACACTTGAGCGTTAGAGTGACCACTTGTGAGCTATCAATTTTAGTTCTCTTCTTTCGTTTTCATGAACTGTTAATTGATAAACCCAATTAATCAGTTTTGGAGACTCGTCTGAGGTTCATTATGTTTTTAATTGCAAAATGAGTAGTCTGAATTGTTGCGGATAATAAAGTGTAGTAGATTCTTGTTTTTGTAAGGGAGCTATTTGTTGATTTTTCTCTGCTTTAGATTCTGTCTTGCTTGAGGACAAGCAAGATTCAAGTGTGGGGAGGTTGATAGCTCCCAATTATATAGGGTTTTTAGGATTAATTTAGATTGTTTTAGTTTAGTCTTTAGTTAATTTAGATGTTAATTTGATAGTTTTTAGTTAAATTATGTATTTTCCTTTATTTATGGCATTTTCTGTATTTTCAGGATTTTTCAGGACTATTTCAGCATTTCCGAACCAGACCCATGCCTCTTTGAGCATTTCTGGACAATTCAGGGACCGTCGGAGCACTTTTAGGACTCATCAGGGACCATTAGAGCATATTTCGGAAGCCCAGGGAACAAAACGGACAAAACCAGAGTTCTGCCCTATTTTGGCACTTGTCTCGACGAGACACAAAAGTGTCTCGGAGAGACAAGGCCTGTCTCGACGAGACACATAAGTGTCTCGACGAGACAGGTCCTCGTCTCGACGAGACACTGCCTGTCTCGACGAGACAGGTCCTCGTCTCGACGAGACACTGCCTGTCTCGACGAGACGAGGCGGGAGAGGCGTAAAAATACCTCACCCTTGCTGGAATGTCGAATCTTTATGCCTAAAAAACCCTTTTTAATATAGTAAATGACCATTGTTCCCCCGGAGACATTAGGGTTTCTCCCTAACTCTATAAATAGGGAGCTAATCTTCAGTCTTGGGGAACGGATTCAATAGGGAGCCGTCGTAATGTAGATTTTTAGTTTTATTTCCTTGCTTTCTAGATTAGGTTTATTTTCTGTTTTGTTATTTCTGTTCAAGAACAATTGATGGGAGAAGTTCCTCATCTTCTATTTCTGTAATTGGAATCGGCAAAACGGGTTTTGGATTTCTATCTCTTTCCCTTTTATCTTTACGATTATTTTCAATTGAAGATGTTTTTCATTATTCCTATTTTCCTATTGCTATGATTGGTTTGTCTATGAACTGATCTCCATCCAATTTGGGATGGGGATGAAATTGATTATATGAATATGTATGATTAGGGATCTAGGACCTTTGATTGATCAGTTTATGCATGCTTAATGCCTAGATATTGTTAGGAACAGGATTTATACTAGAATGAACATTGATAATGATCAACTAGCCTGTTTATGTATATAATGTGCCTAATGCCTGTTACCCTGACATTAAATAGGATTATAGATAGATGAGAACCTGACCACGGAATCGTCTATACCGAACTTGTGTAAATCTGACTTCGCTAGAGACCACTAGGAATGAGGCTTTGTGGCTGGGCTACGGCTTTAGCCTTAATTGTCAATAAACCTAATGCTTTGCATGACCAAGGGTATATGCCTAATCAAGCAGTCACCCGAATGCATGTGAATAAGAAGGACAATACTGATCATATTAGTCTTTCACTTAGGGCAATTACCTTCAATCACTGGTAAAACACAAATCTGAACTCCCTAAACCCATACATAGGATTTAATCAAAGGATTCCTCAGCCTAGGTTGTGTCATCCATGAATTCACCTTCTACCCTATCAATTGTTCCTTTTATTTTGTTATCTTTATTGCTTTAATTAGTTATTCAAAAACCCAACTTTTATCCAACCCTCTAAACAATTAGATCATTCTAGGTAGATTTGCTAGTTATAACGAATAGTCCTTGTGGTTCGATCTCGTGCTTAGCACTTTATTACTTGTTGCGATAGGATACACTTGTCCTATTAACTGCTATATACTTTACGAGCATCAAGTTTTTGGCGCCGTTGCCGGGGATTATTTTGATTATGATTAGATTAAATTTGCCTAGAACTATTCATTTTTAATTACATTATATTTCAAAATACCCGACAACAACACCATCAAGTTTTTGATTAAATGTTGCCGGGACTAATTCGATTATAATCTGCGTAAATTGAATAGGTTGAAATGATTGTTTAGATTTGTATAAAAAAAATCATTAATTTTTTTTTTCTCTTTCGTTGTTTTCTTTTTATGCTTATTTCTTTCTTTTTTTTCTAATGGCAGGACCCTATAAGCAAAACACTCGCCAACGCTAAATTGATTTCTATGACATTCGTTTGGATTTCAAAGCTTAGCAGCGGACATTCGGGGTTGGGGTGACAGCCACCCCTGAGGGAGTTTTTCTATCATATTTCTTTTCTGCACTTTATGTTTTGCTTTTATAGATTTTATGAAGTAAATGCATGGGTAAGTGTGGGGAGGAGATAATAGGATAGAATGGCTTTAAATTCTTGCCATTAATTTCTTATGTTTTTGTTTTAAATTTTAGGATTTCATGCTTTCTGTTTTTGTTTGCTTTTTATTTTGATTCTAGGAATAAAAAGAATCCTAGGCAGTTGAATTTGATACATTTAGCTATCCCGCAATACAGTTGACAATGCGCTTAAATATTTGTACATTCTAAACGAAATTGATGCATGAGAAAAATCTTGAACAAGGTTTGAGTCTCCAAAGAGTATTATTTGCCTAAAATTGACATGGAACGAAACGTTAGTTGAGGCTAAGATTGATACAAATAACCCTTCAATTGTGAGTTAGAGCCATAAAGATCAATATTTTAGACTCGTGATTAGGAACAATTGATCTCTTAGGTGTGGGATTACATTTATTGTCTTTGTGCTCATATGAATTGCTTCCAATACTGGTTGAATTTTGTGTTTTTATTAAACTTGAAATGATTAGGCAACCTAGGTATAGCCCTTTGTGAATTTAGCCTATTTCTTTGTTTAGCCAAAATCCCTTAACAATTCCCCTAGATAAGCCCCTTTGAGCCTTTTACCCCTTTCTTTGATCAACCCTGTTACAAATCTTAGCCTTCTTAAATATCCTTTCTCACCTAAGTTAATTGACTCAATTTAGTTTTGATAAATCCTTAGACACACATATCTTTCAAATTCTCGCTAACAATCATTAAAAGGTTGTACTTTTAATAGAAGAAGCAACATTTACCCATTTGATTTTCACTCTTTATCCCCTCTATTAAAAAAAAATGGTTAAAAACCAAATATAAAAAAACAAAAAAAAAAAGAAGAAAAAAAAACAATAAAATAGAGGAAAGGATAAACGACGTGTTTATAGTTTTAGTTGCTTCCCGAATACTTCATTGCCTCACAAACACAACCTTGAGCTTAAACTTTCTTATACATAGCGAATAACGTGTCCCTTTTGGATTCTGACTTGCTTGAGGACAAGCAAAATTTTAAGTGTGGGGAGGTGGTTTATAGCTTCCTAATGCGAAAAATTTATCCTTTTTGCAAAAATTTTAACTATTTGAGTCATTTAACTTTTTGCCTATAAATTCCCTTTTTCCTACCCTAACCCTTAGCCAATGTTACAACCCTTAAAGACCTATGATTTTGTTTAATTTTAATGCATTAATTTTGACCGGATGGATGATGCAATCCCAACGTGACCACTTTGTGCAATAACATGTAGAGCGTTTACAAATAAAATTTTTTACCCAAACACTTGAGCGTTAGAGTGACCACTTGTGAGCTATCAATTTTAGTTCTCTTCTTTCGTTTTCATGAACTGTTAATTGATAAAACCAATTAATCAGTTTTGGAGACTCGTCTGAGGTTCATTATGTTTTTAATTGCAAAATGAGTAGTCTGAATTGTTGCGGATAATAAAGTGTAGTAGATTCTTGTTTTTGTAAGGGAGCTATTTGTTGATTTTTCTCTGCTTTAGATTCTGTCTTGCTTGAGGACAAGCAAGATTCAAGTGTGGGGAGGTTGATAGCTCCCAATTATATAGGGTTTTTAGGATTAATTTAGATTGTTTTAGTTTAGTCTTTAGTTAATTTAGATGTTAATTTGATAGTTTTTAGTTAAATTATGTATTTTCCTTTATTTATGGCATTTTCTGTATTTTCAGGGTTTTTCAGGACTATTTGAGCATTTCCGAACCAGACCCATGCCTCTTGGAGCATTTCTGGACAATTCAGGGACCGTCGGAGCACTTTTGGGACTCATCAGGGACCATTAGAGCATATTTCGGAAGCCCAGGGACCAAAACGGACAAAACCAGAGTTCTGCCCTATTTTGGCACTTGTCTCGACGAGACACAAAAGTTTCTCCGCGAGACAAGGCCTGTCTCGATGAGACACATAAGTGTCTCGACGAGACAGGTCCTCGTCTCGACGAGACACTGCCTGTCTCGACGAGACGAGGCGGGAGAGGTGCAAAAACGCCTCACCCTTGCTGGAATGTCGAATCTTTATGCCTAAAAAACCCTTTTTAATATAGTAAATGACCATTGTACCCCCGGAGACATTAGGGTTTCTCCCTAACTCTATAAATAGGGAGCTAATCTTCAGTCTTGGGGAACGGATTCAATAGGGAGCCGTCGTAATGTAGATTTTTAGTTTTATTTCCTTGCTTTCTAGATTATGTTTATTTTCTGTTTTGTTATTTCTGTTCAAGAACAATTGATGGGAGAAGTTCCTCATCTTCTATTTCTGTAATTGGAATCGGCAAAACGGGTTTTGGATTTCTATCTCTTTCCCTTTTATCTTTACGATTATTTTCAATTGAAGATGTTTTTCCATTATTCCTATTTTCCTATTGCTATGATTGGTTTGTCTATGAACTGATCTCCATCCAATTTGGGATGGGGATGAAATTGATTATATGAATATGTATGATTAGGGATCTAGGACCTTTGTTGATCAGTTTATGCATGCTTAATGCCTAGATATTGTTAGGAACAGGATTTATGCTAGAATGAACATTGATAATGATCAACTAGCCTGTTTATGTATATAATGTGCCTAATGCCTGTTACCCTGACATTAAATAGGATTATAGATAGATGAGAACCTGACCACGGAATCGTCTATACCGAACTTGTGTAAATCTGACTTCGCTAGAGACCACTAGGAATGAGGCTTTGTGGCTGGGCTACGACTTTAGCCTTAATTGTCAATAAACCTAATGCTTTGCATGACCTAGGGTATATGCCTAATCAAGCCGTCACCCGAATGCATGTGAATAGGAAGGACAATACTGATCATATTAGTCTTTCACTTAGGGCAATTACCTTCAATCACTGGTAAAACACAAATCTGAACTCCCTAAACCCATACATAGGATTTAATCAAAGGATTCCTCAGCCTAGGTTGTGTCATCCATGAATTCACCTTCTACCCTGTCAATTGTTCCCTTTATTTTGTTATCTTTATTGCTTTAATTAGTTATTCAAAAACCCAACTTTTATCCAACCCTCTAAACAATTAGATCATTCTAGGTAGATTTGCTAGTTATAACGAATAGTCCTTGTGGTTCGATCTCGTGCTTAGCACTTTATTACTTGTTGCGATAGGATACACTTGTCCTATTAACTGCTATATACTTTACGAGCATCAGTGACCGTCTGGACAAGGTTTGTAGAAAGTTCATATGGGGTTCAACTAGCTCAGCTAGGAGAATCCATCTGCTCAACTGGGAGTCTATCTGTAAAAATAAAGGGAACGGAGGCCTTGGTATTAGAACTGCCCGGAGAACCAACTTAGCAATGATTGCTAAGCTAAGTTGGAAAATTCTAGTTCAGCAAGAGTCTCTTTGGATCCGTGTTGTCCGAGCCAAATACTGTGGTGACCGTGAGGGACTGGAAATGTTTCGCTCAAACCCGTCTCATTCCCACACTTGGAGGAGCATCGTGGCTGGGAATGCACTCATTTCTGCTAGTATTGGCAAGCAAGTTTTCAATGGGCAAGACACTCTTTTCTGGTTGGACGTGTGGTGTGGAAAAACAAAACTCATTGATGTCGCCATTAGTACTGTTCCAACTCCTCAGTCGCGCTGGAAAGTAGCTGACTATTGGGACAACGACACCTCTTGTTGGAAATGGAGCCTTATTAATCCTTTTCTAAACTCGTCCTCCCTCCTTAAGGTAGCGGCGTTTGCAGTATGCCCTCAGAGTAATACTTCGGATATCTGGTTCTGGGCCTAAAGCGCTTTAGGAGAGTATACTGTAAAACGGGTTACCAAGCTTTGGGAGCCGCTGGGGAAAATGTGACGGATCCGCTGTGGGATACAATCTGGAAAATTGAAGCTCTTGAGAAAGTAAAGTATTTCGTTTGGCAGGTTGGTCATGATTGCATTTTAAGCAATGCCAATAGAACCAGTAGACACCTGGCTGCTGATCCGGGTTGTGATCGTTGCAATGTTACTGAAAGCTCCCTCCATCTCCTCCGCGATTGCCCTGATATCCGTGCTGCATGGAATCGCGTTGTTCCTGACCCTGGTAAGGACTCGTTCTTCCACGCGGACTTACGCCCCTAGTTACTACAGAACCTTAAGAGCTCAAGTCATTATATCGGTATCCCGTGGCCCCTTTTCTTCGTTTGCAATGTCTGGTGGATTTGGCGCTTTCGGAATGATTGGGTCTTCAATTCTGGGAGGCTTCCTAGCAATCACATGGCGCTGAGTATCAGATTCTACAAAGAGTTTATTCAAGCTAAACAGACCCTCACTGACAGGCCGTATTGCAGCTCTAGGACTATTTGGATTGCGTGGCAGCCCCCCGGAGAGGGATGGGTAAAAATTAATACGGATGGCGCGTCTAAAGGTAATCCGGGTCCAGCCTCGGATGGAGGCCTCATCAGGGACTGTCAAGGTAGGTGGTGCGGTGGTTTCGGAGCAAATATCGGGTATTGCACATCTTCAGTGTCGGAACTTTGGGGACTCTTATTCGGGCTTCATTTAGCTTGGAAAAATGGTTGTAAAAAGGTCATCTTTGAGCTCGATTCACAAGTTGTTCTTAGATTCATGATGGAAAATACGAGTCCTCATCATCCTTTCTCTTGGCTTATCCGGCAATGCATCGTTTATCGAGACAGAGATTGGGACATAGTTTTTATTCATTCTTACAGAGAAGGTAACCGTGCTGCTGACTGGTTGGCGAATTTCGCAGGGTCTTTCCCTCTTGGTCACCATGAGTTTGGTGTGCCGCCTGCAGGCCTCCAGGATATCCTCGCTGATGACAGCAGAGGCTCAGCGTTGAGTAAAGTTATCGGCTCCTATACTTAGTTTCCTTTTTTCCTGTTTTTCCTGGGCGTTTAGCCTTCCCTTGTTCACCAAAAAAAAAATGTTTAAAGGTAGATGAGATGGTATAAGATACATGTTCCTACTTAAGAGATCTTATTCAACTCCCATTAACATCATTTTATTTTAGAAAGTTCTTATTTATTTTAACTTTATTTTGATAATTCTTTTGAATTCATTTTTAGTAGTTTTTTTTATAGAAATTGGGACGAGACAGACCTTGAGCGGGGAGAGCATCCAAATTCATTTTTAGTATGTCTTTTTTATTAAAAATATAATTTCTTACTTTTGAGATTCAAATAATTTGATTTCTAAATTAAAATTTAATTTATGAAAAATATAAAAAATTTAAAATTAAACGATGGTGTATTCGCTAAAACATTAAAAGTGTCTAACGTGAAAAAAGTAAACATATTAATTTTCTATAACATTTTTACAGTTTTAACGCATTGCAGGCTAAATAAAATTTTGTCCAACCCTAACAGGTGTTGGGAATAACGGCGAAAATTATTCCGTAAAATATTGATGAGCAAAATAATCAATAAAAATGGTACCGATAATTTAACGTGGTTCGCCCTTAGAGACTACGTCCGTGAACAAGTTCGAGAGTAAATTCTTCCACTAAAAATAGTAGGTGTACAAATAGGGCGTTCTCTAGCAATTTTCTAGAGTTACAATGAGATAAGACCAAAATAATAATACTCGGGTGTTTCCGAAAATACCCCAAAATAATTATCTTACTATTTTGTCTCTCCCAAAAATAATTAGACTACCCTCAAAATTAATTTACTCTCTCAATCATCATAGCTCTCGATTTTCTCTTCTCTACTCCTTAAGGCTCTCAACTCCCTCACATTTTTCTTCTCACATTTTGCTTCCCATTTCTTACATTTTCTTTAACTCCCAATTGTATAGGGTTAGGCTATGCTTACTTTGTTTTTAATAAAGCAAGTCTTACTTTGTGTGTTTTCACCAATGGATGAATTTTACACTCCATCATCCAATGGTGAAAAACACAAAGTAAGGATTACTTTGTAAAAAACAAAGTAACCATAGAAGGCATCCACTTGTATATATTTGAGTTTAAGTCATTGGCTTTTATAAGCCAAGGAGCACCTTCTTCTTCTTTTCAATTATATTGTGCCACCAATAAGTTAATTGCCTTATTGACCACCAAATTCGGTGGTCAATTCATTTTTTTTACAAACTATAAAAACAATCCTTCATTATTACAAAATTACTAAAATAGTCTCTCATTAATTAGGACTTCACAACAATTCCTTTTTTATTTAATTGTTTTAAATTAATAGTTAATTTTCTCAACAAGCTTCCCTTTAACTATTAATTTAAAATTTTAATTTTTGTTCAATATATCTATGATGTACTTTTCCATCATCACCTTGTAAACGGAGCACTTCTCTCCGCAAACAACTTCTCGGAGCACTTCTCACCGAATCGATTTGTTGATACACTTCTCATCAACCTTCAACTATTGGAGCACTTCTCTACAAAGCAAATTCTTATTCGTCAACATGATTTGCCACATTGACACTTTCTTTTCTCTTGTTCCTGCAATTCCGTTGCACGTGCCCAAACTTCTTACACTAGAAACATTTAGGCTTCCTCTTGTGCCAGCAATCCTTCTCATCATGACCATGCCTTTTGCAATGACCACACTGAGGAATTTCCTTTTTTTCTTTTGAACTTTGGGCAAGGAAAATTCCCTCAACTTCTTTCTCATTTTTTCCATTTCTCATTGCTCTTCTTTGTTCTTGAGCTTGCAAAGAATTAATTAATTCGGATAAGGATAATTGACTTATATCTCTTGAATCTTCAAGAGACGAAAGTTTTGCCTCAAATCTTTCAGGCAAGCTCACGAACAATCTTTCAACAACTCTGCTATCAGGCAGATCTTCTCCCATTAGCCGGACTTTGTTCACGACCGCCATCAACCTATCATGATACTCATGTATCAACTCATTTTCTTTCATTCTTAGAGTCTCAAAATCTCTTTTGAAATTCAAGACATGCATCCTCTTTGTTCGTTCATTGCCTTCATAAAGTTCTTTCAAATTTTTCCAAACTTCATTTTCGATTTCACAAGTCATAATTCTCATGAAAATTGACTCTGAGACAACACCATGAATCATAGATAAAGTGTTGAAACACCTTTCCACATGATTTTGATTTGACAAAATTATTTAAGTTAATCCATGATTAAGGGGCAGTTAAATTTGAGCGATTTGATTTAATTGTACTAATGTGTTTGTTCAATATTGAGTATAATTATAAGTGAACAGAGAATAAAAAGTACGACAGGACGAAGTCAGCATGAGAACACAGCACAAGCTGAGTGGAGTGTAACTCAGCATTATAGAAGAAGAGTCATCTTCAGAAGTAACAAGAAAGACAAAGCTGACTGAAGAAGCTGAGTGGAACACAACTCATCATCAAAGAAGAAAAGTTTTCCTCTAAACTAAAGCTTGAAGACGAAGCTGACTGAAAAGCAGAGTAAAAGATGACTTAGCCTCGCCAGAGACAAAGAACAAAAGCAACGTCTATAAAGTTCAAGCTGAGTATTCGTCAGGACAGCGCGTGTGATCCGTTTGCTAGAAGACAAGATCCGACAACTGTCTGCACCAATAACAGAAGCTTTGGAATTACGCACAGAGACATTTTTGAGAAGCATAGGTCAACTGGTCGTTAGCTAAAAGACGAAACTGGTGCTAGAAGACGAACCTGGCAGAAGAAGACAAGCCTGATGCCTGCTAATTTCAGAAGACAGGATTGGCCTGCACATTCTGAATGCTGACCAAGCGTGTGACGCGAAAGAGCCGTTTGAATCCAACGGATACTTCCCGATTCAAATGATTAGAGCTTCAGAATCAACTATAAAAGGACAAGTGCTTCACTTGGATCTTTTGCCGAAAATACAAGCGAAAAAGAGCATACATAAAAAGCACATTCAAACAAGAAAAAGATCTTACATCAAATTTCTATCTCTGTGTAAATGCTAGATTGAATTTGTTTTCATCTAAAGTGTTCTTCATCTAGAAAGAACAGATTTGTATCAATTGTAAAAGATTGAGACAGTGGTGCTGAGTACTCGGTTTTAGTACTCAGCGGTAGAGAAAAATCTGAGTGTTCGGTTATAGCGCTCAGTAGGAGTTGAGTAGACGAATAGAGGAAGATACTTTTGCATATTCAACTGCCTTGTAAACGGTTTGTGCTCTACCTTTAAAGAGCTCAGTATTGGATTGAAAAAGCCCGGAAGGACTCTGGGGACTGGACGTAGGCGGTGAGGCCGAACCAGGATAAATCGTACTGAGTAATTTCTAACCCTTTCTCTCAATATATATGTATGTGCTGTTTGCTTAAATTACTCAGGATATAAATTGTACAAGCTGACAGTGAGTAATCAGAGTGCTGAGTTGGAAGCTGGCCTTAAGTGTTAATTCCCAACTCACAAGTAAAACGGTTCTAGTCAGCTTCTGACTAAAGTTGTCTTACATCTCTCGGCCGTGCTGACTAAAATTTGAGTTAAGTAATTTAAAGAATTGATTAAGTTAGCGTAATTAAGCGAAAAAGTTAGATTAGTTCCTAACCCCCCCCCCCCCCTTGGAACTAATCACACGGGACCAACAAGTGCTATCAGAGCTCTGTAGCTCACTACTCAAAAGATATAACTATCTTGAGCTGATCCCTATAAATGGCTGAGAACAGCACTCGTTTCCTTCTAGGAAATCAAACAACACAGATTCTCCCTGAGGGATTATTGATTAGTCGGCCTCCCTTGTTTTTCGGATCAAACTATACATTTTGGAAAAACAGGATGAAAAACTTTATTCAAGCTACAAACATGAGTGCGTGGATTGCAATAGTTCAAGGCCCATATGTGCCTTACAAAACAGTTGACAACGAAAAAGTTGTTAAGAGTGAAACTGAGTGGTCAGAGGATGACCTTAGAAAACTGCAAAATAATGCTTCGGCTATCAATATGCTTCACTGTGCGTTAGATGCTGCAGAGTACAAAAAAATTTCAGGTTTTGAGTCTGCACAGGAAATATGGAAGAAGCTCGAAGTGACCTATGAAGGCACAAGCAAGGTCAAGAAATTAAAGGTGAACCAACACATGAGATTATACGAGCTGTTCAAGATGAATGCAAATGAGGATATCTCGGAGATGAACTCAAGGTTCACAAATATCATCAATGAGCTTAAATGACTCGGCAAGATCTTCACAGAAGAAGAGCAGGTGAAGAAAATCTTGAGAAGTCCACCCAAGAGCTGGCAAGCTAAGAAGACAGCTGTGGAGAAGCTCAGGACTTGACCACGTACAAATACGATGAGCTGATCGGATCTCTGCTGACCCACGAGATCTCTATGAAAAACTTTGAAGCTAAAGAAAAGTCAAAAGACAAGAAGCTTATGAAAGCTGACTCAACAGAAGCTGACTCATCAGACGATGCGAAGATGGCCATGTTTACTAGGAAAATGAAGAAGCTGTTCAGAAAGAATGATAAGAACAGCAAAAGGCCATTCAAATGAAGCGACAAATACAAAGCTGAGTCCAGTGACAGTAGATACAAAAAGGACAGCTCCAAGCCTGTCACATGCTTTGAATGCCATCAAACTGGGCATATCAAATCAAGCTGTCCCATACTGAAGAAAGATAAGAAAGGTAGCATAAAAGCTATGGTGGCAACATGGAGCGATAGTGATGAGTCAACCTCATCAGAAGCTGATGCCACTGAGTCGGCGAACATATGTTTCATGGCTGACGAAGCTGCTGACCTATGCCAATCTGAGCAAGCTGACCTCTCAGATGACACTGACCAAGAAGACCACTCCAATGAGGTAACATCTCTTCTTTTGCTTAGAAATGAAATGGTCAACGCCCTGAGAAATAAAGGCAGTCAGCAGGCGATGTGATGAGATTGAGGAGGTCAAACTGAGTGATCTCCGACATCTACTTCAGGACAACACTAGACATGATGAAAATTTGAAAATAATGCATAAATTTGTCTCTGAAGTCTAATCAGACTCTAAGAAGCTGAGAAAGGACATCACAACCATACAGAACCAGCTGAGTACATCGGCTAAGAAAAGGTTCCATCCCAATGCTGAGTTTCAAGGTACTGGTCAGCATAGACAGTACACTCAGGAGAATAGTCAGTGTGACTGTTGTGGAAAAAGGGGACACACTATAAAGGTGTGTTGGTACGCTCAGCACAATCGTGCTGACCAGAAACAAAATTACCCTCAAAGGGTAACCTATTGTGACTTCTGTGGTAAAGCTGGCCACACCATAAACATATGTCGTCACAAATTAAAATATGATGCTTCACCTGTTCATGCTAACAAACGAGGACCCAAAAATAATTGGGTACCTAAAGATGAATAGTTCAAAATGCAGGTGAGCCTGAGGTGCGTGGAGAAGTCAAAGCTTTGGTATATTGACAGCGCATGCTCGAGGCATATGATCGGTGATAAAACTCAATTCATCACACTTGAGCGTAAATGAGGTGGAAGTGTAAGCTTTGGAGACAACAAGAAGGGTAAGATAGTAGGTTTAGGTACTATCGGAGGTAACCCTACTATTGAGTCAGTCTCTTTAGTCAGCGGTCTCAAATATAACCTATTGAGCGTAGCTCAGCTGTGTGACAGCGGTAGAAAGGTTGTATTTGATGCCACTGAGTGTCAGATACTCGAGGGAAAAACAAACAATTTGATTTTAACTGCCCCTCGTGTTGACAATGTCTACATGTTGAGTTTAGAAAAGAATTTTTCAAAAAATATATTTGCTTAGTGTCAAAAGAGGACAACTCCTGGCTATGGCATAGGAGACTTGGTCATGTAAGCATGGACCTCCTTGCCAAATTAGCAAGAAAACAACTAGTTGAGGGATTGCCCAAACTTAGATTTGAGAAAGATCAATTATGTAATGCTTGTCAGTAAGGTAAACAAACCAAAAAGTCTTTTCAAAGTAAAAATATTGTCTCAACCAAGCGTCCATTGGAATTACTACATTTGGTCTTTTCGGACATGTCCAGCCACTTAGTTTGGGCGGTAAGAAATTTTCCTTAGTCATTGTAGATGATTTCTCTCGGTATACATGGGTTCTCTTGCTGAGTAGCAAAGATGAAGCCTTTGAGATGTTTTCAACATTGATAAGAAAACTTGAAAATGACAAAGATTTAAAATTAGCTTACATCCGTAGTGATAATGGCGGAGAATTCAAAAACCAACAGTTCGATGAATTCTATGAAGTCAGCGGCATTGACCACAATTTTTCTGCTCCTAGAACTCCTCAACAAAATGGGGTTGTTGAAAGGAAGAACATAACTCTAGTTGAAATAGCTAGGGCACTGCTGAGTGAGAATAGGCTTCCAAAGTATTTCTGGGGTGAAGCTGTCAACACAGCATGCTATATACTCAATAGGGCTTTAGTTAGACCTATTCTTAAAAAAAAACCCTACGAACTTTGGAAAGGACGAAAGCCCAATATTGGATACTTTCGTGCTTTTGGTTGTAAATTTTTTATACTCAATACGAAAGACAACCTAGCCAAATTTGATTCTAAAGCTGACGAAGCGATCTTTCTAGGGTACTCAACTAACAGTAAAGCATATAGGGTGTTCAATAAACGAACTCAATTTGTAGAAGAGTCTGTCCATATAGATTTCGATGAAACTGACCCTGCAGGAAAATCAAGTCAGTCGAAGATGACCCAAGCTCAGCTTCCGCTGACCAAAATGGAGCCGCTGAGTCATTACCGCACGGGCTGACCAAAGGTAAAAGTGAACCCGAAATTACCTTTGCTGACCAATCTAAAACTGCAGAGATTGTTGAAACACCAGCTGCTGACAACTCAACATTACCCAAAGAAATCAAAATTCCAAGAGGACATTCGGAGAAGTCCATTCTTGATGCTGCTGAGAACAACCTGATGACAAGAAATCAACTCAGGAGATATCTTAGCAATGTTGCGTTCGTCTCAGTCCATGAACAAAGAATCTTGCTGATGCTGAGAACGATGAATTCTGGATCAACGCTATGCAAGAAGAGCTTGATCAATTCAAGAGAAATGAGGTATGAGATTTAGTACCAAAACCTAGGAATCAAAAGACCATATGAACTAAGTGGGTCTTTAGAAATAAGCTAGATGAGCAAGGCAATATAGTCAGGAACAAAGCCCGACTCGTAGCTCAAGGCTATAGTCAACAAGAAGGCATTGACTACGATGAGACCTTTGCTCCCGTTGCTAGGTTAGAGGCTATACGTATATTATGTGTATATGCTAGTTTCATGAATTTCAAACTATATCAAATGGATGTCAAGAGTGCATTTCTTAATGGATTTATAAACGAAGAGGTATATGTTAGTCAGTCTCACGGGTTTGAAGATCCAAAATTTCCAACCCACGTTTATAAACTCAAGAAGGCCCTGTACGGCCTGAAACAAGCACCACGTGCTTGGTACGAGAGGTTGACCAGTTTCCTACTGACCAGGAACTATGTCAGAGGCAAAGCTGACACAACTTTATTCATTAAGAAAAAGGGTAAAAATACCCTGATGGCACAAATTTACGTAGATGATATAATCTTTGGTGCTACTGATGAATCTATGTGCAAAGAGTTTAGTAAACAGATGCAAACTGAGTTTGAGATGTCAATGATGGGAGAACTCAACTTCTTCCTTGGTTTACAAATCAAGCAAGGGAAGAACGACACCTTCATCAGTCAATCTAAGTATGCCAAAGAAATGTTAAAGAAATTCGATATGGAAGAATGTAATCCCATATCTACCCCAATGGGTACTGACATTGTCCTTTGTGCTGACGAGAAAGGTAAGTCGGTAGACAGTAAGTTATATCGAGGTATGATTGGCTCTCTACTTTATCTTACTGCTAGTAGACCTGACATTCAGTACTCAGTATGTTATTGTGCAAGATACCAAGCTGACCCCAGTGAATCTCACCTTATAGCTGTAAAAAGAATTTTCAGATATTTGCAGAGCTCAGTTAATGTAGGTTTATGGTATCCAAATACAAATGACTTCACACTCATCGGATACACTGACGCTGACTATGGACGAGATAAACTAGAGCGTAAGAGTACTTTAGGAGGATGCCAATTCCTTGGAAGCCGTCTAGTATCTTGGTTCAACAAGAAGCAATCGTCAGTGGCCCTGTCAACAACTGAAGTTGAGTACATTGCTGCTGGAAGCTGTGTGGCCCAGGTCCTATGGATTAAGCAACATCTGGAGGATTATGGAGTACAAACTGACACAATTGAAGTCAAATGCGACAATAAGAGTGCTATTGACTTGTCCAAAAATCCAATTCAACACAGCAGGATGAAGCATGTCAGCATTCGACATCACTTTATTAGAGATCATTACTCAAAGGGGAGATCAAGCTGACCTACGTACCATCAGATGAACAGCTTGCGGATATCTTTACAAAGCCTCTGGCTCGTGAGCAATTTAACATACTAAGGGAAGCTATCGGTATGTCTAATCCTCTTCAATAAAATACTATGCTTAGATTAAATGTTGAGTGATTACCATGCTGAGTGATTTGTGCTAAATTAGTAACTATTGCATGCTGAGCTAAATATGAATTATATCACCCTATGCTGAGTAGACATACACACTGAGTGATTATCTTAAGCTGATTTACTAAGCACATGAATATTTCCTTTACGTAAAACTGAGCAGTCAGAAAGACAAAAACCCTTGAGATTCTGGACACTGAGTAAAATCCGTTGCACAATCAATGCTAGCACGCATATTAAATAGCCACCTAGGATGACGTAAGCACAATAATTAGAAAACACATGCGCCGAATATGTCATAAATGCCAGAATAACTGTCGATTGATCATCTCGAGGTCAAACCGCCACTCCAACGTATCAGATCAACTCGGGATTTCTATAAATAGTGGACGAATTCCCACTTATCTCTCTTTACATCTAAAATTTCTGGTATTCAATCTCTCTCTCTCTCTCTTAAATCCCAAAACCTCTCAAAATCTCTCAAGGAATCATGTCTGACGATTCACAAAATATCTCCGGTGCCGGTTACGATGACAACCGCTCCGATGAAAATCCTCCTTCCCCTGCTCAGGAGAACTACGAAGAGACTTGTACTGAGTCTCAAGGACATGGTCAGCATGACCAATCTAAAGCTACCACTCCGAGCAAAAACCCCAAGCTGACCAGGCCACTCCGTCGAAGAAATAGAAGAAGAAGAAGCAACCTAAGGAAAAGGTATTTCTTCAGGTTTACAACAGTGTAAAGAATTGTGAGGTACTCCGTTGCCGGTGGTTCTCTCCCAGCTTTGTAACAGCTGAAAAACCGTTCTGTGAGTGGATTTCCAAAAATGGTTGGTCAGAACTCTTCTCTCTCCCCGGTAAAACTTACCCCCGGTTAGTAAAGGAATTCTATTCAAATCTCAGAGTGGATGAGGACAACGCTGACCATCTTGTCACCAAGGTCAAAGACAAGGACATCACGATTACTTCATCCTATCTAGCAACTCTGCTAAAGCTGCCGGCTAAAGGTACATAATTCAGGACCACAAACGCCAAAGTTGACTATCCTGTTGAGTTCTGTAAGCCAAAAACCCACAAAGGTGAAATAGCCAGCACGTGTATGGGTCAGAATCAAAAAATGGCTCATTACATCCTGACCAACTTCATATTCCCTAAGGTTAACTCCACATCATCAGCCTCCAATTTCGAGTAGTGCTTCATCTGGCACATGCTGACATACAAACCGCTCAACATGCCCGTATTTTTTGTCGGTGCATTCCAACGGAGCACAAGGAAACTCAGGTTGGGCTCCCTCATCACAAGAATTCTTGAGGACCACCAAGTAAGCACGGTCGAAGAAGTTGAGACTTGGGGTACAGAAATCACAGCGGCACTGTTGTTTGGGCTAGCTTATAACCAGCCGATTAAGTCCAAGAAAGGAAAGGGGGTTGTGGTTGAAGAGGAACCCGAAGAAGGGGATAATATGGTTGAAGCGGCACAGGATGCGCTGACCACAAAGGGGAAGAAAGTTACTAAAAAACCTGCTGACCGAACAAGACAAGATAAGAAGCGAAAAGCTGACCAATCCACAAGGGATGTCAACACAGCTCCGAGGAAGCTGAGAATAATATACAGTGGGAAGAAAGCTGCTCCTGAGCAAACTCAAGATGAACCTAAGTCAGCGGAGAAAAGGCAAGTTGAGCCTGAGGAAGAAAGTGAGGAAACTCCTGAGCAACCTTTGAAAAAGAAGAAGACTTCTGGGTTGAAACCAATTGATGCAGCTCCTCTTGACTTCGTAATCTCTGAAGACTCACACTTTGTGAGAAGTCAAGAAATTGATCTTGAGAAAACCCTTACTGACCAAGAAGAAGAACAGGGAGATATTGGTGGTCAGCATCAAGCTGACAAGACAGAATCGGTTGAGCCAAATGTAAATGTTGCTGCTGAGCAAAGTGAACAAGTTGAAACTAACCAAGCTGAGCATAATGCAAAGTCACCAGTGAAGGACAAGGTGGTAGAAGGCCTTGATGCCCACCTTGGTATTAACTCAGCCTCTGAGTCCCTTGACTCTATTGCTGCTGATCCCTCTCCTCCAACAAATAAGAACAGCACAGGCAAACGGCTCAAACGAAAGGCTCAAAAATCTCCAGTCATTGACCTTCTGGACGATTCTCCTCTAAGGGAACCAATCGCTGACCTTACCAAACTCCAGTTTCAATTCTTCTCCACCGTCATTGAGCCAACCCCAGATCAACTTAAGGAAAGGCAAGCCTCTGTTTCTCAAGTTGAGGAACAAGTCGATCCCAAAGCTCCTCAAGGTCCTGTTTTGGCCGAGCAAGTTCTCGAAGTTCCTGCTACTCAAGACAAAGAGTTAGCAAACGAAAATCCTGCTCAGGTCAGCACTGAACTACCTCAACCTTCTGAAACTAATCGGCTTCAGACTAACTCCGAGCAGGTCAATATCTCTACCGATCCACCTCTTCCTACTCCTTTATCACAGAATGATAACCAGTCAGTTCCTGCTGGTGATCTGAATAAAAGTCCAGCTACTGACCAAGCTGGCACATCTGCTTCCGGACAGCATCAAACTCCTCCTCCATCCGGTGCTATTCCAATTCCGGCCTCTGAACCACAAAATGATGAATCCTATGCTTACTTGCATGCTACTGAGTCTGGATGACGAATCATTGACTCAGCTCAAGCCTTACTTCAGGATATTCATCAAACCAATGCCGATGCTGCTAGGTCTGCCCATGTTGAGCCAACATAACTTTCCTCTGTCACTCAACTTTTAACTGAAATCAAGGGTCTCAAGGACTTGATGAGTGTCATGACATCCTTCGCATCTCAACAACCCAAGCAAGAATCAATAGTGAAGCTAGCTGAACTCCAGCTGACAATGGTAATCATATAAACTCCATCCAGGGACAACTCAATACTTTGTCAGTTACGAACTCAATCTATGCAACCTCTGCTGAGGTTAATCAACTTTTTTCCCAGCTAACTTCTGAGCTGACCGGAGCTCATGAACTGAACTCCTCCTCCTCCCAGTGCTCCATCGAGCAAATTAGTGAAGTCGTTCGTCTACTCAACTTGAGTAAAGAGGAAATGGACACTGACCAAGTGAAAACTAATGAGATTCTGAAGTACAGTCAGTCTACACTTGCGCAAGTTCGGCATACCAACGCTTAGCGTCAGTTCTATGATGTTGCGTTGCTCAAAATGTACCATCAATCTTATGCTAAGCTGACAGACTCTATCACTTGGATTGGGAAATCACAGGAGTATCTCTTAAGTATGCTCAGTGCCACTATTAGGATCCCCGCTTCCACTCTGGACGATGGCATGGCAATCTTCGACGGTCTTCGGGAGAGTACGAGTCAACTCCAAATGTACTCATCAAAACTGACTCGTGCTGTTTTTCGTGAGACATTTACTCCTCCTTCATCTGATGTTGGCAAAACGGGGGAGAAAGAAAAGTAAGCTACTGGAACTCAGCAGAAAATGGGAGAAGCATCTGGTTCCGGAACTCAGCTCAAATCGGGCAATCAGGGTCAGCAACTGATGCTCGTAAAGTATATAGCATTTAATAGGACAAGTGTATCCTATCGCAACAAGTAATATTGTGCTAAATACGAGATCGAACCACAAAGACTATTTGTTATAACTAGCAAATCTACCTAGGATGATCTAATTGTTTAGAGGGTTGGATAAAGATTTGGGTTTTTTTAATTACTAATTAACTAATTGAAAGCAATAAAGATAACAGAATAAAGTGAACAATTGACAGGGTAGAAGGTGAATTAATGGATGGCACAATCTAGGCTGAGGAATCCTTTGATTAAATCCTATGTATGGGTTTAGGGAGTTCAGATTTATGTTTTAGCAGTGATTGAAGGTAATTGCCCTAAGCGAAAGACTAATGTGATCAATATTGTCCTTCCTATTCACATGAATTCGGGTGACGGCTTGATTAGGCATATACCCTAGTTTAACTCAATTAGGGGTAGAGTAACTTAATTAGGCGTAGAATAACTTAGTTAGAATCAGATAACTTAGCTAGGAGTAGTATAATTCAACCTAGGAGTAGATTAATTTAGAAAAACCAACTCAAAATCCCCTAAGCCTAGATAACACCTGAAACCAAGTAACTCGATACTTGCAGAAATAAATCCTGTGGACGATAACCTGGACTTAACCAGAAATTTATTACTTGATAACGACGGGGTACACTTATCCCTTAGTGAGTCTTCATCTCCAACTAGGTGGAGGCGCATCAAGTTTTTGGCGTCGTTGCCGGGGATTTATTTCTTCTGCAATATCGAACCAAAGGTCGATTTGTTAGTTTAGGCAATTCTTTGTGAATATTCCTTGTTTATATTGTTTATACTTGTTTATATATACTTGTTTATAATAACTATACTTGTTTATGATCATGATACTTGTTCATACGTATCTATACCGTTTACACTTGTTTACATACACTTGTTTATATATACTTGTTTATGATAGCCATCCTTGTTTATACTTACGCTTGTTTATATTCGTTTGCACGAACGTGTAGTTATACTTGTCTATATGTGTTTATTTATACCGTTCTTATACTTGTACAAAACTGTGCAACCTTGTATGATGTATATGATTTTCCTTCCGCTTTCATTTATTTCTATATTTATCTTTTCTCAGCGTATGCCTACGAGATCAGCGAAAATACCGTGTGTTCCTCTTAACCCTGAACTTGAACGTACTCTTCGCAGGAGCAAACAAATCGGAAAGCTGAAGCAAGACGAGATCATCGAGCCTATCAAGATGACTGACAATGAATGGAACAATGAACGGAATACTGAGAACACCGGGCCAGAAAATGACACTCGTCTGATGAGTGAGATCCTGGCACCACACCGGCACCAGCATTTGTCAGGCATTGCCGCTCCAAATATTTCGGCTAATACATATGAAATCAAGTCCGGTATAATTCACTTGATCCAACAGACCGGATTGTTTGGAGGAGAAGCACATGAGAGCCCGAATGATCATCTGGATCGCTTCCTAATGTGCGCAGACACCGCAAGAACAAATGGGGTTCCCTAAGATGCTGCTAGACTGAAATTGTTCCCATTTTCTCTGACTGGGCAAGCTTTGGAATGGCTGAGAACGCTGGAGCTCGGATCAATCACGACTTGGGCAGGGTTGGAGAAGGAATTCTTGTCCTACTACTTTCCTCCCTCGAAGACAGCAATGCTCAGGGGTGAGATCACATCCTTCCACCAACCCGAGCACGAAGCGCTCCACACATCTTGGACCCGATTCAGAAAAATGCTGCGCATGTGCCCTCATCATGACATACCCAAGCATCAGTTAGTAAGCGTCTTCTATCACGGACTGACACCCACCAACAGAGCTATTGTAGACTCCACAGTGGGTGGAGATTTGTTTAGAAAGACAGCAACAGAGGCATATGAGATGATTAATGAGCTGGCCAGAAAGAGTGTGCAGTGGAAAGAACAGAAGCTCGCTGGCCCCACAAGGCAGCGGGTATTTGCTGTGGAAGAACAGGAACAAAATCCAGTTGTTGCGGATTTGAGTAGGAAGATGGACGTACTGTTGGCTAAGCTTAGCCAACCCCCACCTGTGTGCACTGTGGCGGCGACCACCATGGAAAGGATTGTCAAACAGGTAGCCCTTTCGCTGGAGATGGGGTGGAGATGGTCAACTATGTTGGGGGGTAGCCGAGATACAATAAGAACTATAACAACTCCAACCCCAACAACTACAACTCCTACAACAACAACAATGGCAACTACAGGAGGCCTCAGTACCCGAACCTCTCTTACGGGAATTCAAATCAAAATGTGCTTCGACCTCCCAGCGGTTTTGTTCAGGAACATAGAGATCAGGGGCTTGGCATGCCCCCATATCAATAGCAGAACCAAGGGCCAATGCAACCTCCTAAGGAATTTGACGAGGTGGTCACTCTTTTGAAGGAGATCTCGGCTAGGCTTGCCAACAATGAAGCCTTCTGCAAAGATTTGAGCAATCAGGTAGCTCAGATGAATAGGGACAGGCAGGAAAGGCCACAGGGTTCTCTTCCAAGCACAATGGAGAAGAATCCAAAGATCCCGAGAAAGGAATGAGTAAGGGGGAGAAATCGGGTTCTCCTCGGTTTAAATTCAAAGCTTGAACAATTTAATTCTGCATTCCCTTTTCTTTTATTTTTTGTTAATTTTGGTTGATTGAATTCTAATCTCATTTGTCCTTTTTATTTAGATTGTCAAGCTTTGTTCCCCCCACACTTTATTCAAAAAAAAAAAAGAGTTTGGCACTGCCCAGCTCGCCGGGCTGGTCGGCCGAGCCAGTCAGCTCGGCCGACACGGGCTGTTCAGGATTTTAAAATCCCGAACCAAAAAAAAAAAAGAAAAGAGAAAGAAAAAGAATAAGAAAAGGGGGGGATGACTCATCATCCCCTTCCCCACCTTCTTCTTCCCTTCTCTCTTTCTTTCTTTTTTTCCTTATTTCCATTCTTTCTTTCTTCCTTTCTTCCTCTCTTTCCCTTTCAAAACCTAACCCCCCAAATCCACCATTCTAACCCGAATTCAAGATACAAGGTATGAGTCTTTACCCATTTTTGATTTCTAACATGTTTCTAGGCTTAGATTTTAGCTTAGGGTGATAGTTTTTGAGATTTAAGGAAAAACCTAAGTTTTAGGTTTCTCTCTCTTTTCTCAAATAAATCTCTTGTTTGCTTTTAATTCTTGATTTCCTTACAATATATGTTAACATCATGATTAATTTGTGGTTTGGGTATGATTTCTATTCTCAATTTGTGAATATTTGGAGAAATTGCTCAATTTGGGTAAAATCTCCATTTTAGCTCAAAGTTCAACTATTCAATTTATAGTTAAAAACTTGCCAATAGAGTTATGAATTGCATTCTTACCATGTTTTAGTCATTGGACATCTCCAATTTTGCATGAATTTGTGAATTACGGGTAAAACACTTAGGAACCGAATACTTATGTTTTTAGTCCTTAAGTTCCTAAACTATGGTTTATGCCTATTAATGGTTTATTTGGGGGTTTATGTTCAAAATTGTAAATATACCCTAACTTGTCCATTCTTTTGGTCTATTCCTCAGGAACTATGGGTAAGAAGGGCAAAGCCAAGGTCATAGTTGAGAATGAAGCCGAGTCTGACATCGAGTTCAGCGATACACTCCAAGCTAAGTATGACCCACCCTTTGGGCTCGTTGATGAACGTGAGGGGGTATTGTATGATAGATTTTCTAAGCAAGAACTTGCCACCCATATAGTTGTTGATCAAACATATTTAGCGTCTATAGGCTTGAAAAAGGATTTCAATGAAATCCTCAAATTCAACGGATGGTTTAGACTAGCCACAAAACCGACCCCAGTTTATCACAACTTCACTATGGAATTTTTGACTACTTGGAAAAAAGAGCTACCCTCGGGCTGTGGTAAGCATTCTTTTAGACTGAATGGTAAACCTTACCGTCTCAGTGATACCACACTAACAGCCCTGATGGGAGTTTATAACAACCCAGAGGCAATCTCAGATTTTGAGAAGCCCATGACAAAAGATATGGCCTGGGAACAATTAACAGGCATATCGGAATTTGACTCCCAGACTGCTAGCCCAGTCGCTCTCTTGGACCCACTCCTCAACCTTGTTCACAAGTTTGTGGCTCACAACCTGTTGGGCAAAAACGAGAGCAATAAAGTCTCAAAGACAGAATTGCTCATACTGTGGTGTGTGGCCAACCACAAACACGTGAATAATGTCAAGACCATCTTTGAGGGCTTCTCAAGCCAAACGAGTAGAAAACGCGGTTCCCTTGGCCTTGGACACTTAGTTACCAACTTACTTGAGAGCCAATTCAAAAATTTGGACATTCAAGAAGTTGCTTTTTACCCTACTTTGCTTAACTCCAAGTTTTTGGGGAGATCTACTTTTCATGAAGTCTTAAACAGGAACCCAACCGAAGGAGCAAGCTCTAGCAGAGGGGGACGGAAAAGAGCACGGATTCCACCACAGCATAGGGACGAGGGACCTAAGGGAGAAGAACCTGCGATAGCAGGAGACCAAAGGGAAGACTAAGCACCGGGGACGGAGGCCCAATTCCAAGCCATCAACACCATGATGGCAGAAATGCGAGACCTGAACCTTAAGACATTCAACACTGTTCAACAAATGGACCATCGGTTCACAACCTTCGAACAGAACATGGACCGGAGGCTCACGGGCCTTGAATATGTAGCGTCAGACTACTGCGAGCGCTACAACATGCCATGGCCACCTCCCCCGGCCGATCAGTAAGTTGTCTTCTCCACCCTGACTTTTTACACTCGTACTTCATGATTTGTAATGCAATGTTGGAACTTATTGCATATTTTTAGTGTGAGGAGGAGGGGTAGACAAACTTAGAAAAATTGTATAATTTTTAAAATTTTTGTTGCGTCGTGTCTAGTTTAGTTTAGCGCTTTTGGGTTTTGTTTATGTTTTTGCATGTTTATGACCTAAAACCGTGAGCCTCCTTCGAATCTAAACTTCGTTATTTGTCTTTGAGGGCTGAGAACCGAATCTAAAATTGCATGACAACTAGTTTAGGTGTAGGACACAACCCTTGTATCTGTAATAGCATGAGCTAAGGTTTGCATTTAGACCCTACTTTTGAAGAAATGCTAAAATCATTACTTAGGTAGATAACTTAAGAATTGAAGGCATGTGACATTAAACTTGAGTTTGGGGAAAACTAGTAAACACAAAATTGAAACCCAAAGAATTGTGAGTTGAATTTGAGCCTAAGAGCGAACATCAAAAAGCTCTTTTTCTTGACATTTTTGTGTGAATGCTTTGACTTGTGGAAGATTACAGATTTTGCACCTAATACTGTGTTGAACCTACATGCAATGATTTGAGATGATAAACGATGAATCAGCCTCATTAGAATTAACCCTTTTCTTTACCTTATTTTTTCTTTTTTCATCCACTCTAGGAAGCCCCTTTGAGCCTATATTTTTGTAGTTTATAGATTTTTCTTTCGTTCTAACCTATCTTTGCAAACCACAACTTGGTTTGCTACTTAACCCAAGATTTTTGCAAAGCTCAAATTGAGCCTTTGTTTTCTTCTAGCGCTTTTTCCTTGTTTATGGCATTATAGTAGCAAGCCAAAAGGCTAAGAAGTGAATGAGCATCATTATCCCAAAAAAAAAGGGAAAAAGAGAAAAACAGAAAAAGAAAAGAAAAGAAAAGAAAAGAAAAGAGACGAGACGAATAAAAAGGGAAGAACTTCATTCCCCAGTTCTTAAAAAATCAAAAAACGTCTCAAGAAAACATCCCAAAAAGAAAATAAGGGATGAATGAAAAGCTCAGTCACTTCATATTTGCTAAAGCCATTTAAACTTTGTTTTTCTAGCGCTAGAACTATTAACCCTTGTTGTACCTTTAACCCTCTAACCACATTACAACCCAATTCGAGGCTGTTTTTGATATCATCGGAGTCATATAGCATAGTAGAGGAACTCGGATGAACGTGCAAAATCAACGTAATCCTAAGCAAGAACATAAGCCGAGAGTAAACACTTTAGCCACTAAAATTGTGTGAAATGAGTGAACTACCTATGGTGAGGTGTTTTACTTAGCGATCCCCTCAAGCTCATTTAATTGAACATGTGTCCTTTTGCTTAAAACTATGACCTATGATAATTGAAATGCGGCTTTTGGATATCGTGTCTCTACTTTGTATTTCCGAATGCATGTAATTACAGATGCTCGAAATTGTGTCAAGCACCTAGTCAAAACGGGAGGTTTTCTAGCTTGCTTGTGATTGCGGGTTTAGTTTTTAGTTTACTTGGGGACAAGTAAAGTTTTAAGTGCGAGGAGGTTTGATAGGGGTCAAAAACCCCTATCTTTGGGTACGGTTTTAGGACGGGTTTTAGCATTATTTAGTTAATAAGCGAGCATTTCTCGCATTTAAATGCTTTTGTGTGAGTTAGTTAGAAATTGGAAACGTTTTATTTATTTTTCGTTGTTTAGGCTCGTTTTATGACCAATCTAGGCAATTACGGCCAAAATAGCATGCATAGTATAATTCCGCTTATCTTTTGAAGCTAATTGATCCGTCAAAAGTCGCACCAAACGAAGCGTTTGCTCAAAATAAGCGATTGGCGGATCAATTTAGCCTTTGGACTAATGTTATCTGGAGTTTCTGTACGTGCGCAGGTGTAAGTTCGGGCGAAAAAGGGCATCGACGGCAGTCGGCAAGCATCAAGGGCATGCCGGGCAAAAACGCTCGACGAGCGGGCCTCCGTAGGCCATGCCTGCTCGCCGAGCAGGCCCCTGGAGGCCTGCTCGGGCGAGCAGGATGCCTGTTCGCCGAGCAGGATGCCTGTTCGTCGAGCAGGCCGCCAGGTGTCTGCTCGGGCGAGCAGGAGCCTGCTCGCCGAGCAGAGCGCTGCTCGTCGCGAGTAGCCCTGCTCGGCGAGCAGACCTGCGGGAATTGGTCAAAAAGACCAATTCCGCCCCCACAAAGCCACGATGGACCCCACGACTTCCTACACCAATAAGGACACGAAAATAGGTCAAAAAGAGGGCCGAGCCACGCCTATAAATAGAGTTTTTCCAATGTAATTTAGATATCTTTTATCTTTGTAATTTTCTTAGCTTTTCAACTTGAGAAATCCTCTCCACCTCCTCCATGTCCTTCAAACCTCCATTGAAGACACCTCCGAAGCTCCGTTCACCGAGGATTGCTCAAGCTCCATCCTTAAGTCCTAGGAAGACGCCTGCATTGGTAGATAGGTTCCCTGAAAGGGATTTTTCTTCTTTTATATTCTGTCTAGCCTCTGATACATGTTATGAATCCTAGGCTCATTGTAACTTCGTGACAATACTTTCATCTTTGATATATATTATAGTTCTTGTTCATTCAATTGTTTTAATGCTTTAATTTTTGTCTTACGCTTTGTCTGATTGGTTTAACTCATTCGATAATCCCAAAATCAAGTTGGCACATATTGCGAGCTGAATCTGACCTAGTCAGTGCCTATAGGATTGACGACCCTATAGAAGATTAAGCCCAAATTGCTGAGCCTTAGAGCTAGTTTCGGCCTTACAAGGTAATCACGAACTAGGGACTTTAGGAGGATATGTCGGGTTAATCGCCTCGGACACAAGTGACTTAGGTTTTAATTCAATTGCTTAAACAATCTATTTTCATTATCATCGTATCCCTTCATGTTCCTTCGGTTAATTGCATTGGTAAAAGATCATTTAGGAGTAGTTTAACTCAATTAGGGGTAGAGTAACTTAATTAGGCGTAGAATAACTTAGTTAGAATCAGATAACTTAGCTAGGAGTAGTATAATTCAACTTAGGAGTAGATTAATTTAGAAAAACCAACTCAAAACCCCCTAAGCCTAGATAACGCCTGAAACCAAGTAACTCGATACTTGCAGAAATAAATCCTGTGGACTATAACCTGGACTTAACCAGAAATTTATTACTTGATAATGACGGGGTACACTTATCCCTTAGTGAGTCTTCATCTCCAACTAGGTGGAGGCGCATCAATGCTCGAGGCATATGACTAGTGATGAAACTTAGTTCATCACATTTGAGCGTAAACGAGGAGGAAGTGTAAGTTTTGGAGACAACAAAAAGGATAAAATAGTAGGGTCAGGAACCGTTGGTGGTAATCCTACTATTGAGTCTGTCTCCTTAGTCAGCGGACTCAAATATAACTTACTCAGCGTAGCTCAGCTATGTGACAATGGGAGAAAAGTTATATTTGATGACACTGGATGTGAAATATTCGAGGGTAAAACAAATGAGTTAATTTTAACTGCCCCTCGTATTGATAATGTCTTTATGCTGAACTTGGAAAAGAAGTTTTCAAAAACTGTATGCTTAGTGTCAAAGGAAGAAAATTCCTGGCTATGGCACAGGAGACTTGGTCATGTAAGCATGGACCTCCTGGCCAAATTAGCAAGAAAGCAATTGGTTGAGGGTCTGCCAGAACTTAAATTTGAAAAAGATCAATTATGCCACGCTTGCCAAGCTGGAAAACAAACCAAATAATCTTTTCATAGTAAAAACATTGTCTCAACTAAGCGTCCATTAGAGTTACTACACTTGGATCTCTTCGGTCCAGTCCAGCCGCTGAGCTTGGGTGGAAGAAGATTTTCCTTGGTCATTGTAGATGACTTTTCTCGGTACACTTGGATCATCTTGCTGAGTAGCAAGGATGAAATCTTTGAGACATTTTCAAATTTGGTTAGAAAACTTGAAAATGATAAAGACCTTAAGTTAGCTCACATCCGAAGTGATAATGGTGGAGAATTCAAGAACCAACAGTTTGTTGAATTCTGTGAAACCAACGGCATTGACCATAATTTCTCTGCTCCTAGAACGCCTCAACAAAATGGGGTTATTGAAAGGAAAAACAGAACCTTGGTTGAAATAGCCAGGACAATGCTGAGTGAGCATAGGCTTCCAAAGTAATTTTGGGGAGAAGCTGTCAACACAGCGTGCTATATTCTTAATAGGGCTCTCGTTACACCTATACTAAAGAAAACCCCCTACGAACTTTGGAAAGGACGAAAGCCCAACATTGGATACTTTCGTGCCTTTGGCTGTAAATGTTTTATTTTAAACACCAAAGATAGCCTAGCTAAGTTCCACTCAAAAGCTGATGAAGCTATCTTTTTAGGCTACTCAACAAACAGCAAAGCATACAGAGTTTTCAATAAACGAACTCAAGTCTTAGAAGAGTCAGTACATGTTGAGTTCGATGAAACTAACCCTGCAGGAAGATGCCAGCCACTGACCGAGGATGATCCACACTCAGCACCCTCTGACCAAGAAACAACCGCTGAGTTATTTCCTCAAGGGGTGACCAAAGGTAAAAGTGAAACTCAAATTACTTTCACTGACCAATCTACACCTGTAGAGATTGTTGAAACACAGCCAGCGTAAGACATCAATCTACCAAAGGAGATTAGGATACTAAGAGGCCACTCAAAAAGTGCCATTCTCGATGCCGCTGAGAATACCCTGATGACGAGAAATCAACTCAGGAGATACCTCAGCAACGTAGCATTCGTCTCAATCTAGGAACCAAAGAATTTCGCAAAAGCTGAGTATGACGAATTCTGGATGAATGCAATGCAAGAAGAACTTGATCAGTTCAGACAAAATGAAGTATGGGATCTAGTGCCAAAACCAAGAAGCCAGAAGACCATAGGAACAAGATGGGTCTTCCGCAACAAGTTGGATGAACAAGGGAACGTGGTCAGAAACAAAGCAAGACTTGTAGCTCAGGGCTACAGTCAGCAAGAAGGTATTGACTATGGTGAGACCTTTGCCCCAGTGGCAAGGCTAGAGGCTATTAGAATTTTATGTGCATATGCATCTTATATGAACTTTAAATTATTTCAAATGGATGTTAAAAGTACATTTCTTAATGGGGTTATAAACGAGGAAGTCTATGTTAATCAGCCTCCAGGGTTTGAGGATCCTAAGTTCCCAAACCATGTTTATAAACTCAAAAAGGCTCTGTACGGCCTCAAGCAAGCACCACGTGCTTGGTATGAGAGGCTGACCAGTTTCATGCTGACTAGAAATTATGTCAGAGGCAAAGCTGATACAACCTTATTCATTAAGAGGAAGGGTAAAGATACTCTGCTGGCTCAGATTTATGTGGATGACATTATTTTTGGTGCCACTAATGAGTCAATGTGCAAGGAATTTAGCAAGCAGATGCAAATTGAGTTTGAAATGTCAATGATGGGAGAACTCAACTTCTTCCTTGGACTTCAAATCAAACAAGGGAAAAATGGCATCTTCATAAGTCAAACTAAGTACGCAAAGGAGATATTGAAGAAATATGAACTTGAAAATTGTAAGCCAATATCTACTCCAATGGGCACTGACACTATCCTCTGTGCTGATGAGAATGGTAAGTCGGTAGACAGCAAATTGTATCGAGGTATGATAGGCTCTCTACTTTACTTAACAGCAAGTAGACCGGACATTCAGTTCTCAGTATGTTATTGTGCTAGATATCAATCTAACCCTAAGGAATCTCATTACATAGCTGTAAAAAGAATCCTTAGATATTTGCAAGGCTCAGTGAATGCAGGTTTATGGTATCCCAACACTTCAGATTTCACACTTCTTGGATACACTGACGCTGACTACGGACGAGACAAGCTTGAATGAAAAAGCACCTCAGGAGGATGCCACTTCCTTGGGAGCTGTCTTGTGTCCTGGTTCAGCAAGAAGCAGGCGTCGGTAGCCCTGTCAACCACTGAAGCTGAGTACATTGCTACTGGAAGCTGTGTTGCTCAAGTCCTATGGATTAAGCAACAACTTGAAGATTATGGTGTTCAGACTAAAACAATTGAAGTCAAATGTGACAACAAAAGTGCAATTGATCTATCAAAGAACCCAATCCAGCACAGCAGGATGAAGCATGTCAGCATCAGACATCACTTCATTAGAGACCATGTACTCAAAGGTGAGATCAAGCTGACCTATGTCCCAACGGATGAGCAGTTTGCTGATATCTTCACAAAGCCACTGGCTCGTGAGCAATTCAACATACTTAGAGAAGCCATTGGTATGTTTAATCCTCTTCAATAAATTCCAAGTATGGTATGCATGCTGAGTGAGTTTCCATGATGAATGATTTGTGATATTGCATGCTGAGTAGATAAATATATATATATATGCTGAGTATTTACCTCAAGCTGAGCTTCTACGCATTATATCTATTCCTTTGCATAACACTGACTACTCAGAATCTTAAACGCTTGGAATTCCTAACACTGAGTAAAGAGCCGTTGCAAACTTTAATGCAAAGCACGCGAATTGAATAGCCACCTAGGATGACGTATAGGCTATAATTAGAAAACACACGCGTCGTATATGTCATAAATGCCAGAATCTTTGTCATTTGAGAATCTTGAGGTAAAACGAACAACCCAACGCTTTGGATTAACTCAACATCTCTATAAATAGTGGATGAATTCCCACTCTTAATTCTTTATGCTTATAAATCTTTGGCATTTATACTCTCTCTCTCTCTCAAAAATTCCCAAAATTCCTAAAACTTCTCTGAGAATATGACAAGAGTTTCTCTAAACATCTTCGGTGCCGGTGTTTCCCAAAACCGCTCCGATGACAATCCCACATCTCCTACTCAGCGCAATCCCGCTGGAGCTACTACACCGAGCAAGAAAGCTCAAGCTGTCCAAGCTACTTCTTCTAAAGGGAAACTGCAGCAAAAGGATAAGGGTAAGCAAGTAGTACAGCGTAACTACACTCAGGTCTTCGTGAATGTGAGGGAGTGGAAGATTGACCATTCGAGGTGGTTCTCACAAGCATTTGTGGATGCCGAGCAGCCTTTCTGTGAGTGGATCAAGAACAATGGCTGGACCGAGCAGTGCTCAGTTCGGGATCCAACTTACCCTGAGTTGGTACGTGAATTTTACGCTAATCTGAAAGTCGCCACTGACAACAGGAACTACCTAGCAACTAATGTTCGAGGAAAGAACATCTCCATCACCCCAGCGTACCTAGCCTCACTGTTCAAGCTGAAGAACGAAGGGGCTATACTTCGTAAGTTAGGTGACCATGACAAAATCACCTACGTTAAGACCTTCTACAAACCTGAGGGTCATGTCGGTGAAATTTCAAGCACATCCATGGGTCAGCATCAAAAGATGGCCCATTACATATTGACAAATTTCCTCTGCCCCAAAATTAACTGCACCAACTCAGCAACCAACTTCGAGCAGTGCTTCATATGGCACATGCTGACCTACACACCGATTAATATGTATGTATTCATCATCGGTGGGTTTCTTCGAAGTACAGGAACTCTTAGGTTGGGCTCCTTCATCACTCGCATCCTTCTGGATCACAAAGTGGACACAGTTTCAGAAATTCGAGTTCAGGGAACCGAAATTACTGCTGCTGCCCTATTTGGATTGGCATACGACCTACCAATTGTGCCAAAGGAAGGAAAAGGGGAAGATGTCTAGAACACTGAGGGGACAGTGCCTAAGAAGCGCAGAACACAAAGAAAAAGGAAAGCTGTGCAAAGCACCTCCAAAGGAGCTACCTCTACCCCGAAGAGGATCAATGTTGTGTGTAAAGGAACAAACCCGCTAACTCAACAAAGTCCGAGTGGATCTAAGTCAACTTTAAAATGATCTAGGCAAGCTGTGCTTGAGACAGAGGAAAGAGAGGACATTGAAGAGCAACCATTGAAGAAGAAGAACAAGAAGCTCAATTTTGAGTTAAGACCCATCAATGCTCTACCGACCAAGACCAAGTAGGTGGTCAGTTTGATGAGGAAGTGTTGGATGACCAGTTTGACGAAGAAGAACTAGATGATGAGTCCGATGAGGAAGACAGTGGTCAAGACGACACTGAAGAAACAGCTGAGGATGAGTAGTTTGAACCAATCAGCACTGAGTTGGTTGATGAAGATGAAGCTGAGCACCCAGTAGCTACTCCCGCTGTTCAACGGGAAACCTCACCTAATGACTCTACTGAGTCCATTCCTTGTGGCCCCACTCCTCCAAAGCTTAAAAGACTCAGAAAGAAGAGCGCCGTTCGAAAACCGGTCATTGACCTAATGGGAGAATCCCCGCTGAGAGATGAAATCACTGATCTTACTGAGGTACATCTCAAATACTTCTCCAATCCTCCTGAGTCTGACCAAGGGCACTTAGAAAATCAAGCCTCTGTTTCTCCAAAGGAACATGCCGACTTAAATGCCTCCGTAAATCCAAGCAATGCCGAGCAATTGCTCGAAGATTCCACTCCTCAAACTGTTGAGCAAGATAAGGAATTTCCTGCCCAGGTGGATGCTGAACTTCCTCAAATTCCATCACCAAGTCAGCTTCAGCCTGACACCGTGCAAGGAACTCTTTCTGCCGATCCTCCACTTCCCCAAGTAAATGAGCAGAATCAGAATCAGTCAGCCTCAACTGACAATGCTGGGCCAACCAATGTCGAGCAGAACCAAACATTGCCCCTATTCGGTTCTACTCCACTTCCGGCATCTAGGCCAACACTGGATGGATCCTTTAATTACAACATTGCCTCTGAGTCTGGTAGACGAATTGTTGACTCAGCTCAAGCTCTCATCCAGGACCTCCAAAAATCAAGTACCAATACCGCTGAATCCAGTTCTGTTGAGACAACTTCATTCTCATCTATCACTCAGCTTCTCACCGAGATTAAAGGTATGAAGGACCTTCTGAGTGTTATAACTACACTGCAATCTCAACAGCCTCGGCAGGACTCTATACTGAAACTGGCCGAACTCCAGCTGACCATTGTAAACCATATGAATTCTCTACAATAGGAGTTTCATCAACTGTCAGCTGCGAACTCAGCATATTCCACTTCTGCCGAAGTCCAACATCTCTTTCGGCAACTTCACACTGAGCAAGAGAAAACAAATCACCAGCTTTCCACTTCCTCCCAATGCTCCATTAAGCAAATTTCTGAGGCTGTGCGTCTGCTGAACTTAAATAGGCAAGAGATGGCCATTGACGAGCTTAAAACTAACGAGATTCTGAAGTATTCTCGAGCAATCTACAACGATGTGCGCAAAATCCAGGGTCAACGTGAGTATTATGATTCATCTCTGCTAAAAATGTTTCATCAAGCTTTTGCAATACTCACTGACAACATGCACTGGATCGGTAAGTCTCAAGCCGCTATTTTAAGCATGCTGAGTGCTGCATCTATCGGTATTCCTCGAGCCATTATCGATGATGGCGTTCCAATCTTCGACGGAATAAATAAAAGCACAAAAAAGCTGAAGGCATTTTCTCAGTGTCTCACTCAAGCTGCCAATGACTCAATCTTCATTCCCAAACCTGATGATGGCAAAACGGGGGAGAAAGAACAAGCCCCAAGAACTCAGCAAGCTTCAGTCAGTCAGCAACACAAGGGTAAGGGCAAACAAAAATAGCTTAACTTGTATTGTCTAGAATAGCTTTTGTTTTTGAACCCTTTTATCTGTGTTCTTTTTGTATTGTGCTGACTTTAAACTTGAAACAAATTATATGCATCTTTATCATTTCACACTGACTACTCTTATGCGATGCCTACTTAAGTGTTTGATATAATTTGTTAAAACACATCTTCATTAAATCAACTATGCTTTACTGTCTATATCAATTGATGATATGTTTGTTGTGTTGATCATGCATGTTGACCACTTCTTATATGTCCACTTAACTAAAACTCATTGAACAAATTTTACTCAGCGCTCTCTGATATTTAAACCTTCCGCGTAAAACTGAGTTAAATAGAATATGTTCCATGAGCTGACTTATCTTTGAAAACTGACCTTAGACTTACTCAATTAAACCTTGAAATGTTTAGAGAAAAACTAAGTCAGTAGCTCAACCCTTACGGGGGAGTTATTTGATAAAATAAGGTCAACTATCATGGGGGAGCTCAACACTGAGTTCTTCGACTGAATACTTTTGCCAACATCAAAATGGAGGAGTTTGTTGAAACACCTTTCCACATGATTTTGATTTTACAAAATTATTTAAGTAATGATAAAAATATTCTAACACATTAAAATTTATAATGCTTTGATTTATTTACACTAATTTATTTGTTCAATGTTGAGTTTAATTGTGTATAAGACATTAAGATTAAAAAACCTAAAGGCCCATAAAGTGGAACCCAAGCCCAAGTCAACACATCAAGACTGTTCGGCTTAAAAGTTCAAAACGAAGCCGCATCAACCAAAATGACAACTCAGCGAGAGAAGGATCAAGAAGCCTTCGTGGCAAAAGCTTCAAGACGAAGCTGCTGAGTTGGACGACAAAGCAGTCTGGACAGTGGCAGAGAATGTTCAACTTCTAGACAAAGTATTTCTACTTTGGGAAAGGTTCAGAAGGCGCAGAAAGCTGTCTCGTGGACTTTTCCATATATGGCGAAACATTCTGCTGAAGATTGACGAAGACAGAACATGCAAGAATTCTATTGGCCAACGACGCTGAGCACGCCCAGAGTGACAATGACAGGAAGCCGTTTCCCTCCAATGGTTATTTCGAAATTCGAAATGACCAGGTGCCTCAAGTGTCACTATATAAAGGCCATCGATATGCTTCAATCATACAGAACTTCAAGTTGTCAAAACGCTGACCAATTTCATATTGGGTTAGGGGCAGATTGGTAGACAGTTTCTATCTCTTTTGAAGTTGTGGGCACTTCGTTTGCAACAGTAGATAGAACTTCTAAAAGGTATTTCTTCTTATCATTCTTTATATGAAATAACGGTTAACGGATCTTGTGGTTAAATGGAAATAGGTTAAAATTTTATATTTCCGCTGTTATACCTTAGCCTAATTTCCAACAGTGGTATCAGAGCCATCGTTAAATCCGTTATTTCATATATGAAAATTTAGAAGTTTTCAATAGGATTGAATAAATATTTATAGTTAGGATTAATTAACAAATTTTTTTGATTAATTAACTCTAAAGATAAATAAGTTTTAATTAATTGTTAATTAAAATAGATTGTGCGTATGTTCCTAATTATTTTGGTTGATAATCATCATAACAAAATCTATTAGTTTTATAGTTAGATTGATAAAATCAGTTTTATTAATTCTAAAGATAAAACGGAAATCTATAGTAGTTTTTCCTATTTTCTAAAAATCGTTTTAAAACCATTTTAGAACTGATATATATATATTTAAAATCGTTTTTACATATTTTAAATACATATGTTTCAGAAATTGATAGTTTTCTATTTTGATTATCGAATGAAAAATTCGTTTAAAAGTTTGTTTTACCAATTTGTAAACTAAAATGTTAAATGAATTAAAATCAAAATAATTGGTACGTGCATAATTAAAGTTTTATATAGTTATATTAATCTAAAGATTAATATAAAAGATACGAAACTATTAGAAGTAAAATTGGATGAAAGTTAATTTGATATGTTAATGTGATTAACATAAATATTACATAAGATAGTTATGTAATCAACCAATTAAATTTATTTAATTGAGTCTATGCATGTTTGGAGTTGTGGACATATTTGGACCCTCTTTAGTCTTTTGGTATTTTTGAAATAGGGCCTGCGAGTCCTGCCTTTCTACTATCTATTGTAATTTCTCCTCTCATCTGATTCCCTTCAATTCAATTGAAGTTTTCTTTAGTAGTATAGAAATTAATATGTAATTTCAAGGCGCCATGGAGAAGACGGAGGACCTAAAGAGAAATATGTAATAGTTAGTATTTCCTTAGGTTTGCCCTTTTATTCCGTCTCTGGCTCGACGGAATAATTTAGATGATATGTCCATAACGCTAATGTATGTGAATGTATGTGTCTGATGTATGCTAAAGCAAATCAAGACTAAGTTAGATTATGAGACCTAAAATAAAATCCCTCATTAAAAAGTTAAGTAAATAAACAAGTTATTAAAATCGGTTGCCCCTCCCTAATATTATAATTCAGCCGGCAGTGCTGAGGGCCTTTGGGTTGTTGAGTAAACTCAAGCTCGGGGTCCTTTCGGTAACACCTGAATTATCGAAAATCATTTTTCATGAATATGGGGTAATACTTAAATTAGATTATGATAATTGGATGAGTAAACTCATGTTGTCATAAACTAATGGGCAAGACGGTTGGGATTAATATGAATAACATATTAGTTACTAATGTGGTTAGTAACCCAATAACCTAGGAATCACATTAAAGATGTGATTGATTACATGAATCTACCTAATGAATGAGACTAGCTTGTTGAGTAAACTCAAGGCGAAATCTCAGGAGTTAGGATCCTAGCTCACTAAAGGATTTTTGAAATTCTTCGAATTAATATGGAGGGCTATTAATTTGGCAAAATAGTGGGAGCAATCTAAAATAAACTAAAAGGCCTATAATTTTAGATTGATATACTTTAAGCAAATGAATGACATACGTTTACTCTTTCTCACTCTCAGGTTTAATTAAACCCACTCTTATAATCATGACTAAAACCAATCTGCAAAACATTCTTACCGATAACAAATTGAATGGTTCAAACTTCACCAACTGGTTTCGTAACCTCAAAATTGTTTTGAAGTTCGATAAAATAGGGTATGTACTTGATACATCGATACCCCCTCTCCCTGCTGATGATGCTCCCATTGAGGAAATTGATGCTTACCAGAAGCATAAGGCTGATGATGATCATGCCGGATGCATCATACTTGCATCGATGACACCGGAATTACAAAGGCAACATGAGGAAATGGATGCATATTCCATCATCATGCACCTAAAGGAATTGTTAGGAAACAAACCAGGTGCGAATGCTACGAGATATCCAAGTTGTTATATCGTAGTAGGATGCAAGAGGGCACATCTGTCATGACACATTGTGTCAAGATGATTGGCTACATTACCAAACTTTCTAGTATTGGATTTGCGATGGATAACGAATTAAGTATAGACTTAATTCTTCAATCCCTCCCAGAAAGTTATTCACAGTTCATTATGAACTATCAGATTAATGACTTGTAAACCTCTCTTGAAGAGCTTGCAAATATGTTCAAGTCAGTTGAGCCCAATATGAAGAAAGACAAAGCCATACCGGCTCTTGTCATTGAGGGATCAAAGAAAAGGAAAGGGAGCTATCCCAATCCTAATTATCTCAAGAAAGGTAAGAAAGCCGTGCCCTACAAAGCTAAGGGAAAGGAAGTGAAGAAGCCCAAAGGAGAGTGCCACTTCTGTGGTAAAGACGGGCATTGGAAGAGGAACTGCAAGGAGTACCTAGCCTCCCTCAAGAAGGGAAATGGCGGTGCTTCAACTTCTGGTATGTTTTATATTGAAATAAATACAGTTTCACTGTCTGAATCTTGGGTATTAGATACCGGATGTGGATCTCATATTTGTACAAATATGCAGGAGCTAAATCAGACTAGGGAACTAAAGAAAGAAAGCATAAGCTTGCGAGTAGGAAATGGAGCAAGAGTTGCCGCCCTCGCAATTGGAGATTATGTTTTAAATTTGCCCTCTGGGCTTGTAATAGAATTAAGGAATTGTTTATACGTTCCTCAAATGTCTCGCAACATTATTTCTATTAGCCGTCTTGTTGACGATGGTTTTCATATTTCAATAAAAGACAAGAGTTGCAATTTTTATAAAGATTCGATCTTTTATTTTTCAGGAATTTCACAAAATGGGATTTATGTGTTAGATAACAAAATTCATGCTTTTGCAATTGATACCAAAAGACATAAGCTAGATAATTCAACTTACTTGTGGCATTGTCGTTTAGGCCATATAAACAAGAGACGCATGCTAAAGCTACATTCAGATGGGCTTATAGATCCAATCGATCCCGAATCATTGGAAACATGCGAATCATGTTTAAAAGGTAAAATGACAAAGACACCCTTTAGCAATAAAGGTGAGCGTGTATCAGACACTCTAGGACTCATTCATTCAGATGTATGTGGTCCTATGTCAGTCCAAGCAAGAGGAGGATTCAGATTCTTCATAAGCTTCATAGATGACCATACCCGATATGGTTACATCTACTTGATGAAGCACAAGTCAGAAGCTTTTGAGAAATTCAAATGCTTCAAGAATAAAGTAGAAAATCAATTAGGAAAGAAAATAAAGACGCTTCGATCTGATCGAGGTGGCGAATATCTTTCAGATGATTTTCTGAATTATCTAACTGAATGTGGGATATGCTCACAATGGACACCTCCCTATACACCACAGCACAATGGTGTGTCCGAGAGGAGAAACCGTACCCTATTAGATATGGTACGATCCATGATGAGCATGGCCTTGCTTCCAAAGACGTTCTGGGGCTATGCCTTAGAAACTGCCCTCTTCACCCTAAATCGAGTACCAACAAAATCCGCTAGTTCCACACTATATGAATTGTTCATTGGTAGGAAGCCCGTGTTTTCATTTATGAGAGTATGGGGTTGTTCAGCCTTTGTCAAACGCATTGCGTCCGACAAACTAGATTCGAAATCTGATAAATGTTTCTTCATTGGATACCCTAAGGAAACTATGGGATATTACTTCTATCATCCAGATGATCAGAAAATAATCGTATCCAAGCACGTAACCTTCTTAGAGAAAGAGTTTCTCGAAGAAATAGAAAAGGGAAGCATGATTGAACTTGACGAAGTTCAAGAAGAAGAAACACCGACTGAAACAACAGAGGCGGTTGAGGTACCCGAAGGAGTCCCATTAGATGAGACTCAAGTGCCACCTATTCGTAGATTATAAAGAGTTCGTGAACTCCCAGTTAGATATGGTTTTCTAGTGGGAGATGATAATGAGGTTCTCGTGTTAGATGACGAACCCGAAAACTACGAAGAGGCTCTTACTAGTCCAGATTCTAAAGCATGGCTTGAGGCCATGGATTCTGAAATGGATTCCATGTATACTAACCAAGTGTGGACTTTGGTTGATCCACCCGAAGGGATAATACCTATTGGGTGCAGGTGGATCTTCAAAAAGAAGACAGACATGGATGGAAAGGTTATCACCTACAAAGCTAGGTTAGTAGCGAAAGGATATCGTCAGAAGCAAGGAATTGATTATGACGAAACTTTCTCTCCCGTGGCTATGTCCAAATCAATCAGAATCATGCTTGCAATTTCCGCTCATTTCGATTATGAGATTTGGCAAATCGATGTGAAAATAGCTTTCCTAAACGGAAACCTGCTTGAGGATGTATATATGATGCAGCCTGAAGGTTTCATATCGAAGGATGCAAATAAAGTTTGCAAACTTCAGAGATCCATTTATGGACTCAAGCAAGCATCTAGAAGCTGGAATAAGCGTTTTGACAAAACCATAAAACAATTTGGTTTCGAACAAAATTGCGAAGAAGCTTGCATTTACAAGAAAGCAAGTGGGAGCTCTATAGCATTTCTCATACTATATGTGGACGATATATTATTGATGGGAAATGACGTTGCTCTCTTATAGTCAGTGAAAGTATGGTTATCTGGTAACTTCTCAATGAAAGACCTTGGTGAAGCAGCTTATATACTTGGTATAAAGATCTATAGAGATAGATCGAGAAGACTACTTGGTCTTTCACAGGCTACATACATTGAAAAGGTGCTAAATCGGTTTAGCATGCTTGAATCGAAACGAGGTAACTTACCTATGTTATATGGAGTAAAGTTAAACAATCATCAATGTCCTAAAACCGATGATGATAAATGACGCATGGCTGTAGTCCCGTACGCCAACGCAATCGGTTCGATTATGTATGATATGCTATGCACTAGACCTGACGTAGCGTTCGCGTTATTTGTAACGAGTCGTTACCAAGGGAATACGGGAGACGAGCATTGGATTGCCGTCAAGAACATTCTTAAGTACTTGAGAAGAACTAAAGATATGTTCCTAGTGTACGGAGAAGGTGATCTGAAAATAGAAGGATTTTCAGACGCAAGTCATCTCACAGATGAGAATGATTATAAATCCCAATCAGGATACCTGTTTATCTTGAATGGGGGAGCGGTCAGTTGGAAGAGTTTCAAGCAGGGAAAAGTAGCTTTCTCTACGACCGAGTCAGAGTATATCGCAGCTGCGGAAGCAGCAAATGAAGCGGTTTGGATTAGAAAGTTCATTACAGAACTAGGTGTGGTGCCTGACATTGTCAATCCCATTACATTGTACTGTGATAACAATGGAGCCATTGCGCAAGCAAAGGAACCACGGTCTCATAATGCATCCAAGCATTACCTTAAGCGATACCACATCATTAGAGAGATTGTGGCTAGAGGAGATGTGAGAATAGAAAGAGTACCTATAGAGGACAACGTTGCAGATCCGTTGACAAAGCCTTTAACCTAGAGAATACATGATCGTCATTTAACTTCTACTGGGATAAGTTTTAGAAACAATTGGCTTTAGTCCAAGTGGGAGTATGTTGGGGTTTAGTGTCCTATAGACAATTGTTCTAGGATACAAACTTAATGTAAATGAATTGTTCTTTATATCATTTGTTTAATGAGATATATGTTTTATAACTATATAAAGGCAATCCCTTTTAAGCACTAAATAAAGTCTAATAAAAGGAAATTCGTAAGTTTATTTAAAGTGATTATAAAGTGTTCATACAAGCATGAAGTGAGACAAAACTTTATAGTAAACTGATAAACTTAAAACCACCCCAAGTCAAGTGATATGTTTGGGATTGACATATCACTGTTGAGACTTGTATGTAACAATGTCTTCTGTCCGACAGAAAGCTGATCTCACAAGCTTCATATATACAGATATCTGGACAGTTACATAGATCCGATGAAACGTTGTTCATTAGGATTGGGGATCCGATTTGAGATAACAGGATGGGTAGATTCATCCTTGTCACCTGTTCATCTCATTGGTATTAATAGGTATAAATAATCCTCAGACTCAAAGGAATATTAATTGGTATTCTGGATTACGGAATGTGATGCTTTGACTCTGGTGTAACACGATCCTTAACAGAGATGACTCTGGGGTGTGAATAGTAGACGTTGGGTATCATAGGAAGTGATTGCGGAGTCGTTATATATTGGATTGAGCATTTATCACTCCCAATAAATGGGAGATACATCCATGGATCGCTTGTGGAAGACTCGACTCTAAATCCTTGCAAGGTGATAGCTTAAGTGTAAGAAATACAGATTTCACTTAACCTATCTTTTTGAGTTGACTCGGTCTGTACAAGTAAAACGAACGTCTCGCTATATGTGACTTGACATCACCCATAGTCATAAGATTCAGTTCAAGGATGTAGTTGATAAAGGATCGAATTATACTGTAACTAATACGGAAAGGTTAATGACAGAATCAACCTGTCTTCTTATAGCTCTGGGGGAATGATTACGGACTTGCTAATCACATACTCTGTACATCATTCCGTTATGCAAAGATTAAATATAATTCTTTGAAAATTAATTTAATAACGTTGCATACGGCTAGAAGCAATAAGAACCTAATGGATCATACATAAGACTTGGAACCTAAAAGAGAGATAGATGTTAATTAATTGATAGAAGACCAATTGAGCCCAATAAGGCCCATGGACATAAGGGAGTCGAAATTCATGTAGTAATATACATGAATAATTAATTTGATTTTGTTAATCCTAATTAGATTAGGAATATGAATTAAATTAATTAAGAGATAATTAAGTTAGGAGTTTTAATTAGATTAATATACTTCTATTATTATCCAATAAGGTTATTATTATTATCCTTAATATATTAGATATATAGTGAGATAATAATTAGGAATTCTATTCCGAATGGAATTCCTATTCAGTAACCTAATTCTATCTAACTAGGGATTAGATACAAGAGATTATAAATACCCCTTCCCTTGAGATTTTCGAAATCTAAGAAGCCATTCCCCTAACTGAGATTTTCGAAATCCCTATAGTGAGAGAGAGAGAAAAACTCGACACCCCTAGTTCGAGAACGAGATTTCTTTACGGCTTCCTTCCGATCAATTGATTTCATCTATTTCTTTTATCCTTGATCTTGTGTTGATTAATTAGAGGCAATCTACTTTGGTTTCTATTCAACGGTTGATTCCAAATTAATCTTCCCGTGTTTTATTTCGTGTTTGGGAACTCGAAGAAGAAAAAACAAACAAAAGGGAGAAATTCGTTTTACTACTCCTACATCAGGTCAGTTCACGATTTCATGGATTACCGGAGATTGAACCGTCAGATCGTCGCGATTTTTGGACAGGAGCTTCTAGACATATTCGTCCACGTTTCCACCGAAGGGATTGTCGTTCGGAGGTCTGGAAGGTCTGTTTCGGATAGGGGCAGATTGGTAGACAGTTTCTATCTCTTTTGAAGTTGTGGGCACTTCGTTTGCAACAGTAGATAGAACTTCTAAAAGGTATTTCTTCTTATCCTTCTTTATATGAAATAACGGTTAACGGATCTTGTGGTTAAATGGAAATAGTTTAAAATTTTATATTTCCGCTGCTATACCTTAGCCTACTTTCCAACATTTCATACTCGAAGATTCTGTGAGAAAAAGCAAAGCAAATACCTTACACCAATTTCCATATTATTGTGTAAAAGTCTAGAGTGATTTCCAATCATCTAAAGTGTCTTAGCAATTGTTGTTTAGGACAATCTCATTATCATTTCTAGAAGAATAGAAATGAGAGGTTGAGTACTCGGTTATAGTACTCAGCGGTAGAATAGGAATGAGTAGAGGTATAGAGGAAGGTACTCTTGTTATACTCAGCTTCTAGTTGTAAAAGGTTTGGTGCTCTACCTTTAAAGAGCTCAGTAGAGAATTCGAAAGCTCGGAACGTGTTCCGGGGATTGGACGTAGGCATAGAGGCTGAACCTGGATAAATCTGCTGAGTAATATCTTTCTAACCTTTAAACTCCTTTGATATATTTTGCTTGCTCGAAAACTGACTAAGTAAAGAGGTCACGCTGAGTTGTGTGCATTGAGTATCTGAGTTCAGGAATAGACTCAAGTGCTATCTCCTGACTCAAGGAAAGAAGCTGACTTAGTCACAAGTTGACTAAGCTAGTGTCTGAAATTCACTCAGCGCGCTATGTAATCCTTTTCATTGTAAAAGAAGTTAGCCTTAACGTACCAAAATTTTAAATAGTTCCTATCCCCCCTTGGAACTAACTTGTTACGTTATAAGGGACCAACAATTACTACCGTCGCAGCTAGTAACCCGCCACTCAATCGGCAACTATTTTCTAATGGAGCAGAAGGGAGTCGAAGGAATGACCAAACTCTCCCGGGGGGACCAGGAAACCCTAGGGTGAGTCTGGGCGGATCAGCTGCCCCGAATCGCCCACGGTCGAATCTCCGAGAAGGCAGATCAGGAGGCCGAAGACACAAAAAGAGGAAGAAGGGAAGCAACAGGCGATCAAAGTCACCTTCACCTCCAAGGCAGATGTCATCCCAATGGGGTAGGTCACCCCCATCCTCAGGTCGGAGACCAAGTAAGAGGCCAGTAGAGACACCTCATTCGGATAGGCCACAACCACCACCGAACCAAGAGGAGGATATACAAGCTCCTTCTGGAGGACAAGCAGGTGGAGGTGGGCGTTCGCCATCAGATCCGTCGTCCGGCTCTAGCTCCTCATCTTCTCCAAGTAGATCTCCCCATAGGAGATCTCCGAGGGCGGGTCCGAAATTTTTTGATGATCGCGTTAGAGTTGCGGTGCTCCGCATAAATGAAGAGAATGTCAGGCATAATCCATTCATCAATCGTGATTCGCCCTTTACGGCATGGATCGAAGCTGAGGAAACAGACAGGCATTTCAAAATACCTAATATCCCAGTGTACATGGGTGCAGACAACCCCGAGGCCCATGCCAGAAAGTACCGAATGTTGCTCAGCCTTAACCGTGCAAGTGAGGCGATATTGTGCTAGATGTTTATCACTATATTAGGAGGCCCCGCTTATGATCGGTTCCAATATTTACCTCCCGGATCGATAGACAGCTGGGATCAGTTGAGTAGGGAGTTTTGTGCTAAATTCGCCGGATGTATCCCTCTAGTGGTCAAGTCACGGAAGCTTTTTGAATTAAAGCAAAAGGCGAATGAACCCCTTCGAGAATATGTAGACAATTTCAACAAATTGTGTATATGAATTGTCAATGTGGATGTCTCCATGGCAGCGGAAGCTCTAGTGAAAAACACCACGTGTAAAAGCTTACAGGAAGATTTAATTTGGAAGAAGCCCAAAGATATGGCAAAATTAATTGAAAGATGCAAGGACTTCATGGAGGTGGATGATATTCGTAGAGATTCATTGTCTCCGCCCAAGAAGGACAAAGGCGAATCTCGCCATCAGGATAAGGAGAAAGACAAGCACCCGGATTCGTCCTCTAGAGGTCGGCGGAGGGGCTCTAAGAACAAATAGGCATACATATCGTCATTTACGCCGCTCAATGCCTCTAAAAGCGAAGTGCTAATGTGGATTGAGAACAACCAGCACAAGCGGAGCATTTCATACCCCGAACCAAAAGGGGGGGAGTACACCAACACCGGAAAAAATCCCAAAAATTATTGCAAATACCATAGGAAGAATGGCCATGACACAGACGCATGCTGGGAGTTAGCCAGAGAGATAGAAAGGCTTATCGAAAGGGGAAAGTTGGTCAGGTTCGTCCAAAATGGTAGCAAGAAGGGGGATGGTGACAGATCCAGAGATGATCAGAAAAATAACGCAAAAGGGACCATCAATGTCATAGCAGGCGGACCTGGATACCAACCTATGTTGAAAAAGGCAAAAACCACTGCTTTGGATAGGGCATCACTTAATCGCCCTTTTGTAGATGCCGGCTCAGAGATCTCTCCTCATGCGGACGCCCTGGTCATTACTATGATGGTGGAAGGCTGGAAGATGAAAAGAGTGATAATTGACACCGGAAGTTCATGCAATGTCATCATAAGAGGGGCATTCTCCAAGCTTATGGTCGACCCAATCCAAGTGGAAACCACCATAATGGACATCCTGGGAGTAACAGGGCACACCATCCAAACGAAGGGCCAGGTAACATTAGATTGTGAGTTAGCCGATGAAGATCAAATCTGGAAAGGAGATCTGGAATTCTCCATCCTGGATGGCCAGTTAGCTTACAATATCATCCTTGGGTGACCCTTTATCTCCGAAGCCGCAACTCTCATCTTCATACGCCACTTAACTATTTACATCCCCACGGCCAAGGGAGGTGTAATGATCCGAGGAAACCAAAAGGTGGCTCAGGAGACGTATTCGACATCTTTGATGATTCGCCCGTAGTCTAAAGATGAGGACGAGGAAGAACTTGTCACAATGGCCTTGGGTGTAACAGAGATGTACCTCATGGCGGATGAAAAACAGGTACGAATGGCTAAAGGGCTAAAGGGCTAAAGGGAGAAATTAAGGAAGCTATCACCAAGGTTCTCCATGAGTCAGAAGATGTCTTTGCGTGGAAAGATGAGATTCTTCCAGGGATTAGCCCAAATGTGATCACTCACAAACTCAACATCGACAAAGACGCGATAACGGTGGCATAAAAACGGAGAAACCATGGCCCTGAGAGGCAGAAGGTGATAGAAGAGGAGATCACCAAGCTCAAACGGGCGGATGCCATCGAAGAGGTACTTTATACACAGTGGCCGGCGAATGTGGTTCTAGTCAAAAAAGCAGGCGGATCATACCGCATGTGTATTGACTTCACAGATCTCAACAAAGATTGTCCTAAATACAACTACCCCCTGCCGTGTATTGATATCCTAGTAGATGGGACCGCGGGACATGCCATGTAGTCCTTCACTGACGTGAAGTCGAGTTATCACCAGATTCCAATGGAGCCTTGGGATAGAATCAAAACTTCATTCTTGACACACCAAGCCACCTATTGCTTCAAAGTCATGCCCTTTGGGCTTAAAAATGCAGGGGCAACTTATCAACGGATGATGAACAAAATATTCGGGGAAAGCAAAGGTGATAACTTTTCTGTCTATGTGGATGATATGATCATCAAAAGTACCATTGTAGAGAAGCATGCGGATGATATAAAGGAGTTATTGGGCGTACTCCAACATCACAACATTAAATTGAATCCGGAGAAATGTACCTTCGGAGCGACATATGGAAAATTCTTAGGATTCATGATCAGCCAGAAGGGAGTGAGCCCAAACCCCGACAAGATCAAAGCAGTCTTGGAAATGAAAAACACCGCAGAATATTAGAGAAGTGCAACGTCTTAACGGGCGTATTGTAGCCTTGGGCAGGTTTATCTCGTGTTCAGCTCGACGATGCCAACCCTTTTATGAAGTGATCAAGAAGCAAAAGGCGTTCGAATGGAGTGAGGATTGTGAAAAAGCCTTCCAAGGGATCAAACGATTTCTCACGGAACCACCCCTAATGAGTCGACCCTTGAAAGGTGAGGATCTCTACATGTATGTCTCCGTTACAGATAAAGCCGTTTGCACGGTCATGATAAGGCAAGAAAATGGCCAGCAGTATCCGATTTATTACGTGAGCAAAGTATTAAAAGACGCTGAAACCCGATATTCCAAGCTGGATAAGATGGCGCTGGCCGTCGTCACCATGTCAATTCGCCTCAGGCCCTACTTTCAGGCTCATACAGTCATAGTTCGCACAAGCATACCCATGAGGAAAGTGTTACAAAAGCCAAAAACCTCGGGGAGATTGATGGAATGGGCAATCCGCCTAGGGGAATTCGATATTCGTTATGAAAGCCGATCAGCCCTAAAAAGTCAAGTCTTGGAAGACTTTATGAATGAATTCACTGAAGTTGAGGAATGGACGATGTACACAGATGGGGCTTCTTTGGCAGAAGGTGCAGGTATTGGCATCGTGATCAAAGGTCCCCAATATATAAAGCTACACGCCGCGGCAAAATTGGATTTCCTCGCAACCAACAATGCAGCGGAGTATGAGGCCTTAATATTGGGACTACGCCTGCTAAAGGAAATCACTCCCGAGCGGATCATAATCTACAGCGATTCCAAATTAATGGTTAACCAGATGATCAAAAATTTCGAGGTAAAAGATGACATTCTTGCCAAATATGTCGACGAGGTTAAGAAACTGCTAAATCACCTCGAAGCCAAGGACACCAAGTGGGAATTGATCCATGTGCCCCGAGGATCCAACACAGAGGCCGATCACCTAGCCAAAATGGCTTCAAGCAAGGAGCATTGGGCGAATCTGCAATGCCCGTTTGAGGTCAAGATAGCACCGGCATTTGCCTCGGAGATGGTATCCTTACTCATGTCTGTGGAGAGTGATTGGAGATCACCAATCCGTCAGTATCTAATAGATGGAAAATTGCCTTTGGACAAGGAAGAAGCTCGACGGATCGTAAGAAAGGTGGCCTATTTCTCCGTGATAAATGATTGCCTATACAGAAAGTCTTTTAGCCACCCTTGGTTAAAATGCATCGTACCGGAAGAGGGACATCAGATCCTCAAAGAGTTGCATAAAGGCACATGTGGAGCCCATGAGGCATCTGCCTCCATTTTGAAGAAATCCAGATTAGCATGATATTATTGGCCAACAGCGGAACTTGATGCTCAAAAGTTAGTAGAGTCTTACCATAATTGTCAGATTCATGCAAATGAATCACACACAGCTAAACACCTTCAAAGGCCCATCATCGAAGGTCGACCCTTTGCAGTCTGGGGAATTGACATCGTTGGACCATTTCCTCCTACCCGAAGACAGAGGAAGTATGTGGTAGTGGCTGTGGATCATTTCACCAAATGGGTAGAGGCTGAGGCTGTCTCCTCTATCAATGCTGAACGAATGGTGGAATTCGTCAAGGATAACATCGTAGGAAGGTATGGAGTTCCCCACACGATTATCACTGACATTGGAATGCAATTCAACTGTGAAGAGTTCAAAACTTTCTGTGAAAAGTTGGGCATTCAAAACAAATTCGCCTCAGTTTATTATCCTCAATCTAACGGTATGACCGAAGTTACAAATCGGACGATCGTTAAAGGAATAAAGAAGAGGTTGGGGGAGCATGACAGGAAGTGGGTGGATCAGTTAATGAGCGTCCTATGGGCATATCACACTACTCCCAGAACAGCCACTGGCGAGACACCATTCGCCCTTTCTCACGGTGTGGAAGCTGTAATCCCAGTTGAAATACAGGTCCCAAGTGACAGAGTTGCATTCTATTGCGAGGATGAAAATAGCCAAAGATTGAAGGCAAGTCTTGATCAAGTGGAGGAAAAGCGAGAAAAGGCATATGTACGCATGGCAGCTTACAAGCAGCAGATCACAGCTTATCATGATAAAAATGCCAAGCTTGTAAACTTGAATGTGTGAGACCTCGTGCTCCGCAAAGCAGACAAAATCCAATCTAAGAAAGGGAAAGGAAAGCTGAGACTCACTTGGACAGGTCCATACAAAATAATCAACAAGATTGGATTCGCCACATTTAAAATTCAAGACATGAAGGGAAATACGCTGCCGCGTACATGGAATCTCCAAAACCTCCGCAAATATTTCGCCAGAAAATAGAATGTAATCAAGGTCTTGAGTACTCTTTTTCCTTTAGTAAGCTTTTTTCCCATGAGGTTTTTCTTATTAAAGGTTTTAATGAGGCTCACATATAAGACCCTCTTACTGTAATAAAGCGTATCGCCATTCAATAAAAGGCAATTGTTCTCTTGTCAATATTCTTTTTTAAGTATTTTCTTATAGCAATATAAATATTCCAGCCTAAAAAAGAAGGGGGGGCAGCCAACGCTTCCCCACACAAAAAGTAATGCTATCACGACATAGCTACTTTTTCTCCTCAAAGATAGGAGAACAATCTCATGGGCGGATCAATCCTTAAATGATCACCATTAGAGATAGAGTTAAAACATTTCTCGGACGCGAGATCTTTACACTCTCTTACATCCTTCCCAAAGAAGGGTTCATAAGTCCTAAGGGCGGATCGATTCACCTCAAAGATAGGAAGCAAATCGATCCCCTAAGGCAGCTTAACTTCCTCTAAAGGAATAAAACAGCTTCAAACCTTCACAAAGGTTCACACCATAGGGTATGGCTGGCCACCTACTTCACATCAATCCTAAAGCCTATAAATTTACTTGCACAAAGCATAAAGTAAACATAAATAGTTATAGCAAGGATTAAAAATTGTACTTAGTTTTACAAAACTAAACATTTACAGGAGCATCCTCCTTAGCATCTACTACATTAGATGCACCCTCCAAAGGGGCTTCCTTCTCTACAGAAATAATTTCTCCTTGAGGAATGGTACCATCAGTTATCAGCTTCTCATTCTGGTCACTCGCTTTTGGAAGCACTTTATCGAGGCCCTCTGGCTCAAGATCGACAAGGGGTTTGCTTTCTTCGGCGGATCCATTCATCACCTTGCGAATCTGATCACGGATGTAGTCCTTGAATTTCAGGATTTTTCGATACCTAAGGACCACATCCACGTCAGGAACCACGAATTCCGGATCTGTAAAATCAATCTCGGGATGCGCCAGTTGGACATACGCCATGATCCACTCGCCGTAGTAGTAAGCTCGCTCCCCTGCCAAAATCTCCATGTCCTCTATGGCAGCTTCATGTTCTTTAGCATCCGCATCCATTTGTTTCTTCAATTTAAGGATCTCAGCATCCTTTAGAGCAATGGCGTACGCAGCGTTCGCATTGGCAGCGACGATCTCCTTCTCCAACCTTTCTATGGTTGCCTTATCCGCCACTCCTTGAAGGAGATCTGCTTCCATGGCACGCATACGGGTGTATACCTATCAATGCAAAAGCCCAATTCAAGCAAAAGCACGACGACAAAAAACTCCCCAAAGGAGATTACTCTTTCATCCAAAAATGCAAAAGGATAGAAAAAATTTACCGTGAGAAGCTCCGTTTTTCCCATTTGAACATGGGCTGATCCTGGGATCTCATTTTGACTCTTCCGCACCTCGCCTAATTGACTAAGAGCTTCGTCCAGGTCATTGATGACGAATTCATTCCTCAAAGATCCTTTGTCACCATATTTGGCGGACCAGTAACCGCCTAGATCAGGCTTCACCATCTGCACAAAGATTGGAAGGTCAAAACTTAGATTCACAATGCGGAAAAAAGAAACATCAAAGCAGCTTACCTGTTCTTTCTCCACAGTGGGCATCGCGGCTCTCATGGCATCCGCCATAAACTTTCGTCCGTCGGAAGTTGTAGGCTTCTTCTTCTTCTACAGAGGAAGATCAGCCATTGTATCAGCGGGATGCTTTCCTGCACCCTTCTGGGGATCCGCTGCCTGCCCCTTCTTTCGAGCCTCATCCTCCTTCAGTTTCTTGCGTATCTCTACAAGAGCGTGACTGGCCTTAGACAAACCCCTGACAAAAGAACCGTAAAATAATCAAGGTTCAAGGAAAAACAAAGTTACCTTCATCAAGTTGTGTAAACTTCACATAAGTGATCTCGCCCCCTTCCCGGCGGATCAAGGGGATATCATTCATCATGAAGTCCAAGGCGTCGGCGTATGTCCAAGCCTCCGCCTTGACACTTTTCATGATATTCGCCACTCCCTCGTCACTATCTGTCAATATACGCATGTCTCCAGCCATATGCAAGGGTCTGGCACTCCAAACCGACGGAAAGCCTAGAGACTCGCCCTCCCTTATCTTTACATAGAAGAATTTTTCATCCCAAAGATGAACATTGGACATCTTGCTACTAAACGGCGAATAAGTTCCAAACTTAGCAAAGGTGTAAAAGGACTCGGCTTTTCGTTTCGTCGGTTTGTGAAGAGTTCGAAAGACTCGAGGGTTACAAACTACCCCTAAATTGGAAGCTAAATAACAATCCAGAGCTACATCTAGCCAGCCATTTGGATGCAGCTGGCTAACAGTGATGTCAAAGTAAGCTAGGATGTCCGCCATCATCTTGGGAAAAGGAAGCCAGAACCCTCTTTCTACATGACAACTGTATACAGATAAATACCCCGTTGGCGGACAGGCGGGTCGCTGATGAGCTTCCGCCAACATAGTCTCGTATTCTTTTATCCAAGGAAAGCGATCCACCAGGTTCGCTAGATCTGCGGCGCTCATACGAGAGGAAGTGGACTCCGCACGAGGCACCTTTTTCCTAAGCGGGGCTGAAGAAGATGCCTCCATCCCCGAAAACCACCTAGAATCTATTGCCGGAGCAAGACGAGCAACGGCGACGGGAAGGTTTCGAATCCTACCTGAACGAGTTCGACCGCTATTACACGCCGAGTTACGCAACTCAGCTAAATCCCAACTAACAGTACCTTCGGAAGAATTAGAATTCTCCAAAGAGGAAGAAGTCCAGCTAACTACGGTTTCGGAAGAAGTGGTCAAATTAAAAAGCTCAAAAGTAGACCCAGAAGATGAAGAAGAACTCCTAAACATTCAGCAATCAAAGCAAAAATTCACTTACATGAGAGTTAAAACCTTTGCAAGATTTCGAACTCTGGAAGAACTCTGGGCAAAAGAACTCGACGAAAATGGGAGAAAAATGCAAATGCAATAGAAAGAGAAAGAGAGGAAGGAAGAAGACGATTTTTCTTCCCTCGGGCGACGCGCTCATAACACGTGTCACCTGTCGATTGGCATCGAACAGATTGACCATCAATGCAAGTCATTATGACGGCGCGCGAAGAAGCTCAAAAGCCCTAAAGGACTTTAAAGGAACTTTAGGGGGGCTTCTGATAACATTGGGATATTATCCAAAGGATCAAAGGAGATATTCGCCTAGAACCGCCGCGTATTGATCACCTGATACCGGAATGGTACGACGTCTCAAGCAAGCAGATCCGATAGACGGATCACCAAGACTTCGCCATAAGAGATCCGCAATCAAACCTATGTGGTGATCCGCCATAACCTTCCAATCTACCAGCGGAACAGCTGAGCCGATCCCGCAATAAAGACCATTAATGAGCTATTAATAAGCTAACGGGCATACTTAAAGGAAACCAGTAACCGCCATTAATGAAGCATTAATGGAGACTTTCTAGTTACTAAAGGTTACAACTTTATGACTATATATAGCTTGCATCTCAAGCTATCAAGGTACACATTCACACAATCCTATAAACCCTACTTTGTCAATTCAGTTTACTCTTTCATACCTTATACTGACTTTGGCATCAGAGCTTCCCCCCGTCGAACCCAACGACGCCCCCCACAGGGACGGAAGCTAATCGGAAATTCTCCACAAGTCATCAAGTTGGATTGTCTCCAAGAGGTGTTGCATCCTTCTTAGATTCAACCCACTGCCACAAGCCCAACCCTTTTAAATGAGTTTTCATCTTAATAGCCCAAATTTGATAATTTTCTCCATTGAAACTTGGAGGAGAGAGAACCGATGATGATTGGTTGGCTGCCATTCTCAAGACTCACTGATCCCTTAAGATTGTTGAAGCTCTGATTCCAGTTGTTGGGAATAACGGTGAAAATTATTCCGTAAAATATTGATGAGCAAAATAATCAATAAAAATGGCACCGATAATTTAACGTGGTTCGCCCTTAGAGACTACGTCCACGAACAAGCTCGAGAGTAAATTTTTCCACTAAAAATAGTAGGTGTACAAAGAGAGCGTTCTCTAGAAATTTTCTAGAGTTACAATGAGATAAGACCAAAATAATAACACTGAGGTGTTTCTCGAAAATATTCCAAAATAATTATCTTACTATTCTGTCCCTCCCTAAAAATAATTAGACTACGCTCAATATTAATTTACTCTCTCAATCATCACACCTCTCAATTTTCTCTTCTCTACTCCTCAAGGCTATCAACTCCCTCACATTTTTCTTCTCACATTTTGCTTCTTCTTTCTTACATTTTCTTTAACTCCCAATTTTATATATTTGAGTTTAAATCTTTGGCTTTTATAAGCCAAGGAACACTTTCTTCTTCTTCTCAATTAATTGTGTCAGCAATAATGCTGGCACAATTAATTGCCTTATTGACCACTAAATTCGGTGGTCAATTCATTTTTTTTACAAACTACAAAAACAATCCTTCATTACTACAAAATTATTAAAATAGTCCCTCATTAATTAGGACTTCACAACAATTCCTTTTTTATTTAATTGTTTTAAATTAATAGTTAATTTTTTCAACAACAGACTGGACTTTGAATATTTACCCTTAACCACACGGTAAAAATTAGTACCCCAAATCTAAATTACTGACTCCGTCACTGATCAAAGCAAAGGATACAAATTGGCTTGCTCTATGTTTAGAAAGGGCTTCCTTCGGATGTTGCCTTATGGAAGCTTGAAGATGTTGCAGATTAGCTTTTGCAGTTTGCCTAATCCGACAGGGGATGGCAAGTGGCCAGGAATTTCTCCTTAGAGCATCTTCCAATAGAGGGTGCCTAAAAGAGTGTCAAAACTTAACACATATTTTTCATCCACATCACTTTTGGCAACTTTTACTTAAAAAATGCTCCAATAGAGATTGTTTGAAAAGTTGTCATTATAATCCTACAAAATATTATTTTATTATAAATATTAAAAATAAAAGGCTCTAGATTTTATTATTTCAAGGAGAGGGACCATATATTTTATATTAAAAAATAATTAAACGAGGTTGCTAAGAGGTTGCCAAAAATTGACAACTTTCCTTGGAACCCACAATCACTTCAATAGTGGTATCCTTTAAAAATTGTCAAACCTGATGTCATATCAGTTGGTACTCTTTTAGACACCCTCTAGTGGAAATGTTCTTAAGTATATTCGAACAGACAGGGTGAGAAATCCACGAAATAGTCAGGATGGGGACACATTTTGTCTTTGAAACTAAAACACGGATGGGGCAGGGTACTATCACTGTCCTGTGGCTATCCATGTCCCGCCCTCAGAAATGGAAAATATTATGTAGTATATATTGGATATCATTTGTGAAAAAATAGTAAAGAAATAAGATATCATTTGTGAAAAAATAATAAAGAAATGATATTTTGCACAATAATAAAAAAATAAGATATCATTTATGAAAAAAAAAAATCATTTGTTTGATTTTCTATGGCAGTGAACGGATAAGGTGCCAGAAATATCCAATAATTGACAATTATTGGATATAGATCTTAGAAGTTGCATTGAAAAGACTTTAGAAGGCTAGATGAGAATTTTCACTAATGGAACCTTCCTATATGTTTCATATACAAAGAGATAACAATATTACGATTATATCAATGATACTATATAATTATATTCGTTGGCCTATAAAAAATTTGTGTTTTGGTTAAAAAAACTGATTTTGTGGGATATGACTTATTAAATAATTCAAATGGTGTTACTAGGATTTAATATTAGAGCAACCCAAATGAATTATTGAGGTATGAAATTGTTTATAGTCTGTTGAGGAACAAATAATTTGAAGTGAAAAATATATTAAAATTTTATTATATATATATGTTAGCTTTGAATTTTTTTTATCAAATATTATTCTTTTATATTGATAAATTACATATTAATATTAATCTTTTTATATCTTAACAACATCTCGTTTTTTTTTTAGTAAAGATTGGGACGAGTCCACCTAGGAACCTGACATCCCAGCCAGACTGGCACCCCAGGCCCCTAGACCAACAAACCCATTATCATAAAAAAGGAAAAAAGTTCATACAAGGAGAAAGAAAGAGAAAAGCGAGACTAAGAAAAGCGAAAATTTGGAGCGTTACAAATATCATTCATAATAAACGATTGACACATCGTCGGAGCTGTCGGCCACCATCTGATACCCGACGCTGTAACTCCGAAGCGGGCTAGCACATCCGCTGCTTTGTTACCTTCCCTGAAAATGTGAGTTGCAATTATTTCCATTTGTGAGCATTGGGAAAGGCACTTCAGCCATTGTTGCTTAATAGTCCATGGAACCTTCTGCGATTTCTGCTGGATTAAGGCTACTACATGCGAAGAGTCAAACAACATCTCTTTATAAGTTCACTAATCATCCATTAACTAACTAACAACAACATAAATCAGATAGTTGTATATATAAAAAACAAACTGGTTTTAAATTAATAATTTACTGGTTTACACCAGTAAAATTATTCGTTTTAAATCAATAAATTATTTGTTTAAATTATTTGTTTATATTGAAATGAATGAGGTAAGAAATATAAATTCTTGTATTTCTCATTAAAGAAAAAGATATGAAATAGCAAAATTTTAGGTCTATGGTTTTTCTAAAGGTGCAATTTTAGGCCTGTTGAATGGAAAACTTTAACACTGTTAAAATTGTATGCCATGTCAGCAAATTTATATTCAGAATTATAACGTGTAATTACACTACATCCTTTTTAATTTCTCGAGATTAATGGCAAATCCATTTCCATATTCTTCGGGCAAAATCACGATCAGATTCTGATCTCCTTCTTCTTCATTTGCGATTTTAATTCTGCTCTTCTTCCCTTCAATCACCATTCAGCTCACCTTCTTTTTTCCTTCAATCACGATTCAGATTCTCCTCTCATCTCCTTCTCCTTCCTAAGCTTTAATCGCAATTTTGATTCTGTTCGCCTCTCCCTCTCCTTCTTCGCTTCAATTGCAATTCGGCTTTCCTTCTCCTTCTTCCCTTCAATCACAGCCCTGATATCCCTCTCCTTTATATCTGAGTATGCATCATTTCCTGCAATTTCTGCCCTAAAACCATTTTCAGTTCCAACTTCTGTCTTTCCAAGGATGCATTTTGTTTTTTAGTTGTTAATTTGTAGGATTTTGAAGAATGGTTTCAGTTCAGGAATCTAAATCAATGTTGAATATAAATATATTAACTGGCCAATTTGGTAAGAAATGCCCAAACAATGTTGAATCTAAATATATTAACTGGCCAATTTTGGTGAGAAATGCTTCTAATTTGCTATATTTTGAAGAATGAACCTTCTGGTTCTTGAGGAGGAGAAGTAAGGGTTTTCTGAAATTTGTTTTCTTTCTTTCATATGTGATTGAAATGACTTAATGATGCTATTTTCCTATTGCAGCATGAAACTATCACTTTTGGGGATAAAAGAATATGGATCAAGAGTGTTTTGGAGAAAAACGTTACAACTTGAACATGCTTTGCTGCTGTGCTGATGAATTAAAGGAAGATTTTGTTCCTAATCAATGGTGAAGATGAACAAAAAGAAAACATGAATGGATGGAGGACATTTGCAAAATGAGAACCAGATGTTAAGAAGAAGATACTTCTAGGATTTCTTCTACTTTTTGTTGCATTTGCATTTGTGATGTATTAGACTGATTTTATGAAAACTATTTTAAGTGTTTTAATTAGATATTGTATTGTGAAGACTATGCTAGGAGAATAGTTATGGTATTTGTGTATCTTTTTAAGCCATGTTCAGAATTGGGTTGTTTTGACTGTTACAATATTGAATGCATCAGTTTATTTTGATTTCTTTCCATCAATTCCAGTACACAACTGGTTTACTGATATAAATATTTCAACTGGTTTGCTGATAAAAAAAATATTTCAACTTCAAGTATACTAATGATTTTGTAGTAGCCAACACCCATTAAAATACAAAAATGAAGAAGAAAAAACATCACTTTTCATTGAAATCCTTCAATTAACCAACGATTTTGTAATATAAGTGTATGGACAAAAATTTAATAACACATAAACCTTGACATAATGGAATCTGACATAATTTCTTACCCAAAGAAAGAAAAACCAATATCAACATAGCTTAGACAAGTTGGATAATACTTAAAAAATAAAACATTAATAGTTATAAAAATATTTCAATCCAAACAATTAAAAGTGTAATCCAAAACACATAACACACAGTACTAATTTCATAAACATCCAAAATATGAAATTCAAATTTAAACTTTGTCCAAAATATATCCAAAGCTATGTTACTAACATCCATTTCATGATATCTTAATTTTGCTTCATTCTTTTCCTAAATTGATCATCTCTTTCAGCTTCAAGTTGACGTGTTGTCATGGCCTTCTCTCCTTTCCACTGAAGCTTCGGAGCCTCGAATGGTAAATCAGTTGGTACATGAACTTCATGCTCATTCTGTGAGAATTGAATATGCCTAGTTCCACATGCTGATTCAAAGAAAGGTTTCAACCTATTCTTCCTTGATTCTCTTTCACTTGGGATAGGAAATGTAACAACTGGATCAGGGTTATGGGAAATTTCATCTTCTATCCCATCCCGAGCTTCTGCAAATGTTGTGTTGTCGCCAGGATAGATAATGGTTTCATCAACATTACCAGGCTGTAAAATAAGAAAACAGTTTAATTGAAAAAAAAAATATGAACTGCAAAATTATCAAATTAAAAAACCATCAAACTACTTACATTGTATGTTACACTACCATCTGTATCATCGTACAAATATCCATATCCAACTGGTTTAAGTCGTTGCCTTGGTTCAATCCAATCTGGACGACCATTTGATCCACTCGCAACACTTTTACCTTTATCTGCAGATTGGTTGACTACTCCTCTAGAGTTTGCAGCAAATATCTCATTGCTTTGTTCAGAAATTGGTTTACCCTATATCAACAAATTATATTGATACCTCATTTAGCGTTTAGTAATAATTTCACTCTAGTATTTCACATGTAAAGAAACACAATAATGTCTAAAGAAACACAATAATGTCAATGGGCATATGCAATGAATAATACTCTACCTGACATTTTGATCTCTTGTGTCCATATCCGCCACAAATCTTACATCTTTGCATTTGACCTTTTTTAGACATTCTCGTGCCACATGATTCTGTGTTTCTCCCTTCATTAGGCTCTCTTGTTCTTTTCTTCTTAGGCCTCCCTGACATACTTTGTATTTTTGGGGGTTCTATAGGCTCAAAATCATCAATTCTCCAAAATCTCCTACCTCGAACTGGCTGCAGCTTATGCTTATAAGTATTCTGGTACATTGACTTGTGTTAGAATTTGTCAATTACAGTCAAAGGGTCAATTTTTGCATGATACAAGGCACAAACAGCATGTGGACATGGTATCCCACTCAATTGCCATTCTCTACAAGTGCATTTTCTTTCCGATAAGACAACACAATGTCTGTCAACACCTTCTGTCACCTCATATCCCTTGTCCCCGTTGAATTCAATCCTACAAAATCTAGAGATTTCATTATTGGCACGATATACATCCAAACTTGTAGGTGAGTATTCGGTAGTCCATGAATCTAGCATCTTCTCGTAATCCATAAGCCGTTTCATCACTTTCAACCTAAGTTCCTCCACCATTCTCAGAATTGGTCTTGACCGTTGCTTAAGGATCCAGCTATTGAAACTCTCTGTCATATTGTTATCCACCATTTGATCCTTGCATCTTGTACTAAAAAAGGCCCTACACCAGTGTTGAGGAGGATACTTTAGAAGGTATTCAGTTGCTTTCTTATTCACTGATCCCATCTTCTTTAAATTGTCTTTGAACTCTTCTTCAAACGTACTCCATGCACATTACCAAAAATTCTTTTGCAGCTCTTTACCTCGAAACTTAAGTGACCAATTGGCAAGTACATGCCTAGCACACTATCTGTGTTCTGACATTGGCAATTGTTCACTAATAGCTGGGAGCAGACCCTTCATTATTTGAAAATAAAATTCAGCTTTAAACTAAAACATGACATACTATATATAAACATAAATTATAAAAAATAAAATTCAATTAGCAGTAAACAGAAATAACCATTATAGCCATGTACTTTGTTTATTGGATTATTCGGATCAGAAAACTGATATTAACAAACATAAATAACCAAAAGAGAATATCAAAACAACAAGTAATTCATGAAATACTTATTAACAAGTTAGATAAAATCTAAGCAATACAAACTAATGTAATGATCAAAATTATAGAATTTATATGTTGCAGAATCTAGAAACTAAAATTAAAGGTCTTAGGTTATCATAACAAACTAATTTAAGGATCAAAATTATATAATTATATACAAACTAATGTAAGGATCAAAATTATATAATTATATATAGATAAGTATTAATTTAGGCTCCATGTATAAAATAGCACCAATATAGGCTTAACGTTTAAGAAAGGTACCAATTTAGGCCTCGAGACCTAAATTGGTACCTTTTTAAATGTTAAGCCTATATTGGTACTATTTTATACGTGAAGCCTGAATTGATACTTCCCAAAAACCATAGACCCATTTTGATACCTTATTCCAATTATATACAAACTAATATTGAATTCTATAATAATGTACCTTTTGCATGTCTGACATTATAGTAAGCTTTGAGCCATCTCCAAGATTAAGTTGTTGTTTAAGATGACCAATAAACCATTCCCAACTATTTTTTTGTCTCTTTGTCTATCACAGCCCATGCGATTGGGAAGAAATGGTCCATTGCATCATGACCAATAGCCACAAGCATTTGACCTTTGACGATATCTTTGAGAAAACAACCATCAAGACCAATAATAGGCATGCATCCTTCTAACCAACCTGTTTTGCATGCATGGAAACATATGAATAGCCTCCAGAATATTCTTTTACCTCGTCTCAGGCCTTCAGGTTGTAATTGCAGATCGAAAAAGCTACCAGGGTTACTAATTCTCAGCTCATTCACATATGCCTCAAGGCAAGAGTATTCATCCTTGTAACCCCCATTTATTTCTTTGATGATTAGTCTTTTAGCTCTCTTGCACATTGATGGATTCACATCTAGACTAAGGTATTATTTAGCATGATCTATCATCTGTGATACAGTGTACTCAGGTGATCCTCTAACCGTTTCCTTGAAATAATTGGCCAAAAAAATAGCAGTAGCCCTTGGGTTCACATATTGTCTATCACAAGTATGATTAGGCATTAGTGTCTTGATACTTAATCCATCATTTGCACCATCCTTAGATGCAAATACCAAAAAATTACATGTAGCTTTGCACCTATACCTCACCCTTTTAGGGTCACTTTTCAATACCTTCAATGGAACACCTTCCTTAACTGCATAATGAGAAACTGCCATTCTAAATTCATCAGCATTAGCAAAGCTTTGCCCCACATAAAGATCAACTATAGGTCTATGTCTGTTTTCCCTTTCTCTTCTAAATTCCTTTACATTTTCATCTATCACACTCAATAGTTGATATTCTTCTCCAACTTCATCAGATTCAGAACATTCTTCTTCCATTGCTTCATTATCTTCATTCTCACTTGCATCTTCATTCTCTCTTTCAACTTCTTTCTCACTTTGATCTTCATTATCACTATCTTTTTCTTGCCTTGTATGTGTCCAACAATATGGACCATCTTTCTTTGAGGTTTCCTCGTATACTTGAATTGATTGATTGAATCTTTCCCTATCTTGGCTAAATTGTGTGCTCCAGATTGCTTCTTCCAAGTTGTTTTCAACCTCACTATCTATAGCCCTTACACTTGTGGAGCCACGAATGTTTCTTCCAAGTCCATCAAAACTTTCTTCCCAACATGTTGCACATCATTACGTGAGAAATATAACGGCAAGTCATCTTCGTCAAGTGCATATATATGCACTTCACCACCTCTAGCTTCCATTATTTTGGACATTAATAAGCATATATCTTTATCAGATTCCAGTGGAATTAACCCAACATCCAAAGACTGGCCTCTCTCTAAATACATCAACATTTGCACATCTTTATAACCCAATTCTAGTAGGAAATTTTCTCTTATATCTTTGACAGACAAGTAATCAATATCAATTCCTTTATCAATTTTAACCTTTCCCCCCACATAATCTCTTTTTGGTACTAATTCACATTTCCCACCATAATGTAAATGTAATTCACATAGGGTGGTCATGCTGTACATGGAAGATCAACAATTAAAAATTAGAACAATGTAAAACAAATCACCATATTTTGTATCTTATAAAAATAAGAATAGTGATACAAACAAAAAGGAAAAGAAAAAAATGCACATATAGCAAGTTTGTTGAGAAGTGTTATTACTAATCACAGAGACTTGTAGCAATGAAGACTACAAATTACTAACACCTAAGAAACAAAGAGAGATTTATAATAAGTGTTTTTACCTTGAAATTTTGAATTCAATTCTCTTTACTCTAGTTCTTTAGAGGCCAGTTGCAAATTAAACAACAAGGAGATTCCAAAATGGAAGGACCAAAGGAACCTTTAAAGTGTTGAAGCCATAGCAGCAATCAAAGGAAAGTGATGAAGGAAAAAACTAGGAGATGAAGAGCCTCGTACAAATTAGGGAAGAGAGTATAATTAAGAAAGGATTTGGGCAGTGGAAGGGAGATGAAGAGCCTAACGTTCAGAAATTAAATGTTCAGAAATTGATTTTGGATTTGGGCAGTGGAAGGGAGATGAAGAACGTTCAGAAATTAAACGATGCATAATCACAGTAATTAGAGTGTAATTAAGAAAGGATGAGTGTAATTCCAAAATTCTGACATGGCATACCCATTTAACTGACATGGCATACAATTTTAACAGTGTTAAAGTTTTGCTATTTCATACTTAAGGGGTAAATGTGATCCTCCCTAAAAACGTTAGGGGCAAATTTGCACCTTATCCCTACTAACTATTACATTTATACTCTAAGAGCATCTCCAACACTAACTAGCTATTTGACTCTCTAAAATAATATAAAATATTAGTTTAGCCAAATTTAGCTAGTCAAATTTATGTTTTGCTCCAACCATGCTAGCTATTTGACTCTCTACTTGATTATTTTATCATTAAAAGTGATTAAATTTAAAAAAAAAATGGAAAAAATATACAAAGAGGAAAGAGAAAGAATGAATAAAAATAGAAATAGCTAGCCCAAGTGACTAGCCAAATTTAGCTAGTGAAAATAACTAGCTATTTATTTTAGAGAGCCATGTCACCTTGTTGGAGTGGTCACTCTCTAAATTGCTAGCTAAATTTGATAATTTAGAGAGTCATGTCACCCTATTGGAGATGCTCTAATGCTAGGTGTGCTAATCAAGTAAACTTAGTGAGCAAGGAATTAAGACAAGTGGCCTAATCATAGCCATTCATCATGATCCTTGTGATGAATGGTGGTGATGATGTAGATGAATGCTTAAGTATGGTTGGTCCTATGATAGGCCGGTGGAGCTCTTCTAGAATCTTATTGTGGTGAGAAGACGAAATTGTCCTTGAACCTTTGTACAAAGACTAAAAAACCCTTGGACAATTATTAAGTGTTGGAAACAGCTTCGTACTTGGTTGATTTTTTATCTATCGAGAAGATCCAAAAGAAAGCCAAATGTCTCCTCTTCTTCTCCTTCATTTCGTGCTCCATCTTTTCCTTTTGTAAACACTGAACTTCATCTTCTCCTTCTATCAAATGTTTTCTCCGTTTTCATTACAATAATTGTTTATATAACCAGTTTACTGTTTTTAATTAAACCCATTAAACTATTTATTTACAAATTAAACTTAATGGTTTACACCGAGTAGCTTTATTGGTTTTGATTAATAATTAATATTTTTTTATCCAGATGGAGATTTTCCTTCGTTAGTAAGGACCTGAGCAGGAAAAAAGATGAAGGCGAAAAAATTCACAAATGCCTTTAATAGAAAATCTTTGAATCTATCGTTGCACAAGTGTTGATGGTTGAATGGTGAATATTACAAACTGTCCTATTTTCTTAATTTAAAAAATTGTGATTATGTATTATTAAAAGAAAATAGTAACATTCAAATTGTATTCTATGAATGATTGTATTTTATGAATAAAACTTCTGAATGCGAGTACTGCAGATTCAATCATTCACAACTTATTTAACACAACCAACTACTAAATAGCCAATGTCTCTAAATTTTATCCATTATCTATCAAATATGATCTAACTTATTATGTAAAATGTGTCATAACCGGTTTTAGGAAACGTAACAGGAGTTGCTATAGGTAACTGCCAAATTGAAAAGGCATTATCCTTCTATTGACATAATTTAAATAAATGCTTGATTTTTTTTGATGAACAAGTTTAGGTAAGGGTAGGTCTACCCACTCCCAAGGTCAGGATAAACCACAGACCTCGATGAGGGTTTAAGTGTAGATAACTTTTCTTCAAAAAGAAAAGCGTAGAGAATTCGGAAAACTTGAATTTCTGATGTAAATGTTCATTTATTTTTTGGTTCATTATATTAAGTGCCTGGTTTTTTTTTATTTTTATCCAATTAAGCCTCTATTTTTCAAATTAGTTTATGTGAACATCTAAATATGTTAAAAAAACGTTACTAATTTATCTGTATTTGAAATTATATAAAAAAAATATTTTTTACAGTTTGAATTAATGTTTTTACAATTTTCTTATAGTAATATTACACATCCAAAACTGCGCAGGTGAAATGAATAACATTTTTAATCGAGTTTTATATTCAAAACATATTTTTTTAATAATCAAGGGCTAATATGATCAAAAATAAAAAATTTGGTTTTTAATATATTTAAATAAAAGATCAAATACTTAATAAACAAAAAAAAAACAAAAAATCAAAGGCCTAATACTGCTTTTTATCTGCGTTTGGTTCAAACTTTGAAATCGGAATTGGAATCGGAATCGGAATCGAAATGTTACGAAATTATAATCGGAATGACTATTTATTTTTTCGTTTAGTTTAATCCAGAATCGTAATCTAATTATTTTCAAGAGTTGTTTGTTTCAAAATTTGGAATTAGAATCAAAATCAAAATGTAACAAAATTAAAATTTATTTATTTATTTCAAACTAATAATTTTTTTATTAAATAATATAATAAGATATTACATATATTAATGAATCATATTTTATATAATACTTGTTTGAAGAAAATTACATATATGATTAATTTGGATTAATATGCATACGGTAGTTAGTGGAAATTGTAAACAAAACGTGGTTTGGTTAAAAAAATGACAAATAAATCGAACGTGGGATCAGTTCATTTTACTTAAATTTCAAAGGAAATCGGAAATGCAATTTGATTAATGGAAAGTGAGGAAGGAATCAATAATTCTATAAATACGGAATGTGATTCTCATTTTTAAATTAAATAGGTAAAATCAAACATTAAGAAAATTAACTAACCAAACTACTTTGTTTTAAATTTTTCTACTATAAGTTGTATCTTTGTATCTCTTTTTTTTTCTCTCTGTCAGTTTCTTGAGTTTTGAAGTTCCATAACCACTCGGTTTCATTCTCTTCTACCTTCTTCATTTTGTAGATCCGGTTTGTTGTTGTTTAATTAAGGAGGAAGAATGAAGCTTGTTTTGTCACGTTCGTGTCTAAAAAATTTCGATATAGATTTTAGAGCTAATCAATTACGAATTTAAATATACTATTGGGTTTAATTTATTGGTTTTAAGTTTAAATTAAAAGTTTTGAGTAAATTTTATAAGAGCTATTAGATTAAAAGGATCAAAATGAATAATTTACAAGTTAAATATTGATTCAACAAGTGAACCCAAAAAACGAATGATTAATTAAAAATGATTAATTAAAAACAATTAAATAACTTATATATTTTATATATAAATGTGCAAAAATGTTAGTCTTAACATGTGTCTAAGAGCATGTTTAGTGGTTGTAACCAATGTTATCAGAACCGGACCGGACATCGAACCGGATTGGTGACTGGGTCACGGGTCACTTGGTCGGATCGGATGGTTCGGATCGATCGAACCGGATGACGTAATAAATAAATAAATAATATTTATATATATTAAATATATATAATTAATCTAAAATTATTTTTATAAATTATATATATCCAAAACAAATTATAAACAACTTTTGGTTTGTTATTTTTTGTCAACTTGAGACTTAAATACATAACGGATAAATAAAATTTAGAATAACTTGAAGTATGTAAACGTATTCTATGTCATGCGATATTTTTAACGGTATATTATAAATTCAAAACAGACAAGCGGTGAATGAGAAATTGACGCTTAAAATGAACCACTTGAAATGCTTTAGAAGAAGATAAAAATAAACTAAACATTCTTATCCCACATAGGAAAGAAATGAGAATGTTAACTAGTTTATAAGTAAATGGTCTTCACAAGCCTTTAAGTAATTACTAAGGGAAATGCTCTCTCACGCGCGGGGGGGTGCAGTCGTTCCACCATCGGGTTAGGGGCGCACCCGCACAACGTGGGCGGCGCGAATGCCACCCCGAAATGAACCGGGTTGTCCGGTTCCCGGTTTGACCGCCGGTCCGCTGCCGGTTCACACCGATTTTCAGAGCCTCCATCGAACCAGTCAAGCTCGGACCGGACTCCCATCCGGTTTCCGGTCGAACCGGTCCGACCGGCCGGTCCGGTCCGGGCTTGATAACATTGGTTGTAACAAAAGTTTGTTACAATTGGGTGCCACATAAGCATAAGAAACACCCACAAAAAACACTCCACTATAACTCTTTGTTACTTCAAAATTTAGTAGGGTCCACTTGTCATAAACACTATACAACATTCACTCAATTAATAATTTTTTAACCAATAAAATAATTAATTCAATTACTTATTAATAATTTCATAAAACTATATGTCTAATAAAATAATTAATTCAATATTTTTTTTACGTACATTATGACTCGAACTCGAGATTTAGCTTAAGCGACTTGAGACCTTTGACCACTCAAACGAACCATATTTGGTAATTAATTCAACATGTATTATTATTTTTCTAAAATTTAATAATTAATTGAATACTTATTATTAACAAATCAATAAAAAAACAATTGACAAATAATAATTAAAATTTAAAGGATTAAAAACAATTGACAAATTAATAAAAAAAATTACTCTTAAAAGAAGAGAAAAGTCATTTAATAATATTTATTGTGTACTTTTCTTTGTTACAAAATGTAGTAACTCACTACAATTTGTAACAAGAAAGTCACTAGCTCTCTAGTGGTTGGGTGTTACAAGTAACAAACTTGTAACACCCACTATAGGTGCTCTAATACATGTCATTAAAGTTATAAAAACAAAACACGTGTCTTATCTATCTAATGACACAAAATGAACATGTGTCTTATTTAAGGAATTAATTACTAACTTAATTTGTAAGGATACATACTATTTAAATAGAAGAAAAACAATTAATTAGGAAGAGGAGGGAACAAATTAAAGAGGAAGAAGGTGATTACAAACCATTATTATGTTTGAAAGTGTTCGGTTCGATGGTTCGACATCACATACCGACGGATTTTTGATGACGACGACATTTGAGTGACGAATTTTTGGTGATCGATGACGATATTCGATATTCGGTGCGATGACGACATTCGGTAACTGTATTCTAGACTCCAATTATTTATAAAATGTTTTAGGTATGATTTTGGGTAAGTTTAGTTTCGGTAGTTTCGTTGAATTTTAACAGGGTTAAAATTAGTAATTTATCAAACCTATGAGTTACTGATAAAAAAATATAAAATTTAGACAGTTGTCTTTTAGATTTATTGATGTAAAATTCGGTATAAAGACCTTTTAGCCGCGTAACGAGTTTAAATATATAATCGGAATATAAAATTAGCACAAGAATTTGGAATATAAAATTAGTACGAATAGACTCGTAGCAGTGTCACGAGTCTAACTGAACATTCGGTCGTAGTTAACGATATTAGTTTAGTTTACACGTTACAATTCCGATAGTCTGATAAAAGTGTATGAAAATAGTCTGGTAAAAGTGTTTGATTAACATTTTAGAGACTTTAAATTGTCGAGTTAAAATAAATTATAAATTAGAAGGACTAATACCGATATTTGTTTAATAGAGTCTATATCAATTTGAATATAAAAGTTCAAATTTAATATGAATATAAATTTAGGGCGAATATACTCTTAGTAGTTGAACGTGGTCTACAGTATTCATAGTTCAAATTAATTATCCAGTTTAGAATTTACGTTTCGGTAACCAGAATTAGTCCGATAAGAATATTTACTTTTAAACGATATAATATTTTGAGCTATCTAACTTTTGAAGTTGGATTAATTTATGAATCGGTTATTTTTATACGAGTTTTTAATAATTTTATTTATATTAAAAGAATATTTAATTTTAAAGGATTTTGGTATTTTGTTTATAAACTATTTTGAATAATTGCGATTGTTTCTGAAATAGTTAATTGAAGGCAAATGATTTGGTTTTGTAGTTATGGAATTATTTGGAAATTTGATTTTGGAAAGAGATTTGAGGACATCATGATCTTATGAGTTTTATATATCCATCTAGAGTAATCCGGACGGTTGGTTTTGATATTTGAAGACCATGTTCAGTAAGGAACGTGACCTGTGTACACAGTTTAAAGACCTAGTCGGGTATTGGCAGCGAAGTGTTGGGTAAGACCAATACGGGATTAGGCAAGGTTAAAGAGACGTCTCGACTATATATGGTTTATGAGGTTTATGGATTGATACGTAAGGGGAGAAACTCTAGAATGGATATAAGGTTTTATGTTTTCAGTTATGAGTTGATTCTGATATAAGGTTTTGAGTTTGATTGATTACGAGTTTGATCGATTACGAGTTTGGTTTGATAAAACATTTATTTGATTACAGAATTGGTTTGATAAAACGTTTGATTGATTACGAATTGGTTTGATAAAACATTTGATTGGTTACGAGTTGTTTTGATAAAATGCTAATATCGAGATTTATTTGTGATTTGATTTGATAACGTGATTCTTTTTAAAGTTTCGTATTGTCGAATCGATAAAGTATTCGCGTATATATTATAGACGGATTGAGTAAGACGGTCTGAATAAGCGTTATTGGTCTATGGTCTATTTCGAAATTAAGTTAAGTTAAGTTTTTAACGAGTTAAAAATTGAGGAGTCGAATTCGTAGATCGGGATTCTAAATATATTGTGAATAGTTGTAGCGATAAAATGAAACTATATAGCAATAAAAATGAAGTCTATTAATGTCATCAACATGTCAATAAGTTAAAACGAGTTAATAAGTTAAGAGAACTATCTATTAGAACTACCTAAAATAGGTAGAACTACGTGGCTTTGATTCCCGGTTTAAAGATTAAAAGATGTTCGGGATACGTAGGAAGCTTGATAGAATTATCAAGTCCAAGCCAAATAATTAAATAAAACTTTAGGTAGTTCAAATAAATTTTTATCTATTAGAAAATCAGTTCGGCTTTCAGGCTGTTAGGCGTTCGTTATCCTATTTTCCGTTCATACCCGATGCCGTTTTTCTATCGGGTGTGACATGTCTTCCTTCTTTCTCAATCACCGTTTTTATTCTTCTAGTTTTTTTTCCTTCGCTCATTAAGTTTTTTTCATTGGTTTTCATATATGTTGTTGTATCTCTTAATCAATTTGATATGTATTTATTGTTCATCATCTCTTCATTTGTAACTTTTTCTGGTTTAGCAGGGGCACAAATGGTAGATTTTATTCGTAGAACAATAGATTTACGAGATTGCGAAAGAAAGGATTCAGATCCGAAAATTCCGAATAGTTCAAATGAAGAAGTCAGGATTACAATTGCTTCTTTGCGAATTTGCAGTGACGAGTAGTATATGTTCCATTTGTTGTTTGTCTTAACAGTGCCTTTAATTGCTTTTTTTACTCTTTGTAGTTTATTTGTTGCCTTCGTGGATCATGAATTAGGCATAGTCTATGCTTATGTAAAGTTTTATTCATTACTGTTTTCATGTTATTATTGTACTCGTATTATCTATTGAAATTTTAGCATTTTAATAATAATAAAAAATTTCTACTAATCAAACACCTTGTTTTAAATTGATCATTCACATTCCCTACTATTTAGCTAACCAAACACCTTGTTTTAATTTTTTTTTGAACTAATTACTAATCTAATCCATTTGAAGTAGTCCATTTGAAGGGGTTCATTATTTTGTATGACCCACTTTGTTTCCATCTTACCAAATTAGACACTTTCATTCATTTTGGACAAGAATACGCTTATTGCAATTCACCTTCTTCCTCAGACGCTCAACGTCTTTTTCTCCATCCCAAACCGACGAAAGCGGCATTACCGTTAAGTCTTGAGAGAGAAAAAACGATGATTTATAAAGAGATTATGTTTGTAGAGAGAGAAAAGACGGTGGTTTACGATGATGGTTTCAATCTCTTCCATTTTTGTCGCATTTGTGATGAAATTTGTCGCATCTGCGACAAATTTTGTCACAAATGCGACAACAGTTGTCACATCTGCGACAAGAGTTGTCGCATCTATGATAAGATTACTCCTGTCGCAGCTGCGACAACGCAGATTCGACAACTGTTGTCGCAATGCGATAAATTTTGTCACAAATGCGATAAAATTGAAGAAAATTGAAACGATACCGTTACAGATGAAGAAAGAGGCAAAACCAACGAGAAAAGCAGACATATAAGTTTAAAACATACCGTTTCTACTAGAAAGCTTCATTTGTTTTGTGTTTCCTTTCCAAAATTTAGAATACTTCAATAATTTCAAAACTCGCTAATTATTGGTATCAGAAACCAAAGAAGATGAACCTAAGAAGAAGTTGAAACGAAGAAGAAGAAGAAGAAGTGGGAGCCGAATGGAACTAGGGATATATTTGTCCAAAATGGATAAAAGTGTCTAATTTGATGTAATAACAGGAAAGTTTGTCAAATATGTTAATAGACCCCTTCAATTGTTATAAATTTGTAATTTGCTCATTTTATTAGTTAAATCAGACCTAACATATTGAAATCATATGTATTATATTTTTAAACTTTTGTTAATTATATGTAAATGTACTTATATAACTTCAAGAGTTTATTATTCCAGAATTAAAAAATTTATTTCAATTCACCTCATTTAATTCAATTTTTTTTAAGAAAAAAAAATCAGATTTCACTTTCCTTAATTCTCAATAAAATTGTTTAATTTTCTTATTTTATTTGAAAACTATAATGTAACCCGATCCGTGGATTACACGGGTGTTTATACTAGTCCTTTATTAAAACTGAACTCATAATTGAAACTAAAAATATCATATAATATTAATCAAAACCAATTGAAAATATAAAACAACTGAACCGATAACCGAAACTTAAAATATCATAAAATATTAATAAACCAAACCGACAAATATAAAAAGAATAGTATAAAAAAATCGAATCAAAATTTTATTCCAATTGAAGAAGGATCTAATTAGTAGTTTCAACAGACAATGAAAATCTAATTCACGATTTTAGAAATTTAGGGATTTAATTCACTTTTAAAATATAGGTTTAAGATAACTTAGAAGATTAGATATCAGATTGATTTTGAAGATATAAATTAGATATCTAATTAAACTTTAAATACAAAAATTTATCTTTTAAGAATATGTTTGGAAAGGCCGCTAAAAGCCAGGTTTAATTAATTTCAACATGGCGGGAAAAGGAGAGAAACAAAAGGTCATGGAAATGAAGTAAATGGCTTCCACCAAAATTCTATATATTATAAATATTGATAGTATTGAGGTAAAAAAAAGGAAAATTCTGATTCTGAATCACTGAATTCTGCTGCAATGGCTGGAAATGAAGGAGGACCAGCGATCGGTATCGATCTCGAAACCACCTACTCATGCGTCGGCGTTTGGCAACATTGGCAAAGTGGAGATCATAGTCAATGATCAGGGATTTCGAACGACCCCTTCTTATGTTGCTTTCACTGATACCGAGCGTTTGATCGGTGATGCTGCCAAGTATCAAGTTGCTATGAACCCTATCAACACTGTTTTTGGTATGTACACTACTTCCTATCTAATTTCTTTCTGTCTGCATCAACATAATATATTGTATTTTCGTGATTGAGTGTGAATCGAGTTTAGATTCTATTGACTTTTGTTTTTGGTGTTGTTGTTTCGCTTTCGTTTTGATGTTTGATTACATTCGGTATCAAATGAGTTGTTAGAACTTTAAGAAAACAGTAATTTTGGGATTACATATTCTGCTAATTGATATTTAGATACATACTTGTGTTGTTTACTCGATCAGTTCGGAAAATTTCGTACTCTTACGGTCTATACCTATCACAGATGCGAAGAGATTGATTGGTAGAAGATACTCTGATGCCACTGTACAGAGTGACATGATGCTATGGCCATTTCAGGTAGTTGCTGGTCCTGGTGATAAGCCTATGATTGTTGTTACATACAAGGGTGAGGAGAAAAAGCTTTTGGCTGAGGAGATATCGTCTATGGTTCTTATTAAGATGCGTGAAATTGCTGAGGCCTATCTTAGATCAACTGTTAAAAATGCAGTGGTTACTGGCCCTGCCTACTTCAATGACTCTCAGCGTCAGGCAACCAAAGATGCTAGTGCGATAGCTGGCCTTAATGTTATGCGTATTATTAATGAGCCTACTGCTGCAGCCATTGGTTATGGTCTTGACAAGAAGGGAATCAGTGCTGGGAAGAAGAATGTATTGGTCTTTGATTTGGGTGGTGGTACCTTTGATGTCTCACTGCTTACCATTGAAGAGGGTACCATTGAAGTGAAATCCACGGCTGGTGACACCCACCTTGGAGGTGAAGATTTTGATAACAGAATGGTGAACCACTTCGTTCAAGAGTTCAAGAGGAAGAATAAGAAAGATATCTCTGGAAATCCTAGAGCTGTTAGGAGATTGAGGACTGGCTGTGAGAGGGCCAAGAGGATTCTCTCATCCACTGCTCAGACAACTGTTGAGGTTGATTGTTTGTTTGATGGTATTGATTTCTATTCAAACATTACCCGTGCCAGATTCGCGGAGTTGAACATGGATCTTTTCAGGAAGTGTATGGAGCCTGTTGAGAAGTGTTTGAGGGATGCCAATATGGACAAGAGCAGTGTCGATGATGTCGTTCTTGTTGGTGGTTCTACTAGGATTCCAAAGGTACAACAGTTGTTGCAGGAATTCTTCCATGGGAAAGAGCTTTGTAAGAGCTTAAATCCGGATGAGGCTGTTGCGTATGGGGCAGCTGTACATGCTGCAATTTTAAGTGGAAACTTGCAGGATCTTCGGCTCTTCGATGTCACCCCTCTGTCACTTGGAGTGGAAATTGTTGGAGGTGTTATGTCTGTTGTGATACCAAGGAATACTACCATTCCTACAAAGAAGGAGGAGGAGTTCACCACTATATCTGACAACCAGACCAGCGTATTGGTAAAGGTATATGAGGGTGAGAGCAAAAGAACGATAGACAACAATTTACTTGGAACATTTAGGCTTACTGGCATTCCCCCAGCTCCAAGTGGTGTCCCTTGGATCACTGACTGCTTTTCAATAGATGCTGATGGTATCTTAACTGTTTCTTCTGAGGAGAAGACAACAGGGAACAAGAACAAGATAACAATCACTAATGACAAGGGAAGATTGACCAAGGAAGAGATTGATAAAATGGTAAAGGAGGCTGAGAAATACAAGGCTGAATATGAGGAAAATAAAAAGAAAACTGATGCTAAAAATGCATTGGAGAATTATGCGTATAACATGAAGAATACTGTGACCGATGATAATATCAGCCCGAAACTAGCCCCAGAAGACAGAAAGAAGATTGATGATGCGATTGAGGAAGCTCTTGAATGGTTTGAAGCAAACCAGCTAGGTGAGGCAGATGAGTTTGAGGATAAGATGAATGAGCTACAGATCATATGCACTTCTATCATTGCCAAGATCGGTGAATGACGATGAGTTTTTGCTAGAGATATTTTTAGAGATATTTTTGCTAAATATTAACTTTCTATTAATGATAGGATCCGTCGGGATCATGACAATTGACATTATTATCTAGTAGTAGTTTGTCTTTAATTAATTAAAACTTTTGTTTGTGATCTGATTGAAGATGCATCGATGTTTGAACAAATTCATTTTCTCACACCTTGATCAGTATCTTTTTTTTAGTTCTCTGCTTAGTAATTTTGTTGGAAATTTCACTGTGTTTTTTACTAAAATTGGATTGAATTTTTTGGTTTTCTTTGACACTTTGGCCACAATGTTTTATTATCCTTTTAAGTAATCACTCCTGAAGGTACCATTTAACTTTATATTGAAGATAATTTAGCATGTTCAAATGGTGGTTGATGTTCGACTCTGTAGTTTGTATCTGCAACTAGATATATTTGATATTGGAAACTCAAGAATCTGCCTTTCATCCATGTACTGATGTTTATAGCTACTAAGATTTAAATCTCAGGAGCTACAATGTCTTTTGAAGTACAGGGACTATAACGAAAGTAAATGTTAAGTTCAGGTGAATGATTGTAATTTACCCGTTAAATCTTGGTATGAAATACATTGAAGAACATGGTGTCACTTGTGTTGGAGATTTTGGTAAAATGGCTTTTTAGCCTTTGTTTGTCTTTTGTGACTTTAAGTGTCCCACATGGGAAACTTTTGAGATAGTTGAAGAGTTTATATTGGGTTGGGCCAAAAGAGTTATTAAATTGTGTTTAGTAGGTTTTACAAAATAAACCACACGCGCGCGCGCTCGTTCGTTCGTTCGCGCGACGCCCGCCCGTCCCGACTGGGCCCGATTACAATTTTCATCTCAATTACGATTTCTTGCTGTGTAAACCTTGGTTGACGATCGGACTTCCAGATTGCACCAGAGTCTGCCCTAACCGTTATCATGTCTGCTCTAATCTCAAAAAATATTCCCGATCTCTCAAAATTAGAGCCCTTAGACGGTCTGAACTACAAAAGATGGTCTCAGAAAATGCTTATATTTTTTGAACAATTAGACCTTGATTATGTCATCCTGTCTGATCCCCCTGTCGACCCAAACGGTCCTGCTGTGTCGCTTATCGTTCAACAATACGATAATCAGTCTGCTAAATATGAAAAAGATAACAAAACTGTCAGAGGACATCTCCTTAATCATATGTCGAACCCACTGTTCGATATATTTGTCAACAAAAAGTCTGCGAAAGAAATCTGGGTTTCTCTAAAAGATAAATATGGGTCTGATGATGCTGGAAAAAGAAAATATGTTGTTGGCAGGTGGTTACATTATCAGATGGTTGATCAGAAACCAATTATTGATCAAATTCACGAATATGAGAACCTTGTTGCTGAAGTTCTCAGTGAAGGGATGAATATGTGCGATATGCTTCAAGCTAATGTTCTGCTGGAGAAGTTCCCTCCTTCCTGGAGTGACTTCAGAAACCACCTGAAGCACAAAAAGAAAGATTTCAGCCTGCAGGAGCTTGTTAGTCATATACGAACTGAAGAAGCAAACAGAATGAAAGATAATCAACTTTCCTCTATTTCTGTTTCTATTAATGCTAATGTGGTTGAATCTGCTGTGATTCCAAAAGATAGATCAAGAGGGCATGCAAACAAGTCCCAAAAAGGTTTCAAACATAATAAGTCTTTCAAGCATGGAAAGGTTCAAAAGCGAAAGGTTGAATGCTTTGTGTGTGGAAAACCCGGGCACAGAGCATTTCAATGTTTCCAAAGGAAGAACCAACAAAATTCAAATCAAAATGCTCACACAAAGCCTACCGGACAATCCAATTTGGTGGAGAACGATGAAATCATTGCTGCTGTGGTGGTAGAGTCGAACTTGGTGGAAAACAAAACTGATTGGGTGTTGGATACTGGAGCTACCAGACACTTATGTTCAAACAGGGAGCTGTTTCATCATTTTGAGGATGCTGCTGATGGAGAGTGCGTCTACATGGGTAACACCGCAACTGCTGGTGTTGTTGGTAAAGGAACAGTCTTACTCAAATTAACTTCTGGAAAAAGTTTATCATTGAATAATGTTCTGTATGTGCCTTCACTTCGTAGGAATCTTATTTCTGGTAGTTTATTAAATAAGGCTGGTTTAAAAATTACTTTTGAGGCTGATAAGGTGATTCTTACTAAGAATGGGACCTTTGTAGGGAAAGGGTATCTAGGTGATGGGCTTTTTATCATGAACACTGTTGATGTTAACTCTGTTGGAATTAATGCAAGTTTTTCTGGTGCTGCTTATTTATGTGAGTCTTTGGATGTTTGGCATGGTAGATTAGGACATGTGAACTATGCTTCTATTAAAAGGTTGAAAAATATGCATGTTATTGATATTGTCAATTCTGAGCATGAAAGAAAATGTTCTATTTGTGTAGAAGCTAAATTTGCCAAAAAACCTTTTCCATCTGTTACTAAGAGAAGTACTGAATTGCTTGAATTAATTCATTCTGATCTAGCTGACTTTAAGAATTCCATTAGTAGGGGTGGTAAAAGATGGTATATGACCTTTGTTGATGATTTTTCGAGATACACCAAAGTATATCTTTTAAGATCAAAAGATGAGGCTGAAAGTATGTTTCTAAAATATAAAATGGAAGTAGAAAATCAACTAGATAGAAAAATAAAAAGGCTTAGATCTGATAGAGGTGGAGAATACGGAACTAATTTTCTTAAAACGTTTTGTGAGGAAAATGGCATTATACATGAAACTAGTGCGCCATATACACCACAACAAAACGGTAAAGCGGAAAGGAAAAATAGAACGCTTAAGGAAATGATGAATGCCATGTTGATTAGTTCTGGTATGCCTGATAATATGTGGGGGGAAGCTGTTTTGTCTGCATGCTACATTTTAAATAGAGTTCCTCATAAAAAATTAGACAAAACTCCCTATGAGCTTTGGAAGGGGTATTCGCAATTTAAATTTCTTGAGGGTTTGGGGTTGTCTTGCCAAAGTTGCTTTTCCATCTTTAAGAAAACCCAACATAGGGTCAAAAACCTTTGATTGTGTTTTTATTGGATATGCTTCTAATAGTGCTACATTTAGATTTATGGCACTAAATGACTATAGCATATGTGAATCTAGAGATGCAGAATTCTTCGAAAATATTTTTCCTTTAAAGAAAAATATTGTGAGTGATGATGTTGGTCCCTCTAATACTATATCTGTTAGTGATTCTCTTGCTTCTAGTTCCTTGGAAAAACATGATAAATGTGAACATGAACCTAGAAGAAGTAAAAGAAGGAAAATAGCTAATAGTTTTGGACCCGACTTTGTTTCCTCTTTTCTGCTAGAAAATTCAGATAGAATAGATGATGCTTTTATGTCTGCCTATCTAATAAAAGAAGATCCTAAGACATATAACGAGGCCATGACCTCTATAGATGCTAATTTTTAGAAAGAGGCTATAAAAAATGAATTAGACTCTATTATGGTCAATCACACTTGGGATCTAGTCTCCTTGCCTAAAGGGTCCAAAACTATAAAACTTAAATGGATCTTCAAAAGGAAAAGAAGACCTGATGGATCCATTGAAAAGTTCAAAGCTAGATTAGTTGCCGTGGGCTATAGTCAAAAGAAAGGAATTGATTATTTTGATACTTACTCTCCTGTTACTAAAATTTCTACTATTAGAATCTTAATTGCAATTGCAGCAATACATAATTTGGTGGTACATCAGATGGATGTAAAAACAGCTTTCTAAATGGTGATTTAGAAGAAGAAATCTATGTGCAACAGCCTGAGGGAAATGTTGTACCCGGTCAGGAAGATAAGGTATGCAAACTGAGGAAGTCATTGTACGGCTTGAAACAGGCACCCAAACAATGGTATGAAAAGTTTAACTCCACTTTACTTTCTGATGGGTACGTAGTTAATGGATCAGATACATGCGTTTATTCTAAATCATTTGGATCAAATTATGTGATTGTATGTCTTTATGTGGATGATATGCTTATCTTAGGCACTAATTTAGAAGCAGTAAATAACACCAAAGCCTTCTTATCATCACAATTTGACATGAAAGACATGGGAAAAGCTGATGTAATTCTTGGTGTCAAAATTACAAAAACTGAAAATGGCTTTTCTTTAGGACAATCACATTATGTTGAGAAGTTATTGAAAAAGTTTGATAGCTTTGATGTAGTGCCAGCTAGAACACCCTATGATCCTAGCATATGTCTTACTAAAAATAAAGGACATAGTGTCTCACAAGAAGAATATGCTAAGATTATTGGGAGTGTTATATTCTTAATGACTCATACTTGACCTGACATTGCATATGCTGTAAATAGATTGAGTAGATATACTCACAATCCAAATGATGAACATTGGAATGCACTTCGTCGTTTACTTAAATACTTGAGAGGTACCATGAACTTTAATTTGCATTTTAATAAATTTCCTGCTGTTTTAGAAGGATATAGTGATGCAAACTGGTCATCCAAAAATGATATGGTGTGTTCCACTAATGGTTATGTTTTCGTTTTGGGTGGTGGTGCCGTCTCTTGGAGATCATGTAAACAAACCTGTATTGCACGCTCAACCATGGAATCAGAATTTATAGCACTAGAACTAGCTAGTCAAGAAGCAGATTGGTTGAGAAGTTTATTGGCAGATGTCCCATTGTGGGGAGATCTAATGCACCCATCTCACTTCATTGTGATTCACAGGCAGCCATGGGTACTGCAAAAAACAGTGTCTACAACGGAAAGAAAAGACACATTCGCATTAGACATAGTGCATTAAGACAACTCTTGAAACATGGGGTAATTGCCTTAGATTTTGTGAGATCAGAGAAGAATCTAGCTGATCCGTTCACCAAAGGGTTACCTAGAAGAATGGTTCTAGAAACGTCGAGGGGAATGGGCCTAAAGCCCACTGATTAAAGAAAATATGGTGGATGCCATACGTGGTCAAACGAAACCATACTATCTTTTTATACACTATATTTTACCCATTCCTATGACTAGTGATAGTGTGTGTATAATCCATAGCCCGTGGTGTGGTGGTTCATTTATATGAACTTGATGGATGCTCCTTTTGAGGTTGAGTTATGAGAAACTCTTAATGGTCTCTTATAGAGATCACCTACATGTGTGTGAAGGTGGGCCGCCTTCTATGAAAGACATTGGGCTGTCTTTCTAGAGCACTCATGAGATCCAAGGTGTGCGCATGGCCATTAAAAGCGCTATTGTTATTATCGCGGAACAGCAAAATTTTCGTTTAAAGGTTTTCTTTACGTGTTGTGAGGGTCTCAGTTAGAGTTGTAGAAGTTCAAGAGCAATTCACTTCTAAAACTATAACATGTTGCCTCACATCACTATGTATCAATTCAATCGAAAGATATTGATGCTTAAGTTTTTAAAATCTGTAACTTATTGCCCAGAAAAGATTTTTCTTAAAACTGTTTTGCTATAAAGCCATTTGTGGGGGATTGTTGGAGATTTTGGTAAAATGGCTCTTTAGCCTTTGTTTGTCTTTTGTGACTTTAAGTATCCCACATGGGAAACTTTTGAGATAGTTGAAGAGTTTATATTGGGTTGGGCCAAAAGAGTTATTAAATTGTGTTTAGTAGGTTTTACAAAATAAACCACACGCGCTCGCTCGTTCGTTCGTGCGACGCCCGCCCGTCCCGACTGGACTGGGCCCGATTTTTATTTGGCCCTTAAATATTTTAAACCTTTTTGACTATTTCTCAACAAGTTAAAATCCTATCTCCACTATCCCTGATTTTACTCAACCATTACGTTTTTCTCTCCTAAAACGTTGTCCACTACAACGTTCGTTTTACAGAAAATAAAAGACGAACTCTACAGAGTTCAGAGACACAGAAAACTTTCCGATTACAATTTTCATCTCAATTACGATTTCTTCTCTGGGCAATTATTATTTTGCTGTTCCAAAGCTTCGCCCTAGAGTGCACTGGTGCGATGCTCGCTGTGTAAACCTTGGTTGACGATCGGACTTTCAGATTGCACCAGAGTCTGCCGTAATCGTTTTCAACGCAGTGGTTCTGCCCACGACACAACTTTTAATTCCGATAAGTTATTTCGATTCCCTCTTTTGTACTTACAACTTGTTGTTGATCAGAGCAAAGGATACGAATAGAGTTTGCCTTGCAAAGGCCCTAAAGAATACATTGACATTCATATCTTAGAAATTGTATTGAACGAATTTTAGAGTTTAGAAAACTAGATGGAAAATTGTACGGCTGTAGGTTTGGTATTATAAGTTTCATGAAAGTTTAGAAAAAGCAATATTTAAGCTCCTGAATTTTACCTGTTTTAAGGATAAGTCTCTTATTAATTATTTTTCCACATTGAGTCTCTCATTATTGATTTTGTTATGGATTTGATCCTTATTTAATTTTTCCGTCAAGTTTAGGAGATGAGAAGATCAATTTGGCGATTCTAATGTTGATCAATTTGGCGATTCTAATGTTGAAAATCACAAAATGGAAGATGATAAAATCGAGTTTGGAAAAATATACTGGAAATTAATTTCTATAATTTCGTTTTAGCTTTTAATTTTTATCTCTCCTGGTCAAAGAATTCATATTTCTATTTGTCCATGTCAACAAGCCGAATCGCCCTAACGATGTATGCAATCCAAACTCGACGAGAAAGTTAAATAAAGACCTAATCCATAATAGAATCAATGATCAAGTGCTCAATGTGAAAAAAATAAATGATCGGGGGCTTAATCCTTAAAACAACTAAAGTTCAAGGGGTTAATTATGCTTTTTGCCTTTAGAATTTCTAAATGGAAAATTGTACGGCTGTATGTTTGGTATAAGTTTCATTTCATGGACCTCACAATTTTAAAACGTGCTTATAAAGGTATTAGAAACAACCATAATAATATAGTCAAATTGCTACATTTCTTTTTATGGACATTCTTACCCCTAGCTAGTACTCTTTAATATTCTTTTATGGACATTCTCACTATTATAAGAGGTATGTGAGGAGGAGAAGTGAATGTAATGAATATATGAAGTGACTGATGATGATTCATAAAAAAAAACCTAAAGCAATGTTGTTCGTGAACAATATAATCGAGTTTGCTTATGAACTTGTACGCGAGCCTATAACCCAGCCTACTTGTGAGCTATTGAGCTGAATTTTGTCATGCTCAAGTTCGATTAATTTATGAATTGAGCTTCTAAACCATGTTCACGAGCGACTTGTTTATAAATCAAACAGAGTAGAGCTGAGCTTTTATCGATCCGACCACCGAGCTGATTATGAGAGGCTCGGCTCATTTAAAACCCTAATTACACCACTATATAAAATATATGGAGAAGTACAAAACTGGTTTGATAGATTTGCAAAGACAATATACATAGTTTAAAAGTTTTCAAGTAGGAGTATGTGCTTTTTATGGTTTATAAACTCAATCATTCCTGTAAAAATTCTTGTCGTGACTATTTATCCCAAAAGAGGGAAATTTTAGGCAATTAGAAGACACGGGCTTTGCAAATTATCCGAAATTTATGGTCTAACTTTGTAAATTAATTAAACCATAAGTATTGTTTGGTCCAAATATATGATTTAACTGCAAAATTCATACAAATACAGATTATTATTTACAAACTTTTAAACCGTGAAGATTGTCTTACAAATCGACTTAAACCACAAAGTTTATTTTTATATTTTGTCCCAAAATATAATTGAATGAGTAAAATTTTGATAAAGAGTACAATATTAAAAAAAGAGATAGTTCTTAAAATATTAAAGTCATAAAACTCATTTGACTCTTAAACTAAAATTTCAAAGTCAATTAGGACTTTAAACTATCAAAATCTTTAATTAGGTCCGTGAGTTAAGCAAAAATCATCAATTGAATTTTCATCGTATCCTAAAATCAGAAACTGTGATGATTTGATATTGATTGTGATTATATCTGTGTTTGCTCAAAAAGGATTTGGGGGAAAAGGTCTAAAATTATTCAACCGAATAATTTTCGATAAGAATTTAATTAATTATTTTTATTTAGAATAAGGACTCAATTAATAATTTTTTAATAATTTAAGGATCAAATTGATGATTTTGATAATTTGAAATACTTTAATTGGAAATCCTATTTTATAAATACTATTTAATTCTATACACATTTATTTCCCATAGAATTAAAGTTTGATAAAAAGAAAATCTTCAAAAGTGGAACTTAATACTTAAAAGATGAAAGTAGCAGTACAATCGCCACAATCCATTAGTTAAAACGAAAAGCCAATAATTTAATAAAAAATTAAAAAGCTCCTAATAATTAATCATTATATATAAATAACACCCCCGGATATCAAGAAGAGGAGTGAGGCTGGTGTGGTCTCAGCTTCTGGCTCGGGGTCTAGGTTCGGTGTCTTGTCCCTGGAGGAAGGTCGGGAATCAGACCCTTCCAATGAACAGATTGATTTGAGCATGCCTGGTCTGGAATCGGTCGAGCCTGTTTCTAGTCGGGGTAAATCTATTAATCCCCTCTTTGTCTCTGATGCTAAGGATAAAGGGAGCTCCCAGTCTCACCTTTCTACAGGGGAAGGGTCGAGTAGTAAGGCTGTTTCTCTGAATCCTCCTGTGGATGCTCCTATTGGAAAAGCTATAGGAGTGAGTAAGATGAACATGAAGAAACTTAAAGTGAAACCTAAGAAGAACCTTAATGGGTTAGACTCTTGGGCTAAAAGGGGGCCTTCTGGGACTTCCTCTAGGCTCTCAGGAGCCCCGAATAAATACCTGATCTAGGGTTTGGGCTTGTGTTAGTAGTCTTCCTTTCTGATGGATTTCTTTGTTTGGAATGTTAGAGGTACGGCGAGCAAGGCAACCCGCATTCATGTTAATGATCTTATTAAACAGTTTAACCCCTCCTGTTTTGTTCTTCTAGAGACCAAGGTCAGTGGAGCCAAAGCAGACGAGGTGGTTAGAAAGTTTAAGAATTGGAATTGTGTCAGATCGGAGGCTACTGGCCGGGCTGGGGGGATTTGGCTCTTTTGGAAGCCAGGTCTTGTTAATATTGATATTGTTAGTATGGACTGTCAGTTCATTCATAGTAAGGTGTGCTACCCTGGTAATAAACATTTCTTTGTTACCTTTGTTTATGCCGATCCTGTTCTTTCTAATCGTACAAGGTTGTGGGAGATCCTTCATTCTATTAGCTCTAACATGGTGGAGGCTTGGTTGGTGGCCGGGGATTTTAATGATATTGCCCTTTTAAGTGATCAGAGAGGAGGGGGTAATCATTATGTGAACTGGTGCCTTAACCACAAGCGTAGTATGGATCTGTGTGGGCTTTCAGACCTGGGTGCTGCTGGCCACAAATTTACCTGGAAAAGAAATAGCTTGTTTGTGAGGTTGGATAAGGTGTATGCTAATGTTGCGGCTATCTGTAGGTTTCCTGAGGTCAAGGTGCTGAATCTCCCCTTCCGTCACTCTGACCATTGCCCTATCCTCATTAATTTGGTCAAAGGTAACCGGCTGAAAGGTAACAGACCCTTTAGATATCTTGTGGCTTGGGATTCTCATCCCGACTTTAGGAATTTCGTGAAAACCAATTGGCATCCCCACTCTGATGTTCTCCTCGCTGCTGAGGAATTCAGAAGGAAGGTGGTTGTTTGGAATAAAGACATCTTTGGCCATATTATCAAGAGGAAGAATAAACTCTTGAGGAGGATGGAAGGCGTTCAGCGTTGCTTGGAGGCTCATTTCGACCATAGCTTAAATGGTCACCTTAGAGCTCTCCAGAACGAGTTGGAAGCTGTGCTTAGACAGGAAGAGCTTCTTTGGTTCCAGAAGTCTAGGAAGGCCTGGATTCAAGACGGGGATCGGAATACCAGGTTTTTTCATCTCTCTACGATCATTAGGAGACAGAGGAATAGGATTGATGCTATCAAGGATGCTAGTGGCGAGTGGATTTTTGAGGAGGAAGACATTCGTCGCTCAGCCCTTGATTTCTACAAGGACCTGTTTAGAGAGGAAGCTGTGGACTTGGAGAGTACCCACTCTGGTATTTCCTTTCCTCGTTTGGGGGAGGAGGCTATTAAAGATGCTTTCCATCCTATTGACCTTAAAGAGATTGATCTGGCCTTCTCTAGCATAGGGTCCACTAAGGCTCCTGGGATTGATGGTATCCCCGCTAGTTTTTATCATAAACACTGGGATACTGTTAAGGAGGGCATATACAGTTTTGTGTTAGGTGTTTTTGGTGGCTCTAACGATATCAGGTCAGTTAATAAAACCCTCATTGTCTTGATTCCTAAGGTTGTTAAGCCTTCCTCCTTCCTCCAGATGAGACCCATCAGTCTTTGTAATGTTTTGTATAAAGCTATTACTAAGATTGTGGCTAATAGAATCCGGAAGATCCTTCCGGATATAATTAGCCAGAACCAAGGGAGCTTTGTTCCTGGTAGACAATTGATGGATAACGTTGTTATTGCCCAGGAGGTTGTCCATTCTATGAAGATTAAGAAAGGTAAGAAAGGGATTGTGGCCCTCAAACTGGATCTGGAGAAAGCCTATGATAGATTGAACTGGAGCTTTCTTCTGGATAGTTTAGCCAAAGCTGGCATCCCGGAGAACTGGAGGATTTTGATTGAGAAGTGTATCTCCTCTCCTGTTTTCCAGGTCATGATCAATGGGGACATATCGGATGAGTTTTCTCCCTCCAGAGGAATTCGTCAAGGAGATCCTATGAGTCCCTTCCTCTTTGTTATTTCCATGGAAAGACTGTCTCACCTGATCCAAGAGGCGGTGTGCAAAGGGACTCTCCACCCTGTTTCTATCAACAGACATTGCCCCCCTATTACCCATTTACTCTTTGCTGATGACGTCATGCTTTTCGTTGAGGGTAATGAGGAGCAAATTAAAACAGTTATGGATATCCTTGATTGTTTTTGCGAGGCTTCTGGCCAGAAGGTTAACATCCAAAAGTCCCGTATGCTTTGTTCCAAAAATATGGACAATAGCTTGTGCAGAAGACTGAGTGAGCTCTCTGGCATACCTCTGACGAACTCTTTGGGGAAGTATCTTGGGGTTCCTCTTCACAGTGACAGGGTTTCCAAAGCCTCTTTCAAGGATATTTTAGACAAAACTAATGGTTTGTGTGCTAGCTGGAAAGCTAATTCTCTTTCCCTTGCAGGTCGCCTTACCTTGATCCAGTCAGTTAACTGCGCTGCTCCGAACCACATCATGCAGGCCTGTAAGCTTCCTGAGCCTGTCCTTAGTGACCTGGATAAGATAAATCGGCGTTTCCTGTGGGGTGAGTCTAGAGATGGGAGAAAGGTTCACCTAGTCCCGTGGAAGGAAGCTTGCCAGCCTAAAAACAGGGGGGGTCTTGGTATTAGGCAGGCAAATGACAATAATAAAGTCCTATTAATGAAACTTCTTTGGAGAATGTGGCAATGCCCCTCCTCTCTTTGGGTCCGTCTCTTGTGCGGGAAGTATCAGAAAGATAGAATCTTTGGTGGCCCGAAGGAGAGGGTTGTTAGCTGTTCCTTCCTCTGGAAAGGGCTCGGTGTCGTGTTTGCTGAATTCTGTACGGGGATTGGCCTGGAGGTGGGTAATGGTAGATCTATTAGCTTCTGGTATGACACCTGGATTGGTGATAAACCGCTGATTGATGTGTGTAATGCCCCTCCGTCGGCTGATCTCCTTTCCTGGAAAATTGCTGATGTGGTGGACTCGGAGGGAGACTGGATCTGGTCAAAGTTCGACTCTTTCTTTAGTCTGGAGACCCTTCTTAACATTAGAGGAGTGAAGATTAGCAATCAAGAGGAGGATAAGGATAGACATTGTTGGGCCTTGACGAATAATGGTACTTATTCTTGTAAATCGGCCTATGAAGCTTTTACCCCTAATAGGGCTGATCCTCCCTTAGAGATTTGGAAGTCCATATGGTCCCTCAAGATCCCTTACCGTATCAGGAGCTTCCTTTGGCTGGGTATCAAAGACAGGCTCCTTACGAATGCGGATAGGCACATAAGGCACTTGACTGAGTCTAGTGCCTGTAGTAGATGCAGAGGCAATGTGGAAACCTTGTGCCATGCCTTGAGGGATTGCCCAAATAGTAAGAAGATCTGGGAAGGGATCCTCCCTCATCACATCCTCCCTTCCTTCATGGCCTTTTCTGAAGGGGACTAGTTCTCTCAAGGAGCCAAGGGGAACTTGCTGGCCAACATGAAGCACGGTGCCATCCTCTTTGCTATTACTTGTCACCAAATCTGGAAGTGGAGGAATGAAGAATTATTTACGGGTAAGGCTGTCCTTATTCCTGATTTACTGTTTTTCTTCTCGAAGAAGCTCTTTGTTATTACTAAAAGCTTTGAAAGAGATTCCCTTGTTCGCCCCTCCCCGGATAAAGAGATCCTGCTAGTTGGCTGGAGTAAGCCTAGAGAAGGGTTTGCTAAGTTGAATACTGATGGCTCCTGCCTTAGCAATGGCAGAATTGCTGCTGGAGGAGTTCTTCGGGATGCTGGTGGCAATTGGATGGCGGGGTTTACCCATAACTTGGGGACGGGCTCCTCCTTTTCTGCGGAGCTCTGGGATATCTTGTCAGGTATTAAACTCGCCATTCGCATGGGTGTTAAAAAGCTTTCGGTGGAATCTGATAATCTGGAGGCTATTAACAGGATTTCAAATAGCCAGGCTGTTTGTCTGAAGAGCCAGAATCTCATCAAAGCTATTTTGAGGCTTCGTCCTGCCTTTGAGTATCTTAATTTCTCCCATATTTTTAGGGAGCAAAACCGCGTGGCGGATCGCTTAGCAGCTGCTGGGCATGGGAGAATGTTAGGTGTTTCTACCCTATCTGTTCCTCCTTCTTTTCTTTTGCCTTCTCTCCTAGAGGATAGGATTGGAGTCAGCCTTCCTAGACTGATCCCGGTGTAGGTTTTTTGTTGGTTTTGTTTTTTTCCTTTCCTTTCTTACCAAAAAAAAAAAATAACACGTTAAAAGTAAATGCTATTAACTCTTCTGTTCCCAATATACAAGTAATAGAATATAAAAATAAAAATATTTCAAAAGGGCATTTTGGTAGGATATTTTTTCTATCCCTTCTATCCGGATAGATTCTATTCAGATAGCTTTTTATCTTTTCGTATGCACTAAATTCATATCTTAGTTTGAACTATCTAAGTAATAGTATGAAAAGGAGCATGCATAGAAAAATTGGCAATGTTGCCCTTAAGATTGATATTAGTAAGGCCTATGATAGAGTAAATTGGGATTACCTTGCTGCCATGCTCCTTAAATTGGGTTTTGACCCTGGGTGGATTAAATACATCATGCTTTGTGTCAGTACAGTGAAATACTCAATAAAAGTTAATGATAGATTGGTGGGCCCTATTTCTCCGAAATGGGGGCTTAGACAGGGGGACCCGTTATCTCTTTCTAGTATGTGTGGAAGGTTTATCAACTCTGATTTCACACTCGGAGAGGTCTGGAAAATTGCATGGGGTTCGTGTGTGTAGAAGGGCCCCCCAATCTCTCACTTATCATTTGCTGATGATGCATTCATGTTCTTTCGGGCAAATCTCGAGGAACGTAGGGAGATGAAGAGTATCTTATCCGTGTATGAAGTCACTTCGGGCCAGGCAGTCAATTTTGCTAAATTCGGTATTATGTGCAGTAGTAATGTGGATCCTCTTCTCACTAAGGGAGTCTCCAGCATTCTGGGTGTTAGTCAACCCCTTGATACTGGCCGTTACCTGGGCTTACCATCGTTGGTTGGAAAGAAAAAGAGGGCCATATTTGCTCAGCTGAAAGACATACTGTGGAAAAAGATACAGAGCTGGTCAAATAAGCCTCTATCTAAGGCGGGTCGAGCAACATTGATACGTGCTGTGGGACAGACTATACCCATTTACTATATGAGTGTCTTTTTGCTTCCTATCTCCATGACTGAGGAGCTCCAACGGATGTTAAACTCCTTCTGGTGGGGAAACAAGAAGGATGGATCTCGTGGAATTAACTAGATGGTTTGGGATAAGCTGTGCACTACAAAGGATGAGGGAGGGTTGAGATTCAGGGATTTCATTGCTTTTAATTTAGCTTTATTGGGAAAACAAGGGTGGCGACTTCAGTCATCTCCAGATTCTCTTGTCAGTCAAGTTTTCAAAGCCAAATATTGCCCAGATGGGGAGTTTATCGAAGCCGGGTTAGGACATTGTCCTAGCTTCATTTGGCGGAGTATCTGGAGCTCTCAATTATTTCTTAATAAAGGAAGTAGATGGAAGATAGGAAATGGCCAATCGATCAATGTGTGGAATGATAAGTGGTTGAGAAATGATTACAGCCAGAAGATCACCTCCCCTAGGGTGGATGGTTTGGAAGATTTAAGGGTTAGTGACTTATTCATTCCGAATTCACATGACTGGGATGTCGAGTTGCTTGAGGAACTCTTTACTGAGTCAGACATTGCGGATATCTGTCGTACTGCTGTTAGAGTGGAGGGGCGTCAGGATGAATTAATTTGGGGTGGCTCAAAGTCTGGTCTCTATATAGTTAAAAGTGCCTATCGCACCGCAATGAGAGAGGATGAGGTTGCTCAGGGTTTTCAAATCGAAGGGGATTGGCGTCTGATATGGTCTTCTGCTGTACCGTATAAGGTGCGCTACTTTTGTTGGAAGCTGGTTCGGGATTGTATTCCAACTAGGGTCAAATTAAAGAGACGAGGGATTGACATACCTGACGAGTGTGTGATGTGTGGCCTGGACATTGAAGACGCTTGGTATCTTTTCTGGTTGTGCCCAAAAGCACAGCTGATATGGCGAGAGGTGGGTCTTCATGGAAATCTGGAACTGAAAGCTACTGATGCTGCAAACTTTGCATCCTATTTTTTTTTATTTCTGCAGGTCAAATAATCCTTGGAATGTGCAGCTCTTTATGGTCCTGCTTTGGTGCTGTTGGCGCGCGAGAAATGATAAATTTTGGAAGCAGGCCACCAGTCCGCCAGCGATTGTGGTTGACGGAGGCCGAAGAACTCTGCTGGATTGGCAGGCCGCACAGAGGCGATGAAATCTCTCAAGTGCCGAGTCGTGTTCGGCCCTGTGTGTGAATAAATGGCACCGTCCGCCCCCTCATTCCCTCTATTGCTGCACTGATTACAGCACTTTCACTATCCTTGGAAAATCTGGTAATAGCGCGGTGTTACGAAGACCCGATGGTTCTTTTGTGGCTGCTCGAACTGGGACTTTAGACGGCTTGATGGACTCCCGCGAAGGTGAAGCATGGGCTATCCTCCAAGCGATGAAGTGGATCTGTGGTAGAGGAGAAAGTGCAGTAATTTTTTAAACTGACTCACAGGTTGTTGTTCATGCCATCAATTCAAACCTTTCTGATGTATCCGAATTCGGAGATCTTATTGGTCAGATCCGGCTCTTATTATCAACTCACAACGGCTTCTCTATCCGTTTTATCCGAAGGCTAGCAAATGGTTTAGCTCATGTCTTGGCAAGAGCGGTCGCCCAACATGTTAGCCCTTTTTATTATGATGTTGTTCCGAGTTTTGTTTCGCTTTCTGCTCTGATTTTCTGTAATGATTCTCAGCATTAATGAATTTCTCTTTCAAAAAAAAAGTAAGGTTAGGTTACGTTACAAAGAATCTTTTCACTGATCGAGCTGTCGAATCGGAGTACGGGACGAAAGAAGAATGAAAGTGGAGGTATGTAGTAGTACATATTATTTTTGTAGACAGATAATATCTAATTACTTTTCCTCATAAATAAAAGAAAATTTTATTTTATTTTATGAAGGGTAATTATGATATTTTAACTTATTCTATCCATTCTATCCCATTTTTTCTATCCATTTAGCAGTGTCATTTTTAATAAACAAATTCACACAATCCGCTAGTCAAATCGTCAAGAAGGTAATTAACTAACAGCTAATTACCAAACAGGCCTTTATATCGACATGGTAAGCAAGTATTTTCCAACTTCCACTTACCCACTACTCTCTAAATTCATTCTCCACTAATTCTAGTGTATTAACTTGCAGATTTGGAGCAAAAATGTGGTTTGAGGATGGAGAAAATGCTGTAAAAATACCATAAATATAGCATTAGTTTTAGTTGTTGATTTTTATTTTGTGATTTTGTGATTTTTTATCATATACCATTCAATATGACTCCGTTCCACCTCCATGAATAGTTCTTATCTTCATCTCTATTAATATATGCAGGATTTCACGTCGTTCCAGTAAAACTCATTCATCGGATGCTTCAAAAAATAGGACTTTAAGAGTTGATATGATGTTGAAAAATAAAAATTGATTTTTCTATTGTAAACAATGATTTTCGGCTGACCATAACTCTTTCGATACGATTCTATCCATAAATATTCTATAGTTTGGTATTGATCAATAGATACATGATTTCTAATTGTTGCAGCAAGATTCTTTTCTTTTGTGCTCTGACAAAAAATAGGTTTCTGAAGGTTACTGATGTTGGAGATTTAAGGGAAATGGGGAAATGGCCTTTTAGTCATTTGCCACTACTTTTGCAACTTTATGTATCCCACGTGGGAAACTTGTGAGGAAGTTGAAAGGTTTATATTGGATTGGGCTTTATGTGATATTAAATTGTGTTAAGTGGGTTTTACAAAATAAACCACACGCGCACGCTCGCTCGTTCGCGCGCGACTCTCGCCCGACCGGACTGGGCCCGAATTTTACTTTTGGCCTTTAAATATTTTATACCTTTTTTACTATTTCTAAAGAAGTTATAAGCCTATCTCCACTATCCCTATTTTTACTCAGCATTACGTTTTTTCTCTCCACAACGTTCGTCTTTTCAACCTGAATAAAAAAGAGTCTTTTAGCAGTTCTGCAAATATAGTTTTTCTCAACTGCGATTTTCATCTCAAATTAATATTTATTCTCTAGGCAATAAAAATCTTGCTATTCCAATGCTTCGCCCTAGAGTGCACTAGGACGGCGCTTGCTGTGTTAACCTTTGTTGACGATCGCACTTCCAGATTGCACCAGAGTCTGTCGTAATAGTTTTCAACGCAGTGGTTCTGTCCACGACACAGCGTTTACATTCCGATAAGTTATTCTGTTCCTCTTTTGTACTTGCAATTTGAAAATGATTAAATTCTGTCAGTCATCATGTCTGCTCTAATCTCAAAAAATATTTCCGATCTCTCTAAATTAGAGCCCTTAGACGGTCTGAACTACAATAGATGGTCTCAGAAAATGCTTATATTTTTTGAACAATTAGATCTTGATTATGTCATTCTGTCTGATCCCCCTGTCGACCCAAACGGTCCTGCTATGTCGCTTATCGTTCAACAATACGATAATCAGTCTGCTAAATATGAAAAAGATAACAAAACAGTCAGAGGACATCTCCTTAATCATATGTAGAACCCACTGTTCAATATATTTGTCAACAAAAGATCTGCGAAAGAAATTTGGATCTCATTAAAAGATAAGTATGTGGATCTGATGATGCTGGAAAAAGAAAGTATGTTATTGGGAGATGGCTAGACTATCAGATGGTTGATCAAAAACCGATCATTGATCAGATTCACGAATATGAGAATCTGGTTGCTGAAGTTCTCAGTGAGGGGATTGATGCGGTTTCTGGGAAACCTCACTAAGGGATAAGTGTACCCCGTCGTTATCAAGTAATAAATTTCTGGTTTAAGTCCAGGTTATCGTCCACATGATTTATTTCTGCAAGTACCGAGCTACTCGATCTCGGATGTTATCTAGGCTTAGGGGGTTTTGAGTTTGGTTTGTTTAATTAATCTACTCCTAGGTTGAATTATACTAATCCTAGCTAAGTTATCTAATTCTAACTAAATTATCTAAGTTATTCTACGCCTAACTAAGTTACTCTACCCCTAATTGATCTTTTACCAATGCAATTAACTGAATGAACATGAAGGGATACGATGATAACAATGATAGAATGTTTAAACAATTGAATTGAAACTAAGTCGCTTGTGTCCAAGGCGATTAACCCGACCTATCCTCCTAAAGTCCCTAGTTCGTGATTCCCTTGTAAGGCCGAAACTAGCTCTAAGGCTCAGTAATTTGGGCTTAATCTTCTATAGGGTCGTCAATCCTATAGGCACTGACTAGGTCAGATTCAGCTCGCAATATGTGCCAACCTAATTTTGGGATTATCGAATGAGTTAAACCAATCAGACAAAGCGTAAGACAAAGATTAAAATATCAAAACAATTGAATGAACAAAAACTATATTATATATCAAAGATGGATGAGTTGTCACGAAGTTACAATAAACCTAGAATTCATAGCATGTATCAGAGGCTAGACAGAATATAAAAGAAGAAAAATCCCTTTCAGGGATCCTGTCTACCAATGCAGACAGTCTTTCTAGGATTTAAGGATGGAGCTTGAGCAATCCTCGGTGAACGGAGCTTCGAAGGTATCTTCAATGGAGGTTTGAAGGATATGGAGGAGGTGGAGAGGATTTCTCAAGGTGAAAGCTAAGGAAATTACAAAAGTAAAAGATATCTGATGTACAATTGAAAATTCCTATTTATAGACGCGTCTCGGGCCTCGTTTTGACCTATTTTCGTGTCCTTGTTGGTGTAGGAAGACGTGGGGCCGAACGTGGCTTTGTGGGGGCGGAATTGGTCTTTTTGACCAATTCCCGCAGGGCTGCTCGCCGAGCAGGGAAGGCTGCTCGGCGAGCAGGGCTGCTCGCGCCGAGCAGCCCCCTGCTCGCGCCGAGCAGCCCCCTGCTCGCCGAGCAGGCGCCTGGTGGCCTGCTCGGCGAGCAGGCTCCTGCTTGCCGAGCAGGCGCCTGGCGCCCTGCTCTGCGAGCAGGCTCCTGCTCGGCGAGCAGAAAAGGCCCGTGGGGCCCTGCTCGCCGAGCGTTTTCGCCCGAAGCGTGCTCGATCCAAGCTCGATGAGTTCCGCAACCTTTTTCGTCCGACTTCACACCTGCACACGCATAAAAACTCCGGAAAACATTAGTCCAAAAGCCAAATTGATCCGTCAATCGCTTATTTTGAGCAAACGCTTCGTTTGGTGCGACTTTTGACGGACTAATTAGCTTCAAAAGATAACGGAATTCTAATACGCATGCTATTTCGGCCGTATTTGCCTAAATTGATTACAAAACGAGCCTAAACGACGAAAAGTAAATAGAATGTTTTCAATTCCTAACTAACTCACACAAAAGCATTTAAATGCGAGAATTGCTCGCTTATTAGCCAAATAACTCTAAAAACCGTCCTAAAACCGTACCCAAAGATAGGGGTTTTTGACCCCTATCAAACCTCCTCGCACTTAAAACTTTACTTGTCCCCAAGTAAACTAAAAACTAAACCCGCCATCACAAGCAAGCTAGAAAACTTCCCAGTTTGACTAGGTGCTTGACACAATTTCGAGCATCTGTAATTACATGCATTCGGAAATACAAAGTAGAGACACGATATCCAAAAGCCGCATTTCAATTACAATAGGTCATAGTTTTAAGCAAAAAGGACACATGTTCAATTAAACGAGCTTGAGGGGATCGCTAAGTAAAACACCTCACCATAGGTAGTTCACTCATTCACACAATTTTTGGTGGCTAAGGTGTTTACTCTCGGCTTATGTTCTTGCTTAGGATTACGTTGATTTTGCACGTTCATCCGAGTTCCTCTACTATGCTATATGACTCCGATGATATCAAAAACAGCCTCTAATTGGGGTTGTAATGTGGTTAGAGGGTTAAAGGTACAACAAAGGTTAAATGTTCTAGCGCTACAAAAACAAAGTTTAAATGGCTTTAGCAAATATGAAGTGAGTGAGCTTTTTATTCATCCCTTATTATTTTCTTTTTGGGATGTTTTCTTTGAGACGTTTTTGATTTTTCTAAAAACTGGGGAATGGAGTTCTTCCCTTTTGTTCGTCTCTTTTCTTTTCTTTTTCTTTTTCTGTTTTTCTTTTCCCCCTCTTTTTTTTCTTTTTGGGATAGTGATGCTCATTCACTTTTTAGCCTTTTGGCTTGCTACTGTAATGCCATAAACAAAGATAAAGCGCTGGAAGAAAACAAAGGCTCAATTTGAGCTTTGCAAAAACAAAGGTTAAGTGGCGAACCTAATTGTGGTTCGCAAAAACGGGTTAGAACGAAAGAAAAATCTACAAGCTACAAAAATGTCGGCTCAAAGGGGCTTCCTAGAGTGGATGAAAAAGAAAAAACAAGGTAAAGAAAAGGGTTAATTCTAATGAGGCTGATTCATCGTTTATCATCTCAAATCATTGCATGTAGGTTCAACACAGTATTAGGTGCAAAATCTGTAATCTTCCACAAGTCAAAGCATTCACACAAAAAATGTCAAGAAAAAGAGCTTTTTGATGTTCGCTCTTAGGCTCAAATTCAGCTCACAATTCTTTGGGTTTCAATTTTGTGTTTACTAGTTTTCCCCAAACTCAAGTTTAATATCACATGCCTTCAATTCTTAAGTTATCTACCTAAGTAATGATTTTAGCATTTCTTCAAAAGTAGGGTCTAAATGCAAACTGTAGCTCATGCTTTTACAGATACAAGAGTTGTGTCCTACGCCTAAACTAGTTGTCATGCAGTTTTAGATTCGGTTTTCAGCCCTCAAAGACAAATAACGAAGTTTAGATTCGAAGGAGGTTCACGGTTTTAGGTCCTAAACATGCAAAAACATAAACAAAAACTGAAAACGCTAAACTAAACTAGACACGACGCAACAAAAATTTAAAAATTTATACAATTTTTGTAAGTTTGTCTACCCCTCATCCTCACACTAAAAATATGCAATAAGTTCCAACATTGCATCATAAATCATGAAGTACGAGTGTAAAAAGTTAGGGTGGAGAAGACAACTTACTGATCGGCCGGGGGGTATGGCCAAGGCATGTTGTAGCGCTCGCAGTAGTCTGCCGCTACGTACTCAAGACCCGAAAGCCTTCGGTCCATGTTCTGCTCAAAGTTGGTGAACCGTTGGTCCATCTGCTGAACAGTGTTAAAGGTTCGTAGGTTAAGATCTCGCATTTCTGCCATCATAGTGTTGATGGCTTGGAACTGGGCCTCCGTCCCCGGCGCTTGGTGTTCCCTTTGGTCTCCTGTTGTCGCAGGTTCTTCTTCCTCGGGTTCCTTGTCCCTTTGTTGTGCACCCCGTGCTCTTTTTCTTCCCCCTCCGCTGGAACTTGCTCCTCTAGTTGGATTCCTGTTTAAGACTTCTTGAAAAGTAGATTTCCCCAAAAACTTGGAGTTAAGCAAAGTAGGGTAAATAGCAATTTTGGGGTTGTCCAAATTTTTAAATTGGCTCTCAAGCAGGTTGGTAACTAAGTGCCCAAGACCTAGGGAACCACGTTTCCTGCTCGTTTGGCTTGAGAAGCCTTCATGGTCTTAACATTATCCACATGCTTGTGGTTGGCCACACACCATAGTATGAGCAATTCCGTCTTTGAGACTTTATTGCTCTCATTTTTGCCTAACAGGTTATGGGCCACAAACTTGTGAACGAGATTAAGAAGTGGGTCTAGGAGAGCGATTGGGCTAGCAGTCTGGGAGTTAAAGTCTGATATGCCTGTGAGTTGTTCCCAAGCTATATCTTTTGTTATAGGCTTCTCAAAGTCTGAGATCGCCTCTGGGTGATTATAAACTCCCATTAGGGCTGCTAGTGTGGTAGCATCAAGGCGGTAAGGTTTACCATTTAGCCTAAAGGAATGCTTCCCACCGCCCAAGGGTAGCTCCTTTTTCCAAGTGGTCAAGAATTCTATGGTAAAATTGTGATAAACCGGAGTCTGTGTTGTGGCTAGCCTATACCAGCCGTGGAATTTGAGGATTTCATTGAAATCCTTCTTTAAGCCTAGACTCGATAAATAGGTTTGATCGACAACTACATGTGTAGCAAAGTCTTGCTTGGAAAACCTATCATACAAAATTCCCTCTCGTTCATCGATAAGACCAAAGGGTGGATCATACTTAGCTTGGAGGCTCTCGTCGAACTCGACCTCCGATTCAGCTTCGTTCTCGACGACGACCTTAGCTTTTCCTTTCCGACCCATATTTCCTTATATCTTGAATTCGGGTTAGAATGAAGAATTTGGGGGGGTTAGGTTTTGAAGAAGCAAAAGAGGAAGGAGAAGGGAAGAATGAAAGAATATGATAAAAAGAAAGAAGAGAGAAGGAAAGAAGAAGGTGGGGAAGGGGATGATAAGTCACCCCCCCCCTTTTTCTTTTCTTATTCTTTTCTTTATTTTTATTTTTTTTTCTTCTTTCTTTCTTTTTTTTTTTATAACAGAGTGCGGGGGAACAAAGTTTGATAGTATAAATAATCAAACGAGATCAAAATTCAATTAACTAAAATAATAAAAGGAAATAGGAGCAAAATAAAAACAAAAAGAAAAGAAAATGCAGAATCAATCCTTTGGATTAAAAACCGAAGAGAACCCGATTTCTCCCCCTTACTCAATCCTTTCTCAGGATCTTTGGATTCTTCTCCGTTGTGCTCGGGAGAGAACCCTGTGGCCTTTCCTGCCTGTCCCTATTAATCTGAGCCACCTGATTGCTTAAGTCCTTGCATAAGGCTTCGTTGTTGGCAAGCCTAGCTGAGATCTCCTTCAGAAGAGTGATCACTTCGTCAGATTCCTTAGGGTGTTGCACTGGCCCTTGATTTTGCTGTTGATATGGGGGCATGCCAAGCCCCTGCTCTCTATGCTCTTGAACAAATCCGCTAGGAGGTCGGAGCACATTCTGATTTGAATTCCCGTAAGAGAGGTTCGGGTGTTGAGGCCTCCTGTAGTTGCCATTGTTGTTGTAGGAGTTGTAGTTGTTGGGGTTACCGTTGTTGTAGTTCTGATTGTATCTCGGCTGCCCCCCAACGTAATTGACCATCTCCACCCCATCTCCAGCGAAAGGGCTACCTGCTTGACAATCCTTTCCATTGTGGTCGCCGCCACAGTGCACGCAGGTGGGAGGTCGGCTAAGCGTAGCCAACAATACATCCATCTTCCTACTCAAATCTGCAACAGCTGGATTTTGTTCCTGTTCTTCCACAGCAAATACCCGCTGCCTAGTGGGGCCTGCGAGCTTCTGTTCTTGCCACTGCACACTCTTTCTGGCCAGCTCATTAATCATGTCATATGCCTCTGCTGCCGTCTTTCTAAATAAATCTCCACCCGCTGCGGAGTCGATAATGGCTCTGTTTGTGGGTGTCAGTCTGTGATAGAAGACGCTCACTAACTTATGCTTGGGTATGTCATGATGAGGGCACATGCGCAGCATTTTCCTGAATCGAGTCCAAGATGTGTGGAGCGCCTCATGCTCGGGTTGGTGGAAGGATGTGATCTCACCCCTGAGCATTGCTGTCTTCGAGGGAGGGAAGTAGTAGGACAAGAATTCCTTCTCCAACCCTGCCCATGTTGTGATTGAACCAGGCTCCAGTGTTCTCAGCCATTCCAAAGCTTGCCCCGTCAGAGAGAATGGGAACAGTTTCAGTCTAGCAGCATCTTGGGGGACCCCGTTGGTCCTTGCAGTGTCTGCGCACATTAGGAAGCGATCCAGATGATCATTCGGGCTTTCATGTGCTTCTCCCCCAAACAGTCCAGTCTGTTGGATCAAGTGAATTATACCAGACTTGATTTCGTATGTATTTGCCTGAATGTTTGGAGCAGCAATGCCTGACAGATGCTGATGTCGGTGCGGTGCCAGGATCTCACTCATCAGACGAGTGTCGGTTTCTGGTCCGGTATTCTCAGGGTTTCGCTCATTGTTCCGTTCATTGTCAGTCATCTTGAGAGGCTTGATAGGCTCGATGATCTCGTCTTGCTTCGGCTTTCCGATCTGTTTGCTCCTGCGAAGAGTACGTTCAAGTTCAGGGTTAAGAGGGACAACCGGTATTTTCGCTGATCTCGTAGGCATACGCTGAGAAAAGATAAATACAGAAATTAATGAAAGCTGAAGGGAAATCATACAAATCATACAGTTTTGTACAAGTATAAGAATGGTATAGGTAAACATATACAGACACGTATAGGTGAAGTTGATAGCTACATGTTCGTACAAACGAATACACACAAGCGTAAGTATAAACAAGGATGGTTATCATAAATGAGTATATATAAATAAGTGTATATAAACAAGTATAAACGGTATAGATACGTAATAAAAAGAATCATGATTATAAACAAGTATATATGATATTAACAAGGAAAGTATTCACAAACAATGCCTAAACTAACAAGTCGACCTTTGGTTCGATATTGCAGAAGAAATAAATCCCCGGCAACGGTGCCAAAAACATGATGCGGTTTCTGGGAAACCTCACTAAGGGATAAGTGTACCCCGTCGTTATCAAGTAATAAATTTCTGGTTTAAGTCCAGGTTATCGTCCACAGGATTTATTTCTGCAAGTACCGAGCTACTCGATCTCGGATGTTATCTAGGCTTAGGGGGTTTTGAGTTTGGTTTGTTTAATTAATCTACTCCTATGTTGAATTATACTAATCCTAGCTAAGTTATCTAATTCTAACTAAATTATCTAAGTTATTCTACGCCTAACTAAGTTACTCTACCCCTAATTGATCTTTTACCAATGCAATTAACTGAATGAACATGAAGGGATACGATGATAACAATGATAGAATGTTTAAACAATTGAATTGAAACTAAGTCGCTTGTGTCCAAGGCGATTAACCCGACCTATCCTCCTAAAGTCCCTAGTTCTTGATTCCCTTGTAAGGCCGAAACTAGCTCTAAGGCTCAATAATTTGGCCTTAATCTTCTATAGGGTCGTCAATCCTATAGGCACTAACTAGGTCAGATTTAGCTCGCAATATGTGCCAACCTAATTTTGGGATTATCGAATGAGTTAAACCAATCAGACAAAGCGTAAGACAAAGATTAATATATCAAAGATGGATGAGTTGTCACGAAGTTACAATAAACCTAGAATTCATAGCATGTATCAGAGGCTAGACAGAATATAAAAGAAGAAAAATCCCTTTCAGGGAACCTGTCTACCAATGCAGACGTCTTTCTAGGATTTAAGGATGGAGCTTGAGCAATCCTCGGTGAACGGAGCTTCGAAGGTATCTTCAATGGAGGTTTGAAGGATATGGAGGAGGTGGAGAGGATTTCTCAAGGTGAAAGCTAAGGAAATTACAAAAGTAAAAGATATCTGATGTACAATTGAAAATTCCTATTTATAGACGCGTCTCGGGCCTCGTTTTGACCTATTTTCGTGTCCTTGTTGGTGTAGGAAGACGTGGGGCCGAATGTGGCTTCGTGGGGGCGGAATTGGTCTTTTTGACCAATTCCCGCAGGGCTGCTCGCCGAGCAGGGCTGCTCGCGCCGAGCAGCCCCCTGCTCGCCGAGCAGGCGCCTGGTGGCCTGCTCGGCGAGCAGAAATGGCCCGTGGGGCCCTGCTCGCCGAGCGTTTTCGCCCGAAGCGTGCTCGATCCAAGCTCGATGAGTTCCGCGACCTTTTTCGCCCGACTTCACACCTGCACACGCATAAAAACTCCAGAAAACATTAGTCCAAAAGCCAAATTGATCCGTCAATCGCTTATTTTAAGCAAACGCTTCGTTTGGTGCGAATTTTGACGGACCAATTAGCTTTAAAAGATAACGGAATTCTAATACGCATGCTATATTGCCGTATTTGCCTAAATTGATTACAAAACGAGCCTAAACGACGAAAAGTAAATAGAATGTTTTCAATCCCTAACTAACTCACACAAAAGCATTTAAATGCGAGAATTGCTCGCTTATTAGCCAAATAACTCTAAAAACCGTCCTAAAACTGTACCCAAAGATAGGGGTTTTTTACCCCTATCAGGGATGAACATGTGCGACATGCTTCAAGCCAACGTTCTGCTGGAGAAGTTTCCTCCTTCCTGGAGTGACTTCAGAAACCACCTGAAGCACAAAAAGAAAGATTTCAGCCTTCAGGAGCTAGTCAGTCATATGCGAACTGAAGAAGCAAACAGAATTAAAGATAAGCAGCTTTCTTCTATTTCTGTTTCTATTAATGCTAATGTGGTTGAATCTGCTGTGATTCCAAAAGACAAATCAAAAGGCAATGCAAATAAGTCCCAGAAAGGCTTCAAACAGAATAAGTCTTACAAGCATGGAAAGGTCCAAAAGCGAAAGATTGAATGCTTTGTGTGTGGAAAACCCGGGCATAGAGCATTTCAATGTTTCCAAAGGAAGAACCAATAGAATTCAAATCAAAATGCTACCACAAAGCCTACCGGACAATCCAATTTGGTGGAGAACGATGAAATCATTGATGCTGTGGTGGTAGAGTCGAACCTGGTGGAAAATAAAACTGACTGGGTGCTGGATACTGGGTAGAGTCGAAGCTGTTTCATCATTTTGAGGATGCTGCTGATGAAGAGTACGTCTACATGGGTAACACTGCTACTGCTGGTGTTGTTGGTAAAGGAACAATCTTACTCAAATTAACTTCTGAAAAAAGTTTATCATTGAATAATGTTTTGTATGTGCCTTCACTTCGTAGGAATCTTATCTCTGGTAGTTTATTGAATAAGGCTGGTTTAAAAATTACCTTTGAGGCTGATAAGGTGATTCTTACTAAGAATGGGACCTTTGTAGGGAAAGGGTATCTAGGTGATGGACTCTTTATCATGAACACTGTTGATGTTAACTCTGTTGGAATTAATGCAAGTTCTTCTGGTTCTGCTTATTTATGTGAGTCTTTGGATGTTTGGCATGGTAGATTAGGACATGTGAATTATGCTTCTATTAAAAGGTTGAAAAATATGCATGTTATTGATATTATTAATAATGAGCATGAAAAAAAATGTTCTATTTGTGTAGAAGCTAAATTTGCCAAAAAGCCTTTTCCATCTGTTACTAAGAGAAGTACTGAATTTCTTGAATTAATTCATTCTGATCTAGCTGACTTTAAGAATTCCATTAGTATAGGTGGTAAAAGATGGTATATGACCTTTGTTGATGACTTTTCTAGATACACCAAAGTATATCTTTTAAGATCAAAAGATGAGGCTGAAAGTATGTTTCTAAAATATAAAATGTAAGAAGAAAATCAGCTAGATAGAAAAATAAAAAGGCTTAGATCTGATAGAGGTGGAGAATATGGCACTAATTTCCTTAAAACGTTTTGTGAGGAAAATGGCATTATACATGAAACCAGTGCGCCATATACACCACAACTAAACGGTATAGCGAAAAGGAAAAATAGAACGCTTAAGGAAATGATGAATGCCATGCTTATTAGTTCTGGTATGCCTGATAATATGTGGGGGGAGGCTGTTTTGTCTGCATGCTACATTTTAAATAGAGTTCCTCATAAAAAATTAGACAAAACTCCTTATGAGCTTTGGAAGGGGTATTCGCCTAATTTGAATTTCTTGAGGGTTTGGGGTTGTCTTGCCAAAGTTGCTTTTCCATCTTTTAGAAAACCCAACATAGGGCCAAAAACCTTTGATTGTGTTTTTATTAGATATGCTTCTAATAGTGCCGCCTTTAGATTTATGGCACTAAATGACTATACTATATGTGAATCTAGAGATGCAGAATTCTTTGAAAATATTTTTCCTTTAAAGAAAAACCTTATGTGTGATGATGTTGGTCCTTCTAATTCTGTACCTGCTAGTGATTCTCTTGCTTCTAGTTCTTTGGAAAAACATTATGAATGTGAACATGAACCTAGAAGAAGTAAAAGAAGGAAAATAGCTAATAGTTTTGGACCCGACTTTGTTTCCTCTTTTCTGTTAGAAAATTCAGATAGAATAGATGATGTTTTTATGTCTGCCTATCTAATAGAAGAAGATCCTAAGACGTATAAGGAGGCCATGACCTCTATAGATGCTAACTTTTGGAAAGAGGCAATCAAAAATGAATTAGACTCTATTATGGTAAATCACACTTGGGATCTAGTCTCTTTGCCTAAAGGGTCCAAGACTATAAAACTTAAATGGATCTTCAAAAGGAAAAGAAGACCTGATGGATCCATTGAAAAGTTCAAAGCTAGATTAGTTGTCATAGGCTATAGTCAAAAGAAAGGAATTGACTATTTTGATACGTACTCTCCCGTTACTAAAATTTCTACTATTAGAATCTTAATTGCAATTGCAGCAATACATAATTTGGTGGTACATCAGATGGATGTAAAAACAGCTTTTCTAAACGGTGATTTAGAAGAAGAAATCTATGTGCAACAGCCTGAGGGAAATATTGTACCCGATCAGGAAGATAAGGTATGTAAACTGAGGAAGTCACTGTATGTCCTAAAACAGGCACCCAAACAATGGTATGAAAAGTTTAACTCCACTTTACTTTCTGATGGGTACGTAGTTAATGGATCAGATACATGCGTTTATTTTAAATCATTTGGATCAAATTATGTGATTGTATGTCTTTATGTGGATGATATGCTTATCTTAGGCACTAATTTAGAAGTAGTGAATAACACCAAAGCCTTCTTATCATCACAATTTGACATGAAAGACATGGGAAAAGCTGATGTAATTCTTGGTGTCAAAATTACAAAAACTGAAAATGGCTTTTATTTAGGACAATCACATTATGTTGAGAAATTATTGAAAAAGTTTGATAGCTTTGATGTAGTGCCAGCTAGAACACCCTATGATCCTAGCATATGTCTTACTAAAAATAAAGAACATAGTGTTTCATAAGAAGAATATGTTAAGATTATTGAGAGTGTTATGTTCTTAATGACTCATACTAGACCTGACATTGCATATGCTGTAAATAGATTGAGTAGATATACTCACAATCCAAATGATGAACATTGGAATGCACTTCGTCGTTTACTTAAATACTTGAGAGGTACCATGAACTTTAATTTGCATTTTAATAAATTTCCTGCTGTTTTAGAAGGATATAGTGATGCAAACTGGTCATCCAAAAATGATTTGGTATGTTCCACTAATGGTTATGTTTTCGTTTTGGGTGGTGGTGCCGTCTCTTGGAGATTATGTAAACAAACCTGTATTGCACGCTCAACCATGGAATCAGAATTTATAGCACTAGAACTAGCTAGTCAAGAAGCAGATTGGTTGAGAAGTTTATTGGCAGATGTCACATTGTGGGGGAGATCTAATGCACCTATCTCACTTCATTGTGATTCACAGGCAGCCATAGGTACTGCAAAAAATAGTGTCTACAACGGAAAGAAAAGACACATTCGCATTAGACATAGTGCATTAAAACAACTCTTAAAACATGGGGTAATTGCCCTAGATTTTGTGAGATCATAGAAGAATCTAGCTGATCCGTTCACCAAAGGGTTACCTAGAAGAATTGTTCTAGAAACGTCGAGGGGAATGGGCCTAAAGCCCACTGATTAAAGAAAATATGGTGGATACCATACGTGGTCAAACGAAACCATACTATCTTTTATACACTATATTTTACCCATTCCTGTGACTTTTGATAGTGTGTGTATAATCCATAGCCCGTGGTGTGGTGGTTCATTTATATGAATTTGATGGATGCTCCTTTTGAGGTTGAGTTATGAGAAACTCTTAATGATCTCTTATAGAGATCACCTACATGTGTGTGAAGGTGGGCCGCCTTCTATGAAAGACTTTGGGCTGTCTTTCTAGAGCACCCATGAGATCCAAGGTGCGCGCATGGCCATTAAAAGCGCTATTGTTTTTATCGCGAAACAGCAAATTTTTGTTTAAAGGTTTTCTTTACGTGTTATGAGGGTCTCATTTACAGTTATAGAAGTTCAAGAGCAATTCAATTCTAAAACTATAACATGTTGCCTCACAACACTATGTATCAATTCAATCGAAAGATATTGATGCTTAAGTTTTTAAAATCTGTAACTTTTTGCCCAGAAAAGATTTATTTTTAAAAGTGTTTTACTAAAGAGCCATTTGTGGGGGATTGTTGGAGATTTAAGGGAAATGAGGAAATGGCCTTTTAGTCATTTGCCACTACTTTTGAAACTTTATGTATCCCACATGGGAAACTTGTGAGGAAGTTGAAAGGTTTATATTGGGTTGGGCTTTATGTGATATTAAATTGTGTTAAGTGGGTTTTACAAAATAAACCACACGTGCACGCTCGCTCGTTCATTCGCGCGCGACGCCCGCCCGACCGGACTGGGCCCGAATTTTACTTTTGGCCTTTAAATATTTTAAACATTTTTTACTATTTCTAAAGAAGTTATAAGCCTATCTCCATTATCCCTATTTTTACTCAGCATTACGTTTTTCTCTCCACAACGTTGTCCACTACAACGTTCGTCTTTTCAACCTGAATAAAAAAGAGTCTCTTAACAGTTCTGCAAATATAGTTTTTCTTAATTGCGATTTTCATCTCAAATTAATATTTCTTCTTTGGGCAATAAAAATCTTGTTGTTCCAAAGCTTCGCCCTAGAGTGCACTAGGACGACGCTTGCTGTGTTAACCTTGGTTGACGATCGGACTTCCAGATTGCACCAGAGTCTGCCGTAATCGTTTTCAACATAGTGGTTCTGTCCACGACACAACGTTTACATTCCGATAAGTTATTCTGTTCCTCTTTTGTACTTACAACTGATACTAAAAATTAATCATTGAATATTTTGTTTTCTTTTTATATTCTTTTTCTGAGTAAATTACACCAATGGTACCTGAACTTTACCCTAATTCACACTTTGGTACCTAGATTACATTTTGTCTCAAAAATATACCCGAAGTAACGATGACCGAGCAATTAAGTATATTTTACCGGTTAATGACCGGTAAATGCGATTTTGACGAGTAAATTACACTGATGGTACCTGAACTTTACACGAATTCACATTTTGATACCTAGATTTCATTTTGTCCAAAAAATACACTTCAAGTAAAGATGACTCAATATTTTAGTATATTTGACCGATCAGTGATTGATCAACCCGAGTTTGACCATTTTAAATTAAAAATTGAGACCAATCATACACTCAATTAACATAAAATTATAATACTGTCATTTAGCTCATAAATGACAATATTATAATTTTATGTTAATTGAGTATATGGTGAGTCTCAATGTTTAGTTCATGTTACCCGGTCACTAACCGATCAAATGAACTAAACCTTTCAGTCACCTTTACTTGTGTTATGTTTTTAGGATAAAATAAAATCAAGGTACCGAAGTGTGAATTATGGTAAAGTTCGGGTACCATTAATATAATTAACTCATGAAACTCGCGTTGACCGGTCATAACCGGTAAAAATATACTAAATTGTCCGGTCATCGTTACTTCAGGTATATTTTTGGGACAAAATGTAATCTAGGTACCAAAATGTAAACTATGTAAAGTTCAGGTACCATTGGTGTAGTTTACCCTTCTTTTTCTTATTTCTGGTTTTATTTTTATTATATCATTTTTATTTCTTTTCAAACTTTATTTTATTTTTATATCAAACTTTTATTCAAAAAAAAAAAATTGAAATCCCCACCCAACACAGGTAATCAAGTTCATTTGTTTTCAATTATCCTAAGAAATGTTCCATCTGGTTGATATAACTTCTCAGGTCTCATTAAACCATTTTTGAACGTATATTTCTTTGAATGAAATTTGTATTATGAATTATATTTAATAATTATGCTACATATTTTAGGATTATATTATGAAAAATAGAATTAAGTCAACACATTAATTGGAATATTGAGATTATAAACATCAAATAAAAGTACCATTTGTAATGATGATAATAATAGATTACATTGATAAAAATACAAATTACAGGAAAATAAAATGTGGTTAAACCCGAAGGATTAGCAATTTACTGTTGGAGGTTTCTAATACTCGCTAGAAGCATCCGAAGATTGGTGACCGTTTTCCAATACTTCAAAAAGGCCCTCAAGACTGACCATGACCGCAATAAATTATCTCAGATTGAGCTTATAATTTTTACCAACACATTGGGCCTATATCTTTTCCAACGGATTTCTTGTTGTTCCAACAAAAAAAAAGGCCTAATATATCCTCCGCCCTCTCAAGTTGTCTAAAAACTTCTACTGGCCTGAACTTCAAAAAGTCACATATAACCTACTCAACTTGTTTATTTGAAATAAATAACCATTTAAATAGGTTAATATCCGTGATTTTATGAGTTTTTTGTCTTTTTTTTAATGTATTGCATATTAGTTTGATGTACCATCATATACTTCCAATATCTTTTATTTTTATTGTAATGTTATGTTGAATGATTTTGGGTTTAGAGACTATTTATTCCAAATAAACAACTTGAGGAGTTATTTGTTCCAAATAAACAATTTGAGAGGATTAGTTGTAACGTTTTGAACTACAATGATCATTTAATTACTATAATTTTTTTTCATATATGTCATTTAATTACGATTTTTATTTCTTTTATTTATTTACATATAGTCAATCACAGACCTGTAAATTCCTTCTTTTTATTTACATATAGTTATTTAGCGGCAACAAGGAGGGGATTATCCGAAAACCGCATGTATATAAACCGATGGGGATGAGGAATAACCGAAAAAACTGGGGATGAGGTTGGGGACGGGGGAAATTTTTTCCTCCCTTAATTGGTCCCACCATACCGAAGCTAAGATCGAATCAGATCCCTTCCTCATATTCTTTTTTCCTCTCTCAATTGGTCCCACCATACCGAAGCACCTCCTTTCAAACGGTAAGCTACTAAATGATCTTTCCGTTTATCTAGAATACCAATATGCTCAAAGAACATCTCCACTTCTGATAGTCAATCCAAGCACCCTTTGATATCCAATTCACCCCAAACGATGGAAAAACAATTTTTAACTTAAAAGCATCATCCATATCAAAGTGTCCGACATAACCTCCCCTAACATGATCATCATCAATATATGGATTTCTCCCAATAATATCATCATATCTACGGTCAACCAAACCAACATGTCCCATATTTCTAGCATTTCTAACATTCTCAACACCATCATACTCATCAATATCATTATATTCGTTATGCACAATAACAAAGTTAGGTCGTCTTACCTCTTGAGCCATTGGGCCCTTGGGGTGCTGGTTTTGTGGCGTCGGGTTCCTCCTCGTTGGAGGTGAACATGGAGGTGTAGGTTGTCATTGTGGTTAAGGGATCAGAATCTCCTGATCTATCATTTGATGACCTCTGGTGGGTTGTTAGGAAATAGCTCTCACTTCTAGTTGGAGCCTATCCATGGATGCTCTAATCTCATCGGTGAACATCTGAAGTTGTTCCGTACTTCTTATATCTTCAATCTTCTTATCTTGTGCCTCTATAAGATAAGAAGATGCTGTAAAAATACGGTAAATATAACATTAGTTTTAGTTGTTTATTTTTGTTTTGTGATTTTGTCATTTTTTATCATATACCATTCAATATGACCCGTTCCAGCTCCATGAATAGTCCTTAGCTTCGTCTCGATTAATACATGCAGGATTTCATGTCGTTCCAGTAAAATTCATTCATCGAAAGCTCCAAAAAATAGGATTTTGAGGGGTGACATGTTGAAAAATAAGAATTGATTTTTCTATTATAATTAAACAACCATTTTTTACTGACCATAACTCTCTCAATACGATTCTAATTGGGATCCATAAATATTCCATAGTTTGGTATCCATCAATAGATACATAATTTCTCATTGTTGCAGCAAGATTCTTTTCTTCTGTACTCCAGAAAAAAATAGGTTTTTGAAGGTTACTGGTACTAAAAATTAATCACTGAATTTTTTGTTTTCTTTTTATATTCTTTTCTTTATTTCTGATTTTATTTTTATTATATCATTTTTATTTCTTTTCAAACATTATTTTATTTTTATATCAAACTTTTATTAAAAAAAAAATTGAAATCCCCACCCAGCACAGGTAATCAAGTTCATTTGTTTTCAATTATCCTAAGAAATATTCCATCTGGTTGATATAACTTCTCAGGTCTCATTAGGCCATTTTTTTTAAGAACATTAAGCCATTTTTTAACATATATTTCTTTGAATGAAATTTGTACTAGGAGTTATATTTAATAATTATGCTACATATTTTAGGATTATATTATGAAAAATAGAATTAAGTCAACACGTCAATTGGAATATTGAGATTATAAGCATCAAATAAAAGTACCATTTGTAATGATAATAATAATAGATTACATTGATAAAAATACAAATTACATTGCTTTTACAGGAACATAAAGTGGATTGCTATATATCGCACCTATTTTACTTATTGTCGCATCCTTGTTTGACACTTTTTCCCTTTTCATTTTTCATTCAAAAAAAATCAAATTCTCTCAAATATCAAAGGATTTCAAAAAACCCGAAGAACAACACGAAGCAAAATCATGCCTCAAAAACAAGAAAAAGGAAAAACACTTGAACAGGTCAGTTTCGTTTTTCGCAATAATTTCGAATTAAACGAGTTCCGTCTCCGATCCGGAGACGGAACTCGTTGAACATTGCCTAAACGGGTAGCTCACCCGGTTCGGCCCTAGGCCGAATCGGGTGAACTACCCGTGTCTCCTAGTCTCTCTAGGAGAAACTGGTACCCGTTTAGGCCAGTTTAAAAAATATTTTTTTTAATAACTGTCGTGGACTCCCGTAGGCCAACCCGAGATAGAAAAAATATTATATCAATTTATTTAAATGTATAATTAATTTATTGTTGTTTAATTTTAGGTATTAATTTTTCGGAAACGTAGATTTCATTTAGATAAATTACCGTATTAAAGCGTCTAATTAATTTTTATTTGTTAAATTATATTTATTTACCTTTTAGAACGTAAATTTAATTATGGATAAATTATGTATTGATTGGATAGAAAAAACGTATAGATAAATTATTGATTGCAAATAAAAAATACGTATTGAAGCGTCCTATTAATTTTTATTTGTTAAATTATATTTATTTACCTTGCACAAACGTAAATCTAATTGTAGATAAATTATGAATTGATTGGATAAAAAAAAATATTATATTGCGGTAGTAAAGCGTGCAAATAATTTTGCGGTGTTAATATATATTTATTTATCTTGCATGAACGTAAATTTAATTGTAGATAAATTATTTGCTGTTAATTTTTATTTATTTTTTCCATTTGTGTTAATTTAATTTCAATTATTGCAAATAAGAGCTGTTCTTATTTGATTTTCTGGTTATTTTTCAGACTTCAAAGGATGATGACGGTGGGTTCGGACACCGGCATACAACTAGCCGTGTTGTGACTGCATCTGCTCAGAGGCTTCGGATACAGATGAGGACGATTGAGGAAGCATTACGGGCGCAGGAAGATGCTGAGCGTGTTGCAGTTCAGTAGCCGAATGCTGAGCGTTTTGGAGTTTAGCATGAGGATGTTGCTGATGATCAGATGGACATAGCTGGATCAGTGCCTCCTCGACTAGGTGATTTGGCCCCCTCTGTGTATGTCACGAGGGGTCGGGACGGCCGTTTTATTGCTGCTGGGTCGTCGTCGTCATCCGGTAAAAAATTTGAATTATTTATTCTTTTATTAATTTTATATAGTTACTCTCGTAATATTTCAATAGTTAAACTGTAATACGTTTAATATAATTTCATCGGGTACATCTAAACGCTCGAGGGATGCTCGTGATGACGATTGGGTAGTGAAGGAAGAAGTCCTCGGGGATCCTGTTGATGGTTCTGTGATTCCCAGTTTCCTGGGACATATAGCAGCTGGTATATGGAGAGGGCAGGAGAGGAGCGTCCTGAAGTGTCAAACGAGATCAGGGTACTGCAGTACGATGGTGAAATGGTTCAATTCCACTTCTGAGCAGACACAAGCGCTACTACAATCATCTGCATTGGCACATCTACCATCCATCATGTACCCTCACATCGACGTGGCTTTGATATCTGCTTTTGTAGAGTGTTGGCAGTCGGACACGACATCATTTCACATGCCTTTCGGTGAGACGACCTATCACACCCGACCCTAGACGACCTCAATCGGCATCGGTCATGAAATAGAAAGATCACAATCGACACTTAAGAGTCTCCAAATATCATAAATATCACTTTTCTAGGTATTCCTCTTAGACGTATATTCTAAACAAATCCATATTCCTATTACATTAAAGCCTCAACATATTTACCAACTTCATCATATTACAATTAAATACTAAAGTTCTAACCATAATTCTAACAATAAGCAACAACTTCCGATCCTCGCCTAATCGGTCGATAACCTTCTCTCTATCATGAACTTTCTCCCATAAAAACATTAAAACATTTAAAAAGGTGAGACAAAAATCTCAGCAAGCAATTATCAACTATAAAAACCAACTTTACTTAACATAGCTACATATATACATTTATAAAGGGATTTAATCAAAACCTTATAAAATATACTCAAAACTTAAGTTTATAATATAATCATCAAAATCTTATAAAACATTCTCAAAACTTAAGTTCATAAAATAAAATTTGTGTATGTCTCGTGTAGCTTATCATAACATCAATCATATCAATAATCGAGATATCTCATTTATATCTCGTTCCTTACCTAACAGTTAGGACTACCAGCCGTGCACTCTGGTCATACCGCCATTAGATATGGTCTTACAACTTACAACTCCTACCCCGGGCAATCCTAGATGGACAAAACCATTTTATCTTTCAAAATATCACAACTCTTAAAAATCAAATTTGGACTTCAATCCAAAATAATAACAACAATAACCGCAATAGATTTCTCAATCCAAAAACAATTCGTAAGAAATCATCAAATTCATTTTATTCAATATAGATATACATTGAAACCAAAAGCTTATATGTATATATGTAAATCAACCAAATTAAGCCTTAAATCAACATAATCAAGTAAAATCTGAAATTCACATAGAAGCATAGTCAATAGCTTCATTTGAACCATAATTTCACAATAAAAGCAAGATCGTGAAAAATCCCAATTTAAAAAATTCCTGCATAACCTTAAAATATCACTCTCTGAAAATTCTTTGATTATATATATATACATAAAACTCAAAATATAGTTGATAGTTACTTACCTTGGCTACTAATTGAAGAAAAAACAGCCGTTCAATTCGCCTCTAAATTCTGTCTAAGACGTTTCCCTCCAATCACTGCCGAAACTCAAAAACTCTTCGGTTAGGACTTAGATCTATGCATAAGGATGCTATGGTTCCAATTTCGAGTGATTCGAACGGTCGAATCTCCGTAAATCAAAGAAACGGTGGAGAAACGATTGAAGAACGACGAAGAAGATGAAAAATGAAAGAAGCAGAAAAAAAAGAAAAAAAAAGAAACGATAATCCTATCTCCACCTCTTCGCAAATATATATATTCAAATCTGGCGAATATCCAGTTTGGTCCTCCATCTTTATATAATCTTTTAAAAATTCTCTAAACTTTTAATTACACCGAAAACCATCGAATTAACTCCAAACTTTTTTTATAGCACCGAATTAACTTAACACATCCAATAATTATAATATATACTAATATCAAAATATAAATTTTAGAAATTTAGACACGAACGTGACAATTCTCCCCAGCTTAAGAAATTTCGTCCTCGAAATTCATATTCTCTAATCTATCTTAATTGTCTTTCTCAAATAATCTCTAAGATCACGAAGTTATTTCTAATTATCAAGATTCCTCATAATCATCATAAGACCACAAATTCTAATGTTTCCTTCCATTAACTTCATCATTTATCCATATCCACATCACTGTAACAATTATTTATACATAACTCTTAGTAATTCTCAATTTCAACCTAGTTAATTCCATCGCCATAATCCACAATAAAACTTCAAATATCATTCATATCTTCCTAACATACACCAAATCTCACTTTAATAAATTTAAATCACAATTGCTTCCATCAATTGCATATATATCAAATATATTTCACCTATCTCCAAGTTCTACAGACTTCAAAAATATCACTTTTGAACCGCTAATATGTATGATATTATATTTTTCTTAAACTTCAAATAATTCGAATCAATAAAGATCATACACCTATAATCATATTTCATCATAAAAATACTTAAATCTATAATTTTCCAGTCCAATCATGATTAATATGAACTTCAAGTCATCATCATCTCTCAAATATAAACCTTATATTGATAACATATTTCCTCTATGAATATCACATTGACTTATTTATTTTCGTAAAACCTCTATAATCAAATCCTTACAATAAGAAAAATCAATATAGATCATTCTTATACCCATCATCCTACATCCCATTAATAACTTCAAATAAATTTAAGTTTCTCATCAAACTATATGGATAACAAATATGATAATATCATTCGATTTTCTTATTTGACCTATAAACACTCAATTTAATCCTTATATAAACTTAAGCCATAATCACACAAACTTCAACTAAAAATAACTTCTATTAACAATATATGTACTACAAAATTTCAATTATCAACATATATATCCTCTTATATCACATTTATCTCTTACTTTCCTACCTCAAACTGTGCTTAAGATCAGCAAAATTTGTCCTCAAAATTCATATCTTATTATTTCCTCAAACACTATTTAAGCTTACCAAATTTTCATATCTAATCATCAAATCATGAACTCTAATATATTCTCCCATTTTACTTCTCATTGATCACTAACATCGGTATCTCTCTAAACATCATTTCTATAACTCTCAATAATTCTAAACCTCAACCCAATGAAGTTCACCAATAAAACAGTAATTTAAATTTCATATCTCATTTATTCAACTTAAGATTCTATAATACACTAAATTCATGTTATAATCTCTCAATTATTAATCAACTTCCAAACCCATTACATGAAACCTCCATATTTTATCTTTCTCAATCCCATATCTATTATCTTCAATTTATCACTTTTATCATTTCCTCAATTTCCTATATTCCTAAGAAGACCAACTTAGCATGTAAACCAGTAGCAATGTCTCTCAAATAAAGAGAAAAAATCAAAACAAAAACCAAATTTCGATGGATAGTTAAAAATACCTACAGATATCGTTTCCAGCCTAATTTCTTCATACGGAGTCCGATTAAGGCGATTCAAAAACCCCTGGAAACGTAAGACAAAAATAAAGAATTTTCATTTTGGACTCTATGACAGATTCGACCTCTATCTGGTCGAAAAATGCATCAAAAAATTCAGATACGAATCTGATTCTCCCGCAGCACCTATATAGATAATTCTTTATTATCTCTAGCTCAAAGTTATAATCTACTCATATCTCATATATATATATATATATATATATATATATATATATATATATATATATATATATATATATGGTTGTAAGCTAACTATGAAACTCTCAAATATCAACTCCAAGTCATACGTAATATCAAGTATGTAACCCATATCACCAAATATCAAATAATTCACTAATTTTCATACACCCAATAGTTTACTAACCATCAAATCTCATGTCTACCCCTCATTAGCTAGTTACTCAATCCTCGAAAAATTCCAAATTATTTCTTAGCTTTCACTAAATATCCATATTCCTCAATTACTATCGATTATTTCTTAGCTATCACCAAATATTCATATTCCTCAATTACTATCAATTATTTCTTAGGTATTACCAAATATCGACATGCCTCAATTACTATCAACCTTAAGTCCGAAGAATTTAACCTAGAGCTCTGATAACAAACTGTCACACCCGACCCTAGACGACCTCAATCGGCATCGGGTGTGAAATAGAAAGATCACAATCGACACTTAAGAGTCTCCAAATATCATAAATATCACTTTTCTAGGTATTCCTCTTAGACGTATATTCTAAACAAATCCATATTCCTATTACATTAAAGCCTCAACATATTTACTAACTTCATCATATTACAATTAAATACTAAAGTTCTAACCATAATTCTAACAATAAGCAACAACTTCCGATCCTCGCCTAATCGGTCGGTAACCTTCTCTCTATCATGAACTTTCTCACCTAAAAACATTAAAACATTTAAAAAGGTGAGACAAAAATCTCAGTAACACTACAAAAAAAGCACTTTCAGAGACGACAAAAATCGTCCCCAATAACATAAAAATTTGTCCCTTATACTTTTGGGGACAATTTTGCCGTCCCTATTTTTCGTCCTTGTTTCCTCCGTCCTTGATTCTATAGGGGACGAAAAACATGATGTCGTCCCCATTCTTAGGAACGACTGTCGTCCCCATTCTTAGAGACGACTGTCGTCTCCGTTAAGAGGGACGAATGTCGTCCCCGTTTCTAGGCACAACATCTCGTCCTTAGTCTTACGGACGACTGTCATCCCCATTCTTAGGGACAATATATCGTCCTCATTCTTACGGACGACTGTCGTCCCCGTTCTTAAGGACAACATTTCATCCCCGTTCATAGGGATGGTTGTCGTCCCCATTCTTAGGGACAATTGTCGTCCCCATGTAATAGTGACATATTTTTGTCCTTACAATAAAGGACGACACTAAAAAATAATATGCTAATTATTAATTGAAACCAATAAATTATTGATTTTAAATCGGTAATTTACGGGTTCATTTTTCAACAGCAACCATAATCGGTAATTTACAGGTTCGTATTTCAACAGCAAACCATAACCTCATTTATAGACATAAATTAGAAAAAAAAATCAACACAAAATGATTTATTATGTAATGGTAATATTCAACAAAAAAATGATTAGAACAAAGGAACTAACAAGTATAAGCTTATTGAGCTCATTCTTCCCAAATAAGATCGGTTCTGATATGTTCTATCATAATTCCTAAGATCAATTAAACCATATCCCCCTTAGCTTTAAATCGTTTCATTCTTCTGAAATCATTCATCTGCAAGTACACACATAAAATGCATATAACATTTGCCTTCCTAAATCAAATAATTATTCTCACCATCACTCCCAAAAGTATAGGCAGCATAGTTAGTGTATTATAGATGAATTCTGAAACTGATAAAATCATTTCTAAATAGAAAAGCATAGCTAGATACAAAGTTAATCTTTCAAAAGTTCAGGAATGGATAGCTAAGAACATATATTCTCAATTTTGACCGATTTCAAATCCATAGAGCAAAGAAACACAAACTTATTATAGAAGTCAATAAAAAAGAAAATAGATTTAATATAGCCCATACCTTCCCGAGAGTAGCTCCAATGATAACACTTGTTGGTGTTAGCATTTCATGCATGCCTGGTCCTCCCTTGGGCAAGGCAAATAACAACTACTTTTCCCTATAGTAGAACCTATATGAGAAAAAAACTTATGTCAAAATTTCATGTGTGATTACAAAATCTTGTAACAACACTAAAATGAATATGAGTTAAAACTCATACAAAATAATCATATGTATTATTCAAACACCATTTTATAGAGAATATATAAGAATCCACAAGAAAATTAAACCTGATAATTAATGTTATAAACATAACACAGATCAATGACAAGGTGATTCATTAAGTAATTGAACAAAATAAAGAAGTAAGTCTCCCAAACAGACCCAAATAGGTCTTTAATTAATGTTGTGACTATTTTATGCCTAAGCAAAATAACCAACTCTTTTTTATTCATTGTAGTCCATTTTATTGTAAATCAATTATAGACCATTTTGCTGTAAATTGATTATCTTTTCAATTTCACCTGTAGATCATAAATGAAGACATCAAGCAAATCCAATATGAACTTTCCAATTCAACAAACAAACAAAATGCAAAAAACAATGAAGATGGAAACAACACTGACCAAAACTCAGTTTAATGCTAATAAGCATAAAATGTTAAACGAATATACAACATGCATTATAAGAACAGAAGATTAGATGGTCTCACATTTTATAGTTTTATGGACATTAATAGCTTATCAAAGCAAAAAAGAAAAAAAAAAGCAAAACTCCTTACCTAAGAATCAAATGGTCCAATATAGCATTGTTCAGCAGTATCTTTCTCACCAGATGTGATATCCGAATTAATCACAAATGACGGCCAAGCATAATAGGCAATATGAGATGCCTCAACAGATCCCTCTCTTTCATTCAGAAACCAACCTGTTTGATGAAATTCATATGAACATTGAACTAGTTTAAAAGGTGTAAAATGAAAATATTAGTAAAAGAGTCAAAATAAGGATAATGCCTAAAATCCCTAAATATCACCAATTCAATATATTGCTCCTTCGGAGCCTCGCTCTACTAGTGGTTAGTATGAATAGGAAGATGAAAACGAATGCTCTTCGAATTGGTACCTAAACCCTAGCTAGTTCTTGCCACCTATGCTGCTCCCTGGTGATCAACGGAGACTAGTGCTTTTGCTGTTGGCTCCGCCACAGCAGCCTCCGTTGGAAAGAAGGGAGCAAGGCCATTTTTAAACTCAACCCCTTAAAGTACTGCTACATGGAATAAGCCAATCCATCTACATGATTCTCACATCCTGATCTTTCCATATTCGTATCATTATCATTGGGTAATGCTTTTGTTTCACTATTTATTAATTTCCAGTTGGTTCAGCGCCTCCCTTTCTAGGTGCTAATTCCTGTGATCTGACAGCGAAAGGGTTCTTCACTAGTGACTGATACATGGTACTACAATTTCACTTCTTTTTCTTTTTCCTTACATATGTGGGTATTGACATTTAAAAGCCTGTCTGTCTCCGCTCTATCTTAAATACATTCCCCTGTTGGTTAAAGAGGAATTCTATGGCTATGCTCGGATCTAACTCTCTCTCTTTCCGGCTTAGCTTAGTGAAGAGAGGGGCCTTTCTTACCTAAGGATCATTTCCCTTTCGACGGGTATGAGCTTCACTTCTAGGAGCCCTGCCTCCAACATCGCTTATTATGCCTTGCCTCTATCTCTATCTAAGTGAATTTATTCTTCATTCAATTCATATCCTATTTGAAATAGCAAAAGAAGAAGGAGAACTCCCAACACGGGAGCTGATTGAATGATTCTTGTTCACTGCTAAGCTAATCGTTCTGTTCTACTTGACTCTATTATGATACCTAACCCTAGGGTGAGAATCGCTATAGACTAGCTCTGGCTTGACATTTACTCTTTCCAGGTATGATATTAAAGTAACTAGGGTTAGGGAGGGCGACATGGATTTGGATTGGGATTAGGAAGAAAGGAAAGAGGAGACCCTCAATCAATGCGATGATGGAGAGTTGGCCAAAATGAGCACTAAATACTTTTCGAGAAATTTCTTCCAAATCCCTACAACTAAAATGCCTAAAATCCCTAAATATCACCAATTCAATTGGATTCACCAATTGAATCCAATTCAATTCACCAATTGAATCCAATTCAATTCAATTCAACTCAATTCACCAATTTAATTTAATCAAAATCCTTAAAACCCCTAAATATCACCAATTCAATCCAATTTAATTCACCAATTCAATTTAATAAAAATCCCTAAAATCCTAAAACTAAAATCTTAAAAATACCTAAAACTAAAATCCCTAAGCAATTAAAAATCTAAATTAAAGATTTACCTCTTTCTGTCTCTCTCCTCTTAAGCAGCGGAGACGGCTGCTTCTCCTCACCACGTCAGTCTAATTCCGGGTGGTGTCTCTTCCTCCCGTCGTCGGTGTTGCAGTGGTTCATCCTTCCTTCCTTAATCGTGAAAGAGCTTAGTGAGGAGAAGAATCTTCTTAGCAACAATTGTTTTTTGCTGCAATAAGAGCATAAATGTAATCCAAACCTCATAACCACAAGGATATCAATTAATAGAAGAGAAATTACATGCTGCCATTGGGGAAGAAAATAATAAGTGGAAGGAAGGACGGAGATGAACGAAGGTGAGTGATGATCGATCATTTGAGTGATTCCAGGGCATTTGAAGATTTCAATTTAGAGAATAGGGATTGAAGTATCGCAAAAGATGGGGATGGATGGGGCTTTCACTTTGTTGGGTTTAAAGCGTGTGAGAGAGAAGAAAGTAAAAGTTTGTTAGACTTAAAAATATTTGTGCCTGTAGTTAATATATTCATATATAAAAATATAATTATTTTCTACTAATTTAATTTTGTCCCCTATTATATATTAAAAAAGAATTGGGGGCAATTAATATAATCATCCCCTATATTAATTTCAAAATTATAATCGAGGACAAAAAGTATAAATTGTCCCAAACAATTTGTACCCATAAATCCTTTTTTTTTTTGTAGTGTAAGCAATTATCAGTTATAAAAACCAACTTTACTTAACATAGCTACATATATACATTTATAAAGGGATTTAATCAAAACCTTATAAAATATACTCAAAACATAAGTTTATCATATAATCATCAAAACCTTATAAAACATTCTCAAAACTTAAGTTCATAAAATAAAATTTGTGTATGTGTATCCATGCTCGAATTCCACTCGTGTAGCTTATCATAACATCAATCATATCAATAATTGAGATATCTCATTTATATCTCGTTCATTGCCTAACATTTAGGACTACCAGCCGTGCACTCTGGCCATACTGCCATTAGATATGGTCTTACAACTTACAACTCCAACCCCGGGAAATCCTAGATGGACAAAACCATTTTATCTTTCAAAATATCACAACTCATAAAAATCAAATTTGGACTTCAATCCAAAATAATAACAACAATAACCGCAACAGATTTCTCAATCCAAAAACAATTCGTAAGAAATCATCAAATTCATCTTATTCAATATAGATATACATTGAAACCAAAAGCATATATGTATATATGTAAATCAACCAAATTAAGCCTTAAATCAACATAATCAAGTAAAATGTGAAATTCACATAGAAGCATAGTCAATAGCTTCATTTGAACCATAATTTCACAATAAAAGCAAGATCGTGAAAAACTCCAATTTACAAAATTCCTGCATAACCTTAAAATATCACTTTCTTAAAATTCTTTTATTATATATATATATATATATATATATATATATATATATATATATATATATACATAAAACTCAAAATATAGTTGATAGTTACTTACCTTGGCTACTAATTAAAGAAAACACATCCGTCCAATTCGCCTCTAAATTCTGTCTAAGACGTTTCCCTCCAATCACTGCCAAAACTCAAAAACTCTTCGGTTAGGACTTGGATCTATGCATAAGGATGCTATGGTTCCAATTTCGAGTGATTCAGAGGGTCGAATCTTCATAAATCAAAGAAACGGTGGAGAAATGATCGAAGAACGACGAAGAAGATGAAAATGAAAGAAGCAGAAAAAAAAGAAAAAAAAAGATAATCCTATCTCCACCTCTTCGCAATATATATATCCAAATCTGGTGAATATCCAGTTTGGTCCTCCATCTTTATATAATCTTTTAAAAATTACTCTAAACTTTTAATTTACACCTAAAACCATCGAATTAACTCCAAACTTTTCCTATAGCACCGAATTAACTTTACACATCCAATAATTATAATATATACTAATATCAAAATATAAATTTTAGAAATTTAGACACGGACGTGACATGACCATTATGCTACATGATGTGTGGCAGATTTTGCATATCCCAGTGTAGGGCAATATGGTGACGGCTGACTTGGATACAGATGAGCTTCACGGGGCTGTTTGCAATTTGTTCGGGGTGTCTAGCGATGAGTTGCTGATGATCCATTACCGCTCTGGTGGTATACGTGCCAGTTCCATCGTCAGTTTATGTAGTGTAGGACGGGTTCCAGAGACTGAGGCGATTGGTTGGATGTGGCTTATATTGGGATCCACGTTGTTTGTAGATAAGAGTGGTGACCGGATCCGGCCCGCCTGTTTACTGGAGGTGCAGGATGGGGCAGATAGAGCGAGTGGATACTCATGGGGCTCGGCTGCACTAGCATACCTATATCATTACTTAGGTATTGCTAGTAGAGGAGACTGCAGCCAGATTACGAGTTGTCTGACTCTTCTTCAGGCACGGATTTACGAGTACTTCTCGTGCTTCAGGCCTCATAGGGAGGGATTACTAGTTGACCCCGACGTACCTAGGGCTTCCATGTGGCCATCTTATGTTATGGATAAGACAGAGGATCGGGTGATAGCATTTCGACGCCGGCTTGATAGGTTGACTGCTGATAAGGTATAATTTGAAATTTATTACTAACTATTATGCAATTAAAATATATTAATTTATTGTACTCACTAATATATTTGTATACGTACATAGGTGATGTGGCTCCTGTACGGCCGTTCTGACATATCCCGCAATCCGAGGACCTTGTACACCGGATGGATACGATACCGGGATGTGATTGAGCCTTACATGCCCGATAGATGCGTTCGCCAGTTGGGGTATCAGCAGAAACTTCCACAGCCGTTTTTCAGGCCGGCGAAGGCCTTTCGTCCCTAGACTAGTACGAGGTATAGGGTTGAGGTGCCTGATGTGATTGCAGTAGACACATGGTCAGCATTTCCTCTCGGTTCCATGCTCACCGTATCTCATTTGGAGCCCGCTCGGACTCCTTTGGCATGTGATGACGAGTACTTGGTGTGGTACCTCCGCCATTCACATCCTCGTCTCATTCACGACACTCGTTCACTCCCACCGATTATTGAGACGCGTACGAATAGCGAGCTGGTTAGTGCTATTGATTTTATTCATATTATTTAAAAAATATAAAACCTCTCTAGTACTTAATGAAATAGTTATATTGATTTTAGCCATATTAGATAAATTAAAAATAAAAAATATCTTGTAATTATTACTAGTTTTTTTTCAGTGGGTGAGCCGGCTGGCTACCCAGTGTTACCGTATGTTAGACACGTTGCGAGGGTATAGCGAGGATGATGCGGAAATGCATGCGGAAGAAGTGGCAGTTATTATGAGTGCCTGGAATGCGGCCAAATGATTTGTGATCGTACTGTAGTTTATTTCTTATATTAGCTGGGATTGTTTAATACATTTCGTTTTATGTAGGATGTTAAGTTTGTTTGATTTATTGTTATATTAAACTAGAATATTCACTTCTTTAACATATTCTGTCAAACATTTAAAGTTTCTAAACTTATATCTTTCAACCTGGTATCATTATGCAGCAGGTTGTAGATACCCATTATTGTCCGAGACATTTAAAAAAAAAAACTTTAACTGATTAAACTATATTGGAAATCTCTATAATCTAAATACAAAGCTATGACAAATTCAATTTTCAAAAGTTATCCATAATTACTTTTAAAATGATTTTGGTTCATAAATTATATTTAGAATATAATTTCCAAAATTAGCTTACAACAAATGAATTAATAAACTGAAAATACAATGGAATAAAAATAAAATAAAGGCACTATCAAAAATAAGATAAAGTGCTATTATTATTATTAAGAAAAATAAATTCTACATTTACAAAAACTAATTTCGATGTTCTACAGCCAATACATACACAAAGTACAGCCAAAACAATCTTCTATCCAAAAAATTCAAACAAGAAAGGACAAACTCTCCATCTTGAAGATAGTTCCTACATCTTGAACCATCTTGAAAACAGCCATTCTGAAACAAAGGACAAATGCATTACTTAGCTTAAGTCCAAAGAGAGGAGGAAGACAAATCTGTGCTTGACTTGAATCCAAAAGAAGAAGGAGCCAAAGTTGAGCAGCCTGCACCTTGAAACCAGCCACTGCAAAATGCAGAAGATAAGACAATTCATCACAAAAGGGACAACATCTTTCTCAATCCCAGGATGTGTTGGACCTCTATAAATAGAGGGGTTGAGCACCTGAAACAGGGGGGCAGCAAGAATATTAGACCAAACGAGGCAAAAAAAAAGGAAGCAAAAATCAGCAAGAAAAGAGCAAGAAAAAACATAAAAAAAGCAAGAAAATGAGAGGCAAAATCTACTAGGCTTGTAATAGAGAGGGTTCTACATTTTAGAGAGTTGATTTGAATTGTACTTTCTTTCAAGAATCAAACCTTCTATACCGAGGGTTCTAACTAAGGATCTTGATGCGGTTTCTTGCGAAACCTCACTAAGGGATAAGTGTACCCCGTCGTTATCAAGTAATAAATTTCCGGTTTAAGTCCAGGTTATCGTCCACAGGATTTATTTCTACAAGTATCAAGCTACTCGATCTCGAATATTATCTAGGCTTAGGGGGTTTTGAGTTTGGTTTTGTTTAATTAATCTACTCCTAGATTGAATTACACTAATTCTAATTAAGTTATCTAGTTCTAGCTAAGTTATTCTAACCCTAACTAAATTACTCTACCCCTAATTGATCTTTTACCAAAGCAATTAACTGAATGAATATGAAGGAACACGATGATAACAAAGATAGAGTGTTTAAGCAATTGAATTGAAACTAAGTCACTTATGTCCAAGGCGATTAACCCGACCTATCCTCCTAAAGTCCCTAGTTCGTGATTCCCTTGTAAGGCCGAAACTAGCTCTAAGGCTCAGTAATTTGGGCTTAATCTTCTATAGGGTCGTCAATCCTATAGGCACTGACTAGGTCAGATTCAGCTCGCAATATGTGCCAACCTAATTTTGGGATTATCGAATGAGTTAAACCAATCAGACAAAGCGTAAGACAAAGATTAAAATATCAAAACAATTGAATGAACAAAAACTATATTATATATCAAAGATGGATGAGTTGTCACGAGTTACAATAAACCTAGAATTCATAGCATGTATCAGAGGCTAGACAGAATATAAAAGAAGAAAAATCCCTTTCAGGGATCCTGTCTACCAATGCAGACAGTCTTTCTAGGATTTAAGGATGGAGCTTGAGCAATCCTCGGTGAACGGAGCTTCGAAGGTATCTTCAATGGAGGTTTGAAGGATATGGAGGAGGTGGAGAGGATTTCTCAAGGTGAAAGCTAAGGAAATTACAAAAGTAAAAGATATCTGATGTACAATTGAAAATTCCTATTTATAGACGCGTCTCGGGCCTCGTTTTGACCTATTTTCGTGTCCTTGTTGGTGTAGGAAGACGTGGGGCCGAACGTGACTTCGTGGGGGCGGAATTGGTCTTTTTGACCAATTCCCGCAAGTCTGCTCGCCGAGCAGGCAAGGCTGCTCGGCGAGCAGGGCTGCTCGCGCCGAGCAGCCCCCTGCTCGGCGAGCAGGCCACCAGGGGCCTGCTCGGTGAGCAGGCAAGCAGGCAAGCAGGCCTCCAGAGGCCTGCTCGGCGAGCAGAAATGGCCCGGGGGGCCCTGCTCGCCGAGCGTTTTCGCCCGAAGCGCGCTCGATCCGTGCCGGATGACTTCCAAACCCTTTTTCGTCCGAACTTACACCTGCACACGCATAAAAACTCCAGAACACATTAGTCCAAAAGCCAAATTGATCCGTCAATCGCTTATTTTGAGCAAACGCTTCGTTTGGTGCGACTTTTGACGGACCAATTAGCTTCAAAAGATAACGGAATTCTAATACGCATGCTATTTTGGCCGTATTTGCCTAAATTGATTACAAAACGAGCCTAAACGACGAAAAGTAAATAGAATGTTCTCAATTCCTGACTAACTCACACAAAAGCATTTAAATGCGAGAATTGCTCGCTTATTAGCCAAATAACCCTAAAACCGTCCTAAAACCGTACCCAAAGATAGGGGTTTTTGACCCCTATCAAACCTCATCGCACTTAAAACTTTACTTGTCCCCAAGTAAACTAAAAAACTAAACCCGCCATCACAAGCAAGCTAGAAAACTTCCCAGTTTGACTAGGTGCTTGACATAATTTCGAGCATCTGTAATTACATGCATTCGGAAGTACAAAATAGAGACACGATATCCAAAAGCCGCATTTCAATTATCATAGGTTATAGTTTTAAGCAAATGGACACATGTTCAATTAAACGAGCTTGAGGGGATCGCTAAGTAAAACGCCTCACCATAGGTAGTTCACTCATTCACACAATTTTTGGTGGCTAAGGTGTTTACTCTCGGCTTATGTTCTTGCTTAGGATTACGTTGATTTTGCACGTTCATCTGAGTTCCTCTACTATGCTATATGACTCCGATGATATCAAAAACAGCCTCTAATTGGGGTTGTAATGTGGTTAGAGGGTTAAAGGTACAACAAGGGTTAAATGTTCTACCGCTACAAAAACAGAGTTAAAATGGCTTTAGCAATCATGAAGTGACTGAGCTTTTTATTCATCCCTTATTATTTTTGTTTTCTTTTGGGATGCTCTCTTGCGACGTTTTTTTATTTTTAGGAACTGGGGAATGGAGTTCTTCCCTTTTGTTCGTCTCCTTTCTTTTCTTTTTCTGTTTTTCTTTTCCCCTTTTTTTTCTTTTTGGGATAGTAATGCTCATTCACTTCTTAGCCTTTTGGCTTGCTACTGTAATGCCATAAACAAAGATAAAGCGCTAGAAGAAAACAAAGGCTCAGTTCGAGCTTTGCAAAAACAAGGGTTAAGTGGCGAACCAAGTTGTGGTTCGCAAAAACGGGTTAGAACGAAAGAAAAATCTACAAACTACAAAAATGTCGGCTCAAAGGGGCTTCGTAGAGTGGATGAAAAAGAAAAACAAGGTAAAGAAAAGGGTTAATTCTAATGAGGCTGATTCATCGTTTATCATCTCAAATCATTGCATGTAGGTTCAACATAGTATTAGGTGCAAAATCTGTAATCTTCCACAAGTCAAAGCATTCACACAAAAATGTCAAGAAAAAGAGCTTTTTGATGTTCGCTCTTAGGCTCAAATTCAGCTCACAATTCTTTGGGTTTCAATTTTGTGTTTACTAGTTTTCCCCAAACTCAAGTTTAATATCACATGCCTTCAATTCTTAAGTTATCTACCTAAATAATGATTTTAGCATTTCTTCAAAAGTATGGTCTAAATGCAAACTGTAGCTCATGCTTTTACAAATACAAGAGTTGTGTCTTACGCCTAAACTAGTTGTCATGCAATTTTAGATTCGGTTTTCAGCCCTCAAAGACAAATAACGAAGTTTAGATTCGAAGGAGGTTCACGGTTTTAGGTCCTAAACATGCAAAAACATAAATAAAGCAAAAATAAAACACCAAAACGCAAACCTAAACTAGACACGACGCAACAAAAATTTAAAAATTTATACAATTTTTGTAAGTTTGTCTACCCCTTCTCCTCACACTAAAAATATGCAATAAGTTCCAACATTGCATCATAAATCATGAAGTACGAGTGTAAAAAGTTAGGGTGGAGAAGACAACTTACTGATCGGCCGGGGGTATGGCCAAGGCATGTTGTAGCGCTCGCAGTAGTCAGCCGCTACGTATTCAAGACCCGAAAGCCTTCGGTCCATATTCTGCTCAAAGTTGGTGAACCGTTGGTCCATCTGTTGAACAGTGTTAAAGGTCCGTAGGTTCAGATTCCGCATTTCTGTCATCATGGTGTTGATGGCTTGGAACTGGGCCTCCGTCCCCGACGCTTGGTGTTCCCTTTGGTCTCCTGCCGTCGCAGGTTCTTCCTCAGGTTCTTCATCCCTTCTTTGTTGTGGAACTCGTGCTCTTTTTCTTCCTCCTCCGCTGGAGCTTGCTCCTCCAGTTGGGTTCCTGTTTAAGACTTCTTGAAAAGTAGATTTCTCCAAAAACTTGGAGTTTAGCAGAGTAGGATAAATAGCAATTTCGGGATTATCTAAATTCTTGAATTGGCTCTCAAGTAGGTTGGTAACTAGGTGTCCAAGACCTAGGGAACCACGTTTTCTACTTGTTTGGCTTGAAAAGCCTTCAAATATGGCCTTGATATTGTCCACGGGTTTATGGTTGGCCACACACCATAATATGAGCAATTCCGTCTTTGAGACTTTATTGCTCTCATTTTTGCCCAATAAGTTGTGGGCCACAAATTTGTGGACAAGATTGAGAAGTGGGTCTAGGAGAGCGATTGGGCTAGCAGTCTGGAAGTTAAAGTCTGATATGCCTGTGAGTTGTTCCCAAGCTATATCTTTTGTTATAGGCTTCTCAAAGTCTGAGATCGCCCCTGGGTGATTATAAACCCCCATTAGGGCTGCTAGCGTGGTAGCATCAAGGCGGTAGGGTTTACCGTTTAGCCTAAAGGAATGCTTCCCACCGCCCAAGGGTAGCTCCTTTTTCCAAGTTGTCAAGAATTCTATGGTAAAATTGTGATAAACCGGAGTCTGGGTTGTGGCTAGTCTATACCAGCCGTGGAATTTGAGGATTTCATTGAAATCCTTTTTTAACCCTAGACTCGATAAATAGGCTTGATCGACAATTACATGTGTGGCAAGGTCTTGTTTGGAAAACCTATCATACAAAAGTCTCTCACGTTCATCAATAAGGCCAAAGGGTGGATCATACTTAGCTTGGAGATTCTCGTCGAATTCGACCTCCGATTCGGCTTCGTTCTCGACGACGATCTTAGCTTTTCCTTACCGACCCATATTTCCTGAGGAATAGACCAAAAATGGAAGAGTTAGAAATTATTTACAAGCTTCAACATAAACCCTCAATAAATCATTCATAGGCACAATCATAGCTTTAGGCACTTAGGGACCAAATCATAAGCATTTGGTCCCTAAGTGTTTTACCCGAAATTCACAAAATTCATGCAAAATTGAAGATACCCAATGACTAAAACATAAAAAGAATGCAATTCACAACCTTTTTGACAAGTTTCTAACTATAAATTGAATAGTTGAACTTTGAGCTAAAATGGGGATTTTGCCCAAATTGAGCAATTTCTCCAAATATTCACAAATTGAGAATAGAAATCACACCCAAACTATAAATTAATCATTATGTTAACACAAATTGCAAGGAAATCAAGAATTTAGAAGCAAACAAGACACTAATTTGAGAAAAAGGGAAAAAAAAAAAAACCAAAACTTAAGTTTTTCTCAAACCTCAAAAATTATCACCCTAAGCTAAAATCTAAGCCTATAAACATGTTAGAAATCAAAAATAGGTAAAGATTCATACCTTATATCTTGAATTCGGGTTGGAATGAAGAATTTGGGGGGTTAGGTTTTGAAGAAGCAAAAGAGAAGGAGAGGGGAAAAATGGTAGAATGATAAAAAGAAAAGAAAGAAAAGAGAAGGAAAGAAGAAGGTGGGGAAGGGGATGATGAGTCATCCCCCCTTTTTTTCTTTTCTTATTCTTTTATTTTATTTATTTATTTATTTATATTTTTTTTTTTGGCTCAGGATTTTTAAAATCCCGAACAGCCCGTGTCGGCTGAGCCGGCTGGCTCAGTCGACCAGCCCGGCGAGCTGGGCAGTGCCCAACTCGCCTGGGTTGGGCGAAATTTTTTTTTTTTTTATAATAGAGTGCGGGGGAAACAACGTTTGACAGTAAAAACGAGATCAAAATTCAATTAACCAACATAATGAACGGAAATAAGAGCAAAAAATAAAAAAAAGGAAAATGCAGAATCAAATTGTTCAAACTTTGGATTAAAATCGAGGAGAACCCGATTTCTCCCCCTTACTCAATCCTTTCTCAGGATCTTTGGATTCTTCTCCGTTGTGCTCGGGAGAGAACCCTGTGGCCTTTCCTGCCTGTCCCTATTAATCTGAGCCACCTGATTGCTCAAGTCCTTGCAGAAGGCTTCGTTGTTGGCAAGCCTAGCCGAGATCTCCTTCAGAAGAGTGATCACTTCGTCAGATTCCTTAGGGTGTTGCACTGGCCCTTGATTTTGCTGTTGGTATGGGGGCATGCCAAGCCCCTGCTCTCTATGCTCTTGAACAAATCCGCTAGGAGGTCGGAGCACATTCTGATTTGAATTCCCGTAAGAGAGGTTCGGGTGCTGAGGCCTTCTGTAGTTGCCATTGTTGTTGTAGGAGTTGTAGTTGTTGGGGTTACCGTTGTTGTAGTTCTGATTGTATCTCGGCTGCCCCCCAACATAATTGACCATCTCCACTCCATCTCCAGCGAAAGGGCTACCTGCTTGACAATCCTTTCCATTGTGGTCGCCGCCACAGTGCACGCAGGTGGGAGGTCGGCTAAGCGTAGCCAACAGTACATCCATCTTCCTACTCAAATCTGCAACAGCTGGATTTTGTTCCTGTTCTTCCACAGCAAATACCTGCTACCTAGTGGGGCCGGCGAGCTTCTGTTCTTGCCACTGCACGCTCTTTCTGGCCAGCTCATTAATCATGTCATATGCCTCTGCTGCTGTCTTTCTAAACAAATCTCCACCCGCTGTGGAGTCGACAATGGCTCTGTTTGTGGGTGTCAGTCCGTGATAGAAGACGCTCACTAACTGATGCTTAGGTATGTCATGATGAGGGCACATGCGCAGCATTTTCCTAAATCGAGTCCAAGATGTGTGGAGCGCCTCATGCTCGGGTTGGTGGAAGGACGTGATCTCACCCCTGAGCATTGCTGTCTTCGAGGGAGGGAAGTAGTAGGACAAAAATTCCTTCTCCAACCATGCCCATGTTGTGATTGAACCAGGCTCCAGTGTTCTCAGCCATTCCAAAGCTTGCCCCGTCAGAGAGAATGGGAAAAGTTTCAGTCTAGCAGCATCTTGGGGGACCCCGTTGGTCCTTGCAGTGTCTGCGCACATTAGGAAGCGATCCAGATGATCATTCGGACTTTCATGTGCTTCTCCTCCAAACAGTCCAGTCTGTTGGATCAAGTGAATTATACCAGACTTGATTTCGTATGTATTTGCCTGAATGTTTGGAGCAGCAATGCCTGACAGATGTTGATGTCGGTGCGGTGCCAGGATCTCACTCATTAGACGAGTGTCGGTTTCTGGTCCGGTGTTCTCAGGGTGCCGCTCATTGTTCCGTTCATTGTCAGTCATCTTGAGAGGCTTGATAGGCTCGATGATCTCGTCTTGCTTCAGCTTTCCGATCAGTCAAACCTACTTTGTAAGGTTGGTAATACAATACAGTTTTCTATTGCAAGTTTAAGTCCCTGTCTTTTAGTTTCAGTACATGTCGAATGTTTAAGTTTACTATCCTGATTCTTATTTAAAAGCTTTATTATTTGCACATTGTTTAATTTAAAGCTTTAATAGCCCCTATCCATTTATTTGTTCTGGGTTCTAGTAAGGTCTTAAGCCCTCATAGGATTAGAAAGAATGTAGCCTTTTCTTATCTTTCAATATTGGTGAAAAATGCGATCTACTAATTAAGGACTCCCCCATTTAAGGTTCCAACCAGCAAGAATACCAAGTAGTAGCACAAATTGTAAGAGAAACCCCACTGTATATACCTGTTTAGAAAGATAGAACCCAAATTTGATAAGAATCCTTCAACCTCAGCCCCTTCAACCTCAACAATGCCCTTTCCAGCTGAATAAATTTCAACCAAAAGATAGTTAAAATGCCCAATCCATAGTCATGAAGGACCCTGAAAAAACACAATGAACCAAAGAATTCTAATCATGTACATATACCCCTAAGAAAACAAACATCTAAACCAGAAAAGATGCAGTAGGGTAAAAATAAAGGAGACCTTTTAATACAAGTGTTTAGTATATCCTGAAGTGACCAGATGGTTACTTGAGGGGCGTATCTGGAGATGGAGCTGTGTAGCTCTTTCTCCCTAACATACAGAAACCTTATACTTTCCTTAAAGATAGCATTTACGTTTTGAAATAAACAACCAAATAGCAAAATAGTTGACACAAAACAATGAGAAATAAATAAAATAAAATGAAATCAAAACCTTTTTATATGTATCAGGTCCATAGAAAATAAAACAGAGGCATAATGGAACTTGTTTGGACTTTTGATTTACTAATCCTTACTTTTTAATGAAGCTGTGAATATATAATGAAAAATGGGTTTCTGGAAATAAAACAAAACATAACGCCAACATAAAATGGGGGATAAAAAGAAACACAGCAAACAAAGTTTCAAAAATGGCCAAACTAAAAAGAACCTCTAAAAAGGACCTGAAAATGTCTAAAATTGCAAAAACAACAGAAACTCTTTCAATAATAACATCATTTCTGAAATACGTTGTTAAGGATATCAATCCAACTGAGTTCAGTACCCCCTTTCCTGAGCTCTTTTTACTCTTTTCAGTAAAGTGTATATTGCAACTTCAGTCATAACCCAAGAAAATATAAGCTAGCATTAACTATTAAAATTAGTTAGGCTAGATTGATTACCTTTTTCCTTTTACTCTTGTCCTCATTAGATGTGTCGAGTTTTTCCTTTATCTGTCTGATATAGCAAGTATTCTGAGCTACGAAAAACGAGCAAGGTTTAGAATAGAACGATTATAATCCGGATAAAAGATATTAACTCCAAACATGAGTTAACATCTAACTAAATAAATAAATAAAAAAAATAAGGTTAAAAAAAACAAATAAGGTTTAGTTAAAGTGATGAAATCTTACCGGGTTCAGAATCTGTGGTTACCGATCTGATCAGCCGAACCGCCATTTAGCCAGAAACCATTTCAGTTCACCGTTATCTTGAAACACGACACAGTTGAGCTAAAAAGTAAAAAAAAAACATCAGGTCTTAGTAAACAACCAAAAAAAAAAACGAGTAAAGCTCTATACAAAAAATGAAAATCACGAAACTGGTACCTGAAGAAATACGGGAACGCCGAGACACGGATCCGCTCGTCTCCGGTTACCTCTGTCGTCCGCGAAGCTTCCGCCGCGGCGGACCGAGGTGAACGATGAAGGGATGGACGGGAAACGACGAAGCAGACTCGGTAAAGAACGGCGGCCGGTCGGATGACCGCTGCTTTCTTCTTTAACGGCAAAAGTTTGAGAGAGAAGAGAGAGGAAAAGGAAATGGAGGCGGTGAATGGGTTGGAATGCAACCCTAATCCGTAATGTGAGGTTCTTACCTCATTTCTTTTTATTATTACAAATTGAACCCCCAATTATTCAATCCGATGCACACTGATCCAATCTTTAAAATTGGATTCAATTATGCCCCTTCCCTATCACAATTGTCATCCTTTTACTTATCTAAGCTTTAATTTAATCCATTTCCTTTAATAATGGATAAATAATTTAGTTAGTTAGTTTATAATTCATATCAGATTATTTTAATTCAAGCATTTAGGTTAATTAGCTAATTATTTCTACTTTTAGTGCAATTTAGTCATTGCACTAATTTATTCTTTTATTAAACAACTATCTCGATCACTGAATAGTGGTCTGTATCTTGATCACTGAATAGTGATTCGTATAAATAATTAATAAGTCGTATATTATTATGTTTTAATAAATATAATAATTTTCCCTTGTCAATCCCATTAAAACTATGTTTTTATCAACAAATATTAATAATATACAACTTCCATTATCAAGCTCTGATTGCTGAATAGCGGTCATATGACGAACATATTACCTCGATCACTGAATAGTGATTCGTATAAATAAACGACAAATAATTGAAACCGATTATTATATTTTAATACATTATTATGTCTTAATATTCGATCGTTGTATAACGATTATATAACAATCATATCATGTTGGTCACTGGATAGTGATCTCGGTAAACATACGACAAAAACCTTGCGAGCGTTGTCAATAGCTTGAATATATACAACTAATGACTCTCCAAAGCAATAATAAACACAAAGACATAAGAGCAAGCATGTATAAGTACAACAGTACTGATTTATCGGGCGGGGTAGGGTGAGATTACGTCTCTTCCCTACACGTAACCGGAAACCAAACTTAGAATCATCGCAGACCACCACCTTATCCGAACTTACCCGAATGGGTCAATTTGGAATTAAATCGGTGTCCAATCAGACCGTCAAACTGATTGGTGGCGACTCAAAACCCATTTGATTAGTCTCCTTAGAGGGACTGTCTAGCACCGTTATCAAACCAGTAGAGCGAGAGCCATGTCGAATCGAATATATAAAGTTCGCGATCCGCGGGCACGGGCGCGACAGCTAGCGACTCTGCTGGGGACCTTAGTTTTCCCGGATGTGTGCGTATTTCTATATGTTTGTACTATGTGTTCATAATTATGTGTTGTTGCTTTGCTTATAGTTGCTTTTATTGACATATCATTAAAGCTACACAATCACACTCGCACTCAAAGGTCATGTATATGATTTTACCCTTTTTCTAAGATCTAGGACGAGGCAAAGTACGGACTGTCCTCTCGGGAACACCGAGGTTGGGGTCCTGAAACGCACTCAACGCAAATTGGACTTCCCCATTTAGCAATGATTGGGGTTAAGGATTTGTGACCCGAACCACGACTTTTCTACCTTTAGAATTAGATCCAAGAGCTACCCACTAGAAGCCAATCTTTTGTGCAGGTTAACCCTATAGGATGTGCATCATAATATAAAATTGTTTGGTGTGTTTTGATTGACGTATCTATGATTATGTCTAACCCTTTTATATTTGTGTCGACATTAATAAGACATGATTTTCCCAATAAAGGTTGTAAAATGACAAATCACACATGCCTAAAGGTTTTATAATGTTATCTTAAGGAAAAATCATTTCTCGGGATATAAAAAGGATTTATCAAATAACAAGTAAAATGGATCTTCCGATGAATACTAAATTGGCATTGACTACAACCTAAATGGGGAAATTTTATTATACATTGGTTCCATAGCGAAACACAATTCTTTTATATTAATGTCTCATTTACTTTCTTTCATGTCATTTACCGAATAAAAACATAAACAGGAATACTTTGACACAATCTCATGGCATCATCCTCAAACATGATAGAAGTTTTAGGCGAAGGAGCAGTTGATGATTGGTCTCGAAGGAGTCAGGAAGTTCATAGAGATAGCAAGGCTCCCCGTGGTATGGTTTTACCTTCAGGTTTGGTTGATGTTGACTCAAGCCCGAGTGACCTCAAAGGCTTAAAGACTATTGTTGATAGATTGGCAAATGAAGCTCTCAGAAGCCTAACCATACAGTATGGGTGGATTGTGCACTTGTTATATGTTCCGATACAGCCTGCATTGATCAGAGCTTTGGTAAACTTTTGGAGCCCAATCTATAAATGTTTCACTTTCGGAGAACATGATCTGACCCCGACCTTGGAGGAATACCATCAACTCTTGAATATTCCATTAACAGATGGGCATAGGGTATATGTCTACAATAAGGATGAGAAACCGTGGAGGCAATTAGCTAGAATGGTTGGGAAGCAGTCTGATGACATCAGAGAATGGAGGTCGGGTAATGAGTTTGACACATCCAAAATGCTAGCATTCGCGGATGAGAACCGTGACAATGAGAAGGGGCTGAAGATGATAGCTCTCTTGGTTTATGGCTTGGTTCTGTTTCCCAAGCGAAAAGGGAAGGTCGACCCAAAAGTGGTTTTGTACTTCACTAGAGTCATTCAGCGAAGGGCATATGGAGAAAATCCGATCATTGGGATTTTAGCAGAGACGTTTCGATCGCTTGACAAATGCCGAATGTTGGGAGGCAGATTTGAAGGATGTACACAACTTTTATGCATATGGGCCCTGAGTCACTTGCACTGTCCTGAACGCTTTAATTTCCCAAGGGTGATATACAACAAAGCGTACGATCCGGCAAAAAACTACATCAATGACTTTGTAAAAGTGGGTTGGCCCAAAACTGGACCTTCTAAGAGAAATTGGCTAAGGTTCCTAGAGCGACTCGGAGAAAACCAAATACAATGGGTGGCTAAATGGAACATCAAAGAAGAAGCTATCTTTAGATGCTGCGACTACTTATGGGTGCCACTCCTCGGACCATGGGGTGGGATTAGTTATGCGCCTCGTATGGTGCGTAGACAGTTCGGAGCACGACAATTTGTACCTGTGACCGCCGGGTTAGGGCAGTCCAACTTCTCTTATGAAGAACCTGGTGCAAAAAACAAGGTACAAGCCATACTCGTGGCTTGGGGGAAAATAAGGAAAGTTGATCGTTTTCAACTCAGAACTATAGCAAGCGATGGTCATCGGAGCTGGGTTCAGAGCCGGGAAAGGAGGTTCACTGTCTTGGAAGGATCTGAAGAACTTATGGACTTAGATATCCCGATAAATCCAGCCCAGGAGATCGAAATCGGCCGCCTACAAAGGAGGATCCTTGAATTGGAAGTTGAGAATCAGTGGATAAAAGAGGAAAGGAACAGTATTTCTGACGAGTACCGACACTATCTCGACACCACATCGGTAAAAATCGAGGATTATGACAACAAGATCCGTGAGTTGCAAGATCATAACTATTTATACCAGCAAGAGGGGAAAGTAAGAGACGAACAGATCATTCGAGCCACAAATATCTTCAGAACAATAGCGGCTAGAGCAGGAAGCATATCACGTGAATTGGCCGGTATACAAGTAGGACTAGTGGTTTCCAATGCTCAGGGGGCAGAATTGTATGGACGCTTGAATGACCTCATCGAGGAGATGGCGCACTATGGTGAATTTAACTGAAGGATGAGATTGTTGTCAAATGTTGTTGTTTATGTTTTAATTTGATAGTTTGTATGAAAGAAGTTTTAATTAATGGAATTGTGTTTCGTTTCAGCATCGCATCACTTCTCATGCATTTTTTTTTTCTTTTCTTCTAAAAAAAATCTTTTAAAATAAAACTTTTAAAATAAACTTTTTTTTTTGAAAAAAACAGACCCCTGGAAGTATAGTCTCGTGTACAAAATTCTTCCTGGCTTACCGCTACCAAACGCGATCAAAGACTAGGATTATGGATGACCGATCGAATGAAGAGCTTCGACGGGAGGTAGATGCAATGAAAGGACAACTAGCAGGGATTCAAGAACTGAAGGAGCAAATGGCCATACTGATGAGGTTGCTTAAGGACAAGGGTCCGGCCGCAGGAGGACCTGAAACTTCTAACCCTGAAGGACATAAGGACGATGCAGAGGGGGAAGGGTCTGGAAACAATAACACAAATCTCCAGAAAGACAATATTGAAATTGTAGTGCCAGACTTTGATAAGGTGAAAGCAGGCAATGAAAGATTGGAATCGCTCGAGGAAAGATTGAGGAGCATTGAGGGGAGCCACGAGGTCATAGACGCGAGATCCCTATGCCTAATTCCCGATATTGTAATACCCTACAAGTTTAAAACCCCGGACTTTGAGAAGTTTACCGGGACAACCTGTCCAAAAGAGCACTTAACCATGTACTGCAGCAAGATGGCATCTTACTCAAGCAACGACAAGTTGCTGATCCATGTCTTCCAAGAAAGTTTGCAAGTAGCGGCTTTGAGATGGTATATGCAACTCGAGAAGATCCACATCCGGAGTTGGAGAAATTTAACCGATGCCTTCATCAAACAATACAGGCATAATGTGGACTTAGCTCCTACTAGGGAGGATTTGAGGATGACCGAAAAGAAAAGGGACCAAACTTTTCGAGAGTACACCATCATGTGGAGAGACCGGGCGGCTCAGGTAAAATCTCTCCTAACAGAGACAGAAATGATCAGTATCTTCCTGGAAACCCTCAAATCCCCATACTATGGGATTTTGATTGCCCACAGTGCGACACGTTTCTCTGATTTTGTCGTGGCCGGAGAGAGAGTAGAAATAGCCATCAATAGTGGGAAATTGGATGGAGCATCTTCAGATAAGTCCATTATGAAGAAAAATGGAAATGGATTCAAAAAAGAGGCTCACATGGTGGAGCGTTCTTATGAAGTGCCTACTTATGGGATGACTTTACCTCGGGATAACTATGTAGCAAACATCCCCCAAGGAAACACCTTTGGAAATCAAAGAACCAGGGGGCGAACGAGAGAATGGGAGCCTATAGAGCCGATTCCCATCACTTATGCGGAGCTGTTCCCGTAGCTATTGCAAAATAGACAGGTATCGATTACGCCAACGGTTCCTGTGACCCCGCCATATCCGAAATGGTATGATGCAAACGCCAAATGTGAATACCACGCTGGGGCTGTAGGACATTCCATCGAGGACTGCATCGCATTCAAGAGGAAAGTCCAGTCTCTTGTAAAGGCAGGTTGGTTGAAATTCAATCAGACTAATCAAAAGCCAGATGTTAAGAACAACCCTTTGCCTAGCCATGGGAACACTAATATTAACGCCATTTGGGATGAGGATTGGTGTGAGTATAGGACTGAGGCGCATAACATCGTTATGCCAATGGAGCAGGTATATCAAGCCATGTGTGAGACAGGTTTAATTATAGAAATGAGGGATGCAAGAAGTGCTACTTGTTGGTATCACGAATGGGACGTTGACCACTCGATTCAGAAATGCGAGCTATTTAGGAAAAAGGTCCAAGAATGTATGAACTCAGGAATTCTGTCTTTCGGAAGAAGGAATGAAGGTATGCATTTGATAAATATGTTACGTGGGGATGAATTGATGAAGCCAACTCAACTAGTTATCGATTGGGTCCCAAAAGATCCGGTGAAGTCGGATGACCTCGGGGTGTCCTTTGTAAAACTAGAAGTCCAAGTCCCTTCTCCTTTCCCCTACGAGAATGACAAAGCTGTGCCGTGGATATACGGTAATAAAGTAATACCTCAGTCATGTAATAGCGCTCAAACCAGGGAAGACGTCGCTGGAATGTCAAGAATGACCAGAAGCGGCCGTTGCTTCTCTTCTGAAGAAATTGCCAAGAAACGCCAAGAAGAAGTCGACAGGCGAAGGAAAGGGAAGGCCAAAGAAGGTGAAGTTCACTTTGAGGAAGAATTTGATACACCTCCAGTAAGAAACACCGTCCCTGACCATGACACGTTGGAATTTTTGAGAATTGTGAAACAAAGTGAGTACCGGGTGATTGAACAGTTAAATCAAATCCCGATGAAGATATCATTACTAACACTAGTCTTGACCTCGGAATCTCATCGAAATGCGCTTCTTAAGGTGTTAAACCGGGCATATGTCAGTCATGACATATCTGTAGAGAATGTGGATAACATTGTCGGCAATATAGTTGCAGCAAATTGCTTGACTTTTACGGAAGATGAGTTGCCCTGTGAAGGAACGGGCCATAGCAAAGCTCTGCATATAATCGTCAAATGCAAGGAGTTCTCGGTGGCAAAAGTATTGGTTGATAATGGTTCGGCTTTGAATATACTACCGAGGAAAACACTAGCCAAGCTGCCTATTGATAGCTCCTACATACGCCCTAGTCGCATATTCGTGAAAGCCTTTGATAGTACCCGAAGGGAGGTAATAGGAGACATCGATTTGCCCATACAGATCGGACCGACCATTTTCAATATCACTTTCCAAGTGATGGATATTCACCCGGCATACAGCATGTTGCTGGGGAGACTATGGATCCATTCTGCTGGAGCGGTTCCCTCATCTCTACACCAGAAGATAAAGTTCGTTGTGGACAATCAGCTAGTGGAGGTGTCCGGAGAAGAAGATTTGCTAATCAGCCAGTGTTCGTCATTTCCTTACATAGAAGAAGAGGAGGATGTCATCGAGAGCTCCTTTCAGGTATTCGAGGCAGTAAATGTGGTATACACAGCAAAAGGACCCAAATATTTTGAGCCTCGCTTCTCACCTGCTTCCATCATGGTCACCAAAGAAATGACTCGGGGGCAAGTTGTGGGGCAACAACCAGTCAAAATGGGAGAAGTTATAGATGTTAAGGGGAATCGCTTCCGAGAGGGTTTAGGATATGAACTCACTCCAGAAGACATGAGGAAGTTCTATGCTCGCATGAAGGAGAAGCGCATAGCCAAGATTGAGGGTAAGCTGGTGCGAGACATGCCCCTCGACATCCCACACATTAGTGTCACCTTCACAAAGGCAGGGACATACACGCCCACAATCGCAGCAATCTTGGAGAGGAATGAAGCTGAAAATGATCAAGATTGGGTTTTTGACTGCCAGGAAGAGTTAAAGAATTGGAATGTTCACGAGTTTCCCATTTCGATGTAATAATTTTGTGTGAAATCTTTAAATTATGCCTAAGATTTAAAGATAATAAATAAAAGGCAATGTTTTCGTTGATGTTGATCAATAAAAAGCGCATTTTTAATCCACCTTTCTTGTGTCATCCTTCCCTCCATTGCTTATTGCTTTTTCCTTTTTCCTTTATGAATGTTTGTTCAGGGACGATCATAAAATTGACATGATTGATGATCATAAACCTACGCATAATTTTGATTGTCCAGTATATGAGGTCGAATCTGATGAAGAATTTGAAGAAGAAGTCCCTATTGAAATCGAGAGAATGCTAGAACGACAGGAAATGAGTATGGAACCACAGACAGACAATATCGAGATAGTAAACCTGGGTACAGATGATAAGCCACAAGAGACCAAAGTAAATGGATCCTTAGATGCAGAAACCAAAGGAAGACTAATTGCTTTGCTAAGAGAGTATAAGGATGTGTTCGCTTGGTCTTATGAAGACATGTCCGGGTTAAATACAGATATTGTAGTGCATAAGCTCCCGCTTAGGCCAGAATCTAGACCTGTCAAGCAGAAGTTAAGGAGAATGAAGCCAGAAACTCTCCTTAAAGTAAAAGAAGAAGTTCAGAAGCAATTTAACGCTGGTTTCCTAGCTGTGTCAAATTATCCAGATTGGGTTGCAAACATAGTCCCAGTCCCGAAGAAGGATGGAAAAGTTAGAATGTGCGTGGATTATAGGGATTTAAACAGAGCAACTCCAAAGGATAACTTTCCCTTACCACATATAGACGTGTTGGTGGACAACACTGCAGGGTTTCACATGTTATCCTTGATGGATGGATTTTCGGGGTATAATCAGATATTGATGGATTTGCTAGACCGTGAAAAGACAACCTTCATAACCTATTGGGGAACCTTCTGTTATAAAGTGATGCCTTTTGGACTTAAGAATGCTGGAGCCACCTATCAAAGGGCCATGGTGACATTGTTCCATGACATGATGCACAAAGAAATGGAGATTTACGTGGACGATATGGTCGCCAAGTCCAGGGAAAATGAAGATCACGTGGAAATACTAAGGAAAGTCTTCCAAAGGCTGCGAAAGTACAGTATTCGGCTGAACCCCAATAAATGTGTGTTCGGGGTAACATCGGGAAAGTTGTTAGGATTTATTGTTAGTCGGAGGGGCATTGAAGCAGATCCTACAAAGATCAAGGCAATCTCGGAGATGCCTCCGCCGAAGACAAAGAAAGAGGTTATGGGCTTTTTAGGAAGGCTTAACTATATTGCCCGTTTTATTGCTCAAATGACGATGAAATGTGAACCCATCTTCAAGTTACTCCGAAAGAACAATCCAGGAAAATGGGATTTAGAATGTCAAACAGCTTTTGATAAAATCAAAGAATACTTACAGAATGCACCAGTGTTGCACCCACCAAATCCGGAAAAGCCATTACTATTATATCTAACGGTGCACGAGAACTCAATGGGGGCATTCTTGGCACAAAAAGATGAATCTGAGAAGAAGGAGCGTGCCATCTATTATATCAGCAAGAAGTTCACAGATTGTGAAACCCGGTATTCTCCGTTAGAGAAGACTTGCGCAGCGTTAGTATGGGCAGCACATAGATTGAGACATTATATGTTGAACAATACTACTCATTTGATCTCCCCTATGGATCCAATCAAATTCATCTTTGAGAAGCCGGCACTGACAGGAAAAATCGCAAGGTGGCAAGTGTTGTTGGCAGAATATGACATAATTTACGTGCCTCAAAAGGTGATCAAAGGGGCCGCAATATCTAGTTTTTTAGCGGATAATCCGGTGGAACATGGTACCCCATTGGATGCTTCTCTCCCAGATGAGGAAGTCTTTACTGTGGCAGACACAAAAGAAGATGGTACTACTTAATGGGTCATGAGGTTCGATGGATCTTCAAATGCCCTAGGTCATGGTGTAGGCATGGTGCTAATCTCCCCAAAAGGAAAGCATTTTCCGATTACCGCCAGACTTTGTTTCCAATGCACAAACAACATAGCTGAGTATGAAGCATGTGCTTTAGGCATTCAAGCAGCTTTGGAGATGAATATCCGCAAGCTAAAGGTCTATAGGGATTCCGCTTTGGTGATCAATCAACTAAATAGGGAGTGGGAAACCCGGGATGCCAAACTAATCCCGTATCAAGAACACATCTTAGAAATGGCTGAAGGATTCCACGACATTCACTTTGAACATGTGTGCCGATTAGAAAACCAAATGGCAGATGCTTTGGCAACGCTAGCTGCGGCATTCGAGCTAGAAAAATGCAAAGACTTCCCAACAATAGAGATTGAACTCAGGAGATCTCAGGCTTACTGTGGGAACATAGAAAAAGAGACTGATGAGAAGCCGTGGTATTACGATATTAAGAAATATATCCAATACCAAGCGTACCCTTTGGAAGCCTCAGAAATAGATAAGCGGACAATACGATGATTGGCCACAAATTTCTTCCTTAGCGGAGACGTTCTTTACAAGAGAAGTCCTGACACGACACTAATAAGATGTGTTGATCATGCACAAAGCAAGCGACTAATAGAAGAAGTACATGTGGGCTTTTGTGGTACTCATCTAGGAGGACATGCCTTGTCAAGGAAAATTCTTAGGATGGGATATTATTGGTCCACCATGGAATCGGACTGCATCAAGTACGTTCAGAGATGTCACAAGTGTCAAATATACGCAGATAATATAAATGCTCCGACCACACCATTACATGTGATGGTGGCTCCATGGCCCTTCGCAATGTGGGGGTTAGATGTTATTGGATCTATCGAACCAAAAGCATCAAATGGTCATCGCTTCATCCTTGTAGCCATCGATTACTTCACGAAATGGGTAGAAGCAGCCTCATACACCAATGTAACCACTGCAGTTGTAAAGAAGTTCATCAAGAATAACATCATATGCCGGTATGGGTTACCAGAACGGATCATCACGGATAATGCCAAGAACTTCAATAACAAAGCCATGGAGGAGATGTGCGCTCAGTTCAAGATTAAACATCATAACTTGAGCCCGTACCGTCCAAAGATGAATGGCGCCGTAGAAGCAGCTAATAAAAATATCAAGAAAATAGTGCAAAAAATGGCGCTCACTTACAAAGACTGGCACGAAATGTTACCATTCGCTTTACATGGGTATCGAACTACTATGAGGACATCAAGTGGAGCTACACCATACTCTTTGGTCTATGGGATGGAAGTCGTTGTACCTGTTGAAGTAGAAATTCCTTCGCTACGAATCATGTTGGAGTCAGGGCTCGATGAGTCGGAATGGGTTCAGAGAAGATATGATCAGTTGAACTTTATCGAAGAAAAAAGGTTGGCTGCAATCTGTCACGGGCAGTTATACCAGAGAAGACTGATAAGGTCGTATGGCAAGAAAGTAAGAGCCAAAAACTTTCAAGAGGGGGATCTCGTCCTGAAGAAGATTTTCCTGAGGCATCAAGACCCACGAGGAAAATGGACTCCGAAGTACGAAGGACCATATGTGGTGAAGAGAGCATTCTCAGGAGGAGCCTTAGTCCTCACCAACATGGATGGGGAAGAGCTTGAAAATCCCATAAACTCAGATGCTGTTAAGAGATATTATGCGTAGATTATGACTTTCATGTATGTCAAGATTGTAATCTTTTCTGAATAAATAAAATGTGCGTCTGACCCTTGTCCATACCTCCTTTCGCACTTTCCTTTTGCAAATTTTCCTTTCATCTACATGCGCTTAAGAAAACTTCACTGGAAATAAATAAACTGTTGAATCATAAAATACATTGAAATGGGGTCTCATTCTAGTTTTTTTTTTTTTTTTAAAGAGAAAAAGAAAAATAGTATCAAAATGAAAAGCCTGCTAGATTGAAAACCTGTGAGGGCAATCTAGGCAAAAGTTAAGGCATACAAGAATGAAAAGCCTGCTAGGTTGAAAACCCGTAAGGGCGATCTAGGCAAAAGTTAAGGCAAGCAAAATGAAGGGCCTGCTAAGTTGAAAACCCATAAGGGCGGCTTAGGCAAAAGTTAAGGCAAGCAAAATAAAAAGTCTGCTAGGTTGAAAACCCGTAAGGGCAACTTAGGCAAAAGTGGGGCAAAGAAAATAAAGAGCCTGCTAGGTTGAAAACAAGTTGACAGCTTCCCCAACCACTTTCCGGACATCTTCAGTTTACCTCGATCCCAAGAGTCTCGATCTAAAACAGCGATGTTCGGGAGCAACATATTAGTACACGAGACGATGCCAGCCAAGGGGCAAAATAATTAAAAATAAAAGAACATATATAAAATAAAAAAAGGGCGATGAATTTTGTTTTTCCAAAATTCCGAACAATGATCTTGATAAAAAGAACTTTTTCATGCATTTAAACATGTGCATCAATACATTTCATCCTGCATAGCCACCGAGTTATTTTGCAGGAATGCAGTAAGAGCTTGATGAACGATCAGCAATATCGTCCCAGCAAACTTTGAAAAAAATCAAAAGCAAATGTAAATAATGGATAGAGAACGTCCGTAATCACATCATCAATAACAGAAAAATAACCACTTCAAATAACATCATCGTGGACTAAAAAGTCCACCACATCAGTTCATTCAAGTCGCGGGGAGCCGCTATAAAAGCTCATATCCCAGTCGCGGGGAGCCGCTATAAAAGCTCATTCAAAGTCGCGGGGAGCTGCTATAAAAGCTCATATCGGTTGCGGGGAGCCGCTCTAAAAGCTCACACACAAGTTGCGGGGAGCCGCTCTAAATACTCCATATTGGTTGTGGGGAGACGCTCTAAATACTCACACACAAGTTGCGGGGAGCCGCTCTAAAATACTCCATATCGGTTGCGGGGAGCCGCTCTAAAAGCTCATACACAAGTTGCGGGGAGCCGATCTAAATACTCTATATCGGTTGCGGGGATCCGCTCTAAAAGCTCACACACAAGTTGTGGGGAGCCGCTCTAAATACTCCATATCAGTTGCGGGGAGCCGCTCTAAACACTCACACACAAGTTGCGGGGAGCCGCTATAAACACTCATACATCGGTTGCGGGGAGCCGCTCTGAAAACTCACACATATCGGTTGCGGGGAGCCGCTCTAAACACTCACATATAGGTTGCGGGGAGCCGCTCTAAACACTCACAAACCAAAATCAAATCAACACGACTCAAGTCAGATCAACACAGATTGATCCAAACATTCAGGGAGTTTTACTAAACCTTTCATTGTTTCTAAGTTTTTATTTTTTCGCTCAATAAAATGCAAAAATGGCTATCTATGTGTACTTTGTATACTGCATTTCCAATGCAGATATACAAAGGGGGGCAGGTGTAGATACCCATTTTTGTCCGGGACATTTTTAAAAAAAAAAAACTTTAACTGATTATATTTGGAATTCTAACAAATTCGTGAATTATATTAGAAATGCAAACTTTCTATTACGAGTATAATTTATTAAGAAAAATTATATTTTATACCAATTTTTTATATCTCGATATAATTATCAAATTATATTAGAGATGTGATTTATTGGAATAGAACTATTTTTCAGTCATAAATTATATTTGAAATATAATTGGTTGTATTCTAAATATGATTTTTGGAATGGTTATATTTCAAATTTATTAGTTAATTTCAACTTGTATCTTTTTTGTTAGATTAATTTTCCAACTTTAATTCATTAGTTGTGAAATTATATTGAAAATCCCTATAATCTAAATACAAAGCTATGACAAATTCAATTTTTAAAAGTTATCCATAATTACTTTTAAAATGATTTTGGTTCATAAATTATATTTAGAATATAATTTCCAAAATTAGCTTACAACAAATGAATTAATAAACTGAAAATACACTGGAATAAAAATAAAATAAAGGCACTATCAAAAATAAGATAAAGTGCTATTATTATTATTATTAAGAAAAATAAATTCTACATTTACAAAAACTAATTTCGATGTTCTACAGCCAATACATACACAAAGTACAGCCAAAACAATCTTCTATCCAAAAAATTCAAACAAGAAAGGACAAACTCTCCATCTTGAAGATAGTCCCTGCATCCTGAACCATCTTGAAAACAGCCATTCTGAAACAAAGGACAAATGCATTACTTAGCTTGAGTCCAAAGAGAGAAGGAAGACAGATCTGTGCTTGACTTGAATCCAAAAGAAGAAGGAGCCAAAGTTGAGCAGCCTGCACCTTGAAACCAGCCACTGCAAAATGCAGAAGATAAGACAATTCATCACAAAAGGGACAACATCTTTCTCAATCCCAGGATGTTTTGGACCTCTATAAATAGAGGGGTTGAGCACTTGAAACAGGGGGGCAGCAAGAATATTAGACCAAAAGAGGCAAAAAAGGAAGCAAAAATCAGCAAGAAAAGAGCAAGAAAAAACAGAAAAAAAGCAAGAAAATGAGAGGCAAAATCTAATAGGCTTGTAATAGAGAGGGTTCTACATTTTAGAGAGTTGATTTGAATTGTACTTTCTTTCAAGAATCAAACCTTCTGTACTGAGGGTTCTTTGCTGTAAAAATCTATCTGTAATCAAGGAGCATTCTAACTAAGGATCTCCAGGCTCAAAGTCAAACCTACTTTGTAAGGTTGGTAATACAATACAGTTTTCTATTGCAAGTTTAAGTCCCTGTCTTTTAGTTTCAGTACATGTCGAATGTTTAAGTTTACTATCCTGATTCTTATTTAAAAGCTTTATTATTTGCACATTGTTTAATTTAAAGCTTTAATAGCCCCTATCCATTTATTTGTTCTGAGTTCTAGTAAGGTCTTAAGCCCTCATAGGATTAGAAAGAATGTAGCCTTTTCTTATCTTTCAATATTGGTGAAAAATGTGATCTACTAATTAAGGACTCCCCCATTTAAGGTTCCAACCAGCAAGAATACCAAGTAGTAGCACAAATTGTAAGAGAAAACCCACTGTATATACCTGTTTAGAAAGATAGAACCCAAATTTGATAAGAATCCTTCAACCTCAGCCCCTTCAACCTCAACAATGCCCTTTCCAGCTGAATAAATTTCAACCAAAAGATAGTTAAAATGCCCAATCCATAGTCATGAAGGACCCTGAAAAAACACAATGAACCAAAGAATTCTAATCATGTACATATACCCCTAAGAAAACAAACATCTAAACCAGAAAAGATGCAGTAGGGTAAAAATAAAGGAGACCTTTTAATACAAGTGTTTAGTATATCCTGAAGTGACCAGATGGTTACTTGAGGGGCGTATCTGGAGATGGAGCTGTGTAGCTCTTTCTCCCTAACATACAGAAACCTTATACTTTCCTTAAAGATAGCATTTACGTTTTGAAATAAACAACCAAATAGCAAAATAGTTGACACAAAACAATGAGAAATAAATAAAATAAAATGAAATCAAAACCTTTTTATATGTATCAGGTCCATAGAAAATAAAACAGAGGCATAATGGAACTTGTTTGGACTTTTGATTTACTAATCCTTACTTTTTAATGAAGCTGTGAATATATAATGAAAAATGGGTTTCTGGAAATAAAACAAAACATAACGCCAACATAAAATGGGGGATAAAAAGAAACACAGCAAACAAAGTTTCAAAAATGGCCAAACTAAAAAGAACCTCTAAAAAGGACCTGAAAATGTCTAAAATTGCAAAAACAACAGAAACTCTTTCAATAATAACATCATTTCTGAAATACGTTGTTAAGGATATCAATCCAACTGAGTTCAGTACCCCCTTTCCTGAGCTCTTTTTACTCTTTTCAGTAAAGTGTATATTGCAACTTCAGTCATAACCCAAGAAAATATAAGCTAGCATTAACTATTAAAATTAGTTAGGCTAGATTGATTACCTTTTTCCTTTTACTCTTGTCCTCATTAGATGTGTCGAGTTTTTCCTTTATCTGTCTGATATAGCAAGTATTCTGAGCTACGAAAAACGAGCAAGGTTTAGAATAGAACGATTATAATCCGGATAAAAGATATTAACTCCAAACATGAGTTAACATCTAACTAAATAAATAAATAAAAAAAATAAGGTTAAAAAAAACAAATAAGGTTTAGTTACAGTGATGAAATCTTACCGGGTTCAGAATCTGTGGTTACCGATCTGATCAGCCGAACCGCCATTTAGCCAGAATCTGTGGTTACCGATCTGATCAGCGGCGGACCGAGGTGAACGATGAAGGGATGGACGGGAAACGATGAAGCAGACTCGGTAAAGAACGGCGGCCGGTCGGATGACCGCTGCTTTCTTCTTTAACGGCAAAAATTTGAGAGAGAAGAGAGAGGAAAAGGAAATGGAGGCGGTGAATGGGTTGGAATGCAACCCTAATCCGTAATGTGAGGTTCTTACCTCATTTCTTTTTATTATTACAAATTGAACCCCCAATTATTCAATCTGATGCACACTGACCCAATCTTTAAAATTGGATTCAATTATGCCCCTTCCCTATCACAATTGTCATCCTTTTACTTATCTAAGCTTTAATTTAATCCATTTCCTTTAATAATGGATAAATAATTTAGTTAGTTAGTTTATAATTCATATCAGATTATTTTAATTCAAGCATTTAGGTTAATTAGCTAATTATTTCTACTTTTGGTGCAATTTAGTCATTGCACTAATTTATCCTTTTATTAAACAACTATCTCGATCACTGAATAGTGGTCTGTATCTTGATCCCTGAATAGTGATTCGTATAAATAATTAATAAATCGTATATTATTATGTTTTAATAAATATAATAATTTTCCCTTGTCAATCCCATTAAAACTATGTTTTTATCAACAAATATTAATAATATACAACTTCCATTATCAAGCTTTGATTGCTGAATAGCGGTCATATGACGAACATATTACCTCGATCACTGAATAGTGATTCGTATAAATAAATGACAAATAATTGAAACCGATTATTATATTTTAATACATTATTATGTCTTAATATTCGATCGTTGTATAACGATTATATAACGATCATATCATGTTGGTCACTGGATAGTGATCTCGGTAAACATACGACAAAAACCTTGCGAGCGTTGTCAATAGCTTGAATATATACAACTAATGACTCTCCAAAGCAATAATAAACACAAACACATAAGAGCAAGCATGTATAAGTACAACAGTACCGATTTATCGGGCGAGGTAGGGTGAGATTACATCTCTTCCCTACACGTAACTGGAAACCGAACTTAGAATCATCGCAGACCACCACCTTATCCGAACTTACCCGAATGGGTCAATTTGAAATTAAATCGGTGTCCAATCAGACCGTCAAACTGATTGGTGGCGACTCAAAACCCATTTGATTAGTCTCCTTGGAGGGACTGTCTAGCACCGTTATCAAACCAATAGAGCGAGAGCCATGTCGAATCGAATATATAAAGTTCGCGATCCGCGGGCACGGGCGCGACACAGGTAACATGTAACATTTCTAAATTGATATCATTTAACCTGTAACAGTAACATTTCTAAATTGATATCATTCAACCTGTAACAGTAACATTTCTAAACTGATATGATATCATTCAACTTGTAACAGTAATGTTAAGCCCAAAATATACCTAAAATATCATTAATATTTACATCAGTTTTGCTATGAATTCGTGCTGTTTATATCTATTTAGAGTACTTTTACGTCCAAATATGTTTCTTTCATGCAAGGTACCTAAATATTTGGTAAAAGCCAAATAGGAACGAAAAGAGGTCAAAAACAAAGGAAAAACCCTAAGTTAGGAGCCAAAAGACGAAGAAATCAGTACACCAATACAAGGAAGACGAGAACGAAGTCAGAAACGGAAGAAAAATTCATATTCTCGGTAGGGAATTTGTGGGCCGCGACCGAGAATCCCAAATTCTCGGTCGCGACACGCTAAAGTCCGGTGCCTCTCTCTTTCGTTCAAAGGCTGAAAAATCAGTTCCTCATTCTCGGCCGAGAATTAATTATTCTCGGTAAGATCAGAAATTCTGCAAGCACAACAAACACATGTTTAAAATCCAAGAAACGCGTTCGTTCGGGTGGATAGAAACGTCTCTTCGCAACGGATACGACTCTCCACAACAGACACGACACTTCAATCACGACTCTTCAACATCTATAAATAAAGTATTGATTGAGAGTTGAAAAAGGATGAGAGAGTTAGATTTTAAGATTAGTGCAAGAGTTATGCAGAAACTCTGACTCATAAATGAGTCAGAGATTAGAAGTTCGTTTCTGTAAAAAGCATTATGGTGTACACACATTGTTTATTCAATAATTACAAACACAGTAGCGTTTAGATTTGTTCATATTAGTTTACATTCTGGTAGTACATAGACCAGTCTCTATTCCGAAGGTTCAACGAGAAGATTGAGTAGAGAATCCGCCCATGAGTCTGACAAACTCTAACGAAACCCAAGGAAAGGATTGACAACCCGTTCACTTGCAAGTCGTCGAATGTTTTCATGCTCCTTGTTCTCTGTAAACTTGTATCAATTTATATTTCATCTAATAAAGTCTGTTCTATTTGATAGATTTTCATGCAGCACTTTGGTAAAGGATCCGAAGTGGATTGCCGGTGTTTTCATTGAAACGTAGTTTAATTCAAAATCTTTACAAGGAAACTTTGTTGAACACTTAGACAAATTATTATCTCGAAAGAGTTTTAATTTGGTTAAGGTAGCGATCTAACCCGACCGTAGCAGGATTGACTACAGTTCAAAGCCTAAAAATAAAAGGTTCCGTCATTTATTTCATCGTTATAATTTATACAAAGTTTAAAGTTGTTTTCTTTGCTTAATGCAAACGAATACACTTGTTTACTTTTCTAAAGAACTAAACAATCCTGTTTTGTAAATTCATTCCTAAATCAGAAGTATTTTCTAACATTTTTTTATAGTCTATTCTAATTCTCAATCTAGCAATTTCAAAACCAAATCCGATTTAACGATTTTCCATATTATAAATCTTAAAAGTATATTTAACCAATTCAAAATAAGTTTTTGTTAAAAAAAACGTTCCCTGTGGGATCGATATCTTTTATTACTACAAGCGTATACCGTGCACTTGCGGAAATCGCTCAACAAGTTTTTGGCACCGTTGTCGGGGAACGCCAAATTTTTTAATAAAAATTTATGTTTTTCGTGTTTTATTTCGAACCTTGGTTTATAATATATGTATTTATTTATTTTTATAGTTTTTTATTTTGAGGATGGTCACTAGGACTAAATCCTCGTTGTTATTTAACGTTTGTAATTAGATGTTTGCAGATAAAAAATTCAAGTTTTTTCAAAGATAACCTGGAGATTTGATTATCAATGAAATACACAGAAGGAGTCTACAGAAAAGAAATTAAGCCTGCAATTACATCAGAAGGAAAAGAAAATTTTATGAAACAGGATGTCAGACGTGACAGATGATTTTTCCAGAAAATTTACCTCTTCCCAAACACATTTACCTCTTTTCTATACACTAAATCCTTCACCAAAACATCATATCTCGTTGTTAAGAAAATTATTCAATTCCTACACTAAACCCAAATAATTTCTGTTTTTATCACTACCTTAAACGCCTACATCTTCTCAGACAAGATATATCAGAAGTAGGATGAAATTACCTTATCCGTCAGGAAGGAATTGTATGTTTTTAATATAGTTTTGAAAGTTTCAGTTCATGTGCGTAGTTTTTTATTCGAGGCCTGAACCTGAAGTTCGAACATTCAACCGAAATCACTAGATTCTTAAATTGAGAAAACGCTAAAAAAGAAAGCGCTTAAAAAAATGCTAAAAAAAAATTTGCGACCGAGAATCGCCATTCACGGTCGCGACACGGGCGTATATTAAACCTGTATCTTTTCTTTCTTCTTCAGTTCATGCACCATTTCTGAAAATTTTGAACAATTAAGTTTCTTCATGTTCAAATGGTGTGAATTTGCACCTTTTTGCCACCAACAGACACATTAATTCATCCTAACATCATTATAAATAATTCGAAAAGATCAGATTTCCATACTTTTCATCTCTTTAAAATCTGATATTCTTCTCCATATTATTCAAACTTTTCCAAAAAGTTACAGACGCATTTTTTTTCTTTATTCACCAAACATGATAAAGGAATGTATAGCTTCTGAGTTTGGAGAACCATTTCTTATTTCTATTCATGATGAAGGAATATATATGTTAGGAGACATATTTCAAGGCAAACACCATTCATTCCTCAAAAATCTTAATGGAGGGATTAGTTGCCGCTTCATGTTCCATGGAAAGAACAATTTGATACGGGAATATACTATGTGAAATTATTTTAGGAACCAAACACATTATTTCGGTTCCATGGACTGATAAAGAACCATTCCCTATCATTGACTATGAATTCCTGAGGGATTTGTCTAGAGAATTTTCCGAGTTGGCCCACGATTTCTTTCTGCAGAAGAAAGACAGATCTTCATGCAAGCAAAGATTGATCGTTATCCGGGCTATGCGTATCCCAATTCAAAGGGATGAGAAATTAGTTTACTTTATTTTGTTTTATTTTACTTTCTGTGTGTATAGTTTGTACATAGGTTTGTTTTCATTTTTACATATGTATGTTCTTTGTGATTTTATGTATATGTGTTCTTCTAATTTTAATAAATCTATCAAGTTTGATTCTTGATTCTTTTTGCTTAAAATATGTTAACCATACAAGTTATACGAATACATCCAAATCTCAGTTTAAATGCAACAGTATAACTTTTAACATGAATCTGTCATTATTTTTAATAAATCTGTATTCATTTCAGAAATGTTTCTGAACAATCTGACTTTTCATATATATTACATACCAATACGGTATAATCATTGATAACTATTGAACAAGTTCATGAACATTCATTTTGTATGATAATTCTAAGTTTTGTTATGTACATATGTTTTTCGATTTTGATAGCATATCAACTTTGATTCTTTGGTTATTTTTTATTAGTATATGTTAACTATGCAAGTTATTAAAATGAATCTGTCTATAATATTAAAATGTATTAGTATAAACTTCAAACATAAATATGTATATGATGTTAAAATAAATCTGTCTATCATTTCATTAATCTGAAGCATTCAGATTTGCCTAAACGTTCCTTGTTCATTTATGTTCTTGTTCATTTTTGAATAAGTGATTAATAATTTGATTTGTTTAATTTTCATTTGTTTATTTTTTTTATATAGGTTTGTTTTTAATTTTTCTAGTACATATGTTTTTCTTCATTTATGTACACATGTGTTATGCAATAAGAATTCAAATTCATTTCATACTTTAATCTTATGTTCTGGTTTATGTCTGTTAAAATTTATACACTATTAGCAAATGAATCTGTTCATATATATCGTCAATGCTAATAAGTTATAATCAATATTAACTATTGAACATGATAGTGAATTTTCATTTTAAATTCAATCGTCAAGTTTACTTTTTAGTTTTTGATTCATTTATGTTAACATTGCTAATTATTAACATGTACCAGTGCATATATCTTTTCATATGAATCTGTATGAAATTTAAATCTTCTACTTAAGATGTAATGTTTAAGTTTTACCATGAATTGGTGACTAATTGAACTTACGTTAATGTACATTTATTTTTACATCTTAGAAGATTAATTTCGATTCAAATGCTTATTCATTCAACTTATGTGAATTAATGAACCATTGATTCTACATTAACTATGTTTAAGGCATTCATTTGTTTCCTTATTCCAATTTCCTAAGGATAAACCTTTGGTTTACCTTGAATTTAATGTTTTAATTTATGTTTTTAAGTTTCAGGTATACCTTTACTTCATTATAGGACATATTTACCCAGAAAATTGCACAAACGGAGTTTTTACGCACATTTTGTCGCTGCCAGGTGCAGATTCTCGGCGGCAACTTCAGCGAAGACATGTAATTTTTCAGTGAGATTTTCTCTCTGAAAATGACGAGTCGCGACCGAGAATCTGGATTCTCGGTCGCGACACGCGCCCTGTAGGACGAGTATAGGCACAAATTTATCCAATTTTGCAACCTTTTCCTATTTTTACATTAACTCCTAAACACCTAAATTCATACCTATATATACCCATCCCTTACACAAACCTTACATCACCTCCTATTTTTCCCAAATTACACAATCCAAACTCTTCCCAGTACAATTAATTCCACACCATATCACCTTTACTTTTACCAAATTTTTACCTACCCAAAATACATCTTTCCCAAACCCCACCTCCATATCCTAACCCTTTTTCCACACCATGCCTAAACATAAGAAGGTTACTCATCAGGTTCCCTCTACCTCCATTCAGCATTATTTAAGATGGGGTTGGGCACGTGGTACAAGCACTATTATGGACATAGTGCGTAGTGAAATAGACGTTATTGTATTGGTTACTCTTTCCTATTCTAAGAGGAATGTGAGGATTACATTTAGGGATTTAGGTTAATTTTATGAAGTTGGGGATGACGAGATGAGTGTATGGTTTGGATATCATACAAAATAATTTATTGTTAAGCCCATCGATTTTCAAAATACTCTGGTTTGGACATAGTTTGCCTAGATTTGATAAGTTTATAAAGATCAGGATTCGAAGTCCGGCTTTGTTTGTTCATTTTTGGATTACATCTTCTAGGATTTCGTGGTAGATTAAATTGGATTACCTTTTGACAATTGAGTCCATGTTTCCATTTCAACCAATAAAGCACGTTACTATGTGTACTTTGATTACGGGTCTTGTTTTGGATGATACGAGTATTTTGGACTGGTTTTCCATCAGTTACTCCTACTTATTTTTCGATGTTGAAATTCCAAGTTCACATGGTAATGGTATTCAAGGGGGTGGTAATAAGCAGACACATTTTGGTGGGGGTGACGATATGCATTAACAAGCACAATGTTGATGAAGAGCACAATGTTGATGCTCACGTTACTTTGCATCAAATTTTGAACCAAATGCATGCACACAACCGGCGAATGAATTTGCGGTTCGATGCTATTATGGAGAATAATCAAGCGATGAGTTCACGATTCAACGCGGTGGATGCACATATCCATACTTTGGGGAGAGATCACACGTCAACATGACGCTAGTTATTATCAATGTTTCCGTCGTCCAAACGTAGTGACTACACCATCTCCACCGGGTTCACCTTCATAAGAATAGGTTTTATCTTATCTTTTGTCCACTCATTTATTCTCTTCTGTTATTCTTTATTAAGTTTGGTACAATTTTCATTTCTATTTATGTTGGATAAAATCCATTTCATATTTATATATTTTCTTTTTGCTTTATTTCGTGCTTATTTTTCATGGTATCTCAATATTTGCACCAAATGAGGACATGGTCCAATTTAAGTGTGGGAGGAGATATACATATATCATTTATATACATACGAATAAATGCAACTTCATAAATTTTTTAAGCAACATTTATTAATGCAACACTTGTTTTATGCAAATGCAACATATATTGCAACACAATTTATTTAACATTATTTTTCATAACGTTACAAATTTATTTAAACTTATGATTATTTTTAGGTTATCATTATCGATAGAAATGATATTTCTATACGGGTATTATTTTTCAAATTTTTCATAAATCTCCGATACGATTTTAAGTAAAACGTCTCGAGTGAATGTATTTAAGTAAATAAACTTTTCAATCTCTATTTTATATCATGAAATTCATGATACAATAAATCTTATTTTAAATTTTCAATTAGGTTTATAGGCATTAAATTGAACTAACAATTTTAGCTCGGTTTGATTTCGTCTTACATTAACACCAATTGAAGTTTTTAAGGAAACTTTAGCCATAATACATGTTGAATTTTAAGTCAATATAGGATGAATGTGCTATCTTTCTTTTTCCCAATTTACAATTCAAAATTTCATATTAATTAATCAATTAGTTGAATTCTTAACTTTTGGCCACGGTTGCGACCAACCTTATCACAATCGAGGTATGAAAGGGAAGAAAATTAAGTACCGTTTACTTTTGGCCACGATTGCGACCACCCTTATCACAATCGAGGTATGGAAGGAACGTTAAAAAAAGACAAAAATTAAGCATGTTTAAGTTTAAAGTAACGATTGCGTCCACCAATGGCATTGTCGGTACCTCTTAAGCGAACGCTAAACAATAAAAATACGTATAAAGTTACGATCAAGACCACCCTTATCTCGGGCGTAACTAAGCAAATAAGATTAACCCAAGTACTTATTCATTTAATATATTTCATATATTAGTTAGGTTTGGAAAATGAAATTTTGTGCTTTGAAATGCCTTGAGACGAAAGACTCAATAACATGTGTGCTTATATCATCCCGAATACTTCAATTCAAAATTGAAAATACAAGACGAATGATATATCGCCTTTATACTAAGTTAGTTTGATATTTTGCGTATAAATTTGTCATGCGAAGTTAGTCTTTTCGGCTTAACTAATTTAAAAGGTAATACCAAGATATATGTTCTATGTTAATAAAAGATTAGTTAAAGAATAAATTCAGTGAAATTTTACTCGGGACTAGCAAAAGATTAAGTGTGGAGATTTGTTAAGCCCAAAATATACCTAAAATATCATTAATATTTACATTAGTTTTGCTATGAATTTGTGCTGTTTATATCTATTTAGAGTACTTTTACGTCCGAATATGTTTCTTTCATGCAAGGTACCTAAATATTTGGTAAAAGCCAAATAGGAACGAAAAGAGGTCAAAAACAAAGGAAAAACTCTAAGTTAGGAGCCAAAAGACGAAGAAATCAGTACACCAATACAAGGAAGACGAGAACGAAGTCAGAAACGGAAGAAAAATTCATATTCTCGGTTGAGAATCCAAATTCTCGGTACAGAATTTGTGGGCCACGACCGAGAATCCCAAATTCTCGGTCGCAACACGCTAAAGTCTGGTGCCTCTCTCTTTCGTTCAAAGGCTGAAAAATCAGTTCCTCATTCTCAGTCGAGAATTAATTATTCTCGGTAAGATCAGAAATTCTGCAAGCACAACAAACACATGTTTAAAATCCAAGAAACGCGTTCGTTCGGGTGGATAGAAACGTCTCTTCGCAACGGATACGACTCTCCACAACGAACACGACACTTCAATCACGACTCTTCAACATCTATAAATAAAGTATTGATTGAGAGTTGAAAAAGGATGGGAGAGTTAGATTTTAAGATTAGTGCAGGAGTTATGCAAAAACTCTGACTCAGAAATGAGTCAGAGATTAGAAGTTCGTTTCTGTAAAAAGCATTATGGTGTACACACATTGTTTATTCAATAATTACAAACACAGTAGCGTTTAGATTTGTTCATATTAGTTTACATTTTGGTAGTAGATAGACCAGTCTCTATTCCGAAGATTCAACGAGAAGATTGAGTAGAGAATCTGCCCCTGAGTCTGACAAACTCTAACGAAACCCAAGGGAAGGATTGACAACCCGTTCACTTGCAAGTCGTCGAATGTTTTCATGCTCCTTGTTCTCTGTAAACTTGTATCAATTTATATTTCATCTAATCAAGTCTGTTCTATTCGATAGATTTTCATGCAGCACTTTGGTAAAGGATCCGAAGTGGATTGCCGGTGTTTTCATTAAAACGTAGTTTAATTCAAAATCTTTACAAGGAAACTTTGTTGAACACTTAGACAAATTATTATCTCGAAAGAGTTTTAATTTGGTTAAGGTAGCGATCTAACCCGACCGTAGGAGGATTGACTACAGTTCAAAGCCTAAAAATTAGAGGTTCCGTCATTTATTTCATCGTTATAATTTATACAAAGTTTAAAGTTGTTTTCTTTGCTTAATGCAAACGAATACACTTGTTTACTTTTCTAAAGAACTAAACAATCCTGTCTTGTAAATTCATTCCTAAATCAGAAGTATTTTCTAATATTTTTTATACTCTAATCTAATTCTCAATCTAGCAATTTCAAAACCAAATCTGATTTAACGATTTTCCATATTATAAATCTTAAAATTATATTTAACCAATTCAAAATAAGTTTTTGTTAAAAAAAACGTTCCCTGTGGGATCGATATCTTTTATTACTACAAGCGTATACCGTGCACTTGCGGAAATCGCTCAACAAGTAACATCACTAAATTGATATCATTCAACCTGTAACAGTAACATTTCTAAATTGATATCATTCAATCTGTAACAGTAACATCATCTCATTTCTAAACTTATATCATTCAACATGTAACAGTAACATTTTTAAACTGAAATGATATCATTCAACCTGTAACAGTAATATCACTAAATTGATATCATTCAACCTGTAACAGTAGCATTTCATTAATTGATATCATTCAACCTGTAACAGCAACATTTCTAAACTGAATTGATATCATTCAACCTGTAACAATAACATTTCATTAATTGATATCATTCAACCTGTAACAGTAACATTTCTAAACTGGATTGATATCATTCAACCTGTAACAGTAACATTTCTAAACTGGATTGATATCATTCAACATGTAACAGTAACATTTCATTAATTGATATCATTCAACATGTAACAGTAACATTTCTAAACTGAATTGATATCATTCAACCTGTAACAGTAACATTTCATTAATTGATATCATTTAACCTGTAACAGTAACATCATCTCATTTCTAAACTATATCATTCAACCTGTAACAGTAACATTTTTAAACTGATATGATATCATTCAACCTGTAACAGTAATATCACTAAATTGATATCATTCAACCTGTAACAGTAACATTTCATTAATTGATATCATTGAACCTGTAACAGTAACATCATCTCATTTCTAAACTGATATCATACAACCTGTAACATCTAATTGAATTATAACAAATGGGAAACTATACATCAATAAAATAGTGACATCGATAAACTGTAACATGATTGAAACGCTAATAGGATCTCAAACGTGAAGGAAGTCTACGCATTGGATGGCTTTAATTGAGATATCACGTTGATATCTCATCTGTGGCCATCTACACCTGTACGCAGAGATATCAATATGATATAACAGCTAAAGCCATCCAATGTGTAAACCTCCTCCACGTATGAGATCCTAATAGCGTTTCAATCATGTTACTGTTCAGCGATCTCAATAAACCAAAACATGGTTGAAATGATAGCAGGATCTTAAATGTGAATGAGGTTTACCCATTGGATGACTTTAACTGGATATCATATTGATATCTCAATTATGGACATCTTAAGTTGTAACTGAGATATGATTATGATACCTCAATTAAAGTTATACAATGTGTAAACCTCTTCACATTTAAGATCCTATTATCATTTCAATCATGTTACGGTTTAGTGATGTCACTGAACGGTAACATGATTGAAACGATAATATGATCTTAAAGGTGAAGAAAGTATACACATTACATAACTTTAACTGAGATATGACTGTGATATCACAGATATAGCCATCTTATACTGTAACTAAGATTTCACTGTGACATCTCAGTTGTAGCCATGCAATGTCTAAACTTCCTTCACATTTAAGATCATAATATCATTTCAGTCATGTTACTGTTTTGTGGTATCACTACACATAAATTAATGTTACAAAGCAAAAATAACAACGTCCCAAAAATCACTAACTTCCCCTAAGGTTAACCAACATATCCCACTGTTCTCTCCATTCAGTATACAAGTTTTCCCAACCTTCTATGCTACACAGATGATAACTGAACCAGTATTGTAGTATAGGGGGTGCCGGAAAACTAGGCATCAAATCTAAGCGAGTAAAGTGTTGGTAGTGAGTCCCTAAATGTGTTATAACAATCTCCCGATCTGGTCGCATAGCAGTAGAGGGTGCATACAACGGTAAAACGGTACAACACTCCATTAAGCTTTGCCCATTCCCGTATCCGAAGTAAAAGACATCAACATTATATAACGTTGCAATCAGGTACAAGTCATCCCAAACATGCATCCAATGTGCTTCCGTACAATTAGAACCATCCCACCTAATCCGAGTGATTGCACTATCAACCCCGTCAAGGCAGAATGGACTGTACAAAGCACAGTAGCAATAAGTTCATTTCGTAGGCACTGTCTAACTAATCGCCAACTGTGTTCAGTTCCAAAAATAAAGGATGAAACAACACGGAACCCACAATTGCCATCAGCTACCACATCTAGATATGATTCCACATATGGTTTAGTTATTCCAGGTATTTTATCTGAATGTGCATAATCACTAATATCAACTTGACTCCCATCTGCATTGTTGTTATAATATATTGCAAGATTATTAAACATATAATTGCATAAATAATAACAGTAAAGATAAGTAAGTGTATAAAAATACCAGTGGTTCCAGCATTATATAGGGATGATGATGAGCTTCTCCCACGACTCCGAGATGAACTAGAAGACCGACCACGTCCGCGACCCCTGTCGCATACTCCCAGGCACTCGGCATAAATTTCATTGATGAACTACCCCTAGGTCATCCTCGAATGTTTATTTTCACCTCCGGTTCACTGTATTTGGCTAGCTCCGGGTGTAGTTGATTGTGAATGATTATAGAAATGTTCCGCATAAAGCTTGGGTCACATTTTTCGACTTCCTCGACCAGTGAGTGAAAGTATCGTCGTTCCTCTGTCAATTGGTCTGATTGGACGTTGGCATCAGAGTTAGCACAATCGTATACAAGTGTCTTCTAGAAGACGTGGACACTGTCAACACTGATCGCGTTACCAGAATCCATGCATTTCCTAATCTCACGTGCACATGGGATCTGATGGGATGTTCTCACCATACAATCGCAGCGCTCATTCACTTCATCACTCAAACCACACATACGTCCGTACTAATCACTAATCAGCTGGAAACAGTGGTAGGATACTCTGCACGATAGGTAGTTCATCGGAAATCCTGAAAACACGACGCTTGAACGATGTCTTGACTGCTCAAGACCGAACCTGATAAGAAATAAAACATACTATCAGTAAAAGATGTACTAATGAATGCAAATTAAATAAAAACATTTTAAAGATTGAATGTACTTGATAACATTGGGATATTATCGCAAGGACCAAAAGAGATAATCGCCTTAAGTATGCCACGTGGCAAAGGAGGCTGGCTGGCGGATCTCCCTGGATTAGCTCTAAGAGATCCGCTAGCGGATCTCTAAGGCGAATCTCTCCATTCACCTTGATAAACGGCTGGCCGCCGTCTCTGCCATAAATGATCATTAAACGAATCATTAATTGTCCTAACCGCCAGGTTAAGAGTAACTTGTAACCGCCATTAAATGAGCATTAATGGAGACTTTCTAGTTACCTAGAGGTTACGAATTTCCCAACTATATATAGCCTATCTTTCTAGGCTATCAAGGTACACTTACTTTCTTACATTTTCTAAGCTTCGTCAATATAGTTTATTCTCTATATATTCTACTGACTTTGGCATCGGAGTGTCCCCGGCCGATCCCAACGGCGCCTCACAGGGACGTGATCCGATCAGAAGTTTCTCCTGTGTTATCAATTGGTGCGGTGAACGTGGAATCCTTGATCAAATAAAGGATTTTTTCGTTCACATTGAAACATCATGACCAATGAAGGACCAAATCCCTCCTCTGGGATTGAATCACCGATAATTACACCATCTAGTGCTGGACGCACAAGCACAACTGCTCCTACAATAAATATTGATGGAAATATGCCCACAGCCTCTTTCATCGATATGTGTGCTCAGGATATCGAGGCACGATATGGGCTTGAGATAGGGAACCGGCTACGGGCATCCATGACTGTCCCTCCGCGTTGGAGTACGATATCTACGACAGCTGTCTCATCCTTACCTCCTTTAAACTTTGGTCTGGGACCAGGTGCCCATGGCTCTTCATTCCTTCAAGCTCATAATACTGATTCCATGATAACCACTACGGCATCAGGTGACGGACGATAGGTTATCAGGGAGTTATTTCCAGGCGAGGGAAGTCGAAGGAATGATGCGGACCCTCTTGGCGGATCGGGGGTTCCAAGGTTTAATCTTGATGGACCAAATGTACCCAGGCGTCCGCGGACAAATTCGTCTCTTGGCGGATTTAAGGAGCCCATGCGTAAAAAGCATAAAAAGGATAAAAATAGGCGAACAGGATCCCCACGCCGTGGCAGATCACCTCCATCTACTGGTCGTAGAAGAAGTAAAAGGCCAGAAATAACATCTCATATAGGTGGACCACCGCCACACCCATCTTCGGGAACTATTGGACACACCTCATCTGGAGGCCAGCAAGGAGGAAATGGTCCAACTCCACCAGGCAGAGGAGGTGGTGGAGGAGATGGGGGAGGAAGGGGAGGGAGCGGACGTGGTAATTAAGGAGGACATTCTCCATCAGATCCATCGTCTGAGTCAAGTTCTACCTCTTCTTCTTCTCCAAGCAGATCGCCACGAAGGGGTCGCCCCAGGGCGGATCCGAAGAATTTTGATGATAGGGTGAGGGCCCTAGTACTCCAAATGAACGAAGAAAATGCTAGGCACAATCCATTCGCCAATAGGGATTCGCCTTTTGCAGCCTGGATCGAGGCAGAGGAAACCGACAGAGCTTTCAAGATTCCCAATCTTGCAATATACACAGGCAAAGATAATCCGAAGGCTCATGTTCGAAAATACTGAATCTTGGCCAGACTCAATCGAGCCACCGAGCCTGTGCTTTGCAAAATGTTTGTCACCACGCTAGGAGGTCCAGCTTATTTGTGGTTTCAATCTTTACCTCCAGGCTCGATAAACAGCTTCGATCAATTGAGCAGGGAATTTTGTGCAAAATTTGCTGGCTGCATCCCTGCAGTGGTGAAATCCGGAAAGCTTTTCGAATTAAAGCAGAAGGCGAATGAACCCCTCCGAGATTATGTGGATACTTTCAACCAGTTGTGTATACAAATAGTTGATGTCGATATCTCCGTAGCTGTGGAATGTTTCGTGAGAAACACTACCTGTAAAAGTTTACAAGAGGACCTCATCCGCAAAAAGCCTACCAGCATGGCAGAGTTGATGGAGCGTTGCAAAGACTTTATAGAGGTTGACGATATTCGTCGAGGTTCTCCATCATCGCCAAAAAAGGACAAAGGCGAATCTCGTCCCAGGGATCGGGACAGAGACAAACGTCAGGATTCTTCTTCTCGGAACAAACGAAGGGATTCTAGGAACAAATCGACGTTTGTCACTTCCTTCACACCTCTCAATGCTTCTAAGAGCGAGGTTCTTATGTGGATCGAGAATAGTCAGCACAAACGGAGCATTTCATACCCCGAGCCAAAAGGGGGGGAGTACACCAATAAAGGAAAGAATCCTAAAAATTATTGCAAGTATCACAGGAAAAATGGCCATGATACAGACGCTTGCTGGGAGTTAGCTCGAGAAATTGAGCGACTCATTGAAAGAGGAAAATTGGATTGGTTCATCCAAACAGAAGGAAAAGAAGATGATAGATCCAAGGAGGACCCAAAGAAGAAAGGAAAGGGTATCATCAATGTCATAGCAGGCGGACCTGGCTATCAGCCAGCATTGAAAAAGGCGAAGACAACCACCCTTGATAGGACATCACTAAACCGCCCTTTCTCGGATGCAAGTCCTGAGATTCCACCCCATGCGGACGCACTGGTCGTCACTATGACAGTTGAAGGTTGGGAGATGAAGAGGGTAATGATTGATACGGGAAGTTCATGTAATGTCATTACCCGAGGAGCATTCGCCAGACTCCGGATTGACCCCGTCCAGGTGGAGCCAACAGTGGTTGACATTTTGGGAGTGACAGGTCATACCATTCAAACGAAAGGCCAAGTAACTTTAGATTGTGAGCTTGTTGATAATGATCAAGTTTGGAGGGGAGATTTGGAGTTCTCGATCTTGGATGGACAATTAGCTTATAACATTATCCTCGGACGACCTTTTATCTCCGAAGTTGCAGCTCTTATCTCTATTCGCCATTTGACACTTTACATTCCCACGGTCAAGGGAGGTGTGATGGTCAAAGGTTGTCAAAAGGTGGCCCAAGAAACATATTCGGCATCCTTAATGATCCGCCCTCAATCTAAAGAAGAGGAAGATGAAGAGGAGCGTGTCACAATGGCCCTAGGCGAAACCGAAATGTACTTTGTGGCAGAAGAGAAGCAGGTGCGAATAGCTAAGGGGCTACAAGGCAAGATCAGAGATGCAATCACCAAAGTACTTTGTGAAGCTGAAGATGTCTTTGCATGGAAGGACGAAATTCTCCCGAGAATTAGCCCAGATGTGATCACCCACAAGCTCAACATCGATAAAGATGCAGTTCCTGTGGCTCAGAAGTGGAGAAATCATGGTCCAGAAAGGCAAAAAGTGATAGAAGAAGAAATCGCCAAGCTCCAAAAGACGGATGCCATTGAGGAAGTACTTTACACTCAGTGGTTGGCGAACGTAGTGCTAGTCAAGAAAGCTGGCGGATCTTACCGCATGTGCATTGACTTTACGGATCTTAATAAAGCTTTCCCTAAAGATAATTATCCTTTGCCATGCATAGACATGCTTGTAGATGGAACTGCTGGTCACGCAATGTACTCATTTACTGATGTGAAGTCAAGCTATCATCAAATCCCGATGGAGCCCTCAGACAGGATCAAGACCTCGTTCGTAACGCATCAAGCGACTTATTGTTTTAAAGTCATGCCCTTCGGGCTCAAAAACGCAGGAGCTACCTATCAGAGGATGATGAACAAGATATTCGCGGACAGTAAGAATGATAATTATTCTGTCTATGTAGATGACATGATCATTAAAAGCACAACTATAGAGAAGCATGGAGAGGATATAAGGGGGGTACTGGACGTACTTCGCCGCCACAACATCAAGCTGAATCCAGAGAAATACACTTTCGAGGCAACATATGGCAAATTTCTAGGATTCATGATCAGCGAAAGAGGAATTAGCCCAAATCCTGACAAAGTCAAAGCAGTCCTAGAAATGCAATCGCCTCGGAATATCAGAGAAGTACAACGCCTCAATGGGCGTATCATAGCCTTGGGCAGGTTTATCTCTTGCTCAGCTCACAGATGTCAGCCTTTTTTCGAAATCATTAAGAGGCAAAAAGCGTTGGAGTGGAATGAAGATTGTCAAAATGCCTTTGAAGGAATCAAACGGTTCCTTACTGAACCACCCATGATGAGTCGACCTTTGAAAGGGGAGGATCTATACATGTACGTGTCAGTCACGGATAAAGCCGTATGCACAGTCATGGTACGAGAAGAAGATGGCCAGCAATTCCCCATTTATTACGTGAGCAAAGTTTTGAAAGATGCCGAAACCAGATATTCGAAGTTGGACAAAATGGCATTAGCTGTCGTAACCACGGCTATTTGCCTTAGGCCATATTTTCAGGCGCACACTATAATAGTTCGAACCAATATACCAATGAGAAAGGTATTACAGAAACCGGACATTTCGGGAAGGTTGATGGAATGGGCGATTCGCCTAGGCGAATTCGATGTAAGGTATGAAAGCAGGTCATCTTTGAAAAGTCAGGTCCTGGCGGACTTCGTGAATGAATTCACTGATGAGGGGACATCTCATCCCAAGCCTCCATTAGAAGAGTGGTCGATGTATACCGATGGAGCTTCCTCTGCAGATGGAGCTGGTGTGGGAGTTGTGATCAAAGGTCCCCACTACATAAGACTGCGATACGCAGCAAAGTTAAGTTTCCATGCTACTAATAATGCTGCTGAGTACGAAGCTCTGATATTGGGCTTACGTCTACTTCAAGAAATCACCCCGGAACAGATCGTGATCTACAGCGATTCTAAACTAATGGTCAACCAAGTAATCAAGAATTACGAGGTGAAGGATGAGGTTCTGGCCAAGTATGTAGCAGAAGTCAAAAAGATTCTGGATAACCTTGAAGCTAAAGAAACCAAGTGGGAATTGGTTCACATACCAAGAGAATCCAATATAGAGACCGATCAATTGGCCAAAATGGCTTCTAGTGAAGTAAACTGGGCGGATCCAGATTGTCCCTTCGAAGTAAAAATGGCCCCAGCATTTGCTGCTGAAGAAGTGTCCGTACTCACAACGGTGGAAGATGATTGGAGGACAGTCATCCGCCAATATCTACTAAATGGAGCATTACCTGAAGACAAGGAAGAGGCGAGGAGGATTGTCAGGAGATCAGCTTACTTCTCCTTGATCAATGATGGTCTTTACAGAAAATCCTTTAGTCATCCTTGGCTGAAGTGCATTCTACCAGAAGAAGGGCAGCAGATCCTCAAGGAGCTACATGAGGGATCTTGTGGGTCGCATGAAGCATCCGCCACGATCTTGAGGAAATCCAGGATAGCAGGTTTCTACTGGCCTACAACTGAGTTAGATGCCCAAAGTTTGGTAGAATCTTGTCACAGTTGTCAGATTCATGCAAATGAGTCACACACTATCAAACACATTCAAAGGCCAATCATTGAGGGCCGTCCGTTCGCCCTTTGGGGAATAGACATTGTTGGCCCGTTTCCTCCAACTCGTCGGCAAAAGAGGTATGTAATAGTAGCGGTCGACCATTTCACCAAATGGGTAGAAGCCGAGGCTGTTTCCTCCATTACAGCAGAACAGATAGTGGAGTTTGTCAAGGACAACATCGTGGGAAGATATGGCATTCCACATACCATCATCACTGACAACGGGACACAATTTAACTGTGGCAAATTCAAGGCTTTTTGTGAAGGATTGGGCATCCTGAACAGATTTGCCTCCGTTTATTATCCCCAGTCCAATGGAATGACCAAAGTGACCAATCGAACGATTGTAAAGGGGATAAAAAAGAGGTTGGGAGAACACGACAAAAAATGGGCGGACCACCTTATAAGTGTTTTGTGGGCCTATCGTACCACCCCAAGAACTGCTACGGGAGAAACGCCATTCGCCCTTTCTCATGGAGTGGAGGCCGTAATCCCCGTTGAAATACAAGTCCCCAGTGATCGAGTGGCCTTTTATTGTGAAAAAGACAACGATAAGCGATTAAGGGAGCGTCTGGTTCAGGTTGAGGATCGCAGGAATCAATCCTATGTACGTATGGCAGCATATAAACAGCGGATCGCATCCTATCATGATAAAAATGCCAAGCTTGTGGATCTAAAGATAGGAGATCTTATGCTTCGCAAGGCTGATAAAGTCCAATCTCGAGAAGGCAAGGGCAAGTTGGGGATCAACTGGATAGGTCCATACCAAATAGTGGAGAAGGTTGGACCAGCCACATTCAAAATACAAGATATGGAGGGAAATACGCTGCCACGCACGTGGAATCTCCAAAACCTCCGCAAATACTTTGTTAGAAAATGAAGTATGTCCATGGTCTTGAGTACTCTTTTTCCTTTAAACAAGCTTTTTCCCATGTGGTTTTTCTTGTTAAAGGTTTTAACGAGGCTCATTTATAAAGACCTATTCGCTGTAATAAGGTGTTTCTCTCATTAATAAACATTGTTGGTTTTATTATTCATGTTCTTTTTATAGTTTACTGCTGCAATATTAATATTCCAGTCTTAAAAAGAGGGGGAGGCACCCAACGCTCTCCACATTCGCAATGCATCGTTATCTTAAAACACATAAGAGGATCAATCTTATGGGCGGATCCGTCTTTTGGCGGATCCCAATCTCCAGTAAGAGTTAAAACGATCCTTGAACGCAAGGTCTTTACACTCTCTTATCCTTCTCAGAGAGGAATTCACAAGTCCTACGGGCGGATCATTTCACCTCAAAGATAGGTAGCAAATTGAACCCCTGGGCAGCTTTACTTCCTCTAAAAAGGAATAGAACAGCTTCAAACCTTCACAAAGGTTCATACAATGGAGTATGGCTGGCCACCTACTCCAAACCAAAATCCTAAACGTGCTTTGATAACACAGGAGAAACTTCTGATCGGATCACGTCCCTGTGAGGCGCCGTTGGGATCGGCCGGGGACACTCCGATGCCAAAGTCAGTAGAATATATGGAGAATAAACTACATTGACGAAGTTTAGAGAATGTAAAAGTAAGTGTACCTTGATAGCCTAGAAAGGTGGGCTATATATAGTTGAGGAATTCGTAACCCCTAGGTAACTAGAAAGCCTTCATTAATGCTCATTTAATGGCGGTTATTAGTTACTCTTAATTTGGCGGTTTGAGACTATTAATGATTCATTTAATAATCATTTATGGCCGAGACGGCGGCCAGCCGTTATCTAGGTAAATGGAGAGATTCGCCTAAGAGATCCGCCAGCGGATCTCTTAGAGCTGATCTAGGGTGATCCGCCAGACGGCTTTCTTTGCTACGTGGCATATCTTAAGGTAATTATCTCTTTTGGTCCTCATGATAATATCCTAATGTTATCAGAAGCCCCCCCAAAATGCCCTTAAAGTCCTTTAGGGCTTTTGGACTTCTGCGCGCCGTCTTATGCTTCCTCATTTAATGTGCACTCTGTCCAACGTCCTTTGATGGCCGACACGTGTAATAGCACACTGCCCTAGAAACGTTTCAAAAACCATCTTCATCTTTCGGAGTTTCTCTTTCTTCCTCATTTTCTATCTTCTCCCGTTTTCGAAGCCTTTCCTCAGAAACGTCAAAGACTCTACCCAGGCTTCTGCATTTCCATGTAAGTGCTTTTTATTTTACTCTGAATGTTTAGAAGTTCATCTTCATCCTCCGGGTCAACTTCCGAACTCTTTAATTCGACGTCTTCCCCTAAGATTGAAGTAGATTTTAGTTGGACCACATCTTCGTCGGAAAACTCCCAATCTTCTGTCGGCGAGATTAATTCTGGTCCAACTGAGTTCAATAACTCGAGGCGTAACCCTTACCAGACTCGTTCCACCGGAAACCCTTCTTTCTTTTTCGATTTTACTCCGGCCGGTGCCCGTAATCGGTTTCTGGGTTTAATGGCTTCTTCTTCTGTTCCTGTTAGAAAAAAGAATCCTCGAGCGGAGTCTACTTCGTCTCGTATGAGTGCCGCGGATTTGGCGAGTCTATCAGATCGCTTTCCGTGGATCAAAAATTATGAAACCCAACTCCCAGCTTCTCATCAACGCCCCTCCAATCCGCCGAAGGGCTTTTTTACTGTATTTTGTAGTCATATTGAGAGAGGGTTTTGCCTTCCTCTTCCCCAGATGTTGGCGGATATCCTCTCGTATTTTGACATCGCCGTCAGCCAGCTACACCCCAACGGCTGGCTTGACATGGCGTTAGATTGTTATCTTGCGTCAAATTTAGGCGTAGTGTATAATGGCCGAATCTTTAGAGCCTTTCACAAACCCTCCAGGGGGAAGTCGGACTCTTATCTTACATTTGCCAAATTTGGTGTTTATTCGCCCTTTTACGACAAAATGTCCAACGTTCATAGCTGGGATGAGAGTTTCTTCTACGTGAAGATAAAAGAGGATGAACCGTTAGGTTTTCCTTCTGTCTGGAATTCTCGTCCGCTACATATGGCGGGCGATATGCGAATCTTAACACACAGTGATGAAGAGGTGGCGGATCTCATGAAGCAGATTAAGGCGGATGCATGGACGTATGCGGATGCCTTAGCCTTCATGATGAGTGACATTCCTCTGATCCGCCGAGTGGAGGATCAATTCATTTATTCAAAAATTACTCAGTTTGATCAAGGTACTTTGTATAATTCAGGAGCTTTAATTATTCTGATATCTTCTTTGGCAGGGGTGTGTCTAAGGCAAATCGTGCTCTTGCAGAGACGCGCAGGATGTTTCAAGAAGAGGAAGCCCGCAAGAAGAATCAGGCGGCTAACCCTCAACCTGATACGGGCAAACGCCCTATGGAGATGGCTATCGATCCGCCGCTGAAGAAGAGGTGGCCCAATACTGTTGGGAGTACCAAGATAATGGCGGACGCGATTAAATCCGCCAAACCTACTGAGAAAGTGGTTCAGGTAATTCGTCTCTTGATTTTGTTTCCTGCTCATCTGATTTTAAAGCGGCGTATGGTTTTTCCTGTTTGCGCAGATGACGAAGCCTGATATCGGTGGATATTGGTCCGCCAAGTTTGGGGTTCAAGGAACTTTTGAGAATGAATCTCTCTTGAATGACCTGGACGAAGCTTTAGGACAGGTGGGAGAAGTACAAAAGGATTACGACCAAATCCCCGAATCGATCCACGTCCATAAGGGAAAGTCTGAGCTTCTTTCGGTGAGTATTAAAAGAATGTGATGATTTGTTTCGTTCTTAGACTAAATCCTTTTGTTTTTCCTCAGCTGTATGCTCGCTTGCGCACTCTGGAGAATGGAGTTCTTCAGAATGTGGCGAATAGGGCGACTATTGAAAAGTTAGAGAAAGAGATAGCGAATGCCAATTCCACTATTGCCACCGCCAACGCGAACCTAGCTTCCGCCACAGCCGCTTTAGTTCTCCGAGACGAGGAGATACAAAATCTGAAGGCAAAAATAGCTTCTGATGCTAAAAGCCATGAAGATGCTCTTGGGGAAGCGGAATACACGGCGGGCGAACATGCATTCTTTTATGGAGAGATGCTTATGGCGTACTTCTCTTTATCCCATCCTGAAATTGATTTCACAGATCCTGAGTTCGCTGTCCCCGAACCGGAAGATGTGGCAAGGTTCAAGAAGATGCCCAATGCCAAGGAGTACCTTCGCAACTATGTGCGAAAATGGATGAAGGGAACCTTGCCGGATGTCAAACCTTCTACCACATTTGTGATGGATGACCTCTAAGAGATGCCGTCCAAAGCTGATTCTGAACAAAAAGGGGATAAGGAAGTATCTCTTGAAGGCGGATCCCTGACTGTGGAGAAGAAAGACCCTCAAGCGAGCGTTGGGGGCGAAGGAAGCACAAAAGAAGATGCTCCTATTATCATTTAGTTAGCAATTTTTGTAAAAACTTTTCAAGTATAATTCCAAACATTGCTATGTATAAACATTATGTTACTTTTATCCTTGCGTAGGACAGTGTTTTCAATGTGAGTATGTTTAGGATTTTTGTTTGAAGTAGGTGGCCAGCCATACTTCATTGTATGAACCTTTGTGAAGGTTTGAAGCTGTTCTATTCCTTCTTTAGAGGAAGTAAAGCTGCCCAGGGGTTCAACTTGCTACCTATCTTTGAGGTGAAATGAGCCGCCCGTAGGACTTGTGAATTCCTTTTTGAAAAGGATAGGAGAGTGTAAAGACCTTGCGTCCAATGATCGTTTTAACTCTTATTGGAGATTGGGATCCGCCCGGAGACGGATCCGCCCATAAGATTGATCCTCTTATGTGCTTTAAGATAGCGATATATTGCGAATGTGGAGAGCATTGGGTGCCTCCCCTTTCTTTTTAAGACTGGAATATTGATATTGCAGCAGTAAATTATAAAAAGAACATGAATAATAAAACCAACGATATTTATTAATGGGATGAACACCTTATTACAGCGGACAGGTCTTTTATAGATGAGCCTCATCAAAACCTTTAACAAGAAAAACCCCATGGGAAAAAGCTTGTTAAAGGAAAAAGAGTACTCAAGACCATACTTTATTTTCTAACAAAGTATTTGCGGAGATTTTGGAGATTCCACGTGCGTGGCAGCGTGTTGCCCTCCGTATCTTGTATTTTGAATGTGGCTGGTCCCACCTTCTCCACTATCTGGTATGGACCTATCCAATTGATCCCCAACTTGCCTTTGCCTTCTCGAGATTGGACTTTATCAGCCTTGCGAAGCACAAGATCTCCTATCTTTAGATCCACAAGCTTGGCATTTTTATCATGATAGGATGCGATCCGCTGTTTATATGCTGCCATGCGTACATAGGATTGATTCCTGCGATCCTCAACCTGATCCAGACGCTCCCTTAATCGCTTATCGTTGTCTTTTTCACAATAAAAGGCCACTCGATCACTGGGGACTTGTATTTCAACGGGGATTACGGCCTCCACTCCATGAGAAAGGGCGAATGGCGTTTCTCCCGTAGCAGTTCTTGGGGTGGTACGATAGGCCCACAAAACACTTGTAAGCTGGTCCGCCCATTTTTTGTCGTGTTCTCCCAACCTCTTTTTTATCCCCTTTACAATCGTTCGATTGGTCACTTCGATCATTCCATTGGACTGGGGATAATAAACGGAGGCGAATCTGTTTAGGATGCCCAATCCCTCACAAAAAGCTTTGAATTTGCCACAGTTAAACTGTGTCCCGTTGTCAGTGATGATGGTATGTGGAATGCCATATCTTCCCACGATGTTATCCTTGACAAACTCCACTATCTGTTCTGCTGTAATGGAGGAAACGGCCTCGGCTTCTACCCATTTGGTGAAATGGTCCACCGCTACTATTACATACCTCTTTTACCGACGAGTTGGAGGAAACGGGCCAACGATGTCTATTCCCCAAAGGGCGAACGGACGACCTTCAATAATTGGCCTTTGAATGTGCTTAATAGTGTGTGACTCATTCGCATGAATCTGACAACTGTGACAAGATTCTACCAAACTTTGGGCATCTAACTCAGCTATGGGCTAGTAGAAACCTGCTATCCTGGATTTCCTCAAGATCGTGGCGGATGCTTCATGCGACCCACAAGATCCCTCATGCAGCTCCTTGAGGATCTGCTGCCCTTCTTCTGGTAGAATGCATTTCAGCCAAGGATGACTAAAGGATTTTCTATAAAGACCATCATTGATCAAGGAGAAGTAAGCTGATCTCCTGACAATCCTCCTCGCCTCTTCCTTGTCCTCAGGTAATATTCCATTTAGTAGATATTGGCGGATGACTGTCCTCCAATCATCTTCCACCGTTGTGAGTACGGACACTTCTTTAGCAGCAAATGCTGGAGCCATTTTTACTTCGAAGGGACAATCTGGATCCGCCCAGTTTACCTCACAAGAAGCCATTTTGGCCAATTGATCATCCTCTGTATTGGATTCCCTTGGTATGTGAACCAATTCCCACTTAGTTTCTTTAGCTTCAAGGTTATCCAGAATCTTTTTGACTTCTGCTACACACTTGGCCAGAACCTCGTCCTTCACCTCGTAATTCTTGATTACTTGGTTGACCATTAGTTTAGAATCGCTGTAGATCACGATCTGTTCCGGGGTGATTTCTTGAAGTAGACGTAGGCCCAATATCAGAGCCTCGTACTCAGCACCGTTATTAGTAGCATGGAAATTTAACTTTGCTGCGTATCGCAATCTTATGTAGTGGGGACCTTTGATCACAACTCCCACACCAGCTCCATCTGCAGAGGAAGCTCCATCAGTATACATCGACCACTCTTCTAATGGAGGCTTGGGATGAGATATCCCCTCGTCAGTGAATTCATTCACGAAGTCCGCTAGGACCTGACTTTTCAAAGATGACCTGCTTTCATACCTTACATCGAATTCGCCCAGGCGAATCGCCCATTCCATCAACCTTCCCGAAGTGTCCGGCTTCTGTAATACCTTTCTCATCGGTATATGGGTTCGAACTATCACGGTGTGCGCCTGAAAGTATGGCCTAAGGCGGATTGCCGTGGTCACGACAGCCAGTGCCATTTTGTCCAACTTCGAATATCTGGTTTCAGCATCTTTCAAAACTTTGCTCACATAATAAATAGGGAATTGTTGGCCATCTTCTTCTCGCACCATGACTGTGCATACGACTTTATCCGTAACTGACACATACATGTATAGATCCTCCCCCTTCATAGGTCGACTCATCATGGGTGGCTCTGTAAGGAACCGCTTGATTCCTTCGAATGCATTTTGGCAATCTTCATTCCACTCAAACGCCTTTTGTCCCTTGATAACTTCAAAAAAAGGCTGACATCTACGAGCTGAGCAAGAGATAAACCTGCCTAAGGCTATGATACGTCCATTGAGGCGTTGTACTTCTCTGATATTCCGAGGAGGTTGCATTTCTAGGACTGCTTTGACTTTGTCAGGATTTGGGCTAATTCCTCTTTCGCTAATCATGAACCCTAGAAATTTGCCATATGTTGCCCCGAAAGTGCATTTCTCTAGATTCAACTTGATGTTGTGGTGGCGAAGTACGTCCAGTACCCCCCTTATATCCTCTGCATGCTTCTCTACAGTTGTACTTTTAATGATCATGTCATCTACATAGACAGAATAATTATCAGTCTTACTGTCCGCGAATATCTTGTTCATCATCCTCTGATAGGTAGCTCTTGCGTTTTTGAGCCCGAAGGGCATGACTTTAAAACAATAAGTCGCTTGATGCGTTACGAATGAGGTCTTGATCCTATCTGAGGGCTCCATCGGGATTTGATGATAACTTGACTTCACGTCAGTAAATGAATACATTGCGTGACCAGCAGTTCCATCTACAAGCATGTCTATGCATGGCAAAGGATAATTATCCTTAGGGCAAGCTTTATTGAGATCCGTAAAGTCAATGCACATGCGGTAAGATCCGCCAGCTTTCTTGACTAGCACTACGTTCGCCAACCACTGAGTGTAAAGTACTTCCTCAATGGCATCTGCCTTTTGGAGCTTGGCGATTTCTTCTTCTATCACTTTTTGCCTTTCTGGACCATGATTTCTCCGCTTCTGAGCCACAGGAACTGCATTTTTATCGATGTTGAGCTTGTGGGTGATCACATCTGGGCTGATTCCCGGGAGAACTTCGTCCTTCCATGCAAAGACATCTTCAGCTTCACAAAGTACTTTGGTGATCGCATCCCGGATCTTGCCTTGTAGCCCCTTAGCTATTCGCACCTGCTTCTCCTCTGCCACAAAGTACATCTCGGTTTCACCTAGGGCCATTGTGACACGCTCTTCTTCATCTTCTTCTTTAGATTGAGGGCGAATCATTAAGGATGCCGAATATGTTTCTTGGGCCACCTTTTGACAACCTTTGACCATCACACCTCCCTTGACCGTGGGAATGTAAAGTGTCAAATGGCGAATAGAGATAAGAGCTGCAACTTCGGAGATAAAAGGTCGTCCAAGGATAATGTTATAAGCTAATTGTCCATCCAAGATCGAGAACTCCAAATCTCCTCTCCAAACTTGATCATTATCAACGAGCTCACAATCCAAAGTTACTTGGCCTTTCGTCTGAATGGTATGACCTGTCACTCCCAGAATGTCAACCACCGTTGGCTCCACCTGGACGGGATCAATCCGGAGTCTGGCGAATGCTCCTCGGGTAATGACATTACATGAACTTCCCGTATCGATCATTACCCTCTTCATCTCCCAACCTTCAACCGTCATAGTGATGACCAGTGCGTCCGCATGGGGTGGAATCTCAGGACCTGCCTCCGAGAAGGGGCGGTTTAGCGATGTCCTATCAAGGGTGGTTGTCTTCGCCTTTTTCAATGCTGGCTGATAGCCAGGTCCGCCTGCTATGACATTGATGGTACCCTTTCCTTTCTTCTTTGGGTCCTCCTTAGATCTATCATCTTCTTTTCCTTCTGTTTGGATGAACCGATCCAATTTTCCTCTTTCAATGAGTCGCTCAATTTCTCGAGCTAACTCCCAGCAAGCGTCTGTATCATGGCCATTTTTCCTGTGATACTTGCAATAATTTTTAGGATTCTTTCCTTTATTGGTGTACTCCCCTCCTTTTGGCTCGGGGTATGAAATGCTCCGTTTGTGTTGACTATTCTCGATCCACATAAGAACCTCGCTCTTAGAAGCATTGAGAGGTGTGAAGGAAGTGACAAACGTTGATTTGTTCCTAGAATCCCTTCGTTTGTTCCGAGAAGAAGAATCCTGACGTTTGTCTCTGTCCCGATCTCGGGGACGAGATTCGCCTTTGTCCTTTTTTGGCGATGATGGAGAACCTCGGCGAATATCGTCAACTTCTATAAAGTCTTTGCAACGCTCCATCAACTCTGCCATGCTGGTAGGCTTTTTGCGGATGAGGTCCTCTTGTAAACTTTTACAGGTAGTGTTTCTCACGAAACATTCCACAGCTACGGAGATATCGACATCAACTATTTGTATACACAACTGGTTGAAAGTGTCCACATAATCTCGGAGGGGTTCATTCGCCTTTTGCTTTAATTCGAAAAGCTTTCCGGATTTCACCACTGCAGGGATGCAGCCAGCAAATTTTGCACAAAATTCCCTGCTCAATTGATCGAAGCTGTTTATTGAGCCTGGAGGTAAAGATTGAAACCACAAATAAGCTGGACCTCCTAGCGTGGTGACAAACATTTTGCAAAGCACGGGCTCAGTGGCCCTATTGAGTCTGGCCAAGATTCGGTATTTTCGAACATGAGCCTCCGAATTATCTTTGCCTGTGTATATTGCAAGATTGGGAATCTTGAAAGCTCTGTCGGTTTCCTCTGCCTCAATCCAGGCTGCAAAAGGCGAATCCCTATTGGCGAATGGATTATGCCTAGCACTTTCTTCGTTCATTTGGAGTACTAGGGCCCTCACCCTATCATCAAAATTCTTCGGATCCGCTCTGGGGCGACCCCTTCGTGGCGATCTGCTTGGAGAAGAAGAAGAGGAAGAACTTGACTCAGACGATGGATCTGATGGCGAATGTCTTCCTGCATTACCACGTCCGCTCCCTCCCCTTCCTCCCCCGTCTCCTCCACCGCCTCCTCTGCCTGGTGGAGTTAGACCATTTCCTCCTTGCTGGCCTCCAGACGAGGTGTGTCCAACAGTTCCCGAAGATGGATGCGGCGGTGGTCCACCTATATGAGATGTTATTTCTGGCCTTTTACTTCTTCTATGACCAGTAGATGGAGGTGATCTGCCACGGCGTGGGGATCCTGCTCGCCTATTTTTATCCTTTTTATGCTTTTTACGCATGGGCTCCTTAAATCCGCCAAGAGACGAATTTGTCCGTGGACGCCTGGGTATATTTGGTCCATCAAGATTAAACCTTGGAACTCCCGATCCGCCAGGAGGGACCGTATCATTCCTTCGACTTCCCTCGCCAGGAAATAACTCCCTGATAACCTGTCGTCCGTCACCTGATGCCGTAGTGGTTATCATGGAATCAATATTATGAGATTGAAGGAATGAAGAGCTATGGGCACCCGGTCCCAGACCAAAGTTTAAAGGAGGTAAGGATGAGACAGCTGTCGTAGATATCGTACTCCAACGCGGAGGGACAATCATGGATGCCCGTAGGCGGTTCCCTATCTCAAGCCCATATCGTGCCTCAATATCCCGAGCACACATATCGATGAAAGAGGCAGTGGGCATATTTCCATCAATATTTATTGTAGGAGCAGTTGTGCTTGTGCGTCCAGCACTAGATGGTGTAATTATTGGTGATTCAATCCCAGAGGAGGGATTTGGTCCTTCATCGGTCATGATGTTTCAATGTGAACGAAAAAATCCTTTATTTGATCAAGGATTCCACGCTCACCGCACCAATTGATAACACAAGAGAAACTTCTGATCGGATCACGTCCCTGTGAGGCGCCGTTGGGATCGGCCGGGGACACTCCGATGCCAAAGTCAGTAGAATATATGGAGAATAAACTATATTGACGAAGTTTAGAGAATGTAAAAGTAAGTGTACCTTGATAGCCTAGAAAGGTAGGCTATATATAGTTGAGGAATTCGTAACCCCTAGGTAACTAGAAAGCCTTCATTAATGCTCATTTAATGGCGGTTATTAGTTACTCTTAATTTGGCGGTTTGAGACTATTAATGATTCATTTAATAATCATTTATGGCCGAGACGGCGGCCATCCGTTATCTAGGTAAATGGAGAGATTCGCCTAAGAGATCCGCCAGTGGATCTCTTAGAGCTGATCTAGGGTGATCCGCCAGACGGCTTCCTTTGCTACGTGGCATATCTTAAGGTAATTATCTCTTTTGGTCCTCATGATAATATCCTAATGTTATCATGCTTATATTTAAAAATACTTCTTTACGCAAATGTAAGGATAAAATAAATAAATAAACAGCATAATTGTACTTAGAAGGTTTTTTATCTCTAAGTAAAAGCTAAATAATAAGGGCATCCCCTTCTGTGCTTCCTTCGCCCACAATACTCGCTGGAGGATCCTTCTTCTCCATAGTCACAGATCCGCCACCAGGAGATACCTCCTTATCCCCTTTTGGTTCCGAATCAGCCTTAGACGGCACCTCTGGGGGATTATCCGCCGCAACTATGGTAGAAGGTTTGTTTTCCGGCAGGGTTCCCTTCATCCATCTCCGTACATAGTTACGGAGGTATTCCTTGGCATCGGGCATCTTCTTGAACTTCGCCACGTCCTCTGGTTCGGGGACGGTGAACTCAGGATCTGTGAAATCAATTCCAGGATGGGCCAAGGAGAAGTACGCCATGAGCATCTCTCCATAAAAAAATTCATGTTCACCCGCTGTGTATTCAGCCTCCCCGAGAGCATCTTCGTGGCTTTTAGCATCAGAAGCTATCTTTGCCTTTAAACTTTGTATCTCCTCGTCTCGGAGAACTAGAGCAGCTGTGGCGGAAGCTAGGTTCGCATTGGCGGTGGCAATAGCGGAATTGGCACTCGCTATATCTTTCTCTAACTTTTCGATAGTCGCCCTATCCGCCACGTTCTGGATGAGCCCATTTTCCAAAGTACGCAAGCGGGCGTACAGCTGTGAAAGACAAAAGGATGTAGTCCAAGGGCAAAATGGAAGTAAAAGAAATCATCAATACCCATATTCTCTTGATACTCACCGAGAGGAGCTCCGATTTTCCCTTATGGACATGGATTGATCCAGGGATTTGGTCGTAATCCCTTTGTACCTCTCCCACCTGTCCTAAAGCCTCGTCCAAATCATTCAGGAGAGATTCATTCTCAAAAGATCCCTGGGCCCCAAACTTGACAGACCAATATCCTCCAATATCGGGCTTCGCCATCTGCGCAAACAGAAAAAGCCACACGCCGCTTTAAAATCGGATGAGCAGGAAACAAAATCAAGAGACGAATTACCTGAACCATTTTCTCAGCAGGTTTGGCGGACCTAATCGCGTCCGCCATTATCTTGGTACTACCAACAGTATTGGGCCGCCTCTTCTTCAGTGGCGGATCAACAACTGTCTCTATAGGGCGCTTGCCCGTATCAGGTTGAGGGTTAGCCGCTTGGCTTTTCTTGCGTGCTTCATCTTCTAGAAACTTCCTGCGCGTCTCTGCAAGAGCATGATTTGCCTTAGATACACCCTTGCCAAAAAAAGACATCAAAATAATCAAGACTCCTGAAGTAGCAGAAAGGTACCTTGATCAAACTGAGTAATTTTTGAATAAACGAATTGATCTTCCACTCGGCGGATCAGAGGAATGTCACTCATCATGAAGGCTAAGGCATCCGCATACGTCCATGCATCCGCCTTAATCTGCTTCATGAGATCCGCCACCTCTTCATCACTGTGTGTTAAGATTCGCATGTCACCCGCCATATGTAGCGGACGAGAGTTCCAAACGGAAGGAAAACCTAACGGTTCATCCTCCTTTATCTTCACATAGAAGAAACTCTCATCCCAGCTATGAACGTTGGACATTTTGTCGTAAAAGGGCGAATAGACACCAAATTTGGCGAATGTAAGATAAGACTCCGACTTCCTCTTGGAGGGCTTATGAAAGGCTCTAAAGATACGGTCATTATACGCTACGCCCAAATTTGACGCAAGATAGCAATCTAAAGCCATGTCAAGCCAGCCATTAGGGTGTAGCTGACTGACGGCAATGTCAAAATATGAGAGGATATCCGCCAACATCTTGGGAAGAGGAAGGCGAAACCCTCTCTCAACATGACTACAAAATACGGTAAAGAAGTCTTTTGGCGGATTAGAAGGACGTTGATGAGAAGCTGCGAGTTGGGTTTCATAATTTTTGATCCACGGAAAGCGATCCGACAGATTCGCCAAATCCGCGGCACTCATGCGAGATTACGAGCACCGGCCGGAGCAGCACCGGAAAAGAAAGAAGGGTTTCCGGTGGAACGAGTCTGGTAACGATTAGGCGCCGAGTTATTGAACTCAGCTAAACCAGAATTAATCACACCAACAGAAGATTGAGAATTTTCCGATGAAGATGTGGTCCAACTAAAATCTACTTCAATCTTAAGAGGAGGTGTCGAATTAAAAAGTTCAGAAGTTGACCCAGAGGATGAAGATGAACTTCTAAACATTCAGGATAAAAGAAAAAGCACTTACATGGAAATGTAGAAGCTTGAGTAGGATCTCTGAAATTTCTGGGGGAAAGCTTCGAAAACGGAAGAAGATGAAAAATGAGGAAGAAAGAGAAACTCCGAAGATGAAGAAGGTTTTTTAGCGTTCCTAGGGCAATGTGTTATTACACGTGTCGGCCATCAAGGGGCGTTGAACAAAGTGCACATTAATGAGGAAGCGTATGACGGCGTGCAGAAGTCCAAAAGTCCTAAAGGACTTTAAAGGCATTTTGGGGGGGGGGGGGCTTCTGATAACATTGGGATATTATCGCAAGGACCAAAAGAGATAATCGCCTTAAGTATGCCACGTGGCAAAGGAGGCTGGCTGGCGGATCTCCCTGGATTAGCTCTAAGAGATCCGCTAGCGGATCTCTAAGGCGAATCTCTCCATTCACCTCGATAAACGGCTGGCCGCCGTCTCTGCCATAAATGATCATTAAACGAATCATTAATTGTCTTAACCGCCAGGTTAAGAGTAACTTGTAACCGCCATTAAATGAGCATTAATGGAGACTTTCTAGTTACCTAGAGGTTACGAATTTCCCAACTATATATAGCCTATCTTTCTAGGCTATCAAGGTACACTTACTTTCTTACATTCTCTAAGCTTCGTCAATATAGTTTATTCTCTATATATTATACTGACTTTGGCATCGGAGTGTCCCCGGCCGATCCCAACGGTGCCTCACATGGACGTGATCCGATCAGAAGTTTCTCCTGTGTTATCAGTACTATACTTGATATTAGTCACTTGCGATTAAATTTCCTTGTGCACTTTCATCCAGACCGTGCCGAGGGCGCCAATAGATGAATTTGGCCATTGCTTTAAACCTGCATGTTCACTCTCCACCCTACAAGATGTTGTGTTGCCAAAATGTAGTACATTCTTCGTCCATGCAACCACGAACTTCTCCTTGTGCACTAGCCACGTATCCTGAACGTATGAGACAACACGTGGGTATTGCCTCGACATCGTATCCGTCGTCAATCACACATTCTTCTCATATTCATCTACAGTTTGGGATTGCATTATCCTTCTCCATTTTCCATTCTTGAATGTACTGGCATATTGCTTATTTTTATTGAGTAATCTATAAACTTTATCTTCTACATCATTGTTAATATGCCACGTACATTGCAAGTGTGCTGTTTGTGGGAAAACCTCTCTAATCGGCCTCATCAGCCCCAACTCCCGATCAGTCACGATAGCAGTCGGGTTAACATCAACCCGAATCAAAGACCTCAAATTCTCCAAGACCCAATGATAGCTCAACTCAGTCTCATCCTTAATAATCGCATAAGCTATCTTAAAGTTGGTGTTACATGGACTCATCCCAACAATCTCAACAAATGGCATTTTATACTTGTTAGTTTTATAGGTTGAATCAATGCCAACGTACCAGTAATACGTCCGAAATAATAATACTAATTCTGGATGTGCCATAAACAAATGCGTCAACACACCAGACTCGGGATCAAATAATGTCGAATGAATGTACCCATTCTCAGATGCTAGATGAAAGAATTGACTAGCCACGTCTATGCCCTGAAACCCTTCCTTCCTCAATCTTTCCCTGTAATTGTATACATGTATACATGTTTAATTGTTGGATGGTCCCCTGGATTCTTTTCCTGTATTGATGCCAATATAGCACACGGCTTTGCTTGAGCCGAGCTCATATCACGAACAATTTTTTTAGGCGGGACTGAGTCCGCTTGTTTGTCTGTGTCCCTCTGGATAAACAATCATTCCATGATTGTGCATACCTGTTAGCCCAGGCTTAGCCGATATCCTCCAACAAGAACCGTCTGAGTATTGTATGGCTTTAATCTGAAATTTGCATCAACACGCTTTAGTTTTAGTTCTCCTTTTTAAACAATCTTCAACAATATGTATAACTCCTCTATAACGTTGACCTCGTGAACATTTCAAGAGCTTCTGCTTTCCGCCATGTTTGAAGGATGAAATTATTAGCTGGAATCCATTCGCAATTGCAATGCTTTTAGCCCATGCAATAGCGTCAGAGCTTGTAGGAAACACAATATCCGTTTGGAAATGGACACTGTAATCAATCCCGTCGCCATATGAATTTTCTAATGGCACCTGAAATTAAATGCATATTATATTAGTTGTAAATAGAGTAACACGTACAAAGCACGTAAATTCCAGGTGAAATACAATTAATATTAGCATTCTCAAAATCAGTTGTTAGGATACAAAACACGTAAACATAATATTTCAACTTTATAATAATCTTAAACATTGTTAACACTTCAATAAATATATACATTGCGGATAAAAATTCATTAAATGTTAACGTATTTGAATTTTTTTTAACTCCAGCATATCTATATTAATTTATGAATAAAACTAGATAAATTTACGTAAATGATAATTATTAACGTATCATTCATAATAATTATGATTTACATACTAAGCTATTCAAATTGATAAATTATAGTGTGGAATTTATAAATCAAAACATTAAATATTGTATCTTAAATCCTTATATAGTCTGAAATTGACAAGTCAAAAAATTAAAAATTATATCTTAAATTCATAATTTATATAAATTAAGCATAATTTTTATTAATATTTATCATAATTTTAAAAAAAATTAAATTAAACCTGTTTTCCCCTAAAGAAAAACGGGTGGTGGACCCGTTTTTCCCTAGGGATAACGGGTCCAAAACCCCTTTTTCCCTAGGGGAAACGGGACCCTCACCTATTTTTCCCTAGGGGAAAACGTGTGATGTACCCATTTTCCCTTAGGGAAAACGGGTATGGGCCCTGGTTTTCCCCTAGGGGAAAACGGGTAGCCCATACGGTCCGGACCGTGGTCCGGCAGTATGGGCTACCCGTTCGGACCTAGATCCGAATGGGTAGTTCATACTGTCGGACCATGGTCCGGGCCGCATGGGCTACTTGTTTAGAGCAAATTCAACAAAAAAAATTCGTTTCGATTTAAATTCGTTAAATTTCAATAGTTTTAGGATCACTTGCTTACCTCGTCTTCGAAATCGTCCTTTTTCGGAGTTTTCGAGTCCATTTTTTCGCAAATCCACAACTAGCCACGAGATAGAGAGAATATTAGATTTTTCAATGAAAAATGACAAGGGCGAAAATGTCAAATAGGATACGGCAATATGCAAAATAGGGGCGACGTATAGCAAAACCCAAAATAAAATGTGGTTAAACCAGAAGAATTAGCAATTTACTGTTAGAGGTTTTTAATACTCACTAGTCGCTAGAAGCATCCGAAGATTTGTGACCGTTTTCCAATACTTCCAAAAGGTCCTCAAGATTTCAATCAACAAAAAAAAAAGATCCTCAAGATTGACATTTGATTTGGAATTTTAGCCCTACACGAGTTGTGACTAGGGATGGCAACGAGTACTCTACCCGTGGGTACCCAACACTACCTGACCCTAATGGGACTACTCGTACTGTATAAAAGGGTATGAGACGGGTATGGGATCAAAACCATTACCCGTTAGGGTAATGGGATGGGTATGGGAAGACCCCTCAGGGTACCCGTTACCCGTTACCCATCATAATTTTTTTAAATATTAAAAACTATTATTGTGTTTTAGATGTAAGATATGAGATTTGAACACCAACCTTTTGTTCTTCGAGCATTAAGTGATACCACTAAACTATTTTATTTTTATTGATTAAGGTTCAATTTTTTCAATTTTTAGATGGATGATTTATTAAATTTATACTTTGTTAAATTTGGAATATTTTTTGTTTTATTTATTGATTCTTAACGGGTAAGGGTGTCCGCGGGTACTCGTGAATTAAATGGGACATGTATGGGATTCAAAACATATACCCGTTAAGGTAATGGAAAGGGTATGGGTAATTAAAAAATAAACGAGTAAGGGTTTGAGATTGTCACTATCCGTAGGTACCCTACCCGTTGCCATCCCTAGTTGTGACCGTGACCGCAACAAATTATCTCAGATTGAGCTTATAATTTTTCCCAACACATTGGCCTATATTTTTTCCAAACAGATTTCTTGTTGTTCCAATAATTAAAAAAAAAAACAGCCTAAACCTCTCTAGTCGTTCAAAAACTTCTAATGATCCCGAATTTCAAAAAGTCATACTTAACCTATTTCAATTTGCTTATTTGGAACAAATCAACCCTCAAATAGGTTAATATTCGTGATTCTGTGAGTTTTTTTTTAACCTTTTGTTAATGTATTGCAGATTAGTTTGATGTAGCAGCGGATACTTTCAATATCTTTTATGTTATGTCGAATGATTTTGGGTTTAGGAGTTATTTATTCCAAATAAGCAACTTGAGGGGTTATTTGCTCCAAATAAGCAATTTGAGGAAGTCAGTTGTAACGTTTTGAAGTGCAAGGATAATTTAATTACTATAATTTCCTTTTTTTTCATATGTGTCATTTAATTACGACAATTTTTACTTCTTTTATTTATTTACATATAGTCAATCACAACCCTACAAATTCCTTCTTTTTATTTACATATAGTCATTTATCTAGGGGTGGCAACATGAAGAGGATTATCCGAAAACCGTGGGTATCCGAACTGACGGGAAGAGGAATAATCGTAAAAATTGGGGATGAGGTTGGGGATGGGGGACAATTTTCCTCTCTCAATTGGTACCACCATACCGAAGCCAATACCGAAATAGATCCCTTCTTTTCCTCTCTCAATTGGTCCCACTATACCGAATCACCTCCTTTCAAATAGTAAGCTACTAACTGAACCTTCCGTTCATCTAGAATACCAATATACTCAAAGAACCTCTTCACTTCTGATGGTCAATCCAAGAACCCTTCGATGTCCAACCCCAAACGAAGGAAAATCAATTTTTAACTTAAAAGCATCATCCCTATCAAAGTTTCCGACATAACCTCCCTTAGCATGATCATCATCGATATGTGGATTTCTCCCAATAATATCATCATATCTACCATCAACAAAACTAATATGTCCCATATTTCTAGCATTTACAACACTCTCAAAACCATCATACCCATAATAATGAATTATTAATAGAAAAAAATCCAAAAACATGCTCAAATTTCTTATTTATTTAATTCCTTTATATTTTTGCAATTTATGTTATATAAGAAAATATATATTTTTAAAACATACGTTAGAACATATATTTTAACTTTTAAAACACGAACTATGAAGTTTAGAACGTACGACATATTTTTTAGAACATACGTTATGTTTTTTAGAACATGTGTTATGTTTTTTCGAACATGAGTTATAAATTATATTATAGAACAAATGAAAAAACGATCCAGATATCTACTGATTTTTTAGAACATTATACTTAATTTTTAGAACACAAACTATATATTTTTTAAAACATACATTATAACATATATTTTAACTTTTAAAACACGAACTATGAAGTTAGAACGTACGACATATTTTTTAGAACATACGTTATGTTTTTTAGAACACGTGTTATGTTTTTTCGAACATGAGTTATAAATTATATTATAGAACAAGTGAAAAAATGATCCAGATATCTACTGTTTTTTTTAGAAAATTATACTTAATTTTTGGAACACAAACTATAAACTTTAGAACATATGTTATGTTTTTTTAGAACATACGTTATGTTATTTAGAATGTGAGTTTTTTTTGAACAAAAAAATGGCCCATATATTTACTATTTTTTTAAAACATTATCTTAATTTTTAGAACACAAATTATAAAGTTTAGAACATATGTAACAATATTTAGAATATCGTCCTTAACAATTTAAAACATAAATTACAAAAATATAGAGGAATTAAATAAATAAGAAATTAGAGCATGTTCTTGGTTTTTTTTTCTATTAATAATTAATTATTATGCACATTTGTTTTTTTCTATTAATAATTATTATGCGAATTTAATCAATATTAATAAGTGCATGCATCAAATATTAAACAATAGAAGCTACAAGGGCATTGGTATATTAATCAGCGCACGGCAAAATGTACAAGGAAAGTAAATGGCTTAGTGGTAAGCAGTGTGGAGTGTAAGTGAGGAGGCCAGAGTTCGAACCCTACTACGTAGTTTTAAGTGGTTCTCACCTAAGAAGTGTTCTCACCTAAAGGAGGGTTCTCACTTGATCCCTCCCCTATATATGATGGGTAAAATTGAGTTAAATAGTGCTTTGTGCCAATTTTTCTTAGTTCCCCAAATTACCTATCCACTCCTCATAAAATTATAATTTAGTCAACAAAGTGGTATCAGAGCCATATTACGAGAGTCAGTCTTCCGCCAAACAGACCCTATAAAAAAGGTCAGGCGATCTCAAACTTCCTTATCAATACCCTCAGTAAAAAAGGCTACATAGTCCCAGGTTTGGATGAATTAATGTTCGAGAAAGTAGCTGAAGCTACCACCGCTAAACAAACGTGGGAAATCCTACGAGTTTCTCTTCAAGGGGAGGAGAAAGTTAAAAAGGTTCATTTGCAGATGCTGAGAGGATAATTTGAGACGATGAGGATGAAAGAGACGGATGCCATTAGTGATTACTCATCCCGAGTAAAATCTGTCGTAAATCAGATGCGGCAGTATGGAGAAAAAATTGAAGAGTCCAGAATTGTTGAAAAAATTATGCGATCACTACTACCAAAATTTGATTACGTAGTGGTGGCTATGGAGGAGTCCAGAGACATCAGCGAAATGTCTATTGATGAAGTTGTAGGTCATTACAAGCACGTGAGGAGCGGTTTGAAAAAGAAAGAGAAGATTCTACAGAACAAGTCTTAGTAACGAAGACTGTGTTTAAAATGGCGAAAATAGTAAGTCCGGCAGAGGACGTGGAAGAGGTCGAGGAGGAAATGGTAGAGGACGAGGATGTGGCAGAAGTCGAGGCAGAAATGAAAGCGGCAACAACAACAACAATGACAGAAGCACTCAATTCACCAGACACAGAGGAAGAGGCCGAGGATGCGGTCAAGGAAGAGGAAACTAGAGGCCGAATGAAGGACGCGACAAGTCCAACATTCAATGTTACAATTGATCTAAGTACGGTCACTACGTGGTAGAATGTTGGAGTCTGCCTAAGGAGGTAGAGACTGCCAATAATATTCAAGATGAGGAAGTAACTGGCACAGTGTTACTTACCTACGAAGGTGAAGAAAATCGTGAAAATAATATATGGTATATTGACAATGCGGCAAGTAACCATATGTGTGGTGACAAGAAGATGTTCGTGGAACTTTATGAATCCGCTCACGGTAATGTTGTATTTGGAGATTCCTTTAAGGTTCATATTACATGCAAAGGAACCATTCTTATTCGGCTCAAAAATGGCGCTCACCGGTTCATTGATAATGTTTATTATGTTCCTAACATGAAAAGCCATATTTTGAGTTTGGGATAGTTACTGGAGAAAAATTATGAAGTTCACATGGTGGACGGAAAACTACTCCTGTTGAATGAGAAAAAGGAGTTGATTACACGAGTACCCATGGTGAAAAACAGAATGTTCACAATTAACATTCAGACGGATGTGGCCAAATGTTTGAAAGCTTGTGTGCAAAGTCCTCCATGGCTTTGGCATCTACGGCACGGGCATCTCAATTTTGGAGGACTGAAGCTGTTGGGACAGAAGCAGATGGTAAACGGATTGCCTCACATTGACCAGCCTCATCAACTGTGTGAAGGATGTCTTGTTGGAAAACAATTCAGAACTAGTTTTCCAAAGGAGTCTATGTCAAGAGCAAAGGCGCCACTTGAGCTAGTTCACACAAACGTGTGTGGACCAATCACTCCACAGTCCCTGGGTACAAATAAATATTTTCTACTTTTTATTGATGATTATAGTAGAAAAACTTGTGTTTATTTTTTGAAGGAAAAATCAGAAGTTTTTGAGACATTTAAAAAATTCAAAGTCCAAGTAGAGAAAGAAAGTGGTCATTTTATTAAGGCACTCAGATCAGACAGAGGTGGTGAATACATATCCATCCGTTTCAAGCAATTTTGCGACGAGCATAGAATCCGTCATTTCCTTTCAGTTCCCAGATCACCTCAGCAAAATGGCGTAGTCAAAAGAAAGAACAGAACGGTGCTCAACATGGTGAGGAGCATGTTAAAAAGCAAAAATTTACTGAAGGAGTTATGGGCTGAAGCAGTAGATTGTGTTGTCTACCTGTTGAACAGATCACCAACTGTTAGTGTTTGGGATCAAACTCCACAAGAAGCATGGAGTGGAATAAAACCCAGTATTTCTCATTTGCGTGTTTTTGGTTGTGTTGCTCATGTCTATGTACCGGATGAAGAACGCAAGAAGCTAGATGATAAAAACAAGAGATATTTGTTTGTGGGCTATTTAGAACATTCCAAAGGGTACAAAATGTTCGATCCTCAGACTTAGAAAATCGTCATCAGTAGAGATGTCACCATTGATGAAAAAGCAGTTTGGGACTGGACCAATGAAAAAGAAAACAACTACAGTTTTTATCTTTTGATGGATAAAGATAATGACCAGGAAGAACCAGCCACAGTCTCAGCCACAACACCAGCAACCAGTTCGACATCAGCAAGCTCATCCAGTTCGAGTTTGTCCTCGAGTGATGAAAACGGTTCAGATGGACATCCACCCGGAAAGCCTAAAAAATTCATACCTATTAAAGATCTCTATGATGTAACAAGAAATCTCAATGATGAATTAACTCTTTATTGTCATTTTGTTAATGATGAACCAACAGATCCAGAAGAAGCAATGAAAGATGAAAAATGGAGAAAAACCATGAAAGAGGAGATTCATTCGATCGAGAAAATAAAACATGGGATCTCACATCACTTCCGGCCTGTCAAAAACCCATTGGAGTTAAATGGGTGTTCAAAGCAAAGAAAGATGCAAACGGTGAAATTGTTCGACATAAAGCAAGATTGGTGGCGAAAGGGTTCAGTCAACGACCCGGAATTGACTACAATGAAGTTTTTGCTCCTGTTGCCAGAATGGAGAGTATCAGACTGGTAATTTCTATAGCTGCTCAACACGGGTGGAGAATCCATCAAATGGACGTGAAATCCGCATTTCTCAACGGATATCTGGAAGAGGAAATTTATATCCAGCAACCACCTGGGTATGTTGTGAAAGGTCAAGAAAATAAAGTGCTAAAATTGAAAAAGGCACTTTATGGTCTTAAGCAAGCACCACGAGCCTGGAACAGTCGCATTGACAAATATTTTCAAGAAAATGGTTTTGTCAAATGCCCACATGAATATGCACTGTATGCAAAGGTGAAAAATAGAGATATGTTACTTGTTTGTTTGTATGTGGATGATCTCATTTTTACAGGGAACAATCCTAAGATGTTTGAAGAGTTCAAGAAGACAATGGCGTTCGAGATGACTAACATTGGTCTAATGTCATATTATCTTGGCATTGAAGTGAAGCAGAATGACGACGGAATTTTTATTTCTCAAATTGGTTTTGCAAAGGAGATCTTAAAGAAGTTCAAGATAGAAAATTGTAACTCCGTCAGCACGCCAGTCGAATGTGGAATCAAATTGATAAAAGATGAAGGTCGAGATAGAGTCAACCCGACATTATTCTGAAGCTTGGTCGGAAGTCTCAGATACTTGACATGTACGAGACCGGATATTCTCTATGCAGTTGGCTTAGTAAGTCGATACATGGAAGCCCCAACGGTGTCACATTAGAATGCAGCAAAAAGAATTCTCCGTTACGTGAAAAGTACAACTAATTTGGGATTACATTATTCAAAAACTGACGATTTCAAATTAGTTGGATATTGTGATAGTGATTGGACCGGTGACAAGGATGACCGAAAAAGTACAACTGGTTTTGTATTTTTTCTGGGTGATACTGCATTTACATGGAGTTCGAAGAAGCAGACAATTGTGATGCTGTCAACCTGTGAAGCTGAATATGTTGCTGCAACCTCATGTGTCTGTCATGCAATTTCGCTCCGAAAATTGCTAAAACAATTTCAGATGAGTCAAAATGATCCAACGGAGATTTTTATCGATAACAAGTCTGCACTGGCATTAGCGAAAAATCCCGTGTTTCATGATCGAAGTAAACACATTGATACGAGGTATCATTTTATTCGGGAGTGTATTGAGCAAAAAGAGGTGAAATTGAAGTACGTGAAGATTCAAGATCAAATTGCAGATATTTTCACGAAGCAGTTGAAGTACGATACGTTCAGGCATTTGAGAGCTCAACTAGGAGTCACGAAAAATTAAGTTTAAGGGGTATGTTAAAATATTAAACTTAATTTTGAATTAAAAAAAAAGATAATCTTGAGCATGTTCACGTGATGAGAGGGAGGAGTCTTCCTTTGAATGCATAAGTCAAAAATGCATTTATTTTGGGTGAAGAAAATAGATCAATAATGTGATATATGGACTAATATATGGTGTAGGTTTAGACTTATATTTGTGGTTTTTATTTGGACAAGCATGTGGTTCAAAATTAAGTTAAATGGTTTAAGTCATATATATATATATATGTGTGTGTGTGTGTGTGTAAGAGTCTCTATTTGGTATGAGGTTGTATGAAAAAAAATTAAAATTGAGTTAAAGAGTACTTCTTAGTTTCCCAAATTATCTATCCACTCCTCATAAAATTATAATTTAGTCAACACTTTCTTGATTAGAATTCTCTCTCTGTAAGGTGCCGTTGGTTTCGGCCGGGAACACTTCAGTACCAAAATCAATATGATATTTGATAAAAAAAAGGTAACGACAATGATTTAATGGAAATTATGCAACATACCTCGAATACATGTATGTTGAGAAAAATTAAATATTAATTTAAAACAATTAAATAAAAAAGGAAATTGATGTGAAGTCTCAATTAATGAGGTGCTATTTTTATAATTTATAGTAATGAATGATTGTTTTTGTAATTTGTAATTAAAAAAATTAAAAAAGGAAAATGGTGTGAAAGTAACCACCAAATTCAATGGTCTCAGACCACCGAAATTTGGTGGTCAAAATAAACATTGCCAACATAATTATTGCTGGCAATGTTCCCTCCTTGGCCTATAAAAGCCAAGGATGAGATGCATTATAAATGACAATTTTACAAAATGTGAGGAAAAGTTTTCTATTGTATGTTTGAGGGAGCTGAGTGATATAAGGGTATTCTGATTTTTGGGGAGAAAAGAAAGAATTAAGAGAGTGGAAAAAAGAGAGAAAGTGAGTTAATAGAGGGAGGAATAATGTAGAGTGAGAGATGCACAATTGTGTCTTGTGAGTTTTAAGAGTTTATTTTAGAGCGTAGTCTAATTATTTTGGGGAGAGATAAAAAATAGTATAGATAATTATTTTGGGTATTTTTGGGAAACACCAAAGTGCTACTATTTTTTTTATCTCATTGTAACTCTGGAAAGTTTCTAGAGAACACCCTCTTGTAAACCTCATAAATTCAATAAAATTGAGATTTATTGATTCCGCTAAATTGTCGCATACCAGAAAAATTCCCAACAATTTATACCTACTTTTATAACCTTTTAGCATTAATGGTGCTCTAATTGAAGGATTATGCGATTACTCCTCTTAGTGATCATTAATTATCATTTAAATATATCCATTCCCATTTGAGGAAGATATAAGGACGCCATTTGATTTTCTCTGAAACCGTCAAGACGAGATACGGACAGATGCACGTTAAGATGTGATGAGTTGGCGGATCCTCCTCATCCAACTCATTTCGTTGTATCTCGTCTATGTGGTGTACCTTGATATGGTCTAGGTGGCGTGACATAGTAATGTGAGCTCCTCATTCTCTTTCCATATTATTACACATTTACCCCAATAATAAATCTGGATGTTACCAATTGATATGAAAACATTTTTGTATGACATAAGTAAACAAGGTGAAATATTTTCCGACATTGTAGTTAAACATCGAAAAATATTTTGTTTCACAATACAAAAATATCTTTACCTTAATAAAACACAATAGTTTTCTACAAATAAACGTGATTTTACTTTGGACATGGCTTTCACATAGTCAAATTTGACGATAACACTCATATAGGGATATGGTGGCTATAAGAGGTATTTGGCTAGTAGAGGGACTTTATCTAATAATAAGACATGCTATCCAAACGTTGTTCCATCATATGACGAAGTTTAGTGGCCGTTAATTTCTTCACTTCTTCTTCCTTGACCTAGGATCATTTTCCCATTTTCTTTTAATTTATTTTATTTTGTTCTTTAAGTATTTTTTAGGTTAGTAACTTTTTTTATCATCATAACTTTAGGGAATTTTAAGGTGTTTTTTTTTATTTCCAATAGATATTTGATTTTAGGAGTCTGTAGGCACACTCAGTTTAATTTCACAGTTCAAGAAAACTATAATTTTCTGGTACGTTCGCATTTTCCACAAAAGAACCAAACAAGAAAAAATGGAATTTTGTGGATGAATTAAAGATGCAAAATTTAGTTTACTATATCTCTAATATATGAGATAAATATATGTTAAGTTTTGAATTTCAGTGACCATAGAGTTAAAAAAAAAAAGCAAAGTTCAATGGCAGTGAATGTAATTTACCCCTAATATATGTGTTATATGAAACATGTAATAAATCACTGTTTGCAGATATGGTTAGGATAAATATGGTAACGAGAATGATGTGCATATTCAAATTGTTATTATATTCTCGTATATTTATATTTCTGATATAAAACTTTTTTTAGAGGTAATAAAATTAAATTTGTGAACAATCAACACCACTTAAATTTTTTATATTCTTACCTAATATTTTTAGAGCTAGTTTGGTTCAACTGTTTCAGTTTATTATTTGTTGTTTGTTTTTACTCAAGAACGAAGATAGAGACCTCGAGCTACCCCTATATTATGGATGGTTTCCAACTACCCAACGGCTGGAACTACCCCTGTTATGGATGGTTTCAGCCTCATGTTTCTAAGAAATTAAGGTGCATATTGAATAATTAACTTGTTCAGTTTTATCACTCAATGCTTGAAGAACAAAAGGTTGGGGTTCAAATCTGGATTCAAATCTCACATCTTATACCTAAAAATAATCATATTTTTTAATATATAAAAGGTTATGACTGGTAACGGATACCATGAGAGTATTTCCATAGTCGCCTCATTACCCTAGCATGTAATGGTTTTGATTTCATACGTTTTTTATACAGAGTACAGATAGTTTAGGATCGGATAGTGCTGGATATCCGCCGGTATAGTAATCGTTGTCATCCCTAATAACGTCTTACACATTATACAAATTAAAGATTTTTTAATAATTCATCATTAACATAAAAATTTTAAAAGTAATGTTTTACCATTTTATATTTTTAAATGTTACAATCAGCACAAGTAGGAAACTTATATATGACTTGCGAGACATAATACATAATTTGAAAAAATGGATCTAATTGAGTTTTTTTAACTCATGGTTTAGAATTTTTTAAACAGACTTTAATTTTAATGAAAAATGTAATTTCAATTCTTTTTAAATAAAAAAAGTCATCACACATGAAATGCATAAGAAATTTCAATCAAAATTTATAAGTAAATAATACAATATTTACAAATTAATTTTTCATAAGAATATGTTTTAAAAGGAAGCTAAATATGTAAATCAGCCTTTCATTTAGACCAATTTTATAATTTTCCTTAATTAATTTCTTTTTTATTCTTTTACTTACAAAAAAAATTGAATTATTTCCTTTTTAAAAAAAAAGAAAGTTCAATTAATTTTTTTTTATTTTTGGTAAAGTAATTTCTACATGGCGGGAAAATGAGAGAAAACGGTCATGGAACAAAAATTCTTACATATATATAGCACTGAGGTAAAGAGCAAAAATTCCGGAATCTGAGTCACTGAATTCTGCTGCCATGGCTGGAAATGGAGAAGAACTGGCGATCGGAATCGATCTCGGAACCACCTACTCATGCGTCGCCGTTTGGCAACATGGCAAAGTGGAGATCATAGTCAATGATCAAGGGTTCCGAACGACCCCTTCTTATGTTGCTTTTACTGATACCGCGCGTTTGATCGGTGATGCTGCTAAGCATCAGGTTGCTGCGAACCCTATCAACACTGTTTTTGGTACGTATCTCATATCTAATTTCTTATTTTCTTAATCTATAATTGAGTGTGTATCAAGTTATTCTAATGCTTTTTGCTTTCTTGTGTTGTTGCTTCGATTTCGTTGATGTTTGATCGCATTCAGAATCTAACGGCTTATTAGATTTTTTTTTTAAAAACCCTAATTTTTGGGATTACTTTGGAAATTGATGTGTAGATACATATTTGTGTTGTTTATTTGATGAGTTCAAAAGCTTTTTTACTCTTATGGTCTACAACTATTGTATGAATGTGATTTGAATTTCAACATTCAAATTAAATTGTGTTGAATTTTGAACACAAGCCATACAATTTTGTCAAAGTTCACATTAGTCTTTTTCCCTTTGTTCACATGTAATTTTTGACTTTGATTTTTTCCATTCACATCTCAAAATTTTCTTATAAATACCATGCATTGACATAGGTTTGTGCATCCTAGCAATTGATATTAGATTGCTAGTTTTGAGTGATATTCTCTAAGAGAGAATTGTGAGGTTTTGGGTGTATTGGGGTTAAGAATTTTTTAGTGTTATTTTCTCCATTCTTTTGTACCACTTTTGTCTCTCTAGTGAATAATTTTCGGTCTCCTTCGCCCGTGGACTAGGCACACCGCCGAACCACGTAAATCCTTGTGTCATTTACTTTATTGTTCTTCTTTTATTTTGTTGTCAATTTATTTACCCAAATTAAATATTTCGTTCCGCTGCGGGGTTTTCCCTAAGAAATTGGTATCAGAGCCAATTAATATTTATTTTGGGATCTACTATGGCGACAACAAAATTTGATATCGAGAAGTATGATCGTACTATCAGCTTTGCCTTATGGCAAGTCAAGATGAAAGCTATTTTGACACAGAACGGATTGAGCAAGGTGTTAGCAGACGAGTTACCTCCCACGGTAACAAAGGAGAAGAAACAAGAAATGGAGGAGAAAGCTCTAGCTGCCATTCAGTTATGCTTGTCAAACGAGGTTCTGCGTGAAGTCATCCATGAGAAGACTCCTAAAGGCTTATGGGAGAAACTTGAGTCTCTCTACATGTCCAAAAACCTCACCAGCAAGCTTGTTGTGAAACATCGTCTTCACATGCTCAATATGGCGGAAGGTACATCCCTAAAGTCACACCTTGATAATTTCAGTTCAATTTTGCTGGATCTGGAAAATTTAGATATTTAAATATGAAGAAGAAGATAAAGCTCTTATGTTGTTACGATCTTTACCGCCGTCTTTCAAAAATTTCCGGGAGACCATGATCTACAGTAAAAGCACTCTAACTGTAGATGAGGTTAAAGAGTGTCTATTTTCAAAAGATCTGATAGACAAAGAGCTTTCTGGTGATAGAAATGGCCCTGCAGAAAGTCTGGTTGTTAGAGGGAGATCTTCTATAAAAGATCCCAGCAGCAGCAACAACAACAATCGATCGAGATCAAAATCAAAATCCAGATACAGTAATGTGACATGCAATTACTGTAAAAAGAAAGGGCACATCAAAGATGAATGTTTCAAGCTACAGAAGAAAAATAAAGAGAAGGTTCATAAAGAAGACAATCATGCCGAAGCCAGTGTTGCTGAAGATGAAGTAGATTGCGAAGTCTATACCGTGTCCGACGATGGTGCTAGATTTGGACAAGGGTGGATCCTTGACTCTGCTTGTTCATTTCACATTTGCCTTCACAGAGATTGGTTCTCCTCTTATGAATCAGTAAACAGAGGAGTTGTGTTAATGGGCAACGATTCTCCTTGTAAAGTTGTTGGTATTGGTACCGTCAAAATCAAAATGCATGATGGTGTTGTCAGAACCTTGACAGATGTGCGGTATGTTCCTGACATGAAGAAAAACCTTATCTCTTTATCTGCTTTAGATGACAATAATTGCAGATTTTCTGGTGGAGATGGAGTCTTGAAGGTTTTGAAAGGTGCTCTAGTTGTAATGAAAGCCAGAAAAGTTGGAAGATTGTACGTGTTACAAGGTTCAACAGCCACGGGTGTTGCTGCAGTTTCCTCTTCCATGCCGGAGTCAGAAATTACCAAATTGTGGCACATGAGGCTCGGCCACATGAGTGAGAAAGGCTTGTCCATGTTAAGTCAACGAGGTCTCCTTTGTGGTCAACATACGTCCAAGTTGGAGTTTTGTGAGCATTGCATTTTTGGCAAACACAAACGAGTCAGTTTCAATACTGGTGTTCATCAAACAAAATGCACTTTGGATTATATCCATTCAGATCTATGGGGGCCTGCACGTGTTCCTTCAAAAGGTGGCGCTCGATATATGCTTACCTTCATTGACGATTACTCCAGGAAGGTTTGGACTTATTTGTTGAAGCAGAAAAATGATGCCTTTGCCACTTTCAAGCAATGGAAGGCCTTGGTGGAAAACCAAACTGGTAAGAAGCAGATGGTAAACGGATTGCCTCACATTGACCAGCCTCATCAACTGTGTGAAGGATGTCTTGTTGGAAAACAATTCAGAACTAGTTTTCCAAAGGAGTCTATGTCAAGAGCAAAGGCGCCACTTGAGCTAGTTCACACAAACGTGTGTGGACCAATCACTCCACAGTCCCTGGGTACAAATAAATATTTTCTACTTTTTATTGATGATTATAGTAGAAAAACTTGTGTTTATTTTTTGAAGGAAAAATCAGAAGTTTTTGAGACATTTAAAAAATTCAAAGTCCAAGTAGAGAAAGAAAGTGGTCATTTTATTAAGGCACTCAGATCAGACAGAGGTGGTGAATATATATCCATCCGTTTCAAGCAATTTTGCGACGAGCATGGAATCCGTCATTTCCTTTCAGTTCCCAGATCACCTCAGCAAAATGGCGTAGTCAAAAGAAAGAACAGAACGGTGCTCAACATGGTGAGGAGCATGTTAAAAAGCAAAAATTTACTGAAGGAGTTATGGGCTGAAGCAGTAGATTGTGTTGTCTACCTGTTGAACAGATCACCAACTGTTAGTGTTTGGGATCAAACTCCACAAGAAGCATGGAGTGGAATAAAACCCAGTATTTCTCATTTGCGTGTTTTTGGTTGTGTTGCTCATGTCTATGTACCGGATGAAGAACGCAAGAAGCTAGATGATAAAAACAAGAGATATTTGTTTGTGGGCTATTTAGAACATTCCAAAGGGTACAAAATGTTCGATCCTCAGACTTAGAAAATCGTCATCAGTAGAGATGTCACCATTGATGAAAAAGCAGTTTGGGACTGGACCAATGAAAAAGAAAACAACTACAGTTTTTATCTTTTGATGGATAAAGATAATGACCAGGAAGAACCAGCCACAGTCTCAGCCACAACACCAGCAACCAGTTCGACATCAGCAAGCTCATCCAGTTCGAGTTTGTCCTCGAGTGATGAAAACGGTTCAGATGGACATCCACCCGGAAAGCCTAAAAAATTCATACCTATTAAAGATCTCTATGATGTAACAAGAAATCTCAATGATGAATTAACTCTTTATTGTCATTTTGTTAATGATGAACCAACAGATCCAGAAGAAGCAATGAAAGATGAAAAATGGAGAAAAACCATGAAAGAGGAGATTCATTCGATCGAGAAAATAAAACATGGGATCTCACATCACTTCCGGCCTGTCAAAAACCCATTGGAGTTAAATGGGTGTTCAAAGCAAAGAAAGATGCAAACGGTGAAATTGTTCGACATAAAGCAAGATTGGTGGCGAAAGGGTTCAGTCAACGACCCGGAATTGACTACAATGAAGTTTTTGCTCCTGTTGCCAGAATGGAGAGTATCAGACTGGTAATTTCTATAGCTGCTCAACACGGGTGGAGAATCCATCAAATGGACGTGAAATCCGCATTTCTCAACGGATATCTGGAAGAGGAAATTTATATCCAGCAACCACCTGGGTATGTTGTGAAAGGTCAAGAAAATAAAGTGCTAAAATTGAAAAAGGCACTTTATGGTCTTAAGCAAGCACCACGAGCCTGGAACAGTCGCATTGACAAATATTTTCAAGAAAATGGTTTTGTCAAATGCCCACATGAATATGCACTGTATGCAAAGGTGAAAAATAGAGATATGTTACTTGTTTGTTTGTATGTGGATGATCTCATTTTTACAGGGAACAATCCTAAGATGTTTGAAGAGTTCAAGAAGACAATGGCGTTCGAGATGACTAACATTGGTCTAATGTCATATTATCTTGGCATTGAAGTGAAGCAGAATGACGACGGAATTTTTATTTCTCAAATTGGTTTTGCAAAGGAGATCTTAAAGAAGTTCAAGATAGAAAATTGTAACTCCGTCAGCACGCCAGTCGAATGTGGAATCAAATTGATAAAAGATGAAGGTCGAGATAGAGTCAACCCGACATTATTCTGAAGCTTGGTCGGAAGTCTCAGATACTTGACATGTACGAGACCGGATATTCTCTATGCAGTTGGCTTAGTAAGTCGATACATGGAAGCCCCAACGGTGTCACATTAGAATGCAGCAAAAAGAATTCTCCGTTACGTGAAAAGTACAACTAATTTGGGATTACATTATTCAAAAACTGACGATTTCAAATTAGTTGGATATTGTGATAGTGATTGGACCGGTGACAAGGATGACCGAAAAAGTACAACTGGTTTTGTATTTTTTCTGGGTGATACTGCATTTACATGGAGTTCGAAGAAGCAGACAATTGTGATGCTGTCAACCTGTGAAGCTGAATATGTTGCTGCAACCTCATGTGTCTGTCATGCAATTTCGCTCCGAAAATTGCTAAAACAATTTCAGATGAGTCAAAATGATCCAACGGAGATTTTTATCGATAACAAGTCTGCACTGGCATTAGCGAAAAATCCCGTGTTTCATGATCGAAGTAAACACATTGATACGAGGTATCATTTTATTCGGGAGTGTATTGAGCAAAAAGAGGTGAAATTGAAGTACGTGAAGATTCAAGATCAAATTGCAGATATTTTCACGAAGCAGTTGAAGTACGATACGTTCAGGCATTTGAGAGCTCAACTAGGAGTCACGAAAAATTAAGTTTAAGGGGTATGTTAAAATATTAAACTTAATTTTGAATTAAAAAAAAAGATAATCTTGAGCATGTTCACGTGATGAGAGGGAGGAGTCTTCCTTTGAATGCATAAGTCAAAAATGCATTTATTTTGGGTGAAGAAAATAGATCAATAATGTGATATATGGACTAATATATGGTGTAGGTTTAGACTTATATTTGTGGTTTTTATTTGGACAAGCATGTGGTTCAAAATTAAGTTAAATGGTTTAAGTCATATATATATATATATGTGTGTGTGTGTGTGTGTAAGAGTCTCTATTTGGTATGAGGTTGTATGAAAAAAAATTAAAATTGAGTTAAAGAGTACTTCTTAGTTTCCCAAATTATCTATCCACTCCTCATAAAATTATAATTTAGTCAACACTTTCTTGATTAGAATTCTCTCTCTGTAAGGTGCCGTTGGTTTCGGCCGGGAACACTTCAGTACCAAAATCAATATGATATTTGATAAAAAAAAGGTAACGACAATGATTTAATGGAAATTATGCAACATACCTCGAATACATGTATGTTGAGAAAAATTAAATATTAATTTAAAACAATTAAATAAAAAAGGAAATTGATGTGAAGTCTCAATTAATGAGGTGCTATTTTTATAATTTATAGTAATGAATGATTGTTTTTGTAATTTGTAATTAAAAAAATTAAAAAAGGAAAATGGTGTGAAAGTAACCACCAAATTCAATGGTCTCAGACCACCGAAATTTGGTGGTCAAAATAAACATTGCCAACATAATTATTGCTGGCAATGTTCCCTCCTTGGCCTATAAAAGCCAAGGATGAGATGCATTATAAATGACAATTTTACAAAATGTGAGGAAAAGTTTTCTATTGTATGTTTGAGGGAGCTGAGTGATATAAGGGTATTCTGATTTTTGGGGAGAAAAGAAAGAATTAAGAGAGTGGAAAAAAGAGAGAAAGTGAGTTAATAGAGGGAGGAATAATGTAGAGTGAGAGATGCACAATTGTGTCTTGTGAGTTTTAAGAGTTTATTTTAGAGCGTAGTCTAATTATTTTGGGGAGAGATAAAAAATAGTATAGATAATTATTTTGGGTATTTTTGGGAAACACCAAAGTGCTACTATTTTTTTTATCTCATTGTAACTCTGGAAAGTTTCTAGAGAACACCCTCTTGTAAACCTCATAAATTCAATAAAATTGAGATTTATTGATTCCGCTAAATTGTCGCATACCAGAAAAATTCCCAACAATTTATACCTACTTTTATAACCTTTTAGCATTAATGGTGCTCTAATTGAAGGATTATGCGATTACTCCTCTTAGTGATCATTAATTATCATTTAAATATATCCATTCCCATTTGAGGAAGATATAAGGACGCCATTTGATTTTCTCTGAAACCGTCAAGACGAGATACGGACAGATGCACGTTAAGATGTGATGAGTTGGCGGATCCTCCTCATCCAACTCATTTCGTTGTATCTCGTCTATGTGGTGTACCTTGATATGGTCTAGGTGGCGTGACATAGTAATGTGAGCTCCTCATTCTCTTTCCATATTATTACACATTTACCCCAATAATAAATCTGGATGTTACCAATTGATATGAAAACATTTTTGTATGACATAAGTAAACAAGGTGAAATATTTTCCGACATTGTAGTTAAACATCGAAAAATATTTTGTTTCACAATACAAAAATATCTTTACCTTAATAAAACACAATAGTTTTCTACAAATAAACGTGATTTTACTTTGGACATGGCTTTCACATAGTCAAATTTGACGATAACACTCATATAGGGATATGGTGGCTATAAGAGGTATTTGGCTAGTAGAGGGACTTTATCTAATAATAAGACATGCTATCCAAACGTTGTTCCATCATATGACGAAGTTTAGTGGCCGTTAATTTCTTCACTTCTTCTTCCTTGACCTAGGATCATTTTCCCATTTTCTTTTAATTTATTTTATTTTGTTCTTTAAGTATTTTTTAGGTTAGTAACTTTTTTTATCATCATAACTTTAGGGAATTTTAAGGTGTTTTTTTTTATTTCCAATAGATATTTGATTTTAGGAGTCTGTAGGCACACTCAGTTTAATTTCACAGTTCAAGAAAACTATAATTTTCTGGTACGTTCGCATTTTCCACAAAAGAACCAAACAAGAAAAAATGGAATTTTGTGGATGAATTAAAGATGCAAAATTTAGTTTACTATATCTCTAATATATGAGATAAATATATGTTAAGTTTTGAATTTCAGTGACCATAGAGTTAAAAAAAAAAAGCAAAGTTCAATGGCAGTGAATGTAATTTACCCCTAATATATGTGTTATATGAAACATGTAATAAATCACTGTTTGCAGATATGGTTAGGATAAATATGGTAACGAGAATGATGTGCATATTCAAATTGTTATTATATTCTCGTATATTTATATTTCTGATATAAAACTTTTTTTAGAGGTAATAAAATTAAATTTGTGAACAATCAACACCACTTAAATTTTTTATATTCTTACCTAATATTTTTAGAGCTAGTTTGGTTCAACTGTTTCAGTTTATTATTTGTTGTTTGTTTTTACTCAAGAACGAAGATAGAGACCTCGAGCTACCCCTATATTATGGATGGTTTCCAACTACCCAACGGCTGGAACTACCCCTGTTATGGATGGTTTCAGCCTCATGTTTCTAAGAAATTAAGGTGCATATTGAATAATTAACTTGTTCAGTTTTATCACTCAATGCTTGAAGAACAAAAGGTTGGGGTTCAAATCTGGATTCAAATCTCACATCTTATACCTAAAAATAATCATATTTTTTAATATATAAAAGGTTATGACTGGTAACGGATACCATGAGAGTATTTCCATAGTCGCCTCATTACCCTAGCATGTAATGGTTTTGATTTCATACGTTTTTTATACAGAGTACAGATAGTTTAGGATCGGATAGTGCTGGATATCCGCCGGTATAGTAATCGTTGTCATCCCTAATAACGTCTTACACATTATACAAATTAAAGATTTTTTAATAATTCATCATTAACATAAAAATTTTAAAAGTAATGTTTTACCATTTTATATTTTTAAATGTTACAATCAGCACAAGTAGGAAACTTATATATGACTTGCGAGACATAATACATAATTTGAAAAAATGGATCTAATTGAGTTTTTTTAACTCATGGTTTAGAATTTTTTAAACAGACTTTAATTTTAATGAAAAATGTAATTTCAATTCTTTTTAAATAAAAAAAGTCATCACACATGAAATGCATAAGAAATTTCAATCAAAATTTATAAGTAAATAATACAATATTTACAAATTAATTTTTCATAAGAATATGTTTTAAAAGGAAGCTAAATATGTAAATCAGCCTTTCATTTAGACCAATTTTATAATTTTCCTTAATTAATTTCTTTTTTATTCTTTTACTTACAAAAAAAATTGAATTATTTCCTTTTTAAAAAAAAAGAAAGTTCAATTAATTTTTTTTTATTTTTGGTAAAGTAATTTCTACATGGCGGGAAAATGAGAGAAAACGGTCATGGAACAAAAATTCTTACATATATATAGCACTGAGGTAAAGAGCAAAAATTCCGGAATCTGAGTCACTGAATTCTGCTGCCATGGCTGGAAATGGAGAAGAACTGGCGATCGGAATCGATCTCGGAACCACCTACTCATGCGTCGCCGTTTGGCAACATGGCAAAGTGGAGATCATAGTCAATGATCAAGGGTTCCGAACGACCCCTTCTTATGTTGCTTTTACTGATACCGCGCGTTTGATCGGTGATGCTGCTAAGCATCAGGTTGCTGCGAACCCTATCAACACTGTTTTTGGTACGCATCTCATATCTAATTTCTTATTTTCTTAATCTATAATTGAGTGTGTATCAAGTTATTCTAATGCTTTTTGCTTTCTTGTGTTGTTGCTTCGATTTCGTTGATGTTTGATCGCATTCAGAATCTAACGGCTTATTAGATTTTTTTTTTAAAAACCCTAATTTTTGGGATTACTTTGGAAATTGATGTGTAGATACATATTTGTGTTGTTTATTTGATGAGTTCAAAAGCTTTTTTACTCTTATGGTCTACAACTATTGTATGAATGTGATTTGAATTTCAACATTCAAATTAAATTGTGTTGAATTTTGAACACAAGCCATACAATTTTGTCAAAGTTCACATTAGTCTTTTTCCCTTTGTTCACATGTAATTTTTGACTTTGATTTTTTCCATTCACATCTCAAAATTTTCTTATAAATACCATGCATTGACATAGGTTTGTGCATCCTAGCAATTGATATTAGATTGCTAGTTTTGAGTGATATTCTCTAAGAGAGAATTGTGAGGTTTTGGGTGTATTGGGGTTAAGAATTTTTTAGTGTTATTTTCTCCATTCTTTTGTACCACTTTTGTCTCTCTAGTGAATAATTTTCGGTCTCCTTCGCCCGTGGACTAGGCACACCGCCGAACCACGTAAATCCTTGTGTCATTTACTTTATTGTTCTTCTTTTATTTTGTTGTCAATTTATTTACCCAAATTAAATATTTCGTTCCGCTGCGGGGTTTTCCCTAAGAAATTGGTATCAGAGCCAATTAATATTTATTTTGGGATCTACTATGGCGACAACAAAATTTGATATCGAGAAGTATGATCGTACTATCAGCTTTGCCTTATGGCAAGTCAAGATGAAAGCTATTTTGACACAGAACGGATTGAGCAAGGTGTTAGCAGACGAGTTACCTCCCACGGTAACAAAGGAGAAGAAACAAGAAATGGAGGAGAAAGCTCTAGCTGCCATTCAGTTATGCTTGTCAAACGAGGTTCTGCGTGAAGTCATCCATGAGAAGACTCCTAAAGGCTTATGGGAGAAACTTGAGTCTCTCTACATGTCCAAAAACCTCACCAGCAAGCTTGTTGTGAAACATCGTCTTCACATGCTCAATATGGCGGAAGGTACATCCCTAAAGTCACACCTTGATAATTTCAGTTCAATTTTGCTGGATCTGGAAAATTTAGATATTTAAATATGAAGAAGAAGATAAAGCTCTTATGTTGTTACGATCTTTACCGCCGTCTTTCAAAAATTTCCGGGAGACCATGATCTACAGTAAAAGCACTCTAACTGTAGATGAGGTTAAAGAGTGTCTATTTTCAAAAGATCTGATAGACAAAGAGCTTTCTGGTGATAGAAATGGCCCTGCAGAAAGTCTGGTTGTTAGAGGGAGATCTTCTATAAAAGATCCCAGCAGCAGCAACAACAACAATCGATCGAGATCAAAATCAAAATCCAGATACAGTAATGTGACATGCAATTACTGTAAAAAGAAAGGGCACATCAAAGATGAATGTTTCAAGCTACAGAAGAAAAATAAAGAGAAGGTTCATAAAGAAGACAATCATGCCGAAGCCAGTGTTGCTGAAGATGAAGTAGATTGCGAAGTCTATACCGTGTCCGACGATGGTGCTAGATTTGGACAAGGGTGGATCCTTGACTCTGCTTGTTCATTTCACATTTGCCTTCACAGAGATTGGTTCTCCTCTTATGAATCAGTAAACAGAGGAGTTGTGTTAATGGGCAACGATTCTCCTTGTAAAGTTGTTGGTATTGGTACCGTCAAAATCAAAATGCATGATGGTGTTGTCAGAACCTTGACAGATGTGCGGTATGTTCCTGACATGAAGAAAAACCTTATCTCTTTATCTGCTTTAGATGACAATAATTGCAGATTTTCTGGTGGAGATGGAGTCTTGAAGGTTTTGAAAGGTGCTCTAGTTGTAATGAAAGCCAGAAAAGTTGGAAGATTGTACGTGTTACAAGGTTCAACAGCCACGGGTGTTGCTGCAGTTTCCTCTTCCATGCCGGAGTCAGAAATTACCAAATTGTGGCACATGAGGCTCGGCCACATGAGTGAGAAAGGCTTGTCCATGTTAAGTCAACGAGGTCTCCTTTGTGGTCAACATACGTCCAAGTTGGAGTTTTGTGAGCATTGCATTTTTGGCAAACACAAACGAGTCAGTTTCAATACTGGTGTTCATCAAACAAAATGCACTTTGGATTATATCCATTCAGATCTATGGGGGCCTGCACGTGTTCCTTCAAAAGGTGGCGCTCGATATATGCTTACCTTCATTGACGATTACTCCAGGAAGGTTTGGACTTATTTGTTGAAGCAGAAAAATGATGCCTTTGCCACTTTCAAGCAATGGAAGGCCTTGGTGGAAAACCAAACTGGTAAGAAGATCAAGCGTCTCCGCACTGATAATGGTCTAGAATTTTGCAATGATGAATTCAACACATTTTGTAAAAATATGGGCATCTCCAGAAATCTCACAGTTCCAGGAACACCACAACAAAATGGTGTAGCTGAGCGGATGAACAGAACTCTGTTAGAAAAGGTTCGTTGTATGTTATCAAATTCTTGCTTATCTCAAGACTTTTGGGCTGAAGCAGCTTTAACAGCTTGTCATTTAGTGAATCGTTCTCCGTCTGCTTCAATTAATTGTAAAACTCCTGAAGAGGTATGGTCTGGAAAACCCGCTGATTATTCTGATTTGAGGATTTTTGGATGTCCTGTTTATGTTCATGTGAATGATGGAAAGTTGGAGCCCAGATCTAAAAAGGGCATTTTTCTCAGCTATCCTCCTGGTGTAAAGGGATATAAAGTTTGGCTTCTTGATCCCAAGTCACCAAAATCTGTAATCAGTAGAAATGTTGTATTTAATGAATCTGTCATGCTTCATCCAAAGGAGTCTTCAGTCACTTCTAACACCAAGATACAGAATTCTGATAAGCAGGTGGAGGTTCAAGTTGAGGTGGAGAATTCATTCTCTCCATTGAATGAACAATTGACGGAGTCTGCCGAAGTAGAAGAATCTACAGCTATTGAAGAGGAGCATCCAGTTGCTAGAAGCAGGCCAGAAAGAGAAAGAAAACAACCTCTAAGGTTAGCAGACTATGTCACTTTTGCCTGTGTTGCTGCACAAGAGACTGAAGGAGTTGGCGATCCTTCAACATATTCAAAAGCCATGTCCGGTGATGATTCTGGAAAATGGTTGATAGCCATGCAAGAGGAGGTGGAATCTCTTCACAAAAATAAAACGTGGGTATTGGTGAAACCGCCAAAGAACAAGAATTGTCGGTTGTAAATGGGTCTTCAAACGAAAAGATGGCATTCCGGGCGTTGAAGATGCTCGATACAAGGCACGATTGGTAGCTAAGGGCTATAGTCAGGTACAAGGAGTTGATTTTAATGATGTTTTCTCTCCTGTTGTTAAACATAGCTCTATTCGTGTTTTGCTTGCATTGGTTGCTATAAATGATTTGGAGTTGGAACAACTCGATGTCAAAACTGCCTTCTTACATGGAGAACTTGAGGAGAAAATCTATATGCAACAACCTGAAGGTTTTGAAATCGAAGGCAAAGAAGACCATGTTTGCTTGTTGCAGAAATCACTATATGGGTTAAAGCAGTCTCCTCGACAGTGGTATAAGCGGTTTGATTCCTTTATGATTGGGCATGGTTATTTTAGGAGCCAATATGATAGTTGTGTTTATTTCACAAAACTTCTAAATGGCTCATTTGTTTATTTGTTACTCTATGTTGATGATATGCTTATTGCTGCCAAGAAGAAAGATTTGGGATAGAGCTGAGTAGTGAATTCGAGATGAAAGATTTGGGAGCTGCCAAGAAGATTCTTGGTATGGAGATCTATAGAGATAGAGCTGCAGGAACACTTTGTTTAACTCAGAGAAGTTTTGTTGAAAAAGTGTTGGAGCGATTTGGCATGAAAAATGCTAAACCTGTAAGTACTCCACTTGCTGCTCATTTCAGACTTTCTGCTGATATGTGTCCACAGTCCAAAAAGGATATTGAATATATGTCACATGTACCTTACTCTAATGCGGTTGGTAGTATCATGTACGCGATGGTTTGTACTCGTCCTGATATTTCACATGCAGTCAGTGTAGTCAGTAGATATATGTGTAATCCTGGTAAAGATCATTGGAATGCTGTGAAATGGATTCTGAGATATTTAAGGGGTACTACTAATGCTTGTTTAAAATTTGGAAGGAGTGAGAATATGGTGGCAGGTTATGTTGATTCAGACTATGCAGGTGATCTTGACAAAAGAAGATCCATTACAGGTTATGTGTTTACTCTTGGTAGCAGTGCCATCAGTTGGAAAGCTACTTTACAGCCTACAGTTGCATTGTCCACTACAGAAGCAGAATATATGGCTGTAGTTGAAGCTGTAAAAGAAGCTATTTGGCTACGAGGCTTAGTTGGTGAGCTCAGTTCAAATTTGCAGAAGATTGTCATTCACTGTGATAGCCAGAGTGCTATATATTTGATGAAGGATCAGATGTTTCATGAAAGAACGAAACACATTGATGTGAAGTACCATTTTATTCGAGATTTTATTTCTGAAGGAAATATTACAGTTAGTAAAATTGGTACTGCAGATAATCCAGCCGACATGATGACGAAGCCTCTTCCAACGACTAAGTTCAAGCATTGCTTGAACTTGATTGGTATTAGCAATAAGTGAGCTAGCCCGAAAGGGCATTACGGCGAAGGAAGACCTTTGGTGAAATTTCAAATCAAGGTGGAGATTTGTATGAATGTGATTTGAATTTCAACATTCAAATTAAATTGTGTTGAATTTTGAACACAAGCCATACAATTTTGTCAAAGTTCACATTAGTCTTTTTCCCTTTGTTCACATGTAATTTTTGACTTTGATTCTTTCCATTCACATCTCAAAATTTTCTTATAAATACCATGCATTGGCATAGGTTTGTGCATCCTAGCAATTGATATTAGATTGCTAGTTTTGAGTGATATTCTCTAAGAGAGAATTGTGAGGTTTTGGGTCTATTGGGGTTAAGGGTTTTGAGTGTTATTTTCTCCATTCTTTTGTACCACTTTTGTCTCTCTAGTGGAATAATTTTCGGTCTCCTTCGCCCGTGGACTAGGCACACCGCCGAACCACGTAAATCCTTGTGTCATTTACTTTATTGTTCTTCTTTTATTTTGTTGTCAATTTATTTACCCAAATTAAATATTTCGTTCCGCTTCGGGGTTTTCCCTAACAACTATATATCTCACACAGATGCGAAGCGATTGATTGGTAGGAGATTTTCTGATGCCTCTGTATAGAGTGACATGAAGATCTTGCCATTTAAGATAGTTGCTGGCCCTGGTGATAACCCTATGATTGTTGTTACATACAAGGGTGAGGAGAAAAAGCTTTCCCCTGAGGAGATATTATCTATGGTTCTTACTAAGATGCGTGAAATAGCTGAAGCTTATCTTGGATCAACCGTTAAAAATGCAGTGGTTACTGTTCCTGCTTACTTCAATAACTCTCAGCGTCAGGCAACCAGGAATTCTGGTGCGATTGCTGGCCTTAATGTTATGCGTATTATCGGCGAGTCTACAGCCGCAGCCATTGCCTATAGTCTTGACAAGAAGGCAAGCAGCGGTATGAAGAAGAACGTATTGATATTTGATTTGGGTGGTGGTAATTTGGATGTCTCGCTGCTTATTATAGAAGAAGGTATGGTTGAAGTCAAGTCCGTTGATGGTGACCCTTATCTTGGAGGTGAAGACTTTGATAACAGAATGGTGAACCACTTTGTTAAAGAGTTCAAGAGGAAGGATAAGAAAGATATCTCTGGAAATGCTAGAGCTCTTAGGAGATTGAGGACTGCCTGTGAGAGGGCTAAGAGGATTCTTTCATCCACTGCTGAGACAACTGTTGAGGTTGATTGTTTGTTAGATGGTATTGATTTCTATTCATCCATTACACGTGCCAGATTCGAGGAGTTGAAGATGGATCTCTTCAGAAAGTGTATGGAGTCTGTTGAGTTGTGTTTGAGAGCTGCCAATATGGACAAGAACAGTGTAGATGATGTCGTTCTTGTTGGTGGTTCTTGTAGGATTCCAAAGGTACAGGAGTTGTTGCAGGAATTGTTCAATGGGAAGGAGCTTTGTAAGAGCTTAAATCCGGATGAGGCTGTTGCGTATGGGGCAGCTGTACATGCTGCAATTTTAAGTGGAAACTTGCAGGATCTTCTGCTCTTCGATATCATCCCTCTGTCACTTGGAGTGGGAGTTGTTGGAGATCTTATGAATGTTGTGATACCAAGGAATACTACCATTCCTACAAAGAAGGAGAAGGAATTCACCACTATATTTGACAACCAGACCAGCGTATTGGTAGATGTATATGAGGGTGAGAGCAAAATAATAATAGACAACAATTTACTTGGAAAATTGGAGCTTTCTGGCACTCCCCCATCTCCAAAGGGTGTCTCTAAGATCAATGTGTGTTTTGACATAGATGTCAATGGTATCTTAACTGTTTCTGCTGTGGAGAAAACAACAGGGAAGAATAACAAGATAACAATCACTAATGACGAGGGAAGCTTGTCCAAAGAAGAGATTGAGAAAATGGTAAAGGAGGCTGAGAAATACAAGGCTGAATATGAGGAACTTAAAAAGAAGACTGATGCTAAAAATGCATTGGAGAATTATGCGTATAACATGAAGAATACTGTGACCGATGATAAGATCAGCCCGAAACTAGCCCCAGAAGACAGAAAGAAGATTGAGGATGCGATTGAGGAAGCTTTTGAATGGTTGGAAGCAAACCAGCTAGGTGAGGCAGATGAGTTTGAGGATAAGATGAATGAGCTAAAGAGCATATGCACTCCTATCATTGCCAAGATCGATGAATGACATGACGATGTTTCCATTGCTAGAGAATTTTTTGCTAAATATTAGTCCAACTTTTTCATTAAGGATGAACAAACAGATTTTTTATCCTCTTTCTTCAGTTCTCTGTTTAGTAATTGTGTGGAAATTGTACTATGTTGTTTACTGAAATTTGGTTGTCATTTATATTTTCATTATACTTGCATAAGTCATTTTGGGGTGGTTGCAGAACACATTCAAATGGTGGTTGATGTTTTTATAGTATTAGACATTTCAGTTCAGATAATGTTTGACTAACTAGATATATTTGATATTGGAAACTCAAGGATATGCCATTCATCCATATACTGATGTTTATAGCTGCTAGAAGAGTTAAATTTTGCTATCAAATACATTGAAGAACATGGTGTCACTTGTTGATCGGAGCACAGGATACAAATTGAGCTTGTCTTACAAAGGCCATAAAGAATTACGTAGATAATAAGTTGTGTTAGAGTAGTTTATGTCTGGGATAAATACCAAATTTAAACAAAAGTTAATATATGAAATTGTGCAAATTAATTCTTACGTTTCCAAACTAGTTCGGTTTAGTTTTAGTCATACGATACCGAAAATTAGAAATAACTAGTTTAACTACTATTTAACCATCACTCAAAACCTTTTAAATATTACTTATATCTAACAGGACCGGCTCTATAGAGAGTTCCCTGGACCGACGCCTCTGAGACCCCAAAATTCCAACTAATAAATTAATGTCTCTTTTTGTTTATTAATGACATAATTAGTAACCGTAAGTAAGTACATGGAATTTTTTAGCTAGTACTTAGTTATTATAATTTCCTTTTTGTCAGATTTTTATTAATGAATAAAAAACATCTATAATTGATTAATTTCATGTCTAGAATTAAGATTCTAAAAAACATTAGACATTAATCGGATGGATAGAGCTCTTAAAGATTAATTGAAATTAATCGGATTTTTATTTTTATATTTTTTATTGGTTAATTAATAAATTGTTATTTAAATTCAATTGAAATATGTATTATAATATCTAAAAATAATAATATAAAAAAATTAATATAAAAAAATACGTATATTTTTTGTAACATATAAAATCTTTTAAAAATGTACAAAAATATCAAACATTTCAACTACAATATTACTGAAACAACTCCAACAAATAAAGTATAATGTTCAAAAGTAATATAATTCAAGTTTAAAAAAGTAATATAATTCACCAAAAACTATGAAACAATATTTTTAAAGTATTAAACCATATTATACAAACAAGTAAATAACACAATTAAACTAAAATATCTGAAAATAATAAACATAATTTACAAATAATCATGCGACAATATTTAAAAGTGAATCATAATAAAGAAAAAAGTAATAAAAAACATTTTTGTTCATTGTCTCTTAAGCAGTCTAAGCGGCTAAAAATCGCCTAAGTGCTAAAAAAAAACATTGAGAAGGACTAATCGGAGAAAATTGAAACGGATTCTCAATTTCGAACGTCTAGACGAGCAGTCCAAATAACCTTGTTTTTTTAACATCATCTATAATCACTAAGTCATGCTATTTATCTAAAACTTGAAATTCTAAAAACACAATGTGAAAGTACCAAAAATTAATATTTCATGAACCGCATAAATAATAGTTTTTTTTCCGTAATATTCATTAAATTACACTACTCTTTATATTTTGAAACCATAAAATGATAAAAAAAAAAGTAAATAATGTTAAACTCATTAACAAAGGTAAAATTGAAAAAAATTAGTGTACATCCTGATGATAAAGTTAGTAGTATTACAAGAGGGTAAATAATTTATTAGTCCCATATTTAAAGGACTAAACCTCAATTTGGGCTTTTTTAAAAAAAAAATTTACCACGTGAACCAAACATACCCTTATTTGTAAACGTTAGGTTAAATTTATACTATTTTATATGTTAAACCAAATCTATATTCACCGAAATCATTAGGATCAAATTTAATCCTTATCCTAATAGATATTATTACTACTAGATTTTTGTTTAATATTAATATTTAATTTAAAAAAATTATAAATAATTTTTTTTATATTTCTTTTATTTAATTTTTTTTACTAATTCTCTCCTCTCTTAAAAGGGAGGAGAATTGGATAGTGGCTTCACAAAGAACCCCATTGGAAGGAAATATTTTTTAACTAGTACCCTTTAAATAATTATTTTTTTTTAAAGAACCCCAAATTGAGGTTTAATCCAAGAGGAAAGGAGACCCACATTTCCTTAATATGGGTATTTGTAGTGAATGTGATGGACTTCATAAGTTTTAATCCACATTCCTCATCATATGTCTCCCCTTCAGGGGTTTTTTGAAATTTATGTGATGTTCGAAACATTCTTAGAACGGTAATGAATGTAATTGTGCCGCTTGTGACAGCTTGTGAATAATAGTTGTATCTCTTTGAAGGACTTGTAAAATAATAATTGTGTTATTGGGGACAACTTGTAAATAATAATATTGTGTCTCTAGGGATGACTTGTAAATAATAATTGCGTCTCTTCGGACGACTTGTAGATAATAATTGTGTCTCTTCGGACAGATTGTAAATAATAATTAACGAGCAAAATAATCAATAAAAATGATACTGATAATTTAATGTGGTTTATCCTTATGGGCTACGTCCATGACCAAGTTCGAGAATAAACTCTTCCACTATAAAATAGTAGGCGTATAAAGAGAGTTCGTTCTAGATAATTTTCTAGAGTTACAAAAGTGTGACCTAAAATAAAATAGTAACACTCATATGTTTCCTAAAAATACCCAGAAAATAATTATCCTACTATTTTCTCGCTCCCCAAAATAACTAGACTACCCTCTAAAAGACTTAAATCACTCAAATCTCTCTACAAATACTCATTGGCTTGCTCTCACTTATACGAAATTAAACATCTCATTGTCTTAAAGCTAAGGAGGAACATTGCCACCAAAAATGTTGCTGACCACCGAATTCGGTGCAATTTCATTAATTAGATCACTGAATTCGGTGGTCCAATTTTCAACAAAAACATATTTTTTTTGTTTTTTTCTTAAAAATCAATAATTTACTCTCCTCCATTTATTGGAATAGCAACCAACTACCACATAACAATTCTCCCTCTCCCAATTGTATAAGAGTTTTGTTACTCCCACAACCATTCGACAGAATTCAAACATTTCCCTTAGTAGAATCTCCGTTAACATGTCTGATCCATTTTCATTAGTATGAATCTTTTCGAGCTGAGCTTCATCTCCAACACATCCCTGATCCAATGATATCTCACATCAATATGCTTTGATCTCGAATAGAAAGAAGAATTCTTTCCAAGATGAATAACACTCCAATTGTCACAAAATAGCTTGTATTTTTCTTGGTGAAAGCCAAGTTCATTGAAGAACTTCTTCATCCATAACAACTCTTTGCATGCTTCCGTTATTGCAATGAATTCTACTTCAGTTGTGGAAAGTGAAACACACTTTTGATGTCTTTACTGCCATGGCACATCCCCCTACAAATGTAATCAGGTAACCTAATGTAGACTTCCTTGTATCAGCATCACCAGCCATATATGCATCAGCATAGGTTCGGTATCTCCAAAACATAAGCACATTTTGGAAGTACCGCGAAGATGCCTGAATATCCATTTAACAGCTTCTTGATGTTCCTTTTTTAGATTCGAAAGGAAACTACTCACGACACCAACTGCATGTGCAATATTTGGTCGTGTGTATACCATGGAATGCATTAGACTTCTGATTGCTAAAGCATACGTAACTCTGCTCATTTTTTTATTCTCATTGTCAATAAAAGGGCTCTACTTCGAACTGAGTTCAAAATGATTAGCAAGAGGACAACTAACCATTTTAGATTTATCTATGTTAAATCGTTGAAGCACTTTCTCAAGGTACTTCTCCTGCGACAACCATATCTTCTTGGCGCTTTTGTCTCGAATGATTCTTATACCAAGAATCTATTTTGGTGGCCCCAAGTCTTTCATATGAAATGACTTGCTCAATTGTTTCTTCAGATTGTTAATTCTGGAAATGTTCTTACCAACAATCACATATTGTCCACATAGAGCAATAAAATAAAGAAATCATCATCAGACAACAGTTATCTGGAGTAGTCTTGTTGTAGCTTTTCTCCCCCACAACTGACTCGAACTTCTTGTACCACTGCCTAGGTGCATGCTTTAAGCCGTAGAGACTTTTTTAGCTTGTAAATATAATCTTTTTTTTCCTTTTTTTCTCGAAACCCTTTGGCTGCTCCATATATATTTCTTCTTCCAAATCACTATAAGCAAGGCAGGCTTCACATACATTTGTTCAACCTCTAGGTTCTGACTTGCTGCTAACCCCAACACAGTACGAATGGATGTCATCTTCACCACCGGTGAGAAAATATCATCAGAGTTGATGCCTTTTCTTTGACTATATCCCTTCATAACCAATCTGGCTTTGAATCTCAGTTGTGAGTTTGCTTTTTCATGAATGATTCTGAACACCCGTCTGTTTTTCAAAGCTTTCTTGCCTTCAGGCAACTTCACTAGCTCAAAAAATTTATTCTCATATAAGGATTTTATCTCATATTACATGGCACAAACCACTTCTTGTAACATCTCACTTTGTGCATTTCATTTCATATAGATATATGCATTACATGACATTATTAGGGACATTAGAAAATAATATTTGCACTTTATATGTCATTATATCATTGAATACATGATAATTTATATAGATAATAATATTAGGATAAGTGAAAGTATATGAATAGATGTTTAAGTGTGTCTTAAAAGTATATGGACTAAATTGAATAATCTTAAAAGTATAAGGACTAAAATGTAATTTGCTAAATTTATAATTAAATAATATTATATACAAGTTCAGATCAGATAATAATAATAATAATAATAATAATAATAATAATAATAATAATAAGAATTATAATAAGATAGTGGTGAGTGTAAAAAACATAATTACATAGGGATAGATATGGGATTTTACTCAAACCCATAAGATAACATTGTGGAATGATTAGATGATCCATTCTAATTTGGAAATCTCCAGAAATTTAGAGAGAGAAACACCTTCAAGAGAGAGAAAGTGAAGAAAAAAGGAAGAAGAAGAAGAAGTAGAAAAAGAGAAAGGTAAGTTTACACATCACTTTACACAAATTATTTCATAATTTTGGAAGATGATTTTGAGAGAGTTAAATCAGGCAAAGTTTTGAGTTTAGGTCTTAGGTAAATCCCAAAATTGGTTACATGCAATTTGGTTAAGCATTTTAGGAGATAAGGTATAATCTATTAGACTAGCTCTAAGTTGAATCCTATACATAAAGCTGTTCTTGTGGTACATTTTTGAAGCCTTTAAAGACTTCATTTGGAGAGGTGTTACGAATAAGAAATGTTCATATATGTCTTAATTAGTGATCTGGAAAGTTTGGTTAGTATCGCATTTGTATGTTAAGATATAACTAGGAAAGAAGTTCATATATGCTGTATTGCCTATGTGTTGACACTGGGTCAGATTATAAATTCGGTTGTAAATTGTACAAAGCTTATAAAATTCTGAATTTTGGATATGTTATACCAATGTTTGTCTAATTTAAGTAGGAAAAGAAATAAAAGCATTTGGAATTATATCTTTTGTGTTATGAGTGATTTTGTGGAACTGGTACATGCAAATTGTGATTAAAATAAGACCCAAAGAGAAATTTTGTAATAAATTATGTATACTTGGAAATTTTATAAAAGTTTAGTATGATATGAATTTAGGATAAAATGAAATCAGAATTAGTTCATGTGAATAAGGGAAAGAAGATTTATAAGGTTTTTAATGTTAAGAGGCCATATTAGTATAGACACAAATATCATTGCGGTGGAAACAAGTATAATGAAATGGAAAATAAAAATCAATAAGTAAATAATATTAGGTTTAAAGAAGGTATAATTTATATTTAATCATATGCTAAGTTATATTATAGGTGTTCATAATATTGAAGATATCCTGGAGGAGGGTTCAAGCCATCATCGAGAAAATTAGCGGCCTAGACGCGAGTATAAACATGATATGAAGTTAATTTTTAATTGCGTTTGTGATTTGAGAATTGTGGTGTTTGATGTGAATACATATTGATTTGAATTATTGTAATTGACTGAATAGATATGAATTGATACTAGTTGAACATTATTTATGATAGTTAGATGTAAATGAGTATGTGTATATGTTAAATGTGATACTTGTTGAATATTACTTGTGATAGTTGGATTTAAATGAGTGTGTGAATATGTTGTGTGATTTAATTGATATAGAATATATGTACATGATTGCATGAAACGTAAATGGATGGCATTGTGACATACCAGTTCAGTCACTGTTATGACTACTTGAATTTATATGGACTACTTGGGCCTATACGGTTAATATTTGGACTACTTGGACCTATACGGTCAATATTTGAACTACTTGGATCTAAATGGTCAATACATGGAATAATTGATTACAGGGACCGAAAGGTTAAATTACTTGATTGCAAGGATGTACATCAATATATATTACCCATGTTACTTGTTATTTGATCCTGGGTAGTGACTGGCTGGTGGTGTCACAACATTAATAAAACGGTTCATTCATTTTCATTTGTATGACTTGGGTGTGAGACTTGTTTGCGTGACTGTGTGTGATTGGTAATTCATTGATTGTTTATATTCACTGAGTTGCGACTCATATAAATCGCTAAATTTTCTAGCTAGTTGAGGTGAATGTTAGACTGGGACTTTGGACGCTTAAAGAACTGTAGATTCTATGGATGAAAGGTCGGTCTACTGGGTTCCATCTCACTCTCTCTCCCCTCCTCACAAGCATGTAGTATAAGTCAACTTTTGGACTAAATAAGTCTGTAAAATTTATGTAGAAATACATTTGTATATATTAACGTATATATGTTTAATATTACTACGAGTATAAGTTATTCATCTATGCTTTTGTCTACTGAATAGTTTCAGTTAAAAAAATCTACGTATAGGGTGTTACACTTCTGCTTGTGTTCGTCATCCATGACTTCTTCTAAGCTTTCTGATTCTCTCCCATCAGTTATTAGGATATAATCATTTGCAGAATATCTAGTAGAAGGTTGAACAACTCTACCAGCTCTTGTTCAAACTGGAGAACCTTCTAGAGTTGGTGGTTGGTGGTGAACTTCTTCATCTGCATGATCTACTTCATTATCAATGGACGCATTCTGATCAACTATTTCAGGTTGATCAATATGAACTTCTTCTCCAACTTGTCCTGGCACAATCATTGGAGGAACTACTTATAGGCTTAGCAAGCTAGTTTTAGGCCGAGGAACATCTTTTCAAGACTTCTCAATGTATTCAATTGTCTGGTCTTCTATAAAGACCGCATTATGGCTTCTGATTAACTTCTTTTAGACTGGGTCAAAGAACTTATAGCCAAATTAATCTCGACCATAATAAATAAGTACACACTCTCGTGTTTTGACATCAAGCTTAGATCTTTCATCCTTCGGAATGTGGATGAAAGCTTTGCAACCAAACACATGCAGATGTTTGTAAGAAGTCTTTTTTAGATCACACCTTTTCTGGAACATCGTAATCCAGCGACACACATGGTGAAAGATTCAAAAAATAAGCTGTTATGACTAGAGCTTCACCCTAGAACTCCTTGGGCTACTTTGAGTGTGAGAATAAGCATCTGACTCTTTCCATCAAAGTTTTGTTCATCCTTTCATCCAACCCGTTAAACTACGGTGTCTTTGGAGGAGTTTGCTGGTGTCAAATACCATGCTCCTTATAGTACACATTAAATGGACTAGTGTACTCTCCACCATTGTCTGTCCGAATGCACTTCAACTTCTTGCCAGTTTGCCTTTCTACTTGGGAAACAAAATGCTTGAGAACATTTAGTACTTGATCTTTTGTCTTTAGAGTGTACACCTATGTTTTTTTAAAGTGACAATCTATGAAAGTCGCAAAGGAATGAGCACCACCAAATGACTTTGGAAATGGCCCACATAGATCAGAGTGTACCAGATCTAATACGTTTTCCACTCTAGAAGGAGGGGAACTCTTGAAAGCAACTCTATTTTGTTTTCTAGCCAGACAGTTAACACATTTGTTCAAATGAACATGATCCAATCTAGCTAGAATATTTTTCTTGGCTAGCTGTGGCATACCCTTCTCGGGCATATATGTGAGGCGTATATACCAGGATTCGCTTGTGTTTTTATTCTCTATTGAATTGACCACTTACTATGAGAGCTTTTTCTATATCAGATACAGTCTTGAGTGCTTTCTGCCTCTTACAACCACCATCGAACCTTTGGTGAGCTTCTATTGGCCATTGCGGAAAGTATTACAGAAACCTTCTTCATCAAGCTTCTCTACGGAGATAAGATTCAAGCGCATATCTGGAACATGCTTGACATCTTTCAGCATTAACTTTATGCCATTCTCAGCTTCTAGGTGAATGTCACCTTTTCCCACAACTTTGGAAAAGTTGTCATTTCCCATCCTTATAAAACTAAAATATCCTCGTGTGTAAGATCAAAAAAATTCTTTTCAAGGTGTGGCATGAATAGTAGCACCGATATCAATCACCCAACTAGTCTCTCAGGTTACAAGATTGATAATATCAGCATCGTAGACAATATTGAACTCGCCAGCAACGTTTGTTTGCTCATCATCAGTACTGTCATCTCTCTTCTCTTATTTACCCTTGCTCTTATCCTGCTTGAGCTTCCTGCAAAATCTTTTAATGTGGCCCTTTCTTTTGTAGTAATAGCACTCAACATTAGCATACTTATTGGATTTTCCTCTGCTCTTGCCTCTATATTTGGATCCTCTAGGTTCACTTATTCCTCTAGAATTCACAACCAAAACATCTGATTGTGATGTGGAGGCTCCTTGTATCCACTTTTGGCAAACTCTAGAAATCAATATCCCTACTAGGAAGGAAGCTCTGTACTATTCATTTTTGGAAGATCCATTAAGAGCTATATACAAAGATATTTATGGCACGGAGAGGCCTTCGACTGAAGATGCTGCAGTTGAAGACTCTTTAGCGGATGAGGAAGAGAGGACTGCTCTTGATAAAACGGCCATCACCAAGGATGTATCCGCCCCTGACTCTTCGATAGCTCAGGATGTAAATTCATCTCTTCCCCTTGTTGAATAGAGGTCTTTGTAATATTTTTTTTTTGTATTTTCGTAAACAATATTTCCTTTGCTTAATATTTTTGTTTTTCATATGACTTTATTTTGCTTTTTTATAAAGCTTTCCTATTTACGTGTTGGTGGGTTATGTATATAGGTGGCCAATCTTATATCCTTATCGTAGTTTCCTACATTGAGCATGATACAAAGTGTATTTACTTTGTTTCGTGTTTGCTTTTATAGGCTTTGTTAATGACTTTCTTTCCTATCTTTGAGGAGAAAATTTATTCGCGACTAAAGGCTTTGTTAATGGCTTTCTTTCCTATCTTTGAGGCGAAAGTTTATTTTCCACTGGAGGCTTTTTTATATGGAAAATTTTCCATTTATGCTTTCTTAGAAGCATTCCTTTTGGTGGATCCACACTTTGTTATACTTCCTTGAATAATAATGATAATTTCTCCCCCTTTAAAAGGGTTTTCACAAAATATTCATGTTTTGACAAGTAATTTCATGAAATGACATAAAAGGATCTTTATTGATGTAATTATCCGGATACATTTGGAGAACCACCATTTGAGCCTCATTAAACCTTAGTAGGAAAAACCCAATAGAAAAACCCTAACTAAGGGAAAAGAGTACTAAAGGCTTTACATTCTACTTCTGGCAGTATTTGCGAAGGTTTTGAATATTCTAGGTACGAGGTACCTTATTTCCCTCAAATTCAGTTAATTTAAAGGTGGAGGGTCCTACCTTCAGGTGGATATGATAAGGACCCACCCAAGTTACTTCTAGTTTGCCTTTTCCTTTTGCTTGATGTGTTTTTTTAGCCTTTCGTAGTACCAGATCTCCTTCATTTATATCAACTTGCTTGACGTGTTTGTCATGATATGCCACGATTCGATGTTTGTATGCTGCCATACGGATGTATGCTTTGTCACGTCTTTCTTCTAAACTTTCCAGCCTTTGTCATGATTTCATTTCATTTTATCCTTCAAAGTAGTAATGGATTCGATCAATGGGTGATTTGATTTCTACTAGGATAACAGCTTCGACCTCATAAGTAAGGGCGATTGTGGTCTCTCCAATTGCAGTTCTTGGGGAGGTTCGATAAGCCCACACGATCTTGACTAACTCATCTGCCCAATTCTTCTTTTGTTCTCCCAACCTCTTTTTTATTCCATTTTACGATGGTTCGATGACCTCTGTCATTCCATTAGATTGAGGATAATAGCCATATGATAATCTATTCTTGATGCCCCCTTCATAAAATTTCTTGAACTCAGACGAGTTGAACTACTAGCCATTATCATTGATAACTTTATGTGGAATCTCAAATCGTGATATGAACCCTATGATCACAAAATCAATGATTCAATCGGCAGTGATGGTAAATGCAGTTTCTTCTTCGACCCATTTTATGAAGTGATCGACTGCCACAATTATAAACTTTCGTTGTTTGGTTGTTATTGGGAATGGTCCCACTATATCAATCTCTCAAATTGCGAATGGCCATCCCTCCCAAATGGACTGTTGCAAGGCCTTAGGTTTGTGACTGTCATTAGCATGAATCTGGCAAGTATGGCATGATTCAACTAACTTTCTAGTTTCTTGCTCAACACTTAACCAAAAATATCCTATCAGTCGGGCCTTTTCGAAGATTGTGGTGGATGCTTCATGTGCTCCACATATTCCAACATGCAATTTATGTAACACGTAGTGACCTTTTTCATTTATTATGCTTTTCAACCGGGGTTGGCTAAAGGATTTCCAATACAATTGTTCATCCATAACTGATTTAATAGATAAAATTTACTAGATGGACAGATTGACAGGATTAACATGTTATTTCGGAAAGATTTTACCTCGGAAGATGAGATCAGGACGAAAAATGTTAGTGGTTCAACGAAAGACAGTATTCAAATTTCTGTTGGCTTATTCTAGAGGTGACATCTTATAGGCAAAGCCTGAATTTCATGTTTTCTTTGGTTGACTTTATTTTGCAATCCCATCTTTAGACCATATTGTACAAGTTATAATTATCATTCATTTTTTACACCAATTCCTAATTGGAATATCATGTATTTTGTGAAGAGCGTTGAATCTATCTCTTGGATAGAAAATGTTATTTTGCTTCCTTTTATACCATGCTTCCCCTATTTTGATTTCTTATTGTTTATATTCTTTTTTTATTTTAAACATTACTCTACTTAATTCCTTTATTGAATTACAATTTGCAATTTTTAGACAAACAATTGCATTAGAATGGTCCTCTTCTAAATTGTATTTCATTTAATTTCAGCAAATTCGAAAATTATGCATAGTGATTTAACATTAGTATCAATTTTTAATATGAGGGATTTCCTATGTTTGCTTTCTTGAGCTACTCACACATGTCCATCCCTCAATGTGTTTTTAATTCCACAATTTAATGAGGTTGTGGAGACTCGAACACTCGACCGTTTAATCAAAAGGGCTCTAATACTAGGGCAGTGCATTATGCTGTTTGAAACCGCAAAACCGAACCGAACCGACACTGTTTGGTTTTTCGGTTCGGTTTAATTATTATACGGTTCAGATTCGGTGTGCTATTTTGGTGAATATCGGTTTTCAGTGCGGTTTGGTTCGGTTTTTAATAAAAATCGAAATAACCGAACCGCACCGCACTGATTAGTTGCTACTATGTCGTTTTATACATGTATGGTTGGAAAAAAAATTCTAATCCTTCCTAAATTTATACACACCACCTATCTAATGATAACACAACCTGCTAATTTTTTAATTTATGATTCTACAAAAAAAACATTTAATATAACCATTAAATTCTAATTTAACATCTATTTACCTTAACTTTGAATTTAATATAACCATTAAATTCTAATCTAACACTTATTTACCTTAAAAAAACATTTAATATAACCATTAATTTATGCTCTTACTTTTTTTTTGGTAGAAAATGAAAAGAAAAACGAACAACAACAAACTACCCAGGAATTAGCCTAGGGAAGCTAACCCCAATCCTATCTTCTAAGAGAAGAGGAGAGATGAAACTAGGGGAAACAGGAAGGGTAGTAACGCCTAACGTCCCTTCATGGCCCGCCGCCGCCAAGCAATCAGCAACACGATTCTGCTCTTTAAAAATGTGTCTGAACTCTACGAACTCAAAGGAGGAGCAAAGTCTTTTAATAGCTTTGATGAGGTTGCGACTGTTAAGACCCATAGAATGATTCTCAGAAATCATTTTGATTGCTTCCAAATTATCAGACTCCACAGAGAGCCTCTTAACACCCAGCCTTTTAGCAAGATTGATTCCAGTAAGAATAGCCCAGAGCTCCGCAGAAAAGGAAGAACCCAACCCTAAATTCTGGGAGAACCCAGAAAGCCAGGCGCCCCCTGCATCTCTAAGCACACCTCCAGCCGCAATCTTACCGTTACTGAGGCAGGAACCATCAGTATTCAGCTTCACAACCCCCTCTCTTGGCCTGCTCCATCCCACGAGATGGACATCACAACACTGAGAGGCTCTGGCAAGGGACTCTCCTTTGAAACTATCGATAATAGAGAAAAGTTTTTTCGAGAAGAAATCAGCTAAGTTTGTCATAAAAACAGTTTTATCTCCAAAAATCTCCTCGTTTCTCCATTTCCAAACTTGGTGACAGATAATAGGAAAGAAAATGTCGCCATGCTCTATGTATGGAAGCAACTTTCCTCTAACACCATCAGAGAACCAGTCGACCTCAGAATGTGCCATGAAGGAAGAGAAAATATGGTGTGGGAGAATTTTCCTCCAAACCTCTTTACTATTAGAGCAATCTCTAAGAGCATGGCACAAAGTCTCAACATGGCCTCTGCATCTACTGCAAGCTCCAGAATCAGCCAAGTGCATTCTGTGCCTATCCGAATTAGTAAGAAGCCTGTCCTTAACGCCCAGCCACAGGAAACTCCTAATACGGAAAGGAACTTTAAGGGTCCAAATCGACTTCCACACATCCGAGGGAGGATCAGATCTAAAGAGAGAGAAAGCTTCAAAGGCCGATTTGCAAGAATAAACTCCATTGTTAGTCAGCGCCCAGCAGTGCCTATCCAAGTCTTCCTCTTGATTACTCACCTTCACTCCCCGCATTCTAAGGAGAGTCTCAAGGCTAAAGAAAGTATCAAACTTTGACCAGATCCAGTCCCCTTCCGAGTCAACCACATCGGCAATCCTCCAGTTGCGTATATCACTAGGCGGGGGGGAAGAACACACCTCAATTAACGGTTTATCCCCAATCCAGTTATCAAACCAGAAACTAATGGACTTACCATTCCCCACCTCCAGGCCAACTCCCGAGCAGAACTCATCAAACACAGCACTAAGTCCTTTCCAGAGGAAGGAACAATTAACAACTCTCTCTTTCGGGCCCCCGAAGATTTTGTCTTTCCGATACTTACCACAAAGGAGGCGAACCCAAAGAGAGGAGGGGTTTTGCCACATACGCCAAAGGAGTTTCATTAATAAAACTTTATTATTGTCCTTTGCTTTCCTAATATCCAGACCCCCAGAATCTTTAGGCTGGCAAACCTCACTCCAAGGCACAAGATCGATCTTCCTCCCCTCCGCAGCTTCCCCCCACAAGAACCTACGGTTAATCTTGTCAAGATCATTAAGCACAGGATCCGGAAGCTTACAAGCCTGCATGATGTGATTGGGAGCAGCACAATTAACAGATTGAATTAACGTGAGGCGGCCAGCGAGAGACAGAGTCTTGGCTTTCCAAGTGGCACACTTCGAATTAGCTTTATCCAAAGTCTCTTTGAAGGAGCCTTTAGACACACGCTCACTGTGGAGGGGAACGCCCAGATACTTCCCAAGAGAATCAGTAAGAGGAATACCTGAGAGATCACTTAATCTCTTACAGACTCTCTGATTCATATTCTTAGAGCACATCATCCTAGATTTCTGGATATTAAGCTTCTGCCCAGAGGACGAATAAAAACAATCCAGAATATCCATAATGACTCTCAACTGCTCCTCATTACCCTCAAGAAAGATAAGGACATCATCTGCAAAGAATAAGTGAGTCACCTGGGGACAGAAGCTATTGATCGCCATAGGGTGGAAACTCCCATTATCAATCGCATCCTAAATCAGGTGAGAGAGCCTCTCCATAGCAATAACAAAAAGGAAAGGGCTCATAGGATCCCCCTGACGGATTCCTCTGCCCGGGGAAAATTCCTCCGACATATCCCCATTGACCATAACTTGAAACACAGGAGAAGAAATACATACCTTAATTAAACTTCTCCAGCTGCCCGAGATTCTAGCTCTCTTAAGGCTCTCCATCAAGAAATCCCAATTAATTCGATCATATGCCTTCTCTAAATCCAGCTTCAGAGCCACAATGCCTTTCCTCCCCTTCCTAATCTTCATCGTGTGGACCATCTCTTGGGCGATCACCACATTATCCATCATTTGTCTACCAGGCACAAAGCTACCCTGATTCTGACAAATGATCGCAGGAAGAATGCCACGGATTCTATTAGCCACAATCTTTGTAACAGTTTTGTAAAGAACATTACAAAGACTGATAGGTCTCATATGCAAAAAGGAAGAAGGCTTATCAATCTTAGGAATCAGAACCAGGAGGGTTCTATTAACCAGCTCAATATCCTTCGAACCACTGAACACCCTCAAGACAAAATTATAGATGCCTTCCTTCACGACATCCCAATGCTTATGGTAAAAGCCCGTCGGAAGACCATCAATCCCATGAGCTTTAGAAGCCCCAATGCTGAAGATAGCTTGGTCAATCTCTTTTCGGGAAATAGGTTGAAAAGCCTCCTTACTACAATCCTCACTGATTAAAGGAAATGTAGCAATAGAGTGAGCCCTCTCCAAAAGAACAGGTTCCTCTTTGAACAGCTCTCTGTAGAAATCCAGGGCTAAGTTCCGAATAACCTCATCTTCATAAACCCAATCACCATTAGAATCCTTAATGGCCTCAATTCTATTTCTATGCCTTCTGATCAGGGTAGAGAGATGGAAGTATTTGGTATTACGATCCCCATCTCTAATCCAGGACTTCCGAGACTTCTCGAACCAAAGGAACTCCTCCTGCCTAAGCACAGCCTCCAGCTCCTTCTGAAGGGTTCTGAGGAGGACCTCAAGGCTATGATCAAACCTCCCCTCCAACCTGCGTTGAATGCCCTCCATCCTCTTTAATAACTTGTTCTTCCTTCTGAAAATATGCCCAAACACATTCCTATTCCACCCCTGCACCTTATTCCTGAACCCTTCAGCAGCTTGCAGTACATACGAATGAGGTCTCCAACTCTCATGAACGAACTCTTTAAACTTAGGATTGGACTCCCAAGCCAACTGATACCGGAACGGTCTCTTACCCCTAGGATGCTTACCTCTCAAAATTCTAAACAAAATAGGACAATGATCCGAATGACGGAACGGGAGGTTCAACACAGAGCACTCGGGGAAGGAAGTTAGAGCTAAAACATTAGCGTAGACTTTGTCCAATCGAACAAAAGTATTACTACGCTTCCAAATGAATTTATGACCAGAAGCCCCCAGATCGGAAAGCCCACATAAATCCATACTATTCTTGTGATGCAGACAGCGATTAACATAATGATTGGATCCCCCTCTCTGATCACTCATAAAGGCGATATCATTAAAGTCACCCGCCACAAACCAGGGCTCCGATATCATTAAAGCTTTGTGCTTTTTAGATTATTTATAAAGTTTTATATTAATTCGGTTAATTCGGGAAAAACCGAACCGAACCGAAAAAAATCGGTTTGGTTCGGTTCGATTTATGTTCTTACGGCGGTTCAGTTCGGTATAAGATTTTTAGATATTTCGGTATTCGATAAATTCGATTCGGTTCGGTTTTAAACCGATGCACAACCCTATCTAATACCATGTCAAAGAACCGTTTTAACCAACAACTCAAGCTAATAGTTAAAGGGTCAATCGTAGATCTTCTATTAATCTCCAACAGTTTACTTATTGAGTTATGCTTGCAAAAATTTGGAAGACAACATTGGTGTTGAAGATGAACATTGAAGGAATAAAATCAACATAAAAAAGATCAATATTGAAAAGAAAGATTGTTCTATTTAATGTTTTTTAAACAAGTTTGGTTCAATTAATTTTTGTCTAGTTAGCAATTATATTGGGATTGTTGAGTTCTTTAAATCGCTTTCGATATAGAACAAAATGTTATTTATGGATGGATTTGAATATGTTATTCAGTAAATTTTCAAAAAAATTTATTTGTATGAATTTTAATAGTTACTCTTGAAATATCTTTCTTTTGATTATAGTAGTTATCAGCAGGAGCGAATTCAGTATGGGGGCACTAGGGGCAGTTGCCCCCACTGACATTTGTATTTTTTTTTTAAATCCAGGTATTAGTTTTGAACTTTTAGAGTTTTTCCCTCCTTCGTCAATGGAAGTTTAGGGTTTACTGGTTCTATAATTGAGAATGAAGAATGGTTTTAAATTTAACATTTTTTTTTTATAATTCTGTTTTAAAGCAAAACGACGTCGTTTTATTTAATTAGAACTACGTCGTTTTGCTTACAATAAAAAAAGTAAATATTTAAATATTAAACTAAATAGGTCCTAAAACAAACTATCGGTCTCTCTTACTCTCCTTAATCTCTTTAATTCTTCTTCCTTAATTTCTCTTTCTTCTTAAGTTTAAATTGAAATCCCTAATCCTAACTAAGATTAAATCAAAATCGGCAGTCAATCCCTCCGTAGTCGGATCGTTGGTCCGACACTCCATTTCCGAACTTTGTCTTTTGGTATTTTTTGCTCCTACTTGAATTTTGATTTTAATTGACATAATTTATTTGTATTGTTATTATTATTATTATTATTTGGATAAAAATTATTTTAGTTGTATTGTTTGCTCTCATGGGAGAGAAATCCTGGATTCACCCCTGGCCATTCGTATTACATTATTTAATAATATAAAAATAGAAATCGAATTCAAATATTATAAATACGTGATAATATTCAAGATTTCCTATTTTATTAGGAAAATCAGTATATTTTCTAAGTAGAGAAATTGCCACTTTATAAGGATTACAGATGTCTATTTGATTTTTTTTCTTGATGCTTCCGTTTTCAATTACTTTTTATAAATTGAGATACTCAATAGTAATTATTGTTGGTAAAAATCATCTTCAGGCGGCTAATTTTTTATTTTTTGGTTCATTATATTAAATCCCTGATTTTTTTAATCCCACTAAACCTCTATTTTTCAAATTAGTTAAGTTAACATCTAATTGTATTGAAAAGAAGTTACTAATTCATTTGTATTTGAAATTATAAAAAACATATTTTTACAGTTTTTTTATGAAAGATTGGGACGCGATTAAGTGGCTAGACATCCCAATTAGGTTGGCACCCCTAACACACCAAATCAACCCGAAATATTATTAATAAAAAAAGAAAAATTACAAAGGGAGAGAAAGAAAAAGGAAAAGGTTCAAAACAGCGAAATTAAGGAAACCGAACATGAGCAACATTACAAAGCTCGTCAAAAACAGACGATTGACAAAAATGAGGAGCCGAATGCCACCACGTAATAGCCGAAGCTGATTTGTCAAAACGAGCAAGCTGATCCGCCGCCTGATTACCCTCTCGATAGATATGAGAGATTCTGCAATTCATATTCGAGATCCTAGATAGACACTGAAGCCAGTCCTATCTAATTTTCCAGGGAGCCATAGAAATCTTTCCGTTTAGCATATCCACCGCATATGCGGAGTCCGATTCAATCCAAAGATTGTGCCACCCCCGTTCCCAGGCAAATTCTACTGCGAAAATAATGGCAGACAGCTCAACAATATGTGCATAGGAACTAGAGAGGTTAATAGCATAGCAGCCAATAACAAACCCACGAGAGTTTCTGAAAATCCCACCAGCCCCGGCGATACCCGGCGCACCGTCCGTTGCACCATCGGTATTAACTTTTATCCAGTTCGATGGTGGCGGGCACCAACGAACAATGATAGGGTCCGGCGGAGGCCTAGCACGGCTCGGCAAATTGACAATCCATTTAGGTTCCTGAATGTAAAAATGAAGGCGATTTTGCAGGAATTGGATTGAAGGGAGATCGTTTTCAAAAATAGCCATATTTCTGATGTACCAAATGTACCAAACAGCAGTTATAGCAGCCAAATTCCACCATTTCCTCATAGAGATATGTAAACGAACAGTTCTAATATCCTGGAAAAGACTCCTAAAGGTCAGAATACTACTACGGTGAATGCCGAAAACAGAGAAGACAACATTCCATAGACTATTCGACACTGGGCATGTGACGAAAAGATGATCAATTGATTCAATATGACATTTACACAGCTCACATCTCGAAGCAAGTGAAAAACCACATACTTGTAAATTGGTTTGTACCGCAATTTTCTTATGAATCACTAACCAGTAGGTGACAGAACGTCTAGGCGGCACAAAGGCATTCCAGAGGAATTTTCTCCACTCAACTGGAGTGCTGTTGCAGAATGAGCTATAAAACCCTTTGGCAGTATACATACCTGACATAGCCGGCTTCCACACACAAGTATCTTTTCCGTCCCGGCTGCCAGAAACCCTCTGGATGTTCAATTGGACAGGACCAGGAAGGCGATGTATATTAGTCCAGGAATCATCAACGCGAAAGAAGTGAAGCGGATCATAAAGTTTGCGCTGTATATTTGCCGAGATGCCAAGCTGATTGGCAACCGTCGGGGCAATCCAATAGTCCGTCCAGAAATTCAAATCAGAATTATCTCCAAACCACCAGCTCACATCCAAATTAATCTGCTCATAAATTGGTCGAACAGAAACCCAAACCGAAGAGTTTGAAATATAGCGCTTGGGCATACCGGAGTGATAAAGGAAACGATTTCGCAGCAAAGAAGGGATAAAACCATTTGTTTTAATCAAATCTCAGCTGAACTTGCCAAGAAGAGAGTTGTTGAACAGACCGATATCCTTGATACCAAGCCCCCCGAATTCATATGATTCACAACACTTCTTCCATTTAACAGTGAGAAGCTTTCTCTGATCCTTGTCCCCAGTCCAAAGAAAGTTTCTGAGCGCTTTAGCAATCTTAGTGGTGAGAGAGGAAGGCCACTTGTAAATCATAAGTGAGTGAATAAGAGCACCCGTTAATGCAGATTTTATCAGAGTTAGTCTTCCCGCTAACGAAAGCGACCGCCCCTTCTAGAGACTAAATTTAGCAAGGAAACGATCCATAAGCGGCTGTAGATAACGAGCCCTTGGCACCCCCCTGAAAAATTGGCACCCCAAGATAATTAATCGGCAGCCGAGCAACACGAATACCCAGAATATTGGTGAGCCGATTCCTGCGCCGAATGGAAATACTGCTCCCAAAATAAATTGTAGATTTATCCCAGTTAACCGTCTGACCCGATGTGGCAGCATAAAAGTTGAAAAGTTCCCTGACACACTTCATATTTTTTAGAGTAGCCCTGCCGAAGATTAACATATCATCTGCATATAAAAGGTGAGAAGGAAAAGGAGTAGTGTTGTGATAAACCATGGGTTGAAATTTTCCTTCACCCACCAACTTGGCCAGCCAACGACTAAAGAAGTCTTCTGCAATACCAAATAGTATTGGAGAAAGAGGATCCCCTTGCCGAACCCCACATGAGCAGCCAAAGTAGCCCTTGCTACCTCCTCTAAAAGAAATTGACATACGAGCAGACCGAAGCATTTCCAAAATCCAGCTTCTAAATTGCAAAGAAAACCTAAAAGATTCAAGAACAGCCAGAAAAAAATTCCAATCAATGGTGTCAAAAGCTTTCCTGATATCAATCTTCAATGCCATATTTCCGCCAAAGCAATTCTTGTTCAACATATTTACCCCTTCCGAGGCCGCAACAATGCAATGATGAATGCTTCTTCCAGTAATGAAACCGAATTGATTTTTACAGTTTGAATTAAGGTTTTTACAGTTTTCCTATAGTAATATTACATATCCAAAACTGCACAGGTGAAATGAACAACACTGTTAATCGAGTTTTATATTGAAAACATAATTTTTTGGTAATCAAGGGCTTAATATGACTAAAAATAAAAGACCGGGGTTTTAATATATCCAAATAAAAGATCAACTGCTTAATAAACCAAAAAACAAAAGATCAAAGGCCTAATAATGCTTTTTTTTATCAGCGTTTGGTTTAAACTTTGAAATCAGAATTGGAATCGGAATCAGGATCAGAATGTAACATCATAATCAGAATGACTATTTTTTTAATTTGGTTTAATCTGAATTCGGAATCTAATTATTAATCAAAATGTAACAAAATTAAAATTTATTTATTTATTTCAAAGTAATAATTTTTTTATTAAATAATATAATAAGATATTACATATATTAATAAATTATATTTTATATAATACTTGTTTGAACAAAATTTCATATAGGATTAATTTGGATTAATATATGCATGTGGTGTGGTAGTTAGTGGAAATTGTAAACAAAACATGGTTTGGTTAAAAAAAAAGGACAAATAGAGGGTGTGCATCAGAACCGAACCGAAAAAACCGAATACCGAAATAATCAAAATAATTCACACTGACACCGAATAATAGGTAAAACCGAATTAAAACCGAACTAAAATATACGATTCGGTTCGGTTTAAACCGAACAAACCGAATTAAGTTAAAAATAACAAATAAAAATCACTATATTTTCTCATTAAATTTACCTCAACAACAATAAAAATTGAAATATTTCTAAAAATATATCTATATTGGGTTATTATCTCAACAATAATAAAAAAAAATTAAACTTGTATAATAAAATATATGTGTGTATGTATATATATAAAAATGTAAAATATGTGTAATTCGGTGCGGTTCGTTTTTTTTTTTACATTTTTCTATCAAACCGAACCGAACCAAATACCGAAATACACTTAAAATTAAAACCGATACCGAACCAAATTGTTAATAAAATAGAACCGAAAAACCGAATTCACTCAATTCGGTTCGGTATGCGGTTTAAACCGAACCGATACACACCCAAGTTCATTTTACTTAAATTTTAAAGGGGATGAGAATGGAAAGTGAGGAGGAAATCAATAATTCTATATATAAATAAGGGAATATAATTCTCATTTCTAAATTAAATTGGTAAAACCAAAAATTAAAAAAGCAATCAAGTATTCTAATTCTCATTCTCTCCTATTATAAAGTTATCTAACCAAAGACTTTGTTTTAGATTTTTTCCGAGTTAAATCAGACTTAACATATTAAAATCATGTGTATTATTTTTTTTTAACTTTTGTTAATTATATGTATATGTTCCGTTTGTTTTATTTGTTGTTTGCAATTTCCTATTATGGTTTGTTGTTTTTTTAAAAAGCAGAGGTTTTCTATTTTTATAAAAAAAAACTACTTTTGAGCTATAAACAATAAACAGGAGATATCTAACCAAACACCTAAAACTCTCATTTTAAAAGTGAAAAGACAAATATGAGATCAAAAAACTGCAACTAAACACTCACGTACCATTCTTCGAAAAAAACAATCACGTACTTTTATAACTTTAAAAGTTTATTATTTCAGGATTAAAAAATTTGTTTCAATTCACCTCATTTAATTCAATTTTAACAAAAATGTCAGATTTCACTTTCCTTAATTTCTCAATACTGTTTGATTTTCTTATTTCATTTGAAAATTATAATGCAACCCAATTCGTGCAATATACTAGTAGTCTTTTATTTTATTTTGAAAGGAAATTCTCATTACTTAATGGTCGAGTAAATTACATTAATGGTATCTGAACTATACTCCAGCTCACACTTTAATACCTGAATTACATTTTGTCTCAAAAATATACATAAACTTTGTGTGACTGGACAATATAATATTTATGACTTGCTACAACAAGTTAATTATTAAAAATAATGATGTGGCATAATTTGACTAGGTCTTTAATTTAAATATGGACCCATATCAATTGTAAATACAATTTTACCCTTTTTTTTCCTTTCTAATTTTCTATTTCCATCTCTTTCTTCCTTATTCTAATTCTTTTCTTTGGATTCAATTTTCTAGGTAGAATCAAATGGAAATCTCTAAGCAAAGACATTCCAATATTTTTTCTATCTCTTCCATTCACTTTCTTCAATTTCTTTTGCTCTCTCTTAGATGATTTTCTCTCTCTTCAATTTTTTTTCTCTCTCTACGATTTCTTCTCTCTTCAATTTTCCACTTATATTGTCTCATCTCTGTTCAAAGCCAAATAAGAAAAGAAAGAATGAGATAAGCCCCAAAACCTCATCTCTCTACACAGGCATGGAAACCAATCTTCACTCTTTCTCTTTGTCTGTCTACTTCCTTACCGTAGAAACGAATCGACTAAAAAACACCCGTAGAAATAATGAAGAAAATCTGAGAAGAGAAAATCTGAATCTGAATCCTGTGAACAATGGTAAAATAAATAATACTCTCTTATTTATTAATAAGTATTTACATCTACCAGTCTTGATCACATGCACCTTAATGAGCATGTAGAATTTGCTCATTCACCGTTAGATCTAGGTTTATTAGAATCCTAAGATAGAGATTCAAAGCATCCTGAGGCTTAGATTTAATAAGCCTATATCTAACGGTGAATGAGCAAATTCACTTGCTCATTAAAGTGCATGTGAAAATTCCTGTTTACATCTATTTATACAATTACATAAGAGTAGGATAATTATCAAATGATCCTATACTATTTACAAGTAATTACAAGAATGCCCTTATATATAAAGTAACTCTACTATACTCTAATACCCCCCTTCAAGATGGAGGTTGTGATGAAACAAGACCCATCTTGAGAAGAAAAAATTGAAGAGAATGAGCGGATAGCGGTTTACTAAAAAAATCAGCAAGTTGAAGTTTAGTGGAAATGTGAGCGAGTTGCCTTTGAGTGGAAATCAGCAAAAACCACTAACAGAACGACGAGATGTTTTACAACGACCCTAGTCAGCATCACAATAGGCGATAAGGTGAAGATTAGCGGAAGCACCATAAAACAAACCATAATAAAGGATACCCTTAAGATACCGAAGAAGATAAAACACCGCGTTGAGATGATGAGTACAAGGTGTGATCATGAACTGGCTAAGTTGTTGAACCTCGAAACCGATATCAGGACGAGAGAAAAACCTTAGCAACCAAACGGTAACAACCTTAGCAACGAGAGAAAAAATCTCAATATAGTCAATACCGTGAATTTGATTGTATGAGAAAATGAATGGGATGTAAGATAGTAAAGCCCTCCATGGAGAAAACAAAAAAAAAAACCAATGGTAATTAGGCGATTAGAAAACGAGTCTTGGAATAAGCACCAATTTGGAATAATGTATTCATTTGCCAACAGACAACAAATTAAGTGTAAAAGTAGGAATGTGAAAAACATTCTGAAGTGTAAAATTAGGTCCTACATTAATTGAACCAATATGTTCAATAGTACGTTTGTAATCATCAATAATAGCCATTAGACTAGCTAATTTATAAGGTCCCCAAAGATTCATATGTATCAACTGAAAAGGTAAAGTAGTTGAGATAGCATTGGGTGAAAAATTATGGTAAAACATGTGAAATAGAAAGAACAGTAGCAATCTTATGACAAACATATTTATCAAGAGATTGAGAAGTCGCTTCGAAAGAAGCCAATAGCACTAGTATGATCAGAACACGAGTCCTGAATTAGGCAAAAATTAGGAAAAAATATTCAAGCACAGTATTAGAATCATGAATTAATCTCCCAACTGATAACAAGTTGTGAGAAATGTAGGAATATGTAAAATGTTCTGAAGTATAAAATCAGAACGTACGTTAATAGATCCAACATGTGTAATTTCATTTTTAGAACCATTAATGAACACAATTATTAGAATTAATGGCATTAACAAAGGTAAAAAGATTAAGCTTCATGTCTCATGTAGCACCAGTATCTATGATCCAAATAGAAAATGAAGTAGATTTGAAAAAAAAAGGTAGAATGAACATCATTATAATTAACAATGTAAATCAGAATAGAAATAGTAGATATACGTATAACAGCACCAGAAAAGTGCATATTATCAGCTGTAAATATGTATATATTGTAATCGCCTTGTACAGACGAAGAACCATATCGATGAGTATTGATAGTAGAGCGGTGTACTTAGTAATATGTTGGCGATGCCGGTGGAGAAGAGTCAGACAAATTAACTTCAAAATCCTCAAAACCTTCCGCCATTTCAGGAAGTGAAAGTAATTGATAACAGAGGAAGAACTCGTATCAACCACCAAGCACACGAAAGAACTTCAGATATGGCCTGTTTCAGCCAAAGAAAAGCACCAGAAACAACCGTACAAAATCGCAAGGAGCCAGATGGAAATACTAGAAATCAACCAATATCAGTTTAACACCAGAAAACTAGAGACCAAAAATATGAAGTATGGATGAAATATAGTAAGAGAAAGGATGAGAAGTCTAAAAACGCAGAGATGTGTTGGGGTTTAGTGTCCTATAGACAATTGTTCTAGGATATAAACTAAATATGAATGAAGTGTTCTTTATGTCATTTGTTTTAATAAGATATGGTTCATAACTATATAAAGGCAACCCCTTTTAAAGAACTAATTTAGTCTAATAAAAGGAAATCCCTAAGTTTGTTTAAAGTGATTGTAAAGTGTTCATACAAGCATGAAGTGAGACGGAACTTTATAATAAACTAATAAACTTAAAACCACCCCAAGTCAAGTAATATGTTTAGGATTGACATATCACTGTTGAGACTTGCATGTAACAATGTCTTCTGTCAAGACAGAGAGCTGATCTCACAAGCTTCAGATATACAGATAATCTGGACAGTTGCATGGATCCAATGAAAGGGAGTTCATTAGGATTGGGGACCCGACTTGAGATAACAGGATGGGTAGATTCATCCTTGTCACATGTTCATCTCATTGGTATTAATAGGTATAAGTAATCCTCAGACTCAAATGAATGTTAATTGGTGATTCTGGATTATGGAATGTGATGCTTTGATCCTGTTGTAACACGATCCATAACAGAGATGACTCTGGGGTGTGAACGGCAGACGTTGGGTATCACAGGAAGTAATTGCAGGATAATTATACATTGGATTGAGCATTTGTCACTCCCGATAAATGGGAGATACGTCCAAGGATCGCTTGTGGAAGACTTGACTCTAAATCCTTGCAAGGTGATAGCTTAAGACTTGAAATACAGATTTCACTTAACCTATCTAATTGGAGTTGACTCGTCCTGTACAAGTAAAACGAACGTCTTGCTATATGTGACTTGACATTATCCATAGTCATAAGATTCAGTTCAAGGATTTAGTTGATAAAGGATCGAATTATACTGTAACTAATACGGAAAGGTCAACGACAGAATCAACCTGTCTTCTTATAGCTCTGGGGGAATGTTTCGGATTTGCTAATCACATTTCGCGTACTCATTCCGTTATGCAAAGATTAAATATAATTCTGTGAAAATTAATTTAATAGTTGCATACGGCTAGAAGCAATAAGAACCTAATGGGTCACACATAAGACTTGGAGCCCAAAAGAGAAACATATGTTAATTAATTGATGGAAGCCCAACTGAGTCCATTAAGGCCCAGTTAGTGAGGGGGGACGATTTTATGTATGATAAATACATAAATATTTAATTTGATTTTAACAATTCTAATTAGATTATAATTATGAATTAAATTAATTAAAGGATAAATAAGTTAAGAGTTTTAATGAGATTAAATTGCTCCTATTATTATCCTATAAGGTTATTATTATTATCTTTATATTTAAGATATAATTGTAAATAATAAATAAGAATTATATTCCGAATTAAATTCTTATTCAGTAACCTAGTTCTATCTAACTAGGGTTTAGATACAAGAGAATATAAATACCCCCTACATGTAATTTTCGAAATACACATACATAACCCGGGAGAGAGAATTTCGACCCACAGTATTGAGGACGAGATTATCCACCGCTTCCTTCCGTTCAATTGATTTTCATCTCTTTCTCTTATTCCTTGATCTTGTGTTGATTTATTAGAGACAATCTATTCTTGATTGTTTTATACGGTTGATATCTAACTTGATTTTGGATTGTGTTTTTATCTTGTGCTTGGGAACTCGAAGTAAGAGTTGTGGGCACTTCGATTGCAACAGTAGATAGAACATCAAAAGGTATTTCCTTCTATCGCAGGAAAAAAGATTAGCAAAGTTAAGTACCAATTGAAAGGAAAAAAAAAATCCCATCTCATATCACTGTTGATAACTGCTCTTCCCAAGCATACAAAAGAAACGATTTCCCAAGCAGGAAACGCGGAAGCGGAAGCAGAAGTTGTTCCCGATGGCGTGTTTTGTTTTTATTTGCAAAAAAAAGTAAAATTTCATAATAGATCCTCTAAAGATAGCAAATTTTTAATAGGAGTGAGAGAGTAAAATATTTTTGCTCTGATACCATGTGAACAATGGTAAAATAAATAATACTCTCTTATTTATTAATAAGTATTTACATCTATTTATACTATTACATAAGAGTAGGATAATTACCAAATGATCCTATACTATTTACAAGTAATTACAAGAATGTCCTTATATATAAGTAACTCTACTATACTCTAATAAATCCCCTCTTTCCCAACATAACAATGTTCTCCTCCTTACTATTCAGCAACTGATTGGTGTATTCTGCTGCCTTCGATCCACCACCGTCGTTGATCGTCTACATCGGTTTAAAAACCCATTACCCATGAAAAAGATATTGTTATTAATTTGCAGGATGCCAATCGATTGAATTAGTTTCTGGAAAGATTCAATCTAAATGCATTAGATATAGATTAAATTCATCAGGAATTACCATCATGGAACACTTAATTTGGTGGCTTATATTCATGGAACATTGAATTTTCATTTTAAAAGAGAGGAAGGAAATGAGAGAGAAAAACAAAGAAAAATGAAGAAGAAGAACTATTGCTAAGGTTTATTTAATTGAAATTAGAATCAAGGAGGGAGGAGAATGGAAAAGAAAGATAAAAGAGAAAATTTAGTTAAAATTTTAATTAAAAATGGTCAAAATTCGCATTGACCCGTTAGTGACTGGCTAAACGTATTAAATTGTCTGGTCATCGTTACTTTAGGTATATTTTTGAGACAAAATGTAATTCAGGTACCAAAGTGTGAACTGAGGTATAGTTCAGGTACCATTGGTGTAATTTACTCCTTAATGGTCCGTGGACCGACAAAATGTCAATACAGAAGGAGAAATAAAAGCAGGGATAACATCAAAATAGGATGGGCAAGCATGGTGTGAAGCCACTCTAGCCAAGGCATGAGCTAACATATTTGCTTGCATATAAATAAAACGGATTGAGAAACCGTTGTTAAGAGCCGGAATGTTCCGACATTGTTGAATAAGATCACCGAACTCCGACATATCAACCGAACGGGAGTGGATCGCATTAGCAGTGAGGAGGGAGTCCGTTTCAAACGTCGCCGCGGTAAGGCCCAGACTACGAGCCCACTGCATTGCCTGTATTAGCGCCCAGGCTTCTCCTTCCTGCGCATCCATCAAGCCATCCACACAGTTTGTCCGCGCAACGAACAAGCCTCCTTCAGCGTTCCGGATTGCATCTGCACAACCCGATTTCCCCAGGAGAGTAAATTGACTAACGTCAGTACAACAGGATACTGTACCAACGAGGGGTCGGTGTCAAGTCTTCCAACATAGAGGCTGCTCTGCTGCTCTGTAATGTGCACCTATTCTGAGCCTGCTGCCACTCCTCTAATAGTATTCGACTCGCTTCACGAACAATAACAGTACCGGGGTCGTTTGTTGTCTCCATAACTTAGCATTCCTCGATCTCCACCACTAGTAGTAGTAGTCTTTTATTAAAACTGAAATCATAATTGAAACTAAAAATATCATATAATATTAATAAAAAAATAAGATAACTTAGAAAATTAGAGTTCAGATTGATTTTTACGATATAATTTAGGCATCTAATTAAACTTTAAATAAAAAAAAATTAAATACAAAAATTTATTTTTTATTTATTTCGAGGGACTCTCTCCCTCCACCACTGCCAACCCCCAATCAAACTCTAAAAGCCAAGTTTAATTAATTTCAACATGGCGGGAAAAGGAGAGAAAGAAAAGGTCATGTACATGAAGTAAATGGCTTCGACCAAAATTCTATACATATTGAAGTTGAAAAGATAAATTTCTAATTTCTGAATCACTGAATTCTGCTGCAATGGCTGGAAACGAAGAAGGACCAGCGATCGGTATCGATCTCGGAACCACCTACTCATGCGTCGGCGTTTGGCAACATGGCAAAGTGGAGATCATAGTCAATGATCAGGGATTTCGAACGACCCCTTCTTATGTTGCTTTCACTGATACCGAGCGTTTAATCGGTGATGCTGCCAAGTATCAGGTTGCTATGAACCCTATCAACACTGTTTTTGGTATGTACACTGCTTCCTATCTGATTTCTTATTTTTCGTTCTGTCTACATCATCATAATATATTGTTATTTTCGTGAATCGAGTTTAGATTCTATTGCCTTTTGTTTTTGGTGTTGTTGTTTCGCTTTCGTTTTGATGTTTGATTACATTCGGAATCAAATGAATTATTAGAACCTTAAGTAAACCGTAATTTGGGGATTACATATTCTGCAAATTGATATTTGGATACATACTTATGTTGTCTACTCGATCAGTTCGGAAAACTTCGTACTCTTACGGTCTATACCTCTCACAGATGCGAAGAGATTGATTGGTAGAAGATACTCTGATGCCACAGTACAGAGTGACATGATGCTATGGCCATTTCAGGTAGTTGCTGGTCCTGGTGATAAGCCTATGATTGTTGTTACATACAAGGGTGAAGAGAAAAAGCTTTCAGCGGAGGAGATATCGTCTATGGTTCTTATTAAGATGCGTGAAATTGCTGAGGCCTATCTTGGATCAATTGTTAAAAATGCAGTGGTTACTGTTCCTGCTTATTTCAATGACTCTCAGCGTCAGGCAACCAAAGATGCTGGTGCGATAGCTGGCCTTAATGTTATGCGTATTATCAATGAGCCTACTGCTGCAGCCATTGGTTATGGTCTTGACAAGAAGGGAATCAGCGCTGGGAAGAAGAATGTATTGGTCTTTGATTTGGGTGGTGGTACCTTTGATGTCTCACTGCTTACCATTGAAGGGGGTACCATTGAAGTGAAGTCCACGGCTGGTGACACCCACCTTGGAGGTGAAGATTTTGATAACAGAATGGTGAACCACTTCGTTCAAGAGTTCAAGAGGAAGAATAAGAAAGATATCTCTGGAAATCCTAGAGCTGTTAGGAGATTGAGGACTGGCTGTGAGAGGGCCAAGAGGATTCTCTCATCCACTGCTCAGACAACTGTTGAGGTTGATTGTTTGTTTGATGGTATTGATTTCTACTCAAACATTACCCGTGCCAGATTCGCGGAGTTGAACATGGATCTTTTCAGGAAGTGTATGGAGCCTGTTGAGAAGTGTTTGACAGATGCCAATATGGACAAGAGCAGTGTTGATGATGTCGTTCTTGTTGGTGGTTCTACTAGGATTCCAAAGGTACAGCAGTTGTTGCAGGAATTCTTCCATGGAAAGGAGCTTTGTAAGAGCTTAAATCCGGATGAGGCTGTTGCGTATGGGGCAGCTGTACATGCTGCAATTTTAAGTGGAAACTTGCAGGATCTTCGGCTCTTCGATGTCACCCCTCTGTCACTTGGAGTGGAAATTGTTGGAGGTGTTATGTCTGTTGTGATACCAAGGAATACTACCATTCCTACAAAGAAGGAGGAGGAGTTCACCACTATATCTGACAACCAGACCAGCGTATTGGTAAAGGTATATGAGGGTGAGAGCAAAAGAACGATAGACAACAATTTACTTGGAACATTTAGGCTTACTGGCATTCCCCCAGCTCCAAGTGGTGTCCCTTGGATCACTGACTGCTTTTCAATAGATGCTGATGGTATCTTAACTGTTTCTTCTGAGGAGAAGACAACAGGGAACAAGAACAAGATAACAATCACAAATGACAAGGGAAGATTGACCAAGGAAGAGATTGATAAAATGGTAAAGGAGGCTGAGAAATACAAGGCTGAATATGAGGAAAATAAAAAGAAAACTGATGCAAAAAATTCATTGGAGAATTATGCCTATAACATGAGGAATACTGTGACCGATGATAATATCAGCTCGAAACTAGCCCCAGAAGACAAAAAAAAGATTGAGGATGCGATTGAGGAAGCTATTGAATGGTTGGATGGAATGGAGCTAGGTGAGGCAGATGAGTTTGAGGATAAGATGAATGAGCTACAGAGCATATGCACTCCTATCATTGCCAAGATCGGTGAATGACGATTAATATTTCCCACTGCTAAATACTAGTCCAACTTTTTTATTAACGATGAAGAAACAGAATTTTTATCCTCTTTCAGTTCTCTGTTTAGTAATTGTGTGGAAATTTTACTCTGTTGTTTACTGAAATTGGATTGAATGTTGGGTTTGCTTTGATCCTTGACTAAGTCATTTGGATTGAAATTTCACTCTGTTGTTTATTGAAATTTGGTTGTCATTTATATTTTCATCATACTTGTGCATAAGTCATTTTGGGTGGTTCCAGAACACATTCAAATGGTGGTTGATGTTTTCACAGTTTGTGACATTTCAGTATAATGTTTGTTTAAAATTGTAAACGTGAACTTATTGGCCATGTTTGGCAATTAGCTGTTTTTTTTTTTTGCTAGCGGATTTGACGAGCTAATTTGACAACGAATTGTGTAAATTTGTTTGGTAAAACTTAATTGATTGCTAATAGCTGTTTGTGTAAAATGACAAATAAAGACATGGTAAAACATTTATTTGAGATTAATTTTTTTTAATTAGGGGTAAAAATGTCTATAAAAGAGATGGTGCGATAAGCTAATTAAAAATGTCTATAAAAGAGATGGAGCGATAAGCTAATTAAAAACGCTCCTAAAATGAGCTTTTTCAAATTTAGTTTTTTGGATCTAACAAGCTCTTTCAAACTTTTTTTTAGTCAAAATCTTTAAAGCGGTTCAAACCTCTAATTTTCTTCCAAAAAAATTCTTTACCAAACACGACCATTAGTTGTTTTGGAACCATAGCAGTTGACAAAATTATCCCCCATTTTAAACTAAAAGTTCTTTTAATTTCTTTAGCTTTTTACAAAATTGTCTTTGGTTTTCTTTTCTAATTAATTCATTGGACTTTAATCTTATATCTTTTTATTTATTAATTGTATACAATCACATATTATTTATTAATATATTAACTATACAAAAAAATGAACTAATACTTTTATGGCAAAAAAAAAAACATTCTAAGGCCTCTGATCTTTCATTGTTTAGTGCATTAAGCCCTCGATATTTTATTTAGACACATTGAGCTACTGATCTTTCATTGTTTGGTGCATGAAGCCCTCGATCTTTTATTTAGACACATTGAGCCTTTGATCTTTCATATATGGGTGTATTAGGTCCTTCCGTAAATCAATTCATAATAGGTTTATTAAGATCATGTTTGGTTAAATTTAACGTTTAAAGACGGTGTACCAATGGATATTATGTTCATCGCTATGAATAACTGAACATAGCCATCGTCGTAGCATCTAAAGACGGTGTACCAATGGACCCACAATCCGGTTGTACTTATTGTAAAATGTCGATCTCGATTGAAACCACCAAAATACACCTGTATCGTAGCGTCCCTTGCATTTTCGTATGTTGTCCTCGTCATGGCTTAATTGTTATGCACCTATTGATATTCAGAGGCATTCTCCGTGAATAATAGAAAAATGATTAAATCAAATTTATTATGAAAATAAAGCGAATAAAATTGCATAAAGTAAGAGCATGGAATAATAATAAACTAAATTGAAAAGCTGAGTGTGAGAAAAAAAAAACGTGTGTGATGGGTTTTGCAATTTTTGGCTAAGCTAAAAACAAAAAGGAACCACTGGGCGTGCCAAAAATTGTTAGCGATATTTTGCGAATATGCTAATTTCAACCTTGTCACGTGTGGTTAGGGTGCGGGCGTGCCAGAGAAGATTACTTCTCAATTGAAATGGTTAAGTTTATGGAATTTGCGCGCCAAAACTTGAATTCTAAACGAAACGATTGGCGAGGGACGCAAGGATTGAAAAAGTCCCTCTTGGGTCTCTAGCGCCGTTATAGAAACTTTGCTAGATAAATTGTTTTATTTAAGCTAATGTGAATAAATTGAAGACGTGAAAAATAAAGAAATTGAAAGATGCGAAATTGACACAAGATTTAGTGAAAATTGGTATTTTATTGATGAATAAGTGTTTGAAACATGAAATTGGAAATGAATTACAATCGAGAAATTTCTATATTAAACATATAGGTAATCAATTGAATTGGAACAAACAAATCAATACAAAGAATTGAAATGCGATAAAATAAATTGAAATTCAACAACAAACTCGGAGCCACAATAGCTATCTCGGATTGAAGTTGAATTTTGGTGTAGGTGCGAGGTCCTCGAAGAGCTGTAACCGGTCGGGCCCGTACGGTATGTGCTTTGTGCAATGACTAAACGTTGGTAGGCAAATGGGGCAGATTTAAACTTTGACTTTGGGGAGCTTGGTTGGAGTGCTTAAGAACACGGAATTGGACGAGTAAATAGTGTAAATTGAACTTCGGGAGGTTAGGAACAACTTTCTATAAGGGATCGAAGGCTAAAACGGATTCTAAATGGACAGAATCTGGCTTTGAAAACAACTAGTCGAATCTGGGAAATTCTGGGCAGAATAGCTAAAAGAATTTGGGGTACAAAGATCAGCTTGTAAACGGAGTTTCTGGACACGGAATTGAGTGAATCAAAAGGCTAGATCGAAATTCAGGACGTTAGGAACAACTTTGTCGAAGGGATCGAAGGACAAAAATAACGTTAAATGGACATAATTGGGCTTTGAAAAAGGATGGACGAATCTGGAAAATTATTTTAGAAAGGAAATTCTAATTGAAAACTTGAGCAGAGTAACGACTTAGAAACACTAATTTGAGTCGAGAAAGTTGAAAAGAGGCTTTTGGAACTTGAATTGAAGCTAAAGGAAGGACTGAAGCTACGAAAAATGATGAACGAAAGGAAGAACTTGAAGAACTAAGAACGAAAGAACTTAAGAACTAAAGAACAAAACTAAGGATTAAGCATTGGAGCTTGAGAGAGGGGTTTTGTTGTGTGTTGAGTGTGATTTTTAATGAAGGGGAGGGGGTCTATTTATAGTATTTTGGAGTAGCATTTTGGTAATTATTGAGTGGTATTTTGGTAATTATTCACCAACTAACTCAACTAACTCCAACTAACTTAACTTCCTCAACTTCCTCCAACTACCACTAACCACCAATGCCACATCATCCCACTACCTCAACTTCCACAAACTGCTGTTGACTCCTTCCAACTGCTACCGGAAGAGACGATACGCCCCGCGTATTCTTGGTTACGCCTCGCGTAATGTTGATTACGCCCCGCGTAATGTTGATTACGCCCCGCGTAGTGCAGCTTCTAGAGTTGGCGCGTTTTGTTGATGGTGCATACGCGTGGCGTACTTGGCATTACGTCCCGCGTAAGGAAGTATGTCCTGTGTATGAGAATGGACGCCCCGCGTGTTGGAGCTTCTGATCTCGAAACGCCTTGTTGCTAAGTTTTACGCGTGGCGTCTCTGAGGTTACGTCCCGTGTATTGGAGCCTCTGAAGCAGACCTTCTCTGGTTGCTTGATCTACGCCCCGCGTATTGGAAGACACGCCTTGCGTAGTGCCGGACTTTCTCATCGGTTGGCAGTTAGTTTACAAGTGTATTTTTCATTATTTTCTAGACAAAAATAGAAACTATACCCTAAATTAAACATAAGCTTTCTATATACATAAAAATAAAATTTATTTTATTTTGGGCCAACACCTTTTTAACATTATTTTTAATTTTAGACCATAATTATCGAAAAATAAGGTTTTGTTGCGTTCAATAAATTTATAATTTATCGTTGATTAATTTAAAACATGTCCATATTAGACATTTTAAATACTAACAACAGTTCAGAATAATTTTACCAACCAATAATAATCAAATAACTAATAACAAACAACCAACAACAACAACAAACAGCTTAATACAGACATAAACAACTAATATCAACAACAACATCTATTAGCTAACAGTTGAATCAAACATGCTCTTAATACACTTATATATGAATTGATTTACGTAAAGACCTAATACATCCATATATGAAAGATTAAGGGCTCAATGTGTCTAAATGAAAGATTGAGGGTTTAATGCACCAAACAACGAAAGATCATGGGCTTAATGTATCTAAATAAAAGATTGAGGGTTTAATGCACCAAACAATGAAAGATCAGGGGCCTCATGATGCTTTTTACCTACTTTTATTTGTTATTATGTACTATTTCTATGATGATTTTGGTATATATATATAGGGGTGAGATCTAGCGTGACAATGGCTTAAGTTGTGACAATGAGCTTATTGTGTGACATAACAAAACTACGTAGTTTTGATGATAATTAAAAAAGGTAAGGTGGCAAATTGGTAAATAAAATGAAAGAGATAATAGAGAAAATTGTTTTTTTTTTCTTTAAAATGTATTTTTCCAACTTTTTCAATCTCGTTTTTCAAAAAATTTTATACCGTTGGACTCGTCTTAATTAAACATTAAAGTTTCTTAGAATAATGTTTTACATGTTCTGAAATTTTTTGAGAATTTTCTGGACACTTTATTTCTCGCCAGAAAACGCCTACCCGGATTCCGTTCACCGGAATTTTTTTAACTTGAGCTTCAGGGATCTTAATATGACCGTCTAATTTAGACGAGTCTAATAGTATAAATTTTTTTGAAAACCAAGGTTAGAAATGTCGGGAAAATGTATTTTAAAAAAAAGAAATAAAACATTTTTCTGTTGGAACAATACAAGTATTATGTTGGAACAAATGGTACAATGATTTGGAACAAATGGTACACTGATTTGGAACAATGTAAGTAGGACAAAAAACGTGTCCAGAAAATTATCAAAAAATTCAAAAACATATAAAACATCATTTTAAGAAACTTTAATTCTTGGCTCAAAGCGAAACTCCTTACAGTTTTGACCCAATAAATTGTTGAAGCATGTAAAATGGATAAAATTAAGGAACAAGTTTTATTGGGACTAAACCGTAAGAAATCCCGCTTCGACCCAAGAATTAAAGTTTCTTAGAATGATGTTTTACATTTTTTGAAATTTTTTAAGAATTTTTTGGGCACTTTTGTTCTCGCGAGAAAACGCCCACCCGGATTCCGTTCACCGGAATTTTTTTTACTTGAGCTTCAAGAATCTTAAAATGACTGTCTAATTTAGATTAGTCTAATAGTATAAAAAATTTCGAAAAACGAGGTTAGAAATCTCAGAAAATTGTATTTTAAAGAAAAGAAATAAAACAATTTTCTGTTGGAACAAATGGTACACTGATTTGGAACAATGTAAGTAGGACAAAAAACGTGTCCAGAAAATTATCAAAAAATTCCAAAACATGTAAAACATTATTTTAAGAAACTTTAATTCTTGGCTTAAAGCGAGATTCCTTACATTTTTTACCCAACAAATTGTTGAAGCGTGTAAAACGGATAAAATTAAGAAAAAAATTTTATTGGGATTAAACCGTAAGAAATCTCGCTTCGATTCAAGAATTAAAGTTTCTTAGAATAATGTTTTACATTTTCTGGAATGTTTTGAGAATTTTCTGGACACTCTTTTACTCGCCGGAAAACGCCCACCCGGATTCCGTTCACCGGAATTTTTTTTTACTTGAGCTTCATGGATCTTAAAATGACCGTTTAATTAAGACGAGTCCAACGGTATAAAAGTTTTTAAAAAAACGAGGTTGGAAAAGTTGGGAAAATGCATTTTAAAGAAAAAAAATAAAACAATTTTCTCTTTCCTTTTATTTACAAATTTGCCACCTCCTTTTGGTTAATTATAAAATTGGTCATTGTCACATCATAAGAGATGTGTCACACCTGATCTCTCCTATATATATATATATATATATATTGTGTAGTTAAGTATTGGATATCATAAATTGGATGATATTTTGTACAACAATAAAAAAAATAAAGTGTCATTTGTTTGATTTTTTTTATGTGATGGTAAACTAATAAGCTCTTTAGAAATATGATAAATTGTAAACGTGGATTTATTGGCCATCTTTGGCAATTAGCTGTTAACTGTTATTACATTTTTTGCTAGCGGATTTAACTAGTTGATTACACCAGTGAATTGTGTGAACTTGTTTGGTAAAATTTAGTTGATTGCTAATAGCTGCTTGTCTAAAATAACAAATAAGGACATGATAAAACATTTATTTGAGATTAATTTTTTTAGTTAGGGGTAAAAATGTTTATAAAAAGAGATGGAACAATAAGCTAATTAAAAACGCTCCTAAAATGAGTTTTTTCAAATTTAGTTTTTTAGACCCAATAAGCTCTTTCAAACTTTTCTTTGTCAAACACCACTATTAGAGATTTGACTAGTTAAAATCTTTAAAGTGGCCCAAACCTCTAATTTTCTTCCAAAAAACGCTTTACCAAACACGACCATTAGTTGTTTTGGAACCATAGCAGTTGACAAACTAAAAGTTCTTTTAAGTTTTTAGCTTTTTACAAAATTATCTTTGGGTTTCTTTTCTAATTAATTCATTGGACTTTAATCTTATATCTTTTTATTTATTAATTGTATACAATCACATATTATTTATTAATATACTAGTCGAAAACCCGTGCGATGTACGGGATACGAAACTTTTATATAATTTAGATAAATAAATAAATTGACATTTTTAATTTTAAGTAATTTTATATTATGCCATGAATTTTTTTATATTATATATATATTTGAAATTAATATATATATATTTATTGATAATTCAAATTAAATTAATTTTGAAAATAATTGATTAATTTTTTTTTATAGAATTTTAATTAAAGGTGAATGATTACTTATTTTTACAAAATTCAATGATTTGTATTTTTAGTAATTTTAATACATTTTCATATTTTGGAATTCTATGAAACAATAATAATAAAATAGAAGATTAATTAAGAAATATATTAGAATATAATTAAAAACCAAAAATTGAATTAAACTACAATTAAAATTAAATATTATATTTACGATACAAAAGATCTACAATAGATGTTAAACAAAAATTGAATTAAACTATAATTAAAATTAAATATTATATATACGATACAAAAGAATTACAATTTATGTTAAAATGGAAGCAACATCAATATATTATGCTATAAACTATTACAATCAATACTTTTCTAATGTTGCATATGAAGAACTTTATCAATTCAATATGTTATATATATAAAAATAAAATTTATAAGAATTAGTCACAAATTCATCTTGATTATAATCATCTTGCTTGGTGGAATTTCATGATCACCAAATATTCGAATTCAATTATTCATTTTGCTATCACTACAAGAAAAACGGTAATTAGCAACCAAAGTTTGAAACTGGATTAAGATCGGTTGCAATATTGCAACCAACTTGGTTGGAATGCACATTACATGGTTGCAAAGGTAAGAATCAGATTTGTTAAATATATTTCAGACTAAAACACGGTTTCAAAGATCCAGTGGTTGCAAATGTTGCAACCTATCTGTCTCAAAAATTAATTTTTGGTTGTAATATTGGGCCCAATTTTTTGGGTCAATATTGCTGACATCTTTTACAATTAGGTAAAAAGATAAAAAAGAATTATATTTACATTTTTACCTTTAAATAAATTAGGGTTTGAGTTGGGGTAAGGGTTGGGAGTATATAATAACTTTTTTGTTCATATTTCTTCTCAGTCGCCTACCTTACTCTTTCTTTAACCCCTCAAAGACTCAAACCATCAAAATCCACCGCCGTTCCTCTAAAAAACCCCACCGGCCACTGCTTTCCCTAAAAGCCCACCGTCGTTTCCACTCTCAAACCCACAGATCACCGATGTCTCCTCCTTTTGATCCACCATCTTGTCGCCGCTTCTCAGATCCAACGTCTTGAAAGTCGGAAGTTCTTTCTGAAGTGAAATCTACTCGCCGACCGTCAGATTTAGTTACGCTTTTCGTTACTCCTTTGTTTGCCTCTGGTTAAAATAAGCCGATTCATTTCTGAGTATTTCAGTGCTTACTGATCCTAGTTGGTTCAACAGTTCAAAGGAGGGTAATATGACCATCTAGATTTTTAGCCGGAAATAAAAAGAAATAGGAATTAAACAAATGGAAATTTAGAAATCAGTATATTTTGGAATCAGAGTCAGGAAATAAGCTGATTCAGACATTGATTGTAATTTGATGTTACTAATATTGATAATGATTAAGGTTAACTTTTTAAAACAATGTAATATTCCATTGCTTGTTCATATAAATTGATATGTCTTTGTACATTTTCAGCTTGAGAAAAATGTTCTAATTATTATTAGGTTTTTTATTTTTTTTTAATTGAATAAAGATGAATTCATTGGAGATATTATGAAGAAGGTTGAATTGAGGATCTAACTACAAAACCAATAGCCTCTTGTTCTAGTTCTATTCAAATAGATTAATTTGTAGGAAAACTTATTGAAGGAGAATGAATATTTAAGCCCCTAAGGTACTTAATTAGTAATTACTGTTGTTTTTATTACTTTATTACATGTCATATGGCTGTCAATTTGTCTTAGCTAAAATTGATATGTCTTTTACTAGCCATTGATTTGCCATCTCAATTGGTTAATTGGGCTTTTTGAATATGATGAAAGGAATACCAAAGAGCAATTAGACTAGTAAGAAGCTAATAGGAATTCTAATTAGTTTATTCCTGCTGAATTTATTGGGTGTTCATTTTTGTTTATTGGAATTTCACAAGAAAAACAGGAGCAAGAACGGTACTGTGTAACAAAAACTTGCAGGACATATTAGCTTTTGATAAGTTGTTTTTAGCTCTATAAACGCTGGTATTTAACTCTTAACTTCTATCACAACTCAATTTTATTTTTGTGTTTTTCCAACTTTCGAATTTGTACATGGTAGTAGTTTTCTTTAATTGAAACTTGAAAGGAAGGAATTCATAGCTCTGCTAGTTATTTTGGCCTTACTGTTTTTCCATATTCGGGAAGAGAATTTGTATAATTTCCATAACGTTGATCTTCTAGCTGCAGCCCTAGCAAATTTCAACACTAATCTCTCTTGTTTCAAGAGAAACTCTAGTTGTCATGGTTTATATTGAAACTGACTTATAGGTTCCAATTAAATAAGATTTGTTGATATCCAAATTACTTATTTTGGTTGAGTATCCATGAATATTGGTTTGACTCTATTTTAAGTAACATTGAGAGACACTATGAATTTATAGTTTTGGTTGAATGGTGTGCTTATAGTTTTATGAATCTTTCTGCAGTGTTGGCTGATATAATATCCCCATTAATGTTATTGCTATGGAGGGCTCATTTTATAGAGCATCTACCATGGGAAGAGGAACGATAACAAATGACAGACGAACGACAACGGATGGAGTAATCGCTTCCAAGTTTACATTTGTGTGTCGATGCCATTGAGATTAGTGAGCTTCGGGAGCAATTGATAGATATAGACATAAATTGATATCAGTGATACCATTACTTATTATGTCATGAATATATGACTTAGCTAGTTTATTATTTTGAGACTTTAAAACTTATTTTAGGCTTTAACTTCAGCTTTGTTTGTGTAATTGTACTTGTAAATATTATTTTGTTAAGTTTATATATATATATATATATATATATATATATATATTGTTTGTTTTATTAATTTAGATTATTTGTTTTATTATGGTTTCTTAAATAGTAGGATAATAGTTAATAATAATTTACAGAAAAAATATCAAAGAAGCTGTCTATAAATCCGACAGTATACTGTTGCTTAATGAAGCTAGATTTTTCAACTTTCTGGTCAGAAATCTACTCAAATTGTCAGAAAATTCTGCAACCAGATTGTTGTTGCAAAAAAAACGGTTTGTAAGGTTGCAACCAACTTAACAACCAATTTGTTGGTTGCGAATATTGCTACCATAAAGTTAGACCTGGTTTCAAAGATTTAGCAACCTAGTAATTACCAACCGATCCATTCCGGTTGCTAAAGATACAAATATGGTTGCAAACACACGTTTGAGACCGGTTTAGCAACTAGATTTTTGGTTGCTAATTAGCTTAAGGTGATGATTTCTCCTACTTTCATCTCGTAATATCTCATCAAGACATTCAATCAATTTGTTTTTCATTCTTCACTGTATAGAATATCAGTCATGCTCGAAGATATCACTTATTTGATTTCATTAATATTTTCTAATAATTATATATTCTTGAATTTTTTAAGCAAGAAAAACAAATAAAAGAATAGAAAAAATGAATAGAAAAAAAAGATAATTAGGAGAGAACTATATTTCTCTCATTTTTTTCGAAAATAAGAGAGAATGTCAAGATATAAATATATAAAGAGGATAGTGGAAATATTTTTTACCCATTAATTAAAATTTTTATTTTTTCTTAATAAAGTATTGAGTCCACTCGATAAAAAAAACGTTTTACAATTAATATGTGTAATTAATTCTATTAATTAGAATCATTATGCTCAACATTTGAGAATTTGAAGAGATTCAAATAATAATTTTTTTAATTAATATTTTTCAACAATTTTTATAATTAATATGTAAAATTAATTCTATTAGTTAGAGTTGTTTGGGACATGCGGGAACTCAATGGTTGAAAAACACACGTTGCGCGAACTTGACATCGAGCTAAACATGCGTGATTCTCCTCGGATCGTCCCGGTCTACTGGCAACCTCCGCCGATGGGGTGGACGAAGGTGAACACTGACGCGTCTGTTGTAAGTCGTCCGGGATACTCAGGCTGTGGGGGGATTTTCAGAGGTGCTGATAAGCATTTCAAAGGGGCTTTTGCTTTCGCCATCGACCCTACCCTTCGGTTCGTCGCTGAGCTTACTGCAGCCGTATTTGCAATTAAATTGGCGATTGGGCGTGGCTGGACGAACCTCTGGACCGAGAGTGACTCAATGTACGTGGTTGGAGTCATCCGCAGTCGCACTAAGGAGGTCCCCTGGTACATTTTGCAGGATTGGCTGTTCTGCCTGCAACATCTAAGCTCGGCTGCACTTGTCGCTTCTCACATTTATAGGGAAGGGAATAAAATTGCGGATTCTTTAGCAAACTTTGGTAGAACAACTGATGCTCTTGTCTGGTGGGATGAGCTCCCTAATTTCTGTATCTTTGATTTCTTTTGCGACAGTGTGGGGCGGCACAACTACCGCTTCACCTAGGTCGTTTTGCTTGTATTCTTTATTCTTTTCTTTTCTCTTTAATAAATTTGGCGCTGGTTTCGGGGGTTCTTCAGGGGTGCCGACCTAGTTGGGATGTCCTAAGCTCTCCTCTATCAGCTCGCCTGCCTTTAATTAAAAAAAAAAAATTCTATTAGTTAGAATCATTATGCTCAACATTTGATAATTTGAAGAGATTTAAATAATAATATTTTTTTAATTAATATTTTCCAACAACTTGTTCTATGATCATGTTTCATTTTCATCTGTTAAAAACTCTTGAAATAAAAAAACAATTTTGTACAACCCATAATATAATAGTTAAAAACTATATAAGTCAATGTTGCAAAAGCAATTATCTCAATATCCTATAATTAATGTACATTTTTAGGATTTTGAACATCAAAATTTATTTTTGGGTTAAGGTGCAAAAATACCCCTAACGTTTTGGGTCAGGAGCAATTTTGCCCCTAACGTCTAAAATTGTTCAATTTTGCCCCTAACGTTGGAAGTCAAGAGCAATTTTACCCCTAACGTTAATAAATTGAGTCAATTTCAAACATTATTATAAAACACATATATTTTTGTTCCTTATTCAGCACCAATTGCATAACAATTCGTTCTGAAAAAAGGATTTCATGTTTTTTATAATTTAATAATAAAATTTGATATTAATATTTATAAATTCGGTGAATTTTTTGAATTTATTTTATCTAATTCGTATAAAAAGACATTATATATTTTTTATTTTTTTATTTTTTTTCACATCCCAACGTATGTTTATGATTTGTTACGAATAAAATGACACACGTATGAAGTGTAGATGACAAGACTAATGACCGAGAAGACAGTTTGATGAATTATTTCTCAAATTGACCCAATTTATTAACGTTAGGGGTAAAATTGCTATTGGCATCCAACGTTAGGGGTAAAATTGCACCATTTTAGACGTTAGGGGTAAAATAGCTCCTCGCCCAAAACGTTAGGGGTATTTTTGCACCTTAACCCTTTATTTTTATTTACTTTCATTTTGAATTCGAATCTAGCATAATCCAAATTCTTCAAGAATGAATTTATCAATGTACATTAGACGCTTACAATCTCTTTGTCAAGAGAACTGGGAAAAAATAACTTCTAAATAATAATAATAATAATAATAATAAGGGTTAATTATAAATAACTACCCTGTGGTTTGGCCGGTTTGCGATGTGGTACCTGTGGTATTTTTTTTTTTTTTTGCAAACACCTCCATGTGGTTGTCGCCGTTATACAAATCAAGGAGACGGCAGAAAATCTGTTAAATCACAGGAGCAATTTGGGAAAGAAAAATTTTGACTTTTTTTCTTTTTAAGTTGACTTCATCTTCTTCTTCTCTTCTTCTTCTTCTTCTTCTTTGTTCTTCTCTCTTCTTCTTCTTCCTCCATTTCCTCTTCTTCTTCTTCCATTTTCTCCCCTTCTTCCTTTCTTTTCTTCTTCTTTTTCTTCCTTATTTCTTCTCTTCATCTTCCCCTTTTTTTCTTTTTTTCTTTTTTTAATTCTGGAAATTCCAAATGTGAAGAACGTATCCCGACGTTCTTCACATCTGGAATTTCTAGATTTCTGGAATTTTCAGATTTCTGGAAATTCCAGACATGAAGAACGTTCTTCACTTCTGGAATTTCCAGAAATCTGGAAATTCCAAATTTCTGGAAATTCTAGAATTAAAAAAAATTAGAAAAAAAAAAGAAAAAAAAAAGGAAGAAGAAGAGGAGAGAGGAGGAAGAAGAAGAAGAAGAAAAGAGAGGAGGAGGAGGAAGAAGAAGAAGAAAAGAGTGTAGGTGAAGAAGAAAACGCAGAAGAAGAAGAAGAGAATCAACGATGAAGAAGAGAGGAGGAGAGAGAAAAAAAATTAAAAAAATTAAAAAATCGAATTTCCTAAATTGCCCCTGTGCCACGTCAGCTTTTTAACAGATTTTCTGCCGTCTCCTTGATTTATATAACAACGAAAACCACAAGAAGGTGTTTGCAAAAAACAAATACCACAGGTACCACATCGAAAATCGGCCAAACCACAGAGTAATTATTTGTAATTAACCCTAATAATAATAATATAACATAATTTATAATTGAAAAAAACTTCATTTTAAGTATAGTATTTCAATACCTCTTTAATATTTTATTCAATATGTCTCAAACTTCAATGAACAACTATTGTGTGAAACTTTATATCTATTTGTACCAAAATGCATAAAAATAAAAAAAAATACAATCCATATCAGTTAGATAAACTCAAACAAAAAAATGAGTGGATTTCAACAAGATTCGAATTAGAAAAATTAATCTAACTTCAATTAAAGCTAAAAATTGAGTTCATATAAAACTGAAAATCTAAATTTAGTTAGAGTTAACAATTGAAACTATAACGCCTAACAACATATACTAAAAAAGAATGCAAATATACAAAATCTTTATTTTAGTCATTTTGAGGAAAAAAACAAATAAAAAAGAAAACATGAATAAGGTAGCGAGAGGTATGGAACCTGACAGTGGCGGATCTAGGAATCGACATCCGGGGGGGGGGGGGGGGCTGACCGGTAAAATAACTATAACAACTATTGTTTAATAAAAATGGATAACGACAGAAATGGAATTCATCTCTAAAAGATGAAACTATAACAACTATTGTTTAATAAAAATAAAACAATAACACAATTGAGCACAAAAATAACTACAACATATAGAAAAAAATCGAATAATTACCTTGAGAAACGTAAACATTTATTGTAATTTTTGACACTTTTGTGTTTCCCGATTTTAGTTGTCCATGCATCTTGTATTTCTATCGGATTTCTTCAATTGGAGATATCAATTTGAAAAAAAAACAAATAAAAAAGAAAAACATGGATAAGGTAGCGAGAGGTATAAAACCTGGGTAACGACAGAAATGGATCTGAAAGATGAAACTATAACATCTATTGTTTAATAAAAATAACTACAACATATGAAAAAAAATCGAATAATTACCTTCAGAAATATAATACTATCTATCATGTACCAATGAATATAATGGCGACATATTATCTATCATGCTTTATATAAAAATTTATTTATGACTTTTGGATTTCTTTTGCTTTGTGTTTTTTCATCTCCCGTAACTCTTACTTTCTTTTATTATTTTAATTAATGAACTAGTAATTGTTTAATTTATTATAAATATAAATCTGTTATTTTTTATTAATTAAATCTTTTTAATATTGATTTTTTACTACGTTGACAACTCATCAAAAAGGCCTCTAAAACAATTCTCCTTATTTCTCTCTGCTTCCGCTATTATATATAGTATAGATTAATTATAAAAAAAATTGAACTAATACTTTTATTTGTTAGTATGTACTATTTCTATGATGATTTTGGTATATATATATAGGATTTTTTTTTGAAAAGAAGTTTTAATTAATGAGCCAATAAAGGGCAAGCGTTTAAGATTGGAAGTAAAATGAAACTCGGAATAATATTAAAGATAATGGACAAGAAGAAAAACGAGAGGACTGTGAAAAAGCATGGGCCAGCTCGTAATAATGTTGTGAACGAAACACACTTAGTAGAATACGTTGTGAGATAAAATGGTCTGACAGCTAGTAATAATGTCGCCAAACTCGGTAAAATCCTCATCATTCGAGTATATATATAGGAAAATATTGTGTAGTTAATATTGGATGAAACTACTTACAGTGTATGGAGGAACAAACAATTTGCAGTGAAAAATATATATATCAAAATTCTATTTTATATATATGTTAGCTTTGAATTATTTTTTTTATCATTATCATTATTGTATTTTTTGATAAATAACATATCCATATTAGTTTTTTTTTTTTTATGAAAATGTATATAGCTTCAATAGATTAAACACAATAAGTACAGTCAGAAAACAACGGTAAGAAATCAAACCTTATAAGATCTATAAAGAGATTAAAACAACTACATAGAGGAAAAGGCCGTAAAGGTATAAAAAACACAAAACAATACTCGAATATATATTTCTCAAAAATCGAAATATGCAGAAAAGTAGATGCAATCCAATTTTCAGCATTTAGATTATTCTGGACGTTCGGATCCGAGTCATTTCTTTTGATGCAACCACGTAGATTTATTGATCCACGAAAGCATTTCCGCTCTTGCTAAATTTGAAAAACGTATAAATAGAGCTGATACAAATCAGACGGATGAAAAGATTTGATAAAATATATGGAAACGACTAAAAAGAAAAAAATAACAAAGAACAACATCTCTTTATAAGTTCACTAATCATCAATTAACTAACAAACAGCAACCAACTAACATCATAAGCTAACAGCTAAATCACATAACCCGTAAATGTCAAAAAACAAACTGGTTTTAAATTAATAAATTACTCATTTATACCACCAAAAATTAGGGGTGTACACCGGTTTGCAACCGAATTGAAAAAACCGAATACCGAAAATGATCAAAATAATTAACATCGATATCAAACCGAATAATAGCTAAAACCGAAATGAAACCGAACCGAACTATTCGGTTCGGTGTGGTTTAAACCAAACAAACCGAATTAATTAAATAAATAAAAACCCCATATTTTTTCATTAAATTTACCATAACCACAAATAAAAAGGATTAAAAATAAAATCATCTATCATGTAATGAAATAAATATAAGAGGCAGAAGGTAGCAAACACACCAGATTGTCAATGTTTTCCATGTGTTGACAAATAAATTGAGGAATAGTGATCAATACACAGTAACAAAAACATTAATGGACTTTAAAACCTTTAAATGACAAATAATGTTCTTGTGTTGAATTTATACTCCCTGGTTTGTTCCATAGATGAATTGGTTTTAGTATCATATACAATATTAATTGTTTACTCTTCATTTAAGGTACCTTTATTTAAGCACTATGGAAAAAAATTAAAATACTTTCAAAATATATCTATATTTAGTTATTATCTCAACAATAATAAAAAATTAAACTTATAAAATCAAATATGTACATATATAAATGTAAAATATGTGTAATTTGGTTTGGTTCGGTTTTTTTACATTTTTTTATCAAACCGAATACCAAAATACACTGAAAATTAAAACCGATTCCGAACCAAAAAACCGAATTCAATCGGTTCGGTTCGATATTCAATTTCAACCGAACCGATGCACACCCCTAGTAAAAATATTCGTTTTAACAAACTATTTATTTATATTACCAGTTTACTAGTTTTAATTAAACATCATTAAACTATTTGTTTATACATTAAAATTTAATGGTTTAAAACCAATAATTTTATTGGTTTTAATTAATAATTAATATTATTTTAATGAGATGGAGATTTCCTTCACTATTAAAGTTTGGGTAAATTACACCAATGGTACCTGAACTCTACATAGTTTACACTTTAGTACCTAGATTACATTTTGTCCCAAAAATATACCTGAAGTAACGATGACCGGATAATTAAGTATATTTTACCGGTTAATGACCGGTCAACGCGAGTTTCATGAGTTAATTACATCAATGGTACCTAAACTTTACCATAATTCACACTTCGGTACCTAGATTTTATTTTATCCTAAAAACATAACACGCGTAAAGGTGACTGAAAAATTTAGTTCATTTGATTGGCTAGTGACCGGGTAATGTGAACTAAACATTGAGACTCACCATTTTTTTAATTTAAAATGGTCATATTCGCATTGATTGATCACTGTTCGGTTAAATGTACTAAAATATTGAGTCATCTTTACTTGAGGTGTATTTTTTGGATACAATGAAATCTAGGTATCAAAGTGTGAAATATGATAAAATTCAGGTACCATCAGTGTAATTTACTCGTCAAAGTCGCATTTACCGTCCATTGACCGGTAAAATATACTAAATTATCCGGTTATCGTTACTCCAGGTATATTTTTGAGACAAAATGTAATCTAGGTACCAAAGTGTGAATTAGGGTAAAATTCAAGTACCATTGGTGTAGTTTACTCATTAAAGTTTTGAGCGGGAAGAAAGATAGAGGCGAAAAAATTCACAAAATCCTATGAATTCTTTGAATCTATCGTTGCACAACAAGTGTTGACGGCAGAACGAGAAATATTGCATATCCATCCCTATGTTAGAGTTTATGTGCTATAGACAATTGTTTTAGGATATAAATATTTATAATAAATTGTTTATTTAAATCGTTTGTTTTCATAAGATATAGTATGTTTAAACTATATATATAAACGCATTAATCTTTCACTAAAACTAATCAGGATAGGTAAAGAAATCTCAAGTTTATTTAAGCAGTTATAAAGTGTTCATACAAGTATGAAGTGTGAACATACTTTATAACAGGTCAATAAACTTAAATCAACCCAAGTCAAACAATATGTTAATAAGGTTGACACATTGCTGTTTAGACTTGCATGTAATAGTGTATTCTATTGTGAACAGAGAGCTGATCTCACAAGTTTTAGATATGGAGATATCTAGAAAATTACATTGATCTGGTGAAGGAGTTCATTAGGATTGGTGACCCGACTTGAGATAACACATGGATAGATTTATCTAGTGTCACATGTTCACCTCATTAGTGTTAGTAGGTATAAGTAATAATCAAACTCAAACAAACATTAATTAGTGATTTTGGATTATGAAGTGTGATGCTTTGATTCTGTGCCAGCACGATCCACTACAGGGGAGGCCCTGGGGTATGTGTGAGCAGGGTTGGGTATTACATAAAGTAATTACAGGGTAGTTAATGTTAGATTGAGCATTCATCACTCCTGATAAATAGAAGATATATCTAATGGCTACTTGTGGAGAATTAACTGAAATCCTTACAAGGTGATCGGGTTAAGAGTTGGAGATTTCACTTAACCTATCTTTTTTAGTTAATTTTACATGGACAAGTAAAGCAGACGTCTAGCTATATGTAACTTGACACGTTCTAATGAAGGATCGAATTATACTAGACCTAATGCGGAAAGGTAAACGTCAGTATCAACCTGGTTTCTTATTCCTATGGAGGAATGTTTACAGTTCTACTAGTAACAGTCCTCGAACTCATTCTGTTATACATTTGATTGAAATTAATTAGGTTGAATTAATTCTAATAAATATATAGGCTAGTACCGGTAAGAACCTAATGGATCGCACATGGGACCTGGAATCGGAGGACGAAATTGTAATTGAGGTGATGAGATAGAGTGGGTCGAATTTTGTATGTAGGAGGAAGGGATATAATGATTTATTTGATAATTATAATTAGATTATAGTTACAAATTAAATTATATGTTATGAGATAATGTTAATTAGAAGATTCATTGTGATTGTATCTCTAATTAATTATCCTCAATATAATTAAATAATAACTAATTAGATTAGTATTATCTATTATTTATATTAAGATATAGATAAAGATAATTATGTTAATTTGTTTAATCATTTAATTAGTAATCCTATTTTGAATATGATTACAATTAAATAATAAAACCTAATGCAACTAGGGTTAGGGTTTGTGAAACTATTTATACCCCCTAACCCTGTGAATTTAGGCCAAGCATACACAAAGGGTGGCTAAGTTTCTCTTCAGACTTCATCACGTTCATATTACTCTTCCATTTCTCTCTCCTTGATCTTGTGTCGATTCCTCTAGAGGCATTCAATTTATATTGTTATTCCTTAGTTGATCACTAACCGTTTTCTCTTCTATCATTGTTTTCATTGTTTGTGATTGTGAAACATGGATAAGAAATTGTGGGCACTTCGTTTGCAACAATAGATAGATCATCAGAAAAAGGTACGGTTGCTCAATCTCTCTTTATATGAAATAACGTTTAACAGATCTTGGAAAGGAAAAATAGATAAAAATAATTATTTTTCCGCTGCACCTAGACTTGTCTATTTTCCTTCATCCTACACCACTCAAACTAATAATTTGTTTATTAAATAATATAATAAGGTATTACATATATTAATGAATACTATTTTATATAATACTTGTTTGAACAAAATTACATATATGATTAATTGGGATTAATATGTGCATATGATAGTTAACAATTCGTGGTTTGGTTAAAAAAGACAAATAAATCAAACGTGTGATCAGTTCATTTTACTTAAATTTCAAAAGAAATGAGAATGCAATTTGATTAATAGGAAGTGAGAAGGAAATCAATAATTCTATAAATAGGGAATGTGATTCTCATTTTTAAATTAAATTGATAAAATTAAACATTAAAAAAAGCACTCCCAAACAATTAAGAAAAGTAACTATTTTCTTATAAGTTTTATCCTTGTATCTCTTTTCTTTTCTCTATGTAAGTTTTTTTAGTTTTGAAGTTCCATAACCACTCAGTTTCATTCTCTTCTATCTTCTTCATTTTATAAAGTTGTTTCTTGTTTTTTAATTAAGGAGGAAGAATGAAGTTTGTCTTTCTTCTTTCTCATTCACCGTTTTTATTCTTCTGATTTTTTTTCCTTTGTTTATTAAGTTTTTTTTTTGTTGGTTTTCATATATCATGTTGTATCTCTTAATCCATTTGATATGTATCTGTTGTTCATCATCTTTTCATTTGTAACTTTTTCTGGTTCAGCAATGGAGAAAATGGTAGGTCTTATCCATAGAACAATAGATTTACGGGATTGTGAAAGAAATGATTCAGATCCGAAAATTTCGAATGGCTTAAATGAAGAAGTCAGGATTACAATTGCTTCTTGCGAATTTGAAGTGACGAGCAGTATATGTTCCATTTGTTGTTTCTCTTAATGGTACCTTTAACGGCTTTTTTTTTACTCTTTGTAGTTTATTTGTTGCCTTCGTGGATCATGTATTAGGGAAAATTTTAGAGTACTCCTGGTAAGGGTGTTCAAAAACCGAACCGAATTGAAATAACCGACCGAACTGATGAATTTCGGTTTTCCCGATTCGGTTTTCAGTCTATTAGGTTCGGTTTCAGTTTTAAAATATTTAAAAATGTCGGTGATATCGGTTGGTTCGGTTTTTATGATAAAATAACCGAATTAACCGAATCGACCGAAATAGAGATTAATTAGTTTTATAATTTAGGTAGAGACTTTATATGACCTAGACTTTACATTTTCCTCCGACCATCCAATGAACACAACTATTTATAATTTTTTTTATTAATGTTAAGTCTAATACATTAATATTATTCTACTCAGAAAAATACATTAATATTGTTCAAACCTTACACTAATACTGATCAAATCAATAATATTAGTGCAAATTATGGTTGTAATGTGAATTATGGTCGTAAAAAATTGGAATTCAATTATTTATATCTTTAAAATTTGAATCACTTTGATTTGACATCTTTTTTTGTAATTACATTTTAATAAAGTTTAATTTTTAATTTTCAAACTTTGTCTAAATTTTATGTTATATGCTACTCAACTTGCATAACTATTTTAAATTTTATGTTATATACTACTCAACTTGCATAACTATTTTTAAAATTTTAGATTAAACTAAATTAATTAAAACATATAAAATTATAAATATTAATTTATTTTTTATTTTAACTAGTTAGTATGTGTTAAAACCGAAAACCGAACCGACCGAAATAATCGGTTCGGTTCAGTTCGGTTTACTAATATTATTCAGTTAGGTTCGTTTCTCATTTTAGGTGTTATTCGGTTATTTCGGTTCTGTTTGGTTTTCAGACTGAACCTACCGATGAACACCTCTAACTCATGGATTAATACTCCCGACCAATGCATTCACAACACATGTATATATATATATATATATATATATATATATATATATATATATATATATATATATTTTCTTTCCACCAATCATGTCCATGTAGTGGGATTTAAAACGATTTTCATTGGTCGGGAGTATTACTCTCGGAGTACTGTAAAATTTCTATATGTATTAGACATAGTCTATGCTTATGTAAAGTCTTATTCCTTACTGTTTTCATGTTATTATTATACTCGTATTATCTATTAAAATTTTAGCATTTTAATAATAATAATAATAAATTCTACTATGAATTGAAATCAAACACCTTGTTTTAAATTTATCATTCGCATTCTCTACTATAAATTTATCTACTATAAATTTATCTAACCAAACACCTTGTTTTAAATTTTTTTAAACTAATTACTAATCTAGCCCATTTGAAGGGGTCCATTAATATATTGGGTAAATAATTATAAGATCCTTATATTTTTACATAATACACTAGTTAGTCATTGTATTTTTAGATATGATTATATACTCCCATTGTTTTTATTTTTGTCAACCCCTTAGTCCTTATATTTGAGTGAATGGTCAAATAAGAGTAAATAAAATTTAAAATACCAAAATTACTCTTTACTTTATGATTTAATAATAAAATACCTATTTTCCCTATTTTATGTTTTTTTCTTCATAGTAATAATCTTTCAACTATTTGTTAATTGTTTTATTAATTTTCATATAACTATGAATTTTAATTTAGTAATGTAGAACGTATTCATTAAAAAAAATGAATAACAAATATTGTAAAAATTATCAAAATAGAAGTATAAAATTATAAAAGTGATTTTTTTTAAGAGAATAACAACTATAATTTTTTTATAATTAATATAAGTATAAGAATTTCGGTGTATATATACTACACAAACTTCGTTATAACTATTTTGATTAAATTTGAAAAATAGAACGAGAAGTTATTTATTTGTATAGTTATGGGCAATTTTATACTTTTATGTATAAAAATAAATAAAGGGACTAAAGAGTTGATTAAGATAAAACCTAAGGACCTTATAATAATATGATGGACCTACTAGCGAGTTAAGTAAAAACACAGGGACCTTATAATTATTTACCCTAATATATTTGACTCACTTTGCTTCTATCTCATCAAATTAGACACTTTCATCCACTTTGGACAGGAATACCCTTATTTCAATTCACCTTCTTTCTCAGACTCTCAACGTCTTCTTTACCATCCCAAACCGACGAAAGCGGCATTACCGTCAAGTCTTGCGAGAGAGAAAATGATTGTTTATAGAGAGAGAAAGAATAGATTATGTTTGTAGAGAGAGAAAAGATTGTGGTTTATAGAGAGACGGTGGTTTCAATTTTTTCCATTTTTGTCACATTTGTGGTTTCAAAGACTGAACTCATAATTTTTGCAGACATTTTGATGCCCTTCTTGTGGTTTTGCCTGCTGCTCTGGGTTGCTAGGCCACGCTAGGGTTTTTTTTTCCTATGTGGTGTTTTTCCGATCGTTTGTCATCGTTTTTCTTCCTAAAACTAAGTCTGATTTCTCACTGGCATACTCGCTATGGCTGACCTAGTGGATGGCCTTCTAAATAAACTGTCCCTAATGGAGGAAGAGGAAATTGCCGTAGATGTCACTGCAATACCTACGACTAATACACCAAAATCTCTTACCTTGGTAGGCAAGCTAATTTCTTCAAAACCTATGAACCTACAGTCAATGGCAAACGCCTTTCATAACATCTGGAAAACGAATAAAGGCTTCCGTTTTAACGATTGCGATGATAATACTTTTACTGTGGAGTTCCAATCTTGTAGAGATAGGGAACGTGTCCTGCGAGATTCCTCGTGGAATTACGATAGGAATTTGGTGATTGTTCGACCGATTGAAGGGGTGGAGTTAATCAATGAAGTGGACTTCTCTAGATGCTGCTTCGGGGTCCGGTTGTATGATGTGCCAATTTCTTACCGTCGGTCGAAGACGATATCAAAAATTGTGGGACGATTAGTGATGGGGCGTACGGCTAGGTAGAGCTTTTCTTTAACGACGAAATGTATATTATGATGAGTGCGTTATGACTATGGATGTGATCTTTCTAAATGCTCTATCTCTACTAGACGCCACTACTTAGGGGCAAGTGTACCCCGTCGTATCAAGTAATAATCCTGTTAAGACCGGGTATCGAATCCACGGGATTTATAACTACAAGTGTTAAACGACTCGGTTTTATACGTTATCCAAATGGTGAATACTTTAGGTTGGCTTGAGGGATAACTACAAACTACCCCTAAACTATTAGTGAGACAGATTTATGTAACGGAAAACTCCACGGAATGATATGGGTGACGATAAGTTATAAATATGATAAACAATAACTCCGAATATATTTGATTAACGATTTACTCTTGCAGAGACGACTACGTGTAGTTCGACCGACCCGTGAAGTCTTTAGACTACGTGGTTCCTAGTCAAGGCGTGTCTAATGCTGGGGATCAGAAACTAGGGCCCGTAAGTTCCGTGGTTTGTCAATTCCTACGGTTTCCGGTGCGTCACTTCCGGTAAGGCAACACCTATATGAATCCCTAAAGATAGCCCGAATGGCGTCGGAAATCGCGTTCCCCTACACAATAATCAATTATGAGTATCAAGACAAGCAATAAACATCAACACGTATACAGAAACGGAAATTGCAAATCATATATTATAAATATGGAAAGCATAAATGCGGAATACAACCAAGCCTAGTACATAGGAAGAGTACAAGCTAATTAGCAAGTAAAGAGGGAAGAATCGGCCCTCGGAACTAGCTAACCGGACTCAAGGCCGTCTCTTAGGTCTTGGAGGTGGGACTCTCGAGCTTGGTGGACGAGGATGGAATGGAACTTTGATGGAATGACGGATTAAACGAACAAGATCTCAAGGTGGTAGAGTTTCATTCCATAAAAACTGAATATCTTAATGGGTGCTAATCACCCTTAATTATACACATCAAGCTAGGGGAAAAATTGTGATAACATTAGGATATTATCATAAGGACCAAAAGGGATAATTACCTTAAGATATGCCACGTAGCAAAGGAAGCCGTCTGGCGGATCACCCTAGATCAGCTCTAAGAGATCCGCCGGCGGATCTCTTAGGCGAATCTCTCCATTTACCTAGATAACGGCTGGCCGCCGTCTCGGCCATAAATGATTATTAAATGAATCATTAATAATCTCAAACCGCCAAATTAAGAGTAACTTGTAACCGCCATTAAATGAGCATTAATGGAGGCTTTCTAGTTACCTAGGGGTTACGAATTCCTCAACTATATATAGCCTACCTTTCTAGGCTATCAAGGTACACTTACTTTTACATTCTCTAAGCTTCGTCAATATAGTTTACTCTCCATATATTCTACTGACTTTGGCATCGGAGTGTCCCCGGCCGATCCCAACGGCGCCTCACAGGGACGTGATCCGATCAGAAGTTTCTCTTGTGTTATCAATTGGTGCGGTGAGCGTGGAATCCTTGATCAAATAAAGGTTTTTTTCGTTCACATTGAAACATCATGACCGATGAAGGACCAAATCCCTCCTCTGGGATTGAATCACCGATAATTACACCATCTAGTGCTGGACGCACAAGCACAACTGCTCCTATAATAAATATTGATGGAAATATGCCCACTGCCTCTTTCATCGATATGTGTGCTCAGGATATTGAGGCACGATATGGGCTTGAGATAGGGAACCGCCTACGGGCATCCATGACTGTCCCTCCGCGTTGGAGTACGATATCTACGACAGCTGTCTCATCCTTACCTCCTTTAAACTTTGGTCTGGGACCGGGTGCCCATAGCTCTTCATTCCTTCAAGCTCATAATATTGATCCCATGATAACCACTACGGCATCAGGTGACGGACGACAGGTTATCAGGGAGTTATTTCCTGGCGAGGGAAGTCGAAGGAATGATGCGGTCCCTCCTAGCGGATCGGGGGTTCCAAGGTTTAATCTTGATGGACCAAATGTACCCAGGCGTCCGTGGACAAATTCGTCTCTTGGCGGATTTAAGGAGCCCATGCGTAAAAAGCATAAAAAGGATAAAAATAGGCGAGCAGAATCCCCACGCCGTGGCAGATCACCTCCATCTACTGGTCGTAGAAGAAGTAAAAGGCCAGAAATAACATCTCATATAGGTGGACCACCGCCGCATCCATCTTTGGGAACTGTTGGACACACCTCGTCTGGAGACCAGCAAGGAGGAAATGGTCCAACTCCACCAGGCAGAGGAGGTGGTGGAGGAGATGGGGGAGGAAGGGGAGGGAGCGGACGTGGTAATGCAGGAAGACATTCGCCATCAGATCCATCGTCTGAGTCAAGTTCTTCCTCTTCTTCTTCTCCAAGCAGATCGCCACGAAGGGGTCGCCCCAGGGCGGATCCGAAGAATTTTGATGATAGGGTGAGGGCCCTAGTACTCCAAATGAACGAAGAAAATGCTAGGCATAATCCATTCGCCAATAGGGATTCGCCTTTTGCAGCCTGGATCGAGGCAGAGGAAACCGACAGAGCTTTCAAGATTCCCAATCTTGCAATATACACATGCAAAGATAATCCGGAGGCTCATGTTTGAAAATACCGAATCTTGGCCAGACTCAATCGAGCCACTGAGCCCGTGCTTTGCAAAATGTTTGTCACCACGCTAGGAGGTCCAGCTTATTTGTGGTTTCAATCTTTACCTCCAGGCTCGATAAATAGCTTCGATCAATTAAGCAGGGAATTTTGTGCAAAATTTGCTGGCTGCATCCCTGCAGTGGTGAAATCCGGAAAGCTTTTCGAATTAAAGCAAAAGGCGAATGAACCCCTCCGAGATTATGTGGACACTTTCAACCAGTTGTGTATACAAATAGTTGATGTCGATATCTCCGTAGCTGTGGACTGTTTCGTGAGAAACACTACATGTAAAAGTTTACAAGAGGACCTCATCCGCAAAAAGCCTACCAGCATGGCAGAGTTGATGGAGCGTTGCAAAGACTTTATAGAGGTTGACGATATTCGCCGAGGTTCTCCATCATCGCCAAAAAAGGACAAAGGCGAATCTTGCCCCCGAGATCGGGACAGAGACAAACGTCAGGATTCTTCTTCTCGGAACAAACGAAGGGATTCTAGGAACAAATCGACGTTTGTCACTTCCTTCACACCTCTCAATGCTTCTAAGAGCGAGGTTCTTATGTGGATCGAGAATAGTCAACACAAACGGAGCATTTCATACCCCGAGCCAAAAGGAGGGGAGTACACCAATAAAGGAAAGAATCCTAAAAATTATTGCAAGTATCACAGGAAAAATGGCTATGATACAGACGCTTGCTGAGAGTTAGCTCGAGAAATTGAGCGACTCATTGAAAGAGGAAAATTGGATCGGTTCATCCAAACAGAAGGAAAAGAAGATGATAGATCCAAGGAGGACCCAAAGAAGAAAGGAAAGGGTACCATCAATGTCATAGCAGGCGGACCTGGCTATCAGCCAGCATTGAAAAAGGCGAAGACAATCACCCTTGATAGGACATCACTAAACCGCCCCTTCTCGGATGCAGGTCCTGAGATTCCACCCCATGCGGACGCACTGGTCGTCACTATGACGGTTGAAGGTTGGGAGATGAAGAGGGTAATGATCGATACGGGAAGTTCATGTAATGTCATTACTCGAGGAGCATTCGCCAGACTCCGGATTGATCCCGTCCAGGTGGAGCCAACGGTGGTTGACATTTTGGGAGTGACAGGTCATACCATTCAGACGAAAGGCTAAGTAACTTTGGATTGTGAGCTTATTGATAATGATCAAGTTTGGAGAGGAGATTTGGAGTTCTCGATCTTGGATGGACAATTAGCTTATAACATTATCCTTGGACGACCTTTTATCTCCGAAGTTGCAGCTCTTATCTCTATTCGCCATTTGACACTTTACATTCCCACGGTCAAGGGAGGTGTGATGGTCAAAGGTTGTCAAAAGGTGGCCCAAGAAACATATTCGGCATCCTTAATGGTTCACCCTCAATCTAAAGAAGAAGATGAAGAGGAGCGTGTCACAATGGCCCTAGGCGAAACCGAAATGTACTTTGTGGCAGAGGAGAAGCAGGTGCGAATAGCTAAGGGGCTACAAGGCAAGATCAGAGATGCGATCACCAAAGTACTTTGTGAAGCTGAAGATGTCTTTGCATGGAAGGACGAAGTTCTCCCGGGAATCAGCCCAGATGTGATCACCCACAAGCTCAACATCGATAAAAATGCAGTTCGTATGGCTCAGAAGCGGAGAAATCATGGTCCAGAAAGGCAAAAAGTGATAGAAGAAGAAATCTCCAAGCTCCAAAAGGCGGATGCCATTGAGGAAGTACTTTACACTCAGTGGTTGGCGAACGTAGTGCTAGTCAAGAAAGCTGGCGGATCTTACCGCATGTGCATTGACTTTACGGATCTCAATAAAGCTTGCCCTAAGGATAATTATCCTTTGCCATGCATAGACATGCTTGTAGATGGAACTGCTGGTCACGCAATGTATTCATTTACTGACGTGAAGTCAAGCTATCATCAAATCCCGATGGAGCCCTCAGATAGGATCAAGACCTCGTTCGTAACACATCAAGCGACTTATTGTTTTAAAGTCATGCCCTTCGGGCTCAAAAACGCAGGAGCTACCTATCAGAGGATGATGAACAAGATATTCGCGGACAGTAAGACTGATAATTATTCTGTCTATGTAGATGACATGATCATTAAAAGTACAACTGTAGAGAAGCATGCAGAGGATATAAGGGGGGTACTGGACGTACTTCGCCACCACAACATCAAGTTGAATCCAGAGAAATGCACTTTCGGGGCAACATATGGCAAATTTCTAGGATTCATGATTAGCGAAAGAGGAATTAGCCCAAATCCTGACAAAGTCAAAGCAGTCCTAGAAATGCGACCTCCTCGGAATATCAGAGAAGTACAATGCCTCAATGGGCGTATCATAGCCTTGGGCAGGTTTATCTCTTGCTCAGCTCATAGATGTCAGCCTTTTTTCGAAGTTATCAAGGGACAAAAGGCGTTTGAGTGGAATGAAGATTGCCAAAATGCATTCGAAGGAATCAAGAGGTTCCTTACAGAGCCACCCATGATGAGTCGACCTATGAAGGGGGAGGATCTATACATGTATGTGTCAGTTACGGATAAAGCCGTATGCACAGTCATGGTGCGAGAAGAAGATGGCCAACAATTCCCCATTTATTACGTGAGCAAAGTTTTGAAAGATGCTGAAACCAGATATTCGAAGTTGGACAAAATGGCACTGCCTGTCGTGACCATGGCAATCCGCCTTAGGCCATACTTTCAGGCACACACCGTGATAGTTCGAACCCATATACCGATGAGAAAGGTATTGTAGAAGCCGGACACTTCGGGAAGGTTGATGGAATGGGCGATTCGCCTGGGCGAATTCGATGTAAGGTATGAAAGCAGGTCATCTTTGAAAAGTCAGGTCCTGGCGGACTTCGTGAATGAATTCACTGACGAGGGGATATCTCATCCCAAGCCTCCATTAGAAGAGTGGTCGATGTACACCGATGGAGCTTCCTCTGCAGATGGAGCTGGTGTGGGAGTTGTGATCAAAGGTCCCCACTACATAAGATTGCGATACACATCAAAGTTAAATTTCCATGCTACTAATAATGCTTCTGAGTACGAGGCTCTGATATTGGGCTTACGTCTACTTCAAGAAATCACCCCGGAACAGATCGTGATCTACATCGATTCTAAACTAATGGTCAACCAAGTAATCAAGAATTCCGAGGTGAAGGACGAGGTTCTGGCCAAGTATGTAGCAGAAGTCAAAAAGATTCTAGATAACCTTGAAGCTAAGGAAACTAAGTGGGAATTGGTTCACATACCAAGGGAATCCAATACAGAGGCTGATCAATTGGCCAAAATGGCTTCTTGTGAAGTAAACTGGGCGGATCCAGATTGTCCCTTCGAAGTAAAAATGGCTCCAGCATTTGCTGCTAAAGAAGTGTCCGTACTCACAACGGTGGAAGATGATTGGAGGACAGTCATCCGCCAATATCTACTAAATGGAACATTACCTGAAGACAAGGAAGAGGCGAGGAGGATTGTCAGGAGACTAGCTTACTTCTCCTTGATCAATGATGGTCTTTACAGAAAATCCTTTAGTCATGCTTGGCTGAGATGCATTCTACCAGAAGAAGGGCAGCATATCCTCAAGGAGCTACATGAGGGATCTTGTGGGTCGCATGAAGCATCCGCCACGATCTTGAGGAAATCCAGGATAGCAGGTTTCTACTGGGCCACAGCTGAGTTAGATGCCCAAAGTTTTGGTAGAATCTTGTCACAGTTGTCAGATTCATGCGAATGAGTCACACACTATCAAGCACATTCAAAGGCCAATTATTGAAGGCCGTCCGTTCGCCCTTTGGGGAATAGACATCGTTGGCCCGTTTCCTCCAACTCGTCGGCAAAAGAGGTATGTAATAGTAGCGGTGGACCATTTCACCAAATGGGTAGAAGCCGAGACTGTTTCCTCCATTACAGCAGAACAGATAGTGGAGTTTGTCAAGGATAACATCGTGGGAAGATATGGCATTCCACATACCATCATCACTGACAATGGGACACAGTTTAACTGTGGCAAATTCAAAGCTTTTTGTGAGGGATTGGGCATCCTGAACAGATTCGCCTCCGTTTATTATCCCCAGTCCAATGGAATGACCGAAGTGACCAATCGAACGATTGTAAAGGGGATAAAAAAGAGGTTGGGAGAACACGACAAAAAATGGGCGGACCAGCTTACAAGTGTTTTGTGGGCCTATCGTACCACCCCAAGAACTGCTACGGGAGAAATGCCATTCGCCCTTTCTCATGGAGTGGAGGCCGTAATCCCCGTTGAAATACAAGTCCCCAGTGATCGAGTGGCCTTTTATTGTGAAAAAGACAACGATAAGCGATTAAGGGAGCGTCTGGATCAGGTTGAGGATCGCAGGAATCAATCCTATGTACGCATGGCAGCATATAAACAGCGGATCGCATCCTATCATGATAAAAATGCCAAGCTTGTGGATCTAAAGATAGGAGATCTTGTGCTTCGCAAGGCTGATAAAGTCCAATCTCGAGAAGGCAAAGGCAAGTTGGGGATCAATTGGATAGGTCCATACCAGATAGTGGAGAAGGTAGGACCAACCACATTCAAAATACAAGATACGGAGGGCAACACGCTGCCACGCACATGGAATCTCCAAAATCTCCGCAAATACTTTGTTAGAAAATAAAGTATGGTCTTGAGTACTCTTTTTCCTTTAACAAGCTTTTTCCCATGGGGTTTTTCTTGTTAAAGGTTTTGATGAGGCTCATCTATAAAGACATGTCCGCTGTAATAAGGTGTTCATCCCATTAATAAATATCGTTGGTTTTATTATTCATGTTCTTTTTATAGTTTACTGCTGCAATATCAATATTCCAGTCTTAAAAAGAAGGGGAGGCACCCAACGCTCTCCACATTCGCAACATATCGCTATCTTAAAGCACATAAGAGGATCAATCTTATGGGCGGATCCGTCTCCGGGCGGATCCCAATCTCCAATAAGAGTTAAAACGACCCTTGGACGCAAGGTCTTTACACTCTCTTATCCTTTTCAAAAAGGAATTCACAAGTCCTACGGGCGGGTCATTTCACCTCAAAGATAGGTAGCAAGTTGAACCCCTGGACAGCTTTACTTCCTCTAAAGAAGGAATAGAACAGCTTCAAACCTTCACAAAGGTTCATACAATGAAGTATGGCTGGCCACCTACTTCAAACAAAAATCCTAAACATACTCACATTTAAACCACTGTCATGCGCAAATGTAAAAGTAATGTTTATACATAGCAAATGTTTGGAATTATACTTGAAAAGTTTTTACAAAAATTGCTAACTAAATGATAATAGGAACATCTTCTTTTGTGCTTCCTTTGCCCCCGACACTCGCTTGAGGGTCCTTCTTCTCCACAGTCATGGATTCGCCTTCAAGAGATACTTCCTCATCCCCTTTTCGTTCAGAATCAGCTTTGGACGTCATCTCCTGGAGGTCATCCACCACAACTGTGGTAGAAGGTTTGACATCCGGCAAGGTTCTCTTCATCCATTTTCGCACATAGTTGCGAAGGTACTCCTTGGCATCAGGCATCTTCTTGAACCTTGCCACATCTTCCGGTTCGGGGACGGCGAACTCAGGATCTGTGAAATCAACTTCAGGATGGGCTAAAGAGAAGTACGCCATAAGCATCTCTCCATAAAAGAATGCATGTTCGCCCGCCGTGTATTCCGCTTCCCCGAGAGCATCTTCATGGCTTTTAGCATCAGAAGCTATCTTTGCCTTCAGATTTTGTATCTCCCCGTCTCGGAGAACTAAAGCAGCTGTGGCGGAAGCTAGGTTCGCGTTGGCGGTGGCAATAGTGGAATTGGCATTCGCTATCTCTTTCTCTAACTTTTCAATAGTCGCCCTATCCGCCACATTCTGAAGAACTCCATTCTCCAAAGTGCGCAAGCGGGCATACAGCTAAGGAAAACAAAAGGATTTAGTCCAAGAACGAAACAAATCATCATATTCTTTTAATACTCACCGAAAGAAGCTCCGACTTTCCCTTATGGACATGGATTGATCCGGGGATTTGGTCGTAATCCTTTTGTACTTCTCCCACCTGTCCTAAAGCTTCGTCCAGGTCATTCAAGAGAGATTCATTCTCAAAAGTTCCTTGAACCCCAAACTTGGCGGACCAATATCCACCGATATCAGGCTTCGCCATCTGCGCAAACAGGAAAAACCATACGCCGCTTTAAAATCAGATGAGCAGGAAACAAAATCAAGATACGAATTACCTGAACCACTTTCTCAGCAGGTTTGGTGGATTTAATCGCGTCCGCCATTATCTTGGTACTCCCAATAGTATTGGGCCGCCTCTTCTTCAGCGGCGGATCGACAGCCGTCTCCATAGGGCGTTTGCCCGTATCAGGTTGAGGGTTAGCCACCTGACTCTTCTTGCGGGCTTCCTCTTCTTGAAACATCCTGCGTGTCTCTGCAAGAGCACGATTTTCCTTAGACACACCCCTGCCAAAGAAGATATCAGAATAATTAAAGCTCCTGAAATATGCAAGGTACCTTGATCAAACTGAGTAATTTTTGAATAAATGAATTGATCCTCCACTCGGCGGATCAGAGGAATGTCACTCATCATGAAGGCTAAGGCATCCGCATACGTCCATGCATCCGCCTTAATCTGCTTCATGAGATCCGCCACCTCTTCATCACTGTGTGTTAAGATTCGCATGTCACCCGCCATATATAGCGGACGAGAGTTCCAGACGGAAGGAAAACCTAACGGTTCATCCTCCTTTATCTTCACGTAGAAGAAACTCTCATCCCAGCTATGAACGTTGGACATTTTGTCGTAAAAGGGCGAATAGACACCAAATTTGGCGAATGTAAGGTAAGACTCCGACTTCCTCTTGGAGGGTTTGTGAAAGGCTCTAAAGATTCGGCCATTATACGCTACGCCTAAATTTGACGCAAGATAACAATCTAAAGCCATGTCAAGCCAGCCGTTAGGGTGTAGCTGGCTGACGGCGATGTCAAAATACGAGAGGATATCCGCCAACATCTGGGGAAGAGAAAGGCGAAACCCTCTCTCAATATGACTACAAAATACAGTAAAGAAGCCCATCGGCGGATTGGAGGGGCGTTGATGAGAAGCTGGGAGTTGGGTTTCATAATTTTTGATCCACGGAAAGCGATCCGATAGACTCGCCAAATCCGCGGCACTCATACGAGACGAAGTAGACTCCGCTCGAGGATTCTTTTTTCTAACAGGAACAGAAGAAGACGCCATTAAACCCAGAAACCGGTTACGGGCACCGGCCGGGGTAAAACCGGAAAAGAAAGAAGGGTTTCCGGTGGAACGAGTCTGGTAAGGGTTACGCGCCGAGTTATTGAACTCAGTTGAACCAGAATTAATCTCGCCAACAGAAGATTGGGAGTTTTCCGACGAGGATGTGGTCCAACTAAAATCTACTTCAATCTTAGGAGAAGACGTCGAATTAAAGAGTTCGGAAGTTGACACAGAGGATGAAGATGAACTTCTAAACATTTAGAGTAAAAGAAAAAGCACTTACATGGAAATGTAGAAGCTTGAGTAGGATCTTTGAAGTTTCTGAGGAAAAGCTTCGAAAACGGGAGGAGATGGAAAATGAGAAAGAAAGAGAAACTCCGAAAGATGAAGATGGTTTTTGAAACGTTCCTAGGGCAGTGTGCTATTACACGTGTCGTCCATCAAAGGACGTTGAACAGAGTGCATATTAAATGCGGAAGCATAAGACGGCGCGCAGAAGTCCAAAAGCCCTAAAGGACTTTAAAGGCATTTTGGGGGGGGGGGGGCTTCTGATAACATTAGGATATTATCATAAGGACCAAAAGGGATAATTTCCTTAAGATATGCCACGTAGCAAAGGAAGCCGTCTGGTGGATCACCCTAGATCAGCTCTAAGAGATCCGCCGGCGGATCTCTTAGGCGAATCTCTCCATTTACCTAGATAACGGTTGGCCGCCGTCTCAGCCATAAATGATTATTAAATGAATCATTAATAATCTCAAACCGCCAAATTAAGAGTAACTTGTAACCGCCATTAAATGAGCATTAATGGAGGCTTTCTAGTTACCTAGGGGTTACAAATTCCTCAACTATATATAGCCTACCTTTCTAGGCTATCAAGGTACACTTACTTTTACATTCTCTAAGCTTCGTCAATATAGTTTACTCTCCATATATTCTACTGACTTTGGCATCGGAGTGTCCCCGGCCGATCCCAACGGCGCCTCACAGGGACGTGATCCGATCAGAAGTTTCTCTTGTGTTATCAAATTGTAAGTTCACAAGATACAAGCCTGGAACAACATCATTTTCTTCAGAATTCCCACGATACGCCTCGTGTGTGGTGGAGCACGCCCCGCGTACTGGCCCATTCCTTCAATAATTTCCTGCATGTGGACCTAATCCGGATCTTATTGTCTCAACCACGCCCCGCGTATGTTGATGTACGTCGTACGTGTTTGAGCTCCTGGCTAGAAAGCGCTTGAATTATACTATGTACGCGCTGCGTATCCTGAAACACGCCTCGCATAGACAGTTGACTTCGGGGGACAATGCAGTCTGACGTTTATGATTGGGCCAATTATTGCTTTCTACGCCCCGCGTAGGTTGGGTACGCCTTGCGTACCAACGGTTAGATCCCACGTTTATGATTGGGCCAATCATTTCTGACTCTATGTTCCACACCCCGCGTAAGGGATAATACGCCTCGCGTAAATGCATGATTTTTGCTCCTTGTTCGTACCTGAAATACAATTCTCGAGAGCCGAGTTAGCTTGATGTTTTTATTTCTAATCAAATCAAAAATAGGAAAAATTAACCGAAAGTACAGAATTTATTTTTATTTTGTTATTTTATTTAAAACACTCTATTTTTGCAATTAAACTTATTTATTTCATCTAAAACTAAACCGTAAATCACTCTAAAAGATATGGACGAAACGCCCCTATCAAACCTCCTCGGACTTTAAGGTTTTACTTCTCCTCAAGTAAAAGAAATCGAAAGACAATGGATTGATATTATTAAGAAACAAACCGTCGGTTGGTTTTACCAAGTGCGTGATTCTGAAGCTAAAGTTTTATACAAAGTTTTCGGTAAGTACCTACGCAAACAAATGAGTGACCAAAACTTATTTGAAACCTCTATGATCAAATTTAATAGGCAATATTAACGGGGGTTGATCATCTTTTGAGAACCCGATAGTACCTCACCAAGGGATTTCACTCTTAAGCTCAAATCTTAGTGGGTCGGTGTTTTTGCACTCTTCTTTGCTCTTACTCGAAGTCACTTTGAGTTTGCATTTTCATCCGGGTTTTTCCTCCTATGTTATGATCTAGGCAATGTTAAAAATGAACCCGGAGGGGGGTTGTAATGTGAGTGGCTTTTTAGTGGTTAATTTTTGGAAACTCGAGTTTAAACACCATTTTGATGATCGCACCGTGCTTTTATTTTGGCCTTAGTAAGTTCGTAACGTATAACTCGAAATTGCTCGGGTGGAGCTTGAGAATGCCTTTTTCTCTTTATTGTTTTTTTTCTTTTTGTTTTGAGAGCGGCACAAAAACGATTTCGAGAACTTATGGTGCTTACTTATCAAGGCCTTGGCTTATTTCGGGTGCAATTTGATTTTGTTGGTATTTAAACAAGAGGAAAAAGGGTTAATTGTTAAAAGGGTATTAACAAGAAAAGTCGGTTAATAGGCTCGAGGGGGTTTCCTAGAGGTTGATGAAAACGAGAAAAATAATTTAAGAAAAGAATTAGACTAAGTGGGTTCGTTTTATCATCTATTGCCATTTTAACCAAAATAAGTGTACTTAACCTGGTATCAGGTGCAAACTCTATGAGTCGAGTGAAGTCAAAGCTCTCGAAAAATTGTGAAAGAAATAGAGTTCTCGTACGAACTCTTTTAGGCTCAAAAATATCTCACAAAATTTCTGGTCAAATTGTGTACGTTCAAGTTCTCGTCAAATTTTCAACTATCCCATTTTTATTGCCTTTTTAAATTTCATTATAGAGATAACCTTTGGGTTAGGACTCAATGCTTTTGTTTAGTACGAAACTAGGATTTGCATAAATTCTAGAACTTCAGAATTAAGACTAAAATTTCTTAATCAAACCGATCCTTTGTGTTAACGTCTTTACATTTAAGAACAAATAACGGAACTTTAATTAATTTCCGAGGGAGGTAGTGTGTCGGAACAATTTAAGAGTCAATAAATTTGTTTAATTATTTTGGTGTTTATTTGAGTTTTATTTTTGTTTTTGTTAGTGCAAAACAAACTAAAAGTGCGGGGTTGCACGGCCCTCCACGTTATTAAAACGACGTCTATTCCAAGGACGTTGCAAAAAGAGAAGAAAACAAAAACAAAAATAGAGAAGAAACTAAAAAGGACCCTTTGTTGTTTATTTGATTTTTATTTTTATTTTGATTTTTGATTTTTTATTTTTGATTTTATTTTTTTTTTATTTTTTTATTTTGGCTCATGTGATTAATTGAGGGGTATGGGGGAATGAAAAAAAAGAGGTTTGGGAAGAGTGAGATGTGAAAGGAAGCTTGGGAAGAGTGAGAGATGATTGAGAAAGTCAAAATTTAAATGGGGTGTAAGATTATTAATGTAAACATTTTTATTAATTTATTAATTTATTATTATTTTTTTTTTGTATTATTATTTTTATATATATTTTTTTTTATTAAAATAAAATTAGAGAAGAAAGAAAAAAAATAAAAATAAAATTTCAACCCGTTGCGGCCGGCGGACGTCGCTCAGCGACGGTGCCCAACGCTGGACAGCGCTGCACGCGGAGCGTGCTGCCACGCGCCCCGCGTGCCGCAGCCCCTGGGGCTGTGGCAGTGCCTGCGCGCGGAGCGTGCTGCCGCGCGCCCCGCGTGCCGCAGCTCCTGGAGCTGTGGCAGCGCCTGCGCGCAGAGCGTGCTGCCGCGCACCCCGCGTGCCGCAGCGGTCAGCATCACTTTTTTTTTTGCCAACATCAATACTTACAACTCCCTTCCAAATCGTCCCACCGAATTGACACAAAATTACACGAACACCTAATAAAATGTAAGAAACAAGAATAATTAATCACACGATAATAACTTAAATGTAAAAACTTAAAAGATAAATTAAAGACATAAAATTAAACTTTATTCGAGCTTGGGTTGTCTCCCAAGAAGCGCTACTTTATAGTCGGTGAGCTCGACTTAGAATTTCCTCCTTCCATTCGCGTTAGAAATGCAAATTCTTGAATAAACAATCCGTACCTACAAAACAGGTTGTTAGTTTCAAAGAATTTTAACGAAAACCAAAAACTATATTTAAAGAAAATATTGAAGAGTTTAGTTTGCTCCCTTTTTGACTCCCTTGGTAGTTCAAAAAGAGTGAAATATTCCGAGGTAGAAGGAACCTCAAACTCTTCTAGTTTTGGATTCATTTCCATGGGCCCGTACACAACCGGCTCATCGATTAGGATTTTCGGTTCCCCGCAGTTGAGACAGCCTACATAATTTGGGGGTTCCTCTTGAGAGAGCTCAATTAACTCGAGCTCTGCATTTCGATCACCCGGATTGGTGTCTCTAATTGATTCGCCCGCGGTTGAATCGATACGAGACGTCAATCTAGCGACTTGATTTTCCAAATCCCTGCAATATGCCTCATTGTTAGATAATCTCACTTGAATATCTTTAAGCATAGAGATTACCACATCGAATTGCGAGGTTGAGTGTTGGTGTGGGCATTCGTCATCCATGCGGTCGTCCCACAGATGACGAGTATGAAGCATCATACCATGAAACAAATCATTAGTAACAACAAGAAACAAAATAAATTATTCACAAAAAGAAAGTAATATCTATAAATGCTTAGACTAACAATAAAACGTTTTTGTCTAATATTGCAAGAAATTATAAATCTCCGGCAACGGCGCCAAAAACTTGATGGGGCATACGGCTAGGTAGAGCTTTTCTTTAACGACGAAATGTATATTATGATGAGTGCGTTATGACTATGGATGTGATCTTTCTAAATGCTCTATCTCTACTAGACGCCACTACTTAGGGGCAAGTGTACCCTGTCGTATCAAGTAATAATCCGGTTAAGACCGGGTGTCAAATCCATGAGATTTATAACTACAAGTATTAAACGACTCGGTTTTATACGTTATCCAAGCGGTGAATACTTTAGGTTGGCTTGAGGGATAACTACAAACTACCCCTAAACTATTAGTGAGACAGATTTATATAACGGAAAACTCCACGGAATGATATGGGTGACGATAAGTTATAAATATGATAAACAATAACTCCAAATATATTCAATTGACGATTTACTCTTGCAGAGACGACTACGTGTAGTTCGACCGACCCGTGAAGTCTTTAGACTACGTGGTTCCTAGTCAAGGCGTGTCTAATACTAGGGATCAGAAACTAGGGCCCGTAAGTTCCGTGATTTGTCAATTCCTACGGTTTCCGGTGCGTCACTTCCGGTAAGGCAACACCTATATGAATCCCTAAAGATAGCCCGAATGGCGTCGGAAATCGCGTTCCCCTACACAATAATCAATTACGAGTATCAAGAAAAGCAATAAACATCAACACGTATATAGAAACGGAAATTGCAAATCATATATTATAAATATGGAAAGCATAAATGCGAAATACAACCAAGCCTAGTACATAGGAAGAGTACAAGCTAATTAGCAAGTAAAGAGGGAAGAATCGGCCCTCGGAACTAGCTAACCAGACTCAAGGCCGTCTATTAGGTCTTAGAGGTGGGACTCTCGAGCTTGGTGGACGAGGAACGGAACTTTGACGGAATGACGGATTAAACGAACAAGCTCTCAAGGTGGTAGAGTTTCATTCCATAAAAACCGAATATCTTAATGGGTGCTAATCACCCTTATTTATACACATCAAGCTAGGGGCAAAATTGTAAGTTCACAAGATACAAGCATGGAACAACATCATTTTCTTCAGAATTCCCATGATACGCCTCGTGTGTGGTGGGGCACGCCCCGCGTACTGGCCCATTCCTTCAATAATTTCCTGCATGTGGACCTAATCCGGATCTTGTTGTCTCAACCACGCCCCGCGTATTTTGATGTACGTCGTGCGTGTTTGAGCTCCTGGCTAGAAAGCGCTTGAATTATACCATGTACGCCCTACGTATCCTAAAACACGCCTCGCATAGACAGTTGACTTCGAGGGACAATGCAGTCTAACGTTTATGATTGGGCCAATTATTGCTTTCTACGCCCCGCGTAGGTTGGGTACGCCTTGCGTACCAGTGGTTAGATCCCACGTGGTGCCTGTGGATAAGGCAATCATTTCGTACTCTATGTTCCATGCCCCGCGTAAGGGATAATACGCCTCGCGTAAATGCATGATTTTTGCTCCTTGTTCGTACCTGAAATAGAATTCTTGAGAGCCGAGTTAGCTTGACGTTTTTATTTCTAATCAAATCAAAAATAGGGAAAATTAACCGAAAGTACAGAATTTATTTTTATTTCGTTATTTTATTTAAAATACTCTATTTTTGCAATTAAACTTATTTATTTCATCTAAAACTAAACTGTAAATCACGCTAAAAGATAGGGACGAAATGCCCCTATCAATTAGGAGAGGTGATGGAAGTGGACGAGAACAAAAGTTGTTTTTCCCCTTTCCTCCGGGTGAGGGCTAATGTGGAGATAGCGCGACCACTACTGAGAGGAGCAAAATTGAAGATGGGTGGGGAACAAGTGAGGTGGGTAAGCTTCCGGTATGAAAAACTGCCAAACTTCTGCTATGAATGTAGGATTATTGGTCATGTTCACGAGGATTGTGAAGCAGGGATTGAAGAAAGGGAGGATGTCCTTTGGTATTATGATCCCTCTCTCAGGGCTACACCGGAAAAAATTCATCAAGTAGAATGTGGGGTAAAAGTTCATAGGGAAGCAGACATGAGAAATAAGGAGGGAATCAGTAGTGAGTACTCGGGGTCAGGGGTTTGGTGTGGCTTATTTCAGGAGAACCGCAATACGGCCACCACTGAAGGTTCGGATTCCGCTAGCTTTGTTCCGAGTACTGGGGTAGCAGACGAGCGTTAGAACCTTAAGCAAGTCGAGACATCTTCTCCAGGGTAGGTAGCACAACTTGTACTGAATCTACAAGAGACTAATTTAAATACATCGGTGACAGAATCCACTTCTAGGCCTTCTGTTCGGAATAGACCTCCTGTGCGCAGGGTGAAACTGAAGAAAATGGCTCATGCTAACCAGCGAAAAACGGATCAACATGACATAATACCAAAGACACAAGCCGATGTCAGTTCCAAAAGACCATTTTCTGACATGGAGAGAATAAAAATGGCAGTGGGAGGAGATAAACATATGAAGTTCAGCATTAATGATAACCAGAGGGTGGCGGCTCACGATGAGCCCCATCATACATCATGAAAATATTGAGTTGGAACATCCAAGGCTTGGGTAATGCATGGACGTTCTGAGTCCTTAAAAAAGTAATAAGGGACAATTACCCCGAGGTGTTTTTTTTATCATGGAATCTAGGTTACATGAACATGACAGTGATTACTTATGCAATTTTTTCTCTGAATTTAATTTATTTTTTGTTGATTCTGTTGGGGCTAGTGGAGGTTTAATTTTGGGATGGAAGAAGGATTTAGATCTCACTATAAACCGATTTTTAAGACACTGTATTTATTTTTCCGTTAAATGACATGGAATAATATGGAGGGGACTCGGGGTCTATGGTTGGCCTAAAGGGCAGCTTAAGAAAAACACATGAGAGCTTATTCGACACTTAGCTCGCTTGACACGCAACCCCTACCGACATTTGGGGATTTTAATAAAATCATGTGGAGTTCTGAAAAGAAAGGGGTCAGAACCGTGATAATATTTCTATCGCCAGTTTTCGGGAATGCCTTGAGGAGTGTAATCTCCTTACCTTTGATAATGCAGACCTACAGTTCCCCTAGCATAATCGAAGATCCAGGAATAATGCGGTATGGGAAGTGCTCGATCGATTCGTTGCAACCGCGGACTAGTATTAGTTATTCCATGATTCGTACATCAGTACCCTGCCTAGGACTTGCTCGGATCATAATCTGATTTTGATCAATATTGAGGCCCCGAGGACGATAGGGAGAAGGCAACGTTTCCAATTCTGCTTTGAAAATATGTAGGTCAGTGACCCTGGTTGTCGACATGTTATCTCTGAAGGATGGCGATCCCCACCTTCTTCGACTTCTGGGATCAGAGACAAATTGGTTGCGGTTTCACGGGCCTTTGTGGAATGGAATAAATCAGAATTTGATTCGGTTAAGCAATAGATTTGACAGGCGACGGTACAATTGGAGGCTTTACAATGATAGGCTGATTCAGCCAACCATGATCAGGAATTGATGATTGGGGCACAATTAAATAGTCTCATTGAGAAGGAGGAAATTATGTGGAAGCAGAGAGCTCGGACGGATTGGTTAAAACTGGGCGATACGAATACGGCGTACATTCACGCTAAAGCTTCGGCTAGACGTCGCACTAATTCGATTCACCGTATTAAAAATTCAGCAGGGGATTGGGTTTCGGGATAACAAAACATTATAGTAGTTATCACTGATTACTTCAAAGATATCTTCACCTCTTCGAACCCTCTGAGAGGGGTGCATTTTACACAGGCTATGGATACTGTCCTTAGTAATGAGCAACGAGATTTCCTCTAAGAGCCATTTACTAGGGAAGAGGTTTTTCAGGCGCTGCACCAGATCCATCCAATGAAAGCCCTGGGTCCTGACGGTATGTCTTCTTGCTTTTATCAAACCTATTGGGATATTATTGGTGATGATGTCTCACAGGTGGTACTTAATTATCTTAATACGGGAGTCATGCCTGAATTGGTTAATCATACCACTATTGCCTTAATTCCCAAAATTATAAGCCCAAAAGCGGTTAAGGACCTCCCACCCATCGCACTTTGTAACGTGCTGTATAAGCTAATATCCAAAACATTTGCCAATCGTCTTAAACAGATCCTGTTGGTCCCTTATAACGTTACAAGTATAGTTCCAAGGGGGGGTTAGGAACTATTTAAAAATTTTAAGTTAGGGCAGACTTCTTTTTCGTGAGAAAAAGGTTTCAACAGCGGCGCTGAGTGAATAGCAAGATATTGGCTTAGTCAACTAGTGACTAGGTCAGTTTCTTTACTTGAGTCAGGAGATAGCACTAAGAGTCTATTCCTGAGCTCAGATATTTAATGCGCACAACTCAGCTTGACCTCTTTACTTGGTCAGTTTTTGTTTAAGCAAGCAATAAATATATAAAGGAGTTTAAGGTTAGAAATATGTTACTCAGCAGATTTATCCAGGTTCGGCCTCCAAGCCTACGTCCTGTCCCCCGAACACGTTCCGAGATTTCGAATTCTCTACTGAGCTCTTTAACGGTAGAGCATCAAACCTTTTACAATCTTAGCAACTGAGTATAACAAGAGTACCTTCCTCTATACCTCTACTCAATCCTAATCTCTCGCTGAGTACTATAACCAAGTACTTAGCCTCTCCTTTCTAATCTCTAGAAATGATAAGTGTTTGTCCTAAACAATGATTGCTAAGACACCTTAGATGATTGAATAATCACTCTAGACTTTTACACAAAAGATATGAAATTTAGTGTAAGATTGCTTTGCTTTTTCTTGCAGAACTTTGCGTAGAGATTTGGTCAGCGTAATGGCTTGATCAAGTTCTGTGTTGAATGAAGCAACTGAAGGGCTCTATTTATAGAGACGTCTGAGGCATCGGTTATTTCGAATTTTGAAATAACCGTTGGAGGGAAACGGCTTCCTGTCGTTGTCATCCTGACTTGCTCAAAGCTCTCGGCCAATCAGATTTGAGTATCTTCTGTCCTCGGTCAGCTTTTGGTCAGCTCAGCAGAATGTCTCTCCATTTATGGTAAGGTCAACTAGACAGCATACTGTGTCATCTGAACTTTACCCAAAATGGAAACACTTTGTCTGGAAGTTGCTCTTAGCCAGCTGCTGTCTTGTACTCTTTGTCGAATCAACTCAGCAGCTTCGTCCCGAAGTTGTTCCACGAAGGTCTTCTAGATCCTTCTTCCGCTGAGCTGCGTTTTGTACATAACGACAGCGTTTTGACATACGCGGGCCGAGTTGCCTTAAACTGTTTGACTTGGGCTTTGACTTCCATATTGGGCTTTGGGCCTTTTAAACTTTGTATCTTATAAACAATTTAACTCAACATTGAACAAACACATTAGTAGTATAAATCAAAGCATTTAAACTTAGTGTGTTTAGAATATGTTTTTAATTATACTTAAACAATTTTGTCAAATCAAAATTATGTGGAAAGGTGTTTCAACAACCTCCCCCATTTTGATGTTGGCAAAACTATTCAGCGAAGAACTCAGTATTGAGCTCCCCCATGATAGTTGACATAATATAACATAGCAAACTCCCCCATCAGGGTTGAGCTACTGACTTAGTTTTACTCTAAACATTTGAGGGTTTTTAATCGAGTAAGTCTAAGGTCAGTTTTCAGGTATAGGTCAGCTCATGGAACATATTCTATTTTACTCAGTGTTTAAGCGGAAGTTATAGCATTCAGAGGGCGCTGAGTAATTTGTTGTTCAATGAGTCTTATAAGACAATGTTTTATAAACATACAAGTCAATGTCAAACATGTTATCAGCATTGGGTACGATCAACAAGTTTTATAAGCATTAAACATAGTTGATAAGCATTAACCATAGTTGATGTAATTGAAGATACATAATAACTTAATACTCAGCATCGTATAAAATAACTCATAACTCAGTTTTAAGATAAAAAGATGCAAGTATTGATATTACTAGAAGTAGTCAGCGTATACAACAAAGGATAAGCATAAACATAGAGACTACAACTTAGCATAACTGAGCTAGCCTAATTTCTATTTCTTTTTCTTTTGCTTGGACTGACTATGCTCATGTTGTGTTCTAGCTTGTTCTTTCTCCCCCATTTTGTCAGCATCGGGAGGAGGAATCCGAAAGGCGTCGGTTAAGACGGCTCGGGTCAGTTCTGTGGACAGCTCCTTAAGTCTATCAGCGCTTTCATTGACACCATCAAAAATAGCAACTCCATCATCTGAGACCTCGGTGGGTATATTAAGTTCAGCAGCGCTGATCATGCTGACTATGAAAGCTTGAGATTTACCTATCCAGGTAAGTGCTTCGGATAGGCCAGCAACGACTTGATGGAATGTCTTTAGTAAGAATGTGTCGTAGTATTGACGTTGAATGTTGCTGTGACATACATGATTGAAGGTTTGTCTGGTGACAGACAGTATTTCATTTTGCTTCATGGCGTCAGTGTCCATCTCTTGTTTGTTCAAGTTCAACAGTCAAACAGCCTCACCAATTTGCTCCACTGAGCATTGAGAATAGGAGACAATTTGCTCGTTGGTCTTGATTTGCTCGGTGTGAAGCTGAGCAAAGAGCATTTTAACTTCATCAGAAGTGGCATATCGTGTGTGCGCAGCTGACAGGGTCTGAACTTGACCTTGAAGAGAATTGAGACGTTGAACAATTGTCAGCTGGAGCTCAGCCAGCTTTGTGATGGAATCCTGCTTAGGTTGATGTGCTTGAAAGGAGACTATTACACTCAGCAAATCCTTGAATCCCTTAACTTCATTAAGAAGCTGAGTTACTTGGGAGAGCTGAGTTGTCTCAACAGTAGAAGACCCAGCAGCAGGTGGAGTGGTTTGATGAAGGTCTTTAATCAATGTTTGCACCGAGTCGATGATTCTTTTTTCAAACTCGGTAGCATGCAAGTAGTTGAGAGAGCCTTCATGAACTTGTCTTGTTTCCTCAGTATGACCGGTTGGAAGAGGAGTTAGGGGAAAGACATGGTCAGTGACTGGAAGTGTGTTTCCAATCTGCACTTGAGTCTCGGGTAGAACTGAGTGATCGGCAGAGGTGTTGATTGGAGAAGAAGTAATCCGAATGCTGTCTGTGCTGACTGGAGCAGGAATGTCCTTAGTCAGCACAATGCTTGTTGTAACAGCATTGACGGGAATTGGCTCCACTTGGCTTGTAGAGTTAGCAGAAGCATTCAAGTCGGCGTGTTCCTTTGGTGAAGAAACAGAGGCTTGCTTTTCAAGGGAAGCCGATGGAGTAGAAGATGGTTGTTTTCTGAAAAATTTCAGCTTGAGTTTAGAAGGGTCTTGGGTCGGTTTCTGGATAACAAAGTCAGGGACAGTTGGTTTTTGAACAGGAGGGTCAATGACAGACTTCTGACTTGCCTTAATCAATCTTCTTCTTCGAGGAGGAGTGTCAGATTGTATAGATTCTCCTGAGTGAGAGGGAGAAGTTTCCTCTTGATCAGCATTAAGCTGGCCAGCTTGTTCTTGTTCTTGATTAACATTGGATTGGTCAGGTTCTTGTTCATTTCCAGCAGCCAACTCAGTATTGGTTGGCTCAGCTCCAACCTCACTAGCTGTCTCCTCAGTGTCCTCAGCGTCATCCTGGCCGCTTGCTTCTTCTTGTTCTTCATCTTCTTCACTATCGCCATCTAACTCTTCCTCAACTTGTGCAATGAACTGATCGTCCAGATGCACCTCATCTTCTTGATGCTCAGCTACAGTTCCTAGACACTGTGTGTAGTGAGAATCACCAGGAACAACTACGTTAGTAGGGATAGCATCAATAGGAGTCAGTGTAGAAGACTTCTGCTTCTTTTGAGGCTGCTCATCATCATCTATTCTTTCCTCAATTTCAGGCTCATCTTGCCTGCTCCTTTTCTCAGCTGACTTAGGTCTCTCCTGACCTGGTTCAGCAGCTGACTTAGGCTTCTTGGCCTGAGGCTCAGCCTTCTTTGAAGGAGTCCCAACAGCTTTCCTCTTGCGGGCAGCTGGAGCCTTTGTCCTTTTGCTTTGCTTTGGAGCTATTTCCTCAGCTTGTTGTTCAGCAGCAGCTTTTCCTTTCTTTAGTGGTTGATTGAACTTCAAAGCCCTCAGCGAAGCCGCGGTAATCTCAGATCCTCTAGCCTTAGTTTCCTCAGATAAATCAATTTGATGATCCAAAAGGATTCTAGTGATAAGCGATCCCAGCCTGAGAGTTCCAGTGCTCCTTAGGAACCCAGCAATCAAGAATAATGGCATATTGATCGGCTTGTATGTCAGCATATGCCATATGAAGCATTGCTCAAAATTCGTTGCTGAGGTGGTGCAGTTGATCTTGGGATAAATGAAGTAGGTCAGCAGATAGTGAGCCATCTTTTGGTGCTGACCCATTGAGGTACTTGAGACTTCTCCAGAGTGGCCATAGGGTTTACAGAAGGTGGCATCGTACCCAGTACCGTCATGATCTCCAGATCGCCTCAGTTTTGTTCCCTCATTCTTTAACTTCAGCAAGTTAGCGAGATAAGTAGGGTTTATGAAAATGGTCTTTTCCTTTATCACAGTTACCAGATAGTCCTGGTTATCATCAGCAACTCGGAGATTGTTGTAGAACTCCCTTACTAGGTCAGGATAGGTGTGATCACTAATGGAGAACAACTATGTCCAGCCATTCTTCGATATCCATTCAGAGAAGGGTTGCTCGGATGTCACGAAGGCCTCAGAAACCCATCGTGAGAAGTCTACTTTCCATTCGCTAATGTCTTCAAATACCTTGGTATAGGTTTTGGCCTTGGTCGGCTTTCCTTTAGATGAGGTAGCTTGGCCAGCTTTGCCTTTGCTCGGCGTAGTGACCTTGGTAGTTTCAGGCACAGTAGTTTGCCTGGAGGGTTCATCGGAGCTGGTCTTAGGGTGACCGGCACCGGAGATGTTAACAGAAACTCTAGTCATTGTTTCAGAAAAAGATTGAGAAGCTTTGAGAGTTTTTAGAGAGAGAATGCTTTGCCAAAGAATTCGGTAAGTGTAAAGAAAATAAAAATGGGGATTTACCCATTATTTATAGCGGTGAAGAGTGGATCTTATCGAATCCATGTGTCAGTTTTGCCTTGGGATTGTCAACCGACAAAGATCCTGGCTTTTATGACACATTCAGCGCATACGTCATCCTAGGTGGCTATTCGCGTGCTTTTGCATTTAATGCAACGGATCTAACACTCAGCGTTTAGAATACTAAGCGTTTTATATTCTGAGTAGTCAGTAGTATATGAAAGGATGATTTCTCAGTTTGAGATTACCACTCGGTGTGCATATTAACTCAGTATTGATATTTATTTTGCGTTAAGTACTCAGCATAACAATCACTCAACATGAATTTGCATAAATCATTCAGCATAGTAATTCAATCAGCATAAATTTTCACTTTAGAACAGGAATTTACTAAAGAGGATTAAACATACCAATGGCTTCTCTCAGTATGCTGAACTGTTCACGAGCCAGTGGCTTTGTGAAGATATCCGCAAGCTGCTCATCCGTTGGGACGTAGGTCAGCTTTATCTCACCCTTGAGTACATGGTCTCTAATGAAGTGATGTCTTATGCTGACATGCTTCATTCTGTTGTGTTGAATTGGGTTCTTTGATAGATCAATTGCACTTTTGTTGTCGCATTTGACCTCAATTGTCTTTGTTTGAACACCATAGTCTTCAAGCTGTTGCTTAATCCATAGGACTTGAGCAACATAGTGACCAGCAGCAATGTACTCAGCTTCAGTGGTAGACAAGGCTACTGACGCCTGCTTCTTGCTGAACCAGGATACAAGACAGCTTCCTAAGAAATTACATCCTCCAGAGGTGCTTTTCTGTTCTAGCTTGTCTCGACCATAGTCAGCGTCAGTGTATCCAACGAGTGTAAAGCCATGAGTGTTGGGATACCATAAACCTGCGTTCACTGAGCTTTGCAAATATCTAAGGATTCTTTTTACAGCTATGTAATGAGATTCCTTAGGGTTAGATTGATATCTAGCACAGTAGCATACTGAGAACTGAATGTCCGGTCTACTGGCTGTTAAGTAAAGTAGAGAGCCTATCATACCTCGATACAATTTGCTGTCTACCGACTTACCATTCTCATCAGCACAGAGGACAGTGTCAGTGCCCATAGGAGTGGATATTGGCTTGCAATTTTCAAGATCATATTTCTTCAATATCTCTTTGGCATATTTAGCTTGACTGATGAAGATGCCATTCTTTCCTTGTTTGATTTGAAGTCCAAGGAAGAAGTTGAGTTCTCCCATCATAGACATTTCAAACTCAGTCTGCATTTGCTTGCTAAATTCCTTGCACATTGACTCATTAGTAGCACCGAAAATAATATCATCAACATATATTTGAGCCAGCAGGGTATCTTTACCCTTTCTCTTAATGAATAAGGTTGTATCAGCTTTGCCTCTGACATAATTTCTAGTCAGCAGGAAACTGGTCAGCCTCTCATACCAAGCACGTGGTGCTTGCTTGAGGTCGTACATAGCCTTTTTGAGTTTATAAACGTGGTTTAGGAATTTCGGATCCTCAAACCCTGGAGGTTGATTAACATAAACTTCCTCGTTTATAACTCCATTAAGGAATGCACTCTTAACATCCATTTGAAACAGTTTAAAGTTCATGTAAGATGCATATGCACATAAAATCCTAATAGCCTCTAGCCTTGCCACTGGGGCAAAGGTCTCACCGTAGTCAATACCTTCTTGCTGACTGTAGCCCTGAGCTACAAGCCTTGCTTTGTTCCTGACTACGTTTCCTTGCTCATCCAGCTTGTTGCGGAAGACCCATCTTATTCCAATGGTCTTCTGACTCCTTGGATGTGGCACTAGCTCCCATACATCGTTTCTTCTGAATTGGTCAAGTTCCTCTTGCATTGGGCTCATCCAGAATTCATCTTCCTTAGCATCAGCGAAGTTCTTAGGTTCCTGAACTGAGACGAAGGCTACATTGCTGAGGTACCTCCTGAGTTGGTTTCTTGTCATCAGGGTATTCTCAGCGGCATCAAGGATTGCACTCTCTGAGTGCCCTCTTGGAATCCTTATCTTTTTGGGTAGATTGATGTCTTGTGCTGTCTGTGTTTCAACAATCTCTGCAGGTGAAGACTGGTCAGTGAAAACAATATTTGGTTCACTTTTACCTTTGGTCAGCCCTTGAGGAAATGACTCAGCGGCTGTATCTCGATCAGCGGGTGCTGAGTGTGGATCATCCTCGGTCAGCGGCAGATATCTTCCTGCAGGGTTAGTTTCGTCGAACTCAACATGTACTGACTCTTCTAAAACTTGAGTTCGTTTATTGAAAACTCTGTATGCTTTGCTGTTTGTTGAGTAGCCTAAAAAGATAGCTTCATCAGCTTTTGAGTCAAATTTAGCTAGGCTATCTTTAGTGTTTAAAATAAAACATTTACAGCCAAAGGCACGAAAGTATCCAATGTTGGGCTTTCGTCCTTTCCAAAGTTCGTAGGGGGTTTTCTTTAGTATAGGTCTAACAAGAGCCCTATTAAGAATATAGCACGCTGTGTTAACAGCCTCTCCCCAAAAATACTTTGGAAGTCTATGCTCACTCAGCATTGTCCTGGCTATTTCAACCAATGTTCTGTTCTTCCTTTCAACAACCCCATTTTGTTGAGGCGTCCTAGGAGCAGAAAAATTATGGTCAATGCCGCTAGCTTCACAGAATTCAACAAACTGTTGGTTTTTGAATTCTCCACCATTATCACTTCGGATGTGAGCCAATTTTAGGTCTTTATCATTTTCAAGTTTTCTAACCAACTTTGAAAATGTCTCAAAGGTCTCATCCTTGCTACTCAGCAAGATGACCCAAGTGTACCGAGAGAAGTCATCTACAATGACCAAGGAAAATCTTCTTCCACCCAGACTCAGCGGCTGGACTGGACCGAAGAGATCCAAGTGTAGTAATTCTAACGGACGCTTAGTTGAGACAATGTTTTTGCTATGAAAAGATTGTTTGGTTTGTTTTCCAGCTTGGCAAGCGTGGCATAATTGATCTTTTTCAAATCTAAGTTCAGGCAGTCCCTCAACCAATTGCTTTCTTGCTAATTTGGCCAGGAGGTCCATGCTTACATGACCAAGTCTCTTGTGCCATAGCCAGGAATTTTCTTCCTTTAAAACTAAGCATACAGTTTTTGAAAACTTTTTCTCTAAGTCTAGCATAAAGACATTATCAATCCGAGGGGCAGTTAAAATTAACTCATTTGTTTTTCCCTCGTATATTTTACATCCAGTAGCATCAAATATAACTTTTCTCTCATTGTCACATAGCTGAGCTACGCTGAGTAAGTTATATTTGAGTCCGCTGACTAGGGAGACTGATTCAATAGTAGGATTACCTCCGATGGTTCCTGACCCTACTATCTTACCCTTTTTGTTGTCTCCAAAACTTACACTTCCTCCTCGTTTACGCTCAAACGTGATGAACTGAGTTTCATCACCAGTCATGTGCCTCGAGCATGCGCTGTCAATATACCATATTTTTGGGTCCTTGCTTGTTAGGTTCAACAGGTAAAGCATCATATTTTATTTTATGACGGCATACTTGGACAGTGTAGCCATTCTTTCCACAGAAGTCACAGCTGACCTTCCGTTTAGGATTTTTCACTGACTGGTCAGCACCCCAGTGCTGAGCGTGCCACCACACCTTAGTGGTGTGTCCTTTCTTCCCACAGAAGTCACACTGGACATTCCACTGGGGATTCCATCTCTGCTGACCAGTACTTTGGTACTGAGCATTCAGAGGAATATTCCTTTTGTTTTGAACCTTTAGTTGGTTCTGGATATTTGTGACGTCCTTTCTCAGTTTCTTTGAATCTGATTGGACTTCAGAGACAGACTTATGTATGATCTTCATGTTATCATGCAAAGTTGAGTTATCCTGAAGAAGGTATCTGAGGTCACTTAGCTTGACCTCTTCAACCTCGTCACAGCTGTAGACACCGAGTCGGAGGACCTGTGATGAAAACCTGTAACAAAGCGGTCGAAGTGGTTGGTTCCGGAAAAAATTTAAAAAAAAAGAGAGAAGAAAAATATATTAAAAAAAAAGAGAAAGGAAAAATTAATGGGAGTCGCGGTCGTCATGTGGACGGCTCGCGAGTGCTCAGCGACATGGTGCGAGCGCCTAGCGGCAGCCGTCGCGTGTCCAACGACAGTTGGACGCACGTTCGGCGGCGCGAGGCGCAGGCTCGACGTCCGCTGGGCGTGCGCGCCCAACAGCGCGGGGCGCACGCCCGACGGCCGCTGGGCAAGCGCGCCCAACGCTGGTTCGGCGCGCGCCCAACTGAAGTTGGGCGTATGCCCAACGATAGTTGGGCGTTCGCCCAACTAATGTTGGGCGTCCGCCCAACGAAAGTTGGGCGTTCGCCTAACCGGCTTTGGGCGTCGCCCAAAGCTTCCGGGATCCGTTGCCTATTTAAGGCACGGATCCCAATGCATTAAAGGGAGGATTTTTTTTGGATAACTTTCTCACTCTAGACATTTTTAGAGAGAGAAAGTGAAATTTTTTGAGAAAAATATTTTTTTCTCAAAAAGTCCGAATTTCCCAAAAGTTAAAATTTTTACTAAAAAGACGAAAAACACAAAAAAAAACGAAAATCACGGCTCGTGGAATCGACCAACTTCGACTGTCAGATACCGATCTTGAGGTATTATCCAAGGACTAGACTCATTTTATTTATTTCCTTTATTTATTTATTTTTATGTTATAATTTTATTTATTTAGTTATTTATTTATTTATCACGTTTTATTTATTTTTTCGCATTTATTTAATTTTCGTCTCGTATTAGATAAACGTTCGGTTTTGTTTTAAAATAAAAACCTCGTTTTTTAATATCCCAATACGAACCGTGATCCGATTCAAAGGTAGTTCGGGTATTAAAAACGTTGTAATTATAAGTTTTCAAATTTTTTCTAAATAACGTTTTAAATGAAAAACATCGTTTAAGAACCTCCGTTATAGACTATGATCCAGTTTTGGTAGTTCGGAAGTTCCAAAACGATAGAATAGATCTAATTTAAGGTGTTTGAATAAATATGAAAAGTTTAGGACTGCTGCTGTAATTCTCCATTTTCTGTCACTAACAGCGGATTAGCGACGGATTTTCCGTCGGTAATCTGCTGGAAATCGAAAATTCATCTTTTAACCCATTTTCTCAACTTTTTGATATTTGATTCTTACATATATATAAGTATATGATTATGTAATATGATTATAAAAATTATTTTTGGGGTTATATAACTATTAATTATTTATTATGTAGTTATTTATTCCATATGTAAAGTTTAATTTGTTTTGACCCACCATTTGTATATATGTATATATATTCTTTTGGGTTATCAAAATATTAGTTCAGCTATTATTTAAGGGAGGGTGTTTTCTATATACTTATTATATCAAACCTTTTTTATGGTTTTCCATTATTTTTACATAGTTTTAATTAGGATGAAAATGTAATATATTTGATATTTCTTACTTTTATTATCATACATGTACGTAATAAAGTATTATATTACCTTTTATTTACTTGCTTTAAATCTATAGATATACCATTATTTTTAGCTAAAAATGTATATCTATATATGTATATATCCTTTTCTTATTCCTTTGACATTTTGAATTGGTTTAATTGGGTGAGTTTTGGTTCAATTGGTCTATTATATTTGAATAAAGAGTTAATCGAGTGAAAAATGGGAAAATAAATCACAAAAAGAGAGTTTAATTTGTTGGTTTAAATTAAAGCTTTTCTAGATGTTCTTAAGGTGTAAATAAAAAGATTTTCTTATCACTTTAAATCATTTCCTAAAACATCACGTGTTAAAACCTTAATTCGTTCCAACGACGGATTAATCGGACCTTGTAATTAAAATCGTTTCTTAAAATTGCTTTTAATAATAGAGTTTTTGAATTGTTAAAAGGTTTTGTACAAAATAAATTGACTTGTATGTTTAATCACGTTTTCTTGTTAAAAGCTTTTATCCCAATATTTTCAAACGCTCGAGTCGTTCCAATGGCGATTCGAGTGAACGTCATTAAACGGGGTTTTGAAACGTACCTAAATCGTTCCAACGGCAATTAAGGTACGAACTATGTAAATAAACTCGTGTTGAGCGATTTCCGCAAGTGCACGGTATACGCTTGTAGTAATAAAAGATATTGAACCCACAGGGAACGCTTTTTAACTAAAACTTTATTTAATTCGGTTTAATCACGTGTTTAGGTTTAATAAAAGAAATACGTTTAGTTGATGAATAGGTTTTGGTAAATTAGGATTAGATAGAAGTATTATATCGAGTTTAGAGAACAATTCCGTTTTGGAATTTTGATTACAAAACAGATATTTCCGTAATTGGAATAAAATAGATCTTATTTTCATAAAGCAAAGTAAACAACTTTAACTTTGTGAGATTATGGACATGTAACAATATAGCGATTTACTCAATTGAATGGCTTCGAACTATAGAAATCCCCCTGGCGTTGAGATGATTCCTACCTTAATCAAACTAGTGTTTTATTTCTGATAAGCCGCGATCAGCGATCATGTCATCCATAAAAACTAAATTCGTTAAGTGTTCAACAAAGTTCTTATATGAATAAGATGGAATAGAACGTTTGTTAAGCCCAAAATATACCTAAAATATCATTAACATTTACATCATTTTTATTACGAATTTGTGTTATTTATATCTGTTTAGATTACTTTTACTTTCGAATATCTTTCTTTCTTGCGAGGTACCTAAATATTTGGTAAAATCCAAATAGGAACGAAAAAGGATCTAAAACAGAAGAAAAACCCTACAAAAGGAGTCAAAGATGACGTAAATCGAAAGCGCCAAGTCGAGGACACGAACGAAAGCAAGAAGTAAGAAAACTTGCCGGGCCGCGACAGTGAATCTCGAACCCGCGGCCGCGACATGCGTGGTATAGCTATTTCTACCCTTCGTCCATCGCTCAGCTCAGTGCTACGTCATTCACGGCCGAGGATCTCCATCCTCGGTAAGTGCAGAAAATTTACAAAGAGCATTTAACACATGCTGAAATCCAAGAAACACGTTCGTTCAAGTGGATAAAGACGTCCTTTCATAACGGACACGACTCTTAACCAACGGATACATCACTTCAGTCACAACCCTTCAACATCTATAAATAAAGAGTTGATATGGAGAGAAAAGGGGGTTGTTGTTGTTTTTATGTTATGTAACATGTTATGTTATGTAATGTAATGTAATATTGAGAGAGTTAGATTAGTGCAGAGTTTATGTAGAAACTCTGACTCAGAAAAGAGTCAGAGTTTAGATTTTATTTCTGTTCAAAACAATATGTTGTACACACATTGTTTACTCAATAATAACAAGTTTAGAAGCGTTTAGACATTGTTCCAGTTTAGTTTACATTTTGGTGGGAGATGAGATTATTCTTCATTCCAAAGATTCGACGAGAAGAATTAGTAAAAGGATCCGCCCCCGAGCCTGACAACCTCCTAAGAAAACCCAAGGAAGGGACTGATCAATCCGTTCACTTGCACGCCCTCGAAGGGTCCATGCGATTTCACTCTGTAAACTTGTATCAATTTATATTTCATCTAATAAAGTCTGTTCTATTCGACAAATCGTTATGCAGCACTTATGGTAACCAATCCAATATAAGTGAGGCTGGTGTTTTCATTAATACGCAGTTGAATTCAAAATCATTACAAGGAAACTTTGTTGAACACTTAGGCAAATTATCATCTCGAAAGAGTTTTAATTTGAGTAAGGGCAACTATCCCGAAAGGGTTTTGTCGCGTTCAAAGCCACTTAATTAGAGGTTCCGTCATTTATTTCATCATTATAATTAATACAAAGTTTAAAGTTGTTTTCTTTGCTTAATGCAAACGAATACATTTATTTGTTTTTCTAAAAGTTCTAAACGTTCCTGTCTTGCAAATTAACTTTTAAATCATAAATAATTTCTAACATCTAAATACTCTAATCTAATTCTATTTCTAGCAATTTCAAAACCAAATCCAATTTCAAATAACGTTTATCTATTTAATAAACCTTAAGTCGTATTTAAACTAAATTAATATAAATTTTCGTTAAAAAGCGTTCTCTGTGGGATCGATATTTTTATTACTACAAGCGAAACCGTGCACTTGCGGAAATCGCTCAACAAGTTTTTGGCGCCGTTGCCGGGGAACGCCAAATTTTTAACAAAAATTTATATTATTCGTGTTTTATTTCGAACTTTGGTTTACATATCTATTTATTTATTTTTATAGTTTTTATTTAGTTTTTGAGGATGGTCACTAGGACTAAATCCTCGTTGTTAGTTAACGTTTGCAATTAAATGTTTGCAGATAAGAAAATCCAAGTTTTTTCAAAGATAAACTGGAGATTTGATCATCAGTATAAATACACAGAAGGAGTCTACAGAAAAGAAATTCAGTATACAGATACATCAGAGAGGAAAGCAAATTTTTAAAACAGGATGTCAGACGTGACATATGACTTTTCCAGAAAATTTACCTTTTCCCAAACACCTTTATCTCTTTTCTATACACTTAACCCTTCACCAAAATATCATATCTCTTTGTTAAGAAATTTATTCAATTCCTACACATAACCCAAATAATTTCCTTTTTATCATTTCCTTCAACACCTACATTTATCTCTCTAAGAAACAGCCGATCAACTCTTCTCAGACAGATATATCAGAAGTAGGAAGAAATTACCTTATCCTCCAGGAAGGAATTGTATACTTTTAAAATAGTTTTGAAAGTTTCGGTTCATGTGCGTAGTTTTTGTTCAAGGCCAGAACCAGAAGTTCGGACATTCAACCGAAATCACTAGATCCTTAAAATGAGAAAACGCTAAAAAGAAAGCGCTTAAAAAAATGCTAAAAAAAAAGATAAAAAAATATAAAATCTCTATTTCCAGGTAAGTTTTCAAACCTTTTGTTGTTTATCTTTAGTCTTATTTGTTGTTTTATTTTCATCTTTACTTGTTTTAAATTTAATTTACATTTATTTATAATTTATAATTTTTAGTTTTTAAATATGCGTATGTCAAGTTTTAAATCAATAAAATTTATTTAAGTCATGTTCTAAGTTTGTCCAAGCAAAAGGAAGAAAAAAATATATTTCTGAACTTACTGAGAATGTGAATTCTCAGTTGAGAATTTTATTTTCAAAGCCTTAAATGTTTCTGAACTTACAGAGAATCTGAATTCTCAGTTGAGAATTCAGAATTTCAAAATTTCAAGGGAAATGAAGAGAAAATAAAAATGTCTGAACTTACCGAGGATTGAAATCCTCGGCCGAGGATCAGAATTCTCTGTAACATCAGCGGAAAAAAAAAAAAAATTTAGCGTGCCGCGACCGCGGGTCAGTATCCTCGGTCGCGACACAGTGAATTCCTGCAGAATCAGACCTGTATTCTTCTTTTCCTACAGACACAACTTTTCAGAAACGAAAAATTGAGTCTCTTCATCTTTAGGAGGTTTGATTAACACCTTTTCACATCAAAACAACACCTACTTTCATCCTATGATTTTATAAATAAGTTATAGAGGATCAAAGTTCTGTTACATTCTTTTCATCTCTGTCATAAATCTCTGATTTTCTTATATCTTTATTAACCAGAAACAAAATTCAGAGAACTTTGCTTCCTTACCTATTTTCAAACACCATGACTTCTGTTTCAGACAATAAACGTCCTGACTTATCAGCACGCTATGGTTGTTTCTTTCCGGCGTATAATCATGATGAGGGACGCCGTTATTATCAATTTCGATATACAATGCCCGTCGGGATGTTATATATGGACGAGTTCTTGAATGATGAACTCAGAATAAGCGACGATATGAATCGCTATTTAGAGAAATTGGGGTGGACTAAGTTTGCTCATATGAAATTTCCAATAATTAGAGATTGGATTCTGGAATTTCTCTGTTCTGTATGTTTTGTTAACAAACGTCGGATGCGTCTTAGTTTTCGCCACAACGGCAAAACTTACACATTTGGCTACCCAGAGTTACATGCCTGGTTTGGTTTTCCCCTACGGAATACATCCACACATCGTCCTGGCAAAAATATGACGTCTAGAGAAATCTGGCGAATGCTAACTGGTTTTTGGCGTTTCAATCCCAGCCTCACCTACAATAAGAGTATCAAATCCAATTCTATGGTTTATTTACATAAATTCTTGTGTCACAGTTTGTTTGGACGCACTTCTAGTAGTATGGTCCAAGACACTGACCTGTATGTCTTAGGCGACATCTTCCGAGGCAATACCGTGAATTCATCGAAGATTTTGATGGACGGTCTGGTTACCGCTTCTAGGTTGAAAGGGAGAGAGTCAACGGGATATGGGAATATAATCTGTGGCATTATACTCGGAGCGAAAGGATTAGTCGATGTTCCGTGGACCGATCCAGAACCCTTTCCATTTCTGGATTATGAATACATGGAAAAAGAGGGCCTGGTTAAAAATGTTTTTAGGATTGGCCCACAATTTCTTTCTGCAGAAGAAAGACAGATCTTCGTGCAGGCGAAGATTGATCGTTATCGGGCCTGGTTAAAAAAGTTTTCAAGATTGGGCCACAATTCAACGGGATGATGTTTTAATTTGCCTTTGTGTTGTTTAGTATTTTTGTTTTCACACAGTATGTAAATAGGTTTGTTTGTTTATAATTGAATTCATATTTGATATTTTATTTTATTTGTTCATGCAATTATAATAAATCCATTCTTTTTATTATTTCGTCTGAGTACCAGTTTTATGTTTGTTTGAATTTTATCAGAGATAATTAATCGATGACGATAATTCTCAGTTTATATTTAACATCTTATGAATCTATTAAATAAGACATTAATAAGTACATGACTAAATTAAATGTAAATGACTAAATTTAGATTCATTTTTACATAATTAAATGCACATAAATGCTTCAATTAATTTTAGTTCAAAACCTTTCATATTTCTAATTTTAACATTCATTAATTAAAGCATTTTCATTTATTTTTTCATTAATAAGGATAAACCTTTGGTTTTCCTTATCATTTAATGTTTTACATTTATGTTCTTAAGTACAGATTACATTGTCCACAAGTCCAGGATCACATTTATCAAAGAAATTACACGAATTGGAGTTAATATGCAGAATTAGGTGACCAAAGGGTGATCCGCGGCCGAGAAATAATGGATTCTCGGTAACTTCAGCAAATTCACTCCAAATTCAGACAAAAAAATTCGCTGCCATACGCGATTCGTGGCCGCGAATAGTGGATTCTCGGTAACTTCAGCGAATTCCCACAACAATTCAAAGAAAAAAATTGGCTGGACAACGCGATCCGCGGCCGCGGATACACATCCACGACCGCGACACGCGTGTTAGAGGCAACTCCAAGTCCGGATTTTTGGCCTATTTTTCAACCTTTTTCCTATTCAACCTCTACCTATACCTTTTCCTATTCAACCTCTACTTACACCTTTTCCTATTCCAACTATACTAATTACTCTTCCTATTCCTACTTTACCTATTAAACTTCCTATTCCACCCTATATATACATATCCCTTACACAAACCTAACATCACCTTAATTCTAATTTTACCCAAATTACACAATCCAAACTCTTCCCAGTACAAATTAATTCCACACCATTTCACCTTTACTTTTACCAACTTTATTGTTTTGGATGCTACGGGTATCGTGGAATTGTTTTCAATCACTTACTCCTAATTATTTTCCAATGTTGGATTATGCCTCATATTTTTACACATTCATTTAGTGGTTACGCCAATGTTGGTTAGTTTAGAAGTTCAATTTTGGTACTACAAGTTCACATGGTAATGGTATTAAAGAGGATGGTAATGAGCAGACCCATTTTTTTTGGGGGATGACGATATGCATTATGATGATGTAACTGTAGAGCATGCAACGCACAAGAGCATGTTGTTTTCTACACACAAGCACAAAAGTATGGTTAGATGATATTGTTACAAGCATTCCAAAGATGATCCGTGGTGGGTGCCACTAACATACTTTAAGGAGAGAACACACGTCAACCCGGCGCCGGTTATTATCATTTTTCCGTCGTCAAGGCGTAGTGACCACACCGTCTCCACCAGATTCACGTTCACGTAACCAATTTATCATTTTGAAAATCATTTTGTCAGAACAATATCAAAATAACAACAGTAAGAATGTATTGAATAAATAAGTATATCATTAATGAAATGTGAATTTCCACAAGTTAACAGAGAAGTAGAAACTTGGATAGCATTGCAACGAAAACTTTGAGATCCGGGTCGTCAATCTTTCTCTCAAACTTCGTAGGCTCGTCAAACCTCATGCGCTTCAGCCGTCAATTCTTCTCGTTGGATCTTCGGAATAGAGACTGGTCTCGTCCACTATCAGAATGAAAACTAAACTAATACTGTGTTTATAACTAATCTAAATACAATTCGTGTACAACACGATTGTTTACAGAAATGAAATCTAACTTTCTGATTCTTTTCTGAATCAGAAACTCAACATAACAACTTTCTTCTCTAATTTCTCTAACTTTTCCAACTTAACCAACCTTGATTTCTGAAATGGATCATTTATTTATAGTTGTTGAAGGGTTGTAAATGACGGGTCGTGTCTGCTGGTGAAGGGTCGCTTTTATCCGAACGAACAGACGCGTTTTTCCGAATTTAAACATGTGTTTTGTATGTAGGAAGGTTCGCTGTCGCGACTGAGATTCTAAAAATCTCAGTCGCGACAGGGGATATAGGGGCGAGCTTGAAGACTTCATTTTCCCCCGATCTGGCCTCCGCAAGTCGCGACTGAGATTATGAGAATCTCAGTCGCGACAGAGAGATGTTCTCCCTGTCTTTCGACTGCTTTTCATCCTCCTCGAGCGTTCTTCTGACTGATATGCATTCTCGGTACGTTTTTAAGGTTTTTCGTCCATTTTAGCTCCGTTTTAGCTCCGTTTTTGCTCCTATTTGGATTTTACCAAATATTTAGGTACCTTGCATCAAAGAAGTAAATAAAGACGTAAAAGTATTCTAAATGAATATAATTAACACGATTTCAACGTAAATTTAACGTATTTATGTATGATAATTTAGGTATATTTTGGGCTTAACAAACTCCCACACTTAAGCTTTTGCTAGTCCCGAGCAAAAATTTCACTGAATTTATTCTTTAATCAATCTCTTTATAAATAGAATATATACCCATATATTCCTTTTTGAATTAGTTAAACCGAAAGATAAACTTTTCATGGTAAATTTATACGCAAAGCATCAAACTAGCTAGTGTAAAAGAGATATATTACTCGTCTTGTATTTCAATTTTTATATTGAAGTATTCGGGACGGTGTAAGCACGCATGTTTCCGAATCTTTCGTCTCAAGGCATTTCTAAGCACAAAATTTCCTTTCCCAAACCTAAACTATTACAAATATAGATTTATTAAGGACTTTAGGTTTAATATATTTGCTTTAGTTACGCCCAAGACAAGGGTGGTCTCGATCGTAACTTTATACGCATTTTATTTGCTTTCGTGTTCGTTTAAGAGGTACCGGCCATGCCATGGGTGGACGCAATCGTTACTTAAAACTTTAAACACGTTTAATTTTGCTTTAATTTCTAACGTTCCTTTCATACCTCGACCGTGATAAGGGTGGTCGCAATCGTGGCCAAAAGTAAACGGTACTTAATGTTCTTCCCTTTCATACCTCGATTGTGATAAGGTTGGTCTCAATCGTGGCCAAAAGTTAAGAATACGACTACTTGATTTAATTAATATGAAAATAAAATTGGGAAAGAAAAATAGCACATTCATCCTATATTGACTTGAAATTCAACATGTATTATGGCTAGAGTTTCCTTAAAAACTTCAATTGGTTTTTAATGTAAGACGAAAAATAATATCGAGCTAAAAAGCTAAAGTTGTTAGTTCGATTTATGCCTATAAACCTAATTGAAAATTGAAAATAAGATTTATATTTATCATGAATTCATGATATAAAGTAGAGATTTGAAACTAAAGAAATTTTACTTATATACATTTACTCGAGACGTTTTTGATAAAATCGTATCGGAGACTTGTAAAAATATTTGTAAAAATATAGCCCGTATAGAAATATTATTTCTAACAATAATGATAACCTTAAAATATGCTTAACATTATTTTGAAAGTTAAAATGTTTAAAACATATGAAATCAAAAATATATGTTTATGAAAAATAGCTATTATTTTTGAAAAGTGTTGCACTATATATGAAAATGTTGCATTTGTTGTTTGAAAATGTTGCATATTATATTTTACTTAAACTTGAGTAACAATATGCATTTATACTTAAATAAATAGCATTCATTCTCATTCGTGGCATTCATTCGTACTTAAAAATAAAATGATATATGAGATATCTCCTCCCACACTTAATTTGGACCATGTCCTCATTGGTGCAAAAAGCGATAAAGCACGAAAAATAGTACAAAATAAACCATACGAATTAGAATGAAAAAGATAGTACGAAAATATTCAAACATGAATAATAAAGAGAATTGCACAAAACATAAGTAAAAATATTGTACCAAACCGAATAAAACATAATAATAATAACGAAAATGAGTTAAAGAGAGAAACGATAAAACCTATCAAGGTGATGGTGGTGGAGAAGGCGTAGTCTCAACTCCTTGGCGTCTGAAGAAAGAGAGCATCCGGCGACGAGTACACGACTCAACGTAGTGATCCTTGAACTCATTTCGGCATTATTGGCAACGACTTCATCTAACCACAAATTCATGTGACGGTTATGCTCGTTCATTTGTGTCAAAACACGTTGCCATCCAACTTGTTCTTCTTCATTTGGTTCCACATTTACTTGCTCGTTGGCATTAACATCAACATTCTCCTCCTCCTCTTCATCTTCATCAAATTCCTCTTCATCCTCCGCATCATCATCTTGGGCACCTAAACTTTGAGAACCCGAGGCTTCACTACTCCTCGTAGCAAAAACACGTCTTGTGCGATCCGCATAAGATATAAAAGCGGGGGGTCCCAACTTCTTCAATAAATTGGCCCTTTGAAGTGTCGTGAGATCCAATGAAGGTAAACCAACATGAGACATATTTTGATAATCCGCTAATTCACCTCGAGCGCCCAAAACAATGCCGGTAATTAAATTACCCATAGGCACTTGCTTATTGCGGGACTTGGAAGCTCGAACTAAATTAGTAAATATCATCTCAATACTATCAATTGTCAAACCTTTAAAAATAGCATCAAACACAACCAAATCACGAACTTGCACTTTTGAACTTTCAACCCGACCAAATAAGGAGAATGATAAAAACTTGTGAAAGAAGAATACACAATCATCCTTAATTAGTTTACTAGATGTATTCTTTGGACTAAAAACATCTAAACCAGTTAAAGAATTCCAAACCGTGTGTGAATCAAAAGGCTTTGGCTTTGAATAAAAATTTCGAGTAGAAAAACCAAACCAACGGTTCAAGGCCGCATATCCAACATCATAACGAACTCCATCACTCCGAAAAGAGATAACTCCTTTCTTCTTGTCATAGGTTAGAGTAACCAAAAACTCAATAATATGCGTTTTAAGACTAGGAAAACGCATACTAGCAAATCGTTTCCAACCAAGAATGGTAAGAAATTCATCAATACGCTCGGTAAAAGAAAGAGTATTTACCATGTCGGTGTCAAGAAAAGGCATGTCGACGAACTCTATTAGGACATTAGAGAATCGGCGATATTTGCGTCCTTCGGCTTCCGACGTAATATCGAACGGTGCTCCATATTGAACCCGTAATCGATTGATTTCGGTAGCCTTGGCTTTGTTTGCAACGGTCTTTTGTCGAGGCATATTGGTTTTTTTTGTGAAATTTGGGTGAAATAGATGAAAAAAAATATGAAAGATAATGGTGGTGAATTGGGGAAGAAGATGAATAGGGTAAATATTTATGGGGAAGATGAGTGAATCTTGTTATTGGGAAGAGAAAAGATGACTGATTGGTGTAAAAATAGGTGATATAAATAGGTGTAAGTAATAGGTATTGATTAGGATAGTTGAATAGGTAGTAAATAGAGTAGGAATAGGAAAAGAGGGTGAAATTTCACCCAATCCCGCACCTGCAGGTCGCAAGTCGCGACTGAGATTTTCAAAATCTCAGTCGCGACAGCAAGTAGGGAAGGGGCGAAATTTTGCCTAAAAAAATTTCCTCCGCTGTCTCAACTGAGAATTCGAAATCTCAACTGAGATTCTGAAAAATCTGCGTAAAATTGGGACTGTTTTTTATGATTTTAACACTTCAAAACCAATTCCTCCGTGAAGTAAGTGACATTAATGTAAATATTAATCCCTGAAACTGAGATAAACAAAACTGAAAAATTAAATTGAAGGAAAACCAAAGGTTGTTCCTTAAATAAAAGAAATAAACTAATGAATTAATGCACTTTTATTCACTATTATAAACAATACCATAATATACATTTATATAGAAACATTATAAAAACATAATTGACAAACAATCACTCATATATATATTAAAAACAACAAACAGAAACACATAAAATATATATATCCCTAACTAGATGACAGACGACGTGCATTGGCCCTGTTAATCTTCGTTTGAATGAAGACTTGCCTCTCTGGTGCAGAAAGGAATGTTGGACCAGAACGGAAAACTCGTTTGACAAGTCCCTCGTTCTCCAAGAACTCGTAGTCTAAAATCGGGAATGGTTCTGTATCAGTCCAAGGAACAGAAATAGTTCCCTTGGCTCCTAAAATTATTCCACATATGATGTTGGTGAACCCAATCTTCCGTTTCTTCGAACGGGAAGCAGCAACTAACCCCTCCATTAAAATCTTTGAGGAGTTCACTGAGTTGCCTTGAAAAATGTCGCCCAACACATAAAGATCAGTATCTTTCACAATATTGCTACTGACTCGACCAAAAAGGCTGTGACAGAGGAATTTATGCAGATACAGCATGGAATTAGAATTAATTGATTTGTTGAAGGCAAGACGTGGATTGAATCGCCAAAATCCTGTTAGCATCCTCCATATGTCTCTAGAAGTCATATCCCTTCCAGGATGGTGTTGAGTTGTATCTCGGGGTGGAAATCCAAACCAATTATGAAGTTCTGGATATCCAAAAGTGAATATCTTCCCCTCACAACGAAAACTGAGACGAACACGTCTCTTGTTGACGAACCTAACGGTGGAGAAAAATTACAGAACCCAATTTCCAATTATAGGAAATTTCATAGAAACAAATTTGGACCAACCCAAATTAGTCAGATAGCGATCAATGTCTTCGCTAATCCCGAGTTCCTCGTTCAGAAACTCGTCCAGATACATCATGCCAAAGAATTGAGCATATCTGAATTGCAGAAAGCGTTTCCCCTCATCATGGTTATAAATGGGAAACCATGCACCATATCTATCGGAGATATCAACTTTCCCTTTTTGAGAAGAATTGTGTTTTTGAACGTTCTTCAAAGACTTAGTCATGTCTGTGATAGAAAAGAAAAATGAAGTCTGTAGGATTTGAGAATTTGAGAAAGAAATTTAGAAAGATGAAGTGAAAATGGAAGAAGTCTGATCCTACAGGAATATATAAGAACTATAAGTGAAAGGTTGTGTCTGTTAGAAAAAAAATAGGTGTCAAAGTGATACCTCTTCGATTTAACTGACAGAAAATTTTAAAGAAAGAAGACTGTAATCCCTTACAGTCATTTCAAATGTATAAAGACAGAAAATTTCTCAACTGAGATTTTCGGAATCTCAACTGAGATTTCCAAATCCTGGAACATAGAAAATCTCAACTGAGATTTCTGCATGTATAATTTCTCAACAACACTTAACACTTAATGAAAATTTCATAACATGACTAAATTAAAATTTTAATGTGAATAAAACTCATTTGTACTTAATGATAAATATATAAAAATAAAAAATTAAAGTAAATTAATTAAATTAATTAAAAAAACAAATAAATTAAAAAGAAGAAGAATAATAATTATAAATATAAAATAAAAAATAAATAAAAAAAACTATAAATTAAAAACATGAAAATCAAAGAAATTAATTTTTATAAAATTTATCCACGGATTCAATTGCTTGAATAGGAATTCCGTCGAAATAAATTTTGCAACGATTACCATTGACCTTAAATCGGTCGCCATTAGACTTTTCTAGCTCCAATGTTCCGTAATCAAATGTTTGAACAACCAAAAATGGTCCAGCCCATCTAGATTTTAGTTTACCTGGAAATAACTTTAATCTAGAATTAAAAAGTAAGACCTTATCTCCAACATTAAAGTTTTTAGTTTTGATTTTGGCATCATGCCACTTTTTAATTTTTTCCTTATAAATGCTCGCATTTTCGTAGGACAAATAGCGTAATTCATCCAACTCGTTTAAGTCAAACAAACGCTTTTTTCCTACGCTTTGCAAATCATAATTAAGGGTTTTTATAGCCCAATATGCTTTATGTTCTAATTCAACCGGCAAATGACAAGCTTTACCATAGACTAATCTATAAGGTGTCATCCCGATAGGCGTTTTAAATGCAGTACGGTATGCCCATAGTGCATCGTCAAGTTTATGTGCCCAGTCTCTTCTAGAAGACGAAACTGTTTTCTCAAGTATCCATTTGAGTTCTCTATTTGAAATTTCTGCTTGACCATTCGTTTGAGGATGGTACGGTGTAGAGATACGGTGGTGTACTCCGTATTTTCTCATAAGTGACTCAAAAGCTCTATTTACGAAGTGAGTACCACCGTCGCTTACCATAACCCTAGGAACTCCAAATCGACAGAATATTGAATTTAAAAACTTAACAACTACTTTAGAATCATTTGTCGGGGTTGCAATTGCTTCAACCCACTTTGAAACATAATCTACGACTACTAATATATAATTTTTGCCAAAAGAAAGAGGAAAAGGACCCATGAAATCAATTCCCCATACGTCGAAGATTTCAACTTCCAATATGTTCTTAAGAGGCATTTCATCTTTCCTTCCTATATTCCCCGTTCTTTGACATTTATCACAGCGGATAATAAATGAACGGACATCTTTAAACAGAGTAGGCCAAAAGAATCCGCATTCAAGTATTCTAGCTGCTGTTTTGCTTACGCTATTATGACCTCCGTAAGCGCTAGCATGACATTCTATCATTATAGAGTCATGTTCAAACTCACTAACACATCTCCTAAGTATTCCATCGCCGCATGTTTTGAACAAGAATGGATCTTCCCAAAAATATTTCTTAACTTCTGAAAAGAATTTCTTCTTTTGCTGAGAAGTCAATCCATCTGGCACAACATGTGCAGCTAAGTAATTGGCTATATCCGCATACCATGGAGCTATGACACTTTGTACTTGCATGAGATGTTCATCGGGGAAATCATCTCGAATACCTGATGTTTCACCGATGGGACCGTTTTCATCCTCAAGTCTTGATAGATGATCGGCGACCAGGTTTTCAACTCCCTTTTTGTCTTTAATCTCAATGTCAAATTCTTGCAATAGTAAAACCCATCGAATAAGACGTGGTTTTGCATCTTTCTTAGCAAATAAATATCGTAAAGCTGCATGATCAGTATAAATGATAACTTTAGATCCTAACAAATAAGATCGGAACTTATCACATGCAAAAACTACTGCTAACATTTCTTTTTCAATTGTGGTGTAATTTAGCTGTGCACCGGACAATGTGTGACTCGCATAATATATAACATGAAGTTTCTTATCCTTCCTTTGACCTAATACACATCCTACAGCTAAGTCACTTGCATCGCACATAATTTCGAAAGGTAGATTCCAATCGGGTTTTGATATTATAGGTGTACTGACTAAAGCCGTTTTCAAAGTATTGAAAGCTTGTAAACAATCTTTATTAAAATCAAAAGTTGAATCCTTCATAAGCAAATTAGTAAGTGGTTTGGAGATTACAGAAAAGTTCTTTATAAACCGTCTGTAAAAACCTGCATGACCTAAAAATGATCTTACTCCCTTAACAGTGGTTGGTGGGGGTAATTTTTCTATAACTGAAGTCTTTGCTCTGTCCACTTCTAAACCTTTTTCAGAAATCTTATGACCTAAAACAATTCCTTCGTCTATCATGAAATGACATTTTTCCCAATTTAATACTAAATTCATTTCCTCACATCTAGACAATACTTTATCTAAGTTCTGTAAACATGCATCGAAAGAATCTCCATAAACTGAAAAGTCATCCATGAAAACTTCCATTATGTCTTCAATGAAGTCATTAAATATTGCTGTCATACATCGTTGAAAAGTTGTGGGTGCATTACATAGACCAAAAGGCATTCTCCTATATGCAAAAGTTTCGTAAGGACATGTGAAGGTTGTTTTATCTTGGTCATTCGGGTAAATGTAAATTTGAAAGAATCCGGAATAACCGTCTAGAAAACAGTAAAATGCATGACCGGCTATCCTTTCGATCATTTGATCAATGAAAGGTAGAGGAAAATGATCTTTCCTAGTAGCTTTATTTAGGTTCCTATAGTCTATACAAACCCTCCAACCGGTGGTGGTTCGTGTAGGTATCAGTTCACCTTCATCATTTCTTACAACAGTTATGCCTCCCTTTTTAGGTACACAATGGATTGGACTAACCCATTCACTATCCGAGATCGGATAAATGATTCCATTGTCTAAAAGTTTAGTAATCTCATTTTTTACTACTTCTTTCATGTTCGGATTTAAGCGTCTTTGCATATCCGCTTTAGGTGGCTTGTCCTCTTCTAAGTGAATTCTGTGCATTACTATACTAGGATTAATTCCTTTTAAGTCTGAAATTTGCCATCCCATACTTCCTATCCTATTTCTAACAACTTGCTTCAATTTTTCTTCTTGATCGCTTGTTAATTTGTTAGAAATAATTATAGGTAGAGAATCGCCTTCGCCTAAGAAAGCGTACCTCAAATGACTGGGTAACTCTTTAAGTTCTAATTTAGGGGGTGTTACAATTGAAGGCGGAACTGGTCCATCTTCTCTAATCAAAGGCTCTGGGTCCTTATCATCTAATTCCTCATCTATTATAGGTTCAATTATTTCTTCACTTTGAATTATATCATTGACACATTCATCGACTAAATCAAGTTTCATACAAGCGAATTCCTCCATAGGGTATTTCATCGTTTTGTTCATGTTAAACTCGACCTTATCTTCTCCTATCCTTAAAACTACATTCCCTTCCGACACATCTACTAGAGCGCGTCCTGTGTTCATAAACGGTCTACCGAAAATTAAAGGACAATTTACATCATATGCAAAGTCTAATATAACAAAATCGGTAGGAAAAATAAATTTATCGACTTTGACTAAAACATCTTCGATTATACCATATGGCCTTTTAGTGGTTTGATCCGCTAATTGCAAAACCATATTGGTACGTTTGATATCTTCTTCTAAACCTAACTTGTTAAAAATAGACAATGGCATTAAGTTTATACTTGCTCCTAAATCACAAAGACAACTTGGGAATTCAATATCTCCCAACTTACACGGAATAGTAAAACATCCGGGATCCTTGAGTTTAGTGGGCAAATTACTTGATACTATTGAACTACAGTCTTCAGTTAACGAAATGGATGAAATTCCTTCCCAACTGATTTTCTTCGAAATCAAATCCTTTAAAAACTTACCATAGTTAGGAATTTGTGTTATTGCATCCATAAATGTCAAATTGATATGCAAATTTTTAAGTTTATCCAAAAATGTTAGAAGTTGTTTATCATAGTCCTTATTTCGGACTTTGTGTGGAAAAGGTGGTTTGGGTACAAAAGTTTTGGTACCTGCGTCAGATGGTGAAATATTTGTGTTTAAGATATCCTCTTTGGACTTTGGTAAATCATTTCCTGATAATGTTGCATCTTTGGGCATTTCAGGCCCTTGATAATTTTTCCCTGAACAAAGAGTAATAGCCTTCACCTGTTCTTTCGGATTTTCTTCCGTATGGCTGGGAAGACTTCCCTTTTTTCGGGATGGAATTGATTTAGCAAGTTGACCAATTTGAATCTCCAAATTATGGATGCTAGATGAGTGGTTTTTAATAAGCTGATCGAATTTATTTTCGATCCGTTTAAAACCATCGTCGTGATTACTTATTTTTCCACTGATAGCATCTATAAACTTGTCGATTTTAGAAGATAAAGTGCTAATCGTATCTCTTGACTGATTTTGATAATTAGTGGTACGATTTTGATTAGCACTGATATTATTGTTACTGTTATCTTTCCAGTTAAAGTTAGGATGATTCCTCCATCCAGAATTATAAGTATTAGAATAAGGATTATTAGTTTGGTTTTGCCCTTGGACAAAATTTACCTGTTCGATCTCACTCATATTTTCGTAATCCACATCCGTTTGGATTGGATTGCCATTGGTATCTCGCGGTGCCATAAATTGGTCAATTTTGTGCGATAAAGCAGAAAATTGGGCTTGTAGCATCGCGACTGGATCAAGTTCAACTATACCTTTAACTGATGGTGAGGTTGAGGATGATGGTTTCGCCATCGGCATATGTCCACGTTCCGCGGGCCACATACTGCTGTTGATTGCCATTTCCTCCAAAAGTTCTCTCGCTTGGGCTGATGTTTTCTTCATAAATAGCCCTCCCGACATTGCATCTAATGAACCCCTAGTTGTAGGATTTAGTCCATTATAAAATGTTTGCATTAAAAGTTCAGCGGGTAATTGGTGGTGTGGGCATAAACGTTGAAGTTCTTTAAAACGTTCCCAAGTTTCATAAAGAGTCTCATTATCATTTTGAGAAAAAGATGTTAACTCCTTTATGACTCTTGCGGTTTTTGCTAAAGGAAAATATTTAGATAAAAACGCTTGGGCTAATTGTTCCCAAGTGGCAAAAGTTGCGGCTGACATAGAAGTTAACCATTCTTTGGCTCTATCCTTCAAAGTGAAAGGAAAGAGGCGAAGTTTGATTGCTTCTGCAGTCACATCTGGGATTTTAAAAGTGTCACAAATTTCTAGGAAATTTGTTAAATGGGTGTTAGGATTTTCGTTAGGTAACCCGTAAAATGTTACATTATTTTGCAACATATTAAGCAAAGTTGGCTTAATTTCAAATTGATTTGCGGTGATTCTGGGTCTAACGATACTATTGGTTACACCGGCCACACCTGGCCTAGCGTATTCCATAAGTGTTGGTGGGTCTGCTTTTTTTTCTGGCTCGGTATGTGTTTTTACTGGGGTCTTATTTTTGTTTTTCTTATTTTTCTTGTTCTTCCTAATGGTTTTCTCAATTTCTGGGTCTATAGGGTCTGGTACAATGCCTGAACTTCGAGAACTGCGCATGAACCTGAAATCTTGCACGAACCGAAACTACCTACAAAACAGAATTTTTGAAAAATAAATAAATTAGTAAATGAAAACTATTAAATTACAAAAGTTAAAATAAGTATGTTTAAACCTAGATTCGAAATAAAACACGAAAAATTTAAAATTTTGTCAAAAATTTTGGCGTTCCCCTGCAACGGCGCCAAAAACTTGTTGAGCGATTTCCGCAAGTGCACGGTATACGCTTGTAGTAATAAAAGATATCGAACCCACAGGGAACGCTTTTTAACTAAAACTTTATTTAATTCGGTTTAATCACGTGTTTAGGTTTAATAAAAGAAATATGTTTAGTTGATGAATAGGTTTTGGTAAATTAGGATTAGATAGAAGTATTATATTGAGTTTAGAGAACAATTCCGTTTTGGAATTTTGATTACAAAACAGATATTTCCGTAATTGGAATAAAATAGATCTTATTTTCATAAAGCAAAGTAAACAACTTTAACTTTGTGAGATTATGGACATGTAACAATATAGCGATTTACTCAATTGAATGGCTTCGAACTATAGAAATCCCCCTGGCGTTGAGATGATTCCTACCTTAATCAAACTAGTGTTTTATTTCTGATAAGCCGCGATCAGCGATCATGTCATCCATAAAAACTAAATTCGTTAAGTGTTCAACAAAGTTCTTATATGAATAAGATGGAATAGAACGTTTTAATAAAAACACCAATTTATCATTTTGAAAATAATTTTGTCAGAACAATATCAAAATAACAACAGTAAGAATGTGTTGAATAAATAAGTATATCATTAATGAAATGTGAATTTCCACAAGTTAACAAAGAAGTAGAAACTTGGATAGCATTGCAACGAAAACTTTGAAATCCGGGTCGTCAATCTTTCTCTCAAACTCCGTAGGCTCGTCAAACCTCATGCGCTTCAGCCGTCAATTCTTCTCGTTGGATCTTCGGAATAGAGACTGGTCTCGTCCACTATCAGAATGAAAACTAAACTAATACTGTGTTTATAACTAATCTAAATACAATTCGTGTACAACACGATTGTTTACAGAAATGAAATCTAACTTTCTGATTCTTTTCTGAATCAGAAACTCAACATAACAACTTTCTTCTCTAATTTCTCTAACTTTTCCAACTTAACCAACCTTGATTTCTGAAATGGATCATTTATTTATAGTTGTTGAAGGGTTGTAAATGACGGGTCGTGTCTGCTGGTGAAGGGTCGCTTTTATCCGAACGAACAGACGCGTTTTTCCGAATTTAAACATGTGTTTTGTATGCAGGAAGGTTCGCTGTCGCGACTGAGATTCTGAAAATCTCAGTCGCGACAGGGGATATAGGGGCGAGCTTGAAGACTTCATTTTCCCCCGATCTGGCCTCCGCAAGTCGCGACTGAGATTATGAGAATCTCAGTCGCGACAGAGAGATGTTCTCCCTGTCTCTCGACTGCTTTTCGTCCTCCTCGAGCGTTCTTCTGACTGATATGCATTCTCGGTACGTTTTTAAGGTTTTTCGTCCATTTTAGCTCCGTTTTTGCTCCTATTTGGATTTTACCAAATATTTAGGTACCTTGCATCAAAGAAGTAAATAAAGACGTAAAAGTATTCTAAATGAATATAATTAACACAATTTCAATGTAAATTTAACGTATTTATATATGATAATTTAGGTATATTTTGGGCTTAACAACTCATTTTTGGGAAGTGAGTTTAGTTTAGAGTTAGTTTGTAATACGAAGCATAAATCACATTGTAAACAAATCAATTCTTTCTTCTTCCCCCCACTCTCTCCTATGTATTTTGAACTGATGTAAATGGGTGATTCTTTACCAAAATGGCTTTCAATAATATATGCTCAAAACGGTTTTCAAAGCGAGAAAGAAAAGGTTTCAAATGAATTTTAAACTCAAAGAAATATGCGATTAGTCCGTTATCGCCTAACACGCTGAGTAGGAGGCCGGTGGTTCATAACCGGGCGATGTCGGGGTGCCTAGTAGCCTTTCTCTGGAAAGGAGCTAGCCTTCTCGGCTCGTACCTAAGTTTCCCGAACCCTCACTGGTCTCCCGCAAGGGATCGGTGTTCATTTTCCCATTCGTGGGTGGCGACTCTTCCATACTCCGAGCTCCGATCCTGCCGAGCAGCTTGATTCCACGATTGGTTGCTTTCGGCGTCAATCACCGCTTACGTCGCCATGAGGTGTCCACCCCCCGGTCCGCCCGGGAGATTAGGCCGCGGCACCTCGTCTAACAAGTGGCGACTCTGCTGGGGAAGCGAGAAATTTGATTCCGGAAGGCGTGTATTAAGCCCCTAACGGGGACGGATCGTATTATTTCTTTTCGTATGCATTCATAAGCATTATTGCAAACCTTTTGGGTAATTTTCACGAAACCTCTAGCGAGAGTCCATTCGTCGCTCGAAAGAGGCTAGTGTAAGTTCCCCCTTATAGTAAGGCGCCAAAGGGTCCCCATCCATTCGTTAGGGGCGAATTTGTGCGGTCCGGTGAGGTCCCGCGATCAGCCGTGTCAGCATATAGTAGCCTTAGAAGTTGCCATAGGATTACCCGTTACCATTTTTGATGTGATGAATGTATCAGTTCGTGTTTTCAAATTGCCATGATACGTGTCTAATCCTAAAATATGTAAAGAAAATGAAACGATACGTTAATATATACTCTTAAACCGATATACAAACTACCCCAAAACATCGAAACGATTCGAACTAAAGACGACTTAGTCATCTCGTATGAATGAACTTGTGCGACCCGCCTGGTCCCTTTCCGTGTCCCGAAGAAGGCACATGTTCAGGAAATGCGTTATGACGTAAGCACGTATTAGTATGAATCAGTTTGGTATTGAGGATAGTTATATCTCGATTCAAAAGACTATATTAACAGGTAGCCGTTATTCACATTCTTTAAATAGGTTGGGATAAAACGAGATTATGACAGAATGAAAACGAAGAACATTTCTGTTTTGAACGACCCCGTTGTAACGTAAAGAGTTTCGCAAACGTGGCCCGTCCCTTCCGAATAAAAGACGAGCTCTTACGTTATGCCTTATGTTGTTCTTAAGAGAAATGGACGTGTCCGCAAAAGTGACTAAGAAAATAAAAGAAAAGCAAAAATAAACAAACGACCAAAGTCATTCTGTATCTACGATGTATACCCATCCCGAGGGTAGTTAAAGAAAATGAACCAATACCATTGAATACGTGTCTCGAGCCGGTATGTATGCCGTTTAAAATCACAAAGCCGAATTAAGCTAAACCGCTTAATTGCGCCATATGGACGAGACTGTGGGTTTGACTAACGACTCGATCATTTCGACCGTTACCAAAACTACAAGAAATATGGCCCGATATGCGTGTTTGCTTAACTCGTGCCTAACTGAAAAAGAACGGTGATATCCCTGCTTTGAATAAACATGCGATTCAACGAAACGTTGATTTTCTCTAACCACGCTAAGGTGATATATCCCGTAGATTGGGAGGAATAAAGAATTGTTGCTAGCCGAAAGATTACCGTGCGCTCAAATAAGACTCGCCGTCTTTTTACGTAGCCAAAACGAGCAAACGGATTCTTAACGCTAAAAACAAACACGTTACGCGATGAGTCCGTTCCTTAAAATAAAAAGTGCTTTCATCACTGAATAAACACGTGGTTACGTCTCTCGATAGATCCAAAAGATCCCGTCGTAATCCAAAAATCGAGACACGAACCCACGCGAATAAAAGGGAACGAGTCATTGTCAATAACGAACGATTGAACCAAAAGAATAACTCGTACCACGTCTAAAATCCGAGACGCGCTCAAAGGGAGTCAAAACCCGAACTAATGCGTCTCGCAAAATGACAAAAGACGAGTTATCCCGAAAGAACAATCCATTTGGTCGATATCTTAGTCACTGAACGCTGATACGTTAAAACGAACTGTATTGTCTGATGAATGATTTACTTCTCCGCAATAATAGACGGCATCACGCGTCCCCTGGATCGCAATGTGAGCCCCAAACCAAAATCCTAGGAAAGAGACTTAGACCATCGAGTGTGTGGAGGAATAAGGGTGGAAGAGAGATGATGTGATACGTGTAAATTAGACTAACGTTTGTTCTTCTTATCTTATATATCCGTAAATAAATAAACGCACACACCATAAATCATGCATATAAAATCATGCATACATATTAATGGATGCCGTTCGCGCAGACTTCATCATTAAGCGGCAGTGGTTTCGCGAGAGTAACCGGCTAGTCAGGCAGTTTGATCAGCTACAGATTGACAGTTCCGAATCGAGAGTAGTAGCTTCTGAATCATCTTCGTTCAAGTTAACTTGATATTCTGTCAGTATGGCTACACCAGATGAGAGGATTGCTGGGTTAGAAAGAGTCGTAAACAATATCAGCGATCAGTTGACTACAATTTTAGACCAACTAACTGGGCTGGCACTGAAGGATAACAAGAGGGTAGTAAGCGTGCTGAGAATGAAGTGAACACCGGTCCCCGCTTCGGGAATGAGGATGATTATCAGGATTATATCCAGAAACAGCTTGAGAAAGAGAAAGCTAAGGAAGAGGAATGGGAGCAGCACATCACTCAGGAGGTGCAAGATTTGCATGGAGGAAGCTCCGGGGGTCAGGATTTTTATGATTTGAAGAACTGTTTATCGGCAACGGCTTTGCCTTTGAAATTCCGGATCCCGGACATGGAGAAGTTTGATGGAACAGGGGATCCTACCGCTCACATGAATCGGTATGTTACTGTGACGAAGCACACAATCTTGACTGAGGAGTAAGTCTTATGGCTGTTTAATGCTTATCTGGAGGGAGCTGCCCTCATATGGTTTCATGCGTTACCGTTGGTAACAAAGAGAAATTGGAAGGAACTAGCAAAGGCATTCATTACTCGATATAGCTTCAACACTATATTGGAGGTTGCTTGGAAGGAGCTAGAGAGCACCAAGCAGCAAGTGGGGGAGTCCTTGTTTGACTTTGTGGGCAGGTGGAGAGCCAAGGCGGCAGTTATGAAGCAGGAGCCGCTTGAGCAGGATCAGATCCGAATGGTAATTGGCAACACATCGCCGTATATTAAGGAGGAGCTGAGGCATATGCCTTTCACCAATTTCAATCAAATTTACTACTACGCCTTGACAGTTGAGGGAGAACAGAAAATATCTCATACTAAACGGAGGAAGTTGGGGAATGGTGCCGGAGGGCCGAGTGCTCACGTAGAACCCATCATAGTAGGAGTTCTTGAACTCAATGCCATCGAGAAAACTAGCCATGGGGTAGGTGCAATCGGATCTAAGTTGGAGGAAAACTTGGGGGTAGGGTCATTTTGTGAATTTAAGGAGGAGCTATTGGACTCCGATGAGAAAAGGAATGTGGGAAATGGTTTATACGTGTCTGTTTTGGAGGAAAAGCCAACGGAAGAGGTGATGGACGATAGAACTGAAGCTGAGGAAACCGAGGAAGTATCATCTTGGAGGATCATGCCTATGTTGAAATTGTTTAGTGGGGTAGAAGACCCCGAAGCTCATTTGTATGGATACGTGTGTGCTATGTTTGGAGAGCCATACAAAGTGGAAAAAGTCGCTCCATGGTTCTATCTTTCGCTGGTGGGCGAACCTTTGAAGTGGTTTCAATCGCTACCTGACTCGACTAAGCATAATTGGTCACTGATATCAAGCTTGTTTTTGATGAAGTATCGAAGAGACAAAACACAGGCAGGGGAATATAGCGCGATGCAAATTGGGCCTATCAAATGTCCGTTTCTGACTGTCAGCAAGTATAATGAAGGGAAGGACCCCATGGAGCACTTACATTTTTATCTGTCGGCTATGGGCCCTCTAGGTTTCAAAGAGGAGGAGATTACGAGCTTGTTCTGCAACTCATTGGCGGGAGAGTCACTGGTGTGGTACATGTCTCTTCCAATGTACGTTAAAGCAGATTGGGCAAAAATGACTAAGAGATTCATCAAGAAACACGTCGCACGGGAATGTCCAGAGGAAATGCCTGCATTACCCGAAGAGGAGACACCTGAAGCAGTAACAGCCATGTCTAAGTATAAGGGAGATGAGAACCCCATTGATCACATAAACCGTTTCCGTGCCTACATGTTTGACACGGGACTCTACCGAAGTGAGTTAGTCCAGCATTTTCCAAAGACACTCATAGGAGAAGCTTTGATGTGGCACCGAATGCTTTCGGCAAAGACAAAAGGGGACTGGGGATCCCTCATGGAGGCCTTTGTGCAGAGGTATGAGATGTACATTCCGTGGACAGGGTCGTTGGAAGATTTAGAAAGGATCAAGCAATTTCCCGAGGAAGCATTCATGGATTATGCTAGAAGATGGAGGTTCAAGTATGCCTCGTGTCGGGTCACCTTGAGTGATCAGGAGCAACTCATGTGCATCCGGAAGGGTGCTATTCCACTCGTGGCTAGAAGAATGAATGGAGTGTTCCTCAAGGACTATGAAGAACTGATAGGCTGGGCTCGGTGTGGATCGTCGGACCCTTCCTACATAAATCCGAATGTCCCTCACATAATGGATCTGATGGTCGTGGACATTTGGGAAAGTTCCTCCGACGAGGAAGGTATCAATCAGAGGGTTCTGATCAACATCTGGGATGAGTCTGATGATGAGTCGGAAGTGGCTGTTAGCGCCGAAGGAAAGATTCTGCCAGGTTTTGAGATCTTCAATGATGTTACCGACTAGGGCAAAGGAAAGGCAAGCTGCTTCATCGAGGAGATCATGATGTTAGATTTGAATGTCGAGGAGCAGGTCATCACTATTGAGGCCACTGTGGGAGCGGTGGATGAACCCGGTACCTCCAAAGCTTATGAGAAACCCGAGAACCCTGACGATGAAAATTGTATTACTGCTTTATTTGAATCCGATGATGTACTCGCCAACACTATCAATGAAATGAATTCTGATTTTGCTTACTTGCTTGATGTTGATCGTGATCATTCCATGCATTCTCATTCATATAACATGCCTACAATTTGAAATCAATACAATAGAAATGTCAACTTTCAATCTTGGCACGGATGAAAATCCTAAACTTATACAAATTGCTCAAGAATTAACTATTGAAGAGAGGAAAGAATTTGAGAGAATAATTAAAAAATACGAAATAGTGTTTGCTTGGACGTACGAAGACATGCCAGGAATCGATCAATCAATCGTAACTCACCGTATTCCAACATACCCCGATGCTAAGCCCGTGAAACAGAAACTCCGACGTATGAGACCGGAATGGGCAGATAAGATCAGAGAAGAAGTGAAGAAGCAGTTAGAAGCAGGGTTCATCGAAGTAATCGACTATCCCCATTGGGTCGCAAATGTAGTGCCCATCGTAAAGAAGGACGGCAAAGTAAGAATGTGCGTCGATTATAGAGATCTTAACAAGGCGTGCCCCAAAGATGAATTCGCGTTGCCTCATATTGACGTGTTGATCGATAGTGCAGCATCAAGCGTCTTACACACGAATGTGGACGGTTTCATGGGCTACATGCAAGTTCAGATGGCCGAGAAACACAAAGCAAAAACCTCGTTCACAACCGAGTGGGGAACGTACTGCTATAGGGTGATGCCATTTGGTTTGAAAAATGCCGGGGCAACTTACCAGCGAATGGCTACGGCACTGTTCCATGATATGATACACAAGGAGGTAGAAGTTTACGTGGATGACATGATGGTCAAGTCGGAGACAAGAGAGGGGCATTTCGCTGCACTCGAGAAGTTTTTGGCCCGAATTGCAGAATTCAAACTAAGGTTAAACCCGAAAAAGTGCTTCTTCGGCGTTTCATCGGGGAAAATCTTAGGCTATGTAATCAGAAACAGGGGAATTGAGGTAGATCCCGACAAAGTAAAGGCCATACGAGAAATGCCAGCGCCAAAGAATGAGAAAGAAGTGAGAGGGTTTCTGGGGCAGGTTCAGTATATCAGTCGGTTCATAGCAAGACTCACTGCAATCTGCGAGCCGATCTTTAAGTTGCTACGGAAAGATCAACCCATGATTTGGAATGATAAGTGTCAGCAAGCCTTAGAGAAGGTCCGGGACTACTTGTCTAATCCGCCAATTCTGAGACCGCCTAAACTGGGAAAACCGCTTCTCCTCTATGTGGCAATCGAAGAGCGATCTATTGGGGCAATGCTGGCCCAAGAAGGGGACACCGGTGTGGAACACGCAGTGTATTATCTGAGTAAGAAGTTCCTGGAGTACGAGCTTAAATATAATATGATTGAAAAGACGTGCGTGGCAGTAGTATGGTTAACAAAGAAACTACGGCACTATTTTCAATCTTACAAAGTGATCATTATTTCCCGAATGGATCCGGTGAAGTATATGTACCGAACTCCATCTCTAACAGGGAAGCTAGCCCGATGGTTGTTGCTTTTGTCCGAATTTGATATCGAATATGTAACGAAGAAGGTTATCAAGGGGAGAGCCGTAGCAGAATTTCTGGCCAACCAACCTCTGAACGCAGAAGAGGAAGAAATAAACTATGATTTCCCCGATGAGCACTTGAACGCAATAGAAGTCATACCATGGAAAATGTTCTTCGATGGAGCAATTAATTCGAATGGGGCCGGAGTAGGAGTGCTACTTATCTCACCAGAGGGAGAAAGGATCCCGATGGCAAAGAAGCTATCCTTCCCTCTCACCAATAATATGGCCGAATATGAAGCGTGCATCTATGGGTTGGAGTCATTAGCAGCACTGGGAGCATCATATGTTGAAATCTGGGGCGACTCAAAGCTGATCATCGAACATGCATAAGGAAACTGGGAAGTGAGGGAAGAAAGGTTACGTCCATACCTAGACCAGCTAGAAGGGTTGGCGCAAAGATTCAATGAATGTCGTTTTTATCATATTCCTCGAGCACAGAACCAGGCAGCGGATGCTTTGGCCACTTTGGTGTCAGTTTGGGACAACCCTCGGAACCTTGCCTCGAAGCCTTTGGTATTGAAGAGATCTCACAAACCATGCTATGAAGATGTAATGCTGTTAGGGGCAGATGAAAAGCCGTGGTATTTCGATATCGTAAACTTCATGAAAAGTGGAACATACCCGGCAGAATTAGAACTTAGGGATCAGGCTGTGATCAGAAGGTTAGCTCAGCAATTTGTCATCCACAACGACTTGCTTTACAAAATGCACACCGATGGTTTACAACTGAGGTGCTTGGATGCGGGAGAAGCCCGCGAGGCAATGGAGTCAGTACACTCAGGAATTTGCGGGGCCCATATGGGAGGAGCGGTATTGGCGAAGAAAATCATAAGGCAAGGCTTCTATTGGCTCACCATGGAAAGAGATTGTAACGAATATGCAAAGAAATGCCATGATTGTCAAATCCACGGAGATTATAATCATTTACCAGCTATGGAACTGCACGTGTTGGCACCCATTTGGCCGTTTGCGGCTTGGGGCATTGATATCATCGGAGAGGTGAGGCCTAATGCGTTGAACGGGCACAAATTCATTGCAGTCGCTATTGATTATTTCACCAAGTGGGTAGAGGCAGAATCATTTAGCAAGTTGGGGTCTAAACAGATGAGAAAGTTCATTGAAAAGCACTTGATCACCAGGTTCGGAGTGCCTCATCATATGATCACAGATAATGGGGTCCAGTTCCAAGGAGAAGTGAGAAGTCTCTTCCAAGAGTACGGTATTGAACATCATAGGTCTTCTTCGTATCGTCCGCAAGCTAATGGCGCAGTAGAGGCAGCTAATAAGAACCTTAAAAGGATTCTCGTAAAGACAGTAGAATCGCATCGGAACTGGAACGAATAGCTTCCGCTCGCTTTATGGGCTTATCGCACGACTGTTAGAACGTCAACTAGGGCAACGCCGTTCTCCTTGATATACGGTGCGGAAGCCGTTCTCCCGATTGAGATTGAAAAGCGATCGTTGAGAATCGCAGTAGAAGCAAAGATTCCCGAGACGGAATGGGTGAAGAAGCGGTATGAACAGTTAGCATTGGTGGACGAGAAAAGGATGGAGGCCCTTTACCATGTGCAGTTATATCAGCGAAGGATGGCCCGAGCCTTCAACAAAAAGGTCAAGGCCAGCCCTATCAAAGAAGGGGATATGGTGCTAAAATAGATCCGTGTGACGCACACCGACCCGAGGGGCAAGTTTAGGCCAAACTGGGAAGGGCCGTTCTTCGTGAAGAAGATACTAAGCAAAGGAGCGGTGAAGTTAACTACTATGGACGGCATGGAGTTCTCCGAACCTACCAATCTGGATAGGCTCAAGAAATACTTTTCGTAAAAAAAAAAAAAGGAAAGAAAAATTCCCGATAGGTTGAAAACCCGCAAAGGGCGGCCTATGCAACAATAAGGGACATCCCAATGGGTGAAAACCCGAAAGGGTACTCATTTGAAAATTCCGGGATAGTAAAAGGAGAGACGAAAAATCGCTGGGATCTGAAAACCGAAAAAAGGCAGGTCCTGGTAACGGTAGTTATATCTTGAGCAATTACAAAAATAATGTATAAGCGGCTAAGTATTTCTGTTGTTTGTAAATAAATAAAGGCATGAATATATTTGAAGAGAATGATTGGAATCGTTATAATCTACTGAATGCATGGTAATACGAATCATGAGTTATACATTTCTTACATTTCTTTTCACAATAAAAAGCCTACATACTATCCACCCCTCTCCCTATACACAAGCTATACATTGGGGTAGTTCTAATAAAAAGCTACGAAGCTGTACATAATAAGCCTAATAAGGAGGGAAATTCCAGTGAGCCTCAAAGTCCCTCAAATGTGACGCCCGCTCCACAGGTAGGGTCTCCTCGACGACTCGAAGTCTCTCCTCGGCGGCAAGGCGCCCCGTGGTCTCCTCTCGCACTCTCTCCTCTGCGGCAAGGCGTCCCGTGGTCTCCTCCCGCATCCTCTCCTCGACAGCAAGACGCCCCTCGGTCTCAGCTCGCATCACCATAGACCAATGATCGTTCCTCTCCCTATAGACCTGGCCGACCCTGGCATCGGCCTCCCGCAGCGCTTCGCTCCGTCTCAGCTCATGTGCACGGAGATCACTCTGTAAAAAAAAAAAGAAAAAAAAACAGATATAAAAAAAAGAAATACAGACGAGAATAGAAGTCATACATACATATGTGCATACATTCCACTACACTAAAATGAAATAAAGATACATACCAGGTGGCTGGCGCAACGCAAGCTGAGTCGATCTCTGAAGTAACTAGATAGCCCCACATAGTCGGTTCACGTCTCCCTCGAAGTCTGGAGGGCGTCTGAGGGATCAAACGGTATCCTCGACGTAAAAGCAGGAGGAGCCATCTCAACACCGGCATAGGCCACTCCGGACTCGTCATAGCAAACTGTCGAGAAATCCCTCCCAAAGTCGGGGATAGGTATGCCTAAAGGGGACCACTCTGGTCGAGCAGCGCTAGAGGACTCGCCGGCACAATGTGACGGCTCGCTCGCAGACGTCTGAGCCCGGGCACCATCGAAAAAATCTGACATATGGGCACTCCTCCAGGAACCCTCCTACAAGCAAAGGCACAATAAATACCACTAACTATCTCGTAAATAAAAATAAATGGGTCGAACCACTCACCGGAACCTCCTCCCGACCAAAGACTGCAGCGACAGCCTCCACCGAAAACACGTCCGCCACAGGGTCCACCTCCATCGCAACCTCAGGGGCATCCCTCGTGGTCAATAGTGTCGATAAATAGAGAGCGCGGCCCCCGGCATGGTCCCAGACATCTCTAGGGGCAAAGCGGCGGGTCAAATCACGACGAATGACCGATAAGGGCATGGTCTGCATAGCAAACATGGAAGCGGGGATCTCGCTAGGTGTCCAGTGCGAGGCGCTAACCCCGGTGATACCCCGATCGCCCAAGTACCACGCCCGCACGCAGGGGCCGGTAAGAACGCACTGCTGCCCCTGGATGCGGGTGACGTATGCGTAATCAGGACCGAAGTCAAGGTCATCCCACCTAAACCGCATCTGAAAACAAAAAAAAAAAAAGAAAAATCAAGTCTGATCAAACGAAAATCTAGTGTAGTTAGAAGGCATTTACCTGCCCCAAGGTCCACGAATCGATCCTATCTAGGAACTGCGTCACCGTCCGCCTCTCCTCGGTGCCTATACCAAACTCGCTCCACCGAGCCATAAGTGGGGGCCTAACTACCCGCGGCCTGCGCCGACGCTCGCATGGAAGAATCCGCCTCTCATAGGCCCAAACCTGCTTGTAGAAACAAGGGTTACGGACAGAAATCGTGAAAAGGATAAAAAGCAAGTTAAGGACGAACCACGTACCAGGAGAGCAAAAGTGTAACCGCCGAAGTCCTTGCGCTTCCGGCAAGTCAGATCCAAAAATTTGTACAAGTAAGCCAAGCCCGCTCCTGCCTAATCGTAAGACGACACGGCATCCAAATCGCTAAAGGCCTGAATAAGACCCGTGTGTATCGTCCCGCTCTTGGTGCGGAAGATCGTCTCGCCTAAAGCATATAAAAGGAAGCTACGGACAGCCAGATCGATGTCGTCTGTCCCACAAAAGTCCCTACGACTCAAAAGCCCAGAAGTGGTGATGAACTTCGCCGGGATGGACTTAACACCCGTATAGACTCCTGGTCCGATCAGAGCAGCCAACCTGGCACGGTCAACCCGTGGGCGCACCATATCAAAGGAGAAGGGAACCGGAGTACCACTCCCTCGCAATCCGGTCAGCAAGGAGAAGTCGCGGGGTGAGACCGTCATCTCCCCGAACGAGAGGTGGAAGGTGTGGGTCGAGTCAACCCATCTCTCGCATAGGGCGCGTAGGCCGAAGCGGTCACACACCCCGTTGGCGTGGGGCAACGCTAAAATGAAGGGCTCGAAGCCCAACTCTCGCACACGTGCCTTCGCCATTGCGCTAAGCATGGAATACCACACATGAATGTCCTCCGTGGTCCCAGAAATGCCGATAATCTGGAAAGGACGAAACAAGTAAGTTTAAGTGTTATTCCTAGGCTTGCGTCTAATAAAAGCTCGTTAATCTAGCTATTCTTTCGGTCAAGTCCAACCTAGAGACACTTTGTCAATTAGGACCGTCGTTTTGTGGAATCTCGTTCTTAGGGTTGTTTGTATATGATTTGATTAATTCATTATTCTTTGATCCACTCTCGCCCGCATTGGCAAAGAAATCGATACAATTTTAACATTCTATTCACGTGCACTATTCACGTTTACTATTCATGTGTGTTATTCATGTTTTTACTATTCACGTTTACTATTCACGTGCATTATTCATGTTTTTACTATTCACGTGCACTATTCATGTTTTTAGTATTCACGTGCACTATCCACGTTTTTGCTATTCACGTGCACTCTTCACGTTTTTACTATTCACGTGCACTATTCACGTTTTTACTATTCACGTGCTATTCACGTTTTTACTGTTGGCATGCATTGTTCGTATGTTTACTATTCACATGCATATAATTCACATTCTTTCAAAAAGATAAATAAAGTGTTACTTGCGGGCAAAGAAATTCATGTTTTCTAGTTAAAGTCTTCTAAAGCAACCTAGAGTTTAGCATGCAAATCATGTTCAAAGTAGGGTTACTAAAGCCTAGAAATCTAGTCAAAAGACGAGGAAGTAAGAAAGTACTTACCTGGTTAGAGCGGGTCCGGCTCAAATGTGAGGTAGGATCCTGGAAAGGGGCCACTGTAGTGAGGTTCATGAAACCCGCATCCATGCCCTTCGTGCCATCCTGTTTATCCAAATCCATCCCGAGAATAATCCAAATCAGAAGATTAGAGAGAGAGAGAAGAGAGAGAAGGTGTGGGGTTGAAATGAAACCCCACCACCTTATATAAGGAAGGGGAATGACATTCCCGTAAATAGTGAAAAATGTACGATGTGACATAAAGGTAAAAAGTAAATAATTATTTACCAGGTGCACAGACCTCCGATTTGCAGTCCGTTTCAGCCTGCGTTTTAGCCAAAAAGTGACCAATAATATCAAAATGGTACTCCAGACGACAGCTGAATTTTACAGAATAGTGGCGCCAGTCAAAATACAGACGACAGTCAACAGAAAAATAATTGTTAGTTCGAATCACTCCAGACGAAAAAGACGTTCCTATCGAACCACTCAAACATCCAAGACAGTGGCTCCAGTAACAACACAGACGTCAGTGTTTTAGATTTCAGAATTGTTAGAAAGAACCTTTCGCTATTGAGCCATTTTACCCACGGTCGTAGACCAGGTTTGCTTTTGAGCCATTTTACCCACGGTCGTAGACTAGTGTTGCTTTTGAGCCATTTTACCCGCGGTCGTGGACCAGGGTTGCTTTTGAGCCATTTTACCCCCGGTCGTAGAACGGGGTTGCTTTTGAGCCATTTTACCCACGGTTGTAGACTAGGGTTGCTTTTGAGCCGTTTACCCCCCGGTCGTAGACTGAGGTCGCTTCTGAGCCATTTTACCCACGGTCGTGGACCAGGGTTGCTTTTGAGCCATTTTACCCGCGGTCGTGGACCAGGGTTACTTTTGAGCCATTTTACCTCCGGTCGTGGATCGGGGTCGCTTTTGAGCCATTCTACCCACGGTCGTAGACCAGGGTTGCTTTCGAGCCATTTACCCCCCGATCGAGGCCGGGGTCGCTTTTGAGCCATTTTTACCCACAGTCAATTTAGGCTAGGGTCCGTAAGAAGAACATCCGCCGGCGGTCGATTCAAAGGCAAGGGCGGAAAGAATCGAGAACGACGCTGGAACGCGCAGCGCAAAGGTCAGGTATTCTTCCTCCTACTCTTTACGTGTCTTTTACTTTTATATGTTTTACATTGCATGTGTTGCGTTAGCAAAAAAAATGTTTTCAAAACACACACATCACTGTCAAAATAGGAAAGTAGGGGCAACTGTAGACACCGAGTCGGAGGACCTGTGATGAAAACCTGTAACAAAGCGGTCGAAGTGGTTGGTTCCGGAAAAAATTTAAAAAAAAAAGAGAGAAGAAAAATATATTAAAAAAAAAGAGAAAGGAAAAATTAATGGGAGTCGCGGTCGTCAAGTGGACGGCTCGCGAGTGCTCAGCGACGTGGTGCGAGCGCCTAGCGGCAGCCGACGCGGGTCCGACGACAGTTGGACGCACGTCCGGCGGCGCGAGGCGCAGGCTCGACGTCCGCTGGGCGCGCGCGTCCAACAGCGCGGGGCGCACGCCCGATGGCCGCTGGGCAAGCGCGCCCGGCAGCCGCTGGGCGAGCGCCCAGCGACGTTGGGCGGACGCCCAACGTCAGTTGGGCGCGCGCGCCCAACTGAAGTAGGGCGTACGCCCAACGATAGTTGGGCGTTCGACCAACCGGCTTTGGGCGACGCCCAATTTTATTTGGGCGTCGCCCAAAGCTTCCGGGATCCGTTGCCTATTTAAGGCACGAATCCCAATGCATTAAAGGGATGATTTTTTTTGGATAACTTTCTCACTCTAGACATTTTTAGAGAGAGAAAGTGAAATTTTTTGAGAAAAATATTTTTTTTCTCAAAAAGTCCGAATTTTCCAAAAGTTAAAATTTTTACTAAAAAGACGAAAAACACAAAAAAAACGAAAATCACGGCTCGTGGAATCGACCAACTTCGACTGTCAGATACCGATCTTGAGGTATTATCCGAGGACTAGACTCATTTTATTTTATTTATTTCCTTTATTTATTTATTTTTTTGTTATAATTTTATTTATTTAGTTATTTATTTATTTATCACGTTTTATTTATTTTTTCGCATTTATTTAATTTTCGTCTCGTATTAGATAAACGTTCGGTTTTGTTTTAAAATAAAAACCTCGTTTTTAATATCCCAATACGAACCATGATCCGATTCAAAGGTAGTTCGGGTATTAAAAACGTTGTAATTATAAGTTTTTAAAATTTTTCTAAATAACGTTTTAAATGAAAAACATCGTTAAGAACCTCAGTTATAGACTATGATCCATTTTTGGTAGTTCGGAGTTCCAAAACGATAGAATAGATCTAATTTAAGGTGTTTGAATAAATCTGGAAAGTTTAGGACTGCTGCTGTAATTCTCCATTTTCTGTCACTAACAGTAGATTAGCGACGGATTTTCCGTCGGTAATCTGCTGAAAATCGAAAATTCATCTTTTAACCCATTTTCTCAACTTTTTGATATTTGATTCTTACATATATAAGTATATGATTATGTAATATGATTATAAAAATTATTTTTGGGGTTATATAACTATTAATTATTTATTATGTAGTTATTTATTCCATATGTAAAGTTTAATTTGTTTTGACCCACCATTTGTATATATGTATATATATTCTTTTGGGTTATCAAAATGTTGGTTCAGCTATTATTTAAGGGATGGTGCTTTCTATATACTTATTATATCAAACATTTTTTATGGTTTTCCATTATTTTTACATAGTTTTAATTAGGATGAAAATGTATTATATTTGATATTTCTTACTTTTATTATCATACATGTACGTAATAAAGTATTATATTACCTTTTATTTACTTGCTTTAAATCTATAGATATACCATTATTTTTAGCTAAAAATGTATATGTATATATGTATATATCCTTTTCTTATTCCTTTGACATTTTGAATTGGTTTAATTGGGTGAGTTTTGGTTCAATTGGTCTATTATATTTGAATAAAGAGTTAATCGAGTGAAAAAGAGGAAAATAAATCACAAAAAGAGAGTTTAATTTGTTGGTTTAAATTAAAGCTTTTCAAGATGTTCTTAAGGTGTAAATAAAAAGATTTTCTTATCACTTTAAATCATTTCCTAAAACATCACGTGTTAAAACCTTAATTCGTTCCAACGACGGATTAATCGGACCTTGTAATTAAAATCGTTTCTTAAAATTTCTTTTAATAATAGAGTTTTTGAATTGTTAAAAGGTTTTGTACAAAATAAATTGACTTGTATGTTTAATCACGTTTTCTTGTTAAAAGCTTTTATCCCAACATTTTCAAACGCTCGAGTCGTTCCAACGGCGATTCGAGTGAACGTCATTAAACGGGGTTTTGAAACGTACCTAAATCGTTCCAACGGCGATTAAGGTACGAACTATGTAAATAAACTCGTTTTTGGGAAGTGAGTTTAGTTTAGAGTTAGTGTGTAATACGAAGCATAAATCACATTGTAAACAAATCAATTCTTTCTTCTTTCCCCCACTCTCTCCTATGTATTTTGAACTGATGTAAATGGGTGATTCTTTACCAAAATGGCTTTCAATAATATATGCTCAAAACGGTTTTCAAAGCGAGAAAGAAAAGGTTTCAAATGAATTTTAAACTCAAAGAAATATGCGATTAGTCCGTTATCGCCTAACACGCTGAGTAGGAGGCCGGTGGTTCATAACCGGGCGATGTCGGGGTGCCTAGTAGCCTTTCTCCGAAAAGGAGCTAGCCTTCTCGGCTCGTACCTAAATTTCCCGAACCCTCACCGGTCTCCCGCAAGGGATCGGTGTTCATTTTCCCATTCGTGGGTGGCGACTCTTCCATACTCCGAGCTCCGGTCCTGCCGAGCAGCTTGATTCCACGATTGGTTCCTTTCGGCGCCAATCACCGCTTACGTCGCCATGAGGTGTCCACCCCCCGATCCGCCCGGGAGATTAGGCCGCGGCACCTCGTCTAACAACAGCACCTGCTGAGTGCTCTAATTTTCTTATTACACTTTTTGACAAGTGTATAGAGGTCACTCAGGGCATTACCCATTTCGTTTCTGAGCTGGGAAAGTGATATTACCTCATTTGATTGCTCCTCATCGTCAGATGCAATGGAGGGGTCAGCATGCTCAGAGACGTACGGCTCAGCAAGTTCGTCAGCCATGAAGCATATCTTTGCTGACTAGGTGGCCTCAGCTTCTGTTGATGAAGACTCATCATTGTCGCTCCATGTTGCCACCATTGCCTTTTTGCCGTTCTTCTTATCTTTCCTCAGCGTGGGGCAGCTTGACTTGATATGGCCAGTTTGATGACATTCAAAGCATGTAATGGGCTTTGAGTTGTCTTTCTTGTATTTGCTGTCGCTGGACTCAGCTTTATACTTATCAAACTTTCTGTAAGGCTTCTTAGAATATTTGTCATTCTTCCTGAATAGACTTTTCATCTTCCTTGTGAACAGAGCCATCTCTTCATCATCTGTTGAGCTCCCATCAGTGGAGTCAGCTTTCATGACAAGAGACTTCTGCTTCTTGTCTTCAGACTTTTCCTTCACCTCGAAGTTTTTCATTGATATCTCATGGGTCAGCAGCGAGCCGATGAGTTCGTCATATTTGTAGGTGGTTAAGTCCTGAGCTTCCTCAACAGCGGTCTTCTTTGCTTCCCAGTCTTTAGGAAGACTCTTGAGTATCTTTTTGACTTGTTCTTCCTCAGTGAAGATCTTCCCAAGTCTCTTAAGCTCATTAATGATGTTGGTAAACCTTGCATTCATGTCAGATATTCCCTCATCATTGTTCATTTCGAACAGCTCATACAGTCTCATCTGCTGGTTCACCTTGGACTCCTTTACTTTATTGGTTCCTTCGTAGGTGACCTTCAGCTTCTTCCAGATCTCTTGCGCCGACTCACAACCTGAGATTTTATTATATTCTGCAGCATCGAGCGCACAGTGAAGCATATTTATAGCCGAAGCATGACTTTGTAGCTTCTTGAGATCATCCTCTGTCCATTTGGCCTCAGCTTTAACAACTGTTAGGCCAGCCACAACTTCGACAGGTACAAATGGACCTTGGACTATGGATAGCCAGGCACTCATATTTGTAGCTTGAATGAAATTTTTCATCCTATTCTTCCAGAAGGTATAGTTAGACCCGAAGAATAGGGGAGGCCGAGTGATGGACAACCCCTCAGGTAAGATCTGAGTTGTTTGGTTTCCTGGGAGAAACCGAGTACTGTTTTCGCCCATAGTAGGGATCAGCTCAAGGTTGTTAAACCTTTTACAGTGAGCTTTTAGGCTCTGATACCACTTGTTGGTCCCTTATAACGTTACAAGTATAGTTCCAAGGGGGGTTAGGAACTATTTAAAAATTTTAAGTTAGGGCAGACTTCTTTTTCGTGAGAAAAAGGTTTCAACAGCGGCACTGAGTGAATAGCAAGATACTGGCTTAGTCAACTAGTGACTATGTCAGTTTCTTTACTTGAGTCAGGAGATAGCACTAAGAGTCTATTCCTGAGCTCGGATATTTAATGCGCACAACTCAGCTTGACCTTTTTACTTGGTCAGTTTTTGTTTAAGCAAGCAATAAATATATAAAGGAGTTTAAGGTTAGAAATATGTTACTCAGCAGATTTATCCAGGTTCGGCCTCCAAGCCTACGTCCTGTCCCCCGAACACGTTCCGAGATTTCGAATTCTCTACTGAGCTCTTTAACGGTAGAGCATCAAACCTTTTACAATCTTAGCAACTGAGTATAACAATAGTACCTTCCTCTATACCTATACGCAATCCTAATCTCTCGCTGAGTACTATAACCAAGTACTTAGCCTCTCATTTCTAATCTCTAGAAATGATAAGTGTTTGTCCTAAACAACGATTGCTAAGACACCTTAGATGATTGAATAATCACTCTAGACTTTTACACAAAAGATATGAAATTTAGTGTAAGATTGCTTTGCTTTTTCTTGCAGAACTTTGCGTAGAGATTTGGTCAGCGTAATGGCTTGATCAAGTTCTGTGTTGAATGAAGCAACTGAAGGGCTCTATTTATAGAGACGTCTGAGGCATCGGTTATTTCGAATTTCGAAATAACCGTTGGAGGGAAACGGCTTCCTGTCGTTGTCATCCTGACTTGCTCAGAGCTCTCGGCCAATCAGATTTGAGTATCTTCTGTCCTCGGTCAGCTTTTGGTCAGCTCGGCAGAATGTCTCTCCATTTATGGTAAGGTCAACTAGACAGCATACTGTGTCGTCTGAACTTTACCCAAAGTGGAAACACTTTGTCTGGAAGTTGCTGTTAGCCAGCTGCTGTCTTGTACTCTTTGTCGAATCAACTCAGCAGCTTCGTCCCGAAGTTGTTCCACGAAGGTCTTCTAGATCCTTCTTCCGCTGAGCTGCGTTTTGTACATAACGACAGCGTTTTGACATACGCGGGCCGAGTTGCCTTAAACTGTTTGACTTGGGCTTTGACTTCCGTATTGGGCTTTGGGCCTTTTAAACTTTGTATCTTATAAACAATTTAACTCAACATTGAACAAACACATTAGTAGTATAAATCAAAGCATTTAAACTTAGTGTGTTTAGAATATGTTTTTAATTATACTTAAACAATTTTGTCAAATCAAAATTATGTGGAAAGGTGTTTCAACAGGTCCTACCAAGCTTAATTCATGGGTCTCAATCTGCTTTTGTCCCTGGTCGGCTTATAACTGACAATGCCACAATTGCCTTTGAAGCTTTACACAGTATGAAGAGGAGGATGAAGGGTAAGTCTGGTAATTTTACACTTAAACTAGATATGAGCAAGACCTATGACATAGTGGAATGGAGCTTTTTGAAGTTAATGCTGGAACGAATGGGCTTTCCAAACAGGTTTAAGGATCTATATGTATCAACGGGTTCAATGCCAATTTGAATTAATGGGATACTTGAGGGCCTCTTGAAACGACTAGGGGCCTTAGACAAGGGGGCTCGTACCTATTCCTAATCTGGGCTGAAGGCCTCTAATTCGCCACGCTGAATCCCAGGGTTTGATACAAGGCATAAAATTAAGTCGATCGTGTCCACAGATTTCCCATTTATTTTTTGCTGACGATTCGCTTATTTTTGGCAAAGCTAACCCGACTGACGTCTCTACTATTGCTGGGATTTTGAAGGATTATGAATTATATTCGGGTTAGATGGTTAATTTTGACAAATCTGAGATGTTTTTTTAGCAGTCAGGTTCAAGATAACATGCGGTCCCAGCTACTCCTAATGCTAGGAGTAAAGGAATCTAGAGGCTTACCACGGTATCTTGGTCTTCCAACCATCGTCGGAAGATCAAAGAAATAGGCATTTTCAGAGATTAAGGAGCACATATTATGATGTATTGTAGGATGGAAAGAACGTTTGCTATCCGCTGGGGGGAAAGGAAATCCTTGTTAAAACTATTGTCCAGGCCATTCCCCAGTATCAAATGTCTTGCTTCCTACTTTCGGACACCTTTTGCTTGGAAATTCAGCAGATTATCAGCCGCTTCTGCTAGGGGTGATGATAAGAAACGGCCTTTGTACTGGTTATCCTGGGAAGCTATGTGTTAGTCAAAGGAGAATGGTGGCTTGTGATTTAGGTGGCTTAAATCTTTCAATACTGCTCTTGTGGCAAAGCAATATTGGCGGATCATGGACTCCCAAATTCACTTTGTGCTCGGGTCCTAAAAGCTAAATATTTCCCACACTCAAATTTCATATCGGCACCCCTTGGAGCTAACCCGAGTTATTTCTAGCGTGGCATGCAAACGGCAACAGAGCTTGTATGCCAAGGGATAATGTGGCGAGTGGGTGGGGGTACTGACATTAGTATTTGGGATGATAATTGGGTGCCTGGCCTTAATCCAAAATGCCCCTTGGTAAGCACATCCACACCGAAACCTTTAACTGTTAATGAGCTTATTTGCTTTGACAGGTGCGAATGGAACCTTGAGCAGCTGCAAAATCATTTTGTCAAATCAGACTGGGATGAAATTCAGAAGATTAAATTAAGCTCACGACGACCAAATGACAAGTGGTACTGGGGATTAACACGAACGAGGCATTGCTCGGTAAATTCGGCCTACTTCCTAGCTGAACAGACCCGTGAAGGCCATACCAGCAAGGCGTCATCCTCAGTATCAGTTTCAACGTGTTTCTGGAAAAAGTTGTGGCATACTAATATCCCTACAAAAATTTGACATTTCCTCTGGAAATTGTCAAAAAATATTCTGCCGGTTAATACGAACTTGAGTAAACGTGGAATTAATTGTTCATTGATGAGTGCCTGTTGCTCAGCTTCGCGCGAGGACATCCTACATGCGATAAAGTCATGTGTTGCTGTTAAATTGCTTTGGAAAACTGCTGGTTTTCATTTCGAGTTGATAAAATGCAGGTTACTCGTGCTTTTTCTTGGTTATAGCAGTGTATTGAGCGATTGAGTAAAAAAGATTTCATCCATGCGGCTTTTCTTATGTAGTGGATTTGGTATCGACGAAACAAATTCATCCACGGGGAAGAATGGATCGATGACGAGTTAATACAAGTAAATGCGCTGAATCGGGCACATGAATGGCAGACGAGCTCAGCGAGTCCGCATATTTCGTCAAACAGACATTCTAATGATGTGATCCTAGACCCTTACAAGGCTTGGAGTCCACCCCCTCCTGGTATCACAAAAATTAATTGTGACGCCTCAATTAGGGAGAATGGCTTAGTCGCAAGGGCCGGATTAATAGCTAGGAATGAAGTTGGGTAAATTCTAGCTACAACGGGGCTGCCTCTGGAACCATGTGCCTCTGTTGAAGACGCTGAACTCCAAGCTATTTTGGTCAGGCTACACTTGGCCAATGACTGCTCCTTTCACCGGGTTTGCATCGAGTCGGATGCAAAAATTGTCATCGACACGCTTCTTCAGAAAAGAACACCAACGACAGAGTTACGTTTTATTTATGATGATATTTTTGGTTTGAGTTTGGTTTTTGACTTATGTTCCTTTTCTTTTACCCTGAGGGAAGGAAACATCCATGCTCATAGATTGACAACCTGGGCCAAGGATGCAAACTCCCCTCTTGTTTTCATTGAGGACTGCACGAATTGTATCTAGGATTTTGTTTGTTCGGATGCCGAAAGGCTTGATTAATATTAAGGTCCATCTTCTCTTTAAAAAAAAAAAACTTAACTCATAATTGAAACTAAAAATATCATACAATATTAATCATAACCGATTGAAAATATAAAACAATTAAACCGATAAACGAAACTTAAAATATCATAAAATATTAATAAATCAAACCGACAAATATAAAAAGAATAGTATAAAAAAATCGAATCAAAATTTTATTCCAATTAAGGAAGGATCTAATTAGTAGTTTCAACGTACATTGAAAATCTAACTGATGATTTTAGAAATTTAGGGATTTAATTCACTTTTTTAAAATGTAGGTTTAAGATAACTTAGGGTCCGTTTGTTTTACATACTGTTTGCTGTTACGGTTTGTTGTTTGCTGTTTCTGTTTACTGTTGCTGTTTGCTGTTACGGTTTGTTGTTTGCTGTTGGAAAAACTACTTTTCCAAAAAGGAGAGATTCCCTGTTTTTGTAAAAGGCTGCTTTTCAGGTGTTAAAGGCAAACAGAAAGTCGCTAACCAAACACCTAAAACTCTCTATTTTGAAGTAAAAATGCAAACATGAATATAAAAAGAAACCCAAACGCTCCTTTAGAAGATTAGATATCAGATTGATTTTTAAGATATAAATTAGATATCTAATTAAACTTTAAATACAAAAATTTATCTTTTATTTATTTCGAGGCACTCTCCCTCCACCACTGCCAACACCCAATCAAACTTAAGAATGTGTTTGAAAAGGCGGCTAAAAGCCAGGTTTAATTAATTTCAACATGGCGGGAAAAGGAGAGAAACAAAAGGTCATGTACATGTGGTAAATGGCTTCGACCAAAATTCTATACAGTATACATATTGATAGTATTGAAGTTAAAACTAGAAATTTCTAATTTCTGAATCACTGATTTCTGCTGCAATGGCTGGAAACGAAGAAGGACCAGCGATCGGTATCGATCTCGGAACCACCTACTCATGCGTCGGCGTTTGGCAACATGGCAAAGTGGAGATCATAGTCAATGATCAGGGCTTTCGAACGACCCCTTCTTATGTTGCTTTCACTGATACCGAGCGTCTGATCGGTGATGCTGCCAAGTATCAGGTTGCTACGAACCCTATCAACACTGTTTTTGGTATGTACACTACTTCCTATCTAATTTCTTACTTTTCTTTCTGTCTGCATCAACATAACATATTGTTATTTTTGTGATTGAGTGTGAATCGAGCTTAGATTCTATTGCTTTTGGTTTTTGGTGTTGTTGTTTCGATTTCGTTTTGATGTTTGATTACATTCGGTATCAAATGAGTTGTTAGAACTTTAAGAAAACAGTAATTTTGGGATTACATATTCTGCACATTGATATTTAGATGCATACTTGTGTTGTTTACTCGATCAGTTCGGAAAATTTCGTACTCTTACGGTCTATACCTATCACAGATGCGAAGAGATTGATTGGTAGAAGATACTCTGATGCCACTGTACAGAGTGACATGATGCTATGGCCATTTAAGATAGTTGCTGGTCCTGGTGATAAGCCTATGATTGTTGTTACATACAAGGGTGAGGAGAAACAGCTTTAGGCTGAGGAGATATCGTCTATGGTTCTTATTAAGATGCGTGAAATTGCTGAGGCCTATCTTGGATCAACTGTTAAAAATGCAGTGGTTACTGTTCCTGCTTACTTCAATGACTCTCAGCGTCAGGCAACCAAAGATGCTGGTGCGATAGCTGGCCTTAGTGTTATGCGTATTATCAATGAGCCTACTGCTGCAGCCATTGGTTATGGTCTTGACAAGAAGGGAATCAGCGCTGGGAAGAAGAATGTATTGGTCTTTGATCTGGGTGGTGGTACCTTTGATGTCTCACTGCTTACCATTGAAGAGGGTACTATTGAAGTGAAGTCCACGGCTGGTGACACCCACCTTGGAGGTGAAGATTTTGATAACAGAATGGTAAACCACTTTGTTCAAGAGTTCAAGAGAAAGAATAAGAAAGATATATCTGGAAATCCTAGAGCTCTTAGGAGATTGAGTACTGGCTGTGAGAGGGCTAAGAGGATTCTCTCGTCCACTGCTCAGACAACTGTTGAGGTTGATTGTTTGTTTGATGGTATTGATTTCTACTCAAACATTACCCGTGCCAGATTCGCGGAGTTGAATATGGATCTTTTCAGGAAGTGTATGGAGCCTGTTGAGAAGTGTTTGAGAGATGCCAATATGGACAAGAGCAGTGTCGATGATGTCGTTCTTGTTGGTGGTTCTACTAGGATTCCAAAGGTACAGCAGTTGTTGCAGGAATTCTTCCATGGAAAGGAGCTTTGTAAGAGCTTAAATCCGGATGAGGCTGTTGCGTATGGGGCAGCTGTACATGCTGCAATTTTGAGTGGAAACTTGCAGGATCTTCAGCTCTTGGATGTCACCCCTCTGCCACTAGGATTCCAAACTGTTGGAGGTGTTATGACGGTTGTGATACCAAGGAATACTACCATTCCTACAAAGATGGAGAAGGAATTCAGCACAGTAGATGACTACCAGTCCAGTATATTGGTACAGGTATATGAGGGGGAGGGAGCACTAACGAGAGAAAACAACTTACTCGGGAAATTTTTGCTTTCTGGCATTCCTCCTGCTCCAAGGTGTGTCCCTCAGTGCACTGTGTACTTTGAAATAGATTGCAATGGTATCTTAAATGTTTCTGCTGTGGAGAAGACAACTGGGAGTAAAAACAACATAACAATCACTAATGACAAGGGAAGATTGTCCAAGGAAGAGATTGAGAAAATGGTAAAGGAGGCTGAGAAATACCAGGCTGAATATGAGGAAAATAAAAAGAAGACTGATGCTAAAAATGCATTGGAGAATTATGCGTATAACATGAGAATACTGTGACCGATGATAATATCAGCTCGAAACTATCGCCAGAAGACAGAAAGAAGATTGAGGATGCGATTGAGGAAGCTCTTGAATGGTTGGAAGCAAACCAGCTAGGTGAGGCAGATGAGTTTGAGGATAAGATGAATGAGCTAAAGAGCATATGCATTCCTATCATTGCCAAGATCGATGAATGACGATGAAGTTTTTCCCACTGCTAGAGAATTTTTTGCTAAATATTAGTCCTTAAAACTTTCTATTAATGATAGGGTCCGTCCGGATCATGACAATTGACATTATTATCTAGTAGTAGTAGTTTGTCTTTAATTAATTAAAACTTTTGTTTGTGATCTGATTGAAGATGCATCAATGTTTGAACAAATTCAATTTTTCACACCTTGATCAGATAAAATTTCATCCTTTTTTTTAGTTCTCTATTTAGTAATTTTGTTGGAAACTTTACTGTGTTTTTTACAGAAATTGGATTGAATTTTGGGTTTTCTTTGATAGTCGGCCACAATGTTTTATTATCCTTTTAAATAATCTCTCCTGAAGGTACCATTTAACTTTATATTGAAGATATTTTAGCATGTTCGAATGGTGGTTGATGTTCGACTCTGTAGTTTGTATCTGCAACTAGATATATTTGATATTAGAAACTCAAGGATCTGCCTTTCATCCATATACTGATGTTTATAGCTACTAGAAGGTTTAAATCTCAGGAGCTACAATGTCCAGTTTTGAAGTATAATGAAAGTAAATGTTAAGTTTAGGTGTATGATTGTAATTTACCCGTTAAATCTTGGTATGAAATACATTGAAGAACATGGTGTCACTTGTTGTTGATCAGAGCAAAGGATACGAATAGAGTTTGCCTTGCAAAGGCCCTAAACAACCTGAAACTTTTAACAAAATGTTCTTTTAAATTATTTAGCTTTTTTTTTTTTTTTAATTCTATATCTTTTTAATCATATATAATCACATCTTATTTATTCATATATTAACTATAGAAAAAAATGAAATAATACTTCTGTTTGTTATTATGTATCATTTCTATGATGATTTTTGTAACGGTACATATAGGAAAATGGAAGAAAATGGAAAATATTATGTAGTTAATCAGTTCTGTTCAATTGAACCTTAATGACCAAATCCTAATTTGGACTTTCACGGTTAGATTTGTTGATATTTAATCTTAGGGCTATAAAATTATTTAATTAAATATTAGTTAACAAATAATTTTTTATTTTGCAACGTATTAATACTGAAAAAACTCCTACAAATAAGCAACTACTTTTTGCAGAGAGAGATATAAATTAACGTTCGAACTCTTTAGTTAGCACTAGAAAATCTGTTTGACCCCAACGATCATATTCTTCCTTCATCTGACGCTAACGTCCTTCATCTGAAAACCTATTTGACGCTAACATCTTCTTCCTCGCTGGGAAATTCATGCTTTTCTGTTGATGTAAGTATCTCTGATAAACTCTATTTAATTCCAACGTTATTCTTCCTTCGCTGGAAAACCTGATTGACGCCAACTATTTTCTTCTTCCTCACTGGAAAATTCATGCTTTTTCTGCTCATGTAAGTAACTCTGATAAACGTATTTAACTTGTGAACAGATAAGATTTTCTTGATCAGTTCGACACAAACATGAATTGGTGAATTGCAGCCGCAGCAATTGACAATAATTGTACATTTGCCGGAGCCGATTGGTTCATCTTCCTCTGCCGGTAACGACTGTGACACAAGCATAAATTGGTGAATTGCAGCCGTATCCACATTCAAGGTACTTTCTGTTTCTGTTTCTTTATGTTTGTTTCTCTGTTGAAAAAACTGAATTTACAAAGCTTTGTTTATTTTTATCTATATCTATATAATTAATGAGGCTGGAACTCCAATTGATTAATTCACTTACTCAATTTATTTGTGAATGAAATGCAGCAATGTTTTTCAATCTTTAAAAAAAGTAAAGAATAATTGGATACGGGAAAACACCTAATTCTAATTCTAATGCTTATTCATATGATAAGAACTTTATGTAAAAGGATTTCACAACAATAGATTTAAAGTTTTAATGCTAATTTAAAGTCTTGAAATGTTAATTGCAAATCCCTTTTATGTTCAGTGGCTTTCTTTAATTTAAAGTATTTTATTTCATAGCACTGAGTTGCTGTGCAAAATAATGGCTTTAGTAGAATTAGAAAATTTAGTTTTTGTTGAAAGCCTTTTCACAATCTATGATGAGTATGAAAAAAAGATTGAAAGAATGAATAATAAAAACTATTTTTTCAGAACTGAACCAATAAGAACTATTTGATAAGTGAAAGAAAAATTATTCTTGTATACATTTATTATCCATGATTATTATGAATAGCATAGAAGACAAAAAAAAAATTCTAGTTGAGCAATATGTTTTATTTCTCTCTTTTCATTTTTTTTTACCGAATACTCGTTTTATTCAATATGTAGGGAAACCACCATCTTTTTAATACCTATTTTATTCAATGGAAATCATATCGGAGAAATTGATGTTTCAACAAGAAAAGACTATGAAGACATACATCCCTGATGTTGAAGATGATATGAAACTAAAAGTTGATCAACAATTCGATTCATTAGATGCAGTTTACAAGTTCTACAATGACTATGCACGTAAGGCTGGATTTAGCGTTAGAAAAAGTAAGGAAAACAAGAAGAATGGAATTGTAACTTGGAAAAGATATGTATGTTTCAAACAAGGGGAGACTGGTGAGACATGGAGAAATAAAAATGAAGTTGAAGAAAGAGACCGCATGAATATTCGAACATGTTGCAATGCAAAATTGACTGTAAGTCGTGATGGAAGTTGTTATGTTCTCAAGACTTTCATAGAGGAACACAACCATCCGCCTACAACTCCAAGTAGAGTTCACATATTATCATCACATCGTAGAATGTCAGAAGCAAAACGGAATCTTATAACAGACCTAAAAAAGGTGGACATTCCATTATACTAGCAATTCGAATTATTTGAAACACAAGCTGGTGGGTATGAAAATGTCGGTTGCATTGAAAAGGATTTAAGGAATGCGGTCCGAGATGAGAGAGAAAAAGTTAAGGGACATGATGTAGACATTTTGTATGAGCACTTCAAAGCCGAAAAAGATAAGGATCCTGATTTCTTTTTTAAATTTGACATTGATGAAGAACAAAGGCTTGTTAGATGTTTCTGGGTTGATTCAATTGCCAAAAGGGCATATTCAAATTTTGGTGATGTGGTTGTATTTGATACGACATACAACACCAATCGTTATAAGATGATTTTTGCTCCTTTTGTAGGGGTGAACCACCATGGGCAGACAACGGCTTTCGGATGTGCATTTCTGAGTTATGAGACTTTTGATTCATTTGTATGGTTGCTAAACACTTGGCTTGCAGCAATGCCTAATGGCCCTCCACATGTCATTATCACCGATCAGGATCAAGCAATGACAAACGCAATTGCTGAAGTTTTTCCAAGCACATTTCATAGGTATTGTATATGGCATATTCTAAAAAAATTTCCTGAGAAAACTAATGTTGCTTTTATGAAAAACAACTATGAGTCCTCTAAGTCTTGCATATGGGATTCAGAGTATGAGGAAGAATTTGATAGGAGATGGTATGCAGAATTGGAAAGAAGTGGACATTCCATTATACTAGCAATTCGAATTATTTGAAACACAAGCTGGTGGGTAAGAAAATGTCGGTTGCATTGAAAAGGATTTAAGGAATGCGGTCCGAGATGAGAGAGAAAAAGTTAAGGGACATGATGTAGACATTTTGTATGAGCACTTCAAAGCCGAAAAAGAGAAGGATCCTGATTTCTTTTTTGAATTTGACACTGATGAAGAACAAAGGCTTGTTAGATGTTTCTGGGTTGATTCAATTGCCAAAAGGGCATATTCAAATTTTGGTGATGTGGTTGTATTTGATACGACATACAACACCAATCGTTATAAGATGATTTTTGCTCCTTTTGTAGGGGTGAACCACCATGGGCAGACAACGGCTTTCGGATGTGCATTTCTGAGTGATGAGACTTTTGATTCATTTGTATGGTTGCTGAACACTTGGCTTGCAGCAATGCCCAATGGCTCTCCACATGTCATTATCACCAATCAGGATCAAGCAATGACAAACGCAATTGCTGAAGTTTTTCCAAGCACATTTCATAGGTATTGTATATGGCATATTCTAAAAAAATTTCCTGAGAAAACTAATGTTGCTTTTATGAAAAACAACTATGAGTCCTCTAAGTCTTGCATATGGGATTCAGAGTATGAGGAAGAATTTGATAGGAGATGGTATGCAGAATTGGAAAGAAGTGGACATTCCATTATACTAGCAATTCGAATTATTTGAAACACAAGCTGGTGGGTATGAAAATATCGGTTGCATTAAAAAGGATTTAAAGAATGCGGTCCGAGATGAGAGAGAAAAAGTTAAGGGACATGATGTAGACATTTTGTATGAGCACTTCAAAGCCGAAAAAGATAAGGATCCTGATTTCTTTTTTAAATTTGACATTGATGAAGAACAAAGGCTTGTTAGATGTTTCTGGGTTGATTCAATTGCCAAAAGGGCATATTCAAATTTTGGTGATGTGGTTGTATTTGATACGACATACAACACCAATCGTTATAAGATGATTTTTGCTCCTTTTGTAGGGGTGAACCACCATGGGCAGACAACGGCTTTCGGATGTGCATTTCTGAGTTATGAGACTTTTGATTCATTTGTATGGTTGCTAAACACTTGGCTTGCAGCAATGCCTAATGGCCCTCCACATGTCATTATCACCGATCAGGATCAAGCAATGACAAACGCAATTGCTGAAGTTTTTCCAAGCACATTTCATAGGTATTGTATATGGCATATTCTAAAAAAATTTCCTGAGAAAACTAATGTTGCTTTTATGAAAAACAACTATGAGTCCTCTAAGTCTTGCATATGGGATTCAGAGTATGAGGAAGAATTTGATAGGAGATGGTATGCAGAATTGGAAAGAAGTGGACATTCCATTATACTAGCAATTCGAATTATTTGAAACACAAGCTGGTGGGTAAGAAAATGTCGGTTGCATTGAAAAGGATTTAAGGAATGCGGTCCGAGATGAGAGAGAAAAAGTTAAGGGACATGATGTAGACATTTTGTATGAGCACTTCAAAGCCGAAAAAGAGAAGGATCCTGATTTCTTTTTTGAATTTGACACTGATGAAGAACAAAGGCTTGTTAGATGTTTCTGGGTTGATTCAATTGCCAAAAGGGCATATTCAAATTTTGGTGATGTGGTTGTATTTGATACGACATACAACACCAATCGTTATAAGATGATTTTTGCTCCTTTTGTAGGGGTGAACCACCATGGGCAGACAACGGCTTTCGGATGTGCATTTCTGAGTGATGAGACTTTTGATTCATTTGTATGGTTGCTGAACACTTGGCTTGCAGCAATGCCCAATGGCTCTCCACATGTCATTATCACCAATCAGGATCAAGCAATGACAAACGCAATTGCTGAAGTTTTTCCAAGCACATTTCATAGGTATTGTATATGGCATATTCTAAAAAAATTTCCTGAGAAAACTAATGTTGCTTTTATGAAAAACAACTATGAGTCCTCTAAGTCTTGCATATGGGATTCAGAGTATGAGGAAGAATTTGATAGGAGATGGTATGCAGAATTGGAAAGAAGTGGACATTCCATTATACTAGCAATTCGAATTATTTGAAACACAAGCTGGTGAGTATGAAAATATCGGTTGCATTAAAAAGGATTTAAAGAATGCGGTCCGAGATGAGAGAGAAAAAGTTAAGGGACATGATGTAGACATTTTGTATGAGCACTTCAAAGCCGAAAAAGATAAGGATCCTGATTTCTTTTTTAAATTTGACATTGATGAAGAACAAAGGCTTGTTAGATGTTTCTGGGTTGATTCAATTGCCAAAAGGGCATATTCAAATTTTGGTGATGTGGTTGTATTTGATACGACATACAACACCAATCGTTATAAGATGATTTTTGCTCCTTTTGTAGGGGTGAACCACCATGGGCAGACAACGGCTTTCGGATGTGCATTTCTGAGTTATGAGACTTTTGATTCATTTGTATGGTTGCTAAACACTTGGCTTGCAGCAATGCCTAATGGCCCTCCACATGTCATTATCACCGATCAGGATCAAGCAATGACAAACGCAATTGCTGAAGTTTTTCCAAGCACATTTCATAGGTATTGTATATGGCATATTCTAAAAAAATTTCCTGAGAAAACTAATGTTGCTTTTATGAAAAACAACTATGAGTCCTCTAAGTCTTGCATATGGGATTCAGAGTATGAGGAAGAATTTGATAGGAGATGGTATGCAGAATTGGAAAGAAGTGGACATTCCATTATACTAGCAATTCGAATTATTTGAAACACAAGCTGGTGGGTAAGAAAATGTCGGTTGCATTGAAAAGGATTTAAGGAATGCGGTCCGAGATGAGAGAGAAAAAGTTAAGGGACATGATGTAGACATTTTGTATGAGCACTTCAAAGCCGAAAAAGAGAAGGATCCTGATTTCTTTTTTGAATTTGACACTGATGAAGAACAAAGGCTTGTTAGATGTTTCTGGGTTGATTCAATTGCCAAAAGGGCATATTCAAATTTTGGTGATGTGGTTGTATTTGATACGACATACAACACCAATCGTTATAAGATGATTTTTGCTCCTTTTGTAGGGGTGAACCACCATGGGCAGACAACGGCTTTCGGATGTGCATTTCTGAGTGATGAGACTTTTGATTCATTTGTATGGTTGCTGAACACTTGGCTTGCAGCAATGCCCAATGGCTCTCCACATGTCATTATCACCAATCAGGATCAAGCAATGACAAACGCAATTGCTGAAGTTTTTCCAAGCACATTTCATAGGTATTGTATATGGCATATTCTAAAAAAATTTCCTGAGAAAACTAATGTTGCTTTTATGAAAAACAACTATGAGTCCTCTAAGTCTTGCATATGGGATTCAGAGTATGAGGAAGAATTTGATAGGAGATGGTATGCAGAATTGGAAAGAAGTGGACATTCCATTATACTAGCAATTCGAATTATTTGAAACACAAGCTGGTGGGTATGAAAATATCGGTTGCATTAAAAAGGATTTAAAGAATGCGGTCCGAGATGAGAGAGAAAAAGTTAAGGGACATGATGTAGACATTTTGTATGAGCACTTCAAAGCCGAAAAAGATAAGGATCCTGATTTCTTTTTTAAATTTGACATTGATGAAGAACAAAGGCTTGTTAGATGTTTCTGGGTTGATTCAATTGCCAAAAGGGCATATTCAAATTTTGGTGATGTGGTTGTATTTGATACGACATACAACACCAATCGTTATAAGATGATTTTTGCTCCTTTTGTAGGGGTGAACCACCATGGGCAGACAACGGCTTTCGGATGTGCATTTCTGAGTTATGAGACTTTTGATTCATTTGTATGTTTTATTGCTGCGGCACCTTCTTAAGTTTAGCAAGAAATAAAATAAAATTTATATATACCTCATTTATGCGGTCAAAGAGTCAATACACAGGGAGTTAAGCCTGGTTTATCACTAGTTAAGTTTTCTTCCAATAAGGCATTAGCAGGTCCCCACATGGTGTAGGTCCTCCCACTCCCGGTCTGAAGAATTTAATTTCCCAAAAGTAGAAGTTAGGAGAGCCATTTGTAACACCAAATGGAAATGTAAGAGTAGAAAGGTATGTTGTATAAGACCTGTCCGTAGGCAAATACTGAACTGTTAAATCCAGCTAGACAATTTTCAACAAGCGGAGCTCCTACCAGATCAAATATATCTATCTGCGATGAACAAGATGGAGAAAAAGATAGATTTTTAGAATTTCATACAAAGCCTGCAAACAAACAATTAGCAAGTCTTGCATGTGTTGTCACTGTATCAGCAACTGAATCAAATGTGAAATTTTGCCCATTGATTGACAGAGAATCACCATACATTTTTTAACTATCATTTCTCCTTCATCTTCATCTTTATTTAATGGTCGCATTCGCACAACTACCTACAATTTTGTCAAATGGAAGACCAGGAAAAAAAGGGGTCATCATCAAGTAACAAGAATTCTAATGCTCAAAATAAACATAAGCTATGTTACGTCAAAGTCAAAATTTGGACGCACGATGTTTCTCCATGCAGCCATTTTAAACAATTTTGATAGGAAGAGGAACAACGGCTTTGACCAGAAATTGAAGTTTCAGTACTCTATAAACCCAACTATGAGAAGTCCTCAAAAGACTCTTATCGAGAATATTAAATGGCATAAAGAATATATTTATAATATATGTTATCTCTTACTTTCTTTTGTGAAGAACATATCATATTTATAAAAAATACAGTTGATATTTTTCTCGTGGGATTTTTACACATGCTTACATTTATTTTTTAGAAATTTTCAGACATTAAAAGAAAAAGGTTTCTCTCATGCCTGTTTTCACAAACATATTCGTGATGAAACCTTGTCAGTTGGGAATAGAGTCATGAGTCAAATCATGATTTTGCACCTAAAGAATAAAAATCAGAGCACCTAAAAAAAATGATAGCTACAAAAATGGCAGCTACATAATTAAAGATACAAAGCACCTAAAGAATAAAAATCAAAACCACAAACAACATTTTTTTAGCAAAATTTCAACAATTTTCACACTTTTTCAAGTGAATGACACTTGATCTTACTTCTGCTGCTCTTGCAAATAATACAAATGGCCTAATTAAGCAAGCAAGCATGTCTAAGCTGTGTGTATGAATGTGATTTGAAATTCAACATTCAAATTAAATTGTGTTGAATTTTGAACACAAGCCATACAATTTTGTCAAAGTTCACATTAGTCTTTTTCCCTTTGTTCACATGTAATTTTTTACTTTGATTTCTTCCATTCACATCCCAAAATTTTCTTATAAATACCATGCATTGGCATAGGTTTGTGCATCCTAGCAATTGATGTTAGATTACTAGTTTGAGTGATATTCTCCAAGAGAGAATTGTGAGGTTTTGGGTGTATTGGGGTTAAGGGTTTTGAGTGTTATTTTCTCCATTCTTTTATACCACTTTTGTCTCTCTAGTGGAATAATTTTCGGTCTCCTTCGCCCGTGGACTAGGCACACCGCCGAACCACGTAAATCCTTGTGTCATTTACTTTATTGTTCTTCTTTTATTTTATTATCAATTTATTTACCCAAATTAAATATTTCGTTCCGCTGCGGGGTTTTCCCTAACAAATTGGTATCAGAGCCAATTAATATTTATTTTGGGATCTACTATGGCGACAACAAAATTTGATATCGAGAAGTATGATCGTACTATCAGCTTTGCCTTATGGCAAGTCAAGATGAAAGCTATTTTGACATAGAACGGATTGAGCAAGGTGTTAGCAGACGAGTTACCTCCCACGGTAACAAAGGAGAAGAAACAAGAAATGGAGGAGAAAGCTCTAGCTGCCATTCAGTTATGCTTGTCAAACGAGGTTCTGCGTGAAGTCATCCATGAGAAGACTCCTAAAGGCTTATGGGAGAAACTTGAGTCTCTCTACATGTCCAAAAACCTCACCAGCAAGCTTGTTGTGAAACATTGTCTTCACATGCTCAATATGGCGGAAGGTACATCCCTAAAGTCACACCTTGATAATTTTAGTTCCATTTTGCTGGATCTGGAAAATTTAGATATTAAATATGAAGAAGAAGATAAAGCTCTTATGTTGTTACGATCTTTACCGCCGTCTTTCAAAAAATTTCGGGAGACCATGATCTATAGTAAAAGCACTCTAACTGTAGATGAGGTTAAAAGGGTGTCTATTTTCAAAAGATCTGATAGACAAAGAGCTTTCTGGTGATAGAAATGGCCCTGCAGAAAGTCTGGTTGTTAGAGGGAGATCTTCTACAAAAGATCCCAGCAGCAGCAACAACAACAATCGATCGAGATCAAAATCAAAATCTAGATACAGTAATGTGACATGCAATTACTGTAAAAAGAAAGGGCACATCAAAGCTGAATGTTTCAAGCTACAGAAGAAAAATAAAGAAAAGGTTCATAAAGAAGACAATCATGCCGACGCCAGTGTTGCTGAAGATGAAGTAGATTGCGAAGTCTATGCCGTGTCCGACGATGGTGCTAGATCTGGACAAGGGTGGATCCTTGACTCTGCTTGCTCATTTCACATTTGCCTTCACAGAGATTGGTTCTCCTCTTATGAATCAGTAAACAGAGGAGTTGTGTTAATGGGAAATGATTCTCCTTGTAAAGTTGTTGGTATTGGTACCGTCCAAATTAAAATGCATGATGGCATTGTCAGAACCTTGACAGATGTACGGTATGTTCCTGACATGAAGAAAAACCTTATCTCTTTATCTGCTTTAGATGACAATAATTGCAGATTTTCTGGTGGAGATGGAGTCTTGAAGGTTTTGAAAGGTGCTCTAGTTATAATGAAAGCCAAAAAAGTTGGAAGATTGTACGTGTTACAAGGTTCAACAGCCACGGGTGTTGCTGCAGTTTCCTCTTCCATGCCGGAGTCAGAAATTATCAAATTGTGGCACATGAGGCTCGGCCACATGAGTGAGAAAGGCTTGTCCATGTTAAGTCGATGAGATCTCCTTTGTGGTCAACATACGTCCAAGTTGGAGTTTTGTGAGCATTGCATTTTTGGCAAACACAAACGAGTCAGTTTCAATACTGGTGTTCATCAAACAAAATGCACTTTGGATTATATCCATTCAGATCTATGGGGGCCTGCACGTGTTCCTTCAAAAGGTGGCGCTCGATATATGCTTACCTTCATTGACGATTACTCTAAGAAGGTTTGGGCTTATTTCTTGAAGCAGAAAAATGATGCCTTTGCCACTTTCAAGCAATGGAAGGCCTTGGTGGAAAACCAAACTGGTAAGAAGATCAAGCGTCTCCGCACTGATAATGGTCTAGAATTTTGCAATGATGAATTCAACACATTTTGTAAAAATATGGGCATCTACAGACATCTCACAGTTCCAGGAACACCACAACAAAATGGTGTAGCTGAGCGGATGAACAGAACTCTGTTAGAAAAGGTTCGTTGTATGTTATCAAATTCTGGCTTATCTCAAGACTTTTGGGCTGAAGCAGCTTTAACAGCTTGTCATTTAGTGAATCGTTCTCCGTCTGCTTCAATTAATTGTAAAACTCCTGAAGAGGTATGGTCTGGAAAACCCGCTGATTATTCTGATTTGAGGATTTTTGGATGTCCTGTTTATGTTCATGTGAATGATGGAAAGTTGGAGCCCAGATCTAAAAAGGGCATTTTTCTCGGCTATCCTCCTGGTGTAAAGGGATATAAAGTTTGGCTTCTTGATCCCAAGTCACCAAAATCTGTAATTAGTAGAAATGTTGTATTTAATGAATCTGTCATGCTTCATCCAAAGGAGTCTTCAGTCACTTCTAACACCAAGATACAGAATTCTAATAAGCAGGTGGAGGTTCAAGTTGAGGTGGAGAATTCATTCTCTCCATTGAATGAACAATTGACGGAGTCTGCCGAAGTAGAAGAATCTACAGCTATTGAAGAGGAGCATCCAGTTGCTAGAAGCAGGCCAGAAAGAGAAAGAAAACAACCTCTAAGGTTAGCAGACTATGTCACTTTTGCCTGTGTTGCTGCACAAGAGACTGAAGGAGTTGGTGATCCTTCAACATATTCAGAAGCCATGTCCGGTGATGATTCTGGAAAATGGTTGATAGCCATGCAAGAGGAGGTGGAATCTCTTCACAAAAATAAAACGTGGGAATTGGTGAAACCGCCAAAGAACAAGAAGATTGTCGGTTGTAAATGGGTCTTCAAACGAAAAGAAGGCATTCCGGGCGTTGAAGATGCTCGATACAAGGCACGATTGGTAGCTAAGGGCTATAGTCAGGTACAAGGAGTTGATTTTAATGATGTTTTCTCTCCTGTTGTTAAACATAGCTCTATTCGTGTTTTGCTTGCATTGGTTGCTATAAATGATTTGGAGTTGGAACAACTCGATGTCAAAACTGCCTTCTTACATGGAGAACTTGAGGAGAAAATCTATATGCAACAACCTGAAGGTTTTGAAATCGAAGGCAAAGAAGACCATGTTTGCTTGTTGCAGAAATCACTATATGGGTTAAAGCAGTCTCCTCGACAGTGGTATAAACGGTTTGATTCCTTTATGATTGGGCATGGTTATTTTAGGAGCCAATATGATAGTTGTGTTTATTTCACAAAACTTCCAAATGGCTCATTTGTTTATTTGTTACTCTATGTTGATGATATGCTTATTGCTGCCAAGGATATGCCTGATATCAATAGATTGAAAGCAGAGCTGAGCAGTGAATTCGAGATGAAAGATTTGGGAGCTGCCAAGAAGATTCTTGGTATGGAGATCTATAGAGATAGAGCTACAGGAACACTTTGTTTAACTCAGAGAAGTTTTGTTGAAAAAGTGTTGGAGCGATTTGGCATGAAAAATGCTAAACCTGTAAGTACTCCACTTGCTGCTCATTTCAGACTTTCTGCTGATATGTGTCCACGGTCCAAAAAGGATATTGAATATATGTCACATGTACCTTACTCTAGTGCGGTTGGTAGTATCATGTACGCGATGGTTTGTACCCGTCCTGACATTTCACATGCAGTCAGTGTAGTCAGTAGATATATGTCTAATCCTGGTAAAGATCATTGGAATGCTGTGAAATGGATTCTGAGATATTTAAGGGGTACTACTAATGCTTGTTTAAAATTTGGAAGGAGTGAGAATATGGTGGCAGGTTATATTGATTCAGACTATGCAGGTGATCTTGACAGAAGAAGATCCATTACAGGTTATGTGTTTACTCTTGGTAGCAGTGCCATCAGTTGGAAAGCTACTTTACAGCCTACAATTGCATTGTCCACTATAGAAGCGGAATATATGGCTGTAGTTGAAGCTGTAAAAGAAGCTATTTGGCTACGAGGCTTAGTTGGTGAGCTGAGTTCAAATTTGCAGAAGATTGTCGTTCACTGTGATAGCCAGAGTGCTATATATTTGACGAAGGATCAGATGTTTCATGAAAGAACGAAACACATTGATGTGAAGTACCATTTTATTCGAGATGTTATTTCTAAAGGAAATATTACAGTTAGTAAAATTGGTACTGCAGATAATCCAGCCGACATGATGACGAAGCCTCTTTCAACGACTAAGTTCAAGCATTGCTTGAACTTGATTGGTATTAGCAATAAGTGAGCTAGCCCGAAAGGGCATTACGGCAAAGGAAGACCTTTGGTGAAATTTCAAATGAAGGTGGAGATTTGTATGAATGTGATTTGAAATTCAACATTCAAATTAAATTGTGTTGAATTTTGAACACAAGCCATACAATTTTGTCAAAGTTCACATTAGTCTTTTTCCCTTTGTTCACATGTAATTTTTGACTTTGATTTCTTCCATTCACATCCCAAAATTTTCTTATAAATACCATGCATTGGCATAGGTTTGTGCATCCTAGCAATTGATGTTAGATTGCTAGTTTGAGTGATATTCTCCAAGAGAGAATTGTGAGGTTTTGGGTGTATTGGGGTTAAGGGTTTTGAGTGTTATTTTCTCCATTCTTTTGTACCACTTTTGTCTCTCTAGTGGAATAATTTTCGGTCTCCTTCGCCCGTGGACTAGGCACACCGCCGAACCATGTAAATCCTTGTGTCATTTACTTTATTGTTCTTCTTTTATTTTGTTGTCAATTTATTTACCCAAATTAAATATTTCGTTCCGCTGCGGGGTTTTCCCTAACACTGTGCATAATTAAATTCTTGGCTGGAAATGGAGAATATGTCTTCTAGAACTTATTATGATGGAATTCCATCAACAAACCACATGATTTTTTTTTCTAAGCGAAGAGGATAAATAATTTCAATCTAGATAACCTGTGAGTTCAACAGTCGAAATCGCTTAGCTGCAGGGAGACCCTCACATGCAGGAATTACAGGCGACAGCTTCTCCTCTTCTCCGTCGTGGTTTGCGGCTTCCACCTCCAAACCTACTATTCATTAGCTTCACCATCGCAATCGACATTAATAGTACATTCACCGGAGCTAATTGGTTCATCTTCCTCGCCGATAACGAACTGTTATGCTTACTCTCTCTGTCTGTAGCTGTGTGGTTCTAGGTATTAAAGGAATCGATTTCAACAAATAAGGAATTGAAGACTTACAAAGCAGGAATCCAAAACATCTCTACGGTTCCTTCTACAGAAAAATTCACGGTTAGTTTTTGTCTCTCTCTGCAAAAAGGGGTTGCTTATTTATAGGAGTTAATTCAGTATTAATACATTAAAAAATAAAAAATATTTGTTAACTAATATTTAATTAAATAATTTTATAGCTGTATGATTAAATATCAGAAAATCTAATGGTGAAGGTCCAAATTAGAATTTGGTCATTAAGGTCCAATTGAGCAGGACTGTATAGTTAATATTGGATATTCACAAATCGCAATCCTGCTCAATTGGATCTTATCTGTTCACAAGTTAAATACGTTTATCAGAGTTACTTACATGAGCAGAAAAAGCATGAATTTTCCAATTGATATTCATAAATCGATTAAAATTGGATATTCACAAATCGATTAAAATTTTATGAATAGTTATTAGTTAATATTGGATATTCACAAATCGATTAAAATTTTGCACAATAATAAAGAAATAAGATATGGATGCCTTCTATGTAGTCAACCAATAAGCTGTCCAAAAACATTCAAACATTGATATTCATATCTTAGAATTGTATTGAACGAATTTTTAAAGTTTGGAAAAAACTAGATGGAAAATTTTACGACTGTATGTTTGGTATAAGTTTCATTTCATAGACCTCACAATTTTAAAATGTTGTATTTTTAGTTAGAGGAACATTGTATTTTTAGTTAGAAAATAAATTATGTGTTTTATGTCGTTAGTAAGATGAAGAATTATGATATGTTGATTTTTTTTATTGACGAGGTAGGAAAATGCAGCAGTAAGTCAAAATGAACAACAGAAATTGGAGGATAAAAAGCTTGGAAAACTCGAATATTATAGCGGGAGTAAGTCAGATGCAAGAAATAGGGGAATAAAATTTAAGATTGAGGATGAGTAAAATGGGTAGGAAAATGCAAAAAGTCGAAATGATCAGTAGAAATTTGAGAATAAAAAGCTTGGAAAACTCAAATATTATGGCCGAAGTAATTAGAAGTTTGAGTCACATTAGAGGTTTGGACTAGTTGTGTTTGGTGAAGAGAGGTTTGGAAGAGTTTAGTGGGTTCAAAAAATTAATTTTGAAAAAATTTTATTGCATGAGCTTTTCCAATTAGCTTATTACTACATTTCTTTTTATGGACATTTTTACCCCTAGCTAGTACTCTTTAATCCCCAAATATATATCATACCATGTTTTTATTTGTCATTTTATACAAACAGCTATTTATAATCAGCTAATTTTTAGCAAACAAATTCATACAATCCGCTAGTCAAATCGGCAAGAAGGTAATTAGCTAACAGATCATTACCAAACAGGCCTTTATATCGGTATGGTAAGCAAGTATTTTCCAACTTCCACTTACCCACAACTCTCTAAATTCATTATCCACTAATTCTACTACATTAACTTGCAGATTTGGAGCAAAAATGTGGTTTGAGGATGGAGAAAATGCTGTAAAAAATACCGTAAATATAGCATTAGTTTTAGTTGCTGATTTTTGTTTTGTGATTTTGTTATTTTTAATCATACGCCATTCAATATGACTCTGTTCCAGCTCCATAAAAAGCCCTTAGCTTCGTCTCGATTAATACATGCAGGATTTCACGTCGTTCCAGTAAAATTCATTCATCGGATGCTCTAAAAAATAGGACTTTGAGGGATGACATGATGTTGAAAAATAAGAATTGATTTTTCTATTGTAAATAAATACTTACTGGTTTGGTCTCAATTAGTAGATACATGATTTATCATTATTGCAGCAAGATTTTTTTTTTTTTTTTTGCTCAAAAAAAAATAAGTTTTTGAAGGTTATTGATGTTCACCGAATTTCCTTTTTTTTTCTGATTTTTGCATCATTTCTATTTTTTTTAATCAAGTTAAGGTTTTAATTTAAGTTCATTTATTTTCAATTATACTAAGAAATGTTCCACGTGGTTTATATAACTTCTCATTAAGCCTTTTTTTAAGAACATTAATTAAGCTTTTTTGAAAGTATATTTCTTTGAATGAAATTTGTATTATGAGTTATATTTAATAATTATGCTACATATTTTAGGATTATATTATGAAAAATAGAATTAAGTCAACACATTAATTGGAATATTGAGATTATAAGCATCAAATAAGGGTACCATTATTAATGATAATAATAATAATAGATTACAGTTATAAACAAATACAAATTACATTGCTTTTACAGAGATGCCTTCTATGGTTACTTTATTTTTGACAAAGTACCATTACTTGATGTGTTTTCACCATTGGATGATGGATTAAAAAATTAATCCAATTGTGAAAACACACAAAATAACTCCTACTTTGTTAAAAACAAAGTAAGCATAGTCTTTACCTTTTACAGAAAAAAAATGTGGTTAAACTCGAAGCATTATTGGTGATCGTTTTCCAATACTTCCAAAAGGTCTTCAAGACTGACGTTTGATTTGGAATTTTAACCCTACATGCGTCATGACCATAACCGCAATAAATATCTCAGATTGAGCTTATAATTTTTCCTTGGGCTATATTTTCTCCAACAGATTTCTTGTTGTTCCAACAAGAAGAGGTCTAATACATTCTCCTCTGTACTCTCTAGTTGTCCAAAAACTTCCACTGATTCTTGAATTTTAAAAAATTACGACTAAGACCCTGTTCTTTTTTGACTTAATTTCAGCATAAATAAGTTCAGTTCAGTTCAGTTCAGCAGCATTCAGTTCAGTTCAGTTAAGTTAAGTTAAGTTCAGTTAAGTTCACTTAATTATTTGGTGTAAATAAGTTAAGTTAAGTTAAGTTCAGTTCAGTTCAGTTCAGTTCAGTAGCATTCAGTTCAGTTAAGTTAAGTTAATTTAATTTAATTTAATTTCAGTCAAAAAGAACAGGGCCTAACTCACTCAACTTGTTTGTTTAGAACAAATAATCCCTCAAATATGTTAATATTCGTGATTCTAAGTTATTTTGGCCATTTTGTTAATGTATCGCAGATTAGTTTGATGTAGCAGCAGATACTTTTGATATCTTTTATTTCTATTGTAATGTTATGTTGAATAATTTTGGGTTTAAGAGTTATTTGTGGGTTATTTATTCTAAATAAGCAACTTGAGAAGTTATTTGTTTCAAATAAATAAATTGGGATGTTAGGCTCTGTTCTTTATCGCTGAAAAAAACTGAACTGAACTGAACTGAATTGAACTGAACTGAATGCTACTGAATACTGAACTGAATTGAACTGAATTTACTGAATGCTACTGAACTTAACTGAATTATACCGAACTTAACCGAACTTAACAATAATGATAATATCAAACTTTAAAATAATTTTAATGATAATATTGGACATTAATAAACTAATAATAATAATAATAATAATAATAATAATAATAATAATAATAATAATAATAATGGTTCTAATAAATTTAAGGGTAAAGTTCAAATAAAACCCCTGTGGTTTCACTAATTTTCAAATAAAGGACTGTGGTTTATTTTTTGTCAAAACGAGGATTGAGGTTTCACACTTTTAATAATGCTATTAAAACTATCTTTACCGATCTGAAAATGAAAATTTTCAAGAATTAAAGTTGTTCAATGTCATATTTTCTATGGAACTACATTTTCGATTTTAGAAAATCATCTTTTTTGGAACTTTCTCTCTCTAAACATTAACTTTATCTCTCTTTACCAAACATCATCTAAATAATCTCGAAATAAAAAAGTTGAAGAATTAAAGTTGCTTAGAATATTAGTAGTTCTTAAAATATGTCATTTTTGAAGTCGTCAATGGTGATTTTAATAGTATCAATCGAAAAATTCCTTATTTTGCTAAAGTTGAAAATCTCAGTCCTCGTTTTGACAAAAAGTAAACCACAGTCCTTTATCTGAAAATTAGTGAAACCACAAGGGTTTTATTTGAACTTTACCTTAAATTTAATAATATCAATAATAAATAAATATATTATTAAAGATAAAACTAAATTGAATATCAAATAAAAGCTCGGGTTGATAAAATCTTGGCTCGATAAAAGCTTATGAAATTAAATAAAAATGAGTCTAATCTATCTATATATAATATAAATCAGTAACGATGGAACTGAGGTGTCACTTCCTCCTTTTTTAGTGATAAAAAATTTAATATATTAAGTTTAATTATATTATTATATTTATCTATAAAAAGATTATTTTATCCGTACTATATCTAAGAGTTCTACAGAATTTAAATTAATCCTTAATATCTCTCTAATTCTCTACATATCTATATATAATATAAAACAGTAACGATGGAACTGAGCTGTCACTTCCTCCTTTTTTAGTCATAAAAACTATAATATAATATATTATATATTAATTTTAATTCTATTATTATATTTATCTATAAAAAGATTATTTTATCCGTACTATATCTAAGCGTTCTACAGAATTTAAATTAATCCCTAAAATCTCTCTAATTCTCTACATATCTATATCTATATATAATATAAAACAGTAACGATGGAACTGAGGTGTCACTTCCTCCTTTTTTAGTGATAAAAAATTTAATATATTAATTTTAATTATATTATTATATTTATCTATAAAAAGATTATTTTATCCGTACTATATCTAAAAGTTCTACAGAATTTAAATTAATCCATAAAATCTCTCTAATTCTCTACATATCTATATATAATATAAAACAGTAACGATGGAACTGAGGTGCCACTTCCTCATTTTTTTAGTGATAAAAAATATAATATAAAATATAATATAATATATTAATTTTAATTATATTATTATATTTATCTATAAAAATAATATTTTATCCGTATTATATTTAAAAGTTCTACAGAATTTAAATTAATCCCTAAAATCTCTCTAATTCTCTACATATCTATATATAATATAAATCAGTAACGATGGAACTGAGGTGTCACTTCCTCCTTTTTTAGTGATAAAAAATATAATATAATATATAATATATTAATTTTAATTATATTATTATTTTTTTGATTAAAGATTGGTTAGCGAGGAAGGGTAAGCGGCGGACATCCCAGCTATGCTAGCACCCCCACCACATATCCAAAAAATCCCCGAACCAAATTTATTAAAAGAGTAAATAAATGTCATAATACAAAAAGAAAAAAGAATAAAATGAAGCTAAAGAATTAGGAAAAGCGATAAACGCAACGTCCTACACGATCATGAAAAAAGACCGATCCACAAAAATCTGGGACAACATCCCACCAAGTCGAAGCTGTTGCCGTCCGTCCATAATTTGCAAGCGAATCCGCAACATGATTTCCTTCACGAAAAATATGAGACACCACAAAAGCCACATAATCGATCTGATTTAAACAATTGAACCATTTTTGTCTAAGCAACCAAGGGACCGAACAAGATTTAGATTTGAACATCTGCACAACATACATTGAGTCGCTTTCAAGCCAAATTTTCCGCCAACCTTTGCTGATAGCCATGTCAATGGCGTAAATAGCAGCAGATAATTCAGCAAGATAAGCAAAGGAACTTTCAATCGGAAAGGCAAACGCACCAAGGCACATGCCAGTATGCGAGCGATAAATACCTCCGCAACCCGCAGGACCAGGAGCACCCATGACAGATGCATCAGTATTGATCTTAATCCAATCCCTCGGAGGTGGTTGCCAAAAAATCGGAGTAATGTGCAGAGCCTTAGCAAGACGCTTTTCAATCCCGAGCTCACCTAAGATTTGAAGTTCAACTAGCGAATTCCAAACGGAGCCCCGTCCAGTGTGAGCAGATTCACGAACAGCTCCCCAAATCCGTCTCAGCGTGATGGAAGTATTAACCCTCTCATCCTCAAAAATGGACCTATTACGAGCAAGCCATAGAGCCCAAATTGTATTAACAATTGCAGCCGCCCATAAATCAGCGATTTGAGTACTAAAACGTTGAATAACAGCATGATCAACTAGATTCTTAAGAGTCGAGTCAGTGTTAATTCGTCTTCCAAACAATGAGCTAACACCATGCCAAATAAATTTGGAATTTAATTATATTATTATATTGCAGCCGATTGCAGGGGTTCTGTTCTTAGTCGTTTAGTTCGTCTCTAAGCTTTTTGCTTTCTCTTTTTTCCTTTTTATTTTGGGCTTTTAGCCTTCCTTTATCTACCAAAAAAATTTATAAAATAATTATTTAAAGTAAATGTGAAAATAAAATAATAATATTTAATTTATATAACATCTTTATGTCATTAATTGTAATTATTAGATTATATTTTTATTAATATTTATATATTAAGATGAATCTGTGCATCACACGGGCCAAAAACTAGTTTAAATTAAAAATACAAATTATATACAAACACAAATTTACATATAATTTAAAGCCTATGAAATTAAATACAAATTTTCATATAAATATAAACTCTTAAATTTTTATTCTAATTAAGGGTTAAAGTGCAAACATAACGTTTTGGGTCAGGAGTTATTTTACCCCTAACATAGTGCAATTTTATTCCTAATATTGATAAATTCGGTAAATTTTAGAAATAATTCATAATATGGATGCAATTCCTAATTTTTAAATATGGATGCATACTTTAGTTTTATTTTTTTTTATTAAACGATATATATTTTAATAAACTATCATTTCTTGACTTTTATCTAATTTATAAATAATGATAAAGTATAAATAATAATAATAATATGTAATAATAATAAATAATGATAAATTATGGATAAATAATAATAATAATTATTATAATATAATAAATAATGATAAATTACTGAATGCTGAAACTGGATGCTGAAACTGAATACTGAAACTGAATACTGAACTGAACTGAATTGAACTGAACTGAACTGAACTGAACTGATTGTTACTGAAATTAAGTGATAAAGAACAGGGCCTTATTTGTATTTTGAAGATGACGGAAATTTTTACTTTTTTATTTATTTATTTACATATAGTCAATCACAAACCTATAAATTCCTTCTTTTTATTTACATATAGTTATTTATCTAGGGGTGACAGAAAACCGCGGGCATCTAAACCGACGAGGATGGACAATAACCAAAAAAAACCAAGGATGGGATTGAGGACGACGGACATTTTTCCTCTCTCAATTGGTCTCACCATACTGAAGGCACCTCTTTCAAACGCTACTAACCAAACTTTTTGTTCATTTGGAATACCAATACACTCAAAGAACCACTCCACTTTCGATAGTCAATCCAAGAACCCTTCAATATCCAATTCACCCCAAACGATGGAAAATCAATTTTTAATTTAAAAGCATCTTCCTATCAAAGTTTTCGACATAACCTCACCTATCATCATCAATATATGGATTTCTCCCAATAATATCATCATATCTACCATCAACAAAACAAATATGTCATATATTTCTAGCATTTCTGACATTCTCAAAACCATCATACACATTGCTATCACTAATCTTCGTTATGCACAATAACAAAGTTAGGTCATCTTACCTCATGAGCCATTGGGCTTCCGGGATGTGGGTTTTGTGGCACCGGCTTCCTCCTCGGTGGAGGTGAACATAGAGGTGTGGGTTGTGGTTGAGGGATCATAATCTCTTTATCTCTCATTTGATGACCTCTGGTGGGTTGTGGAGCCTATCCATGGATGCTCTAACCTCATTGGTGAACACCTGAAGTTGTTCTCATTCTTCGATTCTTAGATCTTCAATCTTCTTGACATAGCTCTTTGTGGTAACCTCGGTTGAACCATTGATAAAAAAGTTTCGGGTTAGGAAAAAATCGGCTCTAATACCAATTGATATGGATTCGTGACGATAGTGCTGATTTTAATCTCAACAAAGAATACTTTCGTCACTGGCTAAACTAGTAGGAGTTAATACCAAATAGTTTAAAAACATTGATTCTAAAAGGAATTTTATGTTTGATTGATAAAAGTTTTTTCATCTTTACAAAAATTAGAGCTTAAATACCGGGTAAATTACATACGTGGTGTACAACCTTTACCCGTAATCACACTTTGGTGTACAACCAAAATTTTGTCACACTAAACTGTACAACCTTTTAGTGACCTCCCACTAAAGTGTACAGCAGGTAAAAATGACCGGTCAATGCTCAGTCAACGCGCCACCTCAGCTTTGACCGGTCAAAAAGTCAAAAAAATTCAACTACTTAATATAAAATTACTTCTATACCCCTATCTCTTCATATCTTCATCTTCTTCCTTCTATTTCTTTCTCTCTCTTCAAATTTGTTTCTCTCTCTAAACTCTCTGTTTGAATTTATTTATCTCTCTAACCTCTCTCTTTGAATTTCTTTATCCAGTCCATTCTCATCAACCGTCTCTCCATTGTCATGATTAACTCGACCTAACTGACCGTTAACCAGTCCTGCCGACGGTCCTCTGCGAGAATTAGTATCTCGTCTCCTTCTCCGGCGAGAAACTTGCTTCTGGATTAAGAAGAAGAGCAAGGTGGCGAGAACGAAAGTACTTGCGGCAGTAGCAACTACATCCTTGACAACAGTTCTATCCCACGCAGAATCGTGGTCCGGCAGAGGAAGTAGAGACGACGGTGGCAGCGATGAGTTGGGCGGATTAGTCCGATTCGTAGGCGGCGGTGCAGGGGGTGAAATTGGAAAAGGATAAAAAGTTTCAAGGTTCTGAAAATTGGATTGACAAAGAAGAGAAAAGAATGAAATCGGAAATGAATAATAGAAAGAGAAGAAGAAGCCACCGGCGGTGGCTGATATTCATGGCGAGATAGAACTACAAGGGAGAGAACATTGAAAGGTGAAAGGAATATATTATAATGGATTTGATTTTTGCTTGACGAATTCAAAGAGTAGTTAGTTGGTTTCCAATTTGGATCTGGTAAGAGCCCGCCTATGATCTCATCTATTATCCGGCGACGGTTAAGTTGAGGTTGAGGTTGAGGTATTGAATATGAAAATTCTTAAGCTTCATCGGTTGCTGTATTCTGCTGATCCGATCCATGTTTGTTAGCAGAATCTTTCATTTAGATTGATAGATAGATTAGGGGATTTTAGTGAGAGAGGTTAGTGAGATAAAGAAATTCAAAAAGAGAGGTTAGGGAGAGAAACAAATTTGAAGAGAGAGAAAGAAATAGAAGGAAGAAGATGAAGATATGAAGAGATAGGGGTATAGAAGTAATTTTATATTAAATGGTTGAATTTTTTTGACTTTTTGACCGGTCAAAGCTGAGGTGGCGCGTTGACTGAGGATTGACCGGTCATTTTTACTTGCTGTACACTTTAGTGAGAGGTCACTAAGAGGTTGTACAGTTTAGTGTGACAAAATTTTGGTTGTACACCAAAGTGTGATTACGGGTAAAGGTTGTACACCACGTATGTAATTTACCCTTTAAATACCACCCACAATTAGCTAGCCAAAGATGCAAAAACTCTTACTAAGATTACAAGCCCATAAACAACATACGAGTAAAATGGAAAGAAATAAACTAAGAGCAAAACAACAAATAAGCATAAATATGAGAACATTAAATATTTAGTGGTAAAATAGTAAATAGATTGGAGCATGATTGTGGCAGAATTATGGCAGGACTTTCTTCCTTAACCATTAAATATGATCAACACTTAAGTCTTTCATCGATTATTTTTTAATATGTTAAACCTTTAATCTTTTAAATGAAGACATTAAACATTTGATTATCTATTTGTAAACATATTTAGACGATTCAGTTAGCATAAACAAAACAGTTAATATATCACTATTTTAATATGTTGATTGATATATACACTTATATTCTAGATAATTTCTTAATTATTTTATTTTAAAATAACAATGATATTTTTAAAAATAATATGTTAAAAAAATATATAATTGATCAGACTTTAATAATATGTATTTAAAATATCAAGGATTTAATCACATTCATTTGAAAGATTAATGGCTCGTTTGGTTCACGGAATAGATGGTAGATAGAATTGTTATTCCCACCTTTGGTTTAACTTTTTTTTAATGGAATAGCTATTCCATGTAATCCATATTCCTTGTTTTCATGGAATAGCTATTCTTTAATTTATTCAAAGAATAGTCTATTCCTAATATTATATTTTTATAATTTACAAAATTACCCTCCATTAAATCACCAATCTTCTCTCTAGTCAATTTCTCAAATCCTATAAATTTTAGCGAATCCATAATTTATATTATAAAAACATGAAAAATAGAAAAATAAGGAAAACCGTAAAAAATGTAAAAATACGCAAAATATGAAACACGAAAAACGTGAAAACGTTACAAACACGAGAATATGCAAAAAAGGCGAAAAACATGAAAACGTGAACAAACGCAAAAAAAGAAAAAATGCACGAAAAAACACAAAACAAAAATAACGAGAAAAAGTGACAAAACACGAAATATACAAAAAAACGTGAAAAATACGAAAAACACTAAAATGGGAAAAATGCTAAAACGCGATAAACATGAAAATATGAAAAACGCAAACAAAACACGAAAACGTGAAAAAATGTGAATAACATAAAAAAAATAACAAAATACAAAAACGCGAAAAAAAACGAAAACGTAAAAAAGGAAAAAACTGAGAAACTAAAACGTGAATGCAAAAAAACAAAAAAATGAAAAATCAAAGAAATGCAAAAAAAAAATACAATAATGTGAATAACACAAAAATATGCACAAATACGAAAAACAAGATAACTTGAAAAACATAAAAAAAACGTAAAAAAGGTAAAAAAACAGAAAAAATATAAAAAAGCATTATAAATACATTTTTTTGTTTTAACATTATTTCATGTTTTCGTGTTTTTCGCTTTTTAATCACATTTTCTATTTTTTCCACTTTTTTCCTGTTTTTATATTTTAAATATTTTTTTAGTTTTCATGATTTTCCAAATTTTTCACATTTTGTGTTTTAACGTCACTTTTAAAACGACATGCCGCCAAAGGCATAAGCGGGTAAAGGCTTCATGAATGCTCCCGTAAGGTTTTTTTAAAAAAAATTACTCTGAAATCACGGGTTCCGCCTCCGAAACGGAGGCGGAATCCGTATGAATTTAGCCTAAATGGACGGGACATGCCGTTTCCACCACGGGTGGAATGGACGAACTGTCCGTTCCACCCGTGGTGGAAATGGCACGCGCCGTTCATTCCACGGTACGGTGGAACGAACGGCGCTCCCGTTCCACCGTACGGTGGAACGAACGGCATGCTCGTTCGCCGTTCGTTCCACCGTACGGTGGAACGGTGCGCGCTGCCCGTTTAGGCCAAATCCATTTTTAAAAAAATTCAAAAAGAGAGAAAAAAAAGTTTTAGTTTTTGAGAAAAAATTATAAAAAGGACATAAATATCAAAAAGAGTGCGGTACGTGGAAAAAATATTGCTGTAAATAGCATTACTTTTTATTTTTATGGTATCAGAGCCTTAAAAGGATCTCACAAATAGTTAGAACTTTTTGAAATCACTATGTCATCTTCATATACCAGTATGTTTGCATCACAGCTTAATATTCATAGGAAAGCAGTTGACAGAATTACAAGCGGCATAATTGAATTAGATTTAAGCAATAGTTTAGAAATTTCTATTCTATTAGGCAAATTAATTATATTATTAGAATATTACCAACATCTCCTTAATATAGGAACTAGTGATCTAAATAGGCATATAATGTTAATAAGAAAAGTAGAAATGATTAAATGCCTAATTAATTTCACAATCGTGATTTTTCAGAATTATACACACTAGATAATGGATATACCAGTTGAAAGTCTTAGGATTATTGCTGAAAAACCATTAATTTATAATCAGGATATCAATCAACATATTATAAGTTGTAGAAGAGCATTACAAATTATGGAATTAAAAGATAGACAATTAGAAGTAGCACAAGGTGCTTTAGATGCTAAGCGTATTGAAAAGATAAAATTACAAAAAAGAGTTTTTGACTTAGAAGATGAAGTAAAACGATTAGAAGAAAAACATAGAGAGCAAGAAGAGACAATAGAAATTCAAAAACAAATAATTACTGAAAGTTACAGACATATTCAAGCTTTAATCAATGGAAGAGAATAAAGAAATAACAGAACAAACCCATACAGAAAATACTAATATCTACTATCAAATGGATACTTATGAAGGTGGTATAACTCAAACTTTAAGTTTTAAACCAGATATTTATCAGAAAATACAAGATGAAACTGAAGAGCTATCTGTAAATAAGATATTTAAAACAAAATGGTTTGAGAGAAATAAAAATATACGATATATTGTTCAGAAGCATGAGAATATTATAGATACAACTACTATAAATGGTAGAGCAAGGATAAATTTAATAACAAATGACGTAATAAAAAGAGAATTATCCAAATTATCACATAAAGAAGCAAAGAAATATAGGAATATTTACTTTGGAGGAATAGAATTCACTATAAAAGCATATTTTCAGAAAAATATCGATACTCCTATTCAAATATATGTATTAGATGATAGAATATTAGATAATATCCAAGATGCCTTAATAGCAGTAGTAAGAGGAAACTTAATTTATCAGAAACTTAAATTCACAATTCAACCAGATTTTAGTATCTCATTAGAAGATAAACATAAAGATCTAGCTTTAACACTCTATTATAAATTAGAAGGAATAAGAATGCCCCCAGGAAGTAAAGTAATTAGTATAGAAACAAAAATGATATATGCCCTTACAGGTAATCATCATATCAGAAAACAAAATGATAGGGATATATTAGTACCAAAATTATATCAGGAAATATTAGAACCACTAGAACATAAAGAAAATTCCATCATAACAATACCAGACGAAATATGTATAGATTTTAATTCTAGAAAACTACAACCAATCCAGAAATTATTACCTAGGATAGAAGGAGGAAGGTTAAGTTTTAAGAAAGAAATAATAAGACAACCGAGAACATTAGATTTATTACATACATATTATGAAGATAAGTTACGAATAAAAGTAATATTATTTAATGAGCTACGAGCAACTGACTGTATAGCTGAAATTAATACATGAACCAAAAGTTTAGTACATATTAGCCAAATAAATGAGAATAAATGTGAACTAATCGAACCACAAACTTATAACTGTCCAAATAGTACAAGAGAAATAATCATAACTAAAAGCATAAGAATTAGATTTAAAATTCAAGATCTAGAATATGAGATAATTGTAGGAGTAACAGAATATGATAGTACATATGCACTATTATTAGGATACGACTTTTTAAATAAAATAAAATATAAGATAAATAATGAAGGAATTACGATAGAGGACCAAAACAAAATACGGTATATAAATAAAATATGAACATACGACAACAACTTGATAAAAAAGAGAAAAAATTACAAATAATAAAAACTATTATGGCAGAGACAATCATAGAATCTCAAATAAAATATTTAGAAATTGAATCTAAACAACAGAGACTAAAATGTGAAATCAAACAATTAAACTCTTTATTAGAACCACCTAAGAAAGAATGGATCAAACTTGAAGACGGATGGATAAAAAGAATCTACAAAGATGAGTGATCCTAACCAAAAATTGGACCAAATATGGATAGAGATTGTAGCAAAAGAACAATTAAAGAATACTCTTAGTTTAATACAAGAAAACCATATTCAAATCCAAGAAATGATAACACATGAATTAACAAAACTGTGGAATACATCGGAAATACCAACGTTTAAGATAATTTTGGAAAAATTAAACATGTTAGTAGCTAATATAGACAAAAGAAAAAGACCCATAGAAGAAAGCTGTAGCATTACCTCAGGAGAAAATCTAAACATTACTATAACACAAACTAAAACTCCAGAAATAGTACCCATAGATGCTTGGAGACGAAGCAAGGACCCAATAATGATGGATATAAGTGAAATAAAACCTAAAATCCCTACAACCGTAAATAAAACCTTAGATCTGTTAACCGATTTACACAAAAAAGGACAATTCTAATCTAATGGCCGAACAAGAACATAGTGTAATAACATTTCTTAAAAATCACGCCCAAGAAATTATTGAAAAGGAAAAATACAAATATGAACCGCTAAAAAACAGCAAACTCAAAGACAATAAACCATCCAATGTAGACGTAAGCACCGAAGCCGAATACCTTCAACTAAAAATCGAAAAACAACATAAAGAAATCAAAGACCTACAAAAAGAAAACATAAAATTAGTCATAAATTCGAGTACAGAATGGGTCGAAAAATATAAAAAATATAAACACAAATTTAAAAATACTAAAAAAGAATTAAAAGAAACAAAGCTAGAATTAAAACAAACAAAAACAGAGCTAATCCACATTACAGATGAATTAAAAGAATTAAAGGAAGAAGTAAGAGTCTTAAGAACAATGGTTAAAGAAGTAAAAGGGAAAACTATTCACATCAGTAACAGTAGTAGTGATAGTTCAGATAGTTCAGATATTCAAAGTGAAAATAAACTAAAAATCATTAGGTATATAGAAGAAGAAAATAAAGATGAAACAAAATTAATAGAAGAAAATCATCAAATAATGAAAGCATTAGAACAAATGAAGAACATTAATGCAATAATAGAAGAAGAACCAGAAAGTGATATAGAAAACAACGAATACAACAACAAATACACTAGGTATGAAGAATCAGATATAGGATCAGAAAATATAGTAAACGAAGATGCCGATAATTATCCAGAAGAAGAAATGATAGACCCCAATTTAGACGTAGTAACTAAAAGAGTACCTACGATTCCACAACATATACCTATAGGCCAACAAGGAGACTTTAAAGAATTTATAGGATCTATGTCTCAAGGATTAAATCCAAATGGATATTTTTTAGACTTAGATAATGTCTATGATGAACAAGAAATAAGTAGACGAATAAATGATTGGAATTTAGGAATGTACATAGCCTTAATGAATTCATCTCACACTGAAAATTTAGATTATATGTATGACCTAATCTCTAAAACAATGATAGGAAAAGTAGGATTTTGGATGGAATCTATAACTCATCAGTTAAGACCACAAATAGAAGCTTGTGCTCATGATTGGAAATCAATGTTATTATTATTCGATATGGTATTAAAAAGAGAATTTTTAGGAGAAAGATGGTTAGTGGCTAGAGAAACAGTATTTGCTGAAAGAAAAGCTGAAATAATAATGAATTTGAATAACATGAAATGTTGTAAAATTAGTAAATTACCAGAATATACTATCAGTTTTACTAAGTTCTTTTATGAAGCTAGGTTTTTACCACAAGAAGGATTGATATACCAACAACTATATTATGACCACTTACCAAACCCATACAACGTAGAAGTTTCAAAAGAATATACTCAATTAGAACCAAAAGAAAATACATTAGGAGAAAGAATTAGAGTACTACGAGCTTATCTTATGCGAAAATGTGAAGAATATAGAGTTCAACAAAAGGTTAAAAAGGATAAGAAACTCGGGTTACGAGAAATATGTGGATTCACGGAAAAACGGTTAGTTTTTGGTTGTGATGATAAAGTTAGGAGAAAATATAGACGATATACTCCTAATCGCACTTATAGACATAATCCGACATATAAGAAGTCTTATACTAACAAGTATGATAATGGACGATTTCGACGAAAACGATTTAGACGATATAAAAATAATCCCGAAAATCGGAACAGATTTAGATATAAACAAAAATTTAGGAAAAGACGAGAAAGACCACTAAGGGATAAAAATACTAAACTTACAGAATGTAAATGTTGGAATTATAATGAGAAAGGACATTATGCTAATAAATGCCCTAAATTAAAACAAAAAGGTGTCAAATATATAGGAACAACAGAATTTATAATGAGTCTAGAACAAATAAGAGCCAGCGATGATAAATGGCATAAAGAAGATGAATTTTATATTACTGAAACAGAAGGTGAGAACTCAGAAGAATTAGAACCAATAGAATATGAAGATAGTGAAACTAATAACTAATGGTAGCCATATATGTAGAAGCACCGGTAGAATATAAACCTAATAAGATTATAAAACGCCGCATATTTATAGATAGTGGAGCTGATATATGTTTAGCGAAGCAAGATGTACTAGTTCCCCATAAATGGAAAAGATCTAAAGGACATAAGGTCAGAGTTACAGGATTTAATGAACAAATGAAAGAATTAGATATTATAGCCGAAAATATGAGATTAATACTTAACAAGACAATGTTTCGATTACCCATAATTTATCAAGAAAATAATATGAAACAACATATATTATTAGGAAATAATTTCCTTGATTTCTTTAAAGTCCAGCTAATCAAACCTGAAACCATAAGTCTTTTAACTCCTTGTAATAAATGGATTATCCTTAAGCGCGTCCTACCTTTATATCCACTCACAATACATAATATCAAAACAAACAGAGATACTAATTTAGAACTTTTAAAACAAAAATATTTAGACCATTTAAAGATCAACTTTGGAGAAAACCCTATAACGTTGTGGGAAAAAGAAAAGATATATGCTAAGATAGAACTCATAAACCCTAATGATGTTGTTCGCACTAGACCAATAAGATATAGTCCTGATGATCAAAAGGAATTTGAAATACAAATAAAAGAATTATTAGACTTAAAATTAATTCAAGAAAGTAAAAGCCCTCATAGTAGCCCGGCATTCTTAGTAAGAAAACATAGCGAACAAAAGAGAGGCAAAGCAAGAATGGTAATAGATTATCGAGAACTAAATAAGAAAACGATTTTTGATGGATATTTTTTACCTTATAAGAGAAATTTAATTAATAGATTATCAGGAAAAAAGTGGTTTAGTAAATTTGATTGTAAAAGTGGCTTTTGGCAAATTAAGCTTACTAAAGAATCAAGACCTTTAACAGCATTTAGTGCACCACAAGGACATTATGAATGGATTGTGTTACCTTTTGGTTTGAAAAATGCACCCCAGATATTTCAACGACGAATGGATACGATATTTAGAAAATTAAATGACTTCTGTGTAGTTTATGTCGATGATATATTAATCTACAGTAATAATATAGCAGACCATTTACAGCACCTAGATGCATTTATAAAAACAGTACGACAACATGGAATCCTTTTATCTGAAAAGAAATCAGAAATCTTTAAAAATAAAATAGAATATTTAGGATATATAATAGATAGTGAAGGATTACAACTACAAGATCATATCGTAACTAGAATCGAAAATTTTAAAGAAAAATTAGATACTAAGAAAGAAGTCCAACAATTTCTAGGAATAATAAATTATGCATCAGATTATATAAAAGACTTACCAAAATTACGACAACCCTTGCAAGAGCTAATTAAGAAACAAAAAGTATTTGAATGGACGACAACTCATACTGATACTATAAGAAAAATAAAAGAAGCAGTAAAAGTTCTCCCAAAATTAAGACTACCTAAAGATAATGATCAATTAGAATTATATACAGATGCTAGTGATATCGGGTGGGGAGCAGTACTCATCGCATATAGAAAAGAAGATATAGACAAAGAAACTCCTTTAATATGTGGCTATAGATCAGGAACTTGGAAACCCTCAGAGAAAAATTATCATATCAATGAAAAAGAATTACTAGCTGTTAAAAATGGAATTAAAGGATTTAGGTATCATTTGTTACCCATAGAATTTATCATAAGAACAGATAATACACAAGTAGGAGCATTTATCAGAAATAAAATAGATCCCCTACCAGAACTGAACAAAAGAAGGCATTGGCAAAGCTTTTTCAATTGCTATAATTTTGTTGTTAAACCTATCTCTGGAAAACGAAATATCTTAGCTGATTTTTTGAGCAGGAATGGAGATAATGATCCAGCGAATATCAGAAATCAGAAATCAGAACCGCCAGATGCTGGCAATGATCAGAAATCATGAGAACTTTCTGGATAACCTTGAGGAAGAACTCAAGAAACTCCAGTCTCAGAACAATCAGAATATACGAACCATGACTCCTAGATCATCTTATGAGTTGTTAGGAGATCTTCATAAGAAGCCAATTGAGCTGCCAACTTCATCTAGTGGACTCTCAGGAGCCACCACCTTGAACCATTCTAAGCTGATTAATCAGAACTCATCAGAAATCACAACCTCCCAGGTTATACAATTCCCTCCAGAAATGACAGAAGCATATAAGAATATCATGAAATTTTTTACATATAAGAAGAGTCAAACCGTATATAGAACCATTAAGATGACCAAATACCCTAGGTATATATGCTCAGAAGACTGCAGTCCAGATGTTGTTCAGAAACTATTTCGATATGGATTTCTGGACAAAGTCATGACTGATGAGAGCCTTAATAGTGTTTCAAAACTCCCATCTATCATACCCAGATCCATTGACGAACTTGGATTAAGATTTGGAAGAGGAATATTTTGTGTTCAAATTTTTGATGCTGCTATGGACTTAGAAGGGAAACCGATAATAATTGCTCAGATTTTTAAGACTGGTAGAAACACTAAGATTGACGTAGATAATTCCGACCATCAATGGGACATTCCATGCAAATTAGAAAATTTTAAATCTTGGTTAGGAGAAAAACGAGCACATGGAATCCATATGATCAAATGTAGACTCGAAGACTATATTAGAAATAAAAAGGTGGCTATAATAGCCAGATCGAATCATGGAGAAGTTGAAGAAATGATAACTATCAACTATTTAATGGAAATGGGTGATGAAACGAGTCAACAAATTTTGATAGAAATGCATACGAAATTGATGGATAAGAAATATAAACATAGTTCAGATACATTAGCCCATTATGAATCTATATATGGCCCAAGAAAATCATGTTTAATTAGAATTGAGCCCATAAGACCTGAGCCCATGAATATTGACTCCATAAGGCCCAAAGAAGAAGCCCATCCAGGAAAAGAGGAGGATCCATTTATTTAGAAAATGAGATAAAAATGGATAAGAAAAATAAGAAATATAAGAACGAGGTGTCAATACCTAAAGAAAAGGTGGCAATAAGATCAACACGTGGCAAGACATGAAGAGACATGTGTCCAAAGAAGAAGCATGAGGTGGAAACATTAGAGATTAGTGGCAAGATGTAAAGCTTGAGGTGGAAGAGCAAAATAAGAAGCATTCGACACGTGTAACCTAAAAGTTTGTACTTTTAACTTTTGTGATGATGTAATCTCCTTTTTGGTAATTTCACCTTTGATCTTCTACCTATATAAGGAGAAGACATATGATGTATGAGATATAACTTGCTTTGAGCAATAAAAGCTTTCTTTCTCTCTATACCCATGGCTTTCTAAACTTCCCCTTTTAGCATCCATAGTTGTTAACTACTTAAGTTTAACTTCCGTATAGCATATTAGTTTAAAAAGATCCAGAGTTATAAAGCAACAATAGTTAGCCTTCAGACGAATCCAAGAGGTGTGTAGAGATGCTGGAACACAGCCATAACCCATGATGATAATGAGAGGGTGTCAGGCAGAGTTCAGAAGTCTCCACTGAGGATTGCTTTGAAAGGTATACTAGAGTTCCTCTATAACTCTTGTTCTAATTAAATTAATTTGTTATCATTAGTTACACTTAAAAGTTTAATATATTATGGATGTTAAATTTCATTTAATAATGTTTACTTCAGCAGTCGTTTGTCTTCCTACCCTTTTTAGGGTCATAAGAGCGATCCTGCACACATTATACACATCAGAAAAAACGGTCTCTAAATATTTTTGTTTTAAAAGTTCTAAATTAGTATCTCTGTTTGTTTTGATATTATGTATTGTGAGTGGATATAAAGGTAGGACGCGCTTAAGGATAATCCATTTATTACAAGGAGTTAAAAGACTTATGGTTTCAGGTTTGATTAGCTGGACTTTAAAGAAATCAAGGAAATTATTTCCTAATAATATATGTTGTTTCATATTATTTTCTTGATAAATTATGGGTAATCGAAACATTGTCTTGTTAAGTATTAATCTCATATTTTCGGCTATAATATCTAATTCTTTCATTTGTTCATTAAATCCTGTAACTCTGACCTTATGTCCTTTAGATCTTTTCCATTTATGGGGAACTAGTACATCTTGCTTCGCTAAACATATATCAGCTCCACTATCTATAAATATGCGGCGTTTTATAATCTTATTAGGTTTATATTCTACCGGTGCTTCTACATATATGGCTACCATTAGTTATTAGTTTCACTATCTTCATATTCTATTGGTTCTAATTCTTCTGAGTTCTCACCTTCTGTTTCAGTAATATAAAATTCATCTTCTTTATGCCATTTATCATCGCTGGCTCTTATTTGTTCTAGACTCATTATAAATTCTGTTGTTCCTATATATTTGACACCTTTTTGTTTTAATTTAGGGCATTTATTAGCATAATGTCCTTTCTCATTATAATTCCAACATTTACATTCTGTAAGTTTAGTATTTTTATCCCTTAGTGGTCTTTCTCGTCTTTTCCTAAATTTTCGTTTATATCTAAATCTGTTCCGATTTTCAGGATTATTTTTATATCGTCTAAATCGTTTTCGTCGAAATCGTCCATTATCATACTTGTTAGTATAAGACTTCTTATATGTCGGATTATGTCTATAAGTGCGATTAGGAGTATATCGTCTATATTTTCTCCTAACTTTATCATCACAACCAAAAACTAACCGTTTTTCCGTGAATCCACATATTTCTCGTAACCCGAGTTTCTTATCCTTTTTAACCTTTTGTTGAACTCTATATTCTTCACATTTTCGCATAAGATAAGCTCGTAGTACTCTAATTCTTTCTCCTAATGTATTTTCTTTTGGTTCTAATTGAGTATATTCTTTTGAAACTTCTACGTTGTATGGGTTTGGTAAGTGGTCATAATATAGTTGTTGGTATATCAATCCTTCTTGTGGTAAAAACCTAGCTTCATAAAAGAACTTAGTAAAACTGATAGTATATTCTGGTAATTTACTAATTTTACAACATTTCATGTTATTCAAATTCATTATTATTTCAGCTTTTCTTTCAGCAAATACTGTTTCTCTAGCCACTAACCATCTTTCTCCTAAAAATTCTCTTTTTAATACCATATCGAATAATAATAACATTGATTTCCAATCATGAGCACAAGCTTCTATTTGTGGTCTTAACTGATGAGTTATAGATTCCATCCAAAATCCTACTTTTCCTATCATTGTTTTAGAGATTAGGTCATACATATAATCTAAATTTTCAGTGTGAGATGAATTCATTAAGGCTATGTACATTCCTAAATTCCAATCATTTATTCGTCTACTTATTTCTTGTTCATCATAGACATTATCTAAGTCTAAAAAATATCCATTTGGATTTAATCCTTGAGACATAGATCCTATAAATTCTTTAAAGTCTCCTTGTTGGCCTATAGGTATATGTTGTGGAATCGTAGGTACTCTTTTAGTTACTACGTCTAAATTGGGGTCTATCATTTCTTCTTCTGGATAATTATCGGCATCTTCGTTTACTATATTTTCTGATCCTATATCTGATTCTTCATACCTAGTGTATTTGTTGTTGTATTCGTTGTTTTCTATATCACTTTCTGGTTCTTCTTCTATTATTGCATTAATGTTCTTCATTTGTTCTAATGCTTTCATTATTTGATGATTTTCTTCTATTAATTTTGTTTCATCTTTATTTTCTTCTTCTATATACCCAATGATTTTTAGTTTATTTTCACTTTGAATATCTGAACTATCTGAACTATCACTACTACTGTTACTGATGTGAATAGTTTTCCCTTTTACTTCTTTAACCATTGTTCTTAAGACTCTTACTTCTTCCTTTAATTCTTTTAATTCATCTGTAATGTGGATTAGCTCTGTTTTTGTTTGTTTTAATTCTAGCTTTGTTTCTTTTAATTCTTTTTTAGTATTTTTAAATTTGTGTTTATATTTTTTATATTTTTCGACCCATTCTGTACTCGAATTTATGACTAATTTTATGTTTTCTTTTTGTAGGTCTTTGATTTCTTTATGTTGTTTTTCGATTTTTAGTTGAAGGTATTCGGCTTCGGTGCTTACGTCTACATTGGATGGTTTATTGTCTTTGAGTTTGCTGTTTTTTAGCGGTTCATATTTGTATTTTTCCTTTTCAATAATTTCTTGGGCGTGATTTTTAAGAAATGTTATTACACTATGTTCTTGTTCGGCCATTAGATTAGAATTGTCCTTTTTTGTGTAAATCGGTTAACAGATCTAAGGTTTTATTTACGGTTGTAGGGATTTTAGGTTTTATTTCACTTATATCCATCATTATTGGGTCCTTGCTTCGTCTCCAAGCATCTATGGGTACTATTTCTGGAGTTTTAGTTTGTGTTATAGTAATGTTTAGATTTTCTCCTGAGGTAATGCTACAGCTTTCTTCTATGGGTCTTTTTCTTTTGTCTATATTAGCTACTAACATGTTTAATTTTTCCAAAATTATCTTAAACGTTGGTATTTCCGATGTATTCCACAGTTTTGTTAATTCATGTGTTATCATTTCTTGGATTTGAATATGGTTTTCTTGTATTAAACTAAGAGTATTCTTTAATTGTTCTTTTGCTACAATCTCTATCCATATTTGGTCCAATTTTTGGTTAGGATCACTCATCTTTGTAGATTCTTTTTATCCATCCGTCTTCAAGTTTGATCCATTCTTTCTTAGGTGGTTCTAATAAAGAGTTTAATTGTTTGATTTCACATTTTAGTCTCTGTTGTTTAGATTCAATTTCTAAATATTTTATTTGAGATTCTATGATTGTCTCTGCCATAATAGTTTTTATTATTTGTAATTTTTTCTCTTTTTTATCAAGTTGTTGTCGTATGTTCATATTTTATTTATATACCGTATTTTGTTTTGGTCCTCTATCGTAATTCCTTCATTATTTATCTTATATTTTATTTTATTTAAAAAGTCGTATCCTAATAATAGTGCATATGTACTATCATATTCTGTTACTCCTACAATTATCTCATATTCTAGATCTTGAATTTTAAATCTAATTCTTATGCTTTTAGTTATGATTATTTCTCTTGTACTATTTGGACAGTTATAAGTTTGTGGTTCGATTAGTTCACATTTATTCTCATTTATTTGGCTAATATGTACTAAACTTTTGGTTCATGTATTAATTTCAGCTATACAGTCAGTTGCTCGTAGCTCATTAAATAATATTACTTTTATTCGTAACTTATCTTCATAATATGTATGTAATAAATCTAATGTTCTCGGTTGTCTTATTATTTCTTTCTTAAAACTTAACCTTCCTCCTTCTATCCTAGGTAATAATTTCTGGATTGGTTGTAGTTTTCTAGAATTAAAATCTATACATATTTCGTCTGGTATTGTTATGATGGAATTTTCTTTATGTTCTAGTGGTTCTAATATTTCCTGATATAATTTTGGTACTAATATATCCCTATCATTTTGTTTTCTGATATGATGATTACCTGTAAGGGCATATATCATTTTTGTTTCTATACTAATTACTTTACTTCCTGGGGGCATTCTTATTCCTTCTAATTTATAATAGAGTGTTAAAGCTAGATCTTTATGTTTATCTTCTAATGAGATACTAAAATCTGGTTGAATTGTGAATTTAAGTTTCTGATAAATTAAGTTTCCTCTTACTACTGCTATTAAGGCATCTTGGATATTATCTAATATTCTATCATCTAATACATATATTTGAATAGGAGTATCGATATTTTTCTGAAAATATGCTTTTATAGTGAATTCTATTCCTCCAAAGTAAATATTCCTATATTTCTTTGCTTCTTTATGTGATAATTTGGATAATTCTCTTTTTATTACGTCATTTGTTATTAAATTTATCCTTGCTCTACCATTTATAGTAGTTGTATCTATAATATTCTCATGCTTCTGAACAATATATCGTATATTTTTATTTCTCTCAAACCATTTTGTTTTAAATATCTTATTTACAGATAGCTCTTCAGTTTCATCTTGTATTTTCTGATAAATATCTGGTTTAAAACTTAAAGTTTGAGTTATACCACCTTCATAAGTATCCATTTGATAGTAGATATTAGTATTTTCTGTATGGGTTTGTTCTGTTATTTCTTTATTCTCTTCCATTGATTAAAGCTTGAATATGTCTGTAACTTTCAGTAATTATTTGTTTTTGAATTTCTATTGTCTCTTCTTGCTCTCTATGTTTTTCTTCTAATCGTTTTACTTCATCTTCTAAGTCAAAAACTCTTTTTTGTAATTTTATCTTTTCAATACGCTTAGCATCTAAAGCACCTTGTGCTACTTCTAATTGTCTATCTTTTAATTCCATAATTTGTAATGCTCTTCTACAACTTATAATATGTTGATTGATATCCTGATTATAAATTAATGGTTTTTCAGCAATAATCCTAAGACTTTCAACTGGTATATCCATTATCTAGTGTGTATAATTCTGAAAAATCACGATTGTGAAATTAATTAGGCATTTAATCATTTCTACTTTTCTTATTAACATTATATGCCTATTTAGATCACTAGTTCCTATATTAAGGAGATGTTGGTAATATTCTAATAATATAATTAATTTGCCTAATAGAATAGAAATTTCTAAACTATTGCTTAAATCTAATTCAATTATGCCGCTTGTAATTCTGTCAACTGCTTTCCTATGAATATTAAGCTGTGATGCAAACATACTGGTATATGAAGATGACATAGTGATTTCAAAAAGTTCTAACTATTTGTGAGATCCTTTTAAGGCTCTGATACCATTTTATGTGGACCGTTTTTTCTGATGTGTATAATGTGTGCAGGATCGCTCTTATGACCCTAAAAAGGGTAGGAAGACAAACGACTGCTGAAGTAAACATTATTAAATGAAATTTAACATCCATAATATATTAAACTTTTAAGTGTAACTAATGATAACAAATTAATTTAATTAGAACAAGAGTTATAGAGGAACTCTAGTATACCTTTCAAAGCAATCCTCAGTGGAGACTTCTGAACTCTGCCTGACACCCTCTCATTATCATCATGGGTTATGGCTGTGTTCCAGCATCTCTACACACCTCTTGGATTCGTCTGAAGGCTAACTATTGTTGCTTTATAACTCTGGATCTTTTTAAACTAATATGCTATACGGAAGTTAAACTTAAGTAGTTAACAACTATGGATGCTAAAAGGGGAAGTTTAGAAAGCCATGGGTATAGAGAGAAAGAAAGCTTTTATTGCTCAAAGCAAGTTATATCTCATACATCATATGTCTTCTCCTTATATAGGTAGAAGATCAAAGGTGAAATTACCAAAAAGGAGATTACATCATCACAAAAGTTAAAAGTACAAACTTTTAGGTTACACGTGTCGAATGCTTCTTATTTTGCTCTTCCACCTCAAGCTTTACATCTTGCCACTAATCTCTAATGTTTCCACCTCATGCTTCTTCTTTGGACACATGTCTCTTCATGTCTTGCCACGTGTTGATCTTATTGCCACCTTTTCTTTAGGTATTGACACCTCGTTCTTATATTTCTTATTTTTCTTATCCATTTTTATCTCATTTTCTAAATAAATGGATCCTCCTCTTTTCCTGGATGGGCTTCTTCTTTGGGCCTTATGGAGTCAATATTCATGGGCTCAGGTCTTATGGGCTCAATTCTAATTAAACATGATTTTCTTGGGCCATATATAGATTCATAATGGGCTAATGTATCTGAACTATGTTTATATTTCTTATCCATCAATTTCGTATGCATTTCTATCAAAATTTGTTGACTCGTTTCATCACCCATTTCCATTAAATAGTTGATAGTTATCATTTCTTCAACTTCTCCATGATTCGATCTGGCTATTATAGCCACCTTTTTATTTCTAATATAGTCTTCGAGTCTACATTTGATCGTATGGATTCCATGTGCTCGTTTTTCTCCTAACCAAGATTTAAAATTTTCTAATTTGCATGGAATGTCCCATTGATGGTCGGAATTATCTACGTCAATCTTAGTGTTTCTACCAGTCTTAAAAATCTGAGCAATTATTATCGGTTTCCCTTCTAAGTCCATAGCAGCATCAAAAATTTGAACACAAAATATTCCTCTTCCAAATCTTAATCCAAGTTCGTCAATGGATCTGGGTATGATAGATGGGAGTTTTGAAACACTATTAAGGCTCTCATCAGTCATGACTTTGTCCAGAAATCCATATCGAAATAGTTTCTGAACAACATCTGGACTGCAGTCTTCTGAGCATATATACCTAGGGTATTTGGTCATCTTAATGGTTCTATATACGGTTTGACTCTTCTTATATGTAAAAAATTTCATGATATTCTTATATGCTTCTGTCATTTCTGGAGGGAATTGTATAACCTGGGAGGTTGTGATTTCTGATGAGTTCTGATTAATCAGCTTAGAATGGTTCAAGGTGGTGGCTCCTGAGAGTCCACTAGATGAAGTTGGCAGCTCAATTGGCTTCTTATGAAGATCTCCTAACAACTCATAAGATGATCTAGGAGTCATGGTTCGTATATTCTGATTGTTCTGAGACTGGAGTTTCTTGAGTTCTTCCTCAAGGTTATCCAGAAAGTTCTCATGATTTCTGATCATTGCCAGCATCTGGCGGTTCTGATTTCTGATTTCTGATATTCGCTGGATCATTATCTCCATTCCTGCTCAAAAAATCAGCTAAGATATTTCGTTTTCCAGAGATAGGTTTAACAACAAAATTATAGCAATTGAAAAAACTTTGCCAATGCCTTCTTTTGTTCAGTTCTGGTAGGGGATCTATTTTATTTCTGATAAATGCTCCTACTTGTGTATTATCTGTTCTTATGATAAATTCTATGGGTAACAAATGATACCTAAATCCTTTAATTCCATTTTTAACAGCTAGTAATTCTTTTTCATTGATATGATAATTTTTCTCTGAGGGTTTCCAAGTTCCTGATCTATAGCCACATATTAAAGGAGTTTCTTTGTCTATATCTTCTTTTCTATATGCGATGAGTACTGCTCCCCACCCGATATCACTAGCATCTGTATATAATTCTAATTGATCATTATCTTTAGGTAGTCTTAATTTTGGGAGAACTTTTACTGCTTCTTTTATTTTTCTTATAGTATCAGTATGAGTTGTCGTCCATTCAAATACTTTTTGTTTCTTAATTAGCTCTTGCAAGGGTTGTCGTAATTTTGGTAAGTCTTTTATATAATCTGATGCATAATTTATTATTCCTAGAAATTGTTGGACTTCTTTCTTAGTATCTAATTTTTCTTTAAAATTTTCGATTCTAGTTACGATATGATCTTGTAGTTGTAATCCTTCACTATCTATTATATATCCTAAATATTCTATTTTATTTTTAAAGATTTCTGATTTCTTTTCAGATAAAAGGATTCCATGTTGTCGTACTGTTTTTATAAATGCATCTAGGTGCTGTAAATGGTCTGCTATATTATTACTGTAGATTAATATATCATCGACATAAACTACACAGAAGTCATTTAATTTTCTAAATATCGTATCCATTCGTCGTTGAAATATCTGGGGTGCATTTTTCAAACCAAAAGGTAACACAATCCATTCATAATGTCCTTGTGGTGCACTAAATGCTGTTAAAGGTCTTGATTCTTTAGTAAGCTTAATTTGCCAAAAGCCACTTTTACAATCAAATTTACTAAACCACTTTTTTCCTGATAATCTATTAATTAAATTTTTCTTATAAGGTAAAAAATATCCATCAAAAATCGTTTTCTTATTTAGTTCTCGATAATCTATTACCATTCTTGCTTTGCCTCTCTTTTGTTCGCTATATTTTCTTACTAAGAATGCCGGGCTACTATGAGGGCTTTTACTTTCTTGAATTAATTTTAAGTCTAATAATTCTTTTATTTGTATTTCAAATTCCTTTTGATCATCAGGACTATATCTTATTGGTCTAGTGCGAACAACATCATTAGGGTTTATGAGTTCTATTTTAGCATATATCTTTTCTTTTTCCCACAACGTTATAGGGTTTTCTCCAAAGTTGATCTTTAAATGGTCTAAATATTTTTGTGGAAAAAATATTGCTGTAAATAGCATTACTTTTTATTTTTTTTCATGTGTACGGCTACTTCATGTCAGCAACTCTTCGCTTCTCTTTTTTGATAGAGCGTCATTCAAACTCGCTCTGTGGAATCCATGCACCCGGCACTACAGGAATCTTCAGGCTTGCCCTTCCAGTGTATATAATTTAGTGGTTTTGATAAATTTTGGGGGTTTTATTGATTGTATAGTGTTAATTTAGTTCAACTTAGGAAGTAGAGAAAATTGAGCATCATACTTGCTACCATTGAATCTTCTGTGGGTATATCACTTGTTATTGGATTGTCGATTCTAGTTATTGTTCGAAGATTGAAACTAAGAAATAATGGTAGCGAATTCGATGGATATATGGTGGATATACGCATCAGAAGAAATTGAAGATGCAACTAAGAATTTTGACCTAGAAAATTTCATAGGAGAAGGACCTCAGGGAAAGGTACACAAATTTCAACAATTTCAGAAATCTGAAACATCTTTCCTGATATTTCTTTTATCGTTTTATCTGCTGTTATACAGGGTTGTTTGCAAGAAGGTTCAATGGTACTACCAAAGTTTTGCTTCTTTTTTGTTTTTATATTCTTTTAGCATTTACTTTTGCGAAGAAAAGAAATGAAGGAGGAAGACAGAGAGATGAGATGGAAGGAGAGAAACCAAAGGTTAAACATGGGCATTAAATTAATGGCTTCAACCTTTTAACTTCTACATATATATATAGATAGATAGCGTTGAAGTAAGTAGTGAAAATTCTGTAATCTGAGTCACTGAATACTGCAGCGATGGCAAGGAAAGAAGAAGCACCAGCGATCGGTATTGATCTTGGAACCACCTACTCATGCGTAGGCGTTTGGCAACATGGCAAAGTGGAGATCATAGTCAATGATCAGGGGTTCCGAACGACCCCTTCCTATGTTGCTTTCACTGATACCGAGCGTTTGATTGGTGATGCTGCTAAGTATCAGGTTGATATGAACCCTATCAACACTGTTTTTGGTACGTACTTCCTATCTAATTTCTTATTTTTATATCGGTCTGTATCAACTTAATATATTGTTATCTTCGTGATTCAGTGCGAATGGAGCTTAGATTCTATTGCTTTTGGTTTTTGGTGTTGTTGCTTTGATTCCTTTTGATGTTAGATTCCATTCAGAATCAAATGGTTTATTAGATTTTTAAGAATTACAAATTCTGCAAATTGTGTTGTTTATTTGATCAGTTCAAAAAAATTCATACTCTTACTCTCTACAATTATATGTCTCACAGATGCGAAGCGATTGATTGGTAGAAAATACTCTGATGCCACTGTACAGAGTGACATGATGCTTTGGCCATTTACGGTAGTTGCTGGTCCTGGTGATAAGCCTATGATTGTTGTTACGTACAAGGGTGAGGAGAAACAGCTTTCTGCTGAGGAGATATCGTCTATGGTTCTTATTAAGATGCGTGAAATAGCTGAGGCCTATCTTGGAACAACAGTGAGAAATGCAGTAGTAACCGTCCCTGCTTATTTCAATGATTCCCAGCGTCAAGCAACAAAGGATGCTGGTGTCATTGCTGGCCTTAATGTTATGCGCATAATCAATGAACCTACAGCTGCAGCCATTGGCTATGGTCTTGATAACAAGGCAAGCAGCTTTAGGGAGAAGAATGTATTGATCTTTGATTTGGGTGGTGGTACTTTTGATGTCTCGCTGCTTACCATCGAAGAGGGTACGATTGAAGTCAAGTCTACTGCTGGTGACACCCATCTTGGTGGTGAAGATTTTGATAATAGAATGGTGGACCACTTCATTCAAGAATTCAAGAGGAAGTTTAAGAAAGACATATCTGGAAATCCGAGAGCTCTTAGGAGATTGAGGACTGGCTGTGAGAGGGCTAAGAGGATTCTCTCAACCACTGCTCAGACAACTGTTGAGGTTGATTGTTTGTTTGAGGGTATTGATTTCTCCTCAACCATTACCCGTGCCAGATTTGCGGAGTTGAACATGGATCTTTTCAGAAAGTGTATGGAGCCTGTTGAGAAGTGTTTGAGGGATGGCAATATGGACAAGAGCAGTGTACATGATGTGGTTCTTGTTGGTGGTTCGACTAGGATTCCAAAGGTACAGCAGTTGTTGGAGGAATTCTTCAATGGTAAGGAGCTTTGTAAGAGCTTAAACCCAGATGAGGCTGTTGCTTATGGGGCAGCTGTACATGCTGCAATTTTAAATGGAACTTTGGATGATCTTGTGCTATTGGATGTTACCCCTTTGTCAATTGGAATTGAAACTGTTAGAGAGTTTATGACTGTTCTGATCCCAAGGAACACTACTATTCCTACAAAGGAGGAGGATGTGTTCACCACTTACTCTGACAACCAGACCAGTGTCCCGATGCATGTGTATGAGGGCGAAAGAGCAAGAACAAAAGACAACAATTTACTTGGAAAGTTTACGCTCTATGGCATTCCCCCGGCTCCAAGGGGTGTCCCTCGGATAACTGTGTGCTTTGATATAGATGCTGATGGTATCTTAAATGTTTCTGCCGAGGATAAGAAAACAGGGTTGAAGAAGAAAGTAACAATCACTAATGACAAGGGAAGATTATCAAAAGAAGAGATTGAGAAAATGATAGAAGAGGCTGAGAAATACAAGGCTGAAGATGAGGAATATAAAAAGAAGATTGGTGCTAGAAATGCATTGGAGAATTATGTGTATAGCATGAGGAATACCGTGAGAGATGAGAAGATCAGCAGAAAACTAGCCCCCTATGTCAAAAAGAAGATTGAGGATGCCATTGAGAAAGCTTTTGAATGGTTGGATGCAAACAAACTAGGTGAGGCAGATGAGTTTGAGCATAAGATGGATGAGCTTGAAAGCATATCCGCTCCTATGATTGCCATGATCATCGGATGAATGACAATGTTTCCAGTGCTAGTACTGGTGATGAAGTTTTACACACAGCTATAGAGATTCTTATATCAAGAAGGGTAGTAGTTTGTCTTTAAGTAATTTAAACTTTTGTTTGTAATCTGATTGAACATACAGAAATCAAAGGATTTGCACCAACCATCTCACCAATGTCCGAGTCAACAAACTGATTATAACGATAAAAGTACCATTTAGAATATTAATATTATATTAATTAATGTGTTTATTTATTTATTTTGGCTTAATTAAAATTGAAAAAGACTTTAATTAATAAATAAAAATAAAATGACTTATTGAAAATTCTAATGTGGGTGGATATACATTTTTTTTTATGGAAAGTGCAACTTCATTAATCGGGAACCGAATTACAAATGTCAGCCTGAACGAAGTTTACAAGAAAAGTAGGAACCTCTTCCACAAACAAAACATGGTTATCAAGAAAAACACCCCATTTAGCTAATTCATGTGCTGTGACATTGGCCGATCTTTTGACATGGTTGACAGTGACAGAATCAAAATTAGGAAGCCAAACTTTAACCTCATCAAGCAGTATAGAAACAGAGCAATCAACCAACCCTCCTCCATTTATCACCCTCGCAATAGATAAGTTATCAGTCTCCAAGATAATGTGGCGATAGCACCAGTTCCAAGCCGTCTCAAGCCCCAACAGGATTGCCAGCAGCTCGGCTGCCTCCACAGACGCCGTCAGACCAGTAGGTGCAGCAGCAGCAAACACGGCCTGACCAGCCTCATCTCGAATGATCGCTCCAATCCCTCCTCTCTCGTTCATTTTCCAAGTCGCGTCCGTATTAATTTTCACAAAATCCACAGGTGGGCGACTCAATTTGACAGCTTCATTCGACACCATCGTACCAGGCGCAATATTTCTGCAAACAGCAGACCAGTTAACGCCCCAATCAGCCGATATACATTACCAATTACTAATTGCTCATTGGTATGGTGATTATGCAATAGATCAAACAATATTGCTTTATTAATAATAAACAACTTCATTAATGAATTTAACAACGATAATAAAACCTATATTTTAAACATTAGTCCTTCTGTTTTAAAACGTATAGCACATAAACACTTAAATCAATGAGTTTTAATATGGCATTTGTCATGGAAACCTATCATACTGCACTTTCTTTAAATTCTGCATAGTCTTTATTCGCCACACGTACATATAAAATCCACTCCCAACCAAATAATCTTTATTCGCCACTGATTAGCGAGATTATTACATATTTTAAGGATAACAAAAGGAGCTGTCGGCATCGAGAAGGTTTAGCGGGAAAGGAAAACAAAGATGATTACGGTGAGAATATATACATATGGTGCCCCACATTGCCAACCCATTTAACATAAATTGTGATACGTCATTTATCCCCAATGGTAATCTAAGTGCATGTTGTTTATAGTAACTATACAATATGTTATTATCCGGCCAATTAAATTGGTAATAATATGATTTGTATTATTTGTATAAATTAAAATAGAAATTATAAGGATAAAAATAAAATAAATAAGAGAAACACATATTTACGTGGAAAATACTTTTTGTAAAAGAAAAACTATAGGGCATCGAAAATAATTTCACCAGTAATAATAAGAATCAGAAAAATAAGGCTCTTTTAAATACATCCAAACTTGAGATATATAATTATTTAGGAGGCAGTTGGAATATTCATATGGGGTCCATTTTACACGTGCATGCGTAAATAATTATATTTTCGCTAAATCGAACTTGTTCAATTTTTCCCGTATGTATATGTGTTATAATCGAACTTCTTTTATTTTTTCCTCCCCTTGTATTCTTTTTTCTTTTCTTTAATAATATTCGGGTTGAGGGCTGTGTCGGGGGTGCCAACCTCGTTGGGATGTCTGATCTGTCCTCGCGTCCCAACTTTCAGTTAAAAAAAATGTGTTATAATCTGAGTGGTAAAAAACTAATTTTTAAGTATCAATGAAAAATTTCTCAAAATTAAGTTAGATTGTGTTTAAGATTCTTAACATGTAAACAAAATTGTGTCTAACAAAAAGAATTGGATTTAGGGAGGGTCTAATATGCCAAAAAAAATTTAGACAAGTGGATTTGGGATGACCTAATAGGGAGGGCCTAACTTGAGTCAATTTTGGAGCTGCTAATTCAACACCCCATCAAAAACATTTGGACACAGGGGCCGAATCACCTCAGATTGGTTAATTAAATACAATTCAATGAGTTAATTTTGTATTAATCATATAACAAACCTCAATTTATCAAATACTCAATCAAAGCCTAATTTATTAAATATCTAATCAAAGTTTAATCAAATCGGCAATTTAGCACCTTATAACATCAAATTTTGTGGAAACAATGGACTGGAACTACCTCTGGTCATGGTGGTTTCGGCGGTAGTAGGGACCAGACCCTATATCTACCCACAATTTTGTATTTTCCAAACTCTCAACTCTCCCTCTCTACCATTCTTACACTCCTTTTGTAAGAATAACTCTACGAAAAAAAGTAAGAGATCTTATACTTTCAGAGTATGCTCAAATTTTGATTGCATTTGTCAATAGTAGTTCTAACTACTAAAGACAAATTGCAACGAACACATTTAAGGATTAAACTTTTGTTTGGGGTAATTTTTGTAAAAATTACCTCATTAGATCTAGTTGGAAAAAAAATTCTGGAAGGGACTGTTTCCCAATTAAAGTTAAATTTTAATTTTTTTTTTAAATATGTTTAACTCATTACAGTGCCAATGGCGCCGTAATGAGTTAGTGGACAGGAATCCCAAAGGGATTCCTGTCCAAAAGTGGGGCAGTGGCAAATATTTAATTTTTTTTATATAAAAATAAAAATAAAATTTATAAAACAAATATAAAAAGAAATTAATTTATCATTTTATAAAAATAAAATTATATATTACAATGATGTTATTTAATTTTTATTTTATAAAATTTTAATTAAAATTTAAATTTAATTTTGTTTGGAAACGTTAGCATTAAATTTGTACAATTTCATACGTTATGGTTAAATCTGCACTTCACTTGAAACGTTACGATTAAGTATTTAGTGCATTACTAACCAAAAAATAGTTAGTATATTAATAACAAAGTAAAATATTTTAGACATTTTCAAAGAAATTGTGATTAATTCATATGTAACTGGTTTAGTTTTTTTGAAACTGTCTAAAATATTTTACTATATTATTAATATAGTTATGGAAAAATGTATGAAACGGATTCAATTTATCGGCAAACTGATTTAGAAGGTCTGACGTGGTTAAATAACAGTCAAACAATTTTTTGTTCAAATTTTCGGTAGCGTATGGTTAAAATTAATCTTCATTGGAAACGTTAGTGCTAAATTCGCACAATTTCATATATTAGGGCTAAATCTGCACTTCGTTTGAAACGTTACGGTTAAATATTTAGTGCATTACTAACAAAATAAATATTTTAGACAATTTTTAAAAAAAAATTGTGATTAATTTATATGTAGGAGGTTTAAATTTTTTTGAAACTGTCTAAAAATAAACCTGCTACGTATAAATTAATCACAATTTTTTTAAAATTGTTTAAAATATTTTACTATGTTATCAATGTATTAAATGTTTTTTTTTATTAGTAATGCACTAAATATCTAACGTATACATTTCAAGCGAAATGCATATTTAGCCATAACGTATAAAATTGTGTAAATTTAGCACTAACATTTCCAATTAAGATTAATTTTAACCATACGTTACCGAAAATTTGAAAAGATTTTTTTGACTGTTATTTAGCCACGTCAGACCTTCTAAACCAGTTTGTCGATAAATTGAATCAGTTTCATACTTTTTTTTGTAACTGTATTAATAACACAGTAAAATATTTTAGACAGTTTCAAAAAAAAAAACTAAACATGCTACATATAAACTAATCACAATTTTTTTTAAAATTGTCTAAAATATTTTACTATGTTATTAATGCACTAAATATTTAACTGTAACATTTCAAACGAAGGGCAGATTTAGCCCTAATATATTAAATTGTGCAAATTTAGCACCAATGTTTCCAAGGAAGATAAATTTTAACCATACGCTACTGAAAATTTGAAAAAAATTTGTTTGACTGTTATTTAGCCACGTCAGACCTTCTAAACCAGTTTGTCGATAAATTGAATCAGTTTCATACATTTTTTTTGTAACTATATTAATAATATAGTAAAATATTTTAGACAGTTTCAAAAAACTAAACTTGTTACATATAAATTAATCACAATTTCTTTAAAAATGTTTAAAATATTTTACTCTGTTATTAATATACTAAATATTTTTTTGGTTAGTAATGCATTAAATATTTAATCGTAACGTTTCAAGTGAAGTACAGATTTAACCATAACGTATGAAGTTGTGTAAATTTAATGCTATGGAGGATTGTGGTTTATCTACGGTGATTATGAGCGGGCATCAATTCACTTGGGAATTAAGTTGGGGTCGGATAGATGGATTGAGGAGCGGCGGGATAGGGTTATGGTAAACGCTCGTTGGAAAGAGAGGTTTCAGAATGCGACTGTTCGGAATGTTATTACTATTAATTCGGATCATTCGGCTATTTTTTTGGAGTACAAAGCATGGGTGGCTAGAATTCCAATCAAGAGGTTTCGGTTTGAAAATTTTTGGTTATTGGAGGAGGGGTGTGGGGTTGTTGTCCAACGGTCATGGGGGCCGGTGGGATCGATGAGCTTGTCTGAGAAATTACTGCAATGTTCCAAGGCACTATCAGATTAGAGTGTTGGTCTTGAGAGGAATTTTGGAAGAAAACTATTTGAACTTCGTAAGGAGCTGAATAGAGTTAGGGGAAATTCTGAGATTTATAGTATTTCTATCTTCAAGGCTTTATCTGACAGCTATCAGGTAACTCTTCAACAACAACAAGATTTTTGGTGTCAGCGGGCTAAATTGTTTTGGCTTCGGGACGGTGATTCGAACACTAAATATTTTCATGCTCACGCCTCGGCTAGGAAAAGGAATAATGTTGTTAACTCTCTCAAGGATAATAATGGAGTATGGAAGGGTTGGGATGATGGCTTAGAAGATTTACTGATTAGCTACTTCTAGGAGATATTCACGAGTTCTGGCAGCCTTGCTGATGAGATCACTTCTCGGGTCAGGGGACAAATTTCTGAAGCCGATAGAGTGGGATTGATGGACCCATTTACTAGAGAGGAGGTGAAGGAGGCTTGTTTTTCTATGCTCCCGAATAAGAGTCTTGACCCCGATGGTCTGAATCCTGCTTTTTATCAACATTTTTGGAGTATTGTCGGGTTGGATGTAACAGATAGTTGTTTGTCTATTTTGAATTATTCTATCATTCCTCGAGGGCTAAATGATACCTTTATTGTTCTTATTCCTAAGAAAAAAGGGGTGGAATTTGTTACGGATCTGCGTCCAATTTCTCTTTGCAACGTTCAGTTCAAGATTATTTCCAAGATGTTAGCGAGTCGGTTGAAACACATTTTATATTCAATCATTTCTGAATCTCATAGTGTATTTCTATCAAGTAAGCTAATTACGGGTAACATAATTGTTGCATATGAGGCGATTCATAAGTTGAAAAATCTTAAGCACGGCAAACATGGGTTGGAGGCCCTCAAGCTTGATATGAGTAAAGCTTACGACCAGGTGGAGTGGGGATTTCTGCGTTCTATACTTCAAGTTTTGGGGTTTCTGAATAGGTGGGTAACGTGGTTAATGATGGGTGTCACGACGATCATATATACAATTTTTCATAGTGGTAAGGAAATTGGTCTGATTATTCCTTCTCGGGGGTTAAGGCAAGGTGATCCCTTGTCTCCATTTCTTTTTCTTATTTATGGCGAAGGGTTGTCCGTTCTTTTATCTTCAAAGGAAATAAGTGGTGTAATTGGAAGGAGCGGGTTAGGGATAGGGTGACTAATTGGAAGGAGAAGTTTCTTTCTCGTGCCGGGAAGGAGGTTTTGATAAAATCAGTTATTCAATCCATTCGTACCTATATTATGAGTGTTTTCTTCCTGCCTGGCCAATTTTGTTCTGAAATTAATGGTCTAATCAGCCGGTTTTGGTGGAATGATTCGAATGATCAAGGTAGAGGGATTTCATGGGTTAGTTAGAAGCGGATGTGTATGTCTAAAGCGGTTGGTGGATTGGGGTTCAGGGATCTTCGGGTTTTCAATCTTGCTCTTCTAGCCAAACAAGGTTGGCGCATTCTTTTGTATCCTAATTCTCTTGTGGCTCGGATTCTCAAAGCAAGGTATTTTCCTGGGGGTTCATTATTGAACGCGGAGATTGGACATAACCCGTCGTACGTATGGCGTAGTATTATGAGAAGTATAGAGTTGGTGAAGCAGGGATTGAGAAGGAAGATTGGTAATGGCACTTGCACATGGCTTCCCAATACCACTTTTCCTTTTCCCGAGAGCTTGCCGGATTTGACGTTTGGAGATGGTTATGTGAATTCTTTACTTACAAGTTCAGGCAGATGGAATTCTGAACTATTGGTGTCAGTATTCAGTTCTCATGATAGAGGGTTAATTGAGTCAATTCCGCGTAGAAATACGAATAAGGAGGATGGGTAGATGTGGATTGGGGATCGAAATGGTGAGTATTCGGTGAGAAGTGGCTATAGAATTGCTATGAATTCTTTAACGTTTCCGTCTGTTAAATCGAATGTTAATTGGAATGGGATTTGGAATTTAGAGGTTGCGCCAAAAATTAAAGATTTTGTATGGAGATTGGCTTCTCGCTATTTACCGATGATGTCTAATCTAGCTTGGAGACATAGTACCCTTGGAAATTTCTGTCCGATCTGTAAGCAACCAGGTGAGAATGAGGATCATGTTTTCCAACTGTGTGGGGTGGCTGTACTGGCTTGGCGTATTTTTTTCGGTGATAATAGGATGAATGGTATTGATTCTTGCTTTAGTTGGTTTATATTGGGATTGTCGGGGATGGGGGGCTGCGATGTAAGTTTGATTACTAGGGTTGCTTATATTTTATGGGCGCTTTGGAGGAATCGAAACCGAATGGTCTGGCAAGGGAGTTATGATCAAACGGACCTGATTGTTGCTGGTGCAATTAAAGAGAGGGAGGAATGGCTGGCAGCTCGGGTGTCTCGGAACATTTCTCATCCGATCAGACGTCTGACTTCTGTTCGGTGGGCTTGTCCTGCTACGGGATGGTCGGCTTGTAACGTCGATGCGGGGTTTTCGTGGAAGGAGGTTATTGTTCTTTCGGATTAATTTGTCGGGATGATACGGGTAGGTTTATTTTTGCGGCTAATGGTTTGTTGGAGGGGCTGTATGAACCCGTTGTGGCTAAAGCGATGGCTATCCGGGAGGCTTTATCGTGGTTGAAGGATATGAATAAGAGTAATGTTGAGGTTCGGTCGGATTGCTTGGGTGTGGTTCAGGCAATATCCAAAGCTGCTACCAGGTTTTCGTATTTGGATGAGATTATCTCGGATTGTATTTGTATATTGAAATCATTGTTTAATGTTTCCATCTCTTTTGTTAATTGATTAGCGAACTCAGTTGCTCATTCTTTAGCTCGAGTGATTGAGTCTGTTTCTGTTCGTCGAGAGTGCATTTGTCCTCCTCCTTTACTTGTTTATATTCTTTTTTCTGATAGTCTATAAAGATTGCTTATTCTTTAGAAAACAAGTTTGTTACCTCTATTGATAATAAATAGTGTTTCCTCCCTTAAAATCAAAAACAAATCTATTTGCATGTCATGCCACTGCGCAGAAGCGCCAGATCTAGCACGTGGCATGCACGCACCAGATCTGGCGCATCATGCGCCAAGCGTGGCTTCTACAGATTGCGTTTTTTGTTGTAAAAAATGTCACTTAATCCCTGATTAATTATAATTTTGATCCATTCTGTTAATTAATAATTTTTTTATCCCATAATATTTTTAAAAACTACAACCTCTTTAATAGAAGGTCACTTATCCTTCTTACTAAATACATCTAAATTGATGCTCCAAGAAATTATCCCAATAAATCACCACTACTATCTACTAGTAATTGATTTTATATTAATAAGTGATAGGGCGGTGGTGGCTCGATGTTCTAATTTGTGAAATACAACGCGGACACCTTTAGATATTTTAGCCGTGCCAGTACGCATGATCTAGATTCTTTGAAAAGACTATTCAAGAAGAACCTGCTAGAATATCTTAACCAATTACGTCTTCGTAACCATTAAATCTCCACCATCCGCGCTCCTCACATCCAACGGCTCTTGCTTTTATCGAACCTTCTCGAACCACCCGTATTTATATATAAACCTACATCCTCTACCATTACTTTTTATTCACATATTCTTTTGCCGAGATAATTTTATCAAAGATTTTTTTAGTTTTAGTTTTATTTCGGAATTTTTCACTATCAGATTCGTAGATTTCTGCTGCGATGGCCGGGAAAGGGGAAGGACCCGCGATCGGTATAGATCTGGGAACTACATACTCATGTGTCGGGGTTTGGCAACATGACAGAGTGGAGATCATCGCCAATGATCAGGGGAACCGGACAACCCCTTCTTATGTTGCTTTCACTGATACCGAGCGTTTGATCGGTGATGCGGCTAAGAATCAGGTTGCTATGAACCCTATCAACACTGTTTTTGGTATGTACTTCCTATCTAATTTCTTATTGTTTTGTTCTGTTTGCATATCGATTTAATTATGTTGTTGTGTTCGTAATTTAGTGTGGATCGAGTTTCGATTCTGTTTTCTGGTGTTGTAGCTTCGATTTTTCATGTTGATGTTTGATATTTCTTTTCCTATTAGTTATTGATTTCTTAGTTATGCTTAGGGTTTTTGAAATTGCATTTAAGGGATTTCTAATGAATACTGCCCAGATTTAAACATAGTTCTTTTAGAGTGTTTTGTAGCTTCGATTTTTCATTTTGATGTTTGATATTTCTTTTCCTATTAGTTGATTTCTTAGTTATGCTTAGGGTTTTTGAAATTGCATTTAAGAGATTTGTAATGAATACTGTCCAGATTTGAACATAGTTCTTTTAGAGTGTGTTTGGCTCTTTTACTAGATTCGATAATCCTTGTGTTCAATTGTATGCTAATTTTGGGATTAGTCGTTAGTTTCGTATGTTTAATTTATAACATTGTCTGCCTAATGTTATCTAAATATCAATTTTGGGTAATTAATTTTTTATTTGTTCTATATCGGACTGACGGTCTATAACTGTATGGCTGACAGATGCAAAACGGTTGATTGGGAGAAGATTCACGGATGCCTCTGTACAGGGTGACATGAAGCATTGGCCATTCAAGGTAGTTGCTGGTCCCGGTGATAAACCTATGATTGGTGTTACATACAAGGGTGAGGAGAAACAGTTTTCCGCTGAGGAGATTTCATCTATGGTTCTTATCAAGATGCGTGAAATAGCTGAGGCCTATCTTGGATCAACTATTAAGAATGCAGTGGTCACTGTCCCTGCTTACTTCAATGACTCTCAGCGTCAGGCAACCAAGGATGCCGGTGTAATTGCTGGACTTAATGTTATGCGTATTATCAATGAGCCTACAGCCGCCGCAATTGCTTATGGTCTTGACAAGAAAGCAACCAGCGCAGGGGAGAAGAATGTATTGATCTTTGATTTGGGTGGTGGTACTTTTGATGTCTCACTGCTTACCATTGAAGAGGGTATCTTTGAGGTGAAAGCAACTGCTGGTGACACCCATCTTGGAGGTGAAGACTTTGATAATAGAATGGTGAACCACTTTGTTCAAGAATTCAAGAGGAAGAATAAGAAAGATATCTCCGGAAATCCTAGAGCACTTAGGAGATTGAGGACAGCTTGTGAGAGGGCTAAGAGAACTCTCTCATCCACTGCTCAGACAACAATTGAGATTGATTCTTTGTTTGAAGGTATTGATTTTTACACAACCATCACCCGTGCCAGATTCGAGGAGTTGAACATGGATCTTTTCAGAAAATGTATGGAGCCTGTTGAAAAGTGTTTGAGAGATGCAAAAATGGACAAGAGCACTGTCCATGAAGTTGTTCTTGTTGGTGGTTCTACCAGAATTCCCAAGGTACAGCAATTGCTGCAAGACTTCTTCAACGGGAAGGAACTCTGCAAGAGTATCAACCCAGATGAAGCTGTTGCTTATGGTGCAGCTGTTCAGGCTGCTATCTTGAGCGGTGAAGGCAATGAGAAGGTGCAGGATCTCCTGCTCTTGGATGTTACCCCTCTCTCTACCGGATTGGAAACTGCTGGAGGTGTTATGACCGTCTTAATACCTAGAAACACTACCATCCCTACAAAGAAGGAGCAAGTGTTCTCCACTTACTCCGACAACCAACCTGGTGTCTTGATCCAGGTATATGAAGGCGAGAGAGCAAGAACAAGGGACAACAATTTACTCGGAAAATTCGAGCTTTCCGGCATCCCCCCAGCTCCAAGGGGTGTACCTCAGATCACAGTGTGCTTTGACATAGATGCCAATGGTATCTTAAATGTTTCAGCTGAGGATAAGACAACAGGGCAGAAGAACAAGATTACTATCACCAATGACAAGGGAAGGTTGTCCAAGGAGGAAATAGAGAAGATGGTGCAGGAAGCTGAGAAGTACAAAGCTGAAGATGAGGAAGTGAAAAAGAAAGTAGATGCCAAAAATGCATTGGAGAATTATGCATACAACATGAGGAATACCGTCTCTGATGAGAAGATCAGCTCTAAACTAGCCCCGGAGGACAAAAAGAAGATAGAGGATGCCATTGATGAAGCTATCCGCTGGTTAGATGCTAACCAGTTAGCTGAGACGGATGAGTTCGAGGATAAGATGAAGGAGCTAGAGAGTTTGTGCAATCCAATTATTGCCAAAATGTACCAGGGTGGAGCTGATCATGACATGGGTGGTGGCATGGACGATGATGGTACCTCCGCTGGTAACAGCGGTCCAGGTCCTAAAATTGAGGAAGTCGATTAAGCTGCAGTGTTTCATTAAGCTGCAGTGTTTTTTAAGATTCTGTTTTTTTTAGTATGTTATGAATTTTGATAATTGGTACTTAATTTTCATGTTCTATTTAGTTTTTTTTTTTATTTAAATTATGTTCTAATAGTTTTCTTCACAACTGTATTTGTGAACTGTTTAGGATGGCAAAACGATCATGCTTTGACCCTTTTAATATTCAGGAGTTTTGTCTGTTTCGAAACCCAGAAAAGTTTAGTAAAATTCAACTAATATAGCCACTTCCATGATACAAATTTAAGTCAAAATTGTTCTTCTACTTTTAGCTTTCTCTTCTGTCAAAGAAATTATCATCAAAACTCATTATTAACAATAGCAGAAGAGTTTTGAATTTCATGGAGTAGTAACTATTTTATTGTCAACACAGCAACTATTTTTATGAATATATCATACACAATTAATCTGCTTCGATAATAATAATAGGATGTGTTTGATAAAGGATATGCTTGTAAAATATCTAATCATTATTATAGATTTGAATTGATAAATATCTCTATAGTTTAAAATAGATTTGTTTGTAATCCTTGTCTTTTTAAAAAACTATAAACCATTCAAGATCAAACACTTAATGGTAATCATTATTAATCTAAATCAAGGAAACCATTCAAATTCAAAAACTTAATCAAATCCTTGTCAAGGATTTTTTTTATTTTTTTTTTTTCAAATTTCAAACACGGCTACGACCATCTCTCTCTACTAATAACATGACATCTTTCGCTACTTTCCATCCAGCTGTTGTCAACTAATTTCTTTATTTAGCATACTCAAATGTTTCCTCTCTTAAATGGTTTTATAGTGTTGGAGTAACAAGACCAACAATTCCTCAGATTGGATCATTTCCTCCTCGACTGAAAGCGTTTTTTCTCAAGTTGGTGCTGCAACTACAACTACTTGGTACAAGCTAGTTAAAGTTTATTTCGTATGTTGTCTACGATATAAGATTTGAGTCTCTGCATGTTAAAACGATAGACTAACAATATCTCCACGTATATCCATAATCCTAAATTGATGAGTGCATCTTGTTTATCATAAGCATCCTGTTAAGCAGTTCTGGATGGACTTGGTCCAGTGTATTAGCCATTTATTCGTGATCTTGATGATCGATTAAAGCTTATGTCATTTGATGATTTGGTGGCTCTTTTTCTCAGTGAGGAACACCAACTTTCAAGGGAGACTCCAATCTTTTCAGGTTCTCGATGCTGAACCTGTCTTTGCTTCTTGGATAAAACTAGTTAAAGCTTATTTTGTTGGTTTTTTTATCTTAGATATAAGATATGAAATATCATATGTACAACTTAAAGTGGGAGAATGACAATATCTCCGTGTATAGAGATGGAAATTTTGTGTTCCATATGTTATAAATGCTAGATAACTGATTTTCATGTCGTGTCAGTTGTTTCTGTAAATCATGTTTTCGTGTCAGAACTTGCCACTGCTACCTACTGTTACATCGGTAATCCCACCCTCAAACAAAAACTCATAAAATGATAATATAGACTCAAGTTGGATTCTTGAAATCCAAATTGTTACATGTTATTGCAGTCTCCTCAACACCAACTCGTTATACTAAAGCTATGTAGTTCCTCATTGGCATGAATCCATGAATTCTGAATACAATGCTTTAATTTAAAATGGAACTTGGGAATTGGTTATGTTTCATTCTGCTTTGAATGATACTGTTTGTAGGTGAGTTTTTCATACCAAGCTTCATCCGGATGGTTTCGTTGATCGTCATAAAGCTCGTTTAGTTTCCAAAGGCTTTCATAATCATCCCAAATTAGACTTTGAACAAACTTATAGCCTAATCACTAAATCGGCTACAATCCGTCTTATTCTTATTGTGGCGGTTTCCAATGGATGGTTTGTCAAATCATTTGGATGTGCTTAATGCGTACCTACATGATACTCTTGATGATGTTGTTTATATGGATCAACCCATGTCTTTGTCAATCCGAACTACCCCAATTATGTTTCTCGTTGGCACAAGTCTCTTTATGAGCTTAAATAAGCCCTTGAGATGTGGCACTACTGTCTTACTAATGCCTTCGATCAAATTTGGTTTTGTTGCATCAAGGTTGATTCTTCTCTTTACATATTTCGGGCCAATGATGTATTGTTATTCTATTTTCATTATGTTACAGGGAATAATTCATCTATTATTTCCAAGGTGTTGGCCCACTTACAAAGTTACAGTCAACCTTTGCAATTCGTGATCTCGACAAACTTTCTTACTTCCTTTGTATTCAAGCATGTTGGACCGCTAATTCCCTCCTCCTTCATCAGTATACATATATTATTAAGGTAGTTCTGATCCTTTGTCTCTCGAAAATTGAGGTTCGTGTGGTTAATTAGCTCATTAAGTAGTTTTTTCAAAACAACCAAATCTAACTCAATTTTGAAAAATTTTAAAATGGTATGGAAAAATTTCTTCTAACCATTAAGATATATAATATGTATATATACACACACAAAAAAAAAGAGCAAGTTCGAGTTAGAAAAAAAACATAAGTACACATGTGTAAAATTATCTTCCCTCACCTAGGAAACAATCATGTATTCTCCACTGACCATCACTCAATCTAATGTTTCCTTCGTCGTGAATAAGGTGAGTCAGTTTATGCATCGATTGTCCGTTGAAAATTAGGAGGCCGTAAAATGCATTCTTAGATATCTTCACTCCACTTGAACTCGTGGTACTCGATTTCAGCAAAATCCAAAACTCTAGCTTGGCTTACTTCTGGCTCGCGGGAATCTAGATGATCGAAAGTCCACATTTGGTTATATTGTTTTTATTGTCCCAAAAACAAAGAACATTTTCTCGATCCTCCATGGAAGTATTTCATCCACGAAAGTCGAGTATAGTGCTTTAGCCTCTCTTGCTTCTAAAGTCGTTTGGCTCCGTACAGAGTTCTCAATGGAAATATGTATTTACTCCAATCGAATTCTGATCTTATGGTGGGACAACCTACACACTACCTATCTCACATCTACTTTTACTTTTCATAATCGATCTAAATATTTGGAACTTGATTTCCATTTTATTCGTGATTAAATTGCAACAAGGAGCTTCGAATTTACTATCTTTCCACACAAGATATCTAATCGGATGTCCAAATGAAACCTTTGTCCAAAACTTGTTATGTTTTGTTATAAACATTTATGAAATAAGCCGATGGTTTTTCCCATCAACTGTAAATATCTAACTATTTTTATAGGTCTGTTATAGGTTTGAATTGATCAAACAACTTTAACTATAATTACTAACTAATCTCAAAAGATGATTCAAACTCAAAACACTTTCGGTGCTATGGAATTACAATTATGGGTATTTTGTATTTTTGGTGATGCAAGTTTTGAATTTTATGGAGGAACAACTAGTTGTACCAGCAATTATTTGATTTCAAGTGATAATAATCCAAAAACATGAACTATATATGATGTTATAACCATTATCTCAATGACATTCAATTTTTGTAATTGTTCTATCAAAATCTGAAAGGATGTTTTAAGAAGCAAAGGTAAAGGTAGAAGAATAATTGGCTTAAAGCACTTTTTGGCCCCTGACCTTTCCAAAATTTGTGCATTTGGCCCCTGACCTATTATTTGGTCATATTTTGCCCCCTAACCTATCAAATTAGATAAAATCCAACCCATATTGAATGAAAAATTACTATGTTGGAAAATTAACGGCAGTAACTAATATAAAAATGACACATGACACATAAATAATTATTTCTACTTTTTCTTCCGTTCCATTCACTTCAAACTAAAAACCCAAACAAAAATCAACCATCCTACATTATAATGGAACTTGTTCACAAATCTATAACTACATTATAATCGAGCTTGTTCACAAACATATAACCTAACATGCTCGCTAACTTTCGAGCTGAATTTTTCCGTGCTCAAACTTGACTCATTTATGAATCGAGCCTCATCAACGCGGCACGGCTCATCAATCTCAAAGAATGAAAAAAGAATATACTGAACCTTGAATTCTCAGTTATGGAACAAGTCTTCGTTTGTGCATAATTTTAAATAGAACTGTCAGTAGTTTTTGAGCATACTATGTGTATCAGTAAACAAATATTGTTCTGCAAAGTCTCAGATCAGTACAAGGCCAATAAGCTCCAATCTTAAGCTATGAATGAAATCAAAATGAATTAACTGAAGCTAAATCTTATCACTTGTTTCAAGAGTTTATTCTAAGTAAAAATGAGATTACAATAACAACCAAACCTTAAATAATGAAAGCACCAACAACTCCAACTGTCCTTGCATCTTCAAGTAAGACTCTTCTAGGTTGACAGATGCCCGTTTACTCCAAGCAGAGGCCGAAGGCATACGCGAACTTCATGCTCCTCTGGTCCGACCCTATGTTTCGGAACAACAATTTCAAGCATAGTTCCAGTCTCATCTTGGTATGCTTCTAGCTTAGCATCTTCTGGAATGCGGTTCGGAAGAGGAATCTCTCTAATGAATTCCCCAGGAGGGCAGTGCTCTGGTGTTGGATCTGTTAGCTTAAATGTCCTGTCATGTCTCTTAATAAATGGCATGCAGGCTGTACTTATACAAGATATCTTCACAATTCCATGCAAGTTAGTGTTCCTCCAAGTGACTTTCACCCTTTGAAGATCTGCAAAGGGCATGCTGATGATGATTAAGAATGCTTCTTCATCTTCGTATATCGTTTTTGCTGCTGTAACCGGCCCATATACATTCTTCATTACCCCGCTGAACTCGTTTATCCATGCTGGCTCAACTGGATGAATATTCATATCAACTCTATCACCATGTGGGTTGTTAGCTAAACATTCCTCATCGTTTCCATGTGACAAATAATCCTTCTTTCGCTTGTGAAACCCAGGAGAAACGTCCATGCTGTCGCCATTGCTATGGTCTGATGACTGAGTTGAGAGATTTAAACCAGTTCCATTGAGCAACTTTCTCGGGTGGGAATTTCCATTAGCTTTCAGTGGAAGAAGGGTTCGCTCAAGCTCAAATTCTGTGTTTGGAAGATTCCTCCATGAACCAAAATCACTTGCTTCAGGAGGTATTGAGAAATTCATTTCCCGGCCTGTAAGCTCCACCCACCTCTTCATGTCTTCCTCCTCAAGATTAATGAGATTGGGGGATCTACAAATCTCTATGCCATGAACACATTGAGGATTTGACAGACCCCTGTAATGCTTCCTCTGCATCCTATGAGATCGTACAAAGCCCTTATCAACACTGAATGGAAATGGGCGCTCCCCTTGCCGAGAATGCCCATTCATGTAACTCCTCAGCTGCATCTTACCCAAGGCATTTTCAGGCCTTTCCTTGAAAACCCACATGTACATGTTTTCCATGTCGTGTTGAACCAGGAAAGAATCAAGCTGCAAATCTGACTTCTCGTACCCGGATACACCGTTACTGTCCCTGATTATCTTGCACTTTGACTTCTCATTCAGAACAGGCTTGAAATAAAAGCTAAAGAAAAACCAAGCACCCCAAATGCTATCGAGTCGTTTTGTGCACTTCTTTGCAACTTTTGGGATATTCACGACTGTCTCAACTTCATATGTTTGATGGGCAAGACCGACATCTAGAATGTCACATGAATCGTTCCAAGCCAAGGGAGGAGGACTAGGCTCAGATTGCAATGGAAGATTGATATCTGGAGGCCTTGAAAGAATAACAGAACGATTCATCTCTCTCTCCAACTCATCATGTGTCAAAGAACCTGAATCCATTGACAATAGTGTAGACGGATGATAATTTTCCATCGACAAGGTTGTGAGGAGAGCTTCCCCCATTTTTTCCTTTGATAATTTCTTGCTTTTGGGTTGTGACTTGAAAGTCCACACCCAGGTACTAGAGAATCATGAACAGCAGCATGAACCAGATAGAAATCAAACAAAACTCAGCAGAGCTCACAGTCAATCAACAAAACCAAATAGACAGCTCGTAATTCTCTTCATTTTTAAAAATCAAGAACAATCCACAATGATAAATCAGAAATATTCATCCATAAACTCAGAAAACTTCAAACGGTGGCGTCAATTTCATTGATATGCCATTGACCTGCCAGAGGAAAAGTAAAGAGGGAGATGTTAACTAATAGAAAATCAAAACTTAACCTCAATCAGACTTGCAACAATATCAGAGATGTTAAAAAAAAATAAAGCAAAAACTCAATATCTTCTGTTCCGAAATTTGAAATTCCAACAAATCATAAAGTTTTAGCTCATGGAAAAAGTTAATAATTCACTTGAAGCTAAACGAATCGAACTCTTCAGAAATCCCAGAATTACGAAATATGCAAAAAACAATATTATGAGAAAGTAATGGATTCAACAACAGATAAACATCAAGAGACTGAAAATTACTCTCGGTTTCCCAGGCACCAAACAGAGTATAAAACTCAAAGAGCAAACAGCGAATTCGAGAACCCCAAGAATCTGAGAAAGAAAAAACTGTGTGCAAATAGCAGATAAGTAGAGATTCAAAGCGATAAATCAGAGTAGAATTAGAACCCTAAATCCTTAAAAAAGCAGAAAATGAAAATGAATAAAATCGAGGAGATTCGAAAATAACCTAAAAGGAGAGGCTTGAAATCCAACCGAAACAGAGACTTGCACATTCGATTTCGATCCCTATTTTGAGAGAGAGAAGGAGAGGGAGAAACGGAGGTGTTTAAAGAAACGGAGTTAAATAGGAGAGAGAGAGAGAGACCTATACTCCAGATAACGGCGAGGATTGGTGATGAACGACGTTACCGTAGCAACAGATGAGATTAGGGGTCAAAAGAAGAGGCGGAGACGTCCGATGAAGCCAAGTTGGTTCTGTCTTTCTGTGAGCTAAATAACATGTGATTATTTACCATTTATTTTGGCAAAAGCATCACGTTTTTACCTTTCATTTTTTAGTTGATTAAATTTTAATCTTTTTTTTTATTCATTAATCTTTTTTTTGGGGTAAAATTTCACTAATCTTATATATATATAATCCTTCAATTTTTTTAGTCCTCTTACGCTCCTAGAAAACAAACGGTGGCTTTCTTTTAACTGAGTTAGATATTTACTGAATTAGATATTTACAACTAACTAATTTAGTATTTAACGACTTAATATAATTAAAAATTAAAAATAATATATCTAAATAAAAGATTAATTACTTAATAAACTAAAAATTAAAAGATAAATAACCTTAAATCACTTTTTGCCATTTAGTCTTTAGTCTCAATTTACAATTGGTATAAGTTTTAAGTTTGTTTTTTTAGAGAAACCAAAACTTTATTATAGAAAATTAAAAGCATAATCAAGCTACTTTCAAAGAATATATGAATACTAAAATGAATGAAAAAAATTAGCATTGCAACATACATTGTGGCCATGACACGAGTTCTACAATTCGTTAATTTTGGAACAAACGTCACCGAGCAATCAAGATGGTTGCGAACGAGGATTCTGATATCCTCAATAACAGCATCGTACTCCATGACATCATTGTGCATAGACAACACACTACTGACTACCTCTTTTGCATCCGATGCAAACGCAACATGGTGATAATCAAGCGAGACGACTCAGTCCATACTCGGCCGCAGTGGTAGCGCTTCAACCATCTTCACCGAGACAATTCCATTCTTATGAGAGTTAAATCCCATGATAAACTTCCCCTCACTATCAGAGATAACAACCCCCATAGCATAGGACCCTGTTACATTTAAGCACCTCTAGTATCGGTTTAATTCATTTTACTAAACTGTTGTCAATTCGATTGGAGGAGTTGTTGATGTAGTCGATCCGAGGGAGAGGACTACTACTACTACTATCTATCGAACTGAGGTACTGCCACTTCGACTGGAGCTGCTGCTACGACCTTTTACTTTCATAGCCACCCATTCCGTAGACGCACCGGTAGATTCAATCAGAGAGTTGTGCTTTCCATTCCATAAGGCATCATTCTGACAAACCACCCCCGCAACATGAGCAACGACGTATGCGTCCGACTCGACACAGATGAACAGTACCCAATCTTTGATTCCCTCACACTTCTCACCTGGAGGTTCTATTTAAGCTGTTTTCCAGCATTGTCGCACAAACCTACAACCAAAAAATAAATGTCAACCATGTTTTATATCGTTAGTACACAGCAGACACGCTACCGGAATAGGGACATGTTTCGCAGACGGTCGCATTCGCAAAAGGAGAGCTCCTCATACAAGTTCCACAAGAAGAACTTGATCTTCGGGGGTTGTACCAATTCCGACAACATAATCCATCCCGCACTGTCACTTCCACCCTCCCCGGAGCTTTCAATCGCTCTATATCCCAATTTTGACGAGTAAACTCCATCCTTAGCGTGATGCCACACAAGTAGGGGCGGAACTAAGGGGGGTTAGGGGGGCTCGAGTCCCGGCAGGCGCCGGAGAAATGAGAAAAAAAAAATTTAGTAATGGTGTCTGGTAATATTTTGGAGAGAATTATATGAACTCTATGTAGTATTATTTCAATGTTTAAATGTATATGAGATGGTTAAGGATGTTTACTTCAGAGGTCCTATGTTCAACTCCCTCCAACCACATTTTTTTTAAAAAGTTTTTATTTATTTTTATTTTATTTTTCAATAATTATAAAAACATGTTACTATTATTAATTAATTTAAATGGACTCTTTATTTTTATTTTGATAACACTTTTGAATTCATTTTTAATATGTCTTTTACCATTAAAAAAATAGATATATTTAATATTTATTTTTATTATGTCTTTACCATTAAAAAAAGTAAACATGTTTAATTTTCTATTAGTTCAATGCTAATTTCTAAAAAAAATGATAATATTTTTACAGTTTTAATAAGTTGGAGGCTAAAAAAAATTTGCCGGGCTGGACTTTGAAAATTTTCCGTCAACCAAACAGTTAATTTCGATTTTATTTTGACGTTTTGAAATTTTTTTTACTGATATGTTTGAGCCCCGGGTCATCTGGGGTTCTGGTTCCGCCACTGCACACAAGCCAATCAACGCACCTATTCATAGGAATTACCATGCCACAAATTAGTTCAACCCCATTAGCATCAAACCATTGAGTTAATTTTCCGTGATCCCACACCCATGTCCCTTGAATAAATAGGTCTGAAACACATGCTTTCCGGTTTTTATTAGTGCATTGTGAGCCTACCCAAAACATACGACCACCCCAGACCTAGGGGTCCCACCAAACAGAAATTTGATCACCCTTAAAAATCTACCACTGGAACACTCGCTTCAACACATTAATTGAACTCCACACACTCCACTAAACAAAACCAGGATTAGTGCCCGATTTTGAAGACAGAAAAGTTCCTCTAGAGTAATATTTAGCTTTGAACATAAGCAAAGTGTGCAGATTATCAATCATCTTCCATCCCTACTTTTCTATAAGTGATTATTAAATTCATAGAGATCACAAATACCCAAGCCACTCGTACCTTTCCTACCATACAGACGTGCCTAGTCAAACCAGTGGATGTTCCTCTTTCCATTATCATTCGTACCCCACCAAAATGAGTTCATCATCTTTTGCAGTTCATCACAAATGGATTTCAGTAATAAGAACGTACTTATATAGAATATGGGCAAAGCATGAGCTGCAGATTTTAGTAGTACATCCTTACCAGCATAGACAGAAATCTAAAAGTCCATCTATTGAACCGCTTAGCAAATCTTTCTTGAAGAACACTAAATATGGACCGTTTAGACCTCCCAATAAAATATGGCGGACCTAGGTATCGTCCAGTATCAAGGGGGAATGAACATTCAGAATAGATCGAATATCAGTTTTCATATCCTCCTTCACATTTGAGCT